>NC_141687.1:1909050787-1911694121 GCF_964263255.1 Lissotriton vulgaris
GACCATCACCACCTGGACCCCCGCCACAGTGAAACTCATCACCACGACCACAAAGTAAACCCAGTCTGGGGCCCCCACGGATCCCTGCCCACCACACATCTACCAGAAGGCCACCACCACCACCATAGCCCCCGAACTAGGACAGACCATCAATGCCTCCCTCCAATCCAGCACTTTCCCTGATGTCTGGAAGCAGGCAGAAGTCAAGCCCCTCCTTAAGGAACCCTCAGCCGACCCTACGGACCTGAAGAACTACCGGCCCATCTCTCTGCTCCCGTTCACTGCCAAAATCACCAAAAGAGTCGTAAATGCCCAGCTGACCGCATTCATCAACGAGCACTCCATCCTAGATGCCTCCCAGTCCGGGTTCTGCAGCAACCACAGCACTGAGACCGCCTTCCTCGCCTCCACTGATGGCTTCCACATGCTACTCGACCAGGCACACACCGGAGCCCTCATCTACTAGACCTCTCCGCGGCCTTCAACTCCATCTCACACCACAGCCTCGCAGCCAGACTGCATTACGCCAGGTATACAAGGAACCACCCTCAGCTGGATCAGATCCTTTCTCTTCGGCAGAATCCAGAGGATCAGACTCCCCCCTTTCATCTCTGAACCCACAGAGATCAACTGCGGAGTACCACAGGGATCATTGCTCAGCCCAACGCTCTTCAACATCTACATGGCCCCCCTCTTCACCATCGTCAGACAGCACAAGCTTAACATAGTATCTTACGCCGATGACACCCAACTCATCCTCTCCCTCACGAAGGATCCCAAAGACACCAGGCTCAGCTTCCAGAAAGGAATGAGAGATGTCACTGCCTGGGTGAATGACAGCTGCATGAAGCTTAACCCTGAGAAAACAGAGGTCCAAATCCTGGGATCTTCGACCTCTGCCTGGGACGACACATGGGGGCCCTCGGGAGTCCTCCCACCCCAACTGACCATGCTCGGAACCTTGGCATCATGCTCGACTCCTCTCCCACGAGGACCCGCCAGATCAACACTGTTGCCTCCACCAGCTTCAACTGCCTCCACATCCTCCGAAAGACCTTCAAATGGATCCCCCCCAAACACAGAAAAGCTGTCACCCACACACTCATAACCAGCAGACTGGACTACGGAAATGACCTCTACGCCAACATCAACAGGACCCTTCTACACAAGCTCCAAACCATCCAGAATGCCACGGCCAGACTCGTCCTCGGGACCCCACGGCACAAACGCATGCCGCAACACCTTTGAGACCTTCACTGGATCCCAGTCCAGAAGAGAATAACTTACTAGCTTCTCACCCACACCTACAAATCCCTCCACAACATCGGACCCACATACCTCAACGATTGATTCTTTTTACATGCACCCAAAAGAACTCCCCGATCCGCGACTTCACCCTAGCGGAGACTCCCCGCATCCGCAGAAGCAGAGCAGGAGGAAGGGGCTTCTCTTACATCGTAGAACATTATTTGGTATGGCTGGGAGGCCACGGATACACAGATACACAGAGGTGATCCTTGGATTTAACAACAATAATCGTTAGCTCAGTCCTGGTAGTGTGGCAAAGAGCAGTCAGGCATTACTGGAGGAACATGTGTTTTATAGTAACATTATGGTGCAATTGACATGACTCAAAAGAAATCCAACATCAATTTATAAAAATAGAGCTTTTTAAATATAAATTTAGACACCAAACAAAACTTTTTTATCATACATATAATCAGAGTTATGAATTTTCAAAGCATTAGAAAAGAAATTGCTTAAATACTTCGGACATTTAACAATGCGGTCAATAGGAAAAGCTGCTTGTGAAAAACGGTCACTTACGTTTGAGTTACTTTCTCGAGGTAGAGTATTTGGAGGCCCAGGACCAGGTTTCCATAGTCAAATTACTTTTACTCTATTTGGGGACCTCGGGTGCAGAGGTAACCACTGAACTGTCAGTGTGCTTTAAATCGGGGCTTTTAAGTTTGCAGTTAATAGGTATAAGCACTCTTGTGACAAACAGTCACTTCTCGCTTGAAACTTCTCACCCTCACAGGGTAGAGGTCTTTGGGGTCTCAAGACCAGGGTTCAACAGCCAGTTCAATTTTACATTGCTTGCTGAGTCTGGCTGCACAGGTAGCTTCGAGCTGTCAATCACTTTGAATGGGAGCCAAAGGAGCTGTAGTACTTGACCATTGGTCACTTGGGGTTGAATTATTGTCTACGCTTGCAAAGTAGAGGTCTTTGGGGCCCCAGGACCCAGGCTCAATAGCAGGGTTTCTTCTACCTTGCTCTGTGACTCTGGGTGCAGAGGTAGCTGCCCGAGGACGAGATGTGCCCCAGATGCATCTACCACAATGTTGACCTCATCCGTTTGAGGATACAGAAACACAAGAGTGGGGTCAATGCCAATGACTGTCGGAGATGCTGTGAAGTGCCCTCTTGATGTAGATGTCACTTAAGGCGTTGGTTACCGGACTCTCGACCAACAAGCATTGGTTGCAGCAAAGGTAATCCAAAGTTACTTCGACAGCTAGTGGTCCAAGGAAGTGGTGTAGGGGCTCGAAACTTGGTATGATCCCAACTACAACGCCCAGCATGCACTTCACCACGTTCTTTGGGCTATCTCTTGGCAGGCCAAGTGGGTAGCAATTCTTCTGGATCAGCATGTCAATTTACCTGAAGTTTGCAGGGACTGGTCCCACCAGTCCAGTGGAGTCTGACTTGATTTCTGATAAGGTAAGTGTGCCTTCAAGGGATTTATTCAAACGTGTAATTTAAATTATTTTTGTAATTAAATTCAAGGCCAGATAAATAGTTTCCTTGCTCCTCAGTTATTTTCAGTGACTTGATACCTCAATGGAATATCTTCATACAGGTTATAAGATTTGCAAATAGGAACATTCATTATCATGAACAATATGAATCATAAGTACAAAAGTAAACAGAAAAAATAGAACAAAGAACGGTTGTGTATGGAAAAATATTCACTTTTTAACTTTATCAATCAAAACAGGGTACTCTAAAAAGATATTATAAACAACAAAAGGCCTCACCTATACTACACCCAATCCTAAAAATATGACAATTTCAAGGGTTTTCAATATTCTTCTCAATTCCCTAGACTGTGATCCCTTTCACTACTCTAATTGTCACGGTGTATCAACTAATGTCTTAAAACCCATCAGAGGCTAAATTCCACCTAAAAATATTGAATATGTGAAAAAATGTGAGAAAAGAGAGAGGGTACCTCACGGTAGTAACACCAAGGGGGCTGCTGTCTGGTACTCGCCAGCCTACCCACTTATCATCATAGGTTACTCTCTCTCTGTGTAAAGAAGAAAGAAAAATGTGTATTCTCCTTTTGGAAGAATCTCAAACAAAATGTGGTGAAGAGTGATAGTAAAACTTTATCAGTACCCATTGAACCCCTGTGAGAATCTGTGCACATAATTCTCACCTGTAAAAACCGGTGAAGCTTGCTGGCCTGACACAGTTTTATTAGATGCTGCAAGCTTCCCCAATTAAAAATGGTTTCGTCACACCATAATCAATTCTGTACTGCCAACATGTTTCGTTGCTAAACCATCTCGCAACTTCTTCAGGGCTGATAGGGGTTCAAATTCTCAGCTTCACTCAAGATTCACCTAAAACCTGTGATGGTACCAATAAAAACACACTTGAAGGAAGCCAGTTGTGATATCCATCTGCTTTACACGAAGACATAATGAATTCCAATGTTGTTTCACCACACATTTTGCTACATATAATGTACATAGTCTCCTCCTTACCTAGCGGTTGCGAAGCCTCCTCGTACCTGCAACCGTCTTCATAATGGACCTCGCGTCCTATGATCATGTGCCCTTGGGGTGACTGCCAACGGACTAGCCCTCTGCAGAGGTGCAAAAAAGACATATCATATTTCTACTTGGTATCTCAATCGGATGTATGACGTTACCACGCATACTATTACCACGCATACCATTACAACGCGGTATTTACAACGCATACCGTTACAACGCATAGCGCTTTGAGGTGCTGAATAGTGGTAAGTATAATTTTATATTCCAACTCCAGTCCCCGTGGACACTAGGGAAGGTGTTGGATATAAAATTAAACTTATTCCCTATCCTAGAGCGCCCCCTCAGCGCAATGCGTTGTAATGGTATGCGTTGTAATGCCTGCGTTGTAAGTGTAGTGCGTGGTAAAAAATGCGTGGTAAACGTTGTATACCATCTCAATCGCTAACATGCATACACAGGAGACTCTCTTGAAAAGAGAGTTGATTTTCAGCTTTGGACCCAAGTTGTTCATGCAGTTCCAGTATAAGGTACCACCCTGACCTAATTTTGATGATCTCTTCTCAAGCTTTGTGGCAGAGTCCAAATCCTGTCGTAGGTGCTTCTTGACATCCATTATTTAAATTTTCTTTTTATTAGATTTCACAAACAACAGAAAACAACAAGACACGGTGCTGACATTCTGATGTTCTTAGACAGAATTAAGCAGGAGTATCAAGCAGTGATCATACATTGCAACTTGGCGGAGGTCCAATTAGTATTTAGAATTACTAGTAACAGGGTTTTTAGATTAAGGAGAAATACTGGGGGCTCTGCTAAATATTTAACGCAAAGGTATTGGAGAACACTGATTGAGTGGTGGTGCAATTGGGCGGGGGGATGAGCCCTATAACCCCTCAGAAAACGTATGTTGCAAAGACAACACACTGAAAAAACACAGCCAAAAGCCCACTTCACACAACAAAGAGTATAGTGAATTTGTATCCTGGCGGACACCACAACATTCAACTCACAGCTGTCAGAAAGAACCACAATGTCTTTAGAAGTATAGGGTCTTCATTTAACTATCTTGGTAAACCAACCGACACGTGTTTCGTTGCATCGGAATGTAATTTCCGCGACTTCTCATGGGATCTTCGTTGATCCCATCCACACTGGATTAAGATGCCATTTTACTCACACCCGAGTTTTCTTCTTTCTGAGACGTGTGTCCACACCACGGACCACTGGTGAATGCACAGTGCCAATACCTCCCCTGGGGTGGTCTCCCTCTGATCAAGGGGTTGAGAATTTAGATAGGTTTGCAGTGGTGCCCATATGTTCTGTGGGTGCGACTGTGTGGGCATTAGTTCCCATTAATTGGATAACTGATTGTGGCAGAACGTTGCATTTCTGAGCCACTCAATCATTCACGGGCTGCCCTTACGGCCCCAGCAGACCACTACCCTTTGCCAATAATAATAGCATAGTCCCCAATTCCCTGTGCTCCACAGATACTCTGTGTTCATATCCCAGAAAGGCCACCAGAGGGGAGCGCTCAAGTCCGCAATCAATCATTGATTCCAACACATCAAAGATACATTTCCAATATCTCGCCACCGCTGGGCACTCCCAGGCCCAGTGCAGAAAAGAGGCCTCCGGTGCATGGTAGCGCACACATCTCACATCCTCACTTAATCCAACTCTATTCAGCCACACAGGGGTCCTGTACAATCTATGAATGAACTTGGAATGGATAAGGCGCAGTCTAGAATTGGGTGACATCTCCTTGATCTGCACGCAGCAATAAGCTCACGTGCCCTCTTCAAAGGGACCTTATTTATTTAATGAGTTTTATATAGCGCTGGCTGGACCTGAGGGTATCAGAAACGCTTTACATTTACATTAAGGGGTAGGGTAGAAGAGGTAGGAGGGAGATACGACAGAGAGACGAAGGGAAAGTCTGCCCAAGGTCCGGCTGGGTAGGTGAGGGCCGAGGGGGAAGTCCAAAGCCCATCTCCTGTATCCAGTAGCTCCACCGGGCATCGGCCAAATGGCTAGGTATCCATGGAAAAACATTTAAAGAGCAAAGAAGATGAGATGAAAGGAGCGTAGAGGGGAAGGGGGTTAGGGCAAAGAGGTGAGAGGGAGGTACGACGGAGAGATGAAGTAAAGCCTGTCCAAAGTCCGGTTTGGTAGGTGAAGGTCGAGGGGGAACTCCACAACCTATTTCCTCTATAGCTATCAGGTAGCTCCACCAAGTCAAGTCTGCTAAGTAGGAGAATGATCTTCCTCCCATGGTGGCTCTTCGGGTGCGTGGGATCGCGGCGAGGGCTTGATTGGACGATCGTAGATGGCGCGTGGGGGTGTAGAAGGTCAGGACCGTGTTGAGGTAGCTGGGTCCTAGGTCGTAGAGGGCCTTGTGTGCATGGGTGAGGAGACGGAACTTGATTTTCTTGTTGACGGGGAGCCAGTGAAGGTCTCTCAGGTGACTGGAAATGTGGTTGTGGCGTGGTATGTCTAGGATGAGTCGGGCGGAGGCGTTCTGAATGCGTTGGAGTTTTTTCTGTAATTTGGCTGTGGTTCCGGCGTAGAGGGTGTTTCCGTAGTCCAGTCGGCTTGTGACAAGTGCTTGGGTGACCGTCTTTCTTGTTTCGGTGGGGATCCATCGGAAGATCTTTCCGAGCATGCGTAAGATGTTAAAGCAAGATGACGAGACGGCGTTAACTTGTCTGGACATTGATAGGGAGGAGTCTAGTATGAATCCTAGGTTGCGAGCATGGTCTGTAGGTTTGGGCGCACTGCCTAGGGCCGGAGGCCACCATGAGTCATCCCATGCGGAGGGGGATGATCCAAGGATGAGGACTTCCATCTTGTCTGAATTCAGTTTTAGGCGGCTGTTCTTCATCCACTCAACTACGTCTTTCATCCCTTCGTGTAGGTTGGTTTTGGCGGTGTTTGGGTCTTTGGTGAGGGAGAGGATCAGCTGTGTGTCGTCAGCGTAGGAGATGATGTTAAGGTTGTGCTGGCGTGCGATGGATGCGAGGGGGCTAATGTAGACGTTAAAGAGGGTGGGGCTGAGGGATGATCCTTGTGGTACTCCACAGATGACTTCAGAGGCCTCTGACCTGAAGGGGGGGAGGCGGACTCTCTGGGTTCTTCCGGCGAGGAACGAGATGATCCAGTCCAGTGCTTTTTCTTATATCCCGACGTTGCTGAGGCGTTGTACGAGGGTGCTATGGCAGACCTTGTCAAACGCTGCTGAGAGATCCAGGAGGATGAGGGGAGCTGTTTCCCCATTGTCGAGTAGTGTTCGGATGTCGTCTGTGGCTGCGATGAGGGCGGTCTTGTTGCTGTGTTTTGCTTGGAAGCCGGATTGTGTGGAGTCGAGGGAGCCGTTAGACTCGAGGAAGGCAGCGAGTTGGTTGTTGACAGTCTTCTCTATGACTTTGGCAGGGAATGGGAGCAGCGAGATGGGGCGGTAGTTCTTAAGTTCGGTGGGGTCTGCTGTAGGTTTCTTCAGGAGGGTACTGAGTTCGGCATGTTTCCAGCTTTCCGGGAAGGTAGCGGTGTTGAAGGAGCAGTTGATGATGTCCCGGAGTTGGGGTGCGATGACGGAGATGGCCTTGTTGAAGATGTGGTGGGGGCATGGATCGGTTGGTGATCCGGAGTGGATGGAATTCATCAAGCAGATGGTGTCTTCGGTGCTGATTGGGGTCTAGGCACAAAGGGTAGTGGTGGGCGGCTTCAGTTCGGTGGTGAGGGGAGTGGATTGTTCGCCGAAGCTGTTATGTATGTCAGCGATCTTGCTGTGGAAGAACGAGGCTAGAGAGTCGCAGAGTTCTTGAGAGGGGGTGATGTCGTTGGTGCCGGTTATATAGCAATTGAATGGGTTTGCTTAGATTGAGCCGCACATCTTACATTTGTTATGCCAGATATAATCGTGAAAAACAGTCATTAGGCAATTGCTACTGCGGCAAGGGTGCTTAAGGTATATAACACCTACCCACCAAGGTGTCGTTTCCTCCCAAGATCCAAAAGCGAAACTTGGGTCACATGTGCAAAAAAATACAATACCTCAGCACACCCTTCTCATTATTTCAGTAAATAGTAGTCTCAATATTACTTGACACAATTTTGGTAAACTCAGTGCCCTATATGATATAGTCCAACAAATTAACTAGAGTCTTCAGAAAGATATGATAGTCCAGACAGGTCTCCTTGGATTGAAGTTTGTTTATTGTCATGTATCACTGGAAGCAAGCAGCCGACGCGCGTTTCGCCCGCAGGGCTTTTTCAAGGCTCGTAGTTTACTTCCTTCTAATGTGAAAGATCCGCGAAAATTATTTCCAGAAATCAGTATTTCAAAATCCAATCAGTCACACCTTGGGAGAATGGGTCTGCTTTTTGTTAATTCTTCTATATTGCGTTGAAATTATGTCCAATAGGAGGGAATATATTCATTTCCTTTCCGAGTAAGGGAGCCAAAGTCCCAATATGTATGGCATCAAATCCCAAGGTATGGGTATGATTTCTTGAATCTTGATAAATCCAAGAAAAACAATCTCTAAGATATCAGCGGGAGCAGTGTAGCGCGCCCAAATCAATCCAGTCCAAACACCTCTGGACTGGATTGATTTGGGCGCGCTACACTGCTCCCGCTGATATCTTAGAGATTGTTTTTCTTGGATTTATCAAGATTCAAGAAATCATACCCATACCTTGGGATTTGATGCCATACATATTGGGACTTTGGCTCCCTTACTCGGAAAGGAAATGAATATATTCCCTCCTATTGGACATAATTTCAACGCAATATAGAAGAATTAACAAAAAGCAGACCCATTCTCCCAAGGTGTGACTGATTGGATTTTGAAATACTGATTTCTGGAAATAATTTTCGCGGATCTTTCACATTAGAAGGAAGTAAACTACGAGCCTTGAAAAAGCCCTGCGGGCGAAACGCGCGTCGGCTGCTTGCTTCCAGTGATACATGACAATAAACAAACTTCAATCCAAGGAGACCTGTCTGGACTATCATATCTTTCTGAAGACTCTAGTTAATTTGTTGGACTATATCATATAGGGCACTGAGTTTACCAAAATTGTGTCAAGTAATATTGAGACTACTATTTACTGAAATAATGAGAAGGGTGTGCTGAGGTATTGTATTTCGTTGGTGCCGGTGCTGGGGTTGGTAAGCTCTTTGACGATGCTGAAGAGTTCCTTGCTGTTGTGGGCGCTGTTGTCGAGTCGATCCTTGAATGCTGATTTCTTGGTGGATCGGATCAGCTGGTGGTGTTTGCGGGTGACGTCCTTGAGGGTGGTCATGTTGTCTGTGGTTGGGTTTTCTCGCCAGGCTTTCTCGAGGGTGTGGCAGTTTTTTTGGCAGTTTTTGAGGTCGTCATTGAACCAGGTGGCTTTTTTGTTTCCTGGGTTGTTGTTGTGGTTTTTCACGGGTGCTAATTCGTCAGCACAGCAGGTGATGCATTCTGCGAGATTGATGGCTGCATGGTTTGGGTCTGATGATCTGGTGGGATGGGTTTGGTTTAGCACTGTGGTGAGCTGGTCGGTGGTAATTTTGTTCCAGTTTCTGCGGGAGACTTGTTGTGGGTGGTGGTGTGTCGTGGTTTTTCTGAAGTTGAAGTGGACGCAACTGTGGTCCGTCCAGTGGAGTCCTGAGGCGTGATTGTAGGAGATGTGCTTGATGGAGGAGAAGATTGCGTCGAGCGTGTGTCCGACGTAATGGGTGGAGGTGTTTACCAGTTGTTTGAGTCTGAGATTGGCGAGTTTGTCCAGAAGGGTGGTAGTGTTGCTATCATTGTTCTTTTCCAAGTGGAAGTTGAGGTCCCCTAGGAGAATGTAGTCCTCGGAGGAGAGGGCGTGTGGGCTGATAAAGTCAGTGATGTCTTCGCTGAATTGTGTGCGGGGTCCTGGGTGTCTGTAGACGAGGGTGCCTCTAAGTGTAGCCTTGGGGTCGGTGTGAATCTGGAAGTGGAGATGTTCGGCGGCTGTGAGGGTGTCGTCAGCGCTGGTCGTGATGTGGATGGAGTTCTTGTGGACGATGGCGATGCCTCCTCCTGTTTGGTTGATGCGGTCCCTTCGGATGATCTTGTAACCGTCCGGGATGGCTATGGCCATGTCGGGCGCTGATGAGGCGTTCATCCAGGTTTCCGTGAGAAAGGCGACGTCCGGAGTCATGGTGTCAAGTAGGTTCCATAGTTCAATGGTGTGTCTGTGGACCGAGCGGGTGTTGAGCAGGATGCACTTCAGGTGGTTGTTGTTTGCGCTCTGTTTGGCGTTATTGGTTGTAGTATGGGACCTGATGCAGCTGAACTTGCAGGATTGGCAGGTGAAGGGTCCATGGGCGCGTCCTGGGGCGGCTTGGTGGCAGTCTGGGAGTCGGCCGGTGTTGAATGCAGTGAGGGTTGCGGGTCGTACGTAAGGCGGGTGGAGTGGTTTTTGCGGGGGCCAAGGGGTCTGGCTCTGGGCGCGGGCCAGGCGCGGACGGGCGTGGACGCTGCGCGTAAGTGACCCTGTCATAAGTGGAGAGTGGAGGGGGCGGAACGAGGGAGGTGCAGCTGGGAGGCGGGAGCGGGGTGGCGAGTGGGGAGGGGATCTGTTCTGGATGCCATATGGAGCGGGGGTGGGGCCGCGGGGGAGCAGCGGTAGGGAGCAGGGAGGGGAGACGGGCTGGGACAACAACAACAATGGCACCAAACTACAACAGAGCAATGCGGGGCGATATCGGCCTGGCACCGTTAATTATTTCACAGTCTGGCACAGTTATAAGTTAAAGGCAGCAAAGAAACTAATTCCAGCAGCAGATACGATACCACAACCAAGCAGGGCAAGATACGATCTGTCTCCGGATGCAGGCGAGATCAGGGGCAAGTCTGGCACAGCGAGTAGAAGCGATGTAGGACGGCCAAGGAGCGGGTGGAGCGACCGTCTCTGACCAGGTCAGGGTGGGCACAGCTCTTCACCGCTCCGGACTATCTCTATGGTCCAGTGGGAGGGAGGTGCAGCTGGGAGGCGGGAGCGGGGTGGCGAGTGGGAGGGGATCTGTTCTGGATGCTGGATGGAGCGGGGGTGGCCCGCGGGGGAGCAGCGGCAGGGAGCAGGGAGGGGAGACGGGCTGGGACAACAACAACAATGGCACCAAACTACAACAGAGCAATGCGGGCGAGATCGGCCTGGCACAGTTATTATTTCACAGTCTGGCACAGTTATAAGTTAAAGGCAGCAAAGAAACTAATTCCAGCAGCAGATACAATACCACGACCAAGCAGGGCGAGATACGATCTGTCTCCGGATGCAGGCGAGATCAGGGGCAAGTCTGGCACAGCGAGTAGAAGCGATGCAGGACGGCCAAGGAGCGGGATAGCTAGGTCTCCGCGGTCGGAGGTAAGTTCAGAGGTTTCTACGTCTTGATGGGGGATAAGTGAAGGTCAGTTCGATGTCTGGTTTTTGTCCTAGAGTAATAGCACAACATGGTAGGGACCACAGTGGGAGCCATCTTGTGGGCAGGCAAGGGAATTCTGACCTTGATGTTACATTCGTCTGATCCCCATTATTACATGGGACCAAACTAGGCGCCAGCAAGTCCTCCAAGCTCCAATTGTGATCACTAGAGGCCACCCTCTGCTCCCCCACTCCCAGGATCTCCTCCCATTCGCATTGCACATGGGGGACACATATCGGCGACGCGTGCTGCATTCCAGAATACAAGCGGGTAGTACGTTTCTGTGGTGAAGGTTTCACCAGAAAATCCTCCAGCACCTAGAATGTTGGTGGCACCATTGGAAGGATACAAAAAGTGCACGCAGTGCTGCTTTTAGCTGATAATATGTCAGCTTGTCCAGCATTCCAGTGGAGCTGGAGCTTCCGCAGTCTTTAGCACACCCCTGTTTCCACGGTATAGGGCAACTCTGGGTGTCTGGTGAGTGGTATTGAGGGGCGGAATAATGTCTCTAAACGCGACCTATGCCTAAGCTCTCGCCACACCCGCACTGTGCAGTCAACCATATTGACTTCAGTACAAGGTCTGTTTTGTGGTTCAAAAAGCACTATGTGTAACTGTAACAGTATCGGGTCCGCCTGGTCACTCTCAGGGGCGGTTTGTGCCATGAAAAGGGTTGGGTATACCCAGTGGTATTAAAATTGAGCCTGTGCACAGTTATAATAAAATTACATATCTCGGGCGCCCATGCCTCCTTGTTCAAACAGCAGTGTAAGAATCTCCCATGCAACATGGGGTTGTCTGCCCGCCCATGCCAAAAATATCAAATTTGAGCCACCATCTTGGCAATGGCTAGTCAGCCTGCGAGAGATAGAGGGAGTATCTTCCACCTGTTCAGTCTCCTCTCCAGCCAGTCCTTGAGTCTGCCATGATTATAGCTCCAAAGTTTGTCAGTGTTCTGGCTGAGTCAGATCCCCAGATATTCCACTGGGAAGTCTGCCTATTTAAGTGGCAACTCCGACTGAAACAGGTCAGTGGCGGGAGTGAGCAGAAAGATAATGGATTTCCCCCAGTTTATGGTGACGCCCGATAAGCCTCCAAACCGGATGATTTCCTAAATGAGAGGGTCCAGGTTTTCGGCTGGGTGTTGGATGTCAGCGTACATAGACACCAGGATCACCGGGGAGAAAAAACTAAGCCACGCCGAGCGTGATGCTGCCTGACCCTAGCCGCTAGTGGCTCTGTTGCCACCACAAATAAAAGGGGGCACCTCTGCTGTGTACCCCGAGCCACCAGAATAGGGGGGACATCGAACCATTAATTGTCAGTCTCACCGTCCGGACAGAGTACAGCAGGGTAATTGTTTTAAGAAAAAAGGGGCTGATGCGGGAAAGGAGTGTAAGTAGGTACGGCCATTCCAAGGTATTCAATGCCTTGGTTGCATCCAAATAAATAATTACTTACCTTCTGTGCCCTCCCCGCCTCCCAGCTGCTCCTCCCTCCCTCCCACTTCACCATAAATGGCGACCATGCATACGCGCAGCGGACGCGCCGTTTGTGTGCCGAAGGCGTGCCAAAGGTAAGCCCGTCTGTGCCCGTCCGCGCCTGGACCGCGCCCAGCGCCCGAACCCCTGGACCCCGCAGAGGCCAGCCCACCCGCCGGACGTACACCGCCGCCACCCTCAACGCACTCAACACCGGCCGAGCCTCGGGATGCCACCGAGCCACCCCGAGACGCACCCACGGACCCTTCAGCTGCCACGCCTGCAAGTTCACCTGCATCCAGACCTGCCTCGCACCAGCACCCGCCAAGCCGAACACCAGCAGCAACCACCTCAAGTGCATCCTGCTCAACACCCGCTCCGTCCACAGACACGCCATCGAACTCTGGAACCTCCTCGACACCACAGCTCCTGACGTTGCCTTCCTCACGGAAACCTGGATGAACGACTCCGCAGCACCCGACATCGCCATCGCCATCCCAGAAGGATACAAGATCACCCGAAGAGACCGCGTCAAACAGACGGGAGGAAGCATCGCCATCATCCACAGGGACACCATCCACATCACGACCAACACCGACGACACCCTGACTACCGCCGAACACCTACACTTCCAGATCCGCACCGACCCGAAAACCACCCTCAGAGACACCCTGATATACCGACCCCCGGGACCACGCACACAATTCAGCGAGGACATCGCCGACTTCGTCAGCCCGCATGCCCTCCCATCCGCTGACTACATCCTCCTGGGGGACCTCAACTTCCACCTGGAGAACAACAACGACCGCAACACCATCACCCTGCTCGACAACCTCGCCAACCTCGGACTCAAGCAGCTGGTGTCCACCCCCACCCACCTCGCCGGACACACACTCAACGCCGTCTTCTCATCCAGCAAAGACATCGCCTTCAGCCATGCCACTGGACTCCACTGGACGGACCACAGCTGCGTCCACGTCACCTTCAGAAAAACGACGATCCACCACCACCAGTAACAGGTTGCTCGAAGAAGCTGGAACAAGATCCCTGAGCCAGCACCCTCCCGCCAGCTCAGCGAACCCCAGCCAGGCCGCCGACAACCTCACGAAGTGGATCAGCAGCTGCGCGGACGAACTCGCCCCACTGAGGACCCCGCCCAGCAGACCCGGCAGCAAGAAGGCCCCATGGTTCACCGACGAACTCAAGAGCTCCAAGAAGAACTGCCGATCCCTTGAGAAAGCCTGGAGAAGGGAACCAACACCGGACAACATGACCGCCCTCAAGCTTGCCACCCGGAAGCACCACCAACTGATCCGCACCACCAAGAAAACTGCATTCAAGGACCGGCTGGACAACAACGCACACAACTGCAAGGAACTCTTCAACATCGTGAAAGAGCTCTCCAACCCCAACGCCGGAAACAACAACATCACCCCATCGCAAGACCTCTGCAATTCCCTCGCCTCCTACTTCCACAACAAGATCGCGGACATACACAACAGCTTCAGCACTCAACCGATGCACACCACGACCGAACCACCGCCCCCCACCACCACCCTCCGCGCTTGGACTCCGATCAGCATCGAAGACACCGTCCGCATGATGAACTCCATCCACTCCGGATCTCCGACCGACCCCTGCCCTCACCCCGTCTTCAACAAGGCCGATGCTGTCATCGCACCCCACCTGCGGGACATCATCAACACCTCCTTCGACACCGCCACCTTCCCGGAGAGCTGGAAGCACGCCGAACTCAGCGCCCTACTAAAGAAACCTACAGCGGACCCCACCGAACTCAAGAATTACCGCCCCATCTCGCTCCTCCCGTTTCCAGCCAAAGTCATCGAGAAGACCGTCAACAAACAGCTGGCCGCCTTCCTAGAGACGAATGGATCCCTCGACCCCTCACAGTCTGGCTTCCGAGCCAACCACAGCACCGAGACCGCCCTCATCGCTGCCACCGATGACATCTGAGCCCTGATGGACAACGGAGAAACAGCGGCCCTCATCCTCCTAGACCTCTCCGCGGCATTCGACACTGTCTGCCACCGCACCCTAGTGCAGGGCCTCAGCAACGTCGGAATCCAGGAGAAGGCACTGGAATGGATCATCTCCTTCCTCGACGGAAGAACACAGAGAGTCCGTCTACCACCGTACAAGTCAGAGGCCACCGAAGTCATCTGCGGCGTCCCTCAAGGATCCTCGCTGAGCCCCACCCTCTTCAACGTCTACATGATGAGCCCCCTCGCGGCCATCGCACACCAACACAACCTCAACATCATCTCCTACGCTGACGACACCCAGCTGATCCTCTCCCTGACCAACGACCCAGCCGCCGCCAGAGCCATCCTTCACAAAGGGATGAAATACGTAGCCGAGTGGATGACGACCAGCCGCCTGAAACTGAACTCAGACAAGACGGAAGTCCTCATCCTGGGCCCCTCGCCCTCCGCCTGGGACGACTCCTGGTGGCCCCCCGCCCTGGGCACCGCACCCAAACCGACAGACCACGCACGCAACCTGGGCTTCATCCTGGACTCCTCCCTCACCATGACCAGACAAGCCAACGCCGTCTCCTCGTCATGCTTCAACATCCTGCGCATGCTACGGAAGATCTTCCGGTGGATCCCCACCGAGACCAGGAAGACGGTCACCCATGCCCTCGTCACCAGCCGACTGGGCTACGGCAACGCCCTCTACGCCGGAACCACCGCCAAGCTCCAGAAGAGACTCCAGCGGATCCAGAACGCCTCAGCCAGACTCATCCTCGACATCCCACGACACAGCCACATCTCCGGACATCTGAGAGAGACCTGCACTGGCTCCCCGTCAACAAAAGAATCACCTTCCGTCTCCTCACCCACGCACACAAAGCCCTACACGATCAAGGCCCGAGCTACCTCAACAACCGCATCAACTTCTACGCTCCCAAACGCCATCTCGGATCAGCCAGCCACGCCCTCGCCGCCGTCCCCCGCATCCGAAGAACGACAACAGGAGGAAGGTCCTTCTCCTACCTGGCCGCCAAGACCTGGAACTCCCTCCCGACCGACCTGCGCCTGACCCAAGACCACCTCTCCTTCAGGAAGAAGCTCAAGACCTGGCTGTTCAAGCAGTAACAGCACCCCCTCCCCCCCCCCCCAAGCGCCTTGAGACCCTCCGGGTAAGTAGTGCGCTCTACAAATGTCTTTGATTGATTGATTGATTGATTGATAGCAGCCGTGGGGAGAGAGCGGTCCACTTCCTGCATGGTCACGAAGAATGTGCAGAGGTTGTGAGTGGTGCTCCGTCCAGGAACGAAGCCGCACTGATCTGGCCTGAGCACCGCGGGCAGCAATCGAATCGCCAGCAGTTTTGCGAGTATTTTATTATCAAGATTGATCATTGACAGTGGCCTGTAGGAATCGCATCACAGCAGGTCTCTGTTGGGTTTAAGGATAGTGACAATTAACACCTCCCGGAAAGAGTGCACCCCGCTGCAGTGATTCCTCATACATATTAAGAAGGTGAGGTACAAGAAGGAGCACATATTCCTTATAAAATGAAGCTGTGAGTTTGTCCACCCCAGGAGCCTTATCACCAGGCATGGCCCGAATCACCCGATCACTTCCTCATCGGAAAATGGCTCGTCGAGATAACTACGTTGCCCGTCACTTAACCAAGCCAGTTCAATCCAATCAAGGAGGGGGGGGGGCAGATCCTGGTGTGCCTCCGACTGCCAGGCTGAATACAGCGAGTTATAAAATGCAAACATTTCTGCTTGAACAGCCTCCTGGTCATCAATCACCTCATCATCACCGTTACGCAGTTCGGTTATGTATTCACTAGCCCATGGCTTTTTCAGGAGGCCCGCCAGAGTCTTCCCGGCCCGGGCACACTCCGCATAGTGGTGTGCTCGTGTCTCTTTGACCAGATAGTGTGTCTCTCTGTGTGTGGCCTCACCACTTCTGATATTTTCTCTTTGATTTTCCCCAAGGTTGCTAGATGGTTGGACTCAAAGTATTCAGTTTCAAGTACTTGGATCTGCCCCTCCAAGTGCCTAAGGTCTCCCCTGAGCAACGCAGCCTGCTTCACAATGCACTTGCCTCGGACTACCGCTTTGAAAGCCTCCCATGATACAGAGGGAGAGTCTACAGTCCCACTATTTAGTTCAAAATACTCCATTATGTCGACTCAAATTGCCCCTCAGAACACCTGATCCCAGAGTGCGCCGGAAGGAAGCCTGCAGCTGAAGGGCCTATGCGTTGCATTAGGCAACGAAAATTCCAGTAGTACAGGAGCGTGATCAGAGAGAGATTGGTTCAAATGGGCAACCGTTAGCACCCACATAGCCACGCCAGTAATCAATCCTGGACCATGTGGGACCCGCCGCCGAGATACAAGTGCCTTATTGGCTGTGTGAGTGCTGACATCACCAGACGTCGACCATCTCATGGTCTTCCATAATGGTCTGCAGTTGCTCCGCCACCCACGGGTGGGGCCGGCGAGAGTCACCGGATCTGTCCATGGTCGGTTCTAAGACAACATTAACCCCGCTCCCACAAAATGGCTCCGGGGCCAAGTGACTCCATCAGCCTCCAAACCTCACTGAATAAATGTGGGTTATCCACATTTGGTCCGTATACCGACAGAAGCTTGATTGGTTGCCTCTTATGCTCTCCAGCGACTATTACATACCTCCCTGTGGATCTCATAGCGCGGTATGCGTTCGCCATGGTAGCCCCTTCCTAAGGATGATAGCCACGCCTCTGCCATAATTAGAGTAGCCTTTTATAAATTTCCCTCACATCCAGCCGGGCCGAAGTCACGCGCAGCTAGTGCTTGTTAAGTGTAGTTTCTGCAAAAAGCAGATGTCTGCCCCCGTTTCTATTGAGATATGCCGCTACCAGTCTCATCTTTCAGCAATCATTTAATCTGCGTACATTCCACTTCACTGCTTTGACTGTATTCACTCTCTTACTTGTCTCACCTAAGCCTGAGAGCTTGCAATTCCAGGTGTTCCAGGCACACTACTGGGCCAATGTGCTGTTGAGGAGGGGCCAGAGAGAGAAAGGAAAGTAAAAGAGAGAAAGAATATTGAACATACTGCAATTCACCTGCACTACTCCACACCCAACAAACCTACCCCCACTCACTTCAGCCTCCTAACATGGCTGACAGGCATTACCCCTACCACAAAAAGGTCACCTGTGACCAACTGTTAGAATGTAAGTAGGGCTCCTCCCTGGGGGTGGCACCAGGGGGTCGGTAAGTCTCAGCCATTGTGTGCTATGTGGCTGGACGAGATGTGTTCGAGAGGGAAATCCTCTCAGTGTTTCGGGCAAGCAGGGCAAATTTCCAGGTAATTGTTTCAAGATGGACAGTCATCCTGAAAAGAAAAATAAATAAATAGGTGTATCATGGGGAGTCATTCCCATCCTGCCAGTTATGCCGTTACCTTGCCGGCCTATTGCGGATCGACCAGAGGCTCAGTCAGTCTCATCAAGAGGGTCTCCATTGGCTGAACCTTTGTCCGTGTATGCAGATGATGTAGAGTGCTTGAGGGAGCAAACAAACTTGGTAGCAAGTTTGGGATCAGTGAAAAACATAGTCTTGCCCGTGTGAAAAATATGGAGCTTTGCCAGATAGAGGCGGGAATACATAATTTCCTGCAGCCGCACCATTGTCTTCACTGACACAAACTCTCTCCTTGCGCCTGCACCGTTAGAGTAAAATCAGGAAAAAAAGAGACTGCATTGCCCTGATATGTCGCGTCTTGCTGGTCCTGGGCTCTGCGCAACACAGCATCATGGTCCCTGTAATTCAGCAGGCATGCAATTATTATCCTTGCCGGGGCTCCCGGCTGGGGTCTCGGGCCAAGCGATCTATGAGCTTGCTCTACGATGCCAACCTGTGACAGAGAGCCTCCCATCAGTGCTCTGATCATTTCCTGAATGTAGTTTTTGACTCGGGTTATGGCTGTGGTCTCTGGGATTCCAATGATGCAGCATGATCTGGCTTCAAGGTCTTTATTCGTGTTTCTTATCACTTCCAACACACTTTCTCCATGCAAAGAAAGCGCCCTGGTTCACTGACAAACTCAAGAGCTCCAAGAAGAACTGCCGAGCCCTCGAGAGAGCCTGGCGAAGAGACCCAACACCAGACAACATGACCACCCTCAAGCTCGCAACCCGAAAACACCACCAACTGATCCACACCACCAAGAAAACCGCATTCAAGGATCGACTGGACAACAACGCACACAACAGCAAGGAACTCTTCAACATCGTCAAAGAGCTCTCCAATCCCAACGCCGGAAACAACGACATCACCCCATCACAAGACCTCGGCAACTCCCTCGCCTCCTACTTCCACAGCAAGATCGCTGACATACACAACAGCTTCAGCACACAACCGACGCACCCTATGACCACACCAACAACCCCCACCACCACCCTCCGCGCCTGGATCCCGATCACCACAGAAGACATCATCCGCACGATGAACTCCATCCACTCCGGATCCCCAACCGACCCCTGCCCTCACCACGTCTACAACAAGGCCGACGCCATCATCGCACCCCACCTGCGGGACATCATCAACACCTCCTTCAACACCGCTACCTTCCCAGAGAGCTGGAAGCACGCCGAACTCAGCGCTCTACTGAAGAAACCATCAGCGGATCCCACCGATATCAAAAACTACCGCCCCATCTCGCTCCTCCCGTTTCCAGCCAAAGTCATTAAGAAGACCGTCAACAAGCAGCTTGCCGCCTTCCTCGAGACGAACGGATCCCTCGACCTCTCTCAGTCCGGCTTCCGGGCCAACCACAGCACCAAGACCGCCCTCATTGCAGCCACCGATGACATCCGAGCCCTGCTCGACAACGGAGAAACTGCGGCCCACATCCTCCTGGACCTCTCCGCGGCATTCAACACTGTCTGCCACCGCACCCTAGTGCAGCGCCTCAGCAAAGTCGGAATCCAAGAGAAGGCACTAGAATGGATCATCTCCTTCCTCGCCGGAAGGACACAGAGAGTCCGCCTCCCCCCGTTCAGATCAGAAGCCACCGAAGTCATATGCAGCGTTCCCCAAGGCTCCTCGCTCAGCCCCACCCTCTTCAATGTCTACATGAGCCCCCTCGCGGCCATCGCACGCCAACACAACCTCAACATCATCTCCTACGCCGACGACACCCAGCTGATCCTCTTCCTCTCCAACGACCCCGCCACCGCCAGAGCCAACCTACACGAAGGGATGACAGACGTAGCCGAGTGGATGATGAACAGCCGCCTGAAACTGAACTCAGACAAGACGGAAGTCCTCATCCTGGGCCCTTCACCCTCCGCCTGGGACGACTCCTGGTGGCCCACCGCCTTGGGCAGCGCTCCCAAACCCACAGACCACGCACGCAACCTGGGCTTCATCCTGGACTCTTCCCTCTCCATGAACAGACAAGTCAACGCCGTCTCCTGGTCGTGCTTCAACATCCTGCGCATGCTACGTAAGATCTTCCGGTGGATCCCCACCGAAACCAGGAAGACGGTCACCCAGGCCCTCGTCACCAGCCGACTGGACTACGGCAACTCCCTCTACGCCGGAACCACCGTCAAACTCCAGAGAAGACTCCAGCAGATCCAGACACCTCAGCAAGACTCATCCTCGATATCCCCCGACAGAGCCACATCTCCGGTCATCTGAGAGACCTGCACTGGCTCCGGGTCAACAAAAGAATCACCTTCCGTCTCCTCACCCACGCACAAAAAGCTCTCCACAACCAAGGCCCAAGATACCTCAACAGTCTCCTCAACTTCTACACTCCGACACGCCAGCTCCGATCAACCAAGCACGCCCTCGCCGCCGTCCCCCGCATCCGAAGAGCCACCACAGGAGGAAGGTCCTTCTCCTACCTGGCCGCCAAGACCTGGAACTCCCTCCCGACCCACCTCCGTCTGACCCAAGACCACCTCGCCTTCAGGAAGCAGCTCTAGACCTGGCTGTTTGAGCAGTAGCGGACCCCCCCTCCCCAAGCGCCTTGAGACCCTCCGGGTGAGTAGTGTGCTATACAAAATGCTTGATTGATTGATTGAAAGCAAATTCTCCCAGGTGGTGGTGCGCTCATCCTCTAGCGCGGAGGTACATTGTTCAACCTCCGTTATGCGCTCATCATGGTTCGAGACCTTGTCTCTGAGCCGGTCCAGGCGGTCTGACATTAAGTCGATTTTGAGATCTCTGGCCGAAAGGGAGTGAATCAAGTCCGTGAACATTTCACATATGTTTGGTTCTGGTGCCGATGCCAGGTTCATGGCAGCAGCCAACTGTTGTTCATCTGGGGGGCCACACTTGCACTGTTTGAATGAGAGCTAGGGCTGTCTGGTGTACATCTTAGCCATGGTGTATGGTCATTATCTTGCTACCAAGAGTGTGTTTCAACAGTGCCGCCGTTCCTGCGTTCCTGCGCCGACACCTCAGTCGCTTGTTATTTGAGCCACCCAGTGTCCTCGTCTCATCAGCTTTGGCATCCTCGGATTGGCGGTCGTGCACAGGGCTGGGCCATGTCCTGTGACTGCCCTCCTGCAGTGGCTAGGCCAGTCCTACTCCTAATGGGTGCCCACCTCTCCCACGCACATACACTTCTCTGCCCCTCACTTCAAGTACAATAGATCCTGCCACAGTGGTCAGCAGTAGTACAGAGGCCCCTGGTCCAGCCAGACTGGTATCCCCTCTTCGCCTGATCTGCATGGAGGCCTGCACCTGCCGCACCCCCTGCAGCAGGCTCTCTACGCACCAGTAGCACTCCGCAGGACAGTGGGCTGCCCCTCCGGCATGGACGCTAGGGGATGTTCAGCCTCCATGGATCTCTGCAGCACAGGGGGGGACGTAACTGTAGCCGTCATCACAGTCCCCACCCACAGCTACTCTCACCATGTATTTGTTGTGTGCTGGTCCAGGTACTCCTCAGTCTCCAATTTGGTTGGGGGAAGTTCAGGCAGCACCATGGCCCAAAGAAGCCGCACTCCTGCTATAGTCCAAGGCCCACCGGTGGCCAGAGCCGCTCTGCACCAGTATGTGGCTCCCCAGCACCGGGCGATCTCCCAGTCAGCCCACCTTCACGAAGGCCCTTCACTGTGGCACCATCGGAGGGAGGCAGCCGTCTCCAGCTGCCCTCTCACTGCAATCTTATCTTGTTCAGCTCTCCGCTCCTCGGCGCCCTATGGGTCACTTCCATGACCCCGACTCTCCACTGCACCGGGAGCCAGATCTGGGTCTGTTCCTGAGCAATGCACCGTAGGCTCTCAGTCAATAATGGCGCCAGTGATCCCCTCACGGTTATTCTACAGGCACACGCCCACAGTCTTGAAGCAGGGGGCCAGCGGGGCACTCTCTTTCAGCCTCAGCGGTTTCGCCGATCGGCCGCTCTCAGGGCACTAAGCACGGGCTGCCATCATTTTTACACAGGTGGAGCCCGCACCATACCTTTGCTTGTCATTCCCCACTGGCAGGCGGCTCTCACTCCCCAGGGCTCATCCAATCATTGCCGGGGATTACAGGAGTCTGTTCTGAGGTTTTGGGCCGATAATGTCTGCCCGCTCTGACCTATAACTGCCGGATCGGCCCTCCAGTCTGCAGAGCCTCACTATGTGGTGCCATTTTGCAGCCGGCACTTCAGCGCTCCCCCTGCTTCTTGACATCCTTCTTTGTAATCTTGTGCAGCACTGAAGTTATGGTGCCAGGGGAGCCCCTTAAATCCTAGTTAAGAGTGTGAGGGACAGTGGCCAATGGGCTACTATCCCTGAGGCTAATCTGTCTCTGAGGTGACAACATCCTGTAGGTGTACATTACCTTTCTAACCAGAACTCTCTACTTTCAGGGTTTTTCAAAATGGCAAAACCCTTCCTTGGCTGTACAGACCTTCAAGCCCACCCTAAAGGTGTGGCTAGCCTTTTGGGGATGTACGACTCCTGACTGGCTACATTTCCTGCCTGCCTGCATGCTAATCTGTCCGAGGCACAGAAAGGGCTTTTGTCCTCCACTGGGGATAAGTTAATTATATCAAGGGCAGTGAAGCCTTTGAGGCTCACTGCCTTAATTACTCTAGCCATCCTGGGAGGGCAGTGGTGTGACCTCTATCCTGCTCAGGTCCTTTGCCTCCCATCCAGTGGACATGCTACAACAACCAGCAGGAGGGGACCCCGGGACATAGCTGTAGCTGCGCCCTCGGGGGTAGCAGTTCCAAGGGCCACTAAGGTGGTGGTCCCCTGCATATGGGAGGGTCTGCGAGTGCCCCCCATTACTATCAATTTAGCCCCATCAAGGTGGTGGTCATCGGAGCCTGGGGGTCCATGAGGCCCCCCCATTTCTTTGTATTTAGCTTTTGGGAGGTGGTGGTCCACTTATAAAGCCTCCGGAGGGGGGCTTGTGCACCCCTCTCCTTTTGTATAAACAAAGCCCCAATAAGGTGGTGGTCCCAGATGCTAGACAAGCCCTAGTAGAAAGACCCCGTGTGCCCCCCTCCTTTATTTAAACACTGCCCCTGGAACCGGGCGCACCCAGTGGCTTTTTCCAAAACAAGCATGGGAGCCAATTCCAAGATGGCTGTGAACACTTCCTGCTTGAAGTTTTGGCAGGCAATCAGATCTCAGCTCGAGATCGGGAGGGTTTACAGAGCCTTTGTGTCCCTATATATATAAATTTGGTTCTCCTTTAAATCTTAAAAACTCCATGGGAATTAACATTGGAAAATAACTTTTTTTTACCCCCCTTTCCACTTGACAGACCACCCCGAAACTTTCCATGCACAACGGAAATCAGCGTGCACTCTTTTTTGGAGAATTTAGTGAGGATTTGGCAAACAATGTCAAAGATAAAGGCAATTCAAAACACCCTATAAATATATAGGTAGGTAGTTATAGTTATGACCTAGTTTCCATAGGAAAAGCGTTTTTTGTTTTCCTAATATCTTTGGCGCCGGATGACGAATCTTCACAAAATTTTTAAAACTCGTGGGGCGCTCCGGTCAGCTCCTATCCTGAAAGTTTCAGGGTGATTCGGCCGAGAAAAAAGGGGGTTCCCAAAACATGTTTTCTCCATGTTAGTTCCCATAGGAAACTTTAGACACGGCTACAGCCCGAACTGCTGAATGGAATTACACCAAATTTGGCAAAAGGTAACTCTTGGTTCAGAGAGAGACCTTTTTAAATGGTGTAAATCCGTTCAGTAGTTGCTGAGAAAAAAAAAGTTTTGATATATAGAGGCGTGGTGGATCCGCGCACCCTGTTGACCATGAGCTTTATTCTAATTGGCCGTCAACACTTCAAACCAGGAAGTGCTGGCAGCCATCTTGTGCCTCGGTAACCGAGTCACAAGAACACAGGGAAAGAAAGGTGAAAAAAAAGAAAAGGTGGCAGGGTAGAAACACCCTGACCCCCTAGACCTGCTCAGGGGGTCCCACAAGGACCCCCAGGGCTTAACCAAAAGCATTTTATTTTTTAAATCGGTGAGATTCGTGCCCGCAGCGCAACTTTTGGCCATGAATTTGTAAAAAAACAAATCGCGCGGGCTCCCGCGCTTCTTTATTATTGAACAGGGAGGCCACCCCCTGGGGCTTCTTATTTTTATTGTGTGGGGAAGGCCTCCAAGGTCTCCCCAAGTCCCGGGGACCGCCACCCCTGTGGCTTTTATTAATTATAATCGCGGGGTCACACGCCCTCCTTGCTGCCCCAGGGACTGCCACTCCCGGGGCTTTTATTTTTTTAAACATGCACCTGTGTGGGGGGGCTAAAGCCTCCCCACACGCCCGGGGACTGCCACCTCCCCAGGGCACTAATATTCAAATTCCTGGATCCGTAAGGAACCCCGAGCCCCGTGGACCACCACCTCCCCTCGGCTGTACAATAGGTGATTGGTGGGAGGGGGGCCACACAGCCCCCCTTCTAAAAAAAAGGAAAGAAAAGAAGCGATTGTGCCAGAGGCCCCACCCCCTCCAAGCAACACTCTGTAAACACGCCCTGTGGCGCGTTTTAAATTGGGAAGTAAATTCCCCTTCAATACTTGGGGTCCCTGGGGGCCAACTAGCCCACCGGGTACCTCCAGTAAGCGCTATGGGGCGCTGCAATGCAGATCTGTGGCACTTACTGGAGGTACCTGGTGGGCTAGTTGGACCCCAGGGACCCTCAGGATTCAAGAGGACGTAATCCCCCAACTTGCAACACACCAGGGTGTGTCTGTGTTTGCAGCGTGGTGGAGAAAGGGGGCATTGCATTTGTCTACCTCTCACCAATCCCCCTACGTGGGGCTTACTGGAGGTAAAGGCAGGCTAGTTGGCCCCTAAAGGACCCCCAGCAGTGAATGGGACTTCATTCCCCATCCAAGAGCGTGCCAGGGTGGCCTGGTACAAGTACTTACCAATGCTGCCGTGTGGGACTGACTGGAGTTAATATCTTGGGAAGTTGGCCCCCAATGATGTCCTTGGGGGCCAACTACCCCTCTTGTTACCTCCAGTAAGTCCTACAAAGTGGGATTGCTAAGACGTCTTCAGAAGCCATGGCCCCCTACCTCTACCACTCTGCAAACGTGCCTCGTGGCAGACTACAGGACGGGGGATGAAGTCCAATTTAGTCGTGAGGGAGTTTGGGGGCCAAGAATCCCTGCTTGTACCTCCTGTAAGTCTGACGCAGTGGAATTCCTGAGCATTGGTTGGATGCCCAGCACCCTTTACCGCCACCTCAAAGACAACAACATCCTAGACCCATCCCAGTCCGAATTCAGATGAAACCACAGCACCGAGACAGCCCTCATCGCCGCCACAGGCGACATCAGGCGCCAACTAGACAACGGTGAAACATCAGCCCTCACCTTCCTGGACCTGTCAGCCGCTTTCGACACGGTCTGCCACTGAATTCTAAAGACACACCTCCAAGAAGCCGTAATCCCTCCGGCAGGATCCAGAGCGTCCGCCTCCCACTCTTCCGATCCAAAGCCACCAACATCATCTGCGATGTCCCCCAGGGCTCATCCCTCAGCCCGACGCTGTTCAACATCTACAAGGCCCTCTCGAACAAGTGGCCCACCAGCACGACCTCCACATCATCTCCTATGCCAACGACACCCAGCTCATCCTCTCCTTCACCAAGGACCCTTACACCGCCAAAACCAACCTCCATGAGGGAATGAAGGCCGTCGCCGACTGGATGAGGAGCAGCCGGCTGAAGCTGAACTCGGACAAGACGGAGGTCCTCACCCTCGGAACCACCCCCTCAGCCTGGGACGACTCCTGGTGGCTGACCACACCGAGAACAGTACCAACACCCACCGACCACACACGCAACCTAGAATTCGTCCTCAAATCTTCCCTCTCCATGTCGAAGCAGGTCAGCGCCGTCTCCTCCTCCTGCTTCAACACCCTCCGCCTGCTCCGCAGGATCTAGAAGTGGATCCCGACCGAAATCAGAAGGACCGTGACACAGGCCCTTGTCAGCAGCAGGCTGGACTAAGGCAACGCACTCTATGCAGGAATCCTAGCCAAACACCTGCGTCGACTACAACGCATCCAGAACGCCTCCCCCCAACTGATCCTCAACATCCCCCACCGCAGCCACATCACCCCCTACCTGAGAGACCTACACTGGCTCCCCGTCGACAAGCGGATTACCCTCAAGCTCCTCACCCACGCACACCAAGCTCTCCACGACGCCGGACCAGCCTTCCTGAACAGCAGACTCAGCTTCTACACTCCCACCCGCCAGCTCCGCTCTGCCAGCCTCGCTCTCGCCGCTGTCCTCCGCATCCAGCAAACGACCTCCAGAGGCAGATCCTTCTCCTACCTCACCGCCAAGACTTGGAACACCCTCCCCACCCACCTACGGCAGACCCAAGAGCTACTTACCTTCAGAAGACTCCTCACGACCCAGCTCTTCGAGCAGTAGCGGCACCCCCCCTCTCCTCAGCGTCTTGAGACCCTCATGGGTAGGTCACGGGTAGGTAGTGCGCTCTACAAGTATTCTGATTGATTGATTGATTTATCCACCACTCTGCAAACGCGACTAGTAGTTAAAGTAGCATGTTTCTGCACGTTTAACTTAGAGGTTATTTTAATCCCCATGCCCTATTATGTACTAGGGTCTTACAGAGGAGGTGATGCTAATCACAGGGTACCCCAACGCATAGTGTTCCCTAGTGTATTGAGGTGTTTTCACTGTATTCTAAGGGTCTTTTAGAATTGCACTGGCTCTAGGCCTGGGTAGTCAGAGTCAGTTACCACCAGAACCCGTCTGAAAAAGTTGTGGCCACAGGATGATTTTGCACCAAGGCCTCTTTCTGCTCCTGTGTTTGCATATGTCTTGCACCTTCCTGCACTTTTCTTTGTCTTTGTGGACTTCTGTTGGTTCTTTCGGCATTTCTTTTACTTCTTCCTGTGCGTTTATTCTTCTTTCTTCACATGTCCTACCTCTGTAGGCATAGTTAGAAACTAGCATTTAAAAAACGTTAAAATTTCACTTAAACCATAGGTTTCAGGCACGTTATAGTAAGTAATTAGCATTAAAAAAAACCTTTGAAATTCACTGAAATAACCATAGGTTTCAGGCACGTTATAGTTAAAAATTAGCATTTAAAAAACCTTAGAAATTCACTGAAAAAATCCATTGGTTTTAGGGAAAGTTATTGTTAGTTGGACATTTCGCTCGTACAAAACCAGAGAAATTCCTTTGTTATAGTTAGTTCAGCTAACTATAACTCAGGCCCCCGCAATGCACTGCTGATGACATCACATATTACATCACTCATGACATGGTCAGTGATGTCACTGATGACATCACTGATGGCATCTCAAATGATATCACTTTTAGCCGAATGGATTTCCACCAAATTTGGCAAAATTGTAGGGACTGGTAGCCTGATGTGCCTTTGCTATGTCTCAAGATATGTGCTCCAGTGGATGTTGAGTAATTTAGGTTAAAAAAAATATATATATCTATAGGCGCGCTCCGGTGCGCGCACCGGGGAGCACACCAGGCGCGACACGCGACTTGCGCGCGGAAAGCTGATTGGCTCACGGGTGTCTGTAAACATTCGAAACAGTCTGGAGCGGCCGCCATCTTGTGTCTCGGTAGGATCGAGACACAAGAGGTGGCATAAAAAAAGGGAGAAATGATTATAAGGGGGCAGGGTAGACACCCTCCTGACCCCCTAGGTTTAATGTGGGGGCTAAAATAGGGTCCCGCGGGGCATTTAAAAAAAATATTTTTTTTCGATTTGCGCGGGGGGAGCGCCCGGTACGCGCTCCGGGAAGCGCACCGGGGAGCGAAGTACGGGGAAAATCCAGGACCTTATTTATGAAGGCCTTGCGACAGTTTTGCGCCGCCTGTGCGTCACTTTTTGTGACGCACCACAGGTGTAAAAAAATGTGCATCGTTGCGCTATATTTAAAAAGTGACGCTTCTCGGTAGATGGGTTACTTTTTAAAACCCTGCGCCACATTATACTTGCGTCAGGTATAATGTATGCAGAGGGGGCGTTCCCCCACAAAAAGCTTGGTAATAGCGACCCAGTGAAATCTATGAGATTTCACTGCGTCACTTTAAGGATGCTGTTGCGTCAAAATCTTGCGCCTGCCTCACAGCAGGTGTAAGACTGACGCAAGACCTTTCACATGATGCTTTCCCCATGTGAAAGGACGCATTTCTGGAGTTGCGTCACTTTTGTGACGCAATTCACAAATGCGTCACTTTTGTGTTTACAGATATGCCAGAAATACTGACGTATCTGTAACTCCTTGCGACATGTTTCGTCATACATTAAATATGACACATCTGGAATGTCGTAAGGAGTGCGCACAGAAAAGTGACGCATCGCACCAGTGGTGTAAAAAAATGCGCCTTGTTGCGCTATATTTAAAAAGTGACGCATCTAGGTAGATGGGTCACTTTTTAAAACCCTGCGCCACATTATACCTGCGTCAGGTATAATGTATGCAGAGGGGGCGTTTCCCCGCAAAAAGCTTCGTAATAGCGACGCAGTGAAATCTATGAGATTTCACTGCGTCACTTTTAGGATGCTTTTGTGTCAAAATCTTGCGCCTGCCTCACAGCAGGTGTAAGACTGACACAAGACCTTTCACATGGTGCTTTCCCTATGTGAAAGGACGCATTACTGGAGTTGCGTTACTTTTGTGACGCAATTCACAAATGCGTCACTTTTGTGTTTACAGATATGCCAGAAATACTGACGTATCTGTAACTCCTTGCGACATGTTTCGTCATACATTAAATATGACACATCTGGAATGTCGTAAGGAGTGCGCACAGAAAAGTGACGCATCGCACCAGTGGTGTAAAAAAATGCGCCTCGTTGCGCTATATTTAAAAAGTGACGCATCTAGGTAGATGGGTCACTTTTTAAAACCCTGCGCCACATTATACCTGCGTCAGGTATAATGTATGCAGAGGGGGCGTTCCCCCGCAAAAAGCTTGGTAATAGCGATGCAGTGAAATCTATGAGATTTCACTGCGTCACTTTTAGGATGCTGTTGCGTCAAAATCTTGCGCCTGCCTCACAGCAGGTGTAAGACTGACGCAAGACCTTTCACATGGTGCTTTCCCCATTTGAAAGGACGCATTACTGGAGTTGCGTCACTTTTGTGACGCACTCCAGCAATGTGTCACTTTTGTGTTTACAGATACGTCAGAAATAGTGATGTATCTGTAACTCCTTGCGACATGATTCATCATACATTAAATATGACACATCTGGAATGTCGTAAGGAGTGCGCACAGAAAAGTGACGCATCGCACCAGTGGTGTAAAAAAATGCGCCTCGTTGCGCTATATTTAAAAAGTGGCGCATCTAGGTAGATGGGTCACTTTTTAAAACCCTGCGCCACATTATACCTGCGTCAGTTATAATGTATGCAGAGGGGGCGTTCCCCCGCAAAAAGCTTGGTAATAGCGATGCAGTGAAATCTATGAGATTTCACTGCGTCACTTTTAGGATGCTGTTGCGTCAAAATCTTGCGCCTGCCTCACAGCAGGTGTAAGACTGACGCAAGACCTTTCACATGGTGCTTTCCCCATTTGAAAGGACGCATTACTGGAGTTGCGTCACTTTTGTGACGCACTCCAGCAATGTGTCACTTTTGTGTTTACAGATACGTCAGAAATAGTGATGTATCTGTAACTCCTTGCGACATGATTCATCATACATTAAATATGACACATCTGGAATGTCGTAAGGAGTGCGCACAGAAAAGTGACGCATCGCACCAGCCGTGTAAAAAAATGTGCCTCGTTACGCTATATTTAAAAAGTGACGCATCTAGGTAGATGGGTCACTTTTTAAAACCCTGCGCCACATTATAGCTGCGTCAGGTATAATGTATGCAGAGGGGGCGTTCCCCCGCAAAAAGCTTGGTAATAGCGACGCAGTGAAATCTATGAGATTTCACTGCGTCACTTTTAGGATGCTGTTGCGTCAAAATCTTGCGCCTGCCTCACAGCAGGTGTAAGACTGACGCAAGACCTTTCACATGGTGCTTTCCCCATGTGAAAGGACGCATTTCTGGAGTTGCGTCACTTTTGTGACGCACTCCAGCAATGCGTCACTTTTGTGTTTACAGATACGTCAGAAATACTGACGTATCTGTAACTCCTTGCGACATGATTTGACATACATTAAATATGATACATCTGGAATGTCGTAAGGAGTGCGCACAGAAAAGTGACGCATTGCACAAGCGGTGTAAAAAAATGCGCCTTGTTGCGCTATATTTAAAAAGGGACGCATCTAGGTAGATGGGTCACTATTTTAAAACCCTGCGCCACATTATACCTGCGTCAGGTATAATGTATGCAGAGGGGGCGTTTCCCCGCAAAAAGCTTCGTAATAGCGACGTAGTGAAATCTATGAGATTTCACTGCGTCACTTTTAGGATGCTGTTGCGTCAAAATCTTGCACCTGCCTCACAGCAGGTGTAAGACTGACGCAAGACCTTTCACATGGTGCTTTCCCTATGTAAAAGGACGCATTACTGGAGTTGCGTTACTTTTGTGACGCAATTCACAAATGCGTCACTTTTGTGTTTACAGATATGCCAGAAATACTGACGTATCTGTAACTCCTTGCGACATGTTTCGTCATACATTAAATATGACACATCTGGAATGTCGTAAGGAGTGCGCACAGAAAAGTTATGCATCGCACCAGCGGTGTAAAAAAATGCGCCTCGTTGCGCTATATTTAAAAAGTGACGCATCTAGGTAGATGGGTCACTTTTTAAAACCCTGCGCCACATTATACCTGCATCAGGTATAATGTATGCAGAGGGGGCGTTCCCCCGCAAAAAGCTTGGTAATAGCGACGCAGTGAAATCTATGAGATTTCACTGCGTCACTTTTAGGATGCTCTTGCGTCAAAATCTTGCGCCTGCCTCACAGCAGGTGTAAGACTGAAGCAAGACCTTTCACATGGTGCTTTCCCTATGTGAAAGGACGCATTACTGGAGTTGCGTTACTTTTGTGACGCAATTCACAAATGCGTTACTTTTGTGTTTACAGATACGTCAGAAATACTGACGTATCTGTAACTCCTTGCAACATGATTCGTCATACATTAAATATGACACATCTGGAATGTCGTAAGGGATGTACACAGAAAAGTGACGTATCCCTGTTTTCACGCAGCGATGCGTCACTTTTCAGAAATGAGGCCTCCAGTTTATTCACTGTGTCACCTCTACAACCCTTTCTTGCGTCAATACGTCCCTTTTGCATACATTACACCTGACGTAGGAATAATGTGGCGCAGGGGTTTACAAAGTGACGTATTTACCTAGAAACGCCACTTTGTAAATATGAATAAAGAAGGTGCATTTTTTATTGGACTGATGCGTCACAAAAAGTGATGCTTTGGTGGCGTTAAAGTGACGCATGGCTTCATAAATGAGGCCTTCTGACTTCAACTCCAGCAATGCATCTTTTCTTATCCTTCCACACCCCTGTTCCTTTTCAACATTTTCTTTGAATATCAGCATTCCTCATATTCACTCTTCTTCTCCTTACTTTCTTTCCTAACACTCACCTTCTTTCAGTCCTCCTACTTCACTTCCTTTCTCCACTCATACCTTTCTGTTCTTTCTTACTCATTCTCCTTTCCATTATCAATGCACTCTATTTCACTTACTCTTTTTTCATTTTTTTAAGAATATAGCACTTTGATGAGAATTGGAGGTGGTTCTGAAAAGAACTTTTGGTTTTCTTCTTTTTTCTAAACAGGAACAAAAACAGGGAATGGAAACTGCTCAACAGGAGCAAAAAAAACAAAAATAATTAGGGGTGGGAAGAGCAGGGATGGTTTTCTAATGCTTGAACCATGAGCTGTACACTTTGTTCTCCAAAGGTAAGCAGTTGATTGCAGTATCTGCATCTGAGGGCACCATGGTTAAAAGCAGGTTGAATGTTCGGAACCAGCTCTTGTGATCTCCCCCTCCCAGAAGAAGTTGCTCCTCCGGTTGATGTAGAGGCCCCATCACTGGGAACCTCTTGTGCCAGAGCCCTGACACTTTCCCGGGCAAAATTCTGGGGGTGCTTCCTCTCCACATGTCGGATCATCGTGTAGTTTCCAAATGAGTACTTTTTTAAGGGGTTACCCCGCGACAGCACTTCTTTGCAGATCCTGCACTCCACTTTTGGAGCATTCACCTTTTTTTGATTAGGTGGGATTTAAAAAAAATTCCAAATAAAATGTTCCTTAACTTTTCGTTGAGGAGGCTCTTCATTAATGAATTCTGGTTCTTCATCACTGCTGGATTGTCTGGCAGCCATGGTAAAAACCAACAAATATCCAGCAGCAAAAAGGCAGGTCTTGCAGTCAGAGCTTACCGGTGAGCTTACCGGAAAGCTTACCGGAGAAATTACCAGAGAGCTTACCGGAGCGCGCAGCCAGAGCGCCCCAGGAAAAAATTATATTATAAAAACCTCAAAAATTAATACTTACACAAAACAGCAAATTGTAAAAAAAAAATAGGTTAGAAACTCGATATAGAAAGGAACTAGCATTTAAAAAACCTATGAAATTCACTGAAAAAACCATCGGTTTCACACCAGTTATAGTTAGGAATTAGCATTTAAAAAACCTATTAAATTCACGGAAAAAACCATGGGTTTCACACCAGTTATAGTTAGCTGGAAATTTTATTAACATAAAACCATTGAAATTCCCACGTTATAGTTAGTTGGACTCACTATAACTTGCGCGCCTGCAATGCACTGCTGATGACGTCACATATTACATCACTCATGACATGGTCAGTGACATCACTCATGACATCACTGATGACACCATCCTTGTGACAGAATGACAGACCTCCTTTCAGTGTAATGTAAGCCTTGAAACACATATTCAAGAATAGTATTTAACATTTTCAAAAAAGTGGAGATACCATACCAGTTACAATAAACAATTCAGTAATTCCACCATCTATATACACATCCACTCATTCACAAACAGTTCTATATAGTCACTCATACATATACTCACTCATTATATGTAGTGATACACCTATACATCCTGTTACACACCGACAGTCATCCAAAAGTTACTCACACACATATTCACACATGCAAAAAAAGTAATGAACATTCATTTATTTGCATATACAGCTATACACACACTACCACTTTACTTCTAAGAATACTTACACATACTTACTCTCTTAAACAATCACTTATATAAACACATACTAATTTAAACAGGAACTCTTATAATCTCTTACTCTCACATATACTCAGTTTTATAAATCAATACTCACATATACTAGATTAAAACATATGTCGTTACTGAAAAAGACAATAGTGAGACAGTCGTTTACTCACTGACATACACATATACACACTCATACATCCATACAGTCCTGTACATATGCTGTCTTCAAAACAAATACAAACAGTGAGTCAGTCACCAACCCAGACAGCCACTTATACACAAAGTGAAACACTGATACATACATCTCAATATATAAAAGTTACTTGCTAATATATGTATTCACTAAGATACACTTATTAAGGCAGTTAACCAATCAATTCTTTTAAAAACAAACATACATTTACACACTTATTTAACCATTTATTCTTCCATCGTACTTTACAAATACATATAAAAAAAAAATATTTTTCAGAAAGACACACATTCACTGGATGGTGTCATCAGTGATGTCATGAGTGATGTCACTGACCATGTCATGAGTGATGTAATATGTGACGTCATCAGCAGTGCATTGCAGGCGCGCAAGTTATAGTGAGTCCAACTAACTATAACGTGGGAATTTCAATGGTTTTATGTCAATAAAATTTCCAGCTAACTACAACTGGTGTGAAACCTATGTTTTTTTCAGTGAATTTAATAGGTTTTTTTAAATGCTAATTCCTAACTAAAACTGGTGTGAAACCTATGGTTTTTTCAGTGAATATATATATATATATATATATAATATACGTATCTATATATATATACTACTATTATAAAGGAAGAACTTTGAGGCTTTGAGGCGGGTAAACTCGGGAACCACAGCATCAATCCACACACCCGATACATCGTTGGAATCCTTAAAGTTAGAAAATACGTTATATTTAAAAAATTTACATTATAAAAAAAATAGTCCCCTCAAAGTGGCGCCGGCCGCGACCTGCGTGCTGACGTCAGGAGCATGGGGAGGAGCGGCGTCCAGGAGCGGCGGACATGGCACGGGGGAGGAGGGGTGACGAGCGGCGAGGAGCGGTGGACCGAGGAGCGGCGGATGAGGTAAGGCAGCGGGGGTCGGGGAAGGTGGGGGGACTGGGTGATGTAAGGCTCCAAACTACCACGATCACGCTCATTAGTTTTACCTCAAACACAGCTCATGAAGTTGAACTGCAGAGCGCCAGCGTTTCAGCATTTCAGCTTTAAGGGTTTAGCTTGACACGCGGGCATTATCTTACCATGATGGAATCTCGGCACGCCGAGCTCCGTCAAGGGTAAACCCCGCTCAAAGAGACCCCACAGGCGAAAATGATCCGTCAACCTCGGAGCCGTGTTTAAATGTGCCCTCTTTTCGTGGTACTTTTCATGTGGACGGGGAAAGCAAACAGCCCGAAGCGCACTGCTGTGACTATCATATGTCGCCTTTTTAAGGCTCTGGGGGACAATGTCGGTGCAGGCGGGGGTCGGGGCAGGTGGGGGAGGAGGCGGCGGGGACGGGGGAAGCAAGCAGCCCGAAGGAAAGCCAGGCTATCTGGTTCGGTTTATCCCCACTCTAAACACATGGAAAGGGTAATTTCCAGGCGAAGGCTGGAGTAATAGCTGCAATACAGTGAGATGGTTTTACATTATATTGCACTGCTGTGACTATCATATGTCGTGTTTTTAAGGCTACGGGGGACAATGTCGGGGCAGGCGGGGGTCGGGGCAGGCGGGGGCCCGAAATGCTGGACAATGTCGGGGCAGACGGGGGTCGGGGAAGCCTGATTGCTCCCGGACAAGGTTGGGACGGGCTGCCAGTATATATATATATATGATTGCAATGAAACTGAATATCGGTCGTTCAATAAGGGTTGTATATGCTCAATGGGGGATTAGCAAAATTAGTATGGTATTTAAATAATGTGGTGATCTGTTTAGTACCGCTACTTACAGAATGTTTTTCTGTTTTTTTAGGGGGCTCAAACCTCCTCACAATTTAATTGAGTTCCGAATTTAGAGCTATTTTAAGAGGGTTGAACCAGGAGGCTTCCTGGGGGAACCAATTTTGGTTTAGATTAGTTTATTCTTTGCACTAGCACTAGCACTTTTTCTTAATAGTTTTATACACAATATAAAAAATGTTTTCACCTCTTATATGTCGTTTTTTGTGCCAGCAATCAAAATAACATTAGAGGATACAGACCCACTGGGGCTTCATTCTCTGGAAAATGTTGAAGTATACATCTGAAAGGGCGAACTTTTTGGACATTTATTACCCCACATACAACAAATTTGAATCCAGACAGGAGATATCATTTGTTTAAGCGGAGAGATAAGATGTTTGGTCCCGCAGGGTAAAGAAATATGCAAAGTCAATGTCTGTTTTTTTAAGTAAGATTGAGTGTTCTTACTGATTAGTGCATAATTATCCTTCACCTTCAGTAGGCTGAGTTGCGGTCCAGCATGTTGTTTTTAAAAGCAATGGAGTCCTGTGCTCCAAGAGTCCCCAGTAGTTGAGAACTCAGAGCCTCGTTGCGCTGACAGTTCGTTTCAGCTGTCAATCCACGATGGTGCACTCTTCACGACAGAGCTGCCGTGCAGGAACATAAATCACCAAATTGCTCAAAGCTTTTCAGAGGCACACGACAGGTCCCCGCCCTCAGGGCTTTAAAGGCTTGAAGGTTTGACATGCCTTTCCGCTTCTCTCTGTTTGCTTGCCCAACGCGTTTCAGGGAAAACCACCCCCTTCCTCACAGGCTGCTGTAAGAACCACTCGAAAAACATTTTCCACGTCACTTGACCTTTTTTATTAAACAAGCCCCCAAGTGGGCGTATGCTCAGTGCACAGCTCGCACTGATTGATGGGACTTGTGGTCCTTGAAAAATGCAAAGTCAATGTCTGTTTCTTTAAGTAAGATCGAGTGTTCTTACTGATTAGCGCATAATTATCCTTCACCTTCAGTAGCTTGAGTTGCGGTCCAGCATGTTGTTTTTAAAAGCAATGGAGTCCTGTGCTCCAAGAGTCCCCAGTAGTTGAGAACTCAGAGCCTCGTTGCGCTGACAGTTCGTTTCAGCTGTCAATCCACGATGGTGCACTCTTCACGACAGAGCTGCCGTGCAGGAACATAAATCACCAAATTGCTCAAAGCTTTTCAGAGGCACACGACAGGTCCCCGCCCTCAGGGCTTTAAAGGCTTGAAAGTTTGACATGCCTTTCCGCTTCTCTCTGTTTGCTTGCCCGACACGTTTCAGGGAAAACCACCCCCTTCCTCATGGGCTGCTGTAAGAACCACTCGAAAAACATTTTCCACGTCACTTGACCTTTTTATTAAACAAGCCCCCAAGTGGGCGTATGCTCAGTGCACCGCTCGCACTGATTGATGGGACTTGTGGTCCTTGAAAAATGCAAAGTCAATGTCTGTTTCTTTAAGTAAGATCGAGTGTTCTTACTGATTAGTGCATAATTATCTTTCACCTTCAGTAGGCTGAGTTGCAGTCCAGCATGTTGTTTTTAAAAGCAATGGAGTCCTGTGCTTCAAGAGTCCCCAGTAGTTGAGAACTCAGAGCCTCGTTGCGCTGACAGTTCGTTTCAGCTGTCAATCCACGATGGTGCACTCTTCACGACAGAGCTGCCGTGCAGGAACATAAATCACCAAATTGCTCAAAGCTTTTCAGAGGCACACGACAGGTCCCCGCCCTCAGGGCTTTAAAGGCTTGAAGGTTTGACATGCCTTTCCGCTTCTCTCTGTTTGCTTGCCCGACACGTTTCAGGGAAAACCACCCCCTTCCTCATGGGCTGCTGTAAGAACCACTCGAAAAACATTTTCCACGTCACTTGACCTTTTTATTAAACAAGCCCCCAAGTGGGCGTATGCTCAGTGCACCGCTCGCACTGATTGATGGGACTTGTGGTCCTTGAAAAATGCAAAGTCAATGTCTGTTTCTTTAAGTAAGATCGAGTGTTCTTACTGATTAGTGCATAATTATCTTTCACCTTCAGTAGGCTGAGTTGCAGTCCAGCATGTTGTTTTTAAAAGCAATGGAGTCCTGTGCTCCAAGAGTCCCCAGTAGTTGAGAACTCAGAGCCTCGTTGCGCTGACAGTTCGTTTCAGCTGTCAATCCACGATGGTGCACTCTTCACGACAGAGCTGGCGTGCAGGAACATAAATCACCAAATTGCTCAAAGCTTTTCAGAGGCACACGACAGGTCCCCGCCCTCAGGGCTTTAAAGGCTTGAAGGTTTGACATGCCTTTCCGCTTCTCTCTGTTTGCTTGCCCGACGCGTTTCAGGGAAAACCACCCCCTTCCTCATGGGCTGCTGTAAGAACCACTTGAAAAACATTTTCCACGTCACTTGACCTTTTTATTAAACAAGCCCCCAAGTGGGCGTATGCTCAGTGCATCGCTCGCACTGATTGATGGGACTTGTGGTCCTTGAAAAATGCAAAGTCAATGTCTGTTTCTTTAAGTAAGATCGAGTGTTCTTACTGATTAGTGCATAATTATCCTTCACCTTCAGTAGGCTGAGTTGCGGTCCAGCATGTTGTTTTTAAAAGCAATGGAGTCCTGTGCTCCAAGAGTCCCCAGTAGTTGAGAACTCAGAGCCTCGTTGCGCTGACAGTTCGTTTCAGCTGTCAATCCACGATGGTGCACTCTTCACGACAGAGCTGCCGTGCAGGAACATAAATCACCAAATTGCTCAAAGCTTTTCAGAGGCACACGACAGGTCCCCGCCCTCAGGGCTTTAAAGGCTTGAAGGTTTGACATGCCTTTCCGCATCTCTCTGTTTGCTTGCCTGACGCGTTTCAGGGAAAACCACCCCCTTCCTCATGGGCTGCTGTAAGAACCACTCGAAAAACATTTTCCACGTCACTTGACCTTTTTATTAAACAAGCCCCCAAGTGGGCGTATGCTCAGTGCACCGCTCGCACTGATTGATGGGACTTGTGGTCCTTGAAAAATGCAAAGTCAATGTCTGTTTCTTTAAGTAAGATCAAGTGTTCTTACTGATTAGTGCATAATTATCCTTCACCTTCAGTAGGCTGAGTTGCGGTCCAGAGCTATTTTAAGAGGGTTGAACCAGGAGGCTTCCTTGGGGAACCAATTTTGGTTTAGATTAGTTTATTCTTTGCACTAGCACTAGCACTTTTTCTTAATAGTTTTATACACAATATAAAAAATGTTTTCACCTCTTATATGCCGTTTTTTGTGCCAGCAATCAAAATAACATTAGAGGATACAGGCCCACTGGGGAAGTATACATCTGAAAGGGTGAAATATTTGGACATTTATTACCCCAAATACAACAAATTTGAATCCAGACAGGAGATATCATTTGTTTAAGCTGAGAGATAAGATGTTTGGTCCCGCAGGGTAAAGAAATACTTCATAGAAGTGTTTGTATTTATACATGAATTAACAGTGGACTTTTTTTTTTAAATATTTAAATTATTCATATATTTTAGAAAATTGTTCAGATGTGTACATCTGTATTGATGCTTTGTATTCGTTTACATATAACAAGATTTGAAAGTATCTTTTCTATGTTGTTTGAATGAACCTTGCATTTTACCGCACACTGGCACTTTAAATAACGGCACCAGCTTTGAGCAACTTGCCATGTGATCAAGCTTTGTGGTAAAGCGAAACGCGTAATGGCGGCTGGCTTGCTGGAAGAAATAAAGCACCTTGACTGAAGCACTGAATCTGGGTCTGCTCCTTCGTCTTTTTGAATTGGGCTGGGGCAGCTGCCTCGTGTCTAGCGACAGATTTACTGGTATATATATATATATATTCACTGAAAAAACCATAGGTTATAGACCATATATAGTTAGGGATTAGCATTTACAAAACCTTATTTTACTCGCACAAAACCATTGAAATTTGCATATATAGTTAGTGGCATCCATAATCCACTGCTAATGATGTCACATATTACATCATTCATGACATGGTCAGTGACATCACTGATGACATCACTGATGATATCATTCATGTGATAATACGTTGAACCTCTTCAGACTCTAATATAACCTTACATACACTCAGTGTAAACAGACACTCACAGACTGTCACTCATTCATGGAGTTACTCACACACCTAGTCAGTCATGCAAAGAATCAATCACACCTCCATTTCCTCAACTATACAGTTATACACACCTTACTTATTCAAACATATACTAACAAATATTTACTCTTTTATACAATCCTTGATTGAAGTTCACAATGATCCATAGAGCCACTCACACATTCACTGGCTCTTATGCACAGTTATTTATATATGTCAACTCTCACATGTATTGCGTTTTACATATGTACTTTCTTTGACATGTAGCACTGAGATATCCATTCACTCACCAATACACTCATGCACACAGTCAACTGCCCATACAGCTGTTTCCACCTGCACTTTTGAACCCATACATCTAGTGAATCAACTGCTCACACATCTATGCACAGAGTCATACACCTCCCAGCCACCCACACACATACTCAGTCTCCCATACAAATACTTGGGCAACCAATCAATAACCCATATAGTTACTCATATAGCTACTGATCAACACATGCAGCAGCTTACACAACAATGCTAATTCCTAACTATATATAGTCTATAACCTATGGTTTTTTCAGTGAATTTCAATGGTTTTTTAATAGCAAATATCAAAAGCTGTAAAACGTATTCTTATTTTAATGCAAAAATATATTTTATATGTTTGTAATATAATTTTTTTATTCATATATATTTTTTTATTATTTTTTTTGTTTCGCTACCGGTCCGCGAACCGGGCAGCTTCCCGTTAGCTCCATTTGGTTCCGCGACCCGGTCCGCGAACCGGTATACGTTCCGTTAGCGCAACTACCGCGTTAGAAAACAACATCGTGACGCGTCGCGTAAGCGCGACGTATCGCGTTGCCGCGTAATGCGTCTTATGACGCGCCACGTTAGCGCACCCGGAAGCGCTCCGGAAGCGTAGTGGGACGTGTAACGTAAGCATAACAGGTCATGTGACTTGTTCATAAAACTTTTCATTGGTTCATTTTACTTTTGGTTTCCTAATGATGTAAGGCTTGGTCATATGACCTAAAAATAACACTTTTCATTGGTTTAGAACATTTTTTTTTCCCAAATGATGAAAGCCCCACCTTTTTTCCTCACTCTGACTTTCATTTTTATGAGAGAAAGACCTACTTTGAATACCTTAGACATGGCTTCATTAATAGCGGCAGCTGGTGCACCCCCACCACCACCACCACCTCCTAGGAAGAGAGGACCACCTCCTCAGGTTATCCTTCAGCAAGAGGAGGAAGAAGAGGAAGAAGAGGAAGAGGAGCAAGGGAGAAGGAGGTGTTTACCTGAACAGCCGAGGAGGTCCCATGTCAAAGAAAGTTATATATGGCAATTTTTTACATTTCCCCAGGGCCAAAAAAAAAAAAAATGCCTGCTACGTTACCTGTCTGATCGGTAAAAAAGATCTGTCCAGAGGGACAGAAAAGAAATACAGTTATAGCAATTATACCATGCATCGGCACATGGACAGGTGGCACCCTATAAATTATAGTGCTGCACAAGTACGTGATCTGCAGGATAACCCCCCACCTGTGGCCAGTACATCCAATGAAGAGGCAGTGACGGGACCAGAGGCGAGGGAGATGGTCCCAAATATCCAAATGAAGTTTCGGAATGTGAAGCACGTATGCATTTTTTGTGGCCAACTGATTTGCTACAGGGAGAGTAGCATACATTTAATCAATACAGCTATTGACAATCACAAATGTCCAAAACGCCCCAGAAAATAAATTATCTTTTTTTTTGTTGCTCCTGTTGAGCCCTTTATAATGATTCATTTTCGTTTCCACCCCCCCAAAAAAACAAAAAAAAATATAAAACCGTAAAAAAATGTTCAGAAAAGTAATAAAAAAAATATAAAACAACAAAAATAATAAAAAAAAAGTTCTTTTCAGAACTACCTCCCCTTTATAAGAAATTGCTAGAATGTTTAGCACTCTGGCAACCTCTATTTCTTTTGATTCGCTTCCCCGTTCGCGCGCCGGTACGCGAACCGGAAGCAAACAAAAATTTTTTTTTTTTTAAAAAGTAAGTAAACAGAGAGTAATGTTAAAAGAAAGACAGCTAGAGGGAGTAACACAGAGATACTGTACATAGAACTTACACAGAACCCAAAAGCTCTTTTCAGAGCTACCTTAACTATAATTACTCTTTTAAAATTTCGAATGTACCTTTTTTCACTAATTTTCACTTATGTTCGCTTCCCGGTTCACTACCCGGTTCGCGTACCGGCAGCTAACCGCGCGAAAAATAAAAAAAAATTTTCCGACATATATGAGCCTCCTCAGCTACCCTCAGAAAACCTAGGGGGTCAAGATACGTCTCCCGTGCCTCCTTATACCCATTTCCCACATTGTGATTGGCTCTCCGGTGTCTGTCAACATTCTAAACAGTCCGTAACGGCCGCCATCTTGTCTCTCGGTAGGATCGAGAGAAAAGAGGAGGAGAAAAACGAAGGGGGAATTTAATGAAAGGGGGCAAGGTAGACCCCTCTTGACCCCCTAGGAATGATGTTGGGGTTATTAAAGGGTCCCGTGGGGCAAATAAAAAAAATTTGATTTTTCCGCAGTAGAAGCGCTTCCCGGTTCGCGAACCGGGTCGCGAAACGGGAATTCGCCATTTTGTGTTTTGTTTTAATTAAATTACAAGATGGAGGAAAAACAATGTGAGAAATGGGTATAAGGGGGTACCGGAGATGTATCCTGACCCCCTATGCTTTCTGAGGGTGTCTGAGGATGCTCATATATGTTGATACATGTCTTCCAGCGGCTGCGCGTGAGCGTTTTTTTTTTTTTTTGCTGCGTGACGTCTGTTAACGTTCGATTCGAAGGAAATCAGGAAGTGTTGACTGCCATTTTGTCACTGCGATTAAACATATTGTTAAAAATAATTGTTATAAATTAATCCGTATTGATAAACATTGTCTGCGCCATCTTGCCTTTTTTCCAATGCCACACTTTTGTCGTGCACGGCAGCCATTTTAGATGCCTTGACCAGACCCACTCTCTGCATGCCGCCGATCCTCAGCATGGCTCCCCACCCTCGCAAGCATCTCACCCGCGCACTGGTCACCCCCGCTCTCTCTCTCATGCATGGGCCATAAACCTCCCCCCATCTGCGCTGCTCTTCCCTGAGAATCACACCCTGTGCCCGCCCGACACCTCCCTTTCACCCTATTCACTACCGCACCCTCTGACACTCCTCTTCCTCTGTGTCTGATTGTCCAGGCTGGTCCCAGGCTATCACCTAGCCCTGCGGATGTAGTTTATGGCCCCAACTGTAAAGAATCACCCCTCTTCAAAGGAGTTACAGTAGATCAAGGCCCCCACCCCATGAGATCCGTCACACCACACGCGTTCCTACTATCTGATAAGGATCCTGTATTGTGATTGGGGAGGGGATTCTCACTGTAAGGGTGTGTGGGACCGAGCCTGAAGCGGAAGATTCCAGGGATGCCTTTTTGTACATCAAAGTCTTCACAATTATGTGTCACATTAAAAATATATAGCACTCCAACAAAGTAGTAGGATTATAACACTTTAATAACTTATAAATATATACAACGCTCCAACAAAGTAAACACGTTAAAAAAAAAAATTTAAACAACTATTTACATGGCAGCCTGCTGCAACATCCATCTCAAAGCAACAATGGGCTGCTTTGGTCTGTCTTTTAGTCGGCAAAATCCATCGGCCTGTGAGGTGGCGTCAGTAGCGGTCCGTTGTGCGAATAGGCCGAAGGCAGCACAACGCGCCGAGATCCGGACGGCATCCAGATGGTGTCCAGTAAGTTGCCGCACTGGTCTGGCCATCCTACAATGCTGCGCCGAAAAACGGCGTGGGGCGCCCCGGGGGGGGGGGGGGGAGGGGGGGGGGAGGCGGCGCGAACGGGCCTCCCCCGCCTCCCCAGGTGGAGGCTCCTCTGCTGCAGTGGGGCGCCCTTTAGCGTTTCAGTCGCCATTCAGCTGTTTAGCGCCCGCTTTTGCGGCACTGTGCCTCATCCGCCATTCAGCTGAGTTGCGCCCACTCTTGCGGTGCAGCGATAGGCGGCTGCCACAGGACTCTTAAAATGGCGGCCAGCTCTTCGGCGAGTTGCACTAACTATATATTGCGCACTCGCAATCCACTGCTGATCATGTCACATATTACATCATTCATGACATGATCAGTGACATCACTGATGACATCACTGATGACATCTCAAATGACATCACTGATGACATCTCATTTGACATTACTGATCACATCATTCATGTGATAATACGGTGAACCTCTTCAGACTCTAATATAATCTTACATACACTCAGAGTAAATAGACACTCACAGACTGTCGTTCATCCATGGAGTTACTCACACACCTAGTCAGTCATGCAAAGAATCAATCACACTTCCATTTCCTCAACTATACAGTTATACACACCTTACTTATTCAAACATATACTAACACATATTTACTCTCTTATACAATCCCTGATACAAGTTCACAATGATCCATACAGCCACTCACAAATTCACTGGCTCTTATGCACAGTTATTTATATATGTCAACTCTCACATGTACTGTGTTTTACATATGTACTTACTTTGACATGTAGCACTGAGATATCCATTCACTCACCAATACACTCATGCACACAGTCAACCGCCCATACAGCTGTTTCCACATGCACTTTTGAACCCATACATCTAGTGAATCAACTGCTCACAGATCTATGCACAGAGTCATACACCTCCCAGCCACCCACACACACACACTCAGTCTCCCATACAAATACTTGGGCAACCAATCAATAACCCATATACTTAATCATAAAGCTACTGATCAACACATGCAGCAGTTTACAGAACAACAGATATAATGATGCACAAATTAAGACAGTTTAGTCACTAACCCATGCACTCAGTGAGACACATTTAATCACTCACTCATACAGTCAGTCATGCACCTACTAAATCCTTCATCCAGACACATATACATCCACTCATTCTTCAATATGTATGACATATTTTGACTTTTCAGAAACGTACAGTCACTGGATGTTGTCATCAGTGATGTCATTTGAGATGTCATCAGTGATGTCATCAGTGATGTCACTGACCATGTCATGAATGATGTAATAAGTGACATGATCAGCAGTGGATTGCGGGTGCGCGATATATAGTTAGTGCAACTAACTATATATGAAATTTCAATGGTTTTGTGTGAGTAAAATAAGGTTTTGTAAATGCAAATTCCTAACTATATATGGTCTATAACCCATGGTTTTTTCAGTGAATTTTCAAGGTTTTGGAAATGCTAATTCCTAACTATATATGGTCTATAACCTATGGTTTTTTCAGTGAATATATATATATATATATATATATATATATATGTGTGTGTGTGTGTGTGTGTGTGTGTGTGTGTGTGTGTGTGTGTGTGTCAAATCCAACACTCATTCAGGGAAAAACATGAGCCTGACACTTCTCAGTGGGATCACCTGTGGAGTTTATTAAGCCACACACAAATTTTCATTCATCATAGTCTGTCAGCTCGTGAAATGCTCCAGCAAAAGCATTTCGGCTAAATTGCCTTCCTCAATGCCTGTTCCACTTCAAGGGCGATTACTTTGGGGGGTCTTTTTAATCACAAAATGTTCACTCATTAGAGCATCATCTTGGCCCCACACCTTTTGTTAAAGTTGTAATATCCCATTCAATTATACTGAATACTCCTTTCTCCCAGCCACTCAAACACTCAGTAGTGTCCCAATCAATGTTGGCCCGCTGGCTGCAACTTCGTCTTGACAACTGGATCTTGGGAATTCAGACCTGTCTGCAATTCCTCAGGTAAGGCCCCTTCATGTGGTAGAATACCACTTCCTCTCTCCACAAATGCAGAATATACTTATGCATGCTTGTACATGCAGGGGGAGCAACGCATAGTATTTCCAATACTCAAATCCACCTCAGCCGGCAAACGCGATGTTCCTGACCGAGAGGGCGTGTCTACTGCCAGTGCCCGCTCAACTGGCCAAACATCGAATCCAAAACTTATTCAGGGAAACAAATGAACCTGACACGTCTCGGGTGGATCACCTGTGGAGTTTATTAAGCCACACAAACATTTTCTTTCAGCCTAGTCTATCAGCTTGTGAAACGTGCTGGCTAATGCGTTTCGGCTACATTGCCTTCCTCAATGCCTGTTCCACTTCAAGGGCGATAACGTTGGGCGTCTTTTTGGCACAAAATGTTCACTCCCATTAGAGCGTTATCTTGGCCCCACTCCTTTTGTTAAAGTTGTAATGTCCCATCCGATGGTACTGAATATGCCTTTCTCCGTGCCGCTGACCGATGACATGCAGAGCCCAGCTGCAAACGCAGATTAAGTAATCGGCGCTCAAACACTCAGTAGTGTCCCATTCAATGTTGGAAAAGGATGTGTGTGTAACCTGCACACCACTGTTTTTGAACCTTACTTCAATTTTAGAAAAATCGGTGCAGACCTGCTGCCTGACTGACCCCTGTCAGGTCTCTAAATTAACTGAACACTCAGACACAATTATGTCTAGTGCAGGAGTGCACTGTTCGAACTTGCTCAGGTGCGAAATTTTAACCACTCATTTATATCATTTATCTTAATGTAAAAGTGTTAAATTAAACATTCATTGATTTGTATTAGACCATCATTACTCTGATGAACAACAGAAATAATCACGATAAATAAAGTTCATTGATTGTTTTACTATATTGATTTTCAAAAATGCATAGTTTTTTCAGCCTTTTAGGCAAACATATTAACAATTGATTTTCATTGAAAATATTATTCACATATTCCTAACAGATGCCGTACTAATGCAAATACAAATAAGCAATTCCATCAGAACTTGCGACGACTCCCAATGCATTTCGATGCCTAAGCATCTTTGTCAGGGGAAATGCTGTATTAGAAAAATACTGTATAAGAAAAAAGTAATACTGTATACATATTTCTGAAATATTGTCATCAAACCTCAATTTGTGCTCATGCACTACACAATGAGTGAACACACAACATGTTTACTCATGCAAATGCATTATCTCACTTTATCCAAGCATGCCAGCTGTCCAAGCAATTAAATGATGATTACTACTGTGGTATGCCCTATACATGCCACCAAGTTTAGTCTAGTGCACCCAACGTCTGTGTCACGTGAAATGACATAAGTGAAAAAAATGTAAAATAAACGTACCCTCCACGCGGGTACTATGTCACCTTAACTCCAATTCCGCTATTAAACGACTGTTCCTAGAAACAAAAAGGAACTAACATAAATATGCCAGTACTAAATATCAAGTATCTCTAATCACCCTGTGCAAGCCAACTACTTACTTCCTGCTGTCACTACACAAGACTCGAGACTTCTGTTTTACTGCAGCTCCGCCTAAAGGACAAAAACAACCCTTACTCCATGCGTTTTTACATGTCATTGCTATTCGAAAACATCACAATCCGATACCGTAACTGTACTCGTCCTGTACACTACCTTAATCTTCTTGCCGGTTTGTGAACACTGTCTACATGTCTGTTCGAATTTGTGAAAAAAACGTCGAGCATCGGCACGGCATGCCGGGACGTTATTTACTAACACTCGATATCAACAACGGACTGTTGTCCCCGCCCCCTTACTTGCAACCTTCATTCATTATCGTAATCTTTCAACGATACTCTCAAAACATGTAATTTAAAAATGTTTTGATATTATAAATGCTTCTAATCGTGTCCAGCGAAAAATGGTACAAGTCCATTAAACCCGAGCACCCGAACAGTATTAATAGAAAGAGGACTGTAACTTTCGAATACACAAACTTCATTGAGAGAGCTATGTCCCCAAACTACTCTAGTCTCTCTAGTCGTGATCTGTGCAGTATATCTAGTAATCATATGGAAATGTCCTCATGACAATTGAAATGGATAACACAAAAAATGTGTATGTTAGTGAAAACAGACAAACGTGTAGCACTCTAGCAGTGTGTGAAAAAATTTAAAGAAGCGTAAAAATGTCATGTGTGCACAAGCTTCGGTGGCCTTTAACCAAAACCTGATTCTGTATTGACAACTCGCATCTGACCACAGGAACACGGATCATGGTTTATACATAATATACTTATAAATAACACGCAAATTCAATTTTGTCATTCAGCCCACCCGGTTTGACGGTGTTAAGATGCCTTATCCAGAATGTGTCTCTTTAAGCTATTCGCACGTTGGGATCCACATGGGGCTCAACCAACACCTGCTCCAGTACAGTGTATCTCAATTGGGGGATGGTGTGTTGCCTTTCTCTCCAATGTTGCGCCAAACTTGATTTCTCGTTCCCTAACCTTATGTTTGATTTATGCTCAGTGAGCCTGATCTTGATTTTCCTTGTAGTGCGGCCTACATATACTAGGCCACACGGACACTTGATGGCATATATAACTGAGCTCGTATTACAGTCAGAAGTGTGTCTGAGTTTAATCTGTTTCCCTGTATGTGGATCTGTAAATGTGTCTCCCATCAGTACATTTCCACAGTGTCCGCAGTTGAAACATTTGCGCATCCCTTTAGCCTTCTCCTGAGTTACCTTCATTTCCTTATGTTTCAACAGTTCCTTAAGATTTTTGGATCTTGACAGTGCAAAAATCGGTGTGCCAACAAATACTGTTCTGAAATCTTCTTCCTGCTCAATTAACTCCCATCTCCGCAATATGCATTTCTTGATCTTAGGTGTGAGCGTAGATTGCTTCAAAACACATACTTCTCTCCTTGACGGTGATTTCTGGACTTTTTTCAGTAGAACTTCTCGTGTTTTTGTGATGCAACTTTCAATTTTGCTTCGGCTAATACCTTTTCTGGGTATCCTCTGTCGCTATATTGTTGCGCCATTTCTTCTATGTCCTCAGTAGCCTGTGCTTCGTCACTGCTGATCCTCTTAATTCTGATGAACTGCGAAAATGGCAAATGGTCCTTCAAGTTTTGGGAGTGAAAACTAGAATAATGCAGAGCATTATTTCTGTCGGTTAGTTTCTTGAATAATTCGGTTGTGATTTGATTTCCCTGCTTTGTTATAGAGATATCCAAAAAGTTTATGGTGTTCTGATCAATATGGTTAGTGAACTTGATCCTAGGGTGACATCCATTCAGAATCTCAATGACTTCTTCCAACTGTGTTTTAGTCCCTTGCCAGACTATCAAAATGTCGTCAATATAACGGACATACAATTTTAGGTGTTCAGTCCAATTCGAATTTTCCAAAATGTGAGAATGCTCAAACTTAGCCATAAAAATATTTGCGTACGCAGGCGCCCCCGTAAAACCCATGGAGGTTCCCGTCTTCTGAAGATAGAACTTGGATTGCCACGAGAAATACCCATGATAGAGACTAAATTGTAAAATCTCCAGTAAAAAGATGTTCAGTGACTCTTCATACTCACTCCTTAACAGCATCCACTCCACTGCTTCTATACCCTCCCCATGGGGGATTGACGTATACAGTGCGGTCACGTCGATTGTAGCCAACCATGTTTCTCTCTCACTGGATATCGCTAAATTAGCAAGCTTGTTGAGACAATCCGTAGTATCCTGTATGTATGATACCCACTGTTGCACCAGTGGTTGCAGATAGTGGTCAAGGAATTTTCCTATTGGCTCGTGGAGCGAGCCACAACCTGCCACAATGGGGCGGAAGGGAGGGTCTCGGGCATCTTTATGCAATTTTGGTAGCATGTAGATATGAGGTCTTTTCGGATATTCAGTAATTAAATATCTGAAAGTCTTTTCATTGATCCATCCTAGGCCCTTTGCTTTCTTAAGAATGTCATGCAATGTAGTTCGAAACGTAACAGTAGGGTCTGTATCCAGAGCAATATAGGTGTCGGTGTCGTCCACATGGGATGAGACTTTTTGGTTGTAGTATGTAGTGTCCATAACCACAAGGGCACCTCCCTTGTCTGCAGCTTGAAATGTCAAATCCTGGTTGTTGCTCAATGCCTTTAGAGTTGTCAATTCTTTTTTCGTCAAATTCATACTTTTAGGTACATTCTTGTGTGTGTTTACCATATCTTTCTTGACCAATAACTCGAATAAATCCAAAGTTTTATGTGATGTGGGAGGAATAAAAGTACTCTTTGGTTTGAACACCCTAACCGATGCATCGGTATCAGGCACTTCGGGTACATGATGAAAGAACCACCTTAAACGAAGTTTCCTCATGAATTTATATAGAGCTATTTCCGTCTCTAATGGTTTGGTGTTGTACGTAGGTACGAAAGACATTCCTTTGTTAAGAACTTTCAGTTGATTGCCAGTGAGTTCCGTACTTGAAATGTTTACCACCAGGTCTCCTAGCGGTTTCTCCCCTTTGTCTTGGTCTTTTTTTGTTGTTGAGCCTTTTCCCCTTCTGAACCGTTTGTTTTGTTTAGTTCGTCCTCTTGAGGAGGATGGTCGCTCCTCTGGCCTGCCTCTAAAAAAGGCTCCCTAGTGGTCCCACTGGTGGATGCTTCATCTCCAGTCATTGCTGTAGTGTCCGTAGTTGATACTGGCGGTCTATTAGGGAGGGTATCCTGTTCAGTAGCCACACTTTCCTCTGAGGAGGCCTGTGGTTTCTTGAAAGGGCGTCTCTGGGCGCAGACCTCTGCCCACGTATAAACTTCATCCAGTTTATAGTCTATCGTATCTCTACGAAACTTTCTCAACTTCCTCTTGTGTACCTCTTTTTCATGTGCGTCTATAGTTTTGTTGATATCTTTAAGTGCTTGATCTAGCTCTTCCTTCGTCATCCGCGATTCCAGGTTGGTCTTCAAGTCCTGAATCTCAGTCGTTAGTTCTTTAAGGATATCCGACAGCTCCTCTATGATTAGAAGTATAAGATCGAGCGAGCATTTATTTAAAATTGAATACCATTTGATCATGAATGGTTTATTGAATTTAAAAGCATTGGTTTCAGGGCGATCCTTAGTCCTCGTGGGATCCGTTTAACCCGATGGTACTGAATAAGCGTTGAGGCATGTAGCCTTTGATTCACCTCCTTTCTAAGAGTGTATTGCAATTGCTTAAGAATTTTGCTGGTTGCGCCTGGAGCTGCTTGAAAAGCCCTGGTTTCTTTAATCAAGGAGTATATACTCGTTGCCTCTTCGTCTGTGTAGCCTTTCACTTCAGCTTGGTTGGCCGTTAAGTGCAATATTTCTTCAAAATTCATGTTTGGGGGTGCTCGTTACAGGTGGGGTTTAAATAGTAATGAAAAAGGATGTGTGTGTTTCCTCCCACATCACATAAAACTTTGGATTCATTCGAGTTATTGGTCAAGAAAGATATGGTAAACACACACAAGAATGTACCTAAAAGTATGAGTTTGACGAAAAAAGAATTGACAACTCTAAAGGCATTGAGCAACAACCAGGATTTAACATTTCAAGCTGCAGACAAGGGAGGTGCCCTTGTGGTTATGGACACTACCTACTACAACCAAAAAGTCTCATCCCATGTGGATGACACCGACACCTATATTGCTCTGGATACAGACCCTATTGTTACGTTTCAAACTACATTGCATGAGATTCTTAAGAAAGCAAAGGACCTAGGATGGATCAATGAAAAGACTTTCAGATATTTAATTACTGAATATCCGAAAAGACCTCATATCTACATGCTACTAAAATTGCATAAAGATGCCCGAGACCCTCCCTTCTGCTCCATTGTGGCAGGTTGTGGCTCGCTCCACGAGCCAATAGGAAAATTCCTTGACCACTATCTGCAACCACTGGTGCAACAGTGGGTATCATACATACAGGATACTACGGATTGTCTCAACAAGCTTGCTAATTTAGCGATATCCAGTGAGAGAGAAACATGGTTGGCTACAATCGACGTGACCGCACTGTATACGTCAATCCCCCATGGGGAGGGTATAGAAGCAGTGGAGTGGATGCTGTTAAGGAGTGAGTATGAAGAGTCACTGAACGTCTTTTTACTGGAGATTTTACAATTTTGTCTCTATCATGGGTATTTCTCGTGGCAATCCAAGTTCTATCTTCAGAAGACGGGAACCTCCATGGGTTTTACGGGGGCGCCTGCGTACGCAAATATCTTTATGGCTAAGTTTGAGCATTCTCACATTTTGGAAAATTCGAATTGGACTGAACACCTAAAATTGTATGTCCGTTATATTGACGACATTTTGATAGACTGGCAAGGGACTGAAACGCAGTTGGAAGAGGTCATTGAGATTCTGAATGGACGTCACCCTAGGATCAAGTTCACTAACCATATTGATCAGAACACCATAAACTTTTTGGATATCTCTATAACAAAGCAGGGAAATCAAATCACAACCAAATTATTCAAGAAACCAACCAACAGAAATAATGCTCTGCATTATTCTAGTTTTCACTCCCAAAACTTGAAGGACCATTTGCCATTTTCGCAGTTCATCAGAATTAAGAGGATCAGCAGTGACGAAGCACAGGCTACTGAGGACATAGAAGAAATGGCGCAACAATATAGCGACAGAGGATACCCAGATAAGGTATTAGCTGAAGCAAAATTGAAAGTTGCATCAAAAACACGAGAAGTTCTACTGAAAAAAGTCCAGAAATCACCGTCAAGGAGAGCAGTATGTGTTTTGAAGCAATCTACGCTCACACCTAAGATCCAGAAATGCATATTGCGGAGATGGGAGTTAATTGAGCAGGAAGAAGATTTCAGAACAGTATTTGTTGGCACACCGATTTTTGCACTGTCAAGATCCAAAAATCTTAAGGAACTGTTGAAACATAAGGAAACGAAGGTAACTCAGGAGAAGGCTAAAGGGATGCGCAAATGTTTCAACTGCGGACACTGTGGAAGTGTACTGATGGGAGACACATTTACACACCCACATACAGGGAACTAGATTAAACTCAGACACACTTCTGACTGTAATACGAGTTCAGTTATATATGCCATCAAGTGTCTGTGTGGCCTAGTATATGTATGCCGCACTACAAGGAAAATCAAGATCAGGCTCACTGAGCATAAATCAAACATAAGGTTAGGGAATGAGAAATCAAGTTTGGCGCAACATTGGAGAGAAAGGCAACACACCATCCCCCAATTGAGATACACTGTACTGGAGCAGGTGTTGGTTGAGCCCCATGTGGATCCCAACGTGCGAATAGCTCAGAGAGAGATATTCTGGATAAGGCATCTTAACACCGTCAAACCGGGTGGGCTGAATGACAATATTGAATTTGCGTGTTATTTATAAGTATATTATGTATAAACCATGATCCGTGTTCCTGTGGTCAGATGCGAGTTGTCAATACAGAATCAGGTTTTGGTTAAGCGCCACCAACGCTTGTGCACACATGACATTTTTACGCTTCTTTACATTTTTTCACACACTGCTAGAGTGCTACACGTTTTTCTATTTTCACTAACATACACATTTTTTGTGTTATCCATTTCAATTGTCATGAGGACATTTCCATATGATTACTGGATACACTGCACTGATCACGACTAGAGAGACTAGAGTAGTTTGGGGACATAGCTCTCTCAATGAAGTTTGTGTATTCGAAAGTTACAGTCCTCTTTCTATTAATACTGTTCGGGTGCTCGGGTTTAATGGACTTGTACCATTTTTCGCTTAGCACGATTAGAAGCATTTATAATATCAAAACATTTTTAAATTACATGTTTTGAGAGTATCGTTGAAAGATTAAAATAATGAATGAAGGTTGCGAGTAAGGGGGCGGCAACACCAGTCCGTTGTTGATATCGGGTGTTAGTAAATAACGTCCCGGCATGCCGTGCCGATGCTCGGCGTTTTTTTCACAAACTCGAACAGACGATGTAGACAGTGTTCACGAATCGGCAAGAAGATTAAGGTAGTGTACAGGACGAGTACAGTTACGGTATCGGATTGTGATGTTTTCGAATAGCAATGACATGTAAAAACGCATGGAGTAAGGGTTGTTTTTGTCCTTTAGGCGGAGCTGCAGTAAAACAGAAGTCTCGAGTCTTGTGTAGTGACAGCAGGAAGTAAGTAGTTGGCTTGCACATAAGCATGAGCGAATTTTGCGGATCTCGCGTTCGCGAATTTTGCGGATTTGCGGATTCGCAATCCGCAAAATCCGCAAATTCCCGCGAATTTGCGGATTTTTTTTTTTTGTGTTCGCCCGTGTTTCTGCCAGTTCGCGAGGGTTTTGTACACTTTCGCAAATTGCGAACTTACCTGTCGGGTCGCAAGTTTCGCGAACTTGTTGTTTCTACGTGTCCAGCCTGTTTGGGACACTCTTCTTCATCACTGCCACTCTCTGTCACCACTGCCACTCTCTGACTACTCATGCCACCCTCTGGCCCACCCATGCCACCCTCTGTTTCATCACCACACCCTCTGGTTGTCCAGTGTACATTATTTTCGGCAAAGCAAAGCACACCTTCCCTGCCTCAAGTGACCTGAATTAATTTGGGGCTGATTAATGTGTCACAGAATATTTTTTTAGCTGGCACCTGCTTCCTTAGTGCGCCCTGATTAGTGATCTTTTGCACTTGCTAAGTGCTTTCATTGTTGCAAAATTAGTTACAACACCTGCCCTGCCCCAACTGACAATAATGAATTAGGGGCTGATTAATGGATTTTAACTTCCAGCCTGGCTCCTGCTTGTCTCCCTTAGCTGTAATTCAGGACCTTTGTGGCATATGTGTAACTATTCTGAGGTTCAGAGCAGGGTCACATAATAGTTTCAACTGGCAACTGAACTCTGGAGGGGCCCCTCAGGAAGCACTACAGGAAATGGCTACTAATGATGAGCCTGAACTTTTGAACCTGGTAAGTAGTTACTTTCAGTTTTGCTAAAATCGTATTTCTGCAATTTTGCACTTATTCGCGGGGCGCGAACTCACGCGGACTCACGCGAACAGTGCGAGCAGTGCGAGCAAAATCCGCTGCTCGCGGATTTGCGGATTTTGCGGGAGATTCGCAAATCTCGCGGATTGCGGATTTCCCGAAAATCCGCAAAATCCGCGAGCGGAACGGATTTTCCACCCATGCCTACTTGCACATGGTGATTAGAGATACTTGATATTTAGTACTGGCATATTTATGTTAGTTCCTTTTTGTTTCTAGGAACAGTCGTTTAATAGCGGAATTTGAGTTAAGGTGACATAGTACCCGCGTGGAGGGTACGTTTATTTTACATTTTTTTCACATATGTCATTTCACGTGACACAGACGTTGGGTGCACTAGACTAAACTTGGTGGCATGTATAGGGCATACCACAGTAGTAATCATCATTTAATTGCTTGGACAGCTGGCTTGCTTGGATAAAGTGAGATAATGCATCTGCATGAGTAAACATGTTGTGTGTTCACTCATTGTGTAGTGCATGAGCACAAATTGAGGTTTGATGACAATATTTTAGAAATATGTATACAGTATTACTTTTTTCTTATACTGTATTTTTCTTATACAGCATTTCCCCTGACGAAGATGCTTAGGCATCGAAATGCATTGGGAGTCGTCGCAAGTTCTGATGGAATTGCTTATTTGTATTTGCATTAGTTCGGCATCTGCTAGGAATATGTGAATAATATTTTCAATGAAAATCAATTGTTAATATGTTTGCGTAAAAAGGCTGAAAAACTATGCATTTTTGAAAATCAATATAGTAAAACAATCAATGAACTTTATTTATTGTGATTATTTCTGTTGTTCATCAGAGTAATGATGGTCTAATACAAATCAATGAATGTTTAATTTAACACTTTTACATTAAGATAAATGATATAAATGATTGGTTAAAATTTCACACCTGAGCAAGTTCGAACAGTGCACTCCTGTACTAGACATAATTGTGTCTGAGTGTCCATTCAATGTTGGCCCACTGGCTGCAACTTCATCTTGACAGCTGGTTCTTGAGAATTCAGACCTGTCGGCAACTCCTTAGGTAAGGCCTCTTCATGTGGTAGAATACTACTTCCTCTCTCTCCAAATGCAGAAAATACTTATGCATGCTCGTACATATATATATCATGATGTAAGGAGTATGACAGGAAAGAATTTCCAGAAGCCTGCTGATCAATCAAAGGTATTTATTCTGGAGGAGAAAGACGCGTTTCGACCACAGCTGTGGTCGTTGTCATATGACCTTTTTCCGGGTCATACACTCATCTAAAGATCAGTGCATCAATGTGTGCATCACATGATTTTTTCATGAACATAAAAGAGAAAATATATATACAAAGTTGCACGATCATACTAGATGCCCGTGAATTATTAACATTTGGTTACAATGCGATTATAATGCTAAGTTTGGTGATCCTCTACTTCGTACAGTACCAAATCAATTAAAATTGACACTGCACCTGCTCATTCATAATGTGTGCATGGTGTGCATAAAGTTTCACAATTCAAAATCTTGTCAAATTTAACAAATTGCTGTTATCTGAGATGTGGGGAAAGATATTATCACAGCTTGGCTTATATATATATATATATATATATATATATATATATATATATATATATATATATATATGTTAGCACACACCTCCGTGGTCTTTGCGAAGGTCAAGAAAGGACGGCACTCCAAGTTGTTGTTTTCACCAACAGTGGTTTATTGGCAGACCCCCCTGCCCCCCTGACATAAAAAAATATATATTTTCAGGCCTCGGAAACAGTCACAAACAGAATGGACAAAAGGGAAGTCCAAACAAAATACAAAACAAAAAGCCGAAGAAGAAAAGACAGGCGCTGGGGCGGGCGGAACAACGAAACAAACAAAACCAAAATACAGAAAAAACAGGAAACAATAATGGAAGACACACGAATGGAAAATTTGGACAATACCGTTATTAATCTGACCGATCTAGAACTTACAACTAGGGAAACGGAAATTCTATCACTGGGATTAACATTTTGCACTTCAACAAACTTTGATTACACCCAAACCAGGATAGATCTGTTCCAATTTGTAAGGAAACTTAAATTGCAAAAACATTTCATAAACAGTACTAGTAAACAGTTGGGCCCAGAGAACACAGGCCAAGGAATCGCTGAGACCCTGAGTATTGCAGACATGGCGGTACTAGGAGACATGAATGCCCTTGAATATGAAGAATCCCTTAGCCAAATGACACCAGGAGAAATAGCCAACGCAGCAGACCTAAGCACATATCAAACGGTACAAACCAAGTTTAAACCGAAATCTATTTTTATGCCTGTACTGCTGAAGGATGGACTAGACCTTTTTTCTGAGAATGTCATCAGAGAGTTGAAAGAACTATCAATACTGAGCACACGACAATTTTGCATGAAAGAGCACAACAAGAGAATGGAGTACAGTGCACTAATTGCCAAAATACAAAAGAGATCTGATATTGTCGTGCGGTGGTCTGATAAGGGTGGCAATGTGGTGCTATGACCACTAAAAATGTACAATGAAGAAGCAATGAAGCAATTGCTTGATCAAGAATGTTACTGCAGAGTGAGCCCTAACATCATAGTGGGTATACAGGAGAGATACCACTGTGACTTATACAAATGGAGAAATCTGGGTCTAATAAGCAAAGCAGAACTAGCTTTTCTAAAAAATGACTATCCAACAATTCCCCAGTTATATCTCATACCAAAAGTCCATAAAAACCCAAAAGAGCCACCCGGAAGACCGATCATTTCTGCCATCGGCAGCCTGTTTGAAAATACCAGCACATATGTGGATTATTTTCTCCAACCTTTTGTTAAAGACCTTCCGGCTTATATACAGGACAGTGGTGACTTTTTAAGGCATATATATGATTTACAGTGGGAGCAGGATTTTGTGTTTATGTCGTTGGATGTACAAGCTTTATACACAAGTATCAGACACACAGATGGGCTGCGGGCTTTGGAATACTATCTGAACAAACGCTCAATAGCATTGTACCAACACTCGTTGATGTTACTACAGATGGTAGAGTGGTGCCTTAATAATAACACCTTTTTATTTGATAAATTGCACTACAAACAACTGCAAGGTTCGGCAATGGGCACTTGCTTCTCCCCCAGCTATGCGAATTTGCATATGGGCTGGTGGGAGGAGCAGGTATTAGCCGTCAAACATGATGTAGAAATATCACATAATGTAGTGCTTTATAAGCGCTATATTGATGATATTTTTATCCTGTGGAGGGGCACCATTGAGAGTGCGGAGGCATTCGCCAAAGACCTGAATGAAAACAGCCTAAATTTAAAATTTACCAGCACAACTAGTAAAGAAATGCTCCAATTTTTGGACATAGAAGTGTATGTGCAAAATGACAAAATCCAAACCAGAACTTACAGGAAACCAACAGCGGGAAATGCAGTGCTTCATGCACAAAGTTTCCACCCCACTAAACTAAAAGAATCCATTCCTTATGCAGAATGCTTGCGTATGACACGCAATTGCAGTACAGAGGAAGGAGTCACCAAGGCCAAAAAAGATCTATTTGAAAGATTGAGTAAGCGAGGATATAGACCACATACCCTCAAAAAAGCAGAGAGCAAGTGTAAAACCAAAAACAGAAAGGATTTACTATTTACCAAAGATTTGGAGATAAAAACTAGGCCCACTAATGTGACTGGTAACCCCCCAAGAATGATAACTGGCTACAATATGTACCACAATCAGGTCAGAAAAATCCTGCAGAAACACTGGCCCCTGATCAAAAATGATCCTATAATAGGACATCTGAGTGGAAATAGACCTAATATAACATTTAGGAAGGCCAAATCCATGCGTGATCAACTAGTGTGTAACTCCCCTACACTAAAAAAACCAGTCACTTGGCCTCCACCTCAGAAAGGCTTCAAAAAGTGCACGAAGTGCAAAGCCTGCAGACAAGGGCTTAATATGAAGGAGGTACAGGTACCATTCAGGAATAAACCCTATACCATCAGGGGCGGCTACTCGTGTAAAACGGAGTATGCCGTATATGTTCTGGTCTGCAGCTGTGGCAAACGCTATGTTGGGAGTACCATTCACCAAGCACATGTGAGAATATTGCAACATTTGCGTGCCATTACTAACAACGACCAAACGTACCCTGTGGCCAGACACATAAATACTATACATGACGGGAATATCAAACACATTTCCTACTATGTGATAGACAGTGTCCCAAAGAACCCTAGGGGAGGGAACCGCAGACTAGCCTTACGACGTCTTGAGTCAAGATACATAATCCTGTTAAATTCTAAAATCCCGAATGGATTAAACTCAGATGAAGCTATGACTGTCCACCTATGAATCCAAAGTAGAACCCTACCCGTAATAATATTCTCATTCCAGTTTTAGCTCTGTAGATTTGTAACATACATTCAATTTTGCAATTTGGGACACTATGTGAGCGAATATTTTGTTTATTATTGTTTATACGTTCCTGTCACAAATACAACCTTATGATAATGTAGCGCTAGCACATACAATTGAATGTCAGGCACAGACACGACTATAACCTTGGTTATGTATTTGCACAGCAGTAATCATGTCCACTTGGAGATAATGTCAAAGCTAGCATTACCTAGGAAACGGTATTATTATTTAAATTATTTTACCTAGGCACCAAAGTGAAGTAACATGACTGGCTACAATATTGCAATAAGACACAATGATACTCAATTGTTATAACCCAGCGTCTAGTCATGTAAACTCTGGTATGTCCACTTGGAGATAATGTCACAGGTAGCAGTACCTAGTAATCGGTATTGTTTAAATTAATTCACCTATATACCAAAGTGAAGCAACATGACTGGCTACAATATTGCAACAAGACACAATGTTACTTAAATGTACATAACCCAGCGTCTAGTCATGTAAACTTTGGCATGCACGCATACTTTATTTAGAACTGAATTTACATATTTCATGTATTAAAACAATGGGTATATAATTTTACGTGCATTTCCAGCAGTAAATGTCAGTAGGAGTAATAACGTGTTACCTTGTAGGTTTTGCACTTAAAACTACAGACTCTTCTGTGTCTATGTAAGTAGTGTGTTTAGCCATGACTCACTCGTTGTCATAACGACTAACAGCCTATCATGTTGTATGACTCTGCTCGTGATGTGTCAGCATGTAATGCATTATAAAAACGTTTACCTATTGCAACAGAGTTAAGTGAGCAAGGCGGAGGCTTCCGCCGAAACGCGTCTGTGCAGCATGTCGGATGAAATCTTTCCTTGAGTAAAAATCACGGTGTCAGTGCCTTCCTTTCATCCGAAGGATTTGGATTGGTAATCTATATATATATATATATATATATATATATATATATATATATATATATATATATATATATATATATATATATATATATATATATATATATATATATATATATATAATCTGCTGAAGAGTATAAGTTCATGTACAATGATTTCCCTGTGTTACCTGTCCTATATTTAATATCTAAAATACATAAAAACGTCATGCCCGTCCCTGGTAGGCCAATCATTTCGGCCATAAATAGTGCAGGGGAAAAGGTTGGTCAATATGTTGACTACTTCTTACAAAGCTTAGTTAAGGCCTTGCATAGTTACATGAGGGATACCGGCAATTTTCTCAAGAAAATAGAGGGCTTAACTTGGACAGATGATCTGTATCTAATCACCCTTGATATAGAATTATTGTAAACCAGCATAGATCACATCCAAGGATTAAGAGCAGTAAAACACTTCTTGGACACTAGGTGTGGCGAGTTTTACGAACACAACAAAGTTATTCTTGAGCTCATCAAGTGGTGTCTCAAAAATAACTTTTTTCTATCAACAATGAGGTCTTCAAACAACAGAGGGAAGTTGCTATGGGGGCCTGTTTCTCCCCCAGCTACGCATGCTTGCATGTTGGCTGGTGGGTGGAAGTGGTCCTCAAAAAGAGACACTAAGCACCATTTAATTCACATATTGTGACATATTTTAGATATATAGATGATGTCTTCTTATTATGGAAAGACAATGAGATGGAAGCACAACAATTTGTTGATGACATCAACAATAATTCCATGAATTTGGTATTCACGTCACATATCCACAAAACACAGATTGAGATTCTTGATGTGAGGCTTCACATCAATGAAGGTAGACTAGAAAGCACTCTTTATAGGAAATCAACGTCTGGCAATATTACGCTGCATACCAACAGTTCTCATCCGAGACATTTAATCGCAAGTATACCTTATGGAGAAATCCTTAGACTCAAACGTATCTGTAGTAATGAAGTCGATTTCATTAGGTGCCAAAATGAAATGCTGGGTAGACTTAAAGCAAGAGGATATAGCGATAAAATACTTGAGGATGCCATCAAAAAAGCTAGTAAACGACCCAGACATAGTCTCTTCAAGAATGATAATAGAGAAGGAAAACAATAACTCACCTCTGTGCCTTGTACTAATGATACCCCTAGATTAATCACTATTTTTTGAAAAGAGGAATGTAAAATCAGAAACATTATCACAAAACATTGGCCTATAGTGTTAACTGACAGTGTGCTTCATGACAGGTTAGCTGAGACCTCGACCATCACATTCAGGAAAGGAAAATCAATGGGTATTGATATTGACAAAAATTCCAAAGAGACCCACAAAGCAGCTACTTGGTTACAACCTACTAAAGGGTTTAGAAAATGTGCGACATGCAGAGCATGCAAGTTTGGCTGCAATAAAACACATTATTCTACTCCATTCAGTGAATCTCCAATTTCCATCAAAGGCAATTACAATTGCAAGACAGAATATGCTGTATATATTTTGACGTGCACCTGCGGCCTTAACCATATCAGTAGTACGAAGCTGCAGGTGCATGTCAGAATATTGCAGCATATCAGAGCCATTCTTCATAGTGACCGTGCTTACCCTGTGGTACAGCATTTTAAAAGTTTCATGCGAATCATCTCAACTGTCTATCCTATTATGTGATCAGTGCTATCCCGAAATCTCGCAGGGGTGGCAAAAGGGAACGCCAACTTAGACAATTAGAAACTAAATTCATCCTAGAGTTCAATAGCAAGTGGCCACAAGGGTTGAACAACATGGAAGACATGCATAATTTTTTATGATGATTTCAGAACATTGGACAGGGTTGTACATCTGTCTTTCATACATAGAGCATTTATCTTGTGTTGTTTGATTATGAAGTCTTTATACAGCTATTTATTTTTTATAGGCAAAACCAGAAGATACACAACAAAATTGTTATAAAGATGATTTCATCAATAACTTTTTTTACATATGAGGCTCCCTTTTGGAATATTTGTTGCTATTTTTGATTGTAACTTTTTCTATTTTTAAGACCTGTTTTTATGTATAATAAAGTTCTTAGCAAGTAATTTTCTTTTTTTTTTTATAAAATATGCTTTTAAAAATTTCACTTATTGTATAAAATTGTTTTTACTTGCCACTCACTGCTCCCTGGGCACTTCCCCCCTTGGAGAACACCTTCATATTCCCGTGCAGCTCGTGAAAACGCTGCCGCGGGTTGAAAAATATTCACTGCCGCCATTAGCTTCGCAAGCCAGCAAGGCCATGCCCACTGCCGGGAGGCCACACCCCTCCCGCAAACACAAATATGTGCAATTTTCGAACGTGCAGCGGACGCGCGCAGCGGGCGTGCCGCCAGCGTGCCGAAGGCGCGCCAAAGGCAAGCCCATCTGCGCCCGTCCGCATCCGGCCGGGGACAGGGGCCACCCCCCTGTACCCCCCCTTAGGACGCAATACAGTGCTGCTACCCTTCTCACACTGAAACCCCCCACGAAGGACAGCTGCCTTCACCAACACCATCCTCTGAACCTACCCACCTACTGTCAGCACTGCAAAACCAACCTGCTAACGGCTCGGCTCAAGCAGGCACAGCAAAACTTCACGCTACTGCTCCTAAACTGCAGGTCTCTGCCAAAACACAGTGCAGAAATCTCCCTTCTCTTAGACGAACGGTCTCCTGATGCCCTCTTCCTAACCGAGATTTGGTTAACCCCAGACTGCGACCCAGATGTAATTCAAGCCCTGCCACCGGGCTACCAAATTGAGCCCAGGGACCGCTCACGCAGAAAAGGAGGAGGCCTTGCCATCATTTATAAATCTATATACCAATGCTACTGTACCCTGGATCCAATCCCAGACTGCAAAAGCATGTCTTTCTGCCTCAAACTCACTAACAGGGGCACTTATATACCGCCCGCCAGGCCCACTGAATCACTTCCCCTCCTCTCTACCTTCGTTAGCGGCAGAATCTGCCATCTCTTCCTCCAACTTCACGCTGCTGGGTGACTTCAATATCCACTTCGATGTCAACACCGACAGTACCGCCAACGAGCTAGTCTCTAGTCTAGCCGCGATTCAACTACAACAACTAATCAGGTCTCCCACCCATGACAAAGGTCACATGCTCGACCCAGTCTTTACCAACTGCCCCAACCTAACAGTTGGCTCCATTACTCCCTTACCATGGACGGATCACTACCTAATTCCTGAAGGGCAAAAAAACCCTTTTTAAAAAAAATTAAATTGCGAGGTGCGCGACCGGGTGTGCGCACCCCGCACATTTTTTAAAAGAAAATACGTTTTTTTTGCCCATCAGAGTTGTTTAGGGACCCCCTGAGAAGTTCTAGGGGGTCAGGGAGTGTCTACCTTGCCTCCTTTTCATGTTTTCAAACTTTTATGTAAATCGGGTAAAACGCCATTTTAAACCGACGTGCGCGACCGGGTGCGCGCACCCCGCTATTTTTTCAACAAAAAAAAAGGTTTTTTGGGCCCGTCGAGATTCTTCTGGGACCCCCTGAGAAACTCTAGGGGGTCAGGGAGTGTCTACCTTGCCTCCTTTTCACGTTTTGAAACTTTTATGTAAATCGGGCAAAACGCCATTTTCAAGCGACGTGCGCGACAGGGTGCTCGCACGTCAAGTCATGTGACTCGAAACCAACACTTTTCATTGGTTCATAGTAGTTTCTGTTTTAAAATCTTCAAAAACCCGACCCACTTCCCTCACTATCTGTTTTATTCTCATGGGAGAAGGAGCCTTTGCAACTTTCCGGAGAAGTTTCTGAAATGGCTGCAAGACAGGATTCATCTTCTCATTCTGGAGAAGATTATCGGCTACCTCAAAGAAAAGGGAAGGAATCTTTCATATAGAACTTTTTTACTTTTCCTGAAGGACTAAAAAAAGTGAATGCCCCGAAAGTCACTTGCACTATATGTGGCACTGTTCTATCAAGAGGTAATCCTTCAAAAAAGTACTCCTTTTCAATACATACAATGATAAGGCATGTCAGACAAGTGCATCCTGTGCAATTTGCACAGCCATCAACAAGAGCTCTGGCCACACAAATACCACCAGCTGTGGCCAGCACATCATCTGGAGGACCACCTGCATCTCCATCCACTGCAGAGATGGACTTAAGACCATTCTTGTCAAAAGTCCACATGAGATGCAACAAATGTTTTGAAATTATTGTGTACGGGGAGCAGAGCCTCACTCTGATCGAGCGGAGAATTAATGAACATCAATGTTCCCAGAGAAGATGAATTTTTTAAAAGTTTGGATTTATTTTGTTCCTGTTGAACAGTTTTGCAATTGAATAATTGTGTTCCTGTTTGAAAAATCAAAAATTATAAAACAACAAAACAAAAAAAAAAGTTCTTTTCAGAACGAACTCATTTTTCCAAAAAGAGCTCTATTTGTTAAGCACTGTGTCATCTTTCTTTTTAATGAATGTGTAGTGTATAAATGACCAAATGAAATGAATGACAAAAATGAAGTAAGGGACTGAGCAAATGAGTGCGGTAAAGGAAGTATAGTGACTGAAGAAAGTGAAGTAAAAGAGTGACTGAAACAAGGGGGCTGATGTACGTTACATGGCGCATCTCTGCTAATCAGCAGGGATGCGCCAAGTAACCTACGACAAGCAAAACCACCCGTGCGCCACCACTGATGTGCCACATTTACAATGTGGCGCACCATGGGGCAAAAACGGCACACATGCGTGACGCATCTGTGCCGCAAAGGTGTCGCATTGCTGTAGTTGCGTCGCATGCACGATGCAGCTCCAGCAATGCTCCTGGGGGCCCATTCAACTAATGCTGCTTCAAGCCTTACGCCTGCTTCAAGCAGGTGCAGGGTTTTGACATAGCATTGGCCTAAAAGTGATTGAGTGAAATCTTGTAGATTTCACTCAGCCACTTTTAGCAGGCGTTCCTGTGCCGGAACGCCCCCTGCACCGGAACGCCTTCTTAAGGCGCAGGGTTTTACAACGTGACGCATCTCCCAGATGTGTCACGTTGTAAATAGTCCGCACCATGGCACAACATTTGCACCGCTGCTGCGTCACAAAAGTGACGCAACGGCGGCGCAAAAGAGGCATAAAGGGCTTGTAAATCTGCCACAAGATGTCTAAAGATAGGGTAGTGAGTTAAGGGAAATTAAAAATTATGGGAAGAGCAGTATGGAAAAGAAAGTGAAGGTGGAGGAGTCAGAGAAGGGGAGTGAGGATGGACATATGGAAGGAGAGTAAGGGACAAAGAGAGATACATAGAGTAGGGTAAGGGGAGTGAAGGTAAAAGAAATGGAAAGATGATGGAGGAAGGAGATTTGAGGATGATAAAAGGGAGATAAGTGAAAGGGAGAAGTGGGAAATAAGTGATTAAAGAAATTGAGTAAGGGAATGAAGGAACTTAGGAAAGCGTAGAGAGGGAATGGAACAGAGGGACAGATTTATGTTACCCAACACATCTCTGCAAAATAGCAGTGATGCGCCAGGAAAGATGCGACACACAAGTTAATCCTTGCACTCATGATGCACCGCATTTGGAATGCGGTGCACCATGGCGCAGGAATAAACAGATGCGTGTCACATCTAGGGCTGAAAGTTGGCACAGTGTTGAAATTGTGTTCCATGCAGGACGCAACTCCAGCACTTTTCAAACTTGCTCTATCTGTAACGTGGTACGTCAACCTTTACACCTGCTTCAACAGGTGCAATGTTTTGACACATCAGCGTTGGTGAAGTGACTCAGTGAAATCTTGTAGATTTCACTGTCACTTTTCAAGAGGGTTCTTGTGACAGAACGCCCACTCCTGCGTGGAAATGCCCACATGAAACCTGACACTGGTTGCATGTGCTGCAGGGTTATAGAACGTGATGCATCTCTCTGCACTATGGCGCTTCTTTTGCGCTGCCACTGCGTACGAAAAGTAACACACAGGCGGTATAAAAGAGGCGCAATGGGCTTCAACAAAATTACTACTTCAGATAAATGTTGTTAGAACATGCTTGTACAGAAGTTTATTGAGAGGTATTTAAAAATAAGTGATATTGTTTTATTACTATTTGGCTATTGTTTTCGACGGACATATAAGTCTTTCACAAGCAAAAATCGAGTTGAACAACGACTGAATTGTTAAACTTCTTCAATTCCATCAAATTTGATTTTTAAAAATTCAATCTCATCTCTATTTGGGTAATTCACAAAACCAACAACATTACCCATTGCTCCATTCCCCAAACCTCTTTCCACATGTAAATTTCTTCGTAAAATAATCTGACAATTTAAACATACATACAGATTCTTTTCTAAACCAGCAGTTTTAGATATAGATTTCTGTAGAGAATCCAATTTTAACTTCAACCTTTCTGACAAAATATTAGTACTTCCTTCATGCTCTATTCTATCTTTAACTTCCAGTTTCTTAATTTCTTGATTTTCTAACTTCAACATTTTTTCATTGAACATTGAACATTCTTGTAGAGTTGGCATCAAACATATAACTGACTTATCTGCTGCCTCTTTACCATATATTTTCTCTGCCACATTATTTTCATATGGAAACAAATCGTAAAGTTTCTTTGGCATGTTCACTTCGTTTTCCAATTCTTATATCTTGAAGAATATTTCCATATTTAGCATCCTTTGCCTGTCGCATATTTTGAAGGAGTTCAGTATATTGGAAATGTGACCATATATTAACATTTGCAATACTTCCCAGGCACTTTCTGGTGTCTTCATGTGTAACAGTTTTATATACAGGTTGTCCTTTTACAGGAGTTAGCTGCAGTAGTTCTCCAAAAACTATGACGTGTTTGCCTCCAAATAACACATCATACTCTGTTTTAAGAATCTGTTGCATTCTTAAATGCACAATGGCAAGCATTAAATTTGATACCATGCTTACCTCATCAATAATGAGAAGTTTCATTTTTTAAGGACTCTTGAAACTTCACAACAAGCTTCTCCAGATAGCTTGTGGTATTGTAATTTATTTTCATGGTCAACTGGCAGCATCAATAAACAATGTAAAGTAATCCCTTTAATGTTGTGTGCTGCCAACCCAGTTGGAGCAGTATCAACACAAGAGAGTGATGACTCAGTTCTTTGCTGTAGATATGTGGCAATTCCTTTAATTAGAAAACATTTACCAGTTCCAGGTTCTCCACTCACATATAGTTGGACAGGTTGAAATAACATACATGAGCATTCCTTTTTCTCATGACGAAAACCATGCTCAATCTGCTCTGTCACTTCATCATATATTTGTTTTTGCTCAAGATTAAGTTGTTTTTCCAATTTTTCTAAGTTTATTACATCCTCTTGAGCTTGTTCCATTGCTCTTTCCACCTCATCTATGGCATTGTCTGCTTCATTTTGGATAATTGGTTGTCCTAGTGGATCTTGACTCAACGAAGTAGAACTTTGACTATCTTGAGAACTGTCTCTAGCAATCTCCGCTGCAATTGTTGCTTCTTGCTCTATTTCGTCGTTCAACATTTGCAGATAATTACTAAAAACAGGACATTCTATACTATTTTTAGATGCGTTGAATGAATCTTCATAACTGTCAAAGTCACCAAGTAGTTCCTCTTCTGTACGCCATGGTTTAAAGAGTTGCAAAAGAGCTAAATAGTAAAATTGTCTTTTGTCAGGAGTTTTGCAACTCAGTTTTCGGTGATTAATCAAATGTCCTTTTCTTTGTTTCACCAGACATCCTTCATATCCAATCACAGCATATACACCTTTATCGATATCCTCTGTAATATTCTTTTTAAAAGTGTAGTTTTGTAGTATTTCATACAGACAAATGTTTTCAAGCAGATTACTTCTATTTGGATAGTATGTATCCAACATGCTTGTCTTCAGAATGTCTGTACTGTTTGGTTCTTTCTCTGCTAAATATTCAATTTCTTGAACAGGTTTCAAAACTCGGTTTCGTGTTCCTGCAAGACCTAAACTCACCCAAATGATTGTTCTAGATTTCACATAAAGACTTGCTGATGATAATCGATCACATTCATATGCTCCAATTTCTCGATGAGATAACATCTTCAAACTGTAGGTATACAATTTCTTACTTAGGCCCTTTTCATGAGAAATGTCTTCCCACATATCCTTTAGTTCCGTCTTTTTAGATTTGGTGATGTAAGACGTTACATATCGAGCCACAGCAATAAAGTTGTCTGCAACATATTGAATATCCATGTTAGCATTCCACATGGACAAAATGACTGGGTTATAGTCATTTATGTATTTGGACTCTTCACTTCTTCTTAAATTGTAGGTATTTTTTGGTGATCTTCTTGTGACAGCATGTCACAAAGATGACATAAAATTGTTCACTCTTCCTTTTGAAATTACTGGTAGTGGAAATCCAAAACGACATTTGATATAGAATTTATCCTTTGATTTGAATTTTCGTTGACAACATATGCCACAACGATGGCTTTGAAATCGTAACACTTTCCTTCTTAAGTCCTTATCAGTTGTACTTTTGGGTATATCACATGTTGCATATTCTTCAATGAAAGACAGTACAGTGTCATCTGAGTCTGTTCCAAATTTGGGAGCATCTTTGATCCATAATAGCATATGAATATGAGGAGCACCTCTCGCTTGATACTCTTTTCTCCAAAAGAAATCCAGAACTTCGCCAAGAGGAGGTTTTTTGTTTGTTTGTAATAAAGACATCATAGCTTCAAATCTATGATTAAATACCTGCAAACATTAACTGGAGCCAAAGAGCACAGTTCTCCAGGTGTCTTGTACTCTATATTTTCTATGTTTGCATTTGCCTCCCAGGGAAATTCAAGTAAATCTTCCCAAGCATACTCAGCACAGCTTAGAGTTAGAAACCATGTAGGTGCTCCTAAGTTTCTTAGCATACATTTCAAATCCCCATGACGACGGTACCAATACTCATTAGTACCACGCTGACATGCCATTAGATTAATTAGGTGAGAATCCAAAACAGTGTATTTCTGTTGGACTTTATCCATAAATTCCTTTGCTGAAACATTTTGCAGATGTACTCCACTTTTTAGTATATGGTTCACTGCATAAGAAAGTCCAGATAAGTCACTCTCAAACAGAAGATGAAATAAATATGGAATACATTGACAAAATCTCGGGTCTTCTGCATATAATCTTGTTGTCCGGTATTCAGATGCAGGAATCTGCATAGGTCGGTCATCATATCGTGCACCTTGTCCTTGTTGGAAATAACTGAGGAAAACAACGAGCTTCCAAGCTTTCTTCCCATACACTAATGGGACTTCCTTTTGCTTTTTTCATCTGAAATAATTCAATAGCATTCCCCATTGCTTCTTTGGAATGCAGTGGATGAACACTGTAATGTTCATACATTTCTTCACTTCTGGACACATCCACTTTTTCAATTTGTCCAGCAGAAAAATCATTATCCTCTTCTTCATTTATTTCCTCTTCTCCTGCGTATACATTTTTATAGTATTTATTGTTTTTGACCAAATACAACGTTGCCTTTTTGACTTTTCTAACATCCACTAAATCTTGCCAGATTTTCTTACTCTTTGTAGGCACACCATTAACTAGAATAACTAGAGGTTGCTCTTCTACATTTTCAACACCAATTGTCTCAATGTTTTTCTTTAAATATAGCGGCAAATATACAACTCTTCCCTTTAATCCTCTTTGTAAATCTGAAGGATTTAATTTCCCTGTCTTAGGCTAAATACGAACAATAGCCTGAAATGGATGCACCCATTGAATCAGAATAGTCTCATAGGTATTTAAATCCTTCAGTTCAGATGGAATATTCACCAACTCAAGATTATTATGTACAGCTCTAGCAGGCATTCTATGTTCATTTAATTTATTATCACAATATTTACAAATACGTTGATCAGAACCCAAATCAAAACAATTTTCTACCAACAAATAAGTTGCAAAATCTTTCCACTCACTATTATTTTCCTCTTCACTTTTTAAATATAAATCAACTAACCTGGTTTGATTTTTGTATTGAGTGCATCGATAACACACACAAGGAAAATTTGGCTTTTCACCTGCAATGACCTTAAACTTTGTTATTTCCTGTTCATAATTTTCAGTATTAATATTCCGGACATTTTCTAAAACATTTCCTTCTATTACTGTATTAGTTTCTGCACTGTCTTCTTCTGGACCAAAGTAACTAACCTCAATTTCTTTCCAGATCTTCCTAACATCTAATTCAGATCCATGCAAAAGAGCACTATTTAACTGTTTGAGTTTAAGTGCTGGACTTTTTGCATAATACAACTTTCTCACTAATTTCCTCACTTTTGGTATGATGCACTGCTAACATCCTGAAATGATGAAAAACACTCTGGCATATTTTTTTAGAAAGACAAGCCAGAGAATGCCCTTGCAGACCTGTTTTTTCTCTCACTCTGCAACAGTCTAATTCTTGCAACATTATAATATTTTTTTTAGACTTTCCTTAGCATTCTTACGTATGAAATTGTGAAAGAAATCAATTGAATCCTGCAGTACACTGCAAATACTACAACAATTCCAAGTGTGCACAGGAGCCTTAGGACGTCTCCCTAAAACTTTCTCAGCTATCACCTCTTATGCATTTCTAGGCACAATTTTCTCTTTTTCAATAGGACAACCGTCCTTCACCTCATATGCTCGACCACTGGTGTCAACTGCATGCAACAAATCATTACTTTGAAAGTAACTCTCTTCATTAAAAAGTGGCTCACAACTTGAACTATGCATCCATTTTCCAGAAAAAACTTTACAAAAATTACTTCTATTATATGTCTTTTCCATTTACTCTTAGCTTTTAAAACTTTGATTACCTTATTGAGTGTATTTATTCTATTAATTGTTTAAAGAAATTGAGAGAGACCCCTTAGACACCAGGGGAATAGGGTACTACCAAACAGTAGAGTAAACAATTTCCCTTGGCTAGGTTTTCTGAGAAATTAAGCCCAAATATTGATCTTGGACACAAGACTCAACTAAGTGAAAGTACAAACATAAACAACTTTGTGTATAAAACTGTAAAATATTTTATTAAAACAATATTATTGTCAATCTAAAAAACAAATACACGAAATATAAAATAGAGTTTGAAAACTCTTTACACAACTCATATAGACATCACCACATATTTGTACTATAATTCACACACAACTTATATAGACATCATTAATACAAAAGTACATTGGAAGGAAACCTACACACCTGCTCTAATTTATACAGTATGAGAAGGAGGAAGGGGGGAGAGAAGGGAAACAAAAACAGACATTAACGATTTGTCATACAGTATTGCACATTAAGTCCCATATTTAACTCAAACCAAGACTTGACTTATTTTCATTGTTCTTGGGGCGAGTTCGGTTGTTTAATTGTGCAGAGATATGCGTCGACGCGTTTCGATAGACTCATTAGATGTATCTGTAACAAAAGGGGAGATAGAGACTAAAGTGGATTCATTCTCCCTGGGTAATGTAAATAAATAGAAAAGAATCCACTGGCGATAGATAGTATGGGCACTAAGAGGTAGCTGTACTTAACTATACAGCATCTACCTCGCCAAGCACGTTTTTAATACTACCAGCTGGGGGCTTGATTAAATAATTTTTTGACCCCACCAGCCAGGTATTTTTTAACATCACTTTCACCACTCCACCACTTACTTTTGTTTTTACCCCACATACCACCACACATAGTCTCATAATAAAAGTGCTCCCGCGCAAACGTCTGGTCGCAGCACGCCGCATTCCGTAGAGGGGTGCGAAGACCCCAATGATGGTAGAATGACACCAAGGGTCCTTTTGGTGTGTCAGGGGTATTAAAAACATATTCTCATTAGATGTATGCCATCTTTATCAAGACTTCTATATTGTGTTCTCTCCTATATTGGCACTGGGTGGTTGCCTTTACACGGAAATCCTGTTGGTAGATATATTTGGATCAATGCATAGCAAGTCACTACAAACTGTCATTATTCAGTGCACCTTATTCATCATACTACTCTTTGGGCGTTCACCATTGTTATACTTTTTGGATATTCAGGGTTTTAAAACATTAATCAGCCCATCCACATTTTCCTAGCAATATTGCAATGTATGTACACACACTTAGGTTGAGGTCTTGCTGTTACTCTAGAATTACAATCCTACCAATATGTGGGCTTCTACTATAGATTGTCCCTCATAGTATGCTCTAGATGGCGCCATGATTAAATAGGGGGAGGCCTTACTGCTGCACACCCACCCTCTCTTCCCACTTATTAATGCCGTGGTTTGTCAGGTAGTTTACCTTATAGCATTGTCTTTTTATAATTCATTCTGATGGGATTCTTAATTTGAAAAATGTTTCTCATGCTCGTCCCTTTATCTTCGGCAAAATCTGAAACGAATATTATAAAGAAGGTTATTTCAACCATATGGTTATCCTGTTTACCCATGACCAGTTATGAGCCTCTTAGGTTATTTCGTTACCTGTTGGTCTTCTAACCCCTCGGTGTTAGTTGACACACGTTCAGTCTTTATGTGGGTCAGGGGAGGTGGAGGTTTTTGGTTGAATGCCTGTCTCCTCTGAAATAAATCGCGATAATTTCAGGAAGGATATATTGGAAAGTTACTTGGAAACTGCTCTCAATTTCTATTTATTTTAGACGATATACCTTAATTATATTGTGTTCATTGCGTAGTTCTTGTGCTTCACCCCGCTGCCGCACCGTCATGTGCTATAGTTCCAGCCTTCGTGTTGTAGCCTAGAATATAGTCTAATTAACGATTTGTATTTTATTTTGTTTTCTCTATTTTATTAGACTATTTTAAAAGCAAGCAGTTCTTTTTACCCTTACCTAGTGCTTGCTGCAGTCGGGTCCTTGGGTCGGGTGGATTGGAAAGGGCGCTGTGTTCTTTAACTTGATTATACTGGCATTCCTTAGAAAATAGAGTTTGGAAGCTCCATTAGTTAAATATCTCCATATTCAAGTCTTCTCTATACCTCCTTTGGATTCAATCTCCTTACCTATGGTTCGACTGGTCATTGGACTACACCCGACCTCGTACGTTCGTGCTCCTCGATGTCTTCCAAAAAAGTGTTGGTTTGTGTTGGCTTTTTTCGAGTCTTTTTAAACTGGAAATGTGCCTTCCTATTGGCCAATCTTAAGTTGTTTCAGCTGAATCTCCTTAAATCTATACGGGGTCAGTCCTGTTCACCTGCGGATCGCGTCCTCCGTTACTTCCGCGTTTCACGCCTCGATATGACTTTTTTCCTTTCAAGCCTCGTTTTGGCTCGTCTATGCGTGAACCGAGCCTCGTTTTGGGAGATGTTTACAATTTCCTTGTATATCATTTTGGAGGTCTACTCAATTTATCTCGGGGTCATATTTTAGCGCATAGGCGCGTATCGGGTTTCTTATTGTGTAAAATAAACAGTTTGTATTATACCCCCTGATTTATCCTATTCATCGCACCTAATGTTTTTATTAATCACATACAGTGTTTATATTATGGATCTTCTGAATTTTGCTCTTACAGACTTGATATTATTTTTGTCCATTCCTCCCTAGAGTTGAGACCCTTCTCAATGGTATCTAAATGGCATATAAACCATTGTTCTCGTTTTTTTGTCTTTTAGCCTCAATACTACCACCTTGTCTGCTCACAGTTATTTTTTCTAGAATGTAGAAGATGAATTCTTCACAGCCATGATTACATTCCTGATAGTGCTGTGTTAGTGGTGCATTCTCTTTCTTGTTTTTGATTGCTGACCTGTGTTCTAGCAGTCTGATCCGTAGCTCCCTGCCTGTCTCGCCCACGTACCCTAAGCCACAAGGGCAGACGAGCAGGTACACTACATTCTTGCTTCTGCAGTTGTTCAGACTTTTTGGCACTAGTGTTTTGTCATTAAAAACTAATTTCTTGGTGACGATACAATTGGGGCAAATTGAACATGACCCACATTTGTGGTTTCCAGTTGCCTTTGCATTGGCTGTTAAGGTTGTTTGGACAATGTCCCCAGGGTTTTTGTATGTCCTCACTAAGGTGTTTTTGATCGTTTTGTTCCTTCGGAATGAGAACAGTGGTTTGGGTAATGGTACAGTCAAGCCACTGTTAATTACCTTCCAATTCCGGTTTACGATATTTTTAATTTTATTACTTAAACTCGAGTACTGACTCACAAAAACAATCCTGTCTTGCACTCTATTGGCCTTCTTTCTATTTAGATCTAGCAATTGGTACCGATCATAGAATCTAGCACGTTTTAATGATTGGTTTACTAGCATTTTTGGGTATCCTCTCTCATGCAGTTTCTTTTCCATGATTTCTGCATGTTTATAAAAGTCAGTTATGTTTGTGCAGTTGCGCCGTAGACGTAGAAATTCTCCGAAAGGGATATTATTTTTTTGAGCTTTAGGGTGATTGCTTTTGTACTGTAGGAGGGTATTTCTATCGGTCGGTTTCGTGTACAGTTCTACTTCTAGTTGGCCATTGCATTCTTTAATTTTGATGTCCAAAAAATTCACACTGCTGGCGCTATAATTATTTACAACAAGGGGTGGTGAGGGACAGAGTCTCTGAATTAAACAGAATACTCTCACCCAGTCAAGAGATCAGGGCTAGATCCAACACCGTTTTTTAGCTCACTGCACCATCCCAGTTTCAGAACCTGGCTGTATGCAAATTAGTCTGTTCCTGTCCCAGTGCATGATGGGAACAGGGCAAACCAAACTACAAAAGCCAATTCTTACACTGGGAAGGAAACAAGCTACCGGGGACCGGTTTCTGGCATTTCAGCCTCTTCGGCCCGGCTTGCTTGAATCCTGATGGTGCAATGAGCAAGGGACTCACATCTGAGTATACCCTTCCACGCTTAGGGTGGACAAAAATATTTACAACAAGGGGTGGTGAGGGACAGAGTCTCTGAATTAAACAGAATACTCTCACCCAGTCAAGAGATCAGGGCTAGATCCAACACCGTTTTTTAGCTCACTGCACCATCCCAGTTTCAGAACCTGGCTGTATGCAAATTAGTCTGTTCCTGTCCCAGTGCATGATGGGAACAGGGCAAACCAAACTACAAAAGCCAATTCTTACACTGGGAAGAATTGTCCCCGGTAGCTTGTCTCCTTTCTGGTAAAGAATTGGCTTGGTAGTTTAGTCTGCCCTGTTCCCATGATGCACTGGGCCAGGGACAGACTGATTTGCATATAGCCAGATTCTGAGCTGGGATGGGGCAGTGAGATAAATAACGGTGATGGATCAAGCCCTGATCTTTGGACTGGGTAAGAGTGGTCTGCTCAATTCAGACACTCTGTTCATCACCACCCCCTTTTGTAAATCGATTTTGGCCACTATAGGTGTGGCAGGGTATACTCAGACATGAGTCCCTTTCTCACTGCTCCATCAGGATTCAAGCAAGCCGGGCCGAAGAGGCTGAAATGCCAGAAACCGGTCCCCGGTAGCTTGTCTCCTTTCTGGTAAAGAATTGGCTTGGTAGTTTAGTCTGCCCTGTTCCCATGATGCACTGGGCCAGGGACAGACTGATTTGCATATAGCCAGATTCTGAGCTGGGATGGGGCAGTGAGATAAATAACGGTGATGGATCAAGCCCTGATCTTTGGACTGGGTAAGAGTGGTCTGCTCAATTCAGACACTCTGTTCATCACCACCCCCTTTTGTAAATCGATTTTGGCCACTATAGGTGTGGCAGGGTATACTCAGACATGAGTCCCTTTCTCACTGCTCCATCAGGATTCAAGCAAGCCGGGCCGAAGAGGCTGAAATGCCAGAAACCGGTCCCCGGTAGCTTGTCTCCTTTCTGGTAAAGAATTGGCTTGGTAGTTTAGTCTGCCCTGTTCCCATGATGCACTGGGCCAGGGACAGACTGATTTGCATATAGCCAGATTCTGAGCTGGGATGGGGCAGTGAGATAAATAACGGTGATGGATCAAGCCCTGATCTTTGGACTGGGTAAGAGTGGTCTGCTCAATTCAGACACTCTGTTCATCACCACCCCCTTTTGTAAATCGATTTTGGCCACTATAGGTGTGGCAGGGTATACTCAGACATGAGTCCCTTTCTCACTGCTCCATCAGGATTCAAGCAAGCCGGGCCGAAGAGGCTGAAATGCCAGAAACCGGTCCCCGGTAGCTTGTCTCCTTTCTGGTAAAGAATTGGCTTGGTAGTTTAGTCTGCCCTGTTCCCATGATGCACTGGGCCAGGGACAGACTGATTTGCATATAGCCAGATTCTGAGCTGGGATGGGGCAGTGAGATAAATAACGGTGATGGATCAAGCCCTGATCTTTGGACTGGGTAAGAGTGGTCTGCTCAATTCAGACACTCTGTTCATCACCACCCCCTTTTGTAAATCGATTTTGGCCACTATAGGTGTGGCAGGGTATACTCAGACATGAGTCCCTTTCTCACTGCTCCATCAGGATTCAAGCAAGCCGGGCCGAAGAGGCTGAAATGCCAGAAACCAGTCCCCGGTAGCTTGTCTCCTTTCTGGTAAAGAATTGGCTTGGTAGTTTAGTCTGCCCTGTTCCCATGATGCACTGGGCCAGGGACAGACTGATTTGCATATAGCCAGATTCTGAGCTGGGATGGGGCAGTGAGATAAATAACGGTGATGGATCAAGCCCTGATCTTTGGACTGGGTAAGAGTGGTCTGCTCAATTCAGACACTCTGTTCATCACCACCCCCTTTTGTAAGGCGCTATAATTAGCCGTGAATTTCAGGTTGCTGTCCCCTAAGTTTAACCATTCTAGAAAGGACTCAAGGTCCTCACTGGCACCGTTCCAGATGAAGATAATATCATCGATGAAACGATGCCAGTGGGACACATTTTCGAAAAACGGCGTCAGCTCGTTGTATATGTGTTTAAGTTCAAATTGGCTGACATAAAGACAGGCCAGACTGGGGGGACAAGTGGCCCCCATGCTGGTCCCTTTCACCTGTTTAAACAACTCTTCTCTGAACAATTTTTTTTTATTTTTTAACACCAACTCTACACATCCTAGAATGAAGTCCTTATTTCCTCCCTTCAGATCTTCATGTTCCAGGATTGAGGCCAAAACCTCAATGGTGTCATTCTGGGGTATATTCGTGTACAGAGCTTCGATGTCCAAGGTGACCAGAAGCTGGGTCACCTTGTCGAAGCTCTGCCCCTCGAACACCGCGATGGCATGCGCTGTGTCCCTCAGATATGACTCTTGCCTCTGAACAATTGGCCGCAAAAAGAAGTCCGCATACTTACTTAGCGGTTCCAATAGAGAGCCCAAGCTGCTCACAATGGGCCGCATGGGGGGGTTATTGACATCTTTATGGATTTTTGGCAATCCATATATTGCCGGTTTGATTGGATTGTTGTTAAACAGGAATCTATACTCGTCTTCGCAGATCAGATCATTTTCTCTCCCAAAATTTAAGAATGTGGAAACATCTCTTTTGAGTTTAGTTGTCAATACCCCCCGATGCGGCCCATTGTGAGCAGCATGGGCTCTCTATTGAAACCGCTAAGTAAGTATGCAGACTTCTTTTTGCGGCCAATTGTTCAGAGGCAAGAGTCATACCTGAGGGACACAGCGCATGCCATCGCGGTGTTCGAGGGGCAGGGCTTGGACAAGGTGACCCAGCTTCTGGTCACCTTGGACATCGAAGCTCTGTACACGAACATACCCCAGAATGACACCATTGAGGTTTTGGCCTCAATCATGGAACATGAAGATCTGAAGGGAGGAAATAAGGACTTCATTCTAGGATGTGTAGAGTTGGTGTTAAAAAATAACATTTTTTTGTTTAGAGAAGAGTTGTTTAAACAGGTGAAGGGGACCAGCATGGGGGCCACTTGTGCCCCCAGTCTGGCCTGTCTTTATGTCAGCCAATTTGAACTGAAACACATATACAACGAGCTGGCGCCGTTTTTCGAAAATGTGTCCCACTGGCATCGTTTCATCGATGATATTATCTTCATCTGGAACGGTGCCAGTGAAGACCTTGAGTCCTTTCTAGAATGGTTAAACTTAGGAGACAGCAACCTGAAATTCACGGCTAATTATAGCGCCAGCAGTGTGAATTTTTTGGACATCAAAATTAAAGAATGCAATGGCCAACTAGAAGTAGAACTGTACACGAAACCGACCGATAGAAATACCCTCCTACAGTATAAAAGCAATCACCCTAAAGCTCAAAAAAATAATATCCCTTTCGGAGAATTTCTACGTCTACGGCGCAACTGCACAAACATAACTGACTTTTATAAACATGCAGAAATCATGGAAAAGAAACTGCATGAGAGAGGATACCCAAAAAAGCTAGTAAAACAATCATTAAAACGTGCTAGATTCTATGATCGGGACCAATTGCTAGATCTAAATAGAAAGAAGGCCAATAGAGTGCAAGACAGGATTGTTTTTGTGAGTCAGTACTCGAGTTTAAGTAATAAAATTAAAAATATCGTAAACCGGAATTGGAAGGTAATTAACAGTGGCTTGACTGTACCATTTCCCAAACCACTGTTCTCATTCCGGAGGAACAAAACGATCAAAAACACCTTAGTGAGGACATACAAAAACCCTGGGGACATTGTCCAAACAACCTTGACAGGCAATGCAAAGGCAACTGGAAACCACAAATGTGGGTCATGTTCAATTTGCCCCAATTGTATCGTCACCAAGAAATTAGTTTTTAATGACACAACACTAGTGCCAAAAAGTCGGAACAACTGCAGAAGCAAGAATGTAGTGTACCTGCTCGTCTGCCCTTGTGGCTTAGGGTACGTGGGCGAGACGGGCAGGGAGCTACGGATCAGACTGCTAGAACACAGGTCAGCGATCAAAAACAAGAAAGAGAATGCACCACTAACACAGCACTATCAGGAATGTAATCATGGCTGTGAAGAATTCATCTGGTACATTCTAGAAAAATTAACTGTGAGCAGACGAGGTGGTAATATTGAGGCTAAAAGAAAAAAACGAGAACAATGGTTTATATGCCACTTAGATACCATTAAGAAGGGTCTCAACTCTAGGGAGGAATGGCCAAAAATAATATCAAGTCTGTAAGAGCAAAATTCAGAAGATCCATAATATAAACACGGTATGTGATTAATAAAAACATTAGGTGCGATGAATAGGATAAATCAGGGGGTATAATACAAACTGTTTATTTTACACAATAAGAAGCCCGATACGCGCCTATGCGCTAAAATATGACCCCGAGATAAATTGAGTAGACCTCCAAAATGATATACAAGGAAATTGTAAACATCTCCCAAAACGAGGCTCGGTTCAAGCATAGACGAGCCAAAACGAGGCTTGAAAGGAAAAAAGTCATATTGAGGCGTGAAACGCGGAAGTAACGGAGGACGCGATCCGCAGGTAAACAGGACTGACCCCGTATAGATTTAAGGAGATTCAGCTGAAACAACTTAAGATTGGCCAATAGGAAGGCACATTTCCAGTTTAAAAAGACTCGAAAAAAGCCAACACAAACCAACACTTTTTTGGAAGACATCGAGGAGCACGAACGTACGAGGTCGGGTGTAGTCCAATGACCAGTCGAACCATAGGTAAGGAGATTGAATCCAAGGGAGGTATAGAGAAGACCTGAATAAGGGGGTATTTAACTAAGGGAGCTTCCAAACTCTATTTTCTAAGGAACGCCAGTATAATCAAGTTAAAGAACATGACGCCCTTTCCAATCCACCCGACCCTAGGACCCGACTGCAGCAAGCACTAGGTAAGGGTAAAAAGAACTGCTTGCTTTTAAAATAGTCTAATAAAATAGAGAAAACAAAATAAAATACAAATCGTTAATTAAACTATATTCCAGGCTACAACGCGAAGGCTGGAACTATAGCACATGACGGTGCGGCAGCGGGGTGAAGCACAAGAACTACGCAATGAACACAATATAATTAAGGTATATCGTCTAAAATAAATAGAAATTGAGAGCAGTTTCCAAGTAACTTTCCAATATATCCTTCCTGAAATTATCGCGATTTATTTCAGAGGAGACAGGCATTCAACCAAAAACCTCCACCTCCCCTGACCCACATAAAGACTGAACGTGTGTCAACTAACACCGAGGGGTTAGAAGACCAACAGGTAACGAAATAACCTAAGAGGCTCATAACTGGTCATGGGTAAACAGGATAACCATATGGTTGAAATACCCTTCTTTATAATATTCGTTTCAGATTTGGCCTAAGATAAAGGGACGAGCATGAGAAACATTTTTCAAATTAAGAATCCCATCAGAATGAATTATAAAAAGACAATGCTATAAGGTAAACTACCTGACAAACCACGGCATTAATAAGTGGGAAGAGAGGGTGGGTGTGCAGCAGTAAGGCCTCCCCCTATTTAATCATGGCGCCATCTAGAGCATACTATGAGGGACAATCTATAATAGAAGCCCACATATTGGTAGGATTGTAATTCTAGAGTAACAGCAAGACCTCAAACTAAGTGTGTGTACATACATTGCAATACTGCTAGGAAAATGTGGATGGGCTGATAAATGTTTTAAAACCCTGCATATCCAAAAAGTATAACAATGGTGAACGCCCAAAGAGTAGTATGATGAATAAGGTGCACTGAATAATGACAGTTTGTAGTGACTTGCTATGCATTGATCCAAATATATCTACCAACAGGATTTCCGTGTAAAGGCAACCACCCAGTGCCAATATAGGAGAGAACACAATATAGAAGTCTTGATAAAGATGGCATACATCTAATGAGTCCATCGAAACGCGTCAACGCATATCTCTGCACAATTAAACAACCGAACTCGCCCCAAGAACAATGAAAATAAGTCAAGTCTTGGTTTGAGTTAAATGTGGGACTTAATGTGCAATACTGTATGACAAATCGTTAATGTCTGTTTTTGTTTCCCTTCTCTCCCCCCTTCCTCCTTCTCATACTGTATAAATTAGAGCAGATGTGTAGGTTTCCTTCCAATGTACTTTTGTATTAATGATGTCTATATAAGTTGTGTGTGAATTATAGTACAAATATGTGGTGATGTCTATATGAGTTGTGTAAAGAGTTTTCAAACTCTATTTTATATTTCGTGTATGTGTTTTTTAGATTGACAATAATATTGTTTTAATAAAATATTTTACAGTTTTATACACAAAGTTGTTTATGTTTGTACTTTCACTTAGTTGAGTCTTGTGTCCAAGATCAATATTTGAGCTTAATTTCTCAGAAAACCTAGCCAAGGGAAATTGTTTACTCTACTTTATTCTATTAATTACTAAAACAAATAACTTCTTTTTTGTCTCAAACGTGCGTTCAACAATATCCTCAATATATATTTTTTCTTATAAAAAAATATTTTCCTCTTTTAATAAATTCAAAACTACTCCATTATAAAACATGCGCTTCCTGATTTCCGCAAACTGATTAGTACGTCTATTACTATAGACAATTTGTTCACCACAGAGTTGGGAAACATTTTTCTTTTTTCTCTGATTTCTCCTTGTAGATACCGACAATTGTTTTTCCTTTACCACATTATCCCGAAAAAATTTCCTTTGAGATAATTTCTTTATAAAATCCTTGCTTGTTTACCAGGAGCACTCTTGTTTTTGTCCGTCCTTTGTTGATTACGTAATTCTTCTAATTCTTTTCTCTTGGAATGGTATGTCTGTTTATAATGTTATCTTTTTTCATTTTTGTTTGGCATGTTGATGTTTCTTTCTGTTCAAAATTACAATCTGTTGTGAAAAAAGAAAAAAAATGTTATAGATCTCTACTAACATATAACATAGAAATTATAACCACTAAATAATGGAAACACTGGTTCACTTTATAAGTAAAATTAAGGCATAGCAACTGTCTCTGAACAGAGTAGGAAATCATGTAGTGAGTGCTGTTTCTGACTTTATGGCAGTGCATTGCTGTGTCAACATTATAGAGGTATTTGCTGACAATAATATTTCAGGGTTAAGAACAGTACAATGGTTTTCAGGCGGTGTAGGGGGTCATAGTGTAATTAATGTTTCTGACCCTAATCTCTAACACACTTCATCAAAACATTTATTCTCATTTTCATTAAACACATGAATGATCAATACTACAAGAAGACTGACTCGAAAAATATTTTATTATAAATTATAAATGTATTCTTCAAACATTTCGTATTCCAATAAAACTTGCAACATGACTTCATCCGGTATTTCATTTTCATCATAAACAAAAAATGTTCATCTTCCAATTCAAAATCTTCTACCACTTCAAGAAAAGCACTATCCAAAGTCTCATACAAGAAATCTTCATTTCCAGTATCATTTTCCTCTGGAAAAAGTCCATCTTTCACTTCCTCTAATAAATCACTTGAGATGTCAAAATTCAAAGCAACGTTTTCTTGATGCTCTTCCATTGCACCAATAAGATTATGTTGCTGGTCGTTCCAAAAAAATATAAAGACTTAATTATATCTTTTTCACGAATAGATAACTAACAACTACTTTTACCAATTTTATAAGTACAAACATTACCATACTTTTAAACACATTAACTACCCAAATTAATCTACCACCTTCCTCTTTTTTGAAAACAGACTCACACTGTGATCCTAGACACATAACACTATCCCTTGCAATTTATTTAAATAATTACTGCAATCAAAGGGGGTCTTACTGTGAGTTTTGTTTAAGGGTTTTCTGGACTGTAGAACTGTTGAAAGACTTTATAATTTATTTCTAGGGATGGATTTTCTAAGTTTAGCACAATAAACTGGTGTTCAAACTGTGTAGAGCCTGAAGGTGGGACTCACAATGTACAAATGAAAATTCACTAAAAAGATTACTACTTGCCACAGAGACAGTTGCTTTTTCCTTTCAACAGCACACTCAGCATCTAAATTGCAGAGCATGTACAAAATTTCATGCTAAGCATGAGCAACCATATCTTAATAGACCTCTGCAAATGCATATAAAAGGGTGCATATAGATGGTACAGGCACAGATATAGAGAGATGGTGACGATGAAAAATGAAATAACGCAGGCAGACAGTAAACTGTTACAGTCAGAGAATAGATGATGCACTGCTGCAAGTAAAAGAACAGATGGAGCAGTTACAAAAAACAGAAGGTGCAGAGACACAGTGAGATGATATGAGCAGAGAGACATATAGTACAGGCAGAGACAGACATGGTAGATTGCATGTAACATGTTGTTCATGTGTCTAAGATCACACTGTGAGTCAAGTTTGATTTAAAATTAATCTGGGTGAATAATTTGCTTAGTTGATGTGTTTTAAAATCATGTTTGGAAGACAATTAGGCTTCAGGATATGTACTGTTAGAGAATCTTAGGCAGCATGTCTGTTAGGCCTCTTTGTTGCCAAAAAGGCACTATGCTGTGCAATAAAGATCCAGGGTGTGCTGTTGAAATGAAAAAGAAATGTTATTTCTTGCTTACATGTATAAGGTCTGGTTTTTTGCCAGTAGAGACGGTGAGGTGGTATGAGCACAGACACAGATAGAGCAAGCAGACTCAGACATGGTACACACAGATGATAAAATGGTACAACAGAGAAAAAATGCTAGAAACAGACACTGAAATATTACATCCAGAGGCTATATTAAGCACACAGAGGCGCAGATAGAGAAGACAGAGAGAAAACAGTACAACCAGAGAGTGCAAAACTACAGGCAGAGAGGGAAAAGATTTATCATGGTAGGACTGCATAACACACACCAACAGCCATATCATAATAGGCCTCTGCAAATACACAAGAACGGGTGCAGACAGATGGTAGAGCCAGAGTTAGAGAGATTATGCAGATTTAGCAAGAAATAATGCACGCAGACAGTAAACTGTTACAGACAGAGGATAGATGAAGCAGGACTGCAAAGAAAAGAACATAAGGAGCAGTCCCATTAAAGATGGTGCCGAGAGACAGTAAAATAGTATGACAACAGACATAAATAGTGCAAGCAGATACAGACATGGTACACATGAAAGATGAAATGGTACAACACAGACCAAATGGTGGAAACATTGAGAGCAATTTTTCTTATTATTTTAATCTGCACAAAAATAGATCCCCTTTACAAATTAGCAACTCACCTTTATAAATGGTTTTGAAGGTTCACAACACTCTCAATTACACTCCAGATTCTTGGATTTGAGCAGTAAACACTAAAAAAATATAAAAACACAAATTTTATTACCATGTTACACACATCTTTATTACAAAGCATAGAGCCTTTTTGCCAACTAAGAGGCCTAACAGACATGCTGCCTAAGATTCTCTAGCAGTACATATAGAAAAGCCTAACTAACTTCAAGAAATTATTTTTTAACACATCAAGTAAGCAAATTATTCACCCAAATTCATTTAAAATCAAGCTTGACTTACAGTGTGATCTTGGACACATGACCAGGATGTTACATGCAATCTTTATAATATGTACTGCTAGAGAATCTTAGGCAGCATGTGGGTTAGGGCTCTTAGTTGCCAAATGGAATTACCATGGATCTTTTGGCAACTAAGAGGTCTAACAGACATGCTGCCTAAGATTCTCCAGCAGTACATATCATAAAGCCTAACTGACTTCAAGAAATGATTTTAAACACATCAACTGAGCAAATTATTGACCCAGAATCATTTAAAATCAAGCTTGACTCACAGTGTGATCTTAGACACATGACCAGGATGTTACATGCAATCCTTATGATATGTACTGCTAGAGAATCTTAAGCAGCATGTCTGTTAGGCCTCTTAGTTGCCAAAAGAAATCACCATGAATCTTTTGGCAACTAAGAGGCCTAACAGACATGCTGCCTAAGATTCTCTAGCAGTACATATCATAAAGCCTTACTGACTTCAAGAAATGATTTTTAAACACATCAGCTGAGCAAATTATTTACCCAGATTCATTTGAAATCAAGCTTCACTCACCGAGTGATCTTAGACACATAACCAGGATGTTACATGCAATCTTTATGATATGTACTACTAGAGAATCTTAAGCAGCATGTCTGTTAGGCCTCTTAGTTGCCAAAAGGAATCACCATGAATCATTTGGCAACTAAGAGGCCTAACAGACATGCTGCCTAAGATTCTCCAGCAGTACATATCATAAAGCCTAACTGACTTCAAGAAATGATTTTTAAACACATCAACTAAGCAAATTATTCACCCAGATTCATTTAAAATCAAGCTGGACTCCCAGTGTGATCTTAGACACATGATCAGGATGTTACATGCAATCTTTATTATATGTACTTCTAGAGAATCTTAGGCAGCATGTCTGTTAGGCCTTTTAGTTGCCAAAAGGAATCACCATGGATCTTTTGACAACTAAGAGACCTAACAGACATGCTGCCTAGGATTCTCCAGCAGTACATATCATAAAGCCTAACTGACTTCAAGAAATTATTTTTTAACACATCAAGTAAGCAAAATATTCACCCAGATTCATTTAATATCAAGTTTGACTCACAGTGTGATTTTAGACACATGACCAGGATGTTACATGCAATCTTTATGATATGTACTGCTACAGAATCTTAGGCAAACAAAACAGGTGATGGACAGAATGTGGATCAATGTCACACATTCACCCCAGTCCAAAGATCTGGGCCCAAATCCATCGTTTCTTTGCACTCCACACCACCCTGGGTTAGACAATGGCGATATGCAAATCAGCTCTGACCCTGTGCCCCATGGGAACAGTTCAGTCCGAACTACAAAAGCCATGTCCTTCCCAGAACGGAATTAAGCATCCGAGGACCGGACCGGTTTCGAGGTAACACCTCTCATCAGCCCGGCTAGCTTGACTCCAGTGGTGTGGAGTGCCTGGGACCCACGTCTGGGCATCCCCAGCGCACTTAGGGCGGAATTTGCAAACAAAACAGGTGATGGACAGAATGTGGATCAATGTCACACATTCACCCCAGTCCAAAGATCTGGGCCCAAATCCATTGTTTTTTTGCACTCCACACCACCCTGGGTTAGACAATGGCGATATGCAAATCAGCTCTGACCCTGTGCCCCATGGGAACAGTCCAGTCCGAACTACAAAAGCCATGTCCTTCCCAGAACGGAATCAAGCATCCGAGGACCGGACCGGTTTCGAGGTAACACCTCTCATCAGCCCGGCTAGCTTGACTCCAGTGGTGTGGAGTGCCTGGGACCCACGTCTGGGCATCCCCAGCGCACTTAGGGCGGAATTTGCAAACAAAACAGGTGATGGACAGAATGTGGATCAATGTCACACATTCACCCCAGTCCAAAGATCTGGGCCCAAATCCATCGTTTTTTTGCACTCCACACCACCCTGGGTTAGACAATGGCGATATGCAAATCAGCTCTGACCCTGTGCCCCATGGGAACAGTCCAGTCCGAACTACAAAAGCCATGTCCTTCCCAGAACGGAATCAAGCATCCGAGGACCGGACCGGTTTCGAGGTAACACCTCTCATCAGCCCGGCTAGCTTGACTCCAGTGGTGTGGAGTGCCTGGGACCCACGTCTGGGCATCCCCAGCGCACTTAGGGCGGAATTTGCAAACAAAACAGGTGATGGACAGAAATTGGATCAATGTCACACATTCACCCCAGTCCAAAGATCTGGGCCCAAATCCATCGTTTTTTTGCACTCCACACCACCCTGGGTTAGACAATGGCGATATGCAAATCAGCTCTGACCCTGTGCACCATGGGAACAGTCCAGTCCGAACTACAAAAGCCATGTCCTTCCCAGAACGGAATCAAGCATCAGAGGACCGGACCGGTTTCGAGGTAACACCTCTCAAATGATTTTTAAACACGTCAACTGAGCAAATTATTCACCCAGATTCATTTGAAATCAAGCTTCACTCACAGTGTCATCTTAGACACATAACCAGGATTTTACATGCAATCTTTATGATATGTACTGCTAGAGAATCTTAAACAGCATGTCTGTTAGGCCTCTTAGTTGTCAAAAGGAATCACCATGAATCTTTTGGCAACTAAGAGGCCTAACAGATATGCTGCCTAAGATTCTCCAGCAGTACATATCATAAAGCCTAACTGACTTCAAGAAATGATTTTTAAACATATCAAGTAAGCAAATTATTCACCCAGATTCATTTAAAATCAAGCTTTTCTCACAGTGTGATCTTAGACACATGACCAGGATGTTACATGCAATCTTTATGATATGTACTGCTAGAGAATTTTAGTCAGCATGTCTGTTAGGCCTCTTAGTTGCCATAAGGAATCACCATGGATCTTTTGACAACTAAGAGGCCTAACAGACATGCTGCCTAAGATTCTCCAGCAGTACATAGCATAAAGCCTAACTGACTTCAAAAAATGATTTTTAAACACATCAAGTAAGCAAATTATTCACCCAGATTCGTTTAAAATCAAGCTTGACTCACAGTGTGATCTTAGACACATGACCACGATGTTACATGTAATCTATCATGTCTGTCTTTGCCTGCACTATGTGTGTCTCCGCTCATGGAGAAGTGTGGCTCACTGGTTAAAGCAGGCAGACCCTGAAGCAGAGGTCCGACCCGGGACCAGGGTTCAATTCCCGACGCGGCAGGGTCTTGAGCTCAAATGTCCATGGACTCGATAATTCTCGCTTTGGTGCCTGGCCTAATCATGGGTTCACACTCTGCAACTCTGGGCATTAAGCTTGCTTAATCTCCACAACGGCCCCCCGCGGCGGGATGCCTGGCTTTCACCTTGGGGATGCCCTGTAGGGGCTATCTCACAGGGAAAAGCCAGGACGGGTTCCCAAGGCAAGTGCGGAGATACCCCTTCGGGGGTCGATTCTGGCGCTATATAAGAAACATAATAATACCATCCCCCGTCTCTGCACCATCTTTACAGAAAAACGCTTGCAAATCAGTGAAATAATTACTGTCTGCTTTTAAAACATTTAATATACCATTTATTCAGTATACCAAAAATGATTGCAAAACTACAAAGTGACAGTTGAAGGAAAGAAAGTTAGAAAGGAGAATAAGGAAAAAGAACTGACAGTGAATAAAAAGTAGTAACAGTGAGGGATTACATATCAGGATGAGTGAAGAGCACTGGGGATAATAAAACATAATAAGAGAAATTTAAAAGTAGTAAGTGAGAGCAAATAATTTATATAAAGAGTGAAGAAACGAAAAGGAAGAGTAGTAGAAAGAAAAGAAAACAGTGCCAGAGAGAAAAATGAAGACAGTCAGAGACTGTGAGGGAGTGAAACAGTTATAGTGACTAAGGCATAATTTAAGGTGAAACACAGTGAAAAAGACTAAGAGACTCACCTTTAACAATGCTTTATTAGATGTAGAACAGTGGCAGTCACAAACCATATTTTCTTATGCAGAATCTCTGAATAATGCTTCTGTCACTGCAGCCTCAGAATAATGGCACAGATTTCCTCTCAATACAGACTCATATTCGTCTACATAACCAATCATATTTCTTCCCACACAAATTCAAAATCAAACTAACATTTCAGTTGGTTGTACCTTTCAGTATTTTCAAAGTCACATAAAGTTCACCCTTCACCCTCTGCCTTCTCTGGCTGTTACCATGGTAACACCTCATTCTGCACCTGGCTGAAGACACAGGTCAAAAGTTCATATCTCAATGTTGCAAGGCTGATTGACCTCCAAACACACCTGCTTATCCACTGCGTAGTTTTCATGATTTTTTCACAACCAATAGCATTTTTCGTTAAAAAAAAAAACATTAACATGTAACCTAGTCTTCAATCTTGAATTGTAAGAATCAACCAATCATTTCTAGTTTTTCAAGTGCACCAAACCTCATCCACTTTTTTTTCAAAACTCTCAGCTTCTAACTGCCATTTCACTTCCAGAACTCATCTGAATACTACTGGATCTGCCTTGAAAATGATGAAAGTTTGGCTTATAGGACACAGATATATTTACTGGAGTGAAAGATATACAGCAAACAGAGGTATTTCCAACCTTGATTTACCAAATGTGGACATTATGTGGATTGGCCAGAGAGGATTGAGATGTCAGCAATTGATACCATTGGTGAAAACCTTTATGCATCTCCCACAACCTGACCTCATAATTGTGCACTGTGGTGGAAATGATCTAGGCACATTGACTGGGGTAGGTCTGGAAATGCTTTTAAAGGACACCTTTGGGCATTTGGTGTAACTTTTTCCTCAAACTGCCTTTGTGTATTCCAATATATGCCAAAGACAGAAATCGAATTGGTCCAATCAATATTGTCCACAGATTGATAAAGCAAGGAAACATGTAAATAAATCTGTTTCTGCTTTCCTCAGAGACTATGGCATGGGTTCTATAAACCACAACAACTTGCGTTACAACATGCAAGGCATCTATAGGAGAGATGGTGTTCATTTCATGGATGAGGGGAATAGAATCTTCCTCTGTAACATGAGACTCTGCATCCGTACTTACTTGTAGGTACACAAAAACACCCAATTAACACAATGGCTCCTTGTAATTTAACTCAATTTTTAAAAAAATTTTTGTCGCCGTGTGCGCACCTCGTAACTTTTTTGCAAAAAAAATGTTTCTTTTTGGCTTTGGGGGTCCTTAATGGACCCCCTGAGAAAACCTAGGGGGTCAGGGAGTCTCCACCCTACCCCCTTTCCACGCTCTAGTTTTTCACAGTCTTGTAAATAGTGGTGCGCGATCGGGTGAGCACACAACGCAACTTTTTTGCAAAAAAAATGTTTCTTTTTGGCTTTGGGGGTCCTTAATGGACCCCCTGAGAAAACCTCGGGGGTCAGGGATTCTCCAGCCTACCCCCTTTCCACGCTCTCCGCTATAGTTTTTCACAGTCTTGTAAATAGTGGTGTGCAATTGGGTGCGCGCACCCGCAACTTTTTTGCAAAAGAAAAATGTTCCTTTTTGGTTTTGAGGGTCCTTAATGGACCCCCTGAGAAAACCTTGGGGGTCAGGGAGTCTCCACCCTAGCCCCTTTCCAAGATCTCCACTATAGTTTTTCACACTCTTGTAAAACAAGGTGCGCGCAAGGTGCGCGCACCTCGCGATTTTGTAACAAAAAAAAATCTGCAACATTCTATTCACAATAACTTTGGCGCTGATTGACTAATCTTCATGAACTTTTCAAAATGTATGGCCCGCTCCAGTCCGGTGATTGGTCAAGTGGGGGCCAATAAAAAAGGGGGGAGCAAAACGTGATTTCCCCATGCAATTTCCCATAGGAACATTTAGCCGCAGCTACAGCCCGAACTGCTAAACGGAATTACACCAAATTTGGCAAAAAGGTAGCCCTTGGTTCAGAGTCATGCCTTTTTGTTAAATGGTATAAATCCGTTCAGTAGTTCCTGAGAAAATCAAAAGTAAAATCACATATATATCTATGGCCGCGCAGGATCTGCGTACCCTCCTGATGACAAGCTGTTTGCTAATTGGCGGTCAACACTCCAAACCAGGAAGTGTTGGCAGCCATCTTGTGCCTCAGTAGAACCGAGGAACAGGAAAACAGTAAAACAAATGTGCAAAATGCAAAAGGGGGCAGGATAGAAATACCCTGACCCACTAGTCCTACTTAGGGGGTCCCACAGGGACCCTCAGGTCCAAAAGAATTTGTTTTGTTGTTAAAAATCGGCAAAATCCGCACAGGGAGCGTGGATCCTGCCGATAAAAGAAGAGAAAAACAAAACACTTCCTTGCTATTTAGCCCAAGGGGGGGGGGGCAAATCCCAGGGGTAATATTGGTAATGTAAAGGGGGGCCCAGAGGGGCCCCCCCTGCCCCCGGGACCGCCACCCCCACTGTTGCCAATGAGAAGGGAGGGCGGAGCCTCGAGCGGTTCACCTATTACCATTGGGGACCCCATCACAGCCAGCATATGTAGGCCCTAAGCGGTCTTGCTGACCCCAACACCCGACAGACCTCAGCGGTCTGTAGGGCCAAAGTAATATAGGAGTAAATGATCAGGGGGCAGGTGCAGTCGGCACCACCTGCAGCAGAGAGACAGGGGCCCAGTATGGGCCATCAGGTTGAGATAAAGGCCGAATGGTTCAAGGAGCTTGATTTTGATGACGAGATCCTTGAAGAGGGTGATTTGAAGAATGAAGAAGACAGGGTGGGGGGTCAGAGTAATGTGTTACATAGTATTTTGCAGGTAACACGGAGGGCATCAGGGCCTGTTGGGAGGCAAGCCAAGTCATTAACTACGGGGCCACTGGTGAGGTGAACTGCAGCAACACAGGCACCCACCTTAGAGCCAGGTAAGGCTAAAGAAAGGTTAGGGATAGTTTTGATTGGATTCGGGGGGGAACAACATGTGGGAGGAGGGTAGGTTGCAGAAGGTCAAGTATGTGCGAGACGTAGGCGTGGGCACCAAAGACAAAGGTAAGGAAAGCAAGACCAAAGTGAAAGCGAACAAAAGCGCAGAAAAGGTAGATAAAGGGGAGGAGCCAAATGATGACAAAAATGACAAAGTAGAGAGTAAAGAGTTGAAGAATAAGAAACTCCCTTATATGGGGGTGAGTAAACCGCTGGGAGCACATTTGATGCTGGCAACCAAGGAATGCATTTGGAAGGGAGAATACGTGGAAATGCTGAAGCTGTTGCATAGGGAGGTACATGTGAAAGAAGGGTCTAAAGAAGAAGAGTACAAACTGGCCAAGCAGTCGAGGGTTCCATTGACTGTAGAAAATTGAATGGATGCATTTTTGATTTATACAAGCGTTTACTGCAAAAAATATCCTGAGCGCTGCGTAGCGCTATTTAAATACATGGATGTAGTTAGGAAAACACAGCTTACAGGGGGGTTATGCGTGGGCGCATTATGACAAGGATTTTAGAGCACCCATTGCCTGGGACCCCGAAGCAAAAAGGGGTGAACTGAATGCAGATCTGTGGCAGCACACTATGGGGGCGTTCAGAGAGAGCAAGACCATTTTAACAGCCAGTCGACTTCCAATAGTGTACCGGTCCTTTCAGGGAAGACCCACCCGGGAGGGGTAGGAAGTAGGGCAGTCAGGAGGGTCCTGTTGGTATTTCAACAAGGGACTGTGCACTCGGGAGTTATGTAAGTTTCACCACGAGTGCTCGAAGTGCGGAGGTCAGCATGAGCTGGTTAACTGTTTTGGGGCATGGGTGGTTGACAACAAAGGGGACAGCAGTGGCAGCAGGGGAGAGCCAATGCAGGGCGGCAACAGCAGCAACACTTTGCAGGGGGCAGGGAGTATGGGTGTTCAGGGCTCTGGCCAAAGGGCTCATACTCTGTTTAGGCTGGAGAAGTTAAATGCAGCCTAACAGGGTTATGATGACCAGAAGGCTGCAGAGGTGTTGAGGGAGGGTTCCAGAAGTGGTTTCCGTTTGAAGTATGGAGGACGGAGAACTTACAGTAAGTGAAGGAACATAAACAAATAGTGCAAAAAAGCTAGACAGAGAAGTGAGAGAAGGAAGAATGGCTGGACCTTTCACTTATTGGCCCATGGAAAACTTGATTGTGTCACCCATTGGGGTAGTCCCAAAGAAGGATCCAGGGCATATTCGGCTTATTCAACACTTATCATGGCCAAAAAGGAAGTCAGTGAAGGATTTTATCGCTGAAAAGGAGGCAACAGTTTCATACTCATCAGTTGACGGGGCCATATCACTTGTAGTGATGGCAGGGGCAGCACCAGAAATGGCAAAATGTGACATCAAATCAGCTATCCATTTGCTTCCAGTCCATCCAGATGATTGGGATCTTCTGGGCATCTATGTCAACGGAAAATGGTACGTGAATAAAGCATTATTGGTGGGCTGTTCTATGTCATGTGCATTATTTGAGTGCTTTAGCACCTTTTTGCAGTGGCTGTTTTCAAAGCGCACTGGTCACAAATTGGTGACACATTATCTGGACGATTTCTTCTTTGTGGGAGCCTCTGGCTCCACGGAGTCTCAGGAGGCCCTGGAAAATTTCAAAGAGCTGATGGGGGAACTGTGGGTGCCGTTGGCACCCGAAAAGACAATGGGACCTAGCATGGCACTGTCTTTTCTAGAAATAGAAATTGATTCAGAGACAATGCAGGTGCGCTTGCCGGAGGACAAGAAACAACATTTTCTGGAATTGTTCAATATTATGCTAGTTCGGGAAAAGGTGCAAGTCATAGAGATACAGGTCTTGTTGGGCCATCTCAACTTTGCAAGCAGGGTGTTCAGAGTAGGGAGAACCTTTTGCAGGAGATTGGGGCGGGCATTGTCAGGACAAAGACCACCCACCATCACGTGCAACTTGCAGCAGGTGTGAAAGAGGACTGGAAAATGTGGCGGGTATTTTTACAGTCTTTTAATGGGATTCCACTTGCAAGGGAAGAGGACTTAGTATGGGATGTACAGATCTTCTCAGATGCAGAAGGCAGCAAGGGTTTTGGCCAGTTCTGGCAAGGGAAGTGGTGCGCAGAACAGTGGCATGCAAATGGAGTGACAGGGGTAAGAGCATTGCATTTCTAGAGTTTTTCCTTTAGTAGTGGCAGCTACATTGTGGGGACCACAGCTGACGCACAAGAAAGTGACATTCAGAGTAGACAAGATGGCAGTTGTGGGGATAGTGAACCGCCAGTCAGCAAGGTATGAGCAGGTTTTGAAGTTGTTGAGAGTATTTGTCTTAGGTGGTTTGCGCTATGACATATCATTTAGGGCACTGCACATCCCGGGTGTGGACAATGACTTATCATATCCTTTGTCTCGTTCGCAGTGGGGGATATTCCGTGGGCTAGCCAAGGACGCCGACAGAACTCCGACGCCCATGCCATAGCATTTGTGGTACGTAGGCAGCACAGGATGCTATAAACGGTGATAGGGTCACTAGCGAAGTCTACCAGGGTAACTTATAGTCTAGCATGTCAGGAATTTCTGCTTTCAGGCGCCCAGCGGCACTTTGATAAAGAGCAACGGGGGGAGAGTGTCATTCAACTCATACTAGATATGATTGAAAAAACATTGTCTGGGGTCACAATTGCAGGGAAGTCAGTGGGGATTGCCTTTGTGGGTAATCTGCTATGGGGCTACTCACAGTCAGCAGGTGAATTGGGTACATAGATGCTAGAAGGATGGGCCAGGAATTCGGCCAGATCAGACATGTCAGGAAATCTTTGTCTTGGCGGCTGCTGGGCAGGGTGCTAAGGATAGTACTGAAAGTCTGCATGGACGGCTTTGAGACTTGCTTGTTTTCCACATTGATGGTGTGGATGTTTTTTGGGGCATTTCGGGTATCCGAATTGTTGGGGATAGAAAGGGTGGGGGTGTTAAATGGGAGGAGGTTGTGCTGCGTAGCTCAGGGGTACATACTTGGTTGAGAAAGTCTATAACGGATCAGAGGGGAAGAGGTAAATAGGTTTTGTTACAGGCATCTGTTCCTTTGCTCACTTGTCCTTGCAGTTGGGTATTACGTTGGCGCACAGAGTCCAAAGGGCTTGGGGGGGCAGTTTTTGAACATGCTAATGGGAGCAGAGTGACAGCTTTCCAACTACTGGTGGTCTTGATAGGGCATTAAACAAAATTGAAATCAACAACATGGATTTTGGTACGCATTTCTTCTGAATTGGAGCAGCATCAGAAGCGAATAATAGAGGGTGAGAGCAAGGCGACATTATGCGGCTGGGACGCTGGTCATCCGAGTGTTATAAGCGTTACTTGTGAAGCAATGAAGGGGGGATTGGCATGGTTGTCAACAATGCATAAGCTCATGCAGACTTTTCTCTTTTCAGGTCCATGGCTGGCCCCCTTTCTTCAGAGCTGACAATTTGGGTAGTGGGGCAATCCTTCCGGAAGTGGGCTCAACTCCAGGCTCGCAAGAGTAATTTTGGACAGAACCTTGGATTTAACTATAAGCTTTTTAAGGTGTTGTGGAAAGGAAAAGGGGGCATGTGCTGGAGGGAATTGATTCAGTGCCTGAATAGCTTTATGGTGGTTGAGAGGTGTCCAGACATTTTGGTCATACACCTTGGTGAAAACGGCTTGTGTAAAGAAAAGGGCATGGTGTTGATGAGGAATATTATAATATATATTAGCAGTGGTCCCGCGTTTTAGATTGATTAGAGCTGGTGGCCACTCTTTTCGAGTTCTGGCAGCAAGTTGGTGGAACTCTCTCCCCATGCATATCAGGCTCATCGATGAGCTTCTCCAGTTCAGACGGGCCTTCAAGACCTTTTTATTTGTTTAGCTCTTTTTCTGTGGTCTATTCTTCTGAGTTTCTTTAGTGTTGTGTTGTGTTGTGTTTGCCTTGTCAAAGCGCCAGGACGCCCCTTTGCTGGGGCAGCTGTGCGTGGTATAAGTAAAAATAACATAACATAAGATAACATAACATAACATAACATAACATATGAAGAGGGATTTAGCGTTGATTAAACAACAATGGAAAGGCTGCTTTGTAGTGTGGACTGAGTTTATTCCCTGTAGAGTTTGGCGTGGGGCGCTTAACCCAGGAGCGGTAGACAGGGTCAGAAGAAAACTTAACACAGAGATGGCACGTTTTTGTAGAGAGGTAGGGTTTGGCAGGATTGCTCATAAAGAGACTTGTTTTGACGCTGTTGAATTTTTCAAAGGGGATGGTGTTCACCTTTCCAGGTCTGGCATGGGCCTAAACCTCTTAGAAATTAGGGAGGTTTTGGTTAGGACACTAAGGGTCCCATTAGGATGGCGGGTGGATCGCCCCTGCCAGGCTGGTGGTAGTCACCGTTGGCCCGGTGGGGGCGATCCGCCCACCATCCTTCAGAAAAGACCTCCCCATATTACAATGGCTGAAGTGTACGCGGTGGACGGAAAAACCGGTCGGAAAAGGGTTCAATATGGTGGCGGTGTCTGAAAGGCACCACCAGTCATATTAGTATTGTGGCCGTGAACACGTCTGAACAAGGCATGCAGAGTCTGCTTGAGGGGCCCATTGCGGGACCCCAGGGACTCCGCGCGGTGCCTGTCACAATGTGCATTGAAGCGCACAACCTGCCCCTGTGGCATTGCGGTGGGCGGTGCTCTCTGCACCGCCGCCACAATGTTGCAGATGCCCTATGTGCCCGCCAGTGTGGCAGGGCATGCTAATCGGCAGTGCGGGACCGCCGCACCCACAGCGGGCGGTCCCGGTTCCCGAGGGTATGGCGCGCAGACATAGTCCACCCGCCATACTAATGGGGCTCTAAATGTTCAAAGTCAATTAGGAAAGTAAGGTGCTTAACAGGAAGGCGGGGTAGAAAAAGGTCAGTCTGTAGACCTGCCCTTCCTTTTTCCTGGGTGGTGGGGTTTTGAAAAGTTGGCCAAGGTTGGCAGAGGTTTTTGGTTAAGTGTTGGAAGTTTGTGAGCGAGGGCAGGGAAAGGGTAGGCAGGTAGTCCAGGTTTCAGGGTAGACATTTTGTTAGTTACAGTTGCAGAAAGGCAGGTATGGGATTTGGGTTTTTATTGTAGGGCATACTTTTTTTAACTGCAATACTGTGTAATGTTGTTATGTTAATGGCAGGGAGGGAGAAGGTTTGAGGGGATCGTAGGGGCGGGGGGAATCAGGGGTCAGTTATTAGATGTATAGAGAGGTTTTAGTTTTGAAAGGCAGTTGCTAGCTTTGGTATTTGTAATGAGTACCTGTTTCCATAAAGCGTCCTTTTTCACACACAAATTGGTTTCCAATTGGCTTACCCCCTCCCAAAATCCTGAGTATGAAGACAGAGAGCAGCATCACAATATTTAAAGTTTGTCCTTGAATAAATATTTTTACTTTTTCATTTTCCCTCCCCTCTTCTACAACCACCTGCTTTGCATAAGTATACATGTAAGAATAGGAAAATATTTCCCATTAAATACCTCATGTTTTTTCAGTGATTTAATAAACAAATCAAATAAATTATGAAAGAATAATGTAGATTTCTGCTGAGTTTAAAACATATTTCTATTTCACCATTCCTAACTGACCTGTCCCAACTGTCTTTTCCTCGGCCACTCACTTTCTTACATACATGTTTTGTGAGTAACGAAGACAGGGCATTTTTGCACACAGGAGCATATCTTTAGTGGTGTGCCACATCCCACTTCTAATCGCATTCTTGGGTTAGTAGTCAGGTTTTGAGGCACTTAAGTGTGACAGTCTCTTTCATGGGTCTGACCTTGGATCAGACAGTGTTTCTGTGAAACCTGAGAAGAATTCCTTAGCCCAACCTCTCCTACATACCAGAAAACAAAGTCAGTATATAACATGCATTGAATTCTAACAACCCGGTTATAATCGACTAGAGATAAGCATTCATTTTAAAACGATGCTTCTCGTCATTTTTGTGCTGAGAGATTGCGTTTGGCCTCTTGGAGGAAAAGTAACTTGGCAGTAATGGTAGTGGAGATCAGTGGAAATACCAAAAGTCTGTTGTTCCACACCTCTTCTGCTGTTTGGGAAAAGGCTAAGTGAGAAAACAGAGCAAACGTATCCAGCATCTCTTTTGGTTATTTAATGTTTTTGCCAATGTATGAAATATTCTAATAGACTGCTAGTATTTGTCGATTGGACATAATCCATTCTGCCTAGTATCAGGCGGTATCTTTTCCTATTATTGAAGAGTGATGCAGTGGAACAGGTGGCCCGTTATTTACTTGCATCCTATGGCCCCATTAGAAAAAACATTGGGGCATATGTACAATGACTGGAGATAACTACCGCTAACACTAGTTAGCAGCAGTTTTCTTACCGATGTGTACCGCTGAAAACTATCCCCTTGTTAGCGACATATTAACAAGACGTCACTACATGGCGATAGCTTCAGGGATCAGCAGTGAAAACTGCTGGTAACATTAGCGTGATGGCGATAGGAAATCCGGTGTTAGCGGGTAAAAACTAACGAAAGGCCCATTAGCGGCCAAAAACACACGTTATGTTATATATGTTATGTTATATTTAATTTTTAAAGCGCACGGCTACTTGGAAGTGTCCCGACGCTCGCTTCAGAAAGAAAGAAATGCACTCTCAGCTGATTAAAAGAGCAGCGTTTTGAGTTTCCTCTTGAACAGCAATGAGTCTTGAGTGCTCTGCAAGGCTAGGGGCAACAGATTCCAGGCCAAACCGGCCCTGCGCACAAAGGAATTACGGCCAAGACGCTGGCGCTTGAACTTCGGGGTCTGCATCAGCAATTGAGGCTGTCTCCCTGGCGAATCTCTTTTGCAGATAGGTGGGGCCTGTGCCATACAGGGCCCGTTGAGCAATTGTCAGCATATTTAAGGCGCGATTCAACTGACAGCCAGTGAAAGGCACGCAAATGTGTCCGCACGCTGTCCCTGGAAGACAAACCCACAAGAAGCCTTACCGCCGAGTTTTGCACCACTTGCAGTTTTTTTACAAGGAAACCTGGCCAACCGACCAAGAGGGCATTGGCATAATCCAAGCATGACAGAATTAACGCACAGCTCACAGTTTCTCTAGAGGTGCTAGTCAAAAAGGGGAGAAGCTTCCTCAAGCTCTTCAATATGCCAAAGCAGGTGCCGCACAATTTCTTAACTTGCGTCACAAAGTTCAGATTTTCGTCGAACCAGACGCAAAGGTTTTTTAGGGTGCCTTTTCTTTCAGAGGGACGGGGGAAACCTGGAGGCCAAAACCTCTCTCTAAAATCCGATAGAAAAGAGCCAAACAACAACACCTCCGACTTCCCTTCATTACATTTCAGCTGTGCATTTGCCAGCCAGTGGAAGACTGAGGATAAGCAGTGTTGGGCTGTCCCAACAGAGTCTTCCACCTTGTGCCAAGTAAACAACAGCTTGGTATCATCTGCATATGCCATAACCTTATGCCATAACCTTAGCCCCAGTGACTCCGCAAGATACACCAGCTGAGTCACATAGATGTTAAACAGGAGGGGGCTAAGTGATGACCCCTGTGGCACCCCCGTGGTCACAGGCATGGACGCAGAGGCACTCGGGGGAGCCAGACCTGCTGCTGCCGACCCTCCAGGAAGAAGGGAGGATAGCTCACTGTGAAAGGCCCAGCCATCCCTAAACCAGATGGCTAGGCCGCCACCTCTGCCCATCTGGCGATCCACTCGATGGACTTTGAAACCAGCAGGAGTGGCCAATGCCACTATAGGGTTAGAATAGGCATCAAACCACGGCTCAGGGATGAACAAAATGTCCAGACCAATGTCCATAATCAGATCAGCAACGTCAACATAATGCTTCTTCACTGATCTGGCATTGATAAGGCAGGCGCTAATATTCCCCACCATAGGTGTATTCACAGGTATAACCGCTGCCAAGGGCTCTGAAGCAAATCTAAAGCTAAAGTCCACACAAGGAAAGTCCCTAGAAGGCCCAGTAGACCAAACTCTGTGGGATAGACAGGAAGGGAGTTTCAGGGATCACGTTAGTCAGCCCAACGTGAGTTTTTTATTTGCCTCTATAGCCACGTCATCCTCTAATGAAAGATAGGTAAAAAACAATGGCATGCAGAATTCGTAACACCATGGCATCCAAAACCTTGAAAGCGCAGGCAGTCCCTGGGGCCCGGAGGCCTCTTTGGTCCTGCGTCTGGAGCCTGGATGCCTTGCTGGTCCTGCATCTGAAGCCTTAATGCCTCGCTGGTCCTGTGTCTGAGCCTGGATGCCTCGCTGGTCCTGCGCCTGGAGACTGGATGCCTCGCTGCACCTGCGTCTGGAGCCTGGAGTAGGATGCGGAGGTGATGTGGAGTCGATGGGCCATGGTGGTAGACATTGAGGCACGGCGATCGCCCTTACCTGGTGGTGAAGTCTGGCAGGGTGCACGGAGACAGTTTGCTGACCTATGTGAGAAGTCCGCCTTGGGCCCCTTGGAGCTGTGATTGGTAGAGGAGCTCCTGGGCAGCAACGTAAGGAGGTCTGCATCGCATACTATGATCCACCACTACACCTGCATCGGGAGGTTCCCTAGCGGATTTGGCGGCGACTGCTGTACCCAGGCTTTTGAGATTCCACCTAACTGAGGCTCCTGCTGGCTGAGTCACAGATTTGGAGAGAGTGCAGCTGCTGCGCCACAGTGTCAGCGTCCAGGTAAGGAGAAGGTGGAACATGTAGCAGAGGAGGACTGGGGGACGAGTTACCCAGGCATAGCACCTGGTGTGACGCTCCCCCAGTGGCGGCTCATCCGCAATGATGCCAGAGCATCACCCCACTGCTTTCAAGCAGACTTAGAAAAGCAGGAGCAACAAAGACACAGGACCTGGCCTGGAGGTGAGATGTCTTTCATTTAAATATTTACAACACCCGCTCACACACACAGCTCCGCGTCCCTGCTCATTACAGTGTCCTTTTTAGCGTTTCCCACCTCCCCGTTGTCCAGTCTCCCCCGCAGCACTTCCTTATGGCAGGTGCTGTGTGCCCATGCACAGCGGGCGTACCACTGGTGTACCAAAGGTATATATAACGTTACAACGCATACCATTACATCGCATTCCATTACAATGCATTCTAACACTACGCGAATTGCAACAGTAGGGAAAGTGCTGGATAGCAGAGATAAAAACATTAGTATTCTGGTGCAACCCTAAAACTAACCCTTGCACCCCAAAACACACCCTGGACCCTAAAATTCATTCTTGACCCCCCAAAACACACCCTAAAATTCATATTTCACCCCAAAATACACCCCAAATTTAATATTTTACCCCATGATACACCCCAAATTTCATCGCTCACCCCAGAAACCCATACCTAACCTAAAACTTAAAAAACACCATTACTAACCTCACAATGCGTTGGAATGGAATGTGATATAATGGCACCTGTGTTGTTGTAGTTGCGTTGTAAAGGCATTAGGATGTAATGTCGGAGTTGTAATGGACGTCTCCCATGTCAAAGGCAAGCCATAGGGAAGCCCATCTGCGTCCGTTTGCCCCTGGACCGCGCACAGTACCAAGGCCCCTTCCTCTCGGACACTCCACCGCTACGATACCAGCCCCCTCCTCGCCATCAACTCTGGACACCACATCACCTGCTCAGACCAACCTCTGCTCTGGACCGGACAACGCCATCACCACGACTGACAGCAACCAAATCAACTGCAAGGACCACCCTGACCGTCCAGGAGGAGGCATTGCCATCACCTACAGGAGAACACTCCGACTGACTACACACTCTATTGACCCAACGGTGACCATGGAACACCTCAACTTCTAGATCCATACCAAACCCGACCCCATCCTCTGCGGCATCTACATCTGCAGTCACCCCGGGCAATGGACCCCCATTCTCGGATACTATTGTAGACCTCATTGCACCCCAGGCTCTCCCATCCACCGACAACATCTGACTCTGTGAACTCTACTTCTGCCTGGACAACCCCAGTGACCAAAACACCAACCCTTCCTGGGGAAGCTCACCAACATCAGACTCAAGCAGATAGTCACTGCAGCAAGCCACATAAAAGGACACACGGTCAAGCATGTCTCCTCCGCCAGCTAACACTTCAACTACAGCCACACCACTAGACTCTCCTGGATCAACATACATTGTATACATCACGTCTTCACCATGCCCACCGTACACCACCACCATCATCGCACCACCTCGCAGCTGGATCAAGCCATCGAAGAACCTCTTGTCAACTCCCTAAGCTCCACCACTCCGCAAACTCTTACAGGCGATAACACCGCAGCTCGCAACCACCACAGATGGATCTCCAACTGCGCCGAGACCCTGGAACCGCTCGAGAAATGTCCAGGCAAAATCTAGCACCACGTTGCACCGTATTTGCAAAGTGACGCATATAGGTATAGGCATGCCCTTGTGAAGCTCTGTGGCACATTATACCTGCATCAGGTTGATGTATGCAGGGTGTGCATTCCCACACGACAAGGCCTCATAGGGGTGGCACAGTGAAATCCATTATATTTCACTGCAATAATTGTAGAACGGAACTGCATCAGTACCTTACACCTGCCTAATGGCAGACGTATGGGTGGCGCAGTGCCACATGGATAGACTGGCCGCATGCATTGCTGGAGTTGCGTCATGCTTGTGACACAACTGCCGCAATGCGTGACTTTAGGGCAGACAGATACATCAGGATTCAAGACGTTTCGGTCATTACTTGCGACATGGAGCGCTGTCCACTGAATACAGCGCATCCACATTGTGGCAAGAAGGGCGTAGTGAAAAGCATTGCAACACTATCTTGTTGCAGCGCTGCAACACTTTTCATGAGTGAGGCCCAGGAATTCCCACTATCTTATTGATGATGCGCATTTCTGCCCTGTAGTTTTGTCGCAGAGCAGTGCAGCAACATTGCTTGCAGTGCTGTCTAGCACCAAAACATGCCGGAATGAAGCCCCTAGTGTTATTTACATTTGGAGCTATTTTCCGGTCTTAAAAAATCTGCCACTAACTGCACTTAAGGCATTTTTTCTGGTCCTCCTACCTTCAAGAATTCCCTTAAAAATATTGCAAAGTGGGGTTAACGGCTGTTTTTGCACAGGAATGCCTCCTTTGCAAGTCATTATCGCTAACAGAAGTGGCCATCTTTTTTCTATGGATGTTTGCACCAGAAAACTGCAGTTAACAGCTTGTACATATGGTGATAAAATATTGTCGCCGAACCGTCGGAAAAGTGTAGCTAAGGCGGAGTTATCTCCTTGTACATATGCTCCAATATTCATTATTCCTTTATTTAAATGGCTCAGAGCGTTTTGACCTTGTTAGCCGTAGACCTGGCTTTAGTGCATGATTGTTGACGAACTGACGAACTTCTTTATCTTCCTATCGATCACGTTGTAAAGGCAAGTAATATAAAACAAAATATTAACTGACCAGCCTAAGTGATGCCCTAATCAAATGCTCTCAAAGCTCCTCATCAAATTCTTTTTTTTTAAATCTGGTTTTGACTGGACCAATAACACACATATATAACAATGTTATCTGGAAAGTACTCTGCAGGATGGATTATAGGGTTAAATGCACGTAATATCAAACACAGCGTAAACTACAAATAATCAAATTGTATTCTCGAACACTGTCAGGAATAAACACACAATGCCCTTCCAATAACAACAATTATATAGATACATTTAAATATCTATATTTTATCATCGCCTTATCTGAAGCACACCTGTCAGCGGAATTTGACAGTTCCCATGTAGTGAGAAGATTACTAACATGCAACAAAATCATAGCTGACATTTCTGGTCTTTACTATTTTTTGTGACATCGACGTCTGATAATTTAAATTCAGCTAAAGCCACCATTGCCAAGGCAACTGGAGATCAAGGAATAGATAAGTTCCTTGTCAGGTCAGTTTAATTAATCCCCTCCAGCTGGCATGGGGTATTAGCAGGATAGAGATCATACATGTGAATCAGATGTTGATGAATGTTACAGAACTAAAAGTGTACCTAAAATTGAGAGGACATGTTCAAAGAAAAACAGATTCGTCATAAAGGTCATTTATGGCACAGAATTGTGAAGCACTTGAAGAACCATTCGCGACTAAGGTCGGAAAGCTTTTCCGCAGTCAGAAAAAACAGAAGACAAAGATACAGACCAGCAAAGATGCAGAACCCCTGTGCTACAGTAGAAACATCTGATACAAGTTAAGGTGCCATCTAACACGATCATTCTGAACAGCTAGCTCTTATTAATGGCTTTGCCACGCAGCAGGCAGGATTTTGGTATTATCATTGCGGTAAGAAGCACCAAATTCTATCACTCTTCTTCACTTACAGATCCGACTGAACAGATGTGAAGGATAAACCATGTTTGTCCTGTTAAATCCTGAAAATCTTGCATGTAGGATAATACACGAGGGACTTCTAGCCTTGGGTGTTTTAAGTTAAAAAATATATATATATTCCAATCAAGGATTTTTTCGCAGACAGGGTTAATGGCTAGACGTTGAAAGAATGGCACTTTTCTGTCCCTGAATCATTTAGAGAAAATCGTACAATCTTTATAATTTTAAAACACATGCATTTTCGTTACTGTTATTCCGTTCCAAGGGGCTACTTTGCGGCATTTGTGATTTGTGCTAAATTTTGAGGCACGCTTGACCTGTAACTGAACAGTATGATAGAATTATTGGGTACTTTGAAGATTTATAGGACATGCTAGCAGCCAATAGCATACATAGTAAGTGGTATATTAACGTGGGAGTCTGAGATGAGCCTTTTTAAGGCATATATCCTGGCTGGGGGCACTAGTTCTCTCTCTATCTCCATTCACAAGAGCAGTGGCAGCAGTGCTTCAATGGTAAAATAGTACAGGGCTCAAAGATTTGCTCAGAAGCCTGGGTGCAGTGCTTTCAAATGCCATCACAGTGAATGCCAAGACCGCATAATCTTGATGGCCCCATGTGCTTCTTTCATACACTCTCTACCCCCATATCTCACTCTTTGTGTACTTTTTGGGTTACAGCCTACCGCAGTTGTCTTGTTTTCTAAAGACATTTTGGTGACATTCAGAAAGTTGACCTAGGAATGCATTCCGACCGTAGCTTATCATTGGCTTTTGTAACTCACATTTTCTGACTATTAGCCGCTTTTATTTGCTTTAGGCTGCTCAGCTTGAGTTTGAGCTTCCTTTTGCCCATAACTTGTTTACTGTATTCTTCCGCAAACTCTCTTTTTGTAAATAGTCCTTGGAATCTTGTTTTTATTTTGTCACATTTGTTGGGTATTCAAAGATAGTGGTCAAATATCAAGCGTGTGTCTTCAGAGGGAGCTTGGTGTTTTCTTTGCTGTTGCTGACTTCAAAGTGAGAGCATTATAGGAAATAGGAATGAAGATTACTCTCGCTATTGAGCCCTGGTGCTCTACCTATGCTCCGGTTTATGGGGCCTTACCATAACCCTTAAATAGCAAATCTTTTTTTTTTTTTATATAACAGGCGAATGAAAGATTTCTATTTTTGCTAGATAGGTAAGTGGGTTACTGCTTTTAACCCAGAGAACCCTTTGTTACTTAATCAATCAATCAATCATAGACATTTATAGAGCTCTACTTACCCGGAGGGTCTCAAGGCGCTAGGGGGGGGGGGGGGGGTGCTGCTACTGCTCGAACAGCCAGGCCTTGAGCTTCTTCCTGAAGGCGAGGTGGTCAGGCGCAGGTCAGTCGGGAGGGAGTTCCAGGTCTTGGCGGCCAGGTAGGAGAAGGACCTTCCCCCTGTCGTCGCTCTTCGGATGCGGGGGACAGCGGCGAGGGCGTGACTGGCTGATCGGAGGTGGCGTTTGGGAGCGTAGAAGTTGATGCGGTTGTTGTGGTAGCTCGGGCCTTGATCGTGAAGGGCTTTGTGTGCGTGGGTGAGGAGACGGAAGGTGATTCTTTTGTTGACGGGGAGCCAGTGTAGGTCTCTCAGATGTCCGGAGATGTGGCTGTGTCGTGGGACGTCGAGGATGAGTCTGGCTGAGGCGTGCTGGATCCGTTGGAGTCTCTTCTGGAGCTTGGCGGTAGTTCCGGCGTAGAGGGCGTTTCCATAGTCCAGTCGGCTGGTGACGAGGGCCTGGGTGACCGTCTTCCTGGTCTCGGTGGGGATCCACCGGAAGATCTTCCGTAACATGCGCAGGGTGTTGAAGCACGACGAGGAGACGGCGTTGACTTGCCTGGTCATGGAGCGGGAGGAGTCCAGGATGAAGCCCAGGTTGCGTGCGTGGTCTGTCGGTTTGGGTGCGGTGCCCAGGGCGGGGGGCCACCAGGAGTCGTCCCAGGCGGAGGGCGAGGATCCCAGGATGAGGACTTCCGTCTTGTCCGAGTTCAGCTTCAGGCGACTGGTCGACATCCACTCGGCTACCTCTTTCATCCCTTCGTGAAGGTTGGCTCTGGCGGCGGCGGGGTCGTTGGTCAGGGAGAGGATCAGCTGGGTGTCGTTGGCGTAGGAGATGATGTTCAGGTTGTGTTGGCGTGCGATGGCCGCGAGGGGGCTCATGTAGACGTTGAAGAGGGTTGGGCTCAGCGAGGATCCTTGGGGTACGCCGCAGATGACTTCGGTGGCCTCTGACTTGTACGGTGGTAGGCGGACTCTCTGTGTCCTTCCGTCGAGGAAGGAGATGATCCATTCTAGTGCCTTCTCCTGGATCCCGACGTTGTTGAGGCGCTGCACTAGGGTGCGGTGGCAGACAGTGTCGAAGGCCGCGGATAGGTCTAGGAGGATGAGGGCCGCTGTTTCTCCGTTGTCCATCAGGGCTCGAATGTCATCGGTGGCAGCGATGAGGGCGGTCTCGGTGCTGTGATTGGCCCGGAAGCCAGACTGCGAGGGGTCGAGGGATCCATTCGTCTCGAAGAAGGCGGCCAGCTGCTTGTTGACGGTCTTCTCGATGACCTTGGCTGGAAACGGGAGCAGCGAGATGGGGCGGTAATTCTTGAGTTCGGTGGGGTCCGCTGTTGGTTTCTTAAGAAGAGCGCTGAGTTCGGCGTGCTTCCAGCTCTCCGGGAAGGTGGCGGTGTCGAAGGAGTTGTTGATGATGTCCCGCAGGTGGGGTGCGATGACAGTGTCGGCTTTGTTGAAGATGTGGTGAGGGCAGGGGTCGTTCGGAGATCCGGAGTGGATGGAGTTCATCATGCGGACGGTGTCTTCGGTGCTGATCGGGGTCCAGGCGCGGAGGGTGGTGGTGGGGGGCGTTGGTTCAGTCGTGGCGTTTGTCGGTTGGGTGCTGAAGCTGTTGTGTATGTCCGCGATCTTGTTGTGGAAGTAGGAGGCGAGGGAGTTGCAGAGTTCTTGCGATGGGGTGATGTCGTTGTTTCCGGCGTTGGGGTTGGAGAGCTCTCTCACGATGTTGAAGAGTTCCTTGCTGTTGTGTGCGTTGTTGTCCAGCCGGTCCCTGAATGCAGTTTTCTTGGTGGCGCGGATCAGTTGGTGGTGCTTCCGGGTGGCGAGCTTGAGGGCGGTCATGTTGTCCGGTGTTGGCTCCCTTCTCCAGGCTTTCTCGAGGGCTCGGCAGTTCTTCTTGGAGCTCTTGAGTTCGTCGGTGAACCATGGGGCCTTCTTGCTGCCGGGTCTGTTGGGCGGGGTCTTCAGTGGGGCGAGTTCGTCCGCGCAGTTGCTGATCCACTTCGTGAGGTTGTCGGCGGCCTGGCTGGGGTTCGCTGAGCTGGTGGGAGGGTGCTGGCTCAGGGAGACGGCGAGCTGGTCGGCTGTGATCTTCTTCCAGCTTCTACAGGCAACCTGTTGCTGGTGGTGGTGGATCGTCGTTCTTCTGAAGGTGAAGTGGACGCAGCTGTGGTCCGTCCAGTGGAGTCCTGTGGCATGGCTGAAGGCGATGTCTTTGCTGGACGAGAAGACGGCGTCGAGTGTGTGTCCGGCGAGGTGGGTGGGAGTGGTCACCAGCTGCTTGAGTCCGAGGTTGGCGAGGTTGTCGAGCAGGGTGGTGGTGTTGCGGTCGTTGTTGTTCTCCAGGTGGAAGTTGATGTCCCCCAGGAGGATGTAGTCAGCGGAGGGGAGGGCATGCGGGCTGACGAAGTCGGCGATGTTCTCGCTGAATTGTGTGCGTGGTCCCGGGGGTTGGTAGATTAGGGTGCCTCTGAGGGTGGTCTTCGGGTCGGTGTGGATCTGGAAGTGTAGGTGTTCGGCGGTAGTCAGTATGTCGTCGGTGTTGGTCGTGATGCGGATGGTGTCCCTGTGGATGATGGCGATGCCTCCTCCAGTCTGGTTGACGCGGTCTCTCCGGGTGATCTTGTATCCGTCCGGGATGGCGATGGCGATGTCGGGCGCTGAAGAGGCGTTCATCCATGTTTCCGTGAGGAAGGCAACGTCTGGAGCTGTGGTGTCGAGGAGGTTCCAGAGTTCGATGGCGTGTCTGTGGACGGAGCGGGTGTTGAGCAGGATGCACTTGAGGTGGTTGCTGCTGGTGGTCGGCTTGGCGGGTGCTGGTGCGAGGCAGGTCCGGATGCAGGTGAACTTGCAGGCGTGGCAGCTGAAGGGTCCGTGGGTGCGTCTCAGGGTGGCTCGGTAGCATCCCGGGACTCGGCCGTCGTTGAGTGCGTTGAGGGTGGCGGTGTCGTACGTCCGGCGGGTGGGCTGGCGTCTGCAGGGGACAGGGGTCCTGGCGCTGGGCGCGGTCCAGACGCGGACGTGCGCAGACGGGCTTACCTTTGGCGCGCCTTCGGCGCACAATCGGCGCGCCCGCTGCGCGTGACCGCTGCGCGTTCGCACGGTCGCCATATATGGCGAAGTGCGAGGGAGGGCGGGGCAGCTGGGAGGCGGGAGCGGGGAGGGTACAGAAGAGAAAGTGGGCGTGGCCAGTGGCGGTGGCGGGAAGCGGGGAGCGGGTAGGGGGGAGACCGGGGGGGCGAGAGTCAGGCGACACAACAAGCCAACAGTTACAAAAAGACAAAAATGATATAAACGATACAATGAGCAAAATAGCTCTTCAGGTACAGGGGGATACAGCAAATACGGCACAGGGTGCAGGGGGATACAGCAAATACGGCAGCAGGACAGGCGATCCCAGCGAGACCACGCCGCTCGGTGAAAGGGGGCGTGGTCACACGGAGGCGGCCGGGGCGGCGAGGCAGGCAGGCGGGGAGCGCACGCAGCAGCTGGTGGCCGTGCGGCGCGGGAGGTGTCCTAGACTAGGTCACACTCACCTGCGTCGCACGGTCGCCATATATGGCCAAGTGCGAGGGAGGGCGGGGCAGCTGGGAGGCGGGAGCGGGGAGGGTACTGAAGAGAAAGTGGGCGTGGCCAGCGGCGGTGGCGGGAAGCGGGGAGCGGGTAGTGGGGAGACCGGGGGGGGGCGAGAGTCAGGCGACACAACAAGCCAACAGTTACAAAAAGAAAAAAACGATATAAACGATACAATGAGCAAAATAGCTCTTCAGGTACAGGGGGATACAGCAAATACGGCACAGGGTGCAGGGGGATACAGCAAATACGGCAGCAGGACAGGCGATCCCAGCGAGACCACGCCGCTCGGTGAAAGGGGGCGTGGTCACACGGAGGCGGCCGGGGCAGCGAGGCAGGCAGGCGGGGAGCGCAAGCAGCAGCTGGTGGCCGTGCGGCACGGGAGGTGTCCTAGACTAGGTCACACTCACCTGCGTCGCACGGTCGCCATATATGGCCAAGTGCGAGGGAGGGCGGGGCAGCTGGGAGGCGGGAGCGGGGAGGGTACAGAAGAGAAAGTGGGCGTGGCCAGCGGTGGTGGCGGGAAGCAGGGAGCGGGTAGGGGGGAGACCGGGGGGGGCGAGAGTCAGGCGACACAACAAGCCAACAGTTACAAAAAGACAAAAACGATATAAACGATACAATGAGCAAAATAGCTCTTCAGGTACAGGGGGATACAGCAAATACGGCACAGGGTGCAGGGGGATACAGCAAATACGGCAGCAGGACAGGCGATCCCAGCGAGACCACGCCGCTCGGTGAAAGGGGGCGTGGTCACACGGAGGCGGCCGGGGCAGCGAGGCAGGCAGGCGGGGAGCACACGCAGCAGCTGGTGGCCGTGCGGCGCGGGAGGTGTCCTAAAATAGGTCACACTCACCTGCGTCGCCCGGTCGCCATATATGGCCAAGTGCGAGGGAGGGCGGGGCAGCTGGGAGGCGGGAGCGGGGAGGGTACAGAAGAGAAAGTGGGCGTGGCCAGCGGCGGTGACGGGAAGCGGGGAGCGGGTAGGGGGGAGACCGGGGGGCGAGAGTCAGGCGACACAACAAGCCAACAGTTACAAAAAGACAAAAACGATATAAACGATACAATGAGCAAAATAGCTCTTCAGGTACAGGGGGATACAGCAAATACGGCACAGGGTGCAGGGGGATACAGCAAATACGGCAGCAGGACAGGCGATCCCAGCGAGACCACGCCGTTCGGTGAAAGGGGGCGTGGTCACACGGAGGCGGCCGGGGCAGCGAGGCAGGCAGGCGGGGAGCGCACGCAGTAGCTGGTGGCCGTGCGGCGCGGGAGGTGTCCTAGACTAGGTCACCTACAGTTAATAAAGTGTAATCCTTCTACTATAGCACAAAGAGCTATGAAGGACAAGTAACTCCTATATCTTGTAACCCTCACTGTTTTATGAAAAGGAAAAATCTTGAACATTGATTTATATACTTACATGGTTTATTGTCAATGTATAATATGTATGTTATGTACAGTGCTCTGACACCCTGCACTAGGATGAGTAGCGCTATCAAAGAAATAAAATAGTGGTATTTACATTGTTCTTTGTGCAAATACTGGGATAGACCAACACATCTAACATTCTTCCAGTACATGCATTTCTCTTATATACAGGGACTGAAAAAGTGAAAATCATGCCTCTTTTAAGCACCTGTGAAGTGATAACAAATGTGAGCCTTTCTTTCTCCTCTTTTCCATTTACATCTAAGGAGCTGAGTATGATCTCACTAGGAAAGCCCTCCGTACGACTCAGATCCGGAGAGCTTTCCTAGTGAATTGCATTCTGCGAGTCAGAGCGACCGATTGTGATGCACCTGTATGGTGATGGACTCGGTTCGCTCGGACTGCCATTGAAATCTATAGAAGCCTGTATACCGAATGCGCACATAGGCTCCAATAGCAAAAGGGGGTGTGTGGGCAAAAGTCTGCACCCTGTGATGGGCACCCCATGGTGCCCGCCACACTGTGCATGCATGGAAAGGAGGGACCCATGGGTACCCCCACGGGACTGATTTTGAGGGTCCCAGGTGAAAGGGGGCCTGCTACAGCCACCCAAAGTCTGATTCCCTCAGCCGTTTCCTCTCGCTGAGACGATACGCCTGTCTGAATCGTGCATCGTATTCGCTCGTTCAGCAGCAGGCTCCATTGTGCGGCATGATTCGGCTGTGAACGAGTCGGACTGACTGGACTGGGTTCAGAAAGAATTTGGTTGGTGCGGATGAGATCTTCGCATCGTGCTTGGTTGTCCGAAATGGGGGACAATTCGGTCAGAATCATATGCTCCGAATCAGATTTGCTCTTTTCAGAACCAGTCTGGAGGCCTTCCTAACGAGATCATAATCAGCTCCTAAGTGTGAGCCACCAGACTGCTCCCAGCCAGGTTTAGATTGGAACAAAAAAAGGCCTGATGGGCTCCTAACTTCGGCTTTGATCTTTGGCCCAGCTAGAGTTGAAAGTAAATTAAAAAAGGCCACTCTCCGCCTGCATGTTGCTGCTTAGAATGAAAGCAGACAACAATGCAGGCACTGGTAAATTTGTGCCGGTGTCTAAAAATGACACTGGGACAACAAGTTCAGCATAGGCAAATAGGCAAAGTCGTTCTACACAAACAACAACACAACATCACTGCTCTTCTAAGCGCCTCAAACCACCTCTTTCTTCCCTATCCTTTGAACACACACTTTCAGAAGCTTACTTTATTCGAACAGCAAGTGCATTGACACCAGGACAATAAGAACTCATGGAAACATTAAACCTACGCTAATGCTTCATTTTACTTTTTAAACGGAGAAACAGAACATAATTTCTTTACTTGCACTAGGAAATACCACACACTACCTACACCAGAATATACATTTGACCCTAGCTCCATGTTAAAATACAAAGGGGCATATTTACAATAGGATTGTGCCACTGGAACATCACTTTTACAGACGTTTCAGTGGCTCAATGCCCTGCACCACATTTACGAAGTGGCTTATTGCTACTTTGTAAATATGGTACCCTTTCATGCAGGTATCTGCTTGCAATGGGTGGTGTTGTGGGCGCTCCGCCATGACATCCATTGCTTTTTGACGCTGTCCCAGATTTACAATGATCTGTAAATCTGACACAGTGCCAAAAACAAACGCCATGCAATAGGAGGCATAAAAATGGCGCAATGAGGAGAAATACTTTTATTTCTCCTCATTTTTGCTTTTTCTAAGTGTGCTACATTCTGCAGCACACATAGAAAGAGCAAAATGTCATTAATTATGTTTATGTGCAGGAAGATGTCCCTTCCTGCAACTAAATAGTGACGATTTGCTGCTTCTATGTGTGCTGCAGAATGCATCACACATTAAAAGTAGCAGCTTGCCATCATTGATTGTTTATGTGCAGGAAGGCATGCCAATAAACAATATTTCCCTGAAACGCAAACACCCTTGCACTATAGCGCCAGGGTATCTGTGTCGGTGTTTAGCGCAAGCGCTAGAGAAAATCAGGGGTGCGCCATATTGTTGTAAATACAGCACATCCCTGCCATTTCCTTGTAAATATGCCCCAAACTATGCTCTTTCAAGGCAATTGTTTAATAACACCACAATTTAGCACCCTGCATCAGGGAACACACATCTCTTTCTTTATCGGTCATTCTGAACTATACTTACAAGATTGGACATTGCATTTGTGCAGTAGGTACAGTGGCACCATGCCCAACACAAATACACTGAACATGAACCACGACTTAATTTCACCCATCTGCATATTCCTCTTCTCTCCCTAGTCTCACCTGACCACTCCCTGCTCCTTCATGTTTTTTCAAAGTCCTAACTTCCATTCAGGCAGCAAGTCTACTGACTCCAGGGTGGTAAGTGCTTTTATGCACAAATACGCAAGTTGTAACATTTATCTTCCTGCTATTTGCAAACAAACAGAGAACTACAAACTTAGAACCACTCTGAGAAGCCCTTCTCACCCGCCAACAGGTCTAATCACCCCATCCTCTTCTCCCTCTGCCTTTCTAACTTCAAAGCTTCAACATCCCCCTTTAGATTCTTTTAACACTTTGCTCGACACTACGGGTGTCTTTATGATGGCAGGCAGAAATCAGTCCGCCCGCCACCATAACGGTGTTGGGACCAACCGGCAGACATGCAGCGTTCCCACCAGCCCAATTAGGATGCGCCCGACAGTATGGCCTTTCACCATTGCGGACGGTGCTGCTGGCTGCAGCGCCGTTCTCAATGGTAAAAGGGCATGCCTGGCATTTCCCTGCACCACGTGGCAGGCACCACCATGGGTACCCCCAAGTGCACCCCTTGCACCTCCCCACCCCCCCAGGGGTCCGCAATGGCCCACAAAGCCAATCTCCGCTAACCCTTCCATGGCGGCATTGCGCCATGGAACGGACTGAATGCAACTCACATCGTAATATGGCTGGTGGTGCCTGCTGGGCACCACCACCATATTATTGCCCCAGCACCGTCGGGACGGACTTTGCATTCCCCGCGATACCCCCTGCCATCATAACATGGAGGGGGTATTTCATGTTCAGGCAGGTTTGTCCCTGCCCCCAAGTAACAGCTTATGTGGTAGCTATCGAGGAGTACTCCAGGAAGTTAAAAAAAATTCACAAAATCAAAAAGGTATAGACCTGAGTAAAGTTATAGCAATAGTAACAGCTTAGGATAGAGATCCCTCACAAGTATTCAGCAATAAGGTGCAACAGCAGTCTCACAAGGATAATCTGGTATCAATGAGACATTGAAAACAAAGTACTGCTTCTGTTTCAGTTTTTTATAGGACACCAAGATACCATTTCCTTTGGTCGTCCAAAAGGGACCTTGATACACTGCCTAACGCACAGTGCAAGCCTATATAGTTTGTATCAGGATCCGTTGTTAAATACCAAATATCCTCCAATTCTACACAAGTATGCGTGTTTACACATTGGCTGGTGGGAGGAACAGGTCCTGAATAGGCAACACTTTTCCTGGGTCAACAGCAAAATTGTAAAATATCTACGCTACATAGATGACGTTTTCATCCTGTGGCAGGGGGATGCAGAAGAAGCGGCTCACTTCGTCCAGGAAATCAACAACAATGATTTAAATTTACACTTTACTTTCAAAATGAGTCAAAGTGAAATTGATTTCCTGGACGTAAAAGTATTTATCAAGAATGACGCAATAGAGACTACCCTCTTCAGAAAGTCCACTGCTGGGAACACAACCTTGCATGCGACTAGCCTGCATCCCAGACACAAGATTGCAAGCATACCCCTGGGGGAACTCTACGCTTAAAACTGATATGTAGTACCCCTATCGAGTTTGACCGATGTCTGGGGCAGATAAATATCAGGCTTAAAGCCCGAGGGTACTCGGATAAGGTCTTGAAACAAGCTTTCAAGAAGGCAGAAATGCGTTCTAGAGAAGCTTACTGGTTTCCAATGCTTCTGACAATGAGATCGGAGACAATATAGAGTCAACTACTGTTGGCGAAGATTACCCCCGACTGATTACAGCATTTTGTAATGTAGACAACAAAATCTGAAGTATAGTCAAAAGAAATTGGCCTATCCTCTTAACAGATCCTGTTTAGGGAGCACTACTTCCTGACAGTCCCTTGATCACCTTCAGTAGGGCTAAGAACATGGGGTTGGTGCTAGATGTGAGCAGCCCGGAGATAATACAAAAAACTCCCTGGCTAAAGCCAGCGACAGGTTTCCGAAAATGCACATCCTGCAGGGCGTGCAAATTTGGAATGAATAAAACTCACTTTCAAACTGCTTTTGTGAATCACCTGGTTCCCATCTCCGGCAGTTTTAACTGCAAAACGGAATTTGCGGTATATGTCCTGACGTGCACTTGTGGCCATAAGTATATTGGCAGCACTAAACGACAAGTGCACGTCAGGATACTGCAACATCTGAGAGCTATCTTGCATAGCTATCCGGCCTACCCGGTGGCACAACACTTTAAAGCCAAACATAACAATGACTTGAATTTTCTGACATATTATGTGGTAGGTGCCATCCCCAAACTACGGAGAGGGGGAGACAGAGAGCAGTTACTTAGACAGCTGAAGACGAACATGATATTACAGTTTGATAGCAGATGGCCCAATGGGCTGAATAACTCCGAAGATATATACACCCATTTATAAAGTAGCAGGTGTTGCTTATCTTCTCAGCCTTTTTGTGTAGATGTGCATCTATTTGCTTACCAGACTATACACAATAGATGAAATTAGCTCAGAGACATGGCAGTCAGGTTCCCTGAGGCCTATCTATTAGGATATTCATGATGTCTGTCTGGTCATAAGGTGCACTACTCTAAGATCTTGTTGATACTGTAACATAGAGGCAGTCAGGTTCCCTGTTGCCTCTGTTCTTGTTTCTTTTGGTATATGTTTTTCTGTATATATTGTACATTTCCTGCCTCCAAAAATGCCCACTGGGTTTATGTGGTGCTCACTGTTTTTACACTAGATGATATGGGTGGTTTTAACATTTGTAAGAATTTTATGTTTTTCAATGAAATTTTGGTAAACTCCTAGGTTTCATTGTAATTACATATTTATACATATAGTTTTTAACCGCCCGTGTACATCTTTGCTGTAGCACTTTTGTCCATTAGAAATTTTGCACTAATTGGGATAGCCATTTTTGCACAGAATCAAGTTTGTTGTTACTTCTAAACTTTTAACAGGCATTTTAATTTGCCCTATTTATATTCCTTTTTTTCCTTTTTGCTTCTTTCACCTTAGAGTATTTTTGTCCCCAAAGCTAATAACAGTGTTACTAGCTTTTCTATATTACTGAAGAAATTGTTTTATGATGTATTGCAGGAAGAAGGGAAACTAAGAATTTATCTGGGAAGATTCCGATATCCTGCTCTACGGAACCATCATGCATTTATGCTGCTATAGTTATTACTTCTATGTAAATTAGGGCATCTTTTTCTAGCATTTTTTTTTCTGTCTTCATGAGGAAATTGTAGTCCTATTACAGAAAAAAATTAATGTTAAATACCTGCCAAATGTAGAGTTACATTATAGTATTTTTTCTATATCTTTGGTCAGGTGATGGCTCAATCAATCAATCAATCATCGCATTTATATAGCGCACTACTTACCCAGTGGGTCTCAAGGCGCTGGGGGAGGGGGATCTGCTACTGCTCGAACAACCAGGTCTTGAGTTGCTTCCTGAAGGCGAGGTGGTCCTGGGTCAGGCAGAGGTGGGTGGGGAGGGAGTTCCATGTCTTGGCGCTGAGGTAGGAGAAGGACCGTCCCCCTGTGGTGGCTCTACGGATGCGGGGGACGGCGGCGAGGGCGTGGCTGGTCGATCGAAGCTGGCGTTTGGGAGCGTAGAAGTTGAGGCGGCTGTTGAGGTATCCTGGGCCTTGGCTGTGTAGGTCTTTGTGTGCGTGGGTAAGGAGACGGAAGGTGATTCTCTTGTTGACCGGGAGCCAGTGCAGGTCTCTCAGGTGTCCGGAGATGTGGCTGCGGCGGGGGATGTCCAGGATGAGTCGTGCTGAGGTGTTCTGGATCCGCTGGAGTCTCTTCTGGAGTTTGGCGGTGGTTCCGGCGTAGAGGGTGTTGCGGTAGTCCAGACAGCTGGTGACGAGGGCCTGGGTGACCGTCTTCCTGGTCTCGGTGGGGATCCACCGGAAGATCTTACGTAGCATGCGCAGGATGTTGAAGCACGACGAGGAGACGGCGTTGACTTGTCTGGTCATGGAGAGGGAGGAGTCCAGGATGAAGCCCAGGTTGCGTGCATGGTCTGTTGGTTTGGGTGCGCTGCCTAGGGCGGGGGCCACCAGGAGTCGTCCCAAGCGGCGGGTGAGGATCCCAGGATGAGGACTTCCGTCTTATCTGAGTTCAGTTTCAGGCGGCTGTTCTTCATCCATTCGGCTACCTCTTTCATCCCTTCGTGAAGGTTGGCTCTGGCGGTGGCGGGGTCGTTGGTAAGGGAGAGGATCAGCTGGGTGTCGTCGGCGTAGGAGATGATGTTGAGGTTGTGCTGGCCTGCGATGTCTGCGAGGCGGCTCATGTAGATGTTGAAGAGGTTGGACTGAGCGAGGAGCCTTGAGGGACGCCGCAGATGACTTCGGTGGCTTCAGATCTGAATGGAGGGAGGCGGACTCTCTGTGTCCTTCCGGCAAGGAAGGAGATGATCCACTCCAGTGCCTTCTCCTGGACTCCGACGTTGCTGAGGCGTTGTACTAGGGTACGATGGCTGTAACCTTGTGCACCAGGGGGCGTGGTGTTTTATCACTAGCATTTAAAAAAGAAAAAATTCATTCTTGTAACAACCTTACATGTGACCAAGGGCCCACGGGCCCAAAACGCGTTGTGCTGTTGTTGCCTCACCTGCACAATAAAATTTAACCCAAAGCCATATCCTGTGGTCCGTCTCTCCCTTCCTGCTTCGCCGATCGTGGGAGATTGGAAGTGGCATTTGTGGAGTTGCCGGGATTGTATTTGGTGAACGTAATGTCATTTAAGCCCATACAGGGCATGATTGAGTATTTTTCTAAAATGACTTTCGTATATATCAATGTTCGAATGTTAAACAGTTTTGCCGTTTAAAGATGGCGCTGTATATAATATGACTTTCACATATATTTATGTCCGAATGTTAAACAAATTTTGCTATTCAAAGATGGCGCTGGTTAAGAGGCAACCGATAAGTGGGTTGGTCCTTTTACTGTGTTCACATCGAAAGTGGGGACGCTTAAATACCGTGATAGCCCGGCGTGCCGGTAAACATAGAGAAAGGTTTATCCGAAGCGCGTCTGTTTATTTTGCTCTGTTACTTGAAATAAATCTTTGGTAACAAGTTCCTGTGAGTGTGGTTCCTTTCTGGCGGAAGCCGTGGCGAAAAGGAAATGGAGCTGTCATGTTGATGCAGGTGCACCCCTGCATTTGAGTTGCACCTGTCTGCGAGTGCGCTGACCTGTCTGGTGTTCTGGAGCGAAGATTGATAACAGCGCACCAGTCGAGTGATTTATGGAGGATTTATCGACGGATATGCAACGCTGAAGGCGACTGGTTTCGAGTGCGAGGAGGAGCGCGCAAATCCGGGTAGGACGCCGGCCGGCGATTCTTACTATCTCCAAAAACTTGACTAAGTCAAAGGGACTTATGAGCATGATATAAACTGCATTTTTGCCTTAAACACTGCAAGATGTTTTGTGAAACGGAGCGCCCGAGAGGCAGCCTCGAATATGTTTAAAAATAAGGAAGAAAGAGGGGAGGCACATAAGGAGCCAAGTGGACCCGCGCAAACAAATTTAAATACCAAATGTGTAGCACTCGAACGCCTGTACGAGCGCAAAATAAGAAAGTGGTGGGAAGGGACATCACTGCAAAACTACATAGAGGTAAATCGCATACCAAGAGGCTTAAGGATCTATACTATACCGGCGTACGAATCACCTGATCCTTTATTACTTGACGAATGGGCAGAACACACGGCTGAGTCAAGTAAAATCATGTTACACATCTTGGTGAAGTTTGCGTGGAGTGATCGCGATAAAGCTACACATGATATAGAGGAATTGGAAGAATTATTGAAGAAAGAGGAAGATCAAACAAAGATTACCGAATTCAAGGAGCAGATGAAAAAACGCCTCAAGGCTTATGAGGAAAAGATAAAATTGCAAAAACAAAGCAAGTTTGACCGTGACGAGAATGACTATGCCCAAGGTAGGGTACTGACATTCTCAAAGAAATACAACAATCCAAGAAAAGAACTGTTAAGTGGAAAAACGACAGCACAACCTTCTACAGAAACACCAGCCACCTCGGAGTCAGAAGTCACGGGGAATGTGAATCCTCCGAAGATGATGCCCGGAGTACCCTAAGATCTGGCCTGGTACGTACTCCTTTTCGAGAGGAGTTCAAACTGATGAGGCAATCATATCAGAAGGGCAACACAAGGAGGGGGCAGGGGTACCGCAAGAAACAAACACTCACCCCCAATGACAAGGAGCAAGAAGGTATATAACAAGAAACGCTAATACCTACAGAAAACCTCACTATCATCAATCTGACAAATAAGACACTAACAGAAACAGAGGAATCTGTATTAAAATTGGGACTCACATTCTGTCCACAAAGGAGAATGGAATTCACCCAAACCCGGATTGATGTATTTAAGTTTACATGGAAACTCAAACTGCACAAATACTTTGAAGTTAAACCCAAGAACAGCAAAAGTACCAAAACAGGAGGTTTAACTGCAGCCACTGACATCTTGGCGAGCAAAGATTTGGAAACAATCATGACCCTTGAGGAACTAAGAACTGAGACTCCTAAAGATATTTTATCATCAATGAGCAGATCCCAACAATTGTCTATTACAGGCATAGAACAAAGTGGTGGCCTGACCCCCTTTAAGCCAATATCTCAGTTCCTTCCGCAAACGGCAGTTGATGCCATTGACATTTTTTCTGAGGCCGTCATAAAGGATTTGGAAAAACAAAGACGGAAACAGAAATACATGAAGGATGGAGAGAATAACATAAAAAGAAAAAACAACTTTTCATTGGAGCAGCAAATAGCTTTAAGAAACTTGAGGATGGATAAAGAGACAGCATATAAGCCATCCGATAAAGGAGGGAACATTGTCCTTCAGACTAATGCCAACTATGAGGGCGAAGCCTTAAGACAATTGAATAACAAAGACACCTATATACCCATCAAACATGATGAATATTGAACAAGTACTGAGGAGTACTTCAACCTGATATCCAAATGGCATAAAAAGGGACTACTAGAAATGGAAGAATATCTATTTTTGAGACGGCTAAACCCAGTGATACCAGCGTTCTACCACCTACCTAAGGTGCACAGGGTAGTCTCACTGAACATATGTCAATTTTTGTTGACTTTTTTCTGGTGTCCCATGTGAAAACATTACAGTCATATATCAGAGACACGAAAGACCTGCTAAGCAAATTGGACCTTTTGCAATGGGAGGAAGGCTATGTCATGATGGTATTGGACATTACCAGCCTCTATACTTCAATACGACATCAGGACGGTTTGGAAGCTATGAAGTACTTTCTTGAAAAAAGACCATTAAAATACACTCAGCACAGTAGCATGTTGTTGGAATTTGTTGAATTTTGTTTATGTAACAACATTTTTCTTTTCAAAGAACAACTTTATAAGCAAATCTCTGGGAGAGCGATGGGTACCTGCTTCGCCCCCAGCTATGCAAACTTGTTCGTTGGCAGGTGGGAGGAGCAGGTGGCCTGGAGCTCGACCAACCAGGAGTGGACCAAGAACATCGTAAGATGGTACCGTTTCATTGATGATTTATTCATCATTTGGAACGGACCATTGGAGTTGGCCAAAGAATATATTGAGGTTTTGAATACCAATATGTCGAACCTTTAATTCTCTGGAGAAGTGAGTTCAACATCAGTAAACTATCTCGAACTTAACATTTATGTAGAGAGTGGCCATCTCAAAACCAAGCTCTTTCGTAAAGAAACGGCTGGGAACTCTGTTCTACAAGCTACCAGCAGTCATCCCACAAACCTGGTGAGAAGTATCCCCTATGGGGAACTCCTCAGAATCAAGAGGAACTGCTCTTATGAAAGCGAATTTCATAGGGCTGCCAGAGAAAGTGTACAGCGTTTTCTGGTTAGAGGATACAGCAAAGAAACCCTTAATGCAGCATTTGAAAAGGTAAATTTTTTGAAAAGAAAGGATTTGCTTAAAGACAAGAAGGCGGTTTGAGTGACTCTAATAACAGCGAGGGTAAATTTCAACTCATCACCACCTTCTCAAGTGATGCAGGCAGTCTTAAAAGGATCATGAAAAAGAGTTGGCATATATTGAAGACGGATGATGTGATAGGAGGTGATCTTCCCCCTAATCCCCTCATCATGTTTAAGAAAGCTAGATCATTGAAGAATGAATTGATACACACATACCCTACACCCAAACTGACTACAGGACTTGGAACCATGCAAGGCTTTTTCCCTTGTGGAAAATGCAAAGCGTGTGGAGCCAGCAAACGTACTTTGTCGTATGAAATTCCTAGTGCAGGTATACGCAAGCAGATAACAAAATTCATGACATGTAGCACACCATATGTAGTCTATTGTCTTGTATGCCCAGTGGCTTGCGCTACGTGGGCAGCACGGTTCATCCTGCTAAAGTCAGAGTACTTGAGCACATGAGAGCGATAGCTAAGGGTGATGAGTCTTATCCTGTCGCTAGACATTTTGACAAGGAACATCAACGGGACAGGGACGTCTTATCCTACTTTTGTCTAGATCATGTGATGGACAACCCCCGAGAGGGTGACAGAATTTTGAGATTGAGACGATTAGAGTCCCGTTGTATAATTGATTTATGTACAAAGACACCACGTGGGCTCAATAGTCATGAAGAACTTGCTATAAATTTGGTTGATTGAAATGAATTGTTTACATCATTTAAATCAGCATGACTCTGCTTCATGCCAACTCTGAATGTGATTTTAAACTTAAATGAATTTGTAACCAAAATTTAAATGTACTTTCAGCCGAAATGAATTGAGGAAAGGTTGAAATAATTGGTTTAATCTGTTTATGTTATATATTAAACATTTACATGATTCTTTAAATTCTCAATTTCTTCCTAATCTTTCTATATCATCCTTTTGGATCCTCTATAACTATATCGTCCAAAGAAGGAAGCAAAGTGAATTGAGTTCCATGCCAGCATATTTGTGGTCGATTATAGAATTGTAAATTATGGAGGTTAACATCACGGTTTATTACGTCCTCGATCATGCCCATCCAGGGCGGGATTGTATTTGGTGAACGTAATGTCATCTAAGCCCATACAGGAGCTGTCATATATACATATATATATATACATATATATATATATATATATATTCCACACTTCTTCCCTTTGTCAGAAAAGAATTTGGGCGCACACCTTTTGGATTCCACAATCTGGTTTATTGCGATCTCTTTAGCATGAAAGCAGATGATCTACGCGTTTCGATGCCACAAGCATCTTGCTCACGTGGAATATGTAACGGCATGGTTCTGCCGTAGGGAACGCACCCGCAGCGAGCGCTCAGTGGTCGGGGAACTGTGAACCGGCGTGTGGAGATATATACATATATATATATATATATATATATTCACTGAAAAAAACATAGGTTTCACACCTATGAGTGATGTCACTGACCATGTCATGAGTGATGTAATATGTGATGTCATCAGCAGTGCATTACACGCGCAAGTTATAGTGAGTCCAACTAACTATAACGTGGGAATTTCATTGGTTTTATGTCAGTAAAATTTCCAGCTAACTATAACTGGTGTGAAACCTATGGTTTTTTCAGTGAATTTAATAGGTTTTTAAATGCTAATTCCTAACTATAACTGGTATGAAACCTATGTTTTTTTCAGTGAATTTCATAGGTTTTTTAAATGCTAATTCCTAACTATAACTGGTGTGAAACCTATGGTTTTTTCAGTGAATTTCATAGGTTTTTTAACTGCTAATTCGTATATTTTTATAGGGCCTCATACCTGTGTGTTTTTTAGTGAATTTCTAAGGTTATTTTTCCGCAAATATCTATAGATTAAAAAGGTATGTTTTTCTAAAAATGAATCCTATATTGTATATTAATATAATATTTTTTTTTTAAAAAGTATATTCTTTTTTTTTTATATTTCACTCTGGAGCGCTCCCGGTGCGCGTACCGGTAAGCGCCCCGGTGCGCGTACCTGGGCGCTCCCGTCAGCGCACCAACATAAAAAAAGAAAAAAAAAGGAGTGAGCTTGAGGAATAGGGAAAAAAGAGAGTGGTGTAAAGAGAAAGAGAGCTAGAGGGAGGAACACAGAGGGACTGTGTAAGAGATAGTAAAACAGAGAAAAGGTATAAGAGGAAGTAACTGGGAAAAGGAAATGAATAAGGGAGCAAAAGAAGAGAAGAAAGAGGAAGAAAACTAAAGCAGATGTTCTGGGAGAATGTGAATGGGTGATGGGAGTAAAAGGAAGGAGAGTAAAGGATGAGGAATGAAAGGTAGTGACGGAACCAGAGAAAAGGAACAGTGGTGACGGAGGGAAAGAAAATAGCAGTGAGTGTAAGTAAAGAGGAGTGAAAGAGGGTGGATAAAAGTGAATAAGGGTAAGACATGGGGAGTGACAGAACGAAAGAACAGAGAGAGTAAAGGAAGGAGTGTCAGAAAGGGACTAAGTGAAGTAGAAAATAAAGGAAAGAGAGGGAGTGTGGGTGAGCAGGGGCACTGAAAGAGGTTGAATGTGGTAGGAAAGTAAGGAAAAGAGAAGTAAATATGGAGGATAAGAATGAGTGAGGGAAGCAGAGTAAGAAAACAGGGGTGAGGTAGGGTGAGAGAAAAGTAGTGAGGTTAAAACAAAGGGTAATGATAAACTACATTTTGTAGTCACACTTACCATATAATTAATGAAAACTTATTTGCATCTTTAAACTACACTTTGTATCTGTGAAAGACAAAAGAAAAAACAAGTTATAATTAGTAAAATATATATTTTAAAATAGAAGAAACAGGTCAAGAGGTAAAACATCTAAAAAAGTTTACTAAGAAATAAAGCAATAGTGAAGGATACAAAAACAGAAATAAAGTAATGTAGAAAGAGAAAAAAGAGGGAAAAAGAAATAGAAAGAGAACAAATTACTGAAGATAAGTAAGATACTAAAAGAATGTGAGATACCAAAACGAAATCAGGAAAGAGAAGAAAGTAAAAGGAAAATGAGTGAAAAGGAGAGGAGTCTAAATGAGGAACTACTAATAAGAAAGAGGAATAGAAGATGACTGAGAGTGAATGAAGGGGAGTCACAGAGTGAAGGGATGAAAGGAATGAGGTTAATATAGAACGATAGAGGAAAAAGGAGTGAGAGAGTAAGTACACAGAAAGACAAAGGGAAGGACTGAGTGAACTGCAGTACAATGAGTGAGAAAGGAAAAAGAGTAAAGGAGCAAAAGAAGGAAAGAGAGGGGATGAGAACTAAAGCAGTGGTACTGAGAGAATGTGAGAAAGATGAAAAGTGGTGGAAGGGAGAGAGGAAATGCAGAAAGTTGAAATTGGATTGAGGAGTTGTGAATGAAGTGGAGTAAAGGAACAGCGATGAAACAAAGTGAAAAAAAGGCAGTGTAAGTGAGTAAAGAGAGCTAAATAAGGGTAGAAAAAGGAAAATGAGTGTGAGACAATGAGAATACAATATAAATTACACAATGCAAACTATAGAATGACTTATACAATATGTTACATTGTTTTTTTTGCTGTTCTCAGAATATATTGAATTTCACTTAAATTAGTCAGTTCAAACTCTTCATCATATAACAGCGGGAAAAAAACACAATCTAAAAGATTGTGTTTAAAAAAAAACATAAAAACTTACAAATTATATATGTACAGTAATCTTTGATTCACTTACTTTTCCGTGAGGCCAAATAGAAGATAGTGAAGGTCCTTTTGGTGGAAAAAAGTCTGCTGTTCTCTATAACTTCCATTTCATCAACTTCCTATGAAAAAAGATCTAAGAACATCATACCTTACACTTTCCTTACGGCCAAATGAGATCCACTTACAGTACCTATATGAGATAAATAATTTTAAACATTAGATTAACTAACTAACTAACTTTTATTAACTATTCCCTTCTTCAAAGGCCAACTACCTTTACTAAAACTTTGGTTTTAAAAACACTAGGTAAGAATTTTTAAAGTCATAAGGCAAACATTGTTTATAAGTCAAATGAGAATCATTGCAGTAACTCCAACCTTTTTTACATTTTAAGTAGCATGTATAATGTCCTGATGTTGTCGAAGGACCGTCATGATAAATAATAGCTACAGTTGTAAAGGTTCTTCCTGAAATTGATAACTGAGAAGCCACAACATTTTTGATACAAGTTGTCAATTCAGTTCCATCAGGTCTACATCGTTGGAAAACTAAAATGATATACTGACCATAACTTTGTATAAATAATGTGGATAGCATTGGACACTTACATTGGGTACACACCATATTATGATCTGCTGCTTTAACTAGATTTTTATATGACACTGATTTACAGTCTGGTAAAGTCAAATATATAAATGTTTCAGTGTCTAATCTAGTAGTACTTGATGAACTACAGTTGTGGCAGTCATGCTGCTGTGGTAAATAAAATTACCCGGACATAGTTTCTATACATTAATAAAGAATAAAGAATAAGGATAGCTCATAGAAATGAGAGGCAGAGTCTGTGGTATCTGAGTCAAAAGGGCTTTAATTCAAATGACTCGAGTCATTGAGAATCGGGTTCCATCACCACTAAGGTTCAGGAAGGGATATCTAACGTTTTATTAACATCACACATTATATATAGTAAAACCATACAATTGCAATGAATACAGTAGGCGGAACACTTCAGGCGGAGCAAGTGAAAAGAGAGAGATAAGAACACATGGGCGTAAAAGAAGGCGTGTAAGGAGGCGTACACGTGGGTGTTCACTTGATGAGTCATAGGCGTGTCATAGGTGGGTGGATGCATAGAGGAGGTCTGCAGGGTCAGCAGAAACTTTTACCCTACATGTGTTCGCAACTGGTCATGACGTGAAATTGACGTGTAACTGGGGAGAGCTGGGGGGCTGACTTTAGCACTAGTAGAGGAGTCTGGAGTCTGGGATGTCAGAACGACCTGCACCTTTGGCATATCTGATATCTTGTGTTTGGAGGATGTATTGTCTGAAGTAAAGGTCTCTCGAGTAAAGGCTGTTCATCACTAAATGCTAGTGTGTGCATATATTTCTTCGTGCATTGCGCGGGGCCATGGGCCTACTATGGCAACGGGTTCAGTAAATCACTTGCATGGAGACAGGAAGGCTAGGCCCTATGCTCTGCAGGCGGAAAATGTTTACCTATTTCACTAGACTGGAATGTGTTTTTACGGAGGCTGAGCAGATAACTGTAGGCAAAATACCGTCTTGGCAGACAGGCCAGGCCGGGCACCTCTCGGCTGGGCAGGGAGTAAGGGAGAGGTCAGGGATGCATACCTAAACTGCAGCTTTCAGAGACAGAAAAGGCTCGGAGCCTGAATTCAGGGCCTGGCTCGGCTGGGCCACAAAAACGTGTGCTTCTCGATCCTAAAACGTGTACCATGTAAATGCATTGGCAGCGTAGGCCTTAGTGCAGAATTAACGTTTCATTCATGGAAGGCCTTATAACTGACATGCTAACATTAGACAAAAATGCAGGGGCATTATTATGACAGGCATGGGAAGGGAATTACATGATAACATGGACATACATGGGGCATAGGTACGTGGATAGGGTGCGAGTGGGGGGACACACTGACCACATAAAATTTCTGTTTCCTCATTCCCTCCTTCTCCCCTACTGCGCCCTTTAGGATACATCTATTTTCATGAGACCATCTATTTGTTCATACAGCATCATTTGCTCGTCTTTTTTCATTCGAGCACGGGAACGTGAACGTGGGCAGGGAATACAAGCAGTGGCACACAAGCCGCAAATCGCTGGGCCACATTGCAGACAGAGACAGCAACTGAATAGTATGAGCAGTATTATTCCTAGGAATGACAACACTTTCCATCCCCAGGCTGATATCACACTCCAGAGCCAACCGGACCAAGTCCAGGTGCCTGGATTCTGGTGTATCTGGTGAGCTATCTTATGGAGCCTTGTTATTGCTGCATATACTGATGGTGCGTTATTAGGAATAAACACACAACAACTGGAGCCGATCACTCTACAAGCTCCGCCCCTATCGGCCAGGATGACGTCAAGAACAAGGCGGTTCTGAAGAACAACAAGTCTCATAGCAGACTGCTCTTCGGTCAGGTTACCTAAGGCAGAAGTAGTCTCATTTACTACTGCTTCAAGAGTTCTTGTTAATTTGCGTATTAGTTTACTGTTTTGGACGGGACCTACGAAGAAAAAGAATCCTTTATTGAAATCTGTATATTGCTCCCATGCTGTCTCAGTCTGATCGACAATTGGGGACTCGATCTCCCTCTTGTGTCTTACATGTACGAGTTGGGAATCTCGATGATAATCGGATGGGGCTAGAAAAACAGGTGGCAGTAGGAACGCAATATAACACGTTCCACCCCAATCTAAGGGCAGACGCACATAAGCTGTCTGACCACAAATAAAATAGGAATGGCGGGAAGCTTTGAAAGTAGACTTTCCTTTATCACTGAATTCGACTACAGTATTACACTCACTGTGTCCTAGGTGTACTGAACCATTTTTCCTAACGCATAATTCACCCTGCACTGGTAAGACTGTTATAAACGGTGAACCTGTATTGGTCTCGGACTGGACGTTCAGAACCATGAGGTTAAGGGAAACGTTCCCTAATTCGTACACTTCATTTTCCAGATCGGTCCCTTTCCTTTGGGGAAGACCGTCTTCGTCTGGGAAACATGCTTTATTCATAACTGTATTCAGGTCTCCGCATATCCAATCGCCCTGGGAAACTGTGGACTTACTGTCTAGTGATGACATTAAAGCAAACCATGCTCCGCACGAACCATTGTGCGAAAACGGATAAGGAAAGAGGGGCAGAACTCCCTTCGTTTTCTGATAAGGTGGGAGTCGGCCGCATACCCAGCAATTCGTTACATTGCTGGTCTGGTGAGAATGGTGTAACATACGGATGGAAGTGTTGTTGCGCAGTGCTAGTCGGTAGGACAATTCATGGGGTGGCAGATCACTGAATGTGTGCTCTACAGTGTCATTAAAGGAAGAATGTACATGTGAACCAAGAGGAGGAAAGAAAACATGTAGCGTCAAGCTCATACATATAATCGATATACTTAGAAAAAACATAATGATCAGAGTTACTATGCATCTACTGCGTAAGTTTTTGCAGTATTTTTCTTTCATTCTTTTCTGCCTATCTCTCTGACTATTTGGGTCTACGATCTTATACATGTCAGGAACCTGTCTAACCGCTTCACCCGAGGGGGACTTAAACAATTAAACGCTGTCTGACTTACTAGACCGTAGCTTCTGTCTATATTCCTGTTGCGGAGTCTTTTCTAACAAAGGGAGTTTAGTGTCTATGTTCTCGGGACAGTTCTCAGAGTCCTTTGCTGAACCAAGTCCATGGAAACGCTTCACATGATGGGCGTGGAGCCATCCCTTATGTCCCTCGACCTTGACGGCAGTCCTCATCGTTAACAAGACCAGTTTAGGCTCACGCAGCGGGGCTCCAGAGGGCTTGAACGGTCGAAATTACGGACACACACCAGGTCTCCCGGAACGATTGCGTGGCTCTTCACCTGGGTGTTGTCCGGGAAGGCAGCTGCAACCTGTGAACGACAAGAAAGTAGTGCAGACATCAAGGAAGCCAGGTAATCTGTCAGCATAGTACTGTCAACATCGGTTATTTTACGTGGCATAGGCGTACCCCACATATTCGGTGGTCTACCAAAAACCACCTCGTACGGGGATAGTCCGGTTCTGGAATGAGCTACCATACGCATGTAAAAGAGGGCAACCGGCAAGGCTACCATCCAATCCACGCCTTTTTCTGCACAGACCTTCGCTAACCATGTTTTGAGAGTCTGATTGTGTCTCTCTACGAGACCAGCTGCCTCTGGATGTCGTACGCAATGGAATTTCCACTGGTACCCTAACAGGAGAGATACTTGTTTCATCAATTCAGAAGAGAATGGCTGTCCATTATCTGAGTACACGACACGGGGCAAGCCGTATCGCGGGAAAAATTCACGGACCAACTGCTTGGCAGTGGTCACAGCAGTGTAATCTGGGACTGGGTACGCTTCTGTCCATCTAGATAGGGCACATACAACTACGAGGACATACTTGAATCCTCAACATCTGTCCATCTGAATATAATCCATCTGGAGGACTTCAAAAGGGTGGTCAGGAGGATGAAATCCACCTTGTTCCACAGGAATGCCTTTGCCTGGATTGAACTGACAACAGATCATGCATGTACGCACTTTCTGTTTTGCTGCTGCACGTAAATGCTTGTTGAACCAGATTTTCTGTATACTGGCTAACATGGCTTTTTCTCCTAAGTGTGCTGGACTATGTGCTGTATTTATGATAACTTGAACCATGGAGTCAGGGAGAAACCATGTGGCTTTGCCTTTTGTCATCCATCCCTGATCTGTCTGGACCCCTCCTTGTTCAGTCCATTTCTTGATTTCGTCTGGAGTGGCATGTGTCTGTATGTCGAGTACATCTTGTGAGGGATCCCTGACTGTCATGCAATTTGTCAGTGATGGTACTTCGGTCTTTGTCGTGTCAGTTGGAATGTCTGTTTGAGTCTGAGCTGTAAGTTTAGCTGTTCGATCTGCCAGGTCGTTACCCTGGGAAATAGTGTCAGTGACTTTAGTATGTGCTTTGCACTTCATGATGGCTATTGCTGTAGGCAAGTGTATTGCATCTAACAGAGCTTGAATGAGGGGACCATGCTGTATTTTGGCTCCATGGGAGGTCAGAAAACCTCTCTCTTGCCAGAGGACGCCAAAGTCGTGAACGACTCCGAATGCGTACTGTGAATCTGTGTATTTGTTTACTTTCAGGTTCTTGGCTCGTATACAGGCTTGGGTCAGAGCGATGAGCTCTGCTGCTTGGGCAGACAGGGTGTCAATTCGTTGTGTTTCTATGACTTCGGTATCGGTGGTCACTGCATATGCGGCCACTAACTCTCCTGTGCTTGTTCTCATACATGAACCATCCACATAAAGTGTCAGGTCTGGGTCGGGTAATGCAATGTCTGTCAAGTCTTGTCTTGGCTTAGTCACTGTGTTAATTATTTCCACACAGTCATGTGGTGTAGGGTCTGCTGTGCCCGAGGGTAAAAGTGTAGCAGGGTTCAGAATATTGCAACGTCTGATCTCTATGTGTGGCTGGAACAATGTCAGTTCATATCCTGTCAGTCTTGCTATGGTAAGGTGCTGTGTCTGCGTCCCGTTCAAGAGAACTTCCACTGAGTGTGGAACCTGTACTGTCAGGGGATGTCCTAATACTATGGAATCACTTTGTCTGATTGCTAGAGCTGTTGCTGCAACTGATTTGAGGCACGCAGGCAGAGCCTGGGCCACTGGATCCAATGTACTAGAAAAGTAAGCACAAGGCTTGTGTTTTCCTGCCTGATCTTGTGTGAGAACAGATAATGCTGTGCCATCGCGTTCAGTGACAAAAAGTGTAAAAGGTTTGCTGTAACATGGTGTCGCTAAAACTGGTGCTTGACATAGAGCTTTCTTCAATTTATCAAATGCAAGTGTATGTTCCTGAGTCCAAGGGAGGACAGTCGAAGTCGCTGCCTCCTGTGTTGTCAACTGTATGAGTGGTTTGGCTAGATATGCGTACTGGGGAATCCATTGTCTGCAGTAAGAAGTGAGGCCAATGAAGGCCCGTACTTCCTTTTGTGTCTTGGGCTGTGGAAGATGTGCAATTAGCTGAATGCGGTCAGGTGTTAACTGTCTACCCCTCTTGGACAGCAAGTGACCGAGGTACACAACTTGCTGGACACAGAATTGTAGCTTTGAAGGGGACACGTTGTGCCCCTTTTCTGCCAGAAAGTATAAGACTGTCAGTGATGCACGTTCGCAGTCTCGTTCTGTCCGTGCTGTGATCAAAAGATCATCAACGTATTGGAGCAGTGCAGTGTCAGTAGGCATGTGAATACTGTCTAGTTGTCTTTTCAATGCTTGACTGTAAATACTAGGGCTTTCTGTGAACCCTTGAGGAGCCCTTGCAAATTTGAAGCTTCGGCCATTTAAACAGAATCCGAAGAGGTATTGGCTCTCCGGATGGATCGGGACACTAAAGAAGGCGTTCTTGAGATCAATTACAGTAAAGAACGCTGCTTCGGAATCAATTGCAGTCAATAGTGAAGAAATGTCTGGGACCACTGGGTACTGGGGTATTATGCATTTGTTCAGTTCTCGGAGGTCAATCACTAATCTGTAAACCGGTGGTGCATTTGGGTCAGTTTGTTTAAGAATCAGAATGATAGGAGAATTACATACATTCGAGTCAGTTTCTACAACCACTCCTTGTGCAATGAGTTCGTCAACAATTTTCAGTAACGCTACTACAGCCTCGAGTATTGTCAGATTCGTGGCAGTACAACTCCTTGCTTGAGTGTGACACGGTATGGTGTTATGTGCATGTAACCTACATCAGTCGGACCTTGTGCCCATAAATGCTGTGGTACATTCTGAAGTCTGGGGTCAAAATCTCTCAATACATAATGTCCTTCAAAATCACGTAAAAACAATCTCACTCCTTCCGGAGAACAACAAATCACTGCTCCTAGTTCTTTCAATGTTTTTATACCAAGCAAGTTTTCCGGACATGATTTCGTAAGCAACAAGTCTGTAGTGCGGGACAATGGACCAACTTCTAGAGAAACTGGCTTTGACACTTCGTTAACAATAGGCTTTCCTGAAAATCCCAGGGAAATATTCTGTGAGCCTGAGAGGGGTGCCCCTGGGACCTCGTCATGACTGATGGTAGTTCTGCTCGCCCCTGTGTCAATCAGAAATTTTCTGTCTTTCCCCAATACATGACTATGCACATAGGGACCCTCTTGATCTACAGGAACCTCAATAAGGGGCAAGCCAACCTCCCTCTCTAGGCTGTTTCATGAGTACTGTTGATAATCTGGGTAGTCTGACTGTGCATACTGGTACATTTGTTGTGTGACATGTTGTGTGGCAGCAATGGGTTGGGGTACAGCTATTTATTTATTTATTTATTTTTTACACTTATAGAGCGCACTGATACCAGTCGGCGTCCTGGCGCTGAAGTGATAATTCCAGAGAAGCGGAAAATCTAGGTACTTATTGGGAGAAGAGCCATGTCTTTAGATCTTTCCTGAATGCCAGGAGATTTTTATTGAGTTTGAGGGAGAGAGGGAGGGAATTCCACGCCATCGCAGCTCCCCTGACAAAACTCCTTCCACCCCAGTGTGCCCTCTTGATCCGAGTGGTTTTGACCAGCCCAAGACTGGCCGACCTCAGTTGTCTACCTGGTCTGTACCACTGAAAAAGATCTTGAAGGAACACTGGGCCAAGACCATGTAGTGCCTTAAAGACAATACAGAGGGCCTTGAACCTAATTCGCTTCCGTACCGGAAGCCAGTGCAGTTTATCCAACTCCTTGGAGACTGAGGAAAATTTGGGCAATCCCCCAATCAAGCGGGCGGCCGCATTTTGTAGTACTTGAAGCTTGTTGAGCACCCCCTGTTGTGCCTTGAGAAAAAGGCTATTACTATAGTCGATGCGTGAGAGAACGAGGGCTGTCACCACCGTCTTTCTACTGCCCTCAGGAAGGTAGCGTAGAACCTTTCTGATAATTCTCAGAGTGCAATGTACTGAGGAACTCAGCGCATTGACTTGGGGTTTGAAGGTGAGAAGGTTGTCAATAACGACCCCCAAATTCTTCACCTTTGAAACGGGGATAGGAGGAGACCCCATATCAGTGGGCCACCAGTTAGGGCTCCAAAGATTAGTACTTGGGCTACTGTCTGTTGCGCGTTCTGTGGAGTTTGCGTGTTCTGCGGGATGTGATCCTGTCTAGGAGGACGCGGTCTTTCTTTCTTCTTGCCTGTAGCTATATTGTGTTTCAGGACAGCACATTCATTTATATAGTGACCTGGCTGTTTACAGTAGTTACAGTTCCCTTTGACAGGTGCTGCGCCCTTTTTCTGGCCATCGGCGGCTGGAACTGATTGAGCAACTAGTACTTTCATTTTCGTGTCTTTCATGCGTCTCTTTTCGTGTTCCTGTTCTTCTCTAATTCGGTTCTGGCGGTACTGTAACATTTGTAACATTTGGGAAGGACTATTAGCTTGCCATGTACTCTCAACCTTCAGTACTCTATTTTTGATCTGGGGTAAGGAATTCTCTACTAATTTGGTCACAAAAAGATGTGGGTATGATTCACTACTTGTCTTCAAGCCACTATTAATGAGAAAACATTTTTCGAATCTAGAATAAAAATCACTAGTGTCTTCATCTTGTTTCTGTTTGCAGGCTGAAATAGCATCCCAATCTTCCTTTTTAGTAGTCAATAATCTCGGCAAAACCTGTATCAATAGCTCGGGTAATTCTTTAGCTTTATCCCCGAGACCAGTACCAGGGTTTCGTGTATTATCTTCGTCTTCTAATTCTGTCCAGCTAATCTTTTTCTCTCCCTCCTCCCACTCTTTTTCTTTAAGTTTTTCGTAAATGCCTGCTGGTAACAGTACTTTCAACATTTTAATCGTATCAGCGTATGTATACTCCCCCATGCGGAGCATATCTTTTAATTCAAGGTGGAACCCTGCCGGGTCTTTCTCATGACAGGGCAGTAATTTTTTCATTTCCAATAATTCCATTTTCGTCAAGGGTGTGTAAACGTATACTCGTTGAAGCACACCCGCGTCAGTTCTAACGGGATGAACCTCTCGTAGGGGATTCTGTCTGTCTATGTAAAAGGTCTTTCTTTCTCGATGTGGAACAGGAATCAAGTGTGGAGTCAGAAAAGTCAAGTACTTATGTCGTTGATCTAGAATGACATTAATTAATTTGGTGCCTAGGCCTCTCCATCTTGCTAGGAGTAAATCGTCCAATAATTTATACAAGGGACCTGGATCAGAATGCTGACTCTCGTACAATGTGATGAGATGTTGAATCATGTAAATACCAGCTAAACGCTGTTCCTCCGGAGGAAGACTCAAAAATGTTTGCGCTACTATATCATCCTTATATATGTTAGAATTGCCAGCCCATTGAACTGCTGACCGGGCTAGTTCCTGTTCATTCATAGTACTAAGTTCGCTACTCCCTACTCGTTTTTTCAGTGCATGTTCGGTAGCTTGGAATAGGTGTTCAAGGGAATATCGTTCTGGTATGGGAGAGAGAGAACGTTTATTGTATTCTAGGCGTATGGGTCTATCAAACGGTCTTGCCCTACCTACGTAATTCATTTTATTCATTTCCCCTGTTACTGCATCATCGTCCTCTGAGACTTCGTCGTCCTCTTCCTCAGCTTGTTTCTCGGCCTGTTCTTTCTTGTGTATCTCAAGTATTTCTTTACAAATTTTCCTGTACATGCTTTCTACTCTATTCTGTGTATCATGATTACCAATAGCTATATTGTCACTCCAGTTCGTCATACCTTTAGTTACTTCTTTAATTGGCTGGTCTCGTTCCCTGATCAAACAATTAACCAAAAACTGTAAGAGCATGCGTTGAAGCTCCACTTTTCTATTTGCCATGGCCTCGTGTATACTTTCTGATCCCTCCCCCGTTTAATGAAGTGGTATATTCTGTCTAAATGGTCCTTCATGCCTGGTAGAGTAATCAAATAGTCTGCAACGCGTCTTAATCGTATTGAGTATATGAGCATTGTGCCTTCACCTGGTACTGGATCATATATACAATCGGTGAGGGACTGTCTAAGGGTTGCTAATATCATTGGTTTTGGCGTGTGTTGTAGTGCTAAATCTCGTAGTGATCGTTTTATTGGTGGTGGTGTGTGCGATAAATCTCTAGAAGACCCCCCTCCCGATGCTCCTAGACTTGAGTCGCCTTGGCTTGAATCGGCTTTTACTGCCAGCGCTGCCGCTGGTAATGCGGGTTGATCTTGTACTACGGGTGCTGGACGAAAAGGATTGGTAGGGTTGGTGACAGGAGGATTAGTAGGGTTGGTAGGGGTGTACAACTGTTACCACGCATTTTTTACCACGCACTACACTTACAACGCAGGCATTACCACGCATACCATTACAACGCATTGCGCTGGGGGGCGCTCTAGGATAGGGAATAAGTTTAATTTTATATCCAACACCTTCCCTAGTATCCACGGGGACTGGAGTTGGAATATAAAATTATACTTACCACTATCCAGCACCTCAAAGCGCTATGCGTTGTAACGGTATTCGTTGTAAATACCGCGTTGTAATGGTATGCGTGGTAATGGTATGCGTGGTAACGTCATACATCCGTTGGTAGGATCGATAGGGTTGGGAGGAGGTAAATTTTCATTTGCATACTCTGGAGCAGCGTCGTCTAGATAGGAGGAAAGAAAAATGTCCGCTGCGGTCTGTTTATGACTACGGAGTTTAGTCGGGACCAGTGGTGGCGGCAAGTTACTGGGTATTTCCGGGGTCACTTTAGGTAGGCCCTCGGCGAGGAGGGGATACATGCCTTTAATAAGGGCATTTCTTTGTCTATCTAATTGTTCTGCCTTAACCCGTTCACCTTCTTCTTGTAGCTCTTTTTCCTTGGCTTTTTCTGATGCTTCTCTACTTCTCTCTGCTTTCTGAATTTCTTTCTCTGTTCTTCTATGTGCTTCTTTACGGCACAATTCTATGGCATCTTTCTGAGATTGTCTAGTTTTCTTTTTCCACAGTGCTTCCTCTACTCTCATGATGCAATCAGCATCCCATGTCCCTGAGACAGGCCATCTATATTTCTCTTCCAGATCCTTCGTGTAATCTACCCATAAATCTAAATACAGTATGGCATCTAGGCCATGCTTGTGGTACATAAAATGTCCAGGAGTGTCCCTAGGCGGGACGGGAACTGCCTCTTCGAGTATCCCTTTCCTGGTTCCTATCTGACGTAATTTCGAAAACAGCGGCATGTTTGAACTAGCTTGAACAGAAACACAATAAGCACAATAATAGACTGTAAACAATCATTCATACCACGACATTAAAACATTAGGAACAGATACTAACTAGTACATAGAATAACACAATTCTAAAAATTCTAAAAATCCTGAAATACAATACTGGATGCACTGCTAGACCAGTACAGTCATACCGGTCTCATAAAGAGACACGTCTTTACTGTATCCACCTAAATGGACACGTCTTTACCGGATCTGTGTACCCAGACCCGTCTTGACCGGGCTCAAAATAAATGAACCCATCTATATGCGTTCCCAACAACGGTACTCACCGGGAAGCAAAACTGAAAGCCTCGGAAACTCGATACTGGACTGGACTGCTACGGCTTCTTGCTGCGCATGCGCCTCGGAACAGGTGGGCCTCGGGATACCTCGGACCTTGCTCTCTCGGCTTGGGCTCTGGTCGGGACAGTCCGCAATCCTCACCGCCTCGTATGGATGCCTGGTCGCAGTCTCCGTCTCCTCCGTGGGCCTGAGGGAGTTAGCAGGAAAACCCGCGGATGTGCACAGAATGAGTCCGTCACAGCTATAGAAGGGGTCAGGGGGCTGCGCTTACATCGCCGGCGCGTGGGGAAGGGGACTCGTCCCTGTTCGGGCACCAGAATTATGTGATAAATAAAATTACCCGGACATAGTTTCTATACATTAATAAAGAATAAAGAATAAGGATAGCTCATAAAAATGAGACTGTTATAGAACAGGGGTAGACCCAATATAGTCAAAGGACCTGGGTATTCATCAGTATAGACAACAAATGGTCCTTGACATAATTTCACTGGTAAAAATAATCATAACATTTGATCAATCTTCTTAACTCCACAATCAGACTTAATCTATAGTCTTTCTAACACGGATGATATTAGCCCACAACCTCAAAGAACATTTACAGTATGTGCCAATAACTCAATAAATTCGGCTTCCGCATTCCAAAACGCGGTGCAAGACGGAAGGCTGCACAACGCGACACGGAGCGAAACTACCAGATACCTCGACGTTGATTTATTTCTCGAGCGCGAGGCAACAGACGTGCTGAATTAACATCATACAATTTCGAAAAAGGCAGTCCAGTGACACACACATTGGTATACATTTTGGACACTTGCACAATACAAGTGCGGACTGGTCGTCGCACTTGGACGTATCAAGGCACCACGGGAGGGTGCCATACAAATGGTTTTAATTGACGTGCACTTTGAGAGATACCCCCTGTCACTCCGTCCTGATGAAGACCCGGTGTTGAGGACTTGAACCGCCCACTCTTTATTTGGGTCGAAACGTCGACGACATTCCCTCCTGGGAGCCTGTACCTAGTTACCCCTGTCCCCAGTCCACCTTCCATCCCCTTCTCCCTGGTAATCCTATTGCCAACGGGGCAATCTAAGGACCAAGGAATTGTAGATAGCACTTAGCGAGTAAAAAAGAAGTATTTTTTACAAGCTATACCTAGGACAGGCTCAATATTTCCCTGTATATAAAGGATCTACACTGTTTCTTCCTGATCTTCTTGATCATTCACTTGAGCACATGCTTTATCTTTCTCTGTGCACGTTCTCTTTTTTCTTGTTTTAGAGTAAAAATGTATTTCGTCTTAGGATTTGTGTAAATATGTGTATATAGAAATATTGATTTCCATATGTTAATACAGGATATATTAAATTAATTGCCTTAGCTAAACCCCCTCTCTTTTCGAATTTATTGAGTTATTGGCACATACTGTAAATGTTCTTTGAGGTTGTGGGCTAATATCATCCGTGTTAGAAAGACTATAGATTAAGTCTGATTGTGGAGTTAAGAAGATTGATCAAATGTTATGATTATTTTTACCAGTGAAATTATGTCAAGGACCATTTGTTGTCTATACTCATAAAAATGAGAGGCAGAGTCCGTGGTATCTGAGTCAAAAGGGCTTTAATTCAAATGACTCGAGTCATTGAGAATCGGGTTCCATCACCACTAAGGTTCAGGAAGGGATATCTAACGTTTTATTAACATCACACATTATATATAGTAAAACCATACAATTGCAATGAATACAGTAGGCGGAACACTCCAGGCGGAGCAAGTGAAAAGAGAGAGATAAGAACACATGGGCGTAAAAGAAGGCGTGTAAGGAGGCGTACACGTGGGTGTTCACTTGATGAGTCATAGGCGTGTCATAGGTGGGTGGATGCATAGAGGAGGTCTGCAGGGTCAGCAGAAACTTTTACCCTACATGTGTTCGCAACTGGTCATAACGTGAAATTGACGTGTAACTGGGGAGAGCTGGGGGGCTGACTTTAGCACTAGTAGAGGAGTCTGGAGTCTGGGATGTCAGAACGACCTGCACCTTTGGCATATCTGATATCTTGTGTTTGGAGGATGTATTGTCTGAAGTAAAGGTCTCTCGAGTAAAGGCTGTTCATCACTAAATGCTAGTGTGTGCATATATTTCTTCGTGCATTGCGCGGGGCCATGGGCCTACTATGGCAACGGGTTCAGTAAATCACTTGCATGGAGACAGGAAGGCTAGGCCCTATGCTCTGCAGGCGGAAAATGTTTACCTATTTCACTAGACTGGAATGTGTTTTTGCGGAGGCTGAGCAGATAACTGTAGGCAAAATACCGTCTTGGCAGACAGGCCAGGCCGGGCACCTCTCGGCTGGGCAGGGAGTAAGGGAGAGGTCAGGGATGCATACCTAAACTGCAGCTTTCAGAGACAGAAAAGGCTCGGAGCCTGAATTCAGGGCCTGGCTCGGCTGGGCCACAAAACGTGTGCTTCTCGATCCTAAAACGTGTACCATGTAAATGCATTGGCAACGTAGGCCTTAGTGCAGAATTAACGTTTCATTCATGGAAGGCCTTATAACTGACATGCTAACATTAGACGGAAATGCAGGGGCATTATTATGACAGGCATGGGAAGGGAATTACATGATAACATGGACATACATGGGGCATAGGTACGTGGATAGGGTGCGAGTGGGGTGGACACACTGACCACATAAAATTTCTGTTTCCTCACTGCCATTGATAAGAAAGGCTGAAAAGATTATCTACATCTACACCTTCATCTTCCAAAACACCAAACATATACATTAAAAATTCCTGACAATCCTGCTGAATGTTCTCTGAAAATTTCTGTTACACTTTCTATTTTTGCTCTATCACTGCTACATTTCTCAAACACAGTATTCAATAAACCACACAATCTTTGATCCCGATTTTCAACAATCTGTTCTTGTAAAGTTTGAAGAAAAAAAACAACATTAACCACTACATTAGCATAGCAGTTGACACCAGAACTGTTTTCAAACTGAAATCCAACAACATTTTCATCAGAATCCTTTTTCTTTCTGTTTTGAATTACAGTTTCATCTACTTTTTGTCTTTTTGCTACTACCTCACTGCAATTATTCTCATTTCTTCTTTTTCGGCCTACCACACGTTTTTCAAACAGAGGATATTGAGGCAAATGTGGAGTATACTCTCTTCTTAACCTATTGTATTCTTTAACACAATCTAGATCTGCACAAATCTTTGTCTCATCACACTTAAGGAAGTACAATCCTGATAAAGTTCTGACTCGTGATAATGCCACATATGCCATACCCTCTTTAAACACAGATCTTCCAATGTTCACCAAAGCACTATCTACACTTAAACCTTGAGATTTATGAATTGTCACCGCATATGCCAAACAAACAGGAAATTGTTTTCGGCGAACATATAAGTTTTACAAGCAAAAATCTAGCAGAACAACGACTGATTTGTTGTACTTGCTCAATGCCATCAAATTTGTTTTTTAAAAATTCAATTCCATCTCTATTTCTATAATTCACAAAATCAACAACATAACCCATTGCTCCATTTACCAGACCTCTTTCAACATTTAAATTCCTTCTCAAAATGATACGACAATTTAAACACACATTCAGAGTCTTTTCAAAACCAGCTGTTTTAGAAATACTTTTCTCTAATGAATCCAATTTTGTTTTCAAATTTTCTGACAAAACAATTGTTGCACCCATGTGCTCTATTTTATCTATTGCTTCCAGTTTCACAATCTCTTCATTTTCTAACTTTAACATTTTGTTGTTGAAGATACAACATTCTTGCAGAATTGGCATCAAACATATCCCAGATTTCTTCTCAGTCATTTTTAAAAAAATATTCTCTGGAAGAATGTTTTCATTTGGATACAAATTTGAAATTATTGGAGCATGTAAAGCTTCTTTCCCAAGCTCACTTACTTTTCCGATTCTTACATCTTGTCGAATATTTTTATAATCTTCATCCTTTGCCTGTCGCATATTTTGAAGCAGTTCAGCATATTTAAAATGTAACCATATATTAACGTTTCCAATTCTTCCAAGGGACTTCCTGGTATCCTCATGCGTAAGCATTTTAAACACTCGTTGTCCTTTTACTGGAGTCAACTGCAGTAGATCTCCAAAAACAATAATGTGTTTTCCTCCAAATAACACATCATACTCTGTTCTAAGAATTTCTTGCATTCTCAAAAGCAAGCATTAGATTCGAGACCATGCTTACTTCATCAATGATAAGAAGTTTCATTTTCTTCAAGACTCTGGAAACTACTGAACACGCATCTCCAGATAACTTATTGTAATGCAATTTATTATCATGCTCAACTGGCAGCATCAGTAAACGATGTAGAGTAATCCCTTTAATGTTATGTTCTGCCAGTCCAGTTGGAGTGGTTACAACACAAGACAGCAGTGATTCAGTCCTTTTCTGCAAATAAGTTGCAATGGCTTTAATCAAAAAACTTTTTCCTGTCCCCACTTCTCCACTTACGTACAGTCGAACAGGCTTAAATGATGTACATGAGCACACTTTTTTCTCATGTCTGAATCCATGTTCAATCTGTTCTGTAACTTCGTCATATATCTTTTTCTGCTCAACGTTTAGTTGCTTTACCAAATCTTCTAAGTTAACTCCATCCTCTTGAGCTTGTTCCATAGCTCTTTCCACCTCATCCATGGCAGTTGCAGCTTCATTTTGGATAATTGGTCCTCCTAGTGGATCCTGACTCAATGAAGTAGAACTCTGACTGTCTTGAGAACTGTCTCTAGCAATCTCTTCAGCAATTGTGGTTTCTTGCTCTATTTCTGCGTTCAACATTTGCAGATAATTTGGAAAAACAGGACATTCTATGGTATCCTTAGTTGTATTAAAAGAGTCTTCATAACAGAGAAAATCTCCAAGTAGTTCCTCTTCTGTACGGCATGGCTTAAAGAGTTGCAAAAGAGCTAAATAGTAAAATTCTCTTTTGTCTGGAGCTTCGCAACTCAATCTTCGATGATTAATCAAATGGCCTTTTATCTCTTTAACTAGACATCCTTCAAACCCAATGTCAGCATATTTTCCATTATTGATATCTTCTGTGATGTTCCTCTTATAACTGTAGTTTTGCAGAACTTCATACAAACAAGTGTTCTCAAGGTGAGTACTTCTATTTGGATAGTATGTATCCAACATATTTGTCTTCAAAATATCTGTACTGTTTGGTTCTTTCCCCGCCAAATATTCAATTTCTTGTACAGATTTCAAAACTCGGTTTCGTGTTGCAGCAAGACCTAGACTCACACAAATGATTGTTCTTGATTTGGCATAGAGACTTGCTGATGATAACCGATCAGAACATTCATATGCTCCAATTTCTCGATGCGACAACATCTTCAGACTGAAACTCTATAATTTCTTGCTTAGACTCTTTCCATGTGAAATGTCCTCCCATATTTCCTTTAGTTCTGTCTTTTCTTTTTTTGTGATGTAAGATGTCACATATCGAGCCACAGCAATAGAGTTGTCAGCAACAAACTGAATATCCATGTTAGCATTCCACATGGACAAAATCACTGGGTTGTAGTCGTTGATGTACTTGGACTCTTCATTTCTTTTCAAATTATATGTATTTTTGGGTGATTTCCTCGTCACAGTATGTTGTAGAGATGACATCAAATTATTTACTCTTCCCTTAGAAATCACTGGTCGTGGAAACGAAAAACGACATTTTGTGTAGTACTTTTCCTTGTTTTTGAATTTTCGACGACAGTACTTTCCACAACGATGAGATTGAAAATGTAAAACTTGTTGCCTTAAACTGTTTTCTTCAGTAGTTTTCGGAACGGCACATGTTGAATACTCTTCAATGAAACTCATCACTGTTTCATCCGAATCTAATCCAAATTTGGGTGCATCTTTAATCCATAACAGCATATGTATATGAGGAGCACCTCTCGCTTGATATTCCCTCCTCCAAAAGAAATCCAAAACCTCTCCAAGGGGAGGATTTTTTTTGTTGGTAATAAAAGACATCATAGCTTCAAATCTATGATTAAAATATCTGCAAACATTCACTGGATCCAAAGAACACAGTTCTCCAGGTGTTTTCAATTCTATATTTTGTATGTTTCCATTTGCCCCTCGTAGAAATTGAAGTAAGTCGTCCCATGCATACTCAGCACAGCTAAGAGTGAGGAACCATGTAGGAGTTTCTAAGTTTCTTAGCATACATTTCAATTCCCCATGACGACGGAACCAATACTCATTTGTTCCACGCTGACATGCCATGAGATTGATTAGCTGAGATTCCAAAATACTGTCTTGCAGATTGACTTTCTCCATAAAGTCCCTTGCTGAAACATTTTGCAGATGAGCTCCACTTTTCAATATATGATTAACTGCATAAGAAAGCCCAGACAAATCACTTTCATACAGTAGATGAAACAAATACGGAATGCATTGACAAAACCTTGGATCTTCAGCATATAATCTTAAAGTCCGGTATTCAGCTGCAGGAATTTGAACTGGTCGATCTTCATATCGTCCACCTCGACCTGTTGGAAATAACTGTGGAAAACAACGAGCTTCCAAACTTTCTTCCCATACACTAATGGGACTTCCTTTTGCTGCTTTCATTCGAAACAAGTCAATTGCATTCCCCATTACTTCTTTGGAATGCAAAGGATGAACAGTATAATGTTCATATATTTCTTCACTTCTAGACACATCAACTTTTTCAATTTGACCAACTGAACAATCACTGTCTTCTTCTGTAGCTGTTTCCTCTGCTCCAACACTTACATCTTTATAGTTTATTTGTTTTTGACCAAATACAACGTTGCCTTTTTGACTTTCCTAACATCCACTAAATCTTGCCAGATTTTCTTACTCTTTGTCGGAACCCCATTAACTAGAATAACCAGAGGATCCTCTTCTACTCTTTCTACACCAATTGTATCAATATTTTTCTTGACATCTAGAGGCAAAGAAACAACTCTTCCTTTTAATCCTCTTTGTAAATCTGTAGGAGGTAATTTCCCTATCTTAGGCTCCATGCGAACAATATCTTGAAAAGGATGGACACATTGAATCAAAATTGATTCATAAGTATTTAAATCCATCAATTCAGAAGGAATATCTATCAACTGAAGATTATTATGAGCAGCTCCAGCAGGCATTCTATTTTCATTTAATTTTTTCAAACAATAATTACAAATAGGCTGATCAAAAATCAAATCAAAAGAATTCTCCACCAACAAATAACTTACAAAATCCTTCCATTCACTATTATTTCCAATTCACATTTTGCATATAAATCAACTAACCTAGTCTGAATCTTATAATGAGTCCGTCGACAACACACACAAGTTAAATTAGGCCTTTCACTTGATTTCACCTTAAACTTGGTAATTTCCTCGTCAAACTTTTCTGTACTTGAAATCTGTACATTGTCTTCCACATTACCATCCATTAATATATCTATTTCTACACTGTCCTCTTTGTTCTCAAAATAACAAAACTCAATTTCTTCACAAATAGTCTTCACATCTACTTCAGATCCATGCAAAAGAGCACTGTTTAACTGTTTAAGCTTAAGTGCTGGACTTTTTGCATAATACAACCTTCTCACTAATTTCCTCACCTTATTATGATGCACTGCTAACATCCTAAAATGATGAAAAACACTCTGACATACTTTTCTAGAAAGACAAGCCAGTGAATGCCCATGCAAACCTGTGTTTTCTCTCACTCTGCAAGGATCTAACTCTTGCAAGATCTTCATTTTTTGTTTTAGACTTTTCTTACTATATGTACGTAAGAAATTTCGAAGCAAATCGATTGATTCCTGTCGCACACTACAAATACTACTGCACTTCCATGTGTACACTGGACCCTTAGTACGTCTCCCTAATACTTCATCACTTAACACCTCTTCTGCATCTCTAGACATAAGTTTCTCTTTTTCCATCACACAACCATCTTTCACCTCATATGCTCGACCACTGGTGTCAACTGCATGCACCAAATCATTTTCCTGAAAGTAACTCTCCTCATTAAAAAATGGCTCAGAACTTGAACTATGCATCCATTCTCCAGAAAATACTTCACAAAAATTAGGCTGATTAATAATTCTTTTGCATCTACTGTTCGATTTGAAAATATCAATTGCCTTATTAAGTATCCTAATTCTATTGATTACTAAAATAAATATTTTTTCTTAACTTTAAAAGCCTGATCAACAATCTTCTCTACACTTTTCTTTTTCTTGTAAAAAGCAGCTCTCTGTTTACCTTTCTTTTCATTTTTTAGCAAATTTAAAACTACCCTATTGCGAAACATTCGTCTACGAATGTCCCTAAATTGATTTAACCTTCTATTGCTATCCATACTCTTCTCTCCTGCTCCAATAGAGACATTTTTTGAGGGCCTCTCCTTCCTTTTTAGATTTGCTCTCTGCTTCTGGATCTTCACATTACCGTTAACATTTCTTTTTGATCTACATAAATTGCGAAGAAAAGACTTAATTGTCTTACCAGGAGCTTTTCTGGTGTTTTTTGAAGTACTTGTTGTAGAGGATTCCTTTAATTCCTTTGATGATTTTGTTCTTTTACGTATGGTATTTTTTCTACTCCTTTGCCTTGACGGCATTTTTGCTTGCTTTTAAAATGTTGATTTCAATCTGTGGTTCTGAAAAAAAGTAACACAATAAAACCACTATTAGCAAACAACAAAGTAATGACAAAAAGCAAACGATATAAACACTAATTTGCAACATATTAAAGTTTATACCACAGCAACTCAGGGCCTTATTTATGAAGGCCTTGCGCCACCAGTGCGTCCCATGTTAAAAGGTGCCACAAGGCAATCATAAATAGGGGCCAAATGTAAATACCATTGATTTGCCCCCAAAATCGTTTTTTGAATAACATTTAAGAAACACTGCGCAGAACCTATGTACAACCACTCAATATCACTTTTGAAACCTCACTGTTTCCCAAAATACAAATCCTCTATCTTGCAAATGTTCATAGCAAGCATTATCAAAAAGCAAAAAACAAACCAACAGCAAACAAACTCAGGGCCTTATTTATGAAGGCCTTGCGCCACCAGAGCGTCACTTATTTCCCATGTTTAAAAAGATGCACCGGCAGCACAAGGCAATCATAAATAATGGCCAAATGAAAATATCATTGATTTGCCCCCAAATCGTTTTTTGAATACCATTTTAAAAAACACACCGAAGATCCTATGTACAAGCACTCAATTTCACTACTGAACCCTCACTATTTCACAAAATACGAATCCTCTATCTTGCAAATGTTGATATCAAGCATTATCAATAAGCAAGACCCAAACCAACAACAAAAAAACTCAGGGCCTTATTTATAAAGGCCTTGCGCCACCAAAGCGTCACTTATTTCCCATGTTTAAAGTGATGCACCGGCAGCACAAGGCAATCATAAATAAGGGCCAAATGAAAATACCATTTATTTGCACCCAAAATCGTTTTTTTAATAACATTTTAGAAACACAGCGAAGATCCTATTTACAAGCACTCAATTTCACTACTGAACCCTCACTATTTCACAAAATACAAATCCTCTATCTTGCAAATGTTGATATCAAGCATTATCAAAAAGCAAGACACAAACCAACAACAAAAAAACGCAGGCCCTTATTTATGAAGGCCTTGCGCCACCAGTGCGCCCCATGTTAAAAGAGACGCACTGGTGCCACAAGGCAATCATAAATAAGGGCCAAATGTAAATACCATTGATTTTCCCCCAAAATCGTTTTTTGAATAACATTTAAGAAACACTAAGCAGAACCTATGTACAACCACTTAATATCACTTTTGAAACCTCACTGTTTCCCAAAATACAAATCCTCTATCTTGCAAATGTTCATAGCAAGCATTATCAAAAAGCAAAAAACAAACCAACAGCAAACAAACTCAGGGCCTTATTTATGAAGACCTTGCGCCACCAAAGCGTCACTTATTTCCCATGTTTAAAGTGATGCACCGGCAGCACAAGGCAACCTTGGTGGCCGGCTAACCCCTGGATGTTTGGACCTCAATGTCCCCCTCAAATGGGTCCTTTTGGTCCCCCTCCAATGCAACAGGGTCCAGGATCTTTTCCTTTTTTAGGATTTGGCCCGAGACGAGGCAGGGGCAGGAGGAGACAAGGAACCACGACACCGCAGGTCCACTGGAACACGAATACTCCACAACAATCGAGAATGGATCTCCGCAGCGGGAAGAAAGTCCCACGGGACACTGCAGGGACCAGCAACCAGCCAGCCTCGTGATGAACCTTAGTTCACACACACTCTCTCCTACTGAAGAGCGACTTTTGAACAAAGGCCTGGGTTTTGTGGCAACCCAGAAAGGGGATCCTTTCATAGCACAAATTGAATTAGCTAAGCTATTCAGAAAAATAAGACTACACTATTTCTTTTCTAAATCAGAACACATTGGCACTGTCCCCGAAGATAAAAATACGGGACTGAAAAAGCCTTCCACTTTCAATTCACCAGTTGCTGTTTTACCTCCAAAGGTCTTGACTTTCGAAGCGGCAGTGGAAAATGACATTAAACATCTCTATGAAACAGAGACTAGACCGTTCATGAATCTCTCGAGAGACGAACAGCTTGCCCTACGTTCATTATCATCCAATGATAGGATCATTATCAAGCCTGCTGATAAAGGTGGTGCTACAGTCATCTTAGACACTGAGACATACCGAAATGAGTGCCTTCGGCAATTGAGTGACCGGAAATCATACCTCCCGCTGAGAGAAGATCCAACAGAGAAATTGCAAACCAAAATTAGCAATTTGGTAGAGGAAGCAATCACTGAGGGTTGGATAACGCCACAAGAAGGACAATATCTAATCACCAAACATCCTACAATCCCGTACTTTTACTGTCTTCCTAAAGTGCACAAACCCCAGAGGCCGCCACCCGGCAGGCCGATCATTTCGGGTATTGGCTCGGTCCTTGAACCTCTATCAACCTTTGTTGACCATTTCCTAAACCCAATGGTCAAGGCTATGCCCACGTTCCTGCAGGATACGAAAGATGTCCCAAGACTACTACCTACAATACAATACGACATCGATACTGATATCCTTGTATCATTTGACGTAGAGTCTTTATATACGTCAATCCCGCAAACCGAAACCCTGGAGGTAGTAGGTGTTTTGCTAGAACAGAGTAATCCCCAATCCATCACGCCAACGAGCTTCATTATGCACTTAGCTGAAATTGCCATGAAAGAAAACTACTTTCGCTTTGAGGACACCATTTACCTACAAACATCCGGGACCAGTATGGGCAGTGTTTTCGCGCCGAGCCTGGCGAATCTTTACGTCCATAACTTTGAACAGCAGGAAGTCCTAACGCCTGCCAACCCATACTTACCATCACTACATGTATGGAAACGTTACATTGACGACATTCTGGTGGTATGGCGAGGCACGGAAGAAGACCTAGTGTTATTTCATGGTTGGTTGAACAGTAAGAATGTTTACCTCAAATTTACCATCGAATATAGCAGAACATCTTTAGCTTTCCTTGATCTGAGGTTACATGCAACCAATAATGGTATTGAATCGGAGCTCTATCGGAAGCCGATGGCTAGAAACGCACTATTGAGGTACGACAGTTGTCATCCGCGAGCCCTGAGGGACAATTTGCCTTTCGGACAATTTCTTAGGGTACAAAGAAACTGCTCCAGCAAAGAAACCTTCAAAATCCATTCGAAGAATCTGGAAACCCAACTGAGTGAAAAAAACTATCCGGAAAAAATTATTCGCCAGTCAAAAAAGAGGGCGTCTAACAATAACAGGGAGTCCCTATTAGAGATACACCCACCCAAAGATAAGACCAACCGCATTGCCTTTGTTAACACATTTAACAGTCGATCGAATCGAGTGCAGAAAATTATAAAGAAACATTGGTCGATCCTGAAGACTGGCAATGACGACATCGCTTTACCCATCTTTGCCTTTAAAAGAGGACAAAATTTAAAAGACCAGCTGGTCCACACACGCCCACGCAATAAAGAACCAAGGCAAGTGGGGACGCTGTGGGACTTACCTCCTGTCGTCGGACTTCACCCTTGTGGGGCTTGCACCGTTTGTCCCCAAACCTGTAAATCCACCGTGGTCGACATAGGGACTAACCGCCCTTGGACACAAAACAGATTTACAAACTGCAACAGCAGTAATCTCATATATCTGATAACGTGCCCATGCCCACTACGATATGTTGGCATGACGACCCGGAAAATTAGGACAAGGATACAAGAACATAAAAGTACAGTGCGATGCCGAAAACAGGCCACTCCTCTCACCGCACATTTTTTGGAGAAGGGACATGGCCCTGATGATTTTTGTTGGACAGTCCTGGAACAACCACAAATCCCTGATTCTTGTACTGACATCAGCCGTTTCTTGTTCAAAATTGAACAAAAGTGGGTTTACCGCCTGAACAGTGATAAAGAGGGACTCAACGAGCCAATACCTTGGATGTCCCTCTAATCAATGCCATCTTACCGACACTATGAACCCTTAAATGGCAGATAAGAAGCTTTAATGTAACTAATTGCACGGGTTTTCGCTAGTCTCTCTGACCTACCTCTAGTACCCCTATAACACCACAACTGATTTTTGTCATTGTAGGCATTATCTTATTGACAATATGCCTGGAACCACGTGTTCCTTAATCTAATATACTGCCTTTGCTTGTATGCGCAACCAGCCCATAGACTAATGTGCCTTGTTGGCAGTAGATCGTCCGTCAACATCCGTTCGGGACTACATGTCCCAGCATGCCCGGCATCACGTGATCAAACCACATCACGTGACCTCTACCCTGCCGTGCTGTACGCGAAGGTACAAAACAGTTCCCTTTGAGGAGCGCCGGTGCCCCCCCAGACAGTACGGATGACTGCCAGGAGACACCGACGGACAGGTAAGCGAGCGCTCGCTTCCTAATGCGCACGCTGGCAGCCTGTTATACACAAGCGCGCTGAAACCTGACAATACAAACGCGCTGCCTTGAAAGCGATCGCGCTTCCATTACCGATGACAATGCTTCCACCCGAGTTTGGCTACATTTTAAAACTCGATTAGCGGACAAGCGCACTGAAACCCGCAGCTTTTAAAGCGATTCCGCTTTTCATTATTGACGCCATTTCTTCCACAAGCGCACTGAAACTTGACAAATACAAACGCGCTGCTTTGAAAGAGATCGCGCTTCCATTACCGATGACAATGCTTCCACCCGAGTTTGGCTATATTTCAAAACTCGATTAGCGGACAAGCGCACTGAAACGCGCAGCTTTTAAAGCGATTCCGCTTTTTATTATTGACGCCATTTCTTCCATCTTAGTTTGGCTTCATATCTATAACATGATCAACGGACTATTGTCCGCGTCCTTGTCGGACCAATGGAGTATAGTACAGGCGGGGTGTCCCGCATAATACCAACGTAGATTCTGAAGGAATAATTAAGTAACCAGCCTCCCTGTGAATTCCCTTTCAATTTTAATTTTCAGCTCTAAATATTACTTGTGAATTGTTTTTAGAGCGGTGCTCCTCATACCTGCGCTGCAGCCAGGTGGGGTGAAGCCTCTCAACCATCATATATGGGTGAGTCTGCATATCGGAATGTTTGTCCTAATACATGTGAATGTGTACTCATTACAGTATATAAACTATGGGAATAAGATATCTTCATGTTCTTTATCTGTTTGTTTGTCTCTCTGTGTGGATCCAATACCGTGCGATGCAACAGTATACGGTTGAGTACGTACCTGAAGTTCAGGTGATATTGTTCTTAATTTTTCATTACTACAAGCAGCAGTGTTTTTATATAAGGTCCTGAAGAATGCATTTGAAACTATGTTCTATGTAATGCAGAAACATGTTTACCACTATTAAGTACGGTTATTATTTAAAACCCGCACTTACACTTGCTTTTTAAACTTTAGGGATTGGGAGACACTAATAAATTTTGTTTGTCCACCCGATTCACCTAATTTTATTCTATTTCCCTCACTTTTTCACTCCTACCACCTTAACACTGCTTTTTCAGTAGCCACTTCAATCTTTGTACATAATACACCACCCACTTACCACATCTATCGGTCACGGTAACATCTGACCGGCCGTTTTGTCTCCTGGGTAAGGAGAACCCAAATGATGAGAAAGAGGGCGGTACAGTGTGGCTTCTGATGGGAACTATTTCTCCATATGCTCCTGAGCGTTTACTTGGCCTGCATTCACTAACATGCATGACGTCCTCACTGGTGTTTTTTGCGTAGTATTGGTGTTGTGATCCATTCTGTTTGACTAACTATTTTTGACCCCCAGGTATTATTTGTTGTGATAATCATAAATAAGGGCCAAATGAAAATACCATTTATTTGCTCCCAAAATCGTTTTTTGAATAACATTTTAGAAACACAGCGAAGATCCTATTTACAAGCACTCAATTTCACTACTGAACCCTAACTATTTCACAAAATACAAATTCTCTATCTTGCAAATGTTGATATCAAGCATTATCAAAAAGCAAGACACAAACCAACAACAAAAAAACTCAGGGCCTTATTTATGAAGGCCTTGCGCCACCAGTGCGTCACTTTCTTCCTATGTTAAAAGTGACATAACGGTGCCACAATACAATCATAAATAAGGGCTAAATGTAAATACCATTGATTTGCCCCTAAAATCGTTTTTTGAATAACATTTAAGAAACACTGCGCAGAACCTATGTACAACCACTCAATATCACTTTTGAAACCTCACTGTTTCCCAAAATACAAATCCTCTATCTTGCAAATGTTCATAGCAAGCATTATCAAAAAGCAAAAAACAAACCAACAGCAAACAAACTCAGGGCCTTATTTATGAAGGCTTTGCGCCACCAGTGCGTCCCATGTTAAAAGAGATGCACCGGTGCCACAAGGCAGTCATAAATAAGGACCAAATGTAAATACCATTGATTTGCGCCCAAATTCGTTTTTTGAATAACATTTAAGAAACACTGCGCAGAACCTATGTACAACCACTCAATATCACTTTTGAAACCTCACTGTTTCCAAAAATACAAATCCTCTATCTTGCAAATGTTGATATCAAGCATTATCAAAAAGCAAGACACAAACCAACAACAAAAACACTCAGGGCCTTATTTATGAAGTCCTTGCGCCACCAGAGCGTCACTTTTTTCCCATGTTTAAAGTGATGCACCAGCAGCACAAGGCAATAATAAATAAGGGCCAAATGAAAATACCATTGATTTCCCCCAAAATCGTTTTTTGAATACCATTTTAGGAACACAGCGAAGATCCTATGTACAAGCACTCAATTTCACTACTGAACCCTCACTATTTCACAAAATACAAATCCTCTATCTTGCAAATGTTGATATCAAGCATTATCAAAAAGCAAGACACAAACCAACAACAAAAAAACTCAGGGCCTTTTTTATGAAGGCCTTGCGCCACCAGAGCGTCACTTTTTTCCCATGTTTAAAGTGATGTACCAGCAGCACAAGGCAATCATAAATAAGGGCCAAATGAAAATACCTTTGATTTGCCCCCAAAATCGTTTTTTGAATAACATTTAAAAAAAAAAACACAGGACCTATGTACAAGCATTCAATTTCACTACTGAAACCTCACTGTTTCACTAAATACAAATCCCCTATCTTGCAAATGTTCATAGCAAGCATTTCCAAAAAACATGCCACAAACAAATAAAAAAGAATCTCAATCTGCTTCCAAATCTGAGGTAATGCAAGTGACATTATTCTAAATGGTTCAAATATATTTATTTAATGAGGCAAACACTATTAATTACTTCTCAAAAATATAAAAGCCATTCTTTTACCCCAAAATCGTTTTTTAAATAACTTTTTACAAACACAGCACAATTCCTATGTACAAGCAATCAATTTCACTACTGAAACTTCACTATCTGCTTCCAAATATTCTCCATAGAGCAAACAAGTCTCTATCTAAATTAAATGAATCATTACTTATCTTTACAAATGCTTTGGGAGATTGAGAACAGTGTCAGACACACACACCAATTGTTCTTTAGCAGAGCAAAAGGTGTTCACTCAATACACTGAAACCAAGACTGGCATAGAAAATCTCTGACTTTACACACATATGCCTTATTTCAACCAATCAAAAGTCTTCCCTCACTATTTGCAAACCAACACCCTTCCCCCTCTCAGACCTTTCTATCTGTTACCACAGCAACTCCCTCCTACTTGAACTCTCAGGTTCAAATGTTTATTCTACAATGTTGCAAATTAAGTCAGCAAGGATGTTTGACCTCTCAATACACCAGCTTATCAGGGCATTATTGCTTTTAGTGACTTTTTCTTAACCATTCAAATTGCTTCTTTCACACAACACAACCATGCACCCTAACTTTCAGTTTTCTACTATCTGAATCCACCAATCATTGCTTGTGATTCAACAGCAGGGAAGCTCCACAATTTATTTTTTGTAAACTCCTACTGTTCCAACTGCCATTTCATTCCCACACTTCATCTGACTGCACCAGAACCTTCTCTCATCATGTATTCTGTATGGATTATTGGACATAGCTACATCCACTGGGCTCAAAGGTATGCAGCAAGCAGAAATTATCACAACCTTGATTTATCAAATGTGGAAATCAAGTGGATTGGCCAGAGAGGATTGAGATGTCATCAATTGAAACCATTGGTGAAAACCTTTTTGCATCTGCCAAACCCTGACCTCTTAATAGTGCACTGTGGTGGAAATGATTTGGGCACTATGACTGGGGTTGGTCTGGAAATGCTTTTAAAGGACACCTTTGATCAATTGATGACACATTTTTCCACAAACTGCCTTGGTATATTCCAATATATGCCAAAGACAGAAATGGAACTGGTCCAACCAATTTTGTCCACAATTTGAGAAAGCACGGAAACATGTGAATAAATCTGTTTCTGCTTACATGAGAGACCTTGGAATGGGTTCAATATACAACAACAACTTGCGTTACAACATGCAAGACATCTACAGAGGAGATGGTGTGCAGTTCTCAGATGAGGGGAATAGATTATTCCTCCTGAATTTAAGACTGTGCATTGGAACCTACTTGTAGGTTCTTTAATCAGCCACAGAACCCAAAAGCTCTTTTCAGAGCTACCCTACCTCTGATCACTCATAATGATTTTCTTTTTCAAACTTTTTTCACTATTTTTCACCAAAGTACGCTCCCCGGTACGCTCCCCGGTGCGCGTACCGGGCGCTTCCCCCGCGAAAAATGTAAAAATGTTTTTTTGGGGGGGGACATAAATGGGCCTTCTAAACCCCCCTCAGAAAACCTAGAGGGTCAGGAAGTGTCTACCGTGCCCCCTTCTACCCATTCCCAACGTTGTTTGTCCTCCATCTTGTGTCTCAATTCTACCGAAACACAAAATGGAGGACTCCCGTAACGCTGCCGGTGCGCGTACCGGGGCGCGCACCGGAAGCGCTCCCAAAAAAAAGGTGGGAAAGTAATTTACAGAAAAACCACTGGAGACACTTACACCAAATATAGAATACGTCCTACTAAAAAGCAGTGCCTACCATTTACCCAAATTTGGTGGTATTCCATCGAGCCATTTGGGCTGTAGCCCTGTCTAAATATCCTGAGGTAAATTACATGACAAAAACACATATGAAACTGTTTGAATTTTCAACCAATTAAAATGTTACTTACATTTTGTACTTTTATGTGCTGACATTTGATTGGTTAAGTACATGAATATATATGAAAAATGAGAGGGAAACACAGCCATTTTGATTAACACTACCTAAGGTACATTTGGAAAAAATTTTGACAGAAAACTTCAACTACTTTGAAGAAGGTAAGTTGTTAATTTGAAAGGAGAACTATGTTATGCACTTTAAGTTAATTTGGGAAAACGTTTTCAGATAGTTATATACTGTCCCTCTGTAAGAGTTAGACATTGAGAAAGGCTTGTCTATTATAATTATGGATTGAGTTAGGCTTCTCTGGTATCATTATGAATTTACTTAGGCTTTATCACAGGCACTTTTTAATAGTTCTACTTCCTGCCTGAAACCATACACTGCCCAAAGATAACTTCACTGTTAAAAACTCACAAGTACCTGTCTAAACTTAAACCCAACAGTGCCCTATCTCTACTGATATATTTATTTTTTATGCAATTTACAGCAAGAAAATGGAAGGAAAACAAAATGAAATTAATATTTCATTTGAAATTAATATGGAAAACAATCCTAAGGAAGACAAAGATGAAATAGACTTTTTGGATCACACTCTAGACTAAGACTTAATTAAATGTGTAGAAGAAATTGAATCATGGAATGAAAAGGAGGACATACCTGATGAATTAATGTTGCAAATTCTTTTAGATTTTGAAAAATCACAACAATAAATTTAAATTTAAAAATTAAAAATTGTTTGAGACATTATTCTTTTTTATATGTAAATTATGAAATAGTACCAAAATAGATATAATATAAAGTGAGACTTAAAATATACTGTGCAACTTTTTTGTGTTACATAGTAACTATGCTCATAGTTACTTCCTTTCTCCCACTATATTATCTCCAATGTATATTTAACATCTCTTTATCATCTCCTGCCTCCATATTGTTTTTGCTTTCCTGACAAACTATGGTATGAATTCCATATACCACAATAACTTCTGTAACTACATGCAAGATATCTACAAAGGAGTCGGTGTATCTTAAATTTTAAACTCTGCATTGGTACCTACATGTTGGTACTTAAATATAAAAAAAAAAAACAACAAAAAGAACAATTAATAAACATACAATTTTTGAACAGTCTATCATTCTTTTTTCCCCATAGAACGTTCCCCGGTCCGCTTCCCGGTGCGCGTACTGGGCGCTCCCCCCGCAAAAAATCGAAAAAAAATTACTTTTTTTTGGCCCCGCGGGGCCCTTTTAAAGCCCCCACATCAAACCTAGGGGGTCAGGGAGGGTCTACTCTGCCCCCTTATGGTCATTTCCCCCTTTGTTTTGGCCACCTCTTGTGTCTCGATCCTACCGAGACACAAGATGGCGGCCGCTCCGGACTGTTTAGAATGTTTACAGACACCCGACAGCCAATCAGCTTTCCGTGCGCAAGTCGCGTGGCGCGCCCGGTACGCGCCCCGGTGCGCGTACCGGGGCGCGCCTATAGATATATATATTTTTTGAACCTAAATTACTCAAAATCCACTGGAGCACATATCTTGAGACATAGCAAAGGCACATCGGGCTACCAGTCCCTACAATTTTGCCAAGTTTGGTGTAAATCCATTATCCGTTCGGGCTAAAAGTGAGGTCGACCGCCCTATGGAAATTAATATGGGGAAAACGCGTTTTGGGACCCCCTCTTATCTTGGCCCCCGTTTGACGCATCCCCCCCAAACTTCCAGGGAAGGACCGGAGCTCGACGAGGCCATTTTGAGGAAATTTTCAGGCAGATTCGTCAACCGGCGCCAAAGTTATTCCAAATAGAATTTTGAGATTTAACATTGAAAAAAATCCTAACTATAACTACCTACTGGCAGGTTATAGTTAGGACCTACTTTCCATTGGAAATCCACAATAATTCTATTTGGAATAACTTTGGCGCTGGTGGACGAATCTTCGCAAATTTCTTCAAAAAAATGGCCTGCTCCGCTCCGCTCTTTCCCTGAAAGTTTGGGGGTGATTCATCAAGTGGAGGCCGAGAAAAAAGGGGGTCCCAAAACGTGTTTTCCCCATGCAATTTTCCATAGGGACCTTTAGCCAGGGTTGCAGCCCGAACGGCTGAACGGAATTACACCAAATTTGGCAGAGAGGTAGATTTTGATTCGCAGATTGTGATTTTTGTTAAAGGGTCTAAATCCGTTCAGTATTTTTTGAGTAAATCAAAACGTAACGAGGCCACGCCCCTTTTTACACCTCTCTGCATCGCAGCCCCCTGGCGCATACTGGAGTTTTCTGGTGGGCTGGTTGTTCCCCAGGGACCTCCAGTATTCAAAGAGAATTAGTTCCCCCTCTCCAAACGCGCCACGGGGCTGCCTTGCAGAGACGTGTAAAGAGGCCATGCCCCTTTTTACACCTCTCTGCACGGCAGCCCACTGGTGCATACTGGAGGTTCCTGACCCCCTAGGCCTGGTCAGGGGGTCCTACAAGGACCCCCAAGGCCCCCAAATGTTTTATTTTTTGGGGGGAAAAATCCCGGTATACGCGTATGGTACGCGCACCTTGCCGAGCCCCAAAAAAATACATGAAGGCACCACTCCGCAAACGCGCACCCCCCCGGCACGTTTGCAGAGGGGGGAATTATTCCCCTTGAATACTGGGGGTCCCTGGGGGCCAAGTAGCCCACCAGGAACCTCCAGTATGAGCTAGGGGGCTGCCTTGCAGAGACGTGTAAAGAGGCCACCCCCTTTTTACACCTCTTTGCAACGCAGCCCCCTGGCACATACTGGAGGTTTCTGGTGGGCTAGTTGGCCCCCAGGGACCCCCAGTATTCAAGGGGAATTGGTTTACCCTCTGCAAACGCGCCAGGGGGCTACCTTGCAGAGAGTGTAAAGAGGCCACGGCCCTTTTTACACCTCTGTGCAACGTGACCCCCTGGCGCATACTGGAGGTTCCTGGTGGGCTAGTTGGCCCCCAAAAGCCCACAGTATTCAGGGGGAATTAGTTCCCCCTCTGCAAACGTGCCAGGGGGCTGTCTTGCAGAGACGTGTAAAGAGGCCACGCCCCTTTTTACACCTCTCTGCAACGCAGCCCCCGGGCGCGTTTGAAGAGGGGGAACTAATTCCCCTTGCATACTGGTGGTCCCTGGGGGCCAATAAGCCCACCAGGAACCTCCAGTATGCACAAGGGGGCTCCGTTGCAGAGAGGTGTAATGAGGCTCTGCCCCTTTTTACACCCTCTGCAAGGCAGCCCCCCTGGCGCCTTTGCAGAGGGTAAACTAATTCCTCTTGAATACTGGGGGTCCCTGGGGGCCAAATAGCCCACCAGGAACCTCCAGTATGCGCCAGGGGGCTGCATTGCCTAGAGAGATGTAAAAAGGGGCGTGGCCTCTTTACACATCTCTGCAAGGCAGCCTCCTGGCGCGTTTTCAGAGGAGGAACTAGTTCATCTTGAATGCTGGGGGTCCCTGGGGGCCAACTAGCCCACCAGGAACCTCCAGTATGCGCCAGGGGGCTGCGTTGCAGAGAGGTGTAAAAAGGGAATCCTCCATCTGTAATGCGAAAAATGAAATAGAGCGAGTCAATATATTGCAAGCATTTCTCAGCCGTGCCAAAAAGTGTAGCATTTATGGATAAGCAATATGGACTAACAGTACACCAGAACTTCATGAAAAAGTGGCTTGTTAATGTTTTGGTTGACCTTGTACACAGCGCTTAGACAGTAGCAGTATGAGGTCATGTGGGCTCAAAGGTATCTTATACAACAAGCTGCAAGGTAACGTCACATGTGCAAAAATAAAATACACTAAGGTAAAATGGTTGCATGGCTCAGGCTAACTAAGCAAAGGCTAGAATGACCCTAGGGACCATATATAACTATTAGTGTCTACTCTGCTACTATCTGATTTGTACTAGTAATTTATTTATTTTATTTATTTATGGCACTTATAGAGCGCGCTGATACCAAACGGTGTCCTGGCGCTGTAGTGATAGCTCTCCTAGCCATGAAACCTGTTATTAATTGGTGAACAGCCACGTTTTTAGCTTTATCCGGAAGGCCAACAGATCAGTGACCTGGCTCAATGCAATTGGTAAAGCATTCCAAGCAGTGGCTGCCCCCTAGAACAAAACTTCTGCCCCCCCAGCGTGCTTTCCTGCTACGTGGGGTCCTGATCAGCCCTTGACTGGCCGACCTAATCTGTCTGTTCGGTCTGTACCACTGAAAGTGCTGTTGTAGGAACGAAGGACCGCGTCCATGAATCGCCTTAAAGACAATGCACAAGAATTTGAAGGTTATCCGTTTCCGCACTGGGAGCCAGTGCAGCTTCACCAGTTCCCGGGAAATGGAAGCAAACGTAGGGATGCTCGAGACCAAACGGGCTGCAGCTTTCTGCAAATCTGCAGTTTATTGAGAAGCCCCTGTTGGGCCCCCAAAAATAGGCTGTTACAGTAGTCAAGGCGGGAGAGCACAAGGGCTGTCACCACCGTTTTCCTACTCTTCTCTGGCAAGAAGGGGAGGATCTTCCGGATGATTTTAAGAGACCAATGGATGCAGGAGGTCAGTGCATTCACCTGGGGTTTAAATGAGAGCTTGTCATCAATCAGAACTCCCAAGTTTTTCACCTTTGTGACAGGAGAGGGAAGAGTCCCCATCCCTTCGGGCCACCATTTGGGACTCCAAAAGTTGACAGCGGAGCCAAAGAGTACCACCTCAGTTTTAGATGAGTTCAGTTTTAGGCAGTTTCTGGCCATCCAGGAGCCGACCGCTACCATGCATTCCTGAAAATTGGAGGCCACGCCATCCTCTGTCCCTGGGAGCAGTGATACCACAATCTGTGTATCATCTGCGTAAGATGTTAGTTCGAACCCGTATGCCCGGATGATCAGGGCAAGCGAGGAGACATAGATATTAAAGAGGATGGGGCTTAGGGAGGATCCCTGTGGAAACCCCCCCGGCAGTTCAAAAGGTCTTGACTCGAACTCCCCCAAAGCCACCACCTGAACCCTGTCAGTCAGAAAGGCTTTCAGGATGCTGAGGGCCTTCCCCTGGATCGCACGGTCCTCCAGGCGGTCTACCAACCTCCCATGGTGGACGGTATCGAAGGCTGCAGAAAGATCGAGAAGAACCAGGGCTGCTCTGCACCCTGCATCTAGCACCTTCCTAATCTCCTCTGTTGATTCGATCAGGGCAGACTCGGTGCTGTGTCCTGCCCTGAAACCATGTTGAGCTATATCCAGGCCATGTGTAGCTCCTAGGAATGCACAGAGCTGCGAGTTTATAACTTTTTCTATAAGTTTGACTGGCAACGGTAGTCTGGCAATCGACCGGTAGTTGTTGGGGTCTGCAATGTCCAATGTGTTTTTTTTTAACAAGGGGACAATTGAGGCCTGTTTCCAGCAAACTGGGAAATCCCCAACTTTGAACACCTGATTAAAAAGCTTAGCTAAGACCACGGCTATCGGGCTGCTGCCAGCTTTGCCACACACGCCGGGCAGGGGTCGTGAGGTGAACCTGATCTAATGGTAAGTAGCAGCTTTTTGATATCCTCGGAGCTCACCGGCCAAAATGCTGAGAATGTGGCCTCCTGTGATTTGGCTGTGCAGTTCCCAGGTAAGAGTTCTAGCATGCTCTTTCTCACATGAGGCTCCAGTGATGTAAAGATGTGCTCCACCTTACTCAGGAAACATTTGCCCAGATTCTCACAAAGTTCCTCACTGGGTGGAGTTGTCACAGGCTGAGGTGTAACCAGGCTGGAAACAGTATGAAAGAGTTCCTTTGGTGAGTTCTTGGTAACGTAGGTTTTCTTGGCCTCCTTAATCAGATTTTTGTAGGCCACCTGGCTTGATTTAAGTTTTTGTTTGTCTATGTTATGGTAGTTTATGCACCAGGCCCGTTCAAGTTTTTTGCATACCAGCTTGGATTCTCTGAGCTCATTAGTGAACCAAGGGGCTGATGGAAATTGCGTGTGGGGCGGCACTTTTTTTGCGGGGCTAAAATGGTGCAAGCGTGGTCCATCCAATTGGAATAGGAGGCCGCTGCTTTATTTACATCTCATGGCGATTTTATTCCAGGACCTGCAAGTCCTTGCTGCTTTCCTGCCCTGTTTTGCCCAATAGCGCAGTGTGGTAGAGATATTAAACCGCACTACAGAGTGATCAGACCATGCAACAGGATCGGACTTAACAACTTTCAGATCCAGTTTGTTCGTTAATATCCCATCCAAGGTGTGGCCCGCTGAATGCGTGGGGCCTGTCACTACCTCTGGTAATCCCACCTCATGCATCCCCTCAATTAGGGCATTTGTGTCCAAGTCCAAGATGTTCTCTAAATGAAAATTAAAATCTCATAAGACTGTGAAGGATTTTGCTCACAGGGCCTCCTCTAAAAGGCTGCCAACAGTGTCTAGGAAGCGTGCTCTTGCACCTGGGGGCCTATAGAGAAGACAACCCATGAAAGACGGGTGGTTAGACAAAATGAGCTTAAACCCCAGGACTTTGGACGTTTTGGAGAGCCCTTGTTGGAACGACCCTCTGATAGCAGAGTGATAAATTACCGCTAAGCCTCCTCCTTTTTTCCCCGGCCTGTCAAGAACAAAGCTCAGATAACCTGGAGAAGTTGCTTTGACTATGTCTGGCCCTGATGCCGCATCCGTCCAGGTCTCAGTGACAAATGCGATCTTTATGTCATGGTTCTGGATCGTCTCTGCGCACTCCAAACTGTGTTTCACTAAGGATCTGGCATTGATCAATAGGCAACTTATGTTTCGCAGAGTCCCCTCTCCTTTGGCATCATTACGACTAATGACTTCCTGGACTGGCTTTAGAATGATAGCTGGGACACTCCTGAGACAGGCTGAGCATACATGGGAGCCTGCCTGTACAGCCTCATCCGGTCTCAATCTAATGCAGCCTCCTTTCCTACCACCAGCGTTCAGGCTTAGCAGAAGGTCGCGGCCATAGAACAAAGTGGATGGAAATCCTGCTCCCTGCCGGCCAGGGGTCATGGGGCTAGGCGCGGGTCCCAGCGCGGACGGGCGCAGACGGGCTTGCCTTTTGTGCGCCTTTGGCGCACCGCAGGCGCGACCGCTGCGTGCGGTCGCGCCATCCCTGCTTTTAAAGTGGTAGGCGGGAAAAAGCCTAGAGCGCTCACCTTGGCCCAACCCAAGATGGCGGCCGTCCGGGTGAGCGCTGGATCGCAGTCCCCCCTTCCTGTGCCTCTGATGTGAGTGAGACACAGCCCCTGACTATCCGCTTCAAAAGTGCGTTCAGCGGTAAATTAAGTGCATTAAAATACAAATTTCATCAACATTATAAAATCAGTAATGTATGTTGTATACTATTAACTGATTTTTCAATCTTGCTACTGACCAATAGGGGAGGTGTATATGACGCCTAAAAAATGTGTAATGTTTTCTAGGCGCACTACCGACCACCATTGCCGGGGCCAGCGGTAAAGGCGACGCAGATGGAGAGGATACGGTATTTGCCCATGGAGCGGTAGGGGGCCAGCCAGCACCAGTGGTGGGCGGTGGTAAGTTAGATTCATAATCCTTAACTATTGACATTACACTCACTGCAAGGGTGTACTGTATGTATACTGTACTGTTAAGACTTATGGCCCCATTAGGATGGCGGGGGGATTGCAGGCAGGGGCAAACCTAACCTCCCACCATCCCTGTAGAAAAGAACCCCCGCCATAATCCAATGGCTGGGGGGTCCGCGGCGGATAGAAACTGTCTGCCGATTTTCCGCACAGTCGACATGTCGACCTGGCGGAAAAGGGTTCAATATGGTGGCAGTGTCTGAAACACACTGCCAGCCATATAATGTGCATTTTGACCCTCTTCACATTCTTTTATTGGCTTTCAGCACTGCCTGCCACAATGTTAAAAATATGAGATGCGCCCGCCACTGTGGCAGGCGCATCCTAATTTCCCCACGGGACTCCTGCCCCTATGGCGGGCGGTCCCTTTTAGCGTGAGGATGGCGGGCGGACTTTCCGCCCGCCATGCTAATGATGCCCTAAGTAAGTAAGAGTTGTTGTGAATGTTTGAAGAGTGAAAACACCCTTTAATTGGCATTAGTAAAGGTATTAGGGGCGGGAGTATTGAGTAACCAATGGCCTCATCTATCTGTGATTTCAACTCCGCTTTTAAAGTTTTATGGAGAAGACTAAAAGTCAGATCAGATCACCTAGTGTTGAACTAAAAAGTGAAAGACGGGTGGAAGGAAGAAGGACGGGCGAGATTTAATATTTATGGCTGACAGAGAGAAGGATACGTGTGATGCAAGCATGTAAATTGCAAAGGTGGCTGATAGTAAAGAGTCTGATGCATGGTTGGTTGATGCCTGAAAAAAATCCTGCAAATGTTAAAGCCCAAGCAAGTGGGAGGATAGATACATACCACAAATGTTATGTACTGTGCTTTATAGTGCTACAATGCCACTATGTGTACTTGTCTTACTGTTTTTCTAAGAGTATATTTTACAATTGTCTTGTTTTTTCTTTTTGATATACAGCTACTCCTTCCAAACCTGATCGGAAGGAGTTGGCCGCCAAGGCATGGCGCCGCAAGCTGGAAGCAATTCAGCGAGAATATTGGTGGCTGGTGGTCTTGGAAGAGGAGGAGGCTGCAGCACTTGAAGCCTCCTCCAGGGCCCCAGGCCCCAGCCACCGCCCTCCAGCGGTACGGCACCACTGTCTGGAGGCTGCCTGCTGCCGCTTTTCCATCTCTGGTGCCCCCTCCCACTGTGGCTGCAACTGCAGCGCTCTAAAGCGCGCGTCGCCCGACTAGTGGAGCAAGTGCTTGTCCTCCAATCCCGCCACACATAGAGTCCCTGTCTATTGTCCCTTTTTAGGTCGAGGCTCCCGTCCCACTGCGAAGCAGTGGGGGGGCGGAGCCGAAGATTTAATGACTTCAACAGTGTGGGGCTTTAACCCGCCTCTCTCTTCCATTGGCTAGCTTCGTAAATGGAGGATAGGCATTGGAAGAGATGTGTGTCAATTACTCTTTTCCCCGGCTTGATACGATCCGTGGGCGTTTCTGTCTCTATTTTTTAATCCCGCCCCCCACACCCTCCCTCTCGCCGAGGTCTCAGTCTATTCCTCCTGTAATGTACCTTTTGCTACCTCTTGTATTTTGTTTGCTCACAATTGTCACTTTTGCCTCACGTAACGTAACGTCTGCTTTTGTAACGTGTTCACTCGTATCGTAATCTCATGGATCATTTCTATTCCTATTGTGAAGCGCTCTGACGCACCGCCTGCAGTGACCTGAAGGGGGCGCCGGGCTGCCCGCGGCGACCAGGAAGTGCTTCCCTCCAGGACCCGGATTCAGACCGGTGTTCTCCAGTCGTTCTTGGTTTTGCTGCTTTCCTTTTACCGACAGTCTCCCGGCTCCGTTCCTTCCAGCTGCTCGCGTTGACAGACAGACGGACGGACAGGAGGGTCGTGCCTGCAGGTGAGTGCTGCATAACACCCGGCTCCCATTGGGGGGATGCGGCTGGGGCCGCCGGGAGGCAATGAATGTTGGCCGCGCCGGCGACACTTCCTTACCAGCTTCTTCCTTGTTGCAGTCACATGTCTCCCCCCGGCAGGAGCGTTCGATGAATCTCCGACCGCTCTGAAGAGGGGGCCGGGGCAGCAGGGGCTCCCTGCAGTCTACAGCCCTGATACCGGGCAGACCTTTCAGTGGATCGGTTCTCTTCTGCCCAGACTCTCTTTGTGGGTCTCACTTACTCTTGCTACAATACTGTGTCCTTTTTCTTGGTGTCAAACACTTATTCTGTGATTTGTCGTTGGCCAGGGGCTTTGGTAGAGGAGCGCTCTTCAAAGCAGATGTTAACCGTGCCAGTGCAGACACCCGGGGGCGTGCAGAGCGTGATCAAGGCAGGATTCGTGCGTGGAGTGTCTTTCCCTGCGGCTGCCTTCGGTTCTCCCTGCATTTGTATTGGTTTTGTTGGCTGCTGTGACTCACACAGTGTGCATGTAATGTACAACGTTTAAGGGCTGGCTCTGCACCCCGCCGCCAACACCCTTCCTTGGGGCTGAGTAACGTTTTCTTTTCGTGGTTTCAGAGAGGTTGGCATTTCCCTATTACACTTAGATTATTCAGTAGTTCTCTAATTTCTCCACCTGAACATTTAGTGGAAGGATTACATTTCAGTTTTCGATTATGCATACCTGTCAACACGTTGACTCTTCTCCAATAAGGTTGAAATCCTACGTTTAAGAAGGCGATCTAATTGAAGTCCGTGGATAATGTAGATTTACTTCAGTTTTGGGGTTATACATGCAATCATTTTTTGCCTTTTTCCAGTGGAAAGCGGAATCAGACGTGCTAGGTTAATAGAATTTGCAGGTCTTGGTTTCCTCCCTGTACTCTTGCGTGGAAGCGTTGAACCCAGGGCTAAGTGTAGCCCTATCAGAGCTAGCCAGCTAAGACTGTCACAAACTGTAGTGTATAAATTACAGCATGCAAAGAATCTTGTGCACAAAGCAGCGCCACTGAAAGTGTTGATCTGCCAATTGGGGTATTTGGAGAGGGGTATTTGATGAGAATTGGGTATTTTAAGAAGGGTGTTTTATGAGAGAGGAAGTGAAACTTGGACGGTGCAGAAGCAGGGGATGCAAAAACAGCAGAATCCTCTCCGCTGAGTGAAAGCGGGTTAACTCCTGCCAGTGAATAGCCCATCAAATCACTCCTATCTGCATAATGCTTCTTTTTGATAGAGACTGGTGCCCCCTCCCCAGGGATCACTTGAGGCCCCCCAGTTTGGTAGACTTCTAGGCTCGCAGGTCTCGGCTCTCAGGATAACGCTACCCGCTGTGAGTTTCGGACGGGGTGTCTGGGTGATGGGCCCCCGCACCCAGCAGAACAGATCTTCCTTGGCAGTGGGACTTCACACCCTGACACCCCCTCCCCTTTTGCAAGTCCTGCTACCTAGCTCTGTATATCGAATACTTCTGCTGGCATGGAACTAGGGGTACTAGTTGACATTCCAGTTGGCCAGTCACAGACTAAACTCTCCCAAATGCGGGACCTAATGCATTGCAAATGCAATTTGGCTTGCGGGTTCAGTATGGAGAACAAAAAATAAAAATTTCTAAATAAGCGTGTGTGCACTTTCTTTCCACTCTACCAGTTGAGAGCTTTGTCAAGGGGTTGAAAGAGGTATAGAAGAAGACTGGGTCGGGCAAGTTGATCAGTGCACTGCATATGATTTTATTAGAGCGAATAAGTGCGGTTTGCAGGCTGAGTCGGGCAGCGCTGACGGGCACAGTAAAGCACAAAGAGAGGAAATGGGTGCAGCTGTTCAAGTGGATGCCCACGGAGTGATCGAAGGGCACAGATGTTACCATGGACGCAGTTAGAGGAGTTTGAAATGGAGTTGAAAGTACATGGTCTGGGTGTTGTTGGAGTTTAGCATGAGGCAGCGCCGTCCCATCCAGTGCAAGACAGGTAAGATTAGACTGTCAGGAATATTGTGCTGTAAATGGTGTGAAATCACGCGATGTGGCTTAATTCGGAAATTTAGCACAACGTGAAATTCCCAGTTATGCAAATTATGTAGGTGTCATTTTAATTTCAATTTTATTTTCACCAAAAGTTAAAACTCATCAATGATATTTCTTTACTGAGGTCCAAGGGTGGATTACAGGGAAGATATACACAGACATACATTACAGTATAGACCAGAGGTACTCAAACTTTTTGATGCCGAGACCCCCCTTCAGGCTTGACGACCCCTCTACTGACAAAAATTTCTAGAACTTGGTACTCCTCATCATCGACAAGCAAAAAAAAAAGGCAGTTCCCACTGCAAATCATTTTTCTAGTGGGAAAATATTATTAAACACTGTATAGCGAATCAAATGTTTGTGGGTGCCTGTGGTTTGGAGTCACAGGCTTACTACACAGTTCAAACTGAAAGTCTCTAAAAAGAATAGCCCAAAAATGCACAACAGTACTTTATATAGGGCAACTGGAATGTATGAGGCAGGGGAGGACCAAATTAAGTGTCCGTTTTAAACTTATTAAGACCAAGCTATATAAGTGCTGTGTAAGGTATGGGAGACTGCATGCATTTGTGCTTTCTGCAGACAATATTTGTGGTAGAAGCAAAGACACCAAGATTGAAACAGTCCACCAGACCATAAAACAGGCCAGCAAGCAGCTAAAAAGAAACACTCACTGACCTTCCGTGTCACCCCTTTGGGCCCTTCCAGACTGTGCTATAGGCAGGACAACTGGAATTATGAGGCAGGGGTTGACCAAATAATGCGGCAGGGCTGACTAAATTGTGTGGTAAGAAAATTTAAATAATGTTATGTGATGAGGTACATTTTGAGATAGTATTGCTGGTTATTTTCAAAATTTTTACACACGGTAACACTTGGCAAGATTTCCCCTTATCAGTACCAGTTTATAACAAAAACGGAAACAGGGGAGCTGAAACAGCAGAGGCAGAGCAGAAGAATACCAAAGACAGCAGTGGGGAAAAGGGTGAGTGAATAAATAAAGGGGGTGAGGGTAGCAACAGAGAAATGGTGGAAATGTAACCAGTGCCATCAGCAGTAGAAAGCATATTGTTTTAAATGAACAAAGCTATCAAGGGAAACATCTTCAGGAAAATTCTGTAAATAAGAATGTGTGTGTGTGTGCATGCATGCATGTTTGTGTGTGTGTCTGAGGGATGAAAGGCAGGGCATGGTGGATGTGGAGGAAGGCGGGGGAGGAGACAGCTTACTCGCAAGTTCTGTGAAAAACCTACACAAACAATTGAGAGTTTATACAACCCTGAGGGTTGGCATTTTCAAATCTTCACCACTTCTGTCAACAGACAAGTCCAGTTGTTACCAGAATATTAGACTTGATTGTGTAAATATGTATGTCCCAAAATTAACTACTTCTATGTACCCTAAATGACAGACTTACCAACCTCTTAATGTCCTCCATCAGTTAGTTACTATACGTGAGCCCATACAATGCAAAGTAAAAGTAAATACACATTTTCTGCAGTTTGTACCCAATTCTAGGCATGTGTGAAGGCCGTCCATAGTTTTTTTTTTTTACTATTTTCATTACATCATTATTATGTTGCTTGCCTTTTTTACAGTACTGAGATACAGGTCTTAACCTTGAGGCAACTTAACATACAGAGCAGTGTGGCAATCCATCATATTATAGATATGATATATTTCATGATCTATGGGTCATGCCCAAGAGTAGGAATGCTTTTATTGAGATTTCCATGGTGTCATGAACATTTAGACAACATTCCTAGGTGTTGTGTCAAGTACTATCACACCAAACTGGGGAGAGAATATGGCCCAATGGCTAGGGCAGTCAACCTCGGTGCTGGGGAACCTGGTTCGAGTCTCGGCAGGGATGCTCAACATTCTGTAATTCTGGGAAAATCTCTTCATCTCCTCATGCCTAACAAAAATGTATGTGTCCGTCTGTAACATAACTGGTACTCATGTAAAACGCTCTGATACCTTTGGGGTCTAGTTTGCGCTATATAAAACTCCACCAACCAAAAAAAACTCCACAAACTGTAATCCTTAAATGGTTACAATTCAAATAAGCATACATGAAGCTGTGATAGTAAAGTGGGTTAGGCTTTGGACCCTGACCATGAAGTCACTCCTTTGTGGGCAGGTATTCTGTTTTTTTCACTTTTTTCCTCCAAAAGTATTGCAAATATTTGCAGCTATTGGCTCCTGCTTCACAAATATGTTTGTCGCGGTCTGTACCTTGTTGCGTTTCTTGCACGACAACTCTAACGTACACTGTTGGCATGTTTTATTGAACTCTTGAATTGATATTCAGAATTGGTGTTCATCAGCTTTGGCGCCTTACTCACTTGATAAATGAATAAATCCATGAATAAAACAATTTGAGTGTGGGTTTATGTATGCATGAAGCAATTGATATTTCCTGCTCTGGTCTATCCACATTGAAAAGAAGAGAGTTGCTTCCGAGCCATAGCCTCTAAAGCCCCACTGATGCAAGATGCGGTGTGCTCTAATAAAGAATATAACTGGTAAAGAGACTGTTCATAATGCAGCCAGAATCTATGATGATAATAATGATCAAAATATGAGTGCAGTGGAGGTATGTTCTGAGGCACAGGAGACTTCATCAACATGTTAACTTTATGAGTCTGTCTTCCATCCACCTTTTGGCTAAGAGTGCTTGAACAAAACATTTGACACATTTGCATTTAAAAACCTAAAATACCTTCCCCGCGATATACATTCAAGCCAATAAATGCTATTTAGGCCAAGACATGTCAGTGCAAGGTAGAAACAATGGCACACTGCCCCTTTCTTCAGTTTTACCTCGGGTGCCTGAATGCTCATTCACTTGGCATCTATATAATAGGCATATTTGCAGTGTCCAGCTCACCCGAAGGAGGCCCGTTGGTGCCCTGACAGATAATGGATGTTTATTTTTACCCAACTCAACAGTAATTATTTAATCGACCTCGAAAGGATGGAAGGCAGAGTGGACTCACCGGAATTCAAACCTGTGACCATGTGGTCAAAGAGAAATTCCTGGAGCATGTGCAAAAGTTCATTGAGCCACCAGACCCCAGTCACTGCGATCTCCTAATGCATGATTTCGGAAAATAGACCCACGTATGCATTGATAGCCCATACATAATTGCAGTACTTTGCTGTAGTTTGATGTCACCTGGTAATGGCGGAATGATGCTGTTAAAAATTGATTTAAAAGAAATCATGGGACCACGCAGAATAAGAGAGTAAAAAGGCTTAAGCAGTCAGTGTGAAAGTGAACATAAATAAACGGTATTGTTGTCATATAGCCAGGTTTCGGAAGCACCATTGTTTGAAATAATAAAGGCGAGGGGTGGAGTGTGTGTGTATGCCTGAGGGGTGAAAACATGGTGGATGCGGAGGAAGGAGGGGGGAAGCTTCGGTTGTCTTGGGAACCAGGACACAACAATGTGATCAGATACCAGGAGCAGCCACAAGAAGAGGCACGGAAAGGGCACCAGCTGGGAGTACACAGCAGTAGCAGCAACAACAAAGAAGTCCAGGAAAGGCAACAGGGTGCAAGGCAGCGAAAAAAAAATATTGATGCACTCTATGTTCATTCCACAGGTGCATATTCATGGCCCCAGCTCCCGGCATTTCCATGTGTGCATTCTGACGTTTCTCTGATTGGAGGACAGTCGTGGATGACGTTATATTCTTTTACGGTGTCCTCCAATCAGAGAGCACATTGACACGCATTATTGGGAATCCAAAACACAAATGTTTTGGATTCCGGATCCAGGCAGTTCCAGGCAGGAGTGCGCGACCCCCTTTGAATGAGTCCACGGCCCACCTGGGGGTCGTGCCCCACAGATTGAAGACCCATGGTATAAGACACTTAGATATAGATAGAAAAGACAGAGTGCAGTGTTAACTAGTAATATTTTGTCTGATTCAGCTCTAGGCACAAGGTTAAAAGTTCGCCAAGGTCTCAAACTGACTCGTTGGGAATAATAACGTTTACTTGGTGCTCAGAACTCGATGCTATGGTTTGCCACAGGTTTTACAAGTTGTACATCGACAGTTGTTTTGCACCCAGTCTGCAATTGCCTATGTTTGCTTTGATCCGAAGGCTTTGTGACTCTTTACTACTCTCTACTACTCAGTCTCTACTACTCTACTCTCTACTAATTCTCTACTACTCACTCTCTACTACTCACTCTACTACTCACTCTACTACTACTCACTCTCCACTACTCTATACTACTCACTCTCTGCTCCTCACTTACTACTGACTCTCTACTACTCACTCTACTACTCTCAATTAATACTCTCTACTACTCACTCTCTACGACTCACTTTCTAGTACTCTACTACGCACTCTACTACTCACACTCCTACTCACACTCTACTACTCACTCTATTACTTTCTCCTACTCCCTCCCTACCTACTACTCTCTACAACTCTCTACTACTCACTAGTACTCACTCTACTAACACTCTACTACTCACTCTTTACTACTCATTCTTTACTACTCACTCTCTAATACTCACTCTCTAATACTCACTCTCTAATACTCTCACTACTCACTCCACTACTCTTCTACTTACGCTACAACTCTCTAATACTCCCTTCTCACTCTACTACTCACACTCTACTACCCTCTACTACTCACTCTACTACTAACTATACTCACTAATACTCATTCTAGTACTCTCTACAACTCACTACTACTCACTACTACTCTATAATAATAACTATTACTCTCTAGTACTCACTCTACTACTCTACTACACACTCGCTAATCCTCTACTACGCACTCTCTACTACTCACTCTCTACTACTCACTATTACTCACTCTACTACGTACTCTCTACTACTCACTTTTGACTACCCTCTACTCTACTCTCACTCTACTAATCACTCTAGACCCTACGATCAGCCCAGCTCTCCTACACTGTGGTTCCCAGCACCAGAAAGACCAGATCGAGAGGCCGTCCTTCTCCTTCCTAGCGGCCCGAGCCTTGATCGCCCTTCCACTCCACATCAGACAGACAACATTGCTGCCCATCTTCTCAAGAATCCTCAAAATCTGGCTCCTTGACAGAACCCCCCCCCCTTGATGGACTGGAGCCTGCTAACCCCCACTCCTCACCCCACCCCCTCCAGCAACTTGAGACCCTTACGGGTGAGTAGTCGCGCTTAACAAACGCTTGATTGAGGTAAATATCAGAATTGTAATACAAATATATTCTAACATATGCCTGTATTCAGGGAAATCTGAAAATGTTTTTTATCTTCCCATTCTGTGTGTCTGTTCAGTTGTTGTCCTAGAAAGCACGAAAGACAGCATGGAAAGTCACCCACAAGAAGCATCATTTTCTGTATTTTTCCACTTTTAAGATTAAATGCAAACAGGATCCCCATTGTATTCTGTCTGTATTTATCTGTGAGAATCAATAAAATGGAAAACTGGGAGCCTTATTATGAGATAGAATGCTTTAAGCTGTGCAGATAGATTTAGGGTAAAATGGAGCTTACAGAATGTAGATTTTAGTAACATATGACCATAAGTAATGCATTATTAAAAGCGTGCACTTCACAGCCCAGTTGTTAACTCTTTGTACTACCACTCATAAAAAAACAAATCTTTGCAATCACAATGCTTGGAGTGATTATAGCAATTAAAGCCAGAACTGCTCCTAAGCACCCTTTATATTTGCAGATTAAATCATAGTGCAGGATGTGCATTTCATTCAGGAAAGCAGGCACCCTAGCATGAAGGTCTGCCTGGCCTCTTCATTTTACAGCACAGAAGCCTCAATTAGCTTCAAATGAAGTATTTAAGGATAGGAATAAAGTGTCCCAGATGGTTGTCATTTCCTAAAAGGAAGAGCACATGTTTTGGATTGCAGGCAGAAATAAGTCCCAGAAATGCGCGACCCCCCTCGGGGTCGCGCCTCAAAGATTGAAGACCTCTATTCTAAGGTGACATCCATATATATGCATTTGCAATGGAAAGTGAGGAAAGGTGTCAGTGCATGGAGTCTTCCAAAGAAGTCTCTCCACCATTGATGGATCAAGTAGCATAGAGCCACTATCAAAGGAAAGAGCTTGTTCCAAGATGAAGAAGTGGGGATCTATCCCTAGTTTTAACCACCATTTATCCATCAGTAGCACTCTCAAGATGCATTTCCAGTCATGCCATTCACTTTGGGTACAGTCCTGAAGGTATTTTTCCACCATGTCGATGATGCACTTTCCTTGCAACAGTTTGTCCTGGTTCTCAGGCATTCTCCTGTGCGAAACTTAATGACCTTCCTTATCGACTCAAGCCACACGATTGTAACTTCCTCTCTCCTTGCCTAACTTACTAAAAGAAAGACATTATTCTAACTAAAAGAAAGCTCCTTCACCTGCAACACAAAACGTGAGAAAGAACAGATTCCACAGCACACCTGAAATTCAAACTCTGAATTCGAAAGCGAGAGTTTTCAGGGACTTGCATTTCAGGTGTACAAATTTCAGCGAACAGAAAAGAAACATCATATAAGCTTTACGAATTCACATAACATTAATGCAAATTTCAAATACTGCATTTACCTACATGAGAAATAACATAATTACTAAGCACATTTAATACACGAAAAAGTGTCAATTGCACAACACATGTTTTTCATGTTGATGTTTCCTGTTAGTTACATTCACATTCTACCACAAACGTCCATGCTACTTGTCAATGGCCTAAAATACACCATGTATTCATGATAATGCATCTCAAAATTCTAACACTTCATGATAATACAACAAGTGACTATATGCAGGCGCGCTCTACACATTATTGTGATACACCCCTACAAATAGACTGAATTTGACACTTCAACGACACTGAGGCCCTGATTCTGAGTTTGATACAAACTCCGATCCCTTTACAAATCACTGTTTACGGAAGAAATGGAATTATAAATTGTGTAGCAAACATCACACAACTGGGTACATTTTGTCAGGTCTATCCTTTAGAAATTTACTTGGCAATAAGTAAATGCATTTAAGTATGTATTTGTAAGTATGGTATCCTGATACAAGCAGAAGTTGGTGCAGAATGTACCAATACCACAAGCAATTCTCCATTTTCTTGGGAAAACTCAGAGTAGGAGTTACTTACTGCACCCAGTAAATGCCTCATTCAAGGGGAATGTTATATTCTGGGTGCGGTCAATATGCCACCTAATTCCAGCTCTCTCATAATATTGGCCCCTTTCTCCAGCGAAACACCTTATCGTTCTCAAAAGTAGAATATTTGCTGTATTGCTAATGCTTTCCTAGCTGTCGGCAGTCCCTAGATTTCCCCTTCATGCGCCTGCTTCCCTAGTCTTGCACATGGGGTTCCATAGATTTCTTCTGTACGTGCCTGCTTCCCTAGTCTTGCACCTGGGGTTCCATAGATTTCTTCTGCACGTGCCTGCTTCCCTAGCTCTGGGCTCATTCAGCATCATGATCTTATCTGGTATTTAAGTGCAATAAACTATTCAGCTTGTAGACTACCCCTGTAATACGACCTTATGTAGCATTTGTTTCGCTGATTACTCTCAGTGAGGGACTGCCCGTTAATGCCATCTGCAGCCCTTCCATCTGCTGGCGCCCCGGCCACATTCTCTAGTTCCCCTGGTAATTAGGGAAGACACCGGGGATGAGAGAAAGAAGAGAGAAATGTTTTAACATTTTCCCAGGGCTCCTTTTGGTTGACAGTCCGTCCCTAATCACTCTCCCCACATCAGCATCTTTGTACAAGCCGCAGTCATCTACTTGAGTTTGTAACCTCCAGGGTAAGCGCGGAAGCAGGTTATTCACCGTACTGATGACAAACTTCGCATGGCCCAATCAGTAGACTGCCTTCAAAAGAGCTTTACACATGGCTCTTTGACCAATGTTAGGCTTGCACTGGTAGTTCGCTACGCCTGGAGGCTCCTGCCGAAGCAGCGAGCACTATACAACAAATGCACTTGATTGATTACTTTCCCCACTCTAACTGCATTCCATGCTAAGTTCTGCCCGTCTGCACTGCATTCCTGGTGGAAATATCAAATACATTAAACATTAGTAAATAGCAATATACTCCCGGTTAAAATAACCAATATTCTTTTTTCTTCTGTGTTTTACGCTGTTTCGAGATTATGTTTACCTCGTCTGATTTATGTTGCTGCTCCTGGTGTTCATGGTCTTTCGGTCACAACAAAATGAACGACTTAAGCTAAATTAAAATAATAATAAATAGACGGTGCAATATTGTGCATGAGCCCGTCCCTTCCTGCCGGTGAACATGCGCGCTCTTGGGAGCAGCCCTTTCATCCCTTCAAAGACCAATCTAAAGTCTCAATTGGAAACCGCTCGACTGGAGGAGCCGCGCATGAACGAATAACCCCAGGTTCACAACACACCCCGACGGACGAAGCGAGAGGTTACAAAGGTTCGGGGAAAGGCCTTCATCTTTCACTGAAATGGAAACAGATGGACAGGAGGGATAAAAGCGACAGATCTATCCACTGCCCATTCAAATGAAACGGACTTGGGGAGGAACAGCAGAGTCCCGGCCTCCTTTTCCCGAGACAGGACATTGAATTTGATGAGAACAACCAAAGGAACAGGCTTCCAAGAACAGGCGAGGGGACCCAGCCTTAACCTCCCATTGAAATGCACTGGGCGGAAGGAGGAACAAGCAGAGAGCAACAGGTGGTCGGTTTAACTTGACAAGAAGCTTTACGTGCCTCGACGAGAGGAGCCCATGATTGAGGCATGAAGACGGGCTGGCAGTGGAAGCTTTCATCCCACCGGAACCAATCCGAATGCAGGGGAGGGTTAGGGAGAGTGTGTGACTTCAGTCACAAGCATCTACAACTGGGAGAGATGAGGCCCAGTGAGTGATTGGACACATACTTCGCAACCTGAATTGGATTGCTGTATATGCTTTCTTGCTCAAACGCTGCTAGCACAAAGTGTTGGTGCAGAAATGCCCGGTTTCCCAGTAACATACATGAGCAGCACCAGCACATTTTTTTCTCTACATTTTGGGACTGTTCCTGATTTTGTAATAGGATCATCTGTACCACAAATCCCAGAATACAAAAAGCCTGGGCGGGGTAAGCTACTCAAGCATGGAATGTGGCCACGTGACAATTTTTTAGATGTAAAACACAAACCTAGGGGTAAATGTATAAGAAACTGACGCATCTGTATATATGCAGGGGCGGAGGAGACACTAAATTCTGGGGGGGGGGGGGACAGGGACAACCTTTTGGACTTTCCAGTGACCCTATACAAATCACCGCCCGTTAAACAAATACAATCGCATACATTCGAAGTGAAATATTAAGAAAAGCAGGCATGTTGTCACAATTTTCATTTATGCTTTATTGTTATTTACCTTCATATAGTAATCAGACCAAATGTTAAAAAAAACATGTATATGAATCATCTTGATGCACCAAGCAAACATAGGTGGCTGACTTAGGGTGGGGTCGTCGTGTTTGCAAGTGCATTATGATTTGAAAAGTACCTGCTGCTGCATTCTTGGTCTCCAGCAATTTTCAGGCAACAATAAAAATGTGAAGATGACTTTGGTGATTAATGTTCTTCATTGAGAGAGATCGAAGGTTTGTCTAGTGGAAGTTTTTTGGTAAGGTAGACACAGTGGGTTAATATGCCTGCTGCAAAGAATGTGTACCACGCAGATCACAAAATGCATATCATGTAAATTGGTCAGTGAGTTACTGCTTTCGTCTGAGAGATTCTGTTGGTATTTGCAGTTTATAAGTTACAATCCTAACATTGAACAGTGAGCTATTAACCTTCATCAAAGAGCTGCATGAAAACTTCAAGGTATAGATTAGAACATTATCATTTTCCCCAGTAGTTCCTTATCCTAATGTTGGAAAATCGGTTAATTAAGATAGAAATCAATTCTGATTATTAAAGAGAAACCCCCAACCATGGTGTTATGTTTTAAATTCTGAGTGTGTGCTTCTTTAGTGTTGCAAAGCCATCCTGTGCCCTGGGCACTCCCCTACGTTTTGCTGACCGGTACTGGTGGTACCTGACTCTGACTGACCCTGGCCTCTGCCTGAACAGGCACAGGGCCAGTGCTATTCTGAAAGATACACTTAAAGATACTGTGAAAACACCTACATACACTAGGGTGCACTATGGGTTAGGGTAACCCTATGATTGGCATGACCTCTCCTATAAGGCCCTAGTTCATAGTAGGGCAGGGAGATTAGAACTACATTTAAGTCCCTAGAATATATTAGGGCATGGCAGTTTAGAGGCCAGCAGTCCTTTCTGCGTTTGCATGTGTGCACTGCTGAAGCCTGAGGTCAGTTTAAAAGCAGCCCTGTGTTGTAGGACTGCTTCTAAAATGCAAATTGTGCCCAGACTCGACTTTTGGGTTTGGGGAACTTATATATTGATCAACTACAATGCTGGGGCAAAATTAAGTTGAGTGGAAAAAAAATTCCACTTAACTATGGCTGTATCATATTTGCATCAAAAGATCAGGAACCCAGGGTAATGGATTCAGAGACCTAGTTTGTGTGTTATGGTTACTGCATAAGTTATGTCAGTGCTTACCAAAACAGAGAAGAAAGAAAAATTTCTTTCTAGAGTCCCCTCACACCCCGGTGAGTGAGGGGACTCTAGAAAGAAATTTTTCTTTCTTCTCTGTTTTGGTAAGCACTGACATAACTTATGCAGTGACCATAACACACAAACTAGGTCTCTGAATCCATTACCCTGGGTTCCTGATCTTTTGATACATGTAACTGGAGGCCGACCTAGCTTTGTTTATCCTCCTTCTCCCTCTGTTTCTTAACTACTGTATCATATTTGCCACATAATACATCATCTGCTGCATAATCTAACAATTTGACCCAAAACAATTTTGTAGCTCAAACGGTTCAAAAATTACTAAAAGAAATGTGACTTATGTTGCTGTGAACTGTACGGCCCTTTGCAAAGGTTGACTGGTCACCTTTCCCTGTGCTGCATTTGTATGTTACACAGGTACTAAGGAGGCAAAAGCTTTGCAGAGGCTATTAGTATGTATAAATATGTTAAAATAATAAAGTATCATTAAATGCACCGCCTTACGCTGCAGCCTTTTTATTGTTGCGTCATGTTGACCATGAAGTTTGCAAACTTAGGGGCTGATTACGAAGGCAGGCGGACTCCAGTCCGTCTGCCGTCGAATCGGAGAATGAGACCGCTGGCCTTCGAGGTGGTGGCAATGCAACTGCCACTGTGGGGTTCGCAGGGCCTATCTTTTACATTGCAGCAGGTGCTGCTGGCTGCATCATCTGCCGCAATGTAAAAACTGACATGTCAATCTATCAATCATAGCATTTGTAAAGCGCACTACGTACCTGTGCGGGTCTCAAGGCGCTAGGGGGGGGGAACTGCTACTGTTCGAAGAGCCAGAGGAGTCTCTTGAAGGTTAAAAGGTCTTCGGTTTGTCCTAGGCGGATGGGGAGGGTGTTCCATTTCTTTGTGGCGAGGTGGGAGAATGATCTGCCACCGGAGGTCACTCTTCATGTGCGGGGAATGATGGCGAGGGCGTGTTCTGCGGATCGGAGCTGGCGGGTGGGGGTGTAGAAGCCGAGTCGTCTGTTGAGGTACGCCGGTCCGGTGTCGTGGAGTGCCTTGTGTGCATGGGTGAGGAGCTTGAAGGTTATCCTCTTGTTGATGGGGAGCCAGTGCTTGTCTTTCAGGTGGGGTGTGATGTGGCTGTGGCGGGGTATGTTTAGGTCGTGCAGAGGCATTCTGAATGCGTTGCAGTCGTGACAGGAGTTTGGCCGGGGCTCCTGCATAGAGTGGATTGCCGTAGTCCAGTCTACTGCTGACGAGGGCTTGGGTGACCGTCCTTCTAGTTTTGGTGGGGATCCACTTGAAGATCGTGCAAAGCATGCAGAGGGTGTTGAAGCAGGTGGAGGAGACGGCATTGACCTGCTTTGTCATGGAGAGTGTGGGGTCGAGAATGATCTCTAGGTTTTGTGCGTGGTTGGTGGGTGCTCCTAGTGCCGTTGGCCACCAGGAGTCGTCCCAGGCCGATGGGGTTGAGCCGAAGATGAGGATCTCTGTCTTGTCCGAGTTCAGTTTGAGTCAGCTGTCCCTCATCCAGTCGGCGACAGCCTTCATTCCTTCGTGGAGGTTGGTTTTTGGAGTGTGGGGGTCCTTGGTGAGCGAGAGGATCAGCTGGGTGTCGTCGGCGTAGGAGATGATGTTTAGGTCGTGCTGTCAGGCGACGTGGGCGAGTGGTGCCATGTAGACGTTGAACAGCATTGGGCTGAGGGATGAGCCTTGGGGTAGGCCGCAGATTATCTCGGTGGTTTTGGAGCGGAAGGGGGGAGGAGGTCCCTCTGTCAGGTCCCATGTCTGGGGGCTGCGGGAAAGGGGCCCGCTATGGGCCTCCAATGTCCCTTTCCGCCAATTTTTCCATCGCGGGTGAACTGCCATGGATAGGCTGACGGGTAAGGGGTAATGTAAGCCTTACTGTGGTGCCTGGTAGGCACCACCAGCATTGTAGGAACCAAGAGCCCCTCCGCCACACTGGCGGGCTCAAGTAGCCAGTCGGGTGCGTGGCGGTTGGTCTTTCCGACCGCCAGTAAAGCGCCCACCATTTTAATATGGTTGGCGTTGATGCAGTCACAGATGGCAGTGGGTCTGCCAATGACGGGGTGACGTGGCGGTTCCACCTTCATTATAATCACCCTCTAAGTTTGGTGTGCATGCAAATCCTACATTGCCAACCCCTGGTAAGTTGCACCACTACTGCTGAAAAAGGCCAATGAAGGTACCAATGGGTGCGGTTGACTGGCCTCAAGGATCTTGTGACCTCAGTGACAGTCACTGTTGATCTAGGGTGTGCTTCTTTGTATGCCTGCTCGCAAGACTGGAGGTGAACTGCAGTATGGATTGTGGTGGACAGGCTTTCCAGGTTAACTCACACTTGCCACCGTTGGGGTTCACCTGCGGGTGCTAAGACACCAGGGCTTCTAAGGTCTATCGGGCCTTCTAAGGTGTAGCATCGGAATGAGCTCTGTCAGGAGTGCGGTCTGGTGGACTGGTCATGAAGGCTGAAAATGGTAATCCAGTTCCGAATTCAGCAGCTCTGGCCAGAGTGCCACATCCTCTCCCACACTGAACACCATAGTGCCCCACTGAGAGAAACTTGCACTGCCTTCAGCTACAACTCAATTGTGCTGCAACTAAATTCAAATTATGCACTAGACAACAGTAAAATACTGTCTGAGAAAAAATGAATAACACCCTGAAAAAAGCAAACACTCATAAGGAATGCAAGAATAAGCAAATCATGTGAAATGTATTCAGGAACAACATGGTTACCGTAACAGTTTTAAACTCATTATTCAGAAATCATTAAGTGATTTTGCCTGAAAAATTCAGGACATGGCTACAGGACCAGGAAGGGACCCGTTTCTAAGTCCATTGATTATATCCTTTCAAAATGTAAGCAGTTTGGTTAAAAAAAAAATTACATCCCTGAACACAGAGCCGCAGTTCACATTTTATAAGCTAAAATAATTACAACAGTTGAAAACGATCATATTAAACATTTTCACTCCACTCATCAACCAGGTATTGCAGTCCCTTTAGAAATGGTGCACTTCCCCCTTGAAAAACAATGTTGTTCAAAGAAATAAGAAAAAAGAAAGTAGCGCTTTCACTGGTAAACTCTGTAAAGTGGTTCTAATGTGTGTGGGTGTAAATAACAATCTGGCCTGTCTGCTGACCACTCTGTATTGCTTAATTTAGGTATTTCATTTTTTTTCTCTCCGTCCCGAGGTTTTTCTTTGGAATTATAAAACGGTCAGTAAATGAGGAAATATTCTGCCAAAGTGTCCGCCTATTTTGGATCCATTTCACAGAGAAACAAATGAAGAAAAGGAGATGCAAGAGAGATTAATAGGAGCTCTTGAAATCAGAACTTAAGGATGAGCGAGACAGAGACCGAAATGGGTATGAAGGACAAGAGACAGTTTTTCCCCCTTCTCTGCCCTTCCCAGGCCTCCGAGCCTTCCTGCAGCATAACAAAGGGCAAAGGGCGGGGGGGGGGCCTCTTTGACTCCAGGCAGGTCAAGTGCAGGGCCATTAGGAAGCGCTTTCACGTGCTAATGATCCTGCAGAATAACAGAAGGGAGAGGGGAAATTCTTTTGTCCACTCGTCCCCCACCCAAAATCTTGGGGTGGACATATCCCCCGCGTCCCCCACACTTCCTACGCCCATGTATATATGAATCAGTTTCCCGGCGCCTCCATATGAAACCCTTGCGCCACCATGGTTCCGCCGTATTTACAATTCAGCGCACCATGGTGCTAAGATTGACAGATGCGTCACAAATTCTGATGCATCTGTTGCCGCAAACGTGACGCATTGCTGGAGTTGCTCATGAAAGTGACACAACTCCAGCAATGTCCCACAACAGATAGGTGAGTCCCATTTAAAAAGCCTTGCGTTATTTCTTACGCCTGGTCTGAGCAGGCTTAGGGATTTTGACGCAGTGAAGGCGTAGCACAATGCAGTGAAATGTTGTAAATTTCACAGCGTCAGTTCTACATCGCTTTTTGCATGGGAACGCCCACCCTGCATACATTATACCTGCCGCAGGTATAATGTGATGCAGTGCTTTACATGGTGGCACATCTCCCCAGATGCGTCACATTGTAAATTGAACAGAACATGGAACATTTTTTACGCCGCTGCTGTGTCACAAAAAGTGTTGCAACAGCGGCGCAGGAGTGTTGCAAGTGAAAGATACTTGGCGTACCATACACCCCAATGTTGCCGGTTTCACATACTATTCAGCACCTCATAAACAATGCTCCCAAATTGATATGGTTTGGGCGGCTGACAGAATCATGAACCACTGTACAATAGAACTATGTCCTAGAGTGACGTCTGATCACAACCCTATACTGATCGAAATTAATATACCGACTAAAAAACAGGAGTTCAGACAATTCACTTTCCCGAGCTATCTCTTTTCAGATACAACTTTTACTGCCCAGCTTAAACTACACATTACTGAATTTGTAGAGACTAATTTAAACTCTGTGGCAGTAGTACACGTCTGGGTTGCTTGCAAAGCTAGCATTAGGGGCTTTGCACAACAATATGTCTTACGAATAAATTCAGAAAGATAGAAAGAGATTAAAACATTGACTTCTAGCCTTATATCTTTGGAAAATAAGCTAGTACAAGCTTTGCAGAAAGAAACACCTAATGCCGACCATATAGAGATGGATTTGATCGATCTGAAGCTAGCTACCAAAAAAATCATTATAGAGACATAGTCAGAAACTGCACCAATATCATCTTTCGCAGTATGAAAGTGGGGACAAAATAGGAAAATTATTAGCATACAAAGTTGCTGACAAGAAAGCAAAAACTATAATTAAAGTTATTAAAGATGCTGAGGCTGTTTATCATACTCACTCGGAAGATATACTAGATCAGTTTGTTAACTATTACACCAGGCTATACACACCTGAGAACTCCACGTCAAGTGACCATATTTTATCTTACATTAATAAAAATCTGGCCAATCAAAATGACGGAGAGAGGTTTAATCAACTGGAGGACAATATCTCTATTATGGAGATAAGATCAGCGATCATGCTCTTAATTATAGTCCACTACTGAAAGAAGTGGCTCTGTCTTTTAAAAAATTGCACAAGATCCCGCTGAGCCTTGCTGGTCTGATTACCTTAATTAAAATGAAAATTGTCCCCAAATTTCTTTACTTATTTAGATGCACCCCACTACGACTTAATAGCGTGTTTTTCAAAAGACTTGATGGGTTATGCAGCAGTTATATATGGGGCTATAAGAAAGCTCGTAGATCAATCCAATCACTGAAACTATCCACTGAGAAAGGTGAAATGAGGTTCCCTGATTTTAAATTATATTTTTTTTCTATTTTTTTCTCTCGTCTTCAAAGTTTGCTTACCATTAAACTGCCTCAATTTTTTTTCTATCAATTTATGCTAGGCTCAGATAGCAGTTATTTTCTATTGAGGGGCCATGATCCTAACTTCTTCAAGCGTGTTAAATTTAAGACTGCAAGAGAAATTATCACCATCTGGAACACCATTATGAATTATGGGAAATTCTCCTTATTTCACTCAGACTTACCTCTATGGGATAACCCAGGTCTCCCTGGAATTTTTTCAGACTGGGCAGGGATCTCCTGGGCTAGATGTGGCGTTCGTAAATTAGGATACCTTTTCGGACATGAGGGCCTCTCAGATTTTACTTTACTAAAAACTACATATAATCTGGACGATGGTATGTACTTTAAATACATACAAATGAGGGACTTTCTAGTGTGGAAAATGAAAATTAAAGAAGTTGCCCAATCAGAGATTTTAAATTGTTTATACTCTGACAAAACTAAATCAGTTATTAGTGAGGGGTACCAATGTCTAAATAATTTAAAAATGGATGACTGTGGCAAACTTGCTATTAAATGGACCAATAGGGTGGGTATAAATATAACACCAAATCAAATTTCGGGATCTCTACACCAAATCAATCATGTGGTTCAGTCCTCTAGCCTAACATTACAACATTATAGAACTATATGCCAACTCTATTATACCCCGCAAAGAATATCTAGCTGGGACGGCAACAATGATGTTAGCAGCCGCATGAAGTGTCCTAAATGCGATTTAAATGCCGCTGACCTAATGCACATGTTTTTCTCTGGGTGAGTTTTGGAAAAAAATAGAAGACATACTTTCCCATAAACAAATAACCAGCCCGAAATTTACTGCACAGCTGATCATACTTGACTTGCAGGATATAAATAGCACATTCAAAGATCTCATCACCATCTTAATCGCTTGTGCGCGACTGGTCATAGCCAGAGCATGGATCTCTCCTAATCCTCCGCATATCTCGGAATGGTGGGCTTTAATCAAGGAGATACCGATGATGGAACTTTCACTAGCAAAACTAAGGGGACATCAATCTCTAAGGAAAAGAGAGAAAATTTGGAGATCTTTTATGTGATATTATTGTTTGGGCTATGCGGGCTACAATCACTATTCTTTTGAATTACGAAGTAATGAATTGCTTTTTATGTGTCCCTCTGTATTACTAATTACTGTGTATGATGTGAACATTGTATGAATTTTTTATGTTTCTTTTTCTCATGTATGTTTCTCCCGCAATGATAAATAAAAATATCCAAAAAAACGAAGTGTTGCAAGGGGCTTGTAAAGCTGCCATCAATTGTTTTGCCGTTTGTAATTCGTGTGCATCAGGAGTGGAAGGTGACCCAGGCAAAGCGCTGGTACAACAGTAGCCGTGCAGGCACACACCCTACTGTGCAATCAGATTGACCTGTCTCTAGCTGTGTCTGCTGTGCATTCTCATTTATGAGATCCCTTTATTGAGAGTAGGATGTAGATATAAAGTATACATTGCATTTTTTTCTTTCCCCATATATTTATTCATTCACCATTGCCTGCCTAGCGGGGTTTCATTCATTGTTAAAATTAGTGACATGAGCTTTTGTCAACATTCACTGGTTGTGAGTTCAGACAAAATAATATTTAAACAAATATAATGTTATGTTATTGACATTTATATTGCGCGCAGCTACTCCGAAGATTATCTGAAGAGGAATGTCTTCAGTTTCTTCCTGAAAATACTCAGGGAGCGGACAGCACAAAGCTCCACCGGAAGCTGATTCCAGGCCCTAGCCCCTATCGGTATGGGTGTTTTCTTGGTTGAAGGGGTGCCAGTTTCAATAGCGGCTATACAGGCAGTGAGGCAGGACCTCACGCGTACGTTGTGTTCTATGCCGGTGCCACAACTTGCTCACTGGGACTCCCCCATGGTGGCGGTGGCAGGGGGCACGTGTGCCTTGGGCTAGCTCTCGGCGGGACTTCCTGTCGGGCAAGTCTAGGCCCTGGGGGAAAGTGCGAGCACGGGACAGCCCAGGACTGATCTTTCCACTCCCCCCCCCCAGCCCGAGAGGCTTGATGCGAGTTAGGTACTCACAGGGGGATTCATGGCCCAAAATCGGGGTGGTGCTGGCTTCAGGGCTGGGGAAGTTTGTTTCTTAAAGGTCAGCGCACATGGGTAATGGCGTCCGTGTGTGGCTAATTACGAGGGCAGTATGTGTGTCACTGTCCGGCACACGTGGGTAATGGCGTCCTTCGGCGGCCATTTACAAGGTCAGCATGTTTCACTATGTCCGGCGCACGTGGGTACTGGCGTCCGAGCGCGGCCATTTGCAATTTTGTCGGCATGTCTTTCACGCTGCAGTCTCGCGGATTCGCCTTTTGCCACTATTTATTATGATGTATGCGTGGCTGCATAATGGGTGGCTGTCCTCAGGGACTATACAGACTGAGCTAGGTGTGCATGGACCTGCCTTTTGGCCGCGCAACACAGACTTCACCGGAGCGGAGATGACGCTTTCACTATCTAGATGCATACCGGCCTGTGGGTACTGGGTTTACTGGCTTCGAGCCGCTTTCTTCGGCCACCCCCCCATTTGGTCATTATTTTCCTTTCTCTACACTTGCTGTGTTGAAGCGTCTTTCTGCCCTCGCATTGCATGGTCGCCCTCCCCTCTCCGATTGGCCTTCTCGCGGGGCTTGGGGTGTATCTTTCTTTTTACATCGACCTATGCAGGCTCCTTTAGTAAGCGGCAGCTCTCCTGCCGTTCCGCTTTTCCAGGGACATGCCTTTGCAGGAGTCTGGTACTGTGCAGTATTGGCAGTGTGTTTCTTCTTGCCGATATCTGCTGAATTGCCCATGGTGCCCTCTTTGCATGTGAACGTTAGGCACCGCCTAACGCTTATGAATGTAACTACTTGGCATTCATCTTGAAGGTTTTTTATGCGTAAGGTCTCGGCATCTGGGGCACAGGAGGATTTATTTCAGTGCAGGTCTCACATTCCTGGGCGTTCCTTCCGCTCCGTAAGGTATGGGGCTACATGTGCTTCACACTTCGGTGCGTGCACACGGGTGCCGCTGCAAGCTTGTTCCAGGTTTTAGAGACTGCGGCACAGTGGGGAAGTCTGCTCTGGTGATGCCACCGCCTTCGGGTGTGCAGGATGTGGTAGTATGTATGGTTTATACTCGCCGCCATGTCTGTATTATGTTGTTTTACAATTTTTACGGTATGAAATAAGAGTGACCAGATTGACATCGCTAAGGCCACGGTCAGTCAATTTCAGCACTCACTCGGTCCTGCCTTCGGGCCTAACGGCTAGGGCGCTCTCCTGGGGAGCTTGGTTCGAGTCTAGGTTATGACGCCGAACATCCTGTGATGCTGGGCAGAGTACTTGATCTTACCATGCCTTATTTGTTTGTGTCCCCATGTTACCCAACTGGTGCCATTTGTAGTGCTCGGCTACCCTTTTTGGTTAGGGCCTTATATACCCCTTATTCCTTTCCTTTGATTGGCCAGTTGGTGCATGGTAGGTTGTCAGGTACCTATCGTTAGCAGGCAGTGACTCGGTGTGATTATGGTGGTTCGGTATCTCCCTGGACCCCGGGGGAGTAAGGGTTGAAGCATCCCCCCACCCCGCCTAGCATTTCAATTGTAGAACACGCCGTCACTCGTAGCACGTCTCCGGGCAAGAGAGAGGCTGGTGGACGCTCCATGTCTGTGCAGGTCTCTATGTTACCCAGAGGTTCACTGAACGATACCTGCCAAATAGGTAGTAGGATTTTACGGCTTTCATCAGCAGGCACTCAACCACAAGTCAGGGGGAGGATCCTTCCATAGACAAGGTGATTAGAACTCTCCTTTTTTGGGGTCTATCTTCTCATCTGAGAAGGGACACAATCAATTTCGGAAGTATCTTTAAAGGAGAAGAACTTTGAGGTCTGCTTGTAGGCCTTGGATGAGGAGGTGTCCCTGGGTAGAAGGGTAAGGACACGAGTTAGATGCCATTCTTATATAATACACAATAGTGCTAGGGTCATCTCCTGACCTAGTATACCACCAATTTACTCTGTTACAAGACATGTATACACTATTGCCTTGCGCCACGCAAGTGTTTGTCCCACCCTACTCCCTTCAAGTATTTATTATGGAAAAACTAGTTGTCGAACCTGACTAACAGGCTTGATCTTGATAGCATGGGGGGCATCTTTGGCCCCTGCCTGATTGCAGAGCACTTGTTGGGCATGTGAGGGGGGCAGGGCTGCTAATAGATGTTTATTGTCTCACCTGCAGGAACAGCGCTGGAAAACAGCCCTACTCACACAGGGGCCAACTGAACTAACTACAGGTATATAGGTCTTAGCACTCTGTGGGCAGTGTGCATCCCGCTGCAGCTGACAAACAGGCACTCTTTCTTATCTACACCAATATAGCGCGGACCTCTCTCCTTGGTGTCTGTGCGCTTCACATTAGGATCAAACCTGAAGCCGGATTTTGGTGGCACAGGGGTCCTTGCATCCACTTCAGGGGTCGGAGTCCGACCACATGGAAACAGGTTTCTACCCCCGGTGGGCATTTCCAGCCTTTCAACCATCTGAGGATTATAGTTGAGTACTTTTGAGTCGGGCAACAAGATACAACTGTTATTCAGCGCCTAGAAGGATTTTCATCTTATTGGCAGATTCTCTAACATTGGAACCACTGAGAGAACACTGCCATAGGTACAGAATTTAATTAGCGAGTATGAAAGGTCTTTTTACAGTTAATAGCGGCATGTCAAGTTGGAAGTGGCCTGGTGGGAGGGGAACGCTGAGGTCAGTTATGAAAGCCTGGAAGGCGGAGGTGCTCATGGGGAAAGAGTAAATAGGTACATTGGTCAAGCTTGTTTTAAGCTTTCGAGTAAAGATCTTAGAATGCACCTCAACGATCTCTTTACAAGAATGTTAGGTGGTCAACTAGTTCTCATACTGACAAGCAGGTTTGGACTCGCAGCGTGGCGCCATTGTTTGCCCCTGCCTTTTTGCAGTGATTTCCTCTGGTAGTGTTTTCTTGGTTGTGTTTTCTAAGTTGCATGATCGACGCTGAAGAACGACGCTACTCTCTTGGGGGTCACCGGAAGTATAATAAAGTATAAGGGCCTAACACACTGGGGTTGTGGGGCTGTGGGCACAGCTGTGCTGGGTGTAGGGCAACTTTTAGGGGTATGTTCCCTGTCCTCCACAAGTCTCTATCAAGGGGCAGTTATTTGGACATGCTCTTGGCTATGTCAGCGCGCTAATGTCAAGCATGTGTAGGAATGGGCAGGGCTAACTCTAGAACTGCTTATTCATACGTGCGGCAGTACCTCTAAGATACAGGCATGCCCCTTTCCTTCTCTCCGGTGGAGGGATAGCTCTCCCGGGGGCTACCTAGCAATGTGGGACATGGTTGGTTCAACACTTGGGGCCACTTATGGACAGCTGGTGGGGCTACCGGGGATGGGACCACAGCAGTCAAGCTTGTCATGTGTTGTATAGGCCACCCCGCATGGGTTGCAGGGTCTTCGCTGACTTTAACAGCATTTATACTTTGGATCTTTAGGAAGAGGGTATGCGCTGGTTCCACCCAGTGGGAGAATCAACAGCTGGAACTGATGAGTCTCAGCATAGCAGGTATCCCCTGTGGAATGTCGGGGGTTTCCCTTTATAATGCTTGAGCCGGGGCAATGTGTTTTTTCCATGGACAAGAAGTGGTGTGTTCTGTTGGAAACAATATACGGGGTTTATCATGCATTCCCGTTAGAGGATGGAATGTGTCCTTTTGTACAACAACCGGTGCTCTAGAAAGGGACCTGGATCCCGTCGAGCAAGGTAGCATTTTGCTTCTGCCTACGCTGGTTTTGGGCTTTTCATGGATCTGTTCTCTCTTCCAAGATACTCATGGGCTTCCTCCTATGTAAACCAAACCATGCCTTCCGGTTGGCCTGCCAGGGCGCGGAGCAGGTACAGGGAAAAAACACACTGGGGCCAGTGTGTGGGGCCCTGGGTCAACATGTCCAGGTTTGGAGTGCAACCAATTTTCTATGCACAGGCCAGTCGTATCAAGCTCACAGACACCATTTTGAAAAGAAAATTTAGGGCAGCAGAGTTTGGTAATGAGGAGCATACACGTCACACTTTAGTACCAGGTGGTATACTACCTTCGGCTTGTACTAAAGGTTTACTCAGGTTCTAGTGGCGATTTCTACTCAGCACATGTGACTAGCAGGTCAGGTGTATGTTTCCACTGGATAGGGTTAATAAGGAGTGCATTTGTTGGATGTGCAGCCTGCATAACGTTTTATTAGCTGGTATTTCGGTTTCATTATCTATTGTTGGACACCTTCACTTGCTGTGCAAATATACACTGGGACACACTACAGTGTAAGAATTTATATCTTTTGTCATAGTAATTTCACCTGTGCCACACAGGGGCCCCTACAGTATCCTCACATGCTTGGTTGTGGGGTAAACACATGTCAAATTAGTAAAGGTCTTATCCAGCTAGGTGAGATAGTCATGTCTGAACTTCCAGAGGGGCAAATAGTGACCGCCTCGGCTATTTACTGTAACGAGTTCTCTGGTCCTATTTCGCCAGGGTGTTTGTGTCTGGTGCGCTGCACCGTCCCTCGAGTGTCGTCTAAGTAACACTGCCTGCTTTCAGAGAGGACCTCCACAACAGCCACAGAGTAAGGCAAAGACATTTTTGACTTTTGCCTTGGATTTTACGCTTGTTTTATCCTGGTGCCAGAATATTTTGACACTTGTTGGCACGTTTCGACCAGACAGGTTTTGGCTTTGCAGGAGGGCCTGCAATTCATTTTTTTATTTTTTTTTCAGTTTCATGTTTATTTGTTTGATTAATTAAAATCTTACAAAACAGATACATATTTAAAATATCTTTAAGTAATCAGATATTTAAAAACGTCATGCACATAGTTATACTCATATTTTATAAAAACGAAATCTAATTAAAATTTTCCTTAAGATTTTTCACGGTCACCGATAAACATTTTACAAAAGCAGAGTTCATTGGTAGATCTTTCGGGTTTAGGCAAGCCATTACTGCTTGTCTACAAGTCCTTATACCTCGGGCATTAAATAACCTCCTGAGGATTGCTTTCCTTTCTGTATCCATTGCAGAACACAGACATACCAAGTGCAGAATATCTTCTTGTCCCAGTTTACATAACCTACATGTCATATTGCCCTCAATGGCCTTCCATGGTGGAAGATGGCACAAGCCTGGCCAGAGTCCAAAGCGTACTCTTATAAATGATCTCTTACTTCGGTGGGACCATGGAGTTTCAAGGTATTTTTGGACTTGCTTTTTTGTATATTCGTTTATAATTGGCCATGCATACTTCCTTTTTACCAATAATTCTTTATCTATTAGCAGCGATAGGTGAGTAGCCAATTTATTAATTGTTTTTTTAAAGCTTTCCTGGGTGATTGTATTTTCCCAAATTGCTGTTATTCCAAATTCTTCTATTGCTTTATTTAGATAATCACAGGCTTGAAGTTTACGATTGTCTCTTACTTCTTGCCATAAGGCTCGGGACAATTGATTATCCTGGTCATTTTTTACACGGTTCCAGACTTTCAAAATTTGGCCTTGTCGGGCGTATTGTTGATTGTTTATTCCAAACTCCAGCCTTACTTGTGCCTGTGAGGCATTAAATGGTAGCTGGAATAGTATTTTGTAGGTTTTTGCCACTGCGTTGTTAATTAAGTCTGCATCCTTACCATTTAGGACTGCGGCACCGTATGTTAAGGTCGGTAATAGTTTAGCAGTTATGATTTTTAGTAAAGGACCGTATGTCAAGGCAGTTAGTTTCTTTTGTATGGTTCTAAAAGCCGCAATAAAGCTATTTGCTTTTCTAGTGATATCTTTCCTCTGGGGGAGAAAACTTCCATTCTCATTAAATAGAACGCCGAGATACCGATAGTTATCAACTTGCTCTAGCTGAATTTGTCCCAGGATCCATTTGTTTTTTTGTCTTCTATTCCTTGTAACTACCATTACTTTTGTCTTTGCCTCATTTATTACCATTTGATTATCCTTTGCATAGCTAAGTGTTCGATTATTAGTCTTTGCAGTCCTACTTTTGTCTGACTCAACAACACCACGTCATCTGCATACAACAAGTTTGATAATTGTGTTCCTGCTAGCCTTGGTGGATGTAAGTTCACTTCGTTTAGTGCATTGGTGAGGTCGGCTAAAAATAAGTTAAAAAGTAGTGGAGCAAGGACGCAACCCTGCTTAAGGCCACGCGTCACCGATATTTTACTGGATAAGGTCCGCCCATCACCGATCCTCACCCTGACCCAGTTTTCGGAATGCAGTAATTGAATGAGGTTCAGTAGTGAGCCCCGGATTCCAAAATCTTAAAGTTTTTTTCATAGAAGAGACCTGTTTACAAGATCGAATGCCGATTTAAAATCGATGAAACAAAAATAGAGGGACTGTTTAGATAAAAGTGCCTTATCCGTTAAGACTGATAGAATTAAAATATTTGTTGCTGTACCTAAACCTTTAATGAATCCGGTTTGATTTGGGGGTAATATTAGGTTTTCTTTAACCCAATCTGACAGAGTTGCTAGCAGAAGACCCGCAAATAGCTTTGCATCCGTGTCTTGGAGTGTGATCAAGCGATAATTTTCTGGTAGTTGCCAATTACCCTTTTTGTAAACGGGAGATATTATTGCTCCTCTCCAGGATTCTGGTATTTGCCTTGTTTCGACCACTTCATTAAACACCTTTGTCAGGTAAGTAGCCATTAGAGCCGGGTCCTCCTTATAAAGTGCAAACGGTATTCCGTTGGGTCCCGGTGCTCCATCTTTTTGTTTCTTTATTAGATTGGCTACTTCGATTTCTAAGAAGACTTTTACCTGATCCATTTCTTGCCCTCTTTCGGTCTTCAATATTTGATTGTTCTCCCTGGGGCAGAATTCTGATTCAGCAAATAGGGTCTTTTTAAGGAATCTTACCCAATCCTCTTCCGTTATTGGCGAGGCTACAACGTGTTTGTTAGATCTGTTAAGATCATTAATTATTTTCCAAAATTCTCTAGAGTTTGTGAGATTACTTGCGTGAAAGATTTTTGTCCACAGTTCCTGCTGGGCTTTGTTTTTTTCAGACCACAACAATTTTCTCAAGTTATTGTTCACACTTCTCAGTTGATTTCTAATTTCCTCGTTCTCTGGTAACCTGGTTAGCTGTTTCCTCAGATTGTTACGGGTCCGCCTTATTTTTTTAATTGTGTGTGGAAGGTTAATATCAATATCTCTTTTTACGCTTATCCTTATTTGGGTTTTCCTACTACTTGAAGTACCTTCATCCAATTCGATCGCATTCTTGGTAAACTGTTCCCATTGTTTAAGAGTAGATTGGATAGAATGTTCATTAAAACATTCTTGGACCAATTTTTGGGCCTTTTTTTCCAAAACATATTTTTTATCCGGTTTCCAAATGAGTTTCCTATGGTTAATCGTACTGATATGACCATGGGTAGTTAAATAGTTTTGGTGTTTTGGAATTTCAAAATTCATTTCTAATATTTGCTGGCTATGGTCACTCTCAGTTACTTTTTTTAGTCTATAAGAACCAATTTTGTCAAAAATATCTATTGACAATAATGTAAAGTCTATTCTTGATTTTGATTCTTGACCAGCCAGCAGGTTGATCAGTTGGGAACCTACCGTTTAATGTTCGTAGTCCCATTGCTTCCAGGTCCATCAGTAGGTATTTTCCAATTGAGTTTTGTTTGGTATTTATGCTAACGTCGAGTACCTGTTCCGGGGTGGACCATTCATAATTTTGAGATTGGATAAAATCATCCCGTGTCATTTGAATCAGCAAGTTTATATTAAAATCCCCCGTAGCTAAAATATTATCGGTCGGGTCAAGAATTATTTGCTCCAGTACAAATGCTACTAGTTCGACACTTATGTTCTTGCACGATGACTGGTTTGGTGGAATATATATGTTAATTATTATTAACGTATTAATGTTTTTTTGCTCACAGGTTGTAAATGATATCTTTACTGCTTGTATATTTGCGTTATTGGTGACCACCTGTTCATGCTTGATTTGCAAATCAATCCTAATAAGTATTGCCAATCCCCCACATGGACGACCAAATTTGCAATATCTGATTGCTGGCACGTAGTACCCTTTGGCCCACATGCACCAATATCGGCTTTTGCGATTTCTAAATTGCGAAAAATAGCGATTCGCAATTTAGAAATCGCAAAAGCCTATGCATGATTATTTTTTACTTTTTTATGCAATTCGGTAAAAATTGCTATTTTTACCGAATCGCATAAAAAATGCGATTTTCAAATTGTGAATTTGTAATTCCCATTCATTCCTATGGGCCACAATGCCCATAGGAATGAATGGGAATTGCGAATTCGCAATTTGAAATCGCAATTCATCAATCCATTTCAAGGGTGGAGAGGGGGTTCTAAATGACACCCCCCTGCACCCATGAAATGTACTTTTCAGTAGAAGTTACATACACACATGTCCTAAGGACATGTGTGTCTGTAACTTAACAGTTTAAAAAATGCATTTTTGTGCATTTTTAAACAATGTCGCAAATTACCACGAGGTTGAACTTCGTGGTAATTTGCACTTCCAATTTGAAAAATCGCATATTTTTTGGAAATGATGCATAGCATTTAAGAAATCGCAAAATTGCGATTTCTTATATGCTATCGCAATTTTAGAAATTGCAAAAAAGTTGCGATTTCTAAAATAGCATGATGCATCCCAAACAGCACTTTTGGAATCGCAAACGGCCGATTTTAAGGAATCGCACCGTTTGCAACTCCAAAAATGCTTGCTGCATGTGGGCCTTTATAACCTTGCAGAAAGAAGGGGTCTGTTTCCCAAGTCTCTTGTAGACATATGATTTGATAGAGATTTGACAGGGAATCTATTTCAGCATTTTTGATCTTTTTACACAATCCATTTATGTTCCAGGAGCATATAATAACCGGTTGCCGAGCATACTTCCTTTCTTCCAATTTATAACGTTTTTTTTTTTCTGTCAGTGGTCATGTAGTGCAGTCCTTATCCAATTTTCGTTTATTTGATTAAATTCTACAACTTTTATTTCTTCCGTGCTCTCATCATTGGCCTGTTGTGTACTACCCTGTGGATTTTTTAATATAGAGTATACCGGGTTGTTCTTTGGTTCCCTGGGAGACTTTTTGGGAGGTTCCTCCTTTTTAAACGGAGTCGGGTAAGGCTTGGGCATAGGTTTACTAATTTTTATCCCCCAACTTTGAAAGATCTCTTGCTCCTGCACGATTTGATCCACTAAACAAATAGTTTTTAACGTTAAGATTGTGTGTGGTTGGGTGCCGTCCAAATTTTGTACAAAGCCCACAGATTCACTGTCTTTTGTGGTTACTTTTTCTAATGAAGGTATTGATTTCATTAGTTGTAGGATATTACTTCGATTCAAAATGTCACTGTTGCCTCTTGAATCGTATAACAGTGTCAAAAGTATTTGTGTCAGGTTCTTTGAGGACACTAAATCTGTCTTGTTTTTATTTCTTTTTTGATGGATTTTACAGATAATTTGCTTCTCTTGGCCAGTCTTTTTGATAGTTAGTTCTTCATTGTTACCTATGTAATCCCCAATGTCCACCTTTTTATTTGCGGGTTCTGAGTTAATCGCGGCTTCACATGACTGTTTTCCGATAGGATCCAAGTTTTTTTTTTTTTGCATGGAGTTAGTGCTTGCGTTCAGTAAGTTATTGTGATCTTGATGAATTGTTCTCTGTAGCCTTGAATCTAAGTAATTTTTTTCGATATTTAGTGATATGTTAGACTCTGCTGCAGGAAACACGGTCTTTGTTTCATTCGGGTTACTTTGAATGTGACTTGGGTGGCTCCAGGAGATACATCCATTTTTCCATTTTCTTTTTGAGAACGTGTTAATTTCCCGTCATGAATTTTTTTTTCCTCCTTCTGTTGTTGTTTTTTATTTTCCTTGGTTTGCCCTTGCGCCAATTTTTTTTCATCCATAACATCTTCTAATTTAATTTAATTTAGTGCATGTTGTTTGTTATCTACGTGGGCTTTTGTCGACTTATTGAAGATGTCAAAGTATTTTTCATTACTTCCCACCGTTTCAGAATGTGTTTTCTCCACCTCACTTTTTTCTAGATCTGTTTTTTCTTGTATTGATCCTTCCTGGTTCATTTCAATGGATTTCTGTGACGGGGGATATATTTTTACTAGGTTTCCATTTTTTACCTTATTTCTAGCCTTACAAATTTTTTTCCTTTGTTTCTTTGAAATTTTGTACCCTTGACCGTTTTCCTGTTCCGTACTTGTTTTGTCGTGAGTTCCTTGATTGGTGGTGATTATCAAGTCAGTTTCCCCATTTTGGCATATTATATTTTCCGTTTGTTCTGATTTATTGACTTCCACTAGTTCCCCTTGATTTCTTGATGTAGTATTTATATGTTGATAACTGGGGTGCGGAGACTGATCTGTCTCCTCTTTTTTGTTGTTATATTGAACTATGTCTTTAACGTCCTCCAGTATAGTATTCACTACTTCAGGGATAGTTGAAAGTTTATTTAGAATCGGTTCACAAGTGCATTCAGAGGTGTTACTTGCTGCATATTTTTGGGCTTTGGTAATTAATTGGTACAGCTCTGACAATTTTCGGTCAATTCCAGCGACTGCATTAGCCATTACTCCCAGTATTTCTATTTGTGTGTCCATTTTGTTTGACTGATATGTCAGTGCTTCCAGTGTTAGAGTAGAAGTTTGATAAAATATATCCCATATGGCTCCTAGATCTTGACTTTTTATATTTTTTGGTTTTTGATCAAAATATGTTTTTGTAAGCTGGGTTTTATTGGCCATTTCCTCTATATGGTGTACTTCTTCCAGTTTTTTCTTTTTTACTAAGTGATCATCATTATCAGTACTATTTGGCGTCTGTGATCCTTGTCTTTCACTTTCTGCGTTTATCTCCCTTGATATGCTACGTTCTGTTTTTGCATCACGCACATCCCCATATATTGGGATCACACAATCTTGCTTTTTTCCTGTTTGATCGTTGGTTTTACTCCCAAGGTTTTTTAATGGTGGGGTTTCTACTATATGTGATTTCGTTATATCGGTGTCGATGTTGGTTACTTCTTGTAGCTTCCGCTTTTTCGTTATTTCCATTTTAACTTCTAATGGTATTGGAATATCCCATGCTGGAATTCCTATGAGTTGTTCTGTGGGTTGTTTTTGCAGTGGTGTAGATTGTATTGGCTCTTCAATCTCGCTTTTAAATATTCCTTCTGGGTATTTTTTTAGCTGCAGTGGGGTGTGATGTATTAGTTCCCTTTTTTGATCCAAAAGTTCGCCTAAAGAATCATTTTGTTTCATCACATTTATGCAATTTTTTTCCTTGTCTGATTCTTCTGTATCCCTGTTTTTTTCCTTAAAGATGTATAATGGTTCAATTGGGGTTTGCAATTTATTTTTGGATGTGTCTGCTTCCATTGACATTAGTGTCCCGGTCGGGTCAACTAAAAAATCGAATTTCTGCGGTATTTTAGTTGATTTCTCAAACATCCGAGCAATTGGTGAAATTAGGGTTTGATTTAATCCTTTTGCCTGCGCTTTTACCTTTATTTGTACCTTAGTGGCTTGGTTCTTCCGCACCCTCTTGGTCTGGGGACCTGCTGATCTTTCCTTCCCGGAGCGCATCCCCAGTTGTCTTATAGTTATTCCGTTTGCCCAATTATTAATCCGCTTACCGCTATTAACACTCTGTCTTTTAGGTGTTTTAAGTTCCCCCTGCTCCCCCTATTACCCCTGTTGTTGTAGGCTTGTGACCTATGAGTTACAGCGGCGTTGTTATCTCAGCGCGGATATCCGCGCTGACACCTGTATGCAAGCTGCACGTAATCTATGCAACCTGCATGCCACCGACCACCTCAGGTGTTTTTCAGGTCTCCTCAGGACTCAGGGCTCGGTCTCACTCGGATTCACTCTCGAGCGGACTACTTGCAGGTTGTACACCTGGGATCAGGGGTTGATTAGTGATAGTCTGACCCCGGTGGCAGCTATGCTTCACACTCGCTTCACACTCTTCCTCACGTTCGCACTCACCCTCCCAGGCCCGTCTTCCCCGTGGATGAGGGACAGCTGCCGTCAGGGAGAGGGCGGTAGCGGAAGGTAGGCGCTGGGCGATATGCCTGTTATAGTGGCTGCACTCAGTCAATTTATAGTAGTGTATGAAGCTGTTTTGGCCCGGAAATGAGATGGTGCTTAGTTTCTTTTACCTCACGTTAAAAAGAAGAGCAAAACAGAGCTAGAAAGAATGATGCTGGTGTCGGTATCAGTATCGGTACCGTGCTAGTCTAATCGTCGTCCTTTTAGTGCGCCTGCTTAATCCGACCCCCCTCTTGCTCGTACTGTTGCTGTTTTGGGGGCCTAGACGACCGGCTGGATCGTAGACTTGGCCACGTACGCTTAATTTCACTCTGTAGTGACTGTGTTCATGAATAGCGCTGTTCAGTCCAGTCCAATCATCCAATTATTATCCAATTTTAATCAATAAGTGGCTGAATGACTTCTGAGGAGATGGCGGTTTGCTGTATGCTGTATAGTTGTTAATAGACTTTTTAAACTGATATTTTACTTTAAGAAGGCTGTTAATGTCTTGTTATCCAATCTAAGCTTTTCTCAGCTCCCAATTCACAGGTCACAACGGTTAGAAAAGTGAAGTCAGGAGATGATCTGAGGTCGGCGTCAGGTTACCACGGCATGGCAAGACGACACTCGTGGCACCCACAGTACTTAGGGCACTCGCGTCCCCCCCGGCAACTCGTTGCAGCTCCTGATCTCCTGATCTCACGCGGCGCTCTTGAAGGCTATTCTACTCTTCCACTGAGTTTGCAGTGCCGGCACCGCCTGAGGCAGTTGCGACCCCCGCCTTCACTTTCGCCTTCACTCGCGGACGCCTACAATCACGGTAAACCACAGCGCTATGACACAAGCACTTTTCACCTTTGAAGCTCGCCTTCACCGCTCTGGTGAACGGCGGAACGGGGGCCAGGAGTTAGGTGTTGGGTAGAGTAAAGCCTCACTTAAACTTGCCGCGGCACCACTGCTGACACAGCCACCGCCTCTTCTCTTTGATCAACTCGCTCTGGCAACTGGTAGGTCAGAAGGACACTGCTCTCAATCAGCCGCTCTTGAATCAGCCGCCACCGCCGCTGCCCCGACTTTCACTCCCCGCTGCTCCCAACACAGCGCAGCACAGCACGGTCCTCAGCCCTCAGGCATGCAGGTATCTCTGCGCCATTCCAGAGTTTCCTCAGTTTCTCACAATGTCAGGTCTCGGAGGCTCTCGGCTCGGCACTCGATATTCAGCGCCGAATTTTAGATAATGTTGGCACTGACGGGCCGCTACTCCTCCTTGCCTCCCTGCCTCCCTGCCGCTGCCCTGCCGCTGCGGGAGCGGAGCGGTGCGGCCCCAGAGCGATGAGCTCTGTAGTAAGAGCGATGTAGTAAGGTCCAGTAAGGTCCAGTGCTGTGGGGGGAACCAGCGGGTCAGTTGCTAACTGCTGGTTGTTAGCTGGTTGTTAGCTGTGGCGGAGACTACCGGTCCCGTTTCCCTGGCCCCCGGCGTTCCACACCCAGCTCTTGGTTCGGCTCTCTGTGAACACTCTCAGCTGTTGCTGCTCAGCGGCCTCCGCGGTCTCTGCCTTGCGCTTTGCTCCTCCTCCAGACAGGACAAAAGAGTCAATCAGCTCACAAGCAGAGTCCCATTATCCCTTTTCCTCCCTTCCGAGGGCCTGCAATTGATTTGGCTGGGGTTTTACTCATAGGGCTCATAGGGTACAGATGTGGACAGGTGACAACAACAGTCTAATTCGAACTGCAGGGGTTTACACGCAGTGGAGGGCCCTGGGCTAGGGGCACTGGTAATCATTGACTTGAGACAGTTTAGGTAGTGGTTATTCAGGTTCTAGGTAGTGAGATCTTAGGCAGTTTATACATGCAGGGAAGTACGTGCTGGGAAAGTACTAGTGTCCCAAGCTGCACAACATGGTGACAATGCATATTGCGTTAACACGGTTGGGCCCCACTGGATACACCATAAGACTGAAGCGTAACATGGGGCACACTTTGTGCAGTTTGACACCGTCATTGGTGCAGGTATCAGGGTCAATGGTGGTTCACCAGTATAAGCAGGGCCAGATTCTTGTAGGTATGGGAGTGGCCTTAGAAAAAGTAGGGTGTAAGTAGGAATGCAGGCCTTGGTGGGGGGCCCTGGCTGCGACAGTCGCCTCACCCAGGGCTGTGGCGGAGTTACAGGGCAATCCAGAGGCGGAAAGGTACCCGGGAGTACCCTCTTCAGGACCACAAAGGATGCTGAGGCCTAATATCCCCAGGAAGTCTGTGCGGTGGACCCTGGGGTGCGATGGTGCCCCACTATCCTACGGATGGTTGGAAACCTGTACAACCGGTGGTCGCTTGAACGCTCCGCCCCTCATAGGGGGGGGGCGTGAGCAAGAGGGTGGACCAATGGTTCACCGGAAGTGGGAGGGGCTATCTTCTCACCACAACCGCTAAGCACCGATTGGCTAAGGCCACGATGCAAATTGGCCCATCAGGTGGTAGGCCGCGAGGGGCGGCTTGCCTTTGGATCGCCTGTAAGATAACCCACCTTGTTGGCATTTGTGTATGCTAATAAACCTGCAGCAATTTTTCACCAACAAAAAAGTTGTCTTGTCTGCTTATTTATGCGACATGCATGTTGCTGCGAGAGGGCTTGTGAGTGGGCCGATATTGGCACTATGAACACATGAAGAGACATGGTTGACAACAGCTCCGTTACTGGAGAGTATCCTGGCGCGAAGGAGAGATAACAGGGGGAGAACAGAAGAGATCAACTTATGTCACATTTCTAAACAGATAGGTTTTAAGATTTTTCTTGAACTGAATAACACCTTGAGTGGAGCGCAGATGTAATGGGAGAGCGTTCCAGGCTCGGGCTGCCACAACAGCAATGGACTGGCCACCCAGCCTGGCTCGCCTAAACCGAGGAAGGGTCATTTTAGACAGTGAGGATGACCTAAGTGCTCTTGTAGGGACATAGAGAGTAAATCTCTTCTTCAGATAGACCGGACCTTGGTCATGAATGGCTCTAAAGGCAAGTACAAGGGTTTTAAAAAGGATGCGTTGCGGGACTGGGAGCCAGTGAAGGCTAGACATATGAGACCTGACACTCTTCCATCTTGGGACATTAAAAAGAAGGCGAACAGCGGCATTCTGTATGACTAACAGCCGATTAACTAAGTAGGCAGGGATGCCACTAAACAGGGCATTCGCGTAATCCAGTCTTGTTAAAATAAGTGCTCGGGTAACAGCCTCCTTAGCCTCTCTAGGAAGTAGTGGTAAAAATTTCCTGAGCATTCTTAGAGTAGCAAAACATGTCCCAGAGACTTTCATTATATGGTCCTCAAATTTCAGATCCTCCCCGAACCAAACTCCAAGATTCTTCGCCGGGCCCCCCATCTCCTTGGGGCAGGGGATATTCGAGGGCCATAGCGAACTTCTGAAACTGGGAGGGAAGAAGCCATAGAAGAGGACCTCCGATTTAGCCTCATTACATTTTAGTTGGGCCACAGTTAACCAGCGAAAGACTGCAGATAGGCAAAGCTGAACCGTTGCCGTATCTACGTGATCATCTGGCCAAGTAAAGAGCAGCCGCGTGTCATCAGCATACCCTATAATCTTAGCCCCGTACTGTTCAGCCAAAAAAACCAAGGGGGTGATATATATGTTGAACAGCAGGGGGCTAAGAGTAGATCCCTCTGGTACCCCAGTGAGCAGCGGTTTGGGCTTAGATGAAAAAGGAGGCATCCAGACCTGTTGTGTCCTACCAGAAAGAAATGAGGTCACCCTGGCCAGGACATTGCCGCCTATGCTAATTGCGGCTAACCTGGCGATGAGGAGAGCATGGGAACAGTGTCGAAGGCGGCAGAGAGATCCAATAAAATCGTGACCGCTCTGCCGCCCCCATCCAGACACTCCCGAATAGACTCCGTCATTTCTACCAGCGCCGTCTCTGTGCTATAGGCCGCCCTAAAGCCAGATTGGGCTGGATGCAGAGCATTCGAGGTCTCCACAAACCTTTCCAATTGGCGAAAGACAGCTTTCTCACATATTTTTGCCAACGCAGGCAGCAGGGAAATTGGACGATAATTGCCTGGGACAGTAACATCCAGGCCAGGTTTTTTCAGAAGTGGCAGGAACATAGCCTGCTTCCATTTCCCAGGGACTTCTGCCAGAGAAAGGGAATGGTTAACTAACTGGGTAACATCCCCACAGACAATGCTGGCCGCACCCGCAAGAACACGAGCAGGACAGGCAGGGCCGGCCCTAGGCATGTGCAAAGTGTGCACCTGCACAGGGCCGCCAAACCCCAGGGGCCCCCTGGCAGGATTTGGCGGCCTCCGGGCAATGGCAGCAACGCGTCAGCGTTGTTGGTTTAGTTTAGTTTTGGTTTCACTTGCCCAGGCAGCCAGCCAGCAGTTTGGGCCCCAGGGCCGTCAATCTTAGCCCTACGATGTGACGGCCCTGGGACAGCCCCCGCGCGCTGTGCGCAGTGCGCAGCTCAGTGACGCGTCAATTATCGGTAGCATAACAGGACAGCTCCATTTGCTGCCTTCAACCCACTGGAATGACAAAACCTAGCGCTCATGCAAAAATGAGCAAGCCTGATATTAGGCGCTATATTTAAAGAAAAAAGGGTCGGGCTTTTAAAGCCGGTAGTGAGTAAACCCATTCCAATCATTAAAACATAACTCAGCAAACACCCCCCCAACCCCCCCAAAAAAAGAGTAGGAAGTGCTACTGTGTAAATAAACCGAAACGCGAACAGCAGCAATCGAGCGAGAGAGCGCGAAGGACTTCCACTGCACGTTGAAATGCCAACTTCGGCTGCTACCAGAGACGGGAGGGACAAGAGGACAAGCGGTGAGTCAGCCTTTTCAATAGGCGCCGCTTTAACTGCATGTCTCCAGGTACCCTTTAAACCCTCATGAGAATCCTGCAGCCTGCGCATACTTTGAAAGGAGGGCTCTTTAACTTGTATACATTCCCACATAAACCCGACAGCTGGTCTGCTCTACATTCCACTGGCAGCATGGGAGGGAACAGCCTGGAAGTGGCTCATATGGACACGGCTTTCCCTGGGCGTGCACCCCCACCCTCCGTCACATGTGTGTGAACCTTGCCTCTGCATAACAAGCTGCCATGGAAACAAAACAAGGATCCCTCCCCTTGCCTATTGCTGCACATATATAGGGCGTATCGACCCCGTGCAATATTCTCTCTCGGGTGTGCCTTCCCTGTAGCCGATGTCCCACCTAAACTGTTTTCCACCCCATGCAGAACATCACGGAGTGGCGCCCCACTTACCACATCCCACACAGGCGGATTTCCAGGTCATTGGCGTAATGCAGGCCCCCTGTAGTGCAGAGAGGCCTTCAACCGTTGATGGAGGCCCGAATCCTTCAGAGGGTCACCATTCCGCCCAAAGAAAATGAATATATGTGAGACATGGGAGATGCAGGGCCTCCCATCACATTTTGCAGGAGAGGCCCCATCTTTTTACCCTTACACCACTGTTCCAGGTCAATGCATGCGCAGCTCTTCAAATCAAATGTTCTCTTGCATCTTTGGACTTATGAGGTTACTTTTATAACAGGATCAACAGGATCACAAGTCCCAGGATGCAATTAAAAGAACTGGGCTGGATGAACTACTCATGCATAGAATTAAGAAACTTACATTCGGCCCCTCAGAACAGATATGCAACACATTTATCAACTCGACTTCGCTAGCCCCCTACAATACATTCTGCCTCATAAATGTTCAAGTTTTAACCAATAGGGTTGAAATTCAGGCTTCCGGGCTCAGAGATTTCAAGTTTCCCAGGCCCATGCATAAGTAGATCATTCAGTCTAGGGTTTCTATTTGCCTTCGGGAACCACAGTCAAGATAGCTCTTTGTAAAATTGGCACTACAAGTCCCAGAATACAAAGAAAAATACTTGGCAGAGTGAGCTATTCAAGCATGGACTTGTTAATCTTGAGACGTCTGTGTGGCCTGCAGCTTTTGTCGTTCTTTAGTTAGGTGGCATATGCTTGTAATAACACGTTTAAAGGAATTTAGACATCACCAGTGTGCCAAGTACAGACCTTTTGGCCTCATCAATGTTTATTTTCTTTGGATTCTAGTAGGCGAAGTCTTGAATTCATTAATCTCGTTTTTTTCACTTGTAATCCTTAATGAGATCAGAAACAGAATGAGTGACACAATACTAATTTAAAATAATGGACTGGGTCAGCTACTGGCTATGGAACTGGTAAACCTAAGCGCCCTAGCCATCCCTGTGTTAAAAAAAACAAAAAAACGGCACCACTCTCTTTTCATGTTATATTGCTTTCATAGCAAGAAAACAAGCCCTGTTCTTCCACATCATTAATAAAGAACAATTAAAGTTGTCGCCACCGACAGACAGAGTAAGCCTATTTTGCATTTTGAAGGGAAATTCGCCACTACTTGAGTGTGTGCCTGTGCATAACCGAGACCTGACTCACGAATGCATGCGTCTGTGTGCTCCTCAACGTGTGTGTGTGTTCCGTGAGATGTGAGATCCCAGTCACAGTGCAGCATTATCTGAACACATTGCATTGGTATATGATGTTGCATTAGTTTCTGTCTCCTGATCTGTTCAACTCGTGAAACAATGTCACCACCTTATGCACACAGTGTGATTTCCATTGTGTACTGTATTATACAAAGTTCTCACTCTAGAAGTGACCATGGAATCTTCAGCCGCATTTCTCTGAGCCTTACGCTTAATCCCTGCGTTGTCTGACTATATTTTTACCTTCAGATTCTTTATAACCCTTAGTGGTTTCCTAACTTGTACTCTGTCTCAAGACAGCTTTTTTTTACTGATTATGCCGCTTATTTTATTGATGATTCTCCATCCTCACCAGGCACTCGCCCAGCTCCAAGTATGTTAAATTGTTATTTTATGTTAAATTGGTATTTGTAAAGCACGCAGCTACTCGAGTGTCCCAGCGCTGCAAAGCCTCGTGACAGGCTACTGAGCTAAGCACTTAATGAGGGAGGCTTACAGCTATTGCTGGAATAACCAGATGTTCAGCGTTTTCTGAAAATGAGTAGGTCATGCACCTAAGTGACAGAGGTAGGCAATTCCACAGTCAGGAGGTCTGCACTTGGAAAAAGCAACCGCCTTTGCGGACAAGGGAAATTTAAAACAGTTACTATTTACTTGTGTTCTGCAAATCCCATCATCTTAGAGCTGGATGTGACCTGTTGGGTACTTCTTTTGGTTTTCCCACCACCACGGTTGGTTATTTTGCAAGACCTCCTAGCGACACTGCCCACAAGATAAAGAAAGGAGGGGTTGGGACATCCCATTTCAGCCATTGGCCTGGCTGCTTTAGCTGCCTTTAAGGACTTGACTCCAGGGTTGTCGTTGGCTTTGGTATCATATCATGTTGTTTTGCTGATATATGCATTTCCTTTGTGGTAGTAGCTTGGAGTATTGTTGGGGGTAAGTAGGTGTGGTTTTGTTAGATATTAACAGCTTGAAATATTAGTGGAAGTCGAGGACAGTAATTTTTGTAGCCATAGATTGTTTGAGAGCAATGAACAGTTCTATCTGCCGTGTATGCTTACTGGTTTTGATCTTCCCCATTTCTTTATTGGTCACTGAGTATCTTGTCTTACTTTGGTGATAATCCACTCTGCTATTTTGGAAATAAAAGGCAAAATGTGAAGTTTCAGTGTGAAACTCAAAGTACCTGCATCTTTACAAGTTTGGGAACATCTGGCCACCAATGTGCAGATCGCTCTGTATGCACAGTGCCAACGTATTATTATTAAAACACCTTCCTGAGCTCCGCCCCATCCGGACCCCCTCTTCCGGGGCCCCCACCTACGCTCCCTGCACAGGGCCACCATGAGCCTAGAGCCGGCCCTGGGACAGGGGTCTGAGGGAGAGCCCGATTTTAGGGATTGAAGAAGGAGCAGAATATCACACTCTGCGATCGGCGAAAAGTTAGTAAGCTGCTGGGATTCATCATGGCGTGGGCTAATGAGAAGCCCATCCTCAGAGCTCTCAGTCTGAAGGGCAGAGAGCAAATCCTGTTGGATCGTAGCTATTTTGTCTATGAAGAAATTAGACAGGTCTTCACACCAGTCTGCTGAGGACGGAAGTATGGTGGCTTCAGCTACCGGGGATACAAAGCTTTTAACAATTGAGAACATTTCTCTACTGTTATTAGCCGCTTTGGCAATTCTCCCAGCATAGTAGGACCCTTTAGCAACCTTGATGGCGGCATAGTAGCTTTTTTGGGCTGAACGTAGGGCAGCCTTTGCATCAGAGCTGTAACCCCACCTCCAAATTCGCTCCAACTTCTTACATCCCAATTTTAACTCCCTCAATTCAGGGGAAAACCATGGTTGAGAAGGGCTAAGCCGTACCCTACGTACAGTGGTATGTTTAGTGGACGCATTTACCGCTTGTAGCACCGTTTCATTAAAAACATCAACCGCTTTTTCTAACTCAGGGGGATGCTTCATACCAGTTTTTTGTAGCTCCTGGCCAAACAGATCCAAATTAATCCTCTGCGAGTGGCCAGCAGGCAGTATCAGAGCGGGTCTGCCTACATTATCCACCTCCCAAGAGAATCTAATGAGCCCATGATCCGACCAGGTGACCTCTTCAACGCCCAATACTTTAATAGGAAAATTGGAGCATACTAAATCCAGAAGATGGCCACCGGCGTGGGTCGAAGAAGTCACCCATTGCTTAAGCTGTGCCACATCAAAATGGTGGCACGCTGGAGACGCCAGCACAGGTTGGCTCACATCATATGCGTGCGCTACAATTACACTGAGCAGGATGACACTCAGAGGCAGCATACAAACAGCGGGAACAATTGACAAAGAACTTACACGGCACTGGACATTCGAAAGTCAGGTAGGGTGCACACACTAATGCTTGTTCTTGGCACTGATTTGAATCGGAGGCTCGAGATGCCAGTTCAAACGCTGTAATAACTGTAAACCACCAACATGGCCAAATGACAAAAAGTAAAAACTCACCCTGGCTGTGAAGACTATGTTGGACATGATGAAAATCATTCAAACACATACCACATGACAGCAAAGCTGTAGTACCAGTACACAAAATACAGCACACTTTGTACTCGCTGTCCTTGTTGAGCTATGCAAGTGTCAGAATCGATGTCCTATGCCGAGTTTTTAATACTTGTTAGTGGTATGTGAAAACTGCACAAATGCAAGTATCAACGTCCCACGCTGGTTGAGTTTTAAAATTGAATAAATGTCGCCAGTCCAGTCAAATTAAACGCTGCTGCTCATTAAAAATGCTTGCTGTTCATAAAACAATCACACCCATGAAAGATGCCGGTTTCTGTAGATGAATGAAAAACGATCTGGCAAACACTGCAGGATACAGGTATACGTAAAGGAGAATCTGGCATGCCGGGGTTGAGGCATACTGGTGTCAAAAGGTCGCCGGTGGAGCTTGGGCTGCCAGTTTCATTAATTTGATTTAAGCTTGAAATCATTAAATTGCAGTATCCTTGGTAAATTCTTTAGTAGTTGTAATCATCTTATTTGTAGAAGAAAATGCAAAATTTGTAGGTTCAGGAGTCTAAACGTTGGCCAAATGTTGAAGATAGAAATTCCACAGGAGACCAAGTAGTAGGTTCCAGGTTGAAGCTTTATTGATACTTCAGTTACAAGGAGTAGAAAATTGTAGAAAGATGTTAGGGAAGCTAATAGGTAGGTTGGTAAGTAGGCCTTTATGTACGCCCCACCAAGAGCAGCCTCCCAGCTGCTCAGCCTGCAATCACCAACTGACTCAGATCAGGCATCCAACATTCCAAGGCATCATCAGCATTCCACACATGCTCAGGCGAACAGCAAGGGGAAAGAGAGAGCACATAAAGAAGAGGAAAAGTCACACTACTACAAGAAGACATATGGATGTTTTTTCTCAGTTTAGGAGTCCTAAAGTTAGGAGTCCTAACTTTACTACCACTAAATTGAGAAAAATCCTAATTTTAAGACTTTCGGTATTCACAGAAGGCATTTAGGAGTCCTAAAGTTACGAGTCTTAACTTTACTGCTACTAAATTGAGAAAAATCCTAATTTTAAGACTTTCGGTATTCCCAGAAGGCATTTAGGAGTCCTAACTTTACTACTACTAAACTGAGAAAAATCAAAATTTTAAGACTTTCGGTATTCAAAGAAGGCATTCATGAGTCCTAAAGTTAGGACTACTAACTTCTGTGAATACCGAAATGAGTAAGTGCCTTCTGTGAATACCAAAATGAGTAAGTGCATTCTGTGAATACCGAAATGAGTAAGTGCATTCTGTGAATACCAAAATAGTAGTAAGTTTAGGATTGAGTCTTAAGTTCATTCTGTGAATCGAGCCCTATGTGTTTAGTGGGTTGCCTGAAGCTTTTGGTCCCGGTGTCACTGTACCTGCTGCACTTTTGAGATCACAACCCTACTGCTTGCTAGTTAACTGCACTCATGGTTGCCTGTTTAGGTGTATAATATAGCAATTATAGGTGTCTTTGAGGGGTTCTGACAACTTTAGGACCTGGTGCTACTGCACCTGCTGCACCATTCAAATAATGACCCTGTGGCCTGCAAGATAACTGCACTTGTGACTGCCTGTTTAATAGTAAAATATGGCAAAATGTGGTGTTTAGTGACAGCTTTTGGCCCCGGTGCCATTGTAACTGCTGCACCATTTGATTCAAACCCCTTTCAATTGCAAGATAACTGCAATTGTGACAGCCTGTTTAGTAGTAAACAGCGACGGCTCGTGGAGGGAGTTACGGTGGGGCAGGAGGGTGGGGAGGGGGAGGGGCAGGGTGGAGGTTGCTAAAAACCGGCATATGGATAATTGCAGGTAAGTAAACAATGTAATTAATAAAACAAATTTCGTAGTGCGCCTTGCATCACAAAATGCAATGCAGTGCGAGCTACGAAATTCGTTTTATTAAGTAAATTGTTTACTTACCTGCAATTATCCATATGCCGGTTTTTAGCAACCTCCACCCTGCCCCTCCCCCTCCCCACCCTCCTGCCCCACCGTAACTCCCTCCACGAGCCGTCGCTGGTAGTAAAATATAGCAATATTATGTTTTTAGAGGAGTTCTGACAGCTTTTTGACCTGGTGCCACTGCACCTGATGCACCATTCAAATGATGACCCTAGTGCCCGAAAGATAACTGCACTTTTGACTGCCTGTTTAGTAGTAAAATGTAGTAATATTTGGTGTTTAGTGGAGTTATGACAGGCCCATACAGGTCCAGAATATGGTGGATACTTTGTTGGACAGTGAGAGTTTGGCATCTATTTTAATACCCAGGCTTTTTACAACCGGTGCTAGAGATGGAGTGTCTCCCAGCTCTTGTGGCCAGTATTGGTTGGTCCATGGGTTGAGGCTCATAGTAATGGCCAATTCCTCGGTTTTGTCTGGGTTAAACTTAAGTGAATTGTCTGTCATCCAATTTACCACATATCTCAGTGTGTCTTGCACGTGTGGGGTGTTGTCAATTTGTAGAAAAATTTGTGTGTCGTCAGCATGGTTAAACACCTGGCAGTCCTTCCGGGCCAAGTCCCTCACTAGCGGTCTGAGATAGATGTTGGACAGAAGTGGGGACAGAGCAGAGCCTTGCGGGACTCCACAGGTTATAGACCCCCTGTCGGACACACAATCACCCATCTGAATTTTTACGGTGCGATCTGACAGGGAGGTAATCCAATGATGTATTGCCCCACAGATGCCAATGTCTCGGATTCTTGTCAGGAGTTGACAATGGTTGACCGTGTCGAATGCAGCCGACAAGTCTAGGAGGACGCATGGCTGTTTGCTGTCAGCTGTGAGCCTGATTTTGTCCAGTACTGACAGCATCTCCAGCTCAGTGCTATGGTGGGCTCTAAAGCCTGCCTGCCTGTCCCCAAGTAGTTGATGTTCTTCCATAAACATCAATAGAGTTTTGAGGACGTGTTGTTCCATAATTTTAGCCAGAAAAGGAAGTTGGGAGATGGGCCTATAGTTTTTCATGTTGGTGGTGTCTGCTCCAATCTTTTTGAGTAGGGGGATTGCTCTAGCTTCCTTAAAATCCTGGGCACCTTCCCTGTTTTTAGCGAGAGGTTATTTAGGGAGAGAACATCTCCCTTAATCGCACGGAGGCTTAATTTGAACATTCTTGGTGGGCAGGGGTCCGCGGGTGAGTCTGACTTGATTCTGGTCACAAAGTGGAGCAGAGACTCATGGTCTAGCTTTGGGAAGGAGGTGATTGATTCTACCATGTCTCTGTGTGGCTCTGCCCTTGTCAAGGTGTGCTGGCTAATGGGGGTTTTGTGTATGTCTGCTAGGATGTCTTTTACTTTGTCTAGGGAGAAGGTCAGGAACCTGTTACATTGTTCCTGGCTGGTGGGAGCTTCTTGCTTTTGGCTTAGCTCCTTCAGGATTTTGAAGGTTTCTTTTTGTTTATTGTCAGCCTCCATAATTCTAGATTAATAGAATTCGGCCTCTCTACTAAGGATGGCTTTTTTGTAGCTAGTAAGTCTGGACCTATACTCTGTGAGCACCTGTGGCTCGTAGGCTTTGCACCAATGTCTTTCGTGGTGACAGAGGGCTCATTTCAGTCCCCTAAGCTCTTCCATGAACCAGGGGGCACCCTTCCCCTTGATTTCCACTGTTATTTTACGGGCTGACCCAAGCCTGTTGCACATGTTACTCTCTTGTTTAGTAATGTGGCTGCCTTATTAGTAGTCAATATAGCAATATTGTGTGTTTAGAGTAGTTCTGACAATGCTTGGCCCCAGTGCTACTGCACTATTCAAATCATGACCCTCTTGTCTGCAAAGTAACTGCACTTGTGGTTGCCTGTTTAGGAATACGATATAGCAATATTAGGTGTCTAGTGAGATGCCTGGAGCTTTTGGCCCTGGCACCACTGCACCTACTGCACAATTGAAATCATGACCCTAGTGCTTGCTAGATAACTGCACTTATGAGTTCTGTCAAGTATAGCAATATTCTTACAACTTTTTGTCCCAGTGCCACTGCACCTATTGCAACACAACAGAGGTTATAGAAGGAGCTTTTGTTTCCCCGTCACAGGAAAGCTGGTTTGAGAAGACATGGGTTACTTCTTGAATTGAAGATTTAAAATAGAATTTATTGAAGCTGAAAGACATCCCCAGAAACTAAAAGAAGCATTGCCTAATCTTTTGGCTAAACAGGAGTAACTGCGATCCTAATCCACCCTCATCTGCATTTTTGAAGCAACAGGCTCAGGGTTTAACTGGTGATCACAGGCCAAAACTTCCACATTAATGATCATTAAGGGGACGAATGGGAGGTCAGTGATTTTCCTAAAATACAGCCCGAAGCACACTTGTACTGGCTGACATGCATTGAAGCCTAGTATCTGAACTCCGTTTGTGATAGTTCCAATGCCAGCAACTAAAAAAAACTGAGGTGCCTTGCACCATACATTAAAAACAACCTTCAATGCAGTATGAAAAGAGTGGGTCTGTCAATTAATTGCATGTTAGCTGTACAAACTGATCTCTTCAACAAACATGATTGAATTGGTCTAACAAAAACAATAGCTGTATGCAATATTAAAATCCACCCATCTGAATCCATAAAGAAAAATAAAATATGGTTCAATCACTTCCAGAAACTGTAGGCAACCTCAGGCAACCTCAGAGAGGAACACATTCTTAGTATGCTCCCAATAACGGGGGTCGTCAACTTGAATTTGTTCTCCACATAGAACCAAAATAAAACAGTTTCTTTTGATAATAAATAATGGAGGATACAATCAATTAGAACATTGGAATGTTGGGAGCTCCATTGCAGACAATGGAGCGCTCCCTGCTTCTACGGGCCGGTAAAGGCCCGCAGAGCAACATTCCAATGTTCTACAAAGGCTTCTCGAAGCTTGAGGGGATTTATATCCCCTCGAGCTTCGAGAATCCTTTGTTTAATTTGTTAGAACATTCTGCCCTCTAGTGGCAGAATGTTCGAATAGCCTTATAGACCTTCGTAGCAGGGCTATACCGGCAATTAAAGTCCCGCTCTCTCATTAAAGTCCCTGTCTTCGGCTCGGGCCTTAAACGATTAGGCGGGCCTTTAACACCTTGGCTGCTAATGGTTTTCCCCTCGTGTGCTAACATTTTATGAACTTCTCTTTTCATGACGAGCTCAGCTCGTCATCAGCACAGCTCAACTGTGCCTCATGACGAGCTGAGCTCGTCATGAGCATCGAAGGGGTTAATAGCCGTATAGCCCGCTATGGCGGGCTATAAGGCTATATTACAACTCCAATACAACGGCTGGATTACCTAGGGTCCAACCCAATTAGTTTTCTTTGTGCAATGGGCCTCAGAAAGACTAATCGGTTCCCTAGCCTGGTACTACCTCCCCTCTTTCACTCATTTTTCTCTATTTTGAATAGCAATTTTGGACAACACTCTGGTGTCGGTGGTCAGTTTTTGTGCAACAGAAGGATGCACAATCTTGCCATTCCAAGGCAGTGGTCATTTGCTACAGCACATGGAAATTAACATGAAACATCATGGCTTCTCATAGCAGAATTTATGAAGAGCTTTAAAGAGAATCAGATAGTCCTCGGAGAGCCAAAATAAACTCACAGAATTCTTGGAGTGTCAACTATGCCAGGGGAATACAAAGCCAATATTTGGAACTGGTGGTGACAGAGTATTGCATCTTTTCTAGATAGTCTGACAAATCACAGCAGCATAAAAGTAAAATCACAAAACCATGTCCTGGTGAAAGAAGTACCTCTGACAAAACAAAGTGCATAAAAAGAAAAGTCAAACAACTACTTAAAAAAGCAAAGCAAGGACAATTCAAACAGACCCTAAAAGACAAAATAAGAACACAAAATACAGAAAATCAATTTGACATGGGCAACGAAAAGCAGAGGAAGAGAGATGGTTGCAGCAGTACAATCCACGTCAAGCAAAAGACCAGAGTAAGTTCTGGAATTTGCAAACAATATCATTTCAGGCGGAAAAAGAAATGAAATAACCTGTATTGCCCCATAAGAAGGGATTAGCTACCCTTCACACATATACAGAACACCCGCAATAATAATAATAATAATAATAATAATATTAATAATAATAACCCATTCAGGAAGGGACCGCCATAGTAAAAGCTGAATTAATAATCACCCCAAAAGAAGAAATACAAATCATCTTTCAGACCATTAGAAGAAATAAGGGGCACCGGGCCCCAATGATCTACCTGCGTCACTTTTTAAGGACCATATAGATCTTTGAGCAGACATACTGACACCACGATTACAGGAACTGCTTCAGGGCAAATGCAGTGCCTGAAAGCCGGCAGGGAGCTTTTTTAGTACCGATACATAAAAAGTGTCAGTACTCTTTGCCAAGCAATTATTAGGTAATACCCTTACTAGATAATAAGGGGAAAAGATGCGGAGAGGCCATATTAAAGCACTTAGAAGAGTGGATAAATCACAATAAATTGATTCCCATTTATTAATTTGGGATTGAAAAGGGGAGTAGCATTGAGGATAATCTAATGGCTCTGGTATTAATAATCCATCAAATCAATAATAACAGCAAGCTATTGTACACCTTCATTGATTTCAAAACAGCATTTAATTTGGTTAATCAAGGCAAATTATATGGGAAGCTGCAATCTTGGTTTATCCCCAGTAGTCTTCTGAATGCGGTCATCAGTTTATATGCAAACACCAGGGTAAAAATCAGGCTGGCACCAGACATGACCAACAAAGAGAAGATAAAAACATATAAAGATTTGAAGCAAGACTGAGTTTTTGCACCCCTGCTTTTCAACCTGTATGTAGGTGGTTTAGAAGCAGCATTGAAAGGCACCACTATCTTCCCTCCCAAACTATCTGGCCAACTACAAAACTCACTACAATAAACAGAACACACAGTGATTTTAGACAAAACAGCAACTGGCATGCAACAGAAACTAAATGAGCTGGGTGTATATAGTGCAAACCATGACCTGAGCATCACCAAATAGTAAACTAGGGTGATTGTCTTCGGCTGGGAGATCCTTGAGAACAGTAACTAGTTCCTAAATAATACCAAACCGTCAAAAACGTTATATAAATACCCAGACATCATGCACACTAATTCACCAAAATGCCAGAGGTAGCGGAAGTGACATTAGCTGCCTATTGACCTTCATTTTCACTCACAAATACATTCAAATGCACACACACACTCCAACATAAATACACTCTCACCAGCAAGCATGCACACATCATACATTTAAAAGCATTTTTTACTTACCTCAGCTGCCAGAGAGGGTCATATTTCAGCTAATGGATATCCATTTTTAGGTCTCGCCTATCCCAATCCGCAAGGAATGGATAGGGAAGAATTATAGTGGGCAAAATAAGTTCTCAAACCATTGGGCGGATTTCAAACAGTTCACGTGAACACAAGCACGCGCTTTTCCCTCGCTCCTGAGCCGCCTGCCGCCGAGAGCTTCACTTTAAAGGGCTCCGCTCCCCCGCCCACTGCTTCACACTTCACGGCCGCCAGGCCGTGTCTCCCATTTCTCCTCCCCCGTCCCCTGCTTCATACTTTTCACGGCCGCCAGGCCGTGTCTCGCATTTCTCCTCCCCACAGCAACTAGTAGCAAGTCGTATTAGATGCCTTATAGATGTTTTTTTTTTAAACGTGAAAAAGTACAAGGGTCCAAGTTTGTTTACAACGCATACCCTTAACTTTTAAATGCGTCTCTTCTTTCCGTCCCCTTCCTCCTGCACTCTCGTGGACTCCAGTACATGTGTCTGGCACCTCTCAGCAGAACACAGGCTGATACATGCAAAATGTGCCCCACCCCGCTCCACTGTAGCCAGCAACAGACTCCGCACCTTTCCCTCTGAGCTTTCAAAAGCATTTTAAAGGCATTGTGTTCCCCGTCTTTTCTCCTGCACAGACCAACACCATGTATCCAATGGTGCACAATAGCGCTGCCAATAATGACGGTCTTTAGCGCCGGCGCACGAGCAGCAAACTCTGCCTCTGAATTAAACCTCTTCACAAGTGTGCAGAACTTTCAGCTGCTGAGCCCCAACGCCAGAGAGTCAGCCCGTTCAATGTGCTGTTCGGAAACACCACAGCCATCTGCCCACCTATAGTCAGCAATCCTAGCTAATAAACTGCTTTGCGCACACCTAAAAGAGCACAACAATTCGGAAAGATGGGCTGCGAGAGCATAGGGAAGGCACATATAATGCAATTCCATAAGCACCGTGTTTATTCTTTTAAACAAATAGAGGGTTCGTCAAGGTGTAACTTACCACCCGTTCACCTAAATGTCTTCCAAATATTAAGTGCCTTTGTTAATCTGATTTTTTGTGACATCTTTGGCTTTCTCTGCAAGAGTGTGTGCGTGATTAATTATTCATGCCCGGAAATAATTCCAGTGCCACTTGCTGAAATATAAAAAATGTGTAAATTAATACACACCCATATGGTGCAAGCTGTGGGGGCTGCCATGTTATTGTGGGAGGGGCGGCTGGCTCAGGCCCCCTTTCAGGCTCCTTATTCGACCTAACGCCTTAGAACATCTGTGAGATACAGGAGTCATTCGCAGTGGCCCCGCATCACATTTTATTGGAGGACAGAGGGCCCATCATGTTGTGCTGCGCAGCCACCACGCATCTCCTTACACGTGCACACAATGTGGATCAAGCCCCATTCTGAAGCAAGAGCCCCCTCCCCATCTCCCTCAGTAGCCCACAAAGTTCACTCCCAACCCCCACTGTGTCAGGTCAGGACCTCGCTTTTTCCCATATGCTGCAAAGAAATATCTCCAGCCCCCACCCACTGCTCTGGCCCGCAGGCCAGTGCGGTAAAGCATAGCTGGCATCATATATGGCTTGGCACCTTTCAAGCTGATAGATGTGCATAGATGCTGCCAGCTGGAGATTTGCGCTTAGGTGACACAGGTCAACTCAGGTGCCAACATACGACTGTCGCAGGGAGCCTGCTTTTGTTCTCTTTTGTTATGCAAGTAGAAGCATATTACAACCAAAAAATGCCACCTTACAATGGTTAAAAGAAAAAAAACAGCATTCCTGGCAGCGCCCATATAAGCATTTAGGGGCTTAATTTTATCCGGTGTCTAACGGGACCATCATTCTTTTCACGCTCGATATTGGCTCGGTTAACTGGAGGTTTGAGCATGGGTGACACAGGTCAGCTGTTTTGTACGGTGTACAAATACGCATACAATGCGTATTTGTGTGCAGTGTGAGTTCTTTGTGTGGTGGCATGTACATTGCTCTATTTGTAAAAGAATAACCGCCAGTGCCCCACAGATTTCTTCAGAAGCTCAGGGACCGCGCTATCAAAGGTTGGGGCGCCGTATAACAAGTGCCTGGTCTTGCTTCTACCTCCAGCCTCTTTAATCCACCAGCAGCTGCCCCCTGCCTGCACGTTTTGTGGGCTACAGAATGCACACATGTGTTGGTTGTGTTTACTATTGTGTTAGGGTTGTTTGGGATTTAGAAATGCTTTTACATGCATGAGTGTCTGACAGGCCGTGTTAGTTACTCTTTGCTGCGGTGCCTTGTTCTTTATAGGATGCCCTTGCTGCCCCGGGTGGGGGAGTGTTTATGTGGCCCTGCGTGTGGCCTCTCTACATTGTTTTGTGCCCTTCCGCATTGTATCGACTTTCATTTTAAGCTGTGTAAATCAGAAATACGGCCGGCTCCAAGTTTGTTTACATTGTGGCATCTGCTTCGGATTTGTAAAAGAATAAACAACAGTGCCCTACAGATTTCTTCATAAGATCACTCCACTACTACTATTGTAATTGAGATACTATTTCCCAACCTCCACCCTCCCATTGTTTATACCCTCCTCCCCCATAACAAAAATACGATACGAAATTAGCATTAGAACAGGCAGAGAAAAGTTCCCAGCATTGCATGGACAAAAAACTAGAACCATTTTTTTGTGTTAATTCTGTTTTTATTAGGGTTGTTCAGTTGTACATAAAGTTTGCTTGTTTTTTTGTAGCAAGGGCTCAAATTATATTCTCAGCCGGGGAGCAGAGTGGAGTGGACACCCATGCTGAGCTGGTTTCGGATGTAACAATATGGACCTTAGCAGGGGCTTTTGAGAATCCTTAATGAGCAACAGGATGCTGCCAGCGCATTCAATCAACCTTCACTTTCCTTAAAGTTCTTTCCCCTTTATCCTTTAGTAAGTCCACTTATTTTTAAATCCAACCTATGCAATGCTTAATTTGTGTAAATTCACTGGAAGGCTGCATGCCCAGAGGCAGTTGTAAAAGTCACATACTTCATTATTCGTGGCTTCGCCCTGCCCCCTGCGTGACCCCCACCCCACCAAGATGAAAGGAGGCGGACATTTGTTTAGAGCTTGTAAATTCTGAACCTATTGGCCTGCGTCCCCGAATGTGAAAAGGGCTCGATAAGATCTGCTTGTAGGCCAACTCCCCAAACCACTTAGAAGGGCTCTCAAAGGCTCAATGGCCAGGGCTGGTGAGATGCCACCCTAATTACAGCACATAAAGTGCAAAGGCAGCAGATGCCGTCTTTAGTAGTCTGATGACTGCATACCTTCTTTTTGTAGGTATAGAAATAACAGCCCGTTGCTTTAAGCTTCTAAGTTCACACACGTCGTAACGCTGAAATAAATAAACAAAAGTCGGCGATGATTTCAAATCTTTTATGTTAAAAACGAAGGCACTTTGATTGCAAGTGTGTACCCCTCCAACTAACTTTGAAGTTTAAAAGACACTGAGGTGTCCGTAATTATGCATGCGCTGCTTTGAGCACTTCTGTAATGACTGGAACTGGTGTAAGGCTGTTCTGGCAGGTCTCCGTGCAAAGTTGGAGTCTCGTAATGTGTGCAAAGATACGTCTAGCTCAATAGATCAGAAAGTTGCAAAACAATATTTACACATTTGTGTTAAGGAATTATCCTACAAGCATCTCGAGCCATGGAAAACGAGGCTTCCCACCTCTTTCTTCTACCTCCAGGATAGCGCATTGCTACGAATCCGGTTTCAGTTGCAGCTCGCAGTTTAGAGAGAAAAACATCATTAGCAGGCTGCTGAGTACAATGTGTACTGCTTGCTACCTTCTGACCAAATGGCTGTACTTGGTAAATGAATTTCAAAGCAAATGCAAGGAATGCTTCTTTACTAGTTCATAATTGCTACTGGGCTGGCCTCTGAAGGTGCGTTATTTACATGCCCAGCATCAGGTTACCACCATGTGTTTGGATATTAACTGTATGACAAACTTATATTTGTGACTGATTTAACTCCCTTCACTGCTAGGCACCCCCCCCCCCCTCACCCCCTCACACACACACACACACACATCCCAGTGCTAAGCCTTTTTTGGGGGCTATTTGGGTTTTAGTTTGCGCTTACGCTTCCATAACTTTTTTTCCACATAAACTGCCCACACCCAATTTGTGTTCTTTTTTCCCAACATCCTGGGATGTCTTAAGGCACCCACGGTTTGTGGATTACTTTTAGGGGACTGAGGAATTAGCCACAGCACCACTCAGCGCACAGCATCCCTCAACGCCACAGCATCACTCAATGCCACAGCACCACTCAACGTCACAGCATCACTCAGCACCACTCAACGCCACAGCACCACTCAACGCCACAGCACCACTCAACGCCACAGCACCACTCAACGCGACAGCACCACTCAACGCCACAGCACCACTCAACGCCACTGCACCACTAAACACCACAGCACCACTAAACACCACAGCACCACTCAACGCCACGGCACCACTCAACGCCACAGCATCACTCAACGCCACTGCATCACTCAACACCACCACAGCATCAATCTGTGCAACCATTCAACAACACCTGGTTAAAATATGTTCTCTCAAAGTTTCAAGCTTTATTACAAATGTAACAAAAATCTGTTAATATTTCACTTCTGTTCTTGGATTTTCGTAACAATAAAATACACTGAACATAATCTTCCCAACAGTTATTTTAAAAACTTTAAGGTATTGCCATTACAAAATAACAATAACTTTTAATTAATTATTAATTATTGAAAGAAAATTAAAAGCAATTGTTATTTGTAATATCAATACATGTAAGTCACGTAAATACAACACATATTGCATTACAAATGCAATAGGTGTCACATTTGCGAAAGTTATAACTATTGGCATAGTAAATGATAAAGCTATTAATTTAGCTATTTTCAAAAACAAAACATAAATAAAAAAATTGTCATTTATAATACCAATGGCTCAAACTTTCTTAATGCGAGACCTATCGCATTGCAAATGCTTGTTTTACACTAATGGTGAAAAATATTATATATAAATTCACCGAAAAAAAAATAGGTGTCATGAGTGTTATAGTTAGCTAAACATTTCACTCGTACAAAACCATAGAAATTCCTCCGTTATATTTAGTTGTGCTAACTATAACTCGCGCGCCCACAATGCACTGCTGATGATGTCACATATTACATCATTCATGACATGGTCAGTGACATCACTGATGACATCTCAAATGACATCACTGATGACATCACTGATGACATCATCCAGTGAATGTGGTTTTGTTTGAAATGTAAATCTATTATATATATATATATATATATATATATATATACCAATCTGTATTGAAGATTGAGTGGATATATAACTGTCTGGATGGAGTATTTAGTAACAGCCTGACTGTTTTTTTAAGTGAGTAATTAAATGTGTCTCACTTAATATATGGGTTAGTAACCAAACTCTGTGAATGTGTGTATCACTGTCTCTGTTGTTGTAAAACCTGCTGCATCAATTGGTCACTAACTATATGAGTGTCTATATTAGTTATTGATAAATTGGCTGAGTATTTGTAAGGGAGATTGAGTGTATCTGTGGTTGGGTGGGGGAGTTGTAACTCTATGCATAGATGTGTGAGTGGTTGATTGTCATATGGGTTTAGGAGTGTTTATGGAAACAGTTGTTTGGGTGTCTGAGTGTGTTTATTTGTGTATTGGTAAGTGAATGTATGTGTCAGTGGTACATCTCCAATAAAGTAGAAAAATAAAAGGCATTGTATATGAGAGTTGGTGTTTATAAATAAGTATACGTAAGAGTCAGTGATTATGAGAGTAACTGTATGAATGAGTGTATAATTGTAATAGTGATCTTTTAACAAAGTAACTATGATTTGCTATGTGTATGCATAAATCAGGTGTTGTGTGTATAACTGTGTAGGCGAGTAAATGTAAGTGTGATTGATTATTTTCATGAGTGAGTAGCATCACTGCATAACCGACAAGGATGACTGCTGATGTGTCAATGTCTATATAGGTGGAGGAGTATATTTGATAGTGTTACCATTGATCAGTGACTGCATGTATAAGTGATTCTGTGGGTGAATAGACAGTTGTGTGTGTAGACTCAGTGAGTGCATATGAAGTAACTGGTATGTGTGTGTCAATGCTTTCAAATATGGTACTCTGTATTTTACAGTGAGTGACCAAAGGTTATCCTAGTGTCTGATGAGGTGTTTCAGATTGTCACATGGATGATATCATCAGTGATGTCATTTGAGATGTCATCAGTGATGTCATCAATGATGTCACTAACATATTTATATAATTTTCTTTTAAAAACATTTTGTCAATTTTTTGGGGACTTGCACTCCCAAAGCGTACCTACTACAGCGGCTCTGCGTATTCTAGCTGCCATTTTGGAAAAGCCATGAAGGAACAGTGTATGGTGAGCGACGAATGCGTGTTTTTTTTCAGGTATGTCATATACGTACAATGTTATGTGGTGTGCGCGACCGGTATGTGACTGGTCCGCGACTCCTGCTCCCGCGCATTTGCAACACATGCGTATTACGGTACGCGATGCCTGTACGGTGGTGGGCTCCACGTGATGGCATCTACATGCTGGGCCGCGCTGGGAGTGTGATTCCTGTGAAATTTTTTATGTTCTAAAATGATATGTATGTGTCTTTAATGTACATATTAGGGCAAAAGATTATCTAAGGTATTCATGAAAATAATAATTTCTACTTGTAATAAACATATTATTTTTAAATATATTTTCGTGAAGTCGCGTTAGGTGCGCGCTTCATGAGACACGGTGCGCGGATCCCATGTGACCTCAAAAAAAAAGATTAGATTGTTTCATAACATTTCCCACTGTACCTATCGAAGGACCCCACCCATTTTAATTATTCTGTTTGGAGCAGTTGATGAGAGACATCTCTTCTTCCAGAGCTGGTTTTGGAATTTTTTGGTGTTTTTAAAAAATTGCATTGGAGAAATGGCATCTGGCTCGCAAGCTCCTCATCATTCTTCAGATGAAGATATCTTGGACAAGATCCACCCAAGCAGAGGTATGACTCAGTGGTATGGATATTTTTCACCTTTCCTGCCGGAGAAAAAGGTCAACGCAGGAAAAGTCACATGCTTGCTGTGTTACAGGGTCCTGTCGCGAGGCAGTTACAAGAAATACTCCTGTGGAACAGCGAGTATGTATAAACATCTGTGGACCATTCACCCGAAGAATCTGGCACGAGACGATATGAGGCGTGCAGCAAAAAATCCACCACCAGGTATTGCTAGTACTTCCGGAGCATCCACTTCAGCACCACCAGTAGACATTCGCCCAGAATTTGCTTTGCAAAACCATCATCTGTTATGGTGAACAGTCAGTGGACGCTATTTGTGCAGTGCAACGGAACCACAAATGCAAATTTGTTTTATTTTTTTGATTTTGGAATGATGTTGAATTCAAAAAGCTAACTGTTTACTTAGCTCCTTTTTTGTTAAATTTTTAAAAAACACCAAAAAAAGGACAACATTGTGTAGAGCATGATTGACTGAAAGAATGCATTAGTACTCTATTGTGAATTTATAGGGGCAGATCTATAAGTAAGTGCTGCAGCGTGACACTGCAAACTCTTTAGCTGCACTGTGCTGCTGCACTTCTGAAGCACAGGGATGTGACATATTTACATGAATATGTCGCAATTATGTGCCCCCACTGCACTAGCACACAAACTGCAGCCATGCAGTGACGCAAGCACCCTTGCGCCACGGTGTAAGGATAACTGTGTCTTGGGGAGATTGTTTTTGTGCAGGAAGGGAATACTTCATTTCCCTCCTTCCATGTGTCCTGTGGAATGCAGCATGCATTGAAAGAGGAAAAAACGAGGAGCAATGAAAACATTTCTCCTTGTTGTGCCTCGCTACACCACCTCTAGGGTGGCGCACCATTCACACGTGTTTACAGATTTACACTTTCTCGTAAGTCTTGAGATGTGTTATTCCATGGGTGTTGTGTGGGAACAGACACAGCAACACCCATGGAATGCCCCTTCAACGCAAAGTGCTGTGTTTGAATGGATCGTATTTTCAAGGAGAGGAAAGGCAACGCAGGGTGCAGAGCTGCTGTGGAGCCAGAGAACCAGGCCAGCAGAGCTGCTTTAGAGCCAGAGAACCAGGTCAGCAGGGCTGCTCTAGAGGCAGAGAACCAGTTCAGCAGAGCTGCTCTAGAGGCAGAAAACCAGGTAAGCAGAGCTGCTTTAGAGGGAGAGAACCAGGTCAGCAGACCTGCTTTACAGCCAGAAAACGAGCTCAGCAGAGCTGCTCTGGAGCCAGAGAAACCAGGTCAGCAGGGCTGCTTTAGAAGGAGAGAACCAGGTAAGCAGGGCTGCTTTAGAGCCAGAGAACCAGGTCAGCAGGGCTGCTTTAGAAGGAGAGAACCAGGTCAGCAGAGCTGCTTTAGAGCCAGAGAACCAGGCCAGCAGAGCTCTTTAGAGGGAGAGAACCAGGCCAGCAGAGCTGCTTTAGAGCCAGAGAACCAGGTCAGCAGAGCTGCTCTAGAGCCAGAGAACCAGGTCAGCAGAGCTGCTTTAGGACCATAGAACCAGGTCAGCAGAGCTGCTTTAGAGCCAGAGAACAGGTCAGCAGAGCTGCTCTAGAGGCAGAGAACCAGAAGAGGCAGAAAACCAGGTCAGCAGAGCTGTTTTAGAGGGAGAGAACCAGGTCAGCTGAGCTGCTTTAGAGCCAGAAAATCAGCTCAGCAGAGCTGCTCTAGAGCCAGAGAAACCAGGCCAGCAGAGCTGCTTTAAAAGGAGAGAACAAGGTCAGCAGAACTGCGATAGAGACATAGACCCAGGCCAGCAGATATGCTTTAGAGGCAGAGAACTAGGTTAGCAGAGCTGATTTAGAGGGAGAGAACCAGGTCAGCAAAGCTGCTTTAGAGCCAGAGAACCAGGTCAGCAGAGCGGCTCTAGAGCCAGAGTAAAAAGTCAGCAGAGCTGCTTTAGAACCATAGAATCAGGTCAGCAGAGCTGCTCTAGAGCCAGAGAACCATGTCAGCAGAAGTGCTTTAGACCCATAGAACCAGGTCAGCAGAGCTGCTTTAGAGCCAGAGAACCAGGTCAGCAGAGCTGTTGTAGAGCCAGAGAACCAGATTAGCAGAGCTGCTCTATATTCTAAGAAATAGATCAGCAGTGGTGCTCTAGAGCGAGAGAACCAGGTCAGCAGACCTACTGTAGAGCCAGAGAAACCAGGTCAGCAGAGCTGCTTTAGAGGGAGAGGACCAGGTCAGCAGAGCTGCTTTAGAGCCAGAGAACCAGGCCAGCAGAGCTCTTTAGAGGGAGAGAACCATGTCAGCAGATCTGCTTTAGAGCCAGAGAACCAGGTCAGCAAAGCTGCTCTAGAGCCAGAGAACCAGGCCAGCAGAGCTGCTTTAGAGCCAGAGTACCAGGCAGCAGAGCTCTTTAGAGGGAGAGAACCAGGGCAGTAGAGCTGCTGTAGAGCCAGAGAACCAGGCCAGCAGAGCTCTTTAGAGCCAGAGAACCAGGCTAGCAGAGATGCTCTAGGGCCAGAGAACCATGTCAGCAGAGCTGCTTTAGGGCCATAGAACCAGGTCAGTAGAGCTGCTTTAGAGCCAGAGAAAAAGGTCAGCAGAGCTGCTCTAGAGGCAGAGAACCAGGTCAGCAGAGCTGCTCTAGAGGCAGAAAACCAGGTCAGCAGAGCTGCTTTAGAGGGAGAGAACCATTTCAGCAGAGCTGCTTTAGAGCCAGAAAACCAGCTCAGCAGATATGCTCTAGAGCCAGAGAAACCAGGTCAGCAGAGCTGTTTTAGAAGGAGAGAACCAGGTCAGCAGAGCTGCTTTACAGCCAGAGAACCAGGTCAGCAGAGCTGCTCTAGAGCCAGAGAACCAGGTCAGCAGATCTGCTTTAGAGCCATAGAACCAGGTCCGCAGAGCTGCTCTAGAGCCAGAGAACCCGGTCAGTAGAGCTGCTTTAGAGGGAGAGAACCAGGTCAGCAGAGCTGCTCTGGAGCCAGAGAACCAGGCCAGCATAGCTCTTTAGATGGAGAGAACCAGGTCAGCAGAGCTGCTTTAGACCCAGAGAACCAGGTCAGCAGAGCTGCTTTAGAGCCATAGAAGCAGGTCAAAAGGGCTGCTTTAGAGCCAGAGAACAAGGTCGGGAGAGCTGCTGTAGAGGCAGAGAACCAGGTCAGCAGAGTTGCTTTAGAGCCAGAGAACCAGGTCAGCAGAGCTGCTCTAGAGCCAGAGAACCAGGTCAGCAGATCTGCTTTAGAGCCATAGAACCAGGTCAGCAGAGCTGCTCTAGAGCCACAAAACCATGTCAGCAGAAGTGATTTAGATCCATAGAACCGGGTCAGCTGATCTGCTTTAGAGCCAGAGAACCAGGCCAGCAGGGCTGTTGTAGAGCCAGAAAACCAGATCAGCAGAGCTGCTCTATAGCCTAAGAAATAGATCAGCAGAGGTGCTCTAGAGCCAGAGAACCAGGTCAGTAGACCTGCTGTAGAGCCAGAGAAACCAGGTCAGCAGAGCTGCTTTAGAGGGAGAGAACTAGGTCAGCAGAGATGCTTTAGAGCCAGAGAACCAGGCCAGCAGAGCTCTTTAGATGGAGAGAACCAGGTCAGCAGAGCTGCTTTAGAGCCAGAGAACCAGGTCAGCAGAGCTGCTCTAGACCTAGAGAACCAGGTCAGCAGAGCTGCTTTAGGACCATAGAACCAGGTCAGCAGAGCTGCTCTAGAGCCAGAGAACCAGGTCAGCAGAGCTGCTCTAGAGCCAGAGAACCAGGTCAGCAGACCTGCTTTAGAACCATAGAACCAGGTCAGCAGAGCTGCTCTAGAGCCAGAGAATCATGTCAGCAGAAGTGATTTAGACCCATAGAACCAGGTCAGCAGAGCTGCTTTAGAGCCAGAGAACCAGGTCAGCAGAGCTGCGGTAGAGCCAGAGAACCAGATCAGCAGAGCTGCTCTATATTCTAAGAAATAGATCAGCAGAGGTGCTCTAGAGCCAGAGAACCAGGTCAGCAGACCTGCTTAGAACCAGAGAAACCAGATCAGCGGAGCTGCTTTAGAGGGAGAGGACCAGGTCAGCAGAGCTGCTTTAGAGCCAGCGAACCAGGTCAGCAAAGCTGCTCTAGAGCCAGAGAACTAGGCCAGCAGAGCTGCTTTAGGGCCATATACCTAGGTCAACAGAGCTGCTTTAGAGCCAGAGAACAAGGTCAGCAGAGCTGCTGTAGAGGCAGAGAACCAGGTCAGCAGAGCTGATTCAGAGGGAGAGAACCAGGTCAGCAGAGCTGCTTTAGAGCCAGAGAACCAGGCCAGCAGGGCTGTTGTAGAGCCAGAGAACCAGATCAGCAGAGCTGCTCTATAGCCTAAGAAATAGATCAGCAGAGGTGCTCTAGAGCCAGAGAACCAGGTCAGCAGACCTGCTGTAGAGCCAGAGAAACCAGGTCAGCAGAGCTGCTTTAGAGGGAGAGAACCAGGTCAGCAGAGATGCTTTAGAGCCAGAGAACCAGGCCAGCAGAGCTCTTTAGATGGAGAGAACCAGGTCAGCAGAGCTGCTTTAGAGCCAGAGAACCAGGTCAGCAGAGCTGCGCTAGACCTAGAGAACCAAGTCAGCAGAGCTGCTTTAGAGCCATAGAAGCAGGCCAAAGGGCTGCTTTAGAGCCAGAGAACAAGGCCAGCAGAGCTGCTGTAGAGGCAGAGAACTAGGTCAGCAGAGCTGCTTCAGAGGGAGAGAACCAGGTCAGCAGAGCTGCTTTAGAGCCAGAGAACCATGTCAGCATAGCTGCTCTAGAGTGAGAGAAGCAGGTCAGCAGAGCTGTTCTAGAGCCAGAGAACCAGGTCAGCAGAGCTGCTCTAGAGCTAGAGAACCAGGTCAGCAGACCTGCTTTAGAACCATAGAACCAGGTCAACAGAGCTGCTCTAGAGCCAGAGAACCATGTCAGCAGAAGTGCTTTAGACCCATAGAACCAGGTCTGCAGAGCTGCTTTAGAGCCAGAGAACCAGGTCAGCAGAGCTGCGGTAGAGCCAGAGAACCAGATCAGCAGAGCTGCTCTATATTCTAAGAAATAGATCAGCAGAGGTGCTCTAGAGCCAGAGAACCAGGTCAGCAGACCTGCTTAGAACCAGAGAAACCAGGTCAGCAGAGCTGCTTTAGAGGGAGAGGACCAGGTCAGCAGAGCTGCTTTAGAGCCAGAGAACCAGGTCAGCAAAGCTGCTCTAGAGCCAGAGAACTAGGCCAGCAGAGCTGCTTTAGGGCCATATAACTAGGTCAACAGAGCTGCTTTAGAGCCAGAGAACAAGGTCAGCAGAGCTGCTGTAGAGGCAGAGAACCAGGTCAGCAGAGCTGATTCAGAGGGAGAGAACCAGGTCAGCAGAGCTGCTTTAGAGCCAGAGAACAAGGTCAGCAGAGCTGCTTTAGAGCCAGAGAACCAGGTCAGCAGATCTGCTTTAGAGCCATAGAACCAGGTCAGCAGAGCTGCTCTAGAGCCAGAGAACCAGGTCAGTAGAGCTGCTTTAGAGGGAGAGAACCAGGTCAGCAGAGCTGCTTTAGAGCCAGAGAGCCAGGTCAGCAGAGCTGCTCTAGACCGAGAGAACCAGGTCAGCAGAGCTGCTTTAGAGCCATAGAAGCAGGTCAAAATGGCTGCTTTAAAGCCAGAGAACAAAGTTGGCAGAGCTGCTGTAGAGAACCAGGTCAGCAGAGTTGCTTTAGAGCCAGAGAATAAGGTCAGCAGAGCTGCTCTAGAGCTAGAGAACCAGGTCAGCAGATCTGCTTTAGAGCCATAGAATCAGGTCAGCAGAGCTGCTCTAGAGCCAGAGAACCATGTCAGCAGAAGTGATTTAGACCCATAGAACCGGGTCAGCTGAGCTGCTTTAGAGCCAGAGAGCCAGGTCAGCAGGGCTGTTGTAGAGCCAGAGAACCAGATCAGCAGAGCTGTTCTATAGCCTAAGAAATAGGTCAGCAGAGGTGCTCTAGAGCCAGAGAACCAGGTCAGCATACCTGCTGTAGAGCCAGAGAAACCAGGTCAGCAGAGCTGCTTTAGAGGGAGAGAACCAGGTCAGCAGAGCTGCTTTAGAGCCAGAGAACTAGGTCAGCAGAGCTGCTCTAGACCCCGAGAACCAGGCCAGCAGAGTTGCTTTAGAGCCATAGAAGCAGGTAAAAAGGGCTGCTTTAGAGCCAGAGAACAAGATCAGCAGAGCTGCTGTAGAGGCAGAGAACTAGGTCAGCACAGCTGCTTCAGAGGGAGAAAACCAGGTCAGCAGAGCTGCTTTAGAGCCAGAAAACCATGTCAGCATAGCTGCTCTAGAGTGAGAGAAGCAGGTCAGCAGAGCTGCTCTAGAGCCAGAGAACCAGGTCAGCAGAGCTGCTCTAGAGCCAGAGAACCAGGTCAGCAGAGCAGCTGGAGAGCCAGAGAAACCAGGTCAGCAGAGCTGCTCTAGAGGGAGAGAACCAGGTCAGCAGAGCTGCTCTGGAGCCAGAGAACCTTGTCAGCAGAACTGCTTTAGACCCATAGAACCTGGTCAACAGAGCTGCTTTAGAGCCAGAGAACCAGGTCAGCAGGGCTGTTGTAGAGCCAGAGAACCAGATCAGCAAAGCTGCTCTATAGCCTAAGAAATAGGTCAGCAGAGCTGCTCTAGAGCTAGAGTAACCAGGTCAGCAGAGCTACTTTAGAGGGAGAACCAGGTCAGCAGAGCTGCTTTAGAGCCAGAGAACCAGGTCAGCAGTGCTGCTTTAGAGCCAAAGAACCAGGTCAGCAGGGCTGCTCTAGCTAACACTGACTGACTGACACTGGCTGACTAACACTGACTGCTTGACACTGTCTGACACTGATTGACTGACACTGACTGACTGACACTGACTGACTGACTGACACTGACTGACTGACACTGACTGACTAATCTCTACTACTCTACTTCTCACTCTCTACTACTCTCTCTCTCTACTACTCACTCTCTACCACTCTCTACTACTCACTCTCTTCTACTCTACTACTCTCTACTACTCACTCTCTACTTCTCTACTACTCACGCTCTACTAATACTCTCTACTACTATCTCTCTACTACTCACTCTCTACTACTCTCTACTATTCACGCTCTACTACTCACCCTCTACTACTCACTCGCATCTACTCACTCGCTACTACTACAGGTCAGCAGAGCGTCTCTAGAGCGAGAGAAACAAGTCAGCAGAGCTGCTTTGGAACTAGAGAACCAGGTCAGCAGAGATGCTCTAGAGCCTTAGAACCAGGTCAGTAGAGCTGCTCTAGAGCCAGAGAACCAGGTCAGCATAGCTTCTCTAGAGCCAGAGAAACCAGGTTAGCAGAGCTGCTTCAGAGGGAGAGAACCAGGTCAGCAAAGCTGCTTTAGAGCCCAGAGAACTAGGTCAGCAGAGCTGCTCTAGAGCCAGAGACCTAGGTCAGCAGAGCTGCTTTAGAGCCATAGAACCAGGTCAGCAGAGCTTCTCTAGAGCCAAAGAAACCAGGCTAGCAGAGCTGCTTTAGAGGGAGAGAACCAGGTCAGCAAAGCTGCTTTGGAGCCAGAGAACCAGGTCAGCAGAGCTGCTCTAGAGCAGAGAACCAGGTCTACAGAGCTGCTTTAGAGCCATAGAACCAGGCCAGCAGAGCTGCTCTAGAGGCATAGAACCCAGTTCCTAAACTTTCCCTTTGCTTCATATTAGACTCCCCTATGGTAAGCCCTAGGGCAGGGTGTATTGTAAGTACAAGGTAAGACATGCTCTGATGTGTGTAGCATGTTCTAATAGTGAATTACAGCCATTTTCGTTTTTCACTATTGAAGGCTACCTGTTCTCATAGGTCAGAATGGGCAGTTAGATTAGACATAGGCCTCTCTGCCTTCAGAGAACAAAGGATTTTGTGTATAAATATTGGGACCCTGATCCCAAGAAATTAGATCACTTCTGGAACAAGAAACCTTTCTGCCAAGGAGAAGAACCAAGGAAGCTGCAGGAGTTTGGACTGCCCCTCTGTCATGGTGTGCAGTTTGCCGGGTTGGCCTCCAGTGGTTGCTTCATTGCCAAGGGTAAGGAGAAGGAAATTTGTAAGGACTTTCATCTACAGAATATTCTCCAAGGGCTTGAACCGTGCTTGCCTCCTGCTGAAGTCTCATGGACAAAAGACTTCACCTCCAGCTCCCTCCTGAATTTCCTTGCTTGGAATTCTGACACCAGTCACTTGCGTGCCGCTGGGAGCTGGAAGCGCGATGCATCGAGAAGAAGCGTGTCACAGCCGCAGCTGAAATCATCGCAACTCCAGAGAAGCGAGTCTTCGTCGCATCTACCTGGAAGCGTATGTTCATCAAAGCTGTCTGATGTCGCATCCCCGGAGAAGCGTAAATCCATCGTGAGAGTCGCCATCGCATCAATCAATCAATCAATCATTGACACTTATAAAGCGCGCTACATACCCGTAGGGTCTCAAGGCGCCGGAGAAGAGTGTCGCAGGGCTTGTCGCTGCTCCAAAGTACAGAGTTGGTGCAAGGCTGCCAGGGCGTCATCGCATCATCATTGCATCGCAGCATCAATGGAGCCATCTTCTCACATCGCAACCTGATCATTGCATCGCATCAAGTCGCCATTTCGCTCACCGCAACGGGCCCGCAGGCCGAGAATCTACGCATCACCTCCGCACCGGTAAGGCTCACGGCGAGTCCCCTACTCTGCGCAAGCATTGAAGAAGGACAAAACTGTTCCCCCGGGTCACGGAACCGACGCATCTCCCCTTTTGCGAGCCTTTTGCGTACTTTGCATTACGCATCCAGGTACTTTGTTGAGAACTTTGTCGCATTTACCAACAACTTGAACTAAGAGACTTTAATCATCTTTTAAGTAATCTTAAGTGTAGTATTGCGGATTTTTGTCGTTTGTGGTCTTGTGTTAAGTCTATATAAGGAATACTTATTTTTATAAAACCTGTGTTGTGTCCATCTGTAGTGTTATCACTGTATTACCGGGTATATTCACAAATGCTTAACACACTGCCTCTGAGATAAGCCTGTCTGCTCGTGCCAAGCTACCAAGGGGGTGAGCAGGGGTTATTAAGGAGTGTAATCCCGTTATCCTGACTTAGAAGTAAGGGTCCCTATTTGGACAAAGGTGATAACCATTGCCAACTAGAGACCCCCAGATCTAACATTGGTGGTCAGCGGTGAGGATTTGGACTTTGTATTTGTGTTTCATATACTCTGATTGGTGTACATTACTAGTGAGTGCAGACCAAACGCGACCCCATACTTTTTTGTTAGAATCCTTTTTCCTTGGACTGTTAATTTTTCCTGAAAACTCTAAATTTTTACTACCTTGAGTAAACCAGCATCTGTTGCATCTATGGATCTTGATTTTGAGGAAGAGTGGTTGGAAACCTACACAGTGAAACATCTCTGCACGAAATTGAAAATTGCTACACCAGGCATTTCTAAAAAGGAAGACTACCAAAAGGCGCTGAGGGCCGGGGTAGAAGCTAGAAATGCCCCTGATCTTGCGGTGGAGCCTGTTGGGGATGCAGATGGGCAAATTGATGAGCGAGTATTTCCAGCCTTGGGAGGGGCGCTGCCCCCACCTGGCAGCAGCATCTCTTCCAAAGACCTGTCCCCCAGACAACTGGAAGATAGGGAAAGAAATAGGCCACTGAAGCTGGAGTTGGCTATGCTTAAAATGGAGGGTCAGAGGGAAACAAAGAGTAATAGGTTGTCCTTGGAAAGGGAGAGAATGAGAATGGAGCATGAGAGAATGTTGAGGGAGTTAGAGATCAAGGCCAAGGGCTTAGAAATCAATCCCTCTGGTGGCAGCGCACCATCTGTGCCTTCAGAAGGCAGGGTAAGTAAGTATTCCCAAGGATGTCATCAAAGATTTTCACAAAGGTGAAGATATAGGGCAGTGGTTTGCAGCCTATGAGTTAGCAATGTTGGCCCACCGGGTCCCTGAGAAGAATTGGGGAGCGGGGTGGTGGGGCTGCTTTCTGACTGAGTGGAGGGATACTTTGTTAGACCTACCCAGTGAGCATAGGATGTCTTATCACCACATGAAGGAAGCACTGATGACAAGGTATGTTTTAACTCCAGAGCTCTATAGAAAGAGGTTCAGGAATTGTAAGAAACTGGAGGGAACCACTTGGGTAGAATATGTGTCTTTCTTTTGCAGAGCTATGGTATTTGGGTAAGGGGTAGCAATGTTGAAAATTTTCAAGCGCTCTATGATTTGATTGCTAGGGAGCACTTGTCTGCTAATTGTTTCCCAGAGGTGCGCCAGCACCTTATTGATTGCAAGTTGACAAACCCTAGAAAGCTTGCTGAAGAGGCGGACCTCTGGGTCAGTACCAGGGTCCACAAGGGTCTTGTGGGAGACTCCGACAAAGGTGAGCAGGGTCCCCAGCAGAAGAGTGGGGGGACAAGGGTAAACAGAGGGAGTTCCAAAAAGGTCCGCAAAGTAATTCCCAAGGGAACCAAGGTAAGGGTTCCCAGCCTCCTCCTGAAAAGAAGTCAGGATCCCGACAGGTAAACATGTTCATAGGGGGCATGTTACCTGCTTTCAGTGTAAGCAGGGGGACACCGTTGGCATGATCCCCAGTGTCCTTAGAAAGGACAGTATGTGCCACCCCGTGCCTTACCCATCAGATGGCCAGTGTAGCCCTGGGTGGGGAGGAGATGGGTGCCCAAGGTGAGTGGGGTTCGTCAGAAATGTCCCTTGTCTCATTAGGAGATTTTGAGATGGTCCCTAAAACTCAGCTGCCTGCTAACACTAAGAAATACAGGCAGTGGGTGACCATCAATGGCCATAGAGTGGAGGCTCTCAGAGACAAGGGAGCAAGTGTGACAGCTGTCAAGTGTCACTTGGTCTCTGAAGAGCAGGTAGTCTCCAATGCATTTTTCCCAGTAGTTGCCGCTGATAACACAGAGAGGCATTGCAATGTGGCTCAAGTTCCCTTTTAGTGGGGGGGTCTCTGGTACTCTTCAAGTAGCTGTTAGGCCAGCCATGCCTTGTGATTGTCTGTTAGGCAATGATTTAGAAAGCTCCCCTTGGATTAAGGTGGAGAGGAAGGCGCATTTAGAGATGTTGGGTCTGCCTGAGTGGGCATGTGTGACCACTCAGTCTATGGCCGCTAAGGGTGTTCAATAGACCCTGGAGCCTGAAAGTATAGCCCCGGGACTTGCCTTAAAGAGAAGAGGTAGGGGCGCGGGAAACCAGCCCCCATTGTTCTCATGGTCCAGGAGGAAGCAGCCCTTGAGGGGATGCCCTGGAACCTACAGCAGAGCAAGTTTCTGAACTGGGGAACCTTCCTGAGCTGACCCATTGGCAGCAAGAAGGGGGTCCCTCCAGGGGGGAATATTGTGAAGAGCAGCAGAAGTGCCTTCTCTTGTGGGTTTGAGGCAACAGACCACAAACCAGACAGCAGGTGATCAGTCTGGATCACATTGGATGTACTGGGAGAATGGTCTCCTGTATAGCGAGCCTAAGGTTGCTGAGCCTGAGTCAGCCCGTGTGCTGGTGGTACCCCATTGCTTCAGAGCCTTCCTACTGAGTTTGGCTCATGATGTTCCTTTAGCTGGTCATCTGGGACAGAGCAAGACCTTTGAAAGGCTGGTCTCCCACTTTTATTGGCCCCAGATGCGGAAGAGTTCAGATTCTCTTTGTAGGACCTGTCAAACTTGCCAGGCAAGTGGGAAGAGTGGGCAGAGGAACAAGGCCCCTCTCCAACATTTCCCTGTAGTCAGTACCCCCTTTGGACGGGTGGGGATTGACATTGTGGGGCCACTGGATCCCAAGACAGCCATGGGCCACAGGTTTATCCTGGTCTTGGTGGACCATGCTACCCTATACCCGGAAGCCATTCCACTCAGGACAATGACGGCCCCAGTGGTGGGACGTGCACTGATGGGGATCTTCTCCCGTGTGGGGTTCCCCAGAGAGGTTGTGTCTGACCAAGGTACACATTTCATTTCTATTTATATGAAGTGTCTGTGAAAGGAGTGTGGTGTTACCTACAAGTTTACCACTCCTTACAACCCACAAGGAAATGGGCTGGTTGAAAGCTTCAACCGGACCCTTAAAGGCATGATCATGGGTTTTGAATAACCAATGAGGTTTAAGTGGGATGTCCTCTCACCATGCTGTCTGTTTGCCTACCGTGAGATGCCGCAAAAGTCTCTAGGGTTAAGCCCCCTTTGAACTTTTGTATGGTCACCCGGTAAGAGGACCTTTAAGTTTGGTCAAGGAAGGCTGGGAGCAATCTCCCAGGAAACCTCCCTAGGATGTATATAGCTACATGCTGACCTTCAGGAACCAAACTCGGGCAAATCTGGAAGCCAGCCAGGAGGAAATGAAGCGGTGGTACGATCAGAATGCCACTCTGATTGAGCTTCAACCTAGATAGAAAGTTTGGGTCACGGCCCCTATGGTGCCTTGTGCGCTCCAGGACAGGTGGACCGGTGCATATGAGGTGGTGGAGCGCAAGAGTGATGTCACTTATCTGTTGAACTTGCGGACTCCCAGGAACCCCTTGCGGGTCCTGCATGTGAACCGCCTGAAGCCCCACTTAGAAAGGTCCGAAGTGGGCATGCTCCTAGCAACAGATAATGGAATGGAGGGGGAGACTGAGCCTCTTCCTGACCCCCTGTCTGCAACAGAGCAAGATGTGTCAGTGGATGGTGTCAGCCTCTCTGCCACACTGACCCCTGATCAACAGCAAGATTGTCGCCAGCTGTTGGGGCAATTCTCTGATATATTTTCCTTGGTTCCTGGTGTCACAGAGTGGTGCGTCCATTATGTGGACACTGGCGACAGTCCTCCTGTCAAGCACAAGGCATACAGAGTGACTGACAAGGTTAGGACTTACATTAAGGAGGAAATCTCCAAGATGTTTGCTTTAGAGGTCATTGAGTCCTCCAACAGTCCTTGGGCCAGCCCAGTGATCTTGGTCCTAAAGGCTGTCTTGCCAGGTGCCACACCTGAACTCCGGTTCTGTGTGGACTACAGAGGACTCAATTCAGTCACCAGGACTGATGCACACCCCATCCCCAGAGCTGATGAGCTCATAGATTGGTTAGGGGCTGCACAGTACCTTAGTACTTTTGATTTGATGTCTGGGTACTGGAAGATCGCCTTGACTGATGGGGTTAAGAAGAGGTCAGCATTCTCCACACCAGATGGGCACTACCAATTTCGGGTTATGCCCTTTGGGATGAAGAATGCACCTGCCACCTTTCAGAGGTTGGTCAGCTAGGTGTTGGCTGGGCTGGAGGATTTCAGTGCCGCATACCCGGATGACATTGCAGTGTTCAGCGCCTATTGGGAGGAACACTTGCAGCACCTCTGGGAAGTGTTGATGGCACTGCGCAGGGCAGGCCTCACGATCAAAGCAAGTAAGTCTCAGATCGGGCAGGGTTCTGTTGTGTGCTTGGGTCAACAGGCAGGAAGCGGCCAGGTGGCGCCCCTACAACCCAAGATGGGAACCCCCAAAGACTCAGCCACAGGTGAGAGCCTTTTTAGGACTTACAGGGTACTACAGGAGGTTTGTCAAGGGGTATGGCAACATTGTTGCACCCTTGACTGAGCTGACTTCCAGGAAGCAGCCCAAGAAAGTGAACTGGACTGACACCTGTCAGAAGGCTTTTGGCGCCCTAAAGACTGCCTTCTGCACAGCACCCGTGCTTCAGGCGCCCAACTTCTCAAAAGAATTCATTGTACAGACAGACGCTTTGGAGCATGGTGTGGGGGCTGTTCTATCACAGATTAATGAAGAGGGTGTAGACCAACCTGCAGCCTTCATCAGTAGGAGGTTACTTCCACGGGAACAGAGGTGGGGTGCAATTGAGCGTGAGGCATTTGCTGTGGTCTGGGCACTGAATAAGCTGAGACCATACTTGTTTGGGACTCACTTCCGAGTTCAGACCGACGACAGGCCCCTCAGATGGCTGATGCAGATGAGGGGGGAGAACCCAAAGTTGTTGAGGTGGTCCTTCTCTGTACAGGGTATGGACTTTACGGTGGAACACCGCCTTGGTACAGAAGACGTCTCGCGGAGGCTGGAGTTGGAGGGACAGCACTTGAGTGGTTTCGATCCTTTCTCACGGATCGAACCTTCAAAGTATCCACACCTCCCTTTTTCTCTGTTCCTCGCCCCATTCTTCAGGGTGTCCCGCAGGGATCGGCCCTTAGCCCTACCCTTTTCAATTTGTATGTTCAGCCGCTGGCGGAGGTAGCCCATAGCTTTGGTCTCACCATGGTGTCATACGCCGATGACACGCAGCTGGCAAAGGTACTTAATGGTGATTCCAATATGGATGCCCCTACCTTTCAGTCAGCTCTCAAAGCTGTGGCAGGCTGGATGGCGAATAATCGACTCCAACTTAATGCCTCTAAGACCGAGGTTATTATTTTTGGTAGGGAAAGTGGGCTCTGGGGAGATCAATGGTGGCCATCTGAATTGGGCCCTGTTCCCACCCCTGTTGCCGAAGCCAGAAATCTTGTGGTGTGGCTCGACGACAAACTCTCTTTCACTTCCCACACTAAACGTGTAGCTGGTACATGTTTTGGTGCCCTGCAGTGTCTCCGACCCATTTTCAAGTTTTTTGATGCGAACACCAGACAGATCATAGTCCAAGCTCTGGTTCTTACCCGATTGGACTATGCCAGCTCTCTGTTTTTGGGTGTGAATCAGGCAGAACTAGTTTGCCTTCAGAGGGTGCAAAATGCGGCGGTCAGGATGCTGGTCGGCCTTCCGAAGTTTGTCTCTGCCCGTCGAACTATCCAAGATCTCCACTGGTTGCCTGTAGGGCAAGGAATTAAGTTTAAAGCTCTTTGCTTAACTTTTAAAATTCTTAAGTCTGCCTCCCCTCCTATCCTTTCGCAGACAATCCTTCACTATGTCCCTTCCAGAGCCCTTCGATCCTCAGGGTTAAATCTTGCCATCGTGCCACGCTTTAAAAGAGCTAGAATGGGTGGACGTTCTTTTTCAGTGCTGGCGACAGCTCTCTGGAACTCTCTGCCGGCCCCTCTTCGTTCCATCCCTGATCTGCTCCTTTTTAGGAAGGCCCTAAAAACCTTCCTATTTTCCACAGTTTAGTCTCATGCGTTTTCGGTTACTTCTGTTGTGTGTGTTTTATCATCTCCTAAAGCGCCGGGACGCCACTTGGCTGCGGCATCTGCGCGCTATATAAAATAAAATAACATAACATAACATAACATGCCAACGCTGATGGTAAGTCCAGATTTTTCCACCTTAGTGAAGAGAACTCCCAAGGGGAAGGGTAGTTCTCCCCACATTTCAGCTGGAGGGGACGCATGTTAGACCTGACATCATTGGCTTGAGTCTCTCTTCCATTTTTCACGGATTGCCTCCACTGATTTGACATGTTTTTGCTGGATTAATGCTTTGGGCACTGTGCCACTGCTAAACAGTGCCACAGTGCAAGTGCTCCCAATGTTAAATTAATGTATTGATTGGATTCCATGATTGGGTTATTTGATGTATCTGTCAGCCCCTAGTACAGTGCACCATGTGTGCCCAGGGCTTGTAAATCAAATGCTGCAGGTGGGCTTGCAGCACTGGTTGTGCCACCCACAGAAGCAGCTTGTAAAGTGTGTCTCAGGCCTGCCATTGCAAGGCCTGCGTGCAGTCTAGCACTGCCATGTCGACTTGGCCACGTGCACCCACTTGCCAGTCCCTAAACCTTCCCTTTGCTTCACATTAGACACCCCTATGGTAGGCCCAAGGGCAGGGTGCATTGTAAGTACAAGGTAGGACATGCTCTGATGTGTGTAGCATGTTCTAACAGTGAATTACAGCCATTTTCGTTTTTCACTATTGAAGGCTACCTGTTCTCATAGTCCTAACTGACTCAGGGAACATGATAGAAATTCAAATTGAGTATGCCTGAACTCAGAATAATAAAATACATCTTTTAGTAAAGTGTATTTTAATATTCTGTGTTTGCAAATACCACTTTTAGAAAGCAGGTATTTGCTTGCCTAACCATTTGAGCCTGCCTCTGCTGGGTTGTGTATTCCTTGTCTGGGTTTTTTTGTGTGGCAGGGCTGGGGGATTCCAGGAGACAGGCTGGGGCAGCCCGGTGGGGAATAGAGAGATCTGCATCTAGATGGGAGGGTGGAGTTGCACCTGGGACCTGAATAGGGCTGGGCCTTCCCTCTACAATACTGGCTCCACCCCATGTGGTGTGTCTGATGTCTCTACCCTGCACTGTGAAAGTAGAGGAGGAATCATGTCAATAGAGTGCTCCAGAGCTGTATCTTCCCTCCCCTGTGCTGACTCCACCTCCTGTGGGGCGGCTGATGTCTCTGCCCTGCACAGTGAAAGGAAGAAGAGAGTCATGTAAACAAAGTGCTCAGGAATTATTTTGAACTAGGTAGAGGCCTCTCTGCCTTCAGAGAACAAAGGATTTTGGGGTATAAATATTGGGACCCTGATCCCAAGAAATTAGATCGCTTCTGGAATAAGAAACTTTTCTACCAAGGAAGCTGCAGGAGTTTGGACTGGCCCTCTGCCAGTGTGCTGTTTGCTGGGTTGGCCTGCAGTGGTTGCTTCATTGCCAAGGGAAAGGAGAAGGAGCTTTGTAAGGACTTTCATCTACAGAATATTGAAAGGGCTTGAACTGTGCTTGCCTCCTGCTGAAGTCTCAGGGACAAAAGACTTCACCTCCAGCTCCCTCCTGAATTTCCTTGCTAGGAATTCTGACTCCAGTCACTTGCGTGCCTCTGGGAGCTGGAAGCGCGACGCATCGAGAAGAAGTGTGTCGCCGCCGCAGCTGAAATCATCGCAACGCCGGAGAAGCGAGCCTTCGTCGCATCTCCCTGGAAGCGTGTGTTCATCAAAGCTGTCTGCTGTCGCATTCCCGGAGAGGCGTGACGCCATTGTGAGAGTCACCATCGCAACACCTTAGAAGCGTGTCGCAGGGCCTGTCGCGGCTCCAAAGTACAGACTTGTAGCAAGGCTGCCAGGGCGTCATCGTCATCGCATCGCCGCATCAAGGGCGCCATCTTCTCACATCGCAACCAGATCATCTCATCGCATCAATGCGCCATCTTGTGCACTGCAACGGGCCCGCAGGCCCGCATCACCTCCGCACTGGTAAGGCTCATGACGAGTCCCCTCCTCTGCGCAAGCATTGAGGAAGGACGCAACCGTTCCCCCAGGTCTCGGAACCGACGCATCTTCCCTTTTGCGAGCCTGTTGTTTACGTTACGTTACTCATCCAGGTACTTTGTTGAAAACTTTGTCGCATTTACCAACAACTTGAACTAAGAGACATTAATCATCTTTTAAGTAATCTTAAGTGTAGTGTTGTGGATTTTTGTCATTTGTGGTCTTGTGTTAAGTCTATCTAAAGAATACTTCTTTTTATAAAACCTGTGTTGTGTCCATCTGTAGTGTTATCACTGTATTACTGTTTATATTCACAAATGCTTAACACACTGCCTCTGAGATAAGCCTGTCTGCTCGCGCCAAGCTACCAAGGGGGGTGAGCAGGGGTTATTAAGGAGTGTAATCCCCTTATTCTGACTTAGAAGTAAGGGTCCCTATTTGGACAAAGGTGATAACTATTGCCAACTAGAGACCCCCAGATCTAACAACTCTCTACTACTCGCTCTCTACTACTCTCTACTACTCACTCTCTACTACTCTACTACTCTCTACTACTCTCTCTACTACTCACTCTTTACTACTCTACTGTGCACTCTATTACTCTCTACTACTCACTCTCTACTACACACTCTCTACTACTTGCTCTATACTACTCGCTCTCTTCTACTCTCTACTACTCATTCTACTACTCACTCTCTACTTTCTACAACTCACTCTACTACTCACTCTCTACTACACTCTACTATTCACTCTCCACTACTCCACTACTCTCTACTACTCACTCTCTACTACTCACTCTCTACTACTCTACTACTCTTTACTACTCTTAACGAGAGGTAGTCCTTTCAGGGATAATAGTGTTCACCGAGGGGGGCATTTAAGCCGTGTCTGTACACACATGTGTTAATTGGCTCAGCGGTGTAAAGACATTCACTTCAATCTCAAGGCCGTTTGTGTTGAAACTGAGATATCGAAGTAATCACATCCGGGCACACAGCAATATTATTTACACATTTTCAGCTCACAGGTCAAAGAGCGAAGGGACCTATCAATAACAGAACTAATACAGCGGCTCGAAGAGGTCTCGCCTCTAAAGTGCGTGGGACAATTGCAGCATGACTTTTTACATTTGTATTTCATTATTTGTTGTACGAAGGGCTTACTTTTCAGAGAGGTTGGCGCCATTCTTAAAATAGGTTAACTGTTCACCCATGAGGCTGGCATGCAGTATGTTTATTTCAGTAATTACACAATATTGTGACACACTTTGCGTTTTATTTTTTCATATTCTCATTGTGGTATTTCACAAGTCGCATTCCTTGATAGGATGCTTGAAATGTGTATATTTACATCTCTGAAAGCTTTTAACAATGCATGTTTTAAACATATCAGTATTTCCTTTATGTGTACCATTGCCATAAGGGGGGGAGGGCTATATATATTCATATGTGTTTGGCTTGGTGCCATTTAGTTCGAGAAAGCCGTCTGTGAAGGCGAAACGCATCTCTCTTGCCAGATGGTTGAGCGAGACACGAGACATTAAAGAAAGCCATACCTGACTTCCTCAAGTATGTGCCTTCTTCTTCATTGGAGTGGGATGGTGGATTCATCAACTTACAGCGGCTACTGTTCAATGCTGTCCACGTAACTCCAGTCTGCTTGTGGCTCTACATCTTGACCGCATCTTGCTGGGAGCAGCATGGAAATGCTAAAGGTAGAGCCCCCAGAGTTTGTGTGAGGAAGATCATTAATGATGACAGCAGTTGGAAGATGAGGATCCCGTAGCGGGGTGGTTTTGCCAAGTGCCAGCACAGGGTCTGTTATGTTATGTTATGTTATGTTAATATGTGGTTTGTATAGCGCGCGGCTACTCAAGCAGAGTGTCCCGGCACTGTGCAGATCTGTGGAGAGACGTAGAGCGGAGAACAGGCGCACTAGAGGCTGAAAAGCCAGGTCTTTAGGCCTTTCCTGAAGGACAGGAGGTTGTCAGTTTTCCTCAGCGAGAGGGGGAGCTTGTTCCAAAGCTGCGGGGCACAGGCTCTGTAAGAGCGACCTCCAATGCGTGAATGCTTTACAGATGGAACGACAGCAAGGGCTTGTGTTTCCCCAGTCAAGAAAAGCCCTACTTGGAATACTGGCATCCTCTGGAGACTAGGCACTGCGGAAGCCTACGTGGAAGCGGTGAGGAGTGTTCGGCATCAGTGTTTTTTTCATTCTCAGATCTCCTTCGGCCCGTTTTTATGTCCATTTTTCAAACATTTATTTAGTGCTGCCAGTTCCCACCAACAGCGAGGCAATTGTTGGATAAATGACTTTGCCTGCTGCTATTTAAAAATACTGAAATGTCCTGATTACATTATGGTGAAGGCTGTTTGTGAATGTTTGGAAGGATACCCTAATATATGTGACTTTTTAGCAAACTGCCAAGTGGCATTATGGGAGAGGTAGTCCTTTCGGGGATAATAGTGTTCACCGGGAGTCGGGCATTTAAGCTGTGATTGTACACACATGGGTTAATTGTCTCAGCTGTGTAAAGACATTCACCTCAATCTCGAGGCCGTTTGTGTTGAAACAGAGATATCGAAGGGATCACATCCGGGCACACAGCAACATTATTTCCGCATTTCCAGCTCAAAGGTTAAAGAGACAAGGGGCCTATTAATAACAGAACTAATACTCGGGCTCGAAGAGGTCTCGCCTCTAAAGTGTGTGGGCAATTGCAGCATAACTTTTTACATTTGTATTTCATTATTTGTTGTATGAAGGGCTTACTTTTTAGAGAGGTTGGCACCATTCTTAAAATAGGTTAACGGTTCACCCATTAGGCTGGCATGCAGCATGTTTATTTCAGGAATTACACAATATGGTGGCGCACTTTGATTTTTATTTTTTCATAATCTCATTGTGGTATTTCACCAGTCGCATTCCTTGATAGGATGCTTGAAATGTGTATATTTACATCGCTGAAAGCTTTTAACAATGCATGTTTTAAACATATCAGAATTTCTTTTATGTTTACCATTGCCTTAAGGGGGGAAGGGCTATATATATTCAAATGTGTTTAGCGCCATTTAGATTGAGAAAGCCTTCTGTGAAGGCCAAACACGTCTCTCTTGCCAGGGGGTCAAGCGAGACCCGAGACATGAAAGAAAGCCATACCTGACTTCCTCGAGTACGTGCTTTCTTCTTCATTGGAGTGGGATGGTGGATTCATCAAATTAGAGTGGGGCTTGTGGCTCCCCTCCCCTTTGAATTTTTTTTTTTAGATGTGGGCATGCTTTGGGGATGGGGTCCCTGAGGTGAATGTAAATTGATGAAAGTGAACGCTTTTTTTTCAAAAAAGTTTGGAGTTGCTCCCTTAGAGCGGCCCCCTAGTGTGAACACAAAGGCTGCACGGCTCTCAGCGCGATCTCCTAGTGTGAACGCGCTGGGTGCGCGGCACTCAAACTCTTCTCAGGTCTTTAAAACATTGAGGGGCATATTCTCAAGGACACATCGCTGAGTTAACAGCACTTTATCGCAGCGAAAATGGTGATACATTTAACGCACCATTCAGAAGCTGGTGCAAACAGCCCATAAAACCAGTTTACCAGTGGTAGGAGCCTCAAAAAACATTGTCACAGATGACCCCGCAAATATCGCTAATGAGATGCAGAGCAGGCGTTCCAAAGCAAAAAGCAGCGAACACGCCACTTCGCAACTTTTTCAACCACTAGCAAGATCGGCAAAGAGAATACAAAACAGGCAATAAGATGCGTTAGCAGCAGGATGTTAACATCTGCTCTGACCTGGTGTAAAGTCGGACTACAACCTGCAATATGAAAGGGCGCCCAGCCCACAGCCACACATGAATGACAACAGATGCCATGGAGCCAATGGTCATGCAGCTCAGACACCCAACAGTGCCCCGATACCCCCCATCAGCCCTGTATCTGCCATCTCTCCTGACCCCCCGACAAACAAATGTGACAGCCACCTTCCGAAATATGGAACGTAACAAATTGGCTGATGTTGCACAATTATAATAAAAAAGATGCATGTGAGGTTGGGCAAATGAGAATCACAATCATCTATGGATTTACATATAAAACATTTTATTCAAACAAAACAACAACAAATAAAGTAGGTACAGACATAGCCTGTCGTCCCTTGACAATTTGTGATCACAGCCTGCAAGATAAAAATCAAAATACGATTGAGCGTCATGCGCCCATCAAAGGAGAGAGAGAGAGAGAGAGAGAGAGAGAAAGAGTATGAGAGAGAGGAAGAGAGAGAGAGAGAAAGAAAGAAAAAGTGAGAGAGAGAGAGAGTAAGACATAGAGAAAGAGGAAGAGAGACAGAAAGAGTGAGAGAAAGAGTGAGAGAGAGAGGAGGAGAGAGAGAGAAAGAGGGAAACAGTGTGAGCGAGAGGAAGAGAGAAAGAAAGAGTGAGAAGAAGAGAGAGAGAAAGTAATGGCAGAGTACATACAACTGCACATGCCTAAATCGCTGTCCTGCCCCTGCTCACATAGGCTGCTGCACCCCATCCACTTCTGTCACCCAGAGGTGTCTGGCAGCCCCTGTGCACCCAGGCTGCTGCACCCCATCCACCCCGGCCGTCTAGAGGTGTCTGCCCTCCCCTGCACACCGAGATTGCTGCACCTCATCCACTCCCACTGTTCAGAGGTGTCTGCCCGCCCCTGTGCACCCGGGCTGCTGCACACCATCCACTCCCACCGTCCAGAGGTGACTGACCGTCGCTGCGCAAACATGCCTATCTGCTCAACTTCTGCCACCGGTGTGTGTGGAAGAGGGCCAACCACATGCCGAAGCAACCTCCTCTGCAAACCTGCTCAGCTCTGGTGGCACTAACTCAGTGGAAATCAAGTCATTGCCAAGTGGCAGGAGGCCCGTGTAGGGCAAAGTGCCTCAGCTGCCACCAACTCTGTGTACTTCAAATCATGGGAGAGAATGGAAATGGCCTCCAGCACGTGCGACCGGCCCTTTTTATGGCAGGGTCACATGTTCTGTGATGCCTGTGCTGCGTGGGTGTAAACCGGCCGTGAGGGAGTGGCTGTGGCATGCTGACAACTAGACCTATGATCAGCAGATCACTAGAGGGGAGACCTGGCACATGTAGCGTTGTTGTTCCTCCCTGTAAGCGTAAGCGGAGTGGGCTGGCCTGGAGTATGCCAGTTCTGCGCTAGGCTGTGAATAATAACTCCGGAGCTGTGGGCGTGGTGCCGTCCTGGGCTGTATGAGGAATCAACTGATGCGGGTGTCTCTGTTGTAATGTTGCCACCATGCGTGCCGCAAGCGCCAATGTGTCACCCTGTGACCCAAGTTCCACAACATGGCCAGAACGGAGGGTAGGGGGAATCACTGACCGTACATTCATCCATACTTCCACACATAAAAGATCGTGGACATGACATATCTGTGTAAATAAGAATGTTTATTGCACATTCAGTGGAGTGTTGCAGCTGTAGCAATACAGGGCCATGCAAAGACCAAATTTCAGTTTTTGGCACATGAAGGGCAGCCAATTAGAGCCAAGCTTGTGCCAGATGGTTAGGCTCTACCAACATATGTACTTATCCAATCACTCCACCAATCCCCAAGCACTTACAAATTCACTATACACTCTCCTTGTAGTACCCTTATGGTCCAGTCTTTACCTATGTACTTATACAATGACCGAGAGAAAGTTACATAACCAAAGTTTTCCTCACTGCCAGAGGCAACATGGTTGCGTGTGCTATTCACAGCACAATGTAATGTGTTAGGCCCCAGGGGCAGCATCATGCATACATAATGAACACACGGACACAGTTAGATAGATAGTGGAACTCGGTATGGGCACTTGCGCTCGGCCCATTTTTATTACCAGGGTCACATATCAAGTGACGTCTGTGCTCGATGCTTGTGGGGTGAGTGTAAGCCAGGCTTCAGGGAATGGTTGGTGCTGACAACAAGTACAACAGTAATTAGCGGATCATACACAGAGATTCAATCATAGTGGGTCTATTACTTGTGCTGCACTAAGGTAGGGGCACCGGATGTGAAATAATACACAAAAGATTCTATCGTAAGGGGTCCATGACTTGTGGTGCACTGAGATAGGGGCAGCATATCTGAAATCATACACAAAAGATTCTATCATAAAGGGTCCATGAGTTGTGGTGCACTGAGGTAGAGGCATCTGAAGCATTCAGCGTGTGCTCAGCCATCAATGATACGTGGTCTGGGCGGGCCGCACTGGTTGCAATGTATTTTGTCTAATGAATTCTGCCTTAATGAGGCTACATGGTGATGACTTGTGTGCACTGAGTAGTCAGGTAGGAAAGCTTTATTCGAGTTGCATACTCAATTCAATTCAATTCAAAGAATCTTTATTCGGTATTTAAAAAACACCATAAAAGCACACACGTATATACACAGTAAAAAGTTATTAAACATTTCCAAGATCCTTTGTACAGAGTATAACAATACATAAATTACAAACAGTAAAACAGTGTATGACACTTAAAGAGATAAAACTAGAAACATTTCATTCTTCTCCCCTGGTGAGCCTTAAACGGACCGCTACCTTGATAAAATTCATAATACTGCACAATGTTAAGGGGTCCGAAGCTTTCTGTAAAAATACTAGTGCCTCCCTAGCGTGAACCAATTTGTTTTTTTTTAAGAGGTTTACAAGAAATCTGCGCCTGGGCATTGAATACAAGGGGCAGAGTAAAACAAAGTGAAGGGAGTCCTGCGGAGACCTGTTGTCGCAGCCGCAGGGCCCCTTCTGCTCAATTGGTGTAGCAAATCCTGCTGGTGAAGCCAACATAAATGGGAGTAAGTTCAGCCTAAAACGGCACATCAAGAACCTGTCCTGTGCGTTGTACATGAGGTACAAGTATGGCTCCATACCCTCCACGCTCTTCACTAAATTGTGGGCCCTCACTGTCTTTTTACACCCTTCCGCCTCAGCTCTGCTTAGGTTTTTCCGCTCTAGAAAAATTTTCCCTACTTGCAGCTTGCTCTGGGCAACAATAGTTGCAGGGTTAGTAAAGAGGTTCCCAAAGCCTAGTTCCTCTAGGCTTTTCTTCACATAATGGAGCCAGGGGATACGCATACATTTGTCCCTCGCCAAACAATCAGATAAGATTTCTCTACTGAGTGACGCATCGGGATTGACCCAGATTTTTAACCAGGATACTATGGGCCTCAGTTTAACCAGATCTTCTATATATGGCCTCCCTAGCTCCCTGTGGGCAATCAATCCAGCAGTACTTTGGGGTACCCTCAGGATTGATTTCAAATATTTGTTTTCTTCCCGTTGGATTCTTGTGGTATTGGCAAAGCCCCATACTTCTGCCCCATAAATTACTTTGGAGCATGATACAGAACTGTACAGGTTCATCACCTGTTCCGGGGACCATCTTCCTAGCCTCCTGCCATAGCTAGCTATTTCCCCGTTAGATGCGATCATTTTGCCACAACGCTCCTCCACCAAGGAATCAAACTGTAAGGCACCATCAAATTTTACACCAAGATAGGGGAACGTTTTGACCTCTTCTATAATGTGACTCCCTATTGTGTAGGTAAATTTGGAGGTAGGTTTTTTCCCCGCCAGGAGCACATAGGATTTACCCAAGCTAACAAAGAGGTCCAGGGCACCCATGAACTTGACGAATCCATCGATCAAGATTTGTAGACTCCTGGGTGTACGTGCAATCAGCACCGCGTCATCTGCGTAAAGCAGAACAGGAATATGACGCGACCCGACCCTTGGGCAATCAACCTTTAAACCTAACAGGAACTGCTCCAAATTATTAATTTAAAGGGAGAACAGAAAAGGGGCGAGGATGCAGCCTTGTCGGACCCCACTCATACAGGGAAAAGAATCAGTCAGTCCCCCCTCCCTATTGTAACAGACCTTGGCCGTGGTGTCACTGTGCAATTCTCTCAATATATTAATTAGGCCACTCTCTATCCCCATACTAAACATCATGCCCCACAGTTTCTCCCTATTGACGTGATCAAATGCCGCTGCCAAATCCATGAAACCCATATAAATGGATTCATCACTAGCCATGGTATATTTGGCAGTCAGCATGTAAAGGTTCAGGCATTGGTCACTAGTAGACCTCCCTGTCCTAAATCCGTATTGAGTGTCCGAGAAGATGTTATTTTCTTCGGTCCACTCAGACAGTCTATTGAGAATTGCCCTTCCCAAGAGTTTTGCTGACACATCGATCAGGGAAATCGGGCGGTAGCACTTGGGGTCGTCCCTGTTTCCCTTCTTAAAAATCGGCACAATTACCGCTTTGGACCAGGACGGAGGTAGGCCGTAGGTAATAGCAGTGTTAATGACTCTTGTCATTAAAGGGGCCCAAAGTTCTATAACAACTACAAAAACAGATCTGGGGGAATTCCGTCGGGCCCCGGGGCTTTATTTTTAGTCAGACCCTCAATCCCTGCTGTAATCTCCTTAATGGTGAATTCGACTGGAGGGGCCTGAGTTGGAATAGCCGATAACTCTACAGTAGTGCCAGGCTCATGGTTATACAGACTCCTGTAGTGCGTAACCCACTGTTCTGGGAGGATATTAGCCCCTATCTCCGGGGTGTCTTTTTCCTGGAAAGTGGGGTTATTGATAATCCTCCAGAAGCCCGCTAGATCCTTTCTTTCCCCTGCTTCTCTTAAATCTGCCCACGCTTCTGCCTGCAAGACAAGTTTCCTTCTCTTAGTCTCTTTTTTATAATTTTCTCTGCACGCCTTCACTATATGGGGGACCCTTGGTTTAGATTTAAGGCAGCTTTTCAACTCCCTCAAAGCTTTGGAGCAGTCCTTATCGAACCAACGAGGAATCCCGTGGTTCTTTAAGGGCACACTAGTCTTTAGTAGACCGTCGATCAGATTAGCAATCTGATCGAATGCATCCAGAATCCTCAATCCGTAAACTTCTATATCTAGACAGTCATTGATGGCAAGTTTGCCGGTGTCCACCAGGTCCTTGTAAAACTTTTCCCCGTCTATTTTGGACCACTTTAGCCTCCTGCCTTGATCTGTTGCCTTCTCAGTGATTATGCGTTGGACACTATTTCTTGGGCCCACCCTGTACAACAACTCCAAGACAAGGGGGTTATAGTCACTGAAACCGCTCCATTCAATCCCTGCACTAGTTATCTTATTTATCAGGGATCTTGAGACCAGGATATAGTCTATAAAGGATGAGCATCCTCTGCCCTTAAATGTGGGTGGGAGTGTGCCATCCTCCTGCGTCCCCATCATGTTGATGGTATGCTCAAGATCATACTTGAGCCGGAGCGTACTGAAGGCTAACCCTGTCGGCGTGTGGGAAAAGTGCGGCCCCTTCTCCATAGGGCATTGGGACCAGTCTGTGTTTGTTTGAACCAGTGCCGGGCACAGATGACAATTATAGTCTCCCATAACCAACAGTGCATATGGCTGCCCCTTTTTTTGGCCCGTTATTTCCTGACCCAACCTATGGTCCAATTCAGCGGCAAGAGGGGTGTATGTTCCCGCTGTCTCATTGTTGTAGATATTGAAGACTACAAATCTAAGCCCCTTCCCGGAGAACCTAACTGCCTGAATCCTATGGGAGTTCCAGTCTACGCAAGAGCAGCTGCCTGGGAGGCCCAGGTCTATGTAAATAGATAATCCTCCCATAGCTCTCCCAGATCTTGATTTTTGGGCTGGTACAAAGAAACACTTATACCCTTGTAAATGGAAGTTATTCTCCGATGCCCAAGTCTCCTGCAGACAGATTACATGGAATTTCCCAATATAGTCAAGCCACTCTTTGTTATTAAAATTTCCAGCTAGACCAGCAATGTTCCATGAGATAATTCTCATTGCCTCCGCCCCCCGCTCCACTCCCCCATGATGCCCCCTTTGTAACTCACACCCTGACTTTTCCGGAACCGGCCCATGACCCTCTTCTATACATTCAATATCTACCACCCTGGGTTCATCCAGCGCAGGCGTCAAGCCACAACTCGATGGCATTTGCTTTACCACAGGACTGTGCTCCTCCAAAACTTCTTTCGAGACACATTTCCCACCTTCTCCCCGAGCACCATTGTCCATTTGTCAATCTACCCCTTCTAGGCCACCCAAACAATGAAACCTATTAAATGTGTTAAGGGGTGGCTCTGGGCGGCTGAATGTTGGCCTGGGGTTAAATTCATGACGATCGCCCCTCCGACCAACCCTTTCCCAGGTATCATAGGTTCGAAGCGAGTGTACAGGGGCAGGGATAGGGGGAAAGAAGAAAGACACATGAAGGGTTTGAATGGTTGACACCTGCGATCTATTCTTTCCCTGACATATGTGAGAGACAGTTCCAGCGTCCCTGAAGCTCACCAATATGCAATCCCCTAAAATGGATTTGCGTGTTCTCCCCACCCATGGAACCCTTCTAACCATTATAATTTCGTTATTTAGATGTACTGGTATGGGTCTATTCAGATTTAGCCACTTAATTACCCTGCTTTTTAGGGCACAAAAATCCTCAGCTTCACCCGCCCCTAGCGGGGGAACGCCCGCCATGACTACAGTGAAGTCATTTGCCTCTGGTGGTAAGTTAGGTCTACGAGGCCTGGGGGGAAGTTTCATTAGTGGTGTTGGTGCGGCACTAGCTGTAGGCTGTACTGGGGGAGCAGAGTTTACTGGGGGGGTAGGCCCAATAGGATTAGATGACTTCGTTGGGACAGGGTTATTAGTCTGGGATTGTGGTGGGGCGGCCGCAATCGCAACCTGTGTCGGGGCTGAACTCATAGCGCTTTTTGGAGGCTGCTTAGGGGCTGTTAGAGTGGCGTTGAGCTCAGGGGGCCTTCCTTGAGGGTTGGCCGAGATTTTCATGCTACTTAATGTAGCCTCAAGGATGGTTAATCTAATTTCCACCTTTTTAATGCTTTCACTTATTGGTAACAATAGTGACCTGAGGAGAAATTCCAAGTTGCCTAGCGGGGCAACAGAAAGGGGGGCATTAACAGCGTTATGGGTTGTATCTTTAATCAAAACAGGGGCCAAACCGCCCTGTGCAGCAGGTTTAGAATGTGACTCATCCACTGCTGTCACGGGCGGCATGGGGGGTTTAGATGACTTCCCAAACTCGGAGTGAGGGGTTTTGGGTTTATTTTTTCACTGGGCACACCTCGTCTTCCTCCTGCGTTTGTTTGGGGGGGGCCCAAATACTCCTTGTGCTGCAGCTGGCTTAGGTTTAGCTTTTCTAGATTTCAGGGCTGGGGTAGGTTGAGAAATTAGATCAATCGTCACCCTGCTTGGGCTTATGCTGCTCCCTGGGGTTAAACTCGTGGGTGACGCTAAGGGAGTTTTTGTACAATCCCTCAGCAGAATTGGGACATCATCTATTGGGGTCAACGCTTCTCTAGGTGTGGTGGGATATTCTCCAAGGGGTCTATTTTTCAGGTTATCTATAGAGCGTCTCCGCTCAGCCCTCAGCCGGTTTAAAGTGATCTCCTTATCCCCATCCCCCCCAGCCCGAGGAAAGTAATTCTCTGAGGTCTTATTTTTAGCTCCCCCCTGCTTCATGGGGGTGCTTTCCCTTGCCGGGGACGGCATGGCGTCTAGGGTTTAATGAAGACTATGGGGCCCTCTATCCCTTGCTTAGACCAAGTACCAGAAGGCGAAACCAAGAGAGTAGGCCCAGCCCAGCCTACTCCGGCCTTGGACGGCCTTAGACGGTCCCGCCCTTGTCCCGGGCTTCTCCCGGCGCCCTCCCGCGTGCTCCCGTGCAGCGGGGTCCTAGTGCAAAAATAAAAGAGGAGGAGGTGGGGCGGGGGGCGTGGCAGTCAGGGAGAGCGACCCAGGTGTTGTGGGTTGACCTCACGCAGGGGCTCCTGGAAGTTAGAGTCCCTGCGGGTCCGCTCGCAGCCCTGTACTTGCCTGCCAAAGCCCAGAGTCCGGTGTCCAAGAACAGAGCCCCTCTATGATCAAGGCGCCTCTCTCCACACCGCGAAGCGGGACCCGCGGAGCGGGTCCGGCGAGGAGCTGCGGCAGAAGAGAAACACCGCAGGTGCAGGGAACAGCCCACGGCAAAGTCCAGGCAAACAAGGTATCCCACGTCGATCAGGAAGGAAGCTGCTTTCAAGTGCTAGGGCGGGGGGCGTGGCAGTCAGGGAGAGTGACCCAGGTGTTGTGGGTTGACCTCACGCAGGGGCTCCTGGAAGTTAGAGTCCCTGCGGGTCCGCTCGCAGCCCTGTACTTGCCTGCCAAAGCCCAGAGTCCGGTCTCCAAGAACAGAGCCCCTCTGTGCTCAAGGCGCCTCTCTCCACACCGCGAAGCGGGACCCGCGGCAGAAGAGAAACACCGCAGGTGCAGGGAACAGCCCATGGCAAAGTCCAGGCAAACAAGGTATCCCCAAGGTACTGACAAAGAAAGAAAGAAAGTTGCATACTCATAAAAGCACAACATATATTTTAAAACTTCACAATTAATAATAAAACATTTAGTCAGATACATATTTATAAAACAGTTGTGCAAGTTTGATCAATATAAAAATTAGCACAGATTTAAAACAATAATCAAAACACATTTGAAGAGAGGGCTCTCCGCCTAATGGACCAGGCCCACCCCAAATACTTAGCTATCCCCATGACAATAGGCTCCTCCGTGGTGGTACAGATAATACTCTGAGCCTCAACAGCACTGGATGTCCCAAGGTTCTTACAAACTGGGGCTAACCATACCCTTCTTGGGGTGGCATAGGCGTTACAAGCAAATAGGAAGTGACCCACACTTTCATTAATTGCGCCACATGCTGGGCAGCACAAGGTATTCAGACTCTTCCACCTGCCTGTTAAATGTCTCAGGGGGAGGGAGCCAGATCTTAGCTGGAAAAACAACTTCCTGTCCATAGGGACAGTTATGCTGTCCCAATACTGTTCTAATACGGGACACATTTTGCTTTCCAAGAAACGACCACCCATCGAATCAGATTTTACCCCCCTCCAAAGCCTACCATGTATCCACTCCCATTATAAAGTTTTGAGTGTGTTTTTGCTTGGGAAAACTTCCCCCGCGGGATTATCATAGAGGTTGGAAAGACCCAGTTCACCTAACATTACCCTTAAGTTTTTCAACCATGGTATTTTATGGAAGTTGTCCATTTTAATTATTGCCAGAAACCCATCTGCATAATGCTTGATCTCGGGAGTGGACCAAAGTCGTCTCCAATATAAAATAGGACGCCATCTAGCTCGATCACTGACAGATCTTCTCCCCAGTTCAAGACTAAGAGGGATTAGTGGGGTGCTCTGGGGGAGTCCCGTAATTCCCCTAAGGAACCTGTTCTCTGCTATCTGTAGGGAAGTAAACTTATCAAAACCCCACAGCTCGGCCCCATATAGGGCCGACCCTATTGCCCTTGCATCATATACAGCAAGGACAGGTTTTATGGGCTTTGTTTTTGATCTTTTGTGCTCCACCCGTAGTGCCCCCGAAATTTGCTGATGTTTCAGAGCAGCTTTTTTTTATATGTGGTGGGACCAGCCGTGGTTATCTGCTATTTGTACCCCCAGGTAGGTAAACTCCCTTACTACCTCAAGCCCGATGTTATTCATGTGTATCCTAGGGCGAGGTTTACATCCTCGGGAGAAAGCCATCAACTTGGTCTTGCCTATGTTTACTTCAAGGCCATGCTCTATACAGAACTCATCAAAAGTAGTCGTACCTGAAGCACTCAGCGTGTGCGCACCCTACAATGAAGCGTGGTCCAGGCGGGCCGCGCTGGGAGCAATATCTGTTGCCTACTGGACTGCGTCATCTGCAATTGCGCCTCAATCTGAATTGTGAGCCCTGCTGTCCACAGTGCACATATAAGGCAGTAGTCTGTACAGACATAACTCTGCAGTGCTGTTCCGCTGGGTTTGTAGAGGGCTTGTGTCGAGGAGGCCGGCGGTCATGGCAGCGGCCTCATGGCAGGGTGAGAGCCGCCGCTCTGGCAGACACATTGGCCTTCCCAGAAGTGAACGACACCCAGAGCCCTGGCCTATTTCTTCACACTCCTACGCTGGAGTTGCATACGTTGGACCAGCCCACTCCGCTTACAGCGGGGATGACACAGCTACATGATTGAGATCTTCCCCACTGCCTAAGGTAACATGGTTGCGTCCACTGTCCACAACACATGGAGAGGTCTTTGCTCTGCACAGCTACACTTGGCATTGTGTGCATTGGTATTGATGGGTGACGCGTCCTTCACACATACTTGGTTCCCACATATCCCTACATTTAGCTTTTGCGTGGCTGAGGAGCCATGTCATTTTGGGAAGGTCAGCTATCCTGTTATGTGCTGCCTCAGTGGTAGTAGGGGGGGTGTGGTCCGGGGGGAGGTCCTGGGGGTAGTGGCGGTGGGTGTTGAGGCCTTCTTGGGTGTCAGGGTTGCATGATCAGTTGCTCTATGACATGTGTTGGTCTTCAGATGTGGCTCTGGGCTGGGCTCCCTTTCATACTGTAAGTAGTCATCCTGCTTTACACCAGTAAAAGGCAGATGTTAAATTCTTGCTACTAATGCAGCTTTTCGCCTGGTTTTGGATCGCATCGCAGATTTGACTGGTCATTGAAACTATCAGGGAGTGTTTTTTTTGTGTTATTATTGCATGGGAACGCCCACTCTGCATATCATTAGCGTTAGTTGTCGCTCTCATTTGTGGAAAAACACATAGGTTTATAGAACATTATAATTAGAAATTAGCATTTAAAAAACCTTTGAAATTCACTGAAAAAAAACATAGGTTTCCGGAACGTTATAGTTAGTTGGACATTTCTCTCATACAAAACGATAGAAATTTCCCTGTTATACTTAGTTCAGCTAACTATAACTCGCGCCCCAGCAGTGCAGTGCTGATGATGTCACATATTACATCATTCATGACATGGTCAGTGACATCACTTAGGACCTCAGGACACAATTGGACTTCATCCCCGGAGCAGCAGTGCACCAGGAGGTGCATTTGCAGAGTAGTGCAAAAAGGGGGCATGGCCTCGGACCACTCTCAGCAATCGAGCTCTGTATGGCTTACTGGAAGTACCTGGTGGGCCAGTTGGCCCCCAGGGACCTTCATGAAGAAAGGGGACTTCATCCCCCAACCAAGAGCGCACCAGGAGGTGCGTTTGCAGAGTCGTGGAGAAAGAGGGTGTGGCCTGTGTCTACAATCCCACAGTGTGGGGCTTACTGGAGGTAAGAGGTCGCTAATTGTGCCTTCAGGACCCCCAGCAGTGAAGGGGATTTCAATCCCCATCCAAGAGCACACCTGGGAGAGCGTTTGCAGAGTGGTGGGCAAAGGTGGTATGGCCTGGTATTTGAATTTAGCAATCCTGCTAAAGGTAATAGGATGGGTTGTTGTCCCCCAAGGATGTCCTTGCGGGCCAACTACCCCTCTTATTACCTCCAGTAAGTCCCACACAGTAGGATTGCTACAACTTCTTCAGAGGCCACGCCCAATTTCTCCACCACTCTGCAAACGTGCCTCTTGGCAGACTATGGGATGGGGATAAAGTATACTTTATTCCTGAAGAAGCCCTCCTGGTATCTCCTGTAAGTCCTACACAGCGGAAATCCTGAGCCTTTCTCCACCACTCTGCAAAAGCGACTATTAGTTAAAGAAATGTTTGCAATGGACTAGGTATCAAATTTGCCAGAGTTAGAGCTACTGGCATTGTTAATGTAAACGTTTTTAACTAATGTTTTTTGGTGTAGAGTGGATATACGTTATTTGCAGTGAAATGATGTGGTATGTTGTGCAGTGAAATTATGTGGATAGAAAGTATGTGGTATTTATTATTATTATTATTATTATTATTATTATTATTATTATTATTATTATTATTATTATTATTATTATTATTATTATTATTATTATTATATTTAAGTTTATAGAGCGCACAGCTACCCGGAGGTTTACTGGCGCTTTAGTGTAAAGGAACTATGTAGAGTGGAATTATGTGTTATGGGGAGTAATTATGTGGAATGGTAGTCTGTGTTGTGGAGTGGTAAACTCAGGTTTAGTCTTCCTCGTTTCCATAGAAGCTCAACTATGAACTCAGCGAGGCAAAAAAAGAAAGAATCACTAAGGAGCATTTGTGGACTTAGTCAGAGGTATGAGCAGGGCCACTGGAATTATGCGACTGTTTAGCTGCACCAACTTTCCCGACTTTCGTACAATTATACATTTTCTGCATTAGCCCCATAATTCATTATCTGCTCCCTAATCTGCAGATTTGAACAAAAAAAGCCTGGTTTCTAGATCAAAGGGCTCAAACGTTACAAAAATGCAGCAACAAGTATTACAGCATGGTGGAAGGCCCTTTGCAAACCTAGAATGGTCACCTGTTACTTATTACTAAATGTGGGTGTTAAATTGGTATTAATGGTGTGCAAGCAACTCTTGCTTTCTTCTGCACCTCTCTTGCCTCTTTCTGCATTTCTGTTGCTTCTTTCTGCACATTTCTTTCTTTTTCTGCACTTCTCTTGCCTCTTTCTGTAAATCTATTCTACTTTCTGCACCTCTCTTTGTTTATGCATGTCTGTTGCCTCTTTCTGCACCTCATTTGCTTCTTTATGTATCCTCTTGCCTCTTTTTACACCCTTCTTCCCTTTTTCTGCAACTCTCTTGCCTTTTTCTGTACTCATTATGTCTTTCTGCACCCTTATTGTCTCTTTCTGCACCTCTGTTCCTTATTCCTGCACTTCATTTGTTTCTTTCTGCACCTATCTTCCTTGTTTCTGCACCCCTCTTGCCTATCTCTCCACCTCTTTCCCTCTTTCTGCACTTCTGTTGCTTCTTTCTGCACTTCTGTTGCTTCTTTCTGCATCTCTATTGCATCTTTCTGCAATACTCCTGCCTCCTTCAGCACTTCACTTGCCTCGTTCTATAACTCTCTTGCCTCTTTCTGCACCTCTCTTGCCTCTTTCTGCACCTAACTTGCTTCTTTCTGCACCATTTTCGCCTGTTTATGCACCACTCTTCTCTCTTTGTGCAACTCTCTTACCTCTTACTACACTTCTCTTCCCTCTTTCTGCACCACTCTTGCCTCTTTCGGTACCTCTGTTCCTTTTTTCTTCACATGGTTTGTCTCTTTCTGCACACTTCATGCCTCTTTCAGCACCTCTGTTGCTTCTTTCTGCAGTTCTCCTCCTCTTTCTGCACCCCTCATGCCTCTTTATGTACCCCTCTTACCTCTTTCTGTACTTTTTGTACCCCTTTCTGCACCCCTTTTGCCTAATTTTGCACCTCTGTTGGTTCTTTCTTCAACTCTTTTGCTTCATTTTGCACTTCACTTGCCTCTCTCTGTACCCCTCTTGCCTCTTACTGCACCTCTGTTGGTTCTTTCTGCACTGCTCTGGCTTCTTCCTGCACCTCTGTTCCAAATTTCTGCATCCCTCTTGCCTTTTTCTGTACCCCTCTTGCTGCACCCTTTTCCTTGTTTCTACACCTCTCTTGCCTCAGTCTGCCCACCTACTCCCTCTTTCTGCACCCCTTTTGCCTGTTTCTGATACTCTCTTGTCTCTTTCTGCAGTCCTCTTGCCTCCTCCTGCCCCTTACTTGCCTCTTTTTGCACCTCAGTTGGTTATTTTAGACTGCTCTTGCTTCTTTCTGCATCTCTTTTGCACATTTCTGTATCCCTCTTGCCTCTTCCTGCACCCCTTTTTCCTGTTTCTGCACCTCTCTTGCCTCTGTCTGAACCTCTGTTCCCTCTTTCTCTACCTCTTTTGCCTGTTTCTGCAACTCTGTTGTCTCTTTCTGCAGTTCTCTTGCCAACTTCTGCACCTCTGTTGCTTTTTTCTACACTATACTTGCCTCTTTCTGCACCTTTGTTGCTTCATTCTGCACTTTCCATGCTTCTTTCTGCACTCGTCTTTTCTTTTTCTGGACCTTTCTTGTCTGTTTCTGCATCTTAATAGCCTCTGTCTGCTATTTTCTTTCTTCTTTCTACATCTGTTGCTTCTTTCAGCAATTCTCTTGCCTCTTTCTGCACTTCTCATGCCTGTTTCTACACCTCTCTTGCCTCTTTCTGCACCTCTCTTGTTTTTTTTGCACCCCACTTGCTTCTTTCTGTACTTCTCTTGCATCTTTCTGCACCCTGTTGCTTCATTCTGCACTTTCCATGCTTTTTTCTATACATGTCTAGCTTCTTTTTGTACCCCTGCTGTCTCTTTATGTACCTCTTTTGCCTGTTTCTACAACTCTCTTGCCTCTTTCTACAATTCTCTTGCCTCCTTCTGCACCCCTGTTGCTTCTTTCTGTACTTCCCTTGCTTCTTTCTGCACCCCGGTTGCTTCATTCTGCACTTTCCGTGCTTCTTTCTGCATCTGTCTTGCTTCTTTCTGCATCCCTGTTGTCTCTTTCTGCACTCGTTGCCCCTGTTTCTGTACATTTCTTGCCAGTTTCTGCATCTCACTTGCCTCTTTCTGCAGGTTTCTTACTTCTATTTACACCTTTGTTCCAAATGTATGCATCCATCTTACCTTTATCTGCACCCCTCTTCTCTCATTCTGTACCTCAGCTGCCTCAGTCTGCCCACCTGTTCCCTCTTTCTGCACCCCTTGTGCCTGTTTCTTCAACTCTCTTGCCTCCTTCTGCACCTCACTTGCCTCATTTTGCACCTCTGTTGGTTCTTTCTGCAACTCTTTTGCTTCATTTTGCACTTCACTTGCCTCTCTCTGTACCCCTCTTGCCTCTTACTGCACCTCTGTTGGGTCTTTCTGCACTTCTATGGCTTCTTCCTGCACCTCTGTTCCAAATTTCTGCATCCCTCTTGCCTTTTTCTGTACCCCTCTTGCTGCACCCCTATTCCCTGTTTCTACATCTCTCTTGCCTCAGTCTGCCCACCTATTCCCTCTTTCTGCACCTCTTTTGCCAGTTTCTGATACTCTGTTGCCTCTTTCTGCAGTCCTCTTGCCTCCTTCTGCCCCTCACTTGCCTATTTTTGCACCTCAGTTGGTTATTTTAGACTGCTCTCGCTTCTTTCTGCATCTCTTTTGCACATTTCTGTATCCCTCTTGCCTCTTTCTGCACCCCTTTTTCCTGTTTCTGCACCTCTCTTGCCTCTGTCTGAACCTCTGTTCCCTCTTTCTCTACCTCTTTTGCCTGTTTCTGCAACTCTGTTGTCTCTTTCTGCAGTTCTCTTGCCTACTTCTGCACCTCTGTTGCTTTTTTCTACACTATACTTGCCTCTTTCTGCACCTCTGTTGCTTCATTCTGCACTTTACATGCTTCTTTCTGCACTCGTCTTCTCTTTTTCTGGACCTTTCTAGCCTGTTTCTGCATCTTAATAGCCTCTCTCTGCTATTTTCTTTCTTCTTTCTACACATCTGTTGCTTCTTTCAGCAATTCTCTTGCCTCTTTCCACACTTCTCATGCCTGTTTCTACACCTCTCTTGCCTCTTTCTGCACCTCTCTTGGCTTTTTTGCACCCCACTTGCTTCTTTCTGAACTTCTCCTGCATCTTTCTGCACCCTGTTGCTTCATTCTGCACTTTCCATGCTTTTTTCTATACATGTCTAGCTTCTTTTTGTACCCCTGTTGTCTCTTTATGTACCTCTTTTACCTGTTTCTACAACTCTCTTGCCTCTTTCTACAGTTCTCTTGCCTCCTTCTGCACCCCTGTTGCTTCTTTCTGCACTTCCCTTGCTTCTTTCTGCACCCCGGTTGCTTATTTATTTATTATTTATTATTTTATTTAGAAGTTTTCTATAGCGCTTACAAGACCCGAAGGTAGCAGAGCGCTTTACAGTAAAGGCATGAAAAGGTGGACAAAAAGACAAGTAACAAATAAAGGTGATCATCAAATGACAGTTAGGGGAGAGGAGAAGTTCGTACAGTAGGACTTCTTGGCAATAGGATATAGAGTTCTCACATAGTTCTGGGGATGGATGTTGATCCTAGTTACCCAGGACCTAGGGAACGGATGAGGAACAAGGATTTGAGTTGGCTCTTGAATTCCGCATAGGACGGTATGGTTCTGATATGCGGGGGGATAGAGTTCCATATTTTGGGGGCATTTCCTGAGAAGGAGCAGTCCGCAGTTTTCTTCTTTCTGGTTTTTGGTAGGATGAGCAGCAGGGAGTTAGAGCTTCTCAAGATTCTACTTTGGCCAGCTTTTGTGAGTTTGTTTGCCAGGTATTCTGGTTTTCCGGTGTGGAGGGCCTTGTGGGTTAGACAGGCCGTTGTGAAGGTGCTACGCATATCCACCGGGAGCCATTCAAGTTCTTTGAGTGCAGGGGAGATGTGGTCGGATTTTTTGCATCCTGTGATCATTCTTGCTGCTGCATGCAATGTTGTTTTTAATGGAGCCAGGTGTGATTTGGGGATGCCTGTTAGGATTGAGTTCCCATAGTCCAGTCTAGATAAAACTAGAGATTGCGTGGCTAGTTTGAGGTCCTTGTTGGGGATGAAAGGTTTGATTTTGTTCAGCAGTCTGAGGTTAAAGAATGCTCTTTTTGCCGAGTTCTTAATGTGGTTTGTCAAGGTTAGTTTGGGGTCTAAGGTGAAGCCCAGAGATTTTACGGAATCAGCTAGCGTGAGAGAACCTTTAAGAGCATCGATCGACTTCAGCCACTCGATGATTTGAGGGTTGTCTTCTTTGTTTGAGATGAGAAGAGTTTCGGTCTTGTCGGGATTGAGTTTCAGGTGATTCTTTGCCAGCCAATCTTGAACATCATTTAAGACGGCATTTACTCGGTGGATGTCGTTAATTGAAGAGGTTTCCAGGTAGATCTGTGTGTCATCCGCGTAGAGGTGGAAGTGGATATTGGCATTCCTGAGTAGTTTGGCGAGCGGTTCCATATAGATGTTGAAGAGCTGAGGAGAAAGTACTGATCCTTGGGGGACACCCCTGTTGACTTGCTGGGATTCGGAGGTGAAGTTCTTCATTTTTATTATTTGCGAGCGGTTGTGTAGAAAGGAGGAAAACCAATCGAGAACTACCTCGCCGAGGCCAGCTCTTACTTGCAGAGTCTTGATGAGGAGCTTATGGTCCACCGTGTCGAAAGCTGCGGATAAATCAAGGAGTATGAGGAGGCAGCATTTGTCAGCGTCAAGGGAACCGTGAATATCGTCTATGATGTTCAGCATCGCGGTTTCTGTGCTGCGGCCTTGTCTGAAGCCGGATTGGAGGGGGTCTAGGAGATTGATGTTATCCAGATGATGAGTCAATTGCAGGAGAACGCATCGTTCCAGTGTTTTGGCAAGTAGAGGGAGGTTAGATATCGGTCTGAAATTGTTCAAGTCAGTAGAGTCAAGACCGGGTTTTTTCAGCAAAGGGGTGACTTGACCCATTTTTAGACAGTCGGGGACCACTCCGCTTTGTAGGGAGCTGTTTATGATTTTGCCCCAGATAGGTGCTAAGGTGAGCTTCATTTTTTTGATTAGTGAGGGGGGAATGGGGTCTGAGATGTGAGCTGATGGTTTGGAGGTCGAGATCAACGAGATTATCTCAGTTTCCTGCACGTGGCGAAAGCTTAGCCAACGGAGGGGGGAGGAGCCGGATGGTAGGGCCTGTGGGATGGCCGCGTTGTTCTTCGGGAGGTGTGAGTTGTTGATGTCTAGAGATAATTCGATTTTTAAGATTTTATCGTTGAAGAAGGTGGCGAAGTTATCGCATAGTTCTTTGGACTCCTGCAGGGGTGAGGGCAGAGGCTTGGATGTTTGACGTCTGATAATGTTGTAGAGCTCCTTAGGTCTGTTTTTGGAATTGGCTAGTGCCTCTCGGAAGAAGCTGGATTTCTTGTTTTTGATGTGGTTGTTGTATTTCCTGCGTGCTGTTTTTAGTTGTAAGCGAAGGATGGCTGTTGGGTTGTTTCTCCACTTTCTTTCTTTGGCTCTCAAGGATCTTCTTTCTGCGTTGAGGTCCGCATTGAACCAGGTTCTAGAAGGGGTGGCACGGCTTCTTTTGAGCTTTAGTGGAGCTAGATTATCGAGAATGGAGACTAGCTCGGAGTTGTAGTGGTCGATGAGATCATTGGTCGAGAGGTGCAAAGAGTTGTCTGGAAGAAGTGAACTTAGTTGACCTTCTAGAATGTCTTGGGGTACTTGGGAGAGGTTTCTTGACCATTTGGGGGGGTCTTGGGGAGGTTTGAGTGGGATGATGGGGTGATTGATGTGAAATAGCATCATTCTGCACTTTCCATGCTTCTTTCTGCATCTGTCTTTCTTCTTTCTGCATCCCTGTTGTCTCTTTCTGCACTCGTTGCCCCTGTTTCTGTACATTTCTTGCCTGTTTCTGCATCTCACTTACCTCTTTCTGCAGATTTGTTGCTTCTTTCTACACCTTTGTTCCAAATGTATGCATCCATCTTACCTTTATCTGCACCCCTCTTCTCTCATTCTGTACCTCTCCTGCCTCAGTCTGCCCACCTGTTCCCTCTTTCTGCACCCCTTGTGCCTGTTTCTTCAACTCTCTTGCCCCCTTCTGCACCCCACTTGCCTCGTTTTGCACCTCTGTTGGTTCTTTCTGCAACTCTTTTGCTTCATTTTGCACTTCACTTGCCTCTCTCTGTACCCCTCTTGCCTCTTACTGCACCTCTGTTGGTTCTTTCTGCACTTCTCTGGCTTCTTCCTGCACCTCTGTTCCAAATGTCTGCACCCCTCTTGATTTTGTTGCTTCTTTCTACACCTTTGTTCCAAATTTATGCATCCATCTTACCTTTATCTGCACCCCTCTTCTCTCATGCTGTACCTTTCCTGCCTCAGTCTGCCCACCTGTTCCCTCTTTCTGCACCCCTTGTGCCTGTTTCTTCAACTCTCTTGCCCCCTTCTGCACCCCACTTGCCTCGTTTTGCACCTCTGTTGGTTCTTTCTGCAACTCTTTTGCTTCATTTTGCACTTCACTTGCCTCTCTCTGTACCCCTCTTGCCTCTTACTGCACCTCTGTTGGTTCTTTCTGCACTTCTCTGGCTTCTTCCTGCACCTCTGTTCCAGATTTCTGCATCCCTCTTGATTTTTTCTGTACTCCTCTTGCTGCACCTATTTTCCCTGTTTCTACATCTCTCTTGCCTCAGTCTGCCCACCTATTCCCTCTTTCTGTACCCCTTTTGCCTGTTTCTGATACTCTCTTGCCTCTTTCTGCAGTCCTCTTGCATCCTTCTGCCCCTCATGTGCCTCTTTTTGCACCTCAGTTGGTTTTTTTAGACTGCTCTTGCTTCTTTCTGCACCTCTCTTGAGCATTTCTGCATCCCTCTTGCCTCTTTCTGCACCCCTTTTTCCTGTTTCTGCACCTCTCTTGCCTCTGTCTGAACCTCTGTTCCCTCTTTCTCCACCTCTTTTGCTGGTTTCTGCAACTCTGTTGTCTCTTTCTGGAGTTCTCTTGCCTACTTCTGCACCTCTGTTGCTTCATTTTGCACTTTCCATGCTTCTTTCTGCACTCGTCTTCTCTTTTTCTGGACCTTTCTAGCCTGTTTCTGCATCTTAATAGCCTCTTTCTGCTATTTTCTTTCTTCTTTCTACACATCTGTTGCTTCTTTCAGCAATTCTCTTGCCTCTTTCCGCACTTCTCATGCCTGTTTCTACACCTCTCTTGACTGTTTCTGCACCTCTCTTGGCTTTTTTGCACCTCACTTGCTTCTTTCTGTACTTCTCTTGCCTCTTTCTGCACCCTGTTGCTTCATTCTGCACTTTCCATGCTTTTTTCTATACATGTCTAGCTTCTTTTTGTACCCCTGGTGTCTCTTTATGTACCTCTTTTGCCTGTTTCTGCAACTCTCTTGCCTCTTTCTGCAGTTCTCTTGCCTCCTTCTCCACCCCTGTTGCTTCTTTCTGCACTTCTCTTGTTTCTTTCTGCACCCCTGTCGTCTCTTTCTGCACTCGTTGTCCCTGTTTCTGTACATTTCTTGCCTGTTTCTGCATCTCACTTGCCTCTTTCTGCAGGTTTCTTGCTTCTTTCTACACCTTTGTTCCAAATTTATGCATCCATCTTTCCTTTATCTGCACCCCTCTTCTCTCATTCTGTACCTCTCCTGCCTCAGTCTGCCCACCTGTTCCCTCTTTCGGCACCCCTTGTGCCTATTTCTTCAACTCTTTTGCCTCTTTCTTCAGTTATCTTGCCTCCTTCTGCACCTCACTTGCCTCGTTTTGCACCTCTGTTGGTTCTTTTGCACTGCTCTTACTTCTTTCTGCACATCTCTTGCAAATTTCAGCACCCCTCTTGCCTCTTGCTGTACCCCTTTTCCCTGTTTCTGCACCTCTCTTGCAAATGCCTGCTCCTCTTTCCCCTCTTTCTGTACCTCTTTTGCCTGTTTCTGCAACTCACATGCCTCTTTCTGCAGTTCTCCTGCCTTCTTCTGCACCTCTGTTGCTTTTTTCTGCACTTCTCTTGCTTATTTCCACATCTCTGTTGCTTCATTCTGCACTTTCCATGCTTCTTTCTGCACCTGTCTTGCTTTTTTCTGCACCCCTGTTGTCTCTTTCTGCACTTGTCTTCCCTCTTTCTGTACCTTTCTTGCCTGTTTCGGCATCTCACTTGCCTCTTTTTGCACTTTTCTTGCTTCTTTCTACACCTCTGTTGCTTCTTTCTGCAGTTCTCTTGCCTCTTTTTGCACATCTGTTGCTTCTTTCTGCACTGTTCTTGCTTCTTTCTGCACCCCTCTTGCCTATTATTGCATCCCTGTTCCCTCTTTCTGCACATTTCCTGCCTGTTTCTACACCTCTCTTGCCTCTTTCTGTACCTCTGTTGCTTTTTTCTGTACTTCTCTTGCTCTTTTTGCACCGTGTGTGCCTCTTTCAGCACCTCTATTGCTTCTTTCTGCCCTTCTTTTCCTTCTTTCCGCATACCTCCTGCCTCTTTCTGTACCTCTTTTGCCTCTTTGTGCACCTCTCCTACTCTTTTCTACATCCCCTTGCCTCTTTTTGTACCTCCGTTGGTTCTTTGACCTGCTCTAGCTTCTTTCTTTATCTTACTTGCCTCCGTCTGTACTTCTCTTGCTTCTTTCTATAGCTCTGTTGCTTCTTTCAGCAATTCTCTTGCCTCTTTTTGCACTCCTCTTCCTTCTTTATGTACCCCTCCTGCCTCTTTCTGTACCTCTCTTGCCTCTTTCCATACCTCTCTTGACTCTTTCGACACCCCTGTTGCTTCTTTCTGTACTTCTCTTGCCTCTTTCTGCACTTCTGGGTTTTAGGTTATTTTAATTCCCCTGCCGTAGTATGTACTAGGGCCTTACTAGGGAGGGCGTCTCAATTCCAGGGGTAACTAACCCATAGTGTACCCAAGTGTATGTAGGTGTTTTCACTGTATTTTAAGTGTCTTTCAGCATAGCACTGGCTCCGGGTCTGGTTATTCAGAGTCAGTTACCACCAGTGCCAATCAGCAAAATCTTAGGGGCTCAAGATGACTTTACAACAAGGCCTCTCCCTGCACCTCTGTTGGTTCTTTCTGTATATCACTTGCTTCTTTCTGCAATTTTCTTCGTCTTTCTGCACATGCCCTACCTCTGTAGGCATAATTAAAAATTAGCATTTAAAAAAAGTTGGAAATTCACTGAAAAAACTATTGGTTTCAGGGACATTATAGTTAGAAATTAGAATTTCAAAAGCTTTGAAATTCACTGAAAAACCATAGGTTTCAGGGACGCAATAGTTATTTGGTCATTTCACTTGTATAAAACTAGAGGAATTTGGCTGTTATAGTTAGTTGAGCTAAGTTTAACTTGTGCCCCCGCAATGCACTGCTGATGACATCACATATTACATCACTCATGACGTGGTCTTTGACATCACTGATGATATCTCAAATGACATCACTGATGACATCATCCACGTGACCCTCTGATGCACCTCCTCACAGCCTAATATAACCTTTGATACACCCACTCTAAAATACAGACTGCCATTCTAGAAACAATAGACACACTAATACCAGTTACTACAAACCCATTCACTGATTCCTAGTTCCTCACACATATCCACTCACTCACCCATACATTCACTCATACATGCAGTTAGTCATCAATACAGCCACTATTATATGCACTCATACACTTGAGATGCAGAGAGAGGGGAGAAGGGTGCAGAAAGAGGCAAGAGAAGTACAAAAAGAAGCAAATGAGGTACAGAGAGAGGCAAGAGGGGTACAGAAAGACACAAGAATGATGCAAAAAGATGTAAGAGAGGTGCAGAATGGGGGAATAGAGGTGCAGAAAGAAGAAAGAAGGGTGCAGAAAGAGGCAGGAGTGGTGCAAAAAGAAGCAAGAGAAGTACAAAAAGAAGCAACAGAGGTCCGGAGAGAGGCAAGAGGGGTATAGAAAGAGGAAAGAGAAGTGCAGAAGGAAGCAACAGAGGTACATAAAAAAACAGGAAAAGTACAGAAAGAGGCAAGAGAGGTGCAGACAAAGGTAAAAGAGGTACAGTAGAGTGAACAGTGGTGCAGACAGTGGCAAGAGAGGTGCAGACAGAGGGAATAGGGGTACAGAAAGAGGCAAGAGGGAAACAGAAATGTGCAAGAAAGGTGCAGACAGAAGCAAGAGCAGTGCAGAAAGAACCAATAGAGGTGCATAAAGAGGCACAAGAGGTACAGAAAGAGACAGAGAAGTACAGAAAGAAACAAAAGATGTGCTGAAATAAACAACAGGTTTGAAGACAGACGCAAGAGAGGTGCAGAAAGAGGGAAGAGGGTTACAGAAATAAGCAACAGAGGTGCAGATAGAGGCAATAGAAGTACAGAAAGAAGCAAGAGGGGTGCAAATATTTGCAAGAGGGGTGCAGAAAGAAACAAGAGCCATGCAGAAAGAACCAACGGAGGTGCAGAAGGAGGCAAGAGAACTGCAGAAAGAGGCAAGAGAGTAGCAGAAACAGGCAAGAGAGGTTCAGAAAAGGGGTAACAGGGATGCACATAGAGGCAAGAGAGGTACAGAAAGAGGGAAGAGGGGTGCAAAAAGAGGTAGAGGGGTGCAGAAAGAAGCAAGAAGGCTACAGAAAGAAGCACCGGGGTGCATAAAGAGGCAAGAGGGTACCGAAGAGGCAAGAGGGGTGCAAAAAGAGGCAAGTAAAGTACAGAAGGAAGCAACGTGGGTGCAGAAAGAGGTAAGAGAACTGCAAGAAGAGGCAACAGAGGTGCAGAAAGAAGCAAAATAGGTGCAGAAAGAGGCAAGAGAACTGCAAAAAGAGGCAACAGAGGTGCAGAAAGATGTGAGACAGGTGCATGAAAAGGGAAGAAAGGTGTAGAAAGAAGCAAAAGAGGTAAAAAAGAGGCAAGAGAGAAGCACAAAGAAGGAAGAAGGGTTCAGATAGAGGAAAGAGGGGTGCAGAAAAAAGCAAGAGAGTTGCAGAAAGAGGCAAGAGGGTTGAAGAAAGAAGCAACAGAGGAGCAGAAGGAGGAAAGAGAATGGCAGAAAGAGGCAAGAGAGTTGCAGAAACAGGCAAAAGAGGTATTGAAAGAGGGAACATGGGTGCTGACAGATGCAAGAGAACTGCAGAAAAAGGTAAGAGAGGTGCAGAAAGAGGTAAGAGGGGTACAGGAAAATGGCAGAAGGGTACAGAAAGAAGCAAGAGAGGTGCAGAAAGAGGCAAGAGAGGTGCAGAAAGAGGTAAGAGCGGTGCAGAAAGAGGCAAGGGGGTACAGGAAGAGGCAAGAGAGGTGCAGAAAGAGGCAAGCAGGGTACAGAAAGAGGCAAGAGGGGTACAGAAAGAGACAAGAGAAGTGCAGAAACAGGCAAAGAGGTGCAGAAAGAGGGAATGGGGTGCAGACAGGTGCAAGAGAAGTGCAGAAAGAGGCAAGAGGGATGCAGAAAGAGGCAGGAGAAGTACAGAAAGAAGCAACAGAGGTGCAGAAAGAGGCAAGAGAACTGCAGGAAGAGGCAAGAGAGGTGCAGAAAGTAGCAAAAGAGGTGCAGAAAGAGGCAAGAGAACTGCAGAAAGAGGCAACAGAGGTCCAGAAAGAGGCAAGACATGTGCAGGAAAAGGGAAGAAGGGTATAGAAAGAAGCAAGAGAGGTGCAGAAAGAGGCAAGAGGGGTCCAGAAAGAGGCAAGAAAGATACAGAAAGAGGCAGAAGAGGTGCACAAAGAGGGAAGTAGGGTACAGAAAGAGGCAAGAGGGATACAGAAGGAAGCAAGAGAGTTGCAGAAAGAGGCAGGAGGGGTGAAGAAAAAAGCAACAGAGGAGCAGTAGAAGGCTAGAGAACTGCAGAAAGAGACAAAAGAGTTGCAGAAACATGCAATAGAGGTGCAGAAAGAGGGAAGAGAGGTGCAGGAAAATGGAAGAAGAGTACAGAAAGAAGCAAGAGAGGTGCAGAAAGTAGCAAGATGGGTACAGAAAGAGGTAAGAGGACTGCAGAACGAGGCACGAGGGGTGCAGAAAGAGGCAAGAGAGGTACACAAAGAGGGAACACGGGCACAGAAAGAAGCAAAAGGGTGCAGAAAAAGCAAGAGAACTGCAGAAATTGGCAAGAGAGTAGCAGAAACAGGCAAGAGAGGTTCAGATAAATGGTAATAGGGATGCAGATAGAGGCAAGAGAGGTACAGGAAAAGGGAAGAGGGGTGAAAAAAGAAGGATAGGGGTGCAAGAAAGAGGCAAGAGGGGTACAGAAAGAAGCACCAGGGTGCATAAAGAGGCATGAAGGTACCGAAAGAGGCAAGAGGGGTGCAAAAAGAGGCAAATAAAGTACAGAAGGAAGCAACGTGGGTGCAGAAAGAGGCAAGAGTACTGCAAGAAGAGGCAACGGAGGTGCAGAAAGAAGCAAAATAGGTGCTGAAAGAGGCAAGAGAACTGCAAAAAGAGCCAACAAAGGTGCAAAAAGAGGCGAGACAGGTGCAGGAAAAGGGAAGAAAGGTGTAAAAAGAAGCAAAAGAGGTGAAAAAAGAGGCAAGAGAGAAGCACAAAGAAGGAAGAAGGGTGCAGATAGAGGAAAGGGGTGCAAAAAAAAGCAAGAGAAGTGCATAATGAAGCAACATGGGTGCAGAAAGAGGCAAGAGATTTACAGAAAGAGGCAAGAGGGGTGAAGAAAGAAGCAACAGAGGAGCAGAAGGAGGCAAGAGAATGGCAGAAAGAGGCAAGAGAGTTGCAGAAACAGGCAAAAGAGGTTTAGAAAGAGAGAACATGGGTGCTGACAGATGCAAGAGAACTGCAGAAAAAGGTAAGAGAGGTACTGAAAGAGGTAAGAGAGGTGCGGGGAAATGGTAGAAGGGTACAGAAAGAAGCAAGAGAGGTGCAGAAAGAGGCAAGAGGGGTGCCAAAAGAGGCAAGGGGTACAGAAAGAGGCAAGAGAGGTGCAGAAAGAGGCAAGAGGGGTACAGAAAGAGGCAAGAGGGGTACAGAAAGAGACAAGAGAAGTGCAGAAACAGGCAAAGAGGTGCAGAAAGAGGGAATAGGGGTGCAGACAGATGCAAGAGAAGTGCGAAAGAAGGAAGATGGCTGCAGAAAGAGGCCATAGGGATGCAGAAAGAGGCAGGAGAAGTGCAGAAAGAAGCAACAGAGGTACAGAAAGAGGCAAGAGAACTGCAGGAATAGGCAACAGAGGTGTGGAAAGTAGCAAAAGAGGTGCAGAAAGAGGCAAGAGAACTGCAGAAAGAGGCAAGACATGTGCAGGAAAAGGGAAGAAGGGTATAGAGACTAGCAAGAGAGGTGCAGAAAGATGCAAGAGGGGTCCAGAAAGAGGCAAGAGAGAAACAGAAAGAGGCAGAAGAGGTGCACAGAGAGGGAAGTAGGGTGCAGAAAGAGGCGAGAGGGATACAGAAGGAAGCAAGAGAGTTGCAGAAAGAGGCAGGAGGGGTGAAGAAAAAAGGAACAGAGGAGCAGTAGAAGGCTAGAGAACTGCAGAAAGAGACAAAATAGTTGCAGAAACAGGCAAAAGAGGTGCAGAAAGAGGGAACGAGCACTGATAGCTGCAAGAGAACTTTATAAAGAAGCAATAGAGGTGCAGAAAGAGGTAAGAGAGGTGCAGGAAAATGGAAGAAGAGTACATAAAGGAGCAAGAGAGGTGCAGAAAGTAGCAAGAGGGGTACAGAAAGGGGTAAGAGTGCTACAGAACGAGGCACGAGGGATGCAGATAGAGGCAAGAGAGGTACAGAAAGAGGCAAGAGAGGTGCTCTAAGAGGGAACAAGGGCACATAAAGAAGCAAAAGGGTGCAAAAAAAGCAAGAGAGGTGCAGAATGAAGCAACAGGTGTGTAGAAAGAGGCAAGAGGGGTACAGAAAGAGGCAAGAAAGGTGCAGCAGGAGACAATAGAACTGCAGAAAGAGGCAAGAAAGGTGCAGAAACAGGCAAGAGAGTTGCAGAAAGAGAGAACAGGGGTGCAGGCAGATGCAATAGAAGTGCAGGAAGAAGGAAGAGGAGTGCATAAATAGGCAAGAGTGGTGCAGAAATTTGCAAGAGAGGTGCAGAAAGAAGCAAGAGCAGTGCAGAAAGTCCCAATTGAGGTGCAGAAATAGGCAATAGGAATACAGAAAGAGGCAAAAGAAGTACAGAAAGAAGGAACAGATGTGCAGAAACAGACAAGAGAGGTGCAGAATGAGGCAAGTGGGGTGCTGAAACAGACAAAAAGTGTGCATAGAGAAGCAACAGAATTGCAGAAAGAGGCAAGAGAAGTTCAGAAAGAGGAAGTGAAGTGCAGAAAGAGGCAAGTGGCAGGTTCACTTCCTCCTCGGGGTCGGATCGATGCTAAAATATGTTCACCTCTTGAGGTCTAAATTGCTATAACAGCACAGATCAATGAAGCAATCAAGTGAGGGAAGGATAGGATGGGTACAGCAGGGAGGGAGACCTACATAAGACACAAAAGAAACAGACAATGAGTTCACCATGTATCTCTCTTCCCTTCTCTCTTTTCACCTCTCTACACATAGGTACATAACTACACATACATGATTACCTGTAACGCAAAATAACTGTATGGTCGTGCACACCAGGAACCCACACACACACTACAATTCAGCGATGTGATTATTTTGATTTGATTTGTAAATGCCACCGAGGGACTGTTATGCCTGAAATGACAATAATTCATATAGATATACCATGTCACTACCAGCGTGTCTTATACACTGAAACCAACAATAGATTCAACACCAAAGTGATCACTGTTGAGCTTTACTTCTACCTACTCTGAATTGACTGAACAACTCTTCACAAGGACTGTTAGAGGTATTAACCCTTCTCTACTACAGTTCCCTGTGAGAAAGGTGAGAAACAAATTAAGAAAATCAGGTTGAGACACCATGAGTACAAATGGCTGAAGATTACTATGTAGATCAAAAGTGTAATGCAGTAGGTACTTCGCTGTTGCCCATAGTCATTTAGAGTGTTTTGTTCATAGTTAATCAAGAGGTTAAGAACTATTCCTTTCCCTGCATGAGTAATTAGCCAATTCTCTCCAACGGGAAAAGGTAACGTATATTCAAAATGTTTGTCAAAAAACAACGGAGTCCCTTCTACCTGCGATTGACCACAAACGTGTGTCACTCCAACAGGGAGGAACTCTGTTGTAACTCAAATTCACCAACTTAAGTATTCACACTGTCAATTTCAACTCTTCATTGGAGGTACTGAGCAACCATTTGCCCCTCAATGCGAGTATACTGAAATGTTCCAGAATATTCTGCAGCGTCGTAGGAGCCTGAAGCCTAATTAGGTTCATTCTAGTTTCCTGCGACATAGCCACGTCCCGCTAAGTGTTCCGGGAGTGGTAGTTCCTTCATCTGTTGGACCCTCCGCGCATGACGGCAGTGAGCCCAGGAGATTGTCAGTGTGCCTAAGTTGGAATCACAGGTACCCGCAGATTCCTGAAAGCAAGAGAGATGCAAAAACAGGCAACGGAGGTACAGAAAGAGAGACCAGGAATGCAGAAAAAGGGAAACAGGGTGCAAAAAGAATCAAGAGAGGTGCAAAAAGCAAGAAAGAAGCAAAAGAAGCAAGTGAGGTGCAGAAAGAGAGAAGCAAGTGAGATACATAAAGAGAGACGAGAGTGCAGAAAGAGGCAAGAGAAGTATAGAAACAAGCAACAGAGGTACACAAAGAGGCAAGAGCGGTGCTGAAGAACAAAGCAGGAGGGGTCCAGAAAGAGGCAAGAGAAGTGCAGTAAAATGAAGAATGGTGGAGAAAGAAGCCTGAGAAATGCAGAAAGAGGCAGGAGAGGTGCAGAAAGAAACAAGAGTGGTGTGCACACCATTAGTACCAATTTAACACCCACATTTAGCAATAAGTAACAGGTGACCATTCTATGCTTGCAATGGGCCTTCCACCATGCTGTAACAATTGTTGATGCATTTTTGGTAATGTCGGACATTCTGGAGGTAACAGGAGGGGTAGTTCGCCTCCAAGTGGAACCTTGAAGGCCAGCTACCACTCCTATTACCTCCAGTAAGTCCCACATAGCAGGATTGCTAAATTATCATAGCAGGCCATGCTGTCTTTGCCCACCACTCTGCAAACACGCTTCCTGGCGCACTTTTGGATTGGGATTAAAGTCCTCTTCACTTGTAGGGGTCCTTTGGGGCCAAGTAGCCTACCTGATACCTCCAGTAAGCCCCAGATAGTGGGACTGTTGAGAGTGGTCTGAGGCCATGCCCCCTTTTTACACCACTCTGCAAAGGTGCCTCCTGGCACACTGCTGTTCGCGGATGAATTCCACTTTAGTCTTGAGGTCCTCAGGACACAAGAGGACTATTTTGTTCCACCAGCAATGCAACAAGAGACACGTTTGCAGAGTGGTGTAAAAAGGAGCATGGCCTCGGACTACCTCTCAGCAATGGGGCTTACTGGGGGTACCTGATGGGTTAGTTGGCCCCCAGGGACCCTCAGGATTCATGGGGACTTAATCCCTCAACTTAGAACGCGCCGGGAGGTGCGTTTGCAGAGTGTTGCAGGGAGAGGGAGGGGCTTCCAGCAAGATGCTGGCTTTTTTTCCTTTTTTTGTTAGAAGCGGGGGCAGTGTGACCTCCCTCCTCTTTATATTTTGTGGGCCCTGGGGACCCCATCTCCCAGGGCCTGAGACATTTTATGGTTTAAAATGGGAGAGTGCAGCACGGCCGCCCACCCAAGGCAAATTTCGGCCCTGGGACCCCATCCCCCAGGCATTACCTCTTTTTTTAATTAAATATTTGGGAGGGGGGCCACATGGCCCACCTTCCCTGGGCCACTATTGGCCCCGGGGATCCCATCCCCAGGGCTTGCCCTTTAAAAAATAAAAATAAGTTGGGGGAGGCCCTCGGACCCCCTCGTGAGGCTGTTGTAGCCCCGTGGACCCAATCCCCCGGGGCATCACCAGTGCTTTCAAAAAGCTTTTTAAAGGGAAGGGGGCCTAGTGGCCCCCCCTCCCATGCCTATTATGGCCTTGGGGACCCCATCCACCGGGGGCCTGGCCCTACTATGGGGACCTCACGGGAGACCCAATGCCCCCACTGTCCCAGCTGGTTCCACGCCGCCTGCGGGAGCCAGCATTGCTTTTGGACATATGGAGCTGCAGACATGCAGCTCCCCTTGTCCATAAGCAATACTGCTTTGCTTCATCAAAGCAAGAGCAGGTTTCCTGCTTTTGCTTCCATGAAGCAAATCAGAGATTGCAATGGCAGGGCAGGAGCAGTGCTGCCGCCCTGTCATTGCAAATTGCAATGTCCCGTGTGTGGGCACCCCAGGACATTGCTGGAGTTGGCATGGGGAGTGCAGTCCCCTGACCCATCTAGTGCGGCCCCCCGCCCATCAGTATTAAAGCCCTGGGGAGGTGGTGGTCCTCGGAGCAGTTGTCCACAGCGGACCCCCGCATTAACATAATTAGTGCCCCGGGATGTGGTGGTCCCTGGGGCAGTGAGGGCTTGAGCCCCCTACACACAGTTTTTTGAAGTAGCCCCGGATGAGGTGGCGGTATCTGGGGCTTGGGGGGGGCCACGAGGACCCGCTCATAATTACCAATATGCTGAGGGGGGAGGAGCCCCCAACACATTTCAATACAAAAGCCCCAGGGAGGTGGAGGTCCCCAGGTCTGCAGGGGGGCAGTGTGTCCCGCGCACTATTATTAAAAGCTCCGGGGAAGTGGCATTCCCAGAGCTGTGAGGGCCCCTGCGGGCCTCAGCACCATAATAAAATATTGCCCACGGGGACCTGTCACACCCAGGGGCTTAAATAAACAATGCGCCCGAGCCCGCGCTTAGTTTTAAAAAAAAACATTTTGACGGATTCATGCACCCAGCGTGAATCTGGGTGAAAATGCAAAAAACAAAAATGCTTTTTTGGGCCCTGGTGAGCACGCCTAGGGGTTCAAGATATTTCTACCTGCCCCTTTTCTTTTTTTAACCTTTTTTCTTGATTTGATTTGATTTATTTATTTGTAAAGCACCTGAATCACCCCCCAAGGGGTATCTCCGCACTGTAGGATTGCTACCGCCAGCCACAGAAAAGTGAACAGATTAGAACAGTGATGTTTTAAGGAACCTTCTAAACTGTAGGTGATCTGGGCATTGCTGCAAGTGGATAGGGAGTGCGCTCCAAAAGAAGTTAGCCAGGTGGGAGAAAGCTTTTTTGTAGCAAGGAACAGAAAGTAGAGATTTGGACCGTGATCGGAGAGACCTGGGCAGCATATATTTGGTAAGTTTATCTTCTAAAAAACTTGGACTTTTGCCATTCAGAGATTTGTGCACAATGCAACAGATCTTAAACTTAATCCACTTCTGAACCGGATGCCAATGCAGCTGTAGCAAAAGGGAGAGGGAGGCTGTTCAAGGAGGAGCATTGGCTACCAAGCGAGCTGCAATGTTCTGGACTACTTGCAATCTGTTTATGGAGGCTCATTTGCTGAAATCAGCAAAGCATTTCAATAGTCCAGGCGGCTTAACACCAGTGCCTGGATGAGTTTTTTTTCGTGTGGCTAGAGGCAGCTAGGGAAATACCTTCTGGAGAAAACCTAGCACTTGAAAACATGCACCAACAGTAGATGTGGCCTTCTCCTTCATTATCAATTTCTGGTCCAGACGGACACCCAGATTTTCAACCACCAGTTTAGGACTCAGCACAATTCCCAATTTCTCCGGCCACCACCTAGGAGACCATTTCAGTGATGCTTGTCCAGACAGCATGATCTCAGACTTCCCCGCATTAAGCTGGAGGAAGTAATCTCTTATCCAGCCAACGATGGTCATCATACCCTCCGAAATAGTAGACTGGGCATTTGGATTGTTCTTATCAAAGGAAAGTAGGAGCTTAGTATCACCAGCATAAGACATTGGAACAAATCCTAAAATCCTTAGTAATCCCACTAAGGGAGCAACATAGATGTTAAATAGGGTGGGGCCCAAACAGGAGCCTTGAGGTACTCCCATAGTCAGTTTAGTAGTCTTTGAGCGGAAAGGGCCAATATTGATCGTCTGAGTTCTGTCAGACAGAAAGCTCATCATCCATTGTAAAACACTCCCTTGGAGGCAAATTTCCCTAAGTCTCCTGAGCAGAGGGAAATCGTGTTGAAGCCAGGAAGCCGATAAGTCGAGTAACACAAGAAGCACCACTTGTCCAGGGACATTCTAATGTTGTCAGTAACCTCAATCAAAGCAGACTCCATACTGTGTCTGGGCCAAAAGCCCGACTGAGATGGATCAAGAGTAAGACAGCTCGAAGCTTTGAGAAAATCAGAAAGATGTTTATTGATATGTTTTTCTAGTATCTTGCTCATGAGGGGTAGTAATGAGATTGGACGATAATTAGATAAATCCTCCATAGGGGCTATAAGATTTTTGCTGATGGGGATTATTTGTACTGCTTTCCATTTGGAGGGGACGAGTCCAAAAAGGGGCAGCAAGTTGTTTGGTGAACAGTGAGGTGATCTTAGCTGGAATTATGTCCAGCTGGGAGCCTGATTTTATAGTATTTAGTAGCAATTCTACATACTCGGACTTAAGTGCAGTGAATGTATCTAACCTCTGTGCATTATCTGTGGCCGCAGGGTGATTTGCCAAGAAGTCAGGACTTTTATCTAAGGTGGCTTTATTGTAAATCAATTCAATTTTCTGGGTAAAGTGTATTGCTAGTTTGTCACATAGGACTTGAGAGGGTGTTTCTTCATTATCGCAAGGGTTGGGATTGGTGAAAGATTTTAAAATCTGATAGAGAGTTTTGGGGCGTTCTGTGCTGTTGAAGTTGCTGCACTATGTAGTCTTTACAAGCAGTTTTTATATTTTTATGATATTGAGCCAAAGCAAATTTTTATTTTTATTTATCCTGTTTGTCGTGTGAGAGGCGCCAATGTTGTTCCAATTTTTTACAGCAGCTTTTTTCTATCCAGAGGTTTGGAGAAAACCATGCTGTCTGAGGACGTCTGGTCCCATGTTTCAGCTGCGTGTTTAATTAAAGATCTGACATTGCTTATAGGCAGTTCCAGCCTCAATTTTCCAAAGAAGTCAAGGTAAAGGAGTCAGTCTGGTTGTGGTGGCAACATTCTCCACTATTCAGGTCAAATATCATACTATTAGTAGGAAGTTGTTCCTGTTTCATGCTCTGAAAACTGCATAACCTACACATAAAGGGCCCTTTCATGACCATAGAAGTGTAGATCATGGTGTTTTCAGATGTCTGCAAGTGTATGGGCTATCACGTCTGATCTTGAGGAGTTATTGCCTTGTATATCTGCCAAAATCCCTTATTCCTTTACCTCAGTCAGACGTGGAACATACAGGGATCCTGGCTCTTGGCAACAACCAGGCACAGATGGGTGCAGACGGACTTGCCTTAGGCGCGCAAGCTGCACACCCGCTGCTCGTTGTGCCAGGCATCTGTTTAAATAAGTGAGGTTTAGAGCTAGACTGCTGACCTGGAAATGTCAGAAAAGCCCCTCCAGCTTTTGCATAGTCTCCCTCCACTCAAGCGGGAAAACCTGTGTCATGAGTGATGTCACTAACCATGTCATGAGTGATGTAATATGTGACGTCATCAGCAGTGCATTGCACGCGCAAGTTATAGTGAGTCCAACTAACTATAACGTGGGAATTTCAATGGTTTTATGCGAGTAAAATTTCCACCTAACTATAACTGGTGTGAAACCTATGGTTTTTTTAGTGAATATATATATATATGTGTTGGGTGTCACGTTTTTCTTCTGAATTTCTCTCTCAAGGATTGTTTGTTACGCTGAAATGTTTGATGAGCTTTATGTTGCGATTTATTATTCTAGTAGCAATGCTGGTGTCAAACATTTCTTCATATTTACTCGATAAAATGTATTTAAACAAAAAAATCTAACATAAAGTGATAAAGAAAAAAGGAATATAGGAGCAGAAGGAATAGACTGTATGAGTGCAATGAGATACATTTCTAATGGCCTGTTTCTCTGACTCTGACTGATATCATTAGATTCATGATTTGCAGCTGCACCTTGCCTGGCTCCCCCATGGTGTCACGGCTGGAGCGCTCCACAGCTGGGGGTGATTAGCATAATAAGTCAGATGAACGCTTTCTAGGGGATTGAAGAGCAAAGAACCACACTAATATTGTTGAGGCATTCACAAAGAATGGCTGCTTACTCAAGGCACTGTTAAAACATGATGCACAAACATAAACAAACATAGAGAAACACAGACATTTCAATCTGCAATTACAAGGCAACCAGAATTCACCTTTCAGATAAACAACAGACATTGTATATGAATGATATTATTTGGCCTCTTTGGACTCTATTTTTTACATGATAATTGAAAAGAGTGCCAGTCATTTATACTTGTAGAAATGCCAACTATGGATGCATTCGCTTCCTTTAAAACCTATCCATCTGAATCTCTCGATCCCTTAACAGATGGTGCCCCATATGCTCTCTAACTGTGACCCCATATGAAACAGGAAGGCATTGTCGAAGAACAGAGTGGTTACATTACTTGTTCATGGATAATCTCAACCCAATTTTGGATACCAGCAGAGTTTGGATTACTATGATGGCATCAGACAGTGCCAGCTTTGAAAGTGCTTTAAGACCTAGCCAAATCACAAAACATTTTTTACTATCGCTATTTCACATTCTTAGTGGTAAATTGAGGCAGTGCTTGCTCCACTAAGCTTTTCCTACCGTCTTATGAAAGCAGGTTTCAGGAGGTGGTAATGTGTGAGAAGAACAATTGTGTACAATTGTTGTTCAACATTTTTTGGGGAGGTGGTGATGTGTTCTTTTTTGATTGTGCTGCATTATTACAATGTGATTTTGTTGTGTTGTACTTCTACTATTTAGAATTAGGTAATATTTTAGAGAGACAAACACAGAATGCAGCATGGAAGGAAGATGACAATTGAGATAACCTCTTCATTCTTCAGCAGTCAAAATACCTCCAAGTTAGTTATTGTAGTTATCTAGGCTGAAGTTCAAAATGGCAGTGATACACACAGTTGAGGAAATATTTATAATAAAAGTTAAGAAACATGATACTGTATTCAAATGGTGCAACTGCATTCCTCTCGCATTGGCTGGCTTGGGAGCAAGAGTGAACCGCAGAACCTGAGCATGGATATTCCTCTTTGCAGAAGAGACGGCCTCTTGAATGAGAAAAGAAAACAACAATGTTTGAGAGTAATGGTAAACATGGCGCTCAAGGAGGAGTCACAGAGTGGAGCATAAGCTAGCATACAATTAACTAGCAGCCAACTAGTACCACAGATTCCAGACAATTAGCTGGAAGTACCCTCAATGACTTATCATCCAAACAATAAAAAAGTCTAGCTGTGCCCATCATCATCAACATGTCCACCACAAGTTGAAAACGACTTAAGATTTGCCACTCAAGCGCTAGTCTGCATAATTATAAATTACTCACCCATTTCTATTTCCCATCCACAGAGGTAGGCCTTTTCGAGTCCTTTTGTTTCCACAGAAGTATATAGGTTTTGTTCCTTCCTATGCATGTTGTTGTTGAAACTTGTCAATTGTATTTCCTCTTCCAAAAAGAGACTGATCTATTGAACAAAAAAATAAAAATAATTTTAGTCTTAATCTAGTCTAGGTAAACTAAGAAGTTTGAGAAGAACCAAGAGGTGCTGGTGTGCAAATCAATTAAAGTAACAATCACAGGATTCATCCTAAATCAAGCACTTGTCACGCAAGATTGAAATTGCAAATTTACCTAAGCTAAGCCTGTCACATTCAATCCATAAAATATAATTTGGCTTTTATTGATATCAATTAATCAATCAATCAATCAATCAATCAGGGGTTTGTATAGCAGAACTAGTCACCTGCGAGGGTCTCAAGATGTCGAGGGGGCGAGCACCTTAGGGTGCTGAAGAGCCAGGTCTTGAAGTCTGTCCTGAACTGGATCTGTGCAGTGCTTAGACGAAGATGGAGAGGGAGGTAGTTCTAGGTCTTGGCTCCATGGTTGGTGAAGGATCTTCTGATCTTGTTAATGCATGACATGGTGGCCAGAGACAGGTCAGCTGATCGGAGGATTCTCTTGATTATGTAGAAGGAGAGGCAGTTGTTTAGGTATGCTGGTCCAATGTTGTGAAGAGCCTTGTATGCATGCGTGAGGAGTCTGAAGGTAATTTTTCTTTCGACGGGGAGCCAGTGGAGGTCGCGGAGGTGTTGGGTAATGTGGTTGAGGAGGGGGATGTCTATGATCAGTCTGGCTGTGGTCTTCTGGACTGTCTGGAGCTTTTGGAGGAGTTTTTTGTTGATTCCGGCTTATAGGGTGTTGTTGTAGTCCAGTCTGCTAGTGATGAAGGCATGTCTGGCAGTTTTTCTGGTTTTGCGGGGGATCCATCTGAACGTTTTCCGGAGTATGCAGAGGGTGTTGAAGCAGGCCGAAGGTAGTGAGTGATGAGTCTAGTATGATGCTGAGGTTTAGTGTGTGGTCTGTCGGGAATGGGGGGTTTTGAGGGCGAGGGGGCCCACTAGGTTTCACCCCATGCTGAAAGGGTGGAGCCAAAGAAGAGGTTTTTTTTGAGTTGAGTTTTAGGCAGCTGTCCTTCATCCAGGTGGCGACGGCTTTCATCCTTTCTTGGAAGTTGTGCCTGGTGATGCTGTTTTCCTTGTTGAGGGAGAGGATGAGCTGGGTGTCGTCATCATAGGAGATGATGTTGAGCCCGTGGTTTCTGAATATGGTTGCGAGGAGGGCCATGTAGATGTTGTAGAGGGTAGGGCTGAGGGAGGATCCCTAGGGTACCCCACATCGGGTCTTTGTTGGTTCTGAGAGGTAGGGCGGGAGTCTGACTTGCTGAGTTCTGCCTGTGAGAAATGAACGTACCCAGTCTAGGGCCTTTCCTCAGATGCCGGCTCCATGGAGTCTGGTGGCTAGTGTGCAGTGGGAGACAGTGTCGAAAGCAGCTGAGAGGTCCAGGAGGATGAGGGATGCTATTTGGCCATCATTGAGGAGGGCGCTGACCTCATCGGTGTCAGCGAGTAGGGCAGTCTAGGTGCTGTGGTTGCTGGGGAATCCAGACTGGGAGGTGTCCAGGATATTGTTGGCTTCAATGAAGTTTGCTAGCTGGATGTTGACGGCCTTTTTGATGAATTAGGCTGCAAATGGAAGCAGTGAGATGGGCCTTATATTCTTGAGGTATGTCAGGTCTGTGGAGGATTCCTTCAGGAGGGAGTTGACTTTGGCGTGCTTCAATTTGTTGGGGAATGTGGCGGTCTCATGGGAGCAGTTGATGGTCTTGCATATTTCGTGTGCGATAGCTTTAATGGCTCTGTGGAAGATGTGTGGGGACAGGGATCCCAGGGGTGCTCCAGAGTGGATGCTCTTCATGATCTTGAAGGTGTCTTCTGTCGTGAGCGGGGTCCACGTGGGAAGGGTCTGTTGGGTGGTGTCGCTGGAGGTGGGGCTGAGGCGATGCAGAGGTCTTGGTTATTGAAGATGTTGGGAGCGGGAATGTCTGTAATTTCACTGCTGGGTTTTGCAAATTCCTGGATGATGGAGGAAAGTTCTTTGGAGTTGTTGGCATTGGTGAGGACTCTGTCTTGGAGAAAGTTCTTCTTTGTGGATTTGATGCGTTGGGGGTATGCTGTGGTGGTTGTTCTGCATGTGGTGCATGTTTCTGGTGTTTTGCTGTTCCTCCATGTCTTTTTGAGTCATCGGCAGGATCGCTTGGATACTTGGAGTGCTGGGGTGAACTAGTCTACTATACTAGCCGAGTATTTTTATGATAAAATCCACACCATTTACTCTTCCTTTCCTCTCGCTCCACCCCACACCCCCCCTCCTGGACACAAGGACGCAGGACTTCTTCTCGCAGTCCTCCTGGAAATCCTCCCCCGAGTGGATCTCACTATCCTTCAAACCATCATGACCCAGGTGAAATCTGGCTCCCCTAATGACCCAGCACCAGTCCAATCCCTACAGACAGTCTCCTCATATATTCTCCCCACCATTCTTGCCCTGATCAATACCTCCCTGACCACGGGCATCGTACCACTCAGTTGGAAGCAGGCAATGGTCAAAGCGCTTTAAAAAAAGCCGATTTGGATCAGAAAAACCCAGGGAACTGCTGTCCCATCTCCCTGCTGCCCTGGCTAAGTAAAATCTCAGAAAAATATGTTAATAACATTCTTACAGAGTTCCTGGAAACAAACCATCTGCTAGATCCCTCACAGACAGGGTTTCGCCCCATGCACGGGACAGAGACCGCTCTCCTCGCAGTGAAAGAGGGAGCCAGGATGATTGCGGATCAGGGTGGCACTGCGGTCATTATTCTTTTAGACCTCAGTGCCGCCTTTGACATTGTAAACCACAACATCCTTCTACATAGGCTCTCTGATCTGGGAATAACAGCCAATGCAATTACCAGGCTTAAATCCTTCTTATCAGACCGCTTATTCCAAGTCTTTGAGGGTAATATCACATCCCCTAGGAAACCATTAAGTTGCGGGGTACCACAGGGCTCCTCCCTGAGCCCCACACTTTTTTAACATATACATGCGCCCTCTAGCTGAGGTTGTCCGACCCTTGGAGTGCAAATTATATCATATGCTGATGACACACAGCTAGTGGTGACAATGAACCATCCCCTGACCCAGCCAAGCGACTTGAGGGGCTGCTTGGAAGCCGTCTTCTCCTGGATGACTCTGTCTTGTCTCAAACTCAATATAGACAAGACAGAGCTGATGGTGTTAGGCAACTCCCCCCAAAAATCTATTGACCCCATCTGGCCAACCTCACTGGGGTCTGCCCCTAGAGCTAAAGACACTATCAAGAGCCTAGCAATCTGGATGGACAAGGCACTCACCTTCAGCTTCCAAGCAGTCAAACTCTCAGCTACCTGCTTTGGTATACTTAGGCTCATCCGCAAAATTCTCCCTCTCCTCGCATTTAAGGCAAGACAGATTTTGATTCAGGGCCTGATTCTCTCCTGGCTAGACTTTGGGAACGCCCTCTACTTGGAAGCCCCCCAATCGACCCTTAATAAGCTCCAAGTGATCCAGAACTGCGCAGCCCGCACCCTTCTACAGATCCCCCGTCGTCTCCCCGTAAAAACTGAACTTAGAGACCTCCACTGGTTACCCATCAGAAAAAGAATTGAATTTAAGAGTATGTGCATTGCCCACCACTCCTTTTGGAGAAAGGGAGCAACCATTAATCACCTTTTGATCACCCCCTATCATCCGAGCAGACAGCTTAGACTTGCATTTGCTTTCCGAGTCATAAGTCCTAGGATTCCGAAAGCCAGGTGCGGGGGCCGAACATTCTCCTTCAATGCAGCGGGACTCTGGATCTCCCTTCCTCTCCCCCTCCGTTCAGAACCCAACCTCCTATCCTTCCGGAAAAAGCTAAAAACCTTACTATTCAATAAATATTTTCATCTTCCCCTTTCATTCACACACGCAAATCCTTAGCGCTAGGAGGCCTCAGGGTAGCTATCGCGCTCTATAAAAACTACTCCATTCCATTCCAACTTGTTTGCTTTCTTGAAATAGTCTGGAGTTGTTAATTGCTGACATAGATTCTGTAAAGTCTACAGATGACCCTATGGTTGAATTAGTTTTCTTTCTTTGTCACCACTTAGTCACGAGGAAAAATCGCTGCATCCTTCATGACTGTTTACTGTGCCAGGCACACTGGTCCATTTACATTTGCTGAACACCAAAAAAAGTTCCGTTTTTTTTGTTGTATTGTTTTACAAAGCAGACATGTGTGCTGTGTTATTATATTGTGTTAATATTTTTTTTCATCTGGAAAGTAGAGTTCATCCTTAAATTTAAGTAGGTCATCTGGAGGATTATCACTCACCACACGTCTGATATCTGACATGCCTCCCTAATCTGCATTTGTATTTTTTGGAGCATTGTAGTTTTTAGGTATGTAATGTTCTTTTTTCCTTTTAATCATCATCAGTCTCTTCACATTTTGTGTAGAGAGACTGGTCTTTCTGACTGTGGCAATAGCTCCAGCTGTACCAAACACATCTCCAAAGATACATTGGTTACAGAATATGCCAGATACTTCATTGCCAGCTTGCAGAGTCCTGGGTATTGATCCTTCTTCCCATGCCATTAGAGCATTGAGTCTTAGTACAGGTAGGCCTCTGGTGGCTTATTTAAATAGTCATATAACATCTTAAGTGTCATTGTTACTGTTACTTGCTGTTTCTGTATTGTCTGTGCCAGTACAGTTGATTTAATTCCTGTTTTATACTTAAATCAACCCATTGCAGATATTGGAAGTGAAGCTGTTGGTGCTTAAGGTTCAATTGCAGATTATAGTGTTATCACTGCTGGGTGCTGCTACTGTAGTTGCGACATGCCTCTTGATTCTGAATCAACCAGACTTTCTTCAGTTCTGTGGCTTTTATTTTAATATGGTTCTTCTTCTAGGTGAACCACATTCCTGTTGATTTAGTTCTTTTAAAATGAGACATCCACTGTTGAAAAAGGTGGCTAGAATTTTTTGTACTGTGGATTCAGCATCATGGTTTAGACGCACTCTTCAAAGGACATAATCTGTTTTTGCAGCATTTTATTGGAAGGTTTAACCTGTTGACCACAAGCGCTAGTCACAATTTGCAACATCTCTCATCATGGCTTTGGCAGTTGCTTCTCCTCTCCTTTGAAGAACGTAATCATTGATAACTGTGTGCTGCCGAAAGAGGCCTCGCAAGATGTAGCAAGTGGAGTTCTAATGCATTAGCACCTCTTGTATGAGAGCTTTTGCAGTGATAATATTAACGTGCTGAATAATCCTCAACGGCTTCCAGTTTTTAAAAGAATTACTGAAATGAGTGCAAATCTGCATTATTAGGTTGATGCAATGTGCTAAACGTAAGTCTCTGTATTATCCTCCCTTAACCATGGAATTGATAGTGGCAATATATCTTATGCTGAGATCTCTGGATTGAAACAATTCAAATATTTTGGTTTTAAGTTCTTACAAGATTTTGGCACCTGCATATGATTTCTTATTGGAGAATATCGTTACTGTTGCATGTCGGGAAATCCCCAAAAAATATACCTAGCAGGTAGCCTTTGTTTAAGAGCCTTAAAGCATATCCAGAGTGAAGTGATGCAGATAGGAACAGGAGTGGGAGCACACCGCTTCACCTCTGGGCAAGGTTTGCCCCTGGCATTATGGTAAATGCAGTTTCAGTTACTTGCTTGCTTCAAGAGTGTTCAATTGTTTCGCCACAGTTGGCGCAGATAGTGCTGATATCTAGTCATGTGTTTCTGGTTATTTTACCGTCATCAGTAGAGATTAATCTTTCAAATTCATGATTTGCTGAGTAGGCTGCCAACATCTTTCTCAGGTCAGGTACCTCTCACAGGCATGCTGGTGCTTCATCCACGAGCTTGTCAGCTCAATGACTCATGGGAGTACTATTAAACAGGAACAGGGGTGGGAGCACACAGCTTCACCTCCCAGCAAGGTTCGCACCTGGCATTATGGTAAATGCAGTTACTTGCTTCAAGAGTGTTCGAGTGTTTCACCACAGTTGGCGCAGATAGTGCTGATCTCTAGACACGTGTTTCTGTTTTTTTAACCGTCATCAGTAGAGATTACCGTCTTTCAAATTTGGGGTCTGCTGAGTAGGCTGCCAACATCTTTCTCAGGTCAGGTACCTCTCACAGGCATGGGGGTGCTTCATCCACAAGCTCGTCAGCTCAATGACTCACAGGATACTATTAAACAGGAAAAGGAGTGGCAGCACAGCGCTTCTCCTCCCAGCAAGGTTCGCCCCTAGCATTATGGTGAATGCAGTTTCAGTTACTTGCTTGCTTCAAGAGTGTTCGAGTGTTTCGCCACAGTTGGCGCAGATAGTGCTGATCCCTAGACACGTGTTTCAGGTTCTTTAAAAGTCATCAGTAGAGATTACAGTCTTTCAAATTTGGGGTTTGCTGAGTAGGCTGCCAACATCTTTCTCAGGTCAGGTACCTCTCACAGACATGCTGGTGCTTCATCTACGAGCTCGTCAGCTCAATGACTCAGGGAATACTATTAAACAGGAACAGGGGTGGGAGCAGACCGCTTCACGTCCCGGCAAGGTTCGCCCCTGGCATTATGGTAAATGCAGTTTCAGTTATTTGCTTGCTTCAAGAGTGTTCAATTGTTTCCTCCCAGATGGCACAGATAGTGCTGATCTCTAGACACGTGTTTCTGTTTTTTTAACCACTATCAGTAGAGATTACAGTCTTTCAAATTTGGGTTGCTGAGTAGGCTGCCAACATCTTTCTCAGGTCAGGTACCTCTCACAGGCATGTGGGTGCTTCATCCACGAGCTCGTCAGCTCAATGACTCACGGGAGTACTATTAAACAGGAACAGGATGCAGATGCAGTCTGTGACGAGTAGCTAATGGATGTGGTGGAATGGTGACTCCTTGCTGAGCAAAGATTACACAGTTGCAGGTTTCTTTGTGAGGATACCTATTGGTGGCAACGAGTAGTAAGTACGCTGTTTAGACACTTTGGGTTTACTGTATCCTTTAATTTTTGCTTTGTGACATGCAGAGATTGCTCTGGGTGCTGACACTATAAACAACAGTCACAGGGCTGCTCTGCATAACATCTTACTGAGCACCACATTTTTCTATCAGGTTAACTTTTCTCCTTCTCATCAGCCACTATCTTTTTGAGGTGCTCTTTCCACATGATTCCCTGTTTGTTTTTAAATGGTAAAGTTGGCCCCAGTACTGTGAGGTTCACCTAGTTTACAGTGAAGGACTGGTTTATGTCAAAGTGAGCATTCTGCGATTTGCTTCTCATAAGGCCTAAGTGTAAAGATGTCCCTATCTGGGGAGATCCTTCTTATTAAGCTAATGCCTGAAAAATGTGTTGAGCTAGTTGACTATTTTTGCCTTTCTCTAGGGATGGCTGTGACCATTGGATGGGTGGTGACGGCTGCTGCAGGCTTCTTGAAAAGATGGAAGCAGGAGGCAATGGAGGTATTGCATGACTCAGAGAGGGTTGAATAGAGGTTATATGTACTTCCTCTCTGCCACTTGCCTCACAAGCAGTCATTGGCATTTCTATCATCCATGTGCACAGGCAGTGACATCGCTGGATTTCTCATTATCTATCAGCACAGGAGGTGGTGTTACTGAATTTCCCATCATTCATCTGCACAACAAGTTATATAATTGGTTTCCCACCATCTATCTCCACAGGAAGTGACATCACTGTTTGTCAACAAAACTGTCTTTAGAAGAAGCCAAGCAAGAGGAGTCATTTCAATCACCGATCTACACAGGAAATAATGTCACTGGATTTTTCCTCATCCTTTTGCACAGGAAATTACATCAATCCACACCCCTCCTTGGACCTACATAATGGCTGCCACAGCATTGACGTCCAGCCGATGCATGCAGCGGTCATGCCACTAGGGAGCTAAAAGTGTACCAAAGGCAAGCCTGACTATGCCAGTCCTAACCTGGACCATGCCAAGCTCCAAGCACCCTGTTCCTCCCCCCTCCCATCACCCCATCACTACCTTGCTGTGACCCTCCACGCCTTCTATCTGGCCACTGCTCCACAAGCTTCTGTCTTGACACAACACAGAAAGATTTCTCCTGCACTTTCTGAAAGGTTTCATGCACTCACCCATAGCCAACACTCCCTGCAACTGCAGCACACAACACCGCATTCTCTGACACTTAAACAGTCATGCAACCACACACAACAATCCACACTCGCATGCATGCTCCCCAAAACCTGCTCAATCACCGAACACGCTACAGAGACAGTGACAGGTGGCATTTCTCGAGGGTGGTGGGGTGGGGCTCACATGAAAAAAATAAAAAAAGGCACTTACCTTTTTCTACGATTGCATCATCCTCATCTATCCTTCTCTCCTTGAGGCAGGCAGACTCCCAAGCCAATCTTGGCGCTGCTCTTATGCTGCATTGGTGGCACAGGAGGCCTTTGCTTTCTCTAGCCCAGCTGTCTTAAGCCTGAGACTCACACAACAAGTAAAGGGACCTACCCACAATGCTGGACACCTCCTGGCCCTCCGTGTATCCATTTCAGGAAAGGAACAGAACTTTTATAGTAGACAAAGGAAAGAGGAGGATGGCTATAGGCAGGGTAACTCAGTTTTTTATTCAGCAGTTTATATGCAAAAATTAGTGATTGTGCTTTCGCTCTTAATTACATTCTATGGTCATTATATGTCGTACCTCACCCCAAATTAATACCCAGATATTTGCACAAAACTTTCTCTTCAAATTGATCACCATTAACATGGCAGCTACTATGGCCCCAGTACTTTAAAATAAAGCATACAACAAGTTCCCTTCTTTTCAACTGGTCCTCCTGCAGTTCGACAAAATGCATACTTATTTACTGATACACTTTTATAATAATAATTTAACTAATGATAGGCATAGGGTTGAGTGATGTAATATGTGACGTCATCAACAGTGCATTGCGGGCGCGCGTTATAGCTAGCTGAACTAACTATAACGGGGAAATTTCAATGGTTTTGTATGAGTCAAATGCCCAGCAAACTATAACATGCGTGGAACCTATGTTTTTTTCAGTGAATTTCTAAGGCTTTTTAAATGCTAATTCCTAACTATAACGTGGCTGAAACCTATGTTTCTTTCAGTGAATTTCAAAGGTTTTTTAAATGCTAATTCCTAACTATACCGTGGCTGAAACCTATGGTTTTTTCAGTGAATTTCAAAGGTTTTGTAAAGGATAATTTTTATATGTATTAATTGTTATATTTTTTATACTAATTTACAACATTGTTTTAAAGTATTTATTTTTAGATATTTTATTTGTTTAATTACATTACATATTTTTAATATGAATTGAAAAAAACCTTTTTTTAAAATATTGAAATTGTAATATATTTTTTAAATTTAATATTTTTTTAATTTATATATATTTTATGTAGCAGGCAATAATATCCTATGGAAGGTAATTCAAGTTACTGGTAAGTACAGTTACATTTACTTTTCAGGAATAGAAGTGAGCTGAAAGATGCAGCACTGAGGTATCTCCTGATAACAGGTGAGTAAATTGGAATTCGTAGTTCCACTGATTTTCGAGGAATTTCTTTAAGTTCCAAAACTCCACACTTATTGGAAACCAGTCAATGTTAGCCTATGGAAGGAAATTCAAGTTACTGTAACTAAGATTAGAATTACTTTTCATGATCAGTAGTGGGCTGAAAGATGCAGCATTGAGGTCTCTCCTGATAACAGGTGAGTAAATCGGAATTTGAGGAAATTTTTAAATTTCCAATACTCCACACTTAGAGAAATTTCCAAGTGAAACCACTCAATGTTAGCCTATGGAAGGAAATTCAGATTACTGTAAGTATGGTTAGAACTACTTTTCAGGATCAGTAGTGGGCTGAAAGATGCAGCACTGAGGTCTCTCCTGATAACAGGTGAGTAAATCGGAATTCGTAGTTCGGCTGATTTTAGAGGAATTTTTTTAAGTTCCAAAACTCCACACTTAAAAGAATTTCCAAGTGAAACCAGTCAATGTTAGCCTATGGAAGGAAATTCAAGTTACTGTAACTACGATTAGAATTACTTTTCATGATCAGTAGTGGGCTGAAAGATGCAGCACTGAGGTCTCTCCTGATAACAGGTGAGTAAATCGGAATTCGTAGTTTGGCTGATTTTAGAGGAATATTTGTACGTTTCAAAAATAGACACTTAGAAACTTTTCTGGCAAAAACCACACAATAGATCCCTATGGAAGGAAATACAAGTTACTGGTAAGTATGTTTAGATTTACTTTTCAGGGTCCGTACTGGGCTCAAAGATGCAGCACTGACGTCTCTTGTGATAACAGGTGAGTACATCGGAATTCATAGTTCCGCTGATTGTGCTCAATAGTGAAGGAAGGGGGTGGGGCCTGAATTGATATGTGGGCAAACACGCCCTGTGGCGCGTTTTAGATTGGAGAATTAATTCCTCATCAATCCCGAGGTCCCCTGTGAGCCAACTAGCCCACCAGGTACCTTCAGTATGCGTACGCCTCCTTTTTACAACACACTGCAACGCAGCTCCATGGCGCTTAATGGAGGTACCTGTTGGACTAGTTGGCCCCTAGGGAACCTCTGGATTGAAGAGGAATTAATTCCCCAACTTAAAACGCGCCACAGGGCATGTTTGTACACATATCACCTCAAGCCCCGCCCCCTACCTTCACCACTGTGCAAACGTGCCCCGTAGCGTGTTCTAAGTTGGGGGATTAAGTCCCCTTGCATACTGGGGGTCCCTGGAGGCCAACTAGCCCACCAGGAACCTCCAGTATGTGCCAGGGGGCTGCGTTGCAGAGAGGTGTAAAAAGGGGCGTGGCCTCGTTACACCTCTCTGCAACGCAGCCCCTGGCGCGTTTGCAGAGGGAGAACTAAATCCCCTTGCATTGTGGTGGACTCTGGGGGCCAACTAGCCCACCAGTAACCTCCAGTATGCGCCAGGGGGCTGTGTTGCACAGAGGTGTAATGAGGCCCGCCCCTTTTTATCCGCACCACCAAGAAGACAACATTCAAAGGACGACTGGACAACAACACCGACAACAGCAAGGAACTCTTCAGCATCGTTAAAGAGCTCTCCAACCCCAGTCCCTGCAACAACGGCATCACACCCTCGCAAGTCCTCTGCAACTCACTCGCCTCGTTCTCCCACCGCAAGATCACCGACATACACAACAGCTACGGCACGCTGACCATGGACCCAACCACCGAACCAGTGCCCCCCACCACCACCCTGTGCACCTGGACCCCGGTCAGCACCGAAGACACCACCCGACTGATGTACACCATCCACTCCGGCTCCCCTACCGACCCCTGCCCACACCACATCTTCAACAAAGCCGACTCCATCATCGCACCCCAACTCTGGAACATCATCAACAGCTCCTTCGCATCCGCCACCTTCCCGGAGATTTGGAAACATGCCGAGTTGAGCGCCATCCTAAAGAAAGCCACCTCAGACCCCATGGACCTAAAGAACTTCCGCCCCGTCTCGCTCCTCCCCTTTCCAGCCAAAGTCATTGAGAAGACAGTCAACAGACAACTCTCCGCCTTCCTTGAGACCAACGGATCCCTCGACCCCTCTCAGTCCGGGTTCCGAGCTAACCACAGCAACGAGACCGCCCTCATCGCAGCCACCGATGACATCAGGTCCCTGCTCGATAACGGGGAAACAGCTGCCCTCATCCTCCTGGACCTCTCAGCAGCCTTCGACACCGTATGCCACCGCACCCTGATACAGCGCCTCAGCAACACCGGAATCCGAGTAGCGGCCCTGGAGTGGATCATCTCGTTCCTCGATGGAAGAACCCAGAGAGTCCGCCTCCCCCGTTCCGATCCACGGCCACCGAAGTCATCTGCGGTGTTCCGCAAGGTTCCTCACTCAGCCCCACCCTCTTCAACGTCTACCTGAGCCCTCTCGCAGCCATTGCACGCCAAAACAACCTCAACATCATCTCCTACGCCGAAGACAGCCAGCTGATCCTCTCCCTCACCAACGACCCCGCCACCGCCAAAGCCAACCTCCAGGAAGGAATGAAAGACATCGCGGAATGGATGAAGATCAGCCGTCTGAAACTGAACTCAGACAAGACGGAAATCCTCATCCTCGGACCCTCTCCCTCCGCCTGGGATGACTCCTGGTGGCCCCCTACCCTGGGCACCGCACCCAAGCCAATGGACCACGCACGCAACCTGGGCTTCATCCTGGACTCCTCCCTCACGATGACCAAGCAAGTCAAAGCCGTCTCGTCATCCTGCTTCAACACTCTGCGCATGCTCTGAAAGATCTTCCGTTGGATCCCCACCGAAACCAGGAAGACGGTCACCCAGACCCTCATCACCAGCCGTCTGGACTACGGGAACACCCTCTACGCTGGAACCACAGCCAAACTCCAGAAAAGACTCCAGTTCATTCAGAACGCCTTAGCACGACTCATCCCTCGCCACAGCCACATCTCTGCCCACCTGAAAAACCTGCACTGGCTCCCCGTCAACAAGAGGATCACGTTTAGACTCCTCACCCACGCACACAAGGCTCTCCACGACACGGGCCCGAAGTACCTCAACAGCCGCCTCACATTCCACACACCCACCCGCCAGCTCAGATCCGCCAGCCTCGCCCTCGCCTCCGTCCCACAACTCCGCAAATCCACCGTCGGAGGAAGATCCTTCTCCTACCTGGCAGCCAAGACATGGAATTCCCTCCCCACTAACCTACGGCTGACCCTGGACCATCTTTCCTTCAGGAAACAACTCAAGACCTGGCTGTTCAAGCAGTAGCGACCCCCCCCTCAGCCCTAAGGGGTGAGTAGCGCGCTTTACAAATTCTGCTGATTGATTGATTGATTTTTATACCTCTCTGCAACGCAGCCCCCTGGCGCTTTTACAAAGGGGGAACTAATTCTTCTTGCATATTGGGGGTCCCTGGGGGCAAACTACCCACCAGGAACCTCCAGTATGCGCCAGGGTGCTGCGTTGCAGAGAGGTGTAAAAAGGGGCGTGGCCTCTTTAAACGTCTCTGCATGGCAGCCCCCTAGCGCATACTGGATGTTCCTGGTGGGCTACTTGGCCCCCAGGGACCCCAGTATTCAAGGGGAATTATTTCCCCCTCTGCAAACGCGCCAGGGAGTGCATTTGCTGAGTGGTGCCTTTATGTTTTTTATTTGAGATCGGCAGGGGATGAGTGCCCCCCGTGTTTCGGGGCCTGAACACATTTCTTAGTGTTTAAAATGTCCGTTCATTCCTTGAGTAGGAGGGAGGGATATCAGCAGCTTTGCTTTTTATTCAGGGGTCGTTGTGCTGTCAGGCGATTGCAGTTCCCTTCGCCTCAGCCTCCAGTTGCAGAATCACACTAAGAAATGCCACCCTACTTAAGGGCATGACATATTGCATACCTTACTGGACTGCAACTCCCATGGTTCATGGCGCCGCAAAACTCCTCCCACTCATGGCGGACGACGCCCATTGTCAAATAAAACGTGTTTGAACAGTGTAAGGCAAGCTTGGCAGCTTCTTACTACAGTCCATGATTAAGGGGCGTGTTCAGGCCCCGAAACGCGTCGGACTTATCTCTCTGGTAATCAGGAGGGGATCGCAACTCTGCAGCGGGTGCCACCAAGAAGCCGGAGGCTCGGGCCGCTGTGGTGAGCCTTCACCAAAGCGCTTGCGCTCTTGCTTTTTCATATATATATATATATATATATATATATATATATATATATATATATATATATATATATATATATATATATGGAAAACCTCCGTTCTCCCGCCACAATCTCCTCTGCCCTGATTGCGCTGGATACAGACACGGACCACACTCAGGATGCTGGTTAGTTGTGTTTATTCAGCTGCCGCCATAACGTTTCGGCTGAAAAGCCTTGATCACATGACAGCGTAACCTTGTTTTTTCGACATATTTAAAGTGCACAGTGCTCATTGGTGATTGGTTCTTTTCAAACCTTACATACATTGGGTAAAAACTGATGATGGACTTACACATTGCATTGTATCAATATATACATACATATTTACAATGATTTTCATCGTTAGTTTCAATACACTTTTTTACAATAATGGGATAAATCCCTAAGTGTTTTTGCACAATATCGGGTTAAATCCCTGTGTATGTACAAATCAATATTTAAACAGTTTTCTAACTTTTTTTTCACATTTTCACAATTGCATTGTATCTTTATATGCACTTTTTTACAATGAATTTCATCGCTATTTCCCTAGGGTTTGTGTATATATAAAAAAAGGAGACTGTATATGTGGGTTTTTTACATTTTTGCTTTGTTGCCATATTTGATACAGTTCTGGGCTAAATCCCAATATACCTTACAGAATACTTGTCATTTTTTACCTTTTGTGTATTGTATGTGTTTTAACCCGTGTCCCATAAAAAAGTGCTCCTGTGCAAAACCATATATAAAAAACTATTCAAACCAGGGCTATACCTTGTGCTTTTTGACAATTACTTTACACGGTATTAGTTGTTTAAACACCCGTGTTTTGTTTCTATATTCTGCTTCACACGACAGGTATTTTTTGATTATTCTTTTTGTCATTATTGTTCCCAGTTACATGACTCTTCATATCCATTTCATTTACCACAGGTTGTTATCTGTAACATTCTCTATCCTCGAAAATGGTCCTCCAACTTCAAACTCCTTTTACACATTATTTGATTTTCATGATAACTCTGATAGTTGCCCAACCAACTTTATAAAATTCATTATTTACATCTTAAGTTTAAATCATCTATATACACTGCATTTCATTACAAATATATATAACACGGTTTTCAAAAAATATATATATATATAAAACCTCTATGTTTTCCAATTCATATATATACACACATCCTATGTACATATTCATTATATTGACTCTATTTTGTTTCTCTCTTTTGGGCATTTCTATCCTTAGTTATCCTTAGTCGTGCAAACATGTATAAAGATCTTCTGTCAGGTTCAAACCTACCGGCTGTTTACTGTTAAACTTGAGTATATAGTTGGTTTCCATTTTACGCAGTTTGTTTTCCCTATTGCCTCCCCTCCTACTCATACTCACTGCATCCACCACCCAGTATTGTAAGTCCTTATTATTGCTCTGGTGATGACTTTTGAAATGCCTTGCCACGGGATAGGTGTTATCCTGCGTGGTTATTGCCCTTAGATGCTGCAATATTCTTTTGTGCACGGGAAGTTTTGTACTTCCCACATATTGCCGTTTGCAGGGACATTCAAGGACATACACGGCAAAATCCGTTTTACAAGTCAAGACTTTGGTGATACGGTGCTCTTGATCACTGAATCCATCTTTATACACTTTTTTATTCACACCATGAACACATGCTTTACAGGTTTTACACCTGAAAAAGCCTTGATTGTTCTGGTACCAAGAGCTACTGTCAATAATTTCTGGGCAGGTTACCACTAGTCTTTGTCTCATATTGGGGGCTTTACTGAAGGTTAAGGAGGCTTTTTTAGGGAGATCTTGCCCTATTAGGGGGTCACTGCTGACAATCGGCCAGTTTTTGTTGATAATTTTACGTACTGCCTGATGTTGATTACAATACCCCACTATTATGCGGAAGGGTTCCGGCTGCTTGTTATGGTCAGGGTTAGATACAGGTTTATCATTTGATTCCTCAGCCGAGGTCTCTCTGATACCTAATAAATCATTACGGTCTTTGGCCATAGATTTTGTAATAGCCTGTTTAATGATCCCTTTACTGTAGCCTCGCTCCAAGAACCGCTCGGCACATTCATTTTGTGCTTTTTGCAGCTCACTGGGTTCACTACACAACCTGCGTATCCTCAGCATCTCACCATACGGAATACTCCGTATAAGATGAGCTGGGTGAGTGCTGCTGGCGTGTAGGATCGTATTCCCTGCTGTTGTTTTGCGGAATAATCTGCTTGCTAGCTTGTTCTCACTGACGTATATTTCTATGTCCAAGAAATATATATATATATATATACATCCATACATACATATACAGATATATTCACTGAAAAAAACCATTGGTTTCACGCACGTTATAGTTAGGAATTAGCATTTAAAATACCTTAGAAATTCACTAAAAAACCATAGGTTTCACACATGTTATAGTTAGCTTAACTTTTCACTCATACAAAACCAATGAAATTCCCCCATTATAATTAGTTCAGCTAACTATAACTCGCGTGCCCGCAAAACACTGCTGATGATGTCACAAATTACGTCACTCTTGACATGGTCAGTGACATCCCTCATGACATCACTGATGACATCTCAAATGACATCACTGATGACATCAATGATAACATCATCCAGTGAATGTGTGTCTTTCTGAAAAATAAATATTTATATATATGTATATCTAAAGGTCGATGGATGAATAAATGGATAAATACGTGTCTAAATGGTTGTTTTCTTTTGTAAAAATGATTGCATAACTGACTTATTATGTGTATCTTAGTGAATACATGTATTAGCGACTAATGTTTAAATATGTAAATGTCTGTATCAGTGTCTCACTTTGTCTATAAGTGGCTGCATGGGTTGGTGAGTAGCTACATGAGTGTCTATATGGGTTATTAGTTGGTTTTTGAGTATCAGTATGAGTGTCTGTATGGTTCGGTGAGGGGTATTACTTAGCGCATACATGCATGAATGACTGACTCACAGTTTGTATGTGTTTTGAAGCCAGCATGTGTGCAGGACTGTATGGGTAGATGAGTGTGTGTATGGGTGTGTTAGTGAGTGAATGACTGTCTCAATAGTGTCTTTATGAGTAACTACATATGTTTTAATCTACTATATGTGAGTATTGATGTATGTAAGTAATTATATGTGAGAGTGAGAGATTGGTAGAGTTCCTGTATAAATAAGTATGTGTTGCTATAAGTGATTGTTTAAGAGAGTAAGTATGTGTACGTTTAAGTAAAAGTAAGTGTAGTGGTGTGTGTATAGCTGTATATGCAAATAAATGGATGTTTGATAGTTTATTTGCATGTGTGAGTATGTGTGTGAGTAACTCTATGGATGAGTGTCGGTGTGTAACATGATGTATAGGTATATGAGTACATATGATGAGTGAGTACATGTGTGAGTGACTATATAGAACTGTTGGTGAATGAGTGGATGTGTATGTAGAAGTTGGAATTGCTGAATAGGTTGTTGTAACTGGTATTGGTATCCCCATTTTTTTGAAAATTTTAGTTTCTATTTTTGAATGTGTGTATCAAAGGTTATATTAGGGTAAGAGGAGGTCTGCCACTCTTTCAAAAGGAAAATGTCATCAGTGATGTCATTTGAGATGTCATCAGTGATATCACTGACCATGTCATGAGTGATGTAATATGGGACATCATCAGCAGTGCATTGCGGGCGCGCGAGTTATAGTTAGCTGAAGAAACTATAACGGTGGAATTTCAATGGTTTTATATGAGTGAAATTTCCGAGCTAACTATAACGTGTGAAACCTATGGTTTTTAGTGAATTTCTAAGGTTTTTTAAATGCTAATTCCTAACTATTAACACATTTATGTGCATATAATTAAATTATCCTTATAAATTCCCTATGACAGGAAAAACCATTCACACTCAAATATAAAAAATTCGTCAAATTCCTGCTTTTATTACATTTATTAGCATGAAATTTAATAGGCCAGTTAGATTATCTATTTGATTATTTATGGATTTTAACCATATATTCTCATAGTATATTATCATTTATGTATATATTTTATCTGTATATATACATATATTAATGACTGCGGTTTTGCACAACAAATTAGATGGTTTTAGAAATCTTAACATCGTATAAACAGGTACATGTTTATTTATTTATATATAAATTATATCTATTAATGTATAAATTATATGTTATTTCCAATATGTTTTCCATTGCAATTGAAATAACAGTATTTTTACTATCTCCATAACTATCACGTGAGAGGTACTGGTCACTTTAAATAAACTAGGGCGACTCCTATAGAGTGTCATGTAAACAAGTCCGAGGCAGGCCAAAACGCGTCATGGCGGTCATAGTGGAAGAAAAGCAATAAACAGAAAACTTTGAGCACTTACTTGGTGGTTCGGCTCCGTTTGTTTCCAGCAGGAGCGGCGCTTCCAGCAATGGAGTTTTGTGGATATTGTGCTGAGAAAGGCTTCCTCAGCATTGGCGAACCCCCTCCTTGTGTTTGGGCAACGTGACAAGAAGCTGCTTCTGGTTTGGTTACCGGAACTTTTGGGAACTCTGTTCGAGAAAAGTCACACAGCCCCCGGATCCCTAGAAGAAAAATTCCACTTGCAGTGCGGCGGCGGAAAAGTGTCGGAGGACACGAAGATCGTTCACCGCAAGTCCAGGTAGGAACTAGAGGGAATATCCGGTAAAGGAGGTTTGCATATTGAGGCATCGGAATTGTACCGGTTTGCCTGTGTAAAGAGACTGTGTTTACAAGCTTTTCTGCCATGGCCCCCGATGCCTTAAAGAGCCACAAAGCAGTGGCTGATCTAATGTTTGACAATGCCCCGAGTACATCCAAGTCGGTACAGACTCTGAGTGGTCCAACACAAGGGGAAAATACATATATCAAGGATTCTTTTAAAAAATTGGAGAAGTAAATGAGACAAAATGGTGGGAGCATCGATCATTGGGACAATATTTACACGTAGGACGCATCCCTAGAGGTTTGTAAATTATGATCGTTCCAAGCTATGAAAACCCGGGTCCCCAAATGCTACAAGACTGGGCAGAAAGCAATCTTGAATCCTCACGGCGCTTGGTAGAAATATTTGTCAAATATGCGGACAGTGACAGATCTAAATTACAAAAACAAATTGATGAAATGAATATTGAAATTGATAAACTTGATGAAACGCCACTAATTAAAAAATACAGAGAAGAGATGCTGGCGAGTTTAGAAAAAGAGGAAGAAGTAATAAAAAGACTCAAAGCTTTTAAATTCCAGCGGGATAAGCTCAATTACGAGCAAGGACAAGTTTTTACTTTTGCTAAGAGATATGATGCCATTAAAACCTCAAAACAAACAAACCAATGCAAAAAGACCAATGAAGACTCAAGAAATACAATTGCCTCGTCGTCATCAGCAACTGATGTAAGCTCTGCTGTTGAAAGCGAGACGGAAAACGAACGAGCTAGGAGTTTGACGAGGTTGGGGTTTCAAAAATTCTCCCTCGCGGAGGAGGTAGACTGTCTAAGAGAAGATCGAAGACAGACACTAAGACCGCAGAAACAGCCTTCACAAAGAATCAAAGGCTCAACAAGAAACGGGGAGAAAGACGACAATGCAACCGGAGGCGCTACCGACACCAAGAAAACCTACTTCAAAAAACGATGGCAGCGAAAGTAAACAGCGAATCTAAAACATTTGTCAATCTGTCCTCAATAAACCTAAATCAAGCGGAAATAAAACTTCTAGAACTTGGGTTGTCTTTCTGTCCTATAAACAATTTCAACTATGCCCGCACAAGAGTAGACATTTTCAAAATTGTCGGCAGGTTGAAACTGAAAAAGTTCCACATAATTAATCGCCAGTCTCCAAATAAAGACACTGCAACTACATTTCAATTTGTAAGTCAAGCTACAGCCAGCATAGAGGAAGATGTGTTGCTGGCACAGTTGGAGGATCTAGCTTTGGAAAATACTACCAATATTGGGAATGATGCAAGTCCTATCACAAGTGCCTTTAATACAGTGAAAACCAAAAACAAACAAGGGTCCACATTTCAACCCATCTCGATTAAAGACTCTTATGACACGTTCAATGAACTAGTTACTACAGGGATTAAGAATTTGAAGACATGTACGGAAAGATAAAAAAAAAGATATACTTACCAGCAACAAGAATACAACAAACTGATGCTAAAACTCCAAAAAGATGACCAGGTGATAATAAGAAATTCTGATAAAGGAGGTAACATTGTCATCTGGCCTTGGGATCAATATATGAAAGAGGCACTGGGGCAATTGGAAGATACAATTTGCTATAAAAAAGCAACATGCCAACAGTGCGGGCTTCTTGGAATACATACTATTCTAAATTGAACATATGGCGTAATGCTGGATTGATCAGTATGGACAAATTAACATTTTTGAAAAATGAGTTCCCTGAAATGCCAACAATTTACTTCATCCCTAAACTCCATAAAAACACCACAACACCACCAGGAAGGCCAATAATGTCGGCTATTGGAGGATTGCTGGAAAATACATCTAAGTACATAGACTTCTTCTTACAGGATTTGGTGAAGAACTTGCCCTCTTTCATTCAAGACTCTGGTGATTTTTTGAGACATTTGCAGAACTTTGTATGGGACCCAAATTATCTGCTTATTTGTCTAGATGTTACATCATTATATACAAATATCCACCACATAGATGGAATGAGGGCAATACAAGATTACATGGATAGAGGACCACAAAATTTGGTTCATCACAGTAAAATGTTGATAACATTGATTCAGTATTGCCTAAACAATAACTATTTTTTGTAAACCAAAAGCACACAGCAGCTGACCAAGGTTTCACACATCAACTTCATCTGTTTCAGAAATATTTGGTGGTGCAGCTACTCTCACCATCCGCTGCCGAGGATGTCTGTCAGAGCAATAGTACAAAAGATAGAGAGGCGCACTCAATGGAGTCAATAACTCAACTAACTCGGGGGACTAGAAACACCATTCAAATTGGAACTGAATTTTAAAGTTTACTCAGGTATAAACCAGCCTCTCTCAGTAACAAATGAGTCCATAAGGGACCACCTTGCTTTCGCTTGTGTTCATCCCTCCTCTCTTGTTTTATATAATATCTTGGGTTTGGGAGTGTTGCTTATGCAACTTGCTTGCACTCTCCATGCTGAACCATATTTTCAAGTTAAGCACTATAGCTGTCATGTGCTTCTGGAACTCAATTCACCCAAACGAAAATGGGATGTATAGATAATCATGCAAATTTATCTATCTGTATTAGGTACTTGGTTTATGGATGGGGACAGGACGAACTACAAATCATATTACTGTATTTCTATTTCAGGAATACTTTGTGGTCTATTGTGATCTTTCTGCTACGTCAGTTTCCTAGGAGTAATCTCATCTAGGACCATCGCACCCACCTGACTATTTAGTATATGGTGAGCCTCTATATCTCTTAGTAATATTCCGCGATACTCTAGGGTGGTTTTGGGTCACCATAGTTTGGCACTTTTGCACTTTAAGGGACTTTTTCTCATCCAAACTCTCAATTCTATTCTTTGATCATGGTCACTTTGACCACACACTTTTCTCTTTTGATATAGTAAGCACTTTGCATGTCACAATTGCTTGAATCTGCTCAGGTGCCTTTCTCTCCAATAGGCACAGCTCGGTGATTACATCCAGTGTCAAGCATCATGGCTTGAACTGGCCTGGTGGTAGCTAAGTACCGGTGAGGGTGTACTTGCATCCACAAGGAGACAGTGAAATATGCCATTGGGCAGATAGTAAAATCTCTCTAACATGTTTGGATCTATTGGCATGTCTTTTAGACTTTTCTAATTTTTGTACAAAATGTTTTGTAAATCAATCTTGACATATGTCATTTTATATGTATTTTCAAACATAAGGTAAATCAAACTCTTATGTATGTCAATATCTTCTTGCAGCCCTGATGAAATTCCCTTGGCACGAATGGGAATGAAACGCGTTTGCTGTGCCGTTGTATGCAAAAGGAAAATAAAGAATTTATTTAAGAAAAGAACTGAAGATTCACACATTCAATGAACTATTTTTTGTGTGCAAACAATGTGTACCAGCAAGTAAGAGGAGTAGCTATGGGGGCATGTTTTTCCCCTAACTACTCCTGCCTACACATGGGTTGGTGGGAGGAGATGATATTGAACAAGGAGTTTGAACAACAAGTAGCTAGCCATATTAAAACATGGCTACGCTACATTGACAACTTATTCCTGATATGGAATAGTATAGAAATGGTAGCACTTGATTTCATTAACAAACTCAATAACAATAACATCAATCTCCATTTTACATCCACCATCAGTAAGAGTAGCGTATGCCTCCTAGATGTAGAAGTACACATTATGAATGAAAAGTTGGATACAAAACTTTATCGCAAACCAACGGCAGGAAACAGCTTACTGCATGCAACTAGTCATCACCCTTAGCATCTCATCCAGAGTATTCCCTATGGAGAGATGCTGAGGATTCGACGGATATTCAGTAACGAAAGTGATCTAGCTGAGCCCCAAGAACAGAGCAAGATAAGATTTTTAGAGCGAGGGTACACTGTTAAAACACTGGATATAGCCATTACGAAAGCGAATGACAAAAAGAGAGAGGACCTTTTAAGAAAGAAAGCCCCATGCAGGACATCTACTAATACTACAACTAGACTCATCCTCACTTACAGCAAAGACCAGAAAGCCATTCATAGGATAGTTGATAAAAACTGGTCAGTGGTTAAAAATGATCCAATAATAGGTAAGCTAATGCCCAAACATCCTAGCATTACCTTTATGAAAGCAAAATCTATGAAGGATTCGTTGGTAACTAGCAGTCCAGAAACAAGAAAACCACTTAACTGGCTAAGACCACGGAAGGGATTTGTAAAAATCTCCAAATTCTTAACATGTCTTATGGAGTATGTGGTATATGTTTTGGGATGACCAGGTGGATTGCAATATGTGGGTAGCACAAAGTTGCAGGCCCACAAACGCATATTGCAACACATGAGGGCAATTTCAAATAAAGATCAAACATACCCAGTTGCAAGACACTTTGAAAAAATGCATTCTTGTGATTTGAAACATTTCTCTTACTTCCTCATTGATGCAGTACCAATGTCCAGACACGGGAGTAATAGAGAAGGTAAATTACGAAGACTTGAAACACAATACTTCTTGCAGTTAGATACTAAGACCACTAATGGACATAACTCAAGTGAGGATTTGTATACATGGCTATAACCAAGGTGATGGATTGACATATTATCATAACTGTCCATACGAGTAATTAACAGAATCTCCAACTTTTAGTTTGAATATCAGACATTTTTATGATATTTATTCTATTTATCTAATAATCCCCCGTATCTCTCGCGAAAATTAGTGAAGCTGACTGCATTGGGCACTAATACAGTATCCATGCTAATAACAAGCCCATATATATGAAAATTGAAAACTTTTTTTACATTATTATTTTGTGTCGATAAATTCCAGCTCACCCTCCCCTCCCGTTATTGCAAAAAAAAATATTTTCACTATAGGATCATGGGTTGATCCTTGAAAAACCGCAGTTAAGCACTTTTTTTGAGAAAAGGACATAATAAATAGAAGGCAGATCATATATATTACATGTACAATGTATACTCCTTATTTGATATTAAGTAACATCTCATATAGGAATTACTATAAACAGGATAAGCACATTTATGTGCATATAATTAAATTATCCTTATAAATTCCCTTTGACAGGAAAAACCATTAACACGCAAATATAAGAAATCGTCAAATTCATGCTTTTATTACATGTATTAGCATGAAATTTATTAAACCAGTTAGATTATCTATTTAATTATTTATGGATTTTAACCATATATTCTTATAGTATATTATCATTTATGTATATATTTTATCTGTATTTATACATATATTAATGACTGCGGTTTTGCACAACAAATTAGATGGTGTTAGAAATCTTAACATTGTATGCACAGGTACATGTTTATTTAGTTATTTATATATGAATTATATCTATTTATGTATAAATTATATTCAATGATGTCCTGTGATCTGCACTCAAATACAATGTTTTTTTTAATATTTTTTCCATTGCAATTGAAATAACAGTATTTTTACTATGTCCATAGCTATCACGTGAGAGGTACTTGTCACTTTAAATAAACTTGGGCGACTCCTCTAGAGCATTATGTAAACAAGGCCGAGGCAGGCCGAACCGCGTCATGGCGGAAGAAATGCAATAAACAGAACAATTTGAGCACTTACTTGGTGGTTCGTCTCCGTTTGTTTCCAGCAGGAGCGGCACTTCCAGCAACGGAGTTTTGTATATATATATATATATTTATATATATATATATATATATATTCACAAGCAAACGTCCCTTGTTTTAGGAGGAGCGACCAGTCAGCTGGTGCAGGCGACGAGTCAAGGACTAGACTCGTGATTTATTGTCAAGCAAAAAAATAAATACACCGCACTCTTCTCGGATCTGCTTAAAGCGATTTAATCCAGCTCAGAAAAACTTCCTTCACCTAAGCGTTTCGAACAGTAAATGTTCCTGATCACGGTAGTTACAAGTCCGTTTTTAGTTTCTGTTATTTATACCCTCATTCCCACGCAGACAATTAGGAGGCATTGTGGGATGGGTAGTTCTATCTTGGCTTTGTTAAAGCCATTATCGAGGTCCCAACATAAGTTTAAGCCAAGTATTTATGTATATTTGGCGATTGCTGTTGAAAGCCAATTTTGGCTTTGCAAAGTTGCGGGCTGAGTGCCCTGATGGATTAAGGAGCAGGGATATGAGATCTCCTGTAGTACGCAGTATGCGATCTATTGTTTCCACTGTTCGTGTGGCCTCCGCTACATCGGAAGTACAATTAAAGAGCTCAAACTAAGAATATTAGAACATCTTAGGGCGATAGACAAGGCAGACACAGCATACCCGGTGGCTCGCCGCTTTGCTGAGATACACGGGCGGGATCGCAATAAACTACAATATTTTGGAATAGATATTGTGCCTCCAAATGTGAGGGGCGGTGACCGCTTGAGACGACTCCGGAGGTTGGAGTCAAGATATATAATAGACCTCTCCACAAAACATCCCAAAGGTCTTAACAGCGGGGAAGAGATGGCATTCCATCTAGGAAAATAAGAGATACAGCCTACAGTAATGAAAAATGGAAAAAGAACTTGAACACTGTAGGAGTATAATCTGGTAATGTGGACTTAAGCTAGCCCCACCTTATCTCTGAATAGGCTGTCCCCTTGGTCAACAAAACTGTTTTGTGTATTCGATATTTGTTCTAGTAACTCTTAATTTGAAACCTCAATCTGATTTGATTTGATCTGATCTGATTCTTTTTCTGAAATTGGGAATTTCTGATTGTTGTAATATGAACTCTGGAACTTTAGGATTCTAGATAAATACTGCGGCATATATGAATTATGTTAACTGCATATGGATCATATAATCATGAATTAGGAATGTCTCATAAAATTGTCATGAATTTGTCTTAATGGACAAAAGTCTTTTCTCTGAACTAGTTATCTAGGCTCATGGAACCTTAATAGTTTTACGAACTAATAGTTTCAGATAACATACAGAGATATAACTCATTATGATTTATTCATAGAGTTGAATGAAGAAATGTAATGCCATGCTCTTTTTGCTGCTGATAATTTGACGCACCTGAATATAAAGTTTTCTTTTCTTTTCAAAATTAACCTATCCGTCGAGTATGAAATGATTATGTATTTTGAATATAGATGGAAATGTTGACATGAAATGATAAAGGACATTAGCCGATCCACGGCTTGATCTTTTGTTTATGTTAAGAACAATTTGAATAACATATACATCACTGTTTCGAAGGAGCGATGGCCCATCTGTGGGCTATACAACATCCTGTTCCATTGACTGGCTGAGATATAAGATACATCAAATGTCACTCCAAGATGGCGCGCACTTTGAGTAATGTCATGATAGTCCTTTGTCAATGTTCATGACCATTGGAAAGCTTTATTAGAATGTCGGTGATGCAAATGGTGTAACACACACTGACGAAGGGAGCACGCCGGAACGCGTCTGTGTGAGCCCCTTCCGCGAAATAAATCTAGCGTGATTGTCAAATACCCTTTCGAGGGCTGTTTTGTCTTCTTCGTTAATGAGGAGAAATTGGACCGCAATATATATATATATATATATATATATATATATATATATATATATATATATATATATATATATATATATATATACAGACATTAGGATTGAGAAAGAATTACAAGAACAGGCCTGAATATGTTTGGACAGGGCTGCGGAAACAAACAATTCCGCATTATTTTGGAAGATAACCAATTCTCTTTTCTTGAAAGATGATTCAGATCTAAAGTTGGAAACAGTTGTTGCCCCAACAGACTGGATAATCCATTTTGGCAATATATTTAATCCAAGAAAAGAAAATGTAACTATCACTGATGGTAACAGAATTTCTAGCTCACTCCCTTTGCAACCAGTCAGTATTGAGGAGGTTAGATGTGCCGTAGAGAAATCTGCTAGTTGAAAAGCCCATGGCCCGACGGGGTCCCAGTGGATTCTTTGAAATCCAATATAACTCTATCAGCCCCAAAACTGGCACATGTCAGCAATGCAGCAGCCCAAGGATTTATTTCACATACATGGACAGATAGCATTATTGTTCCAATATTTAACAAGCTTTGGAAATGCAATAGGTCTTGCATTTGTTTGAGTAAGAACTATTAGCATTGTAAATGTTAATATCTTTTACCTATGCGTATGTATGTGAGGTGTTTTGGAATTATGTTTGTTGAATTGAATTAGTTGTGTAATTGTGTGGCGGGGATTGTGCATTTTTTTGAGTGTAATTATGTGGACTCATATGTTGTGGAGTGTTATGTAGTGGAGTTTAATTATATGTCATGCTGTTGAATTTCGTAGCATGGCATGGAATTCTATGGCGTGGACTGGATGTATGTGGTGTATTGATTTATGTGGTTTGTTGTAAAATTGTGTGGTGTGGAACAGAAATCTCAAGAGTTGAATTGTGTGGAATGGAAGTGTGTGGCACTGAGTGAAATTATGCTGATCGGATTTATGTGGCAAGGTGTGGAGTGTATTTGTGTGGATTGTGTAACCAAGTTTAAAAATTATGAATAATAATTACTAAGAAAGGAGGCCTTTTATTGTGCACAAATTCATTAAATTAAAACAGGCTGCTTCCATTAGAATCACTGAGATCTTCAATAGTAACACTATTTCATGCAGTGCTATTTTGGGGTGGAATTGCGTAATGGTCACACGTTAGTCTTAGTCCTCCCCAGTGCAATCTACTGAATGCTGTGCAAAGGGGTCACAGTTTTTATTGTGAGCACTTGACTGTTGAAGAAAGCCACTGTTGGGTAGCTCTTGACAGCAGTGTTTAATTCTGTTGAAAACTTCACAACGGCAAAGAGTGTATTGGGAATAGAGGGGAATATGACTTTGTGTTGAGGGTCTACGAAAGAAGACCAAAGAGCTGCCAGGTGCTGACTTATGGCTCCTGAAACCTATCAATATAAAGAAAATCTTTGAACCATTGACCAAGAAACAAAATCTTTTTTTTTGCTAAAATATGCAGATTATGAAGAAGAGGATGGATTATGTGGCAAATTCGACCAATCTATAACTATGCTAAAACTGCTTCGGCTGAACAATCGTATTATTCCAGAGGGCCTGCCTAAAAGTATAATATATATATAATTTCAGTAAAATCCAAGGGTCTTGCGTAACACCAGACATAGAAATGGAAATCCAAAGAAGAGAGAGCATCAGAAATAAATCGAAACCACCATTGTATGTTGTGTGCTCCCTACATGTACCTAGGAATATATGATTATTCCACGCTAACAAGTACCACGCATGGCATTACCACGCGAATTTTACTTTGCAAGTGGCTTTACCACGCTGCTTTTTAGAACGTAGGATTTTACTTCGAGAAATGCACCGTACCCCGCAATCATGGGGCGTACGGACTGTACCGTGTGTATGTGATTGTGTGCTTTTCCGTACAAATCGCCCTTAAGCGTTCCAGATTGTACTCATCTGGTCGTACGGCATGTGTATGAGGCATACAGTTCAGGGTTTCAGCCTTGCTAAACGTACGGATCGCGACGATTCGGACGGATTCACGAAATACGGATCGTACTACGCGACTCGGACGGACGGTTACGATTCGTACCGAGAGGGCTCCGGATGCGAATTGTACGGATGTTTTTTCTCCCGAATCGGAATCGACCCCCAGGTGTGAAGGTTTTATCTCTTCCAAATTTGAAATTACATTTATAAAATGTAATAAGGTAATACCAATGTTATCCTATGGGAGAGATAGGCCTTGCAGGAGTGTGAAACGATTTTGAGAGTTTTTCACTACCTGGATATGCAAGACATAACCGTCCGTGCTCTGCTTTATAAATACAGTGCACCCTGCCATCTGTGTTCTCCAGAGGTGACTTATATTTATAGAAAGGGAAGATTTGGGATTGGCAAGAGGTTTATTTTGTAAGGTCAATAATATTAAACTGCACACACAGGCTCTGCAATGGAAGGCCTTAGACATAGTTAGAAGGCTCCTTAAGTGGGTGGCACAACCAGTGCTGAAGGCCAATTCAGAGCCCTGGGCACAAGGACTGCACTTTACTAGGGACTTATAAGTACATTAAATATGCCAGTTGAGCAATGAGCCAATATTACCATGTTTAGACGAGAGAGCACATGCACTTTAACACTGGTTAGCAGTGGTAAAATACTCAGAGTACTAAGACCAACAAAACGAGGTCAGAAAAAGTGTAGGAGGAAGGCAAAAGGTTTGAGGCTGACCTTATAGATAGAGCCGTTTTTCAACACAACCCACTTGTTCCCTAAAGCCAAGGTAGACTAATCAATACCTTGATGGTCTTGCTTAAGGCAATATAACGTGGACAATGGCCCACTACTGCAGGGGCACTTGTCAGTTCTATGCCTTTCTTGATCCAGTCAGTTTGACCCCTCTGTCTATACTCTACTGTGCCACTTAACGACTCATGGGGAACCCTTTTCCTCATCTTTAGACACCATCTATGTAGCACCGAACCTTAATTTGCTCACATATGCATCCCAGTACACAGATAGTACCGCCATCGCCAACAAAATTATGTGGCCCATTCCACCACTGGGATCCGACTTCTGTCTCAAACCCAAGGAAAACTCTGCCTAAAAGAACAGTAACCAACAGAGGCCACTGACAGCTGTCAGTGTCCTGAACTGGGCCCCTATCAAGGGGTTCCTCACCCACGTGAACCTCCTCAATTGCAATAGCAATGTCTCCCTGATAATGTGGAAGCCAAATGATCTGCCATCACTGTGGGAAATCAGTGAACAAATCTTTTAAGTAGCGCACATACAGACTGGAAAGGGGCGACCACTCGGTCCCCCCGAACGTATGGTGGAGTACCCCGATCCCTCCGGGAAGCCATTTTGGGCGGGAGGCGAGTCTCGGCTGGTATGCCCAAAGCGGCGTAGCCGGGGCGCGCCTTTTCCCGCCCAAGAGGGGGTTGTCCTAGACACCAACACCGCTAGCCACGCCCTTGAGGCGGATTGTAGGTGGGTCCACGCCCGCCCGAAGAAGGATAAAAGGAGCGACAAGCCAAGGAAGCATCCTCTTGTTCCTGTGCTCTGAAGCTGCACCTCCCCGTTGCACGTGAGCTCGAGACGGAACGAAGAGCCAATTTTGAGAATTTAATTTTGTGTTTCTTCTTTCAGTGAGTTCAGAGCTTCCTGGCCTAGGACCTTGAGGAGTATACGTGGACGATGCCTAGCAAGAAGGTCGGAAAGAGGGTCGGGACCGATCAGATGCTTCGTATGCTGATGAAGGACATGGCGGACATGAAGAAGCAGATGGCGGCAATGAATGGTGCGGGGGGACGAAAGAGAGTCATCGGACCAGCATTGCCGGGAGTGGTCCCTAACGGGAGAGGTAGAAGGGCCAAGAGGGGAGCGTCGGGTGGGGAGGCCCCGGTTCCCGAAGCACCTCCGACGCACCCGGTCACCCCGATCGAGGCCCCGATTCCGGTCCCGAACGCGGGGCAACCAATCCCCGTGGTGGTCACTCCTGTGAACGGGGAGGATATGCCTCCTGAGCTGGCTGCCCAGTTGGCGGCATGGTTGGGCAAAGAGAACGAAGGGGCCACGGCTGAAGAAGCCAGGGCGATAATGAAGCAGTTGCGGCAATCGAAAGATGCTGCGAAGGCACCGTGTCCTTTTGTTTCCCCGCAGGCTCCCGTGGAACAACCAGTATCGGGCGTTGGTTCGGCAGGGACTACGGTCACAGTTACCGGTTCAGGTAAGCAGCCATTGCCGATGGCGGGGGAGGGATCGGTACCTTCGAGGAGGGAAAAAGTTGTTCAGCATATCCCGATTGAGGTAAAAGAAAGGATATGGGCGGATAAATATGTGAACATGTTTTCCCTGTTGACCGATCACTATGAGATTGAGCATGTAAAAAATCAAAAAGAGTTTCTGCATCCTAGTGTATGGCGCGCCAAGATGGCCGGTTTCAGAGTTGATGAATCGATAGGTAATTGGGGCAGAGCGTTTGGAATGTTCACTGCAATTATGGGGGAACGTAGGCCCGAATTATTGGTGGAATTAGCCGTGTATCAGACACGTATCATGGAATTTTATGAAACATATGGGGGCAGTCAATGGTTTTGTTATGATAGCATATTTCGAAAGTCCAAGGAGCACGACTCATCCCTGACGTGGGATTGTTTCGACTCCATTTCCTGGCAGAAAATGGAGAAGTCAGGCACGGCGAAGTCGCCATCTTTGGGGGGAAACGGGGTCGAGTCTTCCCGCCATTCGTCAGGGGCGCCCTTTCGGGCGGGATCAAGCAATGATCAGAACATAAGGAATAATGGCAACTCAGGTAAAAAAGGGGTCTGCTGGAGCTTTAACAGAGGCAAATGTACTAGGCCACAGGGGTCTTGCAGGTTCAGGCATGAATGTGCAGGGTGCGGGCATTCCTCGCACCCCGAGACTATTTGCAGAGCCAAGACTGGTGATACGGGAGGTAGAGGAGGCGCCAAACAGGTCTGAAATAGTCCGAGGGGCGCCTCTACCTACCCCGGTTGATATCATGGCACTGATTCCTTGGCTGAACGAATACCCGGATCATATCTCCGCGGGGGTGTTGCGAGATGGTTTTTCGTATGGTTTCCGCATCCCGGCGGGGGATTTTCAGGGTAAAGCACAATGTAGGAACCAACTATCGGTCCAGCAGAATACGGCGGTGGTACAAGCAAAGATTGGGAAAGAGGTGGCCCGAGGTCGGGTTGCTGGACCATATGACATGCCGCCAGTTGCTAATTTTGTTTGTTCGCCTCTGGGAGTGGTCCCCAAAAAGGATCCAGGGGAATTCAGGTTGATACATAATTTGTCAGCTCCAAGGGGTCTTTCGGTGAACGATGCGATTGACCCGGGAGTTTGTTCGGTGCGGTACGCATCTTTTGATGAGGCCGTCGCCATTTTGAATCGCCTGGGGCCCGGAGCGCTGATGGCAAAATCAGACATTGAGTCAGCGTTCCGGTTGCTCCCAGTACACCCAGATGATCAGCGTCTCCTTGGTTTCATGTTTCAGGGACGCTATTACATGGATAAATGTATGCCAATGGGTTGCTCCATATCTTGTGCGTATTTTGAGAAATTCAGTAGTTTTTTGCAATGGGCGTTCACAAGAACAACGGGGTTTACACATGTTATGCATTATCTTGACGATTTTCTATTCCTGGGGGCAGCCGGGGACATAGAATGTGCACAGGCTTTGAATGCATTTTGTGATCTCATGAGACGCTTTGGCGTGCCATTGGCACCAGGTAAGACAGTGGGCCCGGCTACTTCGCTCGAGTTTCTTGGAATAGAGCTTGATTCCGAAGAGGGGTGCTTCCGTTTGCCTAAGGAAAAGGTAACGAAATTCAAAGCATCGCTTGAAACATTTATTAGCGAGACGAAAGTAAATTTGCATCAGTTGCAGCAGGTTGTGGGTCAGCTGAATTTTGCCCTTAGAGTGATACCGATGGCTCGCCCCTTTTCCCGCTCTATTGCTCAAGCCATGGTTGGCCTTAAGGAAGGGCACCACCGCACAAGGCTCTCGGCAGAGGTTCGCCAGGACATGCGCATATGGTTGGCATTCCTGGCGGATTTCAACGGTCGTGTCGTGTGGAACAAACCAGCGGTTTCCTCCGAGGAGCGGGGGTTGTGGACTGACTCGGCAGGGAGTGGGGGCTTTGGCGCCATCTTTGGTGATCATTGGTCAGCACGAACCTGGCCGGCATGGTGGCATAAGAGTGGGCTGACAGGTAACATTGGGTTTCTCGAACTGTTCCCTATTCTGGTGGCCTTAAAAACATGGCCTGAGGGGTTTCGTGATCGCTCTGTGGTGTTCTGGTCTGATAATATGACCGTGGTTGAGTGTATCAATAGTCAGGCAGCCCGCTGCAAATGGATCTTGAGATTGCTGAAGGAAATTGTCCTGCTGTGTATGAGACTAAACGTCCACTTTAGGGCAAGACATGTGCCAGGGGTGTTAAATCATGCAGCTGATGCGCTTTCTCGTTCCCGTATGCAGGCCTTCTGGGGTTTTCTGCCCTCAGCGGACCCAGTGGCGGCACCATTTCCCGAAGCTCTCTGGTCTCTCGGTGCCCCGGACTACAAGACCTCGTGGGAGAGAGTCTAGCACCCAGGACAAGGAAGGCATATGAAGGGGCGTTCCGCTCCTATTGGTCCTTTTTGCGTTCAGCTAGGGGGGAGCTTTGGGGTCAAGAGGAGTATGTTCTGAAATTCTTGTTGTCATTACATCAGGCAGGTAAATCAGTGGCTACGGCCAATAGGCACCGGGCCGCCATTTCTTTCATGGCACGGGCCCATGGCATCCAGGACCCCACAGCGTCTTTTCTGGTACAGAAGGCGCTGCGTGGGTGGCAACGCCTTGAGGGTAGCAGAGTGAATGAGAGGCACCCGATAGGTCTGGAAAGGTTGGCCCTGTTACTGTCCGTACTCCCTGCGACATGTTCATCTCAATCAGAGACAGTGCTATTCCGGGCCGCTTTTGCATTAGCATTCCATGGGGCTATGCGGGTAAGCGAGCTGGTAGCAAGTAACAAGCGGGATACGGGGGGAGGTCTGTGCCGAGAGCACATTCAAATTAAGGGGGAGACAATGGTAGTCTCATTTGCCAGGTCCAAGACCGATCAGAGAGCGATCGGGGACAGCGTAGTAGTCCAGCGGATTCCCGGATCTCCCATGTGCCCGGTAGCATGCGTTGAGGAGTATTTGGCGCAAAGGGCGGCATCATGGGGGGGAAGCTTGCTGAGGCACGCCGACGCCACCCCACTGACTAGGTTTCAGTTCCAGCGGGTGCTAACAATGGCAATCGCAGCTGCGGGCTTGAACCCGTGCGAGTTTGGGACCCATTCCTTCCGAATAGGGGCTGCTACAGAGGCTACAGCCAGGGGTCTGAGTGTGGAAAAAGTGAAACAGTTGGGGCGTTGGTCCTCGAATTGTTATAAAAGGTATGTGCGGTTGCACATGTTGTGAAGCTAATGTCATGCACTCACGCTTCTTGTTTTTGTTTGGTTTACAGTTTCGCGAGCTTACGAGGCGGGGCGGACTGTGCAGTCGACCCGACACCTGGGAACCAGCGGTCAAAGATCACCGGCTGTGGAAAGAGTGGTGTGGGTCGTGGGCCACTCATACGTGAGGCGTGCCGCAGACGTATTCAAAGCAGGTGACATGATTCACATGGCTGGGGAATACGGGTACAGGGTGACCTTCTACGGAAGGGGTGGGCTCTGTATTGACCAGTTCCAAAGTTTTATGGAGGGTTTGTTAGGGCGGACAAGGTCACCGCCTTCTGTAATCATAGTGCATCTTGGGGGCAATGATTTGGTGACCACTGGTCGACGAGTACTTCTCGAGTTGATACTATCCACAGTGAGTTGGTTGGCGAGAAGGGTTCCGGGGTGCACGATTGCATGGTCCCATATGATTCCACGGATGGTGTGGCGGGGGGCTAATTCTGTGTCTGCTGTAAATCATTCGGTTAAGAAAGTGAATAACAAACTTGGTAGATTGTTCCGTACAAGTACATTGCATTCTATTCCGCATGGATGTATCAGGGGGGACAATATGTATCTAGAGGATGGGGTCCATTTGTCCCGGGTGGGGAATACTTTACTCATAGGAGACCTCGTAGCTTGGTTAAAGAGTTTGCAGCCATGACCTTTAAGTAGGAGTTTTTGTGGGGGGTCCGGATAGCCGGTCAACTATCCGGCCTGTGGCGGTAAGGTCATGATCGGTGAGCAGGAATTAGAAGATCCCTAGAGGTGGGGCGTCACCCATTATGGATGGGAGCGCCCGGGGGGAGGCGGCCATTGTCCCCTCAAACGGGGAGGCGGTCCCCTCTAAGGATGGGGACGCCGAAAGGGAAGGCGGCCATAGGCCCCTCCCTGGGGAGGAGGGGCTTGGGCCCCTCCTGGGAATTTCCCGGGGCCAGGACATCTGCGACGGCAGATGTGGTAAGTTGTGTGGGGTGGGAGGGGGGTCTACGCTACCTTCTAGACACCTCACACGAGTCCTCGGACGACCACTAAGATGGCGTCGAGTTAACAGGGGGCACCCGCTAAGACAAGGGAAATTGGAAGTAGGCACAGAGGTACAGTCCTCTGTGCGACCGCCCCTCACAAGTGAGGGGGGAGTTCTGGTATTAGGGATCTGACACCGGTTACGACCTTGCCGTTGGCCCGTAATGTTAGGATGTACAATTTCAATTTTGAGTAATGCATTTGCAGGATGTTTAGTATCGGCTATGAGAACCTTTGTATTAGAGATGTGTTAAGGTCAGCCAAGAACATCGGAATGTGTAAATGAAATTGTACATGTTATGAAACTGTTATTTTAACGTTTTAATTTTGTTTCATATTTTAATAAATACGGCCGGGAGGGTAACTCCCTCCCGCCTTCCAAAAGTTCAGAACCGTTTCCGTCTTCCCATCCTTGGGGATTGTGTTGGGAGGGGGTGGCGGGTATCTCAGCCATATGGAAAGGGGCGACCACTCGGTCCCCCCGAACGTATGGTGGAGTACCCCGATCCCTCCGGGAAGCCATTTTGGGCGGGAGGCGAGTCTCGGCTGGTATGACTGAAGCGGCGTAGCCGGGGCGCGCCTTTTCCCGCCCAAGAGGGGGTTGTCCTAGACACCAACACCGCTAGCCACGCCCTTGAGGTGGATTGTAGGTGGGTCCACGCCCGCCCGAAGAAGGATAAAAGGAGCGACAAGCCAAGGAAGCATCCTCTTGTTCCTGTGCTCTGAAGCTGCACCTCCCCGTTGCACGTGAGCTCGAGACGGAACGAAGAGCCAATTTTGACCCACCCACCAGCCCCTGATGACAGCGATTTGTTGAAATAAAGTCGAGTGTCGTGATATTGTTTCTCTTACAGGTTGTTTTGAATAAAAGTTGGTAATTTGGTATGTAATAAAGTTGATAATTTTTCCTTTTCAGCATGTTTTATTCAGCAAAGTAGTTGCACCAGATGCTCAGTAGAGATTATACTTTGAATTGCTTAAGTATAAATTGTCTTTTCTCCACTTTAGTCTTAGATTGTCGTATTTATTTTGGTCGGGCGGTAAGGTCATGATCGGTGAGCAGGAATTAGAAGATCCCTAGAGGTGGGGCGTCACCCATTATGGATGGGAGCGCCCGGGGGGAGGCGGCCATTGGCCCCTCAAACGGGGAGGCGGTCCCCTCTAAGGATGGGGACGCCGAAAGGGAAGGCGGCCATAGGCCCCTCCCTGGGGAGGAGGGGCTTGGGCCCCTCCTGGGAATTTCCCGGGGCCAGGACATCTGCGACGGCAGATGTGGTAAGTTGTGTGGGGTGGGAGGGGGATCTACGCTACCTTCTAGACACCTCACACGAGTCCTCGGACGACCACTAAGATGGCGTCGAGTTAACAGGGGGCCCCCGCTAAGACAAGGGAAATTGGAAGTAGGCACAGAGGTACAGTCCTCTGTGCGACCGCCCCTCACAAGTGAGGGGGGAGTTCTGGTTTAGGGATCTGACACCGGTTACGACCTTGCCGTTGGCCCGTAATGTTAGGATGTACAATTTCAATTTTGAGTAATGCATTTGCAGGATGTTTAGTATCGGCTAGGAGAACCTTTGTATTAGAGATGTGTTAAGGTCAGCCAAGAACATCGGAATGTGTAAATGAAATTGTACATGTTATGAAACTGTTATTTTAACGTTTTAATTTTGTTTCATATTTTAATAAATACGGCCAGGAGGGTAACTCCCTCTCGCCTTCCAAAAGTTCAGAACCGTTTCCGTCTTCCCATCCTTGGGGATTGTGTTGAGAGGGGGTGGCGGGTATCTCAGCCATATGACCTTTGGAGCTGAGCAGGGCAGTAATTTAGCATACCTGTCACTTACCCTTTGGCAAAGAACCAGAGAATGAAAGTGACAACACTTTGATCCAGGATCAAACTGCGCTTATGTTCAAACCTGCAGACCACTCCTTTTTACTGAATCCATAAATCAAAGCCAGAAAAGTCTCAGTAAGCCAATACAGACCATGACACTGTACTGCAAGACATCCATCTAGGAGCCAACTGACAGCCCTCTGAGCATCATTGGTGACAGTGGAAGACAACCTGATGAAAACGCCTGCAGACATTTTTTCAGTAAGGTCAGACTTTACTTCATTCCATACCTATCTTCAGGGGGCAGAAAATAGACTTCCCCAAATTGAGCAAAAGCAGGCTACTTTAACAGACTTTGAGCAGTAGCATTGGTTTATGAAAAAAAGATTATAGGTTTGGAAGAGGGAAATTGTCACAATAACCATCTCCTTCCAAACTTTTTCACAAGAAACCATTGAGTGGTGTAAAAGACTACTAGGGCCAAGACCTGGGCTGAAGAAACTGGATCCCTCTATGGTTTATCTGTACCTACAACTAAATTGATAACCCACAAAACCAGACCTAAAGGCAACCGATAACTCATCTGTTAAAAGACGAATCACTGACAAAATATCGAAAGTCAAAAAAGCGACCTATAAAAATATCAGAGCAAGAATATTCATGTCAAGAATATCGATATCCTATCTACAACATGTAAGTACAAAAATATCGAGAGAAAAAAACAATGTCAAAAATATAATTATTAAAAATATCGTTATTTTTAAGTTAAAAATATGTAAAATAAACTAAATAATACTTATAAATGAAATAAAAATAGTACAACATATTTTATAATGTTTTAAATTAATAAGTAATATATATATTGTAATAAAACATTAATTAAACATATACATATAATATATAATATATATACTTACTTAATAATCAGTTTTAATAATTATTTTATAACTTATAAATTATTGAAACATATTATAAATTACAAATACATCTATGCACATAAAACAATAACATAAATAAATATTAAATAATTATGTACAGCAAATTAAAAATGTTGTTTACTTTTAATATTTATAAAATTAATGATATACTATATTAACTAAAATAATATAAAAAATATTAAATAGCCGAGGGAATAAAACTAATATTCCAACTACAAAAAAAAACAGTAAGGAAAATGTTGGATAGCGTAGGGCTTAAAATTACTACTCCCACTCCAGAGAGTGCAACAGTAGAGAAAGTGTTGGATAGTGTAGGGGTAAAAATTACTAGTCCCACTCTGTGGAGTGCAACATTAGGGAAAGCGCTGGATATTGGAGGGTTATAAATTACTATTCCTACTCCAGAAAGTGCAACAGTAGGGAAAGTGTTGGATACCATAGGGGTAAAAATTACTATTCCCACTCCAGGGAGTGCAACAGTAGGGAAAGCTTTGGATAGCGTAGGGATATAAATTACTATTCCTACTCCAGAGAGTGCAACAGTAGGGAAAGGGTTGGATAGCGAGGGGTTAAAATTACTATTCCCACTCCAGAGAGTGCAACAGTAGGGAAAGCGTTGGATAGCGTAGGAGTAAAAATTACTATTCCAACTCCAGAGAGTGCAACAGTAGGGAAGATAATGGATAGCGTAGGGTTAAAAATTACTATTCCAACTCCAGAGAGTGCAACAGTAGGGAAAGTGTTGGATAGCGTAGAAGATTAAAATAACATATTTATAAATAAATTCATTTTTGCAAATAATTAATGAATTAATTATTAAATAACTCTAAACTTTTTACAAATACCAATTAATAATTATTACAAATATAATTACCAATGAATAATTAACTAACAATAAATTCATAATAAATACCAATAAATAATTAATAAATATTATTACCAAATAATAAAAATGTAATAACATATTTTTATAACAAAAACATATTAATTATTAAAACTGAATTACCAATTAACATATATTGAAGAATCTAATTATTTTTTATACCAAAAATATTAACTATTCAACATTAATTACCAATAATGATTATTTATGAATATATATCAATAAATAATATTTAATTATATTTAATTACCAAGTAATGATAAAAAAATCTATTAATTTTCATAACCAAATAATTATAATTTCAAATAATTACTAATTATTAATTACTGTCCAATAAATTAACTATCAATACCCAACAATATATTTAATAATTACTTAATTAGATTTCAATAACTTCAACAGTAATCCCCTATAAACGAACAACACACTCCAATAATAAAATAATACACTTAAGATAATTATCAATTAATAAAAAATAATTACCAATTAATAAAAATTAACTACCAATTATTAATTAATTTACAATAATATAATTATCAATACCAATTCATTAAAATAAATTATTACTTAATTGCAACTAAAGTACTTCCCACCCTATTCCCCTATAAACCCACAACCCTCTACAGAACTTAAATGCAAAAAATAATTAAAATTAATTTATAATTCCTAAAAATTCATAACTAATTTAGTATAATTAAATTACTTCCCACCCTATTCCCCTCTAAACCCACAACCCGCTACGGTACTAAAAAACTAAAATAACATAAAAAAACATTATTAACATAAAAATTGTATTCATATATTTTAAAACAAGTAGAACACTTAACAAAACACATATAACACATACATAATAAATACATAATAAAATACTTAACAATAATATAAATATTGATAATAGTAACATCGATATTAGTAACAACGATTTATTTGATATTACTCACATCGATATAAAAAAAATCGATATTACTTACCTTAGGGTCAATATTCTGTCCATCGATATTGTTAACATCGATATTCTGTCCCTTCGATATTGTCACCTCGATATTAGTGTATTAGTGTAGTGACTTAGGGGTCGATTAGGATCGCGGGCTGAAACGTGTTCCGTCCACCAAGGAAGCGGGCAAGCAACTCCGGACCGCTCCGCGGATAAACCGCCATAGCGATTAGGATAATTTTTGAACGAAACTCCGACCGCGGCGGACGGAGCACACCAAACTCCGTCCGCGGCGGTCGGAGTGCACCTGAGACCACCGCAAGCGGACGGAACCGATGAAACACCACCCGCCGCGTACGCACCTGACCGCGGGAACAGCCACATCTACCGCTATACCTGCGGAGGCTCTGTGTCCGCGATTAGGATAACGCCGCAATTACCCCGGTACGCACCGCAATCCACGTCCGCTGCGGTAACAATGCAACGAGAAACCGTGCATCACAGCGGAAGGCCAACACGAACAACATCTTTACCGTCAAACCAATGACAAAAAGTGCGATGGAAGTAAATAGCAAACACAGGAAAAAGAACTACCACCCACCTGAAACACCAACACCAATCACAAGACACAATGACCCACCCCCAAGTACCAAATAATGCACACTTATCAACTCACCCACCTAGCACCTGACTGCCAATAACCTTTGAGACAGGACCAAGACACAGACTATAAAAGTACTCCCACCCACTACCGAAATCCTTTGCATCACAGCATAGCTGCTAGCAAGAGGCCCAAGACTACCTACAGCGCACACCTATAGAAGACACACAACCACCACACAAACACACCCACAACACAAACACCCACCACACCATTCCTACACATCTCACACCTGCACCTCCCAACACACTCAACCCACACCCTGAGCACCACACACCATGGCACCCAAAAAAAAACCTAAATTCACGGAGACAGAGTTGAAGGTAATGGTGGATGAAATCATCTGTGTTGAACCCCACATATTCGGGGCCCTAGTCCAGCAGACCACCGTGGCTCGAAAAAATCACATGTGGGACAGGATCGTTACTAGGGTGAATGCGTCAGGGACCGTGCCAAGGACAAAGCACGAGATACAGAGGCGGTGGCATGACCTGAAAACCAGGGTGAAAGCAATCTGTGCCAAAAACCATCTACGGGCACATCACACTGGCGGCGGAACACCCCCGGAGCCCATACTCTACACCGATTGGGAGGAAAAGGTGCTGGGCATACTGCACCCAGAGAGCCTTGAAGGAATTGAGGAAGGAGAAGAGGCTGGTAAGTACAAACCAAGCACCACGAGCACAACGACATGGAGTGCCTCACACAACTCAGAAGACACATCTGCCAGGCCCTAACCCATGCATGTAGTCCACATACTCACCAACGTGTAAACCACTCCCAACAGGCCCCCATGTCCACAGGGAGGGCGGTGGTAGTGTGTGGGGTGTGTGAGAGGATAGCACTACAACCCCCAACAGGCCCCCATGTCCACAGGGAGGGCGGTGGTGGTGGGTGGGGTGTGTGAGAGGTCACTAGTACAACTCCCAACAGGCCCCCATGTCCACAGGGAGGGCGGTGGTGGTGGGTGGGGTGTGTGAGAGGTCACTAGTACAACTCCCAACAGGCCCCCATGTCCACAGGGAGGGCAGTGGTGGTGGGTGGGGTGTGTGAGAGGTCACTAGTACAACACCCAACAGGCCCTCATGTCCACAGGGAGGGCAGTGGTGGTGGGTGGGGTGTGTGAGAGGTCACTAGTACAACTCCCAACAGGCCCCCATGTCCACAGGGAGGGTGGTGGTGGTGAGTGGGATGTGTGAGAGGATAGCACTACAACTCCCAACAGGCCCCCATGTCCACAGGGAGGGTGGTGGTGGTGGGTGGGGTGTGTGAGAGGTCACTAGTACAACTCCCAACAGGCCCCCATGTCCACAGGGAGGGCGGTGGTGGTGGGTGGGGTGGGTGAGAGGTCACTAGTACAACACCCAACAGGCCCCCATGTCCACAGGGAGGGCGGTGGTGGTGGGTGGGGTGTGTGCGACTGGACACTGAAATGTCATCAACTTGAAATAAACATGTAATGTCCACAGTACTAATCTGCACAATCTTGTCCCCCAGGTGATCTTAATCTGACTGGTGGAACCACCATCCGGCCTCAAGACTCGCCTTACACACATTCAGGACTCTCTGGGGACGATGCCACAGTCAGGAGGATGGTGCGGGCCCAAGCGGGCTGCCAGGGCCATCTGGCTCACAGGAAATTCCAGCCCCGACTACTGGCGCCTGTGTAACTCCTGCAACACCGGCCACAGTGACCTGCAGAGCCACCACCACCACCTCCACCACCACCAGTACCACCACTCCTACCTCTGCCACCCTGCCTACCCCACCGCACGACGCAGGGCCTACGACATCCCAGCCACGCAGGGAGAGTGGGCGTGAAAGGAGAGAGCCGAGGCCACATCAGCCAGGCAGGAGTTCCACACACCGATGTGCTGAGGAAGGACACCCACCCCATCCTGTGGCACAGTCACTGGAAGCCCAAGCCAGGGTCCAGGCTACCTACGAGCGTGGCCAGGCACAGGCAGATCATGCCCACCAGGACTCAGTGGACAACACAAACATGTTGCGGGCCATTGACAGCCGCCTTGGGCAAATAGTGAACATCATGGCCCAGCAGACAACAATTTGGAGGGAATGGATAGCCCGCAACACCCCCACCCCCATCTCCCCTCAACCAATGCCACGGGCAGCAACACCACCGCCACCGCCACCTGCGCCCCTGGCGACGGATGTGGCCCCTGACCCATCTGCCCCCTAAGCTGACTCCGTCCCGCCTCCAAGACGGAGGGGCCGTCCGAGGCTGGAAGTGGAGGAGAGCAGTGGGGATGCTCCATCCACACGCCCCAAGAGGGGCCAACAATGACTCAGACACTGCCTGAGCCAGCCATTCACCCTGCAAAGTATCCAGTCCCACATAGCCAATCATTGGCACAGGTCTGCTGGACTAGCCAGACACCACCCAATGTGGTGTCAGCACAGACATTTCATCTGCCATTACCTTCAACTCACACTCCCCCACACCACACTTATTTGTAACTATGCACCAGCACCAATGCACAACCTGTAAATAAATACCACTTACTCATTCAATGATGTGTTGCCTCCATGTTTATTCACATAATTGTCTCAGAAACAGACGTTACCAGGTGCAGGGATCCAAGTCGTACATAATCATGCCGCAGCGGGAGTGACCTAGGGAAAAACAAAGACAGCAAACACACGTCAGGAAACAGAATCACACCCATCACAACACACTGCAGTGCAACATTCCACAAACCACACTCATCACAAAATCATTGGATGAGAGGACACACATCATGGAGACTTGCATGTCCAAATAAATAAACACACACACATGCAAACATCACATAGCAGAACACACAGATGATGCACACCACAACCACACAACACCAGCAAACATACATAAGGCATTGTCAACCAGCACAAGAGGTAGTCACTCACATTCAAGGGAAGTAGCGATCAATGAGCTGGCACCTCTGGTCCACACCTTCCTCCTCACCACTATCCTCATCAGTCGACATGGGTGGGATGGGAGGGCGAGGAACTTGTTGTTCTTCAGGGTCCAAGAGCAGTTCTTTGTTATTGCGCACGGCCAGGTTATGGAGCATGCAGCAGGCAATCATGATCCTGCATACTTTGCCTGGTGAGTAAAGCAGGGCCCCTCCGGTCTTATCCAGGCACCGAAACCTAGACTTCAGCAGTCCAAAAGTACGTTCAACCACTCTACGTGTCCTTCCATGGGCATCATTGTATCGCATTTCACCCGCTGTAGTTGGATTACGTATGGGACTCAGCAGCCAAGGCCTGTTTGGGTAAGCCGAGTCGCCTATGTTGGGGGACGAGAGAGACAGAAATATCACAACCAGAATTGGTGGGCACCCCATGCCACACAGATCTCACTACTGTCCCCACAGCATACTCACCAACAAGCCACGCATGTGCTGAACGCAGATTTGCCATCAGTTGGGGGACAATGCTGCTCCGCATGATGTGGGAGTCATGTGCAGAGCCTGGAAATCTTGCACACACATGGGATATGATGTTGTCGGCCTGGCACACCAGCTGCACGTTGAGGGAATGGAAGTGCTTCCGATTCCTATACACCTGCTCACGTGCCCGTGGTGGAATGAGAGCGATGTGTGTGCCATCAATGGAACCCACTATGTGTTGTATCTGGCCCAGTGCATAGAAGTCTGCTTTGACCGCTGCCAACTCTGCCGGCTGTGGGAAATGGATGTAGTCATCCTTGTACAGCACCATGGCTTTCAGAACATCCCGAAGTACCATGCTGAACATGGACTGTGACATCCCCCGGCATGTCCAACTGTGTACTGAAAGGTGCCAGTTGCAAAGAAGTGTAGTGCCGCCATCACCTTTGCTGTGGGTGTAATGAAACCTGGATAGGTTCTTTGTGGCCGCAGGCGAGGAGGCCATTGTTCTACAAGCTCCATCAATCGACGTCGATCAAGCCGAAATTTCCTGATCACCTCCTTGTCAACCATATCCTGCAGCACAGTGTATGGGTGATGGACATTTGGAGCCCTCCTGTGTGGGAGTAGATGGAATGGAAGTCAATTCACAAACAACGCATGGCTGTGCAACTCAATTACATGTCATCAAACTCTACCAACAAGTAAAATGTTGTTGACAATTGTCATATGTGTGACATCTCTGATTGTCACTACAACATGGCGTGCCGTAGGAACAATGTGCAGCCACTAGCAACATGATGTGTCTCAACATGTGCAATGCAACTTAGTCTCAGGTTAACATTACTGCCAACAAGACATGTGTCATGACCCAAATGTGAAGAAGCCACATCACAGACACACATGCAAGTGCATGCACACAAACGATAAAGATACACACACACCATGTCATCATGCACCAATGGCAACACCAATAATGGTGGGCATACGGACATTACATGCATGGTGACACAACAGGCAACACACATACACTGAATGCATGTGTACCCTCACCATTGTTATTACCTCACATAAACCACACACTGACAACAGATTCAGAATGTGGCGATACAGCCGGGATGTACTGTGTAGATGTGAAGAAGTAGAAACGTGTGTAGGGAAATACCCGACGTCAACACGTCGACATGCACATGTGTTGCACATTGTGTGCACACCGATGGGCATAGTATGGACACACATGAAATAGAGCATGACATATGAAGTCACGCAATCATGCACACAACCCTCATAACGCAACTGCAGACAATACACCACGGTGCATCGTCTGAAAATATACAATCATTGGCGCCGCCATGGCGGTGCACTGCTTCCGCTGTTTACGAATGGGCATACGCAGGCCGGGTTCCCTCTTCCCATTGGCTGCATGTGCACGGACCGCCACGGTCACACATCGGCAACCGCATGTGCAAGCTTCCGTGACGGATGCTTCTATTGCAACAATGTTCAATCACTGGCGCCACCATGGCGGGGCACGTATTCGTCGGGGGAGGTGCAGGCCAAAACATCCTTTAGCTGATGTCAATGGACATGGAAGTTCATGACCCCCCTTACAGTCACATTGCATCATCCACCGTACACCGGCCGGCCCAGCCCGGCACAGGACTGGCGTGCCGGCCATGTCAACCACTGCCGTGCAAGGCCTCGTCCACTACCGCCGTGCCAGGCCCGGCCCAGGACCGGCGTGCCAGCCATGTCAACCACCGCCGTTTCAGGCCCCGTCCACTACAGCAGTGCCAGGCCCCGTCCACTACCGCTGTGACAGGCCCGACCCAGGACCGGCGTGCCGGCCATGTCAACCACCGCCGTTTCAGGCCCCGTCCACTACCGCAGTGCCAGGTCCCGTCCACTACCGCCGTGCCAGGCCCGGCCGAGGACCAGCATGCCGGCCATGTCAACCACCGCCGTGCCAGGCCCCGTCCACTACCGCAGTGCCAGGCCCCGTCCACTACCGCCGTGCCAGGCCCGGCCCAGGACCGGCGTGCCGGCCATGTCAACCACCGCCGTGCCAGGCCTTGTCCACTACCGCCGTGCCAGTCCCGGCCCAGGACCGGCGTGCCGGCCATGTCAACCACCGACGTTGACATGGCCTGCACGGCGGTAGTGGACGGGGCCTGGCACTGCGGTAGTGGACAGGACCTGAAACGGTGGTGGTTGACATGGCCGGCACGGTCCTGGGCCGGGCCTGGCACGGCGGTAATGACGGGGCCTGGCACCGCGGTGGTTGACATGGCCGGCACGCCAGTCCTGTGCCGGGCTGGGTCGGCCGGTGTACGGTGGATGATGCAATGTGACTGTAAGGGGGGGTCATGAACTGCCATGTCCATTGACATCAGCTAAAGGATGTGTTGGCCTGCACCTCCCCCGCCGAATACGTGCCCCGCCATGCTGGCGCCAGTGATTGAACATTGTTGCAATAGAAGCATCCGTCACGGAAGCTTGCACATGCGGGTGCCGATGTGTGACCGTGACGGTCCGTGCACATGCAGCCAATGGGAAGTGGGAACGCGGCCCGCGTATGCCCAATCGAAAGTAGCGGAAGCAGTGCACCGCAACACCCGGGCCAATCATTGGCCCTTTTACAAACACGCATCCAGGGCTGACCAATGGCTGGCGACGTATGCCACTGACATGGCCTCAGGGCCCTATATATGTGTGATTTCCAAAAGCACACATTCAACACTGTTAACCACTGCTGCCTGTGACCATCACCTCGACCTGCTGCTCCTGAGCTGACCACCGACTGCTGCCTGTGACCATCACCTCGACCTGCTGCTGCTGAGCTGACCACCGACTGCTGCCTGTGACCATCACCTCGACCTGCTGCTGCTGAGCTGACCACCGACTGCTGCCTGTGACCATCACCTCGACCTGCTGCTGCTGAGCTGACCACCGACTGCTGCTCTAGTGCCATACTCCGTGAACTTGCCATGTCGAGAGTCAAAGAGATCCGGTCTCGTCCCTTCACCGCAGCGGAGCTGGATGTCCTCGTGGACGGTGTGCTCCGCAACTTCGGACGGCTGTACGGCGCCCCCGGACAGGTGGTAAGTGCAGTGGGGGACATGTTGGTGTGCATGAGGTGGTCAATGACTCCTGACCTCTGCAATCGTGGCTGTGTGCTGTGGGCCCAACACATTTGTCGGAATGTGCATGGCTGCTGACAGATACGTGTTGCCCCTATCTGTGTGACTGGCCAACTGTCCACTGACTTGCACCCTTTTGTCTCCCATCATGGTAGGTCAAGCTGCACCTTCGCAAGGACGTGTGGAGGAGCATAGCACGTGATGTACGGGCAGTGGGGGTGTCCAATAGACGACATACACACTGCCACAAACGCTGGGACGACATTTCCAGGCTGAGCAAGAATGTAGCGGAAGTGACACTGGGGATGATTCCAAGAACGCCACGTCTGGTCTGACGCTCCATGACCCCTCTCATGCACCGTATCATTGCTGTGACGCATCCTGACCTGTCCGACCGGCTGCGTGTGAATCAACAGCAAACTAGCGGTAAGCAGACTGTCTGTGTATGTTACTTGGGAGTGCAATGCATGTATTGGTGCTCAGACACAGTAGTGACTTCCGTGGTGCATATGTATCATTGCAATGGCATGTTGGTGCCATTGGCGGAGTCTAATTTGACTTCCAGGTTCGGCATGTGGACACGCCACTTGCTTAGCAGTTGAGTGTTGAAGCACATGCCGTAGTGGTCCGTCGCCCCATGGCAAGACATGTGTGCAGATGTACGTGCTCCTGCCCTGTCCGCATGCTGTACATGTTTCACGGCCAACACCGCTTATTTCATGTGAGGATGACTGGTAGGGGTGGGCCGTGTGCAGGTTGGGGGCTAGATGTACTTTGTCAGCAATGGCATTAGGGATTCCTTGTCCTACTGTACGTGAGTGTGCCCATGACTTACACCTCTTTTCTGTGCATTTCAGCTTTGGCAGAGGGCACTCAGCCAGAGTCGGCGGAGATGAGTGGAGGCAATGCATCCGAATCAGACTTCGCGCACACGCAGACTGACACAGAAGAGGGCAGCGCCGGAGAGGGGGACAGGACCGTCCCTGAGGACTCGCATGTGGAGACACCATCGTCCTCATCTTCCGACAGTGTTGGTGAGTCAGCACTGTTGTCACAGACTGGGAGTGGGCAATCAACACCTTCGGTCGGGACACAGCACACAGGGCCCACACTGCCGCCAACTGCACCATGTACTATTCGTGCACGCAGGAGTAGGGGGAGCAGAGTGGGGTTTGGTGCAGGCACCGCTGCCCCTGCCTCGGTGACCCAAAATGCACTTTGTGCTGAGGCTGTTGATCTGCTGCGACAGCTGTGTGTGGGGCAGACCAATATGATAAATGCATTCCAAGACCACGATAGGAAGTTTGGGCAGGTGGTGGCATTCATGGAAGGGATGCATGGCGATCTTGCTGGTCTACACAGGACAGTTCAGTCATTGGCAAGCAGTGTGTCGTCTGCCATTGTACAGTCGCATGGACAGGGTGCTACTTCTGTTTCCCCATCAACACCACTGGATGTCTCAGGGGGGAGTGAATATTCTGACCAGGACTCAAATACAGGTTATTGCACTAGAAGCAGCGTCAGACAGCACGTCAGGGCACGGAGGGCACAGACACCACCCCCTAGGTCAGCAAAATCTGTTCACAAAGAAAACGTCAGATACACTGGAGTTCACACACAGGATCCGAAAGTGGTGTTGGGGGAAATGCCTTCACATGCTACACAGGCATCCCACACAAAAGGTACTTCCAAGGCAAGGGATACTCCCAGGTCCATGGACACTCCCTTGGACAAGGACAGTCAGAAGACAAAGGCACCTCAAGAGAGCAGGGACACTCCCAAGGACAGGGACACTACTAAAGAAGGAGCCACTCCCAAGGGCAGGGACAAGGACAGTCAAAAGACAAAGGCACCTCAAAAGAGCAGGGACACTCCCAAGGACAGGGACACTACTAAGGAAGGAGCCACTCCCAAGGGCAGGGACAAGGACAGTCAAAAGACAAAGGCACCTCAAAAGAGCAGGGACACTCCCAAGGACAGGGACACTACTAAGGAAGGAGCCACTCTCAGGGGCAGGGACAAGGACAGTCAAAAGACAAAGGCACCTCAAAAGAGCAGGGACACTCACAAGGACAGGGCCACTACTAAGGAAGGAGCCACTCCCAAGGGCAGGGACACTACTAAGGAAGGAGCCACTCCCAAGGGCAGGGACACTACTAAGGAAGGAGCCACTCCGAAGGGCAGGGACAAGGACAGTCAAAAGACAAAGGCACCTCAAAAGAGCAGGGACACTCCCAAGGGCAGGGACACACACAGGGAGAAGGTGTGTTCTGGAGACAGGTACACCACACACAACAAGTCTGCTGCCAGGAACAGAGCACCATCCAGGGAACAGGGAAAGTCCAGAGACAACATTCCTCCTACGGAAAAGGCACATCCAAGGGACAAGGCTTCTCCCATTGACACTGGCGCTATCAAGGACAGGCATACATCACCCCTGGCTGCACTGAGGCTGATGTTGTTGAGGGAACGTAATACAGATGTCTCCGCAGTGGAGTCACCCCTTACCTCCACTCCCATCAGGGCCCGTCAGGAGCAGAGGAAGGTGGACCCTGTTGTAGCATCCCCCATGACACATGTTGCAGAGGCCAGAAGGCAGCCACACAGCAAACGACAAGCAGGCTCCAGCACATCCCCAGAGAGCAGACCCCCGGCAGCAGATGCTCCACCTATGGTGGGTGATATTTCATTTCAGTCCGAACCACTTGCCAGTCCTGTTCTGTCCAGGGTGCACTCACATATCCCTAAGAGACGTAGACACACACCATTGACACATGCCCACCCCGATGTCGCTCAAGTGCAAGTATCCCCAGCTCCCAGAGCCACCCTGCCTCCTGGCCCATACAGCCCTGTGGCTCATCATTTCAGTGGTCCCAGTGGCGCAGGTGCAGTTGACTCGCATGTGTCAGATAGTGGCACTGTGTCTGTTGTTTACTGTCATGCATCATGTAGTAGCACTGTCTCAGTTGTGCCCTCTCCTGTTTTTGGTGCTGGCAGTGTGTCTGGGTCTATGGCCCATGTGTCAGTCACTCGAGCTGTGGCGGTGTCTCACACTCCTGTATCAGGTGCTGGCAGTGTGTCTGGGTCTGTGGCCCATGTGTCAGTCACTCAAGCTGTGGCTGTGTCTCCCACTCCTGTATCAGGTGCTGGCAGTGTGTCTGGGTCTGTGGCTCACGTGTCAGTCACTACATCTGTGGCTTTGTCACACACTCCTGTTTCTGGTGCTGGCAGTGTGTCTGGGTCTGTGGCCCATGTGTCAGTCACTCGAGCTGTGGCTGTGTCTCACACTCCTGTTTCTGGTGCTGGCAGTGTGTCTGGGTCTGTGGCCCATGTGCCAGTCACTCGAGCTGTGGCTGTGTCTCACACTCCTTTTTCTGGTGCTAGCAGTATGTCTGGGTCTGTGGCCCATGTGTCAGTCACTCGAGCTGTGGCTGTGTCTCACACTCCTGTTTCTGGTGCTGGCAGTCTGTCCGAGGCAGGTAGTTCACGCAATCCACCTGATTCTGTGATGTGAGGTGCTGTTCACTTCACTCACATGTAATTGCACATGGTGTGTACATTGTCCATTGTAAACAGACTTGCACTGTTGTGGTCCTTGGGACGGGTTGCTTGGAACACGTACTTGTGCTGCCTCTGATGTACCTGCTCTGGTGCCCACAATGCCCTGTTGCTGTGCTGATACTGCATTGTGCCCTCTCATGTACTGCCTCTGATGTACCTGCTCTGGTGTCCACTATGCCCTGTTGCTGTTGTGATACTGCAGTCTGCCCTCTCATGTGCTGCCGCTGATGTACCTGCTCTGGTGTCCACTATGCCCTGTTGCTGTTCTGATACTGCAGTCTGCGCTCTCATGTACTGCCTCTGATGTACCTGTTCAGTGCAATGGACTGTTGATGCACTTAGCCCCTCTCATGTGCTGCCTCTGATGTACCTGCTCTGGTGTCCACAATGCCCTGTTGCTGTTCTGATACTGCAGTCTGCCCTCTCATGTGCTGCCTCTGATGTGCCTGCTCTGTTACGAACACTGCCCTGTTGCTGTTGTGATACTGCAGTCTGCCCTCTCATGTACTGCCTCTGATGTACCTGTTCAGTGCAATGGACTGTTGATGCACTTAGCCCCTCTCATGTGCTGCCTCTGATGTGCCTGCTCTTTTATGAACACTGCCCTGTTGCTGTTGTGATACTGCAGTCTGCCCTCTCTTGTGCTGCCTCTGATGTACCTGTTCAGAGCAATGGACTGTTGATGCACTTAGCCCCTCTCATGTGCTGCCTCTGATGTACCTGTTCAGTGCAATGGACTGTTGATGCACTTAGCCCCTCTCATGTGCTGCCTCTGATGTACCTGCTCTGGTGTCCACAATGCCCTGTTGCTGTTCTGATACTGCAGTCTGCCCTCTCATGTGCTGCCTCTGATGTGCCTGCTCTTTTACGAACACTGCCCTGTTGCTGTTGTGATACTGCAGTCTGCCCTCTCATGTGCTGCCTCTGATGTACCTGCTCTGGTGTCCACTATGCCCTGTTGCTGTTCTGATACTGCAGTCTGCCCTCTCATGTACTGCCTCTGATGTACCTGTTCAGTGCAATGGACTGTTGATGCACTTAGCCCCTCTCATGTGCTGCCTCTGATGTGCCTGCTCTTTTATGAACACTGCCCTGTTGCTGTTGTGATACTGCAGTCTGCCCTCTCATGTGCTGCCTCTGATGTACCTGTTCAGAGCAATGGACTGTTGATGCACTTAGCCCCACTCATGTGCTGCCTCTGATGTACCTGTTCAGTGCAATGGACTGTTGATGCACTTAGCCCCTCACATGTGCTGCCTCTGATGTACCTGCTCTGGTGTCCACAATGCCCTGTTGCTGTTGTGATACTGCAGTCTGCCCTCTCATGTACTGCCTCTGATGTACCTGTTCAGTGCAACGGACTGTTGATGCACTTAGCCCCTCTCATGTACTGCCTCTGATGTACCTGGTCAGTGCAATGGACTGTTGATGCACTTAGCCCCTCTCATGTGCTGCCTCTGATGTACCTGTTCAGTGCAATGGACTGTTGATGCACTTAGCCCCTCTCATGTGCTGCCTGTGATGTACCTGCTCTGGTGCCCACAATGCCCTGTTGCTGTTCTGATACTGCATTGTGCCCTCTCATGTACTGCCTGTGATGTACCTGCTCTGGTGCCCACAATGCCCTGTTGCTGTTCTGATACTGCATTGTGCCCTCTCATGTACTGCCTCTGATGTACCTGCTCTGGTGTCCACAATGCCCTGTTGCTGTTCTGATACTGCATTGTGCCCTCTCATGTACTGCCTCTGATGTTCCTGCTCTGGCATCCACTATGCCCTGTTGCTGTTGTGATACTGTAGTCTGCCCTCTCATGTGCTGCCACTGATGTGCCTGCTCTGTTACGAACACTGCCCTGTTACTGTTGTGATACTGCAGTCTGCCCTCTCATGTGCTGCCTCTGATGTACCTGTTCAGTGCAATGGACTGTTGATGCACTTAGCCCCTCTCATGTGCTGCCTCTGATGTACCTGTTCAGTGCAATGGACTGTTGATGCACTTAGCCCCTCTCATGTACTGCCTCTGATGTACCTGTTCAGTGCAATGGACTGTTGATGCACTTAGCCCCTCTCATGTACTGCCTCTGATGGACCTGCTCTGGTGTCCACTATGCCCTGTTGCTGTTGTGATACTGCAGTCTGCCCTCTCATGTGCTGCCTCTGATGTACCTGCTCTGGTGTCCACTATGCCCTGTTGCTGTTCTGATACTGCAGTCTGCCCTCTGATGTGCTGCCTCTGATGTGCCTGCTCTGTTACGACACTGCCCTGTTGCTGTTGTGATACTGCTGTCTGACCTCATGTGCTGCCTCTGATGTACCAGCTGTGGTGCCCACAATGCCCATTCTCAAGCATACACTGTTATTATACCCCGATTATGTATGTATTGCGATTTATATAGCGCACGTATCACCCGAAGGCATCAAGGCGCTTGCCTTGGGAACCCATCCTGGCTTTTCCCTGTGAGATAAACCCTACTGGGCATCCCCAAGGCGAAAGCTAGGCATCCCGCAGCGGGTGGGCCTCCGTAGTGGAGATTAGGCAAATATTGCCCAGAGTTGCAGCGTGGGACCCCATGATTAGAATCGGCACCGAGGCGAGAATTATCGAGTCCGTGGACATTTTTGGCTCAGGACCCTGCCGCGTCGGGAATTGAACCCTGGTTCCGGGCCAGACCTCTGCATCAGGGTCTGCCGCTCTAAACAGTGAGCCACACTCCTCCATGTGTAATAAAGCAAGTCAATCATGTGTCGTGGTTTGTTGTAGTCATTCCTGCTTGTGTGATACAGGTGTGTATTTGTATTTGCTTCAAATCAGTGGGTTCAGAAACATGACACTCCCCCTCCCAACGTCACAACCCTTGCAGGTAATCCCCTCCAGTCAGCGAATGGTTTGTAGCGTACCTGCGTCGTCCTCGATAGTGGGCCAAGACTTGGACGTGGTGGATCGCGAAGAGTATCGGGTAAGCATGTAGTGCTGGGTTCATGACGGCGAGCAGCTTGTGGTGGGTATCTCAGCTATGTATGGTATCTTCGCTGTGGGGAATCCGCAGTGTTCAGGCAGGTTGTTTTTCCGCAGTGCTTTTATGTGTATTTTCCGCCATCTTGATTTGGGGGACGGTCGTAGACGTCAGTCCGTACGGCGGAGTCTCTGGATTGGTTACGTCCGCCGCGTGGCCGGGTGTAGTTGGGCGGCGGTGCGTGCTCTTCCGTCGCGGACGGAATTTTGACACTCTTTCCTATCCTGATATGGCGGACAGAGTGACCGCGGCAGGCGGACACAGAAAAGGCTTGTTCCGCATACTCCAGGGCTGCGGACGCACTTCCGTCCGCCATCCTAATGAGCCCCTTAGTGAGGAGTGACATAGAAAACATAACATCACATTAACAACATGAAGGAACTCCAATTAAATATGTACAAATGACGGAGTCCCAGTTGTAAGGGTTGATGACGTTTTGATCTTTATCTTAGTTAAGATCTTCTTCAGGACAAAGTGTGAGCAGTCTGAAATTCACACTTAGGGATAAGGAGAACGGATGAGTCTTGTTCTTCGTGTATTGGCTCACAGTTTCTCACCGGAAGGGTGAATGTAGCACTTGGGGATGGAAGAACGGAGTAGGCAAGGGATGAGTCTTGTACTTCGTATTGTTGCTGCCAATGTTAAGCCCAAATGAAGTGTCTGATTTATTGTCCTGGGCGGTGGCATAATTAGGCGCGTTGTATGGTGTGATGTTTAGGAGTCTGCAGGATCCTACGGAGTGGGCGCTTGTGATCGAGCGCTGGGTCTAGACAAGGGTTCAGGCGGATGCTGCGGGGTTTCAGTTTGACGCCCAAATTTACGTCAAGGCAATTATTGTCAAGTTTTCTTTATGCAAGTGATTGGTCTTTCTTAAATAGATATTTCAGCATGCACTGAGTGGGCGTTATCTGACGGTGACAACAATAATTCAATCTTGTAATGAATGCCTAGCCGCTCGCTCTTAAATTACAATGAGACTAAGGTCGGTTGGGAGAGTCAGCCGCCGCAGATGCACTGATTGCTGCGCGCAGACCAGGAAGGTGTTCCCCTGACTTCGGCGGCCTTGATTTAGTCCCGGCCGTACAGTAATATGTAAATTGCTGACTCTCCCAACCGACCTGAGTTTCATTGCAATTTAAGAGCGAGCAGCCACCGAGTGGGATTACGCCCACTCGGTGCATGCTGAAATATCTATCTAAGAAAGACCAATCACCTGCATAAAGAAAACCCAACAAAAATGTCCTTGACGGAAATTAGGGCGTCAACCAGAACCCCCACAGCATCCACCCTGAACCCTTGTCTAGACCCAGTGCTGATTCACAAGCGCCCACTCCTTAAGATTCTGCAGACTCCTAAACACCACGCCAAGCAACACATCTAATTACGCCACCGCCCAGGGCAACAAATCAAACCCATCACTTGGGCTTAACATTTGCAGCAACAATACGAAGTACAAGACTCATCCCTTGCCTACTCCGTTCTTCTATCCCCAAGTTATACATCCACCCATCCGGCAAGAAACTGTGAGCCAATACACGAAGAACAAGACTCATCCGTTCTCCATATCCCTAAGTGCGAATTTCAGACTGCTCACACTTTTTCCTGAAGAAGATCTTAAGTAAGATAGAGAATGAAACGTCGTCGACCCTTACAACTGGGACTACGTCCATTATGTATATTTAATTGGAGTTCCTTCATGTTGTCAATGTGATGTTATGTTTTCTATGTCACTGCTCACTTAGTCACAATATGCACCTACCCACTTAAGTGAGCACCTGATCGTTTTTGGAGCCCTAATGGGTTTAAATGAAAATAACCCTAACTGTTTTCCTACAACCCTGCTCCCTTGTGTGATCAAGTACCATACCTACCTTCAATGTATCCCTTCCTATAAGGGCACATATACAGACACACTGTGTACCTACCTCTCTGGACCTAGTAAGGCCAGCCCTGAACCACTGTACGCCCTAAACAAACACTGTTTAGAAAGTGGACATATCTTTGCACTTACTGCTCTGTCCCTGACAGCCTGTATTCACTCTAGACAGCCATAACACAGGACAGATAGTGGTGTCTGAGTACCCATTTACATACATCTGCATTCTGATGGCCTTGCCTGGGCAGGATGGAAAGGAGGGGCTAACACTTCACGTGAATAGGCAGTGTCCTGTACCCACACGCAGGACTGGTACCCACCCACATATAGCCTGGCAGACACGACAGGGTTCAAAAGGATACTTGTGTACTTTAGAGAGCTGCTTTGAAGGCACACCCCCACATCAAAATCACTTTTGGGTGTAAGTACTGGGTCTTTGATCCCCTAAAATCAGACACTACTGGACTTGTTACTGAAGCTCTGCCAGAAGAACTGCTGTGCTGCTTGAAGGAATCAACTGGACTGCTGATCTGGATGGCCTGCTTTTCTGTTTGTTTCCCTGCTGCTGCCTGAATCTGGTGAAGGAGAGCTGGACTCTACCTTCACTTCAAGTGATCTCTAAGTGCTTGTTGGCTTGCCACCTATTGCTTGCGACTCAGGGATATCAAAGTCTCTACCCCTGCTCCTGTTCTTAGCTCACTGAAAGTGGCCCAGATACTTTCAATATGGATGTCGATGCATCTCCTGTCTGTGTGTAGCAGAACCGGCGTATCATCCCTGTTCTGCGACACACAGACATGGTGCAGGACAGATGCGGGAGTAAAGAGTCGATGCCTCTTGAATCCGGCATCTGTCTTCGGAACTTATGCATCACTTTCACTGAGTGAAGGTGATCGACGCATCTCGCTGTTTGCAGACAGGAAAGGTACTTTGTTCACTAGGGCCTGCATGTGTCATGCAGCCAGTGGTGCTCCATCTTGGTCGGCCCAAACTTTCACCTAGCCCTGGTCCAGCGTGACCTAAATTAACATTTGTAGCCCTACTTGCGTCTAAGCGCTTTACAGCATTTGTTCCTTTAAAATTCAATGCCTCAATTTCTTTACATTGGATTTTGGTTTCTTTGGTCTTAGCAGCACCTGGTCTGCGGGCGGAGTGGGAGGGTGGGGTGGGGTTTTGATGACGGACAACAGGGAGGTATGGGGAATATACAACGACAAAACATTTTAAAAATAGGAGATGCTCCTCTGCTCTGTGTCCTCGCTGCAGCACACAGGCTCTCCGTGTCCCCTGCTGCCAATCGTGACGCTGCTTTCATGTTTGAAAGCAGCATCAGGATTGGCTTGAGCCCCATGAATTTTCACTCCCAGTGTGATTGGGAGCTTGTGCTTTGCTGTCTCCTATCCAGCAACACAGCTGAGTTAGAGACAGCTCTGTGTGCAATGTCAGTTTGGCCGGCCTGAGGCGGCTGTCCAAACCGACATGAGTGCTGAGTGCAGTGCCCACCACTATTCTCGTTACTGCATTACCCCCACAAAGGCCTACCCCCAAGTCTGCTGCCTCCTAGCCCCCACAAAATAAACCTGTTTTATAATTGTTTTACTTTACATGTTTTGAGGCTAGCAGTCGGGAGATGCTCCTCCACCACAGCGGAGTAGCCACCACTGTTTGGGCTTATTTTGATCAGAGCATAAGAATCTGTTTTTCTAAACATGTGTGGGGGCTTTTTGGTGCTGTATTCATTGTGCTGCTTTCAGCGACGGCTCGTGGAGGGAGTTACGGTGGGGCAGGAGGGTGGGGAGGGGGAGGGGCAAGGCGGAGGTTGCTAAAAACCGGCATATGGATAATTGCAGGTAAGTAAACAATTTAATTAATAAAACGAATTTCGTAGCTCGCACTGCATTGCATTTTGCGATGCAAGGCGCACTACGAAATTCGTTTTATTAATTAAATTGTTTACTTACCTGCAATTATCCATATGCCGGTTTTTAGCAACCTCCACCCTGCCCCTCCCCCTCCCCACCCTCCTGCCCCACCGTAACTCCCTCCACGAGCCGTCGCTGGCTGCTTTGTGTGTGTGTGTGTGTTTGTGTGTTGCACAAATACTTTAGACATTGCCTCTTTAGATAATTCTGGCTTCTCTGTGCCAAGCTACTAAAGGGTGAGCACAGCTTATCTTTTAGTGTGTATCTAGCTAACCCTGACTACAGTGGTCATTTCTGCCTAGCCTGTGAATCCCATTTCTAGCACCCTGTTGTGCAAAATGTTCAGAGACTTCTGGGATGGTGTTACCCAACTATGGGAGGCCAATAAAGCCTGAATTCCCTCCTCTTCAAACAGGACAAAGATCTAATGAGCTGTGCCAGTTATAAACCAGTCTTTATACTAACGGGTCGATTCCGATTCGGAAAACAAATCCGTACGACGATTCGAATTCGTAGCTGTTTCCGGACGAATCGTACAAATCCGTCGATGTTGCTTAATATGATTTGTTGTAAAAAAATACGTCCGAATCGTTGCGAACCATATGAAAAGCAAGGGAAAATCCGTACGATCCGGACCCTGAAAGTGAACCGTACGAATCGTAAACATGCCGTATGACCCAACAAATATGATCCGGACCGGGGAATAAGTGCGTGATTCGTACGGTAAACATCGCGTATGAGCAATTGGTACAGAGAGCCACACAATCACATAGGGTACGGTTCGTACACCCCATGACCGTAGGGGTACGGTTCATACACCCCATGATCGTAGGGGTACGATTCGTACACCTACAATCATGGGGTGTACGAACCGTACCCCATGATCGTAGGTGTACGAACCGTACCCCATGAGCGTAGGTGTACTAACCGTACCCCTACGATCATGGGGTGTACGGACCGTACAGGGTCCGTTTTGCACGCATTTCGAGTTGAATTCTGCTTTTCCGGACATTTTGAGCTCTTGCAAAAAAAGAGTCCTACGGAGTGTTGACTGGACGAATCGTACTTGTTGGGTCGGAAAATTATGCTTTGATCCGTACGGACATCGCATACTGCGCATTCCGAATGCGATTCGTACGGATTATTAAGTCTTACAGGCTTTGGTATGATTCGGACGGAGAACAGCTTTGGGTACGCATCGTACTACATCGTACGTACGGGGACGTTCGAGGATACGATTCGTATGGGAAAAATGCTCTGTATGGCTATTCATACGGGATTTTACTGAATCGGAATCGGCCCCTAAATGTTCACACCAGGAAATTAACTAAAGTACTGGCACAACAGATTTTAACTTGTTTTACTGTCCCTTGTCTACCAGGATCAGGTAGAATCCATCCTGTGCTGCTCCTCCACGTCCCACATCAGTTTGCTTGCTCATATCCTTTGGCAAGTAAGGGAAGACCAAAACGAAAAAGTGGCAGTCTCATTGGACATGGAGAAAGCTTTTGACAGGGTACAGTGGGACAGTGGGACTATCTGTTCCGGATGATGAAGATAATGGGACTTTGGAAAAGATATCTGATGAAAGTGAAACGCTATGTAGCACACTGACAGCAGTAGTGATCTGTAATGGTCATCTCTTACAAGAGTTTGAGATTAAGAGAGGAGCCAAACAGCAGTACTCACGGTCCCTACTACTATATATTTTAGGCCAGGAACCTCTAGCAATTGCTGTCCTCCATAACAGAGACATAGATAGGATCCTAACACTTGCGGGGCCCTATTCTATGTTGATGTGATCCTGCTTTCCCTATGTACACCAGCAAAATCCAGTAAAGGCCGCAGAGATATAATCTTGCCAATTTTGAAAGTTTTCGGGATACAGAATCAGTTAGGCGAAATGCGAGGCATTCCCACTCACCAGATAAACAACAGTTGTAGCAATGAGAGAATATCCCTTCAGGTGGAAAACGTCTGCTTTAAAATACCTTGGGATCAATTTCTAAACAGGCTCAGATCACATGGTAGAAGATATTATATGTCTCCTGATCACATGAATGAATGTCTGAGCTGGTTAGATGGTCTATTGTCACTTTGGTGATGTGGGTCAAGTGCAAGTGGTCAAGATGAATGTGTTGCAGAGTGGGTTATTTTATTACTCGTGAATATTGTTTTCCAGTCAGTTATTTTAATGGAAAGTGCTAAAGCGTTCTACTATTTAGATTCCTCTGGGGAACATATTTGGTTTGAATGGTTTGAATTTCAGTAGTGACAGGTATTGTGTGCTAGAATTCACTGCAGCACTCTACCTTCAAAACATTTAATTAACCTTCAGTGGCATGCCAGAGAACAACGTGGAATGTGGCCAATCTCCTCTCTTCTCATAGTGGTTTGGCCCGGTTGCCATGGGAATATAGAACACGCATTGTGCATAGAACTTTAATGGGTTGTTAAGCTTTGTTAGAAGAGCAAAGGAAGTACTCCAACAGGTAAATAATACATTTCGTTTTATTTACAGCTATTTACATTTTCATGAAATACGTATTTGTATTTTATCTATAACTGACCTTACACAGGTAATGGAGAAAAACCGTAACAATATAGCATTAAGTATGTATTTGAGCGGCGGACATTTAATGGCAAACAGTGGAATGGGTGGCAGAGTGTAATTTGTTGCCAAACTGGCCTTGTTGTTTATATTTTTAGTTAGCTTTAATCAGTGGGAATAAGGCACTATGTACCTAGGACTATACATTCACACTCACACTTGGTGCTGCTTCCAACACTGCTTGTCCCATCTTACTTCGCCCATCTTACTTGTCTCTCAACCCCTGCTGCCACCAGCGTGACGGAGCTAAGCTGCAGGTGATCCAGGTGAGGTGGGAGGAAAATGACTCCGGGTAATTCAAGTGAGGTGGGAAAGATGGTCAGGTTTCTTTCCGTCCAGGGTCCTCTCTAGGCAAAGGGCAGCTCTGTTTGTGGTACATGTACAAGAAGTGCACCAGAATACAGGCTCAGGACTAAAGTGTGTTCTCGTACAAATCAGACAGGGAGCTATGAAGTCTATCTGCATGAACTGGTAGAAAAATACTTTTTCAACCACCCAGCCAAAAAAATTATTTTTCAGATATTGGCCAACACATTGTGTTTTCAAGAAAGAGGGGTAGAATGTACACGCCTCAAGTAGATATTTAAACACACGGCCAACTTTACCAAAACTGTGGTTTATTGCAAATTCAGACTTTAAACATACATTGTCAAAATCAGGCTTTTATTGTAAAGAATACTTCTAACAAGTTAATTACATTTGGGAAAGGAAATAACCCTGTTTTTTTCACGATGTAGCTATTTTGTTGTTTACTTTGTGAAATAAAAGTCTTCGAGAATAGCCATGATCATGGATGGCCGATATCTGATGAAGTGATTCTGCTCATTAAATTAAATATATCTCAGTAGTTCCTTCAAAAGCAAGCGCGTTCTAAGAAAGAACAATGCATAAATTATTAAACCTGCATGAATAGTTGAAAGGGTGCTTTGCAGCAAGGCCATTGAAAGGATTTTCACCACTCTATACAGAGCAACATTTTTCCAAACGTCTGCATAAATAATGATAGGTCCATTTGCAGATTTTATTTTTGCTGCTAGACTTTGCTAGGGGACAATAGAAAGCCCTTCTTCTGATGATGTCATAGATGCCTTGCCCTAGAAACAGCCCCTTTATTGCATTTCGATAAAGGCAGCTACTGGTGCATAAAAAGTTACAACCTTCTGTTCTGCTTATTGTCCTGTAGATTATGTAGCATTTTCTAACAATAGGACTCACAGGGGCTGGGGCTGGATCACTGAAATAATATCGACCTCAAAAATATCGAGTAGCCAAAATATCGTTGAAAAAATATCGATGGACAAAATATCGACTGGCTATCTTTAAACAGGTAAGTACAAAAATATCGACTCTAAAATATCGAGTTACTAAAATATAGACTGTAAAAAATATCGTTTTTTTAAAATGTCTTTAAATTAAGTTGATACTAATGTAGTAATAAATATATTTAGTCTAAACTTACTTTAAATTATTAAAATAATGTTATATTAATAAATATTTATTGTAAATTAAACATAAATCAAAAAAAATAATACATATATATTTATATAATTTTTTTTATATTAATTAAACATATATAATAATTTTACCCTGGCATAGCAAAATAGTTAACAATTATTGTAACAACTGTAGTGAATTCTACAATAGCTAAAGCGTTGGATAGCGTAGGGGTAAAATGTACTATTCCCACTCCAGTGGGTGCAACAGTAGGGAAAGCGTTGGATAGCGTAGGGGTTAAAATTACTATTCCCACTCCAGTGTGTGCAACAGTAGGGAAAGCGTTGGATAGCGTAGGGGTTAAAATTACTATTCCCACTCCAAAGAGTGCAACAGTAGGGAAAGCGTTGGATAGCGTAGGGGTTAAAATTACTATTCCCACTCCAGTGGGTGCAACAGTAGGGAAAGCGTTGGATAGCGTAGGGGTTAAAATTACTATTCCCACTCCAAAAAGTGCAACAGTAGGGAAAGCGTTGGATAGCGTAGGGGTTAAAATTACTATTCCCACTCGAGTGGGTGCAACAGTAGGGAAAGCGTTGGATAGCGTAGGAGTTAAAATTACTATTCCCACTCCAAAGAGTGCAACAGTAGGGAAACCGTTGGATAGCGTAGGGGTTACAATTACTATTCCCACTCCAAAGAGTGCAACAGTAGGGAAAGTGTTGGATAGCGTAGGGGTTAAAATTACTATTCCCACTCCAGTGGGTGAACCTGTAGGGAAAGCGTTGGATAGCGTAGGGGTTAAAATTACTATTCCCACTCCAGTGGGTGCAACAGTAGGGAAAGCGTTGGATAGCGTAGGGGTTAAAATTACTATTCCCACTCCAGTGGGTGCAACAGTAGGGAAAGCGGTGGACAGCGTAGGGGTTAAAATTACTATTCCCACTCCAAAGAGTGCAACAGTAGGGAAAGTGTTGGATAGCGTAGGGGTTAAAATTACTATTCCCACTCCAGTGGGTGCAACAGTAGGGAAAGCGTTGGATAGCGTAGGGGTTAAAATTAAAATTCCCACTCCAGTGGGTGCAACAGTAGGGAAAGCGTTGGATAGCGTAGGGGTTAAAATTACTAATCCCACTCCAGTGGGTGCAACAGTAAGGAAAGCGTTGGAAAGCGTAGGGGTTAAAATTACTATTCCCACTCCAAAGAGTGCAACAGTAGGGAAAGCGTTGGATAGCGTAGGGGTTAAAATTACTATTCCCACTCCAGTGGGTGCAACAGTAGGAAAAGCGTTGGATAGCGTAGGGGTTAAAATTACTATTCCCACTCCAAAGAGTGCAACAGTAGGGAAAGCGTTGGATAGCGTAGGGGTTAAAATTACTATTCCCACTCCAGTGGGTGCAACAGTAGGGAAAGCGTTGGATAGCGTAGGAGTTAAAATTACTATTCCCACTCCAAAGAGTGCAACAGTAGGGAAACCGTTGGATAGCGTAGGGGTTACAATTACTATTCCCACTCCAAAGAGTGCAACAGTAGGGAAAGTGTTGGATAGCGTAGGGGTTAAAATTACTATTCCCACTCCAGTGGGTGCAACTGTAGGGAAAGCGTTGGATAGCGTAGGGGTTAAAATTACTATTCCCACTCCAGTGGGTGCAACAGTAGGGAAAGCGTTGGATAGCGTAGGGGTTAAAATTACTATTCCCACTCCAGTGGGTGCAACAGTAGGGAAAGCGGTGGACAGCGTAGGGGTTAAAATTACTATTCCCACTCCAAAGAGTGCAACAGTAGGGAAAGTGTTGGATAGCATAGGGGTTAAAATTACTATTCCCACTCCATTGGGTGCAACAGTAGGGAAAGCGTTGGATAGCGTAGGGGTTAAAATTAAAATTCCCACTCCAGTGGGTGCAACAGTAGGGAAAGCGTTGGATAGCGTAGGGGTTAAAATTACTAATCCCACTCCAGTGGGTGCAACAGTAAGGAAAGCGTTGGAAAGCGTAGGGGTAAAAATTACAATTCACACTCCAGAGAATACAACATTAGGGAAAGTAAATCTTTAATATATAAATAAAAAATCTAACAAGAAATATCTCATAATAATTAATAAAAAGTAAATAAAAATGTTATGTAATAGAATAAATAATAATTGACATTTAATAATTAACAATAATTCTTTTAATTATTCACCTATTAATACAAATTAATTAAACATAAACAATTAATTATTTAATAATTAAAAATTATTTCACTATTTCCAAATAAATAACGTGTATTTTATTTTATTATTTAATTAATTATGAATATATTACTTTCCACCCTATGCCCCTATAAACTCACAACCCGCTACAGAAATTAAATTAGTAAAATTCACATAATAACTAATTAATCAATTAATATAAAATAATTAACAATTATTATTAAATTAATTAACACATATAAATTAATTAACAATTAATTACTAATTACTATCAATAAATATATTTACATATGTATTTTTTTTAATTAAATTACTTCCCACCCTATTCCCCTATAATCCCACAACCCGCTACTGCATTATATTAGTAAAATTTACATAATTATCAATTAATCAATTAATAATAATTATTTTGCAAATACTATTAAATTAATTGACACATATAAATTAATTAACAATTAATTACAAATTAATATCAATTAATAAATTTACATATTTAATTAATTATAATTAAATTACTTCCCACCTTATTCCCCTATAAACCCACAACCCGCTACAGAATTACATTACGCAATAATTATAAAAACAAAAATCATTTAATAAAATTATTTATAACATAAATACACACTTTTCACAAATATTATTACATAAAAATACACGATAAAATATTATATATTATTAACAAATCGATATTTTTGCTATCTATATTTTATACAGTCGATATTACTTCACTTACCTTAAAAACGATATTTTTGTAGTCTATATTCTGTCCAGTCGATATTTTGTCCAGTCGATATTATTTACTCGATATTATGTCCAAACGATATTTTGGACTCGATATTATGTCTGTGCACCGCTGGGGCTGATGCCACTGTATTGTGTTCATGACAGTTTAAGAACCTCAGCAGCAGATCATGCCAGGGACTTCAGTATTATCTCTCCTTGGATGTACTTATGGGCACCAAGCTTCCAGACCCTATACAGTTGCTCCCCCACAACCGTTGTATAACCTTCTATAAATAGGTGCTATCCTATTCATCTAATTCGGCAAAAGGCAGTGCAGTGTGGGATACCCCGTGATGAATTGCTGATAAGAGAAAAGTGGATTTCATTCACGGGATTTAACATTATTGTTTGATTAATTTTTAGTTCATTCACTTATCCTTTTATAGTTAATTAGAGCCCTAAGGCATAGGCATGCCACTTTATAGCCCTTCACACTCTAGATGTAGATTGGCCCTAAAATTACGGCAGCTACAACTTGTGTTACAATCAGCCAGTGGTCGAAGTGGGGAATAAAAAGTAGGGGAACTGTGGGTGGAGAATCAAGGGGCGGGAATAACCGAAGATTGGATCAGTGGGCGGAGTCAGGGGTGTGGCTAGAAATCGCAAAACATACCAATTTTAGTATGTTTAGCAATTCATTGACCAGTTACAACGTATAACGTTATTTAATTCAAACAATGGATAAACATGTTTATTTGAGGTTTAATTCAGGAAAAAGCAAATACTCATAGGGCATACAGGTTTATGTAGAGCGTGCAAAATATAAGCAGGAACAATGGCATGGGCGCAAATTCAGGATGGCGAGTTTAAAAATTCAGGACAAGGGGTCAAAATTCAGGACAAAAATTCGGGGCAACAGGTATGCTTTGCAGACACAGCAGTGGATGTCATGCAATAGTAAATAAATAAATAGGCAAGAAACATAAGAACAGGTCACTTCTCCTACCCCGTCACCATTCCTTCCCAGTCAGTTCCCCTGTCCAGTCACCACTCCTGCCCATTCACCGCTCCTCCCCGTTCACCGCTCCTGCCCGATCACTGCTTCTGCCCGATCACTGCTTCTGCCCGATCACTGCTTCTACCCATTCACCACTCCTGCTCATGCCTAATCACTGCTACTACCCAATCACTTCTCCCGCCCAGTCACTTCTCCTGCCCTGTCACTTCTCCTGCCCTGTCACTTCTCCTGCCCGTCACTTCTCCTGCCCGTCACTGCTCCTGCCCCATCACCGCTCCTGCCCCGTCAACTCTCCTGCCCCGTCAACTCTCCTGCCCCGTCAACTCTCCTGCCCCGTCAACTATCCTGCCCCGTCATTCTCCTGCCCCGTCACCGCTTCTGCCCCGTCACCACTCCTGCCCCGTCACCACTCCTCCCAGTCTATCAATCCTGCCCCATACAACGCTCCTATCCATTCACCGCTCCTACTCATTCACCATTCCTGCCCTGTCACTTCTTCTGCCCCGTCACTTCTCCTGCCCTGTCACTGCTCCTGCCCCATCCACTGCTCCTGCCCCGTTCACTACTCCTGCCCCGTTCACTGCTCCTGCCCCGTTCACCGCTCCTGTCCTTTCCTTTCACCGCTCCTGTCCTTTCACCGCTCCCGCCCGGTTACCGCTCCTGCTCATGCCCCATCACCTCTCCCTCCCCCTTCACTTCTCCTGCCCTATCACCTCTCCTGCCCAGTCATCGCTCCTGCCCAGTCACCTCTCCTGCCCGTTTACCTCTCCTGCCCGGTCACCTCTCCTGCCCGGTCACCTCTCCTTTCCTGTTGCCTCTCTTGTTCCGTCACTGCTCCTGTCCCGTAACCGCTCCTGCCTTGTAACCGCTCCTGCCCCGTCACGCTCCTGCCCCGTTATTGCTCCTGCCCTGTTCACAGCTCCTGCCCGTTCACCGCTCCTGTCCGGTCAGCACTCCTGCCTGGTCACCGCTCCTGCCCCGTTCACTGCTCCTGCCCCGTTCACTGCTCCTGTCCTGCCCCGTTCCCTGCTCCTGACCTTTCATTGCTCCCGCCCGATTACCGCTCCTGCTCATGCCTAATCACCACTCCTGCCCCATCACTTCTCCTACCCCATCACTTCTCCTACCCCATCACTTCTCCTGCCCGGTCACCACTCCTGCCCGGTCACCACTCCTGCCATTCGCTGCTCCTGTCAGGTCAGCACTTCTGCCCGGTCACCACTCCTGCCCGTTCATTGCTCCTGCCGTTCACTGCTCCTGTCAGGTCAGCACTTCTGCCCGGTCACCACTCCTGCCCGATCACCGCTCCTGCCCCATCACTTCTCCTGTCTGTCGATTGCTCCCTTTAGGATCTAAAATGATACTTATGAGGTGCAACTTCTGTCCAGGTTTCAACATTATAAAAATGACAAAATGGTGAAATAATGCTGCCACAACATGTGTAGCGTTAACATGCATTATTTGCCTTTTATTTCCACCTAAATTAGTTAACTTAATTATGAGATGTCAGCTCATTTTCTATAAATCCATCTTCAGATGCATAATTTACAGATTTCAACAAGCGTTTCTAGGTCTATCGGATCAAAAAGATAACAGCTATGCGGTCCATTTGACGAGGTTGCAATGGCCACAAGTTCATGTAGGTTTACTTCAGGCCTCTTGAGCATGCAGCAGGGCTACACGTGACTGCCTTGCTTTAAAGTAAGGTTTTCTAATTGCTGCAAAAAAGATATAGAGTGGATGTTAAAGTCCAATCCCCAGACACATGGGATGGTGGTGCTATTTGTTGAGGTAGTGTGCTTCTAGTTTTTTGCGTAACAGGAGGAAGGACAAACAGCATCAGAGAGCTAGTGAGATTTTCCATTTATTTATGGATAAGGTTTCATTCTCCAAGTTGCACATGACCAATAACTAGTGCCGAATTGCGCTCAGTAAAAAGACTTCGGAATTGTTAAATTCAGCCCCCAAAAATTATAATCTGAATACCACTGCAGACCACTTCAACTATTCATATCTATTTCCAGTTATCTTCATAGTTTTTTAAATAACCTACTCACCTCCCAGCACAACGCTGATTAGGCCTCTATTACAGGTCAGTGTTTTGCGACACCTGTGTAAACACATTTGAGAAGGTTGGAAGTTATGAGCTGGGTGGCATTTACTACATCTGTTAATTAGAGGGTGCGATAAACTCACCATTCCTTCAATGTCGAGGGGGCAAACCTGCCGAAACTGGACATAGGAAAATTAAGTTATATAAATTAACATGCAGGTTTGGTGCGGTTTAAGCACCAACTCTGAATGTTACTCCCCAAAAACTTACCAAAAGGTGCTATTTTTCACACCTGACAAATAAGTGCGCCGAATGTAAAGACAGATGACACACAGTGGTAAAGAGGAAATGTACATATATGCTTGAATCTGGTATTGGCTTAACACCTATATTTGTTTCTAAAGGCAGGCGGCGGGCGGGCGCATTGTCATTCCAAAGGGGATAATCGGCCTCAATCGGAATGACAATGGCCCGCCCTCGGTCTGTGCGAGCTCAGGGAGGGGCTGCTGCATCCTCCGGAGTTCAACAGAGAAGTGCGAGCAGCCCCTGGAAGCTGAAAAAAAAGTTGTCCTTTTTAAATTGGACTATTTTATCCGTCCCGGGATGCTTTTTGGAATGAAAGAAGTAGGGGAACGGACCGAAATAATTTTTTTAAGTAGGGGCACGCCGTGCCCTTCCGTCCCCGCCCACTTCTACCACTGCAATCAGCGCATATACTTACATCGGTAGAAAACCACCACAGGGGTGCAATTGAAACTTTAGAAGGGAATGTGGGTTTTCTGCGGTTTTGCAGTACACTAATATCAGACGATACATCTTTTACTGGATGGAAAATGCTTTGGGGCAGGTGGCAGCACATTTCACTGGCCGATATTTTTACAAGGACAGGAAAAACCACCCTGCGTGGCTTTTCCTGTCTCTTAATATAAACGGCCCTTTTACACGCAGCACTTTGCGTGAAAGGGCCGTGCCATGGGGGTTGCTGTGGGTGTTCCCACGCAACACCCAGGGAACCAGACACATTTCCAGATTTACGAGGAATCGGAAACCTGGAAATGCGTCAGTATGCGAGGTGCAATGAGGAGACATTTTTTTTCATTTCTCCTCGTTTTTTTTCCTCTTTCAATGCGTGCTGCATTCTACAGCACACATTGAAATAGGAAAATGTCTGTAGTGATTGTTGTGCAGGAAGGTGCCCCTTCCTGCCAAGAACAATCTCCCCATGATGCAGGCATCCTTGCACCATGGTGCAAGTGTTCCTGCGCCGGCGTATGTCAACTGTTTGCTCTCCAGCGCAGGGGAGAGCACAGGAATGTGACATATCATTGTAATATGTTGCATTCCTGTGCTCTAAAAGTGCCACAGCGTGGCGCAGCCGAAGGGCTTGCGGTGCCACGCTGCGCCACCTTCTTGTAAATCTGCCCATAAGGAACTGTCAATATGGTGACACAATACCGCCACTGTCATTTCAAACTGTCTGTATGAGTATGCAATAATTTGCATCCATTACAAATTGCAAATGTGGTACTTTTAATAATGACTATTGGGGGTAATTCCGTTTTCCAGTGCAGTTTGAAGTATAAATAAATAGTCAGTAATCTAACTTTTGTTTAGGAGTAAATCACAATCATTTGTTATCAGAAAAAATATGACCTCAAATTCCAGTACGGATATGAGCCGTAAAAAAACAGGAATATCATTACACTAATGAGGTGTTTCATCTGAACTATCCTCCTCATTATAGAATCAAGACAGTTTCATAATTGTATTGACACAATTTAGATACATGGGAGCCAATGAACAAAAGCATTTAGGAGTCTTGAAAATAATACTTCAAGAGTCCTCTTTTATTTTATTCTTTAATGATTTTGTGAGTTTGGTTCAATACATCTAAAAAGGAAATAAATCTAAAATGTTCAGGTAATATTCATACATAATTAGTACAAATAGTAATGACTGTGCCCTGTTTGCATGCTTTGAGCCAATTCACAGAGGTTTGTAAGAGTATGGATAAGAGTGCTACTTCCAGTACTCATAAATGTTTTTGCGAATTGGCCCCTTTGTTTTCATCAACCGTGAAAACATCGTTACACTATTCCATTAAAACATAACATGAAAATATAGATTTTTGAAAGCCTTCTTGCTTAAGTTGTCCCATGTCTGAATAGTTTTGATTATTATTCTCAAGGGAAGTAAGGACCTAATGAAATATAGTTGAAATGCGTCTCTGATAAATATATATAAAAGTAGGTGAATGGGTCACACGTTTTCTAAAAAGAAATGCTCACTGAAAATGTAATCAAATTAGTAAAATTACATAAAAAACATATACATTAGTAAAGTCACCCGCTTGTAATCATTAAAAAAATGTAGGGCTTTTGAGGTGGAGGACTTTAATTTCTTTTGCAAATCTTCTGTCCAGATGTATAGCTATGGTTTCTTATTGACTGCTTAATATGATTATCAGCTTGTGTTGGAGCAGTGAAAGGAGAAAGTGAACTGTTTTTGCCAGACCGGCTAGGCAGACCCAGTGGAGGAATTGCCGTCATTCACAAGGACACCATCAGGCTTACTACCTCTGACGCCCCCCTCACCTGACATGGAACACCTCAACTTCTAACTCCATGCCATCGCCAAGTCAACCGTCAGAGGTACCCTAGCCTACAGACCACCAGGACCCCAACCCTCTTTCTGCAACACCATTTCTGAAATCAGAGTCCCGCTCGCCTTGGAATGCAGACACTACCACTTCCGCCCAGACCCCAATTTCCACATTGCAGACTCCTCAGACACCAACTTGGCCAGCCTACTAAACTCCATGGACAACCTGGGCTTCAAACAGATCACCACAAACCTCATGCACATCGCCGGACACACCCTCAACCCCATCTTCACGTCCAGTGGCAAGATCCGGTTCAGCCACTGCATAATCCATTTCACCATCTTCGTCACCCCACTAGCCACCGTCACCCCACATCTCACCACCTGCCACAGCAGGAACACCATCATCAAATCAAAGGGATGAACACCCTCAACACCACCACCCTCACACATCCGATGACGTCAATAAAGCAGCCACCCACCTATCTGAATGGATCTCCACTAGCGCCGACTCCACCACACCCATCAAAACTCTCAGCAACAGAAGAACCAACAAGCATGCCAACTGGTTCACCCTCAAACTCAAAGAAAAAAAACGCGAATGCATATTTCTGGAGAGACACTGGCGCAGAGGCCCAGGTGACCACACAGCCTTCAAAACGGGCCTCAAATCCTACCAACATGCCATCATAGAAGCTAAGAAAGCAGCTCTAACCACATGCTTCAAGACCATCAACCGCACCAAGGAACTATTTAACATCGACAGAGAATTCTCCTCCACAGACGCCAGTGAAAACCTTCCCAGTCCCTCTGCAACTCACTCACCGACCTCTTCCACACCAAGATTGCCAGAATCTACAGAAACTTTGAACCCCAACCACAAAAGATGGACCACCCACCAACCTCCCACCCTACTTCCTGACCAACTGGACACCTCTCTACAGCGAAACCAAAACTTCCATCATGTCCTCCATCCACTTTGGCGCTCCCACTGACTCCTTCTCCTTCCGAGCCTTCAACCTCAGACACAAACAAATCAAACCACCACTCACCTGCATCATCAACACAGCATTTAGCTACACCACCTTCCAGGAAACCTGGAAGCATGGCAAAGTCAAACCCCTTCAGAAGAAGCCCACAGTGGGCCCATCCAGAACTACTGCCCCATCGTTCTCCATCCCCTTCCCAACCAAGGTACTGGAGAAAGCCATCAACTGCCAACTCACAGACTACCTGGAATCCAGCCAACTGCTTGACCCCTCCCAATCTAGCTTCCATCTGAACCACTGCAAGGAAACTCCCCTTATAGCTGCCTCAGATGACATGTAATGTAATGTAAATTGATACTTGTATAGCGCACTACTCACCCGCAAGGGTCTCAAGGCGCTTGTACGAATACCGCTGTGGAACTCATCCTGGCTTTCCCTGTGAGGCGTCCACTCCTGGGTACCCCCAAGGTGGAGGTCAGGCATCCAAGCCTTCCTTGACCACGGTGAGTCAGAAGCCCTGATCGTCCTTGACTTGTTGGCTGCCTTCGAAACCGTCCCCCACCACCTCCTCATCCAAAGACTTCACCACATTGGCTTTACCGGAAATGCCCTCAAGCTGCTATCCTCTTTTCTCACTGGATGAACTCAGAGAATCCACCTCCCACTATATACCTCTGACCACAAGAGCATCGTCTGCGGTGTATCCCAGGGCTCCTCACTCAGCCTCACACTGTTTAACGAATACATGACTATGCTGGCACACATTACTCACAGATACAGTCTCAATATCATCTCCTACGCCGATGATACCCAGCTCATACTCTCCATCACCAAAGACATGGACACCACCAGAGTGAACCCCTATAACACCATAACTGACGTCGTCGACTGGATGAGAGCCTCCTGCCTCAAACTTAATACAGATAAAAGTTCTCCTCTTTTTGGAAGACCTCCTTCACCGTGGGCCAATGCCTGGTGGCCCTCCACCCTCCGACCTGCTCACACCCCCACCTCCAATGCCCGCAACCTCAGTATCATCCTTGACAGCAAACTTTCTATTAGACATTAGATCAACTCAGTCACCCCATCTGCTTCAACACCCTCAGAATGCTGCAGAAAGTCTTCAGATGGATCCCAACCAACACCAGATGAACCGTCACTCAAGCCCTCATCACCAGTCGACTTGATTACAGAAACGCCTTTTATGCCAGAATCAACAGCCTCTTCCTCAAGCACTGCCAAACAATACAGAATGCAGGAGCAAGAATCATCCTGGTACTGTCGATACATGCCTTCATACCCCACCCCACCATAGCCTGCACTGGCTCCCTGTCAAGAAGAGATGCCACTTAAAGCTGCTCACACAGGCCTAAAAAGCCCTCCACAGCAACAAACACCTGACCTTCCACCAGCCCACCAGACATCTGCGGTCTGCCTCCCTTGCCCTCGCAAACATCCACCGCATCCTTTGTACCCAAACCGGAGGACGCTCCCTCTCTCACCTCACAGCCAAATCCTCCCCATCCAGCTCTGAACGTCCACCTCCCTCGCCAACTTCAGGAGTATACTCAAGACCTGGCTGTTCGAGTAGCTCCACCTCAGGTGAGCGCCTGGACACCCCTCAGGGAGATTATCACGCTCTACAAATCTCTGATTGATTGATACAGAGGAACAAACAGTGAACCTCAGAGAAAAGGTTAACTTTGGCATTTTCTGAAAAAGATTTAAAAGAACAAATAGATAGGATGAGGCAAAGCATCACAATTCCAGACTGCCTCAACTGAATCTGATGCAAGTTACACTTAAACTCATTCTTCCTTTCAAGTGTAAAAAGGGAAGTAAAAGCTCTATTATAATTTTAAGTACTTAAACGGAGAACATAAAAGACATGTAAAAATAGAGAAAGAAAAAGAAGATAGGGTGATACTACAACATGCATCAAAATAATTCTTAAGCATACCGTTTACTAAAAGACACATCATTACATTTCTGACCTTTCACTTCAGTAATAGCAAAAACAGAGAAAAATTTGTCTTCTATTCTTTAAATTGTGGCTTCATCATAAGTTTACCTTCTTTTAGAGTTTGTTTCTAATCAGGCTTCAATATTCTTTGCAAATGGCTTTGCTGTAAAGTAGCAACGGGATATTCTATCATTAAAAATGACAATAACAGCCAATTTGCATATATTGGGCCTAAACATTATTTTAATTATTGCAAAAACATATCCCCAAAAATTTGACACTGTATCATAAAACCACAAAACGTGTCTTTTCTTCTTTTAAGCACCACCACATTGATTAAAAAATTATTCTATAGGAAAAAACATATGAACCTGTTTGAAAGAGAGCCCAACATTGGACCTGCACATTAAGCTTAATGCCTCTCTCCTAGTACCCTTTACCTGGTACTTCAAATTCCCATAATATAATATGATGCACAAAATGACCAAGGATTGTTGCATTCATTATAGGTTAGCTATATATGTTGAGATTGCAGAATTCCAAGCATTATTGGAAATTTTCAGAATATAAATTTTAATAGAAAACAGTAAAAATAAATCCTAACCTTCATAGGTGGGCATCAACAATCTAATTTATGAATTAAAAAAATTGAAAAGTCCAGCACAAGTGTTCACAAGATACAAAGTTCATAATATTCTTTCAGTTTCATTAATCCCTCTTCATCAGGCCTGGATAAGTGAAAAGCAAAAGTGTATAAAAAATATATCATAAGTAAACAAAACAGAACACAACATAACCAAAAAACATAAAGCAAGTACACTTCTACAGTAAGTTGTTATAAAGAGACATTGATTATTACATACTCTGATTAAGTTAGCGAAGGGACTTTAGTCCAACAGATAACATCTGATAATCATAATAGTTTATCCATAGTTATTTACAGCACTCATCCTACTCATTAAACAGAGGCAAAAAAAAGAGCATTTAAAGCAAATGAACAGTAGTTTTATGAATGTATAGATATAATCTGAACTCAAAATAGAGACCTCAAATTCAAGATATCACTAAATGATTCAACAGATTTATTGACTTACAGCACAAAGGGGTCGATTCCGATTCGGTAAAATCCCCTACGAATCTCTGTACGGAGCATTTTTCCCGTACGAATCGTACACCTTCAACGTCCCCGTACATATGATGAAGTACGATTCGAACCCAAAGCAGATCTCTGTACGAATCGTACGAAAGACCATACGACTGAAAAATACGTACAAATTGCATTCGGAACACGCAGTGCGCGACGTCCGTACAGTTTGAAGCAGCTTTTCACGAACCAGCAAGTACGATTCGTTACGACAAAACTCCGTACGACTCTTTTACTACCGTAGTTTAAAACGTCTTTTAAAGCATATTTCGACTCGAACCGCGTGCGAAACGGACACCTCTCGGGTACACGAGTGCACCCCATGATTGCAGGGGTACGGTGCATAGGTGTACGGTGTATGGGTGTACGGTGCGTAGGTGTACGGTGCATGGGTGTACGTGCGTAGGTGTACGGTGCATGGGTGTACAGTAGGTAGGTGTACGGTGCATGGGTGTACGTTGCGTAGGTGTACAATCCATTTGGGTACGGTGCGTACCCCCATGATTGCAGGGGTACGGTGCATATGTGAATGTGTGGTTCTCCGTACGAATTGCTCATACGAAATTTTTCGTACGAATCGCGTTTTCGTTCCTCGGTCCAGATCGTACTTGTCGGGTCGTACAGCAAGCTTACGATTCGTACAGTTCACCGTGAGGGTCCGTTTCGTACGGATTCTCCCTTGCTTTTCGTACGGTTCGCACACATTCGTATGTATTCTTTTCCTACAGATCGTACTACGCGATTTGGACGGATTTGTACGATTCGTACGGAAACGGCTACGAATATGATTCGTCGTACGGATTAGTTTCCCGAATCGGAATCAACCCCAAAGTGTATAGACATTAACCTAAAAAGATCATACAAACAGTGAAGTCTTGATATCGAAGACATTGTAGTGGGATTTTATGCAAAACTGTAAACTGACTATCAAAAAAGCATCACAACCAGATGTATAACTACATCTTATTGATGAAATTCATATATTGATTTGTAAGCAGGTGATATTGGGATAGCAATACCCATTTGTAATGCATGCTTGATTCAGAGTAAAGATGCTTTCACCGACAAAAAAAAGACTTTCCTTACACCCATTATACATGGCCACTAACTAAAAGCAATGTAAGGATGACACGAAACATTGCAAGTCATGGCTAAGAATCTGATTACTAATGTAAGAAATCAAGGGGAGAGCAAAAATAATATGAAAAAAGAAAATTAAAATATTTCCTGATACGATTATAAAAAAGAAGAACATTTTAAATTAAATAATTTTGCAGTAGACCAAAATATATCAGATGGGATGCTGAAAATAATTTAAAAAGTCAAATGTAGTATAACTGAGCTGCAAATGAAGACAAAAACGAGCAGATGTCACCTACACATCAATAGACTGCATACCATCATTAAATCCAGGGAGGAAACAAATGAGGTAAAGAAATCATTCATGTGAAAGGTCTCAAACATGAGTAGTTGAAAAAGGGCCAATTCAGAAGAGGGAGATGTGTCAAACAGCATGCCATGTGATTGTATCAACAGTTCACCATAAAAGACTATGAATGAATCAAATGTGTAGCATAAAAACTACATAATTTAACAGCTATCTTATATTACCAACAAGATAAAACAGTCACAGGGAAAAATATAACCATCGGTAAGAATCGAAGACTATCTACATTGATAAAGGCAGCAGGCTGAGATCTGTGTTGAGGTAGCTATGAGTCACAAAGTAGGTTTTAAGGCACAAGTGTAAGAAAATGCCTCTTTTTGTATGTTCATTCTCCCACATTTTTGGACAGATGCTGCTGGTTTTTCAACTCTCAGAATACACTGAGGCCTACTAACTAGACCTCAGTACCAGTGTTATACACTATATAAAAGATATGTTGAATTGGATACACCCAATTGGTAGTACTGACTTACTTATAAGTCCCCAGTATATGGTACCCAGGGCATGTGAGGCAGAGTATTCACCCAGGGCTGCAGCACTGTTTGTGCCACTCTGAACATGACAAGGTCAAAATGGACCTCAGCTTGCCAACGTATACCAAAAGAGCAATGTTTACACTGGTAGTTTGGCCTTGCCATGACAACTGATGGCGCAGCCCCTACTTCCCTTAATGATATATGTAAGTCTCTCATAAGAAAGGCATATGGAGCCCTATGGCAGGGAGCTATATATTATAAGAAGGACATTTTTGATATGTCTTAATAGCAGCATTTTCAAATTTGCCATTTTGCTGTGGAAAGGTTAGTAGCCCCATTGGCTAACACAGGTTCACTCACTGGCTAATCTCTGAATGGGATTACCTAACAGGGTTGAGTAAGGTATCAAATTAATTGTGACATTAAATCTGACATGATGCCCAGGTCCAATTTACAGTCACTATTAAAGTAAACAACATTTTAGAAAGTTGCCACTCTGCACTCCAGCTAGTCCAGTGGCCTTACTAGGCACTGGCACACAGGCAGTTTTCTGCCTGCCTGGAGAGAGATGTGAATGACACCCCGGCTCAAGAACAAAGGCAGTTGCCAAAGAGTGAGGTGTGACCTTCTCTCCCAGGATGGCCACTGAGAGTGTTAGCCCAAAATCTGATCTTCAAAGGGGAAAGCACCTTTGAAGGAATGACTGCAACAACAGCCCTGAGCAGGATGCCTTTTGCTCCTGCAGACAATTAGGAGACAGAGACAAATCCATTTTTCCTATAGGCATGCAGCCCACTGGTAGCCACATTTCTAGGATGAACTGCTGTGCACATTACAACCAAGGATGGCCATGCCATTCTGAAAGGGGCAAGAATGGGGCACTCTGGGATAGCCAGACACACCACACTGCAGGAAACACATCACTAGAAAGGAGAAGACCCAGTGGCCAATTGGCTAGAGACTGCATGGTCCCCTTGGGGCTCTTCCCTGGGATAAATATGGCACCCTGACCCTCAGATCCTGCTGGAATCTGAGAGAGGACCAAAGAAGGACTGCCCTGATGCCCCTGAAACTGTACTAAGAGATGCTGTCCCTTTGGAAGGACTGCACCTGCTGCACTGTGGGCTAGCAAAGCTTTGACTGTGCCTACACCTCCTGGCTCAACAAAAGCAGATTTCCAGTCCCAACCTACAGCAGTGACTCCAAGGAGCAGTCAGCTGATTCCCTAGAACCAGCTCCAGGGACGCAAGAGCTGAAGAAGCCCAAACCAACAAGTTGGTAGGCCGTGCAGAGGTTTTGCCACTAGCAGTCGCTGGGCGCACAAGAGGACAAATATGAGGTAGCCAAAAGCTGTGCCTGTGTCTGCTGGACTTAGGAGTGCTTTCAAAGTCCAAATTAATCGTACTCAAGGGACACTAGCCCCCACCTAAGCATTTCACCCCAACGGTGGTGCAAGGAGACCAGTAGCGTAGCATTGGCTGTAGTGCTGCTGCAACATGGAAGGACCGCAATCTCTGTGACCACATTCATCCCACATTACCTGTGGACCAGGGGACATCTACAAAGACACTCCCGTCAACCGCACCACAACCAGGGCATTCGTTAAGCATCCTTTGCCTGTATCCTCAGCATTAGGACCACTCCATGAAGTCAGTGGTGGTCATCCTGTAAAGTTTTGAACTTTCCTTAAAAATGCTGTGGTGCCCAGGCAATTGTCCAAAGTATCCTGGCTGACTCCAAAGATCTTATCCCTGCCGATTTGTTCCTTTTCCAAGCCCTACTGCCTGCAGCCACAGCTACCCATGGTTGAGCTAAGGTTAACTAAACGAGACTGACTGGACCCAAGACAGTATTTGCAAGTGTACTCCACTCTGAGGCCTGTTGAACTTGGCCCTTCTGGCAGGTTCACCCCTAATCTTTTTGCTTTTAATCTGTGATCTGTATTAATGATTTTCTGGACTGTGCGCACTTTTTCCCTGTGTCCCAGAGTAAAGTGTGTGCATGTAGTTAGGCTGGCCTGCTCTCCCATAGGAATGCATGGGGAATGTCTGTGTCCCTGGTAGTTCCTGATGCGTGGGGAGTGCATGCTCGAATTTGGTATGTGCGAGCTCGTGAGAATGAATACTTCGCAATGGTGTATGTGGCATGAGCGTGTCATGTGTAGAAATGCCACTTCTAGGACTTGGCATATTAATGTAAAATATGCCTGGCGTGTAATTGGCTGGAGCTGGCTGGTGAGCCTTGCTCCAGGAAGGCTGGATGGGTCTGCCCGGTGGTGAGTGTGAGATTAGCATGTTGATGGCTTGGGAGGAGTGCACCTGGTCCCTGATGGGGCTGGACTTTCCCCACACAATGCTGGCTCCACCCCCTGTAGTGCGACTGATGACCCCAGCCCTGCCAGTGAATGAATTTGATTTGATTTGATTTGATTTGATTTAAAATTATTTCTAGAGCGCACATATACCAGCGGTTTCTTGGCGCTAACTCTAACCGGATCCGGAGCTAATAGGCAGGGAGGGTTGGGGGAAAATTAATCAAAAGAGGTGTAGAATGGTGAAATTTAGGAAGTTTGAAGGCCAGGCGGGCCGCCTGGTTCTGAATCTGTTGTAGGCGCCGCAAGCTGTAAGCGGGGATGCCGGCATATAAAGCATTGCCGTAATCCAGGCGGGACACCACCATGGCCAGGATTATAAGCTTGAGGGCAGAGAAAGTGAAGAAGCGAGACACTCTGCGAATAGTGCGCAGGGAAAGAAAAGAGGAAGATACCACAGAGCTAACCTGGGAGTGAAGGGTGAGTTGAGAATTGATTTTTATGCCTAGGGTTTTAACAGAGGAGGAGGGTGCAGGGGAAGGGCCAAGAGAGGGAGGCCAGAAGAGAGAGGACCAGGGGCTGGATGAACCACCCGTCAACACCAGCTCGGTCTTGTCAGGGTTGAGTTTAAGGTGGTTGTGGTTCATCCAGTCCCTAATATGGAGCATGACAGATTGAAAGTTTAGCACAGAAGAGGGAGAAGAAGATAGGTTGAAAACAAGCTGGAGGTCATCCGCATAATTAAATACGGCGACCTCCATCTGTTGAAGGGAAAAGATAAGAGGGGTGAGATAGAGATTGAACAAGAGGGGGGAGAGGGAAGAGCCTTGGGGGACCCCGCACTGAGCTTTCCGGACCTCCGCTGTAAAGTCACCCAGGCGGACAGCCTGGGTGCGATCACTCAGGAAGGAGGATAACCAGACCAGGGCGGTCCCCCCGACCCCCGCCGCCTTGACACGGGATAACAAGATGATGTGATCTACCATGTCAAAGGCGGCTGAAAGATCGAGGAGCACAAGGGCCTGGTGTTGATTGGTGTCCATACCCTCCCTGAGGTTGTCCAGGACCGAGATGACAACGGACTCCGTAGAGTGTGCGGAGCGGAAGCCGGCCTGGCGGGGGGCAAGGGCTCCATGCGTCTCCACAAAGGAGCTCAGAGCGCGGGTGACATGGCGCTCGAGCACCTTGGCCAGAAATGGCAAGAGGGAGATGGGGCGGAAATTGGCAGGGACAGAGGGATCAGCCCCAGGTTTTTTCAAAATGGGCACAATAACCGCCGATTTCAAGGAGTTGGGAACTACGCCTTGGGAAAGAGAACTATTAAGGAGGTGAAGGGGGGGATCTGGGCAGGTAACAAAGATATGACGGAGAATGTGGGCCGGGCAGGGGTCAAGAGAAGAACCAGACTTGACCAAAGGCACTAAGGCGGCCAGACCTTCTCTAGTGATGGGTGGGAGGGTGGTGAGTTCACCCTTGGGAGGGGGACATTGGGGGTCCACAAAGGAAGGGGGGGGGGGAATGTTGGCCTTGATAGTGGTAATTTTATTAATAAAATAGTTATTAAGGGAAAGACAGAGTTCTTCAGACGGGGCAGGCTTGAGGGTTGTTCTGTCTGAGAACGCCAGGCTGTGAACGATTGTAAATATCTCCTTGGACTGGTTTTCCGCTGCTAGGATTTTGGAGGAGAAGTATGATGTTTTGGCCTCCAAGATGCCTTTTTTATATTGGGTAAGAATGTTGGTATACTCCAGTTTTAGAGTGGGGCAATAGTTTCTCCTCCAAGCCCGTTCTGCGCGACGTACTTTTAGTTTGGTGGCCTTAAGCTCGACGTTAAACCTCCGGTTGGCGTCCTTCTCCCATTTGGAGGTGATGCGTTTGAGCGGGGCAACGGAGTCGCGGCCAGAGGAGAGCCATTTATCTATGGCATCCACCTGGGAAAGAGTGGAGAGGCCATGCAGGGAAGGGAGGGAAGAACTAAGAAGGGAGGAAAAACTTTCTAGGTTAACTCGGCCCCACGATCGGACCCAGGTGTTTTTGGGGCGGGGGGGCTTAGTTGGGGAGTGGTGGTTGTGCTATCAAGGGTACTTCAAAACCAGCTGCGACAGGTTTCACCCCCACCCTGCACCTACAGACAAAGGGATTTTACTGTATAAGAAGGGGCTACAATTTGGTTCTGTTCTCTTCCAAGATCCTTGCCAGAGGGGGCTGCTGCTGCTGCTGGGGTCAGGAGGACCGCCACTTGGACTGTCTCCCTGCCTGGAGACCCAGTGTGCTGGCTCTGGGCACAGCCTTGCCCCCCTGCCTGCCTCCACACCCTGCTGGAGCTTTTGCTGTGCCTATACTTCTGAGAGCGCTGCTCTCTTGCCCTTAGCGCTGTGAGCGCTGTGTTCTGGCCTCTGGCGCTGGGAGCGCTTAACTTTGCCTTGGAGCGCTTGGGAGCGCCTCGGTTGCCCAGCCTGTGCCCACCCGGCATTTGCAGGATTGTTGTGCTCGCTTCATGGACTACGAGTGCTCTTGTTGCCGAGCCGGCATTTGCCCGAATTTGCAGTGCATCGCGAGTGCCTACCTCGCTTTATCTTTAATTTAAAGGCCGGTGCCTACCCGGCGTTGCCCCGTGGTATTTTTATTGTTTACAGGCAGGTGCCCACCCGGCATTGCCCGTGATCACCGCCGCAGCCCAGGAGCATCGACAACCATTGCCGGGCCGCTGCCTAGTGCGACCCGGAAGTGACTGGTGGACCGGCCAATCGCTGCGCGGCCCCGGAGGCGAACCGGAAGTCCCGCCCCCGCAGCCGAGCAGCGAAGGGAGAAGCAGCCGGCCGAGTCCCCGAGGCTCCCGGGAGGAGAGGAGCCGTCCCGCCGTCCCGCCAGCGAGACAGCCGGTGAGTGGGGCCCCGGGAGTGCAGAGTCGGGGAGGAGGGCGTCGGGGCACATTGCCGGTGCCCGCCCCTCTCCGTCAGTGTGAAGAGCCGATTGAGGCTCTGGGAGCATTACTTGATCCTGAGTCCCCCGTGAGGGACTCCAACGAAGCCCGCAGTTGTGATTAGGAGCCCCGAGGCTCCTGGGGGCAATTTAGTTATTTAGAGCCCGAGAGGCTCCTGCCCTAACTGAATTTACGAGCCCCGAGGCTCGAGGGGGCACCTTGATTTCCACGAGCCTGCAAGGCTCAGAACCGGCCCCATTGTTCTTCAAGCCCCGAGAGGCTCCAGCCCATATTCCTTTTGCGAGCCCAGAGAGGCTCGAGAGCCATTCGTGTTTGAGAGCCTGAGAGAGGCTCAGGAGGGCCAATCCTTGTTCTAGAGCCCAGAGAGGCTCATCACCCGCATTTGTCCATGAGCCCAGAGAGGCTCAGCAGTGCCACAGTTGTGGTTCTCGAGCCTGTGAGGCTCCAACATGTGCCCAGCATTACTCACAACTGTCCAGCACTTAGTGGACAGTTGCTACGTTTAGGCTTTGTGTTCTGTGCTGCGCAGCCTTCCCTGACAATTTGGACTCAGGGCATTTCAGCCCTTGCGAGGCCTGAGGGACAGTTCTAGTGTGGTGCTATGTGCACCCTGCGCAGTGTAATTTACTCGTGTATGTGATTCCTGCGCAAATGTTCTAACCTGCACCTCTGAATGTGTTTTAATGCCTCATGTGCAATGTGCTTCATGTTTTATCCCCTTTGCTAAGAGTGACCTGCTTAGAGGATTGTTTATGTTCCATTACCTTCGCTAAAAGTGACCTGCTTAGGTATTCTAGGTTTTATCCCCTTTGCTAAGAGTGGCCTGCTTAGAGGATTGTTTATGTTATTACCTTTGCTAAATGTGACCTGCTTAGGTGATTGTTTAGGTTTCCTTCCCTTTGCTAAAAGTGACCTGCTTAGGCGATGGTATTCCTTCCTTAGGTCCTGATGATAAGGTCCTAGTTCTCTGCGTGATTTTCCTACAGTGTCTAGGGTTGCGTAGGAGGTATTTACTCTTTACCAGTGATTACTGGTTGTGTGCTGCATTTACTATTTTGGTACTACAATCATTATATGTTGATGTGCTAAGTGTTATACCTACCAGTATTATTTCTAACAAGTGCCTACCCCTGACAGTGGTCCATGTGGCCCTGTCCTGTACATAATCCCTTGTAAATTCTGCCCGTGCCTATTGGCACATTGTAAAGTTTGTGTGTTATCTAATGTGTTTTTACTATAATACAAAGGCTATTTTTTATATAACCTGGTGTGGAGTTTCCTTTGTGGTGGGCCTTGGGTGTTGTTGCTGGGGTGCGTGCGCAAATACTTAACTCATATCGCCTCCAAGTTTAGCCTTGCTGCTCGCGCTACGTTACCTAGAGGGTGAGCAGGGGTTATCTTGGCGTGTAACTCCCTTGCCCTGACTTAGGAGTGGTGGTCTCTGACTGACTTTGGCGCAAGCCCTGGCCAGCCAGGGATCCCGTTTCTAACAAGGCCCCACAGCCATATCATATAGTACACCCAAATCCACACAACAAGGTTAAAAGCCTTAATTTCCCAGAAAATATATCAAACAATACAAATTCATTATATTATTAAAACCACATTAAGTTAGTGAAAAATATACATTGAAGAATGTATTAATCATTCAAAAGGGTAGAAATTGTTATCATACCATCATTGTTTAGGTTCTATGTTAAAAATGTAATACAATATCAGGACAGTAAGTGTTAAGTCAGATTTTGAATGAAAAAAGTCTTAGGGGCAATACTTGAGCTATAATTTAAAAATGAGTATTTCAGTATTCACAAACTCCAAGTGTAAGTTACAACTAACAAAACAGTAAGTGGGCACTCCAACACCCTTTCAAAAAAAATAATGGAGGTAGGGACTTAAAATAAAACTCCATATGAAATAGTGTTAAATTAAATAGCATGGGCAGTGGAACAGCAGCAATGATTGCAGGGCAAACCTGCAAAATGCTGGACACTTGGAAAATTTATATTGGAGCAATATACTTTTGGCAAAGGGAAAGATTGAAAATAGGCTGGTCAGTCATGGCAAAAAATGACTGTCAGTTTTGATGACTAGTAAATACAGTGCTTAATTAGAGCTGGCTGTTGCAGGTGGAGCTCACCAGCACTCATGTTTGAGGGCTAACACTTATATTTCATCATTAATCTTTGGCACAGAGCAAGGCAGAGAAGAGTACTAAAGGGGGGAGAAGAAGGCAGAGAAAAGTGAAGAATAAGTTACAAAGGGAGAAAGCAGGAATGAAAAAGAACCTGTAAGAATAGCATAAAGGAATAGGAAGTGTCTGAGGGGGATGAAAGAGGCAGACTGCTCTGCCTTGGTTTTCAGCAAGCCCGACATAGGCATGTGATGGCCAGGGCTTCTGAGAAATTCTTGGGCACCAGCACTTATTAGTTTACGCATTAACCCCTGTAACCATACATTTTGGGAAGGTGGTAACTTGTAATGAATAGCACTAGCTACACCTCCCACATTGTTTTCCCATCATCCTACTGCAAATTTTAGTGGATCCTTTTGCAGTGCTCCACTTCTACCTGTCCTTGGTACTCACCTTGGAGTCCACAAAAAAGTGTAGATAAAAAAACAAAAAAACCTTAATGGTCAGTCAGTGTCTTGCAAAGTGTTTCGTTTTTTAAAATAGCTTTGACTGGCAATGCCCGGAGCCCACAACAATAAAGCTCTTATGGTACCTCCCTAGCTCTGATGGAATATAACCCCTGATGCTGCTCTCTGCTGTGCTGCTAGTGGGATGCTATTATCACCATTCATGTGCTTTCCCTTCCAAATACATGCACAAAACAAAGAAGCTTGTGCATGCATTTCTATAAAGGATGTACAGGAGCATGCATGGTCTTAAGACGTTTTGTCATTGAAGTCTTTTACCTCCTGGAAAAAGACACTCAGAGCCCTGATAATCTCAGAAAAGCTGTGATGAGGAGACAGAGCAGCACCAAGCTTCATCCATCTGTGTGATGCTTTGGCGTTGCTGGCAGCATCATGTTTAATTAAACTCACATATTTACTGTGTAACTCAGCGCCATCGCCACCATTTTTCATATGGTAAGTGCCATTTGCATACAGGGTGTCAAGGCTATTCCATATATTTTTAGGTCTCGGCGCTAGACGGTGTGCATGCGCTGTCTCGAACTGAGCCAAACTGTATCTACTGTGGTAGGTTTCACCATGCCCCTCCCACGTCCCTCTCTTTTAAGTCTGTGAGTCTTTTAAACTTTTTGGGGTGGTCAAACTGTCCCAATTGTCTCAATTGTCCCACCTTTGTTGTTTTTGTTTCGCCCATGGCGACTCACCCTTTCACATAAGCATATGAAAGTTTCACATGTTTTAATAGCAATTTAAAGCAAATATGCTTTTTCTAATGGTGCGTGCTTTTTTGAAAGTTGTCCGATATGGTCCATGTTGTTAATTGCTTTATTTAATTTCTGCTTACAATACACACAAAAGAGGTCAGTTAGAGAAATATTGCCTGTGCGAATGCCGTATTTTGAAGGTAATTAACATCATGGACAATATGCAATGTGCCAGTGGTAGTGCCCGAGTACTCTGCCCTTTTGTTCGTTCACAATACTGCACACATTCACTTTTAACGGTAGCAAAAGTGCTCATTGCTCATGGCCTGTGACACCTTTTCCTGGATTCAAATTAGACAAAACCAAGCCCAATACTGGAAAATTCCACTTTTTATTATCTACTAGCAGCCCGTCCCGACGTTGTCCGGGAGCAATCAGGCTTCAGGGCCCCCGCCCGCCCCGATGTTGTCCGTGGGTCCCCAGGAGCGCACCCGCGGCTGCTTCACCTACATCAGCCGCCGCTCCTCCCTGCGCTCCTGAGTTCACCGCTCCTGTCCGCCGCTCCTCCCCGCTCCTCCCCGCCTGTTCGCCGCTCCTCACCGCTCCTCCCCGCCTGTTTGCCGCTCCTCCCCGCGCTCATGTCCGCCGCTCCTCCTCGCGCTCCTGAACGCTGCTCCTCCCCGCGCTCCTGATGTCAGCACGCACGTCGCGGCCGGCGCTACTTCCAAGGGACTGCTTTTTTTATCGTAAATCTTTAAAGAACGTATATTTTTTTATTTTATACTAGCAGCCCGTCTCGACGTTGTCCGGGTATGAATTGCTGCCAGCCAGTAGTATATTGTTTTGTAGGATTTCGTTTTGATAGCATGTCTTTATCTGTGACAGGCCTGTGAAACGCTCCGATTCACAGTGCACTGCTGATGCACTTAAGAGTGCGCGTTCAGTAGTGTGTGAACTCGAGTTTCCCTACTTTATTTTTCCTTGCAATATTATATAGCGCGAACTCGACAACATGGCATGAGAAAAATTTACATTACAGAAGCACACATTAATTTGTGGTATGCACGGGGAGACAAAGCGATTTGCCTGGAATCACAGGATGTTGAGCTGATGCCAAGATTCGAACGTAGCTCCCCAGCTCTAAAGTTCGGAATTCTAGAACTTGTGGCGGGAGGTGTGTCTAAAAGTGTATGTCGGTGCTGGCCATCAATGAGAGAGACCTGTGCATTTTTCAAATGGGTGGGAAAAAATATGAGTATGTTGCTGGAGATGTGGGCCGCCGTGCCACCAATGTACTTACCGGGGGAGGGGAAACACCCATTGTTCCGCAACTTTCTTTCCGCATACCATTACTCCGCATACTTTCATTACGAAAGTACCATGACTCCGCAATGCCATTATAACGCATGGCATTACATTTTATGCTTTTACCCCGCATATATTTACAACGAAAAACGTTGTAAATGCATGAATGGTAAAAGCATGTTTTTTTTTAATGTTTGGATAAGGTAAGTATGGGTATAGGGGTATATGTTTTGGGGTACTGAGGTATGTGTTTTGGGGTGTTTCGGTATTTTAAGGGTTCAGATATAGTTTTGGGTTATGGGGAACAGGGATAGTTTTAGGGTTTAGCGATAGGCATGGGTTTTGGGGTTCAGGGGTATTTTTAGGGTTCAGGGCTAGGTTTGGGTTTTGGGGTACAGGGGTATTTTAGGGTTCAGGGGTAGGTTTGGGTTTTGGGGTACATGGTTATTTTGAGGGTTCAGGGCTAGGTTTGGGTTTTGGCTTACAGGGGTATTTCTAGGGTTCAGGGGTAGGTTTGGGTTTTGAGGTACAGGGGTATTCATAGGAATCAGGGCTAGGTTTGGGTTTTGGGTTACAGGGGTATTTTTAGGCTTTAGGGATAGGTTTGGGTTTTGGGGTACAGGGTATATGTATAGGGTTAAGATCGGTTAGTGTTAAAGGGTGTTGAGGTATTGTAAGGAGTAAGGGTGGGTTATGATTATGGGGTGCAGGGGTATTTAAAGGGAACAGGGTGGGATTAGCACACGATATGAGACATGGCATAAAGGGTAGAACGTACCACATGCCCCCAGCATTTGTCATGCCCCCCAGCACACGCCCACAGCACAATGCAGACACGCCAACAAGGGACTACTTTCCTGGCACGGTTCTTTTACCTTTTAAATGTATATGGTGGGCATCTGCATAGCCTATGTCCTTCTGCTGCAACTGCCCTTTCCAACGCTGTATTGGGTGTTGTGATTGGTGGTGTGGTTCCTGAGATTACCCGCTTCAAAGGTTTCGGCTCTCTCTTTATTATATTAGTATGGATAGCCTATGTCCATCTGCAGACCCTCACAATTACAATGATGTATCGGGTGTTTGAATTGGCGCTGTGGTTCCCGAGTTTACCCGCCTCAAAGGTTCCCAGTTCTCTCTTCATAATAGTAGTATAGATAGACTGCAAAATCCAAGCTTTACGAAAAATGCAGGCTATGAAGCCAGACTATCTGCTGTGTAATTGGCTCTCAGCCCGACCGTGTGCTCCTGTCATGATTCAGGCCCATGTTGGATGAATTGCATCTCCCAGAGTGCCTGGTGTGTAGTCTGTTGTTTGTGTTGTTGGTCATTTTCCCTGATTCCTATATCTTTCTTTCACTCCTTGCTTCCGGTGCTTGTCACCTGAGAGCCGATCTGCTCTGTGCCTGGTTAAGCCTTATGGGGCTCTTGGAGAACTTCTGGTGAAGAGTTATTTGCTCGGAGTTAGCGGAGACCGAGCATTGCCTTGTGCAAGACTTTTCCGCTTCACGGCTTGTTTACGCCCCTTTGACCTCTGAGAGCCGCGCTGAGAGCCGGGGAGCCGCGCTGCTCACGCTGAAAGAAGGAGACCGCTGCTTATGAAAAGACGCTGAGAAGACGCCAGCTGCATTTAAGGGAAGTGAACATTGTGTGGCAATTACGGACTGTGTAAATGAGACGCTGATTTTCCCTCGTGTCTCCTCCTTGCATTTCAGAGAGAGTTGGGCGCCTTGATTAGTATTTTACACGGAGGTATCGAGACTGTATTTTTTCCCCAGCCTGTCCCTTTGTTTTTGGCTGGATATTCTGGTGCCATGAGATTTAGTGAAATGACCCCCAGCCTACTGCCCGTGTGGATTTGAGAAAGGCTGAACTATTATATTTTTGATTTGCCGCGGAGCAGGGGAATACAGTTCAAAAAAATGGAAGAAATATAGAGAGAGCACATTAGTTTCTTAGATGTGCATACGGAACTAAGATTTTGCTTTCTCTCTGGAGTTGTGCTCTTTCAGACTTGGATTACTTTCCTTTCTTTTTCATTGGACTTTGTCTTCTTGGATGTGTGTGGCAGCATAGATAGTGAGTCTTACTTCTTCTTTATACCTCTTTGCCTTTTGGGCTCTATGAAAGGGAGGGGGTTAATATTGACAAGTGTCTTTTTGTGTATTCATGCAGATTCAGCAAGCAGATGTGAGAAAGGGACTTCTAATCTGTCTTCGCCTGCTGTAGATGATTTCTGGCTGCCAGCCTATTATATTTTATTTCTCCATTTTTCCCCTTCCCTGGAGGAGGTCAACCTAGAAGTGTGTTATATGTATGACACGCCTGGGGGGGCCGCTTCTAGGGAGGAAGGAATTAAGCTACTACATCGCTCCTGCTGCTTCTGACTTTTAAGGTTAGTCATCCTGCCTTGTTTGTGACAGCTCCATTCTGTTCTATGTTGAGATGTTCCTGCTACAATAAATATGTTATCTGTAAAGTTTGAGCTGCTCCTTGAAGCCAGATCTGCGCTAGATCAAATATTTAGAACGCATCCTAAATGTGATGTCAGCATTATTGTCGCATAAAGAAGGGGCTTCGGTTTCATGGCTTGATTGTATGTGTGTGTTCTTTATTGCTTGCTAAGTCCGTCACCTGGTTAGAACATCGTTTTGCTGCGAATAAAGTTGGTAATGCGATTGTGGTGAGGCATATGCAGTCTGCTTAAAGAGGACTGTAGAATCTCTAATTTTGTTTTTTGTACACCTGATGCAAATAAAAATTGCAAATAAATTACCATATTACATGTTTTATTCACGTTCCGTGTTCGATTATCTCCCGAGATTGAAAAAGCGCTACATTTGCAATATTTTCCGCAGTCGTTGTTCAGGTTTTGTTTATTTCCATATGCATATTTACAGTCATATCTGGAATCAAAAGCATTGTAAATGTAATTGTATGATTTTATATAGCGCTTTTCAAAACCTTGATGGCCTAACTCTGCTTTACAGCCTGTAACTATAAACAAAGAAAACACTGCAACAGTAAAAAGTAAGATTCATTTAAAGGCATCTTGGTCGCAAGTTACACAGTTATTGTTGTGGTGTAGAAAATAATGGCACGTGTTGCTTTACTTCGCTCTGCATGTTCTTGCGGTAAACCCTAAACAACTAAGGCTGTTGAGTAGATAAGGATGAGGTAAGGGGCTCAACTGTGTGATGTCAGAGGTCAAATGATGCGCAATGTAACTTCAGATACCGCTGATGCTCTGTGCCAAAGTTGCTTCATCTACCAAAACTGGGGGCGCTTGGACACAGGTTAAAGACCAGTGTTGTAATCACAGTTACTGCCGCGCGCCATGCCTATGGTGCGTGACAATAACCGGCTCGCGGCCTACCTGCACAAAAGCAGGCAATGTGTTTGTCACCTATCCTTTCCTATTGGTTCCCCCAACATTCCACTGTTACCATTAACTGCTTTATCATTAACGACTCGACTTGTGAGTTCTTTCCCATCCTGATAACCACATGGACGTGCAAGGGGCTGTTAGAATAAAGCTTCATTAATCGAACCTTGACGCCTCAGCTTCCTTACTACAAGTGGCGACGAGCAGACTGAGGAAAGCCCCTCACGTCAACCACATCACGGGAAACTGAAGAGAAGATTTTTACAGGGACCTGAAGCGAATTCACCTCCTACCGTGAACAGTGCTGAGAGGGTGAACTCGATGAATAAATTAGAGAAGCTATCGAGGATCATCGCTGCTGACGTCTCCATCGGGTGTATTGAGAGGCTGCCAGCGTGGATCTCCATGCTGTTGTAGAGCAGATTGCGGTGAGATTTGTGCTGTGCTGGTTGCCTGAGGGAGAGATGTGGAGTCCTTGACCGTGCGTGCACAAATGATGACATATGGCAATATACTAACAAAGAAAAGAAGCAGGACTTGCACAGCGTGGTAAATCCAGAAATTAATCTGTGATGAATGTCTGTAGCGAGCTACCAGGGAAAACGCTGTCTGTGCCAATCAGCGTGAGTTATAAAGACTAATACACAGCTCCCTCCAGTTGGAGGAAGACTCTCCGGTGCTCTGCGTTCAAATGACAATGAAGTCTAAAGGTTCAAACAAGTTCATAAAAAAGTTCAATCCACAAGTTAAAGCGGTTGCTCCGGTATTTTAATCCGTACGCATTATATTCATGAGTGGTGAATGATTACTCAAAAAGAAAATTCAACAGGTATAATCCATGAAAAATATCATGCAGCGTTAACAATCCCAATCCCAATGCATTTCGGGCTGCTGTTTAGCCCTTCCTCAGGGGAATGCTCTACAAACATAAAGAAGAACAACATGCCATCACTGATAGGTTCATACATCTCAATGAATAACACAACAGCTAAACAATCACTGACCATAAGCCATGCAGTGCACTGATATAAACTCTCGTATCGTGATATTACCAAAAACCTAGCCCCAAGTGAAACAGCCTAAAGGTGGTGTCTAAATCTCACAAACTAAAGCGGGTCTTAAACGTGCCGAACTGTGCCTGAACAACGTGCGTGATAACAAGGTGAAAAGGCCCATTAAAATCATGCTTGAAAAAACAACAACATGTCTCACGTGACAATGTGCGCACTAAAGAAACGTGCCCAAACATAAAATAAACGGAGCGCGGTGACCCCCGACGCTTGCAACTCTAACCCCATCGAAGTGCCTGAAAAGTAAACTGGCAGTGAACCCGGCCTGAAGTGAATGACCCACTCGGTCAAACGAGTGAGAACGTGAAACACGTGACAAGCGGTCCTCGGTAAAGGTACTTACTTCAAACGGTGCACAGGAATTTGCTATACGGGACCTGCTCAGAGTCTGTAGACTCGCCGGTGTGGAGAAGACGAGTGAACGCGCTGCAAGTGACATACATGAAAATGAAGATAAACGACGGACTGTGAACAGTGCGGGATCGTGACCGCCATATTGGAAGGGACAAAAGATGCACATGCAAACAGTGAACAGCAACATACTAATAAGGATGAAACATACTCGTATGTGTCTAGCTTCAACAATGTGTAAATTAAACGAGAAATTATGGTAAAGATGAGTAAAACAACACAATTAAATGAAAATTTGAATAAGATGTAGAAGTGGTACAAGAGAATGATGTGAAATCTGAGATGCACAGCTAATGTCCATTGGGCCAAGTTTATAAGTAACATAGGAATACCGACCTATCATTTAAACCGTGTGGCTGCATCGTCGCTATGAAGCGGATCCAAAAGTTCTCTCTCTTCAACAACGTGTTTTTGTTGTTGTGTGTGAGTGTCACTTGCTCCAATATAAGATATTTTAATTGCTTCTTGATCACTGACCACTGCAGAAGAAAGGTACTCAATGATAGAATGTGAAATGCTTGCATGCTCATGGGCTCTTAACTACTTTAGAGTTTATGTCTGGGTTTACAATGTTCATCTACGAACAGATCACAAAACCACTTATCAAAACGCTTATCCCAGACAAAGAAAAATGTCAGTAAAGCTACTAGATTATTGCTATACAGTTGAATACTGGCCTGGTGTCAAGAATAAAGTTGCAGACTTTTTAAGTAGATTACCTCTACCGAATATAGAAGTCATTGAAGATCCGGAGGACAGTGGGAAAGTAGCATTGCTTTTTGATGAAGATGTTAATGGTATCACAAGTACAGAATGGAAAGTACAAATGCAGAGAGATCACACTTTACAAAATGTCTGTAAATACATTAGTAGTCATTGGCCTGATAAAAAACACCTTGATAATGATAGCAGAATTTTTTGGGAACTAAGAAATGAAATAAGCGTTGAAAATGATATACTATTTAGGATTGGAGAAGCCATTCCCCCAGAAACGCTCAAAAAGAAAGTTCTTAAAGTTTGCCACATTGGTCACCTGGGAATCTCTAGGACTAAACAAAGAGTCAAAAACAAGTATTGGTGGCCTGGGGTCGATAAGCAGATTGAAGTTTTAATCAGAAATTGCGTAAATTGCAAAGACTCAGACAAAAGTCGTAAGGTTTTTAGGGTTCCCCTAAATCCAATAGTATCCCCGAGCATGTCGTGGGAAAGAATAGGATTGGGCATAACTGGACCCATTGAAGGTCATGATGGTGTCATCAAATACATTCTGGTGGCCATGGATAATTTTTCAAAATGGGCAGAGATCAAAATTGTTCCCAGTGCTGATAGCAACTGTGTCATTTCATTTTTGGACAATTTGTTTTTTAATTGAGGGGTTTCCTAAGTGCATCTTAACTGACAACGGACCACAATTCATTTCAGATGCATTCAAGTCGTTCCTTGAAAGGAAATGCATAACTCACAACACCACCTCGCTCTATCATCCTGAAGATAATGTACTCGTTGAACACTTCAACAGAGTCATAAAAGGCAACATACAATTATCAAGAAATAGCAACCTTAATTGGGAAAAATAGACTTTTAAGCTCATATGGGCTTACAGAATAACACCCAGTGCAAGCACAAATGAATATCCATTTATCCTCATGAGAAGTAGACAATCCATTAGCAGAGACTTAGGGTGGATGCCAACTTCAAAACAAATTGATTGGTCGTCTGATTCCATCAGAAGCTAAATAAAGAAAGCAAAAATGTCCTATAAAGAATGGTATGACAAAAGTCATGGTGTCAAAGATAACTCGTTTAAGAGTGACAATCTGGTTAAAGATTGTCTAGAAAAAAGTCAATAAAGGAGAAAGTAGATTCACTAGACCCCTTTGCATCTGCAAGTTGTACAACAACGCAGCCAAACTCAGTGATGGCAAAGTTTGGCACATGAACAGATTAGCTAAATGCAGTGCAGATGGCAACCAGCATGTGCAACATTTGAGCAGATGTAACAATAACTTATGGGTTGTTTATGAATTCTTGTAATGAAATGCCTCTAATAAATAATGACTCCAATGTAGATGACGTCCCTCTTTCCACTGAACCAACTGATCATCACACACCTGACCAGAGTGATGAAATCAATTAATTTTCTGATTCAGATGCTGCGTGTAGCAGTCATGGTATCACGGGAAGATTTGGTAGACTCATCAACAAACCAAAAAAACTCGACGATTTTAACTGTGACTAACATGCACCTGTCTGCAATGTTTAAGAGAGGAAGATGTGTTGTAATCACAGTTACTGCCATGTGCCATGCCTATGGCGTGTGACAGTAACAGGCTCGCGGCCTACCTGCACAAGAGCGGACATTGTTTTTGTAACCTTTCCTTTCCTATTGGTTCCCTCACCATTGCAGATTCCATTGTTACCGTTAACAGCTTTACCGTTAACGACTCGACTTGTCTGTTCTTCCCCATCCTGATAACCTCATAGATGTGCAAGGGGCTGTTAGAATAAAGCTACATTAATCGAACCTTGACGGCTCAGCTTCCTTACTACAACCAGTTTGGTTGTAAATGCTATATATCTACAAAGACTTCCTGGTCATACGCATACTCTCTTCCCTGGTAATCCCTGTTATATGACTGCACCCAAGTTGTTTACAGGCAAGGTAAAGGGGTACAACAGACATGGCATGATGTATGTGGGTGGCATACCTGGACCCCACATCACCAGGGAGTGCAGTGGGGAACACCCCCTCTGGGATCACCTTGGGGCTATTACCTCAGGACCTGAGTGAAGCTCAGCCCTGGGAAGCTCTGCATAAGCACTGAATGTGGTGGGCCGCGTCTGTCTGTCTTGTACCATGTACTCCATACCTAGCAGAGGGACAATACTGCAGTAGTTGTCAGTGGCATCACCACCGTAGCAACCTGCCACCACCAGAGTCTCCAAACACCACAGAGGTCAAGGGCTCGCCACTCTGATTGGTTATTCACTTAACTACTGGAAACTGTTAATTATCATCCTCCCTGATGCAATTTTTCTTTGGTTAAACAATTGCAATCCAAAACTTTAGTCGAAATGAGGAGAAGCAGAGCTATATCTCCCAGAAAGCACTGCACTGTCAAATGAATTTCCAGGACAACGATAGCACCCCCTGGTGACGTGGGGCCATCTGGTAAACACACTTAAAGTTGCTCCTTCTTGAAGCTCTGCTCCAGGTAGCATTGTAGAACTGAATGAATGAGCGGAAGGGCAATTTATTAAGTGCGGACTTAGCCCAAGGCCATCAAGAACTAAGTAGATATCTTAGGCTCCTTCAGCGTTCCCTACACAAAGCTATCTGCAGATTGTCTCTATGTTCATTTACTCCTTTACCCCATGCTTGGTCCCTTTTGTTAAATGGTCCTTCCCCAGTTCAGCTCTGTTGGCCTCACCCTCTGTGTCATCATTGTGCCACATGTCTGGCCAAGCTCAGCTTGCCATCTACCAGTCAACACCATCTTTTGAATATGTCATAGTCGTTTGAGTATGGGACTTTTTAAGTCTGTGCCCTAGGGAGGGCCAGTGCTTCCAACAAGGTAGTTACGGAACCTCTCGTACATCGAGAGGTATTACAAGTGACTTATAAATGTGACTTTTTGGGTGTTTGAGGAGCACTTCCGAGGTAAAATAGCATTTTAGCTGGACCACTGAAAGTCCCCACATCATTCCTGGTTCAGATTTTTAACACTCCACTCCAAAGCCACTTCGTTGGAGTTGCTAGTGTCTGCAACACTACGTCCTGCAGTGTCACTCATTCAGGCTTTGCTTTCTTTCGCCTTAACAGGATTGTTTGTACCTCGGGGCTTCTGAAGCTGGGATCTCTATTCAACAACTTTTCGGATGCGGGCTGTCCTAGACTTTTGCAGTCCCAAAGTAAAATTCAATGTCCTGATTCTAAGAAAATTTGACTACACACCACATACATCCAAACCACACCACAGAATTCCACATCATTCCACAAAATTCAACACCACACCACAGAATTCCACTCCACTACGTCATTCCACTCCACCTCTCCCCATAATTACACTACATGACACATACTATCATTCCACATAATTCCAGTACACTTAATACCACATAATTACTATCCACATATTTCCATTGCATACCTTGCTACATAATTCCTCTACACATAACTCCACTTAACACCACACAATTCCACCACAAAAAATTCCAATCCAACTTTATAATTCCACTCCACTTCACATAAATCCACTCTTCTCCATAACACATGGTTAAAAGACATTGTCTTTGACAACGGCACTAGCTCTCTGATTTCCGAGACCCATAGGCTTTGTCAATGCTTGTTTAATTATTGCAATGGGAGTCCTACTATGATCAATTTGTATGACTTAAGCAGCGGAAAAACTCCTTATGTCATGAATGAGAAGTTAAAGGGAAGCAATGGTTGATGATCGTGGGCTGATAAGTATAGAAATGACACCAATACCAACAGTTGATGAATGGGACTGAACATGCTCCGCAGGTGTTTAAGAAAATGGCTACTTGCTCTTCGGTAAACTTGAGTAAGTACACTAATCAAAAATAGATTTCCTAGATTTCCACTGGTTGGAAGTCTACTTTAGTGTGAACTTGTGTTTGGCAAATACTGTAAAGGCACTAGCCTTATTGCTGTTGATATTATGTTATGTTATGTTATGTTATGAAGCTTTTGTATAGTGCACGGCTACTCGAAAGGAGTGTCCCGGCGCTTTCCACCTGGAACTCAGAGTAAAAATAACACAACACAGCGAAAAAGAAAGAAGAGACAAAAAAAAAGAAACATTAGAAACAGCCTAAAGATTAAAAAGCCAGGTCTTCAGGCTCTTCCTGAACTGGAGCAGATTGGCAGTGCTACGGAGCGAGAGAGGAAGCGAATTCCACAGCTGGGGAGCTTTGCAGCTAAAAGAACGCCCTCCCGCGCGGGCCTTCCTCACCCGCGGGACCACCGCTTTATAAAGGGATTCCGAACGCAAGGAGCGGACTGGTCGATAGAAAGCCAGTCTCCGCCGCAGATATCCAGCCCCTGATCCAAACAAGGCTTTGTGCATCAATGTCAGGGATTTGAACTGAATCCGCTTCCGGATGGGCAGCCAGTGTAACGCCTGTAGCAGCCCGGAGGCTCGGGCTCGTCTACGCAGGCCAAAAATCGCCCGGGCGGCGGAGTTCTGCACCACCTGTAGACGCTGAACCAGGTAATCAGGGAGGCCAAGAAAGAGGGCATTAGCATAGTCTAACCTTGAGCCAACAAGAGCCTGCACAGTAATCCGCCTGTGCTCCTCAGACAGCAGGGGCAGGAATTTACGGAGCATTTTCAAGATTCCATAGCAGGTGCCAGCCAGACCAAGAATATGTGTTCTCAGCGACAGCTGGTTGTCCAGCTTGACACCCAGATTTTTAGCCACCAAGGAAGACTGTGCAGGAGGACTCATGTCGGACGGCCACCATTGCTGCCACTCTGGATCAGCGACGCAACCAAAGAATAGAACCTCGGACTTGCTTGAGTTGGCCCTCAGACTGTTCCGCTGGAACCAGTCGAAGACCAGTGCAAGACAGTCCCGAATTCTCTCTCCATCAAACTCCTGGTCTTTCCCGCATGTGAAGAGGAGTTGCGTATCGTCGGCGTAGGAGACGATCTGGGCCCCGTATGCCTCCACCAAGGCCGCCAAAGGGGACATAAAGATGTTAAACAACGTGGGGCTCAACACATAGCCCTGTGGAACCCCAACTCCCAGTGGCGGCATCTCGGCAGAACTCTGGGAAACCCAGACCGTCTGGCGGCGGCCTTCAAGGAAAGATGTGAACCACCTGAGCACCGTCCCCCTAAGGCCGATGTCATAAAGCCTAGCTAAAAGCGCCTCATGGGGGACGGTGTCGAAAGCCGCCGATAGGTCTAACATGACCAACATAGCCCTACCGCCGACATCCAAGGTCTCCCTGATGATCTCAGTGACCTCCAGCAAAGCCGTTTCCGTACTAAAATTAGAACGGAAACCGGATTGGGATGGGTGGAGCAGATTGTTAGCTTCCAAAAAGCTCGACAGGATGCCGTGGACGTGTTTTTCCGTGATCTTCGCTAGAGCCGGAAGGAGTGAAATTGGCCTATAATTGGCCAAAGCCTCAGCGTCGAGACCCGGTTTTTTTAGGAGGGGGATCACCATCGCTCTTTTCCAAGAGCTAGGGACCCTCCACTCCCTCAAGGAGGCATTGAGTATGGGGTTGACCAGCGGGTTCACCACCGCCGCCATCCCAGCCAAAAATTTGGCGGGGCAGGGGTCCAGTGGCGGGCCAGATTTAAGATTGGCCAGCAGCAGCCTGGACACATCGCTGGAAACAGCAGGAAAATCAGACAACACTGCCACAGGTGTGTGCGGAGGCCCGCAACCCGCCTCGGTGACGCCGCTTCCATCCTCCGGTCCCTCCACAAAGGAGGCCTGAATCGCCTTAATCTTATTGGTAAAGAACCTGGCAAGATCACATGCCCACGCATCCAAAGAAACTAATGGGGGCGAATGGGAGCTAGGGGTTGTAAACTCCTTCACAATGGTGAAGATCTCCTTACAGGAGTTGGCAGATGCCTCGATCCTCCTAGCCAGATATTCCCTCTTAGCTCCCAGAATGTCCCGATGGTAGGCCTTCACCGCCGCCCTATAGGCGAGTTTAGCCTCCCCATCATACAGAAGGCGCCAGGCCCTCTCGGCCACCTTACATTGGCTGCGAGCCACATGAAGCGCCTCCGTAACCCACGGTGCAGATTGCCGTGCCGCCGTGGACCGGGGGGCTGCCTTAGGGGCAAGATCGTCCAGCCTGTCAGTGAGCCATAGCTGCAGAGCCTCGGTGTCGCTTTCCAAATCACCTGAGAGATGGCATGGGTGATCCAGAAGCGCCTGCTCGAGCATGTCAGGTGTCACTCTGTGCAAACGCTCTTGAGGCCGGTCTAGACAAGGTAGAGGCGCTGTTGTCCAGCCGCGCGCTCTCCAGCACCGAAAATCTAATCAACCTGTGATCGGTCCAGAGCACCGGCAGAGTATCAACCTCCGTAATCGGGACAGACGAAAACACCTGATCCAGGGTATGGCCCTTCTCATGTGTTGGCCCTGACACGAACGGTATAAGACCCAGCGGAGATGTAATATCCAGCAGTTTGGCCGCGTCCGGGTCGTCCGCCGCGTCAAGGTGGAAGTTGAAATCACCGGCCATGACACAATGCTGAGTGGTCAGCACCAACTCTGAGACAGCTGTCTACAGATCTTCCAGGAAGGAACCCACAGGGCCTGGTGGTCTGTAAACCAGCAACCCCTTCAGAGCCTGGCCCGGGGACAGTCTGAGCGTGAAGGCGAGCGACTCAGCGCTCCCAATGGAATTCAGGGGAAGCACTGAGCAGGAAACGCTCTTCTTCACCACTACCGCCACTCCCCCACCCCTTCCCTTCACTCTATCCTGCCGGAAAATGTTATACGCCGGAGGAATGGCTGAGAAAACATCTGGATTGGAAGCCTCTCCCAACCAGGTTTCAGTCAATAACAGACATAGGGGATATTCCCTGACAAGAAGATCGTAAATATGCAGGGCATGGCATCCTACCGACCTCGTATTCAGCAGCAGGCAGAGATGCTTCACGCCAGCTGTTGCTGGGCGAGGGGCATTAACACGAGTTCAGGAAAGCGTCCAACCACAGCCCGGGCAACGTCGTTTACCCTTAAACCGCCCAGGGAAGACGGAGCGGCAGGAGCTAGAGTGGCCCCGCATCTCCCGCAACATCGCAGAGGAATAGCAAATCATCTCGGCCAAGGTTTCGCCGGACCAGGGTCCCCCGCCGCCCCGGCGCCTCCGGGACGCTGACGGGCGCAGACGGGCAGGACTCCGGCACGACTCAGGCTAAGCGAAGGCGTCCACCTGCGCGTCACGCTTTTGTGAATCTGAATTGTGTGAATCTTTTCATCTAACTAGCTGATTGTTTTCTTTTTAGGTTAAGTAGACAAGCTTTATTTTTCTATTTTGTGTGCGTTCGGTGCCAGGAAAAGGCATTGTATTATTTTCCCATACACGGAAAGGTTGTGCTGCAATTGGGTAGCCAGATGAGGTTAGGATTGGTGAGATGTTAACTAGGGGTCACTGTGTCATTAGCTGGTTGTCCTCAAAGTTGTGCTGTAATTGGCTGACTTTTGATAGCCATTCTTGGATTGGTTGTTGTTTGTTTATTCGTTTTATGAGATTTTTGGAATATTTTGACTGAGAATATTGGGTAATGTGTTGAAAAAGCCAAAGGCACCTAGCATACCTGCTATGAAGATTTCTCTGGAGGGCTCATCTGCATACAACATGCTGTAGGGTGTTGGGCTTTTATGCGTGCATAGATAAGAGATTGGTCCAAGTATACTGCTGGTGTCACAAATTTACAATTTCCTTTAGAGTGTAGCTTCAAATTAGAAAGCGATACAAAAAGGGGTCATGGACGGAGCGTTTGAGCCAATCAAACACTCACCCCCAGTTAACTGATCTGGGTTTAATCCATCACCATTCTTTAGCTCACTCAGCCACCCCAGTTCAGACATGGCCATATGCAAATCAGTCTGACCCTGTGCCTCATGGGAACAGTCCAGCCCGAACTGCCAAGCATAGATTGCGCTTGTAGTAGCAAGAACTTATACAATTGTGAGTGCAAGTGACCTGCTTGAGAGTGCATTGACAGCATTCCCTAGCTCTACTGATGTGTCTACTGCTGTATCTACTCTGCTGCATCTACTCTACCTACTATGTTTCCTAGAGAGAGAGAGAGAAATTAAAATTGCACTCTTTAAGATTGAATTTGGCAACATTTTGCATGATCGAATTGTCATATGATGTGGATAAAGTGAAATACCTGTTCAAAAAAGGAGCAAGGTGAATCATTGAAGCGCATAATAATCTTGAGAATTTACCTGAAGAAAAAGGGGTAAATATAAGCTTACATAGGATTTACAGAATGGATTAGGGTGAAGGAGATATAGCAAATATGAGTGTAGCGACTTTGTCAGCTTACATTAAAGATTTTGTTGAGTGCATTAAGTATTGGAGAGACTTGAGAAAATAAAAGGAACAGTGGAAAAAGAAAACTGGTAAAAGGAAGTAAAATACTGGGCCAGGGTAAAAAGAGAAAGTGGTTGTGAGTGTTTCAGAATCTAAAGCAATGTCTATTACTTGGCCAACTGAAGAACCAACTAATGTTCCACCTAATAATGCTCCAGCTGAGGTGGCTATGGAGAAATACAGAGCAGTGATACAGCATTTAAAAAACTTCAGAGAAGGAAGTTAACTGGGCACCAGGAACAGCATTTGGGGACCGGCTTTGGTGTATCACTCATCAGCCAGACTAGCTTAAATCCAATGGTAAAGTGAGCATGGGACCCACGTCTTGGCAACAAAGTCCTCGTGTGGTGTTGACTCCCACAAGGGTACATAGAAAATCCATCAACTTCTTAGTTAGATTCTAAAGAAAGGTTTGGAAAGTTATTACTTACCCTGTAACTCACTGATAGTGTAGTACATTGATGACCTATTAGTGGCATCCAGCCATGGCCGCAGCAGGTGAGAGCAGTGGGGCCGGGTAGGGGGGATTTCAAGAGATGAACATGAGGGAACATTAAATAAATAATTAATTTTCTCTCTTGGTCGTCTCTCAAAATCCTCACCCCCACCCAGCCCCACTGCCCCACCGCTCTTACCTGCAGCAGCCGCGGCTGGTGTCATCAAAGACAACAGAAGACTGTAAACTAGATGCAGTTGTACTCCTCAATCATCTTGCTGACAGCGGTCACAAGGTTTTACCCACAAGGATATAGTACTGTAAAAAAGAAGTTATATATCTTGGTCATCACATTGAAAAGGGGGCAAAGAATGTCTCAAAAGAATGGCTTAGTGTAATCCTGAAGATGCATCCTCCAACCATCCACAGGTAGATTAGGGTGTGGATGATTGGACAATTCATCTTCAGGATTGCACAATATTCAGTTGAAAATATGTTGACTGGCATTTGGACTCAACATTTGACAAACAGCTGCCTCACAAGATCCGAGCAGACAATGTTGGAAGCAGAATATATTCAATAAAGAGGAGCAATGCCTAAAATCGTGTAATGCTGCTGATGCTAGTTTCAGACAATGATGATGGTGATGATGAGGATCCTGACCATAATTGTATTAATGAGACCACATTGTGAACCAAGCAAAGACCGGGTATCAAAAATGTTCACCTTGAAATGGCTGATCTGATTTTGTTGGTTGAAAGGCCTAAGAGACCATCAAGGAGCACTAAAAGTATTTTCTATCTCTGAAATTATTGAAGCAGTATACTTGTCTGATGTAATTTCAGCACAAGTGGGAGAGTTAATTGCTCTGGCAAGAGCTTTCTGCCTGGAAGATAAATTGAGTGTGACAATTTATACAAACAGTCAGTATCTATTTAGAGTGGTACGTTATTTTAGGCAGCTATGGTCGCAAAGGGGCTTTATGAAATCCTCTGGTATTCCCATCAGGGCTGGTTCCTACATTTTTGGTCTTTTAGTGGCCATACAGCAGTAGTCAGATGTGCAGCTCACAAAGTTAGTGATGATAAGATGGATAACCACGATGGGAAATAACTAAGAAGATCAACTGGCAAATCAGCCCTGTGCGGAAGAAGTTTCGCCATTCTAAAACTCTTAAAAAGGATCTTTCCCTGAATTCCATTGGAATGCAAAAGGACAATCACACAGGTCCTACTCATACTAGATTATGGGAATGCTCTGTTAGTCCGCATGGCAGACTATCTCTACTTAAAGCCTGCAGGTGATACAAAATGCAGCTGAAAAATTAGTGTGCAATAAAGGTAGATGTACCACAGCATCAGAATGCATGAGACAGCTCCACTGCCTGCCCATAAGTCAAAGAGCTAGATTCAAACTCTTGAGCCATGCACACAAGGCCCTACACCAACGCGGTCCCAAAATTCTTCAGAACAAAATCCAATTCTATGCCCTTCTAGATGCCTAAGTTCATGCTTTCAGGCGAAAGGTAAGACAAAACGGATCAAAAAAACAAGGGCAGGAGGTCGCAACATTTTCCACCTGGTTGCCATTCAATGGAATGAATTACCTCTGTATCTACGCCTTACTGAGGACTACATAGCATTTAGAAGAAAACCCACCTGTTCCCCAAGACCTAATGCGGGAGATACTGGCAGCACCCACCCCACAAACCCTCCCCACCACCCCTACTATGTGATTCTGTTCCTCTAGCGCCGTGATATTCTTTGGATAAATTTTGTGCTGTATAATTAAATAAATAAATGACTGTGCCCTTGAAAATAAAACTGTGAGATTAAATGAGCAACCTCCAGTACAAGATCCAGCACAATGTGAAACCAATAGAAGAACTACTGAGAATGCAAATAATGTCATTAGTGTTTTTTATTCAATCCAATACAGACCGCATGAAGTGACTGAGGGACCTGCAAGAGAAAGTACCTAAGGATGAAAGAAAGGAATGGAAACGGATTGTTTGTAAGAGAAAGTTCAATAATGTTTGGGTTACTCCTGATCATCAATTTGTTCTCCCAGACTCCATGATACATTAAATGGCATGTTATGTACATGCACTTACACATGTAGGGAAGGAGGCTGTGACCATCCAGCACTTTTAAAAAGTATAATACACAATTTAGAAAGGTAGTAGAAGATTTGTGCCTGAGAAGTTTTACCTGCCTGAGAAAATATCAGAGAAAGAAAACATGAGAAATATTTCCTCTATTTTTTTCTATGTGTGCAACGACAGCATGTTTGTGTGCACACTTTTCTTGATAGTGAAGGGAATCAAAAGTAGCAAAGACCTGTCACATGTAAGGATTGCCTTCGACATAGATAGGTTGATAGACACCAAAGGAAGGAAGCAGGAGTTGCCTAGCCGAGATGATTATCAAAAAACTGCCAGAAAAAGAGAAGCAAGCTGCATGTAATAGAAACACAATCCATATTCATTGAGTGATTGATGTGCTGTGCAGCAGCCTGTCAGTGGTATATGTACATTTTATTCTCCTTCCCAGGCACCATAAGGATACAAATGTATCACTTCATAGACAATTGATAGATCATTTTGTCATAGTTCTTCCTGGGCTGAAATCTGGCATAGATCAAAATGGTAAATGCAGCACACCTGGAACCTCACACCTCTGCTCCCCATCCACTGCTTGCCACTTAATCAAGAAATACACAGAGATGATTATCTCAAGCTCTGTACGTGGATACGTTATATAGGTGTGTAACTTCTGTAGACATTACAGGATTGGTACTCCATTGCATCATTACAATAATAATAAACAATTATATAGCACAAAATTATATTTTCCTCACACTGCATATTTGACAATTTTAAATGCAGTAAATAACTAGTTTTATTATCATCTGATTTAATGGTTTTTAATTCATCTACCTCGGAATGATGGACAGCTGAGTCAGCCATGCCAAGATTCAAACGATGACTAGCAGATCACCGCATGTATTATAAGCGAGCATTCAACTCAGTGAACCATTGTGCCACCTTACATACGGAATTGTTTTTGTCACTAATTAAGTGGTTAATGCTTAATGCTACTTACAAATACCATTTTACTGACCGTAGAATGATAAGTTTCAGTTGCTGGCTGACTATATTCAGTTGTTTGCAAAGGGGTCAAACTGCACTCAGCTACTTTTCCGTCATTGTAACTTCTGACCTACAGTCTACATAAATATTTCTCAAGCAGTGCATTAACCCACTGAGCTCTCTTACATAAGCAGCAAATATGTGACGTTGATATTACATGCAATTCTCTATAACATATATAATAACCATCAAAGCTGAACCTGTAACATAGATTACACATGCTGGGTTCTCCAGGCAGTGCATTAACCACCAGAACTATCTTAATAGTATTATACGTTGAGATTTGCAGGTTACACATGGATGTCTGGAGCTGCTGTGTTAAACTCCAAAACTGACTGTTTATGACAAATTAATGAAGGCAGGCTGATCGGGGTAAGTATGAACCATCCACGTTATTGTTGCCAATGCTGTGCACAGTATTACCCTCTATGGTCATAAAGAGGTGTAAGGAGATGCAAGCGAGTCAACAGCATACCTTTAGATGAGCTGGGAAAGGCCTGCGTGAAGGAAGGTGCCATGCCTTGAGTTTAGGATAGTTATTGTTCTACAGTGGTACCATTAAAGAGCAGGGGAACGCCATATACCGAGAAGGTGTAAGCTAAGCCTCGAATAAAGGCAAGCCTGCAGACATTACCCCATTAAAGTGGATAGCAGCCTACTGTTTCAAATGAAAAAGGATCCGTGTACGTGCTCTCAACATCCTCCTATGAGGCAAGAGGAAAGAGGCTGTCCGGGTGTTCAGGCACGCTACTTAGAGGGAACGCAGGTCATGAGTCCTATAGACAAATCCGAAATCTCAATTTCTACACTTCAAGCAGACCTCTTTGAAATGCCTGTTTGTAATGGGCTTACATATGCTCTTGTGACTTTCTGCTTGTTTTCTAAATGTGTCAAAGCCTGTCCTACTAGAAGAAGTAACAGTATGAAAGTAGCCAAACTCTTATTGAGAGAGTTAATACCACAATTTGGCTTGCCCACTTCTATTAAAACAGATAATTTTAAGAATGTGATCCTATGCAGTGCATTTCAAATTTAACAAATGCTTCATTGCAGTTATCACTCACAATTGTCAGGATTGGTTGAAAAGATGAATGGCACCATCAAATACAAACTTGCTAAGGTGGGTGCCTATACAAATCGTAAGTGGCTGATATTCTTCCTTTTATTCTCATGAGTATTAGAAGGACTCCAAATAAAAAGGTATCCAGTCCCATGAAGTTTTAATGGGCAGAGCTATGCACAGCACGGAGACCGCCCTCATCGCAGCAACAGACGACATTCGAACTCTACTGGACAATTGAGCCACAGTCGCCCTCATCCTCCTTGACCTCTCCGCAGCCTTCGACACAGTCTGCCATAGCACCCTTCTACAGCGCCTCAGAAACATCGGAATCCAAGGAAAAGCACTGGAATGAATCTCCTCGTTCCTCACCGGAAGAAAACAGAGAGTCCGCCTCCCACCATTCAAGTCAGAGGCCACTGAAGTTATCTGCGGCGTACCACAAGGATCCTCACTCAGCCCCACCCTCTTCAACGTATACATGAGCCCCCTCGCAGCCATCGCAAGCCAACACAACCTCAACATCATCTCCTACGCTGACGACACTGAACTGATCCTCTCGCTCACCAAAGACCCTAATACCGCCAAAACCAACCTACATGAAGGAATGAAAGAAGTAGCCGAGTGGATGAAGCATAGCCGTCTGAAACTGAACTCAGACAAAACAGAAGTCCTTATCTTAGGTACCTCCCCCTCCGCCTGGGATGACTCTTGGTGGCCAGATGCCCTTGGAAAAGCACCCATCCCGACGGACCACGCACGGAACCTGGGCGTCATCCTGGACTCCTCACTCTCGATGACCAGACAGGTCAACGCCGTCTCTTCATCTTGCTTTAACATTCTTCGCATGCTCAAAAAAACATTTCGCTGGATCCCCACCGAAACCAGAAAAACGGTCACCCATGCATTGATTACAAGCCGCCTGGACTACGGAAACACCCTTTACGCCGGTACCACCGCAAAACTCCAGAAAAAACTCCAACGCATCCAGAACGCATCAGCCAGACTCATACTAGACATCCCGCGTAAAGACCACATCTCCAGTCACCTGAAAAACCTCCACTGGCTCCCCGTCAATAAGAGGATTACTTTCCGCCTCCTAACCCACGCACACAAAGCACTTTACGAACTTGGACCCGATTGCCTCAACACATGACTTTCCTTCTACACCCCCCCGCCAGCTACGATCCTCCATCCAAGCCCTCACCACCGTACCTCGCATCAACAAAACCACCATGGGAGGTAGATGCTTCTCCTACCTAGCAGCTAAAACCTGGAACTCACTCCCCACTCACCTTCATCTCACTCAGAACCACCTAGCATTCAGAAAGCAACTTAAAACTTGGATATTCGACAAGTAATTCCCCACCCTCCTTCAAGCGCCTTGAGACCCTTTGGGTATGTAGCGCGCTATATAAATCTTTGACTTGACTTGACTTGACATGTCAGCTGCGTACATTTCTTTAGCAACACTTGTATCAATAACTGATGATATCGTATTACATTACTGCAAAGGTCTGGCTGATGTGAACTTTGTCTCCCATTGGGTAAATTTGGCTAAAGCACCAACAAGAGAAACTCACTGTCATCCACTACAACCGGCGATTGGATCCTGCTCAAGAAGCATGTTTGGAAAAGCTGCCTGGTACCGAGATGGAAGGGGCCACATCAAGTTGTGCTTGTGACTAACGCTGCTGGGAAGTATTCTGGAATCGCATAGTGGATCCGCGCAGCTCACACAAGAAGAGAGAAGATAGTGGATGAAGAGTTGGTAACAACTACCATTAATTCACAGAGTCAAGCTTAAGTTTGCAGCGTGGATCCAGAGTGGGGACAGGTAAATCCTGAAGTTGATGAAAGTGAAGCTCCTGGTGAGGTTACGAATAGCTAATTTCAATTTAAAAATTAGAGTGAAGAATTGTTGAAAATCACAAGCAGCTGGAAGAAATAGTCTCTGATACAGTTCATAAAAACTCCAGCTGAAAATTCTAGTCTCAAGAACCCCAAGGTAAAGAAGCAATTCACAGTAAGTCAAATGACAGATGCTGATCAAAGTACAAATTCAACTGTGAGTGAAGAAGATTCAGCAGGAGTCACAAGTGAAGAAACAAAAATTGAGAGTGCATTGAGGCGATAAGTGGCCAAAGGCAGTGAAGACAACTTGCAAAAGAAGTCATAGGAATAATTAGGAGCAGGGTCGATTAGAGAAGACCCAGAAATAATTTAAATCAATTCTGAGAAGAATAACAACGAATCACTAAGAGATCAATAAGAAAGAGAATTCCAGACTGTACTCATCATCTTAGTGGGTATATCTAGCATCTGTGTCCAAAGAAGAAGGATCAGATGTGGAAGTCTAGAATATCACAAACGGTTGTCGATTAATTTTTGAATATGAACAGAAAGAAGGTGAACAACTGGTCATTTTTGCAAAATCTGATAACTGTGACATTTTTAAACTAAGATTTTGAACTCTGCATGAAAATCATAGGTTTGCCTTTTGCCAATGTATCTAAATGTAGAAAAAGTGTCTTTCATCTATGAGCTAAAAAAAACTTTGAAGTTGGCTGATTTGGGGTTTTCGACCATTTTGTTTAAAAAAAAAAAGAATTTTGATGAATTGTTTTTGCAATAATTGTCGTTTCTGATTTCAAGAGAAATGACATGCAGCATATGTTGTAAAGTTGTTATTTTGAATAACAGTGATAATAATAATAATAGCTTTAATTGGTTTCATGTTGTTCTAAATTTCTCCAGTTGGATATGTTTTATCACAAGCTAAATTAAATACAGTTCACATTACAGTTCGACTACAACATCTTGGTCGACCGTGTCGAGCAGGCAGGTCTCAGGGGCCTGGCACTGAGCTGGATTCGCTCATTTATTACTGGGCGCACTCAGGCTGTCAGACTGGGACCTTACACCGCCCCCACCATACCTTCTACCTGTGGAGTCCCGCAGGGCTCTTCGCTATCCCCCCTGCTTTTTAATTTATATCTATGTCCCCTTCTGCACTCCCTTAGGAGGGCCAAAGTGACAATTTTCAACTACACTGACGATTTGCAGCTCATCTTTCCTTTAAACACCAAGGACGCTGTGGTTGAATTTCAAAATACTATGTCCCACATTTTAAACTGGAGGAACTGCAGTCACCTGAAACTTAACCCTGGCAAGACCGAATTGGTCTTGCCGGGGCAGAGTGCTCTAAGTTGGAACCTTAGCTTTTGGCCTTCCAGTATGGGAGCCCCCCCATCCAAGTCCTCCTCAGTCAAGAGTTTGGGGATATACATCAGCGAGGACCTCTCTCTCAAAAAACAAGTAGGATCAGTTGTCTCAGCTAGTTTTTTCCAGCTGAAGAAAATCAAGAAAATCGCCAGCTTCTTTTCCCCAGCTGCCCTCACTCAGATTGTCATCTCCCTGGTTCTGTCCAGACTAGATTTTTCCAACAGTCTCTATTTTGGCATTCAAGCTGGAGAGCTAAAACGCCTTCAGCTGGTCCAGAACCAGGCTGCTAGACTCCTCCTGAACCTCTCTAAGAGGCAGTCTGTTAGATCTGGCCTGAAACAGCTACACTGGCTGCCCGTGGAGCAGCGCGTGGCTTTTAAAACAGGGTGTATTTTATTTAGATCTCTGCACGACTTTGGCCCCCTGTTCATCAGAGACATGTTTAAGAAATACACTCCTTCCCGCAACCTCCGGTCTATCCACAAATCCCTTCTGACTGTCCCACCTTATAAGAGGAAACGTCTGGGAGGCAGCTGTTTTGACCATCTTGCAGCTGGTTTCTGGAACTCCCTTCCCCTTCATCTGAAACTGAATGATAACATCCTCAGCTTCAGACACTCCCTGAAAACCTGGCTTTTCACTCAGGCGTATTGCTGAGCTGCTCCTCCTCTTCTGTGACCTTTGCGTTTGTTCCTTTCTATAGCGCCATGAAGCCCCCGGGCGTACGAGCGCTCACAAAGACCTACTAACATTAACATTAACATTAACATTAACATTAACATTGTAATTGGACATGATACACTGACACATGAGAAACGATTAGTGAGCAACTTTGAAAATAACATTTATGCAAACTTAATAAAATTATATATAGAAAACATAGCTGTTGAGAGCTGTTTTGTGTGTACTTTTCTACCTTTTTCTGAAAGGTGAAGAATCAACATATTATTGATTAACAATGTCCCACGGTCATATCGTGTTTTTGTTAGTATATTTAATAAGCAAGAGTTTTTGTTGCCATATTTGTCAGATTTCAATGCTTTGCTGGAAGACCTTCCAGGTTCTGGAAATGCTGGGGGTTCAAAAACCTATATTAAATATTTCAATTCAGTAGCACAAACTGACCAGAATTTTAAAACAAGTAAAAGGGAGTATGTGTGCAGTTTGAGTTAAGAGGAGCATGAATTTATTAAAGAAAGTAATGAGAAGAGAGTGAATATTTTGAAAGGATGAAATAAAAATTAGGGAACAGATTAAGACTGAAGAGGAATTTAGGACTTCTAATATGCTTCCAAGATTGTGATTGGAGCATGAGAGGAACAGTGAATTATGCATGATCTGTCATGAACCTACATTAGGTAGATCAACAGAGTTTGTGGGAAACAGTGAGTGTGAAAGAAGTTATGTTGTTAGTGGTGAATTTCTGATTTGTAAAGAAAAATTATTTAGAGGGATTTACTTTAACTTACCCCATAATGAGTGGGAAGGTATCTTGTTTAGGTATTCCCAAGGGTTTACCGTGTGAGTGAGGGAGTGATATTGTTGCTTTGAAGAGAGTGAGATGAGGGTTTGGGCAAATCGTACTAGAAGTATTTGGAACTATGATTGGATGTTTTAGAGTAGAATAAATCATGTGAACATTAGAAGATTTGATTCGCTTATGTATCAGCTGCTTCTAACATTGCCGGTGTGATAACTACGATAAATAATGAATTCATTGCTTTGCATGCAATGATTATGCAAAGCGACCTAGCACTATATACCCTTCTTGCGAAGAGATGCAGAGCTTGCAGGGTTTTGAAGGTGAGGGTGTGCGGTACCTTCATCCCAGATAACAGTAGGGCAAAACATTCTAATGTTTCTAATAATAATAACGTTTCTCATTAAATCAAAGCTTTTGATGGATATGGCTGATGGGAGTCCGTGGGTTCCTAGGTTGGTGAGATTGGAAAGGGATTTAGCTAGGTTGTTAGGTGGTTGGGTAGGGGCATGATAAGGGCTACACTAACACCTGTGATTATTGTGTTATTGCTGCAGTTCTTCTGTTTCTCTTGTTCACATTTTCTGAATTAATATTTTCAAAATGTGGCGTAAAGAGAAAAAGATCTCATTCAAAATGAAAAGGTGTGAGATGAAGATGGAAATGGCCAGAAATCAAGTATTTAATCAACTTAAGATGTTAAAAGAATTGAAACACCAGAGACTAGAATGTGATGCGACTGTATTAAAAATAGTTTGAGGTTTTTGTAATGATAGAATCATCAAAGGGGAGAAATTGTAGGAGCTTTTGTGCATTAATCAAGAACCTGCAATATTAACAGTGAGCGTAACATTCATTTCAATTCACAAGTATGTATTAATATGATCTTATTGCAGCTAAAAATATTTTGATATGACGTGTGAAAGTGAATTGTTGCAGGGATTAAGCAAAAGTACATAACTATGTGCAGGAAATGGGACCTTGGTTTATAGGGACTGAGTTGTCCCACCACCTTAGTACCCACAAACCGAGGACCGACTATATATAGTGTCACACTTGCTCCCCTGCTCACGTCCGAGAAACAAATGATCAGAAACCCCAGAACACAACACTCCAAGTTTTCTCAGGAATTGCAGTAACAAGACCAACCTTTTCACTCACTCTCTTGTACTCTTCCACAATAAGATCTGACGGAGACCTGAAACCGGTTAAAATATATATTTTAGGTAATGTGTCCTAACATGCAGTATACATGCCACAACAAGCAGGAAAATGCATAGTACAAATATTGTCAGATTAGCAGTCAGTCCATAATTCATCATGGGAGATGTCATCAATAGAAAGACAATGGAGATAGGACGATAGTGTTAAACCTCCCTACCCTTGTTAAGAAGAAGTATTATTATATTCTTTTACAAAGACTATGGTGGTGAGACCGCCTCCTCGCATTGAGCCTGATGCCTTTGGAAGAGTTTTGGCGAATACTCCTCCTGGCACCTTAGGGGATTTGTTGGAGGCAGTCGGGGGTTTCAATAACTGGCTGTCCAGAGCAGTGGAGTATTTCTCAACACTCTAGGTTCACAAAAGAGTGAGGAAATCTGCGTCCCAACCCTGGTTATCTAAGGATTTAAATATTTTTTTTAAATCCTGTAAACAATTAGAACGCTGCTGTCCACTAGCTAAAATTTCACTCAGGAAGGCCCAGCACAACTACTATTCCATGGTCAAGTTGGAAAAGGGCCACTTTTGTTCAAAGCGTATTGCTCATTCAAAAAACAATTCTAAGGAAATCTTTGCTATTGTACAAAGCTTTTTGAATCCATGTGCAGAACAGATGGCCTCACATGGCTCGAACGACTGGTGCGAGCAGCTCTTGGATTTTTTTATTGATAAAATCCAAGCCATACAGGATAGCTTTGGGACTGTCACTCATCGGCAGTGGCCTACTTGCCTCAGACGGCAGTGAACTTTGATTTAGCTCGCCCCTGTCAGACTACGTTTACTCCCATTCCACTGTCACATACTTTGGCCATACTGCAATCGCTTAAATCAGGCTCTCCCTCGGAGCCTTGCCTCGCTAGATTATTGGTGGCGGTGGCAGAGGCAGACCACCACGAAGTTAATCAAATTGTATATTTGTCCCTCATGGACGCCACTGTCCCTCCTGAGTGGAAACAGGCTAAATTCCTCCCTTTGTTGAAAAACCCCTCACTCAACCCTGTTACCCCAGCTAGTTACCGCCCTATTTCACTTCTTCTGGCGGTTGCTAAGGTGTGTGAAAAGGCTGTGCATAAACAGCTCTTGGAGTTGTTGAAGCTCTGGCACTCTCCACCCTGCCCAGTCGGGCTTTAGGGCCTCCCATAGCACTGAGACGCTCCCTAGTGGAGGTGTCAGAGGCTATTAGAGAGTACCTGGTTGCTGGAGGCAGAGCGGCTCTGGTTCTCCTAGACCTCTCTGCCTCATTTGACACTGTGCCACATTGCCAACTTTTGGCTCGGTTGTCTCATATTGGCATCTCTGGCCAGGCGTGGGAATTAATGAAATCTTTTTTGGCCAATAGAATGCACCAAGTTTGGCTGCCGCCCTTCGCCTCATCTTTGCGAAGCTTGGCTACAGGGGTTCCTCAGTGCTCAACATTGAGCACTCTTCTGTTTAATGTTTATATGACACCCCTTGTCTATTTGGCTGAGGAGCTGGGGGCCAAGATCATAGCTTATGCTGATGGCACCCAGCTCCTCTTCACGTGGAAGAAAACAGATCTCTCCCTAGCGTTGGCCAAAAATTGTTTGGCGGGAGTGTTTGAGTGGCTAGCCCAGGCCCAATTAAAATGTAATAAAAAAAATCAGAGGTGCTTCTTTACAGATCCTTCCCCCCCATTTTAGAGAAGACATCTGGCCGGTAGGCTACCCCTTGCCTAAATCTATGGGGATCCTGGTAAAAAATATGGGGGTATGGTTCAGTGAGGAATTGAGATTTTTGCCCCAGATCAACAGGTTAGCCGGTGTGTGCTTTGGCACACTAAGGCGCCTTAAAATGTTTCTTCCACTTTTGCCTAGAATGGCTAAAGAAATTGTGGCCCGTGCCCTAATTCTCTCATGCCTGGACTACACTAATGCCTTATACATCAGTCTACCGGCATATCAGTTAAGAAAGCTGCAGATTGTCCAGAATGCGGCAGCCAGAGTCTTACTGGGTAAGCCGGGAAGGTCCAGTGCGAGGCAGCTTCTTCGGGATCTGCATTGGCTTCCGGTCAACCAACGCATACTGTTTAAGGCTCTCACTCTGGTCCATGGAGCACTTTACAAGTTTGGCCCTCAGTATCTTAGAAGTTGGTTCCCATTTTACGTGCCGCCCGACAGCTACGCTCTACTGGCCAATGCCTTGCCCTGGTTCCCAGGTATCGCCTGGCTACAATAAGAAAACACACAAGATGATGGACGGAATGTTGCACAATGGCAAAACATTCACCCCCAGTCACAGATCTGGGTTTAATCCATAGTTATTTTGCTCACCAAGCCACCCCAGTTCAGACATGGCCATATGCAAATCAGTCTTGACCCTGTGCCTCATGGGAACAGTCCAGCCCGAACTGCCAAGCCATGTCTTTCCTGGACCGGAATCAAGCATCCTAGGACCGGTTTCTGGCTATCAGCCGTCTTCAGCCAGGATAGCTTGACTCCAGTGGCTTAGTGAGCAAGGGACCCACGTCTGGGCATACCCTTCCCACATAGGGTGAACAGCAAATCACACAAGATGATGGACGGAACGTTGCACAATGGCAAAACATTCACCCCCAGTCACAGATCTGGGTTTAATCCATCGTTATTTTGCTCACCAAGCCACCCCAGTTCAGACATGGCCATATGCAAATCAGTCTTGACCCTGTGCCTCGTGGGAACAGTCCAGCCCGAACTGCCAAGCCATGTCTTTCCTGGACTGGAATCAAGCATCCTAGGACCGGTTTCTGGCTATCAGCCTTCTTCATCCAGGATAGCTTGACTCCAGTGGCTTAGTGAGCAATGGACCCACGTCTGGGCATACCCTTCCCACATAGGGTGAACAGCAAAACACACAAGATGATGGATGGAACGTTGCACATTGATAAAACATTCACCCCCAGTCACAGATCTGTGTTTTATCCATCGTTATTTTGCTCACCAAGCCACCCCAGTTCAGACATGGCCATATGCAAATCAGTCTTGACCCTTTGCCTCATGGGAACAGTCCAGCCCGAACTGCCAATCCATGTCTTTCCTGGACCGGAATCAAGCATCCTAAGACCGGTTTCTGGATATCAGCCGTCTTCAGCCAGGATAGCTTGTCTCCAGTGGCTTAGTGAGCAAGGGACCCACGTCTGGGCATACCCTTCCCACAAAGGGTGAACAGCAAAACACAGAAGATGGTGGACGGAACGTTGCACAATGGCAAAACATTCACCCCCAGTCACAGATCTGGGTTTAATCCATCGTTATTTTGCTCACCAAGCCACCTCAGTTCAGACATGGCCATATGCAAATAAGTCTTGACCCTGTGCCTCATGGGAACAGTCCAGCCCAAACTGCCAAGCCATGTCTTTCCTGGACCGGAATCAAGCATCCTAGGACGGTTTCTGGCTATCAGCCGTCTTCAGCCAGGATAGCTTGACTCCAGTGGCTTAGTGAGCAAGGGACCCACGTCTGGGCATACCCTTCCCACATAGGGTGAACAGCAAATCACACAAGATGATGGACGGAACGTTGCACAATGGCAAAACATTCACCCCCAGTCACAGATCTGGGTTTAACCCATTGTTATTTTGTTCACCAAGCCACCCCAGTTCAGACATGGCCATATGCAAATCAGTCTTGACCCTGTGCCTCATGGGAACAGTCCAGCCCGAACTGCCAAGCCATGTCTTTCCTGGACCGGAATCAAGCATCTTAGGACCGGTTTATGGCTATCAGCCGTCTTCAGCCAGGATAGCTTGTCTCCAGTGGCTTAGTGAGCAAGGGACCCACGTCTGGGCATACCCTTCCCAAATAGGGTGAACAGCAAAACACACAAGATGATGGACGGAATGTTGCACAATGGCAAAACATTCACCCCCAGTCACAGATCTGGGTTTAACCCATCGTTATTTTGTTCACCAAGCCACCCCAGTTCAGACATGGCCCTATGCAAATCAGTCTTGACCCTGTGCCTCATGGGAACAGTCTAGCCCGAACTGCCAAGCCATGTCTTTCCTGGACCGGAATCAAGCATCTTAGGACCGGTTTCTGGCTATCAGCCGTCTTCAGCCAGGATAGCTTGTCTCCAGTGGCTTAGAGAGCAAGGGACCCACGTTTGGCCATACCCTTCCCACGTAGGGTGAACAGCAAAACACACAAGATGATGGACGGAACGTTGCACAATGGCAAAACATTCACCCCCAGTCACAAATCTGGGTTTAATCCATTGTTATTTTGCTCACCAAGCCACCCCAGTTCAGACATGGCCATATGCAAATCAGTCTTGACCCTGTGCCTCATGGGAACAGTCCAGCCGGAACTGCCAAGCTATGTCTTTCCTGGACCGGAATCAATCATCCTAGGACCGGTTTCTGGCTATCAGCCGTCTTCAGCCAGGATAGCTTGACTCCAGTGGCTTAGTGAGCAAGGGACCCTCGTGTGGGCATACCGTTCCCTTGGGTGAATGTATGACATTGTTCTGCATTCTGCCCATCAACTGTTGCATTTGCAATTGTCATTTACAATGCCAGTAGCTTAAACGTGTGTAAATGCAAGACATATTGCACCACTGCCTGCTCTTAAAAATGCTTTTACAAGCATTCACAAAGGGGAAGGGGTCCCTTAAGGACCCCTTCCCATTTGCAAAATAACCACCTACTTCAAGTAGGTGGTAAAATGCAAATGTTTTGCAACCGCATTTCGGTCACAAAACATTCCGACATACCGATGTGACTCGATATTAGGAAGGGACGCTCTAAACACGCCCCTGCCTAATAGCGAATCTCAAACCCATTTTGCAATTCGGTATCAGGTTACCGAATCACAAAATAGGGTTTGCTGCATTTGAAAAGTATTTTTTGTGCTCATTAACGGGCTGTTTGCGAAGACAATATGCTTGATGCATGTTCCCCCAGGTTCCCCTCTCATGCCACTACAGAAGCAGAGAAGGTGTTCCCATAAGCAACAAAGTGTTTGTTTGTCAATGGGCTGATAGTGAGGACCCTATAGAATGCTGTGAAAGTGCTTGGAGAGAAATGATGGCTAATTCATTTTCTCCAAGCACTTTCACAGCACTATCCAGGGCCTACATGATCACCCCATTTAAAATGTCACCCCGTCCCTCGGAGTAATAGAAAATACAAAAAGCCATGCTGTGAGCTCTGTGTGAAAGACTTCTGGCAGCTGAGCTCTGCTCTTCACTTGTGTCATGTCAACTCAGTGGACGCTCCCAGACCATGGTTTGTTAGTGCATTCAATTGTCATTACTGAAGGTGGTGAGCCTCTCCTCTTTTTGAAATCAGAGTAAGATGATGTAATCAACATTAAAATGGAATACCCTGTATTCCTTTAACTTAACTTAATTTATTTCTAGAACTTCTTGTTTGAGGCTGACACCTCAAACAACACCCTAAATAATATTCTTTACATAATTCAAGAGGACTCCAATCTTGGGCCGGAGGCCTTTGAGATATGGTTAGAATCTGCAGCTAATATACTGGCTCCTTTGAAATTATATGCGAGGAAAAATGTTGTCCCTCGGCCCCCTGGTATAAAGACAAACTCAGACTATTAAAACAATCCTGCCATCTCTTGGAGCAAGCCTGGAGAACAACTATAGAGGAACTTGATAGATTGGCATGCAAAGCTAGTATTAAGGAATACAAATGTGCATTATTGGAATAAAAAGCCAAATACTACACCTACAAAATTGAAAAGTCATCATCCACAAAAGAGTTATTTAAACTGGTACAACAGCTTTCATCCTCCCAACTCATAGCAGAACTAGAAACCTCACAACTATTCTGCGGCCAACTGGCCAGCTTATTTCAAACAAAAATTATGGATATCTATACCGGCTTTGATCCAATCTTGGAGCGTCCACTATATCACAGGCATCTAGCAGACTCACTGAAGGGGCACTCTTGGAGCCCTGTAATGAGAATAGAGGTCTTTCTAAATTCTCTGATCTCTCGCCCCCACAATATCTTTTGAAGATGCCTGCTGGTTCACCCTTGGAGACATGTCCACCAGTGAATCTCCATATGGTTGCAAACACCATAGCAGAACGGCTCTGTAAAATCATGAATACTATAATTCTATACGGAATCTATCCACATAGCTGGAAACAGGCCATCATTAGGCCACTTCTAAAAAAGACTTATTTAGATCCAGGGAATTGTAAGAACTACCATCCCATTTCTTTACTTCCAGCTCCAGCTACAATCCTGGAGGTGCATCTTAATATGGAAACGGCAGAACAACAATCATGGCTTAATGATTGTCAGTTTGGATTCAGGAGGCATCATGGGACAAAAACAGCTCTAATATCGGCCACTGATTACATCAGGCGTTCAGTGAATGAAGGACAGGGGTGGTGCTAATTTTCTTGGATCTGTCAGCAGCATTTGATTCCATTTCACCTATTCTGCTGCAGGACAGACTCTGGAGTCTTGGTATCTCGAAGCAAGCACTAGCCCTCCTGTCCTCATTTCTAACAGGGAGATCCCAAAGGGTAAAAGTACAATCTTTCAACTAAGGCTCCTATTTACTACCCTTTGGGGTTCCGCTGGGATCGTCTCTGAGCCCCACTCTCTTTAATCTGTATCTAGCAACTGTGATCCATTCATTTGGACTTGAGGTGGTGTCATATGCAGATGATACACAGATCATCGTCACTTTCCCCAAAGGTCCTTGTTCAACGTCAGAAAATATCCTTGGTTGCATGACTAAAGTGGCAGAATGGATTTTTGCTAACTTTTTGAAACTCAATAGTGAGAAAACTGAAGTTATGATATTAGGATCAGAGTCATCGAAGTGGAAAAGTAACTGCTGGACTCAATCCTTAGGTGGTTGTCCTGCCCCGAGGAAGAAGGCTAAGAACCTTGGAGTTCTGATGGATATTGAACTCAATTTTAATATCCACATTAACCGTACCATCTCGAAATTCTCCAGGATGTTAAAAAAACGTTCCTCTCATACCACGATCAGCTCGAATCCAGGTAGCACTGGCCTTGGTAATGTCCAGACTCGACAACTGCAATGCATTATACCTTTCTGCCAATAAGAGTATGCAGTATAAACTCCAAGTGCTACAGAATGCACTGGCAAGAGTTGGTCTGGACATTCCCAGGAAAACATCCGCCAAGAAGGGACTAGAATCCCTGCACTGGCTTCCAATTGAAAGACGTATTAGTTTCAATGCACTTTGCATGGTTCACAAATCATTGCAATCTCCCTACCCATCAAGATTAAAGACTATGTTCAATTGACATTCCCCTAACAGACCCTTACGTTCTTCACTCCAAATGCAATTGGTCATACCAAGAACCAAAAAGAGAAAGTGAGGCAGCTGAGCATTCTCGGTGGCATTCTCGGTGGCAGCGAGCAAGCTTTGGAACTCCCTTGCCCTCAGATCTATACCACTTCTGCTCCCTTTCAAGAAAGGCTCTTAACACCTGGCTTTTCTTGGTCTAGTATCTATCTGGATCTTCTTCTCCCTTTTCAGCATGTTCTGGGATGGCTGGTCTCTAGCGCCTTAATGCCTTAGGGTGATTGTTGCACTTTAGAAATCACAAAACAAATCAAATCAAATCAAAACTTCATTCAACATATAATACCTGGGGGGGCTTGCAATGGACACGCAGGAAGATGGCTGCCTAAATGAGGAGCTCCGCTCCGGGAAGGCACCCAAATGGAGGCAGCGTTATTTTCAGCGAATCCGTTACCATCAATGAGGCGCTCTCGAGAAGCCTGAATAGCGCAGCCATGTCTGGTATGTGGTTTTGTTGGCCGAAAACCTTTCTTAGATGCTTTTTCATGCCGGGAAACATCTGAGGAGACGAGCGCCGGTCGGGCCTCGTGATGTATTTCAAGCCCTGGGCCTCGCGTACTCTTCCCGCCCGCTTCTCTGATGAGCTACTGGAATCGGCGTGTGGAGATTCATGAGGTGGGCGGTTTATCCGCGCCTCACTTTCAATATGCGCAATTAGCTTCTCTGTGACCAGATACAGTCTGAAGATTACAGCTAAATAATTTTGTCAAGAAGTTCAAATAAGTAGAAACTTTCCAGTCACAAGTTATTTTCTCCCTTTTAAGATATTTTTGCTGTGAAGTGCTTTTACAATAACAATAAATCTGTTCAAAGGAGTGCCTGCATTCAGCTTCACAGTATTGCAACAGTTTTATCTTAAACGGACAATTATTTCTGTGATTGTTTCCTCAGGAAAATTTACTCTGTGTAGCAGGGACAGACGGTCAACGGAGGAAACGGACACTGTTACAGAATGGTGGTCAGCTGTGCCCCTCTCACCCACTTCTGTCTCCTCTCAACAGCAGGACAATTCCTATCTCGCCAACGAGTGGCAAGAAGACACAGAGACCCTATGGAAACACAAAGAGGAAAGCAGACATGGTACCTTTAACTGGGTACTCCCGAAGGACGAGACTCCTCCTCCCTTGAGCGTCATAACATCAGGTTCGTCAAAAGGAGGTGGAACCAGGAAGTCGACGGACAACGTTTCCCAGGAGGAAGAAGACGGAGAGTGCGAGAAAAGGAGAATTGAGCGACCGCAGAGAGCTGAGGAAGAAGATGAGACGGACCATGCTCCAGACTCCCGAGGCAGTAACATCACGCCAGGAGGCCAACGTCCTCACGAGCCGCCCTGCCACGCCCCCACGGGAGGAGCGTGACTCGAACAGGTACGGGGCAAGGTTGCGGGTTGGGTGGGTCTGAGTAGCCAGTCTGCCTTGCCGAAAGCCGCCAGTAAATAGTATAAAGAACCTGTACAGTCTTTGCACACCCTTTTCCCTACCACGAGCACTTGAGCACAGTAGAGTCATCTCTGAATAGCACTTGTGCACTCAGTTTCCCTCACTCCCCAGTCCCTCGTATTATTCAAGTCCCGGACAACCCTCCTAATTTCTGCCCTTGTGTTTCTTCTTTTCCTTTGGTTCTGGCTGACCGGAGTGTACCCCCTTGCTGCCTGGAATTCTCAGTCTGGCGTCCCAGAACTATACCAAGACGGACCCTGCAGCCTTTGCAAGAGAGAGAATAATCAGCCGGAAACGGAAAGCCTATCTAAAAATAAAACCCTCTTTAAAAGGACTTCTCAAAGTTTCTGCCTCCGTTACTCCTGCACCAGTTGCCCCTTTAACACTCTGGTTCATAAAAGCATGTCTGTGGGGGTCAATAAATTGAGAACTGTAATTTTTTATAATATTCAGCTTTGAATGTGGTCCACTTGGAGCTGTAATTCAAGCTTGATATATCCGCATTAACGTGTATTAGTTTATTGAGGTTCTTTTCGCATCACTGCAGATATTTGTGTAAAATACACCTCTGTCATGACATCTACCTTATGAATTGACGGATATTGAGTACATGATATTCCTTCAGCTGTCTATTTCTGGGTTATGAAATTTATCAGCTAAAATTCTGTCACTATTTACTTCATCAATACAGAATTACCGCTTCTCCACTTGAGCCTGACACCTCATGATAACGGTTGGCAAAGCTCAGATCCTGGATTGTTTAAACTCAACTAAAGTTTACAACAGTCTATCTTCCTGAAATCCAATCAAAGCCCATTAAGCAAATACCAAGTACTTCATCTCTACCAACAAGTTTACATTGTTATTTTCTATCTCTTCAACAGTTTGCTGCAATGCCTGATAATAAGAACGAGCTCTAATCTTCCAAACAGTCACTATTAGCTGATGTACTTAAGCAATCAAATACTATGTCTGTGAAGAACTCTACCTCACCCTCACCTAATCAACCTCGAACTATTTCAACTGCCTTACCAGGGGACACTATAGACTGTCTTTTTCAAGAAATTTCAACCATTAGTTGCCATTTGACAGAAATGGACATTAACATTTCCTCCATTGCGTCAGGGACAAAATCAATCAGAGCAGACATAGCGCAATTCCATACTAAAACAGAAGGTCTGGAACAATGCCTGATAATGGTGGAGAATAAACTTGATTAAGAATTATTGTTTCTCCGTAGCAAGTTGGTTGATTTGTAAGATCGCAGCAGGAGAGATAATATTTGTTTTTTGTTTTTCCAGAGAAAATTGAAGGCCAGAATACTAGAGCCTTTTTATGTGATATTCTTCCCAAAATGGTTGGTATTCATTTTGATCCAATGCTTGAAATTCAATGTGCACACCATCTTGGTACTATACGTAAAGGTCTAGATACTAGGCCAAGAACCCTCATTGCTTGCTTTTTGAGACATGACCAGGCTAGACTATAATTGACAGCGGCATGTACACAGGGCTCCTACAATTATGAAGGTCACAAAATCAGAATGACAACTGATTTTTCTAGAGAAACTAATGAACGACGGAAAGCATTTTTATCTACGAGGCCTCAACTATGCAAAATGGACATCAAATATGGTGTGTTCGATCCTCCCCATTTCCGTGACACCATAAATGGTGACTCAAGGGACTTTTACAACCCAGAGGAGTTACAAGACTTCCTGGATGAGATGAAGATGCAGGATATGGACACACAACCGTCATATATGCTTCAGATTCCTCAAAGTCCTCAACCTATTCGCCACCTTGCAGATAACAGATGTCGACTCCAGGGTAAAGCTCGTCAGCGCGACAGAAAATCTGAGAGATTGAACCGTACCCAAGAAGATAAAACCTCAGCTTTGCAGACCGTATCTAATTTCACTCATGATCAGCATAGAGACAAATCTTGTTCTCCTTTAAAATGTGCCTCAGATGGAGAGTAGTCCTCAATGCCATGTTTCTCCTATTGTATTTTAAAAATTTTAGCTTGTGATTTCGATGTTTATGTTTCACAAGAAGGCAACCATTTTGCATACTTCATAATAAGGTGATCCCTTCGTAAGCATCAGATGAGTATCATTCATATTATTTCTCTATTAACTTTCTTATGATTGTCATCAAAGTTTCAAATTTAACATTTATTTATATTTATTTTTACTCTCCTTAACCCCTTCGATGCTGATGACGAGCTCAGCTCGTCATCACCCACGGGTGTCGTGTGCTGATGACGAGCTGAGCTCGTCATGGTGCCACTAAAATGGCATTTTCCAGCACAGGAGGGGGACAACGCCTAGCATCCAAGTGGTTAAGATCTATAATCTACTTATCTACCTATTGTATTATTTATTATAAAATTGTACCTTTTTTATATAATATTTACTGTTAAGATTTAAACTTTCTTCTCCATGATATTTTTACAGTGTTTAGGAACATATTTTGTCACTTTATTGCAAATTGGAGATTATTTAATATCTCCCATAAATAGCAACAATGTTCTTTAGAGATAAACTCTTTATCATCAAAAATGTGATTGTAGTTAATCTCCCACTCTCTATCTACATACGTTGGCCTTTATACTTAGGATTAATGTTTATTGCATTCATTATCTTACTATTCATCATTGATAATACTTATTGGATAATACTTTCTTTTCTGCTCATTTTTTCAAATTTATTTAATTGGTAGATTTTTTGTTATCTATAATTATTTTTTCTATTTGCAATCTTTTACAAATATGTCTTTTAAATGATATTTATAATTATGAATGTAATGTATTCAATATTATATCTTCTATGCTATATTTTATATGAAATGTTTTTTTTTATATTACTGACATATATATCCCTCTAATATATTTTCCAGATTCTTTTTTTGTATATATTGCACATGACTGACTATATGTTTTATTGTCCTCGGTCCTTCCCTTAATAGATCTCCCCTAAGGTTAATTGCATTCCCTAGATTCTCACCCCTTTTATAATCAGTCCTGGCCTTTGATACATTTTCCTGGCGGCTGCACTGCCCAAAGCGGTGCTCTTGTGAACCCACACATGCGGTTAAAGTCCTCATATTGTGGTACTCTTTAATCCATCATATTGTAATTTAAACATATATTTCTATTTTTCGATATAACACATTTCTTTTCATTGGATAGTAAACTAACAAATATTATATTGGTCACTGAAAATCTATTTCTACAGAATTCATTTTATTACTTCCATGTGGGATCCCACTCTTCGCCATCTATTAAAAAAACAAAAACAATGCAGTAAAACAATCACCCTAGTACTCTCATAAACATGGTGGCATCTCATGCCTTCTGTGCAATATCATGGAATGTTCATGGTTTAACACATTATATTAAGATGAAAAAAGTCCTCTCTTATCTTCAACCCAAAAAAGTAGATAAGGTCCTTCTTCAAGAGACACATCTGGATGAACTTGAATACAAAAAATTGTGCAGGGATTGGGTGGGAAAGGTTTTCCTTAGCAGCATACATGATGATACGTCCTCGGACGCAGGACTTACACGGAAATGTGGTGTGGCAATCCTCATTCGAAAAACACTTCCTGTTATGGTAAACAAAACATGGAAGATCCTGACGGTCGATATGTCTTTGCTAAGTTACGTATTGGAGATACTCATATTTGTGTGGGATCAGTTTACGCCCCGTCAGGTCCCCAAAAATCTTTTATTTTGCATTTGAATCGCTTGTTGTCAGAGATTGATGCTTCACTATACATTGTAGGAGGCGATTGGAATTTGGTGAGAGATCCGGTTCTTGACAGGACAGGTCCTATTGATAAACACAATGCTACAGATAGAGCACTAACAAATGATATAATTGAGGACAACGGTCTTGTGAGTCACAGGAGTCTCTCACACCCAAATGATACAGAATACCCTTTCATATCCCCCACTCATGAAACTCTTTCTAGGTTGGAATACTTTTTAATCTCTCAAAGTATAGTCCAATCGGTTCAAGAATCTCACATATTGGAAGCATCAATGTCTGATCATTCCCCAGTCTTATTACATTTACAAACAGGGATAACCAGACCAGGTTGCAAACCTTGGAGGATGAATATTCAACACCACAAAACACCTATGGGTAAAACACAATTACAGGAGCATCTTCACAATTACATTTCCTTAAATCAAGGTTCTGTGTACTCTGGTAGGATTATGTGGGCTGCAGCTAAGGCTACTCTTCGGGGGCAGCAGAGGCCAATAGAAAAAATGCTACCCGACAGAAAGAACTGGAACAAGATATTGCACACTTCACCCAATTATACATTAAAAACCCTACCTTACAAAACCGTAAATCTTTAGAAAAAGCCTGTATGTCACTGAATGGCCTTTTCACCTCAAGGGCAGAATATGTTATGTTATGTTATGTTATGTTATTTGCATTTTAATGCGCACAGCTGCTCCAGCGAAGGAGCGTCCTGGCGCAGGGAAAGGTAAACACAACACAACACTAAATCCAGTAACAAAAAAGCAGAAGCATTAAAAACAGGGAACATTTAAAACAGGAAGGTTTTCAAAGCCCTACGAAAGGATATTAAATCATCCAGAAGGCGGATTTCCAAGGGGAGCGCATTCCAGAGGGTTGCAGCTTTCACGCGGAAGGAGCGACCCCCCATCCGACTAAGTCTAAAACGGGGGACAACCACCAAGGCCTGTCCAAGAGATCGGAGTGAGCGGGTGGGAACGTAGGGAGAGAGCAGTTTATTGAGTATCACGGGTGCCAACTCTCTAAGAATTTTAAAAACCAGGCAAAGAGCCTTGAATTGGATTCGCTTGCTTATCTGGAGCCAGTGCAGGGACCGCAGAGTGTTAGAGGTGGGGCAGGTTCGGGGCAAACCTACCACCGCCCTAGCCGCAGCGTTCTGGACTCGCTGTAAACGAAGAATCTCGGCTTGGTTCGCTCCTAAAAGGAGTGAACTGGCGTAGTCCAGCCGAGAGATAATCATTGCTTGAATGACCAGCTGTCTTGTAGGAGCATCAAAAAATCTGAGCAGGGGTCTTAGCCCGCGTAATACTCCAAAACAGCAGGCCGCCACTCTCTTCGTGTGAGTCACAAAGCTTAGCGTGTGGTCAAGCCATACTCCCAGATTCCTGAGTTCCAGGACAGGGGCCGGCGCTGATCCCAGCTCCGGAGGCCACCATCCGTCCCCCCAGTGATCCGCTTCCCTTCCAACGATCATCACCTCCGTTTTTGTCGCGTTCAGCTGGAGGCAGTTGTTATTCATCCAGCTGGCCACCTCTCTCAGTCCACTTCGGAACCTGAGGGCATCCTGCTTGGCATCCCCGCTGATCGTAACCGCCAACTGAGTGTCGTCAGCATAGGAGACCATGGTTAGGCCCCATTGCCTGGCGACCTCAGCCAGCGGCTGCACGTACAGGTTAAAAAGCGTAGGACTCAGCGAGGAGCCCTGAGGGACCCCCAGGTCCAAAGGATGGTACTTGGACTGAAATGGAGGGGTGGCAACGCAGAAGGAGCGATCACTGAGGAAGGAGCGGAACCACTGCAGAGCTGAACCACAAATGCCAATGTCCTGCAGGCGGTGTAGCAGGATGCGATGGGAAACAGTGTCAAAGGCAGCGCTCAGGTCTAATAAAATAAGCGCTGCCGTTTGACCTGCATCGAGCACCATCCGCAAATGCTCAACCATTGCCAGAAGGGCCGTCTCAGTGCTGTGGCCAGCACGAAACCCATTCTGCGTGGGATCCAGGACATTAACTTGGGTCATATGCTCCGTGAGGGCCAGATTTACATGGGCCTCCATGACCTTGGCCGGCCACGGGAGCAAAGATATAGGGCGGTAGTTTTCTGGCCTCAGCGGATCCAGAGATGGTTTTTTTAGGATCGGGGAAACCACCGCTTGCTTCCACTTGGCAGGGACCAGGCCGGAAGTCAGGGAGAGGTTAATTAGAGAGCATACTACTGTGCGTCCCTGAAAAGCGACATCCCTGAAGAGAGCAGATCTTACCGGGTCTGCAGGCGAGCCAGACTTGACTCGCAGGGCCCACTTAGCAAACTCCTCATTAGAAAGAGTGGGAAGGGAGTGCAGCGATGGACAGCTACTAGAGCCGCTCCAGGGAATCACTGGTGGCAGTGTGCTCGGAAACGCCTGGTAGATTTTCTTAACTTTGTCCAGAAAGAAAGTGGCTAGGGCTTCGCAGTGGGAGGTGGAACTGTCCAACTGTGGAGGAACTCTCTTTGCCATCAGGTCTTTTATGGTTTTAAAGATGGTTTTGGTAGGATTGAGGCTATTTCGGAATTCGGCTGCGTAAAACGCCGCCCGGGCCCTACATATAGCTCGATGGTAAAGCTTAACTAAGGCCAGGTAGATGGATTTCTTATCGGCATCATACGACTTACGCCACTCCCTTTCTGCCCGTCTACAAGAGGACTTCATAGCACGCAGCGCGCTGTCATACCAGGGGCTAGCCTGCCGGGGACTGGACTTACTGGAGATGATAGGTACCAGGACGTCCAGCGCCCTGGTAATCCAGTTACAGAACTGGTCATAGCCCGAGGTAACATTCAGCAGCGGACCTAGAGGCTCAGCACCCATAATGCGGTGAAGGTCCTCTAACCTGAGTTTGTTCCAGTGGCGTCGAGGTATCCGCAAAGGAGGAGGAATAGAGGGATTGGCAGGGAGGGGAAGCCAGGCAGACACCAGATAGTGGTCAGACCATATCCCAGGATCAACCGCCACAATCTGGGCATCCGAGAGAGTCGTAAGAAACGGATCAAGAGTGTGGCTTTACAAAAAATGAAAGGGAGGCATTATGAACAGGGTGAACCGGTGGGTAGGCTTTTGTCAGCACAACTGAGACAAAGAGAAGTTGCAATTGCTATTCCAGCCCTAAAATCATCTACAGGTAACATGTTGACCCTCTCTCAGGACATAGTTAATGAATGTGCTACTTATTATAAATCTCTTTACGCCCCAGGTGCCTATATGGATCATGACATCCTTTCTTGCAGAAATAAATGTACCTCTCCTCTCCTGCAGACGATAGAGCACTCTTAAATACAAAAATTAGTAAAGAGGAGATATCACAAGGTACTGCAAAACTTCCATATCATAAAGCCCCAGGAGAGGATGGATACATTGCGGAATTTTATCGTTGGTCAGGGGATAGTGTGGTAGATTGCTTACATGCTGCATTCCAAGAGGCTGAACACACATCGTCTCAAGGAAGCCTTTCTAACAAAGCAGTAATTGCAGTCCTTCCCAAACCAGGAAAAGATCCACTGCTTTGTAGCAGTTATTGTCCTATTTCACTCCTAAATTGGAACATAAAAATGTTGGCAAATATTCTTGCCTCTCGTCTCCGCAGAGTCATCCCCTCCATAGTTCACCATTCCCAAGTGGGTTTTATACCTGGACGTTCTTCTAGAAAACATTTGCGTACCCTAGCCCATACCCTTCATGTTGCCAAAATACTTCAGGATGATGCCATAGCATTATCGCTAGACGCCGAAAAGGCATTTGATCGCGTAGAATGGACATATTTATTTAAAATTCTAGAACAATTTGGATTGAGGAACCAATTTATCAATACAGTATGATTGCTATATGAACAACCTACTGCATTAGTCAATTGTGGGGGGTTTATTTCTGATGCATTTACTATCTGCAGAGGAACTCCACAGGGCTGCCCCTCATCGCCTCTTTTATTCCTACTTGCTATGGAACCTTTGGCAGCAGCAATCCGTCAGTCAACATCTGTTGTTGGTATCGCTCTTCCGGTGGGTGAATCTAAACTTTATCTTTATGCAGACGACATTTTATTGAACATTACTGACTTACAACTATCAATAACGTCACTACTTCAAATCATAGAGGACGTTTCCTACTTTTCTGGGTATAAAATCAACTGGGACAAGTGTGAAGCACTCCCTATATCAGATGATACATCAAAATCAGTGATACAAGATTATCCCTTCCATTGGCAACCCTCTCGTTTAAAATATTTAGGAATTCTTGTGAACAAGGGAACACAAGCCATGTTGACAGACAATATAAGTCCCTTACTTACTCAAATGCAACAGGATTTGGATAAATGGAAAATGTTGGGTTTGTCACTGTGGGGTAGAGTTCAAGCAGTAAAAATGGTCACTCTCCCATGTTTTCTTTACACTCTCGGAATGCTTCCTCTACATATTCCATTACCTACATTATATCTAATATTTTATCTGGGACTCCACCAAACACCGTTTAGCCATTAGCAAACTTAACGCTCATCATTCTCATGGAAGTCTTAGCCTTCCCTCAATAGAACATTATTCACTGCATTACAACTATCCCAACTTACTTATATGCTCCAAGATAACTCTAACACACCACAATGGATACATATTGAAAAATCTATCTTGTCCACTGACTCGAGTCTCTCAGCCTTATATGGGTCAGTTACAAGCCATTAGATCCCCGCAATGCATAAAACCTGGCAAAGGCCCCACCGTATTTTAGGCTTTAACCCACGGTTACATGTAAAAGCCCCAATTTGGAATAATTAAGGAATACGCATTAAAGGAAAAACTCTTTCATGGCCCCAATGTAAATCAGCTGGCATCCTTACCTTAGATTCTACATAATGGTGATCTTAAACCTTTTTCACAATTGGTGGATGAGTTTAACCTTCCTCACTGCAAATAGACAATCATTTACAGCTCAATAATTCTCTTACTAAAGCGATAGGCCCAAAACCTTGGATATTGAAAATCTCACCAATAGTATTTTATCTCCACACCTGGGGGAGACACAAAGGGGTTATCTGCGGTTTATATAAAACTCTTACAACCCGATTATTTTCTCATCCTCTATCCTGTGATCTTCGTTCTAAGTGGCAATTATGTCAAAGGCGTTTCTTATGAAGATGACCAATGAGCGGTTTTATTGGAAAACTTATATAAAGGTGCCTGGGAGGCTCATTTAAAATGTAGCTTATTTAAAATACTTCATGACTGGCATTGGTCTCCAACAAAATTACATAAGGCAGGTCTTTTATCACATTCCAATTGTTGGAGATGTGACGCCTCTGGTTGTGACATAGTCCACATCATATATAAATGTCCCGTGGTTAAACATGATTGGTCCTATATCGGTCAGACTTTACACAATACTGTTCCCTTACATTTACCACTTTCGCCAGCTACTGTTTTACTGCATTATTTAAGAGACTCCCCTACCCTCTCCAAACTGCAATATCGTCTTGTGCATACAGCATTGACTCCAGCTATACTTTTTAATATTAAGGCAGTGGAAAACTCCGTCTCCGCCATCCCTAAGAATTGGTTGACATCTATGATCCAAATTGCTTCACATGAGATCGTCATATATAACATTCAATACCAAACTGAATTGATCTTACAAGTGTGGGGTGCCGCTCGTACCTGGGACTTTGGTTTGGGGCTGTGACGGGACGCCAAGGACCAGGAGCACCTTAATTGAGTCCAACTGTGCCTGCCGGACCGCCCACAAGCGCTAGATAACTTCGCGCGTCCCCTGCTTCGCGTGTGCCGCTCGTACCTGGGACTTTGGTTTGGCTGCTGTGATGGAACTCCAAGGACCAGGAGCCCTGTAATTGAGTTCACCTGTGCCTGCCCGCCCGTCCGCCCGCCCACAAGCGCAAGATAACTTTGCGCGACCCCCGCGAGGGCGGGCCTGTTTGAGCCCGTTTGAGACCGGGTGATGCTGGGCTGGCCCCCCCCTTTGAGGTCTTCCTTACCAACGGCTTGGTAGCACTCCTAGTTAGTGGAAATCAATTGATATTTGATTCTATTCCAAATATATTGAAATAGAAATTACTGCACATGAGGGAAAAGGGAGGAAAGCTGCAGGACTTGGTTACGTTGCTGGAACTCTTGACCAATTTATAACGAGGGCTACATCTGTGCTTGCACATGAGATAGCTATCACTGAGCGCCGTCTTTCTATGGATCCCATGTTTGCTAAAAGATCATCTCTGGGGGTTATAGCAAATGTACGCACGCCAGAAAAACACTCTGTACCGACAGGATTTTCGGACCAGATGGGATCAGCTCCTGAGAGCCCCTCTAACCCAGTCGGAACGTAACCACATCCCTCCTCAGGACCATCTATCCAGGCACCTGGGTACCTACCTGAGGATGGGGAACTCGCAATGTACAAGCATAGGTTTTCTACAATATCCTATTCACACCAACTAGTCTCGCGCCCACCTAGGCCCAGACTAATCTACCCCGGGGCAGGTCTGATTATATACTCTCACACACTGATCTCCCTCAGTGCTCACTTGACACGCAATCCGGCATGTCTACACACATGGGCCTGCAGTCCCAGTGCTCTCATTTACACACAGTCCGCAATCCGGCAGACCTACACACCCCTCTGTCTTAGGTGCTCTCATTCACACACGGTCCGCAATCCGGCAGACCTACACACTGACCACAATCAGTGCTCTCACTATCTCATACAAACACAAGCCACAATCCTGTGGGTATACACACTGACCACAATCAGTGCTCTCACTAACGCCACTTACCAATGACGACCACTTTCCTATGAATACCTTCAGCTCTCTGTCTCTCTATGTTGGGAAGTCTCTCTCTCTATTCACTACGGGCTTGCTACTACAATAATATTATGGGATGGCCAAATTACCTAGCATAAACTTTATCCCTTAGTTGCAGGTCTCCTATCTCCCTAATTATTCACTATCACTTACCTGATCAGGGGTAACATCTGTTCAAACAGTAATACCTGACTAGGAGACAAGGTTACCTCCACTGTATGGGGACAAAAGATATACACACTATGTGATTGAGTTATTCCTTGATTTAAGCGCTCCTACTCCCTTTTGATCCATCAGTTACTCAACAGCAACTGGTTAGAAGAAAGGCTAGCTTTATCATAAAAATAATTCATACACACTAGTTCACTAAGAACTGGGGTTTCTTTATTATAACAATGATGAAGTAAACATACACAAATCTGTGGGATCTCTATCACTAACAGTAACTTTAACACACCGCTGAAAGAAAAGGATTAGACATACAGTACAAGGTTATCTGCGGGGTAACAGGAACTTTTAACACACTGCTGAAAGAAAAGGATTAGACATACAATAGCCTAGGGAATAAGGACTAGATTAAGGTGTAATTGTAAAGGGGACTAGTTTAGACTACCTCACCTATTAGAAGGAAGATTTCTCTCTGACTCTGGTGGGATCAGGGCTCTCTCTCTGTCTCTGGTGGGATCAGGGCTCTCTCTCTGTCTCTCCCTCCGTCACCACATCACCACGCCTCTGGCTCCAGCTGACAGCCTTAGCTCCTCCATCTGCTTTGATGCTCTCTGCACTGCTCTCTCCTGCCTTCTTTCTCCATTCCAGAACGGCACTCTATTCTGCAGCTCCAGCAGACATCCTGCTCTCTCTCCTCTGCAAGAACCAAACTGCTCTGACTCCAAGCTGAACTGACCACTCCTCCTCTCCTGCAGCTCGCTATTATGGATTCCTCTCCCCTCATGGAAATTTCCAACAGAGGGCTGCCTCCCACCGAATTCCTGTGCCAGCTCCAGAGCTCTTTGCGCAACCGCAGCGGCCAGCTGCTTGTTACGTCTGGGCCCAAGAGACAAACACATTTCTCGGATAAGAAGCAGTCCTGACTGGTTTTCCTCTAGCAGACAACAGCCTTAACTATACACTTTACCTTTACCCCTGAAGCCTCTCAGCTCCATCAAAATGGAGTCCCTCTAGTTCTGGGCCTATACGCCTGAGAAGGATGAAATAACCCTTAGCTCTGTCAGAGTACCTACATAAACCATACCAATGTGTAATATAAAGTCTGGACCACAGGATCCAACCTCTACTATAAGCAAAAATGACAGGCCAAAGCCAATAGGCAATAGATGGCTTCTTCTAGGTCTGGAAGAAAGGGCTTAAAAGGGCCAACACAAGCTAGGAATACGTATCCTAGATGTGAGCAAGATTAAAGTCTATATCACTGCCCACTAGGGCCAAAAAGCCTGTCTGTAAACACTCCCAGCCTGCTCCCTCTCCTGGCCTGCCGATCCAGAGCATAAGTCAACAACAAGCTGTAGGACCCCTTCACATCGACGGAGAATTCTTACACCCTACACCATTGCCATGCAGTGTATTGCCAAACCCAACCAATGGCTCAATTATGTGTGCTGCAGAAATACACAAAGAGCCCCCACAATTCAAGGAACATATACAGGGGGTTGCTTCAAAGAGGAAGCGAGGGAGTGCCCAGCAGAAGGGAAAGAAGTCTAAGATCTCTAAATTAAGCAAACCTAGCGATATGGCAATTGAAGAGACTCCTATTATTGAAACCCCTCAGGAAATATTCTCTGCAGTTAATGGTGAGAATATGGTTGATATTGCCACTGGACTGCCGCAGTGTGAAGATGTCTACTGGCGAAAACTAGGTGCCCTTATAACATCGTCTTTGGAGCCTTTAATAGAAAGACTTTTATCAATTGAGAGTAGGCTCGAAAAATTTGAAGAATTGACAACGTCCATCTGAGGAGGTATTAAGAATAAAATGGCGAGCTGTGGTCAAAGCAATGTGCTGGTGAAGGAGGGACTAAGGGGTCCTGTGGCCCATACCAGCTCCAATGCACCATCGATTATGGGCCTGGCTGTGCAACCAACGGATCTTACAGAGCCAAGGGGTGAAGTAGCGAGTGGGAGTAACATAGTGGGCCTAGAGACAAAGGGTGCCAGGTGTAGTAATCAGGGGGTATCCAAGGGCTGGTCCCAAAAAGTTGATGCAGTCTCCAGGGGGAGCCTCATTGGCAAGGATGTAAAGAACTTTCACCCCCATTTAACTTACCCCCTGATTGTTCACCCTATGTTGTTGTTTTGACTGGTGTTCTAGAATTGGAACATGGTAAATTTGAACTTTATGGCCAATTAAAAAACAAGACGATTCATTGGTTAAATAACAATAGACCTCTCCCTCGAGATGTACAATGCCAGATTTTATTTGTGAGAAGAGTGAGCTGGGTAGGTCGTAGACCAAAAAATACAGTAGGGGATTGTATTGTCATTAATTTTAAAGATCCTAAGGTGGTGGAACATGTTTCTTTGGGCTCTCAGAAATATTTGAGATCTCCCATCGAGGCTCGGGATTTAAGTTATTTTTATATCCCGCAAGATTATATGCCCAATTTTCCCAAGTACGAACCGCATAGGGGTAGGACCGGCCGGTCAGCTATACGGACCGGTAGAGTAGATGGGGAGAGTAGTGAGTATCTATAAGCAGTACCCCTTAGTAATAGATTCAGTCCATTGGATCTGGTGGACTGACTAACACCTACTGCTATTCACCTGGACATAATGCCTGAAGAATACGTTAACTTAGGAGAAACAGGGAGTAGGGATCTAAACCAACAATCAAGGCCAAATAATGAAGAGGGGGATTATATTGATCCCAAACCACGCTTATTTAAGGGAGTGGAGGAGCTGGAGAATATTCCTGCCCCAAATGTAATAAATGATGGCAGTTGCGCTGTTGATTACCGCCCAATGGAATCGGTGTCAACTTCCATTGGAATTTGTAGCCCTGGAAGGGTTGATAGAGCTGAAGTGGAGGGCAACGCTAGGTCAAGTAAACAATTGATTCCCAGTGGCCCTAGAATTTTATCTTGGAATATTGCAGGCCTTGTGTCTAAATAAGAGCAGTCGGACTGGGGGGACTATATCGACTCCCACGAGATCTGCCTATTCCAGGAAACCTGGGCCGTAGACCCTCAAGATAGAGTAGGGTATGTGGCATACTGCGAGGCGGCAGTGAAAGGACCGAAGGGCAGACCATCGGGGGGTTATGTATCTGGGTAGCTTCCCACCTAGGATGCAAGATTAAGCGAGTAGAAACACACTCCCTGGATATCATATGTGTCCTCCTGTCACTTAATAAATTACTGAAATTAGCGATTATTAATATTTATTCTCGGCCAGTTCGGGATCTCCCGGTCGTTAGATTCCTTGCTAAATCTTCTTAATTCATTAGTAGGGAACATGTACTTTCTAATTGGGGGGATTTTAACTGCCATTTTGAAACCCTAAGTGGTATTACGCAACCTATTACCAGTGATGAGGATGCCATCTGGTCAATTCCAGCACCTAATATGTATTCGATTAGGCACTGGACACCTCTAGTTCTCCAGTTAACCTCTCTGACCCTGACCTTCTCCCTGAGGGCTTGTTTCCTGGTGATAACCCCCGGTGTCCTACTTTTAAGAGATTTGGTCAGGCTACTGTAATCAATTACATCTTGATTAGTGTAGAGATGTGGTATAATGTGGCGGATTTTAGTGTCATAGCACGTAGTGAAAGTGATCACAACCCCCTAGTCACAGTGCTAGTCTTTCAGTTGGGGGGTTTAGGTCGAGTCCTCGAAAAGTCGCATTTAAACAATTTGGTTGTTGTCGAAGGAGGGAGACGAATTTGATGGGCCAAAATAAACCAATCGTTGGAAACAATGTCAAAACTGTATATGAGTATTACACCTCTGCTGGAGAAAACAAGCCTCACAACAGAAAATCTAACTAAGTTAGGCTCCGATAGCGATCTAGGAAAGATTCATCAAGAAATGGTCCGGGTCTTGGCGGACTTTTTTTTTAACAGTGCCTCCAATAACCAAAAAGCTGGCAGTGACAAAAAATCTTGGTATACTAGGGACTTTAGGGAAGCAAAACATGCCCTGTTGACCTCACTTAAGGGGGCCGATAATGCTTGTATCCAGAAAGCTAGGGGGGCCTTTAAGAAAACAATTGCAAGAGCTAAATCTGAGTGGGAAGCAGATAGATGGCAGGCTATTCTGAAGGCTACTGATTCAAAAGATAGTAGAAGTTTTTGGAACTTGGTCCACTCTGGGAAAGCGGAGGGTAGGACCACTCTTGATCCAAAACATTGATGAGGAAGCTTGGCATTTATATTTTAAGGAATTATACTCAAGTTCTTCCATCGATCTAAGTGTCAGTAAGCTCTCAGTCTGTCATTTTAATTTTGAACTTACATGGGATATACCCCCATGTACTATGGGCGAGGTCGTATCTGCTTTAGCTAAGATGCAACCTAACAAAGCCCCAGGATTGGATAGAATCCCTGGGGATTTGTTTAAAAACGAACAGACAGTGTGGGCATCACTTTTTAATGCACTCTTACATGGCCTTCCAGCACCACCCACCTGGGCAGGTGCTGAGATTGTTCCGATCTATAACAAAGGGTCCCCCTGTGAACCAGCGAATTATGGGCCAATCAGCCTTATTGATGTTACCCAAAAAGTCTTTGGGAGGGTGATATTAGGAAGATTACAGGATTGGATGGAAGACTGTGATTTAATAACTCCTTTGCAAGCTGGCTTTAGAGCCAAGATTTCAACTGTAGATCAGCTGTTTAGGCTTCAGTTAATATACTGGAAGCACGTGATTTTGGAAAGTGGGAGTCTGTATCTTACCTTTGTGGATTTGAAATCTGGTTTGCTATGGTCGACCGTGACCAGCTTTGGGGTATCCTGCAGGACATGGGAGTCCCACCCTATCTTTGTTTTCAACTCAAACGCCTCCACGAGGGTACATATGCTAGAGTAAGATACGGCAAGAATGGCCAACTGACAGCCCCCTTCCCTGTTGGCAAAGGGGTGAGGCAGGGCTGTGTGCTCGTTCCCACACTCTTTTTCCTTTTTCTAAATGGTTTAATTGAGGATCTACTTGCTGCAAAGGATTTAGATTTCCTTAAAATATCATCCTGCAAATTTCCTGCATTAATGTTTGCGGATGATACGCTGCTCCTCTCGAAGTCACCTTTGGGGATGCAGCGAGTATTAACGGAATTTAGTCCGTTTTGCAAAAGGAGGAATCTTTTGGTTAATAATAATAAAACAAAATATATGGTCTTCAATGCCAATTCTATTTACCGCCCACACCCAATGATGGACGATATGCCGCTTGAGCTGTTCCATGTTTTTGATTATTTGGGTCTATCCCTAAATAATAAGATGGGATGGGGCCCTCAAATTAATAAGACTAATTTGAAGGGCATTCAGGCAACAGGGGGAATATTGAATGTTCAGAAGACCTGTATTTCAAAGGTTATAAGCCCACCGTTGGAAATATGTAGAGTACAAGCACTGTCTGCCTCTTTATATGGGGCTGGACTTTGGGGGCATAGCCCAACAAATGTACTGACCCTCACCGAAAATAAGTTTATGAGGCAAATTTTGGCTTTGCCAACAAACACACCCCTAGTACGTCTTAGGATTGACTTGGGCATCCTCCCAGTGGTGGACTTAATCTCGATCCAACCATTGCTCTATTGGCAACGTCTATGGAGCATACCTGAGTTGAGACAGTATAGGGAGGAATTAAAAGTAGTAATGTCATCACTGGGGGCTGTGGGTAGCATACCTTGGTTGTCTTTTGTGAGGGATTCCTTTTGTGTCCTATGGGTTACTTCAGAAGAGTCTTGTGTAGCTATCCCCCCAAAAAACTCTAGCTAAAGCACTGAAAGATTTTACATTGACTTGCCTAATCCAGGCAACTAGAGCTATGAGTTTAACTTAAGGATTCTTGGATTTTAAGTCACACTATCAATTTGAGCAGGTGCTAGATTCAATACAGCCCGCATTAGCAAGGAAGTTGTTTCTTTAGATATGGGACTCTTCCGCTCTTTGCAATAACTAATAAGTGGTCGGGTGAAACCCATTGCCTTTGTCCTGGATGCTTAGTGGAGGAGGAAACAGAAATTCATGTGCTGCTCTTCTGCCCGGCATACAAAAAGGCCAGGTCTAAAAGGGTTATACAATTATGTAGAAATCTGGGTATAAGGAATTACCGCATATTTTTTAGGATCCTAAAAACCGATACCGATCCAGTTTCTGTTGTTGTAATTTAAAAATTTCTCCTTGCTATGTGGTTTAAACGAAGGCATTTGTTATAAGCATTTTGCACCAATTTATTGGGACTTAGCTCAGTCTGCGAGGCAGACCACTTCCTCCTTATTTGGCCCACAGATAATGGATGTTTTAAGAGTTATAGGATGTGTTTAGTAATGTTCTTAAAGTTTGTATCTTAAATTATACTTTTAAATCAATTTATATCTGTATAATTCTATTATCAATGATGAAGTCCTTGCTTGTCATAATTAATGAGGCCTATGTATCCCTGCAGATGTATATACCAGTGCTTCCATGATATTCTATTCTTGCATATTGTTTTGGACTATGTTTTAATGTGTTGTAAATTCAAATGCGCTTTTATGGCTGTAATAGCCGCGATAAAGTTATTGATGATGATGATGACAAGTGTGGGATCCTCTCCTCCATACAGAAAATGTCTATGCCAATGCTCCCACTCCCTAAGAAGCAGGCAACCAAGTATCTATCTTGGCTTCACAAGCAAATTGTGTGATCTTGTACAATTACATCGCTTCACAGTGCCTCCGTTCTCTTTATTATGACATTTGAGAACACCTTGAATTACAACTGATGTGTGCTATACAAAATCTTGCTTTTATTTATTTTGACTATAATACTCCTCCATCTATAACAATAACCTTGTCTGCATAGAGGCTGCACATGACAACTGACTTGAGTACCATGAATGTTTCTATGTTTATGCACACTATTTATAAATTAACACATCTAATGGTAGGGGACCTGCCAATGAGTTTATTCCTGAATGGCATGTGGTGCTTGACCCGGTCAGTCAAGTCACCAATATCTCGAACCAAAGGAAAAAGGGTACTCATATCAAATGCGTGTTTTTAAATGATGAGGCATTTTGGTCTCAGCTGGTTAAAGATAATCATGCCTTGCTTGTCTAGATGTAGAGGCTGAAGTGGCGAGCATAAAGAGTGCGTTTATCACCCTATCTGAGACCATCAAGGCAGCATTACACAGTCCATCCAAGGGATGTTTAGTAAAGAGAAAGGGGATTACTTGATGCAATGTGTTCCAGAAACCCATTGAAGGAAGTGGCCCGATTAGGGTCACCCGGGTCACTAATGACCACCTCTCAGCCATCCATACCAAATGAAGAGTCAATAAGTCAGTTTATTCAAAGTAAACTCAGAGCGGAGCTCGGTCTGCCCAGTCACTAGGAGTGCTGCAGAGGTATTGACCTCAGCAAGCATAAAGATATATTATGTACATTTCAGAACCAATAATGGCACTCCCACAATGGAATTTTCCAAGCAGATGCAGCAAAACAGTGAAGTACAAAGAGTAAGTTCTGATTCTGTAGCCGTGCACACATTATCGACTATTCAAGGTCGTTCTGCCCGTCCCGGCTACTAGACAAGTGAGAGAAGGCCTCTATCTAGAGGGAAAGGTATGCGCTAATAAGAGCAGTGAATTCATTAATGAAGCAAAACTCAACCTTAGAGAAACACAACTCAGCAGAGGTCTTTTCTCAGAAATAGCAAAGGATTGTTTTTGATTCATGATTCAAAATGGTGCCTAAATAGAAAATGGTGCAGCGAATGCTAACTCATGTATGATAGTACATAAACAAAATAATTTCTATTCTAACAGATCCTCCTTTTAGCATGAGCTAAAACATTTTCTAACAAGAATAAGGGAGGGAAGAAGTCTTTAAAATGCCCTCATCTATCTGCATTATGTCATCTATCTCTTTCTGTATCATGTTTGCAGCATTGGTATCATGGATCGATATTTTCCTCTTAGGAGTGAGAAGACTGGTGCAATAAGAACAACAGAAGGGAAGGCATTGAATAAGGGCACAACTAGACATCAATATCACTATTAAGTAAATCCCCTTTTCAAGAATCCAGCCTCAGCTGCCAAAAAGGGACCAACTCCAGTTCCCACTTTACATTCCCTTGACATTATCCAGAATGTCCAAAATGTGTTGGGTAATATTCTTTACCATATATGTTATCCCGATAACACACTGATCTCCCACTACTGCGCACACATGACCACTCTTGGCTAAAATTAAATCAACAGCATATCTGGTTTGTTCCGAATATATTCACATACTCTCCAACTGAGTAGTGATTTGCGTAAAGCAGCCACAGTCATATTAGATAAAATATGGAGCTTGTACCAAAAATATTCTCTGGCTTTCTCAACTCTGGGCAAAAAAGTACTACCAAAAGTGAAAATAGAGGAAAGGATGTATCCAAAGGTGATGCCATTACTATACATATTACCCTCTATGTCAGTCACTCCCTCACAGAATTCTTTGGTCACAGTTCTTTTAATCCATCTTACTTTAGGCTTCGCACTTTTACAAGGTACACACAAAGGCAATACTATCCCAAGTACCACATCGTTCATACCATTATGGGCATTAGAATAAGTCCCATCAGACAAAAAGAAAAACCCTGGTTGTGCATAAATCGATCTATCATAATTCCCTGCATAATATTGGGAATTCCACCCAAAGGTACTGAGATCTTCTGACTTCACCAAAGGGAACACGGTTTTATGCAACACATTTACTGAACAATGTATGTACAACGAAGTATCAGAACTATTGAAAATTGGACAACAAGCAGGATAATAACCCCCTTCTCGGGGAACTGTCAATTCCTTGTAATGCCAATCCACCAAAGTTATATTCTGTTTCTCCATATAAAAATTATCACAGTACGTACTATTATCGCAACCGGGGTAACCCCTCCCCCAATCGTTTTCTATAAAGGCATGGCCCTGAGTAATCAAACCCAAACACTCCTTTCACTTCTACAAAATCAGGTGGCCGGGTATGAGTATAATTCACAAGTGATAAAGGGTTCGTGGTCCATAGACTAGTGACAGATTGAGTGGGCTAACAAGCTGTTCCTTCTCCAAAGAACCTCTTATGTGTCTCAAAGAACACATTTTGACATTAACAGCAAAATCACAAGGGCAACACATGTTTGTTTTTTTACGGGTCCACACCATATTGTGCTGGGCAACAAGAAGCACTGGCTGCTCTTCTTCAGCAACCATTCTACCAAAAGGATTCATTACAAATTATTAAAATGGGGGGCAAAATGCAAGAGAAATATACAAGTTCCCAGTGTCCGTCAGAGACTCACTGGTGTAGGCTCCTATTGTTCATCAATACGTTGGCACTCTTGAGCACCGGAGGTGGAGCTTGCTCTGTCCTAAGCTTGTATACCACATCAATCAGGATTGTATACCACCAAGGTATACTTCGATCTATCCTGTCCAATGTTCAAACAGTGCACAAAGCTCCCATCAACCTAACCTAACCTAACTCTGTTGGTACTATAACAAAGTACACCCTAACTTACACCAGTGGCGTAACAAAACTTGAGGGGACCCCCCTGCGAAGTATCTAGATGGGCCCCCCTCCCCGGCAGCCCGGCCCACCACCTACCACTTTGCCCCACAGACCAAAAGTCTGATATATTTTGATTTGAAACCTCCAACACTTCATGAAATGCGTCCATGTTGTCTTGATCAAAGTTCTAATAAGAAAGTTGGAAACACTCTTAACATATAAACTATGCCATTTGTAACTTTGCCAAGAGCTGATTAATTAACTGAGACAGCAATCAGAGCAATGACAAGGAGAGATCCTATTGTCTCAGGATCCGCCTGTCTCTAAAGAACAAAGAACAACCATGAAGGGTCGGAATTAGAATTTATATTTATGGGCAAACTTGAAACTTTGAAAGGATAACCTAAACCTGCCATTTCACAGACTCAAATGCCAGTATACATGAGTACACAAGCATTAAAACAGTATCCTGCCTACTCCAAGAGAAAAGAACGTGAATTATCTGCATGCCACACACTTGTGACTGTGAAGTATTGTGCATGATAACGTGAACTGAGAAAGCAATTTCAAATTCCTACCATCATGTCTTTATGAGTAGGCAGGACAAAAACACACAAGCAATTGGCTGAGGATGAAAACTGCTTGGATGTTTCAGAACATTGATGCAGATGTGTATCAGTGTGTAAACAATGCTAATTACAAGTTTTAAGCCCTATGTATTACAGACAAGTGCAATCAACACCAAAAATAGCACAAAATGTATAATTAAAACAAACCATATCGGCAAGTACCTAATTACAGAATCTATACAAAATGTAGCTGGTAAAAAAAAGGAAAAAGTGCAAATACTTTCAAAATGCACAATAAAACAATCACCAGTGCAGCAATATACAAAAAAATCAAGCATGTTTTGTAAAACAATTCCTCTTTCTTCTTGCATCAAGGTGGACATTCTTTTATAGTGCATGATAAAAGCAAGTCCAGCAGTATTAAAAACATTAACCCAGGTTAGTCTTACAATTCCCCCATTGGTTTGTGAATAAAGGCATAAATATATCAAAGCAACTGGTAAGCTATAACAAGTACAGCACCAATAATCAAGCCAATGTAGGATAACAATTCCCTTTTTGAAGGCAAACATATTTCAAAGTGACTGGTAAAACAATAACAAACATAGCAGACAGCAGCATAATAAAATCAAACCTGTTTAGACAAACAAATTTGTCTTTTGTTTGTGCATGAAAGCACAAATATTTCAAAGTACCTGGTAAAGCAATAACACGTTTAGAAGCATAAACATCAAACTCGTCTAGTCAAACAATGCCCTTTTATTTGATCATAAAGGTGCAAACTTTTTAAAGTGACATATGGTGGAGCTGCATATCAAATTTAGAGATGTGGACAACAACAGTTGTTTATTTAATCAATAAACAGTACAAATGGACTAATCCTTGCTACCCAAGCCATTTTTATAGCACTGGGGCACAGAATATTCTGAAATGTCACACTTGTAGGAGTGTGATGGTTAGTAGGTATGTTGGTACTGGCATTTGCAACACTAGACGGGGCAATAGGTGTTGCAAGCTGCAGTTACCTCCTGACGAGGGACCTGGCACTCATTTTTTTACAAATTAGGCACTGCGCTGAGGCCACTGTTCACCCACATCGTGGTAAGAAATATTTGGAGATACATGCACAGTGTGCCTGCAAGTGTACCTCATGTGAGTAATGTACAGCATGATGTATAACCTGCTACTGGCAACTAAATATGAATTTGGGCTAGTAACACAAACATCCCAAGCATAGAGGGAACTCGCAAATTTGCACGATACAGGGTGCCACTCCAGATTGTTTCTTAGACTAAACTCTGTCCTCAAATGATTACAGAAGCAGGGATGCTGCTCACACTGTATAATATGTGGTCTTCTTTACCAGACCTCATTATCAGATGGAAGATCAGTCTCTGCTGTTATTGACAGCCTGAGCTATGTAATGTTGCGTGATTCAGATATCAGGCCAATGTGGTCCCTGAAACCTCACACACCAAGGATAGGGGAAGTAATCAGTGGTGACCTTCAGACAGCAATCTGTCTGCCAAATACCATGGGATTGTCTTCTGGGGTTCTCTATTCTAGGCCTTTGCCTTCTTTGTGGGATCCAGGTCATGAACGAGAAACTACAACGTCAGGGGATAGAGATTCCTTGCTGTATTGAGGGTAACCAGTGACCACGGCGAGATCAGTCCCATCCACTGTTAACCTTGTCATTTACAATTTACAAAGCTCATTAATGGAACGTTCTCATTTTGGGCCTTTGTGTATTTAAATGTTAGGTTTTTACCACCAGTAAACCCCAAGGATGACACATGCATATTCGAGGCTGCTGATTTCTTATTTAGGTTGGAGGACTTCATAACTTTGTCTGAGGATCATACGGGTTTATTTGCATTCAGTCCTAGGGCCCTTTGCAAATTACAAAAAGAACTTCATAGCTGAAAGGAAAGGGGACAGAACATGGAGGGAGGACAGAAGGAATTTGTTGAGGGCATTGGAAAATTTTAAAAACAAGTATTGGCAATGCCAATATCCCTGTCTTTAAAGTGAGAAAACGTGCAAACACAAGTGTGCAGTTATGTAGGCGTGTGTTTCCATGTGCTAGCATGTTAAAGCCAGATGTATTTGCACTGTTAGTGTCATTCCTAGTGTGTATTCCTGCTCCACCGGGTGAACAAAGTAGGTTGGCGTGTCTTTGCATCATGCAGCACTAACTATGGGAATTACATTTGATCTGTTACGATCACTTTATGTTTTATTCCTCAATTTGGTTTTTAATTTTCTTTCAGTAGATATTACAAATTTAGATAGTAAACTATGGGTATTGTCATTAAAATAATACCTCTGTTGTGACATAATACAGAGCGGCTCATGCTGATTACACCTTTTACAGGAAATCCTTTTCGGGGTTGTTTCCTTTCTTCAATGAAATAATTTCCTTCGCTATGAGCAAAGCTAATTGCGGCACACACAGTAATACAATGAGAAATAAGAACTCTAGATGTTGGTAAGCCACAAGTACATCGCAAAGATCCGAATAATATAGCCATTCTGGCCAAGCATATCATTTATATGGGCAAATGAGCCAAATAATAAAGGGTCCTTGCGTGCAGCAGACAGCAGTGTCCAGCACACACAAAACATAACCACACCTCCTTAGCAAGCGAGAAGAGGCATCTGTGGGTGTAAATGAACCTGAATCTAAATAAATACATAAACAGCAAGCCTTTGGAAATAATTATGTAACAGGTTAAATCTGAAGAAAAGAGGAATGCAAAAAATGGAGCCAGTGAGAAAAAACACAAGGAGGAAAGATAAATAATGGTGGAAAGACAGAAAAAGAAGATTAAAAAATACAGGGATGGGGAAAACGAGTTTATAAATAGAGAAAAAAGTAAAGAATAAAGGGAGCAGGCCCAGGTTCGGAAAGAAACACCAGGAAGAAGAGAGGCGAGCTGAGGAGCATTTGACTTGATGCACCTGGCCGAGTTTGCTTCAGCTACAAATAGCTCATTTTTGCACCTCAAAAGCACTCGAAAATTACCTGGGGCACAGAGCTCGCGATCAGTTGATCCAAAAAAAGACAAAAATGTCCTGCCCCTATTTTAGTAAGGAGGTCATGTGTAAGGCTGTGTGAATGCTGAGTATATGAGCACAGTTGAATTGGGACAAAAAATTGGCCTGGACAGCCCACATTCGAGGAGTGCAGCCTTTCACAAAACATTGCTTGTTTAGTATCAGGCATCTAATTTTTTGAGAAATGTGGGGGTAAATTAAGCAATGTCAACTTGTAGGGTCAGGACTTGAAATACTGCAAATGTTATAACTGAATACTCATAGCAGTCTCAGCACTGTGTACAATGTAGTGTGATACCCGGTCCCGAACAACTGTGCCTTTGAACCAAATTACCATATAAATCCTGAATTGAACACCAAGCCAAGGGGGAAAAGGGCTGGGTCAGGATCTTTGGGAAAAAACCTACAATGATAAAAAGAAGGGACTCTGAAATCCTATTCATGATGATTTACTATAGAGGGGTTTCAGAGAATAAGCACTCTCATTTTCAGTGGCAGCTCTGCCTTGTTTCTGCTCCTTTCTTTAGGTCTCACCTGATACAGTGCATGCGCTGTCGCTTGCAAGGCATTTTGCTAACCTACAGTGGGCTTAGAGCCTGCCCATCGCTTATCTTTGGTTGGCTTCATCATCATTCTGATTTGCTTGCTTCTCTTTGGTCAGCATGTGCCGACTTCCCTTACTCTTTGTTTATTTGTCCCTCTCAAGAAAGCATGACCAAGTACTTGCGTCCGTCCACTGCTTGTGCATTTGCAGCTACTTTTTTAATTTTGTTAAAGTACTCCATAAGAGTGCATGTTTTTGAAGGCTGTCTCCCTCCTGTGCTACTCTGTACTCTTCCTTACCCATGTGTTTTTGACCCCCTTGCTGCTGTTGCTTGCCCCCACTTGCTGTTTGTGTTATTTCTTGCCAGCACCAGCTGCCCAACTCCTTGCTGTTGCTTGCCCCCTTCAACTCCATGCTGCTGCTTGCCTTTATTTGCTTGCCCCTCCCTTCCTTCTTGGTTTGTGAGTTACCACACAATGTCTTCTTTCATCAAAAGCAAAACTGTAATTGCAGGTTTTGGTCCCTCTGTTAGCAACAGATGTCAGAGGCGCAACTAAAGCTAAATTTGCGTGAGGGGGGGACTAAAGAAAATGTTGTGTTGGAGGGGGGATAATTATTCCAGCAATAGGTAGAGTGGAGAGGCAGTGGTTCTAAGAAGTGGCAAAAAAACAACAAAGCCTCATTAAAAAGTAAATGGTCTTTTAAAGACCTGTGAAGTACTCAGCTGCAGCTGCAATAAGATGGATGCCAGACCAGACAGCCAGCCTACAGCAGCTCAAAAACCAGTGTTTAATTTGTATCAGAAGTAGAATGAGGTGGGCTCCTGGACTCATCTTTGGGGCATGGGAATTGCTTTTTATCACCAGACTTAGATCCAGAGTCAACAAGCAAAAGGCAGCAAATGCGAAAAGAAGGACAAAGAAACAATGGGATAACATTGACAGAACTGTTGGGTGGTGAAAAGGGCAGCGCTTGTTTTTCAGTAACTTCACATTTGAGAGCTGTGCTGGTGGTGTGCTCTTAAAAACTACTCTGGACCCGTTGCTAGCTTATTTATTGAATTATTTGTTTCTCTTCTTTATTATTGTTTTTACAAATTAAGCCCAAAAACCGTCTATGTGTGCCTGGGAGGTGGGGGGTCGCCCTATGGGCATTGCGCGCCTGACAGACATAGGCTTGACTGATATTTAGATTGCTGACCTTTGACCTAAAGGTACCATCCCTCACCTGTCTGAGACAGGGTCCTGACTGTGCTATGATGGATGTATGTTTGAGAACATTATGAAAATATAATGTTGTGGGTTTTCCATCATATATACATCAGATATTGTATTCTTATAGAATGGAGGGAGGAAGTAGAAAAACTGAGGATCTGCCTGGGAAGCAGGTGCACCTCGAAAGAGAAATGCCTGAAACAAGGAAGAACTGACCCACAATAATTGAATGGTAGTAAGTAAAACAAGAACCAATAACTCAATCTTAGGTATCTGAGCCGAAAACCAATTCGAGTGCGTAAGCACTAAGCGCTATAGTTTCTGTCAGTTCAGAGTTTGTTTATGCAGACAAGTAGGGTAGAGGGTGCATATAGGTGGTGGTGCAGAGTGCGCAGCAGGAATTGCGGAGACAGCAATAAGGCTGTACTGAAAGTACAGACAGGCAGTACAGTGTGGACAGTTAAGTAGTGTACCTACATTCTTCTCAGCTCTTTGGTGGCAGCCGCCTTCAGTGATCGGATTCGGGGGGGGTTCGAGGTGTGAGCAGACACCTCTGTTTTGAAAATGTTAATTAACCATTAACCTCGCAGTGTGTCAAGGAAGCTGGGTCAGCCCTGGCAGAAAGGCTTACCAGGTGATGTTTTGCAATCGTAGCCTGGAAGACCCTTGTAACTAGGAGTGCAATCTTAATTATGGCCTCACTCACCATCTCAGTGCCGCCGGCCCGCCTCAGGTGCAGTTTACACTTCGCAAGAACATTCCATATCAGCTCTGCCACACCCTGAGGCTGAAGACTATGAAGCTGCATGCTGCGCAGCATTCTATTTATTTGATTGGAGCATGCATCAGCGTAACATTTCAACTACGTCTACATCCCAGCATGGTGCTCAGTCCCTGCTCTCAATGACTACTGGTGGTGTATTCTACAGCATGATTTCGAGTTCCAGTTTAAAGAAAACTTTTGTTTTATTTAACTATTCCTGTATATGAGTATAGTCAAAGCAATTCAGAAACTACCATGTGCTGAGGGGACCCCTAGAGCTCATGGGGGCCCCCTGCAATGTAGGGGCTGCGGGGGCCTTTGTTACGCCCTGACTTACACAGTCCATCCCTAACTAATCTTTATTCTCTTTTGGTGCACGGTCTCTCAGCCGAGGGTGCAAGTTGTACCTGGTAGCCCTGGGCACAGAATGATCAACAAATAAGGGCTTCTGGATGGCTTGTATATTTCCGGAGGAACCCCTGATTTCAACACATCATCATTTTCCTTATCTGTTTGTGTCCATGTCAGTTGGGAATCGCTAAAATGGGCAAACCGAGGCACGGTCTCTCACTCAGAGTCCACAATGCCATCTTTTGCCCACTGGACATGGCGCAGAGGGATACTGGGTCACATGGATCCAGTTTTTATGGCCATCAACTTTCCTTGCGGTTCACGTTACCAAAAGGACTTGCTCCGGCACCTTCTACTGCAGCTCCAAACTTTTCTTCTGCTGAAAATTTGTAATCAATACAAAATCTCTAGGCTGAATGTCATGACGTAGAAGGGAGTGAATACTGGACCTGTTGGTGAATAGAGCATAAACTTTCTGTTAACTGGCCAAGATAATCAATCAATATAGGCAACTCAATTTCAGAGATCCGCCGAGGGCACGGGACACCCCAGACATTAGCCGGGTGTCCAAACATGTCCTCATACGGTGACAAACCTGTTCTAGAACGTACTGTTATTCTTGTTGACAAAAGTGCTAACGGTAAAGCATCTGGTCATTTTAACCCTGTTGTCTCCTGAATTTTTGCCAGTTTGAGCTTGAGAATACCATTGCACTTCTCAACCAAACCTGGTTACTGTGGATGATTAGCAGCATGGAATTTATGCTTAATATGAAGACCCTCACAAATCAATTGGATTACTTTTGCATTAAAATGACTTCTGTTGTCACTCCAGATCACTCGGGGCAAGCAGAAGTGATGAGAGTACTCCTTTAGGAATACCTTTGCATTCCTAATGGCTGTATTGTCTTTAGTGGGGTAAGCCTCGTCCCATTTACTGAATGCACATACAACCACCAAAACATACTTCAAATTATTGCATCTCTCCAACTCGATATAGTCCATTTGAAGGACCTTAAAAGGAAAAGTAGGTTGAGTAAAGTTACCAGGGGGCATAGGGGACCTTTTCCAGGATTATGCATACTGCATACCATACAATACTTCACTAAGTGGGCAGCTGTCTTAGAGATGTTATCATTCTGCTATATAGGAGCTTACAGTTTACAAATGTCTTTAGCACTAATATGAGCTGGACCGTGGGCCATAGTAACCATAGAAAGAACATGTGCATCTGGCAACATCCATCTCTGTTCCCCTGATTTATCAATCTAACATCCTTCGTCATTCAATTGTGCTGTACGTTCCTGCCACACCTCTAATTCTTCTATTGTGGCTTCACTTTGTATCTCCTCCACACTTTTAAGAGTGTCTTCAAACATAACAACTTCAGAGAACCACCTAGCTGGACCTGCTACAAACATTCTTTTCATTTTTGTCTGGGCCGTTTCTTTTGCTATATGATCCGCAAAACCATTTCCTCTACCTGTATCATCAGTAATCTTCTGGTGAGCACCACACTTCACTATTGCCAATTTCTAAGGGAGTGTCAAAGCAGACAAAAGCCTCAATATAAGGTATCCATGTTGAATTTTTGAGCCATGGGAAGTAAGGCACCTTCTTTCAGCCCAGAGTCGCCCAAAATTAGGCGCAACCCCAAAGGCATACTGGCTGTAAGTATAAATATCGACAACCAGTCCCTCAATCAATTCACAAGCTTGAATAAGAGCAGCAAGCTCAGCAGCTTGAACCGACTGATAAGGGACTTGTAATGTCTCTACTACTGTATGCAGTGTGGCAATAGCATAAGCTGCAGTTGTGTTGCCGTCCTGTAATTTGAAACAAGAGTCATTTACATATACTTCCCCTTGTGGGTCAGATAAGGGAACTTCAATCAAGTCTGCCCGTCCTTTCGTCTCTTCTTCTGTCCGGAAGATACAGTCATGTTTATCGACTTCATTACTCTCGGAAGGGAGGGGTAGTAACAAGGCTGGATTCAGAGTACCACATCTTTTGATTGTGATATGTTTAGGAAACAATTTCAATGATTAGCCGGTAAGACGTGCACTAGTGGGGTGCTGTGTCTTTGTCTTATTCAAAAGCGTGTCCACAGCATGGGGTACCATGACTTTGGGATCAGTATCCAGTAGAACTCCAGCTGATTGTCTGATTGAAGTGGCCACGGCTGCGACTACTCTTAGACAACTCGGGAGGGCTTGTGCAACTGGATCAAGGACAGCAGAGAAATAAGCACACAGCTGTTGCTTATGTCCAACTTTTTGTGCTAAAACAGAAGGCGCACAACCAGCCATCTCCTAGATGTCTCCATTTGTGTTTATGTCCTCCATCTAGGTGGCCTAAATGGCCACCTAGATGGAGGACATCTAGGTGGAGGACATAAACACAAATGGTTTGCCATAATTAGGTGTGCCAAGCACTGGAGCCGAACAAAGCTCAGTTTTCAAGCGCTCAAAAGATTGCTGACATTCAGGCTTCCAGGCCAAGGGCCCATGCACTTCCTTAGTTGTTATTGCAAGCAAGGGTTTGATCAACAAGGAATTGTTAGGTATCCACAGTAGGAAGTTATACCTATAAAAGAGTGCACATCTTTTTGAGTTTGTGGAATGGGCATTTTAACAATGATACTGATGCTCTCCGGGGTCAACCTCCTACCCTCCTTCAACAGTAGGGGACCTAAATAGATGAATACTGAAATTTAGGAACAGAAACGTTATGTCCATATTGAGCTAAATGTAACAGCATTTGAACCGTACTGTCTCTACAACCTTGTTCTGTGTAAGAAGCGATAAGTAAGTCATCAATTTACTGCACCTATACATTACCTGAGGGAAGAGACAAGGAATTCAACTGACCTAGCTATAAATTCACGGACTCTCTGTGCAGCCCTGAGGAGCTCAACAGAAACCAAAGCTCCTACCAGCTAGGATGAACCCAAACAGATATCTACTATCTGAATGGATCGGAATACTAAAGAATGCATTTTTCAAATCAATAACAGAAAATAATTAAGGAGTAGACGGAATCATTGTCAGAAGCGTAGTGACATCAGGAACCACTGGAAACTGGGGACCACTATTTTATTGACTTTGTGCAAATTAATCACAAAATGGTAAACATCCTCATGATCATCAGAGGAAACTGAGGGTGTCCGTTTAAGAATCGGAAGAATGGGTCTATTAAAAATATTGGCAGACGTCTCTTTAACTACTCCTTTGCACATCAAATCCTGAATGATTTGTAGAAGGGCCCATTCTCCTGCCTGGGGTATTTCATACTGAGAAATAAAAGGTAAAATAGCATTATCTTTAACCTGAATCGAAACCAGGAGTTTCTTTATCACCCGTCGCCCATTGAGTGGATGGTATGGCAACAAATTTAGCCGGAAGAGGGAGTGACAGGCAATGTTTAGTTCCTACACTTGGACCCATCGTCATGTAAACACTATTCGGGGAACAATAAATAGTAGCGTAGAATTTTTTCAAGAAATCCAAACCCATCAAATTTTCACTACAACTGGACATCAACAAAAATGGGGAATCCACAGTAAAAGGACCAACAGTCAATGCAATGGGGCGTGAAATGGGGCTTACAACCGGTATACCTGAAAAACATTATTATGGACAGACAGAGCCGCCCCAGGGACCAAATATTGAGAAACAGAACTCTTTGTTGCACCTGTATACACCAAAAGTTCCTTAGTCGAGCCATGCAAATCTGCGGTGACATTAGGACCAGGCTGATCTACAGGTATCTGAACTGGTCCCTCACTCTGTCTCTGGCTATCCTAACTGTAAGACCTCCCTGTGACCTCATCTGTATCATAATCATCATGATAATACTGTCCATCATGAGGGCCATCAAAGTAATTGTTATCAGAATGACCCTTTGAGACTGCAGCAGCGTGAGCCCTTTTGGCCCTTCGACCTCGTCCATGAGGACCTCGCCCTCTAGGAACTGCCACCTTCTGCAGGAGCACAGGACACTCAGTACGCCAATGGCCCTCTTCCTTACAATACCGACACTGATTCAGCTCCAAAGGTGTCATGGTGGTGCAAGGAAGCTATCTGGCAAGACCACCACATCCCCTACCATTTCCCCTAAACGCTTGCTGCAACAGCACCTTTGTCTTTAAATCCTTATGCTTTTTATCTGTCTTTTCTTTTTCTTCCTGATCACAGTGCTTATAATATTGAGCCATATTTAAAATAACAGAGAGGAAGAGGTAGACCAAGTACTCTCACATACCTGCAAACAAGTCGCAATTTCAGGAAGTAAGTTAGAAATGAATCTATGAACAAACAACCGAACTCCTCCCTCAAAAGACATATCCTGTCCACCATAATCCAAAAGCATATCTTCAAATCGAGTAAAGAAGCCGTCATCTTATCCCAGCTTCGCTTCTTTGGCGGAATAAGGGAGTGCATATATATGTAATAATGCAACCTGGCAAAGCAAGTATCTCAGCTCTGGGCTTATCACCTGGCTTCCTTTCCTGATTCCATCCTTTAATCACACCCCATGTACCACCCAGCTCCGCAACATGGTCTTGAGTATGAACCTGTCTCCAAATATCAACCGGAACAAGGAGACCAAAGAACAGTTCAATGTCAGTGAGGGTCATTACAGTAGAAGAGGCAGCTTCAGTCAATTCTTTATAATAAGCAGTAGGATTTTTTCTAGGATCAGGCAAATGAGTCGTAAGGGATAGAACTTCACTCCTCTTCCACGGAGTGTATGCCCATTGTTCCTGATATTGGGCTGCTACACCCGATCTGGTAACATTACAGAGCTGATCCGTTACCTCTGGTATTTCTGGGTGACATATAGGATGAACCTCCCGCATCGGAAACTGAGATACCAACTTGGGACTATTCTCATACAACCTTCCCCTGTAAGCAATTAAAGTCGTATGATTGCCAAAAACCTGACCTGGCTCCAAATCACCAACATACAAATCTTGCATAATTCCCCAAACATCCTCCACACTATAAATAACATCAAAGCCCAGTGCGCAGCCTGATTAGCTATTACTTGTTTTTCTTCATCTCCCACCTCAGATCACACTAAAGGGCCCATGCGCTCCCTAAATTTCGTCCAATCTCTATCCTCAAATCCACAAACTGACGTTTCACTACTTAAAGATGTCGGGGGATGAAAAACCATGGAAGAAGAAGTGGCTGAAGTAACAGGTACAAATGTCGCTGATGCTTGTACCGGCACACATGCTGCCTATCTATTGGGCAAAATGCACCAGGATGGCATTGTATGGGGCAGGGGGACTGGGGTACTCAGGCAGTCCTGTCATTGCAGGTAACTGAAAATTAATGTATTCAATGTTTATTGTCTCTATTGTCTCTCCTCCCGAGTATTTCCACCATTATTTGCCTTAGGAAGTTAGGGTTATCCTACTTTGAGGACACTATAAGGATGCACCCAATAATGCTCTGGTGGGGGGCTGGAATAATGAGGTTCTATCACTGAATACAATGAAAATCGAGGAATGTTTGTCAATGGCCAGTGGATTGTGGTAAATAAAGTATTACCCTGTCATAATTTCTATACTTAAACAAAGGGTCATGCATTAAATGAGAGGCAGAGTCCGTGGTGACCGATTCAAAAGGGCTTTATTTCAATAACTCGAGTTAAGGGAGAATCGGTTCCATCACCACTAAGGTTCAGGAAGGGTCTTCTAAACTTTATTCACAGAGTACAATATTTATACATTCAATCTCGTACATAGGGAGGAGGAGGAGCGCTCCAGGCAGAGCAAGAGAAAGAGAGAGATAAGAGCATGTGGGCGTGCATGAGGGCGTACATGTGGGCGTTCACTTGAGGAGTCATAGGTGAATCATAGGTGGGTGGATACATGGAGGGGGGTTGCATGGCCAGCTGGAACCTTTCCCCTACTTGTGTGCGCAACTTGATCATGACGTGCAATTGACGTGTAACTGGGGAGAGCTGACTTGCGGTCTAGTAGGGAGGCCTTCAGTGTCAGGGCGACCTGCACGTCTGGTATTATCTGATATCTTAAGTCCGGGGATGTATTATCTGAAGCAAAGGTCGCTCATCACCAAGAGCCGGTGTGGGCATATATTTCTTCGTTCATTGCGTGGGGGCTTTGAGCTTTCTATGGACGCAAGCTCTGCAAATCACTTAAACGGAGACAGAAAGGCTAGGCCCTAGCTCTGCAGACGGGTTCTGTTTACCTTCTTCACCAGGCAGGAATGTGATTCTGTAGAGCAAGCAGATAACTGTTGTGCTAAATACTGTCCTGGCACCCCGGGCTGAGCCCCTCTCGGCTTAGCCAAAAGTATGCGAGGTCAGGGATACGTAGCTGCAGCCCTCAGAGTGTCTGGAGGCCTGAAACCTTAATTCTGAGACTGGCTCAGGCTGAGCCACAAAATGGGTTCTTCTCAATATATTAAAAGTGCACAATGCAAACACATGGGCAACATGGGCCTCAATGCAAAATTAACGTTTCTTTCATGGGAGACTTGGTGACTGACATCCTAATGCAGGACGCAAATGCAGAGGCATCATTATTGCAGGCCATAGAGGGAAAATGCATGGGTGACATGCACATACACTAAACGTTGGGGTACACGCAGGGGACACATTGACCATGTAAAATTTCTTTTTCCTCATTCCCTCCTTGTCCCCTACTTTACCCTTCAGGACACATCTATATTCATGAGACCGTATATTTGATCATACAGCATCATTTGTTCATCTTTGATCCTTTGTATACGTGGATGTGGAACACAGGCAGTCGCACACAGGCCGCAAATGGCCGGGCCACACTGCAGACAGAGACAGCAGCCGAATATCATAAGCAGTATCATTCCTAGGAACGACAACACTTTCCATCCCCATGCCGATATTACACTCCAGAGCCAACTGGACCAAGTCCATGTGCCTGGGTCTTGATATATCTCGTGAGCAATCTTGTGGAGCCTTGTTATTGCTGCGTACACGGATGGCGCGTTATTAGGAATGAAAACGCAGCAACTGGAGCCGATCACTCTACAGGCCCCGCCCCTATCTGCCAGGATGACGTCAAGAACAAGGCGGTTCTGAAGAACAACAAGTTGCATGGCAGACTGCTCCTGGGTCAAGTTCGCCAGGGCAGATGCAGTCTCATTCACAACTGCTTTCAGAGTTCTTGCTAACCTGCGTATGAGTTTACTGTTTTGGACGGGACCTATGAAGAAAAAGAATCCTCTGTTGAAATCTGTATATTGCTCCCAGGCTGTCTCAGTCTGATCAATCTCGGAGGAATCGGTCTCTCTCCTGTTTCTAACATGCTCTAGTCGTGAATCTCGATGATAATGGGATGGGGCCAGAAAGACGGGTGGCAGCAGGAACGCTATATAGCATGTCCCACCCCAGTTTAAGGGCAGATGTACATAGGCTGTCTGACCGCAAATGAAATAGGTATGGCGAGATGCTTTGAAAGAAGACTTTCCTTTATCATTAACCTCGACTACAGCATTACACTCGCTGTGTCCCATATGTATTGATCCTTTCTTTCTAACGCACAAATCACCTTTTACTGGTAGGACTGAAATAGTCGGTAGACCTGCATTTTGCATGGGCTGAACATTCAGCATTATAAAGCTGAGGGAAGCATTTCCTTGCTCGTACTCTTCATTTTCTAGATCGGTCCCCTTCCTTTGGGGGAGTCCGTCTTCGTCTGGAAAACATGCCTCATTCATTACTTTATTCAAGTTTCCCCATATCCAGTCACCCTGGTAAACTATGGACGTTCTGTCTAGTGATGACATTAAGGCAAACCATGCTCCGCACGAACCATTGTGGGAGAACGGAAAAGGGACGAGGGGCAGAACTCCCTTCGTCTTTTGATAAGGTGGGAGTCGGCCACATACCCAGCAATCTGTCGCATTGCTGGTCTGATGAGAACGGTGCAACATCCGAATAAAAGTATTGTTGCGCAGGGCCAGTCGATATGACAGTTCATGGGGTGGCAGATCACTAAATGTATGCTCTACGGTGTCATTAATGGAATAGTGTATATGTGAGGCAATAGGAGGAAAGAAAACATGTAGTATTAAGCTGATACAGATTATAGTGATGCACAGAAGCGACAGAAAAATCAGAGTTACTATACATCTACTATGTAATATCTTGCAGTATTTCTCTTTCATTTTGCTCTTTTTGCTATTATTGTCCACGATCTTATACATGTCAGAAATCTTGTTTAACCGATTCACCACCTAGTGGACTTAGACAATTAAACGTCGTCTGGCTTTCTAGATCGTAATTTGGACCTGTACTCTTGCTGTGGAGTCTTTTCTAGCAAAGGGGGCTCAAAGTCTGTAATGTCTTTATTCTTTACCAAAGTTCCAGAGTCTCCAAAGTACTTTTTGCAGTGATGAGCATGGAGCCATCCTTTTCTTCCTTCGACCTTGATCGCTGTCCTCGTTGTTAGTAACACTAATTTCGGCGTCTTCCAACGCGGCTCAAGGGGGCTTGATCGATCAAAATTCCGGACGAGGACGTAATCGCCTGGGACTATGGCGTGCTCCTTGACCTTGGTGTTGTCAGGGAAGGCGGCGGCAACCTGTGAACAACAAGAGAGTAGTGCAGACATCAAGGAAGCCAGGTAATCTGTCAGCATGTTACTGTCAACATCAGTTATTTTCTTAGGCATAGGCGTACCCCACATGTTCGTCGGTCTACCCAAAACCACTTCATATGGTGATAGGCCTGTTCTGGAATGGGCTACCATACGCATGTAAAAGAGGGCAACCGGCAAGGCTACCGTCCAATCCACGCCTTTTTCTGCACAGATCTTTGCTAGTTTCGTCTTTATTGTCTGATTATATCTTTCTACAAGGCCTGCTGCTTCAGGGTGTCGCACACAATGGAACTTCCAGTTATATCCTAACAGAAGAGACAATTGTTTCATTAATTCAGAAGACAAAGGCTGACCATTGTCTGAGTAAACGACACGGGGCAATCCGTATCTAGGGAAGAATTCGCGCACCAATTGCCTGGCGGTTGTCACAGCAGTATAATCTGGGACTGGATACGCTTCTGTCCATCTAGTTAGTGCACACACAACTACCAGGACATACTTGTAACCTCTACATCTGTCCATTTGGATATAATCCATCTGGAGGACCTCAAAAGGGTGGTCAGGAGGATGAAATCTGCCTTGTTCCACCGGGATGCCTTTACCTGGATTGAACTGGCAACAGATCATACATGTTCTTACTTTTTGTTTCGCTGCTGCACGTAGGTGCTTGTTAAACCAGATATTCTGTAACCTGTCTAACATTGCCTTCTCTCCCAAGTGTGCTGGACTATGTGCTGTGTTTATGATCACTTGTACCATGGAATCTGGAAGAAACCATGTTGCTTTGCCCTTAGTCATCCAACCTTGGTCAGTCTGGACCCCTCCTTGTTCAATCCATTTCTTTATTTCATCTGAAGTGGCATGTGTCTGTATGTCGAGTGCATCTTGAGAAGGATCCCTGACTGTCATACTTTTTGTCAGTAACGGTACCTCTGTCTTTGTAGTGTCTGTTGGTGTCTGGGCTGTAAGTTTAGCAGTTCGGTCTGCCAGGTCATTTCCCTGGGAAATGGTGTCTGTAGCTTTGGTGTGTGCTTTACATTTCAGGATAGCTATGGCTGCAGGTAAATGTATTGCTTCCAACAGGGCCTGAATAAGCGGGCCGTGCTGAATTTTGGCCCCATGAGAGGTCAAGCAACCTCTCTCCCTCCATAATACTCCAAAATCATGAACTACGCCAAAAGCATATTGTGAATCTGTATAAATGTTCACTTTCAAGTGTTTAGCTCTTATGCAGGCTTGTGTCAGAGCGATGAGCTCTGCTGCTTGTGGTGACAGTGTGTCTATTATTTGTGTCTCTAGGACTTCAGTAGCAGTGGTCACGGCATATGCTGCCACTAACTCTCCCGAACTCGTTCTCATGCATGATCCATCTACATAGAGTGTCAGGTCAGGGTCTGTGAGTGCAACGTCTGTAAGGTCTTGTCTTGGTTTCGTCACTATATTCATTATTTCCACACAGTCATGTGGTGCGGTGTCTACTGTACTTGAGGGCAAAAGTGTAGCAGGGTTCAGGATGTTACATCGTCTGATCTCTATGTGTGGTTGAAATAACGTCAGTTCATATCCTGTCAGTCTCGCTACGGTCAAGTGTTGTGTCCAGTTCAAGAGAACTTCCACTGCATGCGGTACCTGTACTGTCAGGGGGTGTCCCAACACTATCGAGTCACTTTGTCTTATGGCTAGGGCTGTTGCCGCAACCGATTTCAGGCACGAAGGCAGAGCCTGGGCCACTGGGTCCAGTGTACTAGAAAAATAAGCACAAGGCTTGTGTTTTCCTGCTTGATCTTGTGTGAGGACAGATAGTGCTGTTCCATCTCGTTCAGTTACGAAAAGCATAAAGGGTTTGCTGTAACTAGGAGTCGCTAAAACTGGCGCTTGACATAAGGCTCTTTTTAATTCCTCAAATGCCAAGGTATGTTCTCGTGTCCAAGGGAGGACAGTCGAAGACGCTGCCTCCTGTGTTGTCAACTGTATGAGCGGTTTGGCTAGATAGGCATACTGGGGAATCCACTGCCTGCAGTATGAAGTGAGGCCAATGAAGGCCCGCACTTCCTTTTGTGTCTTGGGCTGTGAAAGGTTAGCAATTAACTGAATACGTTCTTGTGTCAACTGTCTACCCCTCTTGGACAGCAAGTGTCCAAGGTACACCACTTGCTGTGCACAGAATTGTAACTTTGAAGGGGACACTTTGTGCCACTTGTCTGCCAGAAAGTGTAAAACCGTCAGTGATGCATCTTCGCAGTCTGTTTCTGATCGTGCTGTAATTAGGATGTCGTCAACGTACTGGAGCAGTGCAGTGTTGGTGGGCATATTAATACTGTCAAGCTGTCTTTTTAATGCTTGACTGTAAATGCTAGGACTCTCTGTAAAACCTTAGGGTGCTCTCGTGAATTTAAAGCTGCGTCCTTTTAAACTGAATCCGAAGAGATATTGGCTATCTGGATGGATTGGAACGCTAAAGAAGGCATTCTTCAAGTCAATGACAATAAAGAACGTTGCCTCAGAATCAACAGCAGTCAGTAATGAAGAAATGTCTGGAACCACTGGGTATTGTGGGACTACGCATTTGTTCAATTCTCGAAGGTCAACAACTAGTCTGTAAACTGGTGATGCATTAGGGTCTGATCGTTTAAGGATAGGAAGGACAGGTGAGTTACACACATTTGAGTCAGTCTCCACCACCACCCCTTGTGCAATGAGTTCGTCAATAATTTTCAATAAGGCCACTTTGGCCTCAGGTGGTAACTTGTATTGTCGTATACGTGGTAGTACTACTCCTGCTTTGAGAGTGACACGGTGTGGTGTTATGTTCATGTAACCTACGTCAGTCGGACCTTGTGCCCATAGGTGCTGTGGTACATTCTGGAGTCTGTGGTCAAAATCTGTCAACACATAATGACCCTTAAAATCACGTAAGAACAATCGCACTTCCTCTGGAGAACAACAGATAGCTGCTCCTAGTTCTTTTAATGTCTTTATACCAAGTAAGTTTTCTGGGCATGATTTAGTAAGTAGCAAGTCTGTGGTACGTGACAGTGGACCAACCCCGGGGGAGACTGGTTTCAATACTTCTTTAACAATAGGCTTTCCTGAAAATCCCAGGGAAATATTCTGTGAGCCCGAAAGGGGTGCCCCTGGAACCTCGTCATGGCTGATGGTAGTTCTGCTCGCCCCTGTGTCAATCAGAAACTTTCTGTCCTGTCCCAGTACACGACTATGTACATACGGACCCTCTTGATCTACAGGAACCTCAATAAGGGGCAAGCCAACTTCCCTCTCAAGGCTGTTTCATGAGAGCGATTGGTATTCTGGATAGTCTGACTGTGTGTACTGATACATTTGTGGTGTGGCATGAATAGGCGGTGGTGGGGGTGGAAAAGTCGCTATTGTCTGTTGTGTGCTCTGTTGGGTGCTATTTTGCCTAGGAGTGTGTGGTCGTTCTTTTGTCCTGCCTGTAGCTATATTGTGCTTCAGGACAGCACATTCCTTTACATAGTGACCTGGTTGTTTGCAATAATTACAGTTCCCCTTGACAGGTGTCGTGCCATTTTTGTTCGTGTTTGCCGGTACCGTTCGGGCAACCAGCACCTTCATTTTTGTCTCTTTCATGCGTCTCTTTTCCTGATCCTGCTCTTCTCTAATCCTATTCTGGTGATATTGTAGCATTTGCAACATTTGTGAAGGGCTGTTTGCTTGCCAAGTACTCTCAACCTTCAATACTCTATTCTTGATCTGGGGTAGGGAATTCTCTACTAATTTGCTCACGAAAAGATGAGGATATGATTCGCTACCGGGCTTAAGGCCACTATTAATATTAAAGCATTTCTCGAATCTAGAATAGAAATCACTTGTGTCCTCGTCTTGTTTTTGTTTACAGGCTGAAATAGCATCCCAGTCTTCCTTTTTAGTAATCAATAGTCTCGGCAAAACCTGTATTAGGAGCTCAGGTAGTTCTTTAGCTTTGTCACCAAGACCAACCCCCGGGAGCCTGGCTTTATCCTCTGTTTCCAATTCTGCCCAACTTAACTTTTTCTCTCCCACCTCCCAGTCTTTTTCCTTAAGCTTTTCGTAAATACCTGCAGGCAACAGTACTTTCAATAGTTTCAGAATTTCAGCATAAGTATAATCTCCGATGCGGAGAATGTCTTTTAATTCTCGGTGAAACCCCCCTGGGTCTTTATCATAGCAGGGCAACATCTTTTTCATTTCCAGTATTTCTAATTTCGTCAAGAGGGTGTAAACATACACTCTTTGAAGCTCACCGTTTGCATTTTTGACGGGATGTACCTCTCGTAGGGGGTTCTGTCTGTCTACGTATAGGTGCTTTCTGTCGTGGTGTGGGGCGGGAAGCATGCATGTGGTCAGAGAATTTAAGTACTTATGTCGTTGATCCAGGATGACATTAATTAAGTCAGTACCCAGGCCTGTCCATCTTTCTAGAAGTATGTCGTCCAGTAATTTATACAATGGACCGGGATCGGAATATTGATGCTCATACAACGTAATTAAATATTGGACCATGTAAATACCGGCCGAACGCTGTTCGTTCGGCGGGAGGCTCAAGAAAGTCTGGGCCACTATATCATTGCTATATATATTAGAATTGGACACCCACTGGGTGGCTGACCGGGCCAACTCCATTTCGTGTGGGGTGTGAGATCGCTCGTTCTTTATCCGTCGGTTCAGTGCTTTTTCAGTAGCTTGGAATAGATTTTCAAGGGAATATCTTTCTTTTATAGCCGGCCCCTGTTTACGGTAGTCGAGGCACTTGGGCCTGTCAAACCGTCATGCATTACCTACATAATTCATTTTGTCCTTTGCCTCGTCTACCTCTTCCATTGATGACTCACTCTTCTCGTCAGACTCTACTTTGTGTGTTGCTAATATTTCCTTTCGTATTTTCTTCATCATGCTATCTGTCTGTCCCTGTTTATCATGCCGACCGGCATCTATGTTATCACTCCATTCTATCAAACCAGGCTTTACATCCCCGTCTCCTTCGTCTTGTTCCCTGATCAGGCAGTTAATAATAAAACGGAGGATGTGGTTCTTAACCCCCACCTTTCTGTGTTGCATGGCCTGTGCTATACACTCGGGTCCCTCCCCCGTCCTAATGAAACGATATATATTATCTAGGTGCTCTTTCATGTCTGGTAGTGTGTCCAAATAGTCGACGGCCTGTCTTAGTCTTAATGAAATCACGAGCATTGAGCCCTTTCCTGGTTCTGGATCGTATATACAGTGTGAGATTGCTACATCTACAGTAGGCGTTGGCCCCCCTCCTCCTACGGCCCCTTGTCCTACGTCGTCTTTCACGAGCTGCTGGAGCTGTTGGAGCTGATCCGCTGATGGGGGCGGAGGGAAATCTGTGTTTACGCAGTCCGGTGGGGACTCTTCTAGATAAGAGAAAATAAAAGCCTCGGAGGCTGTCGGCTTTATTCTAACTACTCTATAGGGTACAGGTGGTGGCGTTCGCGACCTACGGGGTGTTTCTGAGGGGGTCACTCTAGCTAGTTCTTCTGAGAGAACGGAATAAATACCAGTAATGACGGCATTTCTTTCTCTATCAGCCTGTTCTGCCTTGACCCGTTCCCCCTCCCGCAGTTCTTTTTCTTTGGCTTTTTCCGCTGCTTGTTTACTTCTCTCTGCTTGGTGGAATTCTTTCTCTGATCTCCTATGTGCTTCTTTGCGCCATAACTCGATGGTATCTTTCTGAGAGGGTCTTGATTTCTTTTTCCATAGCGCTTCCTCTACTCTCATAATGCATTCAGAATCCCACGTTCCCGACGCAGACCATCTGTACTTCTCCTCTAAATCCTTTGTGTAATCTACCCATAAGTCTAAAAACAATATGGCATCTAGCCCGTGCTTATTATACATATAACTGACTCTTCTAATATACCTTTCCTGGTCCCTATCTGACGCAACTTTGAAAACAGTGGCATGTTGAAACCAACACAAAAAGCAGGGGGAAAGCAGGAAAACACAATACACACAAAAATAGTCTGACTGAAACAATCACTAACACTAAAACACTAAAACACTAAAACAGATACAGTTTAACCTGATACATGTACTTGAAAACAGTTAACTTTATGCACTGGAATACAGCACAACCATACCGGTCTCGTAAATAGACACGTCTTTACCGTGCCCACCAAAATGGACCCGTCTTTACCGTGTTCGTGTGAACGGACACGTCTTTACCGCGTTCAAATAAATGAACCCGTCTTTAACTTTATGCGTTCCCAATAGTGGTACTCACCGGGAAGCAGAACTTGAAGGCCTCGGAAACTTGATACTGCGCATGCGCGGAACAGGTGGACCTTCGGAAACCTCGGACCTTGCTCTCTCATGGGTTGGGCTCTGGTTGGGATGATCCGCGATCCTCACCGCCTCGTGTGGATGCCTGGTCGCAGTCCGTCCTCCTCCGTGGGCCTGAGGGAGTAAGCAGGAAGTCCCGCTGGCGTGTACACTTTGAAGTCCGTCACGGCTGTAGCAGGGGGCAAGGGCTGGACCTACATCTCCGGCGCGTGGGGAAGGGGATTTGTCCCTATTCGGGCGCCAGATTTATGTGGTAAATAAAGTATTACCCTGTCATAATTTCTATACTTAAACAAAGGGTCATGCATTAAATGAGAGGCAGAGTCCGTGGTGACCGATTCAAAAGGGCTTTATTTCAATAACTCGAGTTAAGGGAGAATCGGTTCCATCACCACTAAGGTTCAAGAAGGGTCTTCTAAACTTTATTCACAGAGTACAATATTTATACATTCAATCTCGTACATAGGGAGGAGGAGGAGCGCTCCAGGCAGAGCAAGAGAAAGAGAGAGATAAGAGCATGTGGGCGTGCATGAGGGCGTACATGTGGGCGTTCACTTGAGGAGTCATAGGTGAATCATAGGTGGGTGGATACATGGAGGGGGGTTGCATGGCCAGCTGGAACCTTTCCCCTACTTGTGTGCGCAACTTGATCATGACGTGCAATTGACGTGTAACTGGGGGGGAGCTGACTTGCGTCTAGTAGGGAGGCCTTCAGTGTCAGGGCGACCTGCACGTCTGGTATTATCTGATATCTTAAGTCCGGGATGTATTATCTGAAGCAAAGGTCGCTCATCACCAAGAGCCGGTGTGGGCATATATTTCTTCGTTCATTGCGTGGGGGCTTTGAGCTTTCTATGGACGCAAGCTCTGCAAATCACTTAAACGGAGACAGAAAGGCTAGGCCCTATCTCTGCAGACGGGTTCTGTTTACCTTCTTCACCAGGCAGGAATGTGATTCTGTAGAGCAAGCAGATAACTGTTGTGCTAAATACTGTCTTGGCACCCCGGGCTGGGCCCCTCTCGGCTTAGCCAAAAGTATGCGAGGTCAGGGATACGTAGCTGCAGCCCTCAGAGTGTCTGGAGGCCTGAAACCTTAATTCTGAGACTGGCTCAGGCTGAGCCACAAAATGGGTTCTTCTCGATATATTAAAAGTTCACAATGCAAACACATGGGCAACATGGGCCTCAATGCAAAATTAACGTTTCTTTCATGGGAGACTTGGTGACTGACATCCTAATGCAGGACGCAAATGCAGAGGCATCATTATTGCAGGCCATAGAGGGAAAATGCATGGGTGACATGCACATACACTAAACGTTGGGGTACACGCAGGGGACACATTGGCCATGTAAAATTTCTTTTTCCTCAGGATTAGAGATTCCCTAGCTGAAGGGAGTTAGGGACATGGTGGTGACTCTGTTAAGGCAAAACGTGTTTGAAGACCCATTCTCATCTATAAAAAGGCACTCAGGGATATGCGTTACACATTCTGGTAAGATATAAGGTGGGGTGAGGTCATTTAGTCCCCATCTGTTATCTCATATATGCAGCTTAAGCCAGGTAGGGGTACCCAGCCGTTTCTGTTATTAGATGCATAGCACTATCAGCACTTTATTCTACTCAGGTATTGGCTTAACCTATTTCATAGGTTAGCTACTGTTCCTCAGTGCAAGGACTGCACATACAATCTTTCACCCTGCCCCAGTGACAAGAAACCGACATAGAGCTCTTTGCATAGAGCTCTTCTGCGCGTTTTATTCCAAGCCTAGATCCTACACCATCAAGCCCCTTCTGATCAAACACTCCTTGTGTCATTGCACTTTTTGTAGTCTTTGGCCTCAGTTGATATTGTATTGATTGTGTATACCTTTTTGAGACTTGTGGTCAAGATTAGTAAATCACTTGGTTAGGCTTTTGAAGTCTAATATTATCTTTGATTGTGTGCACCGCGATTTGTGGGCCTAATGAATTGTCAAATATGCTGAGGGGGGCTAACGTTTCTTTCTTATCTTCATTTTGATTGTTTTTAACTTTGTTATGGGTCTTATTTGGTATTTGCTAAGTCTATGACCATTTGTCAAGACTACCAATATGAAATTGTGCTGTTTTACTATGTTTTTACTATTAATTTGTTATTTGCATTATGTCTTACATTATTATGGTATATATTTATTATGACCAAATAAAGTTTTTGAACTGAAATTTCAATAAATTCCACACAAAGCATTGATACAGTCTGATGTATTAAGTTCAAACACTTCTGTTTGTTAAAGAAATGCATTTTCTGTGAATTTTGAGGACTCTTTATCATATTTCTACACAGTGTTTGCTGCATGATTGACATGTCAAATATGATGGCTTCGCATGTCGTATGTCTCTTAGAGCTAAGCAGGACTCTGGCTCATCTCTCCTTATTAATTTGCTGTCTTGCCCAACTCTATGATGTAAACAAGATAAGATTAAAATGTAAGACTCTAATAAGGAAATATACCAAACTACAGTTCACATCTTTCCAACTTTCTCTCTCAATTGAGTTATCTCTGCAAATGCTCTATGTGTACAATTGTATTATAAAAGTTTCAACAGGATTGTAAGGGTCCCTGTATTAGGAAATAAAACAAGTAAGCATTCCCCTGCTGCTGAGTCACAACTTGACTCTTGTTAAACAGCATTCCCTTTCAGCTGTCTCGGCCTTCATATTTGCCCACCAGCTACGAATGGATATTGCTATTTTGAATTCATGTTGGGTTCTTGTTATTTACCTTGAGTAAATCAAAGGCTAAGTCAGTCATGGTTGAGATAGAGAACTGTACTGCTAGCTGCACACACTTTCCTGCAGCAAGGGCCACTATTCTTTGATGTATCTCCCCAAATTATTTTTACACTAAATCTACCTTTATAGCTGCCCTGCACAATGATTGAGGTTATGTCAGGTAAGCAACATGCCATAAGAGGATCCTTTAGGAACTCCCACAGAGTCCGCCTCACAAAATGCAGGATGGGGGACGGAGTCTGTGGAGTTGAGAAATCTCAGTGAATTGTACCTGATCCCTGCAGCACAGTGAACAGCTTGTAGAATTAACTAATGGAGAGAAATGCGTGTTTCTACAGATATTCACAATTCCTGCAACACACTAAATAGAGTTTAGGAGCTCTAGTCAACACTTTATTAGCTCTGCATAGATTTCATGACAAGACCAGAGGCTAGCATTATACATATAACTTTTTTTGCCAGCTCCTTGCAGCCCTCCAAAGTATCACATCACCAACACAAAAATTCCAGAACTTAGAATGTCCCTGTAGCCTATATAAACTCTGTCACAGCAGCCATCTGCCTCTTTTATCTGCTGCTCCTTGATAGATAAGTATTGTTTTTCAATTGAATATTTTATACTTGTAAATGAAGTTAAATTATAGTATTTAAGAAAAGGAGATGTTTTAGTCGATATCTGTTAATATAATCTGGTGTTTGACTAATACTTGATGTTTTAATTATAGGTGTTATTAGAGATTTGCTGTGGATTACCCAATTAATGAGTTTTGTGTGAGATAGGCAGAGTTTAGGTCTTAGGCAGTTGATGGTATGTAAGGAGCGGTTTTTAGTTTGCTGAATCTCCTGAGGCACAGCCGGGAGAAGGGACCCCCATCACTTTTTAATTCTTTGTGTGTTAATTACTGATTTTAAAAGTAACCACTGCACCAAACTCCTCGCACAGCGAAGAGAACGCTGACGAGGGCGGGGGTTTGTTTGTGTTGTTCAGGCACAATTGGCCGGAACAGAACGGCACGCCCACCAACCGTAGCCACGCCCCTTTCTCGCTAAAGCGCGCGCTGAACACGAGCGCTGTGTCTTTGTTTGCTGAATCTCCTGAGGCACAGCCGGGAGAAGGGACCCCCCATCACTTTTTAATTCTTTGTGTGTTAATTACTGATTTTTAAAGTAACCACTGCACCAAACTCCTCGCACAGCGAAGAGAACGCTGACGAGTGCGGGGGTTTGTTTGTGTTGTTCAGGGACAATTGGCCGGAACAGAACGGCACGCCCCCCAACCGTAGCCACGCCCCTTTCTCGCTAAAGCGCGCGCTGAACACGAGCGCTGCATCTTTGTTTGCTGAATCTCCTGAGGCACAGCCGGGAGAAGGGACCCCCCATCACTTTTTAATTCTTTGTGTGTTAATTACTGATTTTAAAAGTAACCACTGCACCAAACTCCTCGCACAGCGAAGAGAACGCTGACGAGGGCGGGGGTTTGTTTTGTTTGTGTTGTTCAGGCACAATTGGCCGGAACAGAACGGCACGCCCACCAACCGTAGCCACGCCCCTCTCTACTCCCCATCCCACTCCTATGTAAGATGTGCCCTTACAGGAAGTGCAGCGGACGAGCGCAGCGGGCGCGCCGAAGGCGCGCTTGAGGCAAGCTCGTCTGCGCTCGTCCGCGCCGAGACCGGGCCTAGGGCATCCCCCCTGCTCGAGCTCTCCCGCCCCACAAGGCAAATAGATACAGTAGAGAAACACTCATGCTACTAAACCCACTGGCAGGCAGAGCTAACTGCCCCCGCCTTACTCCTCACATTGAATCTGAGGTCAAAAGCCCCTGTCCCAACTGCCTAGGGCGCCTGCCTCATATCAATCCCCTTCCACTTGATTCACAATCGAATCCTGATCAGATTTCAGGATATAGGCATATCCCGCCAACACACGCCGTCTCTAAACAGACCATTAAGGGAGAATTAGTCAGTGGTCTATTAAACGATAGATCCCTGCCGAAACACGCCACTGAAATACAGCTATTGGTCGAGTCCAACAATTTGGACATTTTATTTCTGACCGAGACATGGACGGCTGCGGGAATGGAACTAGAGCTAGGGCCGGCCTGCCCACCAGGATACAAGATCATTCATAAGCCTAGGACCATAGGACGAGGAGGAGGAACAGGGATCATCTTTAAAGAGGAGCTAAATATTGCAACCTTAGATGTCGACACGGTTTCATGTGCTGAAATCCTTGGGATATCGATCAGACATGACTCAGGCCACTGCCTCACGAGCCTAATCTGCTATAGGACACCGGGACATATTAACGCAACACAACAGCAGGAATTGATTGCCGTTATCAACAACATGTCAATCTCACATAGCAAACTACTGGTACTAGGAGATTTTAATCTATGGGATAATGACCAACTACACACGGCCTTTCACAATATCACCCATTCCTGGGAAAATTTAAGGCTGAAACAGTGGATAACTACCCCCACACATAAACAGGGAAATACACTGGATCTAATATTTGCTGCAGAGGATCTCATCACAATGAGAACAACGCTCCCAGTAGGTTGGTCAGACCATCACCTCCTACTATTCAACATTCACACCTTGATTAACACAGGACCTACTAATACACAGATCAGGTCCTTTATCGGCCGTGATTGGAAAGGCCTGCTAAAAAGGAAAGAGAAAGGAAAGTTCAATTTCCGTCACATTGGGAATTCATTTAACCTAGAGAACGACATCACCACAAACTATCTCTCTTTGTGTAAAGAAGTAACTATGAAGCTCGACGATACTGTACCCCTGAAAGTAATCAGGAAAAGAGGAAGACCCTCCGCGCCCTGGTACACGGATAACCTGAAGGCACTGAAAAGGGCCTGTAAAAACACGGAAAGGATCTGGAGAAAAAATTACTCGGAGCCGGAGAAACTGATATGGAGACAAACTATCGTACGGTATAAAAAAGACATCATCGCAGCTAAAGCAAACTATTTCGCCGACTTAATACTCCACAGCTCTAACAAGTCCCGCGACACCTTCAGGATAATCAGAGAGTTATCCAATCCGGATTGTGCTAACAGTCAAATTAAGCCCTCACAAGAACTATGCAATGATTTAGCATCCTTCTTTCAGGAAAGAATTACTAAATCATTGAGGGAATGAAGGGTGCTTCCATCCCCTCTGAGCAGGATAATAGTAACCCCGAGAATAGGGAGAAGAGCGAAGGCAATGTAGGACGACCCAACCCAAAGGCTACTCTAGAAAATTTGAAGGTCCTTACAGAACAAGACTTCACAAAAACTGCTCTTAATACAACTTCAGGATCCCCTCTGGACCCTTTGCCTCACAAAATAGTAAAGGAGTTCAGGGATGACCTTTTCCCAGTATTGCAACAGCTTTGCAATCAATCTCTCATATCTGGCACAGTACCAAAAGATTGGAAACTGGCGGTTGTTACCCCCCTACTAAAGAAACCTAATCTAGACCCGAACTGCAAACAAAACTACCGTCCTATATCGCTCCTACCATACCCTATAAAGATCGAAGAGCGTTGGGTCAGCAGATCCCTTGCCCTCTTCCTAGAGACCAACAACATCCTGGAAGAGGAGCAATTGGGTTCAGGCCAGCTCACGGAACCGAGCCAGCTCTGCTGACAGTTCTGGATGACCTACGAATGAGGGCGGATAGGGGGGAATCAGCAATCTTAATTCTGCTGGACCTGTCCGCCGCATTCGATACGGTGAGCCATGAAACCCTGCTGACAAGATTAAAGAACATTGGAATCGGTGGACTGGCGCTCGATTGGTTTAACTCCTACCTGTTGGGCATTATCAAGGCCCACGGTATTAGCGTGATCAACTATGCGGACGACACGCAGCTGATGATTTCCCTTGATGGTGCCCAGGCCAACTCACTCGAGACTTTCCATACCTGTATGGCAGAAATGACACTCTGGCTAAACCAGAATTCACTACAATTCAATAGTGATAAAACGGAAATAATGCACTGCGCAGTTGGCAGAATCACCAGAAGTCTACCCATCGATTTCTGGCCCTTAGACTCAGGGGAATCATTAACCCCAGTGAAATCAGTGAAGAATCTCGGAGTCAGCTTTAACGACAGTCTGAGTCTAGAGACCAATGTTAATAAGTAGGTGAGTAGCTGCTTTGCTTTAATGAGAGGACTGCGAAAGCTGCTACCCCTCCTACCAGCGCAGGTCAGAGCCACCATAGTTAGGAGCACCATTCTCAGCCGCCTGGATTACTGTAATGCTCTGCTTCTGGAATCCCCGGCCTATTTGAGCTCCAGACTGCAAAGCATCCAGGCGGCAGCAGCGAAGCTGGCACTCTCCCGAGAGCGAAGATCCTCTACCACCCTCGCTCTGGCCGACCTTCACTGGTTACCTGTACATCAAAGGATCTGTTTTAAATCCCTCTGCATTGTCTTTAGGGCAGTACACGGGATGGGCCCCCGACCACTTCAAAAGAAATTCAAATGGTATATACCCACACGGTCCCTCCGATCCTCATCCTCCAATCTTATAAGCATACCCAGAATCAGGAAAGCCACTTATGGTGGCAGAGCCTTCAGCATAGCCGCAGCCCATCTGTGAAATAAAATGCCTATCGACATCAGGAAAACAGACAAACTGATGGCCTTCCGAAAAAAGGTGAAAACATGGCTCTTCCCCAAAGCTTAATCTCACCTGAACTTTAATACTATCCTCCCCTCCTCTGATGCACAGTATTTATTCAGCAATATGTACACAGCGCCAGGATGCCCGTAGGGTTGCAGAAGCGCTTTACAAATGCTATAAATAAATAAATTAGATGAAATATTAAAAAACGAGTAGGTAAAGATTAACGTTGTGCCGCGAACGAGCGTGTCGCACAGCAGCTGCTGGCGTAGAAGGTTGAAAGGTACCGTGCATGCTGAACGGGCTGCAAACATTCAGTACGTACTGTTGTCGACAAGCGTCTGTTGTTCCTTTTGGGCACCCGTAGGCAGTAAGGGGTCATCACACTAATGTGTGTGATGACAAAATTGGGGCCAGATTGAATAAGTCAAGGAAGCTGATGGCTTTGGAGGCAAGCACGCGACCATCGGTGTAAAGTGTGGGACGAGCGTTGGCCTCCCAACTGCCAAACAGCTTATTCAGTCAGCCGGCTGAGAGGGAGGCGTCATGCTCGAGTAAATGTGAAGAGAGGATTTGAGAGGGTGAGAGCCTGAACGAGAAGCTGCAGTTTTATATAAGAAGTAGGAGTTAGTTTAGAGTAGGAAGTACAAAGGAAAGAAGTTAAAAAAAACAATACATAAGCAAATAAATGCATTTAAGAAATAAGAGGAAGAATTATATATATATATAAAAACAAAAGTATGTCTGTCTGTTTGTCCTTTATGCATTACTACACCAAAGGTTTCTGTCAATTATTTTTTTTTACATTCGGCCCCTCAGGGCCCTAATAATCTTTTGAATACTGAAATAGACAGCGAATTTGCGAGCATCGTTGACAGTTATGACCCACAAACGGAAATCGATTGATCAATCTATATCAGAAGCACGAAAGAAAAAGGCATTACAAGCTTCAAAAACAGACGAGCAACGGAAAGCAAGATTATAAACTGTTCGAATACAAACTGCTCAAGACCGTAATTCTCAAACGAACAAGCAACGAGAATCAAGATTGGAAGCCGATCGAGTACACACTACTCAAGCCCGTTCTTCTCAAACGAACAAGCAACTAGAATCAAGATTGAAAACAGATTGATTACGCACTGCTCAAGCCCGCACAAATGAAACATGAGAGCAACGAGAATCAAGATTGGAAAACGATCAATTACGCACTTCTCAAGCCCGCTCGAATGATACAGGAGAGCAACCAGAATCAAGATTGGAAGCCACACTTAGAAATATTTAAAAAAATAAAATGAATACGTTTCAATAACAATGACACAGTGTAAATTTAATGTTATCATAACGAGTTTCCTTGAATTTCCTTTCTTCTGAGATCGCAGCAATGCGCGACGGGTAAGCTAGTATCATATAAAAATAATTTTGATTGGTGTAGTAAGTTTATAGAAGTAAATGAGGGCGCTCAGTCCTCAGATTTGGGGGATGCCAACCTGAGGAAAATAGTACATGAGAAGGTGAAGAGCTCTGTAAAGGATGTTCTGCAGAGCGTTTTAAGAAGGAAAAGAAGAGCAGTGGAATGCTCAGAGGATGAGTATAGGTCTATGGAAGAAGAAGAGGGACTTGATGTGAAAGGTTATGGTAAGAGACTTGAAAAGATTAAGAATATTGAAGTTGGAGTCAGGTTTCTGGCAAGAAATAACAGTGTGCCACAAATGAAATAAAGGCCTTGTGTCCAACGCTGCCTAAAAAACGATTCCTACAGTGGCAAACATAATGGTGATAGATCACATGAGGGCGTCTTGGAGCAGGAATTTGAAGATGAGGTTGATGAATTTATTATAGAGAATTATTTTGATGATGGATGGGATATGGATATGGACAAAGTTGAGAAAGCAAGGAAGGAGAAAGGGATTGTTAAGGATCCTCAGGGAGAGGGCATGTTCAGCCCTGAGATGATTAGGCACCCTAGAAGCGCTGACTGGTGGCCACTGCCTCCTGTGGCAGAATTTTTGAAGCTATGGATCAGGAGGCCTTTAGAAAAGGAGGCCAGAGCAGTCATGAGAGCAGAGTGGTCTCGACCGGGGGTTGATGGTAAATCCTGTATGAAGCCAGATCTGGATCCACTTTTGATCCATTTTCTGTTTAAGATGGGGTGCGACCCCAGGAAGGGTTAAGAGAGGGCGCTTAAACAGTGCCAAGATCAATTACTAGATGTGTTGGGGCCTTTGGGCAGAATTTTGGCTATGGCGGAGGAGGCCAAAATGAAAAGTGTCCAAATAGATAATAAGCTTTTGAGAGGTTGGTTACAGAGGACAATTTGTTTCCTCGGAAATGCAAACGCAGCTTTGTCGGCGGAAAGATGCAAAGCTATTCTAAAGAGGATAAGTCCAAGGTTAGTGGACTTTGCAAAGAAGGAGACTTCAGAGGAACCAAAGGGGCACTTGTTCAGTGATGAACTGGTGAAGGAGGTTGGAAAGTATGTTTCAACCTTCACCAGTTTGGACAAGGCCCAATCATGTTTAAGAAGGGTCTTTGGACGGGTTGTTTTTGACCGGGGTGAGGGCCCGTTCCCTGGCTGGTCAAACACAAGGGTTCAATATCAGTCCCTGGGACGTGCTGCATTCAGGAGATTTCAGTCTGCAACAGGTTTTTACCCCCAGCGAAGAAGAGCGGTAGGATGTGCCAGGCAAGGGGAAGAGCTCAGTTCGCACAACGATCACAAGGTGAGTACGAAGACTGGTTTTGGTTCTACCCCAAGAAAAGTAGGGTTGAGGTTACAATTCTTTGTAAGAAATTGACAGAATTTAACCAAGGACAGAAGGTTTATTCTCACAATTAAAGGTTATGTATTGGAGTTCAATGAAGAGCCAAACAGTTGAAGGAACTAGGTTGGTTGGTTTTTCAGCGAGAACTGCAGGAAAAGATTTAATGCAGATGTTGCAGAAGGGAGCAATAGATAAAGTAACCAAGAAAGATCAGAGATTTGTGAGTACTATATTTTTGGTGAAGAAGGACAAGGGTTGGAAACCCTGTGATAAATTTGAGAGAGTTGAATCAGTATGTGGTTTAGAGACCCTTCAAGATGAAGGGTATCCATATTTTGAGCGATATTCTGCAGGAGAATGATTGGTTAGTGAAATTGGATCTGAAAGACGCTTATTTCACTATTCCTACAGCGGAAGAGAGTCAAAGGTTTCCTCAGTTCAGGTGGTTGGGAGAGCTGTATCAGTTTTCTTGCCTTCCGTTTGGACTGGCATCAGCACCATACTCCTTTACAAAGGTGTTGAGACCTGTGGCCAAGTTTCTCAGGGAGAGAGGAATATGTATGATCATGTACTTGGACGATTTTTTGTTAATGTTTCAGAGTCAAGAGGAGTTGGAGGAGAAACTGGTTTTGACTTTGGATCTTTTGGAAGGATTGGGATTTTTGATCAACAGGGAGAAGTTGGTTTTGAAACCCAGACAATGTTTAGAATTCTTGGGTTTTGTAGTGAACACAGTAGAGAAGACACTAAGTTTACCAGAGAAGAAAGTGGTAAAGATAAGGTCGGAGGTGAAAGGAATGTTGAAGAAGGAGCAAGTCACTCTGAGCAATTTGGCAAGGGTGATTGGCTTGTTTTCTTCTTCTGTTCAGGCGGTTCTTCCTGGGCCGCTTCATTACAGGGCTTTGCAGAGATTGTAGGCAGAACCACTAAGGAAAGGTTTATGATATTGAGATTGCGTTGTACTTTGAGTAGAAGCACTTGAGGAGCTGATTTGGGTAGTTGGAGGATATTTGGATGGGGGAGATGCTTGGAGGATCAGGAAACAGGTGGAAGATGGTCCTTGGAGGAGAAGTCATAGCACATAAATGGTTTGGAGATGAGAGCAGGTCTTTATGCTTTAAGGAGTTTTGGAAAGAAGTTAAGGAATTTCAATGTTTTATTGAAAATGGACAATGTTTCGGCAGTACTTTATATAAATCGCTTAGGTGGAAGCAGGTAGAGGAATCTGACGCAGTTAGCAAAGAGGATTTGGAGTTTTTGTTTGGAGCAGAATATAGGCTTGCAAGCAGAGTATCTACCAGGTCAGGCGAAAGTTGTCACAGGCTGGAATTTGAGGTATCGCAGAGATTTCAGCAATTGGAAGCAGAATATCCAATACTTTCAGAGGGTACTTCAAGGGTGGGGTCCGCTGGACGTGGATTAGTTTGCGTCAAGACTTTCATTCCACTTGGAGCTTTATTACAGTTGGAGGCCGTATCCGTTAGCAGAAGAGGTGGATGCGTTTCAGCAGGATTGGAGGAAGATTCGGGGGTATGCATTTCCCCCATTTGCAATGATACAAAAAGTGTTGTTGATGGTGACGAGACAGGTATGTCAGCTGGTTCTTGTGACACCTTTTTGGACAAGACAGGCATGGTTTCCAGGTCTGTTGGAAATGGCGATAGAGGAGCCATTCTTGGTACCACAGTCAGAGGACATTCTTCTAGGGGCAGAAGGAGTTTTTCATCCTTTGGTTTGCGCCTTCTTGTTTTTTAGATTTTAGTAAAGGAGTACAATTCAAGGGACTTTCGGAGCAGGCTCAGGAGTTACTCAAGGAGTCTTGGGCACCAGGAACTAGGAAAAGGTACTGTGGAGCATGGAAGAAATGGGCTTGTTGGTGCACGGAAAGGAGTTTGGATCCCATGGAGGCATCTGCCATAGAATTGTCGTATTTTGTATCTACTTTTGTTTCAGCGAACTTACCATTCACGATCGCGAGCAGGGAAAAAACTCCACTGCACATCGCAAAGCGGCTTTTTCTGCACTCTGCGAGCTCCGTGGAGTGCGGAGTGCAGAAAACTCCGCCAACTCTGCGAAAGGAGCAAAGTTCACTGCCCAGGCCTAATGTTGATGTGCACCGTAAGTTATGTATGCATAATGACATCAGTATCATTGATTGCAATGTTGATGTATGATATGACAACTGTATGTATAAAAATGAGAATATCGGTAAATATGATATCAATGACAGTCATGATACACGTGCACTCACTCACAAATTCATATCATTGCTGTTGGATTAATCCGGGATGACCACCCATCAAGTCTGGATCAGAAATACATGGTCAGACAGGTCCGCTGACACAAACCCAAGCCTACTGATTGACAGGTCACAGGTGGGATTACACGTATCCTAAAGACAAACGCGCACCTAGGAAAAACCCTGATTGATCCTACAGATAGGTAGTCACACCATAAACAGGACTGAGGAGATTGGCCCCAATAAAACATGCTTGACCAAAGGCATGCATTCCCAAAATACCAAGTTAGGAAAACTCAGGACACAACATGTACACCTCACGTGTTGATCACGCACTCACCACACCGGACATCTGGACACGCACACACTCACTCACACTAGCTCTCCCCCAGGTTGAAAGCCATTGGTGTCCACCTTATCAGATGGCTGTGCTTGTTATTTATGACTATGATGCTTTTCAAAGCCTGGGGAAGTGTTTTATAATACCCACAAAATGTATGTTTGTGCGGCCAAAACTTCTGTACTCCGAGACTGTCTTCGGAAATGACTCTGTTGATACTCTCCTGGCATCTAGTTTAATTAAACCAGCTTGTTCCTGTTTTGCCAAACCCCTCTTATCTTTTAATTTAGTTAAGGTAAACTCATATTGGAGCAGCATTTTGGTGAGCCAGATAGGAGAGATTGGTTTATCAAGCCTGACTACTGTCAAAGGAAGGACCCCGGCCTTACCTGCGCCACAAGATCGGTGAGCAGATACCATAATTGATTTGAAGTTCTGCTGAATCCACAGGGTGGAGGTCCAGCCGGAGACAGCCGTCACTTGGTAAGAGACTACATCTGATCCTTAGTCCCAGTATGTGTCATGTGGAAAACTAAAACAAGCGAGTAGATCACTTTTGTTTTTTGCCTAGTCAGCAATCTAGAGAAGGCGAAGGTAGCTACAGTTGTTTTTTGCTTTAATCCTTGAGCATGACACAACAGGTACGGCCCTTGGAGTGTTATAGAGGGTCACCACCTGAATCTTATTTTTTAGTTAAAGGGAATTATCTTAGGGATTGTCAGTTTCTTAACACTGATGACTCTTGAAAGAATTGAAGGGGTGACTTTTTTGCTTGGACCGCTGGGCGTCTAGCAGTCGGTACGCGCAACCCCTGGCTGTGAGATAGGGCGTAATTCGGAAGTTCGGAAAAAATTCAGACCTTAGTGAAAAAGGTAGAGCTTGTGTTTGGTCACAGTGGGTCGATAGTCATCAGCTGTCCCTATTTCTCTGCACAAATTATTGCTAATGTCATCCGCTGAGCCAATATTGACAAACTATCGAGCTCACTTAGCTGTGTGTTACACGGAGCAGCCCTCTCCTCAGGCTGTAGGTGCATGGAGGAGACTAAGGTTTATTGGATAAAGTAACAATTCTGTCTGTCTAATCTTTTCTCTTCTGGTCTCTTTTAGATTTTTCCATTTTATGAAATATTGATGTTGTGGTGCTGTTGAAATTTAGCAAATTGTGCTACATGTTAAATGTTGTTTGCTAGTATGCACATGCGTTTCATAAAGTAATAACTTATTTTTCCATGAATCAGAATTCCATATTTGCTATTTCACTGCTAAAAATCAGCTTGTATTATTCTGAACTAACCATTACACTTTGTTACAGGTTGTTATTATTTAATTGCATTTGTCAATGTCAAATTGCTAAACGCCTGTTGATGCATTCATTTTTAGAGCTCAAAACCAGTAGATTGTTTCTGGTACAACCTCATGTACAGAGTTTCCCCACTCACATGCCCACTGAGTCTACAGAGGCTAAGTGGGGGGGCCAGCCAAAGGCACATAGGGACAATGGTAGTAGCAACCAGTCAACGTACTCTTGAGGTTGCCCGGTTTGACCTCTGATTCAACCCATGCAGAGACCAGAGGAATGCTCTTGTGTCAACAAGACAGACAACCAAACAGTCAAGACTCCTCTGCTTCTCAAAATTGCACGCAGCTCAAATAGGTCAAAAGGACACCCCAGACGGATTAAAATAGCACACTTTTTATGGAACAGCCCACAGAGGAAAATACTAAAACAAAACTAAAACACACTTAAAACTCACCATTCCATACCTACCCCTAGAAATAGCCCCCAAGAAAGCCAAATGGCTCATCTACCTGTATCTCTGTAGGATCAGGGCAAAGATACAAACCTATAGAGTAGAACCACATAAAGCAGTGGTAAACATCTCCTGATAAGAGGCCAATCCCACCACACTGTAGCTTTTTACTAAATCTAGCGACATTCAAACAGAGTTAGACGGATGCACAGATGGGGAACTATAGGGGAGGACACTGCCCGAGACCTTGTAGAAAATAGGTACTTAGTGGCAGCAAAACCACCACTTCAATGTGCAAACGAGTCTGCCCCCACTTCTGTCTGTGGTCTCCGGATGACCCCTATCGTATTTGGGACCACCTTTTTTAATAAGAAATGGATTCCCAGTATGGAATTCCAGTATAGGGCCATTCATCTCGATAACACTAGGGGAAATTAGTCCAATGGGAGGGCATCGAAATCTAGCACAGACACCCATGCCAGAAAATCTGGATACTGAGATAAATAGGTACACGTGGTTGGAAGGGAAGGGGGAATCCCTAATTGTACTGAAACCACACACAGTATTCTTTGTGTTTCAAAGGTAAAGGAAAATACCACTTGGGACCAATGTCAACTGTGAGGCGTTGTTGCACATACTGGACCCGCCATGAGGCACCTGCACACTAATGGATTTTCACTGTTATTGTGGCAACTTTGCCTATGCTCAAATCATTCCCTGATAGCCGGGCCTCTGTGCCCTTGTAACCATATACACCACAGCCCTGGTCATCACTGGAGAAGAAACATCTGCTAAAGAAGACAACAGCTATGTTGCATCAGGCTCGAAGAAGAACTGCTTATTATTATGGTTGGGCTCAGTACAGGGCCATTCCAGGAGAATTCAGACTGTTTATGGACACTCAAATCAATGCAGGAGGGTCCATACTAGGGGTGGGCGGCCAGCTACGCTCCGTGCACGGAGTGTGCGTAGTGCCGCCTACTCCGCATTTTGCGGAGCTGGCGGAGCCAGGCGGCACTACGCACGCTCCGCAGACGGAGCGTAGCTGGCCGCCACCCGCCTCCCTCCCGCCCTCCCTAAATACTTTCAAATAAAGGAATGCAATAATTTAAAAAGCACTTACCTTGCCGCCGCTGCCCGCCGCGTCCCCGGGGCTCGTTATCTTCCGTCTTCCGTCTTCTTCAGTAATGCGCATGCGCGGCCGCCCGCGCATGCGCATTTTCACGAGAAAATGCGCATGCGCGGCCGCCCGCGCATGCGCATTACTAAAGAAGACGGAAGATAGCGAGCCCCGGGGACGCGGCGGGCAGCGGCGGCAAGGTAAGTGCTTTTTAAATTATTTCATTCCTTTATTTTAAAGTATTTAGGGAGGGCGGGAGGGAGGCGGGTGGCGGGGCTGGCGGCCAGTGGTTTTGCGGAGTGGGGCTACGCGGAGTGCGGAGGTGGGCGTAGTTTCTCGCCCACTTTGCGTAGCTCCGCGAAGCCCCACTCCGCCAACTCCGCCCAGGGCTAGTCCATACCATTCTTAACAGTACAAACAAAAGCAAATGCCCACTGGTTACAAATTACCAGGTGGGAAAGGTTGCAAATAATCAGTGACACTGAGCTCAGCCTTAATGCTATTGTAAAAGAACTGAGAGCCGTACGCCGTATGGTGATGCAACATTGGTATGTGTTGGACTTGATGGCCAGGATAAAGAGAGGGTTGTATGCTAAGATGGGAGCTTCCTGGTTTACTTTTATCCCTGGAACCGACATGGACAATGGCTCTTGCCATCCAAGGACTGCATCATCTACAAATGGACATGAAGAAGGAGGGGGTTAACCCTGAAAAGGACTGGTTTCATGGTCTCTTTGCCTGGTTCCCCCTATGGGTGACCAGGCTGTGCACATCGCTGCTGCCTGTTGTCATGGTTGTACTATCACTGTGTGGTTTCCTACAGGAGGGGGTTTCCAGCTTTAAAAACGCAGTTTGCAAACTAGGTAGTGTGCAAATAGCTAGGTATGGGATAACTGGTACTACAGCAACACACACCGTTTCAAATAATGTGACTGTCTTCAATTACAAGTAAAATGATGGAGTTGAAAATTGCACCAGAGGGGGGAGTGTTGAGATCAATATGACGATAGCAATGTGCACCCTGATGTATGCACACAAAGCAGCAGCAGTACCAATAAATGCAATATTGATGTACGCTATTATCTGCAGGCACCATGATGTCAATGCCAGTAAATATAATACTGATGTACACTGTAACCTATGCATGCACATTGATGTCAATGCCGGTAAATCCAATGTCGAAGCACACCATAACTTATGAACACATAATGATGTCAGTCTCAGTGAATGCAATGTTGATGTACGATGTGACAACTGTACGTGTAATAATGAGAAAATCAGTAAATATGATATCAATGGCTGGCATGTTACACATGCACTCACTCGTCAACTTGTTTCATTGTTGTTAAATTCATTCGACACAACCTCCCCATCAACTCCGAGTCAGAGATACGTGGTCAGACAGGCCCAACAACCCAAATCCAAGCCTACTGATTGACAGGTCGCAGGTGGGGTTACACTTAGCCTACAGACAAACATGCACCAAGGGAAAAAACCATGATTGATCCCACAGGTAGGTAGTCACACCCCAATTCTGACTAGGGAGATTGGTGCCAATGAAAAACACATTTGGGCAAAGGCGTGCGTTATCAAAATACCACAAAGTTAGATGCCACATGTAGTCAGGAACACTCAGCCAATCAAGACACAGCATTTACACTACATGTGAGCCAGTGAGTGCATGTCGGAATGTCCAGTGAGGTGATCATGCCCTCACCACATCGGACATCCAAACATGCACCCACTGGCTCACGCTAGCTCTCCATGAGGTCAAGAGCTATCTGTGCCCCCCTTATCTGATGGTTGTACTTGTTGTTTATGATGATGCTTTTCAAAGAATGAGGAAGTGTTTTATGCCACCCACAAAATGTATATATATATGCGCCCTAAACTTCTGAACTCCGAGAATGTCTTCTGACGCACCTCTGTTGATACTCTCCAAGCCGCTATGTTTAATTACACCAACATGCTCCTGTTTTGCCAAACGTCTCTTGTCTTTTCATTTATTTAAGCTAAATTCATATTGGAGCAACAATACATTCTTAAGGTTGAAATCAAGCAGGTTCGGATGAGTACAATTGGCTAGCCTTCAGCAGAACATAAACTTAAACACTTGACAATGGGCTTATGCTCAGCTCTATCAAGAAGCTTGCAACAACCTTCAATGAGTTTAATTTTAGAGGCCTGTCTAGTTACCTTGTCAACAAGATCAAAGCATTGCAGTTTATTTTCAATTCTCATCTTACTTTCAAATAACGAGCTACTGACAAAACACTCACGCTATTACATCGAAACTTTCGCAACTTTTTTGAGGAAAAGGAGAGAGTCACAATCTCACATGCTCACACTTTGCTAACTCCACATTTTGAAAACAGCATCATGTTTAGAGGCTTGGTGTACATTTGCAAATGAGTACATCTAGTTGAACAGGGCACTGGATCAACATGGTTTTATGGTATTCTCGAATGGATCATTGATGTCTGCTAAGTCACGTTTGGAATACATATGGTCCATTGAAAGGAGGTCACTGAAGGAAACCCATGAAAGTCATCGGACCAAAACTGTGGAATGTTCATCTCCTGTTATTGAGATAGACTTTGGCTATGAAACTGTTCACAAAGAGACTGGAACACAATGATACACCATCTCTACACTCTCGCCATACTAAATACACTAACCACCTTAATACCACCCGAGGCTTAGTGCCCTATAAAGTTTTATATTTGGATATGAAAGTGCAGTGGGAGTAGGAAAGGACTTAAAAGAGGTGGATGTGTAGTTCGAGAAATGCAGAAGGAAGTTGGGGACTGCAGTAGAGGGCCTTGGCATTCAAGAGCCAATGTTAAGGATGCAGGAGGGTTCTTAGGATTCAGAAGAGAAGCCAGGACTGCAAGATCATGGTGCTATCATGGCAGAGCAATAGGCATGTAGTAATTCGTTTCCTGCCTGGGTTGACGTTTCTGTGAATTCTCAACTTCATGACTGAGGAATTATGCTTCTTCAGATATTACAGTTAATACTGCCTCCGGAGCATTGCATTGGAAGTTGCTGATGTTTAAGGCTTGCCAGGGGCCTAAAACAGCTCTCCATAAATGCAAGTGGTACTCATCAAGAGCTGAAGCCCATTGGCTCCTCTGTACCATTGCAGCATTCCCACTCCAAAATCAGGGCCAGCCCATCTATGACAAGTTCCTTTTCATATGGAAATGATTCTTCGTTTTAGTTGAAGATGCACAAGATCAGAGTGTAAGCTGCCACTGGAATATAAACTCTGGGGTTCAAATTAGCAGCAAAAGGGAACGAGCCATGCTCAATCATTGCTAGATTCCTGCCCAGCTTCCCTGTGGCTTTTCATGCAGTAATCCTAAACAAATTAATAGGATAACCAGTTTCCTCCGAGTAATTATGGACAATGTTTCTACTGGAAGACTCTTGAGTGACAACCTAAGTTTTCTTTTTCTTCTATCCAACTATTTAGACTAAGACCTGAAAGCAATGATTAGTAGGTGAAAGTCCAGAAATGGAGACAATGTCAATGACCTAGAGTGAGGTGATCATCTTAATTTAGAGGCTACAGTTACATTGAGATGATCGTAATATGTGCAAATGTTTCAAGTTTGAATTTCAAACGTTTTCATAGTATTTTAACTCTTTATCCTAATACTACTTCATATTATCGAGGGCGCTAGTTCACAAGTTAGCTTGCAGGTATAATGTGTGCTTAAAATTGATGACCAGTGTAGTTTTCTTATTGGCAATGAGCCATTTCACAAGTTTCTCGTTGATTTATAGATTACTAGACTTTTTCTTAGCAGAAATGGGAACAAGGTGGCCTAGCATTACGCCAATTTAGACTGCTAAAAACAGGGCCTTATGGAATGTCTCAAACAACGAATGGATTTCCATCTATCAGCTTCAGTATCACGTACTTTCCGAAAGAAAGAATATTTTTAAGCACCCCCATCATCATAAAAAACAGACAAATTTGGCCATTGATGCTCTGCTAACACAAAGACAAACCTAGTTAACTACAGAGTGAAAGTATCCACGCTTAAAATGGATGGAGCAGAGAAGGGCCAACCAACAAAGGTATGTATTAGCAAATAGTGCTAACAGAACAATTTAAATAGCCCGCAACTAGGTAACAGAATACAAAGAACAAGCATTTGCAATGCAATAGGGCAAGAGTTTGAGCTAATGGCATTGTAAATGACAATGCCTTTTATTTATGTGTTGTTTCTAAAACAGATAAATATTAGTCATTGCCTTTTACAAACTCTCTTAAATGCAAGCCCTATTGTATTACAAATGTGTTCGGTGCCCTTGCCATAAAATGTTTTAAAAAGCTTTAGGAGAGAGCGTGTCCTGCCTGCAACATCATCCAGGACAAATCTATTTGAGAAAATAGTGCTCAGAGGCTATAATTAAAGCCTACAGAGTAACAACACACGTAACAGGGGGTGTCGACATGGGAGGTTACAAAATGAAACAAGGCGGTACTAAGGAGGGACTACTAAGCCTATTGACCAATGAACAGCCACTGTTTACACTGGACAATGACACTAGCCAATGAAAAATATGGGCGGAGAGTGGGCGGAGCTTCAAGTCCTTACCTGAATACAGCATGCCTTGCAGAGCAGCGCATGCACTGCACAGGCTCGAATTAACAAAATTGGGTGCTACCTCCGACTCTTACTGGTCTGTCCAGGACTGTAATGAGTTTCCAAATAAACATGATTTGTCAGGGGTGGGGGAAGGGGAGGAGGGTGAGAAGGTATGACGGGAAAAACAAAACCCTCTCTAGCCTTGCAAATCCGGGCCAAGGAGGAATGTAGCTAATGTGGCTGCTCTTGCTCAAAGGCTCAGGAGAATTGCTTGCTTCCTTCTTTAGAGTTGCCAGGAAATGGTAAATTAAGCCTCCTCCCTGCTGTCACGCTGAAGAGGGAGAGGGAGAGGGAATTATTTACCTTCCTGCATTGTCCAGTGCGGGAGAGAAATATTTCTGACTGTCCCGTCCATTTACAACCCTCAGATTTGTGGTATACAAAAGCTCAAAAGGTTTGGCTGTTGTCAGGCTTGATGGCTACCATAGTTCCCCTGCATTCACAAAGTGTGGGGAAAAGTTCTCACACTCCTGCTGTGTCTAAGGTTAGCAGGTGATTGCTAGTCCTGCATCCTTGCTCAAAGTGTGAGCAAATGTAAGCCCCAAAATAACATGTGGAGAACAGCTAGAAGATGTTCCAGTCCCCACCAAAGTTGTAGGACAAGGAGGACCGGAGGAGGTCACAGTAACAACCCCCACCACCTATCTTTTGTTGGCAGGCATCTAGGTACACAACACAAAATATTAATTTGCCCTTGGCACTTGGGCAAAGTAGAGAGAGGGAAAAGCATTACCCTTCTTGTTCATCTTCCTCAGCTCAGTCCTCACAATATGTACTCTCTGTTAAAAGGGTACAGATAACACTACTAGTAAATCCTAATTTGAGCTTGTGCCAATATATATGGCCCTATACTAATCTCTTCCTGTTCACCACCCTATATACTTTGGCTCACCCTCCTCTCGTCCTGTTTTTTCGCTATATGCTCTGTATGAATGGAAAATATTCATCTCTATGCAGTAAGGAATATTTATTTCATATATATAGTGTTCATTTAACATTCTAAGATTCTCTATTAAAATTTCTTATTAAGGTAAATGGGTCTCCTCTAGGGGCCTTATTTTGCATCCCATCTAATTTTTTTGCCAGGCTGAGATGTGATGCCTTAGATGCACATAATTTTCATTAAAAACGAGTTTGAGCTATTGGCATTGTAAATGATGGGGCCGGATGTAGGTAGGCAAATACCGGTCGGTAACGGCCGAAATTCGGTAATTTCGGCCGTTACCGACCGGTATTTGGAAAATGAGATGTAGGGCCACCTAAAATACAGATTCGGTAATGTTACCGAATCGGTAATTTCACCGATTCTGTAAAATTACCGAATCTGTATTTTGCGATGTAGGTAGCACTGTAATCAGTGCTACAGGGCTTTCAGAATTTGTTATTTACCACCAACTAGAAGTTGGTGGTAAATAATGAAAAGCCTTGAAAAAGCATTTTTTTTGCTTTTCAAACGCTGCCATGTTGCAGACATACATGCCCTTAGGGCATGTATGTCTGCAACATGTGCACCCATACTCGATTGAGGGGTGCAACAGGGTGTCAAAGTGACACCCTGCCACCCTTCAATGTTTCCCCCAATTACAGAATCGGTATTTACCGATTCGATAAATGACATTCATTCCTATGGGCCTACAGGCCCATAGGAATGAATGGCAATTACCGAATCGGTAAATACCAATTCGGCAGAGACGGCTCGTGGAGGGAGTTACGGTGGGGCAGGAGGGCGGGGAGGGGGAGGGGCAGGGTGGAGGTTGCTAAAAACCGGCATATGGATAATTGCAGGTAAGTAAACAATTTAATTAATAAAACGAATTTCGTAGTCCGCCTTGCATCACAAAATGCAATGCAGTGCGAGCTACGAAATTCGTTTTATTAATTAAATTGTTTACTTACCTGCAATTATCCATATGCCGGTTTTTAGCAACCTCCACCCTGCCCCTCCCCCTCCCCGCCCTCCTGCCCCACCGTAACTCCCTCCACGAGCCGTCGCTGCAATTCGGTAATTACCGAATCTTACCGATTCTGTATTTTAAAAATAGAAGTTACCTACATCCCATTTACCTACTCTTAAATACCGAATCGGTATGAATCGGTATTTAAGAGTAGGTAAATCGAGATGACCTACATCGGGCCCCATGTCTTTTATATATGTTTTGGCTTTTTAAAAAATAAATAAAAGGCATAGTTATTTACAATGCTAATAGCTTAAATTTTCGCAATTGCGAGACCTATTGCATTGCACATGCTTGTTCATCATGAGTTGTGTTAAGATATGGTCTGTATGCAAGGACTGTCGTTGCTACCACTGTGCTTTTATTACTCGTGTAAAATAATCAATTCTTTGCCTGGCACATCTTTGATGTTTTAAAGATGCTTTTTATTTAACGAATACTCTCTTGGTGCTGCATTGCTTGTTGTTGGCCTAAAAATTAATATTGCCTGTCGTCTGTGCTGTGCGTTGATGCGCGTCCTAGAGACAGGCGGGAATGGGCGTTGCAAAGGCAGGACATGCGCCTGCCTTTGCCCAATCGTGTGCCTTTTTTTAAGAAAAACACGCTAAAGCCAATGGCGGGCTGCGAAAGCCTGCTCACATGCACGAACGTGTGAGCAGCTTTCAGAACCCTATACAAAAGGGCTCTCGCTGCGCGAGCAGTGCTGCACACTGCAACGCAGGCGCGAGCCCTAAAAAGAGAACAGTGGTTTTCATGCAGCAGGTGGTGACCATCCGTTATGTACATAGTTAACATTTCTAGCTGGATGTCCTGTCCAAGAAACAAATTCCATCAATGGAATTGCCCTGAAAGATGAACTATCTTAGGGACATATTTATCATTATATAGCGCAGCGCAGCAAGTCACCTTGCTGTGCTGAGATCCATGATTGGGAAGGGACAGGAATTCACTGTACTTAACATTGTATGGCACATTCCTGCCTTTTCTCAGCGCTAGTGCCCAATGTGCTTCCTAGCGCCAACACAGACACTCTTGCACCATGATGCAAGGGTGCCTGTGTTATTACCAGGATTGCTTTGTGCAGGAAAGGTCACCTTCATTGCACAAAAACAATCCCCTGAGGCTTTTTCCTCTTTCTATGCGTGCTGTAGAATGCAGCACACATAGAGAGAAGCAAAAATATAAATATATTTTTCTTTGTTACAGCTCACCTCGGGAGGTGTAGCAGTTTTGACGCATTCTAAGTTCTACCAATAATGACAAATCTATGAATGCATCAAGATCCATGGGTTTTGCATTGGAACACACACGCTTCCATGTAACCCCTCCCTGGGGCAGGGTAACGCCATGCAGCGATTTGGTCTGCGTTGCGATACTCTGGATTTATCAAGCCACTCAGGGTAATGCAAGGTGGCCTTGCGTAGTTTGACCAATCGCATCTCAAGGGCAGTGTCACTTTTACACTCAAATGCAGTAGTTGCTCCTGGAGGGAGTGCTGCGGGGCGGCAGGGCAGTGGAGGAGCAGGGTAGGGGGTAGTAAACTCAGGCATATGGCTGATCGGAGTTAGGTAAAGAAATAAATAAAGAAAACAAATGAAATTGCACGCGCTGCAACGCATTTGGCGTTAAGAGATGTACAAAATGCCCAGCCGGTGTTTTCTAAGTGAAATACAGCAGAGACCCGATAATTAGGGAACACGTGCTGCTATACAATAATCGCAAGAAAGACACGAGCGCTGCTAAACATTTGTCAATCCTTAATTTGACATTCAAAATATAGTGAGACTGGAGGACATTCGAATTCAGAGCGACAATATCTGTTGGTGCTCTTCACTATGTGTTATTTCATGTGTATTTGTATAGCGCACAATTCACCCGAGGGTATTCTGGCACTAAAGCAGGAGCTGTTTGGACCGTGCAAACATACTCATGAGTGACGCAACACAACACAACAATTCTCCAAGCTGCTAAATCTACTTACAGATAAATAAATCCCTATTTCAAGTCAAGGGTATTCTGTCTATTACTATGCAGTGGCGTTCAAAAGAAGCCTTCATGAAGTACTCTGTGCATGAATGTGCTTTCAAGGACAGTTGAACTGTTGATAATTTCCCTTCTTACCAGCCCTGCTGTTTCACTTCGCGCACTCGAAAATTGAATTTGAAGGAGTTGAACAAACAGTACTGAATGTTTCATGTTTCTCTAAACACTCGGGAAGAATGGAACAAACAGAATCTATTATTTCTTTGTCTCCTGCTTTTATCAAGCGTGTGTTCCCCATCCACACAAAAAAGAAACGGACTGACCTCTGTACCTGCCTTGGCATTTCTACTGCTGCTGCGAAAAATGTGACTAGTCTTCTCAATGAGTAAAATCAGTCAAATGTAAAATCACAAGTTTGTTTTGGCATGTTAGGAAGATAACATGAGACAGGGCTCTATAATATGATGTTCATTTATTTGAAATAATGTATTTACTATTTGTTCACTCATTTCAGGTTGATTTTTATTTGAGCCAGAGGAGAATATTCATGATGAATGAAGAGCATAATTTCCCCCAAAATATGAAAGAAACTCTGATAAACAATCTTGTGAGGCAAGCACCGCCGGGAGAATTCATCAACGTCTTCAATGATATTCGCTTCCTGGTTAAGGATGACAAGATAATGCACGAACAGGCAGCTGAGGCCTGGGCCCTGCACAACAAGGACTACTTCACTCCCATGGTCAAAGACGGCTTGGAAGTGCTCCTCTCCCGCCACAACGACCTGGGAAACAGCCGATTCTTTGACCCCGACCAGAAGGTGGCTTTCCACTACTGTCATCTGACTGGGGAAATAAAATATCCTCAGCTTTATCCCATAGAGACGAATGAAGACGAGTTATGGAGAATGGCTTTCAATGAAAGTCTGAGTGAGTATGTGAAGAGGAATTTCAGTGCTGGAAATTGCAGTGTGTACCGGAAACCTGGGCGTGGCAAGAACATTTTTGTGGCATGCATAGAAGGCCACCAGTTCAACCCTTCATCTTTCTGGAATGGACTGTGGAAGTCGGAGTGGATGTTTGACCTGACTCCTCCTGTTACCAAGGCAATGGGGAACATCATGGTGCAAGTTCACTACTACGAAAATGGCAATATCCACCTCACTGCCGCCAAGAGTGTGGAAGAAACCCTATTTCTCAATAACGAAAGAGAAGCATCAAAGGATTTTACAGAGCTCGTGGAGAGCGCTGACAGAGAGTTCCAGGCAGCCCTGGTGGAGGAGTTCAAGATTCTATCAGACCAAACCTTAAAAGAACTCAGAAGGCAGCTACCAGTCACTCGCGCCAATCTTGACTGGAACAAAATACTGGCACCCCAAATTCTGAAACCGGAAACAGCATAGTGATGTTTCATGTATGTTTTAAGCCACATATGATAACTCAGTAAACTCATTTAAGAGGAAAAATGCCTTTTTTATTCTGTGACAAAGTTTCTATTTGAAGGCCATCTGTGGTTTGACACAATTTCTGCCTTTCGCAATTTAATACCGTTCAAAAATATCTGTCACACCCAAAAATATCCCACCACATTCCACCTCACCCCGCTCCAACCCAACACATCCCTGTCCAACCCAGTCCTATCCAAACCAGTCCAATTCAATGCAAACCACTACTAACCTGACTGTTTGAGATTGTCTCTAGCCAAAAAACTCTTTTTTCAATCTGTTGTTGTGCTGGTAATAAAAGAAGGCATACATCAGTTTAAGGGCATATCAATTTATGATATGCACCTGACATTAACAGCTGTTCCATTTGTATGGCAAGGTTGGGTGCCATAACCTTGGACAAAGCCTTGGAAAAAGATGGATTGCATACGTTTTGAAAAAAAGGGAGGACAGCTGTTATCAAAGAGTGATAACTTGATTGAATTACTGTTACTAGTATTGAACTAAAATGTTCCCTGACTGACTCCCAGGCCTGGTTGGCCAGGGCCTGCCTGCTTGGTATTTGAAACCAATTCACTGAATTTATGTCCGATACCTTTGTAGTTGTGAAGATATAACAGCTTGACTTGGCAAAGCCTTTGGAGCAAAGAACAATGTGCCCATTGCCTTGACCTTGATGGTTGTTGAGGGGGCGCCATGGACCTTTATTTACTGTCTGTAGGTGTTGGTCAGAAGCAGCCACCCTAATTGGGTGAGGGGCCACACCCCCTAACCTTTTGGCCACCATAAAGAGTGTCTGTCAGGCTGAGCAAAGAATATCCTGACAGCCACTCTTTATTTTCAGGTCGGGCAGCCTGGAGCTAGATGCAGTAAATGTGTAGGCTCCTGGCTGCCTGAACTGAACTTGCCATACTGTGGAAGTCACTGCTCCTATGGGGAGACATCTTTATCTTGGAAAAGCACCTCAAGGCCTTCCCCCCTCATGATGATTGGGAGCATTACTGATTGCCTTGGACCTGGGAACTTCATCTCTAATGCCTTATGTGGTTGGGTCTAGTGTCATTCAGTAACTCCTCGTCACATGGTGGGTTAGGGTCATTAGTCTCACTGACCTCATCTCGCTTTGTGAAGAGTGGTGGACTGCTGCCTTCTCTCACTGGCTGACCTTGGGAGTCCCAACATTCCTGAGGACTCTGAAGCAGAGCTGCACAGGTAAATATGATTTCTTTTGAATGTTTGGTGTGTGCGTTTGTGCGAACATTAATATTTGGGGGTGAATGTTGTGAATTGATGTGTGTGTGTGAATATCTGTGCATGTGTGAATGAATGAGTGTGAGAGACTGTTTTATTTGTGCATCTGTGCCTCAACTGCCCCCTCCCAGCTAAAAGTAGAGGCGCAACTGGTCAGATGCTGCAACCAACTGGTCTTCATTTAGGCAGTATTTCAAATTCAGCACAAAGACCATAACATCTAGAGTTAATGTCAAGAAGAGCCAGGATGCCCTGCCAGTATTCATGCAAGAAATGAAGTGCATCTGTCCACTCTAAGAAAGTCCATATCCACACAGACCTATTAGTCGGAGGAGCAGCAACAAGAATACAAATTTGGTGACCCATGTTATTCCATTTTTATTACATGTTGATCACCTGATGGGGCTGTCTACTCACCGACTAAGAATATCTAGGTGTTTGTTGGTCATTGTTTGGATGCTTGTCCTACTAAAATCATGTGTATGCTATGACAGATTCTAGGACCCAAAATACATTTGTTGACTCATCCCAGCTACTCCTATAGCCACCAAAGTTCACTCATGTCTTTGCTTGGGTCATAATCCCTGCTGAAAGTATTATGGACTCTTTAGGTTTGCTGTCATTTGATGTGCTAAAAGTGCTCCTGTCACTATGGTGAAAATGTATGCTAGTCAGACCACTTTGCCATATGCTTCTGAATTTCTCAAACAACTTCCCCATGAAAAGAAGTTTGTTTCTGGAATGTTAAAATGTTAAAACTGTCCTGAGAGCACTGATTTCATTTTCCTGCCAGTCTTTGATGCCTCAACTGGTGGATACTGGCAAGTTAAATGTCAGAGACCCATCCTAAATAGAGTCGGCCTTCCAATGTACACAAGGTGGATAGTCTGCTGGCCAAAGGTGCTCGACAGTGAAGCTTAGTGAGGGTCTGCTGTTGAAAAACTGATATTTATCTCAACATTAAATAAGGCAGGCAAACAACAGATATGGCTGGGCATGAGAACTTCCTGTTTATGGTAGCCCCCACTCCGATAAACATTCAATTGAGCTCTTAGTCATTTGCATACACCATTTTGTAATCGTCTTTCTCTTTTCCAGCAGACTTACAGTGGCCGTAATTCAGAGGCCAATGGTAACAAAATATCTGCCTACCCATCACTGCATTGCTTCCCTTAATGATGCTGAAGATGGTTGAATCGATGACAGAGCCTCCATTGACTTCATCTTCATACTGTACAAGACTGCCCCTAATTTAGCACAATGTATCTGCCCCATTATTGGCCACATCACTTTGGTGTAAGACCACTGAGATTGATGCTGGTCTGGTAACCAAAATCTGCAAAATGTCCCTAGCATGAAGGGAGAAACCTTCCAGCATATGCCATTTGTAATATGGGTCCTTGATATTTGCGTCCAGTTTGAGGTTACAGTTCCATGCCAAACATCTAGTCCAGGTACGCACTGGCAGATACACCAAAAGGGTAATGTCTGGGTGGGAAACAACCTTTACAACGCACTACCATTACAACAAAACTTTTACAACGCAACATCCATTACAACGCATGCATTTACAACGCAACCATTACAACGCATGACAATACAACGCACACCACTACAACGCATTCCATTACAACGCAGTCATTACAACGCATACCATTACAACGCATAGCATTACAACACATAGTACCCTTACACTATCCAACACTTACCCTACTGTTGCACCCCCTGGAGTTAGAATAGTAATTTTAACCCCTACACTATCCAACACTTACCCTACTGTTGCACCCCATGGAGTTAGAATAGTAATTTTAACCCCTACACTATCCAACACTTACCCTACTGTTGCACCCCCTGGAGTTAGAATAGTAATTTTTACCCCTACACTATCTAATACTTACCTTACATGCAATGTAATGTTATGCGTTGTATTGGTATGCGTTGTAAATGTAGTATGCGTTGTAGTGGAATGCGTGTGGTATTGGGTTCTCCAGGACTACATACTCCGCAGAATACACTCTACACCATAAGAACTGTTGGCACTGAAACTAGAAAATGTAAAAGACAAGTTTATTAAGACCCCATGGGGTGGTGGTACATTCCTACAGCACCCTTGGGCAATGCAAGAAGTATCACCCCGAACATCAGTGTAAGTCCTTCTTTTATACAGTTTTACAGACATTAAAAGATGGGCGGTACATGGTTACAGAGTTTTAGGTACATATATGGTCATTTTTGGAACACAGCCAACTCATGCGAGGGGTCACAACACCACTGGTCAGTTTGGCGGAACATTCCTAAGTGATGACTGGTCAGTCGGAACTGCGCATGTGCGGGCTTGACCATTACTAAAAATAGCCTGTTGCTGGGCAAACTCAAGTGGTCAATGGTACGGAGAAAGGACTAATGGGCATGCTGACCACGAGGCGACGCATTCTCTAAAATGGCCGCCGTAACATACAAAATGGCGTTTAACAACTATGGTCAAGATAAGGGAAGAATGTGTAGCAAAGCTTAACGCTAACCCAGCCATTGTCAAATTACGACAGACGACCCTTTTAGCGTTTAGCTGAAGCTACCTCATAATGTACATAATCGGGATACTCATCTTCTATATCGATAGACATAATCTGGGCCACTTCTTTATGACTCATTTGTTCATTTTTGACAAAAGCTCGTCTAGATGGAATACAAGCTGATAAACACATAGAACACAATGCAGGGCCACATTGAATACATAAGCATAAGAAGAATAAAATCCCAACTATTATACATAAGATCGTCAGTAACTTCCAGCCCCATGTACTAAGCATTGACCAGAACCACCCCGAAAAGGTCCATGTACCATTGTCAGGATGTATTTCAGCAGCAATTTTATGCAATTTGGATATAGCATCATACACAGATGGTGAATTATCTGGCACGTAAACACAGCAACTACTTCTGATGATACGGCATGCCCCCCTCGATTGGCTAGAACTACATCTAGAACCATCCGGTTCTGAAGCGTTACAATTCTAGAGATCTGAAGCTCCTCAGTTAAATTCCCTAATGCAAAAGCAGTATCATTGGCAACAGCTTCAACAACACAAGTTAATCGTCGTATTTTCCGGCTATTCAGAGCAGCTCCCACAAAGGAAAACAAACCCAGATTGAAGTCAACATATTGTTGCAACGCAGTATCTGTTTGGTCTATATCGTCAAGAACTACTGCTCTTTTAACTCTGTTCAATATAAAATCGTGGTACAACACATAATCATTATGGTACATGGGCGGAGCAATGAATACAGGGGGCAATACAAAAGAGATGTAGCATGTTCCTAACCATCCTAAAGGAAGACGATGATAACCTTTATTACCACATATAAAGTACGTATTTCGGGAGGCTATAAATGAAATGCCATTTGGGGTATCAAAGGTAAGAGTGGTGTTACATTCACTTCTGCCAACTGGGATTGTACCTTTATTACGTACACAGAGATCGGCTTTTGTATCAATGACATCAATAACATGATTAGGTATACTCAGATGTGAGTCCCTTGCTCATTGCACCATCAGGATTCAAGCAAGCCGGGCCGACGACGGCTGAAATGCCAGAAACCGGTCCCCGGTAGCTTGTTTCCTTCCCAGTATAAGAATTGGCTTTGTAGTTTGGTTTGCCCTGTTCCCATCATGCACTGGGACAGGAACAGACTAATTTGCATGTAGCCAGGGTCTGAGCTGGGATGGTGCAGTGAGCTAAAAAACGGTGACGGATCAAGCCCTGATCTTTGGACTGGGTAAGAGTGGTCTGCTTAATTCAGACACTCTGTTCATCACCACCCCCTTTTCTCCCTCAACAGACACCGATCACAATGTATCTAACCTCTATTGATGTAGGATAATAACACAACACACATGTGTCTAGGGATTGACAGCACTGACCTGCATCCAGCCATGGTGACTCACTTCCAGGAAAAGACAAGTAAGCATTTCAAATGCAGTGCATTTACCAGGATGCTGAGGGGTAAACTGTGCTGGGAGGTGAGGTTGTGTTCTCCCATCCCCCTTCTGTCCATGTTGATGCTGTTGGCCTGTGTTGACTCGTATGCATCTTGTACAGTGTTGCCTAGTGCAGTTCTCTTTTTGTATTGCCATCATATATCAAATCACTGTCTTTTCCTTGTGTTGTTCCAGGTTGCTCCACTCTGTCAACGGATTGTCGCATTCACGTCTCATGACACATTGCAAGGTGAGTTAACATGCTACTTACTATGATAAAAAGGTCATCTTGACATAAAGGGATTTAGGGGTGATTTGTGTTTATTTGTCAATGAGTGACAGGTGAGGGTTGAATTTGAAAGTGACGGTACATGGATAGTTTGGGTGGAACACACAATGGTGGGATTCTACATTTCAATAGTACACTCCAATCCTTGTGGCAATGTGGGATCGGATTTACAACAAAGTCAATGCTCGGTGTGACACTGGTGACATCAACGTTAGCTCAGAGAACTGGAAGGGAATGGTGCTTTGCCACGTGATCCTCCCTGAGAACTTTTTCAGACGCCCTCTATGCTGTTTGGCCTGGCGGGAACCTGCTGCAAGATTGGAGGTGTCTGAGGATTCGCTGTGATATGACTCACCCCTCCCTGTGGCAGCTGCTGAGGTGTTGTGACTATCATCCGGCTTGCCACGGGGGGGGGGTGGCAAGCTGTTTGTGCTGCATGCATGTCCCTCAGGACATCCACAAGCTGGCCCATGTACTCAGGAATTCGTCCCAAACGAGTGTCCATGGACCTCGGCAGCAGGTGGAGGTCACACAGTTCATCAAGGACCTGGCCCATCTGTTTCTGGTTCTGCTGGTGTGCACCAAGGACAGTTTGTACGGTGGCCTGTGCCTCTGTCTCATTGTCCTCCTGTGACTGTCCCCCACTTGTCCTGCCACATGCCCTGCTGCCAAGAACCTATGGCGGCACCTGGCGCTGCCGCCGCACACTGTCCCCAGCAGCCCAAGGCTCTTCGGTGGGGGACAGTGTTGGAGGCAGCTGTGGTGATGGTGGAGGAGGCTGCCACACAGGTCGGTGCTGCAGGGGGCAGAATTGTTGTTGCAACTGTTGTGGGAGTCGTGGTGGTGATGGGGACAGTGAGGGCCAGAGACTGGGCTTGCCTGGGTAAGCCGGAGGGGGCCAGGTTGTTCCTCCTCATCCATAAAAATCAGGGAGTCTGCATCTAAGGCTTCAACTTCTCGGGTGGGAGACTGGCTGGGCTCGCCCAAGGCACGGGCGCCTGCTGTTGCTGGCGAGTTACTTGTTGAACAGTGGTTGAATAGTCAGCATGTTTAGTACACGGCACAACTTTGATGTTCATATTTGGCACATTTCGATTCAGACAACATGAATATTCACCTTGCATTACTTGTCATTCATGACAGTTTGTCAGTGGTGTGACATGATGTGGAGGTAAATACATTGCTCGTCAGCAATGTGACATGGCTGTAGCAACAATTTCATATGTACAGATATTGTATTTCCAAGTACATGTCCTCTGGTACCAACTTGTTGATCATCCACTTCTGTACATGCTAGGATATTGGTGATTTTGCTATGACTGTTTGTCTATTATGCTGCTACTTCCTGATTTCTGTTGTGCTTTTTGTGCTGTCCCGGTGTGGTTTGTGATGTTTGAGTCCACAAGCATGTCTCGTGTTAATGTGAGCCTTTATGCTTTGGGATTATGGAACTTGCACATTGGGTTTTGGCCACTGGGTTCTTGGGTTTTGCTTTGCAGTTACATGTGACTTCAACAATGACTCTGATTCATTTGAACTCTCAACAGTATTTTATGTGTGTGCACTGGCTGCAATCAATCAAATTTAAGGTACATGTCCTACCTTTTACCTATCAATCAATCAATCAATCAAGGCATTTATAGAGCGCACTACTTACCCGGAGGGTCTCAAGGAGCTTGGGGGGGGGGGGGGTGCCGCTACTGCTCGAACAGCCAGGTCTTGAGTTTCTTCCTGAAGGAGAGGTGGTCTTGGGTCAGGCGAAGGCCTGTCGGGAGGGTGTTCCAGGTCTTGGCGGCCAGGTAGGAGAAGGACCTTCCTCCTGTTGTCGCTCTTCGGATGCGGGGGACGGCGGCGAGGGCGTGGTAGGTCGATCGGAGGTGGCGTTTGGGAGCGTAGAAGTTGAGGCGGTTGTTGAGGTAGCTCGGGCCTTGGTCGTGTAGAGCTTTGTGTGCGTGGGTGAGGAGGCGGAAGGTGACTCTCTTGTTGACGGGGAGCCAGTGCAGGTCTCTCAGATGTCCGGAGATGTGGCTGCTTCGGGGGATGTCGAGGATGAGTCTGGCTGAGGCGTTCTGGATCCGCTGGAGTCTCTTCTGGAGCTTGGCGGTGGTTCCGGCGTAGATGGCGTTGCCGTAGTCCAGTCGGCTGGTGACGAGGGCCTGGGTGACCGTCTTCCTGGTCTCGGTGGGGATCCACCGGAAGATCTTCCGTAACATGCGCAGGATGTTAAAACAGGACGCGGAGACGGCGTTGACTTGTCTGGTCATGGAGAGGGAGGAGTCCAGGATGAAGCCCAGGTTGCGTGCGTGGTCTGTCGGTTTGGGTGCGGTGCCCAGGGCGGGGGGCCACCAGGAGTCGTCCCAGGCGGAGGGCGAGGAGCCCAGGATGAGGACTTCCGTCTTGTCTGAGTTCAGTTTCAGACGGCTGGTCGTCATCCACTTGGCTACGTCTTTCATCCCTTCGTGGAGGTTGGTTCTGGCGGCGGCGGGGTCGTTGGTCAGGGAGAGGATCAGCTGGGTGTCGTCGGCGTAGGAGATGATGTTGAGGTTGTGTTGGCGTGCGATGGCCGCAAGGGGGCTCATGTAGACGTTGAAGAGGGTGGGGCTGAGAGAGGAGCCCTGAGGAACGCCGCAGATGACTTCCGTGCTGCAGATCTGAACGGTGGTAGGCGGACTCTCTGTGTCCTTCCAGCGAGGAAGGAGATGATCCACTCCAGTGCCTTTTCCTGGATTCCGATGTTGCTGAGGCGCTGCACTAGGGTGCGGTGGCAGACAGTGTCGAACGCCGCGGAGAGGTCTAGGAGGATGAGGGCCGCTGTTTCACCGTTGTCCAGCAGGGCTCGGATGTCATCGGTGGCAGCGATGAGGGCGGTCTCGGTGCTGTGGTTGGCTCGGAAGCCAGACTGAGAGGGGTCGAGGGATCCATTCGTCTCGAGGAAGGCGGCCAGCTGCTTGTTGACGGTCTTCTCGATGACTTTGGCTGGGAACGGGAGGAGCGAGATGGGGCGGTAATTCTTGAGTTCGGTGGGGTCCGCTGTTGGTTTCTTTAGTAGAGCGCTGAGTTCGGCGTGCTTCCAGCTCTCCGGGAAGGTGGCGGTGTCGAAGGAGGAGTTGATGATGTCCCGCAGGTGGGGTGCGATGACAGCGTCGTCCTTGTTGAAGACGTGGTGGGGGCACGGGTCGGTCGGGGATCCGGAGTGGATAGAGTTCATCGTGCAGATGGTGTCTTCTGTGTTGATCTGGGTCCAGGCGCTGAGGGTGGTGGTGGGGGGCGTCGGTGCGGTCGTTGGGAGCGTTGTTTGTGGGCTGAAGCTGTTGTGTATGTCCGCGATCTTGTTGTGGAAGTAGGAGGCGAGGGAGTTGCAGAGGTCTTGCGACGGGGTGATGTCGTTGTTTCCGGCGTTAGGGTTGGAGAGCTCTTTCACGATGTTGAAAAGTTCCTTGCAGTTGTGTGCGTTGTTGTCCAGCCGGTCCTTGAATGCTGTTTTCTTGGTGGCGCGGATCAGTTGATGGCGCTTCCGGGTGGCGAGCTTGAGGGTGGTCATGTTGTCCGGTGTTGGCTCCCTTCTCCAGGCTTTCTCGAGGGCTCGGCAGTTCTTCTTGGAGCTCTTGAGTTCGTCGGTGAACCATGGGGCCTTCTTGCTGCCGGGTCTGCTAGGCGGGGTCCTCAGAGGGGCGAGGTCGTCTGTGCAGTTGCTGATCCACTTTGTGAGGTTGTCGGCGGCCTGGCTGGGGTTCGCTGAGCTGGCGGGAGGGTGCTGGCTCAGGGAAGCGGCGAGCTGGTCTGCTGTGATCTTGTTCCAGTTTCTTCGAGCAACCTGTTGCTGGTGGTGGTGGATCGTGGATCTTCTGAAAGTGAAGTGGACGCAGCTGTGGTCCGTCCAGTGGAGTCCGGTGGCGTGGCTGAAGACGATGTCCTTGCTGGATGAGAAGACAGCGTCGAGTGTGTGTCCGGCGAGGTGGGTGGGGGTGTTCACCAGCTGATTGAGTCCGAGGTTGGCGAGGTTGTCAAGCAGGGTGGTGGTGTTGCGATCGTTGTTGTTCTCCAGGTGGAATTTGATGTCCCCCAGGAGGATGTAGTCAGCGGAGGGGAGGGCGAGCGGGCTGATGAAGTCGGCGATGTCTTCGCTGAATTGTGTGCGTGGTCCCGGGGGTCGGTAGATGAGGGTGCCTCTGAGGGTGGTTCTGGGGTCCGTGTGGATCTGGAAGTGCAGGTGTTCGGCGGTTGTCAGGGTGTCGTCGGTGTTGGTCGTGATGCGGATGGTGTCCCTGTAGATGATGGCGATGCCTCCTCCCGTCTGGTTGCCAACTCTGTCAAGCTGCAACTTATGCAGCTTGACAGAGTTGGCTCACAAGTGCAGGATGTGGTTGTCAGATAGCTTGTTTGGAAGGGAAGACAGAGGGCCTTGTGGGTGTTGTGGTCTTGCTGTCAGGTCCAGACAACCCCCTCCCGAGTAAGATGGCTACCTACCTGTAAAGTGAAGCAGAGGAAGGAAATGCTAGCCTTATGAGACATTCATGTTGACAGTGTGCATTGTTCATGAGTTTGTATGGCAATTGAGGCTCACTTGTTGTGCACAACAGTACATTACAGTGGGATGTGATCATTTTGTTTGTACTTACCAGCATCCACTCCCCCCTCGATTCCTGTGAGACTTTTGGGATGCAGTATGGCAAGCACTTTCTCCTCGCATTCAGTGATGGTTAATGGTGGTATGGGAGGACCGCCACCAGTTCTAGGAGCCTCATTGTGATTCCTCTGAGCCCGATGCTTGACCCAAGCCTTGAGGTCGACCCACCGTCTTGTGATGTCACACAGTGTGCGCAGGGTAGTCCCTACAGCATTCACTTTGTTGTAGATCATTATCCACATCTGAGTTTTGCACAACAGTGGGGTGTGTAGGACTAGGGTTCCATATAAATGTGGTTCTACCCTTATTATGTTGTCTACCATCACTTTCAACTCAGTGTCAGTGAATTTGGGCATTTTCCTTTTGGCCATGGTGCTAAGGTGAGAAAGGTGCAGGGTGCAGGGGTGGTGGAGTTATGTGAAGTGTGTCAGGTGTGTGGGTGGGAAGTGGTGTTGTGTGGAGATGGGTGTATGCGATGTTGTGCTGTGTGAGTAAATAGTGTCCTGTTTCTTTGTGTCAGCTTCTGGGGTGCAAAGGATGCTGGTCCAAGAAGGGGTTGTTTTTATGCTGTTGTATGTGGGTGTGTCCACATGTGTGATGTCCTCCAGGCATTACTTCCATGCTGGGAATGGCTTACATTGCCAATAGACATTTGGGGTATATCATTGTGGCATGTGTGATGTGATTGTGGGCAGCGTCGAGTGCAGGCACACTTTGTGCATGACTGTTCAGTTTGTTACTACTGCCATTCATTTGGTCTGTGCGTGAGCAAGGAAATCGGTATGCAATGCTACGTCCTCCAGCTCTGTGGTTTCATCATAATTGGCCATGCGGGCATTCTGCAGCAGGAGCCGCCTTCCTAGTCCCTTGAACTGCTTTCCTCATCCGCCGCAGTTGGATTTACAACTTTTCCGAGCATGGCAGACGGTCATTCGTGAGTTCCGTCTGCCATGGTGGGATTTTCTGTGCATTGCATCATGATTTGACAAACGGAAATGCCGAGGGTCATGCAGGGTGGATTTTTTCTGCCAGCACGGCGATGGAAGCCTTTTCCTTCCGGCATTGTAATGGGCCTCTTAGTCACACATTTATTTTCCTAGTTCCAATCGTACATATTTTTCCCATTTTTTGATTGCTTTCCGACTAAGTTCGGGCCATTCATACAAACAATCTTTTCCATTTCCAAGGGCATTTATGTTCATGAGCTTCAAGTAACTCAGATACCATTTTGTGACCACTGCTTAGTTGGCTAGAATCTATATTACTAAAATCTATATCTAGCATTCTTTAGAAGCCAAGGAGAAGAACATCTCCTTGAGCTAACTCGTGGACTTCAGACATATTTAGCCATCTCTCCCCAGATAAAATGTCCGCTAGATTTTTGAAACCTACTTTCGCCCACTTTTGGATGACATGAGGTGCCAAATTAGTGCCTGAATTCGTGACTAGTTCTGACAGAGGTGTAACTGTGTTAATATGAGAATGGTATATTTCCTATAGACATCCATGTGCTTCGGCAGGAACCACTTCGAACTCATGTAACTGAGTTTTTGTGGGCGACTGATGATTTTAACACATCAGGTATATCATATTCTTTCAAAATCAGCTGCATAAAATAGTTCTGAAAAATACCATTTCGGAGCTTTAAATGAAACCTGAAAATGCACTTTGCAAAATAGGTGTAATTCACCTATTTTAATTTAAAAAAGGTTGTTAAAATATTATATAATTCAATAATAAATAATATATTCAGTTTTTTAACCATTAAATTATATTTATTCATATTTGTAACTATTTAAAATTATTTAATTTAATATTATTTCCTATGAGGTTTTATTTTAAGTCCCTATGTTTGGGACTTACTTCAGCTCTGAGCTGGAATAATTTGCTTCTGTTTTGGGTCCTTTTTGGCTGCAGTAACTTCAAAAGTGCAGTTTGTGGATAGCAATGGGTTTACTCTTTTGTGAGTGAGTGCATACCCCTCACATAACCCCTCCGTATTCCTCCTTTAACACTTCATACTCCTCACCAAACTCCGCCGATTTTGTAGTAGGCATACCCCATATTTTAGCCCCTCCCCTTGGTCCCTTCCATATTTACTAATAAATAGTAGGCTTACATGTGTGAGAATTCTCCCTTAGAAAAGATAACAAAGGTGGAGATTTACACCTGTAGGTTTGTCAATATAATTTGTAAGACTTTAGTAATACTATTGTAGTACTACTAAACACAGTTTGCGAACAGTTCCTTCTATCTCTAAATACATCCATCATCGTTGCTGGAGATTTCAACCTCAGTTTCAATAATCTAACACATGCAACACTTTTTACTCATTTGCTTTCTGACCTTTTACTTCTGAACATATACTCGCTCACTTGCAATGCCATAAGATTTTATCCCTATCTCCTAATTGATCAGTCACACACTACCTTACATATAATTATCTATTTTCGTATGCCCCTTGAATATTGAAGATAGATTATTGTGGTCTAAGAATATTGAGGGCAAAATATCTAAACCAAAATATAGAAAGGTAAGTAAGTGTATATTTTCTATACTTATCTCCACAAGTATGTACCTTGATTTTATATATCACTTCAATGTAAATAGATGTGAAGTTAGAAATAGTAAATCTATACATCCTCTATATGCAATTCTCTTTTGATATTTATATCTTTGATGTTTTGCCATGACATTCATAATCTCAATATTCAGTAATACAATCATCTATCTCTGACCATGTCACCCTACATAAAGCAATCAGTACCTCCACTCCTCTAAGCCTACTGAGGTAATGCAGGCGTGTTGATGGATGGCGGGAACCCTGTGGGTACTGGGAAAGCATTCATGTTTTAGTTGTGCATGAGCTGGTTGTTCCTGTATACCCTTCCTTGGATTGGCTGGATTTAGGAGCATGGCCGATGTGTGGCATTGAAGGAGGACTGGCGGAATTGTTGGAGGAAGTGGCACAATGAGAAGAGTCAGACGGTGCTGGAAGGTGCTGGAAGACAGTGGGAAGTGGTGACAGCGGCAGGCATGGCGTCCGAGGTCGGAGGTTTCGTGGTGTTGGAGAATGGAGTACCGGAGAACCGAGGAGGGAAGAACGGAGGACTGGAGGTTGATGAGATTGCTGCTTTCAATGTTTGTGGCCAAGAGCACCAGTGGGAGGATGTGGTGGACAATGTGGCCCTGACTCTGGTTTGGAGTCATGGATTCAGGCGAGGGTGACAAGCATGCGTGAACATTTTGGGATGTTGGCTTGCGATATATATACATCTGGGTCTGAGAGACATGGTATATTCATCAGGATATTACTGACCTTAAATTGAGGCCTCTGTTGCTTGGCATGGATTCATGGGGTATGGCATTGACACATTCTTGAGGAGTATTATGGCTTGGCATCCATTTAATCCTGAACGATAATGAGGTGCTAATCTATTCTTATAGCCCTATACAGACTAAGGGATGGTTTAATGCTGTCACATCAATTTGTTTCGCTACATTGAGGTGTTTAATTGGGGTAGGGTGGAAAGAGCTAAAGCCGGAATGCTAATGGCCTTGTGCTTGTGTTTTACAAAGGGTGCTGAATGGAAGCAGGAAGATTGGGAGAAAACCTTTAAGGAGACAAACTACAGATCCAGAACCTACGTGGAGTAGTTCCTTTTGCTGCCTTATGTTTAATTAACTTTTTACCTTTTTGGAGACATAAAATAGAGTGACAAAGTGAATTGAGTGGATCTGACATCTCTTGTGCTGTAACACCCACTAAACAACAAAGTATTACTGAAAGAAAGCACTCTTCCAAAGGAGTGCTATCATGCCTACACCAATTGTGCAAAGATCAACTTACCTTCAGCCACAATTCTCCTCTATGTATCATCACCCCAGTCCCGCCCTCACCTACACTCTGGATCTCTCTCCCATTCATTCCATGAAGATGAAAGCTCAAGCACTCCTTTGCAAATTGTAGAAACCCTATAACACCACACAGATTACAAACTAGCTCTGCATCACCTCACATCCATAGTGACTATGCCTCCCAACCATAACATCTTCCCCATGCTATCAAAAGTCACACCACTCACACACTCAATCCCCATTCTCCACCTTTGAAATTGCAGCCTACTTCCCCAAGATCTAAAATGGTACAACCACCTCAGAAGTGCTCCTACTAACCCCAAACTCATTGTTATATTGTACCCAAACTATTCATTCTCCCTGGAAACAGCCCGAGGGGAACCTATGCATCTACTAAGAAGGCTAATCCATCCTATGCACCGTCTGGCCCATTCAACCTGCAACTCATCAAACATGTTGTCCTCAAATGGTGTGCCCTACAACAGCTCTGAGGTTCAATACACACCCTAATTTCTTCAAATGCCCCATTTTCTTCCCCTACTAAAGAAACCCACAGCCAGCCCTTCTAGCCCAGAAAACGAGTGCAGTTGCACATCTGCCTCTCTTGTCCAAAATCCTGAAACGTGTTAGTTTATCTCCTCATCTAGTGACTGAACACGTTGAATTCGATTAACCTCATTCAATTTTACTTCAAAAACTCTACATATTTAAAAAAACAATCATCTCATCTGCTCATCATAATAAACCATATTCTATACTAACACTTCTTTATCTGTCTACTGCATTTGATGTTGTCGAACCATGTTACACTCCTTTCTACATTCAATCCTTCCCAATCTATTGATGTTTTTCACTCTCAGATCCTACTAATGTGCCATCTGATGTTTCTTGGTTCTAGGGTCTCTACCTTTCTCTTTCTATACTACATCCTTGGAGGCTTTACCTCATCATTTGGCTTTCATCCTTCCTAACATTTATTCCAACCTTTAATTGAAAGTTTTAGTCTGTTTTACAAATAGGCAACTCTGAATTCTCACTATTCTGTTATTCATAACTCTTCTAAAACCTAAATAATATGCTTTCCTTCAAATTCTCATTCCAAGCATGTAGCAATTAATGTTCTATTTCCGTCACACACTCTCACCCCTACACCTTTAGGTAGCAATCTTAGTGAAGTATTCAACTCAACTATGGGTTTAGAGTCTGTTATCCTTTGGGAATGTGTATCCTTTATCATATCCTCAGCGCGGCTGCCATAGAATAGGCACTCCATTTAAATAAATCTATCCCCGCATTTCTCACAGCTAAAGCACAACTGTTTGTGATCATCCTCATTCAAAGTTCTAAACATTACAACACAAATTCTCTACAATTATTTCAGGCACATTTAGGAATCCTACTATCATCAGCAAATGTGTTGGTTACTTCCCAAACATAGAGCTACATGCAAAATACAACGTGAGATCTTTAAATCCCAAAACTATTCATCACCCAGATACTATCACAAATACAAATCGGATATGCTCCCTTGCAATCTTCAACTGACTGACCAAAACCTCCTCTCTCTGAAACCCACCTGTGTGGCATCATGATGTAGCTTTTTCCATTTTCCCCAGACTTTGCCCTTTGAAAAGATATCTAGCCAAGCTACTCTCCATCTGCTCTCTTACAAACCACTATAAAGCCTTGCCTCATCTGCTAAAGATGGAAACTCTTCTCAACTAATCCTTCATTGACCTATTCTCTCTGGTATCTCCGTAAATATGTTCACAAGTGCCCGTGGTTCTAATCTGTTTATTGTAAAAGATCCATTTCTCAATTCTCACCATGCATCTCACCTATCATATTCTATTTGCCTATCATTCAAACTGTTTTTAATATTATGTACTGTGGTTCTGTTGTTGCACAGAGCAATTTTTTCAAATACTAAATTGTGGTCAATAAATAAATGCATAACTAACAAAATAAATAGATAAATACAACTATAAATCAACTGCCACTCAAAGTATAAACTAAAAGGGAATCACTTATTTTTTTCTTCTATTTATCTGATGGCATTTCAACATGTATTATTCTCGTGCTAATTCGGTTCCTTCAGGCTTGCATCCAATAATGTGAGTAAGAATAAATATTGCTTTGATTTTTGTAATAATTCAAGCCTGAAATTTGCTTACTTCTCATTTCTTCACGAACTGAAGAGCAACTGAAAGAGTGAAACAAAACAAAAATAAAATAAATAATATAAAGTAATAACCAGTTTCAAATGCTAAATGTCTGAATGATAAAACTATGACCAGTTGTGGTCGTTTCAAAAAACATAATGTTCATGAATGTATAAACTGTAACAGTGCTTATGTAGTGTAGGCAATATTTTGTCCTTAAGCAGTGCAGACGCTAAACAACATAGATTTAAGAAAAGTACAGGACCATTAGGAAGTTGAATATGTCTGTTAGTTGGGGAGAACTAAGACAACGTCCCAACAACATTCATGGCCTTTTGACACTGCCCCAGATTTACGAGAAATCGTAAATATGAGGCAGCGCCAAAAGCGTACGCCACCCCAGGAGAGGCGCAACGGGGAGAAATATCTTTATTTCTCCTCGTTTTTTCTTTTTCTATGTGTGTTGCATTCTGCAGTAGACATAGAAAGAGGAAAAACCTCCTGTGATTATTTTTGTACAGAAAGGTTACCCTTCCTGTTCAAAAATAATCATCCTTGCAACGCAGGCACCCTTGCACCATTGTGCGCCGGAGCAGAGGAAAAAGACAGGAATGCGCCGTATCTTAAAGATACAGGGGCAGATTTATGATGCCCTTGCGCCTCTTTGTGCCGCAATTGCGTCACTTTATTTGACGCAACAGCGGCGCAAACAATGCACCCTATTTACAACCTGACGCATCTAAGAGATGCGTCACGTTGTAAAGCCCTGCGCCATAAGGAGGCGTTCCTGCACAGGGGGGGCGTCCCTGCGCAGGAACGTCTCCTGAAAGTGGCTGAGTGAAATCTATGAGATTTCACTCAGTCACTTTCAGGCCAATGCTGCGTCAAAACCCTGCGCCTGCTTGAAGCAGGCGTAGGTCTTGGCGCAGCATTGTGAAGATGGGGCACCCCCGAGCCTTGCTGGAGCTGCGTTGCTCTTGCGACGCAACTCCAGCAATGCGCCACATTTCTGGCACGGATGCGTCACGCATCTGTGCCGTTTTTGCACCATGGTGCGCCGCATTGTAAATGCGGCGCAACTTGGGTGGCGTAGTTGTGGCGCACTGTGGCGCACATTAACTGGCGCATCCCTGGGGATGCGCCAGTTAACATAAATCTGCCCCACAGTGCATTCCTGACCTTTTCTTTGGCCGTAGGGAAGCGCAGCAGGAAGGCCTGCTGCGCTTCCCTATGGCAAAACTTCATAAATTAGGCCCATAGTGTCTATGCTAATAAATACTTCCTCCCAATACCATTGTAACTTAAGGCAACACCATAGCAAATGTACCAGTGTTCCTGTTGCTCTGCAATTCCTCCCACACTTTGTGGAATACCAACTGTTAATATGAGCCAGTTAGTAATACTAGTATAGTGTGGTTTTAATCAGAGACTCCTTCCCTGAGCTACTCGTGGCAGATGTTTGAGTTCTGTTAATAATATTCTGCAGAAAGGAGGTGCTACAATTCAATCTCTCAGCTCTTTTACACTGGACATCCCCTGTTTGGCTAACTTTTTGGCGGAACTTGTAAATTTCTGACATCATATGCCTGTCATCATACTTTTAGACAATCCCCTTTTCAAACAGTGTGAGTGGGTGGTTCGCAGATGGCTTAATGGATGGGTTGGTTATCCAGTGTCTAATCTGTAGATCATTCTTGTGTTCTTTCTCAGGAAAGCCATAATTTTTCTTCAGTTGTTTGAAAGACTGGTTTTCCTCTGCATTGTAAAAGTCTTCCTATCAGCTTACAATTTGCAGTCTGCCTTCAACATAGTCAGTTCCATCTTTAGCTTGAGAGAAATCTTTGTTTCCTATTATAGGCTTTAATGGGAAAGGAATTGAAGTTAGACCTCTTGGAACAGCTATGCTGCAGTGGTGGCTCCTCCACTAAGGTGTAGGAGCATTCCCCCACTGCTCAAAAGGAAAAATAATTATTTTCTTTATTGCAGTTAGTGGTGGAGCAGGCAGGGCTGACGAGAACAGGGGAGGAGTGGTGTGCATTCCCTAAGTGTGCATTAACTGTTTGGCAGGCCCTCTCCTTCTCATTTCAACTCGCCCTCTTCACCTCAACTATTTCTCTCAACCTATTTATTTATAGCTCTCTCTAGCTCATCAGCTCTTCCTCTCACAAATCTTTACCTCTTTATAAACCTCAACTCTCCTCGCTACTTCAGATATGTCTCTCAACTTTCTCTTATTGCTGTGCACTGTTTCTCTTTCTACCCTTCCCTCTCTTCCTGCTGTTCTCCCTTCCTCTGCTCTCTTTATTCAGCCTGTCTTTCTCTATGTCTTCTAACATTTCTCTCTCCCTACCTCGCATCTCTTTGTTTTCTTTGATCCCCTCTGTCTATCTGTAATGCTTGCTGCCTTCACGTCTCTCTAATTCACCTCTTTTTTTATACATCACCTCGCTATTTACCTCACCCTTTAGATGCACTGTACTCCTCTACCTCTGTCTAACTTTCCTTCTGCCTATCTCCATCTTTCTCTACTGTACACTTAGGGGTCGATTACGCTGTATTTCGGAAACTCTTCTAATCAAATTGGTTTTGGAATCGTTTCCAACCGATTCGGGTTCTTCGAGTCTGACCAACTGATTACGATGCTTCCGAACATCGTTCGGTCGGACTCACATTGACTTCAATGGGAGCCTGTGTGCCGAATGAGTACGCATGACCCCAGTGAAAAAAGGTGTGGTTGGAGAAAAGTTTGCACCCTGTGACAGGCAGCCCACGGTGCCTGTCACACTGTGCATTGTTGTACAGAGGGGTCCAATGGGTACCCCCATGGACCTCAACCAGAGGCCTCCGAGGGAAGGGGGGCCTATTATGGGCCCCAAAAGTCAGATTTCGACAGCCGTTTCGTTTTGGGCAGACTGATTCAGAACAGCTGCCAGAATCGGACATTGTTATCGCTCGGTCAGAAACTGTGTCCATAGAGCTGTACAATTCGGCTCCAAACGACTCAGGCTGTCTGAATACCGATCGGAACCGATTCGGACAGCCTGAACGGTTTCCTTGCATTATAATCGGTCATTTGGAACTTTATTCAATTTGGTCAGAAATATAGGTTCTGAATCGGTTTCTCTGAATCCGAATCCCATTCGAAGCCTTACCAAACAACATTGTAATCAGCCCTGTAGTATGTTTTTTCTATTATGGGATTAACAAGCTGTTTAAATGCTGAATTTTCCATAAAATGTTGTCGTTATCAAGTAAAAATTAAAATCTAGTTCCAAACTCAAAAACAAAAATGGCTTTATCAAGGTTTGTTCAAGATTTCTTTTGGTACTAGTTCACTGGCTGACACCAGGCAGCAATAGATTTCAGCTGTTTTTGCGTATAACCATGTCTGCAGGTTTAACATATAATTCAGCATTATTAGGCATCACAGTGGCTTGAATGAGCCGAAAAGGGCTAATAAATTGAAAGTTGTTCCAAACAGGGTACTCCAATATATATATTGTTCCGTGCCCCACAAATTCTTAAGATATCACTGTGTAGGATTCAATGACAATGAAATTAAATAGATAGGGACAGAGCAGGACATACATCCTACTCCTGAAGGTGTTCTGTTTATTACATGTAATTTTTAAGTACATTGATAAAAAGGTTTATACATACTTATTTGGATGTGTTTGGTGGACGCTATAAAACAGCTACTTTAGATAGTCTGCAAAGGGGGACTTTTGACAGTACATTAGCTCAGGCAAGACTAATACACTTTTTAAGATGTGATGAATGTGCTCCATCTTTTTTAATAAAGTATGAAAACTATCTGAAACTGAAATTAAATGCCCATTCACCACATATCAGACTTGTTTACATAAATCAGCACAATATTTAAGGCATTGAAATATTACATTTTTATCTTGGTTGATAAACACTGGTAGTCATATTTATGACTCCCTTTGTGTGACACTTGCACCATGCAGCATGGTGCAAGAGTGACGCAAATTATAAAAGAGATTTATGAAGCCATGCAAGGCCAACCTGCATGGCCCTGAGGGACTTTAGAAATATTGAGAATTGCAATGTAGCGCAAATTGCTGTATTGCATTACTCGGCACCTGGGAGGCGTTTCCATGGGTGTTATGCTGGCGTTCCCATGCAACATCCATGGATTTTGGTGAGGCGTAACGAGGAGAAATGTGTTTATTTTTTCTTGTTTCTTTTCTCTTTCTATGTGGGATGCATTCTGTAGCACACATAGAAAGAAGAAAAAAGCCTCAGGGGGTTGTTTTGCTGCAGGAATGACCCTTTCCCTTCCAACACAAAACAATCCTTCTTACAACGCAGGCCACCATGGTGCACGGATGCTTGCATTGGTGTTAGGCAGCCCAAAGGGCACCAGCACAGGGGAAAAGGCAGGAATGTACCATATTGCCTTAAATATGGTGCATTCCTGCCCTTCCCTGTCACTCAGTGCAGCACAGCAAGCTGACTTGTCACTGCACTACATGACCTGGCCATAAATATGGCCCTTGATATGGAACAAGAATAAATGCTGCTATTTTTGTCAGATTATTAACACTCCCACTAGAGGCAGCACATCTGACTTTCCATCTAAACAGTGTAAGTAAACTTTCTGTTGTGATCACTTTTTCAGGAGATTATTAATTACATGTAAATAAATCAAACAAACAGCTGTCTTATGTACATTGATTTTCCCAGTCACATTGTCATGTCATTTTGCCCTGTTCTAGACTTTAAACAGAAGTTAGGGCCAGATGTACTAAGCTTTTTTGCAGTCACAAACAGCAGTTTCATTGAATCGAGGCATTTGCGACCACAAAATAGGGTTTTACAAGGTACAAGAGGCAATTTGCCATTCAGTTACTTGTAACCAAATTGGAATTAGTTTGCTACGAAATGCTGATTTGGTATTTGGAATGGGCGTCTCTTCAATACCAAATCAGAATGGTATGTATTAATGTATTGCAACCATATTCCGGTGGCAAAACAGTAATGCTTTATTACCAGTTTAAAACTGGTGGTGACCCATTCAAAATGGGGAAAGGGGCCCCTTGGGGACCCCTTCCACTTCAAGAATGTTAAAAAGATATTTTTAAGAGCAGACAGTTTTCACACAGACCTCTGCCTACTCTTAAAAATAAAACTGCAAAGCTTATTTTTTTCTTTTTAAGCGTTTCCTGCTTTCTTTTAACCCCTTAAGTGCGGGGAACGTTCAGCGGTCGTCACGTGCACTACCTCGCTAGTGCTGCGCACGTCCGCTGAACGTTCCATTCCCGTTAGCGCAATCGAACGTCCGCACTGGGGCGGAATTTTCGGCGCGCTTAACGGGTTAATGAAACCGGGCAGCATTTTAAAAAAAAGATTGATTTACTAAAAAGCAATCACAGGCATTGTGTTCTGCTGACCACATGTGATGGCTGCGATTCCCAATGTGCAGCATAGTGCGACCAGCTTCAATAATATGCAGGAGTTAGGTCTATTTGCGACCCACTAGGAATCACTAATGAAGCTTAAAAGTGTTTCATACATTAGGAATACTGATTTCCTACTTGTGTTTGGTAGAAAATCGCAATTAGCAAATCTGGTTTCCTAAAGTTTGCTCATTTGGCTACAAATGAGGTAAGCCGCATGTTGAAGGACTTACTATTGCTGATTGTGAATGCAATCCATTCTACCTGTAGTTCGACCACTACAATGATTCGAAACATGATTTATCATTGCAACACAGAGTCAATTAGTTTACTGAAGCTTTATATTATGATTTTAGCGTCAATCTAGAGTCTGACTTGGGCAAAAGGTGTTTGTCCACATTCAAATGAAGGGGAAAAAAGCAAGCTCAACCTCATTGGTTTTCTCCTACCTGGTTGCATTGGCATAACACAAAATGATGTCCCCCAGCAGAATATGATCAGAGGCCCTGAGTTTCCCATTTCTCACAGATATTCGCTGCCCTTGGGGTGACTGAGGCCCTCTTGAAGGGCTGGGGCCCCCTGGAGGGTTTGGGGTCACGTTTAACGCAGGAGGTTGTGTTACACATCTGACTGGTAGTGAATGCCTCCTCCATGTGCCACATTTTTTCTTGATAGATATAACAATTCCTACCTTTTCGTACCTGGTACATCACGTAAAAAAAGTCACTAGACACCTGTACTATAACCACAATTCATTTTAGCTAGCCAAATTGAAAACAATTACCTCAGCTCAAACTTGGATCATTTTAAAGTGCAAGTACTTTCAAGTGAGCATGCTTCTATTGCCGCTTACATTCAAGACTCTCTGGTTTCGAACTTCATTGGTAAGAACATATCAAGAAAATAAACAATTTAACAATGATGATCGAACAATCCACAGTACGAAGGGGCAGATTTATGTCGGACTTGCGCCACGTTTAAGCCGCCGTTGCATCACGCAACGGCGGCGTAAACGTGGTGCTTCCCTGCCACCCATTTACAACATGACACATCTAGGCAGATGCATCACGTTGTAAAGCCCTGCGCCACATGTGGGCGTTCCGGCACAGGGTGGGCGTTCCGGGGCAGGTGCGCCTCGCAAAAGTGCCTGCGTGAAATCTACAAGATTTCACGCAGGCACTTTTAAGCCAATGCTGCGTCAAAACCATGCGCCTGCTTGAAGCAGGCGTAAGGCTTGACGCAGCATTGGACAGATAGGGCCCCCAGAGCATTGCTGGAGCTGCGTCATGCTTGCGACGCAACTCCAGCAATGCACCGTCTTTACGGCACAGATGCGTCACGCATCTGTGCCGTTTTTGCCCCATGATCCGCCGCATTGTAAATGCGGCGCACCATGGGTGGCGGAGCTGTGGCGCACAATAACTGGTGCATCCCTGGGGATGCGCCAGTTATTGTGAATCTGCCCCTAAGACTCCAGCTTGCAGAAAGCACAATGATCTGGCAAGATTTTTGTTCTGCACATTCAATCCTGTAGATTTGCTTCTTTGGATATTTTGAAGACACAGTATATCCATTTAAAATAGGCTGTCCATGAATGACATATACTATGTGTTAGATCTGGCATTCTTGGCTTGGTTTCACCCTAACCTTTTGCCTGCAGACTTCTTTTTTTGCTGACTTAGGGCCCGATTCACAGAATGAACTTAAGACCAAATCCTAAACGTACTACTATTTTGGTATTCACAGAATGCACTTACTACTTTCGGCATTCACAGAATGCACTTACTACTTTCGGTATTCACAGAATGCACTTACTACTTCTGGGATTCACAGAATGAACTTACTACTTTCGGGATTCACAGAATGAACGTACTACTTTCGGGATTCACAGAATAAACTTACTGCTTTCGGGATTCACAGAATTAATTTAAGACTACTAACTTTACGTCCGCCGCTGGGCCGTATTTTCCGCCACTGGGTCGGAATTTACGGCACCGGACCGGAATTTACGGCACTCTGGCATATTTTGCGAATACGGCCCGCAATTTACAGAGGCGTGCCGTGATTTACGATTACGGGCCGGAAGATACGGATTTTGGCAGTTGGTCATGTAAGACAAGGGTAAACACCTGTGGTGCAGGGATAGACAATTGTGTGTTGAATCGGATGGTGTGTAGGAGGGCTTTGCTGGATTCGTGTCGCAAGAGCGATGCAACTCCAATAATGTCCATGCACTGCCCATACCTAACGTGCTGCGCCACTCCTTATGTCTGCTTCAAGCAGGCGTAAGGTTGCGTTGCAGCGGCCTCTGATATGTGACTCTGTGAAACCTTGTAGATTTCACGGAACCACTTGTACGCTGCTCATCCCAAATGTGCTCTGCCTCGGGACCCTTCACATCGAGAATCCTTTGCACCCGTGATGGTCTTGTCCATAATTTACCCAACTGGTAAACTTACCCGATGATACATCAAGATCATCTGTACTTGGAAAATTATGTAAGGTCACTAGGGGTCCTGAGTGTTGCCCTGTAACCAGCAGTACATCATTTCTGCTTAATATTGAAGTGCTCCATAATTTGGCCATTTGTTAAAAGGTCTATTGAATTGCAGATTTTCATCTGCCATTTGATCAGTACTTACATATGAAAAGTGTGATACTTTTATTCAAACTCTGCAGGCGCCATCCATCTTTGGCTCATACAACACAGTGCACACCTTTCTGAATACATTTCATCCTTCTGAAATTTTTCTTTTGCGTCATCTTGCACCCATATTTCACTGTTTTAGAATCTTCCAGTGGTTCTCCAGAAGAAGGCGTGTGTAGCGCCGAAACGTGCGTAGAGATTACCTTTTACCCACTGTTTTGTTATTTAGTCTTTTCATTTAATGTTATATATGCATTGTATGTCATTTCATGTCCTATATTGTTCTAGACATTGTCATTCACTGTATTCCTGCCCCATGTGGTTTTTAAACTTTCATGTGTATTTTTATTTTTTAATAAATGAACAATATATTTTTTTAACTTATTTGGCGTTATTTGTTCAGTACACTGTCATAATGATTCAAATTGTGTTGATGTACCTGACAATTTTCAGGACCCTCAAGTTGCCTAGGATATGTTATATTTGAAATATGCAGGTTCAATGTTGCACAGGGCCTCACAATGTGACGCTTCACCATAGAAGCGTAACCTTGTGAATTATTCTAAATGTGTCGTCTGTTGTACAACATCGTTGTGTCCCAGAAGTGATGCAACAGCAGTGTAAATCTCATTTTAGGGGCTTGTAAACCTGCCACAAAATCTATAAGGAGTACATCACCCTGCGCCAGCATGAATCACAAAGCAGAAGGTGAGAGTATCATCAGATGTAAATATGTCATTCAAATATTCTGTTGTCCATTTTCCACACTGCCACGCCATTACATCCCCAACACACCACTGCTCCTACCTGCCCCGTCTGCGGCAGTACTTCACAACACTGTTAGCATGCAGATGATATGGGCAAATCTCCAAAACGTTCCATAAACTCATTTCCCATTTGTTTACTTTTCTCTATTCTCACCCATTGACACATCCAGCTAGAGCACGGACAACTGCAGTAGCAGAGGTTACCGCATCTAATGGGAGGAATCAGCAACCTACAGAGGAAGGCATGACAACCACAAGAACTGGTAAGTCATGCTGGCCAGGAGATGGTCAAAATGCATACATTGTCATGAGACAACAGAGGGACAAATAGTGCCCAGATATGTAAGTTAACCAGTGATGCAAAATTAGCTTCATTACAATTGGAGTTGTCAATGGACATTCACCTTTACCATATTACATTTGTGAACAGCCAAAGACAAAATGTAATATGTCTTGGCTCATCATACCTTTGTAAATGTGGTACACAACTTGTATTTCACCAACAGACCCAGACCGGGGAAACCATTCCTGTAATCGAAGGCCACAACTAGTCAAAAGGGTGTAGCCACTATACTGTCATAGTGTCTGTACAACTTATCAAGAAAGTCTATTTGCACAGATATGGAAATGAAAAACAAACAGTGAGATACCAGTCTCTGTAGTATTGACAATGCATACACTGTTCAACTTCAAATCTTACCAACCAACATTAAATTGCACAGTCCACCCAGCTAGTCATGTACTGCGTACATTGGATGGATAATTTTCTGGACATCAACAAAACACGGCATGTCATTGTGATATAGTTAGCAACAAGGTAGTGGGCCCATTCCAAGTGATATGAAAAGGGGGGGCCCTCGGCCCCCCCGCCTGCATGGCGGTGCGGCGATCCCCTCTCCCCTTGCCTCCCGGTGGTGGGGGGCGTGACCTCCCAGCGTCCAATGATTACGCGGGGGGTGTGCGCCACACCACCGGTTGGCTGGTGCCCGATCCCTGACCCGGAAGGCGTTGTGCATACTTCCGGGTCAGAGGGGCGGGCGGATAGGGGCGGAGGGAGGAGGCGTACCGCCCACTCCCCATGTCCCCGGGAATAAAGGAGGGGGGAGCGCTCAGGTGGCCCTTCTTGTCGCCTGGACGCTCCCCGACACTGGTCGTGTCCCGCGCTTGGGGCCTCCTAATTTTCTGTTCTTATTTTTCAGGCCAATGACTACGCTGGAGTATGTTTGAGCGCGACATTGGAAGCAAGCGGTTTGAGCGTGGACCATACGTTCCGGAGCATTCATCTGGTAATCCGGTTACAGTGAACGCTAAGTCGGCGCCCAGAGTACGGGACCTAGAGCGCGCAGGACGCCGGCAGTAAGAGGAGAGCGGGGGGCTCGCATTTAATTGCTTCCTGTGGCCGCCGGGTTGGTCTACATTAGAGTTTGGTCACCCCCAACAATCGGGCAAGCCGGTGTGTTGCAGTCGCAGTTGCGTGGTGCCTACAGCCCCCTGCGTATCGTCCGTCTGTTGTAAGTTCAAGTGTGCACTGATTGTTCATCCGGGCGGTGTGAGAGTTGGACAGTGACCAGCAAAAATGCCAGGAGCTAAGGGGCCTAAGGGGACAAAATGGAAATGATGATGCAAGCCATGATGCGTAGAATGAATGCCATCGATAAGAGATTGGGTAAGGTTGATGGTCTAGAAGCTCGCATGATGGAGAGGATTGATGATATTGCGGGCCCCAAGGTAGGCCCAAGCGGCAGGTTACTGCGCCTTTGCCAAGGGGGGAATTCGACACCTCACCTGGAAGGAGCAAGGCCAAGAGATCTAGGCGCAGCGCACCCACTCCTGCACCTACGGCTGTTCCCATTACCCCTGAGCCGGTAGTCCCGGCACCGGCGGCACCGGCTCCTGCTCTGCCTGTTGTTCCGCTTCCGACGGCACCCATTGGGACCCCCTTGCCACCGGCCGCCCCTTTAGCTAGTCCAACTGCGCCGCCGGGTGTGCCCCCTGCAGAGGGGGCCTGCACGTGGGGATAGTGGCCAGTGGGAGCAGGACTTTTTCCGACAGCAGGCAGATGTGAGGCAGGACATTCGTGCCATATGGCCTACACTGTCAGACATGTCAGGGTCCCTGCAGGACATGGTCCAGATCCCTCAGGGGGTGGACAGGGTGTGCCAAGCTTTGGATCGGATGGATAGCACTTGGCAGGAAATGTTTAGTAATATGACTGCCTTGATATCCATCCAAAGGGAAGAGAGTGCAAGACGCCATGCCTTGGCCAGGAAGATGATGGAGGGCATTGTGAGAGTGATCCAAAGTCTACCTTCACGGCCAACGCAGGGAGGGGAACAATCATATCGGCCTGCAGGGCAGCACATACCCACACCTGTAACACCAACTGCACAGCACCACAGCCAAGGTACACAAACACACCAGCACCCTGAACAGGCACTCCCACCACCTGCACAAACACCAACAACCTCTGAACAAGCACCCCCACCACCCCCACCACCTGCACAAACACCAACAACCTCTGAACAGGCACCCCCACCACCTGCACAAACATCAACAACCTCCGAACAGGCACCCCCACCACCCCCACCACCTGCACAAACACCAACAACCTCTGAACAGGCACCCCCACCACCTGCACAAACACCAACAACCTCTGGACAGGCACCCCCACCACCACCACCCCCACCACCTGCACAAACACCACGAACCTCTGGACAGTCACTCCCACCACCTGCACAACCAGCCCTTGTCCAGGTACAGACACCAAATGTGAAGACTCCACCTGCACCTCTTGATCACCCTGTAGTACAGCCACATACACGAAGGCGACAAGCACAACCTCACCCCTCACAGCGTTTATCACCCCCACTATTGCAGAAATGCAAACACGATCGCCAGTGAGGATCACATGGGCAATTTGTGTTTTGGGTTGAAAAATAAAGATATACAAAGTAATATCCTGTTGTGTATCATGTCTTGTCTAACGATGTAAGCATGTGTGTGTGTGTGTGTGAGACAGTTACAAGTGTAACACATCATAGCAACACGTTATTATGTGCATAGCATATGACTCAATAAATATGTGTCCATCTTTGGAAACAGACATCCAAAATGAAGTCAAACAAGTTAAACAAAGTAGAATTACTCAAAGATATTTATGTAGACAAAAATAACTGACCATCCGTTTGGAAGGGAGAAAGGAAAACAAATGATGATCTTAATGCAGAAGGATAAGGGAACTTTCATTGGGGTGGGGCAAAACAAATATAATACGTCAGGGAGTGTCAGGGAAACCAGTCTATTTAAAAGGGGAAAAAATAATCTTCGTCAAGAACAATGTCTCAGTCCAAAAGTCAAGTGTCTTTCTGGTCATCCTCCAGGACCACAATATCTAGATCCTTAGGGTCTGACAAATCCACACGGCTGGTTTGTGCAGGAACAGGCACCACATGGGGACGTAACACACAAGGAGTACGGGGGGAAACTGTGTGGGGCAACGGACAGGGGGACACATTGACGGTGGTATGGGATGGCATTTGTGAGACAAAAGACTACATGGCTGTGCTCATGGACAGCATGTGGGTGTCGAAGTTGTCCATTGATCGTACAAGGTCCGCTTGCATAGACCGTATCTCCAGACACACTTGTAGGAACATGCGAGCGTACCTGTCAGGTTGACCCTCGACCATCCAACCCAAGTTCCCTGGCACAGCCACAGGAGGAACAACACTGGGAGTGGTGGGGGGGACAGAAGGGATGTGGTGTCTCTGGACCAGAGCTGATTTGTTCGGCTTGGCGGCTATGAGGAGGGGGACAGGTTTCAGGGGATCGAGCTGGAACCCCCGATGGCATGGGGGACTCTAGAGCAGAGGTCTTCAAACTTTTTTACTCTGAGCCCCCCCTAAGCTAAATGTTTTGAGGTCGGGCCCCCCTCCAAAACTTTATGGCAAGGATTTGGGGAGCGGGGTGGACATTGCTGCGTGCAGGGAGCGGGGCTTATGAGATGATTTCAGGAATACTTTTTCTTTAGCTTATGAACCACACCAAATATGAAACTTATAAAACAGCAAATGCATCAAACAAAAACAGATATCCCAAACAAACTGCTCCCCATAATTGGGGTGTTGTGAGCCCCTCACACTCTTTGACCCCAATGCAACTATACTTGCTGCACTAATGATAACTGCAGTCCTGAGTAGCAGGCTACCTCCTCTGCCTCTTTTACCTCTTCTCCACCATGATGGATCATCACCTCTGTCCTAATGCTTGAAAGGACAATACACTCGGATGCCCCTTTTTTTTCAAGGTAGACAGTCATAATGTGATGCAGTGGGCCCCCCAAATTCCTGGTCCCAAGTCCTTCTGCATCTGCATCTACTCCTTTATGATAACCAGCAGTGGCCACTTACAAACTTCGCAGCAGTACCAGCTTCACTAATGTCCCTTTAAAAAAAAAACTTAATTGTCCCCTTCCTTGGGGTATCTCTCTAAAGAAGCAGTCTCTGGCCATTTGTAAACATTTGCATTGAGTGCTCACTATTCTGGGCCTTCTCTTTGACAATATCTATGAATCTCGATCCTTTCCTCTGTCTCCTAGACCATTTCTGTGAGGCCCCAAGGATCGAGAGGATTAGGGCTCTGCATCTGAATGCAACCCTACTGGCCTTCTACCAGCCACCCCATGGACTCAGCTTTCACACAAAAAAAAACTTCCCCTGAATGGTAATACTGACTTTGACATGCCTGTGCCTGAAATTGAAGTGGGTGGTGGTAGTGCAGAAAGTTAAGAAAGAAACCGGCCTTCTTACCAGCCATTAATTGATTGAGTCACTTAAAGCCAGGGCCGCTGGAATTATGAGTTTCTGCAGCAGCAGCGCTTTCCACATAATTATCAGGTTACTGCATTTGCTACATAATCTCCAGATTTCAATGACAAAAAACTTGATCCTAGCTCAAACGGAACAAAAGTTACTTAAAGCGTGACAAAGTGTTCAGGAGCAGTGGAAGCCCCTTTGCAAAGACTGGTAATCTTGTAATTGCCTACTGCTGGTACTAATGAGGTGAAATATTTCCCTTGACAGCGTTACCATGAGTTAAAATGACAAAATATTGAAGTAATGCTAACTACAAAATGTGGCGCATTGTGCCGCATAATTTACCTTTTCTTGCTGGATAATTTAGTCAAACCTGCCGCATAATTGTGTTCTCTTCTGCTGAATAATTCCAGTGGATCTGCTTAAAGCTTTATGGTGGCAAAGATCTATTCTTTTTAAGATGTAATGTAACGGAGTTATCAGCTGAGATCTGGAATAATGGAGACACTTACAAAAATGTCTACATTAGATACAGTTTTATTGCTTACTACTAAAAAGTATATTTTGTAAGAACTTGTTTTATCTCAATCACTGCATCATTTTGCAGCAGTCTAGCTTAGAGTATGTAAATACTGTTTTAAAATAATGACTTACATATTCACAGTGCTTTCTGCCACAGGCTGGGACTTCTTAGCATTATAAACAGGGCCATTGGAATTATGCGGCAGGAGAAGGCCAAATTATGCAGCATGGTTGACTAAATTCTACAGCAAGCAAAGGCGAATTATGCTGCATATTTTGTGATAGCATTACTGCACTATTTTGCTATTTTTACACTTGTTAACATTGTCCTGGCCTTAATTACCCCTCATAAGTACCACATTAACACCCACATGTAGCAATAAGCAAAAGAAAGGTGACCAGTCAACCTTTAGAAAGGGCCTTCCACTGTGAGGTAACATGTGTTGCTGCATTTTTTAATCTGCAAATTATGCAGCAGACAATGGATTATGTGGCAAATGCGGGAAAACCATAACTATGCGCTGTAAGTTCAGGGTGAGCGTGAAAGTTAAGGGTGAGAATGAGGAATGAGTTGTCTGAATGCAGGGTGAATTCCCAGACACTTAAAGGTAATCAGCATGTTATTGGCGGGGCACAGGGTTTCAGATATAAGTTAAACTATTGCTATTATGGAATTAATCAGGGAATCGAGGGTGAAGGAAATAAATAATGTGCTGATCCTGCAACAAACTTCCAGTCTTATGATTAGGGTTGCCAGCTCATTATTTTGGTGTTGCAGACGGCACAAAAATATACAGTCACCTAAAGCCCTATTTTCAGCACTTATCTATGCGTACTTCGAAAAGCAAATATAAAGTACTTTTAAATGTGTTCTAGGGCTGCCTGAATGATTCATGACTGAAAATAAAAGGAACAGACAGAAAGTCTCATTACAAATGAATACATACTTTTTTATTTAAGACCCTATTTAGTGTCAAAGCAAGGTCCTTGCAGGCTCTTTAAACATACATGTCTGGCATTTATTTTTTACTATTGACAACCCTTTTTTGTATTCCTTTTCATGAAATACATCTTCACACTACAGCAGTAAGTTTAAAATGCAAATGTAAGGAATAGGCAGGGGGCCCAGGGTGTACTGGAAAAAGAAAAAAAAAATAAGCTAAGGTAACCAATTTCCAAATGTATGCAAATGGTCTTTAAAGACCTGTGAAAAACTCGGCTGTGCTGGAGTCTTAATAAGACTCCAGACACTGCCCAGCCGAGCCCCCAGCAGCACACCCACTGACCTCTGGCCCGGGGCACTCTGAGGCCTTCAGAGTAAATGAAGACAGCCTGGAAATGCAGCAAATAAACATCGCTGCACTTCCAGGCGTCTTCATTTACATGTGCTGGCAGAGGCCTTTGCGCCCCCCTGGGAACCCATCCACGCCCCCCTAGGGGGGCACGCCCCACAGTTTGAAGAACTGTGCTCTAGAGTTGTGAGGGGCAGGTGGCAGGCCTAGATTGAATATTGGCCTGCCCCGGGACAGTGGAGAGCAGCTGTTTTATAGAGCAAAGACAAATCATCTGGGCTTGCTATGTGCCTGTGAGTGGTACTGTGGCCTGGGAGGAACTTTGCAGCATTTGCAGCAACCACAGATGATTTTGAAGTAAGTTTGTACTGTGTACTGCATTGACCAAGATGCAAAGGGTTGAACTGTGCTGGGACTGTGAGGCAGTGTGCTCCCAACCCCCATAAGGTCCATAAAGACTGAGGGGCAGATTTATAAGGCACTTGCGCCACCAATACATCGCCATTGGGTCACTTTTGTGACGCAGTGGCAGAGCTGACAAAGCACCATGCTGCTGGGTAATTACAACGAGACACATCCGTGCTGGAATGCCTCCTAAAAGTGGCAGAGTGAAATCTACAAGATTTCACTCAGTCACTTTTAGGGCCATGCTGCATCATTACTCTGCGCCTGCTTGAAGCAGGTGTAAGGATTGACGCAGCATGTCAGCGATCGTGCACCCCCGAGCCTAGCTGGAGTGGGGTCGCACTTGCCACGCCCCTCCAGCAAAGCGCCGCTATTCCACCGGGGATGCATCACGCAACTGCCCACCCAAGTGCCACGGTGTGCCGCATTGTAAATGCAGTACTTCAATGGTGGCGCACGGGTGGGCAGATGCGTCGCAACTCTTCTGGCACACCTCTGCTGATTAGCAAAGATGCGCCAGAAGTAGTAAATTGGCCCCTGACAACTGTAGAGTGAGATCAGAGGAGAAATTAATTCTGACCTTGGCTCATCTATGTATGTGCATCGTCCTGCATGAAACAACCACCACATCAGGATTTTGCTTACACTTCTGCAAGCACGGCTGGTGAGACGGTACAGGCCAGCCAGTACAGGCCAGCCAGCTCCGTAGCCTTGTGACGGGCCTAGCGCTATAGGTCCTCCCAGCGCTTGCGGCATGCCCTAGCCCTCCTGGTGGACACTCCCACTGCACTGCAGCGCTCGGCGATGTTGGCCCATAGCCTGCCCCAGGCTGAAGTGCTCGGCTGGTGCTCAGGGTCCCCATATAGCTGTGGAAATTTCTCCAGCACCCCCTCCACCAAGATGTCCAATTCCCTTCTGAGAAAGGGGGTGCTCTCTCCTCATAATCCTCAGCCATTATGGGGCAATAGGTGTTAAGAGAGCAGCACGATGCCTGAGGATCTGTTCAGTGATAGAGGATGACTCAGAATGAACACAATATGGCTGCCAACTACTTCCCGTGATGTATTTCCTGTCTCCCACTTCCTATATTACATTGTCTGTATGAAATGATGTGTTCCAGTTTATTTTCGGAATTTGCGGCCCGCAATCGTAGTTTCCGGTTCCGGGTCGCAAATTACGCGCATTCGCATTACGACGTGATACCGGAAGTTACGATTTTGCGCCGTAACTTCCGAAAATGACCCTGAAAACATTATATCATACAGGAGAGGTCATACAGACAGGAAACATATACATACAGAGGTCATACAGACAGAAAATACATCACAGGAAGTAATTGGCAGCCATTTTGAATTCATCATGGTGTATCCAGAATCAGTAATCAAATCCACTGCTATCCTGTTGTTCTAAGTAAAAAGTGAAATGACAGTGCAGGTGTGAATCATGAATATGTATCTAAAGGGGGAACAGATCATTTAATGACATTTCTGCACAGGCAGGGGGGGGAGCTGACATAACATCAGAGCCCAGTTTCATTTCTCATACTTTGCATTGTGGGACATGTAGTCCACATTGAGTGCTCATTATCAGAGTTGTGTGATGTGTCACGTAACATTAGTGTGGAGCAGTGTGGATATGTCACAGACACATGGGGCAATCGAAAACATTTCACTCAGTCACTTTAATGGCCACACTGCGTCAGAATCCTGCGCCTGCTTGTTGGAGGCGTAAGGATTGATGCAGCATGTTAGGCATAGGCATAGGGTCACCGCTTGCCTTGCTGGACCTGCATTGTAAATGCAGCACATCCATGATGGCGCTAGGGGTGTCTGATGTGAGGCACAATAACTGTGGCATCCCTGCTGATATGCAGGGATGCACCAGTTATTGTAGGTCTGGGCCATGGTGCCTGATTCTCCCATGACATCATCACTCACATTCAAGGCCCATCGTTTGTGGTGGAGTCAAATCTGTGTAGGTCACAGGCCTAAGTATGCAACCTTTTGTGAATTGGTGACCCATCCTTATGTGGTCCAGGTATGTCTCTCAGGACATGTATTGTTTGTCAACAGCGTGAATGGTTGGTTTTAGGGATGTCCACTACACTGATCGCTGACATGGGCACATGACCTGAGGCACACTCCACCTTTTGACTACTGTCAGCGGCTGTGATTTGCATGCGGTTCATGTGGCTTGCAAAGTCATGTCAGGGTGGGATTTATTGACACTGTCATGTCTATCCAAGTTTCATCATTGACAACAGACAGCAAACCACATTTTGTCCAAGACACTACAGGTTGCTCATGTGAAAAACGTGGCAACGAGCTGATCACGGACTTGCGCGCCCTGCCGTCGGTCATGTGCAATGTCCCGGTTTCCCAGATTTAGAGCTAGCCGAGGTTCCAGAGGCATGTGTAAGCCATGCGTTAGAGCAATGTTGTGCAAAACACAACAGGCTAATATAATCTTGCACACGACTTCGGGGGAGTACTGCAGCACACCCCCTTTACGGTGGAGACATCTGAATCACGACTTCAACAACCCAAAAGTGCACTCTATTTATTATTTTATTTTATTTTTTGCATTTATAAGGCGCACAGCTACCCACAAAGGGTTTCCTGGCGCTCTATGATGGCTCGAGTTCGTATGTGTGCCCTATTGTACCTACGCTGAGGTACAGTGTTTGCACGCCTGTAAGGGGTGAGGAGATGTGGGGAGAGTGCATAGCCAGCATCACCTGAGGAGGGAAGAAAGGGCAGTTGTAAACATTTCCCTTTTTTAACTTGCACAGAACATGAGCTATACATTCGTACATACAGTGTCTGTTGGGCCCTGATTCTCATTGTACAATGGTTAATATTGGGGGGCATTCAGATATTTAAATGGCACATATCACTCATTTTTAGTGCTTGGTACTTACCCAGTAACCACATGTTGCCAAATTCTCCTGCAGCCATACGCCGGGAAAGAGGTGATATGCGGAATATGAAGCTGTCATGCGTACTGCCTGGGAACACTGCATTCACGTCGATGAACCTCCCACTGGCATCACAGGCAGCTTGCACATTGATGGAATGCCATCTGTGTCTGTTGCAGAAGATGTGTGCAATGTGGCGGGGTGGCTGGAGTGCCACATGGGTGCAGTCAATTGCACCCAGCACACGTGGGAATTGTGCAAGGAGATAAAAATCTCTTGCTGCGGTTTGTCTCATGGCTAGTGTATGTGGTATTTGTATATAGTTGGGGGCTCTAGCAGTGATGCATCTCAGTACCTGATGCAGGTACCGCAACTGGCTCGCCTGGGAAATGCCCACAAGGTCACTGGTGACCCTTTGGAATGACCCAGTGGCAAAGAAGTGTAGGGCAGACAGGATCTTGAGATATGCAGGTATTGCATGTGAGCAGCAGGTCACAGAATCAAGTTCCTGCTCCCACTCACAGACCATATCCAAAATGACTTATGGTGGGAAACGGTACCTGGCCCTTACATCTTGGCTGGTCATTCCAAATAGGTTGATCCTCTGCCTGAAAATCCTTTCAGCTCTCCTCCTCCTCCTCAAGTAGTTTTGCCGCATGGTAAGGGGCAGTGCTACGAACACATTCAGTGACATCCTGAAAAGGTTTGTTTGTGTCTGCTCTGCATTTATCCATGTTGGTGGGCTGGGAACGGCTGCAGTGTATCAGCTGATCCCTGGTGGGGGATGGTAGGCACTTAAAACAACTGCCATAATCCGTATCTTCCGGCCAGTAATCAGAATTTCCGGCCCGTAATCATAATTTACGGCACTCTTGCGTAAATTGTGGGCCGTATTCGCGAATTCCGCCAGAGTGACGTAAATTCCGACCCGGTGGCGTAAATTCCGGCCCGGTGGTGAAAAATACGGCCCGGTGGCGGACGTAAAGTTAGTAGTCTAAAGTTCATTCTGTGAATCTCGAAAGTAGTAAGTTAATTCTGTGAATCCCGAAAGTAGTAAGTTCATTCTGTGAATCCCGAATGTAGTAAGTGCATTCTGTGAATACCGAAAGTAGTAAGTGCATTCTGTGAATACCGAAAGTAGTAAGTGCATTCTGTGAATACCACAATAGTAGTAAGTTTAGGATTTAGTCTTAAGTTCATTCTGTGAATCGGGCCCTACGTTTTTGCTGGACTTAGTATTCTGCTCACTTCACAACTGCTAAACAGTGCTAAAGTGCTCTTTCCCTACAACTTGGTAGCATTGCCTTATTCCCAACTGGCATTTATAATTTACTTGTATGTCCCTGATAAAGTGGCACTACATTTGCCCAGGGCCTGTAAATTAAGTGCTACCTGTGGGCTACCTGCAACACTGATTATGCCACCCACTTAGGTAATACTTTAAACATGTCTCAAGGCTGCCGTTACAGAGCCTGTGTGCAGTTTTAAACTGCAATTTCAACATGGCAAAGCAAACCTTTTGTCAGGCCCATACCTTCCTTTTTAATACATATAAGTCACCCCAAGGGTAGGGCCTGGACTGCCCAAATTGCATGGTGCAATGTATATAAAAAGGAGGACATGTACTTTTAGGTTTACATGTCCTGGTAGTAAAAACTCTTAAATTCGTATTTCGCTATCTTTCCCAAAGGATAACACTGAAGCGTTAATACATTTTAGAAGGGTAATTTCCAAATGGGAATAGATGACTAGTTCATATTGGCTGTCTCTGGAATTGGTATTGAAAATCCTAATTTATGATGAAGTCGGATTTTAAATTATAATTTTGCAAATACCACTTTTAGAAAGTTGGAATTTTCTTGCATTACTCATTTGGTGCCTGCAGCCTGTCCCTGGGTCACATGACTGGGTGTAGCTGGCACATTTGTCTGGACACTGCTGGGAGTCATATTCACCCACCCCCATACTGTTGGCCTATGATGGGAGTCCTGTGCACCCACCCCTTATATGTCTGGACACTGCTGGGAGTCCTGTGCACCCACCCCTCATATGTCTGGAGACTGCTGGGAGTCCTGTGCACCCACCCCCTCATAGGTCTGGACACTGCTGGGAGTCATATCCACCCACCCCTTTACTGTTGGCCTGTGCTGTAAGTCCTGTGCACCCGCCCATCATATGTCTGGACACTGCTGGGAGTTATATCCACCCACCTCCATACTGTTGGCCTATGCTGGGAGCCCTGTGCCCCCACCCCTCATATGTCTGGACACTGCTGGGAGTCTTTTGTACATACCCCTCATATGTCTAGACACTGCTGGGAGTCTTGTGCACCTACCCCTCATATGTCTGGACACTGCTGGGAGTCATATCCACCCACCCCAATACTATTGGTCTATGCTGGGAGTCCTGTGCAGCCACCTCTCATATGCCTGGACACTGCTGAGAGTCATATCCACCCACCCCATACTGTTGGCCAATGCTGGGAGTCCTGTGCACCCACCTCTCATATGTCTGCACACTGCTGGGAGTCATATACACCCACCCCCATACTGTTGGCCTATGCTGGGTGTCCTGTGAACCCACCCCTCATATGTCTGGCCACTGTTGGGAGTCCTGTGCACCCACCCCTCATAGGTCTGTACACTGGTGGGAGACATATCCACCCACCCCCACACTGTTGGCCTATGCTGGGAGTCCTGTGCACCCACCCCTCATATGTCTGGACAATGCTGGGAGTCAAATCCACCCACTCCCATACTGTTGGCCTATGCTGGGAGTCCTGTGCACCCACCCTTCATATGTCTGGACATTGCTGGGAGACATATCCACCCACCCCCATACTGTTGGCCTATGCTGGGAGTCCTGTGCACCCACCCCATTTATGTGTGGACACTGCTGGGAGTCATATCCACCCACCCCCATGATGTTGGCCTATGCTGGGAGTCCTATGCACCCACCCCTCATATGTCTGCACACTGCTGGGAGTCATATCCATCCACCTCCATACTGTTGACCTATGCTGGGAGTCCTGTGCACCTACCCCTCATATGTCAGTACACTGCTGGGAGTCCTGTGCACCCACCCCTCGTAAGTCTGGACACTGCTGGGAGTCCTGTGCACCCACCACTCCTATGTCTGGACACTGCTGGGAGTCCTGGGCACCCACCCCTCATATGTCTGGACACTGCTGGGAGTCCTGGGCACCCACTCCTCATATGTCTGGACAATGCTGGGAGTCAAATCCACCCACTCCCATACTGTTGGCATATGCTGGGAGTCCTGTGCACCCACCCTTCATATGTCTGGACATTGCTGGGAGACATATCCACCCACCCCCATACTGTTGGCCTATGCTGGGAGTCCTGTGCACCCACCCCATTTATGTGTGGACACTGCTGGGAGTCATATCCACCCACCCCCATGATGTTGGCCTATGCTGGGAGTCCTATGCACCCACCCCTCATATGTCTGCACACTGCTGGGAGTCATATCCATCCACCTCCATACTGTTGACCTATGCTGGGAGTCCTGTGCACCTACCCCTCATATGTCAGTACACTGCTGGGAGTCCTGTGCACCCACCCCTCGTAAGTCTGGACACTGCTGGGAGTCCTGTGCACCCACCACTCCTATGTCTGGACACTGCTGGGAGTCCTGGGCACCCACCCCTCATATGTCTGGACACTGCTGGGAGTCCTGGGCACCCACTCCTCATATGTCTGGACAATGCTGGGAGTCAAATCCACCCACTCCCATACTGTTGGCCTATGCTGGGAGTCCTGTGCACCCACCCTTCATATGTCTGCACACTGCTGGGAGTCATATACACCCACCCCCATACTGTTGGCCTATGCTGGGTGTCCTGTGAACCCACCCCTCATATGTCTGGCCACTGTTGGGAGTCCTGTGCACCCACCCCTCATAGGTCTGTACACTGGTGGGAGACATATCCACCCACCCCCACACTGTTGGCCTATGCTGGGAGTCCTGTGCACCCACCCCTCATATGTCTGGACAATGCTGGGAGTCAAATCCACCCACTCCCATACTGTTGGCCTATGCTGGGAGTCCTGTGCACCCACCCTTCATATGTCTGGACATTGCTGGGAGACATATCCACCCACCCCCATACTGTTGGCCTATGCTGGGAGTCCTGTGCACCCACCCCATTTATGTGTGGACACTGCTGGGAGTCATATCCACCCACCCCCATGATGTTGGCCTATGCTGGGAGTCCTATGCACCCACCCCTCATATGTCTGCACACTGCTGGGAGTCATATCCATCCACCTCCATACTGTTGACCTATGCTGGGAGTCCTGTGCACCTACCCCTCATATGTCAGTACACTGCTGGGAGTCCTGTGCACCCACCCCTCGTAAGTCTGGACACTGCTGGGAGTCCTGTGCACCCACCACTCCTATGTCTGGACACTGCTGGGAGTCCTGGGCACCCACCCCTCATATGTCTGGACACTGCTGGGAGTCCTGGGCACCCACTCCTCATATGTCTGGACAATGCTGGGAGTCAAATCCACCCACTCCCATACTGTTGGCCTATGCTGGGAGTCCTGTGCACCCACCCTTCATATGTCTGGACATTGCTGGGAGACATATCCACCCACCCCCATACTGTTGGCCTATGCTGGGAGTCCTGTGCACCCACCCCATTTATGTGTGGACACTGCTGGGAGTCATATCCACCCACCCCCATGATGTTGGCCTATGCTGGGAGTCCTATGCACCCACCCCTCATATGTCTGCACACTGCTGGGAGTCATATCCATCCACCTCCATACTGTTGACCTATGCTGGGAGTCCTGTGCACCTACCCCTCATATGTCAGTACACTGCTGGGAGTCCTGTGCACCCACCCCTCGTAAGTCTGGACACTGCTGGGAGTCCTGTGCACCCACCACTCCTATGTCTGGACACTGCTGGGAGTCCTGGGCACCCACCCCTCATATGTCTGGACACTGCTGGGAGTCCTGGGCACCCACTCCTCATATGACTGGACACTGCTGGGAGTCATATCCACCCACCCCCATACTGTTGGCCTATGCTTGGGATCCACTGCAACCACCCCGCATATGTCTGAACACTGCTGGGAGTTATATCCACCCACCCCCATACTATTGACCTATGCTGGGAGTCCTGTGCACCCACCCCTCATATGTCTGGACACTGCTGGGAATGATATCCACCCACCCCCATACTGTTGGCCTATGCTGGGGGTCCTGTGCACCCACCAATCATATGTCTGGACACTACTGGGAGTCATATCCACCCACCCCATACTATTTGCCTATGCTGGGAGTCCTGTGCACCCACCCCTCATATGTCTGCATGCTGCTGGGAGTCCTGCGCACCCACCCCTCTTATGTATGCACAATGCTGGGAGTAAAATCCACCAACCCCAATACAGTTGGCATATGCTGGGAGTCCTGTGCACCCACGCCTCATATGGCTGGACATTGCTGGGAGTCCTGTGCACCCACCCCTCATATGTCTGGACACTGCTGGGAGTCATATCCACCCACCCCAATACTGTTGGCCTATCCTGGGAGCCTGTGCACCCGCCCCTCATATGTCTGGACACTGCTGGGAATCATATCCACCCACCCCCATACTGTTGGGCTATGCAGGGTGTACTGTGCACCCACCCCTCATATGTCTGGACACTGCTGGGAGTCCTGTGCACCCACCTGTCATATATCTGGACACTGCTGGGAGTCCTGTGCACCCACCCCTCATATGTCTGTTCACTGCTGGGAGACATATCCACCCACCCCCATACTGTTGGCCTATGCTGGGAGTCCTGTGCACCCACCCCTCATATGTCTGGACACTGCTGGTAGTCATATCCACCCACCCCATACTGTTGGACTATGCTGGGAGTCCTGTGCACCCACCCCTCCTATGTCTGGACACTGCTGGGAGTCATATCTACCCACCTCCATACTGTAGGCCTATGCTGGGTATACTGTGCACCCACCCCTCATATGTCTGGACACTGCTGGAAGTCCTGTGCACCTACCCGTCATATGTCTGGACACTGCTGGGAGTCCTGTGCACCCACCCCTCATATGTCTGTACACTGCTGGGAGACATATCCACCCACCCCCATACTGTTGGCCTATGCTTGGAGTCCTGTGCACCCATCCCTCATATGTCTGGATACTGCTGGGAGTCATATCCACCAACCCCCATACTGTTGGCTTCTGCTGGGGGTCCTGTGCACCCACCCCTCATATGTCTGGACACTGCTAGGAGTCATATCCACCACCCCCATACTGTTGGCCTATGCTGGCAGTCCTGTGCACCCACCCCTCATAAGTCTGGACACTTCTGGGAGTCATATCCACCCACCCCCATACTGTTGGCCTATGCTGGGAGTCCTGTGCACGCACCCTTCATATGTCTGGTCATTGCTGGGAGTCATATCCACCCACCCCCATACTGTTGGCCTATGCTGGGAGTCCTATGCACCCACCCCTCATATGTCTGGACACTGCTGGGAGTCATATCCACCCACCCCATACTGTTGGCCTATGCTGGGAGTCCTGCGCACCCAACCCTCATATGACTCAACGCTGCTGGGAGTCATATCCACCCACCCCCATACTGTTGGCCTATGCTGGGAGTCCTGTGCACCCACCACTCATATGTCTGGACACTGCTGGGAGTCCTGTGCACCCACCCCTCATATGTCTGGACACTGCTGGGAGTCCTGTGCACCCACCCCTCATAGGTCTGGACACTGCTGGGAGTCATATCCACCCACCCCCATACTGTTGGCCTATGCTAGGAGTCCTGTGCACCCACCCCTCATATGTCTGGACACTGCTGGGAGTCATATCCACCCACCCCCATACTGTTGGCCTGCGCTGGGAGTCCTGTGCACCCACCTCTCATATGTCTGCACACTGCTGGGAGTCATGTACACCCACCCCCATACTGTTGGCCTATGCTGGGTGTCCTGTGAACCCACCCTTCATATGTCTGGACACTGCTGGGAGTCCTGTTCACCCACCCCTCATATGTCTGGACACTGCTGGAAGTCCTGTGCACCCACCCCTCATATGTGTGGACACGGCTGGGAGACATATCCACCCACCCGCATACTGTTGGCCTATGCTGGAAGTCATGTGTACCTACCCCTCATATGACTGGACACTGCTTGGAGTCATATCCACCCACCCCCATACTGTTGGCCTATGCTCGGAGTCCTGTGCACCCACCCCTCATATATCTGCACACTTGTGGGAGTCATATCCACCCACCCCCATACTGTTGGCCTATGCTGGGAGTCATGTGCACCCACCCTTCATATGTCTGGACATTGCTGGGAGTCATATCCACCCACCCCCATACTGTTGACCTATGCTGGGAGTCCTGTGCACCCACCCCATATATGTCTGGACACTGCTAGGAGTCATATCCACCCACCCCCATACTGTTGGCCTATGCTGGGAGTCCTGTGCACCCACCCCTCATATGTCTGGACACTGCTGGGAGTCATATCCACCCACCCCCTTACTGTTGGCCTATGCTGGGAGTCCTGTGCACCCAACCCTCATATGTGTGGACACTGCTGGGAGTCATATCCACCCCCCATACTGTTGGCCTAGGCTGGGAGTCCTGTGCACCCACCTCTCATATATCTGGACACTGCTGGGAGTCCTGTGCACCCACCCCTCATATGTCTGGAAACTGCTGGGAGTCATATCCACCCACCCCCATACTGTTGGCCTATGCTGGGTGTCCTAAGAACCCACCCCTCATATGTCTGGACACTGCTGGGAGTCCTGTGCACCCACCCGTCATATATCTGGACACGGCTGGGAGTCCTGTGCACCCACCCCTCATATGTCTGGACACTGCTGGGAGTCATATCCACCCACCCTCATACTGTTGGCCTATGCTGGGAGTCCTGTGCACCCACCCCTCATATGTCTGGACACTGTTGGGAGTCATAGCCACCCACACCCATACTGTTTGCCTATGCTGGAAGTACTGTGCACCGACCACTCATATGTCTGGACACTGCTGGGAGTCCTGTGCACCCACCCGTCATATGTCTGGACACTGCTGGGAGTCATATCCACCCACCCCCATACAGTTGGCCTATGCTGGGGTTCCTCTGCACCCATCCCTCATATGTCTGGACACTGCCAGGAGTCATATCCACCCACCCCCATACTGTTGGCCTATACTGGGAGTCCTGTGCACCCACCCTTCATATGTCTGGACACTGCTGGGAGTCATATCCACCCACCCCATACTGTTGGCCTATGCTGGGAGTCCTGTGCAAACACCCTTCATTTGTCTGGGCATTGCTGGGAGTCATATCCACCCACCCCATACTCTTGGCCTATGCTGGGAGTCCTATGCACCCACCCCTCATATGTCTGGACACATCTGGGAGTCATATCCACCCACCCCCATACTGTTGGCCTATTCTGGGAGTCCTGTGCAACCACCCCTTACATGTCGGGACACTGGGGGGAGTCCTGTCTACCACCCCTCATACGTCTGGACACTGCTGGGAGTCATAGCCACCCACCCCCATACTGTTGGCCTATGCTGGGAGTCCTGTGCACCCACCCCTCATATGTCTTGACACTGCTGGGAGTCATATCCACCCACCCCTCAAATGTCTGGACACTGCTGGGAGTCCTGTACATCCACCCCTCATATGTCTGGACACTGCTGGGAGTCCTGTGCACCCACCCCTCATATGTCTGGACACTGCTGGGAGTCCTTTGCACCCACTCCTCATATGTCTTGACACTGCTGGGAGTCCTCTGCACCCACCCCTCATATGTCTGGACACTGCTGGCAGTCATTTCCACCCACCCCTCAGATGTCACCCACCATACCCCAACATTCCTGGTGTGTGTATTCATCGTATCACTATTGCAATGGTGCCATACGCGAGCTTAGGACGCACCGTGCTCCAACATTCATGGCGTGTGTGCGGCTCGTAGCACTATTGCAATGGTGATATACGCGAGGGTTTAAAATGCACCGTACAAGTACACTTCTGTTGTTGCGGTACGTTGGTCAGCGCCGTCGTTGGTTTCTGTGCACCAGGTCGTAGGCGTACAGGACTGGGATGACACGGACGAATGGGTTTATGGCGTGTATGTCGCGTACCCGGGGTGCGGTTCGGGCCGGACTCTGCTTTTATGGACGTTTTCAGCTCCCGTAGAAAAAGGGTCGAACGAAGTGTCGTCGACATGAAACGTACTTGCTGGGCCGGAAACTAATGCTTGTTTACATACGGACGTAGCGTACTGCATGATCCGGCTACAAATCGTATGCATTTTTTTGTTGTACGGTGTTTAATACGATTCGTACGGTTTGGATCGTACTTGATCGTATGTACGGGGGACGCTGAGGTGTACGATTCGTACAGGAAATACGCTCCGTACAACTATTCGTAGGGGATTTTACCGAATTGGAACCGACCCCTAAATGTATATGACACACAACTACAAATATTAAAGATCTTTAACAAGTAAATATTTTTTTTTATTAGAAATTATTTAGAAACAAAAACATTCATTATTACATAAACATTCTTTTTCTATTCCTACCCTATAACACCACACAATTCACAACCACATCTAAATAAAAAATAAAAAAGGTACTTACATAGTTGACATAATTGTATCCCCACACAGAACCGTTTTGATATCCTGCCTTCCCTAGAGGATATTGATTGACTTAAAATCTCAGATACTACTATAAAGAGAGTTGAGCCCCATCCATTGCAATTAAATCAACTCATCCTGACACTAGCGTATCACCCTCTGTTGTGTGCACTGACCCAATAAGTCATATAAACCACCAGTTGACAGCCAGAGTATACACACACTTGCTGAACAACATCTCATTACAGCTCATACAAATAAAACGCATAACAATCGCGATCATGGAAGGACATCATTATGTGGCATACTATTTTGGAACCTAGCAGGTTTGAGTGCTAAACTTATCAATCCATTGCGGATATCCTTTGTTGAGTATTTTGACATACTGTGCCTACAAGATACCTGGGCGGTTGGCACCTTACATCTCAACGGCTACAAAACATTCAATTTCCCGGCAGTTCCAGCACCCCATGGGAGTAACAAAAGAGGCCTATGTATTTATGTGTCTCATAGAGTGAATGTTAAAAAGCTAGTATTCCTAATATCAGATATTTTCCATTAGGTTTTGATATTATATGCTGATAAAAAACATTGTACTTCTCTTGAGAATTTTTATAACGACCAGGTGGAGTGGATCATGAGTAAACTGGAGAGGGATTGAATGTTACACACAAGGAGAAGTGTACTATCTGGTGGGATTTTTATTCTGCTTTGTGTTCACACGCCATGGGGGTATGTGTAGTTTAGAGTCTGATGATGGAACAGATAATGCCCACTTTTCCCATACACTTGGAGATCTTATAAACACAATTATGTTTTCATCTGACCTTGGATTTTCAAATCAATTATGCTCCCTCACACTTCCATTTAGTTGTACTTTCAATGGTCGAAGGATGCATTCTACTATTGATTACATCTTGGATTCAAATAGACATTTCAGTAGACTACACCATTTTGTAACCCATCCTGTTGCCTTGAGCGACAATTTTCCCATAAGCATTACCTTTGATTTTCCACGTAATGTGTTAAACATAAAGGGTCTATCCAAACACAATGATACGTGTTATGGACATTGTCTTAAATAAAATCAATGAATATTCACTTCGGTGGGCAAGATTGGACCCTACGGAATTTACTAAGACACTTTTCAACAATTGTTAACCAGATTTTGCCATCTGTCTCGATGAAACTGCCACAAATCCTGATATTTTGAAATCTTTCATGGTAATATTTTCTGAAGCCAAGAGGAACCTATCTGTGAAAAATAGAAAAATGCATATTAAAAAGCAGGGATGGTTTGATGCACATTGTTCAAAAGCACACAGGGCTCTAAAAAATGTTTTAAACAAACCTTTCAGGAATGAGCTCGAAATCAAGTTGGCCAGACAAGTTTATAGATGTACTCTCAAAGACCGAAAGGATTCCCACGAGAAGAATCATGGCGGGCCCTCCAGGAAGCTTCCCTACTCAGGGATAACACACGTTTCTGGAAAGCAGTAAATGCACAGTTTTAAGCCCCCAGAGATCTACCAACAATTGCGAATACAATCGGCGAGTACCAATGGGTGGACCATTTTTCAAACATGTACAATGATAATGGCCAAGTGACATCGCCGGCCATGTGCAGACAAGCCTCAGAGCCAGATCTAACTTCCTTCCATCCAATGTATCTTGATATCACAGTAGATGAGGTTATCCATGCCATAAAGTCTAGTGCAGGAAGCAAAGTCCCTCGCCCAGATATTGTGCCTGTGGATCTCTACAAATCTAACCCTTTACTCTGGCCCCATTATTAACACTGGAATGCCTGTTGCAACCATGGTTTCATTCCATCCTGGTCAGAATCCATACTGGTCCCTGTCTTTAAAAAGGGTGACCGTAATGATCCCATATGTTACTGGCCAATATCACTATTAGATTCATTTGTGAAAGTTGCTGGTCGAATCCTATTGAACAGACTGCAGACATGGGCGGAGGAGGCGGGGTTAATCCCGGAATTCAATATGGTGTCCGGAAGGGCCTCGGTACCCGTGAACAAGGGTTAAATTTGAACATTATCTGGGGCAAATACACAAGCCAAAAATGGTATTTTTTTTTGGCATTTGTAGATCTTAGTTCTGCATTTGATTGTGTCAGAAACCATCAACATTGTAGCATACTAGAGGCCTTGGGAGTGGACACGCAACTCATAAATTCTTTGAGGCAGCTCTACTAAAATTCACATGCTAGGGTTCGTAATGGTGGTCTACGAGAGTGCTATCCAAAAAAAAATTCGGATTCACGGATAAAGAACCTAGCTGTGTAGGTAGATCGGCATGAAAAAGTGTTTGAAAAATTCCCTTTCTTGAGTCCCCTCACTCACCAGGGTTTCCTCACGGTGACATGCTTCATCAAAGGGGCCATCCCAACCCACTGCGGGTTGCGGCGTGCTGCGACTTGCGGAGATAAGTAGGAGCACTTTAGTGAGGATCTATGTGCAGTGCTGTGTGTGGAGTCAACATGTTTCGAGCTTACCCCCAAGCTCTTCCTCAGGACACTACAGGGACCAGCCCTCTGAGTACCACTCCAAAATGTGGTATATATACAGTGATTGTGAATGTTGGTTAATAAGAATTAGCTGAAAATACATACGACATTTAATAATGTTGCGTAGTGATTTTTCAAAAGGCTTCGAAGTGCCCTTCCCTCGAGACCGCATGCGGTCTCGAGGGAAGCAAGGCAGGTATTCAGCCGGGAGAGCAGAAATGGAAAATTCCAGTGGAACTCTCTAAGCCCCCTCTTAATGACCATAAGGCACATCGAAGCCTTTTGAAAAATCACTACGGAACATTATTAAAAGTTGTATTGTATTATGATTTAATCTATTAAATCGAATAAAGCCTATTTTGATTGATTGAACATAATTAATAACCAATTAAAGAAATATTATGAATTAAAAACAAATTAAAAGTGATGAAAATTAATAAACTTCCAACTTTTTACCCCTATAACCCTCGCAAACAACAGATAAAATTAAACTGAAAAAATTAAATTTATACAATTAAAACTTATTTTCAATTAAAAAGCTAATAGTGTTTAACTAGTAATTATAATTTAAGTAAAATTAATTTAACCCCACCCTTTACCCCTAAAAAAGTAAAACACCCACACACAAAAAATAAACAATTACCATGATTAAATACCAATTAATTCATTAATATTAATGATCAACAACCCACACCTAAGATTAATTACACAATTTCTATATTTTAATTTCAATTAATTAAATATTAATTAAGCATTAATTAATGAAACCTAAATTACTTCCCGCCCTTTAGCCCTAAAAACCCCACAACGCTCACCTGAATTTAATTACACAATTTCCATAATGAATTTACAATTAATTAATTAATATTTCTTAACAAATAATTATTAATTAATTATAAATAAATTACCTCCCACCCTCTACCCCTATAAACCCCACCACTCGAACCTAAGCAAATTAGACAATTACCATAATTAATTAATAATTAAGTCCTTCCTACAATTAATGCAATAAATTCTCAAATAAATAAGTATTAATAAATACAAATAATTATTAATTTATTATAATTAAATTACTTCCCACTCTATTCCCCTATGAACCCACAACCAGCTACCGAACTGAAAAACGCAAAATGTAATTAAATAACATTGATAACTACTAAAAATGTAACACATATATTCTCTTACTAAAAAATACATCACATACATTTAAAATATATAGTAAAATACATAACTCTAATTAGAAAATCTATATTTTAAACAACAATATTATTTAGCAAACGATATTAATTACTTCTATATTTTTTTAAAATATTTTTCTTACCTTAAAATTGAAATTCTTGGCCACGATTGTCTTGCTGTCGCTATTTCTGACTCACGATATTTAGGACTCGATATTTCTGTAGGTCGACATTTCCAACTGGATATTCTGTCTGCGCTCCCTACAGATACAGTATATCAAAACAATTTGGAGGATCATAATCCCTCGGAGTCTGCAAGTAAAGGATGAGGTTGAATGTCTGAGGGTGACTAGTAAAGGAATCTATTCATCAGAATCATTTCTACTTCCATTTTAAAGAAGGTAGAGAAAGGGTCTGTCCTGATTTAAGGTGGTAATGAGTTCCATATTCTAGGAGCTATACCAGAGAAGGAGTGGTGTAAGTGTTCTTCTTTTTGAACTTCTGTGGCTTCAGCTTCTTGAGGAGAGACTATCTCTGGAAAGTTCAGGTTTTTTGGTAAGGTAGACAGGTGTGTTAAGGTGAAGGGCTTTGTGTGTCATGCATGCTATCTTCAACTGGATTCTTGCTTCAAACTGGAGACTTTTTAGTTGGTGAGAGGTCAGGTTGAGGTCAGGTGTGATGTGGTTGAATCCTCTGGATGCAGTACTGAGCCTGGCAGTGGAGTTTAAATGAGCTGTTAGAGGAGCCAGCTGTACTTTGGGTGAACAAGCAAGAGTTAGGCTCCCATAATCCAGATGTGAGATAACCAATGATTGGACTGCTAAATGAAAAAGAGCCAGGGGCAAGAAAGGTTTGATTTTCCTTAACCCCTTGCATGCTGCCGTGATTCTGCGCCTGTGTGGCAAAATCGCTATTGGGCGAGTTTATGACGGCCCCCAGCCGTCATCAGCACACGAGCACCGTAGTGCATGACGGATGGGGGCCGTCATCAGCATGCACGGGGTTAATATATTAAGATGAAAACCTGCTCCCCTAGTAGTGGCAGTGATATGATCTTGCATATTCAGGTGTTTGTCCAATGTTAAAGCTAGTAACCTAGTGGAATCTATCAAGTGTTGGACGTACTTGAACGCAGTGAGTTGCTTCAGCTATTCTTCTACAGGAGAAGAGTGATTGTGAGATGTGATCAGGAGGAATTCCGTTATGAGGTTGTTGAGCATGAGGTGATTGTCGGGCAGCCATTGTTGGGTTTTCTGTAGGGTGCAGTTGAGCTGTTTGGTATCTTCAAGGGAGGACATTTTCAAATATAGTTGTGTATCATCAGAATACATGTGGTAGTTAATGTTAGAGAGAGTCAAAAGATTAGGAAGAAGTTCCATGAACAAATTGAATAAGGTGGGAGAGTGTGGGTCCTTTGGGAACCGAAATTGTGAGTGGAGTAGTATCAAATAGGGTTTGATAGACCTTGATTCATTCTGGTCCATTATGAAGGAAAGAAGCAAACCATTTTAGGATGAGACCAGATAGCTCCATCCTGTTCTCCAGCAGGTCAATCATACTATCATGTTTGACCATATTGAAAGCTGAAGAGAGGCCAAGTAATATAGGTAAAATGGGTTTGTTTTGGTATAACATTCTCAGGGAGTCATCAACAGGATGTTAGAGCTGTTTCAATGCTATGATACGTTCTGAAGCCAGGTTGATGATGATCAAACATTTGAAAATGTTCAATGTGTTTGCAATGTTGTATGTGTTTGTATTTCCCTAAAAGTTTTGCGAAAGTCAAGATGTTGATGATTGAGCATTAGTTATTGAGGTTAGACAGGTCTACATTAGATTTTTTTTGAATGGGAGAGACCTGTCCTATAGGGAAATATGCCCTGCAAGATAAAAGCATTGACAATCTTGGTCCAAGAAGGGAGTATGGGAGGACTGAATTGTATGAATAGCTTGGCATGCAGGGTATCATTGAAGTGGTTGGAGGGTTTTATTGTAGTTTATACTGTGAGTAAAGCGTCTTCATCCCGGATTTTGAAGTCCCTCCATATAGCATTGCTGTTAGTAGTATAGACAAAAGGAGCGGAAATAAACTGGTAAAGTACAGGTAGGCGATTGGGATGAACCTGGGTTAACAGAAGCTGTGAGGCACAAAGCAGGTCTGATCCCATCCTCTTTGTCTTTTCAATAAAATTGACCGAGAATTCCTCACTGGTTGGCAAGGAACCAGTGTCTACCAAGTGCTGGTTAGCTTTGCTTGTTACTTGTTGATTGATGATATCAAATAGTTTTTGGGTTTGTTTTTAGCATTGTCTAATTGCTTCCTGAAGTATTCTGCTTAGGACATCGGATGTGTTTGTTATAAAATCTTCCTGTTTACTTTAAGTGCTTGAGATGTGCAATGGAGGGAGAGCTTCTCCATGTTCTCTCCACAAGCCTTAATTTGCGTCGTCCTCATTAAGGCAACCATTGAAGGGGCGTGGTCAACCAGGCAGCATGGCGGACACAACTAGCTAGTGCTCCGTACCTTGAACCCCTCTTATCCGGCATATTTCTCCTGGAAGTGCTAACTGAGATGCTGTCATCGGAGCCTGGATGCCAGAGGGCGTGCTGAGTCTGAAGACAGCCGTATAGCGCAGTTTGACTGGCTGGTTGAGGAGAGCTGCTGCTGACAAGCGCGCGGCCCTGCTGGTGATCGGGGTGTGCACAGACATTTTAAAAATGGGAGTGGTGCAATGCGATGCGATGACAGTCCTGTAATGGCGGCGGCAGCAGAAGTGCTCCCTCGCTTCTGCCATCCTAGTGCCCTGCTGCGGAGCCCCTCGAGACCTTGAAAGCAAGTGAGGGGGTACAGCTGTGCGCAGGAGGGCGCCCGTGCAGGGCAGTGGAGGACGGGCGTCAGGGACAGACTCCCGAATCGGTACTGGAGGCGGCAGGGCGATTAAACACTGCAGGGGCGACAGCCACAAAAATAGATGCGGGCTGTGAGTGCACCACCAGCGCATACAGGAGCTGCGAGCTGTGTGGGGCCAGCGGCAACATGGCATGGGAAGCGTGAAGACCGCCGGTACTGCTGTGGGAAATGAGTTGATGTCCCCCGGGGCCCTACAAGACGGGACGAGGTGAGGCCCAAGGAGCAGTGTAGACCTGTGGGGCCAGGGTGGCTTCTGGTGTAACCTGAAGGCAAGGGGGAGCCTCCCCTCCAGATATTTTTAAAGATCTGGTGCCCCATTGTGGTGTCCCCTGTGCTTCCTACTGGTGCGTGGCAGCCGGGGGCCGAAAAGAGACGGCACACGATTACAGGCGCTAGGGGCTCAAGGCGACGTGAAAGCCTGGTGTTGGAGTGTGACATGCCCGGGGTTACGGGTGCAGTGGCTGTGGTGTCGCACCTTTGTTCGCGTTTATCTCCTGCATGAGACAAACAATGCTACGGGCACCCCATCTGCGGATCCTGGTACTGTGGCTAGGTGCAGCGAGTGGAGGTGCAGCGAGAAAACTGCCTAGGACTGAGGCGGCCGCTGAAAGCAAGAGGTATGGATCTGCTAGGGGCCCTGCAGGGCGGTGAGGAACATGATAGATAACACTGCACGCACACTGTGAGCCGTCTGATAATAGCATTGCTCTGGGGAAAGTTCTCTGACAGGATACAGACAACCTCGTGGGAGCCTGTGGGGACACTAAAGAGTAGAGACGAGTGGCAGGCGGAGCAGTGGGTCCCGGTGGCACTACGAGTGGAGCAGCTGACCCTGCAGTGGTGTGGCGGAACGACGGGAGAAGTGGTGGTGGGACTCGATTGGGTCCGAAGGCTTCCAGTGCGGTTTTGAGAAAGAGCAGGCGGTGCATGACCAAAGGGGCACAAGTACGAGACACTACCCGAGGGAGACCACACTAGGACCTCCCTGGAGACCAGAATCGACAAAGTCACCTTGGACTTCACTTTGCTTCATGCAGATCATTGGAAGCTCATAGATAGAGTGGCTACACACGAACAAACCCTGAAGGAGCTCCAGCCTGTGACGCAAAATGAAAGGGCCGCGCTACAGGACTTGATTGACCGGGTCCACATACTGGAAGATCTTGCAGAGGATGCGGAAGGGTGCTCCTGCTGTAACAATATTTGCGTGGTGGGCCTGCCGGAAGGCGAGGAAGGTAGGAACCCGGAGCAATTCACGGAGCACTGGTTGTGAGATCTGTTTCCCCAGGGAACCTTGTCGGTGCAGTTCGTGGTGGAATGAGCTCACCATATCCCGGCGCAGAGGCCGCAGCCTGTAGCCAGGCCGCGTCCCTTCATATTCAAACTACTCAACTATAGGGACAGGGACGCAGTGCTTCATGAAACACAGAAAATGGACCCTCTTCAGGTGAGTGGCAGTGCAGTTATGTTTTCCCAGACTACACTGCTCTCGTACAGAGGTGCAGGAACAACTACACAGCGGTGAAACGTCAGCTCAGAGCCCTGGAGCTCCCCTATTCACTATTGTTCCCTGCCGGGCTACGAGGGGTCACAAAAGATGGGACCCGCTTCTTTAACTCCCCTGAGGAGGCATTGGACTGGCTTGGGGAGTCGGGATTGTGGTGAGGCATGCGGGGCTCGGGCCAAGATGATGACAATCTATCGAGCAGAAGACCGAGGCGATGGAGGGGGCAATTGAAGACGGCCAACCCAGGTACCTCAGCTTCTACCCTAGCCAACATGAGGAAGGTACGGCGAGACGTGCTGGAGGCAGTTGCTACCCTTGGATCCCCACAACCTCGTGAACGGACTGACTGGTAAAGACAAGCTATGTTGGTGTCCAGCGGCTCCTAGTCACCATCCACAGAAATCTCGGAAGAGCTCGGACTGCCGGTGAGCACCCCGCAACCGGCTGACGGCATCATTGGATGAAGTGAGGGACTGGTGTACTTTAATGCGGGCTGCACACGCAAGTAGAATGCTATTTACTGTGCTATATAATCTGGCTGGCTGGTACACTGGCTGGCTGGAGACACTGGTCCCTGAGCCTCCGTGCCCGCGAGATGCCCCTCCCAATGCCTCACCCTTGGCATCCCTATTGATCATCATGAACAGGAATGGTGCGAGCTGATATAATTACATGGAATATACATGGTATGTACACACCTGGGCGCTGTTACTCCATATTTGCTTATTTACAACGGCACTCGGCTGCAATGGCACTGCTGCAAGAAACACACATGACTCAGCCAGAACTCGATAGTCTGTGTGGGCGCTGGAGAGGACACATTTACGGCACAACATACTCGGCGCATGCGAGGGGCACACTCATTTGGGTAAGGGCAGGTACCCCATTTGTTTGCGAGAATGCGGTGACAGACCCTGATGGCAATACACCTTCGTGAAGGGAACACTTAACGGACAGCGGTATTTTTAAGCTCTATATATGCCCCAAACACTGACCAACCCTCATTTCTGGCGCATCTCTCTGTAACACTAGCGCCCTATGCTGGGCTGCCCTGGCTGTTGGGAGGGGATTTCAATGCGGTACTTGATGTGCACATGGACACATCTTTTCCACCCCTTCGGTCAACAGCTGCAACCTCCACTGCACAGGCGCTTGCGGACTAGTTGACACAGTGGGCAGTACGGGACATATAGCGTATATTGCATCCCACAGACCGCATTTACTCCTATTTTTCTGCAGCTCATGTCTTACATGTGAGGCTGGATCGGGTGGTAGGTTCACAGGCTCTGGTCCCCTTGTTTGAGGTAGTGGAAGGACGCACTCCGATCATAATCCCTTACGGCTCCGATTGAACTGGGATCCCGGTCACCCCCCCATACCCACCTGGCGCCTCCAGCCTGCTGCACTGGAGGACCCAGAATTCCATGCGTCACTGGGATCAGCTGCCCTGGAATATTTTGAACACAACGAGGGGATGGCGAGCGCCGCACTAGTGGAGTGGGACGCCCACAAAATAGCTATTAGGGGCACTGTCTTGGAGCCACGTGGAATCTGCGTAAGCAGCTATCCTTGGCACTCATGTAACTGGAAATGCAACTGCTCCAAAACAAAAGAGACGAAGAGGGTGGGGGTGGACAGCCGGGATGGTTGGAAGACCGCAGCACACAGCATGCGGACCTTATGGAGAAATTGCACTGGCATAATTATGCTGCTCACACTGCTCGTACACACGCCAGAGCAGACAGGGCGGGCCGACTTTTGGCCTGGCTGTTGAAACAAGAGAGTACACATGAACCAATCAGGGCACTACGCATGCCAGAGGGCTCTCTGGTATACACGCAAAGGGAGGTACACAGGGTGTTGACGTAACATTACACACAACTTTATCAATCCAGGGGGCGATGCTCTGAACCTGACCTGGAAAGATTTTTCGCATTGATTTAGCTATCGACTCCCTCCAGGGGACATCGGAAGGTCCTTAATGGTCCCCTTACGTTGGAAGAAATCGGGGAGGCGATTGGATCTATGGCGTCTGGGAAAACGCCGGGTCCGGATGGCCTGCCCGTTGAGTACTACAAAGCTTACCGGGACATTCTGACGCCAAGTCTGCACACTATCTACTCCACGGCCTTGACGGACAATGGGTTGCATTCGTCCATGCGGGAGGCTTATCTTATACCACAACCCCATAGTCCGGGTGCGGGTAGGACCATACTTTTCTGATAGCATCCCGATATGTAGGGGAACCAGGTAGGGGTGCCCACTATCACCCCCCCCCTGTTCCCGCTGGCAATCGAGCCTTTGGAAGGGGCCCTGCGAACAGCATTGGGAGTGGGAATACCTTTTGGGGATGCAACAGATCAGGTCTCGCTGTACGAGGATGACCTTTTAGTCTTTGTGAGGGATGTTGGGGCTATTCTGGCTCACCTAGAAGATATATTGCGTGACTTTGCTGCTCTTTCGCCAGTAAATCCTGTTTATATGCGTTCGGAGGGGACATTCAGGTTCCAAGCTATGTTCTGGTTGGTGTGCAGGTGCAGTGGAAGGCTGACACGTTCTGCTATCTGGGAATCCAGATAAACCGTCAACCAGCTGACCTCTTCGATGGTAATCTAGGTGGTGCAGTGGCGGCAATCAAGTCACAAATGAACTTCTGGAAGACGCTCCCGCTCACAGAATCACAGGCAGGGTTGTGTTAGCGAAAATGGTGATCCTTCCGCGCCTCCTATATTACTTTGTCAACCCCCCACTGTATGTCCCAGTGGCCTTTTTTAACAAACTCGCCACACTCCTCAGAGATTTCCTTTGGGGTAATGCACGCCATAGGATAGCGCTAGCGAAGCTATACTTGCCCACAGACCAAGGGGGCCTATCTGCACCCTGCTTTGAGCACTACTATTTAGATGCTCAATTGCAATGTATAGCTCGATGGCTCGCGGACAGAGGCCGAGATGACACGGCGACCATAGCCCCTCCCCTCACTTTGGCTTGCATTATGGGGCTTTTTCACCCTGTTGCTAAGTTACCTACGCCAGCTCCCCTCCTCTTAGCGGTGGCCTACAAATGCTTCCACTGCTGACTATATGTCACTAGAGACCTGGTTCCTTATGCTCCTGCCATACCACTATTGGGCTCCCCCAGCGGGCCTGTGGTGCTCATGTCCCTAGAGCTTCTAGAGTGGCATGAAGCAGACATACAGAATCTGGGAGATCTGTATTGGGATGGCATGCTCCTGCCATTTGAATCACTTACCGAAGAACTGGGGCTACCACAGGGACACTTTTTAAGACACCGCTCTTTGATCACTACGCTGGCCTCTAGATGGGAAGACATATCGGAGGAGCTGAGTCAATACCTCACTATACAATATCTCCACGTAATGGGTCGAGGGCGACGCTTAGTCCGGTGGTTTGCGGCATCCCTCCGCACGCATGCGGCGATAAAACAAGAGTCACTCAGACGCGGGTGGGAAGAAGACTTGGGGAGGCAGCTGGAGGATTGGTAATGGGAAAAAATATTGAAGAGCCCTAAGAGAATTCCCAGAAACATGCGGTTCCACCAATTCCAATTATTTATAGTTCACAGGGCATACCTCACTCCTGAAAAGATCAATAGGTACTTTCACCGTGCGGATGCAGCCTGTCCCCGCTGTGCAGAGGTGGGGGCTGGCCTGGTGCACATGCTGTGGGTCTGTCACACACTACACACTTTCTGGCGGGCTATTAGTGAGACATTGGGCGCATGTGCAAGCCGCAGCATACATTTCGAGTGGCCTACTTACTTATTACACAAATTCAGTAGGACCCCGACCACAAAAGTAACTTCTCTCTTCCTCGACCTGGGGCTAGCCGTTATCAAGCACCTCTTAACGAAGAGATGGAAGTCGCAATCCCCACCCCACATTAGGGCTGGAGGTATTCCCTCATAGCATGGGCTAAGGCAGAAGGAATTGCCATCATATTGGAGGAAACACTAGGCATGCGTAAGACGCCGATAGCAGCGCAATGGGAGGGTCTGCTTTAGAGCCTTCTGGGCATGGAGGGGGACAATTTAGAGCAGCGGCTGCAGGTTGAGGGAGACCCCCCTGCACCTTGAGAAGGGCAACATGTCAGGTGCACCCTTGTCCCGCCCCACAGGTACATTCATACTGTCTACCGGCTGAGCAGAGATGCAATTGTGTGTTGGCTGATGCAACAGCTTTGCATTCACACAAAGTGTATGTTCTGTAACAATCTGCATAATAAGTCAAAAGAACCACATTATGATGGCATTGTGGACTTTACCTCTGTTGTAGTAATGCATATGTTGTAGCCTGATCTGGAACTGTGGCTAAAGGGTCACCAGACTACATGGGGGCCATCTCAAGCTTGTATGTGAGAACTGAGCGTCACTGTCAGAAAACTCTAATTGTAGGGGTAATGAAATGCTGGACATTGTCTTGCAAACACTTGGAAACGCTGTGGAAAAAAATAATAAAACCGATTTAAACAAAAAAAAAATTAAGGCTACCATTGAAACAAGGTTTGATATGGCAGTCTGTATTCTTTTTAACTTGCTTTGGGGCAATCGTATCAAGTATATCTGTCTTGGATTGTATGTAAGAAGTTACTACTAGTAGGGGTTAAGTTGGAAAGATAAATACTCCTCAAGTCTCTTGACTAATGTTTGGGTTTAAGTGTTTGGCCCTTCTTTCTCATCACCTTCTCCAGGATGAGAAGATTATGTAGTGATCGGACCTGTCACAGGGGTTTATGGATTTCAGTTGGATAGGATTGAATTTCCAGAGGATTAGATCAGGGTGGAGCCTCTATTGTGAGTAGGGCCATTACAAGAATGGATAAGGTTGAGGTCTGTGAAATGCCTTGAAGGTGTTCAGTAAGGGATCATTAGAATCTTTCCCATGTATGTTGTCCAGGAGAAGAATACGGGTCATATTTACAAGCCCCCTATAACCACAGGACTGAAACTTTTTTCGACGTTCCTGTGGCAATACAGGCTTTGCCTCATTTACAAGGCAACGTTAAGCCACTTAATGTGGCGTAACTCTGCCTTGTAAATAAGGCACCCATACACGGTAAACTTAGTGTAAAAGTGGTGTGCATAGGGTGTTGCCGTGGGCGGTTCCAACACCCATTGATGTTGAAGCTGCCCCATATTTACAAGGGTGGTGTAAACATGGGACAGCGCCAAAATTGAAAATTACTGCATATGCGGATGACATTGCAATATATTCATCAAATGTCACAACAGCACTAGACGGCATCATGGTTGAAGCGGAAAAATTTGGCAATGTCTCTGGCTACAAATTAAATACGAACAAAACTCATATAGTGGTCAACTATAAATTATCGGGGGGAATTTTGGGGGTCTGTAGGGCAGCTAATTATTTGGGGGTGAAAATATCATCTAAGATCAGTGATATAATTCCCATTAACTATTATTATTCTGAGTTTTGTATAGCGCCTGGTTACCAATAGGCATCCCAGCGCTCACCAGAGAATAACACTACCAGAATAATGCAGGGGTTAAGCAGAGAACAAAAAAGTTTTTAAAAGTTTGCGGAACCGAAGAAGACTAGCTTCCGAACGTAGTTGTAGGGGAAGAGAATTCCACAGGGTGGCCACATTTATCGAAAACCTTCTGCCACCCGTTCTTGCCTTCTTCACCCTCTTCACTATGATGTGCTGGTCAAATCAACTAAACAGCTTCTTAAAAAATGGCATAAACTACCATTAAATATTATAACCAGAATACATTTAATTAAGATGAAAATCTTGCCGAAATTTCTTTATCTTTTCCGCTCTATTCCTTTGGCACTTAATAACGTTTTTTTTAAATAAGTTAGATGAAATTTTCAGCAGCTTTATTTGGGGTTATCGGAAAGCACGAAAAAGTCTATCTTCAGTAAAAGGACCTACTGATGTGGGAGGTCTTTGCTTCCCAGACTTTAAACTTTATTTTTGGGCAACTTTCATTGGGCGCCTTCGTTCCTTGCTTAATCCTGAGCTTAAAAATTTGCTTTTTCATACCATAATGCTGAATTTAGATGCAAGAATGTTTTTGCTTAGATTGAATGACCAAAATTTAAGACAGCTCGGGACATTGCTAAGATTTGGTTCGGTATGATGCTCTTCTGTAAGACCTCTTTCTACCATTCAAAATTAAGGCTTTAGGATAACCCAGGACTTCCGGGGATATTTAATGATAGCAGGGCTAATGCTTGGGTAACCCATGGTATTGTAACCTTAGGGGACTTGTATGGGGCTTATGGCCTCTTAGACTTTGAGACACTAAAACATTTGTAACATCTTACGGAGTCTATAAGGTTTAAATATATCCAGGTACATGACTTTCTGATACGTCAGATGAAAATCTTAACTGTCTCAGAATCTGATATTTGGGAGTTCCTCTATTCATCTAAAATTAAATCAGTAATAAGCACCGGCTATAACTGTTTAATTTCTTATGTAAAGCAGGATTGCTCCAAACTAGCGGAGAAGTGGAGCTCTAAACTTGGAAGGACAATCTATCCGGATCAGATCTCTCACTCTCTCTCTAATATTAATAGTTTGGTTCAATCAGCTAGCCTTCGATTGCAACAATTTAAAACTTCTTGTTTGTTATATCATACCCCAGAAGTGATTTTCAAATGGTCCTCAAACGCATTATATACCGATCGTACCAAATGCCCCAAATGCGATATTGTAGGTGTTAATATAGAACACATGTTATTTTCTTGCCCGCAATTGAATGACTTTTGGCTTAATCTGGATAAAGTCCTTAAATTTAAACTGGTAAGACCACCACTACTGTCAGCATCTACTGTACTTTTAGATATACATAGTATTACCTTACCTCAAAAAACTTTAATTACTATTTTGTTATCCTGTGCTCACTATAGCTCGGGCATGGATCTCGCCACAGCCACCACATATTATGCAGTGGTGGTCCCTGGTTAATGAATTCCACAATATGGAAGCTGGATTAGCTCGAATCAGGGGTACTAGGGCTATGCTTAAATTTGAGAAAATTTGGGGCAACTTTATTTAAAATCTTCTTAGCAGGGGCTTTCCTCCTTTTTTTATGGTATGATTTTTCTCTTAAGCACTATGTATTTTTATCAGTCCGTATTATTTGCCACTCTGTATAGCTTTATGTATAGATTTCAATGGTATATATGTATTGTTTTTGCTTAAGTTTTCACTCTCTGCTGATAATAAAAAAAACTTTTAAAAAAAAGACCCCAAAAAAATATTCTTCACATGGCGCAATGAGGAGAGATGCTTTATTACTCCACAGTTTATATATATGCTGCATTGTGCAGCACACAAAAAAACAGCAAAATGCCATGCATGATTGTTTATGTGCAGGAAGGAATGCCTTCCTGTACATAGACAAGCATTAAAAAATTACGAGTTGCAACTTCTATGTGTGCTGCACAAAGCAGCGCACATAGAAGTTACAAATCAGCATTTAAGATTGTTTGTGTGCAGGTTTGATATTTTGTTATGTGTGTCCCTTCCCTCATATAAACAATAATTCCCACAACGCAGCCACCCTTGCACTGCTGTGCAAGGGTGCCTGCGTTGGGGCTAGGCAGCTGCAATTAGTGCCAGCACATGGGGAAATGCAGGGCTCCACTGTATTGTTGTAAATACGGTGCAGCTCTGCATTTCAAAAGTGGAGAAGCGGGGCACTAAGCCAAGAAAGCTAACGCCGTGCTCCATCACTTTTCTTGTAAATATGCCCCTATGTTTGATGTGCTGATCTGAGTTCGTTGAGATGTTCTCCATTATTTGTTCAATGAAAGGTAGGTTATTTCTGGGTGCTGGCGAATCATGTGAAGTTTGCAAACTATCTTATCATTGTTCCATATTTCGATACCTCAGTAGTCTCAGGAGGTCATTGGCATAGTTTGTGTATGTTTCAAGGCAAGCATGGAACGGTAGATGCATGGTAAGCTCCACCGCCTGGAAGGACTGGAAGCCGGATGTGGTGGTTCGCGTCTGTGCGGCATGTATATATTGGAACGTGCTATAGTGAAGAAGGACTATCTGAGACAATTGAAGCCCTGAAAGTAAAGGACTGCGATCCCCACTGAGATAAAATAGGACTGGGAAAACAGAAATCGTTTACAGATAGCTGTGACTGCTTTCATGGTAGCTCTTCCAGTCTGTCAAGTCTGATGATGTCATAGTTGGGTGGGGATAGAATGTCCAACATAGATGACGAGGTCTCATTCAGCCAGGTTTCGATTAGTATTATGAGGTTGAGCTCTTGTGTGAGAATGAGTTCTGTGATGTCAGCTGTGTGCTAAACCGCCAAACTCCAATTAAAAGGCATAGATCTGAGATGAAATTTGGATTCTGAAACTTCAGGGTGTGCTAGGGTAACTTGTAATAGGTTGTGTTAATTCAAGGTTCTGTGGTTGAGGCTAGGTTCTCTAAGAGAGTTAGATAAAATAGTTTGGATAGTGAATGGTGAGGGAAACGGAATTTCATTAGTAGAGGCATAAGATAACAAGAGGTATTGAATGTCATCATCAGATAGACAGTCTGTAACTCTCTGGAGTATAGAGATGTGATTGAGATGGAGTTGAGCTTTTCAGTTCAAGTTAGGAGAGTTTTCGATGCACAAAGGTCTATGGCAAGAATAGTTTTGGCTATCCATTGGGATAAGTTATGGTGTTTGGAGTATGAGGTTGGGATGAATTATATTGTTTGGAGTGTGGGGCTCTGCCTCTGATCACCTAAGGGTTCAAGTTGAGATTCAAGATCTTTTCCAACTTCGAGGTGTAATGGATAAGTGTCTGCAGATTGGTTTTGGCTAGCTGAAGATCTTGACAAATATCATCAAGTCTGTTCTCCAGGGAAGGGAGCTGGTTGGTGACTAATGGAGCTGCACGTGGGCTACGGACAGAGGTTGAGAGATCACCATCTGAGGGGGAAGGAGTATTAAGGAGCCCCATTGGAACATGGGAGGTGAGGAGTGTGACATAATAGGAGAATGAAAGTTAGGAGAGGATCTACTCGTGCAGGTGAAGGAAGATAGGAAGAGGGGTAGGCAGAGCATTAGCATTTCAGAAGTGTATGTTTGAAGTTTTTGGTATCAATTTTAGAGAGGTTAGGTGGTTATTTAATCTTGAGTACATAACAGCCTACCTGTTATATGAAACTATCACTGGGAATAAATTCCGTTGCTGTGACAATTACATTAGTTTAAGGGTTAAAATTGGCCTTTTAATAATTGGGCTAAAAATTGTCGACCGGGGCAAGTAAGCAATATCATCTGGAATATAATCAGAGGGGATAAAGTGGCAACTGATGGAGTGTAAACAAAGGAGGTGTGGTGAATGAGAAGAAAGTAACTCAAATCCTGAATTCTTCAAATGAGGTAGAAACAAGGTAGGCAATGGGAAAAGCATCTGGATTGAGCAGGATCGTGAGTGCGGGAACTAAGATGTTCCAATTTAATTTGATCCAATCTGCTGTGTGGGTATTCCTTCTTGCACTTCAACTGAGTAACAGCTGCATTTCCAGTGTAGTCTAAAAGTTATTCAAGGTAAAGGAGCTAGACATTAAAAGGCATCAGTAGTAGGTGTTAAGTGGTTTAGAACTTAAACGATATACAGTAAATAAGGGCAAGAGAAGTGTAGATAGGGTAACAATTTCAAACAAATGTATGGGCAGTAGGTAAGAGAAGCGTTGACAGGGTAACAATTTCAAACAAAGTGTGGACACTGGATCAAAGCAGTAATTGACATTTAACTAGTAAGCATCCCAAGCTATTAAAATCATTGCAGAAACAAAAATCTTAAGAGAAATCTTGGATAGATTCATGGCAAAAGAATACTAGATTTATGCTACACCTCACTTACTTCTTCCCTCGTACTAGACTTAGGTTAGGTACACCGGGGTAGGCGTATTTTAGAAGCACCAGTTGAGTACTTTTAGTCTTTATTTATTCATGGATGTATCCTATGCATTTTATGGCTTCGAAACCATACCATGCTTTTAAGTATTATTTATTAATACTCTTTTTGCTGTAGGTATTATACTTTGCAGCCAGTATTACTACTGTAGCAGCTCATTTCTTCTGCATGAGAAAGAAGACTGTTCAATAAATTCCTTTTATTGAAAACGCCCATCTCTCTATTTCTCTGCACGTCTGGTAAAACGAAGCATGCACGATTGACTGAGTAAAATATCTATCTATTGTTTCCACGACTCTGAATATACGTTTTATCTTGGGGAAACAAAGTTGTCATGTTTATGCGGTTGTCAGAAACTAATCCCTTCTTGTTTATTCGAGAAAGTTTCTAGTGACCTCTGAGCTAGCTGTCACTCACAATTAAATCTAATATATTCAATAGAGACCTAGTCGACCTCAGTCCTACGTCTAATCTGTAGGATACATTATTCCAATTCACAGAGCCTATTGGGAATATAGGAGCTACACTACAGAGGAACTATGATTTCTAGGCAAAAAGTGGCACTTAACATTTCTGGACCTTTTAATTGTAGTGGAATAGAAGGCAGGTATGCAATTGTTCTAGTGAACTATTTTTCCAAGTGGCCAGTGTAGCTTTTTTGAGGGAGGTAAGAGCTTCCTGTAAAGTACATTTTTGCAAAGAAGTCATAGGAGGGAAGGCTATCCAGAGTAAGTCATATCCGATAATAGTCCACAATTTGTTGTTGAAGAGTTCCAGAAGTTTCTAAAAGTGAAGGGGGTGAAACAGTTCAAAACAACTGTATATCAACCACGGGAAATGGTCTTGTGGAAAGATTAAATAGAGTCTTTAAGGAGTGTGTGCAATAAACAGTGGAGAGTAGAGTTGAATGCAGGGCAGCTGTCAAAGATATGTTGTGGAGTTATAGGAACACACCACATACAGCCATGGGAAGAATGCCATTGTTCCTGAAAAAGAGTTGGGAACAAAGTAACGCCTGCGTGGATGGGATCACTGACATAATATAGAATGACAAAATATAGACTTACCAAAATATAGTCACCAAAATATAGAATGCCAAAATATCGAATTCCTATCTACAAACAGGTGAGTACAAAAATATCGAATCCAAAATATAGTCTGTAAAAAATATAGTCAGTCAAAATATCGAATTTTTTTAAATGTCTTAAAAGTAATTTAAAATTAATGAAATAATAAATATAATTAACTAAAACATACTTAAAAATACTCAAATAACCTTAAAATTAAGATATAATTAATTTAAGTTATTAATAAAAAATGTACAATATTTTACCGTAGGATAGCAGGAGGGTAACATTTAATATTACCACTCCAGTGAGTGCAACAGTAGGGAAAGCGTTGGATAGCGTAGGGGTAAAAAATACTATTCCCACTCCAGTGAGTGCAACAGTAGGGAAAGCGTTGGATAGCGTAGGGGTAAAACACTACTATTCTCACTCCAGAGAGTGCAACAGTAGGGAAAGCGTTGGATAGCATAGGGGTAAAAATTACTATTCCCACTCAAGAGAGTGCAACAGTAGGGAAAGCGTTGGATAGTGTAGGGGTAAAAAATACTATTCCCACTCCATTGAGTGCAACAGTAGGGAAAGCGTTGGATAGCGTAAGGGTAAAAATTACTATTCCCACTCCAGAGAGTGCAACAGTAGGGAAAGCGTTGGATAGCGGGAGGGTAAAAAATACTATTCCCACTCCAGTGAGTGCAACAGTAGGGAAAGCGTTGGATAGCGTAGGGGTAAAAAAAACTATTCCCACTCCAGAAAGTGCAACAGTAGGGAATGCGTTGGATAGCGTAGGGGTAAAAATTACTATTCCCACTCTAGAGAGTGCAACAGTAGGGAAAGCGTTGGATAGCGGGAGCGTAAAAATTACTATTCCAACTCCAGAGCGTGCAACAGTAGGGAAAGCGTTGGATAGCGTAGGGGTAAAAATTACTATTCCCACTCCAGAGAGTGCAACAGTAGGGAAAGCGTTGGATATTCGAAGGGTAAAAATGACTATTTCAACTCCAGAGAGTACAACAGTAGGGAAAGCATTGGATAGCGTAGGGGTAAAAATTACTATTCCCACTCCAGAGAGTGCAACAGTAGGGAAAGCGTTGGATAGCGTAGGGGTAAAAAATACTATTCCCACTCCAGAGAGTGCAGCAGTAGGGAAAGCGTTGGATAGCGGGAGTGTGAAAATTACTATTCCCACTCCAGATAGTGCAACAGTAGGGAAAGCTTTGGATAGCGTAGGGGTAAAAATTACTATTCCCACTCCAGAGAGTGCAACAGTAGGGAAAGCGTTGGATAGCGTAGGGGTAAAAAATACTATTCCCACTCCAGAGAGTGCAACAGTAAGGAAAGCGTTGGATAGCGGGAGGGTGAAAATTACTATTCCCACTCCAGTGAGTTTAACAGTAGGCAAAGTAATGATTTAATAAATTATTAAAAATAAATTAAATATCAATCCCAATAAAACATTAATTGAAATTAATACCCAATTTAATATTATGTTATAATTAATTAGAAATACAACTACATATTAGTTATTAAAAATTAATAACCTATTCCTAATTATTTAACAACTAATTAATTTTCAATAACAAAAACTAATTTATAATACAAATTAATACCAATTAAAAATTAACAGTAAATTAATTATCAATACACAAAAAGTATTTTTAACATGTAATTAATTACAATTACATCACTTCCCACCCTATTCCCCTATAAACCCACATCCCACTACAGAAAATACATTAATACAATTATCATAATTATCAAATATTTAATTATTACAAAATAATTACCAATTAATAAAAATTAATTGCCAATTAATAGAAATTAATTACCAATGAAAAATTAATTAACAATAAATTTAAAATCAATACCAATGAATGAAAAAATGATTTACTTAATTACAATTAAATTACTTCCCACCCTATTCTCCTATAAACCCACAACCCGCTACAGAAAATACATTTAGAAAATGAACATAATTAACAATTAATCAAATAATACAAATTAATTGGCAATTAATAAAAATTACCAATTAAAAAATAACAATAAATTCAAAATGAATACCAATAAATAAATAAAAATATTTAATTAATTACAATTAAATTACTTCCCACCCTATTCCCCTATAAACCCACAACCCGCTACAGAACTAAAAAGCAAAATTTAATTAAAAATTAATAATAATTGCTAAAAATTAATATTTAATTTAATATAATTTAATTACTTCCCACTCTAGTCCCCTATAAAGCCACAACCAGCTACAGAATTAAATTACGCAAAAATTAAATAACATAAAATTCATTACTTAAAATACATTAAACATACATTACAAAAATTAATATACACTTTTTACACATATACTAACATACAAAACGCTTTAAAAAATTGATATTATTAAAAAATCGATATATTTAATGCTTATATTGTATACTTCGATATTTTGGCTTCTATATTTTGAAAATCGATATTACTTACCTTAAATTCGATATTTTTAACCACTATATTGTGTCCATTCGATATTTTGTCCATTCTATATTTTTACTTCGATATTATGTCCATTCTATATTTTGGAATCAATATTATGACTGTTTACCGCGTGGATGAGCAGAACGTGCAGTAGAGTAGTTAACAAGATGAGACTTGAAAAGAAGGTGGCTGATTATCAAAAATGTATGAGCGGAGACGCAATGACAAGATAAAGAAGAATACTTGAATGTCTGTGATTGGTGACTGGGTACATATGGGTGCCAATGTAAAAAGTGGTGGAATCCCAAAGTAATAAAGATGGTGATGGGCATTAATGTGCTGTTGGATGATTGTAAAAATACGAGTAAGATAACATTGTGCAAAGCATTGGAGCATGAAATGTTGTTTGAGAAAGGTGATGGAACAGGGATTAGAGGGAACAGACCTTGTGTGGTGAAGAAGGATACAAAAATAGTCTGGTAAGGAGAAAACTTGATTGGCACAAAGAACATGTATCTAAAGAAGAAGGACGTGAATACTGCATTGTTAAGTTATGTTGCTTCCTTATATTTATAAATATGTTATTGTGTTCTCATGTTTTTCATGTAATATTTAGCATTGTTAGCAAATGTTTTGTATTCAGAACTTCTTTTGTTTTGTTGGAAAAGGGAGACTTGTTTTCACATGAACTTTGGTACCTGGCAATGTGCCTTCATTGTGGAAGTTCTAGATTAGGCTGAACAGAACTACACATTGAGATGAGCCTGCCAGGGGTTGGATGTTCAGATTAAGCTATCATATAAAACTACACCTAAAATCACGTTGAAGTCGTATTTGATTCTTTAAAAAAATCTTATGACCCCAGGGTTTGTCACAAGGCATCGATAACTGTAATCAATGAATTACACGCATCAAAATACCTGTCTACAGTCTGAAATACAGTAATAGCAATCCAATGTTAAAGGCCTATTGCCATTTAGAAATAATTATGCCAAGCCTCCTGCCTTTGTCACAAACATTTATGCTAAAGAGATCAGGCCTATGGCTTTGTGGAAAACTTATACCAGTAAACCAATCAGGCTTTATCATTGGCGTGTTACCATACCATACTTACTGAATTGAGTGTATGCTTTCCAACAAGGCTGCCATCAGGCATACGGTCACAAAATTAGAAATGTAAACAACATTGTAGTTGTCAAAGCAAAATACTGGGGGGCATATTTAAAAGGAAATGGCGGAGCATAGGGCTTTGCCAAATTCGACAGCACCACGCTCCTACATTTCCAAAATGCAGCGATGCATATTTACAAGAATACATCTTACCGCTGTGTTTTCCCTTGCACTGGAGCTAAATTTAGCAGCCTAGCGCCAATTTGGCACCCTTGCACCATAATGCAAGGTCCCTGCGTTGCAGGGAATGATGGTCTATGTGCAGGAAGGTGTCCCTTCCTGCACATAAACAATAAATAATGGCGATTTGTTACTTCAATAGAACTGGCAAATTGTCATTATTTAATGATTATTTATGTGCAGCGAGGGACACCTTCCTGCACATTAACAACCATTAATGGTGTTTTGCTCTTCCTATGTTTGCTTCAGAATGCAACACACATAGAAAAAGCTAAAATGAGGAGAAATAAAAGTATTTCCCCTCGTTTCACCATTCTAACGCCTGCTACTGCATGGTGTTAGTTTTTGGCGCTCCCTCAGATACACATCCTTGTATATATGGGGCAGCATCAGAAGGAAATTGGTGTTGCAGTGCAATGCCCACAGAAACACCTATTGCAACCCCTTTTCACGCAAAGTGATGTGTGTAAAGGGTCCATATTTACAAGGTGGCGTTAAGTAAAAAAATGTGGCTTAACAATGCTTTTTAAATATAGAGAAGGGCACTGCGTCACCAGAGTGGTCACTAAAAGTGACGTTCTGGTGCCGCTATCCCCTTGTAAATATACCACTGGGTCTCTTAAGAGGGTCTTCCAAGGATTATCACAGTGAAAATCTTTTATATCTATGGTTTGTTAGAGAAAGTAACCAACACTAAAACCCTTGCATATTAGGCTAAACTCTGAGCTTCCATGTAACCAAATATATCTCTGCAGATTTTAATAGAATATTCACAATCACAATCTACTCTGAAATGCTTAATAGCTTTGACATATGAATGAATGAATGAAATATCATTTATAATGCGCAGCTATGCCCAGTGGGCGTCAAGGCGCCTAAGTCAAATAACAGGCTGTTAGCAGACAGAAACAGAGCCTACTGGTATGCATTAATAAAAAGCCAAGTTTTCAGTGACTTCCTAAAGAGGTCGAGGGAAGGCAGTAGTTTGATTTCCAGGGGGAGTGAATTCCACATCTGAGGTGCCAGTATAGAAAAAGCTTTGCTCCCCCATCTAGCCTTCTTGGCTCTGGGAGTTACCAGTTGATTAAGCTCACTGGAACGTAGACATCTGCTCGGAACGTATCTAATGAGTAGCGATCCAAGGGCATCAGCCGAGCCTGCAGTTAAAGCCTTATATGTTAGGCAGAGGAGTTTAAAAGTAATCCTTGAAGGAATGGGGAGCCAGTGGAGGTTCTTCCTCGCTAAGGTCATAGATGCCAACCAAGGCAGAGCGAGAGCAAACCGAGCTGCCGCGTTTTGTATAACCTGCAAACGCTGAAGCAGGCCCTTGTTGGCCCCGGCGTACAGTGAGTTGCAGTAATCAAGCCTTGAGCCAACAAGGGCGATCACCACCTGTTTCCGTGCCTGTGGGGACAGATAGTGAACGATCCTTTTCAGGGTCTTGATGACACCCCAACAGGTAGCCACCGTTCTGTTGACCTGAAGCTCCATGGAGAGCTGGGTGTCAAAGATGACGCCAAGGTTCCTGGCAGATTGTGTAGGTATAGGGCAGCAACCTAAAGAAGGAGGCCACCAATCACCTGACCACATGCCCTGGTCTTTGCCAAAGACCAGGACCTCTGTCTTATCCCCGTTCAACTTTAGGGAGTTGGAAATCATCCACTCTGCAACAAGTTACATGCAGGCCCTAAAGTTCGATGCGGTTTCGTTCACAGAGTAGGTCAGGGATACCATAATCTGCGTGTCGTCGGCATACGACACTACCTCCATCCCCTGAGATCTTACTAGTCTTGCAAGGGGGGCCACGTAGATGTTGAACAGGGTCGGACTCAATGCCGACCCCTGTGACACCCCACATTGCAAGGACTTAGCAGGGGAGAGGTACTCACCTAGCATGACACGCTGCTCTCGTTGGTGTAGAAAGGAGCTCAGGAGACTGAGTGCCGGTCCTTCTACCCCTGCCTCCCTTAACCTAGATGTTAAAGTAAAGGGAGACAGGGTGTCGAATGCTGCTGAAAGATCTAGCAGCACCAGTACGGTGGTTTGACCCAAATCCACTTTTCTGCGGATGTTATCCATGACTTTCGTCAAGGCAGACTCCGTGCTATGCAGCTTTCTAAAGCCATGTTGGGACCCGTCCCAGAAACCTGAGGTATCAAGGAAGTTTGAAAGATGGAGATTCAAATGGGTCTCCAACATCTTAGCAGGGGCCGGCAGCAGAGAGATGGGTCTAAAGTTCTTCAGTACTCCAGGGTCTAAGGTGGTCTTTTTCAGCAGCGGCTTTACAATGGCTTTCTTCCAAAGTGACGGAAAAATGCCCTGTTCCAAGGCTCCATTCATTACTTCCAGCATCGGAGGAAGAATGATCTCTCTGCAGTTCTTAAGTTGTTTCAGAGGAACTGGATCAAGTGGGGATGAAGATTTTGTTTTGTCCAACAGGCTGTTAAGATCCTCTAAAGAAAGAGCAGGGAAATGTTCAAGGGACTGAGGGGAATCTTTATTCCAAGCTTCCAGTCGTTTAATTTGAGAGAAATCCTCAGAACTAAGAGAGTTCCTCTGCGACTTTAGAGCTATGTAAATATCATCTATCTTTTTGTAGAAAAAGTCTGATATATCATTACATAGCTCCTGGGAAGCAACTACCGGGTCAGGAACCTGGAGAGAGCACAGAGAGTCAACTATTTTGAAGAGCTCTTTAGAGGATGTTAAAGAACAGGTTAGGTTGGAAAAATAGTCCTGTTTTTCCTTAATGACTCTATTTTTGTACTCTCGTAATAGGCTCTTATAGCCTTCTCTATCTTTGGGATCCCAGGATTTACGCCACCCACGTTCCTTCTGTCTGCATTTTTGTCTGAGAAGCCTCAAAGTTACAATAAATATGCCAGACCCACTGATTTTGGTGTATACTTTCACAATAAACAGATCGAACGTAAAGCCTTGGTCATTTGCTTGACACCTTAATCAACAAAGTCCTGCCCTATTGAGCACAAGCTAACACACATGGCAACCAGGGAACATCAAACAACATAATTATATCATTATCTCAGAAGTTGCTTAATTTCATCATGTCCTTAAAGTGCAAGATCTATTTGGCACAGTGACATGTGTAGAAAGATCAAACACACTAGCTTTGCTTGATAAAGATCATGGCTGAAGCATGTAGATAAACAAATGATGACAGCTACCTACAAGATAAAGAGACTTTCTATGAATGCACACAGTTTTTGCAAATATTAAGCTGTACTCAGATGGAACGACATCTGGACAGAGCCACTGTCCCTCTCTGTAGTACTTCTGAAAGCTCTTTTTTGTGATCACAAAAAGTCTGTCAGAAACCGTACAATAACATATGAATTAATGTTTAAAAGTCAAGTCCTGTGACAGTGGTTATACAACACGCCCTTAGAATTTAGCTTCAGCTTTTGTGCATCTTTTTAGGTGGCCACTGTTTCCTGTGCTTACTGCAAATGACGTGTATCATAAGGAGCATTTGACTGAGATAAAAGCTCTGCAGTGTTTTTATGATAAATGCTCTTGTGTTTGAATATGCAAGGCTTAAACTTCGATCCTATGTTTGAAAGAATATTTTTCTTTTGAGGATTTGTCATATTTAAGCTCCTGCTAAGGTTTAGCACTACTGCCTTGCCCCAAGGTTAAACATCTGTGTGCTGGGTGCTTGGTGGAGTTGAAGAGATAAAAGTTATACCTACCTAGAAAGTTTATCTGAGAAATCTCTGTAGCATACACAATCCACATAAAGGTAGCCTCCTCGTCTTCATATTTGCTTCAGCCTGATGATGCAGATTTTTGTTTGTATGGAGAAATTGTGGGTAATGCTGACGCAAGTGGTGTTCTTATTATGAATGTTTGGGAGAAAGTGTGCTGATGCCTGTATGGTTTTCTTCATATTACTGTGGCCCTCCTAACAAAGAGATTTTGATGATAGAACTCCGCATTCTAAAAAAACTAAACACTATAGTGAGTTTAGATAGAATAGTTGATCTGATTGTTTCTTCATCCTATCCCATTAAAATGTTGCTGAATATCTTTTCTACTAGCTTTCGATGGGCTTGCATTACCAGACTGTCTATGAACCTTGTGGTGTTGCTTCACTTTCTTGCTTCACCCCGTCTTAAACCCAGTCTGAATCAACTTCCACAAGGACTATCTAAGGATACCTGACTTGCGTTGTGTTATATATTATTTTATTCATATTAAATTGGGTTGTGGGGGTTTCTTATGGGAATTTTTATTTGTCTCCTTTGGAGTGGGGTTATCCTATTTCAGTTAATTTAGTTAAAGGCTCTATGACATTTGACAAAATATCGCACATTATTACCAGCAATTAAAATATACATCAAAAAAACAATCAATCAATCATTACTCTAATTTAGCACTAAAGACCAGAAAAGTGGCAACAAATCACTGGAAAAAACTCTTAATATTACAGTCTAATGTCACTAGTATACCTCTTCTCATATTTCCCTTCTGCTTCAGCATTTGTTATGGCTACCAGTCAAAACTTGAGTCATGTTTAAAGCAATGGGAACATCCACAGAGCTGTCTGGCAAAAGTCTTTGAATTTTTTGCCGCAAAGTTTTTTTGGTATGCCCCCAATATTTTTATTTTTTATTTTATTTTATGAACTTGTAAGGCGCAGCAGCTACCCAAAAAGGGTTTCCCGGCGCCACAGACACAGCCAGCAGTGAGAGTGGAACGTTATAGGTCATTCAGAATTATTGATCGAATAACCAGGTTTTTATTTCTTTCCTGAACTTAGAGTAACTCTCTTCTTTGTGTATGTGGATAGGTAATGTATTCCACAAAGAGGGACCCTGATGTGCGAAGGATCTCCCTCCCATTCTGGAAAGTTTAAATCTGGGCACACAGTATGTTGCTGCTGAGAGTGACCGTAAATTTCTTTTAGGGATATAGGGGTGCACTAGTGCCTAAAGGTAATTGGGTGCAGTGCCTGCTTTTATTTTAAACATATAGTTTAAGGTCTTAAATTTGATGCAGTTTTCCACTCTGAGCCAGTGAAGTTTGCGCAGGTAAGGGGTCACATGGGTATTTTGGGGTATTTGACAGGGAATCCGGGCAGCCGCATTTTGAATCATTTGAAGTCTTTTTATTGTTCCTTTGTTGGCACCTAAGTATAGAATATTCCCGTAGTCAAGCCGAGATGTAACTAAGGCATTGACTACTGTTTTCTACATGGAGATGGGCAGCATCCATAGTATCTTTTTGAGCCATCTCAAGATGGTGAAGCAGAGTCCAACCACTTTGCTGACCTGTTGCTTCATGGACAATTTGTCGTCCAGGATTATCCCTAGATTCCTAGCATGAGAAACTGGTGTTGGAACATTTCCTATCTGGGAAGGCCAGTGTGTGGCATTCCATAGGTCAGGTTGTTTTCCCATTAAAAGAATCTCTGTCTTGTCTCCGTTTAGTTTCAGCTGATTCACATTCATCCAATTGGAGATGTTCTGGAGACCTTGTTTGAGCAGAGACGGAGAATAGTGCTCTTTGTTTCTCTCTTCTAATCCAGTTAACTGTCCCTAGATCCATAACAATATTTTTTAGGACAAAGCTTTCTCAGTCATGGCCACTAAATCCTGGAATTCATGACTTTTGCATCTTCATTCATAATCTGTCCTAATTCAGTTCTGAAAAACTTTGAAATCTTTCATACTCAATTATATATCCTTGTGCGTCATTTGTGCAATTTCTCTTGGATAGTGCCACGAAGGTTTGGTATATGTGCACTTTATAAGGATAATTATACACACCATAGACCATGAGCGCATTAATATATCACAAATTCCCTTAAAGCGTATTTTGTGCCTCATACACCACAACTAATAAAGAACTTACCAAATGTCAATACTGCTTCCTTATTTGAATACTTTCTTCTGTGTAACATGGACTACAGACTCCTTTTTCTGTCAGAAACAAATCTTATTGTTCATTTAATTTTTTCAAAACATATAAAAATGTTCTCATTACTTCTTTCTTTTTACCCTATTCTAACATCACACTCCTACCACTCATTCATAACACACCTGTTACTCTCTGACAGAAAAAGTAGTCTGTAGTCCATGTTGTTGCACTTTCAATAGGATTACGCAGAAGAAAGAGTTCAAATAAGGAAGCAGTATTGGCATTTGGTAAGTTCTTTACTTGTTCAAGGCTCGGCATTACTGTTGGGAAGCCTAAACCCAGTAGTGTTATTTGGTTCATACACCACAACAGCATGAATACATTTATAAAGTATAGGTGTGGCTCTGCAGATATCAAATTCATGTGCCCTTACTGTTTCTTTGTGAGAAATTCTTAAAATTAGTGATTATATTTAGCATGTTGCTATAGTTATACTGATGCTATTGTGTGAAAAATACTTTTGATTGCAGTAGTATACTGTTAAACGCTACTCCACAGCATCTCAGCGAGGATTGCACTTTATAAATCATTTCAGTATAAACCAAACAAAGATGTAAATTTTACATTCATCTACAGTGATTTCCTACAACAAACTTACCTTAGATGTGGTAAATTATTACACTGGCCACGTCTTCACTTCATCCATCATTTGATTTTAATAAGTATCTCCTTTCAGTAACACAAAATGATGAGGCCCCCTCCACAATGTGATAAGGGGATACTGATTATACCATATCACACAGATATTTATTGGTCCCTGGCTCACTGGCAGCCCCCTGAAGTGTTTGGCGGCCCTGAAATGGATGTGCCCCCCTCCAGCGCCGCAGGGGCTTTGAGGGGGCCTACGTTACACCCCTGATTCTGATTTGTTTTACCAAGGATTATGTAGTATTTTATGGTGCTAGCAGTTGTACATATTTCATTCCAGGCAGATTTGTAAGATCTCATTAAGGGCATACATACCAGCAGACCCAATTCAGATGGCGTAATATAGACTGTCTCCCTCCAACCATTGCCTTTGCTTCAATGTTCGTCAATGTGTAAAAAGAAATCACAAAATGTTTTTTTATTTCCCTCCTTCTTGTTTCAAAATGTTGGCATCTTTGTAAGAGTGACCTAGATTTTCCCTTAGACCCTCTGACTCCCAAGTTACCAATACCAGTGGTAACTCCAACTTCATGGATATGGACAAATTCTGGTGGGACAGGTGGTGTATCCTCTCGATACTGTCAGAAACAAGGAATTAATTGGCGAGTCAGTAATTCAACACCTGATTGTAAAAGTAATTCCTCATTTTACAACAAAGTTGGACCTGGAAATTTCATCTGCTAGAAGCAGGAAAAATCCCCGGGTGAAAAATATCATAGTTAAACAAAAAGAGTATGCAGTTCCCCTGAATTTTTTTTTAAGACAGTTTGAAACAAAAGTGAGTGAAGGCACACAGGAGGGGGATCCTCCTTGTCGGAACTAGATTCCTCACACACCCAGCAAGCTAGGTGTCATGCTTCATCATTTGGGCTTGCCCCTCGTGGGACCCGCGGTGCAATACCCGACGGGCACCCATAAAGGGGCTCTTTGGCGGGGATCTTTTGTTCCTGCTGTATGGTGCTGTGGGTGTGAGGGCCCTAGGGAATGGTGTAGATGTGTGCTAGTGATTTTAATAGAGGTTGGGTAGTCCACAAGGAACTTTTAATAAAGTGGCAACCCATCTCACTAAAAACAAGGAGAGTGGTTGCTTTTCAGGCTTAAGGGTCCGGGAAAGCAAAAACCTACTCTATAAAATGGTGGTCGACATGTTTCATGCTGGTATGTTCAAAGTGATACTGAGCATTTCTTCAGGACCTAATAAAAGCTATCTACACTACTGGGTGTTAATGCGCTAGTCTTTAATTAGAGTGTGCCGGGTCCCGCTTTGCTGGAACCTGGAGAGGATGACATAAACATTGAACAGTGCTGTCACCCAAAAAGTGCTCACATTATATAAAACAACTGTCAAATGGAAAGGCTAAAAGTATACCTTGTCCAACGTAATTAGATTAAAAAGAGGGAGAGAAGATTAAAATGCCTGATGACTGGAATCAGGGAGACAGGAAGATATATTAATTCATTATCCCCGGTGAGGGGCAAAAATGTAACTCACCCGAGTCACAAGAAGTGTCCACTTCAACGGATTCCCCAGGCGTATGACACCTCAATGTAGATGTCCTATATGTGTATTAGGGAAGGGAAATGGAAGGGTAACCCACAAGGGGGGGGGGGGATACTATGTATCAGAGAGGGTACATGTTATGCACCACCAAAGTGTAGCTAGTGAGGTCCCCCGATGTACTGGGGTGCGGACATAGGTAACATATTGATGCAGGTGTAGGCTCCCACCAAGTATAATGTAGACAGCGCCAAACAAAGTGAGGGCAACGGCTGCTTGTAATTACATGGGCCCGTAACTCTGCACAAGGGGGGGTGAACAGCCCAATGGCTGTTAGTCTGAGAGTCCCTCACCCGGTGGGTAAGGCCCCTGGTATTACAATAATCAGCGGGCCGCCCCAGCACAAATGTCTAAGGCAGCATGCATCTGGTGTAGCCCATAACTCTGGGCCAAAATGTTCCCCAAGGGCACTCACTACATCGTGCTTATCGACTCACCGAAACATAGCTGCAAAACTGCCACAGGCGCTCCCCTCAACGCTTACCTGTCCTCGGTGGGACAAACGCTAGAATCCTACCCCAATGCCTCTGCCAGGGATCCGGTGAGAGCAGTGCTGTCTGTTGTGTCCATTATAACTGAGTCGGGGCGGGCCCGGATCCCACAGCATTACGTCAAACCCCTCGGCGGACGTGCATTATGCCGAGGTCAAGGGGGCGGCGGCAGTGCGTCAGCCGGACTCATGAGTTTGCGCGTCGGCCATCTTATAAGGGTAATGTTGAAGTGGGGTAGCATGTAAGTATATACATTGCCCATCAAGGCGCTTGAAGTTACAACTAGTCAGTAATTCAACACCTGATTGTAAAAGTAATTCCTCATTTTACAACAAAGTTGAACCTGGAAATTTCATCTGCTAGAAGCAGGGAAAATCCCCGGGTGAAATATATCATACCCATGATAGATCTGAAGATCTCTGAATTCTGGAAATTCCTGTTACAGGACCATTAGAATTACAAGGCATTGATAATGAGGTATTCAATACCTCTTCCACTGTGGCATGTAAGGTTCGAAAATGTGGATGCTTCAATCTGATTCTAATGCAGTTGCCCTGGAGGGTGTGCCTCAATAGACATAGTCTCCATATTAAATGTGCAGGGCTCTCTTTGTGGGGCCTTTTAGAACCTACTTTAAATTCTTTTTTCACTTCAAGAGGGCTATAATACCACAACAATATATGTTGATAGAGCCCTGAAAAACACAAAGAAAACTATTTTAGTCAGTATAATAAGAACGTCTGACTGCCTGTGGGTGAGAGGGAAAAAGAAGGGTTGTTTGATCCAATAATATTTATGAAGAATCTGACCAAACCTTTCAGCTCACAGCATGATTTTTTAAACATAATGGCTTAAATAGCATATATTATACTAGCATTTCTGTAGGGAAACCCAAGAATTATTCCATTACCTCTTGCCTGGGTACTGTATCTGAGGGCACTATTTCAATACAGCAGCACATTATCTACCTATGAGAAAATTGTGTGCTACTCCCTCAGGTCACGCAGCCTTGAAAGTAATTCTTGGCCCTGTAGTGATTTCCCTCTTGGGTCCACTATGGTTCTACCTTAGTTTTGAGTTGCAGATGTTTTAGGCCGTACCTGCGCGCTCTGCATACCCACATGTAATAAATTTGTTTTTGCAACAGTATTTTGAGACTACGTTGTAAATGTTGTTTGATATTCGGGGACTCTTCTTGGAATTGTGTTTACACATTTGTACAAGGTTGCTGGGAATACATAAAAACATAGTGTACTGTTTTCTTTATTCGTTCCCAACACTTAGACATAACAGAATTACACTACTACATCTGCAGCACAATACTTTTATCAAATAAACTGTGTTCCGTCTCGTCGGGGGGCAGAGCGGTGAATTCTGACAAAGAAGACTGTTCTGGAACAACAGCAGTGCCTGACATGCAGCCCTGCCTACGCTAAGTTTACACCTATGGTGCACACACCTAAGTGCATACACCAGGAATGAGGTCCTAGGCCAATCCCACAGATTGCAAATATATCCCTGTGCTTCCCCTACAGTAACGGTAGACCTAGACAGATGTGTAATTTGTAATTGTGGTTAGGATATTTGTCCTATACAGTCTGTTAGTAAGGCTAATTACTTTTTTTAGTTGCATCTGCCTATGATCGTAGCACATTTGCTTCATAATAGGCTGTAATAGTTAATTAATGTATTGTACATTTTCTTCCTGTCTTTCTTATGTTTATCACAGGCATGAATGTGTGAGTGAGTGAATGAGTAACGAAAGGAGCAGATCTGTTTCCATGGTTCCCTTGGGTACTAGAAGATCATGTTTGAGGTTGCTGAAATCACCTGTTACTCTGGTAAGTTTAGGAGTTCTGGTGAGGCACTGTGAGCTAGCCAGGATTGTGAGGACAAGTACTGACGTTGTAGAGATACTCACTCCCTACATTCTGATGTCCTGTCATCCTAATACACATTTCTGTCTTTCCGGGAGAAACAGCAGAACAACCCCAGACTACCTTTTCTCAGTATGGCTAACTTATCTCCCTCTGCCCATAAACCAGTGCTTGAAATGGATGGCAAGAAGTACAGGTACTAACTATCCTAAAGTGACTGTACTGAGAAGTGCAGTGCCTGCTCAATTAATGGCAATGCGTCTGTGCTCAAACGTGTTGGCACTCTGCATCAAATTGCATAAGATTAGGTGTTCAGAGACTATGAGTAACTGTCCACTTAAAGCACTGTAATTGCCTAGAGCTTTTGGAAATATATGTGAAAATGTCTTTAAACTGGAACATATTCCTGCCAATGAACATTGACTTCTATCCAGAGTTTAACGTAGGCAGTTGGTTGCAGGTGTTGGCTACTGACACTAATTTTTGGGCACTGGGGCTTACATTTTATCCTCGAACTTTGACGCAAAGTGAAAGAGAGAAAGGGAGAAAAAGGAATACTGAATAAAGGACAAATTGAAATATATATGAAAACAGTTACAAATTGAGAAAGAGGAAAGAGGAATGAAAAAGAATATATAAGTGTGTGAAAAGAGGCGAGATGCGTAGAGTGGTGGAAGAAAGATTCATGAGTTAGAATTAGAACAAGGCAGCCTTGGAATTCAGCAACAATGGCACTTGAAAGCACTGGGTGAGGGCTCCCAAGAAAACATCTGGACCCCTGCACCTATTTTAAGGACAGTCTGTTTCTTGTTCCCACTCTCATGTTATGAAAATGTACATGGTTGACAACACGCAGCCTTTTCTATAATAAATGTTGTATTAAATACTTGTGAGTTTCCTCTGAGTTGAGGCAGAGATTGCTGTACAAAATGATGTCACATTTTATTGAAAAACCTTTCAGTGCCTTTATTCCATGAAAATTGCACAGCAATCCACGCTGCCCAGCAGCACTAAAATCACCTTGGGCAGACGTTTTGTCAAGTCAAATTACAAACCAAATAGCTTCCCATGGAATGCGACCATCATTATCAAGGTCTTAGCCCAGGGACATATGCTATCAGCAGTCCCTCGCTGTTCGTCTGATGGGAGGCACCACCTTGGGAAGAAGTCCATTGTGCCAAAGTTATGGTGGAACACAAAAGAGCTCCTGAGGCTGAAGATACACCACGGGGATGTACATCGTCATTAGGAGATTAGCACTTACAGATCTTGAACATGAAGTGCATAATCCTCTTTGTCACCTTCTTCTTTCATCCAACAGAAAATGTTCTGTTACTGAATGTTAAGTCGTTCCCTCACATTCTGCAACAGTAAGTTTCAGAGCCCCCTGCTGATGCAAGGTTTTCAGGGCGTTAAACTCCAGAGGCATTGCATGCGGGCTGGCATGGGACGTGTATCCGTACTTCAGGCTGTCGTAGTAGTGGTACTTGACAGGTTTTTGATTTTGGTCTCTGGGGAAGGGCCAGAACCCATACAGATGGATTGCGTTGCAGAAGCGTGTTGCCAAGGTGTACATGAGCAGCCCGGTGGTTGGTCTCTTGATGTGAACTTTGTTAGTCAGCCAATACCTGCAGGGGGAATGAGAAAAAGTGTTATTCATTCAGCACGCACAGACACTAAGCATTTCACATGCCTGCCTACTTAACTGAACCATGGTGATGATCAGACTCCGAGAGATTAACAGAATCCCTTTATTTGTAGACTGAAAGGCTGCAGCTTACTTCCCACTGCCCAGTCACTGCATTGTGCATGACAGCATGGGGTGAGGCTAAACTCCATGCCCTGTCTGCTTCGTGGTATTATTTCTGACTCACAGTAAGTCAGGACATAATGTCATATAAATGTCATGGTCGGGAAGGATGGAATCAAAGTAGAAAGAGTTAACAAGAAGCGTGTCTTTGAACCCATGCAGTCAGAGAACAGATTAAGTTGGAATACTCTGACAGCAGTCACCAGAGCATCCTGAAGCGAAGCCCGAGGAGAGTGCAAAGACCCCCTCACTGGTAATTGAGGATGGCGTCTGGAAGCCGAGGGGTGAGGGATCAACTTTAGGCAAATTGCAACTGAATAATCAGTGAAAGGGAAGGCGCCAGGCCTGGAGTCTACATTGTAAGTGATATCTCAATTGGAGCAAACGAGACTCCTGCTGAGTTATTGTTCCTGATCTGTAATTAGGAATAAAGGAAAGATTCCCCGTGATTACATATCGTACTCATTGTCTCACCAGCTCATCCATTTAGCGGAACTGCTAACTGTCGAGGCTCATTACGGAAGTTAATTTAGGATGGCTTGACTATATCTGGCGCTAATATTTGTGTAGTGTTGACTCTGTTAAAGGCGCCATCAAGACACTAATCCATCATGCTACCGCGCCTCCCTGCCAGAGACCTCTTTCGAACAGCAAATAAGAGGGGGGGGGGGGGAGTGAAAGGGGTGTCCCCCGCCTGTTTTACAATTTGGAAAGCTATGCATCCATGGCTTGTGGCTACATTTGGACTCATAAACCTTTGATCAGTTACCGCCACCGAAGTGGAGGAGATATCTCATTAGCAAATGGAAAAGTATCCCTCTGAGGCAGCCATTCACAAGGGGTTGTAAATGGCCTCTTGTTTTACTAATATTGATGAGGCAGAAGCTTTTAAAACCTCTTATTGGTATCTATTGAACTGATTAGTACATCAGGTGATTGCAAAATGAAGATATTTAGGACAGGTGTGTAATTTTTGCATGCTAGTTTGTGAACTGCCTCTAGTACTTAGGGCACTATGCTATATGCCACAGCAAGCGTCCTATTGGTGCCTATCTCAGTTCAGCACGAAATAGGTCTTCAAACCTATTCATGCTGAGAGCCACTCGTGTGAAGCATTCTTAAAGATAAAACAAGATAACATAGGACTTCGAAAAGATTCTGTGAAATGTTAAATATGGAGACCAATTTAAAGGGGTGTAGTTATTTGGCGAAGGAAATGTTAAGAAAACTGATACTTGGTGGTTATTTTCAATTGATTACAATAAAACATTATAGGGAAACCATAAATTTCGAACGCCGTCAGACGAGGCCATCTTAAAGTTAAAATCCTAAAACTCCACTCTGTGTTGCTTTACGTTCTAAAGGTAAAAAGTTGTGTTTATTTTCAGTTTTCCCCTCTATTTGCTTACAGTTGCATATTAAATATTTTAACGATGCTCGGTTGTTGTGTCTTGCAAAGGAGACTTTGCCCACAACTTGATGAAAATACGATTTGTTTTCAGAGGAAACTGTGAAGTTGCTGAAGTAGCTTCAAATGTACTTCATGCTTCAGCTCTGCGCTACTTAGTACTCCCTTCATCCCTCCCTCCCTCCCTCACCTTTCCTCACGCTAGATCTCATCCGAGACCACACGTTGAAGACCCCTGGACCAGGGAAATAGACATGTTCACCCTGCGTGTCAGAATTCTATTGCTTGACTCTTCTGCCCAATCCTTCTATTGTTTATGTATTTATTTATGTACATTTACAATGAGGCCTGGATCTGTCTAGGTATTGTTCCGTTTTGCATAATTTATTGTGTTTGAAGCTGCCTGCTTGTGAGGATTGAAAGTGGTGTAGCGGGTGATTTGCTCTGCATATATCACACATATTTAAAAATGCAGAATTCCCTAACCTACAAGACATGCACATTTTTGGTCCAGCTGTGGTGCACATAGTTTAGATGGCAACCCTCTGATTAGCATGCAAGAGGCGGGCTCAGTTGTTTTCCATCTCTTGGCTTGTGACATGGTGATGATGGCCTGTTGGAGGCAGTAGGCTTTCATTATTATAAATAGAGATGGAAATCCCAAGCCTTTCATCAGATTGACGTGTTGTCGTGGGCTGATTTTGAGCCTTGAAACCCGAGTGCATACACAAGTTTATTTATTTGATCAGAAAGTGTATCGTTTTGGATTATAGTCTCCTGTATAGCCTCTTACTACATACTGTATATATGTGCAATTTAAACACATTTACACAAAAATCAACGTTATAATGTACTGTATAGCCTCTTACATCACACTGTAAATGTGTGCAATGTATACACATTTACACAAAAAGCAACTTTATAATGTACTGTATAGCCTCTTACTACATACTGTATATATGTGCAATTTAAACACATTTACACAAAAATCAACGTTATAATGTACTGTATAGCCTCTTACCACACACTGTAAATTTGTTCAATTTAAACAGAATTAGATAAAAAAAAATAACTTTATAATGTACTGTCCAGTGCGGCCACATTTAAACACGACCGCACCAATAACATCCTGATTTCTTTAGTCTGATCTGAAGTTGACCGCAGATGGAAGCGTTGAATTGTGGTCTATGTACAGTGCCTGATGATTGACACATTGCTGGTACAATACATTGTTCTCAGAAAAGTCGTTCACTGCTCCTCTGAGTTAGGTATGTGCGACCCAGAAACATGCCTTAAGAAGCCTCTGGAGGTGGCTCTGGGGCGGAAAAGTATTCTCGTGTTCAAATAAAATTGTGTGCAAGTTACGCCTAGGAATAAAGAAGGAAGATAAAGAAAAGGAAGGAGATGTTGGTGCGGTAGTACATTACATAAGTAGGTAGAGTAGTGGGAAATAAGTACTGGGAAAGACAGTTCAGCCTTGGATGGAACAGAACTGAAGTGAAGAAAGAGAGAAGGAGGAAGGCGAAAGCAGAAGAGGAGCAGAGGTAATTTACTCTGAAAAGAGGAGGAATCATGTCAAAGGAGCTCTGCAGAAATAGAGATAAAGAACAGGAGGTGAGATGTGACCTGTGAAAGAGATCCGTTGTGGTAAGATGTGCTGGGGAGGAGAAAACTGCAGCTCAGATGTGCATTATGATGATCTATCTATGGGGAATGATGTTATCCAAGTAAGAGTTATGGGGTTGATGTGCCTTGAAAACGTAAGCTGTAGGGGGAGATGGCTCGTGGGAGCCACATCTGCAGTGAGTGATGTGCCCTGCTAGAGAGATCTGCTGGACGTTACATTTGCACTGTTGATATTTACATGGGTGATGTTTGGCCTGGGAGAGACATCATTAAAGTGAGAGGAGGAGTGGAAATATATATGCTAGCAATGGGAGGGACTCTGGAATTGATGGTTGCAGAGATGATGGGCACTGTGAGGGAAGATCTGTAAGGGTCAAAGGTGCACGGACAGATACGCACATTCATAGATTTGTTTTTTACAAATCAGTATGATGCCTTCTGGGACCGTATCAGGTAGTGTTGTTTTGGCTCAGAGCAGAGAGGAGCACCTGTTTTATGCACTAGCACTGTCTAAAGTGCATTGATTTACCCGGATGTTTCTCAGAGTTAGTGTATGATTTTCAGACATACAGACTGGAACCAGAAATAAGTAATACCTGTTATAGTGCGCGCACAACGTGACATTCATTCCTCCCCACATTCTTGTCACCCTTCCATCCCACTGTCCCAAGAACTCTCAGTCTCAGGATATGTTGTTCAAGGGCGTAGCCATTTCTTTATTCACATCAATCAGTGTACTTCACCACAGTTAACTACGATAGTCAACTTATCTTCCTGGTATGTATCAAAGTATTCACAGCTTCACAGTTTATCAACATGTGTCAGGCAGCAAGAACTTTTAGCCATGACATTGCACTTGATCGTCAACTTGGCCGTACACTTTACTTGGCCATATACTTGAACTTGGCCGTACACTTGACCTTGGTATACTCGGCCCACTCAGCGCTCACTGTACTGCGTCCATTGCTCCATTGCACCAGCAGGCCCCAACGGACAACAGCCAGCAGTAGCACAACTTGAAATCCAGGGCACTGCATACCGCACCTGCCCCCGGGGTACCTGAACACAGGCATCCCCCTCCTATCTTCTACTCCAGTCTATCCGTGTTGGGTTAGGGCAGTAGAGTCTGGGACCACCAGCAGGCCAGTCCCCTCCCCGCCTACCTTCTTCACACGTGGAAACTACCCCCTCATGGGGCCCATCCAGTAGCTTAAACACCATTCTTTATTGTTAATTGTCAGCACTCCGCCGCCGCTCCTACTCCCCAAGGCCTTGCCCTTCTGCCTGGTGGGTGGGTGGTCATGAGGCCATGGTAAGGTCCGAGAGGACAAAGAGGCGGAACCCCCCTGGGACACAACCTTAAATACTCCACTCGAAGATTCCCTGCCCCGCCTGATGACGTCCCCTCCGCCCCTCGTTTATCCATCTACTTACTTTCCCTGCCCCTGGAGGAATCTCAGCCACTCGGCGCGACCAACGGCTCTCCTCCCCTAGTTGCGGGGGGGGGGGGGGGCCTGTTCATTTACTTCAGAGTGCGCCGTGAATAACTTTCGAACTTGAAGGAATATTGGGTAAAAGTTACGCCTACAAAAACAGTTGCTATGCTCTGTACTGTCAGCTCAACTGTTCATGATACGGCCCCAGAATTTTGAGAGACCTCTTCTTCAGGGGTAACAGGTGCCACTCTCCCATTCTTGAATCCATGGTGAGCATTTACTACATCAACATGTTAAACTGTGATCTTGTAATTCGTGTGTCCCACCTCTCTCTTTTGGCATCACAGCTTGATAAGTCCCCTACACATACCAAGTGGAAGCTGCATGTCACAAACAAGGAAAAATACTGTTTTGCAGTGTGGGAGCCAACTTCACTGTTACTATATAATACATATTTTAAGATACATTCAACAAAAACACAATTAAAAGGCAAATTGCACCACACAAAAACAGTCAAGCATTGACACATAGTAGTAGGAAGAGACCATGTTTAAAAAGAGTTGTAACAGCAGTCACATAAATGATGAGAAGGAGACAACTGCTTCAACCCCTGTAGCAGAGAATACGTGATTCATTTTCCAACAAGACATCCCACTGATACGCATAAAACAGGTCAGTGGTCTCTGATAACTCAAATATACACTGTGACATTATGCACTTGAATTAAGCAACTCTTTTTGGGTGTGAGATAGGATAGCTTGATTCCAGTGGCATGGAGAGCACGTGACCCACGTCTGAGCATACCTGTCACACTCGGGGTGACAAATGCAAAAAGAACAATATATGGACAGAATGCAGAACAATGTCATGCATTCACCCCAGTACAGCGATCTGGGCCTAAATTCATTGTTTTTATTGCTACCCATGCCATTCCAGTTTGATCCAGCCATATGCAAATTAGGCTTGACCCTGCACCCAATGGGAACAGTCCAGCCGGAACTGCCAGGCCAGGTCCTCCCTGGACTGGATAAACGCATCCTATGCCTGGTTTCAGGGTTTCACCCCTCATGAGCCTGGATAGCTTGATTTGAGTGGCATGGAGAGCACAGGACCCACATCTGGGCATACCAGTCCCACTCGGGGTGACTAATGCAAAAAGAACAATTGATGGACAGAATGCAGAACAATGTCCTACATTCACCCCAGTACAGAGATCTGGACCTAACTCCATCCTTTTTTTGCTCCCCAAGCCATTCCAGTTTGAACCCAGCAATATGCAAACCAGCCTTGACCCTGCATCCAACAATGGGAACAGTCCAGACCAAACTGCCAGGCCAGGTACTGGGCAGGATGGGAGGGAGGAGATGACACTTACACCTGAATAGGCAGTACCCTGTCCCCACACAAAGGGTTGAATATTCCCTGTTGTGTGTCTTGAGCCCAGGCTGGAAAGAAAGGACCTCAGTGCAATTTTTTTAAGTCAACCCCAATTCTCATGCACAACTGTGTATACGTATGGGGTCTCTGACACCACAAATCAGACACTTCGGGACCTGTATAGAACCTCTATCAGAGAGACTGCTGTGCTGCTACAAGGACTGTAACGCTTGTTGGCTTGCCTCCTGTTTTCTGAGACTCAGGAATATCACTGTTGTGACTCAGATCAAGGTACTTTGTTCAGTGTGCCTGTATGGGTCCTATATCTGGCCTGCACTCAATTGCAGTCGGCCTGCACATTTGACTTTGCCCCAACTAGAAAACTCCAATAGGCACTTATTGCTTTTAAGAGCTAAGAACAATTTTATTCTTTGAAAATGAATATATCAACTTTTACTTATTGGATTTTTGTCGTTTAAGTCTTCATTTATTTATAAAATGATTGTCTATTTTTCTAACCTTGTGTGGAATCTTTTAGTGGTGTTTTCATTGTGTTACTTGTGTTGTGGTGCACAAATACTTTACACATTGCCTCTTACGTTTAGCCTGTGATGCTCTGTGCCAAGCGACCTAAGGGTGAGCACAAGTTAACTTCTAGTGTGTATCTTGCTTACCCTGACTAGGGTTGTGGTCTCTATTTGGACAGAGTGCATACCTCTGTCAATTTTGAACACCCTATATCAGCATCTTGTATCAAGAGTGCAGAGATTTACCAATAGATTGCTATACTATTACCAATGTTATTTGGATCCCTGTTTGACAAGTACAAATATATAATGAAAGAGATAATGTAAACATCTCTAGCAGTATTACAAGAGTGGGGTATGGGGTTAGAAGTTGCATGCAGAAAGTTCATATTTTCGTAAGTTCTTAGGTACTTCATTCCCAACTTCATGTCTCTAATCTGAATCGACATAATACTGTTTCTTAAATATACCGCAGTTCCTTTTTGCTGCTGTAAGATGCCTTGCTGTAAAGATGCCTTGCAATTTTAAAGAAATCCAACGTAGCTGCTTTATCCTCAATAGATTGTGCTATGGGGTAGCATACCACCTGTTTACCACCCCCTTTGAAGGGTAACTATGTTCATTACACAATCCATGTAATTGTCCATGCTTTTGTGTTTTGCCTGGTGAAGTTGATTAGATTCTACAAACGTTGCTGAACCTTTGAAATTCCATTGTCTGAGCCGTATCATATTTCAATGATCTCCTGTTTTCTGAACACAGACTGCAAGTTAGAAAGAGGCTAATATTTTTGGGCCAGGATTACTTTTTCAGCTTTAGATTGTGATGCAGAGCGAAAGACAGGAAGCAAAGGGAACGAGAATGAGGATGAGAGAGTTCGGAAAATACTGCTAATGGAATGAAAAAAAACCCTGCAAGGGTGAGATAATGAGACATTTAGTATAGTGTGGTTGGAGAAAAGAGGCACATGGTGGAATTTAGAATATTTAGGGGCCTTATCCAAAGCATATAACATATTTGTAATGCACACATTCACTTCTTGAGGCATCTTACACTGAATAACAGATGCATATTGTTACTCAACTTTAATCATTTTAGTGACTTCAGAAGGTTGAAAGGCTAAGAGGACCTGCTAAAATTGGAGCCTGTGACCATGATGTAAAACACATGTTGTTGGAGTTGATGCTGTAGTCCACCTCACCTCAAGAAACATAGCTAAAATCATATGTAAGATACTTTTTCTGCATGAAGCTTCTCTTAATATAATGATTCAAAGCTGTCATCTTTCACACTCTTCATATCATGCTATTTTTTTTGGGCGCAAGCTGATATTAATGAAATAACAATGTCCCCTGCATCTGCCTCGTCACCAAGACAGCTAAATAGCTGCATTTTTAAATGTCAACAAATCAGTCAATAAGAGTGAATTATCAATATGCTCACAATTCATCAAATTTAATCAATTTCTCCCAACCACCAGTAAAAATAGGGTAGAATCTGGGTGCTTAGAGAAGCAACCTATAAATCACCTTTATGGTACACCTTGGACAGCCCCAAGGTCAGGGTGCAGTGCATTTAAAAATTTGGACATGTACTTTTAAGTTTTACAAGTGCTGGTAGTGAAAAACTCTTACATTTGTTTTTCACCACTGCAAGGCCCATCCCTCCCGTAGGCTAACATTGGAGTTGCCTTATTACATTTTATAAGTGTAATTTCTAAATGGGTAGAGATGACCAATTCCTGTTTGGTGTCTCTGGAATGCTAATTTAAATTGCTAACTTATGGTGAAGTCCGATTTTAAATTGAAATTCTGAAAATGCCACTATAGAAAGTTGGCATTTTCTTAATCAATCAATGCTTCAGACTTTTTTTAGATTGATTATTTACAGTCCGTTCGACCCTGGTAGCACCCACAAAATAGACATAACCTTTATGAAGACATCATAGGATCACGTCGAAGAATCTCCGTACAACAGTGTCAAGAAGGAAATACGATTGAAAATGATTTGTTACATCATACCATGTTGCAAAATTATTAATTAAAGAGTGTGTTGCATCTATTTAGTTATGTTTCGTTAGGTCTCAGTTCATGTTTTTTAAGTTTACGGGGGCGGGATTAGAGCCACGTCACAGAGGGCACACAGCTGGTTAAGGTAACATTTGGTTTAAAAACTGGGAGGTGCGCTGAGGCGGGATTTGAGTAAGGGCATTTGAGCTCGATGGCTATACATGTCGTTAACAACTACACGGAGATAGCAGGTACAAACTGGGGTGTTGGGGTTTAAGTGAGACAGGCCGAATAAATAATGGGCTAAACAATGGTGGGATTATAAATTTGATTACGAGGGACATGAAGATCAGCTCATATATAAGGAGGTTGCACATGGGCAACATACAACGAGGATTTATTAGAGGGAATGAGGATTTGAGCTATACGGCAATGAATGGAAGTTATGATTCTGTTTCACATTATAGAATGTTTAAGAGTGATTTTGAAGAAAATATGGGATGTAGATTTTAAGATGGGCATGATTTTTTTACGTTGATTAGGACAGATTTAAAAGGTGGTGGGGTATGCGTAAAAAGTAGCGGTGACTCTTTATGTTTATCACTTGTTTTTATAGCAATATGTATGGGGCTGATGATTATTTATTTAATTGTTTCTAGATACCCCTGAGGAAGGTTTATATTAAAATCGAAATGCATTGGGTGAAATCAAAGTGTACTGAATGGAATGGAGTTTATTTACATGCCAATGAATAGGCCTGTATGGGCAATTCTTGAGCAATGTGAATGCGGAAAATTTCTGGACTTCATTTCTTCGATGTGATGGATTAAAATGGTTGTAAATAAGAGAATAACATTTGGATAAACTGTGACAATACTAAGGAGTACAAGTGATTATGTTTCTCAAAAGTGCATATAGCTGTGCAACTCTTCTGTGGCACAGGACATGCGTGCCACAATTCAGTGATTCTCTTAACTCAGCCATTTGGTGCCTACAGTCTGTCTCTGGTCACATGGCAGGATGCAGTTGGCAGTTGTGCTTTGTGTTTTCCTTCTAGACAGCTAATTGGAGCTTAGGTGTGACTAGATGGGCGATGACTTGCAGGATGGGAGGGAGGAGCTGTGCCCAGCCACACTAACACCTGAATAGACTGTGCCAGTCTCCACATACAGTTAGTCTAGAGCTATGGCAGGGAAAGCAGGACATCTGTGCACTTGAAAGCATGCCTCCCAAAGCTTCTCCCCACTTCAAAGGCACAACATTTGTATAAGAGAAAGATCTCAGACATCACCACTTCAGTACACTTCTAGACCAGTGAATACTCGGCCAGGAAGGACTGCCATGCTACTATAAGGACTGCCACTCTGTCCAACTGCTGCTCTGAAGAAACTGCTGCCCTGCTCTACTGACCTTCTGCCTGCTGCCCTCCAGCCTGGGTGAGAAGAAGTGGACCTGCATCACTTGAACCCAGAGTGACTCCAAGGGCTAGTTTGCTGGCCTCCTGAACGGAAGCCTCAGGGATAGAGCAGGCTTTCAACAAGTTTGTATATGCAGCTATACACTGTGAGTCTACTCTGCCAAGTAGTGCCACACCAGTCCTGGACCCTTGGAATTGGGCTTACAGTGCTTTTCCAGCCTCTGTGGTACCAGCCGAACCAATGTATCTCCTCTGCTACCCGGTACAACCCAAAGCAAAACTGAAATATATCCACTGCTGCGTGTATTGGACTTGTTGCAAAAGTCTCATATTATCTGCAAAGCTGCATCGCCTTTGGCACCACCACTGCACGATGCAGTGATCAATGCAAGCTTTTTGTACGTAGATACCAACAGATTGTGCACCCACTGAAAAAATGTTGTCTTAAGTCAAGTACAGTTTCCTTCCCAACAATGGCAGCTCTATTTAGCACAAAGCTAAGGTAGGTAGGAAATTGGTACAGATCACTACGGACCCAAGGAGAGTGCCGCCTGGTGAGGAGTTTTTTTAAATAAGATCACCATGGCAACTCAATGCTTTTTTTCTGAGGTCCAGTGGCAGGCGATCTTGCAATTAGCGAATAAGGCCTCAAGAGCCGCAGATTTTAGGAGAATGCCTTTTTTATAATGCTGGATGGCATACTACACACCTAAGGCCCTCCATAGAAGGTATCCAGAATCACAGGAACACTGCTTTTGCTGTCAGCAGCTGGGGTGGGGGGGGGGAGCAACTGGGAACATACTTTTGTTTACCTGCCCAATGGTTGTACAGTTCTGGGAAAAAAGTATTTGTCTCTAGGAATGCAGGGAAGGATTGAGCCTGAGGCTAGGGTGGCACTTTTGGTCTTTTTAAGGCATAGGCAGAATTTGCCATTGGCTGAAGGGGCGGACGCATTTATGGTGATTGCCTCTTTAGTTGCTGGATCCTTGATCTTGCAGAATTGGATGACAACTAGAGTACCAACGTATCAAGAGTGGCATAATAAGATGAACCAAAAAAAAGTTTGAGGAGGCCTTCGCAAAAAGGGTTGGGGATATCAAAATATTCATTGGTTCATGGCAGTTCATGGATGGAATAGAAAACGCGACAGTGTACGATTCTGTACATAATACCGGGGGAATTGGGTGCCTTCCAGGCAGTATCTGGAATTAAGAAATTGTAGGTAAATTATTAAGGCATGGTTGCACTGGTAGATCTAGTTATACCATCCTTTAATAAGGTCAGTCTTGGAATTAGTAGTATATATATTGCAGGTGTGTTACCCACTTTATAGTAGTTTTCCATGAACGGTTAGAAACTGGAATCTGGAATGATGTACTTTATATAGCTACTGAAAAATATATATATTGTCTACGTCAATATTAAAATATGCATATGTTAGGCACGTTACTTAAAGTATTGAATAACATGGTTTACACGAATATCAGAATATGCGTAATGTTATGCACGTCTGAACTGAAATCTTTTAATGTAGTTCCTGTATGATTCACTTTATGTATGTCTAGAACAATATTGTTTATTAATGTCCATAGGAAACGACATTAGATCATAATGTTCCAATCAAGTATGTATATTTTTGTTGAAATAATGGGTAATTACTTGTTGCATTATTAACTACCCAATATATCTGCTTAATAACAAAAAAAACATGTAACCCACTCGGCAAAGAACCAGTGGCTCCCCTAAGGCACAAGCAACAAAGACCCCTGCCTCCCTGACTAGGATGTCTAAATATGGCACGTTGCCCTTTGTTAGAGGAGTGGAGACCACAGCCTCCTTTGGACTGGGTCTGAATGAGCCTTTAGTACAATTAATTTGGATATTAGTAAGTCTTGCTGTTTTTAATGCTCAGAAAGGATAAATGCACAGTATAGAGTGCTAACTATGAAACAAGATATTATTCTTAATATATGTGGGAGGGTCCTGCAAAGTCATTTAAAGCTATACATTTGTTGGTCTAATAGTTAGATGTGCTTGTCTTTTAAGGACTTGTGTTTAAGGATCCAAGTAGAAGACAAACCAGTCTATTTGTACAGCTGTTATGGTTGTCACATCTTGTTTAACAGACGGTGGATCTTGTGGTTTCTGGAAAGTGTTCAGCTAAATAAAGATGCAAAAAGAGCATTAGGAGCAGCCGGATTTCTGCTAGCATCCTGCAAGCGCCGGCCCTGCTCTTTCTGTCCGTGATGATATACTTCGAGCCGGAAATCATCTTCGCCTGCTTGGCTCACTGAATATTATGCAGGTTTAAATGACATTCAGCTTGATTGATAACATTGTTATCGTCTTTAAGAGTGGATGATTTATTCATGTAGTTCACTGTCCTCCGTGGATAGTAGATCATATTTGCAACATATTTCTATTTTTAGTCATAAATCTTTAATCCCTACTTGATTAAAAATATGAAGGAACAAATCCAGCTGGCAAGCGATGCAAATTCTGTGATCCAGGTACAGCCGACATTTGCATTTCAAACTGTGACTGTCACTGTTATGAGCAGCGCAGTGTCCCTAAACGCAACATCGTGTGAGAAAAGGCTACATTTATAGGAATAGCCGCGTTCCCCATTTAATAGCGTTGTTTCACCATCAATTCTGGTTAAGGTCGATCCGAGTGTGCTGGATTTTCCACCAGTCAGTCAGTTGATCACAGTCAGAGGAACGGAGGAACTGACATTACATGCCCCTTGACCTCTCATGACGTCATAAACGTCACATCACTTGACCCTGGTGGCGACTCACTATATATATTTTTTGACAATCAGGTTGAAATCGCTGCAGCATTGAAATGGCAAGGCAGCCCACGGAGACTGAAAACACGCTGCAACACAGACGCCCAACTCTAAGCCCAGCCTGATTCTCAATGCCCTCTTCAGAGACCTGAAGACCTAGCAGCCAGAGTATAGGATATTTAAGGCTCTTGGCCACATTGAATATTTCTAGAACAATAGGATTATCATAATCAAGTCTCCAATAAAATCACCAGGGGGTGTTGTAGGCCGGAATCTGCCGACCAACTTCCGAGTTGAAAATGTGCCTCAAACATTAGGCAGAATAACGTTGTACGAAGAACTATTACATTGGGGGAAAGTAAACATCAGTTGTTCACGGCACTGAGGTGTTAAACATGATGTTTGAGGTGAGTAATAGGACGTTTCAGTGCCCTGCATCGTTTTGTAACATTTTAGTGGGAATACCAGCATTTCTTGGTTGAACGGAATGCATTTTATTACGTTATTTGGTTGCTCTTTGTCTACGGCAATACATTACTTCCTGCCTGATAATGCAGGGACTTCTCTGGACCACTTTGGTCTCATTACCACGATACAAATTTGAAAAGAGACAAAGAGGTGGTTTCTGAATAACAAAACAATAATATTAAATCGAAAGGCATAAATAAAAGTAATATTATAATCAATGGGAAACTAAATGTATTCAGAAGTGAAAGCTTTTCTGCGCCCGACCACCCGTAGGAATGTGGCAGGCATCTGACCCCTTGTAAAAGTCAGCTGTAACAAGGCGGCACAGCCAAGGGCAGGCCCATCTGCACCCTTCTGTGCCTGAACAACACCAGGCACAGGCACTGACATTTAAGTTGCCTCTAAAACCATAGTCGTGTCTGATTGGACACCACAATGTAAGACATACTAAGTGCTAAATTTGAGCCAGTGTTTGCTGGTTGGGGCCAATGCCAAGGCTTTTTGGGACCAGCACATACTCTTCAGCATTAGGAATTTACAGAGAGCAAGAGAATGAACAACACACAAAGTGGGAAGACGGAGAAACAGAAAGACAGGAAAACAGTTACAAAGGATGTGTCTGTCAGTGAGTTAAAGAGGCATGAGGCGGATTTAGGACTATGAAGCCTTGGTATGAGTGTGCCAATGTTCAACTGCGCTGACGGTGATCTTCTGAGTGGAGCTTTGGTCACTGGCACTCATTCTTTTACAAATTAAGCACTGGATACTTAATATGCAGTTGGGTGTCTGTGTTTTAATTATTTACCCCCCACTACAGAATCTTAGAATATTCTATTTAGGATTAAAATGAAAACATCTCACACGATTTCACTGCAAAAAGTAACGTAACGTTTGTGGCCTTCATCATATGGGAATAATGCCTCTGATAAATTTGCATTATGCCAGTGTAATTACTGTAATTGTGGTAATTTCCTGTTATTCTTGCTATACTAGCTTCCTGAAATTATGCTATTTCACCATATTTTTTAATTATGTGCTGTTTGTATTAAAAAGTTATTATGAATATGCTGTTCATAGTAAAAAGATATTACGAACACACAGGAAGAACGCCAATAACACAGTGCGAGTGGTTGCTGTTTGCAGTGCTTTTATTTTTTTTCACTATTTTTAGAGCAAAATGTATCCTTGAATCCAAAGTGCACACAAGGACCAATTTAACGCTCAATACAGCACCAAATGCCAGTTTTGCATTTCAAAGTAGTTATCCGTATTGTCAAATAATTTTACTGAAATTTCATGTAATTTCACAAAACAAATCATGCAAATTTCTCACACCTCTAATGGGGATATGATGACAGAAGCTGCATTATGTAATATGAAACCCAACACACAAATCTGATTGCTGATCTCATTGGGCAATACTATCTCCATACGTTCACAGATACCTGGGTATTAATGATTGTTCCCTCATTCGAGATGAGTAAGCACTTGAGAGCAAATTGTGCACATGCATATTAAATGTGCATCATTGATTTAATGTCTCAAGTTAGCATTTACTTAAAGTCCTGTATTTCATTTCATAATGAATTGTGCTCATAGGTTCTGTTGACTTGGTTTTCTTGCAGGTGTACTCGTGCACTGCTAGTTTAGAATAGATACATTTCTTGTAACAGCTATAGGTACATGTCTGAGAAAGGAATTTGACTACGAGCAGATGAGAAAACTGTTGTTGAATGAAAAGACTATTATACTCTAGCCTGAGTGTGTGACCAAGACGGTGTTCCCATGTCCAGAGTGGGAGTTTTAGCAACTGTTGCAATGTGAGACATGTGAATCCGCAAAGAGATTGAAACAAATACAATGAATGGACTTCTATTGAGGATGCAACCAAAGGGGTGTATCCCTACGAACTTGTGGATTGTAACTTATCAACTACCCCATTGAGCTTGACCAGAGCTTCTTCAGACTTGACCCTGAATCCTGCATATAACTTTGGACTCTTTGCTGAGCCCATTTTGCAGACCAACTGCAGAATCTTCCTTGGACTCCTACCTGAAACATTTCCTGAATCCTCATTGCCGTTGAATGGACCTTTTAAGAAGTTCCCATGTCCTGTTGTTTTACCTAAGTGTTGTTTAGACTGACACTTAACCCCTTCGATGCTCCTGACGAGCTCAGCTCGTCATGCAGTACACTGGTCGCGTGCTTATGACGAGCTGAGCTCATCATGAACAATGGGATTCATAGATCCTCAGCGTAGAGGGGGAATTGCTGCAGCAGTGATAGTGTTGTTTGGATTGAGTGCTAGAATAGGTCAGCAGACATTGTTCTGAATTTCCTAGCGTGTATGGAAATCTTTATTTTCTTTAGCGGAGCAGACAGACTAAGTTATTGAAAACTTTAGCATTTGTTGTGCGAACTGCTTAGACTAGAGAATGCGTTCAAGAGAAAATTGTAAAGCAGGGTTAGCTACAGATTTACTGGTCCCGGTTTCTCAAGAGACCGTCATCCTTTTTCACACCCAACTCAACTGCCCCACCAATTATGAATTACAATCCCCCTATGACAGAAATGCCCACTTGAACACCAGCTTCTGACATATCCCTTTTGCATTCTCCGCCTGCCTTAAGCAGTAATACATAGAGTGGAGAAAAAATTATATATACTCCAGCGGAACAACATGGTCTTTCTGCCAGAAAATGTGATGATTGGCTCAGAAACATAGACACATCGACAAGCAGTGGAAATCATGGAATGAATGGAGGAGCTACTGCTTAAACTGAGTGCGAGAGAGAGGGTGTGGCTAAGTTGAAGATAGACTTGGAAGAAGTGATAGTTGGAACTCTTAGTCCGACTCAATTAGAGGTTTTTTGGGATGATTAATTATTATGCCCATGTTATTACATCACTAGACGTGCAGGACAGGCTCAGGATAGACTTGCGGAGCTAGCTAAGAAACATGAGATTGACATCCAAAGATTCAAAGTCTTACATAGGAGCTACAGGTAGAGCTTTGGTGACAGACATTGTAAACATAAGCCCACCTGGAAATTAATTACAGATAAGGGAATTGATACCATATGTCCCAAAATGTAATGACCAGAACAAGTGGGAAGGTAGATGGTCAAAGAAAAATGAGACAAAGAGAGGCAAGATACAAATGCCTCTGTCTGGAACTGAGGAGGAAGATGAAAATGTATGCATGCTTCCCATTAGAGAAGTGCCTGGTGGAGGGTATGTACAGGTGCCATGGAGCATTGTTGATCTCACATACTTCACAAATTACTTCCCAAAATTGAAAGAGAATCCAGTGTAATGGTACAGATAGGTTCAGAGACTTGTAAAAATATCCAGGATTTTGTGGAAGCATTTGAATATTTTATTTGAGATTGTGGTTCCAAGAGACTTGTGTGTTGAATGCAAGGCTGCTGTTGAATTGGCCCGATGAGGAGCCAATGAGACATCCTCATTCACAAGCTCCGTTCCCACTAGTAATTAAAAAATATCATCAGGTAATTGCGCATTTAAAGTTGAAAATGTCTCCTAAAGAGAACGAGTGGGTTAAAATTGATAGGATGACCCAAATTCCAAAGAATCGATTCATACGTACTATGAAAGATTGTTTCAGGCATTTAACCAGTTCAGTGGGTCAGAGAATATCTCAGCCAAAGAGATGGGACATTTTGTTTACATATTTGTGCATGGATTGAGACCTGTTGTTAATTCCATGATCCAGCAGCATTTGATCTGCTGGTAGAGTAAGCCCATTGATGGAATCCTGTTACGTGCAAAATATTGCAGTGATGAATTGGAAATGAAACACAAAAAGTTGAAGGAAAAGTTGGTGAGTGCACAAATGAAGATAGCACAGAGAGGTCAGAATCAGCCATTTCTTAATAATCCAGGTTACATGCAGGGAGGATATCAGCAGGTCCTTATGATGCAAGGTGCTGATGGTTTTCAGCAACAAGGGTTTCTATTGCAGGGTAGAGGACGAGGTGTGCGATAGATCTGAGAACTGGTGTAGATGGACTAAGTTTGAAGAAAACAGATCTGGACCATGTCTGCGGAAAGTTGGGGCATTGGAACCTCAAATATGGATTTTTAGCTGGAAACATGGTAAAAACAGGTTCAGAATAGCGGATTGGTGAAGTCTCAGTGAAATAACATGGTTCAACCCCAGCAGGTACAGAGACAGAGATGTCAAAATCCCAATGTACTCAAAGCCCAAGCAATGCAAGTTCCACAAGCCCTGATGCCACAGCAAAATGTAAATGTCCAGAGATACAATACAAATCAGGTCCCCAATGCATACACTAATACCTTTGAGAAACAGAACATGTCCCAACAATATTCTATACTTCAAATGGATGATTTCAACTTAGACCTGTCACAATTATGGGGCCTGAGAGGGGAGGAGGATTGCATACATGGAGCAAAGTTAGAGGTAGACCAGAGTGGGCCATATGTGGATGGCGAGGTGAATGGGAATGCTGTTTTATTTACTGTCACACTGATGCTACCCACTGTACTGTAAGAGCAATAGAGGTTCCCAACCTTCCTCTCTTAGGAGAAAGACTCCAAGTTGTAGGAGTTGCTCATAAACAAAGGACTATCCCCGTTTCTAAAGCGGTACCTATCAAAATAGGGTCTTTTGATGCTCATCACTGATTTGTGGTGTGCGATTCGAGTCCTGTCACTCTACGTGGATTAAATCCTTTAAGTAAGCTATGTGTTCCATGCACTGTAACCCACATTGTATTAAGTTTTACAATCACAGTGAGGACATTGCCTTCAAGCTTGCTAGCTAGAGATCAGACATCAGAATGTTCCCCTTACTGACTAAAGTTGATTTGCCACCATAATTGAGAGAGACAGTATTATCAGAAGTCTGGGATTCTTAGGCAAAGATATCAAATTTATCAAAGATGTTAAACCAATAAGCATCTTTCAAAACCAAATACTGAGTATCTGAGAATCCCACAATACAATTATACCCCTGAAACCATTGCTGGGATTACTCCTGTGACCATCACAATGATTGAACAAAGTATCCCGAAGGAGATTATGAGGAGTCCATGTAAATTGTCCATCATGGGTTTGCAAACATCCAATGGCAAGTATTGCATAGGACCTGCGAAAAGTAAATTCAGTAGGTATTCCTTGTTGTTCTGTGGTACCGAATCCTGCTGTGATATTGTTTTAGATTCCATGTGAGGCCGAGTGGTTCTCTGTCATTGATTTATTCCAAGCCATCTTTTCTATTCCATTGCATGAGGATAGACAATTTCTCTTTGCTTTCCGTTGGGGGCAGCGTGCCTTGGCATGGTGCTAAGTCCCACAGGGTATACAGCGAAATCCTCAAACTTCAATCAGATAGTTAAAAAGAATTTAGATTCTTTGATGCCTCAGCTTTCATCCCTAGTCCAATAAATCAGAGACCTATTGGTAATGTTGAATACGCAAGAAAGTTGTAAAAGTATAACTATTGCTTTGCTAAACGACTTAGCTGAGAATGGTCATAACATGTCCCCAACAAACTGCAGTTCTGCCAGAAAAACCTCTGTATCTAGGACACTACATCGAGAAAGGAACAAGGAAGGTGTTCCAAGAGACAATCTAAGTGATTCTGAAAATGAATTCGCCAAGTACCCAGAAGGAAGTCCGAATGTTCTTGGGAATGGTGGGCTGCTGTTGACAGTGGATTCCCAATTTGTTGCTGATGGGCAAATCTCTTCAGAGGTTGACACACAAAGATGTGTCAGATCCAATAACATGGGATTACAGTTGCATGAGTGCCTTCTCAGAGCTGCAATTACGTCTCTGCTGTGCACTAGTCCTGGGATTACATGATTACAGTAAGTGTTTTGCAGTGAGAGAGAGGGCTGCACTTTTCCAGTGATTGCCCAAATTCAAGGCAAAGTTCACAGGCCAGTTGCTTATTTTTCAGCCACACTTTACCCTGTAGCTGCTGCATTGCTCGGTTGCCTAAAAGCTGTTGCTTCCACCTGTGTGAGTCTCGAACAACGTAAGAGAATAATTATAGGTCAACCGTTGTCAGTCTTTGTTCTCCACTCAGTTGATGTGTTGCTAACCTGTACACAGACACAACACCTAACTATTAGTAGGCTCACCAGATACGAAAAAAACCCATCAAGGGTGCAGAGAATGTCACCCTTAGGAGGTTGTAAGAGGGCGGGTTTGATAAACAGGCGTGGAGGCGGTAGTGGTGGTTTAAAGGAAGAAGGTTTATTTAAAGAAAAGGACGATGTGATAGGAACTTGTAAGGTTTCTTCGAAGTGGTCTTCTTCTTCTGAGGTTTCTGGGGAAGTGTCAGGTGATGAATGGTCACAGGTGGTCTTCGCCTTGTCTTCTGGACGTGGTAGGTCTCCCCGGTGGCTCATAAGAGAAGGAAGGAATAAATGAGGGGTCAGTGAGAATAACTATAATAAATTTGGAGAGACGTTGTTTCCCTTCACCACACCTTTGTGTCACTGCCAGTCAGTCGAAGGGTGATGGAGCATGCACACAATAGAAAAGTCCAAGGTAGATTTAGGGCTAGGGGCGAGAGTTTTATGGTGCCTGGGGTAGAACAATTTTATAGTGCTTAAGAGGAGGTAGTAAGTGTATTCACATATTGCCCATTATAAGAGAAAAAATATGAAGAACAGTGCGCTGCGCATGCTTGGTTCGAGTATTTCAATACATATATCACGCGCTAGCACTGAGAAGCAAAACAAAGCCAAATACACCCACTTTAAACAATCCCTCCCCGTACCGTTCCCACCCGCTACCCGCACAGTTTCCCTAGAGCCGATGTCACTCACCAACCCTGCCGTAACTCTTCCTAGAGTCACGGCCGCTCTCCAGCATCCACCGGACACCACCAGTCCTCACACCAGCTGTCTTCGTCGACGTTCGGTTCGTGGGCTGTCTGGAACTCTTCAACGGGTCCCGCGTCTTCCAGCACCGGGTCCACGTAGTCTTCAAGGGCTCCTGCCTCTTTAACAGGTCCAGAGTCTTCTCTCTCCGTCTCTGCCGATAAACTCCTTCCTCCGTCTTCCGCGTGGACAAATGTTTGTTCCGCCCTCGCCTCTTTGTAGGCGTCTCCTATTCGTCCTGCGGGGCTGTTTCCGGGTGATTCCTCCTGCACTTCCGGGTGATTCCTTTCACCGCGTCCGAAGGTCTGAGGAGAAACAGCAAAGGAGCGTGGTTGTTGTAGGCCGCCTTTAGGGTTGCGAAAGGTATGGTTCTTTCTTATTTCAGTCTCCTTCTCACATCAGTGTACTATTCTAAATCCTGCCATCTTGCTACCCCTTCCTTGAAACGAGACAGAGGGCGATGAAGTTGAACATGCCTGCCTAGATGTTACTGAGGTATGTATGCACAAAGCTGAGACTTGACGTGCATGATGTGCAACTACCTAAATCAGATCTTGTGCTGTTTGTTGTTGGCTCCTGTTTATGTGACCATGATGGAAATGTAAAAGTAGCCTACGCAGTCTGTATGGGTGCACACACAGTCGAAGTCTATAGGCTTCAAGGAGTGTATTTGGCACAAGTGGCCAAATGAATTGCTCTTACTAGAGTATGATGTGTTTCAGAACACCTGAGAGTGATGATTTTCAATGATAGTACGGCTTTGATGTAGTTCATGATTTTGGGCAGTTGTGATCCCAATGCGGATTCATTACCTCTTTGGGGTCTCCAATCAGAAACGGAGAAAGTGTAAGGAACCTTCTCCAGTCCCTACAATTGTCTGCCCAAATTGCTGTGGTAACGTGTGCTGCCCATAGATCAGGTACGAACTATGTGACAGTGGGTAACCAGTATGCAGATGAAACTTCACAGAACTGTGCACCAAATTTGCGCACCTTTAATGGTGAATATGCCAATGAAAAGTTCAGATGTCACATACTGTCTGTTGTCTGCTGGTGATACGTGGGAGGAAGTTAAGAGATTGCAGGAGGGAGCGCCAGAAGCAGAGCAGCAAGGTTATATCAGAGCAGGTTGGTTCAAAATAGACGATGATGAAGTGTAGGCTTCATCAGATGAAGAGCAGTGTTGCCAGACTGTTTCTTACCACCTATGGCAAGACATTACCATGGTCCCACACATGTAGCGAGGGATGCAATGGTGGGCCTCTTTAGGCAAACATGGTTAAATCCATGATTAGATTGATAGCTAAAATGTTTCTATCACAGATGTGTGATGTCTCAACAGCAAAATGTAAGCAGGAAAACACCAGTAACCATGAGTCACATAAGGATATCAGGAGGTCCCTTCCAGAGAATGCAAATGGACTTTATAGAGATTCCCATCTGTAATGGATTGAGGTATGTCCTAATGATTGTGTGCATCTTTTCAGAGTGGGTGGAGGCTTACCCAACTAGGAGGAATGACAGTTTCACAGTGGCCAACAGGGCCGGTCCTAGGCATGGGCAGTGTGGACAGCTGCCCAGGGCCCCATGCTCAACCTACCAACAGGGTGACGTGCCCACATGCATCTCGGATGTTTCTCTAATCATACAGCTTGCTCCTCTGATACCCCCTCCCCCAGCCATTCACCTTCAAGGAGCAAGATGTTTATGGGCAATGCACTTCAAACTTTCAAGGGTGTGGTGACATTTCAGGGAGGGAGAGGTGACCGATCTACAGCTTTGGAGGTGAGAGGCAGGGCGTTCTGGGGTTAGAAACAAGGTGAAAGGCTTGTGCACTTTGTTTATGAGCCATTTCCAGGCCTCCCTGTGTCTCCAGGTTATGATCCATGCAGGAGGAGGGGAGGGAGCCCCTCTCATTCATCCGTAGTTGCATTTAGGTCTGCAATCCTGCAAAAAAAAAAAAGAAATTCCAGCCATGTGTGATGTTGTTGTAAGAGGCTACAGGGTCCGGACACAATACTAAGGGGCCAATTCAGATCTCGTTCTGAAAGCAAACCGAACGCCTCATGTCGGGAGTCAGAACAAACAAGTACGATGCATTTGAATGCATCCGGATATGATTCGGTCGGACTCCCATTGACTTCAATGGGAGCCTGTGTACTGAACGCGTACACAGGCTCCCATTGACAAAAGGGGTGGTTGGGGATACTCGTGCTACGTGTGGCAGGCACCACTTGGTGCTTTCCACACTGTGCATGGTCTGAAAGGTGGGACCCATGGGAACCCCACGAGCATGATTCAGAGGGCCCTGGGTGAAGCAGGGCCTGCTACGGGCCCCCAAAGACCGATACCGACAGCCCTTTGGATCCGTGCAAAATGAATCGTAAAGGCTGTCTGAATCGTTCAACTTACTTGCTCGCTTGGAAAACCTACTCCATAGAGCTGTACGATTGGGCTCCAGAGGGCACTATCTCTCTGTATGCCTTCCGGAACCTATTTGGTCAGCGCTTAGGCTTTCCAGGCATCATACTTGATCGTTTGGAACTGGGAAACAAATCGGTCAGGAACAAGGGCTCAGGGTCAGTTTAGAAAATTACAAATCTGATTCTGAGCCCTTAAATAGGGACTTTAAATAAAATGAAAGGTATTAATTTTTAGTATTAATTTTCTGTCTCTGTTTACTTTAATTACGAGCCAGAGGTCATTAATGCTGCTCTCGAGCACATTTTAAAATGTTTCCAACCTATTTTTGATATTTGAAATATGAACAGATAAATGCTAAAAATACTGGTAGTGCAAAATTCACCAGGTGGCAACACTTGTAGTACGAAATAACAAGGAGAGAGGTAGGGAGAGTAAGTAGACACTCTTGTTCCCCGGTCAGTAATAAAAAATAAAAAATAAAAAAAAGAGTGTCTGTCAGACAAGCTAGGCCGTTATAGGGAGCACAAACACAGCCACACTAAGTTGTTGAAGAAAGCCCTCACTCACCACCTGGTGATGACATGCTTCATCATTGGGCTCCACCAAAGAGACCTAGTGTCTCTTTGGTGTGCTGCAACGCCAGGATTACTGCGGAGCGGGATCGTGAGATAAGGGCGTGTTGAGTGTAATTGGGATTTAGTGAGTGTTGGGGGTATTCAAATGGTCAGTAGTGTATCAAAAAACTTTATTAAGTGATCACTAAAGACTCAGGAGTTAAAATATGTGAGGAAACAGTCCACTGTAATTGAGTGGGGATTCCTAAGAGTGAGTCGACATGTTTCTTGCCATCGAAACGGTGTTAATTTACCCGGCAATTCATCAGGACTGTGTGTGGTAAAACCCTGGCGGTATGGGCACGCTAAGGCCCACCCTTACCTAGGGGCGTGAAAGTGAAAATAAGAAATTAAGTGAAAAAAGTGCAAAAAATTAGGAATTAATAAAATATTCCTAATTACTCCTGGTTTAGGAGGCTTCTACTTATCGTTTCTGCACTTAGTTGGTGTTGGGAATAAACACCATGGGTCTCAGGAGGGGGGTGGAAGCGTATTCGGCACACCGCCCTCGACGCTTAGCACCCGCAGTATGCCTACGTCGCCCTCGAACCGGACCCCAACACTTGTAGTACTACATCATAGCTGCAAAGCCCAGAGTAGCCCCCCCACCCATCTCCTGAGCCTTCAAGCACTGAACTAGGACAGGGGCGCTAGAATTCTGTGACTGTGTAGTGATTTTCACATTATTATAGATTAGCTGCCTATGCAACATAATCCTTCATCTGCCACATAATCTGCAGATTTGAACAAATCAAATGTTGTTTCTAGCTCAGACGGTTCAAAAGTTACTAACAAGCACAGTAATACATGTTGCTGCGCAGTGGAAGACCATTTGCAAAGTGGTACGGATGTATGACGTTACAACGCATACTTTTACCACGCATACAATTACAACGCGGTATTTACAACGAATACCGTTACAACGCATAGCGCTTAGAGGTGCTGGATAGTGGTAAGTATAATTTTCTATTCCAACTCCAGTCCCCGTGGACACTAGGGAAGGTGTTGGATAGAAAATTAAACATATTCCCTATCCTAGAGCGCCCCCCAGCGCAATGCGTTGTAATGGTATGCGTGGTAATGCCTGCGTTGTAACGGTAGTGCGTTGTAAAAACTTCGTTGTAACAGTTGTATACCAGTGGTACTGGTCACCTTTCTGTTGCTTATCGCTATATTTGGGTATTAAATGCATGCAAATGAGGTGCAATCAATGCCCAGACTCTGTTACCAAGTTTAAAAATGACAAAATAGTGAAGTAATACTATTACAAAATATCCCATATTATGCTGCATAATGTGCCTTTTCTTGCCACATTATTTAATCAACTCTACTGCATTATTTGGCCTTCACCAGCCACATAATTGGAGTAGCCCTGACTATGACTATGAGGAGGGACAGCGGAAGAGGCACTACACCAGGGCTGCAAAGGCCAGAGAAAGGGCACCCCTCCTGAGCCTCCAAGCCCTGTACTCTGACTGTGAGGAGGGATAGTGCAGGGGCACTAAACTAGGCCTGGGTGGTAAATTCCGGTGCGCTTGCGGAATTTGGATAATTTTGCGTTCCATGGAGAACGAACGCGTAGTTGCCAAAAATGTCATGATCTGCAGCTTCGCAGAATTATTTGCTTGTTCACGCTTTCAAAATGCGTGTTCGCATGATATTTCCCCCGGGCACGCAAACAGCATTCGCAAACAAGCAAAAAGCATTGCGAACGGGCGGAATGAGCAATTCCACTGACATTTTTTACCGTTTCGCGGAGCTTTGCATATGCAAATTCTGCCCCCCTGTGCACCAGGGCTTCAAAGGCTAGATGATGGGCCCCTCCCTGTGTCTCGTAGTCATTGTGTAGTGCGTGAAGGCCATGAATGGGTGGGCCCTCCCCTCGCTTAGGCTCCCTCCCCTCGCCTAGGCTCCCTCCCCTGGGTTTCTCGGCACTGGACCATTGATGTGAGCCCCAGGAGGGTGGGGTTCTCTCCAGGAGTGTAGCTATAATTGGTACAGTAGGTGCACTGGGACATATAGAACACTGATACTTATTGCCTTTTACCACCCCAACCATGGTCAAAGGGTGCCACTTAACTTGCGAGCTCCAAGGCGCAAGGCATCCTTGCTATGCCACTGGTCCTCTCCTCGAGGCCTACCACCACTCCACCTTGGCTGCGAGATGCAGAGGAAGGGGGCCTCCACTCCTGGACCCTCGCACCATGGAGAGTTCATAATGCGGCTGCTTCTCGCTTCAGATGGCAGAACTAATGTCTAGCCAACAAATTAGCAAGGAGAGGAAAGCTAAGAGTCTGGCTTGGCTCTAAGAGCTTGTACACAAGCCAAGTCATAAACATGTTTGGCGTTTATTAAAAGTGATGGTTTTTAAACATGAACTTAAAAACTTTCAATCCCCCTACCATACCATGAGTGAACATTCTAATTTATTAAATCAAACGCAAGATAGGTCATTGTACAGCACACACAACGGGGAGGAGGGTGAAAGCAAGGGAATATGGACAATTGGAGGGAAGATGGACGCAAGGCAAATAGTGAGAGGGAGGGTGGCAACATAGACAACAGGAGGGAGAATTATTGGAAGACAACACAGACAATGGGAGGGATGGAGGGGGCCAAGCCACAAGGACACTGGGAGGCAGGGTGAGGGCAAGACAACGCTGACAACAGGAGGGAGGGTTAGAGGGTGGTGGCAAGCCAACACTAGACAAATGGGAGGATAAAGGGAGGGTGGGTGTGAACTAACACAAACAAAGAGAGGAGGAACGTAGTATTCAAGTGGTAGAGAGAATGTGTTATGGCTTAGTTGTCCATGTAGTCAAAGTGGAGCAGGCACTGTCAACATCATAGGCTGCTTTTAGAACCTGGAGGCTCGAGGTTACCAACAGAACATATGTACCAATTATGTGACAAGTGTGCCTAGAACAAAGTCAGTGTCAGGTCTCCTGGCAAATTGCATTGATGCATCCTTTGTGCCTTAGTCTAGCTGAGGGAAACCCATCTGGGTAAATGCATATTTTCTAAACGTGGAACAACCACGTAGGGTCTACAGGGGTGGTGAACAAGAGACAGAGTACATTGTTAGCATGGGTGTTGAAAATTTGTTAGGTGGGGGTGGGTGAACTGACTGACCTTTAATTGTTGTGGTAGTGCTTCTGGGGAAGAGGAATATGAATTTCGGGATTGTAAGTGGGAGGAGATTTATTTTGTCACTACGCCTCTTCACCAACGCTATTGCTTCCCTCATTAGGTTACTTTTAGTTCTGTAGGTGTTATATATTTGTTGTTGAACGAGTGACTTGATTGAGATGTTTATGTATGTCTCAATAATTTTTGGGCAGTCAGCTTTCCCAGTGAATAGAGATGAATTGTTATACATACTACATGGATGTGATTTGACTCTGAATTTCTGGTTTCACATTAAAAGCAAACGATTTAAACCTAAATAGTGTATTTTGTTTTTGGTGGGTGGGGGTGATATATGACTCTCACATAAGGAATGGGGAATCAGAAATTAATTGGACTCAATTCTCTAATACGGAGTGTGGTTCAAGAATGCATAACTGCAGTTTTCACTTGTACAGGACTATAGATTCAGACAATGCGGGCCACCATGATCAGGGAAGCAGCGGGGAAGACATGTAATGCCCAAGCATGATCCTGATAAGAATGCACATTTTGATCACATTAACAACAGACTCAATCAGCCTATGATGCAGCAGACCGCACCAACTAACAGTCACCACAAAAACAAGGTTTTTTTCATGCAACACATGCAAAATGCTACCTAGTATGTGCAAACTTTACAAAGAGCTACTTGGTACTTCTTTTCATTAACGTCTGCTGGTTGAAATTCCGATGCAAACCCGCTAGGGCTCCAGCTTTCAACATAGATGTCACATGAACAAGACTGAAGCAGGAGCACTGGGGCAATGAGCTACATCAGAACTTCTCATAACTATGAAAAGTGAAGCTTGCTCCTCTGTCAAGCATGCTAGGGTTGCCTACTCGCTCTGTTGTAGAGGGCATCACGTGTTCAGTTTCAATTGTGAACCGGGTGTGTTCTGTGAGTTGTAGCCATGCTTAGCATCCATTGAGCCATCTGACAGGAATGAGTTTTAACAGAGAAGGCCTGGACATAGTGCCTGGTCATGTAGTGAGGTGTGAACATTCATGCAACCAACACACACGTATGTGAAGTCCGAGCTCCCCTTCCTATAGAAGAGGCTGAGTTATGGACATAGGTCACAGGTTCCACAAAAGTGAGGGGGCGGCTGGGATAAGGGGGAAACTAAGGGCCAGATGTAGGTAGCCCTTTACCGATCGGAATCGGCCAAAAATACCGATTTTCGGCCGTTTCCGATCGGTAAAGGGCTAGGGAGATGTAGGTGCACATATTCGGTAATTTTACTGAATCGTTATTATTACCGATTCGGTAATAATTACCGAATCGGTAATATTTACCGATTCGGTAATATTTACCGATTCGGTAAAATTACCGAAAATGCTATGTGGGTAGCCAATTTTCCATTGGCACATGGCTTACAGAATCGGTATTTTACCATGGAATACAAATCCATGGTAAAATACTGATTCCTGTGTACATGCACATATGTGCATGTACACGTGTGCCATGTGACAGACAGACGTGCCCTTAGGGCATGTCTGTGTGCCACATTGCACACATGCCCGTTTTGGGGGTGCTAGAGGGTGTCAAAGTGACACCCCCTGCACCCTTGTGAATGCATTAATTACCGATTCGGTAAATACCGAATCGGTAATGCCTAATCATTCCTATGGGCTTCAAAGCCCATAGGAATGAATGGGCATTACCGATTCGGTATTTACTCAATCGGTAATTAATGAATTGTTAAGGATTCGGTAACGAATCCAGATGTTGGGACCTACATCCCATTTACCGATTTTGAAATACCGAATCGGTAAAATTTGGTATTTCAAAATCGGTAAATGGGATTTACCTACATCGGGCCCTATGGCACTAAAATATTCCATGTTAGAGAGCAGGCTAAGCGAAAAGTGCCTGTTCGAAACTGCAGGCAGCACAAATAAATCAGCAACCAATGAACACAATAAAGAAGCATTGGCCAATAACCTGGCAATCCAACTAAAATATCTTTATTTATTTACAGCTGAAAGTGTACAAAGACAAAATCCCAATAATTGGAATTATCCAAATGGGCAAGCAACTACACAGGATGGGGAAGGGGAAGCAATGACAACAAAGGAATCAAAAAGTATTTCAATCCGAGCACGAGCAACCGAAGGACACCAAAAAGAAATTAATCAGTACTTGGGCATTGTTTAAGGTTAGGTACAAACACGTGAGGAGAAAGTGAAATCCACATGTGCTGATCAATGAGGGGCAAGGAAATTAGTGAGTAATGGTGAGCTCTAAGCATCCTATAAGTTAACAAATTGCCTTGCAAGCAACCGCACATGGACTATCTCATTCAAGACCTAATGAAGGAGAAGGGCTGAAATACATTTTTTGCGTAGTATCACACACTTTGGTCAAGTGTCTCTCCTGTTTTACATGCGACACACATAAAAAGAGGAAAAAACTAGGAGAAATAAAGATATTTCTTCTCGTTCTACATCACGGGAGGAGGAATATATTTTTGGCACATTCCCAGGTTTAGTAGATCTGGGAATGTGCCTAAAACCATGGGATTTGTGTGGTAACACCCATTGCAAAGTCCATGGAACACCTCCCTTGCGCAGAGTAATATAACGCATTGATTTGCGCTGCGTTGCTTACTTCATATTTATGAAACCATTCAAAGCTACGCAAAGTGCCTTTGCGTGACTTCATGAATATGACTTCGAGTCGTGCATGTAGCATGTTGCGTGGTGCAGGCATGACGCAAGACCCTCATAAATATGCCCCTGAGTGTCTACAAAGTAATTGAACGATAGTTTTCCAGTATTCTCACGATAAAGTCAGCATAAGCAGCATTGTGTAAAATGGGAACATGGGCATTGCCTACTTTTTAATCCAGTGGAGTTCGAGTTTCTGGATATTTCTCTGCATATTGATGGTAATTTTTCTCCTTATATATGTAGCCATATTTGCAGCATGGTTTATCTATTCATATTACTATTGATATTTAAAACTACTAATACCTTTGTTAAATTTCACTATTCAATTGTATTAACAGGTGTTGAAAATGGGCACATTTCAGCCTAAGAAAATATTTACATTCAACATTCAAATCAGCAGGCAACCTCCAGCTTTATTGCCAAAACAAAAAAGCATATTATACGGAGGCAATGATGCCATACATTTTCTATTTAATATCTACTGGGCGTCATGAAGAAAAGGAAGATGGCTGGTACCAGCTCACTCTATGTAAGAAAATGAAATTGTTACTCCTAGAAAGCAACTTCAAAAATGCAGTTTAATCCCTCGTACTCTTGCAACTGGATGATGGCATGCTCCATGTGCCATGGCTTACTAGAACCCACATCACCTCAAATGGCCAGAACAACTATAACGACATCCCCTTAATCCCTATGAAACTCCAAAAGTCCCCTATCGTCCTTCCACAATCTGCAAAACCAATTGCATCATCAAAAAAGTAATTATGACAGCATATGTTTGCCTGGCTAGCTGGTCACCTCTGGTGTGTCTTGGTACCCTCACAGCCACAATATCATCAAACTGAAGATGAAGAAGTACAAAAAAAGAGAAAAATCAAGGCAACATATATTCTCGATCTACTCACAGAAAAACAGAACATTCCCGCAGACTGCCAAAGCCTGCTCCAATTTGCAAAAGAGTTGAAGACAAGCCTTATTTTTTTTAAAGAACATCACATTTGGATGTAGTAACAGCTACTCCTCTCATGAGGACTGCCAAAGCCTGCTCCAATTTACAAAACAGTTGAAGACAATCCTTTTTTAAAGAACATCACATCTGGATGTGGTAACAGCTACTCCTCCAATCACCTCTTCAATATATCAGGACCTTTCATCCTAGAGAGTGCCCTGGTGAATTTCAGTTAGGATTGCACTATACCAATACCGCATACATAGTACATACCCTGTTATGAGAAATTAGATCCAGGACATACAAAACGTTTTGTTGTTTCGTTCATTGGGGCATAAATGTCAGAAAATATCTGACTCTTTTCCAGAGGTTCACTTTGAGCTGGTTTTTCCTCCAGATCTGGATCTTGGGACAATGATGATGAATAAATCAAGCACTTAGATAAACAGTTTAATGAACAGCTCAGCATGATGGTGGAGTGGTGTAGGTTTTCACACCCACTAACTAACACTTGAAACATGTATAGGCATTTATATAGCGCACTACTTACCCGTAGGGTCCCAAGGCGCTTCGACCGCTGCGAAACCCTTCCTGGCTTCCCTGAGAGATGGTCCCTTAATGGGTATCTCCAGGGTGAGACCAGGCATCCCCGGCGGTCTGGTGGGGCCGTTAGTGAAGATGAGGCAAGCTAATGCGCAGAGTTGCCGAGTGTGATCGCTGATCAGAGTGGGCACCGAGGCGAGAGAATTATCGAGTCCGCTGACTCTGGTCCAGAAACCTGCTGCGCCGGGAATCGAACCCTGGTCCCGGGCCGTCCTCTGCTCTCGGGTCTGCCGCCTCTAACCAGTGAGCCACACTACTTCACTATGGATCCCATGGATACATACCTGTTTTAAATATTTTAGAAGCAACACATGGATTTGAGAGGTAAATTGATAAGTACATCAGTGAGCAATTAATAGCAAACTTCACAAATTCTGATTATGTCATAAAAAGCCTCATCAGATGAAACAAAAGTAATTTATACAAGGATAGAAAAGTTCCTGAAATCTGTCAAGGAGTTAAGCAAAAGTGAAAGTGTTTGGGATGTGATATTTTGATGAATGTACTTCATACTGAATAGCGAACCCCCAAAATATTGTGGTGCAGGAATATCGAGGACAGAATATTGAGGGACAAAATATGAAAAGACAAGTGCATCTAGGGAAGCAAAGATTTACTATTCTTAATTACCATCTACATACCTTGAAGATATATGTACTGCGTAAATAGATATATGCAGAGTTAGGTATGAAAAATATAAACTTACTCGCCTGTCAATATTTGGGGCCATATTAGCAAGGACTTGCGATGATTATCGCAGAGCGCGCTTAGCGCTGTATTTTTTATTGCCGTCTATCGCTGGTTTACATTGCGGAGATAACGCGTTATTATCAACGTTTATCTCAGAGGCGATAATAAACCAGCGATAACGGCGATTCTCCAGCAATAACGCGGGAATTCCAGCGATGAATTCCCATCGCTAAGGAAAAGGTCGCTAATAGGCAGGTGAGGATTCAGCCGTAGAATCCACCTCCCATAGGAAACTATGGCTAAGTCAGAATTGTAGCAGGTGTTAAAATCCAGCGATAAACGCGGTTAGCGTGTGTTTTTTTATCGCTTCGCGGGCCTTGTTAATAGGCGGAAGGTGTGTTTGCGACTGCTTTCAGTCGCTTTCAAGTTGGGAATGCCTACTTTGCATGTCATTATTGATAAATATCGCTGACATGCAAAACTGCACCCAAAACGGTCGCATTCGCCATAAAGCTGTCGCTAACAGTTGTTATTGACAGCTTGCTGATAGGGCGATTAAAATATTGCCGCTTTAGTTGCAAAAATGTGCAGCTAAAGCGGCGATACTGCCCTTGCTAATATGCCCTTTGGTTTTTTATATTTTTTCGTCAATATTGCATCCCATACATATCCTGGAGTAAATATTCGGGGTGCACACCTTCATAAAATACAAGGACAGTAAAATGTTGAGTAAAAGCTGTGATTGTAGGCGTCAATATAATTTTTATGCAGCATAGAGTTTGTCATGTCAGTAATGCAGTATCTTTAAAGACTGACATTTCACAAAGTCGGTGATACGGTGAGCGCATGGTAAGTGGTTTAATTAATGTATTTATTTTAATTTCTCAATTCTGTCATTTATCACTTCTACTCCTCACACCCCCGCACTGCCCCTCTTCCGCCCCACCACTCTTACCTCTAAAGGCCACGGCTGTGTACCACAAAAAAGGGCAGAACATGTTTTGTTGGAATCACTAAGGTGAGTTGGGAATCATTTTAAAACCAGGAATTTTAGATTCTGTTAAAACCAATTTAGAATCCTTATTTCATGCATATAAAGATGTTTATGATGATTTAGGATGTTAAAGGATTTGTATGTAAAATCTGTCTAGAGTGCTACTCTAGTGTGCCATATTGTCAATAGGGTACCTTTACACATAACACATGATTTATCCCAATATTTGGGACGACTGAGCACTCTGTACATAGTTCAGCATGTTATTATATTATGCTGGGTGGCCCCTATGATTACAGCTAAAAACGTTAGGTGATTTATGCTATCTGAATAGAAATATTGTCACTCATTGCATAACAGGAAATGCTTACACAGTTACTTATCGATCATTGACATAAAAACAGTTTATCACCAAATAGCCATGACCCTGAAGTCTAATCCACTAAATACTTTTGGGTTACCATCCCCTACTTCTATATTTCGAAAACAAAATGCACCAGCTTTTGCACAAGAAGTCTGATGTCCCTGCTTTCCGGGATGCCTTTTTAATATTTGCAATATCAAAGAACATAATATATATTCATGTTATTTTGCATACTTTATTATAAAGCGGAATGACAGCTAAAATGAAAAATTCAATGTTTTGTCTAGGGCGATGGAATATTTAGTGCATCCATTAACATTTGAAGACATGAAGGCAAAGGGGAATTTGATTTGATTACCGACAATTAGCATCCTGAAGAAAAAGATCGGTTGGGGTCATTTTTTCCTGGATTGTGGAATACTAATTTCAAATTGTAAGTGGTTTCTCTGAGATTACAGAGCCATTAAAAAGTTAATGCGCTGAGTATCTACTTGTTTATTTGGTGAAATCGAAGATAATGCTTTTTGACTGAAGAAATAATTAATTTTGGAAGCAACTGGCCTGATAGCATATTGTTCTGATAGGTCAATGTGTTGTGACTTATAATGGCAGTTCAATTGGCTTTGGTGCTGTGCTGACTTTCTGAGCAGAGCATGAAGTACAGTTGTGTTTGCATCATAAACTCTGATGGAATCTAAGGGACATATTTAACATGCGTTCACGCAGTGCAGGACAGCGAGCCACCTTACTGGGCTGCTTTAAAGGGAAAGGGCAGGAATACCGCGAATTTAACATCATATGTTGCATTCCTGTTCTTTCCTTGTGCTGGCTCACTTCAGGCAGCCTAGCGCCAACTCAAGCACACTTGCACTACCACCACAGTGCAAGGTTGCCTTCGTTGCAAGGAGGATTGTTTTTGTACAGGAAGGAATACCTTCCTGCTCAAAAACAATCTATTGAGGCATTTTACTCTTTCAATGTATGTTGCAGATTTCAGCACACATAGAAAGAAGAAATAACGAGGAGAAAAAAAGATTTTTCTCCTCACTAGGCCATCCTCTGGGAGGTGTAAAGATTTCACGCAAAACCAAGTTTACAAACCTTTGTAAATCTGGTATTGCATGAAATTCATTGGTGGATGAATGGGAACGCCCATTTTCCACCCATGGAAAAACTCACAGAATGAAACGTAGTGCGATGCAGCACAAACTGCTGCATTGTGTTACATTTTTTTTTACAAACCAAGCCATTGAGTGGCTTTCTAAATACCTAGTAGAATTTAGAGTCATGGAAGCACCACAAAAGTGGTGCAACCCTGACACAAAATGTTCGTAAATCTGACCCTTAGTGTCATTATTTCACAATTGAAACAAAGACTATGCATTTGGATGGTCGACTTCTCATGTTTGTGAGGCACAGCATTTGCCTTGTGCACTGATTATAAAATCACTTGTTTTTTTGATGGGAAAGGGTGATGTGGTGCAAACTAGTGTGGGGTATATGTGTTTGCTACCAATAATACAAGATTGAAAAGAAAGAAAGGAACCCCGATTATGGGTAAATTAAAGACCCCTGAGTAGAATTATTTATAATATGCTATGCTACTACCCTTTCTAATTTTATTGCAGGACATGCATTGTTGAGAGAACGAGAGACTATGTCCTCATCAGTCACTCAATGAAAGCAAGTCAAGAAAGGCACAAAGCTCTGGATTAATGCCAACTTAATTCTCCAGATAGCATTTCTAAATAAATCTAATAATATATCTAAGTAGGGGTCTCCAATTTACTCATATTGCAATCAGCCATAAAGATGATCTTGGATAATTAGTACAAAAAGAGACCGAAACGTTAATGTTGATTCTACTACTTCTCTAGAAATAAGTATTTTGGGAACTTCATAATGTTCAGTGATACACTCTATGGACTATTCCCGAATGAGAGTGGACTTGTCACACATCTGTCAAACAGTGCTCTAAAAACTGTTTTGTACAACTTTTGGACTTGATGGATGCTTTCATATTGTTGGTTTTGTACACCTTGTTAAAGAATACTCAATTTCTTTTTAATTATAAGATGCACTAATCAAATGAAATGTCATTAAAGTTGTACACCTGTTTCCTTGCTTGTTTTTTTCTGTTTCCATAACCATATATTTGATTTGTTCTAACAGATTGATTCTAAATATCTTTTGGAGTAGACACAGATGTAGTATAAATGATCCCCTTCTCTGACATTTACTGTAATTGATATCAATGCTACGTGAGCGCATTTTTGAGTTAATGCATTTATCATTTTGTTAGCACAGCACTGCTTATTCCCTTTGTGAGATGCAAATCACTCTTAAAGAGTAAGGAGAGATTTTGGAAATACAATGAATTGTTGGTGTTGTTAATGCTACAGTGGTTTCAAAGGATCACTGGAGGGAAGCTAGGCAATATTATTAATTTCTTGAAGAAGTCATCTATTGAGTTGTTTTTGGTTCGAACAAAGAGAGCCATGTGAATGGTCAGCTTAAATTATTGGAGCACGAATCAAGAAGACCGCCCCCAGTGAGTTTCTCACAGTGTCAGCCCTTATTCAACTGTTTATTGGCATTTATTAGCCAGAATTTTATCAAAAAAATATTGGCAGCAACGTTTAGAGGCTTTTACGAACCCCTGAGGTGTTTTTCCAGCCCTGCAGAACATCAGAAGCTGTATTTCTCCCATCTTGGTTCTGCCTCAACCGCTTCACTCAAGTACAGCCCAACATTCCAGTCAGGAGGCGGAGTAATACTCGTGAAAGGGCGAGGCTTCAGCCTAGTCACTTCCAGAGTCAGTTTTAGCTGCTGCACCTCTGTTTATTGAAAGATTTTCTTTATTATTAATTCTCGCCTGCATATTTGATTCTATTTGACTGCAGACATCCATTTGAAGAAATATGGATACCAAACATGTGCAGGCATAATAAAAGAAAACACAATATTTTTCCTCCTCCTGTTAAATCTAAAGTGGTGGAATCTAATGAGCCTTCTTTGGCTTTACTACTTGATGAGAATCAGGCAATTCGCTCTAACACTGATACCATTGCGTCAGAGAATTAAAAAGTATAAAAAGATATGGCTAGTATGTCAATGAAAATATCTGACAATGCAATTAAAATTCATGACAATAAAGTCAAAATTGATACTTTCTCACCGCTTGTGGCAACGATATCTCATATGTCTAATCTTGTTCCTGATTTTGAAAATCGTAATTTAATTTACCCGAAGATGTAGACTGTAATGATTGCAGGTTATATTTGGAGAATCTAATAACTGGTCTTTTACATATAAAATTTCTTGAGAAATTTGAGATAGATAAAGCTCACAGAATTCCTTTTCATCATAATCCAGATCATACTAAACCGAGACAAATAATCTTTAAAGTATTACGTCACCACCATTTAATCTTGATAAGAAAAGTGGCACAAGAGATTCTGTCCTTAATGGTAAATGGTAATAAAAAATTATTCACTAAATAAACTATTAAGACTCGCAAAGAATTTACTGACATTCATCCACGGTTATGAAGTCTTGGATTTAAATATGGTCTTTTTGATCCCTCAACAATGCGAATCTGGAAAGATGGTTTTTCAAAATCCTTTCAGTCCCCTGAAGACCTACGGATATTTTTGGATCAACATTCCCAGCTTCCTATGGATACACATGAGACTGCTACTTGAATATGAATGAATTATTTTTTCTGGCTAACCTAAATGTTTAATTCCTTACAGGGCTCTAATGGTTTGGTCATGCTTGTAAAGCATGTGTGCGTTTTAAGATTGTTATTATTGTTTATATGTTGTCGTTTTCTATGTTCGTTCATGTCTTTATTTTACTTTTGTCACTGCTGTCCTTCTCTAGAGCTACTTCTTTTCCTTTTATGCTTCAAACTTTCTTCTTTTTCTTCTTTGTATTTTCCCTACCTCACTATGGCTAATGTAAATATTATTAAAATTGTTTCATTGAATGTTAAAGGTATAAGACATCCTGTGAAGCGTACAAAACTTTTAGATTATTTAGGTAGGCATAAAGCAGATATTTGCTTCATACAAGTGACACATATTGAAGATAAGATTTTGGCTTTTATGAAAAAAGTGAGTTGATTCTATTATTTCTTTTTGTGATATGGGTAAAAAAAATGGTGTTGCTATCCTTTTTGCAAAAAGGTTGCATTGTCAAATATTAAGTAAATCTTCGGACACAGGAGGTAAATATATTATAGCGAAAGTTAAAATTCAAGATAGAATTATGTTTTTAATTAATGTGTATGGGCCAACAGATGATGACCCTAATTTTTGGTCTATTTGACTATTGAAGTTCTCAAGTTGGGTAATATCCCACTTATAGTTGGAGGAGATTTCAACCTTGACCACATAGAGCATTTTTCACTCTAAAATCTTTTTTTAAAACAACTAATTTGGTGGATATCTGGCGGTTACATTATCCTACTGAAAAATGTTCACTTTTTTCTCAAACCCGCACAACTCTTACTCAAGATTAGATTATTTATTAGTTTCTCAATATTTAATTAAGTTGGTTGGTACTCCTAATATCTGTAATATTGATATTTCTGATCATGCTCTAATCTCTATGGTATTACAATTTAGCTAAAATTTTAAAGCTCAATCCAAATGACGCATGAATACTAGCATTATTCTGAATGAACATAATAAACCAAAAGTTTTAACTACACTTCAAGAATACTTTCAGCTTAACCCAGAAGGCTCTACTTCTATGGAAATCGATGGGATGCTTTCAAAGACTAGATTAGAGGGACTTCCATTTCTCTTATGGGGCATGAAAACAAAACTTTTAAATCCAAAATTAAATAATTGGACAAACAAATTGAAACATTTGAGAGACTTTTTATTATTTCTAATGACCCCCAATTTAAAATAAAATTACAAAAACTGTGTTATGAGTTTAACTCAATTTTAAGTAAAAGAGCTGGTAACTCTATTGCCAAATTTTGTTTTAATGCTTACAGATCTGGTAAGCTTTTGGCCAACTATTTAAAAATGTAAAAAGAAAAAAGTCAAATAAATTTAACTCATTGTCCCAATGGGAAAATTGCACTGTCACAAAAAGATATTGTTAGCGAAATTCTAAATTATTACTCTACCCTATATAATAAACCGCAATTTGATGTCCTTCCCTGATAGATCGTTTTTTATATAAATGTGGATTACCTAAAGTTCCACATTCACCAAAGATAAATTATATTTGCCTATTACTGAGGAAGATATTCAATTGGCGATTAAGGCCCAGATGTAGGTAAAATAGATTTACCGATTTTTAATTACCGAATTCTACCGATTCGGTAATTAAAAATCGGTAAATCTAAGGGGTGGATATGTAGGAACATCCAGATGTTCCTTTTACCGAATCGGTAAATATCTGTATTTACCGATTCGGTAAATACCGACCGGTAATGCCCCATTCATTCCTATGGGCTTTGAAGCCCATAGGAATGAATGGGGCATTACCGGTCGGTATTTACCGAATCGGTAAATACCGATTTTGACAAGGGTGCAGGGGTGTCACTTTGACACCCTCTAGCACCCCCAAGAAAGATTCGGGGGCCATGTGGCAGGCATACCTGCCCTAAGGGCAGGTCTGCCTGTCATATGGCACAGGTGTGCATGCACACATGTGCAGGCACACCGGAATCGGTATTTTACCATGAAGTTGGATTTCATAGTAAAATACCGATTCTGTAAGGCTTGTGGGACTCAGAAGAGTCCCACCTACATCTCATTGTTACCGAATCGGTAAAAATACTGATTCGGTATTTTACAGATTCGGTAAATTTACTGATCGCAAAATTTACCGAATCTGTAAAATATGTCGCCCTACATACCATTTTGTGAAACGGCCGAAAATACCGATTTTCGGCCGTTACCGACCGACCTACATCCGGCCCTATTGGCTAGATGTAGGTAGGAAAGATTTACCGATTTTAAATTACCGAATTTTACCGATTCGGTAATTTAAAATCGGTAAATCTATGGGTCCAACATGTAGGTATTCCAGATGTGCTGGAATACCGAATCGGATGAATTCGGTATTTACCGATTCGGTAAATACCGAATCGGTAATGCCCATTCATTCCTATGGGCTTTGAAGCCCATAGGAATGAATGGGCATTACAGATTCGGTATTTACCGAATCTGTAAATACCGAATCACACAAGGGGGCATGGGGTGTCACTTTGACACCCTCTGGCACCCCCAAAAGGGCAGGTCTGCCTGTCACATGGCATAGGTGTGCATGCACACATGTGCATGCACATCGGAATCGGTATTTTACCATCAAATTGGATTTGATGGTAAAATACCGATTCGTTAAGGCTCCTGGGACTCTGAAGAGTCCCAGCTACATATGGGTGGCTCAGAATCGGTAAATTTACCGATTACTTATTTTACCGAATCCGTAAAATTACCGAATCGGTAATTTTACCGATTTGGTAAAATAATGCCCCCTACATACCATTCGCCTATTTACCGATCGGTAACGGCAGAAAATACCGATTTTCGGCCGTTACCGACCGACCTACATCGGGCCCTAAATCTCTTAAACAAAATAAATCCCCAGGTCCTGATGGAATTCCAGCAGAATTTGATTTGTAACTTATTCCTAATTTGTTAAAAATGTTTACCTTTTTTAGTGCTTCAGGATAAACTTCAGGTTCTTTAACTGAAGCTTTGATTGTAGTTATACCAAAACCTAACGAAGACCCGACACTTATATCAAATTATCGCCCTATTTCCTTAATAAATCCGGATTGTAAACTGTAAGCTAAGATTCTTTCAACCAGACTGACCTCCCTATCGGATTTCCTTAGCCAGTCTGACCAATCTGGTTTCATGGAAAATAGATATTCTGTCAATAGCACAAGAGTTTTGTTATATGTTATTGAACAGGGATCTACTTTATCTTTACCATCTGGAGTACTTGCATTGGATGCTGAAAAAGCTTTTGACAAAGTTCATTGGCAATTTTTATTTCGTACTGTAGCAGTATATCATTTTGGTGATTTCTTTATTCGCATGATACCTGCTCTCTACTCTAGCCCTACCGCTCGCTTAATTATTAAAGGTCCAAAAAAAATATTATTTTTAGAGGTACTAGACAAGGTTATCCACTGTCCCCGCTGTTATTTCTTCTTGTTATCGTACCTTTGCTTACTTCCATTAGAAAAGGTAATGATATCGTTGATATTAATATTAAAGAGGTCACCATTAAAACATTAGCATATGCAGATGAGGTACATTTCTTTATTAGTATTCTTAAATCCTCAGCTCCTCCTTTATTAGATATTATATGATCATATTCCTTCATTTCTGGATATAGCAATAAAACAGAATGATTCTCTTTAAATCCTCATTGTACTCCAGATACGTTACCCATACAAAAATATTTTGACAAAGAGATAAAATCAAATACCTTGACATTTTGTTCTCTTCGTCTATAAGAAAAACAATGACATTAAATTGTGAATCTAATGTAAACTACATTAATGATAAATTATCCAAATGGTCTCTACTTCACCTTTTTTGGTGGAAGAAAATGGACTCAACAAAAATGTCTAAAGCTCCTAAAATTCTTTATTTTCCAGCTATGATTCCTTGTCAATTTCCTATGAAGTGTTATAAAATTATTGATCAACATCTTTCTAAATTTCTTTGGAATAATACGTCACCTCGTATTGGCTATAAAAAACTAAAAATGGCAAAATGTAATGGAGGATTTGGTATGCCAGATTTTTTTAGCTATCATAAAGCGTTTCTCTTAAAACAAAGCTCTCTTTGGTTTAGTCATTCCCACCTTAATAATCTTCCTATATGGCTTCTTATAGAAAAGAGTTTAGTAACTCTGTTTCCATTGTCTACCTTGATAACCATGTCTAACAATTCAATGTTATTTAATAAATCTACTATTTTGAAATCCACAAAGTTAATATTAAATGATTTAGATTCACTTTTTCAATCAACTGTTTTAAATACTGTAGATATGTCATTATGGTGCAATTCACGACTAGAACTTTCTCAAACTATTACATTTTGGCACATAAGGATTAACACAGGTATTTTTTACCTAAAAGATATTTACCATGATAATACTTTTGTATCGTTTGATGTACTGCAGGCAAAATTTCACGTACCCTCTTCTGATTTCCTTAAATATGAGCTTTTATGTAATTCTATACTAGATTCCTTTCTTAATAAAATTCCTTCAAATACAAATTCAGATTTATCACTTTATATGTAAGGGGTGTCCTCTTCATCTCATACTGTTTTATTATTGTACAAGAAGCTGAATACATTTTTAATTAACAATATCGCGGTCATTTCAATGTTTTAGAATAATGAGCTCTCAATATCTTTCGCATATGATACGTGGAAAAAAATATGGTTGAATAATATTTCAGGATGGTTACCTGTATCAAACAAACTCCTATATTCTGTTTAATTGCTTATAGGCCCACTTAAAGTTATTCCAGGCTAAGCTTCTTCCCAGTTCGAATTGCTGGCATTGTAACTCGCATACAGGTTAGTTAATACATATGCTTTTTGAATGTATTACCTTGGCATTTTTTTCTCTTCGTCTATAAGAAAAACAATTACATTAAATTGTGAATCTAATGTAAACTATGTAAATCCCAACGTAATCAAAGAAACACTATCCAATGGGCAACCGAGCACGAAGATGGATCAGGAATGGATAATGTTACTAGGCTAGATCTAGAAAGAGAAATAACCCAAACAGAAGTGGATATTGCTCTTGCAGAGTTAGCTTCGGGAAAAGCTGCAGGTCCCGATAAAATACCACTCGAGTTTTATAAAATTCTGGGTAATATCGTAACGCCTCTACTTCTTGATTTATTTATTGGGATTCAAGTAAGTGGCATTCCTCCTAGGTCTTCGCAAGAAACCAATATTGTAATTTTCCCAAAGAAAGATAAGCCCCCTCAGCTGCCCTCTTCGTATCGACCTATCTCCCTAATAAATTCTGACTCAAAACTCTATTCTAAGATCTTGGCTAATCGGCTCAGGGGGATCATCGAACATCTGGTCTCCCCATGGCAACATGGCTTCATTCAGGGCAAGGGCACTACGGATCATACCCGACGCGCTATTGCACTGTTTGATGCCGCAAATGCTACGGCGGGCCAGATGTCGATGGTCCTCCTGGATGCCGAGAAGGCCTTCAACAGGGTTTCATGGGCATTCCTGTGGGCAATACTAGAACAAAATAACGTTGGACCATGCTTTATGAAATCTATTAAGGCAATGTATTTCTCACCGAAGGCTAGGGTATTGGTAATGGGCCAGGAATCTGGATTTTTTGACATATCTCGGGGGACTAGGCAGGGATGCCCTTGCTCTCCGATCCTTTTTGCCATTTACATAAATCCTCTTATTTTAAAATTACTAAAGGCTGAGGCAATTAAACCAGTTACATTGGGCCCCTACCATACAAACATATTAGCATACGCCGATGATGTGGCAGTAATAAGACCACAGCCCACTGAGGCTATAATAGAAATAGAACAAATTACTCAAGCCTTCGGCCAGATATCAGGATACTCTCTAAACAGGGATAAAACGATGGTCATCTGCACAAATAATGTCTACTTCACTACTTCACTGATCCCAGAAGGGTAGAATCCGCGTTATATCTGGGAGTTCGAATATCTGCCAAAATAGACGAGATTGTGAAAATTAACTATGAACCACTGCTCCAAAAAGTAAAGAAAGATCTCAAAAGGATTGACCGACTACATCTCTCAATCCTCGGAAGAGGCAATTTCCTCAAAATGAATATTCTACCCCGGGTCCTATACCTGTTCCGAGCGATTCCTCTTCTAGTGGAAGACAAAATTTTACGATAATAACTGCTTGTTTCTTCCCCTGCCATTTTATTTTATGATCATTACAGTCATACTATATTGAACCTGTTTTATATTTAATTATTGTTCTCTTTCGATAAGTTTCCTAAAAGGGTACTCTGAGATACATTTGTCGGACAATTTAGTAACCTCAAGTGAATCATTCCCGTAGGGGGTGCAAAGTATCAACTATATGGAAATTGTACAAAATAGTCATCTAGGTATAACAACAACTAACATACATTTTTGTGAAAGATAGCGTTGGCGTTGTTTATACCACCACAAGGCAGAGAATATGTGATAATTTATCAACAATGGAAAATTCAAAACATACATTTGTAAATTTTTGAGTTTGTCGGTGGTCCGTCAGAAAAACGTGCTATGGATTATCTATGAGCAATGGATATCTTATCTGATGACATGAATAACATGATAGTTTTAGTAGACAGCTTTGATAGTTTAATTGTAAGTCTAGTGTGCAGTGTGGCACATGTTTTCCTATACATTTTGTGGCATGTGATAGTGTCTAGAGTTCTTCCTTGGTATCAAACATTAAAGAGAACTCAAAGTCAAGTACTCTTCTAGAGAGAATACATTATTTAATTAAGAAGGGTGTACAAGCATCAGTGACGTACAGCACAGGTCTGCATAGGGTTCCTATTTTGGACTCATAATATAACTCCTTATTTAGGGCCTAAATACATTAGCGGTGGCACCGGGACTGTCAGGCCGTTGGTGGCTGTCCCACCGCCATCTGCCTCTGCATGTCTGCCCGCCTCATTAACATAGTGGGCAGAGAGACCGTCCGCCACGCATCTGACTTGCTCAAGGAGCCTGTTGGACCATTGGAAGGACTGTAATCACTACAATAGTAGGGGTTACAATGTCCCTTTCTGCTGGTGGTTAACCCTCTATGAAAAGGTGGGTGGAAAGTGACTTTGAGGGTCCCCTGCAGGTCCCCCTTGTCCCCTGGCCCTGCCCTATAGGCCCTGGCCTCCTAAACATCCCAGCCCCGGCACTACTTGGTGCCTGCCACATAGTGCAGGGAGGTTTACAAACATGCCTCTTTCAGTGAGCCTTGTGCTGCAGCCCATTTTCAGGCTGCAGCGCAAGCCTCCATGCTACGAGGCATGTTTCTAACTGCCCCACAGTGGTAGGATCGTGGTTTGCATGGCGGGACTGCCGACTCCGTCAGCCGGTCCCGTCCCGACAGGATGGCTGTTAGATGCTTGTTCGACTGCCATCATAATCAGGCCCTCATTATGGGGTTATGACTTTTTCAATTTCCGATGTCCAGAATGCTAAATTTAAAAAAACTATTTTGGGAGAGAATTAAAAAGATGTCAATTTGGATGTTGTCAAAAGTAACGCTATCGAGGTTTTAATGAGGAGTAGTAGTCCAATGTATATATGAGAAGAGATAGTTGTTAGTAAAGGGGAGCTTGTTAAAGTGAAAAATTAAGTTGAAGCAAGAGAGATGCATCAGGTTTTTGAGATAATCAATATATGTTGAAAGAGCCAAAGAATGTGATTTATTTATCGCTTAGAGTTGCTGGAACAAAAAGGTGAGTAGAACAGACTTACATTATGGAAAATGTATTTATCGAATGGAGTTGCTGGAACAAAAATGTGAGTAGAACAGACTCACATTATGACAAAGGGAAAACAATGCATAAAAGATTGATAATTATGTGTCAGGTTTTGTGATGATCAATATATGGAGAAAGTGCCAAAGAATGTAATTCATTTATCGCATAGAGTTGCTGGAACAAAAAGGTGAGTAGAACAGACTTACATTATGGACAAAGAAAAAACAAGGCATAAAAGAAGGATAATTGTGTATCAGGAATTGTCAAGTTGATTGATGAACTTGAAAAGGCTAAAATATGGTATTGGTTGCAGTGGATGACGTGGAAAGTGAACGTTCAATGGGGTGGGACATTGGTGCAGTAACAAATTATGGTTTGAATATTGCTTTTTTGTGTGTTGAACGTTCTACTACGGCTCTTGCCACATAGAAATAGTAGGAGGTTAATGAAAACTTTCAAATATTTGGATGATTTATGTCAGTTATATCTTTGTGGTTTTTGTTATTTTATTTTGTTAGAGGGGCTACAATCAAAGAATAGGAAAATGTGTCAAACTTTCTGTATTTTAGGTATGCTTTCTGCTTCATGCTTGTCACATCTGTATATTGAAAGAACTCATTATTTTATGTATTCATGGTGTAGTATACTACAGTGCTTGCCATTGCTTGCCCACTGGACAAATCTAGAACCTCACTTATTATTGAAGCATGCAGTGCCTGAGGTTCAGTTTAAATTTTGAAGTGAAATAGCAGAGGACCAAGGGCTGTAGGATTTTCTCATCCTTGTATACCATTTGAAGTAAATCTACATTGACACTCACAACTAAAGTAAGATATTTTAACTCTGTCATAATCAAAGACTTTATGTGAATATAGCTCCAGAGTGCTCCTGAATATATCCCTGTAACTCTAAACGTCAAGATCTACAGTTTTAATACTGCTTCTGCACTGGGTTCCTCAAATCTGTTTGGGAAAGAAACAAGAGACCCATTTTACTGAACCATTAATTAGTTATAACATTTGCAACAGGTGAGAGACAACAGGAATCTCAGTTCTAATGCCCACAGCATCCTCTGCCAAAAATGCCTTGTCAAGGCAGTTGTGAAATAGATAGTGACAACAGGATATGGTTAAAGTAGACCAACTGCCAACTCGAGCTGTATGGTGTTGCTGCCTTTTAATCCCTAGCTGCATCCCCTTGTCTTGACCTCTGAGAAGGACTAAGGAGACTAGTAATTTTTTGGGTGCAGTTGCCAACTAGCTTCTTGTAATTTGGACATTTTATTTCCTATCCTAGCTTTATCGTTGGACAACCAATGGAGTTTTTCCGCGTTACGGTCATGGATTGCTTTCATTGAACCAATTGAACTGAAACATGATAACAATGATTGTAACAGAAAAACCTAGGCCTGGAAACATTGAGCTTAATAGCATCTTTACTTTTGATATCAAATAGTTTGCTGCACCAGAGAGCACTATTACTGCCCACCATTTACCTTTTTTATCACTGTATTTATATCACTTAGCATTTCAACTTGATCAGTAGGTGTTTACTTTTTGTCAGAATTGCATAGTTGGTTTGAATATGAAGCTTTGTTCCACTATTTCCTCAAGAAATGCAGTCTTACTTCCATACCATTGTGTAAGCTAAAACAAAATACATTGCTGTATACTTTTGTATTTTTCAATAATGGTGTTTGTTAGAATATGTTAAGTGTGCTGCAATTGCACTAATAAGAGGAGCGAGGGATGAGAAGGTGTGATTGATGTGTGCAAATAGAAAGAGGGATGAAAGACATAAACCCCACAATAGCACCCACATTCCTCGAGAGGGCCTAGCCTCTCCTTCATTACAGGGATGAATCTGAAATATAACAACTATCTTGGGATACCATTGTAGCAAATCCTTCTTTCTTGTATGGTTAGCTCAGATCTTTTGCCTTTTTTCTGAACCCTATTTTTTCTTGAATTCGAAATCTGTTCATGTTTACCCCTTTTAAACAAGAGTAAAGTGCCTGCGCTTCCCCTTTAACCATGGTTAAAGTAGTTTGTGATAAAGAAAAGGCACCCAGGGACACAAAGGTAAATGGTACATGTGGACCGCAACACCTATTGTGCTATCCACAAAGTGGGACTGCAAAACATTGCTTTAGGCCTATCATGTGTAGCTTGGCTACAGCAGCCTACAAAACCTGCTGCCAACCCTGTCAAAATAACCCTTTTTGACAGGCAACAACCACTGTTGTTAAAAATTAGCAAGTCACCCCTAAATAAACCTTGTTGCTCACAAGGTAGGCTGACTGGTATTTAAAAGTGAAATCTGTGTGAAAACAAAGTGGGCCTGTCCCTCTAGTAATTAGCTCCCCAAAAATATTTTGACTGCCAGGACTGAAGCTGAATCCTTGGCAGGAAACAGCTGCAGAGTCATTCAAATACTATTTTTAATATTTATTCCACTCTAATTTAATAGTAAAGTTAGAGATCTAATATATATTTAGGAATATTCACTTTTATCAAGTTACCTTTTACCCACCTGAGAGAGAAGCTACTGCCAGAACAAATTCTAAGTGACAACAAAGGAAAAGGCAACTCATTTCCATGGACACACCTCTGGCAGGCACACAGGCCCTGCAGAAGGGTGACAGAATGTATCCATTTTAAATTTTAGAGGTAAGGTGCACTGTGGGATTGTTTGCAGTATTGCCAACATGAGGTGCTGAAAAGGTGGGTATGACTGTGGGATGTTTTACCCCATTGATTAGGGAAGAGACTGGAGTCACACCCACCCACTAGCTAATGGCAACCATAAATGTGCCCCGCAAGGCACCCTTCTCAATACACCTTCTGAACCTGGAGAACATTAAAAGAGTAGTGGGTCTGCTTTCAGTGACGTATGATGAGCCCTGAAGGATTAGAACCACTCCCTCTTGTACCAAGGACAGAAAAGTGGACTACAAGGGGCAAATAGCAGACCTCCTGTGTGGCTACATGGATGCAATAAGATGCACAATGCCTTTTTCCTGCAGTTGACCGATACCAACTGTATCTAAACAGAACCTTGGTGGAGGCCTCTGCTGGAGTAATCCTGACTCTTATGTGTTGTTCCTGAGGTCACAGGAGCCTTAGAAGTGACCCAGAGGACCTGCTCCAGGAACCCTGAAAAGTTGGGACTTAACCAATTTTTGAACTTCGAAGACCTTAAGAGGGTCAGTAGGACCTCACTGCAAAGGTGCTTGATTTGTATGCATCTTCCTCAGATACAACTTCAAGCTTGCACCACTGGAAAACTTTGAACTCCATAAAAGACTGAAGGTAGAAATTAAATCTTTGATCCAGACAAACCCACTTTGTGCATCCCACCCGTGCTCCATTGCAGTCAGCCTGAGATCACACCTAAGTCCTGGTCTACCACTTCCATTAACTTTCATTGGCGCTAGGTTCTTTTGGCTCTATTTTGACCTAAAACTTGAAAAATACATATAATGGTGTAGCAGGGTTTCCGTTCTCCCACAGAACTGTGCATAGAGATCTAGAACCTCAGTGAGTTAGGATGATCCAAAAACTCATCTCAGTGTCAGAAATCCCCTTACCTAGCTAGCTACAGTGTCTCATGGGTCATTATGTAATGATCCATGTCTTAGACAAACCAGAACATGAACTTTAGAATACCTCAGGAATCGTGGAACACATGAACACTCTTTCGTTATATAATCATTTCAAACCAAAACTGAGAGTCAAAGAACACAAGTGCAAGTTTGAAATATTTATTATTCAATGCAAAGTTCTCAAACGCAGTATCTTGTATAATACCAAAATGCAGATTATAAAAATCAGAGTCAGCAGCATAGTCACTAATCCATAGTAAGCAAATGGTGATAGCATGTTATAATGCAAAATCTATAGAAATCTATATCACCTATATTTCGCGCACCCTATTTATCATATTATTTTATATATATATATGAAGGTCTCATTCGGGCTTTAGCAGGGCGGCCCCATACCTCTAAATGTCAGTAGGAGTAGATCACATCAACAGCTACCAGCTCTCTTCATGCGCAGCACCAAGTGTCTACGTTCATTCCGTGTAACTCTATCTTAAACCCGCGTAGAGCCCAAAATGTTGGCATCAACATTATTTGTGTTATGTCTAATGTGGTGCGAGGATCAGGCCTCCCAGCAACCTTGTGTTAGGTTAATTTTAGAGTGTGCAGCTCTCAGTGTGCAGACAGTTGTACCAAGTGTACCAGGCAAAGCTGATAGCATAGAAATAACATATTATTCTCAAATAAACCACCTCACCGCTTCTAGGGTGAAAGCGACAACAACAAGTATGTGTCATGTGCAAAACTGAAGCCGAAGGAAAAAAGGCTGTTTAAACATGTAATGCACTCATGCTAACTTAACGCAATATATGTAACGAAGTATCCATATGACAATGAGTTCCCCTTATTAGGTTTTTGTCATTGTGGTGTCATTTTGTTTACTAAATTTTATTCCACATTTTCAATTTAGTTTGTATTTTTATTGTTTGGCATTTTGAATGTATTACTGTTTTGGTACTGCATAAATACTTTACACATCACCCTAAGGCAAACCTGTCTGTTATGTGCCATAGATACAAGCAGGTTGAGTTCAGGTTAAGTTAGTGACTATGGTTTTCACCCTGACAAGTTAGTGTTATTATTCCTTGAAATAGGCGACCACCCACCCCAAGGAATAATTTTTTTCCTTACACTCATCTACAAAAGTGTTTTTAGATTACAAAGCCAGCATTTTTTGTGACTGCAAAACATCTTTATAAAAATGTTTTAGACAAAGTTTGCGAGTTGGAACAGGGCTTTTTTGATCTATTATGAATCACAAATGGATCATGAAAGATGCCTCACACTCTTATTTGGGCTTTCTAATGGAATGTATGAATGGTCTGTGACCACAGTTGTCATTCTCATTCATTAATGAATTGGGGTGGGAAATGATTCCCTTTGGTTAGTGGTGTTGGAGAGAGCAGACATTGGTCTTCCAAAAAGGAAACTTTCTTTTAAAAGTGGCGCCTGTTCCTTTAATGGACATGGGCTGCTTTTCATAAAAGCTTCCTGTTTGGGAAATCAGATGCAAGCATTGAGGTTTGGTGTTTGTTGCAAGCCACCGCCGGTACATTCACAGTCAAGACCGATGGGGGACAAATTGTGACCGGCCTCACAATTAATAAGGTGGGTCGTACAATGTGTGATGCAACATATTAATATATAGGTTGCAACACAAATTGTATTCCCATTTCCCAAAAAGTTGGTTTGCAAATTCAAAATCCCGGGTTTTAGAATGGGCAAAGAACATCTAGCCTTAGACTATCAAATTACGGTCGTTTCCAAAATCCATAGCATGTTTTGTGTTGCGTTATGTCAGGAAAAGTCAAGAGCCGTTGTGATTTGTTAAATTACATATTTTGTGGATTGCAGAATATTTTGGCACATGATAAATCAATGTCAGTGCAATTTGCATGTTACATAGTGGGTAAAGTTTTGTTTCGCCACAGTGAAGAGCAATGCATCTGATGTTTATGTGAATAACTCATCATTTACCCTTAATCATTATTTATTTGCCATTATGCTTTGTGTCTGCTGGATTGGTGCAGCTCTATTCTCTGAGCCCATTGTCTTCCTGTGAACTTATATCTTTCAAGAAATTCTAACTCATAAGATGTAATGGAATCACATCTCTCGAGCATCAGGCATGTGCACCTTGCTTTCTTCACAATGGGACACTAAAGCACATTACTAACTGACTCATCACTTGCTCACGGTCCACTGGAGGGGTCTGCAGCTACCTCATTTGAGCTCCGACAGTGCCAAGAAGATAAATGTAAATGTACAGGAATTTATATAGCGCAAATCACCAAGCGGTTTCTAAGCGCTTGCTTAGGGAACCCGTCCTGGTATTCCCCTGTGAGATAACCCCGGCAGGGTATCCGCAAGGTGAAAGCCAGGCATCCCCCCACGAGGGGCTGTTGTGGAGATTAAGCAAGCTATTGCCCAGAGTCACAGAGTGTGAACCCGTAAATCAAGTGGGCACCAGAGCGAGAATTGTCGAGTCCATGGACATTTTAGGACTCAAGACCCCGCCGAGCCAGGAATTGAACCCTGGTCCCGGGCTGACCTCTGCTTCCAGGTCTGCCTCCTCTAACCAGTGAGCCACACTTCTCCACGCTTATCAGTATGTGCACCTGCTCCCCCTAAGTCATACATGGGGCAGGCCATAAATATCACCTGTTTTGAAAATAAACAGCTGTTGACATTTGTCTCTGCTATTACCCAATAGAGAGACACAGGCATAATATATATCACACACATAATACATATTAATTTTCAGTTTAAAGGTTTTTGATGTTTTCCACATTGTTAGTGGTTTGGAGAAAGGAGCACAAATATGCCGCTCTGTATCCACATAAAGCAGTCACTGGCAATACAGGTTTGGCTATTAAATTAAAGTGCCTCCTCAGTCAATATGTCACTCATCTTAGCATAAGGTTCCATTCATCCATCCACTGACTCATTATTACATTCATCCACTTACAGAACTGCAAAAGCAGGAAAAGAAAACATACCACCACATAAACATGGCAGGCATATGGTTGTTATAACAAATAAAATTAAATAAAGCAACTAGTGGCCATCTTGCAATGGTATTGTAAATGGTTCTTTTGAAGTTCTAGCATGGTCATTATATTTACAACCAATGTGTTGGCCATGTGATAATGGTTGAACAGTGAAACTGTGGACAGTACCATTCCATTATGGTTGCCTGGTATATTGGCTGTGGTCATTAAAGATGTGACACTCTGCAGATAAAATGGACGGCAAGTAGACTGTTAGCACTCTTTGAGGAGCTGTAGTATGTTCTAAAATTAATGAAAATAAACATATGAGAAGGAAAGAAATGAGGGGAAAATATGGAAAACTTAAGGACAGGCCAACCATCCTGGCAATAAAGTGTACACATTTTCAGGCGAAGCCTATAACGAGCCTTGGCAGTGGCAATAGGTCTGGCTTTAAATAAACGATCTGCCTCAGTCAATGATGAGTGTATGCATTCTATCAGTCATCATACAGGCACTCTGTCACTCATGTGCACATTCATCCGCCCAGTGACTCATTCATGAATGTATCCTCTAGCACACCACAATAAATTCCCACAAAAACTCAACAAGATATACAAGATACATTTAGAGAATAAAAGCAGAAAAAGGAAAACATGCTCCCAGTAAAACATGGCTAATGTTTCCAACAGCAAATAAAAGTACACAGTAGTGTGTGGCCATCTTGCAATAGTATTGTATGCTCTAACATCTGATGGAGCAAGGTTTAATACGTAAGAAACTTGCTCAGATTCGATCCTCTCAAATAACATGTAATACTGTAACCAACATGTTTTGTGTATATTAATAATTGCATTACACTTCATTTTACATTATCTAAGGGAAGCCTATCAATGTGTTTTTACTAACCAAGTGATTTAATATGGCTGCCAAAAGTGTGTGAATCTTCGGCGCATACGTCTACTGCATCTACGTAGTATGACGTCTTTCACTTTAATGAGAAATCTTTTGCAGCTGCGCAGTAGTGTTAAAAATGGCCCCTTTGAACCTCATATGCTAATGCACATGGCTGTGAGAAAAAGTGGTATACAGTGCATTCATTTATTTTTATATTTTAACATGTGTTTCCTTGACTTTGTTATTAGTTCACGTTTGGGCCTGAAGGGTGACTGAAATCTCTATCTTGCCTAGTTGTGCGCAAGCGTGTGGTACCAGATGACCAGACGTTTCTCTCACACGCCGACACTCCTTGAAGCCTTTACTTCCTACAAATTACTAAAATCTGAACTTCTTTGCATTATGGAACCATAACGATTTCTTCGTTCCGAGAAATTACCAGATTTCTCTGTGTCAATATTAACAAGAAGCAGTATAAAGAACTGTGATCAAGCTCTGAAGAAGTCCGGTCAGGGACGAAATGCGTTGGCTATTGTTTTTTAATCATCACTTGTGAATAAAAGAATCCTTTCTGACAAAGAAAACGTGACTTATGAATTCTTGGGAGAACATTGATAAGAACAATTGAATTTCATGAATATACATTGCTGAAATTGCATTGACTTTGTACATACATTTGAAGAGTGCGGGGTCACTTTTGTGCAGAACTGTGATATTGAAACTCTGCCAAGTACTGTTGCCCAGAAGCCGCACCTGGTAACACCACCTCTTGACCCGGAGAGGGAAAGGGGAAGAAGTCAAATTTAGCATACAATGAATTAATCCTAATGTGAAATGCGGGTGGGAAATAAAGCTTGGGAAAATAATTATGGGAAGGGAACATAATAAGCTTAAGAAAATGGCATTACATTAGTATGGCGTGATGACCTCTCCCCATCCCATTGTCCAATCAGAAGTAAGGGATTCACAAATATTGAATCTTTGAGGGGTGCTACTTACACTGAGAATAGGATAACTAAGGTAGGATCAGTCAATTAGATTGTCAGACTTGTCACTGACCCATCATTGCTGCAGAAGACGGCGGAGGCCATGGAGGTCAGAAATGCTGCTCAAGCACTCTGACAGAAGAATCGAGAAAGGAGAGACGCAGAGAGAAAAGAGTTGGAGAGATTGCTGAGGGAGAAGAATCTGTCTATCCAAAAGGGGGAAGAATTGAGGAGAGTAGTACCAGAGAGGGGTTCACTGCTAGTGCTGTACTTAGAAGAGGTTACCTGTCCTGAACCTGTCCTGAACTGTTGTCTCCGGACTACTCGGTAGTCCCCTTTCCAGCTCCTTGGCCAGAGGATGGTCCTCACACCATTCTAAGTAAATATAAGTCTGTGTGGTATGTCCTTGTACTGTTTTCCTTTTCCACCCTTCCCAACGTCATGAGATTTTACTAAGTCTTTATGTTTTACTTTGATCATTATTTCTCCTTGAAAGTTGGTGCTTGACATGTATTGGTATTTGACTCACACAATTATAGCATAGATAAAGGTTTTAAAACTCGCCTGAGTCTGTGGTCATTCAAAGAAATAAAGGTTAATGTAATTCCTACCTATTATGCTAACAACCTGATCTTTTGACCAAAGTAAATTGAGAAATAAGGTAATACGGTTTTGGTAAGAAATGGTGTACAGGTATAATTCACTATAAGGTAAAATTGAGTCTTGATCGTTAGCGGTGATTGCCAGCTTATTGTAAGAATGTTTTATGGGCCCAGGAGAGGAAGGGGTTTTTAGAATAGCCCAAGCTGGTAAACTCGCTGCATCAGTATTTCTTGGTAGCAGAGCTATGGTTAGGTTTTAGTTAAGATAGGTAGTTAGTTGTATATTGGAATATTGATTTATGCATTAACCAAAACCCCTATGCATTGTTTTATGTAGTCCAGAAATTCCTGGTAATATTGAAAAGCAGGTGGTAAATGGAAGCCACAATGCAGTGAGGTTACTTGCTTTGATGAAGAAAGTGTGGAAAATTGGGTGGAACTTGAAGCACTGGTTAGGGATTATTTTCATTGTGTAAAAGGGAGAGTGATTGGTAGCAAAGGAGTTTGCTGGTGAAACTTTAGTCTTATGTCACCTAGAAAGTGTAATACTGAGGGAGTAACAGGTTATTTGATGCTTGAGTGAAGAGTAAGCGGAAGAGATTTTACTTGTAGTGTGTAAAAGGTAAACAGAAAGTTTTACTCGCAGCGGAAGAAATTGACTTTCCTTTAGGATCTAGTCAATCAGGCACAGTAGCTAATGTTTCTATGTTGTTAATTAATGAAATGGGTAAGTAAAATTGAAAGAAATTAAGTTTTGCATTACCTTACAAAGGAGGGGTCAGTTGTGGGAGCTGAACTGACGTCACTAAGAGCCACGCTGGGATTGGATGAGACAGGGGGCGTGTAGAGGAGGTAAAATTTTAAAGGAGTGGTGAGCACATAGGAGCAAAACTGACGTCACAGAAAAGCAGAGCAAGTATTGGTAAAGTAATTCAATAAACCAAACGTTGATTGGCCATCAGAATAAAAGACACACTGGTATTGGAGAAGCATTAGAGTAGAAATAAACAAATAATTAATTGCCAAAATAGAAGTTTTGGTATTAATAGACAGTGGGGATTGCATGTGGAGCGTAGATCCTACTATAATAGGGACCCTTCCAGACAGAAGATTTATACGTTTTGCTCACGAACAATTATTAGAGGAGATCCACCCAAAATGTACAAAGGGAAAAGGAAAATGTCATTTATGCAGAGAATCAAGAATTATTTTAAAAAGGATAAACCCATTAAAACTAGAGAAGGAATTATTATCCCTCCCCCGAAAACACCTGCATCATACATGATGATAGAAAGAGGCTACCACACTTGTGTATGGTTAGAAAATTGGATAGAATATTCAAAAGGTGATGGAGTATTAGCATTCCCTAAGTACGGAACATTTAATGGAAGAGTTTTACATAAGTTACTACTTTGCATGAATGAGTTAGAACCAAGACCCAGATTAACTCAGGACGAAGCTTTAGAAGAATGGGGGACTGAGGCTTTTGAGCGATACAGATTACAATGTAGTGGTAACATAAGTAAATGTTATCCCAGATTTCCCTGTGAGACTCGAGACAATCAGATGAAACAATGGAGACAGGCCATTGAAGTAAAAGGATTATATCCTGTAATGACCACAGAAGAAACGACAGGAAGTAAATGTACAGAGAACACAAAACATTTAGTGAATGGTAGTGGAGATTCAGAAGATGAATATTATGAAGATATTTTTTTTTTAATCCAATTAAATTTTATTGAATTTGCTTACAGCACAGAAAACATAAAAGAGTGGGCGAAGCATTATATGTACATCAGGTCATTCATGTAACCAATACTAGAAGAAACGAGTGATGGAACGGACAACATATTACAGTCGGACCGGTCGTCATGCACAGCATATTATCCACGAATTTGCTGGGAGATCAGATTCTAGCAAAGGTCGAATCCCGCTCAGTGAAAGGCCCGCAGAACAAGGTTAGAAGAACGGAAAAAGAAAAGGAAAGGAAAGCGGAGAACAAAGAGGTACAGCAGGAGGAGAAATTGAGAGGAGGTAGGCTAGAGCTCGGTGCCAAAGAACTTGAGGTAGTGAATAAAGTCAGATCAAGAAGGGGGAAGCCTTAAATTAGATCCAGCAGGAGGTCTCCAAGGAAAGTGAGGGGTGTGAGGTGATATGAAGCTTGATAATTTTGATCTAGCAGCTCAAGGGGGTCCATAGTTTCCTGTGCCTGGGTTTCCAGGGGGACGTATTTAGCACAATATTATCTGCTCCTCTTAAAAAAATTAACCATTCTTGCCATTTCTTGAATGTGATTTTACCAAAGCTCTTCCAATGACAAAGGATTTTTATACACGCAAGTGTTAACATTAAGTCAAGCAGAAATCATTCATCCTCTCCTGTCAAGTCAGGGTCCAAAAGGCCAGCCAGAATATAGGATAGTTCTTTAACAGGGCAGATGTTAAAAGTCAGTGAAATTTATTTGAAAATTTGGTTCCAAAACTTTTCAAGCATTGGGCACATCAAAAGCTTGTGTGATAAGTCACCTGTGTGGGTGTTCCAGCAGAGTGGTGATTGGCTTAGCTTTAATCTAAAAAAACTGTCGGGGGTCCAGTGTGATCTGTTTATGATCATAAATTTTGTTTGTGAGAGAGTTTGTGTTTGAAGGGCATTGTGTATTTGCTTCCAGTCCAGTGGAATTGTTTTACTGTTTGTTTGGTTCTGCTTCCCACTTTGTCACGTTATTCAAATGTTGTTTGCGTGGCTCTCGGATCAGACGTTTGTAAATCCTTGAGACTGTGTGGGCTGCTCCTACTAATTGGGTGATTCTTGAGGAGAGTGAGGGGGGGTTAAAATTAGAGGTAAGTTTCAAGATCTGGACTTTCAGTTTCAAGAAGTCATAAAAATCTAACCTGGTTAATTCCTTATCTTTTTAAGTGTAGAGAATGGAATCGGACCGGCCTTATTGTATAGGTCTTTAAGGAAGTTGATCCCTTTGTGTGACCAATCTTTCCAGAATACAGTTCATTTATTTATTTTTATCGCGGGATTGTTCCAGATCGCCTGTAAATTAGAGACACCCATTTTTGTTGCGAGGATAGTCTCTAGTCGCTTTAGGGCTTTTTGGTATTTGTTATGATGTATTTAGAGTGTTCCATTTTATTTGTCTGCATAGTCACAATCGCTTGAAGGGGGATTCCTTTAGTGAGTTCTATTTCCACGTCTTCCCATTGTGGTTTGTAATTAGGGTAATCTAAGAACCATGCAGCTCCCTGTTTGCAGAGGAATGCTATTTTATAATTGCTGAAATTCGGGAGACCAACTCCTCCCATGTTCTTCCCAAGCTTTAATTTACTTGTGGAGATCCTTGCTTTTTTCCTTTGCCATAAGAAGTTACTAATAGCCTTGTCCGCCTTTTTAAAAAAGTTATCCAATAGCATCATGGGGAGCATACTAATGAGATAGTTTATGAGCAGAGCGATCATCATTTTGACCATTTCAACTCTTCCCCACCACAATAAGAACTTAGGAGACCACCCTTCTAGAAGAGTTGTGATTTTTCTTAAAATGATGGATTTGGTAACCTCTAGAGTGGAGATGAGGTCGTTTGGAATTCCAGTCCTAGATATTTTATTGGTCCAGGTTGCCATGACAGTCCAGACTCGCCCAAGATCTCCCTTGAACAACATAGATTGAGTAATTTCACTTCGGTCTTATCCCTATTGAGGGTATACCCTGAAACTTCGGCATAAGCTTGGATCGACTTCATGAGGGCCGGAATGGGGTTTGCTGCATCCTTAGTAATGACAAGAATGTCGTCCGCGTATGCTACAACCTTGAATGCGTATTTTCCAAAATCTATGCCTTGGATCTCCTTATTGGCCTGTAGATGTTGGAGGAGAGGTTCAATCACTTGTAAGAATAAGGAGGGCGATAATGGGCAGCCTTGCCTGGTGCCCTGTTTTAACGGGAAAGATTCTGAAAGCATTCCTCCCGCTCTCACTCTAGCTCTTAGTTCATGATATAGTGCCATGATCATCTTGATCATGTTCTCACATAGATTATATTTCCTGAGTGACGCCTTTATGAATATCCAGTCGACTTTATCAAACGCTTTTTCAGCGTCAAGCGTTATTGCGACTGTAGGTGAGCTTAGTAATTTGGCCTTTTCTATCGCATGGCAAAATATTCTGGTATTATCACTGGACAACCTGTTTATTAGAAATCTTGTTTGAGAGGGGTGGATGAGTTTAGTTATATATTTTTGTAATCTGGAGCATAAAATCATCGCATATAATTTGCAGTAAAGATTTATTAGCGAAATTGGTCTATAGTTTTTTGTCAATGAATCATCTTTCCCTTCTTTTTGGATAACTGTGATTATGGCTTCCGATGGTGTGCCAGTTATTTTGCCAGAGGTTTCAAACTGTTGGTACAGAAGTAGCAGAGGTTCACCTATGTGTTCCTCGAAGTACTTATAAAAGGATGCATTATACCCGTCGGGTCCTGGGGCCTTACCAGTTTAAATTTTTTTAATGGCCAGTTTGAGTTCATCCATTGTGATTAATCTATTAATGGAGTCCCTCTCATGGTCATTTAGTGAGTTCAGTGCTGCCTTTTCTAAATATTTTTGTGTTTTATGTAATTTTATTTTGGTATTGGGAATATATAGCTTTTCGTAAAACCCTTTAAAAGTGTCTGAGATTTGTTTGGGGTTTGTCTGAACTGTTCCTTTTCCATCCCTGATACCTTTGATCGCGTACCTCTGGGCTTTGAATTTCAAATAAGAAGCCATGGATTTTCCGGCTTTGTTTGCTTCACACAGGCGAAGACTTTTTTGTTTGTTTACCCAGATACCCGCTCTCGTGCTAATAATTTGTTATATTCATATTTTTTATTCTGGATTTCTGTTAGAGTCCCGGGGTCGTTAGTGCTGATGTGTGTTTTTTCCAGTCTTAAAATATCTTCCTCTAGCTTCTGTAATTTCAAGTTAGCCTCCTTGTTCATCTTAGATCTAAGTTTTATAATTACTCCTCTCACAGTTGCTTTTAGGGCCTTCCATCTGGAAAGAAAAAAGGTGTCATTCAATTTGTTCTCAACCAGAAAATTAATGATGGAATTTTCAATAATTTGTTTGTGATCCAGTGAGTCTAAGACCTCATCATTAATTCTCCAGAGAGATTCTTTGGCTTGTGAGGATGTGTCAGTAAGCGTCAATGTAATGCAGGAGTGGTCGGAGACCACTCTCGGTTCAATGATCGATTGGTCAACCTTGCTTCTATCATTCCCTGATATCAAAAAGAAATCTATCCTTGAATATGAGTTATGGGGGAACGAGTAAAATGTGTAGTCCCTCTCCGTGGCGTTTTGCAACCACCAAGCATCTAGCATATTGAGTCTTTTGCATAAGTGTATCAGTGCCTTGTGTGATTTAATAGCTTTGAATTTACAGGAGGAGTTCGTATCAAGACAAGGGTCCAAAGGTAGGTTAAAATCTCCTGTGATTATGGAGGGAGCAGAGTCCAGGATCGTGAGAATGTTCTTTTCTAGGTATTCCTAGAATAAGCTGTCGTCATTAGTCGGGGCATAGATGTGGGTTAGAAAGAGGACTGAGTTTTCTCTCTGTAATTTAGCGGAAATCCACCCCCCTTGCTTGTCTGTAACTAATGATATTAATTCTAACCTAGATCTTTTTGTTATCATAGTTATTACTCCATTCTTCTTCCCTACTGCGCCTGAACAAAGAACTTCTGAATAAAGGCTGCCTTTCAACAAATCCGCTAATTTATTATCTAGCTTTGTCTCCTGTAGGAGAATGATGTCAGCTCTCTGCTTGTCAATGTAGTCCATAATTGTCCTTGAAGAAAGGACTGGTGAGAAAAGGAGAAGCATGGAAAGAAACAACGAAGCAACGAAAAATAACATCAGGAGGGACATATCTTGTCAAAGTGTCTAAGTCTGGCTTAACATATAGTAACAGTTTCCTTAAACCTGTCAACAACCCTATCAACTGGATCCCCCCTTCCCTACACTCCCCCTCACTCCCACCCCACCCTCCCCACCCACCCCCCAAATTGTCAACTCCCTCCCGGATCATGTAGAAACTTATATTTGTCAAAACCCTATTACCATTTATTATTATGCGTGACATCTTCTGGGTACTCTGTAAACCGTGCTGAACCATAAGAGAAACGTACAATATCAATGATTGTATTATATGAATTACTGTTGTGTTGAATTTGTGTTGTGTTGTTTCTGCCTGCCGTATGTATAAAGGAATTGGTAGTGTCACAAGGTAAACTCGAGCAATGTCTAAGTGCTCCAGATCCAAAACCTAAAACCATGGTTAGTACATTAGCAGTTCTTTAGTAAATGGTGTGGTGATGTAAATCATGGAGGTAAGATAACCTTGGTGTAATTCGACTAGCATACGAGTAGTATTAGAGGAGTGTCGAATGTCATGTCAGGTGTTGTAAACTCTTGTAAATTCTTGTAAACTCTTGCTAATCTCTTGTTAGCCTGAAATATAATGGGATCATGGTAATGAAAAATCCTCCGCCTTATCAGGAAGAATTAAATAGAATTACCCCTAGTGCCCCACGTCTGAAAACACCTCTAGGGTACTTCTAGAAAAAGAAAGACAAGCAAGAAATAAAAATAGAAGTGAGTTGATTCAGAAAATAGCCCAGTTGAATACAAATCCTGAAGCACTAACAATACCAGTGACTATAGGATCTGTTGTTCCCTTATATCGGGATAAGCAAAATTGTCCTAAAACTCCCATCCTGACTACACCAATCACACAAACCAAAAAAAGAAAATATAATAATTGATGATCAGGCAAGTGAGTGTGAGTCGATAATTTCTTTAATGGATTTACCAATAAGAGAGCCAATAAACGATTTATTCAGAAAACTCACACCAGGATGCTCAAAAGAGGTACAAACTGAAACATCCACAGGGACAAAAAGTGCCACTGTAGGAACTTCAGAAGAAATAGAAAGGTGGACACGAGAAATAAAAAAGCCAAAAACACAGCCAAAAGTATTGGACATGTTTAAACTAAGAGTAGAATTGGAAGAAATGATAGCTGGAAATGTAGGGATAGAACGATGAAAAACTTTCAGTGAAGAAGAGTTGCTATTCATATGCAGAAGCATAACCTGAAATTCAAAAATATTTCATGAAAAACAAATGAATTTGGCTTCGGAAATGGGAATTGACATAGGTAAATCTAAAGTATTGCAGACACCATATAGAGCAGAATTTTCTGACAAAGATCTAGAAAACATGAATGTGTCAGGAAGAAAATTACAGATAAAAGAATTGTTGACATTGGTACAAAAATGGGGAGATTTGGATAGATGAAAAACTAGGTGGACAAACAAAAAGAAAGAAGCACAGACAAATCGTACGACATCTGAGTATTTAATGAAAGAAACAGAAAAGGTTGAAAGGTTGTACCCAATAAGGGAAGTTCCAGCAGGAGGTTATGTACATGTCCCATGGACCTGACAGGATATTTTATACTTTACCAATGATTTCCCAAAGCTTAGAGAAAAACCAATAGTTGAAAGGTTTGTGAAAGTCTTGAAAGTTTTGTAGAAACATTTAGATGGTTTATTTGGCATAGTGGTTCCTGCTGATTTATGAGCAGAATGTAAAATTACGATAGATTGGCCTAATGATGAGTACCCAAGAGATGAAAAGACAGGAGCTCCATCAGCTGGAGTAATAAAAAAATATAATCAGGAAAGGAAAGATTCCCCCAAAAGAAACTGATTGGATAAAAATAGAGAGAACAACACAAAAAAAGGATGAGTCAGTACATGCAAATTATAAACGTCTTTTACAGGTGTTCAAACAGTACAGTGGGTTTGAGAATATTGAAAATGAAGACATGACACATTTTGTGTATCGGTTTGTGCCGGGATTAAGGTTGGAAATATCCCAAATGATTAAGCAGCACATGTTATTCTAGCAAGCAAAATCCATAGATAAAATCCTCAAGTATGCAAAGTATTGTGGAGATGATTTGACAATAGACGAAAGAACTTAGAAGAAAAGGTAATGTGGGCCCAAGTTAAATAAGCAGAGCAGCAAGAACTTCAGCTAAGTAATCAGGCAGAAAATCAAAGTAAAGGACAAAGCAAGGTGAAAATAGTGGGGGCACACCAAGAGGGCGAATGAGCGGAAAAGAGGCAAAGAAAAAGTTTTCCTGTCACGGGTGCGGAAAATTGGGGCATTGGAAAAACAAGTGTAAGCTTATACAGAATAATAATGTCCAAAATCAACATTTAAATCCACAGACACAGAATTAGATTAGGTGCTAATGAGGCAACTGCAGCAGGTAGTACAGAACAATTGCCACCTGCCCCTATGCCAAATTTTGCGAGTCAAGCCAAGTACAGTGTGGACACCGGATTCCTGGAGGGAAGTGGTAAGAAACATTCTGTAGCCCCACAGTTTCTTTTGCAGGATTCATTTTTTGAGGCAGAACTACAATGATGGTGCCTGAGAGGGGAGAAAGAGGAATGTGTACTTGGCGCATCCTTGCTGGTAGATCAGTCAGGTCCATATATAAAGGGTAAGGTTGAAGGAAATGGCATCACCTTCTTAATTGATACTGGTGCTACCCGTTCTGCTGTTAGAACAGTAGACATCCCAAACCTACCCCTCTCGGGAGAAGCGATCCAAGTAGTGTTTTTTTTTTTAATAAACAAGTTAGGACCCCAATTACCGAACCAATGGAGGTATGTATTGGGATCTTTAGAGGAATGCACAAATTTGCTGTGTGTGACTCGAGTCCTGTAAACTTGCTGGGAAGGGATTTATTGTGCAAAATGAACTGCACAATATTTTGCACACCGGATGGTGTTGCAATTCAAACTCCTGATGAAGACGAAATATATAAAATCATGTTAGCTAAACAGGGAACCAAAGTGAATGACATGTTTTCCATGATGACACCAAATGAGTTACCAGACGAGGTCCAAACTACAATAAATTCTGATGTGTGGGATTTTACCCGAAAAGAAATAGTATTAATGGCAAATGTAGACCCAGTAAAAGTAACTGTAAAAGAAGGTGCCGTTTACCCAAATACCCGACAATACAAAATGAGCCCAGAAACTAAAGCTGGTGTTGCAGCAGAAATTGATCGGTTGGTTGAGCATGGCATTTTAAAGGAAATAATGAGTAGTCCTTGTAATTCACGTATAATTCGAATAAAGAAACCTAACAGAAAATATAGGGTGCTTCAAGATTTGAGGAAAATTGTCGTACCATGTTGTCTGATAGTGCCAAATCCAGCAGTAATCTTATATCAGATACCGCGGAATGAAAGGATGGTTCACTGAAATTGATTTAATGCATACCCTTTTCTCCTTTGCATTGCATCCTGATAGCCAATTTTTATTTTCATTCAAATTTGATGAGCATGTTTACCTTTGGAATCGTGTTCCACAAGGGTACACTAAAAGTCCTTCGATTTTTAACCAGATTCTGAAAAAGTGTCTTGAATCCTGGGTGTTGTCCAGACAATCAGTTTTGGTACAATACATTGATGACTTATTAGTCGCGTCAAAAACATGAAGTGATTGCGTTACCGATTCCATTGCATTACTAAATCATCTGGCTGAAGGTGGACATAAAGTGTCGCTATAAAAATTACAATTTTGCACAACTTCGGTTAAATATTTGGGACACCAAATAGAAAGAGGAGCCAGAAGAGTGATTTTGGAAAGAATAAAAATAATAAGACATATGCAGTTACCATAGACCCAGAAAGAAATAAGAATGTTTCTTGGAGTCGTAGGGTATTGCAGGCAGTGGATTGTGGGATTTGCAGTACTAGCCAAATGTTTGATACAAATGACCAAGAAACGAGCAAAAGATCCAGTAGAGTGGGATGATGAAAACATGACAGCTTTTGTAAAATTATGAAACTGTCTGTGTGAAGCACCTTCTCTAGGTGTGCCAGATTATTCAAACGAGTTTGCATTAGTTTGTGATGAGAGAGACATGGCCTTAATGCGACGTCCAGTGGCTTTTTTTCCGCTAAATTTGATCCAGTGGAATCTGCATTGGCAGGGTGTCTAAAAGCTGTGGTTTCAACGCGTATGAGTTTGGAACAAAGGGAATTCCTTGTAATTGGACACCCTGTAAAAGTGTATGTTCAACATTCAGTCGTAAATCTGTTGACAAGAACTCGAACTCAGCACCTTACTCCTCGTCGGCTGACTAAATACGAGCGAGTTATATTAGGGGCTGAGAATGTAACAATAGCCAGATGTACTGTCTTAAACCCAGCAACCCTGTTGCCAATCCATATTTTGAAGAGGTAAAAGATGAAGTTGATCATGAATGTCTCTATGTCACTGAATTAAGTACCAAACCTCGTCCAGACATACAGGAAGAACCCCTAGAGTATGCTTAACATGAGCTGTTGGTAGATGGCTCGTGTATGCGGCACGAAGAAGGAGGATTGAGTGCTGCTTATGCTGTGTGCACATTTGCCGTAATAGTCGAAGCATCCTATTTACCAGGAGTCAAGTCTGCACAAATAGACGAATTGATAACTTTAATTAAAGCTTGCAAAATTGGGAAAAATTGGAGAGTGACCATATACACTGACAGTCAGTATTTTTACGGGGTTGTGCATTACTTTGGCCAGCTCTGGATGCAAATGGATTACATGACTTCTTCAGGAACCCCTATTAAAAATGGAAATGTTGTAAAAGAATTCATTGAAGCAATTCAGTTGTCAAAAGAGGTGGCTGTGGTCAAGTATGCTGCTCACCAATCAGGAAATGATAAGGTGATAGCTGGTAACCGTTATGCTGACCAAGTTGCTCAACATTGTGCTAAATACAAAATAGCATTAAACAAGAAAATTGACATGTGGAATCAGCTGCCACCTTATGCTACTTGAGGGTGTAGGAACATGGGAAGAAGTGAGAGACAAGATGAAGCAGACATGAAGGAAAAGGAGGAATGTGAGAAAATAGGTTGTCAGTGGAGGGCTAATGATGGCGTTTGATTTACCTAGATGGAAGACCTGTGCAAGGTTCAGGAATGTCGCAGAGAGTCTTTTCCAGAGATGCTTAACTTGTCAACAAATGAATCCAGGCAGGAAAACTGAAGTCTGCACAGGAATAATTGGAAAAGCTGAGGGTCCATTTATAAGACTTCAGTTTGATTTCATTCAGTTACCTGCCTGTGGAGGATTGAAATATGTACTTGTCATTGTTTGTTTATTTTCAAAGTGGGTGAAGGCATACCTGACCCAAAGGAATGACAGCTTGACAGTGGCCAAACTCCTAATAAGGGAATTAATTCCTATATTTGGCTTTCCAGTCACTATTGAATCAGACAGAGGGTCTCATTTTATTAATGAAATAATTCAATTAATTTGTGAAGCATTTAAAATTGAACACAAATTGCACTGTGCATACCGCCCAGAAGCTTCTGGAGTGGTAGAACAATTGAATGCACAATTAAGTCAAGACTGGGAAAAGTGTGTGCATCCACCCCACTGGAGTGACCTGATGCTATACCTCTTGTCCTGATGGGACTCAGAAGTATCCCAGACAAAAATACAGGCTTGAGTCCCCATAAGATACTCATGGAAAGGGAAATGAGGCAAGCATGTATTCCAGGACACAAACTGTTGAATATATATGATGATTTGGTACTGGAGTATTGCAAAGAGTTTGCTGACCAAGTGTGTTCTATCTCTCACCAGGTTGGGGAAGACGCAGTTGCCAGGCAGCCAAATGAAGCGCATGATCTGAATCCCGGTCACTGAGTAGTAGTGAAAAATCACACTTGAGAATCGTGCCTAGCACCAAGGTGGGAAAAGCCACATCAGGTTATATTGGTTACAACAACAGCTGTAAAATGTGCAGGCTTTCCTAATTGGATTCATGCAAGCCATTCCAAAAGAGTGCCAGCACCTGACGAAGTAAATCCACAACAAGCTCAAGCAGTTGAGGCGGCTGATGGTTGTACAGTTGAAGGATAACAAGAAATAAATCCTGAAGTAGCTGAACAAGAACAACCTAGCACTAGTAAGGATGACTGGATCCCAGTAGTGAACATAACTGAAATTATTGTGCGAACAAGCAGTCAAACTTGATTAGAGAGACAGAACAAAAGTGGGAATGAGATAGGCACAGAAGAACACACTCATATTACAGAAAATAAAACTAACACCGAATATGAGGAGGACCAGATAAAGAAAGAGCAATATACTACGACAGAAGAAAATAGAAGCAACATCCACGAGTCTGAGGAGGGACAGATAGGCATTATCAGAATCAAGAAATTATAAGACCTGAGCAGCACCAGTTAGGTAAAGAAAAACAAGTTCAGGAGGAAGAAGGAGAACAAAGTAAAATCAAACAAACTCCTGAACAGGGTCAGAATAGAGAAGAAGAACGCATACAGGCAGAAACGGCTAAGGTATTAAGCCCTGGACAAGGTCAGATAGAGAGGAATTCAGAAGATGAAAATAATCAAGTTGTGCTACAAATCAAAGAAAACAAAATAACTCTTTAGGAAACTGAAAGCACAGTGCATGCTAAAAGACTCAGGAAAGGTGATAATTGGCCTAGTGTTATCAAGAATCTGAAATATAGCCTTAAGACAATAAGTGAAGAACCTGACCAAGTAAACAAAGTAACCAGTCAATCTGGACCGTCACCAGAAAAGCCAGGATGGAGAAGTCCATGATTGAAAAGACTGAATAACAAATTCAAAGGTCCTGAATGGATATATGTAATTCTTGAAGATTTAGAGAATCTGGAAATAAGTGGAGACAGTGATGAATAATGAAATGCTGATCGAATTGACGAAGTGAGACCAAACTGAGGAAAAAAAAATCCCCAGGTTGTACTCTGTACAAAAGTTAAAAAGAGGGGGAAATCTCCTTATTCTGAAATGGCTGAAAATAGAGCTGCTGGAAAACCTAAACAAAGCTGTATAAAAAGATGCTGTAGAATGTGTATATGTAGCACATTTTAGTACTTATAGTATGGTTAGCACTGACAATAACCATTCCCTATCTAATGACCGCAAATAAACAGAATTACACTAATGCACATGGAAAGGTAGCTAACATTAAGCAAGACAGAGTAGAATTAGAAGCACCAGATGAGACATGTGTATAAAAATGATACAGATGTAAATGTTTTTGCTAACCTGTTAGTACATTATGTAGAAACCATGAAAGTTAGTGATTGTTCTGTATGTATGAAATTCCTGACATATGTAGCAGAAGGAGTAACATATCATCATTTACCATTGACATATGGTATTTCATGTAGTATTTTAGCTAGTTTATTTTACAGAACTGGAAAGTTACAATATTATTATTCTAACATAGATGTGAATTTTTCTGAAGTTCCTTTGCGGAAAAGTATGAACCCTTAGCACTAGAGACTCACAATTCATGGGTGAATATTTTCTAACAATGAAAACAATGGATATAGGTGAAGCACATAAGCACAACCTAACCGGTAAGTTACATGAAGAAGAAAAGATATTTGTTAATTTAATAGAGAAAAGGAGACAGGATTTCCATAGAAGGGCTTCTGAACTGCAACCTCAGATACCTAAGTGGGCTGAGAAAGAAGACTTAACCCCTTCGATGCTGATGACGAGCTCAGCTCGTCATCAGCCACGGGTGGTGTGTGCTGATGACAAGCTAAGCTCGTCATGTAACGCAGTATTTTTAAAAATGCCGCACAGCGCAAAAATTGCCGCAGCAGCGATGCGGTTAATTGCAAGTGGCAGGACTCCTGCTGCTATGTTCCTGGACCTTGAAAAGAAAGGGAAAAATCTGTCTCCATAGGTTAAAAACATAATATAACAATGTATTTATTGGTTCCAGTAAATGTGAACACACTTTTCTGATACTAGGGGGATGGGTACTAAAAGGGGGTACAGATTCAGTATATATTGGAATTTATTATGTGTGTGGAGATAACGCTTATTTTAAGCTACCTGATCACTGGTATGGGAGTTGCTATTTCGAATAGTATTCTATAAAGTATATCATGTGAAAAGAATCACTGGAAGCAATGAAGAAAATAATGGACTATTACGCAAGAAAAGAGCTAGTTTTTCAGAAATTGTAGGAGATATATTTAGTGCATTGATACCTTCAGTGGGAGTAAATCTAAATACACAAAGAATGTGTCAATTATCAACAGTGGTGGATTGCTTATCGACAGACACTGCTGGAGAATTTTTAATTGATCAATACCGAACTGGTTGCGGTAAGATCTATGGTTTTGCAAAATCAACTTGCCCTTGATATATTATTAGCAAAGGAGGGCGGAGTCTGTAAAATGTTGAAGGCGCAACATTGTTGCACCTACATACCTGATAAAAGTGTTGAAATTGGGAGATATGTCAAAATATTACGAATTTAGAAGAAGACTTCAAACCACTGGAAGTTGACAGTGTATGGAAGAAACTAAAAAATAATATTTCTTCTATAGGTAGTTGGTTTTCTAATGTAGGAAGAAATATTATAGGTCAAATACTGATGCCAATAATGGGAATAACACTATTAGTCTTAACCATTATCGTTTCGTGTAAATGCTGTAGACAAATACAAGGGTATGGAGTGAATGAGAAGGGAAGGAAAAGAAAATATGATGAAACTCAGCTTGAAGAAATAAAGGGAGATATTTACAAGAGAATGAAGAGTTTTCAAAAGAGAAAAGGAAAGGCAAATCACAAAGTGATAGAAGAAATAGAGATGGGAAATTGCTAAAGTTGGCATCTGGTTTAGTAATTAGTGATGGCATAGAATGCCATCAAAGAAAGGATTGATGGAACAAGGTTTCATACGTAAGAAATTTGCTCGGAATCGATCCTCTCGAATAACATGTAATACTGTAACCAATATGTTTTGTGTATACTAATAATTGCATTACACATCCTTTTACATTATCTAAGGAAAGCTTATCAATGTGTTTTTACTAACCAGTAACTTGAGTGGTTTAATATGGCTGCCAAAAACGCGGGAATCTTCTGCGCATGCGCCTACTGCATCTACGTAGTATGACGTCTTTCGCTTTGGTGGGAAATCTTTGCAGCTGCGCAGTAGTGGTAAAAATGGCCGCTTTCAACCTCACATGCGAATGCACATGGATATGCTTAAACTAAACTTCACAAGTCCTACTAAACTGCTAGTGCAAAAGCTATAATATATTAAGGGAATTAGAATAGGAATACGTGGCATACAGTGCATTCATTTATTTTTATATTCTAACATGTGTTTCTTTGACTTTGTTATTAGTTCACATTTGAGACTAAAGGGTGACTGAAATCTCCATCTTGCCTAGTTTTGCCAAAGCGTGTTGGACTCTGTAAAACTTCAAACTCTGACATTGAAACTCTGACAAGTACAGTTGACCAGAAGACGAGCCTAGGAACACCACATCTTGACCCGGAGAGGAGAAGAAGTCAAATTTTGCATACAATGTATTAATCCTAATATGAAATGCGGCTGGGAAATAAAGCTTGGGAAAATAATTAAGGGAAGGGAACATAGAACAATAAGCTTAAGAAAATGACATTACAATAGTATGGCGCGATGACTTCTCCCCATCCCATTGTCCAATCAGAACTAAGGGATTCAGAAATATTGAAACTTTGGGGGGTGGTACATACACTGAGAAAAGTATAACTAAGGTAGGATCAGTCAGTTAGATTTTCAGACTTGTCACCGACCTGTCACCAACTCATCATTGCTGCAGAAGACGGCGGAGGCCACGGAGGTCAGAGACGCTGCTTAAGCACTCTGACAGAAGAACCGAGAAAGGAGACACGGAGAGAGAGAAGAGTCGGAGAGATTGCTGAGGGAGAAGAATCTGTCCATCCAGAAGGGGGAAGAATCAAGGAGAGTAGTACCAGAGAGGGGTGCAGCGCTGGTGCTGCACTCAGAAGAGGTTACCTGTCCTGTCCTGAACCTGTCCTGAACTGTTGGCTCCTGACTATTCGGGAGTCCCATTTCCAGCTCCTTGGCCAGGGGTTGGTCCTCACAGCATTCTAGGTAAATATAAAACTGTGTGGTATGATCTTGGACCGTTTTCCTTTTCCACCCTTCCCAGGTACCAACGTCATGAGATTTTACTGAGTCTTTATGTTTTACTTTGATAATTATTTCTTCTTGAAAGTTGATGCTTGACATGCATTGGTATTATATTCCCAAAATATTGCATAGATAAAGTTTTTAAAACTCTCTCGAGTCAGTGGTCATTCAAAAAAATAAAAGTACATTTAATTTCTACCTAATATGCTAACAACCTGATGTGTTGACCAGAGGAAATTGAGAAATAAGGTGATAAGGCTTGGGTAAGAAATAGTGTACATGTATAATTCACTATAAGTTAAAATTAAATCTTGATCAGCAGCGGTGATTGCCAGCTTATTGTAAAAATGTTTTATGGGCCCAGGTGAGTATGGGGTTTTTAGAATAACCCAAGCTGGTAATCTGGCTGCATCACATCAATGAACATAAAAATGAGAAGGAAAGAAACTAGAGGGAAAAACGGAAACCTAAAGGACTGGCCCACCAGTCATGGCACTGAATTGCACTAATTGTTTTGGTGGATTAGCACATGATTTGAAAAATGCAGTAACTCATGGGGCAATAGAGGCAATGTCTGAAGTGACCCATTGCTAAATGCTGGATGTTATCATGGATACATATTGTGTGCTTCAGCCATTGGTGCTTTTGCATTGGCTCTATCGTTCTGTGAGTGACAGTGTTTAGTTGATCTGAGTTTTTCCTTCTCGTTTTCTTATTTCCAATATATCATATTTTGAATATTTTATTATATGGGTCTGGCAGACAAGTAAGCTTGTCAGACCTTTCAAAGAGAGACTAGCAAGAAATAGGTTATCAACACCAAAACTGTTGCATACAATTTTCTACTTAACACGGTACAAGATCAATCTACCCTTGAAGGCTTATTGGATTTAGCATATGTGTTCCATAATACAGAAATGAGGAACATTGCTTCTGTTGTAACTTTTATAAAAACAGATCAAAAAAGTTGGATTTTGGTATAACTTTTCTCAGTGAAGCAACCAGGCCAATAGGCATTATTATTGACTTGTCATCATAACCAGCTTAGACATATGCTTTCCCACAAGGCAAACATTACTTCGCAGAATTAATATGTGAAAATTGCAATTATAAAAGCCATTTAGACGCTTTAGAAGGATTATCATATGCTAATTCTTCTACTCCATGGTTTATTTGTTCAGGTCAGCAACACCAAAACCCTTGCCACCATAGTAATTTGTAAGATTTCATTTAACAAATACCTGCCTGCAGGCTTTGACCACCACAATGTACTAACCATCCACTATTAAAAGCTTACTGTATTTAACACATGCTTTTCACAAGACGTAGGTCAGGCCTACTAACTTTCTCATAACGTTTAATAATAAACAGACCAAACCTATTTAATCTGGCATAACTTTTTCCAAAGCCAGTATCCATCATGCATACAAATATAAAATAACAAATGCATACAAAATTACAATTGGCCCTTGTGGACACAGAAACATAGAATTGTTCCCGTCTGGTGGGAGCAGATGTTGTCTTGTTAAGTTGAAAACTCAATTGTCCCACTGTAAGCATTTTGCACATGCAGGGACCCCCCAAAAAATGTTGTCTTAGCAAGTGGTTCTTCTATGCTTACTTGAAACAAGTAAGAAGAGTGTGAAGAAAACTTCCACATTAAAAGGAGTAGGCTTCATAATCACTTACATCCCTCAGTACCCTATAGCATCTTTTCAGTGGTATGTTAACTAATCATTGAGATACGCAAGTGTGATTATATGCGTTTTTGCAAACCAAAACCCACTTGCTTTTTAGTTCCAAACAAAAACTCATAAATGTGTCCATCAGGCCCCATTTGGAGCACCATGAAAGAGGCAGGAGCTGCTGGGCTTTAATTGTAGTGTTAAATTAATTTGCCACTGATGTCCCAGAGAATGTTCTAGTATTGCTCTACCAACTGTACAAAGTATAACCCCTTATGACCTTTACTCTAAGGGTAGCAGAGGCAAGCAGTCACAGGCTTCTTGGGGAGATAGTGTGGGGGTGCTTACGTTTTGAGCTCACCAATCCACCTTGTTAGAAAATGCTGTTTCTTGTGTGATCACTTGCATTTTGTTGCCAAATTGTATTCCTAGCATTAGACTCTGCACACTCAGCAATTCTGTTCAGTGCCCAGTGTATGTGCTCTTCCCCTGAACACATATACCAATTGGCTAATTCCTTATTGGCATAGCTACCTCCATTGTAAGGCCACGGTATATGGTGTAAATGTCACCTCGGGCTGCATCACTTATTGTGGCAATCACTAGTGTGACAAGCAAAACATGGCTTCAGCCCTACCAATGTAGGCTGACTGCTGCCGTTTAAACCTGCAGCCTGACTTTTCAAAATAACCCTTTTGACTGGGGAAAAACCTTCTTTTAAAATGTTCATAAATCCCACCTATGTAGGCCTTGCAGCTCACAACATAGGGTGGATCGTATCGTAAAATGAGACATGTCAGAATTCTATGCTATAATGTACCCAAAGTGGCATTCTTTAAAAAGCTATTTTACAGTGGAAGGGTCTAAAGTTCTGCTATCTCAAGTCTGGGACCAGCTAGAAAAATAACCACCACTATTTCTGATATTAATTAATTAAAAGTCTAATTTAATTGTGTATTTGGATTTTGAATAAATATTTAGGAAATTTAACTTTCAGAAAGTTAGCTTTTCACAGCCTGAAGCTCCTGGACACTAATTTGCATTATCCCTCCAGCAGCTGCTCACCTACTGCGATGTGAAAACTACTCTCAGACAATGGCATGCATGTTGGGAGGTGTTTTCGTTCCCCTTTCAGGATAACTAACGAAGGTGGGCACTGAACATCATTAACTCATAAGGGGACTACCCTTTTCCAAAGTAAATGTAAGGCGATACAGGGAAAAGGAAACTTTTGTCCTCTAGCCAAGCAAGCTTCAAACCCAGTGGGAGGGAAGCTACCCCCAGAACCAGTTTTGAATATCCGCAGAGAAGGGGACTGCTCATTGGCCATACATCTGGATTGGCATACAGGCTCTGCGCAAGGGAGACAGGGTTCATGCATTTTGGATTTGTAAGTAAGATGCACTGTGACATGGTTAACAATAGGGCAAAGAGGCACTGCTGTGTAGGGCTGCCCTTGGTAAATTTTATCCTATTGATGAGGGAGGAGGTAGGAGCCACTGCCACCCACTAGCTAGTGCTAACCATAAATATGGCACCCAAGCACCATCCTCAACATTCTTTGGACCTGTGAAAGAACAGACGATGGACTGCACCTGCTATTTGAGACCTGTGAGGAGACGTGGCAGACTGGACCTGCACATCCTTGTACGCTGGACAAATAAATGGAATGCAAGGGTTAATTGGCTGACCTCCTGTCACAAACTGGAAGAGGCCTTTTTCCTTAAGTACTCAGCTGACCAGTGCCAACTATAAGTGGACTGGACCCTGCTGGTGGCCTTTGCTGGAGTGAGTTATGACCACAAAGTGTTGTTCCGACGGTCCGAGTGGACAATAAACAACTCTGATGATCGAGATCAAATATCAAAGCCAGTACACCAAATGAGTGACTTTGCTGGGCTGAAGAAACAGTTTTCTCTCAAATTCAGCTTCTCCGTACTGGCAAATATATTTCAAAGGGCCCTCAGTGAGTAGGTATCTTGCCTTGTCAAACTCATCATTGACTACAGACTACAACCTTATCAAACTGGAAGATTCTGAGCTCTCAAAAAGAGAACACATGTAGAAATGTTAACTAGGCAAGGGTTCCAAAAGTATTAAGCTGACATAAGGACACCCCTAGGCACGAAATTAGAATACTCCTGTTCAGACCAGACACAATCTTTGGATAGAGGCTTGTCACAGCTGATGCAAGGGGGGTGTCTCTGCGCTGGAACATCCATAAAAGAGGCACAAAGAAGTGTGAGGTTTCTGCACCTGGCGGTCATCAGCCCAAATAAATGAGTATTCAGGGAAAGACAAAAGGACATGTTTCATCTTGAGACTTCCTCATCTTTCACAATGGAGTCTGCAATTCAACTCCTCACCCCTACCATCCACCGAACTGCATTATTCAGGAAGACAAATCAGCTGCCGCAAGCTAACCAAAATACTCATTGAAAATTTAAATGCAGCCCTGTTGCCACTCTCCTCACCAAAGTGACAGAGACTCCTCTCTCCAGCTTTAGGATGGTAAGCCATACACTTCCACTGTATGAAAGCACAGTCCTAACCCTCCATCTTGTGCTAGGCCTGGACGGGATCATCTAAAATGGATCCCACTGGTCTCCATTACTCTGAATCACTTCCACATATGTATGTGTGACACTGGCTACACACATAAGCATACTCAACATGCTCACTGGTATTTAGCTCATGTGTTGGCAAGCACCTAGAAGCAGAACTTTACACTGATGGGGCAGTAGGCCTCACTCGGAGTGGTACAGATAAAGATATCTATTAAAATGAATTCTCTTAACCATGGTATGCTACCACTCTATGTGGGACAGTAGTTCACAGTATCAGGGACAATTGTTCACTCCCAACAATGAGAGCATGCTTGGTGTGCTCCTCCAAATTTCAAAAGAGGTCCAGGGCATCTTTCAGTCGGACACAAGCCTAGTCATCTGCATGCATACTTAAATTAGGGTGATACCAGAGCCAAAAGAAATAAACATTGGCAAAGACAATAGGCCTCACCTATGCAACAGCTTCTGGCCTTGCCAATGTGTTTTAGCCATGTTATATACCAGCGTGGCTGCTGTTCTGCATTGCCAAACATTAGTGGCATAGAGGAGAGTGGTGTACAGTGTCTTCGAGTGGAGTAGCATTAAGTGGAGTCACGTAAAGTGGCGTACAGTGGAGTGGAGTAGAGTGGACAGGCGTAGAGTGTTGCAGAGTATTGTGGCCTAGAGTGCAGTGGCGTAGAGTGCAGTGGTGCAGGGTAGAGTGGCATAGGGTGCATTATCATGGAGTTCAGTCGCCTAGAGTAGAATGTTGCAGAGTGCAGCAGCATAGAGTGGTGTAACACAGAGTAGCTTGACGTAGAGTTCATTGGAATAGAATGCATTAGTGTAGAGTAGAGTGGAGTAGTGTTCAGTGGCGTGGAGTGCAGTGTTGCAGAATAGAGAGTCATAGAATGCAGTGTGCATTAGAGAAGAGTGGGGTTTTGTAGAGTGGTGCAGTAGAGTGAAGTGTCAGAGTGGAGTGTCGTGGAGTGCAGTGGCATAGAGTACAGTGGTGCAGTGTAGTACAGTGACAAAGTGTTTAGAGGTGATGAGTAGGGTACAGTGCAGTGACGTGGAGTGCTGCAGAGTAGAATAGACTTTTACGTTGTCTCGACATTGTCTTGACCCAAGTCGTGGTTCTTATACCACTTTCTTAGTATATGGTTTGGTCCCCCCGAGGCCCACTGTGTATTTTGTGCTATTTACTTGATTTCTATGTAAAGTATTGTGTGCATTGTACATATCTCTTGGTAAGAGATATATGTATGTTTTAGAGAGTATTATATAATAAGTATATATTGTTATAAATACCTTGTGTGGTTCTTTTTCACTTAATATATACATATAAGATTGCAATCTGGTAAAACAAGCTGCTTTTCCCTCCTTCTGGACTATGCCTGAAGGCTGCTTTCCATAGCTACCACTTAAAGAGGGTTCTAAGGTTGTCTAAGACTTCTTAAATCACTATAAGGGTTGTCTGGATTGGTGCAGGGTCCCCACTTACATAAGTGGACATCATATACCAGGTCAGCCTCTCATACTCATCTAAAGCACTCCAATACCTTTGGGTCGATTTCGCATTAAATTGAGAATATTACATAAACAAACAAACAGCAGGAGGGGGTTGGAAAATAAAAACACGGGAGAGACAAATAAAGATGCACTAATGTTATATATTCATCTGAGAGAACACCTCACTATAAAAACATGCATTGCACAGCTTTGATTTCAGTCAAAACTGCACCTCCCCTTTACCAATGCTCCTGTACTTTCTGTCACGTAAACTTAATAAGAGATGCATCTATTTCTGGAAACAGACGCAACAGCTCTCTTCTTGTGCCAGATGCTGGTCACAGCATCTGATTGAGAAAATACACCAAGAACAATAGCTGCCTGTGCTGTAATCCTCAGTGGGAGCTACATCCGTGTCTGTCTGCTTGCTAAATAAAAATTGCTGACTTCTCACCCGCCGTACAGCTAACTGGTTACCTAACTAACTTGGGCATGTCTCGGGGGTCACATGGTGCCTGTCGAGGTGTATTATGCTCGTGGCCTGAGAGATTAACTCCTGTTCGGTCTGCTGGGAGAAGAAGCAGCTCCTGCACCAGAGTGTGGAGAATCTATACTCTGCAGCCTTGGAGGGGAAAGTGGGAGAGTTCCAAACTGATGTGGTGCATGCATTAAAAGTCTTAAGCAGCACGCAAGCGATGTGCAGCCAAAACATAAAAGAAGTTCCACAAAAGTGGATAAATACGAGTACTTGGGCCAGAGAAAACTGCTAAGAGAAACACAAGGGTAGCAACAGGAAATATCATATTACAATCAACAGAAATGGAGGAAATATAAGTAGCAAGCACAAACATGAAGGAAAAGTAAGGGTGGGATGTAAGCCCCTTTTAAGATTTATATTACATACAAGAGATTTCACAAGCACAGCTCAGATTACCAGATATATACAGATCAGCATGGCACCCAGGGCAAGAGGACCCATGCTCGTACACCAAAAATGGTATAGTCCCATCCCAACAGCAGCAGAATATAAAGACATTGGCACTTAAAATGTACAATAGTTTTAATTCTAAGTGTAACATATTGCATTTATTCTTAGCCAAAACAGTTGTTGCTGATCCACTTTTCTAATAGAAAAGAGACTATAAGGCACATGCTCATACTTACAACGATAGTGTTTAAGAAATAAACTACTATGTGACAGATGTAATAAAACATGAGAAACGAAAACATGGGAAAAATTAATGGTGCCTCAACATCCCTACAGCCTTTATTTATATTAAAAAAGTGAAACAGAGGAAATTATTATAGGACCTGCAAAAACGTTGCTAACATCCATAAATATGATGTCTTGAATTAGCAGAAAAAAGGAAAATAAAGATGGCTGCCAAAAAAATTATGGGTAAAGAGTGGTGGAGGAGCACTGGTAGCTAGAACAAAATACAGCCTTCATTTTATAAAGTGAAACAGTGATGCGCAGAAACCGATATTGTTAAACACTATTATACGATTGAACTGGATTTTTGGTAAGACAGCAAATTAATAATGAACCATTCCAATAACTAAAAGGCAGTGCCACAGAGCACAAAGAAATAAGGAATCCATACTAATATAATAAAGAGAGAGCCCAAACCTTTGAGGCAGGTAATCTCAGGAACCACAGCACCAATCACAACACCCAATACAGCGTTGGAAAGGGCAGTTGCAGCAGAAGGACATAGGCTATGCAGACGCCCACCATATACATTTAAAAGGTAAAAGAACCGTGCCAGCAAAGTAGTCCCTTGTGGGCGTGTCTGCGTTGTGCTGTGGGCGTGTGCTGGGGGCGTGACAAACGCTGGGGTCGTGTGGTACGTTCCGCCCTTCATGCCATGTCTCCTATTGTGTGCTAATCCCACCCTGCTCCCTTTAAATACCCCTGCAACCCATAATCATAACCCACCCGTACTCCTTAAAATACCCCAGCACCCTTAAACACTAACCCATCTTATAAATATACCCTGTACCCCAAACCTAGCCCTAAACCCTAAAAATATCCATGTACCCCAAAACCCAAACTTAGCCCTGAACCCTATAAATACCCCTGTACCTCAAACCCTAAACCTACCCCTGAACACTAAAAATACCCCTGTACCCCAAAACCCAAACCTAGCCCTGAACCCTAAAAATACCACTGTACCCCAAAACCCAAACCTACCCATAAATGCTAAAATACCCCTGTACCCCAAAACCCAAACCCACCCCTGAACCCTAAAAATACCCCTGTACCCCAAACCCCAAACCTAGCCCTGAACCCTAAAAATAACCCTGTACCCCAAAACCCAAACCTACCCTGAACCCTAAAATACCCCTGTACCCCAAAACCCAAACCTAACCCTGAACCCTAAAAATACCCCTGTACCCCAAAACCCAAACCAAGCCCTGAACCCTTAAAATACCCCTGTACCCCAAAACCCAAACCTACCCCTGAACCCTAAAAATACCCCTATACCCCAAACCCAAACCTAGCCCTGAAGCCTAAAAATACCCCTGTACCCCAAAACCCATACCTAGCCCTAAACCCTAAAACTACCCCTGTACCCCATAACCCAAAACTATATCTGAACCTTTAAAATACCCCAAAACATATACCTCAGTACCCCAAAACATATACCCCTGTACCCATACTTACCTTATCCAAACATTTAAAAAAAACATACTTTTACCTTTCATGCATTTACAACGAATTTCGTTGTAAATGTATGTGTGGTAAAAGCAAATAAAATGTAATGCCATGCGTTATAATGGCATTGCGGAATCATGGTACTTTTGTAATGAAAGTATGCAGAGTGATGGTATGCAGAAAGAAAGTTGCGGAATAATGGGTGTTTACCCTCCCCCGGTAAGTACATTGGTGGCACGGCGGCCCACATCTCCAGCAACATACTCTTATTTTTTCACCACCCATTTGAAAAATGCACAGGTCTCTCTCATTGATGGCCAGCACCGACATACACTTTTAGACACACCTCCCGCCACAAGTTCTAGAATTGTGAACTTTAGAGCTGGGGAGCTACGTTCGAATCTCTGCATCAGCTCAACATCCTGTGATTCCAGGCAAATCGCTTTGTCTACCCGTGCCTACCACAAATGAATGTGTTCTTCTGTAATGTAAATTGTGCTCATGCCATGTTGTCGAGTTCGCACTATATAATATTGCAAGGAAAAATAAAGTAGGGAAACTCGAGTTCACACACTACTGAACGCGCACTCTTTAGTGCATCAGCAGTGCACTGTGAATACGAGCGTTTCACAGGCCTGTCACAGATAAGAAATGGTATCAAAACGAAATCCTACAAAACAATATACTACTGACCGGCAGCAATTCATACCCGGACAACGTCGGGACGGGCTGCTAGTATATTGATAAATAGAGATCATTTTTTGTTCTACAGGGCAGATTCCGAAGCACGGATTTATGATTCAAACATGAAAAAATGTATTGCCATTGGCAACTGCTGTAGTTTTCTCAGCCAACCCCTCTTTTGCATGTGCTAATAGCATTCATAATTGCAGAAATATATTATTATTACCTTTGTCTGACAATCAAGAATTTTAATTGGAACTCACTTCGATTGCGGTACTATTATTGTTGTTGTTGTTATTTTTAATTGCTATTATTATTATTCTGGGTCTTTTCTTGGGTTTACCTCAATGAAGATTTGCATACACAAAGCTCTGGTATGCGCCTTAATCTCCCCTAAGAGATTTTTGACACAGGGACGCAGAGATGAAACATAGATGCAATTGGGAAATGCTTCTTTAACGGTCACCCCAATTCGCCATTGAAAGACATTAATACACTAAAAGAAGCTATCCAGGATTCTAAGCAGTGAAGGGCTTGTACTGGATGTGCTGTGAGAGTGATGGATGTGGTAACTGAGTATATTGAGCTGCTGAGAAGAACTGTAGATTGAAAATCATCATAGCCATGTTTCCCAACACTTTTCCATTACATACACACTGTGACATTTTATAATGTAGACACTGGGCATTGATATCACAGTGGCAAGTTGAAGTTATAATAAAGGGATTGCTGAGCTATCTTCGAATGTAATTTTAGAATTGTGATAAAATTAGGCTGCTTGTTCAGTGCAGCAAGGTAGGAAATGTAGTGAAGAGGCCTGGAGGCCCTGAAAGGCTTCTGAACGTCATGTTGTGTGCTGCCACAAACACACTGGGCAATAGCTGTAACCGAGGTAAATTGGTAAATAGTGAGGACGCCTCTTATTAAATAGGGGATTTGACGATTAAATGGAGAGATGCTGAATGGTTCACACGGGGTTAGGGACATGAAGTGATAGATGGGGGTCACACACAAGGACAGATATGTAGAGATGAGAGAAAGCATCTACGCAATGAGTTAAAATGTGCATATGACACACACACAACGTGCAGCCTAAAGGTCAGAGAAATAGAAGGCAATGATCAAAGTGTACATCAAACCTATTACATCACAAGGATAGGTCAATTGTCACAATGTCGTGAGGGTGACCTTTTGCTAATCCTACTATTTTAGCCAACAGCGCTAAATATGTTAAAACCTTTAGGGATATATTTACTAATGTTTGCAGGGGCACCCATGTACCGCAATCCAATTTTGCACTTTACACGTTGGTCATTAAAAAGTGTAGTAAATAGCCACTAAGCTTCTTAGGGCATTGTGCTACACGAGTACCTGCACAAAACATTATATATTCCTCTCTGTTTCATTTCTAATGCTGTAACAATGGACATACAAATCCCAGCATGCTTGGTGCATTTGGAATAAATACAAAAAACAGGATTAGCTGAAAGTCACCCTCTAGACATGTAGTTAATAGATATGTTTTAATCAAAGACTTTTAAAAATAATGCATATATCAAACCGTCACTATTCCAAACACATTTTTAAAGGGCACCTACTTAAGAACGTTGCAAACTAAATGTTTTTAAAGGTTATTGTGATAGGAAAATTTTGACTGTAAATATGGAAAAAACCAAGGTCTTATGTTTTGGAAAGAGCAAGAAGAATTTTAATTGTTTTTTGGGTAATAACAAATTAGAGGCAGTTAAGGAGTATAGATATCTAGGCCTCTCGTTTGACAGTGCGCTAAATTGGCACACCCATTTGGAGGCACAAAGAGCCAAAGCTTTTTCATCCACATGTGGGTTGAAAAAGTTTAATAAAGAATATGGCGACATGACTCATAAACCAATGATAAAGGCATTCGGTGCAATGATCCCCCCCCAAGTATTGTATGGCGCAGAGGTGTTATACCTGAGCGGTAAACATGAGTGGGACCAGGAAGAGGGAAAAATCTTAAAAATGTTATTGTCCTTACCAAATTGTACTATGGTTCAAGCAATAAGAATGGAGTTAGGGCTAACTTCATGGACCGTACAATCTCAAATGGCCCTGGTAAGATTCTGGAAGCGCCAAGACCCAGGAGTGACACTAAAGGTCTCACAGTGGTGTAGGGATGAGATCCAAATAAGTAATCTTGCCTGGGCAAAGGATGTGAATAAAACCCTCCAGAAAGTAACTGGGTGCCTTAATGTGAAATTCTCTCAGGAAGTCTTGATAGCCGAGTTTACTAAGAAAACCCTTAGGGAACAAGGCCAGTCGCTCTGTAGGGCGCAGGACCAAGAATATATGACAGAGAGAAAATCGGTCCAGTGGTTAAAAAAGTCATGGGTTAATGATGGCTGGTTTCCGTATTTGGACATTCTGCCCAATCGAGTGCTGAGATCTGAAATTCTTAGGACTCGGGTTGGGATTAACCCATGGAAGATAGATGGAAAATTAAAATCTGCACTGATCGGCCCAGAAGGTAATTGTAACTGTGGACGCGGACTAAGACATGATATGGCACATATTTTACTTGATTGCTTATTTGTACAGAATATAAGGAAACTGTTTTTACGTCCGATATTTTTATCCCATAAGATAACTTCACGTGCCCAGGCGATATGTTTACTTACCGATATGCCCACGTCAGAATTTGCAATCGGACTGGGTTAATTTTTGAGGAGTTTAAAAGAATATGGAAAGGTGATTTTGAAAGAGGGGCACTGATTTTAAATTGTTTTAAAGTTTTATAAAATGAAAATATTCTTCTTATCCTTTTAGCGATCTTGAGATTTCTGTAAAATAGGGCGTATTGTATGTAGTGTTTCTGAGGGCGTCTCCCTCTTTTAATTTAATTTTAACAAGTATTGAATTTTACCTATTTAAGATGTAGTAGAATTCTGTCTGTCCGTACTTTTTGAGTCTAATTGTGTGTGTTCTGTACTGTTTAAAAGACCAAGGTCTAAATAAACAAGTTTCTCTCTCTCTCTCTCAGAGTTAAAATGTGCATATTCTGAAAAGAGGACACACACACAACGTGCAGCCTAAAGGTCAGAGAAATAAAAGGCAATGATCAAAGTGTACATTAAACCTATTACATCACAAGGATAGGTCAATTGTCACAATGTCGTGAGGGTGACCTTTTGCTAATCCTACTATTTTAGCCAACAGCGCTAAATATGTTAAAACCTTTAGGGATATATTTACTAATGTTTGCAGGGGCACCCACGTACCGCAATCCAATTTTGTACTTTACACGTTGGTCATTAAAAAGTGTAGTAAATAGCCACTAAGCTTCTTAGGGCATTGTGCTACACGAGTACCTGCACAAAACATTATATATTCCTCTCTGTTTCATTTCTAGTGTTGTAACAATGGACATACAAATCCCAGCATGCTTGGTGCATTTGGAATAAAAAAAAACAGGATTAGCTGAAAGTCACCCTCTGGACATATAGTTAATAGATATGTTTTAATCAAAGACTTTTAAAAATAATGCATACATCAAACCATCACTATTCCAAACACATTTTTAAAGGGCACCTACTTAAGAACGTTGCACATATTTTTTTTTCTTTTCCATTTGTTTAGAATAAGGATAGCTTCTCTTGTGATGTTACAGTGAAGCAGGAAATATAAGGAAAGGGGCATCAAAAGGAAGTGACATGACCCTGACAGATGCACAATGTGCAGACGTGAAACTGAACTGTCTTGGGTGGGGGTAGTAAAGGGGACCTGTACTTTCTTTTTGTGCACGTTGATGGAATTACTTATCCCATATGCTCTTACATTGCTACCCTAACCTACACTTCTCAACAAGTACTGGAAATATGTACTACTTTGAATAGTGCATTAAATAGGGTTTGATAAACCATTCCGTGAGTGACTGTGTTCCCTGCACGAGCTTTGTGAAAAGCAAAAACAAATAATAATTTCTCAAAGTGCGTGGAGCATGTATAAATAAATGCACATTCTATCAAGATAACTGTGATCCAGACTAGGCTAATCACCTATCTAAAAGTACATGAAAATATGTATAAAATGCTAAATGCCATACACCTTTTTTAAAGAACGATAATTAACTTGAAAAACAGAAGTAGAAGGAAAGTTCTAGGTGAACTTTATTTCTTACTAATAGCAGAGCAGATCATTGCCTCTAACTGACATGGAGACAGCTGTGAATACTGAAATATGAGACTGACTATCAAATATTTCTTTCATGGATAATGCTAATGATATAATAATGATAATACATGTTTATTGTTTAGTTAGTTAAAACCTTAACAATGTGTCACACGAAACAAAATCATCAGTAAAATATCCTCATTTTGGAAACGTAAAAGCTTTACATTCTCAGTTATTGTTATAGTGGGATATGGAGCATACAGTAAGCACTTGCTGGTACATAAACATCACCGTTTCGCAACTCAGTTAAGAGTTGCTTTTCTGGCCTAGTTTATTTATTTATTTATTTATTTATTTATTATAAAGTTTTGTATAGCGCGAACAAGACCTGTGGGTATCAGAGCGCTTCACATAAAGAGCAGGTTACAGATTAACAATATAGTCACTCTAATAACAACACACTGATATGAGGTAGTTAATTATAAGGCTTTGGGTGCATATAGATATATATCCTTTCCGAATGTGCATTATGCATTAAGAGGTAGGTTAAGACTTAACTTATATCATATTCCATTTACGCAAACATATAAAAGGTAGAGGATTATATGGCTTTAGGAAGTGAGATAAATATATAAGTGAGATAAATATATAAGTTCACGTTTACATGAGGTAGCATTTTGTATACAGCTTAGTCTCAGTAGAGTCGCCGGTCTCATATCGTCTCAAATGTTCAGTAGTAGGGCTGTAAGGTTACAAGCGTTTTCCACTTAAATATCGAAGATAACAAATTCTTAATGTATCATAGATTTCTCAGCCTGCTTTGGAACTAGAGTTTCTTTTTTCAGTGCAAGACCGTGAAAGTCAAGACATGTTATCAATTGACAGTTCATGTGAGGATCAGACGGGTCCAGCCCTGCTTTTATGGCTGCTCTGCATGTCCTTCTTCTTCTGGTGTTAAACACGTTTCTTAATAAAGTGGCACGAGCTGTGCAAAGTTTGGGGCAGGTGCAAATTAAGTGGATAAGATTATCTTGCTTACTACCGCAGTCGGTATAGTGCTGGCCCTTTGAGGACCCAAGTTGACTGGTCTGCGATCAATGGGAATTTTCCAAAATGAAGAGCCATCAGTTGTCTTTTGCGATACATCGAAAATGAAATTCTTAGATGAGGTGCCGTTGCAAGGATCTTATAATTTTTGATCACCATCCAGGCGTGCGTTCTCTCACTGCAGGTGTTTTTGTCAAATAACAAGGAGTGACATTTTTCAGATTTGTTTATGACTTGCTTAAAGGTTGAATAAGTCAGATTATTATTCCAAAACTCGCCTGTGCAAGTAGTTATTAGTGCTTTTTGAAGATACTGGTGGTATGGTGATTTTTTATTGTTGTCTAATTCCTACCAGAGGGCCTTGTTCAGTGTAGAGTTAGCTACGTTCTGCTTCAGACGATACCAGAGCTTAATAGTTGCATACATGCTCCCTATTGTTTCTTTTATTCAGCCAATTTCAAATCTTAATTGTGCTGGGGAAGCGGATTGATGTATCTGGAAAACCGTTTTTGTATGTTGAGAATAGTATTTTGTTCAGTAGTTCGGAATCTTTGCCCTGCAGCGCAATACTGCCATATGTTATTGTTGAGAGCCTTTTAGCCGATATCACCGCATGCAAAGGTTTGTACCATGGTCCCCTCAGTTGTCTTGCCAGGGTCCTGAAGGCGAACGTTAACTCACTAGTTCTCTGTAACATGTAGATTTTCTGCTCTCTGCAGTTTAGTCTGTTATCCATGGTGCCCCCCCGCCCCCCCTCCGGCAAGTTCCTCAAAATGGGTATAGCACCTGGATGGCTTCACAGTATATGTTTTCATAAATGCTACTTACTGTTTCTTAAATGCAAATAGTATTGGTAGAAAATTGATTTTGTTCCAGGCACATGTTTTTGGCACCATGGCACTTGGTACCATTAGGCTGAATGTACTGAATTACAAAACAAACTAGGGGTCTAGGGCAGAAAGTGACAAACTGTGAGCCTCATTTACAATTTTTTCCCAAAAGGGCAGTGCCAAAAGCCTTCCTGCTGTGCTGGCTTATGGCAAAAGGAAAATGCAGGAATGTATCAGATACGGAGCATTCCTATCTTCTTTCCTTGCACTAGCGCTCAATTGACTGCCATGTGACAACACAGGCACCGTTGCAACATGTGGCAAGGTTGCCTGTGTAGTAGGGATGGTTGTTTTTGAGCAGGAAGGGACACCTTCCTGCAAAGAAATAATAAATGGAGGTGATTTCCTCTTTCTAAGTGTATTACAGAATGCAGCACACATAGAAAGAGGAAAACAAGAGGAGAAACAATGTTATTTGTCCTTATTGTGCCTCCCCCATGCCACCCTCAGGGAGGCGTAGGCTTCTGACACATTCTCAGGTTTGCAGCTTGTTGTAAATCCTGGAATCTGTCAAATGCTATGGGTGTTACGTTGAAGAGTGGCGGGCGGGGGGGGGGGGGGAGTCTGCGGGGCGGACAACAAATAAAATACAGAAGTATTTTTTTTTACTTACCTGTAGCCAGCAATATTGCTCTCTTTTCTCCCGTGTACTGTAAACATGGGCTCCCAGACTCCCCTACTGCTAACCCTGACACTGTTCTCATTCAGAAGAGCAGTGTTAGGATTGGCCTGAGCACCCTAAATCTACACTCCCAGTGAGACTGGGAGCCTGTGCCTGGTTGTCTTAAACTCAGCAACGCAACTCGGGGTGGAGACAGTTTTAGTGCGCATGTTGCTTTGGCCATCCTGAGATGGCTGGACAAACCCACATGAATACTGATACTAGTGCATACCACTCCCCCTCCAGTGACTGTCATCTCCCTGGACCCGCGACCAAACACTCAGCTGAGAAAGGAAAAATTAAATATTAAAACATGCTCATTATCATTGTATTTTTCCTTTCCTACCGTTTTGAGGCAGCTGGCAAGGGGGAGCGACACTCCTCTGCCACAGTGGTGGAGCCGCCGCTGATGTTAAGTGGGAACATCCACCATGATGCCAATGGCATGGCCCCCCATTGTAGTGTGAGGCAATGCAGCAACTTGCGCTGCATTTCCTCACTCCATGTCTAGAAGGCCATTAAAAGCCTTGCAGGTTGGCTTTACAAGGCCTTGTAGATATGGCTAAGCCCTGTGTGCCACTGTAATGTCACAAAAAGTGACTTTCCGGTGGCACACAGCGCTTGTATATAACCTCAAGTATCACATACTTAGCATCTGCAAAAGAAACCTTCTATCAACGTGCATCATGGTGTGGAGCACATCAGTGTAAGCATAGTGTGTTTATTATGTTTTATGCAAATTCTTGCTTCAAAATGAAAATTAAATTTGCTCTGGGATTTCTGGAACCTAAATAATGTTAGAAAACAACTGGCTACCTGTGCAGATCTACCCCGTGATTAGAAAACGATTTGATGCAAACTGCATTTGAGAATTTAAAATTGGAAAACATATGGACCCTCATTATGAATGGCCTCTCATTTCAAGTGGGTCAGGTAACAGCAGTTAACAACGCCATCAGAATTATGATATCCATGAAGCCACAGTGGATGTCCTTACTTTTATGTGGATAGTTTGGCTGCTATTGGATGTGCCATGGGAATCAGAACAAAATTACAGAATTACCTGTAATTACTCATTTCTTAGATGATCCTCATGATCCAACTCACATTAGGCTCTAGTTTTGCCAGCCCTGCCCCAAAGTTACTGGTACCCCAATATCACTAACTTGAGAGGTGGGAAAATACTGCCCATTTTCTGTGCTGCTCTTAATGAGGGTCTAGCAAAAAGAAGAATGGCTTTACTGCATACATTTTAACCTTTGAGTGACTGAGCCTAAAGATGCCTCCGAAACCAGAAGAAAGAAATATTATTTCCAGTGTTAAATGCACAAGACTATAAGATATATATATATATATATATATATATATATATATATATATATATATATATATATATATATATATATATATATATATATATATATATATATATATATATATATATATAGACACATTACCTACTGGCGGTCGCCAGTAGGTAGTTATAGTTAGGATTTTTTTCAATGTTAAATCTCAAAATTCTATTTGGAATAACTTTGGCACCGGTTGACGAATCTGCCTGAAAATTTCCTGAAAATGGCCTCGTCGAGCTCTGGTCCTTCCTTGAAAGTTTGGGGGGGAGACGTCAAGCGGGGGCCGAGATAAAAGGGGGGTCCCAAAACGCGTTTTCCCCATGTTAATTTCCATAGGGCGGTCGATTTCACTTTTAGCCCGAACGGCTGAATGGATTTCCACCAAACTTGGCAAAATTGTAGGGACTGGTAGCCCGATGTGCCTTTGCTATGTCTCAAGATATGTGCTCCAGTGGATTTTGAGTAATTTAGGTTCAAAAAAATATATATATCTATAGGCGCTCTCCGGTGCGCGCACCGGAGAGCGCTCCAGTCCGGAGCGGCCGCCATCTTGTGTCTCGGTAGGATCGAGACACGAGAGGTGGGCAAAACAAAGAGGGAAATGACCATAAGGGGGCAGGGTAGACGCCCCCTTGACCACCTAGGTTTGATGTGGGGGCTATAAAAGGGCCCCGCAGGGCATTTAAAATATATATATTTTTTTCGTTTTGCGCGGGGGAAGCGCCCGGTACGCGCACCAGGTAGCGCACCGGGGAGCGTAAAATGAGGGAAAAAGATGACAGAGTTTTAAAAAAATGAAGTTTTTATTTAGAAATTGGAGGTAGTTCTAAAAAGAACTTTTTTTTTTTCTTCTTTTTGTTGTTTTATATTTTTTTTGTGTTTTTTGAACTTTTTTTGGCTTTTCAAAACAGTTTTATATTTTTTTTGTATTTTTTTAGGGGGAGAAACAAAAAAAGGGAATTGAAACTGACTCAACTGGAGCAAAAAAATAAAAAAAACCAAAAATTACTTCTTTTTGGGGCACTTGTGATTATCACCTGCAAGGACGATGAGCTTAACGCTTTTTTCACCATAGGCGATAAGCTTGCCACATGCAGAACAAGTGATTTTAAAATCAGCAAATCTTGGCTGAATGCAAGGCATCATCTCGGATGTTTCTGGTCCCGATGAAGTGGGTTGGTTTGTTTGGGAGGTGGTCCTTGACGACTGGGGGTGGTTACTGGCCAGTTCCCTGAACTCAGCACGAGAGTAGTTGTTTGGGTGCTTTCTGGTCATATGACGAATCATGGTATAGTTACCAAATGAATATTTTTTGTTTGGGTTGCCCCGTGAAAGTTCATCATTGCAGATTAGGCAAGTTACCTTGGGCGCATTCACTTTTTTCTTGCCCTCTGGGATTGAAAAAAACTCCCATACAATGTGTGGCTTGGGTTTGTATGGGGTATTTTCTTCAGGCAGCCATCTTCTCCTCCCCTCCTCCTCTTCCTCTTCCTCCTCCTCCTGTTCTTGACCACCAATATAATCTTGAGGTGGTCCTCTTGGTGGTTGTGGTGGTGGTGGTGGGGCAGATGCACCAGCTGCTGCTGCTACTGAAGCCATTATTAATATCAAAAAGGTACAGAGATGTACAAACAGGTCTTCCTCAGTCAAAGGACAAAGTCAGAATAAGGAAAAAAGGTGGGGTCTTTCATCATTTAGAAAAAAAACTGTCCTGAACCAATGAGAAGTGTTATTTTCAGGTCACAAGACCAGGGGCTTCATCATTATGAAACTAAAACTGTTATGAACCAATGAAAAGTGTTATTTTCAGGTCACATGACCCGACGCGCTTACGCTACGCGCCCCGGGGCGCGCCCGGGGGCGCTTCGGGTCGCGTAGCGTAAGCGCGTCGGATGTTTACGTTGCGCGATCGTATTCGCTCGAGTACTTCCGGGTGCGCTTACGCCGTGCGTATCACGCGGACGCGGCTACGCGATACGTCATGATCATGTTTTCGTTCGCGATATTGGCGCTTACGGGACGCTCCTCGGAGCGCGCCCGGGGGCGCTTTATAAAAGTACGCTTTTCGGGGCGCTCCCCGGGAAGCGCATCGGGAGCGCTCCAAAGCAAAAAATAAAAAAATTAAAAATGGGAAAAATTGTAGGGACTGGTAGCCCTATTCTTAAGTGGTTTTTACGAAAATTAACTTTGATAAAATATATATTGTGCTACATTGGGCTATATATATATGCCAAAATGCCAAAATGTAACCCAAATGTAGTCCAATGTAGCCCAATGTAGCCCAAAGATGGCCACCAGAGACCAAAAAATGTAAATGTAGCCCAAATTTCAACTAGATGTAGCCCAACTGTAGCCCAATGACAGAATGTACCAGAGTGTTCTAAAGAACAACTAGAGTGCTAACAGTCTTATTTATAAAGTGAGACTTATAGTTAGGAATTAGCATTAAAAAAACCTATGAAATTCACTGAAAAAACCATAGGTTTCACACCAGTTATAGTTAGGAATTAGCATTTAAAAAACCTATGAAATTCACTGAAAAAACCATAGGTTTCACACCGGTTATAGTTAGGAATTAGCATTTGAAAAACCTATTAAATTCACTGAAAAAAACATAGGTTTCACACCAGTTATAGTTAGCTGGAAATTTTACTGATATAAAACCATTGAAATTCCCACGTTATAGTTAGTTGGACTCACTATAACTTGCGCGTGCAATGCACTGCTGATGACATCACATATTACATCACTCATGACATGGTCAGTGACATCACTCATGACATCACTGATGATACCATCCTTGTAACACAGTGACAGACCTCCTTTCACTGTAAAGTAACCTTTGAAACACATATTCAAAAATAGAAACTAACATTAACAAAAAAGTGGATATACCCATACCAGTTACAACAACCAATTCAGTAATTTCACCATCTATATACAAATTCACACATTCACCAACAGTTTTATGTATTCACTCATACATATACTCACTCATCATATGTAGTGATACCCCTATTCATTCTGTTACACACTGACAGTCATCAAAAACTTACTCATACATATACTCACACATGCAAATAAACTAATAAACATCCATTTATTTGCATATACAACTATACACACATTAGCACATTACTTCTAAGGAAACTTACACATACTTACTCTCTTAAACAATCACTTATAGAAACACATACTTATTTAAACAGGAACTCTTTCAATCTCTCACTCTCACATATACTTACTTATATACATCAATTCTCATATATACAAGATTAAAACATATGTAGTTACTCATAAAGACACTAGTGAGAGAGGCATTCACTCTCTAACACACACATATACACACTCATCCACCCATACAATCCTACACAAATGCTGTCTTCAAAACACATACAAACAGTGAGTCAGTCATTGATGCATCTATATGCTAAGTAACAGCCCCACCAAACCATACAGACACTCATACTGATACTAAAAAAACATCTAATAACCCATATACACACACATGTAGCTACTCACCAACCCATGCAGCCACTTATACACAAAGTAAAACACTGATACATATATTTAAATATTTAAACATTACTCGCTAATATATGTATTCACTAAGATACACTTAATAAGCCAGTTAACCAATCAATTTTTTTTAAAAAAACATCCATTTAGACACTTATTTAAACATTTATTCTTCCATCGATCTTAACATATACATATATAAAATATATTTATTTTTCAGAAAGACACACATTCACTGGACGATGTCATCAGTGATGTCATTTGAGATGTCATCAGTGATGTCATGAGTGATGTCACTGACCATGTCATGAGTGATGTAATATGTGATGTCATCAGCAGTGCATTGCACGCGCAAGTTATAGTGAGTCCAACTAACTATAACGTGGGAATTTCAATGGTTTTATATCAGTAAAATTTCCAGCTAACTATAACTGGTGTGAAACCTATGTTTTTTTCAGTGAATATATATATATATATATATTCACTGAAAAAACCATAGGTTTCACACCAGTTATAGTTAGGAATTAGCATTTAAAAAACCTATTAAATTCACTGACAAAACCATAGATTTCACACCATTTATAGTTAGCTGGAAATTTTACTGACATAAAACCATTGAAATTCCCACGTTATAGTTAGTTGGACTCACTATAACTTGCGCGCCTGTAATGCACTGCTGATGACGTCACATATTACATCACTCATGACATGGTCAGTGACATCACTCATGACATCACTGATGACACCATCCTTGTGACAGAGTGACAGACCTAATTTCAGTGTAATGTAACGCTTGAAACACATATTCAAAAATAGAAACAAACATTTTCAAAAAAATGGAGATACCCAAACCAGTAACAACAACCAATTCAGTAATTCCACCATCTATATACACATCCACTCATTCACCAACAGTTCTATATAGTCACTCATATATATACTCACTCATCATATGTAGTGATACACCTATACATCCTGTTACACATCAGCAGTCATCCAAAAGTTACTCACACACATACTCACACATGCAAATAAACTATTGAACATCCATTTATTTGCATATACATTTATACACACACTACCACCTTACTTCTAAGGAAACTTACCCATACTTACTCTCTTAAACAATCACTTATAGAAACACATACTTATTTAAACAGGAACTTCTACAATCTCTCACTATATATACTATACTCACTTATATACATCAATACTCACATATACTAGATTAAAACATATGTCGTTACTAATGAAGACACTAGTGAGACAGTCATTCACTCACTAACACACACATATACACACTCATCCACCCATACAGTCCTGCACATATGCTGTCTTCAAAACACATACAAACAGTGAGTCAGTCACCAACCCCTGCAGCCACTTATACACAAAGAGAAACACTGATACAAACATTTAAATATTTAAACAATACTCGCTAATATATGTATTCACTAAGATACGCCAGTTACCCAACCAATTTTTTTTTTTAAAAACATCCATTTACACACTTATTTAAACATTTATTCTTCCATCGACCTTTACAAATACATATATAAAACAAATTTATTTTTCAGAAAGACACACATTCACTGGATGGTGTCATCAGTGATGTCATGAGTGATGTCACTGACCATGTCATGAGTGATGTAATATGTGACGTCATCAGCAGTGCATTACAGGCGCGCAAGTTATAGTGAGTCCAACTAACTATAACGTGGGAATTTCAATGGTTTTATGTCAGTAAAATTTCCAGCTAACTATAAATGGTGTGAAATCTATGGTTTTGTCAGTGAATTTAATAGGTTTTTTAAATGCTAATTCCTAACTATAACTGGTGTGAAACCTATGGTTTTTTCAGTGAATTTCAAAGGTTTTTTAAATGCTAATTCCTAACTATAACTGGTGTGAAACCTATGGTTTTTTCAGTGAATTTCAAAGGTTTTTTTAATGCTAATTCCTAACTATATAAGACCTGAAAGCCCACCAGGAATCTCCAGTATGCGCCAGGGGACTGCATTGCAGAGAGGTGTAATGAAGCCACAACCCTTTTTACACCTCTCTGCAACGCAGCCCCCGTGCATGTTTGAAGAGGGGGAACTAATTCCCCTTGCATACTGGGGGCCCCTGGGGGCCAATTAGCCCACCTGGAACCTCCAGTATGCGCCAGGGGCTGCATTGCAGAGGTGTAATGAGACTATGCCCCTTGTTACACCTCTCTGCAACGCAGCCCACTGCCGCGTTTGCAGAGGGGGAACTAATTCCCCTTGCATACTGGGGGTCCCTGGGGTCAACTGGTCCACCAGGAGCCTCCAGTATGCGCGAGGGAGCTGCATTGCAGAGAAGTGTAATGAGGCCACACCCTTGTTACACCTCTCTGCAATGCAGGCCACTGGCGCGTTTGTAGAGGGGGGACTAATTCCCCTTGCATACTGGGGGTCCCTGGATCATATCTGCCCAAACACCGATATTCCGAACGATTGTAAATTACTTTTACTACTCTCTACTACTCACTCTACTATTCACTCTACTACTCTCTACTACTCACTCTCTGCTACTCTCTCTACTGCTCTCTACTACTCTCTACTACTCACTCTCTACTCTCTATTACTCACTCTCTACTCTCTACCTCTCTACCTCTCTCTTCTTCTCTCTCTACTAATCTCTACCTCTCTACCGCTACCTCTCTACCTCTCTACCTCTATACCTCTACCTCTCTACCTCTCTCTACACGCACACATATACACATATATGCATATATATATATATGCATATGCATTTATATATATGTATGTGTATGTATAAAAAAAACAACAAAACATTTTTTTTTTAAACAGCTACTTTTAAAACTGTCATTCTTTTTCCCCATGGTACGCTCCCCGGTACGCTTACCGGTGCGCGTACCGGGCGCTCACCCCGTGAAAATCAAAAAAAATTTTTATTTTTTTTTTGCTCCGCGGGGCCCTTTTATGGCCCCCACATCAAACCTAGGGGGTCAAGGGGGGTCTACTCTGCCCCCTTATGGTCATTTCCCTCTTTGTTTTGGCCACCTCTCGTGTCTCGATCCTACCGAGACACAAGATGGCGGCCGCTCCGGACTGTTTAGAATGTTTACAGACACCCCAGAGCCAATCAGCTTTCTGCGCGCAAGTCGCGGTAAGCGCCCGGTGCGCGTACCGGTGCGCGTACCGGAGCGCGGCTATAGATATATATATTTTTTTGAACCTTAATTACTCAAAATCCACTGGAGCACATATCTTGAGACATAGCAAAGGCACATCGGGCTACCAGTCCCTACAATTTTGCCAAGTTTGGTGGAAATCCATTCAGCCGTTCGGGCTAAAAGTGAAATCGACCGCCCTATGGAAATTAACATGGGGAAAACGCGTTTTGGGACCCCCCTTTTATCTCGGCCCCCGCTTGACGAATCCCCCCCAAACTTTCAGGGAAGGACCGGAACGCCGCGAGGCCATTTTGAGGAAATTTTGAGGCAGATTCGTCAACCGGCGCCAAAGTTATTCCAAATAGAATTTTGAGATTTAACATTGAAAAAAATCCTAACTATAACTACCTACTGGCGACCGCCAGTAGGTAATATATATATATATATATATACATTTTGTTTTATTTTATTTACATGTTATGTGAAGTGCTCCATTATGAGGAGACTCTTTCAGTACAATGTCATGTTCCCTCTAAAATGACAATGGCGACATGATAAGGCTTCTGATTTCTAGATCTCTCGTAGAACATTCTGATGTGTTGCCCTCATGAAAGCAGATCATTCAGCCAAATGTATCTAAATCAAGCTTGTTTTTCCCAACCAGGCTTAATTTTATCTGTGCAATGAACCACTTGCATGAATATTAACAGCAAAACTGGTGCATTAGAAAGGTTCTACATTAAGAGCATTGTGGCCTAAGCTCACCTCATGTAAACTCTTCTATTACCCACCAGTGTCTGGTTGTCACTGCTCACCAGTGCCAGTTTCTTTTCGTGCTCACTGGGGCCAAATCCAGAAAATATGTGTGGCAAGTTAGTCTTTTACTCTGGTCACCTCAGATTTGTCACCTTTTCCAGACCCTATTTTCTCTGGAATTAGTACTCTTTGCCCAGTGACACTGCTAATCAGTACTCACAGTTCATGCGCTCTGGTAGTAAAATGGTATTGGTAAATTTGGTTTCACCCAAATGGCCTATTAACAGTCCTGTACTATTACAGGTAGTGCAGAAAATTAACCTGTGGCATGGAAGTTAACTGTCTTATGCGGGCTGCACTGTTTATTTACAACACCCACATTTATGACAAACAAGCACACCTGCCAGGAGCACCACTACGCTCTAGCTGGTCTGCAGTTTTATGGCAATTCAGTGACTGATCTCAAGGAAAAGTGCAGTTGATATATCGGAAATGTTTGTTTTTATATTTTCACAAGTCACGCGTAAAGAGTGTTTTATCGGTCCATTTGACAGAATGCTAATATATAACAAGAATTGGCATAGCCAATAGGTCTCACCTTTGGGACCTCATAAGTGTTTAGCCAAAGAAAATGGCTTTGCCACTGTCTTTACGCAATATTGTAGAGCAGTGTGGCTGCTGTGAAGCACGTTGAAAGTTATAATAAAAAAGTGTTATAAACATTTTTGTTACCATATATATAACAAAGAAGGCATTATGAACAACTGAACGACCCTATTAAAACTGAACATAAAAAATGTCTTCTCATTTTTTTGTCCCTGCATTAGTGGCAACATCTTCCTGCCTGTTCTATTGCTTGTTTGAGATAGCTTCTTTTTTGTTAGAGGGGGATATAAACAATGGGAGGGTGGAGGTTTAACAAATAGTAGCTTAATTACAACACGAGCAGCGGATTTGAGTGATGCTCAGGTGGTGTGAGTTGGTGGTGTGCTCATGCAGAGGTGATGCTGAATGATACTCAGGTGGTGCTGAGTGATGCTGAGGTGGTGGTGTGCTGTGTGGAAATGATGCTCAGGTGATGCTCAGTGATATCAAGGTGGTGCTGAACAATGCTGAGGTGGTACTGATGTAAAATATAAAACAACAAATATGAAAATTGCCGACACCATCTTGCTTAGCGAAGGCCTCTGAGAGCGCGTAAGCAGCAACCATTTTAGATATCGCAGCCATTTCATTCACTGCTAGTCACCTATGATTAACCTTACCTCGCAATCATCCCCAGCACCCTGACTAAGCATGACCAAACGTACTGGGGTTATAAAACCTTGTCCTCAGGACAAAGCAGTGGAGCCACTTCCCGCCCTAAACCCATTTGTCCTTTTATCCTCCACACATGAGCAAGGCCTCTTGATAACCTCCCTGACTGCACCTGGCTGCTCAATCCGGTCTCAGGCACTATCCGACCCCTGCAGACATAGTGTATTGCCCCCACATGGCAGGACTTGTAGCACTAACAAAGAAGTCTGATTTAATCAATAGCACGAACCCTCAGATCTGACTGATCCCACACACTTTTAGATCCTGTCGGAATGTCCAGCTGCAAGATAGCAATCATCTGTTAGATTTGGGAGGGGGAACGACAGCTGCTGGGTCTGTGTGGGAACCTGCTGGAGGCAGGAATTCCAAGGATGTTTGACCACCAATAAACTGACTAAAATGTGTATAAAATAACTGAGCAGCGCAGAAGTTGTTAGAGCACCTCCTGACGATAGCCCCGGTGTCCGAAGTGATGTACTCTCCTCTAGAGCAATAAACAAGTTCTTCGCCTTCCAACTTCCAGCGCCTGCCTCGTTATTTTGATCGCTAATCTTAGAGTGAATTAGAGGTGGTTTGCACCAAGTGGCAACGAAAGTCTTGGGAGTCTTGCTGCTTTTCATCAATTGGGGCACCAACATGGGGGCCATCAGCGACACGTGGGTCCGGTAGAGAGGTCCTAACGACGAAGTGAACGTCTACAATATTCGGGAAAGTGCACCTGCCTGAAAGAGACCCTCGTCTGGCGGCCGATCATCCGAACTTCACCGGTTCCGAACGGACCTCTCTCGAGTGACCTTTGGTCCTGACTGAGACCTTGCGGGAACGTTGCATCTTTAGAGTGAGAGGACAAGTGGGCACTGGAAGGGGATGACAAAGAAACTGTCCGTAACAGTCCGGGTAAGGTCGTGATATACGGCGGAGAATAATTGTTTGATTGTATTCAAATTGTTTGCTCGAATACTAGTATTCCGTTCTTTGAAGTTATCGGTAGTAATAGAGGTTTTCCCTGCTTGCAAACAAGCGTAGAATAGGAATATTCCCTCTTTGAAGGCAGCGAAGGACAGGTAGTGCGGACCTTTGTCCACGACCTATTGAGATATTTATTTTGACCGCTTGTACGTCATGCCTGTCTTCTCAAAATTGTTTGATTGTTTTGGACCGGACCGTTTGTTAGAGGTCAGTCATCCAGCACTGCCGGAAGGCACCCCTAACAAGGACATGTATGTAAAATATGGAGTACCCATCGTTGCTTTTAGCAAACTATGGCACAAATATACTAGAAAGGACCAGGTAAATCAGTGGCCACTGACAGGATCTTTCGATCACGCTAAAATAGAAATCTTAGAAATAGCGCACTTTAAAAAGATAACTTAGAGAGCCATGCTCGACAACTTCGGCCTATGGCGAAAAGAAGCAATGCAACTAAATAAAAGAGATGAAGCCATGCAGGATAAGGATATACAAAAATCTGCTTACCAGAACTGTAAAAAGTTAGAAGATGATATCAAAGAAAGAGAGAACGATAAAAGTGAACAAGAAGCGAAAATATCGAGCCAGTGCCCTGTTAGACCGCCTTCAACTCTGTACCCAGAGTTACCGGCTAAACAAAGAATAAACAATGACCTCTTACTGGGTCCCCCGATTATCTACATGCCACCTCCTTATGCCCCTAATCATTCCTTCGTACAGCAACAAGAACAGCAAGGTACCAGCGGAGACGCCACGATCGTTTCCGCTCCAATTGAGCCACTTACACTAAGTGCCTCATCAAAGAAACGCATTAGTGATAATAGGACCAATAGAAAAAGGTTACCCCGGGTTCCGCGATTAAGTACACACGAGCGGACAAACATTGATAAGATAGTCAAAACCCTTGTGAATAGGAGAGAAACAGAAGAGTATGTGGCTGACATATGCAATTCTTATGACGCAAGCCACAAGCGGTTCTTCATTGTGCGCTTCTGCTACTACGCACTTATTGCCTATGAAGAGAAATATCAGGATGTAGGACCAGGGAGGCTAATGGCTCTTTATAGAAAAGTCGACATAGGAGACGAGAACGACAGCGATGTAGAAGAACTCTTCTTGTCCACGTTAGAAGTATTCCGCCACCTCGTAGAACAAGGGCGGATAGATGCAGACAGAGCATCGAAGCCAGTGACTCCCCCAATAGAGAAGCTAGATAACATGATGCTGATAAAAGAGGCTGCCCCATATTGGGTCCCCCTAGAGGACAAGGGACTCATGATGACATAAATCACCAGGACGCTAAAGAGAGGGTAGTGTACAATTGGTTGTATTAGCCATGGACAGGCAGGACATACTGACATTCCGTAAATCTCTTCCAGATTTACGGAAGAATCCCACTGCCTTTTACACTGAACTAAGTACCGCTTTGGGGTCCACCATAATGACACTTGCCGACACTGACTTGTTCTTCGGGTTATGTTTGCCGGCCGATGTGTGGAAACAGATCAGGAAGATAAACCACACAGAATTGTTCGGTCATACCTGGGAACAACTTGACACATTAGAAAAGCAGCGGAATCCTGTCCAAAAACCAGTTAAAGCTATATTGGACCTCCCCGATAAAATAGTGCAGAAAGTAAAAACATTGATACCAGAGAAAAAGATAGACTGGTCCATAGTGACAGCGTGCCGCCAGAAACCACAGGAGGATGTCTCCGAGTATTTCTCGAGATTCAAAACAGTGTTCTCCGACTACAGTGGACAGGACATGTCCACTGCGACCGGACACCACTTATTCGTGCAGAATTACGTCAAAGGATTACTACCGGAGGTATCCCAGAAATTACAGACTAGCGAAAGTAGTTGGGCAGCCTCTAAGCCAGCGGCTATTCTCCAAATGGCCCAGTATTATGAGCGTCAGAAAAACGAGAATGGCAGAACCACAGAAAAAGAAAAGAAAGATTTGAAGGAAAGAGTAATGATAGCCCAACTCCAAGGGGTGAATACAGGACGGGAACCGTATAAAGGACGATACCAACAGAATGTCCCTAGAGTGCAGCCTCCTAGAAATGACTCAGTGACACCATATGTACGACACCAGGTCTTAGGACAAGACCAGTGTGCATTCTGCAAGGAATACGGGCACTGGAAATCTCAGTGCCCAGCCTTATTAGGAGCAAGTAGAGGCAGAGGGATGAGAGAACTACTACATGAACAGGGAGGAAGAGGGCGTGAAAGAGGGTATGCGAACGAAGCTCGCGAAGGAAGGCCAGGAAGAGTGAACGCATTTGACCGCCCTAGACAGAACCATTGCCAACAGACAGATTATGAAAATATGTATGGCTTTGCATAGGATAGCCAGGGGCAAGGGAGGGATCCAGTCGAGCTCTATGTTGACCAGCAAGGCCCTTATGTCACCGCAAAGGTCTAGGGCACAGAGTCGCCATTTTTGGTAGACACAGGAGCAACACGTAGTGCACTACCTAAACGACTGATTCCACGGGCACCCTTGCCTAGCTTACATATAACCTCAATAAGATTTGACGGTACATTCTCCACCAACCCTTTGTCCAGACTGATCCCATTCAAACTTGAAAACTATGCTATCAACACGACATTCCTTCTCTCCTCCAACACTCCAGACGCCATTATGGGTCTGGATCTACTGAAGCATTTTCGTACGACTATCAGATGTTCGCCAGACGGAGTACGAGTCATCTTATATGAAAATCACCAACACCCAGGAGATAATCCATCCCAACACATGTATCCCATTTCTGAGACAGACTTATCCCTACTAGATACTTTACCCTCACATCTGTGGGTTAGGGCTGATTCAGACGTAGGACGAATGATGGTTGACCCAGTACATGTGACAATACGACAAGATGCAACCTTAGCGAAAATACCCCAGTATAAGATATCACCAGAGGGCGAGAAAGCCTTGACCGAAATCATACAGTCACTAGTAGAGGCAGGAGTGGTCGAAGAGTTAGTGAGAAATGTTTGTAATAGTCCTATTTTACAGATCATAAAGAGACAGGGAGATGGAAAAGCCTACCGCTTCATCACCGACCTGCGGGAGATAAACAAAACAGTAGTACCACAGTACCCAGTAGTTTCTGACATCACCACCATCCTGACCCTAATTCCGTCTACTGCTACCACTTTCACCGTTATTAATCTCAAAAATGTCTTCTTCTCCATACCCATTCGCCAAGACAGTCACTATCTTTTCGGATTCACTCTAAGATCCCGCTCATATATGTTTTGTCGAGCACCCCAGGGAGACACCGAGAGCCCGAGCATCTATAGCGGGGCGCTCAAAAGACAGTTAGATGCCGTTCAATTACCAGACGGGGTTGTGTTGATACAGTATGTAGACGATATCCTCCTACCAGCAGACACCACTCCACTAGCCGTCACAGCCACCATCCAACTCCTACACTTCCTTGCAGAAAATGGCCACAAAGATTCTCGAAAGAAATTGCAGTTCTGCAAACGACAGGTAACATATTTACGTCACTTCTTATCGAAAGAAGGGAGGAAACTCACACCCGACAGGATCCAGGCAATTCTAGACACTCCCGTTCCCAAGAATCAGAAGCAAGTCCGCTCTCTGATAGGCCTCACCTCCTTCTGCCGACAGTGGTCACCGAACTTTAGCCTCATTGTCAAACCCCTTCTCTCCCTACTAGCCAAAGACACCCCCTCACCTTTCCCCTGGACACCCAAATGCCAGTCAGCATTCAAAGAATTGCGAGATGCCCTTTGTTCAGCACCTGTTCTAGGTACCCCACACTACTCCAAACTATTCTTCCTCTACACTCATGAAAGGGAGGGATGTGCACTGTCCGTCTTAACAAAGTCGATTGGTCACAAACATCGCCCATGTGCATAAATCTCTGCCACCCTCAACCCAGTAGAGCGTTGCCAGCGTGCTTGCGCGCTGTGGCAGCTGCAGCAGTATCCATACGCTAGAGCGACGGAATAGTGCTCTCCAATCCAATCACTGTGTTAGTACCCCATGCAGTCGACACGCTACTAAACCAGACCAAAACCCAACACTTGACTAGCGCACGACCGACAGGTTACGAGTTGACCCTGCTACTGCTAGCACCACACATCATCCTGAAGCGATGCACCACTCTCAATCCAGCCACATTGTTACCTCTACCCGAAAATGACCCTGATGTGACTCCACTGCACGATTGTGTGACCCTCACTGACAAACAGACAAAGAGTAGAGTAGATCTTTGAGACACTGCCTTTTCAGAGCCAGACGGGGAACAATGGGTAGACGGCTCGTGCCTCAAACTTCCCGATGGCACCACCTCAGCTGCATATGCCGTAACCACAGCCCGAACCATCCTAGAGACAGCCCGCATTGCCCAGCGATCCACCCAAGCAGCTGAGCTCATTGCCCTTACACAAGCATGTATTTTAGCGGCTGGCATGACGGTCAACATATAAACTGTTAGCCAGTATGCCTTTGGGTGGTTCACCATTTTGGGCTCCTGTGGAGAGAAAGAGGGTTCCTGACTTCACACGGCACACCCATCCTACATGGAGATCTAGTCTCCGCATTGACAGAAGCAGTCCTCCTTCCCAAGCAGCTAGCAGTGATTAAATGCCAGGCACATAAGAAAGTGACCAACCTCATTGGACAGGGAAACGCATTAGCCGATATTACCGCCCGAACCACAGCCAAGACAGAACCACGACACGAATGTACGTGACCAGGTCACAAGCAGAACAATGGACTGACACTAGAGTGACTGTAAGGGACATACAAACAACAGGCACACAGGACTAACTGACCGAATGGACTCGGGTGGGACTGAAAGATGAGGAAGACTGCTGGAGGACGAAAGACGGAAACAAATGGCTGCTACCTAATGCCTATCTGATCCCCATATTGACCATGGCACATTTACCAGCACACATAGGATCTGCCCCCATGACCAAACTGATCACCAGAGTATGGTATAACAGCAAGATAGCAGAATCAGCAAACAGCCTAGTACAGCAATGCATAGTATGCCTGCAACACAACCCAGGGAAAGGGACTGTAGTACCACGAGAAAGGTTTGGAGTCCCTGATCACCCCTTCGAAGTCCTCCAGATGGATTACATCCAGCTAGAGAGGTGCCATGGTCTAAAATACGTTCTAGTGATCTTGTGCGCCTTTAGCAAATGGGTGGAGGCCTACCCCACCCGTGACAACACCGCCTTAGCTACTGCGAAGGTATTACTGAAAGAGTTCTTCCCCCGATATGGCCTTTGTAGAATTTTATGGAGCGACAATGGCCCCCACTTCGTAGCAGAAATTAAGAAGAAAATACTGAAAGGGTTGGGGGTAAAGCAAAAGTTCCATGCCATTTCCCACCCCCAATCAGCGGGCCTGGTAGAGAGACACAGCACCACACTAAAACTGAATCTAGCAAAAATAGTCGCTACAACTGGGTTGAAATAGCCAGACGCTCTCCCACTGGCATTGCTATCAATGCGGTCCACCCCAACAAAACACCGACTAACCCCCTATGAAGTGGTCTTTGGCAGGCCTATGAACATTTGGGTGGCACCAAAGCAAACTTCCATCCATGATGTCCCGGACATACTAATGTCTGATTACTTGTACAAGGGCGAGTGGAAGGAAAGAAGATCTGGGTGCATGCGCACCACTGTAAGAAGATACCTCCAACACTGACAGCCCCCGGAGAAGTGAACAGCCAAGAAGAGCTCCTGACCAAAGACCGACCCGCCCTGACAGAGACACCTGAATTGGCAGAGTCTCCCGACCCCACGGTACCATCCAAGGAGGGGTAAAATTTAAGATCGTCGAAAGGAGAGTGCTCCGACAAGCAGGCCACTAACTGAGTCAAAAGTCTCAGATCAGTAGCTAACACTACAAGGCTACTGAGAGATACGCTAGCCGAAAGTATGTGGTCCTGCCACTCGTCGAGTCTCTTGAAGGTGAGGGAAGATCCCGGATGACCGAACAACCACCGCGACGACTCCAAACTTGCCAAACTGCACAGTGAAAAGACAATAACTCTTGTGGCAGCATCTCTCACCTGCCTCTTGCTGATTGTTGCCATCTGGCACCTTTAAGAAAATGCTCCCACTTACAGGACATTGTCACCCACCATGCAACCCACCACCAAGAAAGAACACTATCTGGTGTCACTGTCACCGCGCCTCCGAGAACTGCGCAAAGAGATCTGGAACAATTCTTTAGTACAATTATTGTACCAACATAATCTTGCCACAAATGCCACCAACTGTTGGATCTGTGGGTTGCTACCTCATGCCACTGAAAATCCCATTCCTTTCATCCCTTCACCCTTCTCTGTTCATGGATCCTGCCTTGTCTGGTTAATGCTCCTGCAAGAGAGCTACAAATGTATATGTATAGGCATTTATATAGCGCACTACTTACCCGGAGGGTCCCAAGGCGCTTCGACCGCTGCGAAACCCTTCCTGGCTTCCCTGAGAGATGGTCCCTTAATGGGTATCTCCAGGGTGAGACCAGGCATCCCCGGCGGTCTGGGGGGGCCGTTAGTGAAGATGAGGCAAGCTAATGCCCAGAGTTGCCGAGTGTGATCGCTGATCAGAGTGGGCACCGAGGCGAGAGAATTATCGATCCGCTGACCCTGGTCCAGAAACCTGCCGCGCCGGGAAACAAACCCTGGTCCCGTGCCGTCCTCTGCTCTCGGGTCTGCCGCCTCTAACCAGTGAGCCACACTACTTCACAAAGACCTGCCATGTCCGATGGGACCTTCAAACAGTTTTACAATGAGTTCTGGTTGAACAAAACGGGGAGAACCTCTGCTTCCTTTTGCCCTCTGACTTCGAATGCAACCTTTCCTATGAACATTCCCGCCAAAGAAAGAATTGAAATGCAGGTGTACCACAACTCAGCCAGACCCACCTTATCCTATCTGAAGAAACAAACTGCTGCAACTCTAACAGTGGCCCTATCTGTGGTGAACGTCTCAGGCCTCGTCTGCATCAAAGGCCACTGGACTAAGATCATAGGTCACAGCTCTTGCCAGATAACGAGGACTCTGAACACTGCAGACCCCCCTTCATTTGTTGCATCACCCAACATGTACTTTATCTGTGGTACCAAAGCCTACACCTGGCTCCCAAAAGGCTGGGGGGGCACTTGCTACATTGCCTTTGTTCTGCCGCCAACCTACACAGCATCTGCAATCCATCACAGAGAAAGGCGGTCCAAAGATACAGAACAAGCAGACTCCGCCGCATCAGAGTTACTTGATGCAGCAAAAGGACTCGCCCCGCTATGGGGCCCGATGGCAAACAGCGGAGCCATCCGACACCTATCGCGAGCAGTGGAAACAGCCTTGAACGTCACAGCTGGCATCCTCACCAAAACCACAGCTGAGCTTCAGGCGGTCCGCTTGGTAGCTTTGCAGAACCGACGTGTTCTAGACGAGGTACTAGCAGACCGTGGAGGAGCATGCCGCATCAACGGTGCCAGCTGCTGCACTTTTGTCCCTGGAAGCTCGCCATCAGTCTACAAGGCAATTGAACATCTCCACAGGTTGGCATCAGAGATCCACCAAGAACCAGAAACTTGGACACTGGGAAATTGGTTTTGGGGCATATTAGAGGAATGGGGTTGGAAGATATTAATGGTCCTCTTGGTTCCAATCTTAGTAATATGTGTCTGTTGTCTGGGGATACATTGTATACCGCCCCTGTGTTCTCTTTGTTTGCATTCTCTACGCTCTAAGACTTTGGACACTCGATGCGAAAACATGAAAGCAATGTATGTCAAAGAGTTACAGGACATTATGGACATTGACGCAAACTGACAAGCAGGCCCCTATATGTTCAAAGGGGCGACTGTAAAATATAAAATGACAAATATGAACATTGCCGACACCATCTTGCTTAGCGAAGGCCTCTGCGAGCGCGTAAGCAGCAACTATTTTAGATATCGCAGCCATTTTATTCACTTCTATTCACCTATGATTCACCCTGAACTCATAATCATCCCCAGCACCCTGACTAAGCATGACCAAACATACTGGGGTTATAAAACCTTGTCCTCGTGACAAAGCCCCGGAGCCACTTCCCGCCTTAAACCCATTTGTCCTTTCATCCTCCGCACATGCGCGAGGCCTCCTGATAACCTCCCTGACCGCACCTGGCTGCTCAATCCGGTCTCAGGCACTAACCGACCCCTGCAGACATAGTTTATTGCCCCCACACGGCAGGACTTGTAGCACTAACAAAGAAATCTGATTTAATCAATAGCACGAACCCTCAGATCTGACTGATCCCACACACTTTTAGATCCTGAAAGAATGTCCAGCTGCAAGATAGCAATCATCAGTTAGATTTGGGAGGGGGGGGACAGCTGCTGGGTCTGTGTGGGAACCTGCTGGAGACAGGAATTCCAAGGATGTTTGACCACCAAAAAACTGACTGAAATGTGTATAAAATAACTGAGCAGCGGAGAAGTTGTTAAAGCACCTCCTGATGATAGCCCCGGTGTCCGAAGTGATGTACTCTCCTCTAGAGCATTAAACTTGTTCTTCGCCTTCCAACTTCCAGCGCCTGCCTTGTTATTTTGATCACTAATCTTAGAGTGAATTAGAGGTGGTTTGCACCAAGCGCCAACGAAAGTCTTGGGAGTCTCGCTGTTTTTCATCACTGAGTGATACTGAGGTGGTGCTGAGTCATGCTGAGATAATGGCGCTTACCTGGTGCTCAGGTGGCGCTGCAGAGTTGGTGCTGTGCTGAGGTGATGCTGCACTGTTTCTGCGGTGGTGCTGAGCTGATGTTGAAGTGGTGCTGCGTTGGAGCTGAATTCCTGCTGTAGTGGGGATGCGCTGATGGAAATATGGGGCTGCGCTGGTGCTGCGTTGAGGCTGTGCTGGTGCACTGATGCAGAGGTGGTGCTGTGCTGATGTTGAGAAGATGCTGTGCTGGTGCTTTGGTGGTCTTCAGGTGGTGCCAAGTGATGCAGAGGTGGTGCTGAGTCATGCAGAGGTTGTAGGTCTGCACTGGTGCTCAGGTGGTACTGTGCTGATGTTGAGGTGGTGCTGCTTCAGTATTGGTGCACTGATGAAGAGGTGGTGTTGTGCTGATTTTGAGAAGATGCTGTGCTGGTGCTTTGGTGGTCTTCAGGTGCTGCTAAGTGATGCTGAGGTGGTGCTGAGTCATGCAGAGATTGTAGGTCTGCACTGGTGCTCAGGTGGTACTGTGCTGATGTTGAGGTGGTGCTGCGCTCGTGCCAAGGTGGTGCTGTACTGGTGGTGGTTCACTGATGTGGAGGTAGTGTACTGATGCGGAACTATTGCTGTGCTGTTGCTAGTGCTGAGGTGGTGCTGCACTCATTCACATGTTGAGGAAGGAAAGGAGTGAGTAATCAAGTAAATGACAGGGAAACAAAATGAAACCTAGCAAGCGAACAGCAAATACATGTGCAATGGTTGCCAGCAGCCCTTCAAGAGACAACTGAAACCGTACTGGGTACTGCGATCTTTAAATGGACAGAACACTGTACTGCAGGTCAATGGGCTTTGAAATGCTGGAAGTTGGCACAGTATAGCCCCGCTGAAGCAGAGTCCAGTTGCCACTGCAGACAAAAGTCGCTCATTTTTGCACTGTCTGAGTGAAGCAACTATACATACTCCCTTGCCTCTGAAAGTTCAGATTTATTGTAAAGTGCTTTCAGCTTTACTGTAAACAAAATCGCCTTTCGCACACGGAAAATAGCCACTAAACACAATTCATCACAAAGTATAAATAAAAGCAATTAAAATCATGTTCATTAAAATCCTAAAATCTGGTGGTACAATATAAAATCCAACAACACTGCATTATACTTTTTTTTTTAATCACTCCTATTTAAAGCCTTGGAATAAAACTATGATTTAAATACAAATCTTTTTGTAGTACAGCTTGTAGTACAGCTTCCACTCCCTGACAGATTTGTAATGTTGAATAGTCAAGTCAAGTCAAGGTTTATTGTTTATAATTATTACAAAATGCATTAAAAAATTCTTCGTTAAAAAAATAAAAAAATAAAAAAATAATGTGCTTAAGTTTTATCTTGTTGGTTTGATTAGTCCATACAATTATTAAGTTCTCACTTATTTCATTTCAGTTGTATTCTTCTTACTTGGCTGAACTTTTCGAGTATGCATATTCTCTTCACTGGATTCCCCTGGTTCCGCTTGTCGTAGGAGAGATTGTGCTGCCCTCATGTATTTGACCCCCCAGCAGGCCAACATGGGTGACCATCCATCCAACCATCGAATTACAGCTTACCTGCATGTTCTAATGTTCATTTTATTAAAAATGTTCTTTAAAAGCCGTCTCCTTAAGTCAATGAGAGCTGGGCAAACACATAGCAGGTGGGTTAATGTTTCATTTTGATACCCGCACAGACGACAACGAGGGTCCGTGTGACTACCTTTCCAGGATGCTAACAAGTCCTTTGAAAGTTGTAAGGCCAGCCGATGTTCTATGTTGAATAATATTATACTTTTATTCAGACATAACTATTGCAAAACATGTTAAATAATGAGGGAGGAGTGCTGGAAATAATAATAATATTAAATCTTGCAACCGTTTCAATACTTTTTAATAGGGGGTCGTGAAGTGATCTGTATTAAGTTGTTTAAAGCTGGGCTATTAAAGAAAATGCTAACCTAATCTGGTGGGCGTTCAATAAAAAACGAAACATTGTTTCCTGGCAATATTTTATATGCAGAAACTCTTCACAGAAACTCAGCACTGCCCTTGTTTCTCACCACTGAACCGCACTGTCCAGTGAGCTGACTGTGCACAACCAATAAAAGGATGTACCCTCTAAAGGCTGATCCAGCCTTGACATCTGCTGCAGACCCAGACTCCCAGCCTCCTCCCCCTCGCCCTCCTTCCCAGGTTCTCAAGCCACCTGTGCCTTGAAACTCATAATTCTTGCCTTTTAAGGCTCTTTAAGAAATATTAGCCCGCTGGTGCCAAAGAGCAGAAGGCCAACATCAAGATGTAAATGCAGACCCAAGTGATTCGAAAAAAAAGCATTTTAATCCCTATATGTCTTTTGTCTTCATGAGTTAGGATTTATATGTGCTCTTTTAATGTCACACTGTGCTCCTTCCCTGACACTTCTTGAATGTTAGCTGATGATTGTGAATTAGATTGCCCTCTAACAAATACATGTCCTTGAACAAAGTTTGAGCGCAGTTCTAGTACAACACGTCTTTATTATGTGCATAGCAAATAAATGAAAACAAACACACAATTATAGGAGCATTGTTTGAGAGAAGGAAACGGTTAGTCCTAAATGACTGTCCAGAATCACTGTTATCACTGTTATCAGAGTGCAAATAACAAGGAAACTCGCCCGTTTTTAGCTTGAATATCCTTAGAAGAAAAAGTGTCCATAATAGACAAAATAAACTATTCTCAAGGTAATAAAGGTGCATGCATTTCTTATGAAACAAATACAAATAATGATACATAAAATAAGATACCAACAGGCCCTTTGTAATTTTGTTCTTTTATAGATCTGGATATTCCCATCTAAGAAACCCCTACGCTTATCAATGCCGGGGATTTGCTTAAGAATACTAATGAGCATCTGATTGAGAATATACTTTAGGCTGTAGGCTAATAACTCAGCCTTGAGAAAACTAACTAGTAATAAGACATAGAATTGAATATCTTTGTATTGTTTTTCCTTTGAATTCCTCAGTATCGGACTACCGTCTATGAGAAAATCAGTGATTGTATAAAAGAAAAAGGTTTTACATCAAGTAAGAAACATCTTTTAGGATATTCAAATCATAGGATCACATAGCCAAAAATAATTGAGCACGTTAATTTGTAAAAGAAATCTCGAACCATCCTCTTTTTAACTTGATCTTTTAGCAAATGTTATCAAAATTAATGATTCCCTGAAACCTATCCAATTTAAAGTAGGAATCTATATCATCTGTTGTAGTGTAGTTCCTATATTCCCAATAGGCTCTGTGCATTGGAATAATATATCCTACAGATTTTACGTAGGACTTAAGTCTACTAGGTCTCTATCAAATATATTAGACTTAATTGAGAGCGCCAGCTAGCTCAGAGGTCACTAGAAACTTTCTCGAATGAACAAGAAGGGATTAGTTTCTGACAACCGCATAAACATGACAACTTTGTTTCCCCAAGATAAAAAGTATCTTCAGAGTTGTGGAAACAATAGATAGATATTTTACTCAGTCAATCGTGCATGCTTTGTTTCATCAGAGGTACAGAAAAATAGAGAGGCTGGCGTTTTCAATAAAAGTATTATTGAACAGTCTTCTTTCTCATGCAGAAGAAATGAACTGCTACAATCGTAATACTGGCTGTAAAGTATAATGCGTATAGCAAGAAGAGTATTATAAAATAACACTGTGAAAGCATGGTATGGTTTCTAAGCCATAAAATACATACATGAATAAATAAAGACTAAAAGTATTCAACTGGTGCTTCTAAAATACGCCTACCTCGAAGTACCTAACCTAAGTCTAGTACGAGGGAAGAAGTAAGTGTGGTGTAGCATAAGTTTAGTATTCTTTTGCCAAGAATCTAACCAAGATTTCTCTTAGGGTCTAATCAGCTCCGTACCTTGGCTTAGAATGAAGGAGGTCTGGTATCCCTCTGTCTCCGGGAATTGATTTCCTAACACCCCGCAAGGGAAGCTTGGATACACTGAAGCTGGATTTCTCTGCAAGAGAAAAGGCAGCGTCTCTCTCAGTGCGTCTGCTGGAGGGTCGGCATCCTTCGCCACTTGCTGTAGTGAGATGCGTCGGGCAAGGAGATAGTTGAACTGCTCCAAACCTCTGTATGTTTGCTATGGCAAGTGTGGGCATATTTATACCTTGAAGGTGCCGAGTTTGACGTACAGTTGGACATAATAATGTCATCAAAGAGACAAATCAATATTCAAGCAAGGGAAAGCCTATTTAAGGACAAGGTGATTTATACCTATATAAGGGCATGAATCGGGAAAATTACACTAGGGTTCTAAAATGCTATACAACACTATCACCCTGCCATTCTTTTTTCATCCTTTTTCACTGGGTGAAGGTGAAGGTCACTTTTGTCAATCACTATCAGAAACTGTAGTGTAACTGTCTCAATTATATTTTAGGTGTACGTGTGGCCTTCCTGACGAAGACGCAGCTTGTGTCGAAACGCGCGTCGAAGATTGTTATATCCCTTGCAAGGAATATATAATTAATTAGACCTGTTTTTAGAATTGTAATAGTAAATCTTGATGTTTTTACACATGTGTACATGAGATAAAAAAATACCTGATAGTTATGTGCCAGAAATTTTTAAATGTGCTGTATTCAAATAAAATTATGTTTTTAATTTGAAGGAATTAGTTTGATTGTTACACTTCAGTTACCTTTTAATTGTACTGCATTCTTTAGAAGCATTAAGACATAAAGATCTATGACATATATATATTAGGAAAATTGCCTAGGGATTTACTTTTGACCAGAATCATAATTAATACATATCTTAGAATATCAGATGCTGGCAGTATAAAAGTCATCCTGTTCTGGGCATGGAGCGCGGGCAGTTGAGGGAAAATGGGAGGGGTTGGTATGCTGTTAGGACATAAAGCAGGGGGAAGACGATGTAAAGATACACTGCCACTTGTGTCTGGAAGCGAAGGCACAGTCAGGGGACAGCCCTAGCGCTGTAGGTGCCTTGGCGGGCTTCCTTGTCTGCCACATTATCCAGGATGCGAAGTACAGGCATAGGGTCCGGACTAGCAACACACACGGGAAACAATAATGTGGAGCGTGGGGTGCTCTGAAGCTCACTGTGCTTGAGAGCGACATGGAGCAGGGTATCAAACATACAAAGGAGACAATTGTAAAAAAAGCACTCATGCATTTCGTAATCAAAAAATCCCTGGTCTTCCATTTATTTTGTGGTTATTAAAACACCTGCACCACAAAATAGCGTCCCTGCAAGTTTCCTCAGGAGAGAATGTAGGAAGAGGCAACGAGAGGTGCTCTCCTGCCCTCTTGGAAGCATGCTCTGCTGGAAAAAGAAGGAGGCAGGCGGGCTCCTCTTCTGGTATTAGTGAGCTACAAGATAAGATTTAAACCATGTTTTCACAAAAGTGAAAACAAAGAGCGCTCGCTTTCAAAAACAGCCTGGGCTGGGCTGGCCTGAAAGAAAAAAAAAACACGCCGAGCCTAGGAGCTGTCTTTAGTTAGGGTTTAATGGGGAAGCAGATGTTCAAGGAGCCACAGGGTGAGAAGAACAACACCTAGATGAAAGCTGAAGAATGTCAGGGGCATGTGAGGAGGTGGGAGGGATGAATGGTGCAATAAAATGCATGCAGCTACAAGCCAGAAGCTGAATAAGCACCCACAGTGTAAAATGAGCAGGAAAGAAAGAAGAAAATAGTCTCTCAAAGAACTAAAAAAAGAACCAAAGCGTAAACATACCGTAATCAGTCCCTGCTCTGTGGGAGGAAAAAACGAGCAAAAGGAGGAACAAAGAGGCCGGACTGACCACTAGCAAGCATGGATTTTTAAAGGACACTGAAACAAACAAATTAAAAGCAGGGTAAATGGCTTGAATCCCAAGAGAAGTATATACAAGAGGTCTCAGATGCTCAACCTAAAAACAGAGCAGAGTACATAGTCAGGATATTGTGCTTTCAAAGCACAACATCATGTAAACTAGACTTTTCTCTGAACAGGCCTGCACAGGATTGAAATCTTTATTTCTGATCCCCACCTGGGAAAATGATAGCATAGTGCTTACAAGTTATATTTCACTTAATTTTCAAAATCTTATTTTTCATAATTAAAATGGGAAAGTAATGAAGTTTTTTTTAAGCATGCTTTAGACTGCTTAAATCAGTACTGGATTAAAACCAGTTGTCCCACTCATCACACCTCCTGAACTGGAATACACATACTTGACTGGGAGAGTTAACAACTGTTGGTCAGAGCACATCAGCCTCCCTGTGAGCCCAAAAAGAGCAACAATGTGTTAACCCACTTGGCAGGGATTAGCCGTCATCCAGCTGGCAGTACTAAGGACAGCTTTAGCACTACCTCTTTTAGCTTGGAGATCCTAAGGTGGACTTCTCCTGTTCCTTCTGAGGACCTTCCCAACTAGTCAGGCTCCAGCTAAAGTCGGGTAGGACCACGTTTGACCCGGTCATGTGAAAGGAGTGCTATTCTAAATTGGGTAGTGGGTAAGGAACTGAAGCCAGGTCTGCCTGGCGGTAGCTGGATTCTGCCATCTTGAAACAGGGGCTCTCCTGGGTACATTTACAGTAAATCAAAGAGGACGTTCTGCAAAAGGAAGTGGTGAACTGTTATACAATAGTCAGGATTGGCTGGTAGAAAGGCTCTATCTACTGGCTAGTAGACAGGCGTGGTCAGACTGGCCTATAGGAAAATCAGGCAGCACCTGATAGGCTGGTCTGACAGATCAGTGTGTGCGCTATTTGTTTGCTGTTTGTGGGCCACTTAAAGGTCTGCTAGGCCAGTTTTTACTAAAATAAACATTGCTTAAAGCAAGCTCAAGTCCATACAATATTCCATACCTTGTAAAACACTTACACAGTGTGTCTTTAAGAGTTTATACTGCAGCAATTTGCAAACATGGGCTACTTTTAAGGCATGTAACTCACTAATAAGGACCCCTTTTATTTTGGTGCCCAGGCCTATTTTCAGCCCCAGTCCAACAATATCAGAGGAAATATATGGCTCTTCAACCACCACCTCCTGAGAATGTACCTAGACCTGGAAAGACTATACCTGTACAAGAAAATGCTGCAGGATGAAGACTACTGACTCCTACTGGAAGAAGAGGAATCACTTAAGGTCTTAAGGATTCTGAAATCCTACTAACACCTAGGGACTGGAACTGCTCTCCAATGGTCATGTGGTTGGCATCCTGCTTGCCTGCTTCAGGGACACAAAAAGCAGAAGAACTCCTATTTCCAAAAGGGCCCATATGACCACTGAGGACTGGACCTGGCTGAAGAGAGTCCTGGTGCATAGCTGCTTGAGCTGAGGTTCATGGGGCTACAGAACTGACCAAAAGGAACTTTTCCAGCGCTTGGAAAAAGTTTGGACTTTGTTATTGTTTTCACCACTGGGCAACCAAGAGAAGGTGCTCATGTTTGCCTAGGGAGATTGCACCCAGGGTGGGCAGGAAAACAAGGTTTGTCCTACTCGAAGATTTCTGCCACCCTGAAAACTGGTTCTGGTGGAGCTTGCAGTGAAAGTATACTGCTTTGTGGAATCTTCTTTTCAACAGTTTCCACCCTTGCCTCCTCGTGTATTTTAATTGGTTAAAAGAGCGACGAAGTTAGCATGAAAAAGCTTGAACCGGGAGGAAAGAGCAAATCTACATTGCTCACAAAGCAACCTGTGTGGCTATGAAATGCAGATTTGTTGCACAGGAATCTTTAGTGCCATAACCAAAGGCTTCAATAGGAGTTTGATGATGAAGTAACCAACTTCTGGAGACCCTCACCGGCCGCAGCATTGGACCATACCCCCCTAGAAAAGTTTGTCGGATGGGTTACTCCATTACAACAGTGACAGATATCCTGTCTGCCGAAATATAAATCCCATTATGTGATTTATATTTTGGCGGATGGGATATCCATCACAGTTGTGACAGAGCAACCCGTCCATTGAAATATTGAAATATAAATCAGGCCCCAAGTCTGAGGGTAGAATTGACTGTGTGATGACCCGCTTTTTCAACGTCTGCTCCAACATGATCAACCTGAAATCATCAATAAGTCCCAGTCAGCTATGAACAATGACTTTTAATTTGCTGCATTACTTTTTCTTGGTGCTTATTAATTTCAAATTTAAGAAATTCATATCTCCTGTTCGCCTTAAACTTTTTTTATGATCTTAGTGGCTTTTTACTCAATAAATGTTTCTCTATTGTTCTAAATTGGTTTGGGAATTTTATTGAATTGTGTTCTTTATTTTACAATTGCTGACCCTGCTTGAACTTAACACACTTCTATCAGAATTGACAGCTGCTTGTGCCATAGCTACCAGGGACTGAGCAGATATTCACTAAGAACTGTGTTTTGAGATAACCAGAGTGGATTAATAACCCCATTCCTGACAATGTGTATGTGGTGTTTGTATAGCACATACATAGCTGAAAGGAAAAAGAGGGCTTTACATGGTTGAAGACACAATGTACAATCAGAGAGTGAATCTGGGAGGTGGTTGCTGGGTTCTGAGAGGGGAGGTAAACTATTTACTTTGTTGTGTTGTAGTGTCTTTAAAAGAAGTGTGTGTTCAGTGTTGTCCTAAATCAAAGAAGGGTGGGTGGTCTCATGGGTCAGGTGATGTTATTCTAAACCCCAAGTGATTAGATGATGGAGGCATATTGCCAACCAATGCCATCTACTCATATTTGTGCCAGATTTCTACACTGGTAATGGAAGTGAAACTGTTAGTCCCACTTACTTTCACTGCCCATCAGTTTAGGTTCCTCACTGCTCACAAAGTCCAGCTCCCACATTGTGCCCCGCAACCTGTCCTAAACTGCCCATCAACAATGCTCACTTGTCAAAATGCATTCTATTGCCAAGTCTTCATACTGCTCACCAGAACTTGCCTTTCACACCATCCACTAGTGCCAGCTCTTAATGTTGCCCGCTAAAGCCAGTTTCTCTTGCTCTCCACTAGTCTCATATGGTCAGATAGCCAATTAGAGCCTGCTTTTCATCCAACTCATTGGTTTCAGTTCCTGACATTACTCAACATCCTTCATCTCTTTAAACAAACTCTTTATCCAGTCCAACAATATATGCTTCTCACACTGCCAGCGAGTGCCAGCTCCTCAGGCTGCTAATTATGCTAGTACATCACACATGAAATGAATATTATCTCTTAACATTGATTATTAATACCGGTCCTCACACTGCCAAGCGATGCAATTGCCGCACACTACCCAACAGCCTTCACTTCTCACCATACACAAACGCTACAGCTTGTCATCCTCCCATCAGATAGTACATCCTTTCTAATCTTCCCACCATTGCCAACTCATCTCATTGCCCACCAGTGCCCACTCCACGTTGCCTCTCAAGTGCTGCATGTGAAGTTTTTATGGGCTTCAAACAAGGCAACGATAATGTTACAAAAAAAGATTGTAAAATAGCTTTCTCATTTATTGTCCTTAAAATCACCACAAGCTGATGTTATTTTAAGTTTTCTAGAGTGTGCTCCTATTTTAGGTGCCCCAGATGCACAGCATGTAGCATCCTTGGATCTCCCATCTACCTGCTCCGCAAGTAAAACTATAAACTGAAGGAATTGGAACATGGCAGTGATTGTGCTGCCTCTCCCTGAATTTTACCTAAATCTATGGCATTGAGATCTGAATCCTGAACTTTTTTACATTGTTTGCATAAAGATGTCTGGGCTTGTTTGGGCTATGCAGATCACGCCATTTGAAAGTGGTCTTCAGCTTCATCCTTCAGCTTCAGCCTTCAGCTTCAGCCTCTTGTTTGATTTTATTTTGTGTAACCTTCCTTGACTACCTTGTGTCATTTCCAACACAGATGAGTACAATAAACTTCGTGGTGCATGACAAAAACCATTCATCAGATGTTTGTGGCCCTGATACCTGTGCTGAAGTCTGAAGATACCTTTTTGTATTTATTGTGCAAGCCTTCCTTTCTTCTTTTATTTAGTGTTGGCCAGCCAGCTGCCATGTTTACATGATGCCATATTGTACAGATATTTTGATTCTACATCTTGGAACATGGCCCTCACATCAACAATAGGATTAAATGTATTTGAAATACAAAATGTGCAGATCATTCCCAAACATATGTGCACAGGAATTACGGTTAATTCCGTCACAGCCAAAGGTGAGTGCTCTCTGCAAACTATAGTGTATAAATCATTATATCTGTGTAAGGTCAATAGATTGTGAGATGTTGCCGAGAATTCTATCTCACCTCGGGTAAATAACTTCCTGGGAATGCCTGTGCCAAATGGGCAATATTACTAGGCATGTCAGTGGGTTACTCCTTGCAAGTTGCCTATGGTCCCAAATAAAATTCAGTCCTTTCATGCAAAGATCCTTTACGACTGAATCAGGAGATCAACTTGTTGGATGATATTAATGCACATTTGCTCCGCACAAGTATCACCCAAGGAAATTTGTGCTGGAAATATTCGCAATATTCTGAGTTTTCGTGGTTGGAATTCAAGAAAACATTTGGGGCCATATGTAGGTTATACGTGATTTGCGATTCTCAAATTGTGATTTTTAGGGAATCGCAATTAGAGAATCGCAAAACGCAATGTGGGTAGGATTAGCAAAATATTTTGCGAATCCCACCTATTCCTTATTTTCGAATCGCAAATAAGGAATAACTTCCCATTCATTCCTATGGACTAGAAGTCCCATAGGAATGAATGGGAAAACATTCTCAATTTGCGATTCTAAATTATAGAATCGCAAATTGAGAATGCAATTTTAAGTTGCAAGGGTGTCACCCTTTTGCACTCCTGAAATAAACATGTGTGCACATGTGGCGCACATACATGCCCTTAACGCATGTATGTGCGCCACATGGCACTTTGAAAAATGCAAAAAAGTGAATTTTTCAAAGAAATCGCAAATTAACAACAACCTGAAGTTGGTGGTAATTTGCGATTCCTTAAGCCAAAATACCCACAACTTGGGAGCTTCCTACATTGCATTTAAGGAATCACAATTTGGCATTCCTTAAATGCATTCGCAAAACAAGGAATCACAAATTTTGCAATTTCTTATTTTGCGTGTGGATTTGTTGTGTGCTACATAGCACACTGCCCAAATTGCGATTGCAAACGCTGAAATTCTGTGAATTCCTCATTTGCGATCGCTATTGGGCTACCTACATATGGCCATTGGTATGTATATTATCTCCCATTTTGATTTGAGGTAATGCAGATCAGAGGGTAATACAGCAGCCGGTGGATACCCCAGTATGGCACATCTAAGGAGTTTGGTCAGAAGGCAAGAATTAAAAAGATGAATTTACAACCAGAACAGTGACGGTAGAGAGAGCTAGAAAACAAAAAACAAATTGCCCATTAACCTATATTTATTTTGAAGTTGTAAATCAAAGCAGCCTTTTTACATAAACCCTATATGTGGTTTTATGTCTTGAAATGCTTCAATCCTAACCCATAAACGTGTAGCAAATAGGCACGCTTTTTTCAGTACTTGAAGCTGTCGACTTCATTTGAACTGCTCAATCTTATCGCCTAGGATTGCCTCCTGTTTGCAGAGGATTACCGCCAGCTTCACATCCACCATTTTCATGGCTCTCATGACTTCTATGAAAACCAGAATTGCAGCCCCTCTTCTTTGCTTTTGAGGCTGCTGCTCACCTTGGGGCATATTTATGAGCCTCTTGGGCCACTGTAGCAACACATTTTGTGACACTCTGGCAGGGCAAACCACCAAACCATCTTTATGAGGTCATGCAAAGTCACTTTGTGTGGCTTTGAATGGCCTAATAGATATGGAGAAAGGCAAGGCAGCACAAATAGCTGTGTTCAGGGCCGGACTGGGAACCAGAACCGGCCCTGGCAAAGTGCTCGGCCAGCCCCCCTCCCCCCCTCCGTGAGGAGAGGAGAGGGGTGAGAGGTGCGACCGCGCTCTGTGACAGGGCCGGTTTTCGGCCGTTTTTGTTACAGGGCCGTTTTTGCAGCATAACGGCCCTGTAACAAAAACGGCCCCAGGGGCCCAAAACCGGCCCCCAACCATGCGGCCCACCGGGGGATTGCCCGGTGCCCTCAACGGCCAGTCCGGGCCTGGCTGTGTTGTCTTACTCTGCGCTAGGAAGGCTTTCCATGGGCGTTGCGGTGAGTGTTGCCACACAACACCCCTGGATTCTGATGCTTCCCCAGATTTACAAGACCATGTTAACCTGTGGATGCACCAAAACCTTATGCCGCCTGCGGTTATGCGTAACAAGGAGAAATAACTTCTCTTCGTTTATTCCTGATCCACGACCTCCTGTTTATTTCTGTTTATGTGTCCTGCAGAAAAAAGAACATGCCTGAAAGGATTGTTTCTGTGCAGGAAGGTGCTCCTTTCTGCACTTAAACAATCCTGCCTACAACATAGGCACCTGTGCAAGTGTGCCTGTGTTGGCGCTAGATGTAGGGCAGAGAAACAAGGTGACTTGTTGCTGTTTACATAAACTTGAACTGTCAAAAAAGGAGAAGACTGCACTGCCTTACGCCAAGTACCCATAAATGAGGTCCCAAATCCCTTTGCTTCATTCTCTCTCCCGTGCTGATTGCCCCCTGCCAGGCTGTCGAGCCTCGCCTTTGCCAATGCCACATGAATCTACCAGCGAGCAACTGTGTCAAGGCCGGCGACCCAATTAAAGAGGCAGCAGTGGCCGCGAAGCAGCACTCCTGCTGCAGCCAAATCTGACCCACTGCCAGCCTGAGAAATTGTTTTTTTCTGACAGGGGTCTTAGCAAAAGAAACATTGCAATCATTGGATTATTGGGATGGTCATTTAATTGGGTTATCACGGGAGAGATAAAAGGCACTCTTATATAACAGGAAGTTAACATTCAGAGCTTTAATGGTGCTGGTAAGAATGAAGACTGTCATAAAAGATTATATCTGTACATTGCTCACATATGTTTTAATGTCTGTATATATCTTAACACTTACTGTTTTAGATTCAATGTCATTTGTACCTTTTATGGCACATGTTGCCGAAATAAAGATGATGATGATGATGATGATAAAAGATCACATGACTGTTGACAGATATTTAATTCTGTCTATTTTGAACCATACGGCAGGTTAACTCTTGGAAACATGCAGGAAATGTACTCAAATTGTATGACACAGAAAACTCAAACTGGAATTGCAGTTGCCCGCAACCGTAGATTGAAATGTTGTTAGGTTATTGGCTACCCAACAAGATGGGGAGTTCTAATCCTTGCTTCCCGCCAAATAAAATTGTGTGATTCTGGACTAAACCTTCTACTAACCTTGCCTTATTTGCAACATTTGGAAAGAGCTTGGAAGCTGCTAAACACCAGTATTGTGTGCTATATTATAATCAACTGGGTATATAATTCTTAAGTGAGAACACTGGTCAATATTTGACAAGCGCTTGCTCCTGACCATTTTTACACTCCATTCAGCCGATAAATCTGTTTTTTTGTCGGTGTTCTGAGGAACTTGGTAATGCAAGTGACCCTTTTCACTCAAGCAAACCAGGTTTGCAAAAAATAAGTCCATTCAAAATAAAGTGGCTCAGACTTTGGGCCTGATTCACAAAGGTAAACTTACACTTTTGTGTAAATTTATAATTGATTGCTATTCAGAAAGGGATTTACGAGTAGAATCTCTGCACATTTTGTATACTTATAAAGGGCCTTACTTAAGAAGTCCTTGCGCCACCAGTATGTCACTTTTTCCCATTTTAAAAGTGATGCACCAGTGGCGCAGGGCCAACATAAATAAGGCCCAAAATGTGAATAGGCTCTGCACTGATAAACATACCACACCATCTGTTACTTAGCATATGGGACTACGGCCCCACAGCTTTACACAGGTCTGGGTGCATTGCACACGCCGATGGTCAGGCTGCAGTTGCCTGCTAAGTAAAAAGATAGATTGAATTCAAGTCCCTCTGCATTGCCTATGAGGCATTGGTCTAGGTCCCGAATATTTTAAACATACATCTGTGATCGTCGTCAGTTTTTAATCTTGCATTTCCTAAAGCTAAAACAGCTTCTTTGGTGGGGAAATGTTTTGTAGCTGGCACAGTCAGGCCCTGGAATTCTCTGCCACTTGCTCTTAAGAAAAGATCTGTTCTTCTTTCTTTCCGTAAATCCATAAAAACCTGGCTGTTCAATAAATAAGGTATTCGACTACCTCTTTCTCTTCCCTCCAAATCAGAGCATTGCGCCTAGACACCTCCAGGTAGCAGTGTATGGTACAAATTACATTTTCATTTCATTTCATTTAGTTACAAACAGTACCACCGAGATCCTCAGACTTCTAGCTGCTTATTATAACCAGCTGGAAAGCAGGTGGGCCCGGGAGGTTCAGAACCTCACTGCACTGCAGAGGCGTCATCATGTAAACCCAAATCCACCACACTCTTGAGTGAGGTTTAAAGTGTAGAGTTCTAGGGCACAAACTAGGTAAGGCACTGAAATCAAGTTTTACTTATCTTGCTTCTTTTTCTCTTGATCTATACAGATCACATTCCTAAAACTCTTCAGGTGTGCCTCTTTGAAAAGTTAATATGCCGACCAATATCTGGCACAGGTTGTCACAAGTGCATGCAAGTGTCTACAGATGGGAGGTTGTGGCTCTCAATAAAGAGGACCTCAGTAAAATGAAGTTATGAAGAAGCATAGCCATGGATCATGGTTCATGTCTGATGCAGTTCATTATCTCAATCTATCATCGCCATCCTGATCATTGACTAAATAATGACAGAAGCCAACTGATATTATGTTATGTGATCTCTTTCAATCTTCCGATCATGCATTGCATTGCTGCTATTGTTAGCTTTATTGTAGGAATATGGCTTGCAGCCTGGGCCATCAGTGGCTTTGACATGTCCACAGCCGGCTCCTTTGAGCAGTAGACCCAAGATATAGTATGGTCTTGTGATTGAAAAAGGGATCCTGTCTATGTGTCTTTTTCCAAATTTGAATGTGCCTGGATCAGTGTCCCTGTGTGGTTTTCTGCCTCTCTGTGTCTACTAGTGTATGCCTGTACATGTGTGTCTTTTGTGTGATCGTGTGGCTGCATATAGAGCATGGTGGATTCTTGCACTCTTTGGTTTCTGAAATCTTTCAGGAAATGGAAAATATGTGTTTCCAGAGGCATTGTGGAAACTATATAGTATGTGCATACATCTGCAGTGTTGGAAATTAACAATATGTGTCTACTACGGCATTGATGGAAATGGAGGTCTAACGGGACTGATTTCAGTAAGCCACGGGAAGACTGGTACTAACTGAAAAGTGTTGGGTTCAGGCAGAGGCACTTCTGGATACTCTGGAGTATTACAGCTGAACATAGTCCCAACTGTAGGAAATTAGCCCTCCCGCGTATTTTTGATGAACAGATTTTATTGGTTTTTTTGCACAATGGAAATGACAAGGCACATAATTGTTACAGTGGGAAAAGATACAGCTATCCTCAACGGTATTGTCCATTGGAGTAATACAGTCACTGAAAACAAAGACAGCATTGAAACATACATAGAAACAAAGAAAGCCCGAGGCAATCTGTCCCAGCCATCTCCCCCACACACAGCCATGCTTCAAGAGACATCCCCGAGCCTCATAGTCAGGGAGCTCCCAATGCGTGCACAATCCACCCCGTGTCACCATTGTGAGAGAGTGGAGGGGAGGGTATGGTTATTCCAGTGGGTCACAATGTTTTGCTTGGCCACCATGAAGGCAGTACCTAAGAAAGTGTGATCCGCCCTCAAGCCTCCGGTCCCTTCAAAACCCCAAATAAGATCACCAAGGGTGAAAGTATAACCTCCCAAACCAGGACATCAGTCAGTTTGCTTGTCAGAATGGTCCAGAACTCCTGAATCTTGGAGCACATTCACATAATGTGGATAAAATCAGCAGGAGCATCCCCGCAATGGGGGAAAGAGGCATCAGGAAGCAGACCTGCTAGGTGCAATCTAGCTGGGAAAGATAGGCACAATGTAAGTAGTATGTATGGATCAGGCACAGCCTAGAGGATATGGTAATGGTCCTGGATGCCATCATTGCATCCCAGCAGTCATCATCTTCAAGCGGACCCAACCAGCCCCCCCAGCGAGATCTCAGATGGTCCAGGGTAGCTGAGGTGTTGAATATAAGTGTACAGAAAATGTTAGAGACCCCACCCTTGACAAGTGACCTGATCAGCAGCTTGGCCTCTAGTGGAATGAATTTCGGGAGCGAGTCAAGTTCCGGGACGTGAGGAGTGCTTTCCCCAATTGATGATATTTGTAAAATTATGTGAAGGTGAGTTCATAGGTACTTTGGAGCTCTTGAAAGGACTGCATGTGTGAGTTTGACCATACATCACCCAGGTGTGAAATAACAATGAAGTCCCACCTCTCAAAGCCTGGTAGACTTGCGCAGCCAGATGCCGTGCTAGAGGGGAGTTTGCTGCAACAGGGTGGAAATTCAACAAGTATAATGGAGTGTAGCTCTCCAGGCAAGGTGAACTACTCTGGTCACCAGGGGAATGGTGCAGGATATGGGGCTCCAAAGAGCAGGGACAAAATCTAGGGGAAGCCCAAAAGCGAGAGTTCCAGTCTGCATTCAGCATCCAACTAGCCCAGAGTAAACCAGTAATGTATCACCAGAAGTTGGGAGGCCAGGTAATAAATGTATAAGTTGGCCATTCCTAAGTCACCACCATATGGGGCCCGGTGTCAGTTAGCAAAAGCGAGGCAGGGTCTGGAACCATGCCACAAAAAGGAGGACACAACCCTATCAAAATCCCCGAACCCGGTTTGCAGCATAGGTATCGGAAAAGTCTGGAAGATCTAAAGAAACCGTGGCAGGATCATCATTTTATACAATGCAATGCTGTACATCACATTCATTGAGAGTGATTGGTTTTTGTAAGGCCCTCTTCAGCTCTCCGCATCAGGGGTCCGAGGTTAAGGGACCATGTATGCTCATGGTGGCATGCCACCCAGACACCTAACTATACAAAACTAACACTATGTAGAGGAATATTATTTTGCCAATCGAAGCAATCACGAGATGGGGCCAGGAGCACCAACATTTATTTCAAGTCCTTAATATGGGGTCCAAAGGCTTCGCTGAAGCACTGAAAGAGGTAAAGGCAGCAATATCTACTGACTGCAAGATCCGCCGGATAGAGAAGGATATTGCCTGTATAGAGAGCTATGCGTTCTTCACGTCCCACAGAGCTGTGATATAGAAAGCTGGCTATGTTTATACTATCCAAAGTATGGTTTAGTGTGCAAGGAGTCCAGTGGATCCCCAAAGGTAGACAGAGGTTAAAGTAGACAGTATCTTACTCTCTATTTGTGGTAGTGTGGGTGAGCAGTACGGCCTTATCAGAGGGTCGTGCTGAGCATTTATGCTACAACGTAGACGGGAAATGATTACACAAACTCAAGGACTGAACTCTGACCAATTAGTTTGTATATAATAAAAAATATTATTTGGTTACATTTATTTTCTAGAACCAAGCCAGCACAAGGAGATGATATATGGAGCGCTGAAACTTTTCAGACACTCACCCCAAGTCACAGATCTGGGTTGAATCCATCATCGTTCTTTAGCTTACTTCGCCACCTCAGTTCAGACGCAGCTATATGCAAATCAGTCTTGACCCTATGCCTCATGGGAACAATCCAACCCGAACTGCCAAGCCAGGTCTTCCCTGAACCTGAAACAAGCATCCTGGGATCAGTTTCTTGGTAACAACCTTCATCAGCCAGGCTAGCTTGAATCCAGTGGCAAAGTGAGCAAGGGACCCACCTCTGGGCATACCCTGCCAACTTAGGGTGAACAAACATAAGGAGATGATGGACGGAGTGCTGAAACTTTTCCATAAGAAAAAAGTGTTCCAAAAGTAGTTTTGGTATGAACATCAAAAGAGGAGTGGCTTCAACAATCAAGAAAAAAGCAACACAACCAATCCTTCCACCCACACACTCCAGCAAAAACAGTCGCTGGAGAATCCAAAACACCCTAAAAGAAATCAAGCATATAAACGAAATGGTGTACACCTCTGAGGGGTGACAACGCCTAGAGGAGCAAAGTCCTAGAAGCAGCATGAATAAAAACAATATAGGTCATTGAGCAAATTATCTATGTGAAAACATAAACAATAAAGTGGAGTCCAAACAACAGGTACATTTAGGACAAAATGAATGCACTAAAGCAAGCAACATGTAAGCAAAAGACATTCATGTGAGTTGAAGGAGCAGTGAGTCTACTAGTGTACTAGGAGAAGTGGGAGCCACTTCTGAGCTACGGGCAGGTGGAAGATTTGCTCAGTGAGTGTTTCTTGCAGAACTCTGCAGCATCTGCAGGGGTGGTAAAAATATAGTGTTGACCTTCCAGTTCCACAAGAAAAAGTCCGAATTTTTGGAGAGATCAATTGACATCAGTGAATTTAAGATAACCCACATGAACCATTGGCTTACATTCCGAAAAGAAGGAGACTGTAGAGCCCTAGTACTGTAGGGGGGCCTTGTCACAAGCCAGACATAGAGCAGTGTTGCAATCCATGAAATTAAGAATCCTGGTGATGATCTGTCGTGGTGGCGCCCCAGGAACCGCAAGCGAATCAAGCAATTAATGGGCTCTCTATAGACTACAATGGTAGCAGTAAAGGATTGCCTGTCAAAAAGTTCCTCCAAAAGATGATCCACAAAGACATCAATGTGGCCAGTATTGGTGGATTCTGATATACCAGCGGTGCAGATGCTATTACTGCGAGACCTCGCATCCAAATCTTCCTTCTGGCCGGCCTTCATTTTCAAGATGCGCTCAATGCGCTCAAGTCGCTTCATCACATCAATGTTGCTGTCTTTTATCTCCGTAATTCTATGCTCCATAATTTTGAGCCTGGTAGTGGGTCGGTGTGAGAGGCTGGCTTCGTATATGGTGTACACTTATGCAAGTGTAGCGCCCTGCACTAATCCAGACAACTCTTATGGTGATTTTAGTGGTCTCTAAGTGGTAGCTGTGGAGAACAGCCTTCAGGCTTAGTCCAGAAGGAGTGTAACACAGCTTGTTTTACCTGTACTTAATCTTATGATATATGTTGAGTGTAAAAGAATCAAACAGTGTAGATCTAAATGTTTTTATTTTTTAGAAACACTCTTACTAACACAATGTATTATCTCCTACCCGGAGAGATAAACACAATACAATAAATAGAGTACATAAGTAGCACAAATACACTATGGTATCCAGGGGGAGACCCAACCACAAATTAAAATAGTGGAATGAGTACCACGACTCAAGACAAGAGTGGACCCTTCAAGTTGCAGCTGTGCGGACCAGTCAATGCAGTGGAAGACCAGGATCAGTTTATGAGCTGTCCTATATCGGATGTCGAGAGCCAGGGAGTCAGTGACTGACACATGCACCAACAAGCCATGGAAGCAGCAAACAACGCAGTTAAAGAAAAAGGTGCAGTGTCGGGACCAGCAAGGTCTAAGTGATTTACTACGACTAGGTAAGTCAAAGCAGGCCCCACCAAACAGGGGAGCCCACTTGAGTTGAAGATGACCCTCAAGAGGAGCAACAGGCCAGAGGCAAAGGAGTCGCACAAGGACCTTGAGAAGCTCTCCAAAAGAAGAAGTCCTACAGTGCAGAGGATGAGATGTAGGCAAGTGTCTTGCTTGTAGGAGATGCATCGTGGTTGGAGCTTCTTGGAGCCCGAAGATCTCTGAGGAAGAGAGTAAACAAGCCTTGGCAATGGCAAGTTGACGCGGTGCACAGGGGTTCTGTTCCAGCAGTTTCAATGAGGGATACTGGCCTCAAACTTGATGAGAAGAGAATGCAGGCCTTGAGGGTGTTGCAGAACTACGACCTGTGTTGCTGAGCCTTTTGGAGTCCGTGGGAGCCAAGAGTCAGCGGAACAGTTGGCTGTGTTGTGGTGCCTTTAGATGCAGGGAAGTGACTCCTTCACTTCAAGGGAGATTCCTTCAAGTATCTTGGATTTCCACAGGCTTGTTGAGAATCCTGTATGGAGCACGGGCACAGACGTTGCAGCAGACTAGCAGGATGACGAGACTAGGAGCAGCAGGAGTCTTCCCAGTTGCAGTTTCAGTTCCCAGAGCAAGTCCAGTGAAGTCCAGAGTGCCCAGACCGTCGAAGATGAAATAGTTTCTGATCTGAATCTTGTCCCACGATGAATCTAGGGACCCACCCACAGGTAAACCCTTAAGTGCCCTAAGGAAAGGGTTAGGACAATTCAGGGGTCCCTCCCAGAAGAGAGACTGGACAGTGGGGAGAATACTCCCATGTGCTTTGTCAAGTTCCATACCAGAGTGGGAGCCAACGGCTTCCTGAACTGGAGTTTGTAAGGAGGGCACCTTGCCCTTTCAGCAGTCTCAGTGGCACTGGCAAGTACCCCCACCTTGCCCCAATACACTAAACAGTGTCAGTATATCTTTTGTTCTGCCTTCCCCTGCTCAAGCTTGGCACAGCAGCAGGCGGGCAGAAACATGCCTATGGTTGGCAGCAGCCCTACCTTGCTGTCTGGTTGGAAGACTGGTACCGGAAGCACTGAGGGCCTCCCAGAGGAGCTTTACAGTGCATGGAATCATACCTCCCACTCCGTTAATGGGGTGGGTGTATGATTCCAACATGTTTGATACCAAACATGAAAAGGTTCATTACAGCCCGTTAAGAGATGGTCATCGCATAATGACGCATGGTCACTCTATATGTTATAATGGATGCTGCACTTAAAACCTGGGAGAATGGACTCCGAAGGTTGTAGGGGTGCCCTGCTCATGTGGAACACCCTCACATGTAGAACCGAGCAACCTGCCTTCAGGATTGAAAGGCCTGCCTTAGGGCTGACTTGTAGTTTTTAAGTGCTGTGACCTCAGATATGAGGAAGCTAATACCCGTCATAAGTGGTACTAGCACCAGCTTACACAAGCTGCAAAGGAAGGCCTGTAGTTCTAATTTGAGTGGTCTCTCATGGGTGGTATAATACAATGTTTAGCCCATGGGAGACCAGTGGTGTACTTATGCCCTGGGTACCTTAGTACAATTTACTAGGGACTTATCAGGGTACACCAGTAGCCAATCAGTAGTGTACCTAAGTACTCACCATGTCTAATTTAGGGAGGTTAGCAGGATCCCAGTCAGACTAGCCAGTAAAACATAATGACACTGGCAAAATGTGGGGGTGTCCACGAAGCACATCCTACTTTTTTACAGTCAGTCACGGCATTCAAGCATGGCATCCAAGTGATATGTTAGAGTATCAAATCTAGAGTCAACCACCTTAAAGCCTGCACGTAATTCAGACATAATAGCGGTGGTGCCGTCAAAGGGAAGGCTGTCCATTGTATGATCGAAGGTGCCACTAGCATTAGAGGGTGAAGGTTGACGGCGGGGAGTTCTGATAGTCTCAAAGGTAAGTTGCTTTTGTTTAGGATTTCCCTGACCCATTGTGGCAAAGTAGTCCGCAATTATAGTGGAGGTAGTGTATACCAGTTCAAGAGCACAGTGAGGACAAAAAGTGGTACTGTGGACGCCAAAAGGGGGAATGAGGGAATCGCACCACACAATATGCAATGAGAAAAACACATTGCAGGGTACAATGTCTACTGGGAGGGCAATCGGTCAGAGGCTAGAGCCAGTAATCTTGTGAGACTGCTCAAGAAATTAGTCTGGTCAGTGTGTTATATTCGCTCTAGCAAGAACAACCATTAGTGCAGCAGCGCTGTAGAAGTCATGCAAGGTGGCAGGGGTGAAAACATGTGGTGTCCATGTGTACCAGAAGGGTACATCAGGGTAGGGAAGCCACACAGTTCCGGGGGTGGAAGCAGTCACATCTCAAGCAAGTCGCCTCCATCAACACTGAAGTCAGAAATGGCAGAGGGATTCCAACGCCAGCACAAGGCAGCGCGGCCAAGGCGCTTCCCACCAAACTCAAGCAGGAGGGAAGACCAGAGCTGTGCGAGGCCGGTAAAATATAGAGCCCAAGCCGAGCAAGTAGTGGTCCCCTCTCCTCATCACCAGTCGGCACCGCCAGAATGGCTGAAAATAGGCCCATGGGAGTAGCAGTAGATCAGTCCTGCCCTGCCCCACTTGCAATTCAAAGGAGTGTCTCCTGACACCAGACTTTTGTCATCACCCCAGACTTCCTGGAGCCTTGATAGGGAAAGGGAGCAACTTTCCAGAACCAGAGGTAGGGGTATGACTGTGTGTCCCCCCACACACAAAGGCTGGTACCACATATAAATTATGGACCCTCTGACCAACTCATCAGAATGCTTGTGAACCTGTGGACATTACAGAAGAAGGACTGCCCTGCTGCAAGAGGACTGTCATACTGCTTGAGGACTGTCTTGCTGTCTGAGAAGGAAGCCTGAACCTGCTTACCTTCATCTCAAGCTAACCTGAGTGACTCTAAAAGTCAGTTGACTGACCACTTATTATGCCCTACAGAAACATAATTCCAGAGGCCTCCCTGCAACTGTCCAGCTGACCTGCTGCAACTGGCCATCAATTGGAGCAGCCTGAGCCCTGCTGGCCTCTGCTGGAGTGAGTTACTGATTCCCAAGAGGTGCCCCCTAGGTCATGGACTCTTGGCTAGCATCAGCTTGAGCTTCTCCTGAGAAGAAAAGGTGAAATCTTGAAGTTTGAGCTCTTCATGACCACAAGTGGGCCCCTTCGTGCTTAGACTCTGTTACCCACAATGACAGCCAACACAAAGTTCTAGTGAAGTCATGCTCCTTGCGCTACAGCGACTGCCAGCAATGACCTGCAACTCAAGATCTACACTTTAAGCTACAGCAATGATAGGCCATGGTGAACTCTAATGAGAAGCAACAGGAGCAACCGCCTGTGACACTCAACCAGCTCTTCATCCTACAGAAATGACAGACGGCACCACCTGGTCTGCTCTTCGCACTAAAGTGACGACCATCTGTGATGCTCTCCCTCTCCTTGCAGCCTCTAACCGTGAATGGAACTCTTCATGCTAAACTCTGACAAGGTAACTCTCTCAGCGGGACTAACCAGGTGCCAGTATCTGACCTACACTCCATTGTGGTCAGCCTGAACATGTTACTTTCCCCCGTTCCTGCACGAATAGATGAACACAAGTGGCGCTTTGTGCTTTTAGGAAAATATACTTACTTAGAAGTTCAAAACTGAATATATCCAGTTCTATTGATTTGATTTTTGCCACTTTGGTATCAATTTATTTATTATAATGTACTCTATGTTTCTAAATTGGTTGCGATTTTTCTTGCGTTTTGCTTTCACTTTATTACTGTTTGTGTGCTGCATAAATACTTTACACTTTGGGCCCAATTCACAAAGTGACGCTATGTGTAGTAAAGGTACGAGTGTGGAATCAACGCACTTGTGGCAGAGACACTGCACTCGTGGCAGGATCTCCTCATGACGCAGCCCTTGCACTACTCCATGTGGAGATTCTGTCACAAGTGTGGAACCTCCGCCTTGTAACTTTACTACAAGTAATTTGATACCCAATTTGCCATAAAGATCTAAAAGCGTATTTTCTTAAGTCATTCCATCAATACTTATAACCAAAACACTTTTACCTCACACAACAATACTAGCACCCCAGTCATCTCCCACTTCTCACACATTCCATGCTAGTTCATTGTCACCTTGAGATAATATGCATATACAAATAAAGTTAATTGCTTATCATCAAGTGAATTAATTGGTTAAGACTTTTAAAGACATCAATCTAAAATTGAAAGATCTTCTGTCTTACCCACGGACAGCATGAAGTAATCTTAGTGATGGGTATGCAGTATGTACGTTGATGTGGTGCTTGATTATGAGGTCATTCACCCACTCTACCCGTTCTTCTCCACCCTTCGCCATGAATGCCGGGATCCACAGAATGCTGCCATTTAAACCCTGAAGACGGTGCAAAAATTTCTCCCTCCAGGTCTCGTTGATGAGGTCCTCAAAGGCCCGCTGCACCACAGAGGGATTCATTGTCACCAGATCTGTCTTCAGCCCGACGTCACTAGCATACTCCTCAACAGGAGCCAGATTACACCTAGAGGGAAAATATTGATGTTTAGTTTCTACTCCACACATCGTTTACTTTTAAAATATTTCTCACATGTACCTTTTGGCTAGCAGCAGGTGAGGCTAGAATGAGCAGGAAACAACTTTTAAAACAAACTGGAGAACAGGCTGAAATGAAGTAGGAGGCAATAGGTAGATTAAAAATCAGGATATTTTATAAAGTAGGAACTACAACACTCCAGCCTCAGCAGTGCAGCCACCACCATGACAAGTCCATGGCTCTAAATACCTGTCAAGCTTCAAGTATAAACATTCCATCACTCAGAACAACCAGGATGCAGTACCAACAATCTAGTTAGGCTAACATTGATTTACAATGCACATCAGTGTTAGCTGTAGGATACTACACACCTCCCTCCCTTCCAAACAACAGAAACAAAAGAACCCCAAGGGAAGAAAGAAAAAGAGATAAACAAAAGGGGAAATCAAATTTAAAAAAAAGAAAAAATGTGTTATAAAAGGATTAACCATACTCCTTCAGGTAGGACGGTCTCCTAGAAACCCTGGAGGATTTCCTTACTTCAGTATTGTCACAACCCAAATCTTCTTCACAAGAAACATTTTCAATATTCTTATCATTATCATCTCTCTTAACAACTGTAACCACTCAACTCAGATTCCAGATACGGTAATCTTCAATTTTCACAGCATTTTCATAAAACTTTGATGACATTCATTGGAGATGAAAATTTGGAACATGAACTAAGGACACCACCCAGGGGGTTCTAAATTCTGATCAGATCACCAACCTGAATAAAAGTTTTCTTGTTAACTTGACATGTGTCAAATAAGTCTTTACTCCTAGAGGCTAACTTGAGCTCTTTCACCTTCTTCGACTCTTCTTTTTTATTAACAGATAAGTCATTCTTAGTTAAGTCATTAACACAGCAGGGACACACAAGAGTATTGGCCTGTTTTCTCTTGAATAATTAAAACGGGAAGAAACCTGTGCTCGAATGGGGGATAAACTTATAAGTCTTTACTTTACCAAGTAATTCACTTTTCCAACAGAGATTATTTGAAATGGCAATTTGGGTGGTCTCCTTCAACACCTTGTTGAACCTTTCAACCATGCCATTGGTCTCGGGATGGTATAAGGCTGATTTCTTATGTCTAATACCTCTTTTCTTCACAAATTCTTCCATCACACGAGAGACCAACTGTACCCCATTGTCTGTCAACAAAGAATTTGGAAAATCCTCTCTCTCAAAAACTCGTTCCAGAAACATAATAACATCACAAGACTCAATAGATTTGGTAATGGCAATTTCTGGCCATCTGGAAAACATGTCCAGGAGTATACCAAAACATACTTGTCAGTACTTGCATAATGAATGGGACCTAAAATATCAAAGGAAATCTCTTTCCAGGGTTCCTACGGAAAGTCTCTTATGATCATGGGTTGCACTCTACATTTGAAGGTTTTGTCAGCATTGCAACACTCTACACATTCTTGTACCACACGCTCCACCTGAATATCCATCCCTTGCTACCAATACATAAGTCTTAACCTCTCTTTTGTGTATGAGATCCCTGGATGACTCTCATGGGCAAGAGAAATCAAAGCCTCCCTCAGGGATAAGGGGAGAATAAGTCTAGTGCCCCTAAACACAAGGCCAACCTGAAAAGACAATTCATCCTTAACTCTCCAAAAGGTTTGCAATACTTCATTATTCTTTTCTGAGATGAGCATCAAGTACCTATTTTTTCTGCCACAGCTTGAAGGACAGAATCTTTATTGACTTCTGCCAACCATCCTCTCTAATGATGTCTTCACTAATCACGCGCACATCCAATTTCTCATCTTCATCAGCAATATCCTCACTTGCATCACCTAAGTAGACTAAACAGGACCAACAATCAGCCACCCAATCTTGCGCCTGGAACATATTCAACATTAAAGTGAAACTCTTGTAGACCAATTACTAGCGCCTGATCCTGGCAGAGACAGCATCCAAGCCTTTCCTTTCAAAGATTTTTTGGAGAGGTTTATGATCCGTTTTCCCTATAAACTTGCTTCCCCACACAAACTTCTTTCATTTTTGTACAGCCCAAGAAACAGCCAGAGCCTCTTTCTCTATGACTGAAAACATCAGTTTTGCCATTCTAAGGCCCCTGGAGATAAACAAGAAGATCGTTTCGACACCATCATGTTTCTGTAATAAGACAGCCCCAAGATCTTTTGAACAGGCATCGGACATAACAATAGACTCATGTCCAGGCTCAAAACTTTGAAGATTGAAAGACCTTTTAATCATTTCCTTAATCTTGCAAAATTCCAATTCACATTCATCATTCCAAACAAAAGGAATGCCTTTTTTAAGACGAAGCCTCAAGTTTTTTGACTTCTCTGCAAAATTTGGAATGAATTTGTTTTAATACTCTGTCATACCCAAAAATTTTACCATTTCGTCTTTCGACAACGAGCTGACTAAATTGTTTATGGTTTTAGCCAGATCCCTTTTTGGTTCAATACCATTTGGAGTAATTTTATGACCAAGATAATCTATTTCCTCCAAATTAAATTTACTCTTACTGGCTTTTAACGTACCCAATTTTCTCTGAATCTCTTTAATACTACGCGTACCCTTTGGTTGTGTACAGGGGTATCTTCACCATAAATAAGGACATCATACTGATAAATCTTAATACTAGATAAACCTTTTAACATTTTCTCCTTTACATGCTGAAAAACAGCAGCAGCAGATATCAGTCCGAACGGCATGCGTACAAATTTAAAAGTGCTGAACAGAGTAACAAACACCGTTAGGTCTTGAGACTCATGCTGAAGTCTAACTTAGTGGTATGCCGAGGTGAGATCCACAGTTGTAACACACCTCGCCCCTTTCAACATGACAAGCAAATCATTAATGTTCGGAAGGGGATAGTGGTCCTCCATGACGTTCTTAATTAGCTCACGTAAATCTACAAAAAGGCGAACTTCACCATTAGCCTTCTTCACCATAACTACTGGAGCCAACGTTTGATTAGCGTCCACCTCTTATGATACCATTATCTCGCAATTTATCCAACTCAGCTTTCATCTTTTCCTTGACAATTAAAGGTACACCTCTAACCTTGCTTACAATTGGTTTTGTCCCTTATTTAATTGTTATCTTATGTACCTTTTTCTCAATACAACCTAGTTATTTATTTATTTTTGTATTTGAAGTTTTATATAGTGCTTGCTCCACCCAGGGCTATCAGAGCTCTTAACATTGTCAGGATGATGTTCAGAAGAATGCAGAACAATTGTATCAAAAGTAGCAATCAAGCATAGTACGCAAAAATAGCATAATGAGTGCTATAGAGTCATTGGAGAGAGAGAGAAAGAAAGGGCAGTTTAAAAAGTAATATAATCAAAGGATGTTGTAACAAATTATACTACTGTAAACATATGGTAGGTTCATTTATCAGACTCAATCTGGCAGGTAGGGTGCATGAGTTAGGTGGGATGTGGGTGGTTGGGTTTTGGAGAGGATGGAGGCGGGGTTATAAGGGGGTGAAAGGGGGATGTATGGTGAGAGGGGGAGTTTATTTGGGAGAAGAGAGACTGTAGCAAGTGCAGTAAGAGAGAGATTATGAACCCCAGTATTTGTTGAGCAGGTGTATTTTAAGGTCTTTTTTTTAAATTGAGATAGGAGGGGTTTTCTCGTAGATTTTTAAGTAGGGCATTCCAGATACTGGGGCCTTTCCAGGGACGCATCGGGATTGTGAAGCTTGTTTTTTCAGAAGAAGGGGGATGAAGAGAGTTGGTGCTTCTCAGCAGGCGGGTGCAACCTGCTTTGTTGAGTTTGTTTGAGAGGTATGCAGAGTCTTTTGGTAAAGGGTTTTGTGCATAATGCAGGCAATTTTGTAAGAGGATCGTCCTTCCATAGGAAACCATTTAAGGGCCATGAGGGCAGGTGAGATTTGGTTGAAGCGTTTACAGTCCGTTGCCAGCCTAGCCGCTAGGTTAAGAACAGATTGGAGGGGGGCAAAGTGAATTTTGGGAGTTCCCGAGATTAAAGCATTTCCGCAGTCAATTTTTGAGAGGACTAAAGATGGACAACCGATTTGAAATCTTCCGCTGGAATAAAAGGTTTGATTTTTTGACATGTTGGAGTGTGAAGAGTGCTCCCTTGACCAAATTTTTTATATGGGAATTAAGCGTTAGCTTATTGTTGATGGGAATGTCAAGGGATTTCACTGATTCGGTGAGGGTGAGAGAGCAGTTTAGGACATTAAGGTCAGTGATCCAAGTCTGAATGGGGAGAGGATTGTTTTTAGGAGCGAGAAGAATGATTTCAGTTTTGTTTGGATTGATTTTTAGGTCATTGGAGTAGAACGAGGATTGGATCTTGGTGAGGGCAGTGTTGAGGTGTAAGATATCGGAGTGGGATTTAATTTTATAGTACAGTTGGGTGTCATCAGCATACAGGTGGTAGTTAATTCTGTTTTGTTTGGGTATGAGGGTAAGGGGTTCCATAAAGAGGTTGAAGAGAGCGGGAGAGAGGATAGATCCTTGAGGGACACTGAGGGACACAGGTATGGGGCAAGAGAGGTAGTTTTGAATTTTAATTTGTTAGAAGTAGGAGGTGAACCAATTAAGGACAGTGCCATTCAAGCCAAAACAATCATGGAGTGCATTAAGTAAGGTTGAGTAGTTAACTGTATCAAATGCAGCAGTGAGATTGAGAAGAATGAGTAGGCAGGACTCCCCCTTATCCATGGCGAGGTGGATATCATCCACTATATTAAGCAATGCATTTTCTGTGCTGCAGCCTTTGCGGAAACCGGATTGTGGAGGGTCAAGTAGTTTGAAAGTGTCAATGTGTTTATCTAATTGAAGAAGGGCTCATTTTTGAAGGGCTTTGGAGAGAAGGGGAGTTTAGAGATGGGGTGGAGGTTCTTAGTGTCATTAGGATCGGTTTGGGTTTTTTTAGGGATGGGTGTGATTTTTCCGAGTTGGAGGGAAACAGGGACGCACCCCGTAGAAAGGGAAGAGTTAAAGATATTGGTCCAGTAAGGGGCGGTGCCATGTTTTAGATCATGGGCAAGGGAAGATGGAAATTGGTCTTTTGTGTGAGAGGACAGTTTTAATTTGGATAAAATGTTAGAGACTTCAAGTTCTGACACGGGATTGAAATTATGCCAGGACGCATTTTTTTAGGTAGAGGTTTTTAATGAGGCAGGATTCAGGCAGAGTAGATGAGGGGAGGTAAAGGACAGAGTGGGGGGGAGAGATAGAGGGGGAGTGTGGTATTGGGGTATCATCAGGAGGACATTGGGGGTGGGAGAAGGCTGAGTTATCTGGAAGGATTGATGAATTTTGGCAATTTTTTCGCTGAAATAGCTTGCAATTTCTTCACATTTGTTAGTGGAGGCCAACAAGTTGAGGGTGGCCGGGGAGGTTAGGTTTCTAACAATGTTGAACAGTTCTCTGGGTCGGTTATTTGCCCGGGTGAGTTGCGAGCGGAATAAGGGAAGATGGAAGGGGGAAGAATGATGTCTCCATGTTCTTTCTGCGAGTCTAAGTGAGCGTCTTTCATTGTTGAGGTCAGAGGTAAACCATGATTTGGAGAGGATATTTTTTAGTGTGTTAATTGTGGGAGGGGCAAGTTGGTCAAAAACCTCAGAGACAGTTTTATAATAGTACTCAGTGAGTTTGTTTGCATTGAGAGAGGGTGGGGTGAGACGAAGTTGGTTTTGGAGTTTGGACCCAAGTGTGCCTGGAGGGATTTGCTTAAGATTTCTAGTCATAATCGTTGTTTTGTTGTTTCTAGCAGGGGCGGGAGGGGTTGATGGGGAAATCTTGAACAATATGAGGCGGTGGTGAGACGAATCAATAGGGATGATGTTTGATAGGGATGCTAAGTCCTTATTAGCGATGATGGCGTAGAGAGTAGCATCTTTGGAGTGGGATGAGGACTGACAGAGTTGTTTGATGTCGCTAATCGCAACAGGATTAGTCAGAAGGTTGATTGTGGGGTCCCCGGGTTCATTCCAGTGAAGGTTAAAATGTCCAAGAAAGATTTTTGGAATTAGAAAGTAGCAATTGCGTAAGAAGGTCAGATAGTTCTTCAGTGAAGGGCAGAGGTTCACCAGGTGGATGATAGATATTGTGTAGTCGTATTGAGGGAGATCCCATCAAATTAAGTTCGGCTGTAAGGCATTCAAAGGTTGTGTAGTCCGTGTTCTTTGCTAGGGAGAGTTGGAGTTCTTTTTTAAAATTAATTGTAAGCCCTCTCCTATTCGTTCAGATCTGCCTTTCCTGATAATGGAGTAACCAGGGGGGGAGATTAGGTCGAGGATGGGTGTTGAGTGGTCATTGAGCCAAGTTTCTGTGAGGAAGGCGATGTCAATATTCTCAGAAAGGATGGTTTCAGATATTTCAGCCACATGTCGAACAGCCGAGTGGCAGTTCACAAGCATGCAGGTCAGGGGTTTAGAGTGAGTATTGGTGGAGGGCATAGGTGAATGGCGGTGAGTTGGGTGAGCTTGGGGGATTCGGGAGTGGAGTGGATTCTGCTGATCCCCATGATAACAGGGATGTTGGATTGAGGGAAGGACTTATTTGGGAGTAGTCACAAATGTCAGCTAGGTTGGAGGCGGACTAGTCATTCAGGGTGCGAAGAGGTCTGTGTGTACGGTTGAGAAGAGGGGTGGCTTTCCAACGTTTGGGATACGGGCATTTGCGAGGGCCAGAGTATAGAGAGGATCATGAGGGGGGGTTCTAGGTTTGGGGGATTTTAAGTTTTTGATATCTTCTCTAAGTCAGGAAAATTCAGTAATCAAGGTAAAGATATTGCGTTCAATGTTGCAAGGTGTCTAGGTTAAAAGAGAGAGGTGGGATGTGGTAGTGGCCGGGGGAGGGGAGGAAGTATGGTCAGAGTTGGCTGGGGTGGTCGGGTTGGGGTTGGGAGGGGGCGAAAGTTCAGAAGGGGATGATGTTGGGGCAGGAGGCGGGGAAGGGGTATGGTTAAAGTTGACTGGGGGAGGTGGAATGGAGTTCAGAGAGGGCGAAGGGTTGGGGGTGATAGGGGTGGTACTGAGACTGTGGTGGTGGGGGAGGCCTGGTGAGGGGAAGTGGAGAACAGGGAGTGAGGAGATGCAGCATCAGGGTTGGGGGTTGGAGTGTAGTTGTGGGAACGAGGAGAAGGGGCAAGAAGGGGTGTAGTAGCTAGGGGGAGAGGGAAGGCTTGTGTATGTTGAGAAGAAGGAGGGGTTGAGATGGGAATCTGGGTTGGAGCTAGGGGGAGAGCTAGGGGGAGAAGGGAGAATTGAGATGTGATAAGGGGTTGGAGAGACACGGACATTAGGGGGCATGGTAATTTGAGGGGTGGTGAATTAGTCAGATGTGATGAGGGGGTTGGTTCAGGAGAGGGTGATAGCATAGTGGTCAAAGAAAAGGATATGTCATTAAGGTTTGGTATTTCCGATGGAGAGGGGTTAGCGTTGGTGAGTCAGGGGAGAGCCATGAGGGGTCTAGGAGTTGGACAGGTGTGGGAAGAGAATTTGGTGTGGACAACTGGTGTGAGAAGGTGTTGAAATGGTGCTCAAAGATGGTGAGGTGGTGTTCGGAGGCTTGTATCAGGATGTTACCCGTTTTGAAAATGGAAATGGAAATTTCACCAGGGAAAAGTGGGAAAGGAGTAGTGGATAGTTTAAAACCGTAAGGAATATTACATGATTTAGATATTGGGAGGTGGTGTAAGAAGGTGCTCTTCCATTTGGAGGGACGTTTGGAGTAGAAAATGTAGTTTGTTTTTATGGGGGACATGGGGCTGTGGTAGTTGTCAACAATAGGGGTTTCGGGATGCCGGATTAGTCATTTATGTTTAAGATTTAGGCAGAAAATTGTCTAGTGCTACATGCAAGATCCTGGACATGGTGGATAGATCATGTAGCTCCAAAGGTTCCTCCTGCCATACATACAGGCTGAGGGTTGGTTTGCCATGTTGCAGCTGCCACAAACCTTTCATTACCATAGTGAGAAGGGCCACAAGTCACACTGTAACCATTTATTGGGGTGGTTGGTAGGACCATGATGACGCTATTGCAGGAGTTGGGCACATGGAGATTTGACTCACTGAGGTTTACCATCCAACTGCAACACACAGCTAATGACCTCATGCCTTGGACATAGAGCAAGAGGTCAGAGCTGAATACCTGAGCAGATAGATGGTATAAGGATGGAAGCTTTGAGTGTTGTCTTCTCCGCCGATAACCGTCAGATAGTGTCTGGCTCCCGTGACAAGACCATTAAGCTGTAAAAAAATTGGTAATGTAGTTTCTTATATAGCGCACGCATCACCACAAAGGGTATCTCGGCGCTTGCTTTGGGAACCCGTCCTGGTTTTTCCCTGTGGGATAGCCCAGCTGGGCACCCCCAAAGTGAAAGCCAGGCATCCCGCCGTGGAGGGCGTAGTGGAGATTGAGCAAGCTATTGCCCAGAGTTGCAGAGCATGAACCCCTGATTCGAGTAGGCACCGAAGCGAGAATTATCAGGTCTGTGGACATTTGGGCTCCAAACCCTGCCGCGTCGGGAATTGAACCCTGGTCCCGGGCCGACCTCTGCTTCTGGGTCTGCCTCCTCTAACCGGTGAGCCACACTTCTCCACTGTGGAACACACTTGGAGAATGCAAGTACACCGTGCAGGAGTAGAGCCACTCGGAGTGGGTTTCCTGTGTCCTCTTCTTGCCTAACAGCAGTAACCTCATCATTGTGTCCTGCGGTTGGGACAAGATGATCAAGGTGTGGAACTTGGCTAACTGCAAGCTGAAGACCAACAACATTGGACACACTGGCTTCCTAAACATGGTCACAGTCTCCCCTGACGGCTCGCTTTGTGCCTCTGGTGGAAAGGACGGACAGGCCATGCTGTGGGATCTGAATGAGGGCAAGCTCCTGTACACCCTAGATAGTGGAGACACTATCAATGCTTTGTGCTTTAGCCCCAACCACTACTGGATGTTTGCGGCCACTGGCCCCAGCATCAAGATTTGATATGTAGAGGGGTATATTATTGTGGATGAACTGAAGCAGGAAGTGATAAGCAACAGTAGCAAAGCTGAACCACCTCAATGCACCTCGCTGGTATGGTCTGCTGATGGGCAGACCTTGATTGCTGGGTACACGGATAACCTCATCAGAGTGTGGCAGGTCACCATCGGGACACGATAAATAAGCATATGAAAAATATGCCTTAATTTCTGTTCAGAAAAATAAAAAAAATAAAAGATAAGGATGCAAATGGAATCTCCCCACAAGAACTGTAAACGAATCACAGCTCACTCGCCATATTTAGATCGAGATCTGAATGGCCTCTCGAGGAGAACATTTTAAAAACCACAAATGAGTGAGGGAGACATGTAGGAGGCAGGGGTATCCCTCTAAAGCGGTCAAAAAGGTCCAATGGCAACACTTTGCTGTATCTCAGAGGTTGGAGTTGGTGATTGACTTAGAGTTCTCCTTAGCATGCCGTAACAGTAGCATTCACAGATATACTTTCAAGCGCTTATTTGGAGCTCTAAAAACTAAAATTGCATATGATACTTTTAAGTTAAGTACAACTCAATGGTAAACACCAAATCTAACATAAAAATAAACATCTTCAAATATTTCACCAGCATCATCATACAGAAGTAACGAAGACCTGAGATGTCAGACTCCCATCCTTTGGAGTGACACCACTTATACGTTGAGTGACCCAGAATATTCTAACCCAAGGTGTGCTTTGAAAGAGGGAGAAAAATATCCATTCATAACTTCTCCTTGGGCCATAAATGAGATAGCCAGAATATAGAAATTAAAACTGGAAAATGGGTTTGTGTGGATAAATATGTTTGCTGTATTTACCATCCACAGATAAACTTTTGAACAACTATTGTCTCAATTGGACAGTGCAGTTGAAGAATGCTTTTTAGCTTCCTTGTTCCGAGGGACCTTTCGAAGTTTAGCTGGAGATAAATACGTAAAGTAAAATCAAGAATAGAATACTCATAGTGAAGGACAAAATTGTTAATGAAAATATAACGAAAAGATGTAAGATCATTATCACCAATGCCTGGGAAAGCTTTCAGGAATAACATGTTGTCTTGCTGCATGACAAACTGAACCAGGACTTAGCAGCCTTTTGGAAGGGGTGAGAAGGCTCTTGATATTGCAATATATGGAACTGAATCTTCAGGATGACAAAATAGTCAGCAACTCTGGTGAAGGAACTTGCTAGTGACATTGAGACTCACCAAGAAACTTGAAAGGCATGGCTTTACCTAAATATTGTACATGATTACCCCCGGGACATTAAGTGGGCCGGGTCTCACCAGTGCTGACTGAGCACCGGCAGTTTTTTAAAGGGGGCCTCGAAACGGGTCACTATCAGGCTCTGTGTTGTGCCCTGCCACAGGCGGTCCGTTATTTTCCGGACTGCAGTGACAGCAGGCACATCGATGTGCGCATGCTCACACTGTTCACTACTCACTAGTGGAGAGGTTAAGGCATGACATCATGCCAGGTGAGCGTTGTATGGGAAGGGAAATCCTTTAAAGAGAGTATTTTTTCTCTGGATTTCCCTTCTCTTTTTGAAACTCGGGCGCAGCAACATTCCTGTGGTGTCACCAGCGCTTTAAATGGAAGCTTTTCCAATACTATGTACAACAAGCCATAGTTGCTGCTTATGTACCTTATGCAACTATCAACCATTGACAAAGACAATAGTCCTGTCTTGTTGTAGGTCTGATATTACTTGTTGTATCATATATCAGGATGCAATGACAGGAACAGCAAATTACAAGTCGGGCAGTGCACTATGCTTAGCACAGATTTTTAGCTTACATTTTTTTAAGCCACGCCCTTAATTACACTGCCCACATCCCTTTGAGACACCCCCATTTTTTTCATCCCACTTAAAGCCCTGATTACCCCCCTTTTGAACCTAAACTGTATGTGTGCGATAGACTAACACAGAAAATGCATCCGTGTAAATGCAGGGTCCACTTCCCAAGATGTGTTTTGCTCACCCTGCACCATTGCATGCTTATAAATGTATTTGATTACCAGCTCATACAGCAATCCTTTGATTAATTATCTCTTTCACTGTCATATATCTCTCTCCCAGTGCTGGAAAGTAGGGGAATACTGCTGGATCCAATTTCTGTCAGCTTTTTTTGGTCTGGATCTGGGATTTGTCCTACCAGGGAAATATGCAGAATTTGTCCTGGTGTCATTTTCCGACACAGAACATAAATCAGTACATTGTCTGTATTCTGTTGTGAAAGGTATCATAAGGCAGCACAAGGGGGATTTGTTATTTTCACTTCCAGTTGGGCCCAAAATAAAGGCCTGATTTTAAAAGGCATCAGCCCTTCTTATGTTCAAGTATCATCTTGACTAGGAGCCACCTGGAGCCTAACACCTAGATACAAATGCTGTGGAAGGAAACAAAGGCACACAGCTTATCATTTCACAATTACTTTAAAGAAACTATGACTTGGAGGCAGGTTATTGACTTTATACAACACCCTATGTAAGTGATGTGCTTGCACTGTAAACATACAAGATAGATGTATCTGTTTGTATGAATAATTACACAAATAATGTTTTAAATGGCACCTATTAATTTTTATAAATGTATTTATTTTATAACGCTCTCTTCCCCGTGCAAGGTGTCAGAGCTTTTTAAGGGATGTACTGAGATACATAAAAATCATACCAGTGTGTAAATCAATGTACAGGAAATGCTACGTAAGACAATAGGGTTATGGCGTGTAAGAGTCACACATCACCCATACTGGTAAACATTATATATTAAGAATGAATAGTCTAGAGAAACAAAAAGTCACGATATAAAATGTAACACAGCCATTGGGGCTGTCTGACTAACAAGACGTTATACTTCTTAAAGGAACCCTTCATTGCAATCTTAGAATAGCAATAGATTGAGAGAAAAAACAATAAGGATCTAAACCCATGACTTGTAGTTTTCATGCACTTTCTTGATGCCAGTAAATAGATCACTGTAGCATTGCAAGGTATGAACTGAGTGTAACAAAATGGTCTCAGTGTGAAAAGCAGTGGCCCTTTACCTATCAACATAAAATACAAATCTGTGATCTGCATGTTGCATGTATTATGCAGCAGGCACATGAACCCTCTATGCTACTTTATGAGTTAAAACTGTGACTGAAAAAAACACAGAACTCTCCCAGAACTTTATTAACCACCAGATTTATCTTACCACCATTATTATCCCCTCAAAATTGCTGGGCAGACGAAGACCTCTGCAGCAGGTGTTTAACCTCTATAAGATATTTTAAATGCCGCCTTTGTGACAAATTAAGTAAACTAGAGCGGATTTACTGTTAGGTCACCTGCTTTCCAGATTTTACTTTAAATAAAATGTTTACATTCACTGTCAGACTCTACTGTGCTTACTCCACCCCTTGTAGCTCCACCCCTTTTCTCTGCCACACTTTAATCCCACATATATAGGTTCGATAAGTAAATATTTCCAAGTTCCAGCACTGCTCTATCCTGAGGTTTGCTTTTAATCAGATATGGAGGCACCAAATGTTAGTGACCTGCAGAGCCCCGTAGTCGGGGTAACTGAAAATCAAAGGAGCGAATATTTGTCATTCACTGAATTCCAAACAAGAATTAATGCTGCTGCATTGTGTTTTCACTATGCTGCACATGGCTATTAGCAAAAAAATATGGCCTTGACTAATTTTCATGCACCTATTAATGTCCAACGCTATCAGTATGAAAACAGCAGCTGGTGGTGACAGGCTCGCGCCCCCTCCCTTGCCAGTGAGCACAGCTGGGTACCCAGTCCTCTGACTGCAAGCAGAGGGAGAGGATAAGGCGTGTTAATCCCTTTCTCGTATCAGGCCTTCTGCTCCTACATTCGCCAGTCAAACTAGTGAGGGGCTCAAGATTTTTGTGTAAAGTGCTCCAAATGGTAAGATGTAAAATATGCCAGTTTAAGGAAACCAAGTGGAGTTATGCTGAGGTGCATACAAGAGATTGTAAATAGACGCTTCCTGCAGAAATGGCATTGGCAGCCGACTAACATGTGGTGCAAATACCATGCCAGCATTCCAGTCCCATATAATCCTAAATTCCCGCCACTTTCAAAACCGCAGGCGCCGCGTGGCATGCGCCGGGTTTTGTGCGGCAGCAGCTGGCGCAGGGACCTTTTGCTCGTGTTCTCAGGGAGTCTATGCCAACCCAGCTTAATGTCACGCGCCAGGAACAGAAGAAGCGACAGGTGCTGGCTTGATTTCGCCCCTAAAATGGTGTACTGTGGAAAATGTGATTTTTCAGGAGAATTACTTATTGGAAGCGTGCACAATGTCTTCTGAAACCAGCAGTATCCCTCCTCGTCTGAGCTTTAATTTCTGTCCACGGGCAGCAGAACTCCTGCGCTGTCGGAGCATCGGGATTACAGCTCTCCAGGTGAGACCACCGAAGGCTAGGCTTCTGAAGGATCAAGCAGCCGAGCAGCAGACTTCCCGATGCTCACCTCAAAAAGAAATATTTCAAACACTTCCTTACACCATTAGTCTTAATTATTCATCACAATCCCAGGCGCTCACTCCTTCATTCTGCCAACGGCAAACACCTTTGGAGAAGTCTATTATAAAGTGACCAGATGCATATTGCAGGCAGGTTAATGGTGTGAGTCATTCACACAAAGGAAAGGAGCAGTCTGATGTAAAACCAAACAGAATATAAAAGTAAATCTGCCGGGTGTACCAGCTGATCTCTTTCATTAAAAGAGGGTAATTGCAGCTTGGGAAGGCAGTGGAATTGAGAGGGCTATGCTAATAGCTCCCTATCATATGCTATACATCTCGTACTCCTTTCCCTGCATTACACCCTCAGGTGGAGAGACCTAAGACAAGGCAAGAGCACCACTGTGGTTAACACCACAAGACACCGGACACTAAAATGCATCCATTGAACCAAAAAATAGACAATCACACTCCTAAAGGTGCACAGAAGTTGAACAATAAGTATCCTTGTAGGGCGGAGTCAGGAGAACATGGCGGCTGCACGCTGAGTAGCCGCTGCACCTCAGATCTTCATCTGTTCCCCGTTGCGTGTTTGACTGCATAACGGAGTGCCACCGTTGGTAAAGTAATCTGGAAACAGGAAAACCTACCTACTGCTGTTGTTTCTCTGTACGTTCCCAGGTTTTCCCTCTCCTCTTTTTCCCCGTATACACCACGGTGGGCGGCAATTACTGTAACGTTTGATGCTTAGCTGGCTAGGCTGCAGTGAGACTGCGAGGCGGCGGGGCAGTGGGGGCTGCAGAGGCCGTGCGGCCCACGGGATATCCTGTGAGACTCACCCCGGGGCTTGGAGTTTTTTTTTGGAGGGGTGGGGGGGTGGGAGGGGGGGTTGTGTCTTGTTTCGGCTTTTCGGAAGACATTCTCCTTTGAGGCAGAGTGGTGGAGATGAATGCCGAGTGTGGCGGCTGTAATTAAGGCTGAGGCACCTGCGGGCTGGTTTCCTCCTGCATGAGCACCTGCGTGAGCTTGTTGGGGCTCAACTTCGACCACTAGCTCTTATCTGGCTCCTGTTTGCCTTTTTCCTTGTTTTTCCCAGACAGGCCCGCCTAAACCGGATGTGCATTGGACAGGACGGAGAGTGGGTGGGAGAGGGTGACAAGGACAGCTTCCCCAGCTTCTGCAGCTTTGCTTGAGTGGACACCAGGACTTGTTCTTCTTTCTCCACGTTGTCCTCCACGCGCTGGGGGTCTGCGGCACTGGAGTTGAGAAGGAGCCGCAGAGTGGCGGCCCGCGGTCTCCTTAGGGGGGCATTAAAGGAGCAGCAGTAGAAGCCAGCCTGGAGAGGCCCAAGGCGGAGTCGGGGCCGGTGAAGACTCAAGTCCAGTTTATCCAGGACGCCCAGTTCCACGAAGGCTTGCAGGTTAAAAGGGTTGGAATAGAGCTTCAAATCAAGGGGAGGTCAGAAGCTTCTGTGAGTCATTAGATAAAAAAGTGGATCTTCTGAATGTAAGGACAAAAACGATGCAATCTGAAGTAGGGTTACTGACTGGTCAGCTGAATGTCATGAAGGGGGACTTTGCAGCCTTGAATAAAGAGGAGGGTGTATTGAGAGACAGGCTGAAAATTGTAGAGAAGAACTCCGGCAGGAATAACGTACAGGTATTGAAAGTTCTAGAGGGCAGCAAAGGGAGTGATCTAAAACCTTTTATGATAAACCTGTTAAAAGAATCACTGGATTTAGAGATCACTGCCAAGGAGCTGGACAGGGATATCCAAAGAATTCATCGGGACCCCTTTAGACGTAACCCGAACCATCCCAAGCCAAGGAAAATCCTTATTATTTTTCATACCTATTCAGTAAAAGAGAATGTTTTGAATCTTTCTGTCAAACTTAAATCGCTGAGGGGTAAGGATTTTCCCTTCCAGATCCATTCAGATCTGGTTAGAGCCACTTTAGATCGACAATGGGAAATGGGGAGGAAGTTGGATGAATTAAAAAAATTGGGAGCAGTGGCCCAACTTAAATTTCCCACCTCCCTGAGGATTATGTTTAACAATAAAATGTACAATGTAAGATCAGTACAGAAGGCTGAGGACCTACTTGTAAACTTACAGTCGTCTTAATGCATAAATTAGCCGTTGGTGATATTAGTTTTAGATTAATTCCCAGATTTGTGAGGATTTACATTTATAAATAAGTTTAGGTATTTGCTGGTTTAGGAAAGGGTTGGGGAGGATAGGTAGGGTTTCCTCAGAAAATGGGGGAAGAAGGGGGAGGGTGATGAGATAAGTAAGATCAGGTTAGTTTTGATCAGGTCTTCCCCTCCCCTACCTTCCTCTTACCTACATTTGGTTCTACTTTTCATCCCCCCTCCCCTCTTTTTAGAGAATGATAGGTTTATAATTACAGTTGTATATAAGGGTTAGGGGAATAAGAGGCACATTATGGATAGGTGTGGTGAGGCGGGTTGCCTAGGTGGAGGTCTTATGTTTTGCACTCCAGGGTGGCCTTATTTCTTTAGGTTGGGGTTATGGGTGGAAATCTCAGGTTGCACTATCTGGACTATTTGTTCGGATGAATGGGGGTAGGGTTCTCCATGGGTGGGGGGTACTGAGGGAGGGAAGGGGGAGGAGGGAGGGTTATAATTCTTAATAAAATCCTCATTTCCGCTATTTTAGATTTGTCCAGAATTGTAATTAAAATAAATGGTATAGGTAAGGCACTGAGGGCATTAATAATTAAAATTCTACAGTTGGTTAGGGGAGAGAAGTTGGAGCCACCATGACCTCTCTATAGATTCTTTCCTGGAACGTCAAAGGCCTGCGCACAAGGCCGAGGAGAGATAAGATATTACAATACTTACGAGACTCCACGGCGCAGGTCATTGTCCTCCAGGAAACTCATCTCCTGGAAGAGGAGATGACTACCCTGTTAAAGCTGCATTCTTGGGTGGACTTCTATGTTAGCAGAAACCAAACAGCAAATATTCGTGGGGTATCAATTATTTTTGAGAAGTCAGCTAGGACCCATGTTTTCTCCCATTTGAAAGATCCAAATAGCAGGTGGGTGATTGTTAAAACCTTAATTATGGATACCCTTCTAATTTTAACTGGATATTACAGCCCTAAACAACATGACCCCTCTAGCTTAAAGACCATATTTTCACATTTACTGGATTTTCCAGAACTAATGGTCCTTGCAGGTGACTTTATTATAGTTTTGGATGTTGTATTGGATAAATCTCCATCTAACAAGGCAGTGGCCCTGTCTAAGTTGGGGGCTATGAAACAGTATACCTTAGTGGATATCTGGAGAGATAGATCTGGGCAGCGGCAGGGGGTGTCATATCGGAATTTTAAATATAGACACCAGTCACGTATCGACTTTGTGTTGGGAAGCTACTCACTAAGAAGCTTGGTTAAGAACGTAGCATATTAGGCACCCCACCTCTCGGATCATTCTGGCGTTCTCTTGACTCCCAAAAGCCAAGCTCCTGGTCCAAATAGGACTTGGTCTTTCAATCGTGCTATACTCAGGGAGAAGGAAGAAGAACTTTATCTTTCACAAGAAGTGTCTTGGTTTTTAGAGGTGAATGAGGGCACTGCCCGAATCACTTCAGTCTGGGATTCTTTGAAAGCCTTCTTACGGGGACAAATTACTAACAGGTCCTGTTATAAGAACAGAATATATAAGGAGGAGATCTCAGATATTGAGCATAGGTTAAAGAACGCAAAGGTAGATCTGGCTGCTCCAATGCCTCCCGAAATCCTACAGGAGAAGCGGGATAAGATCAGGGATTTGAAATCCCAGCTTGAAAGCATCCTAAACACCAGGCTTCTCCGAAGGTGGGAAGCCAGTAAGATCTCACACTTCGAATATAGGGAAGGAGCTGACAAGCTCCTTGCTTGGAAGAGTAAATCTAACCGAGGAAGGAGTTATATTCGATAGAGCAGAGATGAAAGGGGTTCTTACGCAACGGATGAGGAAATCCGTGATGCTTTTCGTTCCTTTTTCCAGAATATCTACCAATAGGTTGGCAAAGTTGATAGTCAGAGTGCCCAGAGGTGGCTTGAGAGCATGTCGCTTCTCTCTCTTAGCCCTGAGCAACAAAGATATCTGGATCCAGAGATTTCCTGCCTGGAAGTAAGGAGGCAATTGTAAAAACTAAGAGGGGTAAGGCTGCAGGGCCAGATGGCTTGCCTTCCGAGATATATAAGGTAATAGGGGATCAGTTATTCCTACTATGACCAAACTCTTCAATCAGATCTTGCAAGAAGGCCTGTTCGCGTCAGATTCTTGGAACGAGGCCATTATAGTATTAATACTGAAACCAGGGAAGGCGGCATCTAACTGTGGGTCTTACAGATTCATATCTTTTTTAAATGCTGATTATAAAATATTTACATCCATTATGGCAGCACGGCTGGGTACGTGGTGGGGATGTCCTGCATCTTGATCAGAAGGGCTTTGTGAAGGCTCGCCAGTTATCACACCTAACTTACGACCTTATCGGGGCAATAGACCTGGCATCTTCATACGCCCTTCCATTGGCAGCGATGACTCTAGACGCAACCAATGCCTTCGACAGGGTAAATTGGTTATACCTGTCGGAGGCCTTGAAAAAATTCAATCTTGGCGAGAAGTTTTGTCGCACTGTACAATCTATTTACAGGAGCCCTTCAGCTAGGTTGTTGGTAAACGGTGGTCTTACGACGCCCTTTGATATATCTAGGGGCACTAGACAGGGCTGCCCACTCTCCCCTCTCCTTTTGGATCTGTACATCGAACCTTTTGCCCAACGACTACGGGAGGATATTAATATTCAGTCTTTCAGATATGGAGAGTGGGAGAGGAAGGTAGCCCTGTATGCCAATGATGTTTTTATCTTCACGTCCGACCTTAATAGGGCCTTCCCAGCTGTCATCAGTCAAGCTCAAAATTTCGTATTAGTCTCGGGGTATGAAATCAACACGGCTAAAATGGAGGTAATGGTTTGGAATCAGGTGGCTGCACAGCATCAGTATCAGTATCAAATAAGCCCCACCATGAGATATTTAGGGGTTAAGATAGTTCAAGACATAGCCAAGATTGCGGAAATTAATTTGACGGCGGTTGCAAGAGAGTGTGTGAAGTTGATGAAGACCTGGACTTCGTTGCCTCTCTCGATTATTGGCAGGGCAAACTTGGCCAAAATGTCAATACTTCCTAAAATCTCTTTTCTTTTTAATTGCATCCCATTGTACTTTGATAAATTACAAATTGATAAAATTCAGAGGGAGATTAATTAAATTGTTTGGAGGTACAAATTTGCGAGACTAGCCTGGAAAAAGTTGAGATGACGAAGGGAGATGGGGGACCTGGCTCTGCCCGATATCCAGCTTTATGCTTGGGCCTTCCAATTATCTAACGCTCGTATGCTTTTAAAAATGCTGGTTAACATTTGGATAGGAGGGCTGTTTTTAGCAATGCTTCAGGGTGCACACAGGGTTTTTTGTTTAAGTTTGGGGATGTCAAGTTTTTAAGAAAGTTTGGCTGAAGGTGTTACAGGGCCTGGCAAGAACATGGGTCGGCCTGAGGAGGTCGGTATCTTTGGGTTACTTTTCGAGTATGGCCCTGTTATGGGACTCAACCGGGGGTCCAGAATGCCTGAGGGACAGTTTGGATGCCCCGTTAAGGGAATCAGGTCCGGAAGTCTGGGGTGATCTGATCTCAGATGGATCACTATTAGCTTGAGAGCAGCTGAGTGATAGGGTAGGGTCATGTCTCTCTAGGTTCAAATATCTTCAACTGGCTTGCTGGGTTCAGGCTCATGTATAAACTACCAAGTGCGGCCTATTGGTGGAATGTAGCGATTTAGAGTTTAATCTCGTGACCAGACCACGAGGGAAGAAAGAAGTTTCCTTTTGGTACCAGGCAGTGTTGGACGCAGTGGATGGAGAGGTTAAACTTGCTCAAGATTTATGGGGGAATGTTTTGCCAGACCAAGAGTGCGATACCCTGTGGCAAGTCTTGTGTACTCTATTATATGTTATAGTAAAGCCCGCGTGGCTGAAAAGGAATCACTTATACACCATACACAGGGTCTACTTCACCCCACTGAAACTTTCTAAAATTAACAAAGAGTTACCCGTATGTTGCAAGAAATGTGGTTTGGCCTCGGCTTCGAATTTACATATGTTCTGGCTCTGGCTCCTTTCTGGGATAGCTTTGGCAAGTTAATGACGGACCTTATTGGAATCCAGATTATTATTGACTTTCCTCTGGTCTTTTTTGGCCTTCAAGAGAATGTCAGAGGCCACGCAAGATCCTTACTTTTTTATGTTGTGCTCCTGGCTAGGAGACAAATCTGCATAAAATGGACAGATCCTATCCCTCCTTCCTTTCTAGAATGGCAATCTTCGGTCCTGGCGACCTCTAAACTGGATCTATTAAGAACTGGCAGCCAAAAAAAGAGACGTTTTTGGAGTATCCTGAAAACACGTTGAGACCTGGAGAGGGTGGTTTTTTTGTTGTTTTTTCCCCTCCTGGCTTCAATGATTATGCTGCCTGAACACTCTAAGCCCATGGTCAGGATCATCCCCAATACAATCGGGGAGCTTCTCAGACGAGGCCATCTAACTCTGGAAGTTTGTGAATTAGAGGTATCTCGGCTGATCCTTGAGTGCCCATATCAGCATGTCTTAGTGTCGGTAGGTGGGTGAGGTTAAAATCCTTAGCCGCCTATGGCTTTCAGTTCGCTGAGTGTGGGTACGGACGATCAGAATGTACATCAAGGTGAGATGGGCAGTAAATGAGGACAAAAAAAAATAAAAAAAATAAAAAATAAGTATCCTTGTAAACAATATTTGGGTGCAAGTGGGTATCAGCTACTGATCAAAGGTGTGTATATCAAGCCAGAATGCATCGTTCCTGGAAGGGAGAAACTTCCCCACCTTGGACAATGTAGGAGTGGTTATCGCTGTGTGAGCTAGTTCAGAGCAAGTAAGTATATATCAAAACAATATAGTCAAGGATAATTGATCCAATCTTCATGTATTGATATTGATTCATCAATTCTATAGTGGTAAATCATCACACTATATGACTTATATTCTTCAATATATCACTTTTCGACATCATTATTTACACAACCCAATGCATTTCGGAACTTTCAGGGGATAATTCCTAGAATGCAACAAACCTCTATTTAATCAAGTACTCTGAATATAACCAACCAAACAATCCAGTCTTTATCCAAAGCAGTCAAGATGTGTAAAAAAAAGTGCAAGCCTAGGAGCAGCGCGCTGGCGTGGCGACCTGCTTCCCGACCGCAAAAGTCGTAATTAGGTCCTAACTCCCAGAATATTTTACAATATATACATTTTGCCTATATGACACTAACCATACTAGCCATGCTAACCACAAAGGAGAATCAGAAAGCTAATACATCTGTCATAGGCTGTGCAACTTTTGATTTTGACAATAATTATTTTGTCATGTCATGGTTTATTCAAAATGTACTGTTGTGTTTTAACACTGGCTAAGAGTAAAAATATGTTTTGTCTCAAAAAGCAATCATTCCCACAGTAGTCACTAACACTCAGGGGAACTATTTTATTTCTGCATATGCTCCTCGTAAAAGGGCAGAATGCAGGCACTCACAACGAAGTTAGCTTATGCTTGAAGTAGACTAAAAAACAACTCATTCAGTATGCTGGAGTATGTGGAAGAAAAATGTGGATGACACAGTGTAAATAGAGGCTTGGATGAAAGTCTTTACAAATAAGTATGTCATAAATATAATTTTAGCAGTATAAAAATTTCTTGGCTAACCCCAGACCTTTGACGGAACTTGCATGTTGCAGGAAACCCACACACTGTGCAAATTAGAAAATCAACTCTCATTCTCTGCAGATACACCACTCACTGTCCTAGAGACGATTCATTGTAAATGATGGTATCTTGTAAAAAACAACATGCAGGCAGCATCCACACAAGCACTCTCTCACTATGTACACTACAAAATCATACACAGTTTTTTCACAGGTGTTCCCTACTTTTATTTGCATTAGCCCTTTAGAGTTGTAAATATAATATAATGAATAACAAGAAGTACAGTCCGCTGTATTACAAGTGCCATAGGATATAATGGACTTATAAGAACAGGCTATCCCTCATGTTCGTGACAGAGTAACCCTGCCACTAAATTCTAAATCAGGCCTTAAGATTTGGAAGGATCACTAAGCCTCTGCTAATTACTTGATCTGCACGCAATAGGCACATTCATTTAACATGCTGATACAGAAGAGCAAACCATGCTCACTGCTGCGCAAGAAAACACCACACAGCACTCATAAAGTCCCAGCAGCATTATATTTCATGAAATCGAAGTGAATAGGATTTTTAAGTCACACAAAACCGTTCCTTCCTTTTTCTTAACTGCAGAACACAAGTATAGAAACTACAAAGTCTGCAGTAGCTGGATAAGTAAGATTTCTTTCAATGGCGCAAAGAGCACCATGCTTCCTCTGCTGCTGAGATGGCATGAGATTCTGGCTTAAGCTTGAACTGCTCAATACAAACAAAGGGCCAATCCCTTCACTTGTGACATCCTCATCATAAATGCCTCACGTGCTCGACAAGCGTAAGCGCCTAGAAGGCTCAATACTCTTCTCAGAAGCGAATGAGATTGCCTTTATCAGCAAGGTAGACACATGGCCAAATTCTAAATTTGCATGGGCGCCACCCACCTGCAGTTCTGACCACATGGCAGAGCTCACAATAAGATCCCTGACTCTGAAACGTCTTTGCATCATTTTCAATGCACCTTTACTCTCAAGTCTGTTTGTAGCCTCTCACAAAAACTCCCAATGCAGTGACGCCTGCCAGGCAAAAAAATCAAATCAAAGGAAACCAACGGGAACTGCTAAAGACGTGTGTCGCCATTCTGAAATGTCTCAAGTGACATCCGAAATCACACAACATGCTATACTGCATCCACACTCCTCTTGCGCATCACGCAATGCTGCCCAGAAATAATACAACTTGCCTCCACCAGCGTTCTCCATACTCGTTGCTTTCCTGCACTTCCAAAAGGGAATTTCCACAGAACTACCACATGCCACTCCCAGTACAGCATGTGGGCCGCCCACAAATACAAGTGTAGAAGGACTATTAAACCATAGTCCTCTCTCCCCGGGCACAAGTTGATGCTGAAACTTCAGCAAACCATGTTCAAACTTTTTCTTTTTAATTAATTTCAACTTTACTTCCAAATTTAAATTTATTGCTTTCTTCCAAATGAATTCCTCATGTTTTCTTCACATGATACTGTAGAGACATTTATGCCAAACTTTAATTCTCCAATGCATTTCGGTGCCCCATGCACCTTCATCAGGGAAATCTTAAGTGCAGTTCCGTGTTTTTTGACATGGACGATAGCGATTGCACTTAAGAAATCTATCCCGTCTTTGTCTTTGCATTCCTTTCAAGTCACAATGGCGCCACCATGTTTTACATGATATCAGCTGGCTTCATGCGGTCACCTGGTGAGGAGCCGATGTCGAACGGTGTTCACACAATTAATTGAAAACCCCTGCAGAGAGTAGGTTTCCAGCTAATTGTTTGAAGGCTTTTCACGGCAAATGCACATTCCATGCCGTGACACCTCCACAGAACAAAGGAAGCAGCCGTTCTCCCCCAAGAGGGCTGCCTTTGGGATGCGCACTTTCAGTGGACCACCTTTTTGTGGCGTATTTTCAGTGTGCCTCTGCGCCTGTGTCCATAATACAACTCGGGCGGGAAGACACGGCGAATGCCTCATTTGCTTGGAGCGAAAGCCCCATGCAAAAGAGGGAACACCCTCTTATGATAGTACCGGCACAATGTGCCAGCGCTATCAGTATTACGGAAGCATCGGTGGCCCCCTCTGTAGTACCACTGTGCCCGAGAGGTACAAAAGAGGGTGGCACGCCCTTTCACCCCCAGGAAACATTGTATAATATGGCTTCAGGTAATCTATGCATAGAAATTTCTATATAGGCGAGGAAAATCCACTCCACCTCCCCACAGATGAATTCCGTCACTTCTCATTTCTCTGCAATGCTACACTTTTCCTGTTTTAAAAATGTCTTTCTACTGGGTTCAAACCCTTAGTCAGTATGACATATGATATTGAGTCAATGAAGGCAACCTATTAGGAGTCTGAAAAGTCTGAGAAAATAAATGGTTTTAATCTAGAAAGGATGGATTAGTGGCATGTAGAGCATGGCAGGTCTCAATCAAAGCACGTTATTTTTGCATTCTATTGCGTACTATTCTATGTTGTGCAATGACAATGAAGTCTCCATTGTGGTCCTCACTGCACTGCTTAGAAGCAAACACACCGTCTGAGGTTCATTCCCTCAACAGAGAACGGAGGTATTTGTGGGTGCTTCTTAAAGAAAGTCTTTCTCTTGCCAGGGGCAACAGAAACATTTGATGGTCCTGGCCTGGTGTAGTCACAGGGAACAGAATTACTGAAGATTCCTAAGCACCATGATCACACTCACTTCATGCTGCATCCCATCTCAACTCAAGTCTGTGAATGGGCTAAAAAATTAGGCTGGTGACAGACGCAACCTATATTCCAGTCAGTGCCCCCAACAAAATGGATGGCTACCTCTGACAGGGGTGGGGACACACCTATTCAATGTAAATATATAAATTAATAATGGGAAATGAATCCCTATATTATTCCAAAGGGAAAGCACATCAGTACTAGCATGAAGTGGTAGGGGACAAAATCACTATTGTACCATAAAATTAGAGCAAGTGTATTCATACGCCACACAATTAGTATGCGTATGGTTGGTTAATTTATATATTTACATTGAATAGGTGTGTCCCCACCCCTGTCCTGATGAAGACCCCACAGCAAGGATAGCAACTCTACCTGCATAATAGAGGGTCGAAACGTCGACAACTATTCGTATTATCAACTCCACGCCCTAACGCCTTCATTATTTGAACTTTGTGGAGTATGCTGTTATGTGGAAATAACAAATTGAACCTTGTGGTCCCCATTTCTACACACACTGTGTAGCATGGACAAATGATGTATATTTACTGATTTAATTGTCACTACAAAATTTTCTTCCTCTTTCCCTTCACTACTTCCTCACAGGATCACTCCCCCCTCCCTTGTCTCTCCACTATATTTGGGGCACTACGCAAACTATGTTTACGTGTTGAGATAATTTATATATTTGCTATAAACATTCACATTGTGATTAAAACAATGTGAACAGATTTGTTTCTTGATTGATTTATTTTTATTTTTTGCCTTGTAAATTGTTCTCTGAGTACTGGGACTCCTTCCTCTTATTACAGTCTGACATTGGAGCACTGTTCGGAGTATGCAGAGTGTGTTCAATGGTCCATGCTTTATTTCCAAGTCACATGGCTAGGTGCAGTGTGTTTAAACATTTCAAGCGATGTTGAATTGGAATGTGCAGGGGCGTAACAGAGGCCCCTGCAGCACATGGGTGCCCCAATGCTTCAGGGGGCAACATTCAGCACAAGGCCAATTAATGTGAGACAGGGGAGACTCATGACCCCCTCACCACACTTTGCAGGAGAGGCATCATTTTGCGGTACGCCTCTGAGTATGAGCTCCTTCACCAATGTATTCAAGAGGATGGAGAGTTGAATGAAGAAAGCCCCACCCCATCCGTCAGTTTCCTCAATCTGAAGTAGGGTGTCAGTGGAAGGTCGTTTTAGACTCATTACCTGTATGCAGTCACCTAATCGCTTTAATATATATATATATATATATATATATTTAGAAAACCAATCAGTGATGTTAGAGTGACATAATACGTGTTTTTGTGAGGAAAATTCAAAATGCATACTATTTCTCACAAAACAATGAAGATGTCATAACATGTGATGTGATAAAGAAAGTGCCACACCATGCTTTTAAGCCTGTCAGCTTGGGGTCATATGACTGTCTTCCATTCATATTTCCAGATTTCCATACACACTTCTATGTAAATAACTTAACTAGATACATTCTTTCTAGTGCATAGCATCCATGTTAAAATGTTACTCCATTGTGACCAATGACGGTCAAATGACAGCAGCCATGGTTTGGCAAGCAACCAAACCAGTGCGCCACAATTTATCAAAGATGTAGGATGTCTTGTTGGCCCTTCTGATCTCACTGCATTAAAGATGACCGTTTGGCTGGTAATCAACCCTGAGATCTGCACACCCATACATCCTCATTTTAGGAGCGTTGTTAAATTAAGACCCATCTTTTTACTTTTAAAGCAAAAACATCACTAAAACACCACCATCTACGATCTGTGCCTCCTGTTGAGGTTGCTTCCCTGACTGCCCCAATCAAACTGGATTATCTGTTTAACCTAGACCAGTGTTTAGTAACCTGTGGTCTGGGGTCCCACGAAGGTCTGCAAAGCATTCTCAGGTGGGCTGGAACTGTTCAGAAAATTGTGTGATATTAACACATTAATAAAGTGTAAATACATAGAAAAAAAAAACATTTTCAAGTGTTCTATAAGTGTGAAGGAATTTGAAATTGGAGCTAGAAATTAAGTTAGTATTCTAGGATTAATTTGCAGCAGTACAAATGCATGGATGATGAGTGTGCTCATTTTAATTTACAAAATCTCCAACCTTCCTCCTTAAATGTAAAAGTTTGATTTTTTGTTATGTTTGTTTGTGAATTAAATTAAATATTTCAACATTTGTGTGTTTGCTTGATGAATGGTTGTTTCTGTATTTTGTGTGTGTTGTTTTGTGGTTCAAAACATCAAAAATGCTTACACGGAGTCCCCGCCTTCTAATAATGACTCAATGGAGGCCCCTGGATTTCAATACTGATTCAGTGGGAGTCCCCGGGTTACAGTAATGAATACGTGGGGGTTCACAGAAGTCAAAAGGTTAAAATCCACTAACCTAGATGATCCCTTTCGACATGTCTGGGTTGCTGTAGGGAGATAAATGTGGAGTTCTCAACCAGTGAATGAACCACAAAGGGCCATCATTGAGACCTGCTCATCTGATTTGATGTCTATGAAGTTGCTACCACATCACTCCTGTTCTGAAATAGCAGCACTGACTAAGAGCATATGCCAGATCTCTACATAAGGAACGCAGACTGCATGAACACGCTCACAAATATTTGACTGAGGTACTCCAACTTTATGAAATACCAAATTTTGGCTTCCAATGATGAACTGTTCCTCTACTTAATACAAGGGTAATTCTTTATTTTTGTTTTTACATAATGCATATGAGTCTCCAAAGATAAACAGAGCACTTGTATAGAATGTAATTTTGAGAAGAAGAAAAGGGGACACAGTAAAAAAAGATTTTTTTGCATGAAGAAGGAAAACGATTCGTGATGAAGAGGATGGAAATCATGCATAACAGATTTATGCTAAGAAGACTCACCACTTTGGAACTCCACAACTATGGAATGGAAACACACATACACACACACACAAGCACACACACACGCTCAAGCACACTCACACACACAGTACCACCCACACAAACACTACCACCCACGAACACATATGTATGCATGTTCACACTCGCTCTCTTTCTTTCTCTCCCTCTCTTTTATTCATTAGAAAATGGCTTCTACTGCTTTTGCAACACATGATTATGGAGTAAAACCCTTTCACTTCGAAAAGCCTTGTCTCTGTTTTAGACACTCGCACTGAAGTTCAAAAACAGCAAAGCAAACTGCTAGAGTAGATTGAATGCTTATTTCTCTGCTAAGCATGACTGCAGCTGTTCCTTCCTTATGTTGCCTAAGCTTGTTTGTGAGGCAGATGTGGCATTATTTTTGATCAGAGCTCAGAGATGCGTGACTTCCAGAAACAATTTGTGCTGATTTTAATCGCATATTTTCTCCCTCATGCTGTTTTTCTTTCACTCTTGTCCTTCCCTCCATAACTTACACATGCTGGATCTGTGCTTTAAGGCACTGGACAATGCTGCAAATATGGTTTATGATCTGTAATGACTGTCTAATTGCCTAGATATATGTGGGGAATTTACAATGAATGATGCACTATTGATATTGTCATTTTTTACCCCCACATATACTCAAACACACAGATACACACATAAAACACAGTGGCAGTGATCCCTGTGTACATGTAGTTATGACGTTAGGACTGTGTTTCCATAGAAAATAGATTTTTTGGTTTGCTAATAACTTTGACACTGTTTGTCAAATCTTAAATCTTCTCAAAAACACACACACACATATATATATATATATATATATATATATATATATATATATATATATATATATATAATATATATATATATATTCACTGAAAAAAACATAGGTTTCAGGGAGGTTATAGTTAGAAATTTGTATTTAAAAAACCTTTGAACTTCACTGAAAAAACCATAGGTTTCAGGCACGTTATAGTTAGAAATGAGCATTTAAAAACCTTAGAAATTAACTGAAAAAACCATAGGATTCAGGGACATTATAGTTAGTTGGACATTTCACTCGTACAAAACCAGAGAAATTCCGCCGTTATAGTTAGTACAGCTAACTATAACTCACACCCCCGCAATGCACTGCTCATGATGTCACATATTACATCATTCATGAAATGGTCAGTGACATCACTGATGACATCTCAAATGACATAACTGATGACATCACTGATGACATCATCCAGTGACTGTGTTTCTATGAAGTTTAAATACATTTTATAAATATGCCAAGGTATTTTAAAGAATGAGTGGGTGTATAAGTGTCTGGATGGAGGATTTAGCAGGTGCGTAACTGACTGTATTAGTGAGTGTTTAAATATGTCTTACTGAATGCATGGGTTAGTGACTAAACTGTGTGAATAGCTGTATTAGTCTGTCTGTTGTTGTGTACGCTGCTGCATGGGTTGGCCAGGTGCTACATGAGTGTCTATATGGGTTATCGATTGGTTGCCTGAGTATTTATATGGGTGCCTGAGTGTGTGGGTAGGTGGGAGGTATGTGACTCTGTGCATAGATGTGTGAGTGGTTGATTCACTGGGTGTATGGGTTCAAGAGTGCACGTGGAAACAGCTGTATGGGTGGGTGAGTGTGTGTATGGGTGTGTTGGTGAGTGAATAGATGTCTAAGTGGTACATGTCCAAGTAACTACATATGTAAAAGGCAGTGTGTGTGAGAGTTGGAGTATATAAATGACTATACATGAGAGTCAGTGATTGTGAGAGTGGCTGTATGGATAAGTGTGTACTTGTGGCGCACAGTCAAAATATCTATTTTTAAATATCGACCTGCCTTAATATCGAGTTTTAAATATTGTAGGGACAGAATATCGAAGTCAGGAATATTGTTGACCAAAATATCAACCTTAAGGTAAGTAATATAATTTTTTTTAATACCGAAGTAAGGAATATCATTAGCAAAAATATAGTTGTCAAAAATATTGATTTTTTGTGATATGTATTTTAGTATGTATTTTATATGTATGTTTAACCTTTTTTTAAATGTATTTTCATAAATTTTGAAATACATGTTTAGAAATTAGTCATTTTGTTAAAGTAAATTTGCGTTTTAGTATCAGAGCAGGTTGTGTGTTTGTAAGAGAATAGGGTAGGAAGTAATTTAATTATAAGTAATTCATTAATATGTTTATATTTATTGTTTTTGATTATTAATTAATTGTCAATTGATTAATAATTGGTAATTAATATTTATTAATTGGTTAATTTATAACTGTATTAATTATAATAAATGTATTATTACTTTTTATTCATTGTTATTGGTTATCAATTGTCAATTAATAATCAATTGGAAATTAATTTGTATTAATTGGTTAATTTATAATTATAGTAATTATAATTAATGTAAAACACATTTTTATTTATTGTTATTGTTAAGTAATTTATTGCTAATTCAATATTAATTGGTAATTCATTTTTATTAAGTGTTCAATTGATAATTACATTAATTATGTTATTATTTATGTATAGTGGGTTGTGGGTTTTTAGGGGAATAGGGTGGGAAGTATTTAAATTAAATTAATTAATTATTCAGCTTTTATTTATTGTTATTGATTATTAATTTATTGTTAATTCATTATTAATTGATTAATTTATAATTATATTAATTATACAGAATTTACTATTAATGTTTATGAATTGATTATTTGATAATAGCATTAATTGTGTATTTTGTATGTGCTGTGTGTTGTGTGTTGTGTGTTAAAGGGGTAATAGTGTGGGAAGTAAATATTAATTTATTTTCATTGGCATTCATTATTTTTTTTTGTTAATTCATTATTAATATGTTATTTATTTTAAAAAATATATTTAATTGATAAATATGTAACTGTAACCCCTACGCTATCTGACATTTTCCACACTGTTACACTCACTGGAGTTGGAATAGTAATTTTAACCCCTACGCTATCCAACACTTTTCCTACTGTTGCACTCACTGGAGTGGGAATAGTAATTTTTACTCCTACGCTATCCAATGCTTTCCCTACTGCTGCACTCACTGGAGTGGGAATAGTAATTTATATCCCTACACTATCCAACGCTTTCCCTACTGTTGCACGCACTGGAGTGGAAATAGTAATTTTTACCACTACACTATCCAACACTTTCCCTACTGTTTCACTCACTGGAGTGGGAATACAAATTGTTACCCCTACGCTATCCAACACTTTCCCTACTTTTGCACTCACTGGAGTGGGAAAAGTAATTTTTATCCCTAAAGCTATCCAACACGTTCCCTGCTGTTGCACTCACAGGAGTGGGAATAGTAATTTTTACCCCTACACTATCCAACACTTTCCAAACTGTTGCACTAACTGGGATTGGAATAGTAATTTTAACCCCTATGCTATCCTGCGCTTTTCCTACTATTGCACTCACTCTGGAGTGGGAATAGTAATTTTTACCCAGACGCTATCCAAAGCTTTCCCTAATGCTGCAATATGTGGAGTAAGTATATATAATAATTTATATGTATATGTTTAATTACTTTTAGCATTATATGTATTAGTTATTTATACATTTTTTAATATTTTTAACTATATTTCTTTTAATTATATGTATTATTTACTTACTTTTACTTTATTAATAAAACATGTAAAAAAAGATATTTTTAACATCGATATTTTTGACAACTATACCTTTTTGCTCTATATTTTTGTACGTACCTTTATGTACATTGGACTTCGATATTTCTGAGTAGATAGTTTTGTAGGTCGATTTTCTGTCCGTTGATATTTTGTCAGACATTCTATACTTGTATCAGTGATTGTATAAGAGAGTAAGTATGCGTTAGTATCTGTATGAATAAGTGAGGTGGTGTGTATATAACTGTGTAGGTGAGTAAATGGAAGTGTAATTGATTATTTGCATGGCTGACTAGATGTGTGAGTAACTCTGGATTAGTGGCGGTATGTTAGTGTCTGTATAGGTGTATGAGTACATATGATAGTGTTGTATTGATGAGTGACTGTATGTATGATAGGGGTGGGTGGACATTTCCATTCCGCCCACGGAATGTGCGGAAATTTGCCCCTTCCGCAGAGAAGGCGGTAAAACGGGTCAAATTTTCGCACACTCTGGGGCAAAACGGAAGTTGGCCGCCCACCGCCTGCCCGCCACCCGCCTCCCGCCCGCAATAGTAAACAGATTAAAGCCTGAAATAAGATTTAAAACACTTACCTTATCATGGAGACATCTCTTCCTGGTCTATCGCGCCTTCTTCTTGAAACTGTGCATGTGCGGGGGCCTGCGCATGCGCATTCCTGGCTTTAATCTGTTTAATATTGTGGGCGGGAGGCGGGTGGGAGGCGGCCAGGAGGCGGGCGGGCGGCGGGTGCCACGTAATGAAAATTTGCGGAGAGGCACGAAAATTGGTTCAATTTCCGTGCCTCTCCACGAAAGTCCATTACGCGACGTCCTCCCACCCCTAATGTATGAGTGATTGTATGGGTAAGTGAGTGCGTATGTAGTAACTGGTATAGATGTGCCTATGGTTTCAAAAATGGTAGTCTGTGTATTTTACAGTGGGTGTATCAAAGGTTATATTAGGGTGTGAGGAGGTGCATTCAATTTTCACATGGATGATGTCATCAGTGATGTCATTTGAGATGTTATCAGTGATGTCATCAGTGATATCACTGACAATGTCATGAATGATATAATACGTGACGTCATCAGCAGTGCATTGTGGGGGCGCGAGTTATAGTTATCTGAACTAACTATAACGCCAGAGTTTCTCTGGTTTTGTATGAGTGAAATGTCCAACTAACTATAATGTCCCTGAAACCTATGTCTTTTTTTCAGTGAATTTCAAAGGTTTTTTAACTGCTAATTTCTAACTATAACATAGCAGTTGCTTTTGCAGAGTGGAGGAGAAAGGTGTGCGTGGCCTCCAAACACCTTTTAGCAATCCCATTGTGAGGGATTTAGCAAAGGTAACAGGAATTTTGTATGGATACAATGGAAAAATAAAATAAACTTTTTAATACCTCCAGTAAATCCCACGCAGCAGGATTGCTAACTTATTATATCCGGCCCGCACCCTCCCTGCTCATCTGTGCAAACACGCCCCCTGGTGCATTGTAAGTTGGGGGATTAAGTCCCCTTGAATCCTGAGGGTCCCTGGGGGCCAACTAGCCCACTAGGTACCTCCAGTAAATGCCACAGAGCTGAGTTGCAGAGAGGTGTCAAAAGGGGCATATCCTCGGACTACCTCTCTGCAACACAGCTCTGTGGTGCTTACTGAAGGTCCCTAGTGGGCTTGTTGGCCCCTAAGGACCCTCAGGATTGAAGGGGACTTAATGCCCCAATTTACAATGTGCCAGGGGGCGCGTTTGCACACTTGTTATGTCAGGCCAGGCCCCCTCCCTGCACCACTGTGCAAATGCACCCCCTGGGGTGTTGTAAATTGGAGGATTATGTCCCCTTGATTCCTGAGGATCACTGGGGGTCAACTAGCCCACCAGGTACCGCCAGTAAGCACCACAGAGCTGCATTGCAGAGAGCTGTAAAAAGGGGTATGGCCTCAGACCACCTCTGTGCAACACAGCTCTGATGCGCATACTGGAGGAACCTAGTGGGCTAGTTGGCCCACACGGACCCTCAGGATTCAAGGGGATTTAATCCCGTAATTTACAACACGCCACTATTGCTTTTGAGCAGCTCCCCTTGCTCAAAAGCAATTCTGTTTTGCTTTCTTGAAGCGAGAGCAGGTTTCCCTGCTCTTGCTTAAAAGAAACCTGTTTTTTTCATTGAATTTCAAATGTTTTTTTAATGCTAATTTCTAACTATAACGACCCTGGAACCTATAGTTTTTTCTGTGAATTTTCAAGGATTTTTAAATTCTAATTTCTAACTATAATATCCTTGAAACCTATGTTTTTTTCTGTGATTTTCTAAGGTTTTTTTAAATGCTAATCCCTAACTATAACTTCCTTGAAACCTCTGTTTTTTCAGTGAATTTTTAAGGTTATTTAAATGCTAATTTCTAACTATGCCTAGATAGGTAGGACATCTACAGAAAGAGGAAGAAAGGCACAGACAGAAGCAAGAGAAGTGCAGAAAGAGACAATAGAAGTCCAGAAAGAGGCCTACTTTGACTGTACCTTACAACAGACTCATACAAATAAGCCTAATCACTAATCCGTCTCCCAAGATGTCATAAACCTCACTTTTCTCTTGAAGGTTCAACATTCATCGACTGCTCAGAATGTTAGGCCTACCAAATATAAATCAGCAATCCTAAGCATATCACTGTTGTAAGTCTGATCAAGTTTGTGAAGGTATGCATGCGCGTGTCTCAGCTTTTACCTAGTGACACATTACATAAAAAGAAAGATACAAATATTTGAATACCTGTGTTTCAAACAGCATACTTATTATAATTGTGTACAAAAAGGTAGAAGCAGAAGTACAGAAAGAAGCAAAAGATGTGCAGAAAGAGGCAAGAGGCGTGCAGAAAAAAGCAAGAGAGATGCAGAGAAAAACAAGAGAAGTGCATAAAGAAGCAACAGAGGTGCAGAAGGAGGCAAGAAGGGTGCAGAAAGAGGAAAAGAGAAGTACACAAAGAGGCAAGAGAGATGTACAAAGAGGGAAGAAGGGTGCACAAAGAGGCAAGAGAGTCACAGAAACAGATAAAAGACGTGCAGAAAAGGGGAACAGGGCAGCAGACCAAGGCAAGGGAATTGCAGAAAGAAGGAAGGGGGATGCATAAAAAAACAAGAGGGGTGCAGAAATGTACAAGAAAGGTGCAGAAAGAAGAGCAGTGCAGCAAGAACCAAGAGTGGTGTAGAAAGAGGCAAGACGGGTACAGAAATAAACAAGAAAAGTGCAGAAAGAAACAAAAGAGGTGCAGAAAGAGGCAGGAGAGATGCACAAAAAGGTAAAAGGGGTGCAGAAAGAAGCAAGAGAAGTGCAGAAAGAAGCAACAGAGGTGCTGAAAGAGGCAAGAAAGGTACAGAAAGAGGCAAGAGAAGTGCAGAAAGAAGCAAGAGAAGAAGCAAGAGAAAAAGGGAAGAAGGGTGCAGAAAGAGGCAAGAGGGATAAAGAAATTTGCAAAAGAGGAGCAGAAAGAAGCACGAGCAGTGCTGAAAGACCTAACATGTATGAGGAGAGGCAAGAGGGGTGCAGCATGACATAGGAGAGTGGCACAAAGAGGCAAGAGAGGTACAGAAAGAGGCAGGATGGGTACATAAAAAGGAACAGAGGTACAGAAAGAGGCAAGAAGTGGAGAAACAGGCAAGAAAGGTACAGAAAGAGGGAAGAGGGGTACAAAAAGGTAAGAGGGATACATACATTTGCAAAAGTTATGAAGAAAGAAGCAAGAGTAGTGCTGAAAGAACTAACAGAGGTACAGAAAGAGGCAAGAGGAGTGCACAAAGAGGTAGGAGAGTTAAATTAATAGGCAAGAGAGGTACAGAAACAAGCAGGGGAAGTGCAGAAAGAGGCAAGAGAATTACTGAAAGAAGCAAGAGCAGTGCAGAAAGAACTAACAGAGGTACAAAAAGAAGCAAGTGAGATGCAGAAAGAGGCAACAGAAAGGGGTGCAGAAAGACGCAAGAGAGTTATAGAAACAAGCAGGGGAAGTGCAGAAAGAGGCAAGAGAATTGCTGAAAGAAGCAAGAGCAGTGCAGAAAGAACCAACAGAGGTACAAAATAAGGCAAGAGGGGTACAGAAAGAAGTCGGAGAGGTGCACAAAGAGGCAAGAGAGGTAAAAAAGAGGCAGGATGGGTGCAGAAGGAAGGAAGAGAAGTGCAGAAAGAACAAACAGGTGCAAAAAGAGGCAAGAAGGGTGCAGAAAAGGGTAGGAGAGGTGCACAAAGATGCAAGAGAGCTACAGAAAGAGGCAGGAGGGGTGCCGAAAGAAGCAACAGAGGTGCTGAAAGAGGCACAATTGGTGTAGAAAGAGTGACAGAAGTGCAGAAAGAAGCAACAGAGGTACAGAAAGAGGCAAGAGAGTTGCAGAAACAGGCAGAACAGGTGCACAAGGAGGGAACGGGTACAGAAAGAGGCAAGAGAGGTGCAGAAAGAGGAACAAGGGGTGCAGAAAGAGGCAAGAGGAGTGCAGAAAGAAGCACGTGAGGTGTAGAAAGTGGCAACAGAGGTGTAGAAAGAGGCCAGAAAAGTGCAGAAACAAGCAAGAAAAGTACAGAAAGAGGCAAGAGAATTGCTTAAACAAGTAACAGAGGTGTAGAAAGAAGCACGAGAAGTGCAGAAAGGGGCAACTGAGGTGCAGAAAAAGGCAAGAGAGGTTCAGAAATTGGCAAGAGAACTGTAGAAAGAGGTAAGAGGGATGCAAAAAAGGGTAGAGGGTGCAGAAAGAAGCAAGTTGGGCATAGAAAAAAGCAAGATAAATACAGAAAGAGGCCAGAGAGGTGCAGGAAGAGGGCAGAAGAGTGCAGAAAGAGACAAAAGGGGTACAGTAAGGGACTACATGGGTGTAGAAAGAATGAGAGGTGCAGAAAGAGGCAAAAGAAGTGCAGAAAGAAGCAACAACGGTGCCAAAAGAGGCTAGAAGGGTGCAGAAAGAAGAGACAAAAAAGTACAGAAAGAAGCAAAAGAAGTGCAGAAAGAAATAACTGGGGTGCAGAAATAGGCAAGAGGGGTGCAGAAGAGGAGAGAGAAGTGCAAAAAGAAGCAAAAGAGGTACAGAACGAGGCAAGAGCGGTGCAGAAAGAGGCAAGAGCAGTACAGAAGGAACCAAGAGATATGAAGAAAGAGACAAGAGAGGTGCAGAAAGACTCAAGAGATGTGTGGAAAGAGGAAATGGATATGCAGAAGGAAGCAAGAGAACTGCAGAAAGAGGCAAGAGTTGTGGAAACAGGCAAAAGGGGTGCAGAAAGAGGGAACAGGTGTGCAGACAGAGGCAATAGAGGTACAGAAAGAGAGAAGAGGGATACAGAAAGAGGCAAGAGAGATGCAGAAATTTGCAACAGAGATGCAAAAAGAAGCAAGAACAGTGTAGAAAGACCCAACAGAGGTACAGAAAGAGGCAAGAAAAGTACAGAAAGAAGCAAAAGAGGTACAGAAAGAGGCAAGGGAACTTTAGAAAAAGGCAAGAGAGGTGCAGAAACAGGCAGGAGAGGTACACAAAGAAGCATAATGGATACGGCAAGAGGGGTGCTGAAAGAAGCAACAGAGGTGCATAAAGGGAAAAGAGAGGTGCATCAACAGGCAAGAAAGATACAGAAAGAGGGAAGAGAGGTACAGAAAGAGTAAGAGGGATACAGAAATTTGCAAAAGAGGTGGAGAAAGAAGCAAGAGTAGTGTTGAAAAAACTAACAGAAGTGCAAAACTCTTTATGAAGATTTCACTAGCTCCAGACACACGCCTTATTAGGTGCTTAAGTCCTTTGACCTGTACACAACTCTTTACATAAAGCTCATTGACACCACACACCCAAGACCCAGTGACTAAAACCCTACTAAGCACAACCTTCACCCTGTGTACAACACCCCTCTAACACCCAAGCCTCTTTAGGAGGCCAAGCATGTTGCAAACAAAATGTGCTGTGGGTGAAGCTTACTAAACACCTTTCAATGTGATAAGTGTATAGCAAACTCTCACACTCATTAGATGATGTCTTCTGTGATGTCATTTGAGATGTCATCAGTGATATAATCAATAATGTCACTGAACATGTCATAATCTCTTGTATGTTTAGTTTTCAGGAATAATACCTTCTATGTCAAAGTACAGAGAGTTGCTTAAATAGAAACATCACTAAGGTTTGTCTAGTCACTGTTCCAGTTTATTGCAGAACTGTTGATGCCAGTTATTAAAGATGTTTTTTTCTGCCTTTAGACAACCCACTATACCTTTCAGATGTTATAGTCTAGCATAAGTAACGAGTCAGCGTGGTGGAGTCTATTGATTCTGTTTTCTCGGTTTTCGGCCAATCAAGGTGAAACTGGTCTTTGGATGCTTGTGTTCTGGTTCAGGGAGGACCTGATCTGGCATTTCTGGTTGGACTTTTGCCATTGGAGTAGATTCAAGACTGATTTGCATATGGCTGGTACCAAACTGAGTTGGCATAGCGAGGTCTGTAGAACAATGGTTTGGAATACTACCCTAAGCGATTGTCAGTGGTTAAACATATTGAAAGCATATCTCCCATCACCTTTTCTATGGTCAATGTAATGCACTAAGTATCCAAGGGTATGCCTAGACGTAGGTCCCATGTTCGCTGTGTCAGTGGAACCAAGCTACACCCGACTGAAGAGCCCCAATAAGGGCAAAACCAGTTGTGGGTTTCTTGTGTCCCAGTTCAGGAAGAACCTGTCCTGGCAGTTCAGCTGAATGCTACCCCCAAGTGACTGCCAATTGTTAGCCTTATTGCAAGCATTCTTCCCATCACCTTTTTGTGTTTGATCTAATAATGCCCAAAGTGGCCAAGGGTATCTCAGATGTGTGTCCCATGCTCACCGTGCCACTGAAACTAAGGTACACCCAACTGAAAAGCCCCAATCAGGGAGAAATTGATCTTGAGTTGCTTATGATCCGGTTCAGGGAGGATCTGGTGTGGGCAGGTGAGGTTAGACTATACCTATTGGAGCATGGAGTTGTGACCAAACTGAGTTGGCATGGTGGAGAAAACAACAATGGACTGGAATCCGACTTCTAGCGATTGGCAGTGGTTAAACTTATAGCAAGCATTTCTCCCATCACCTTTTGTGCGTTTTACCTAATGCCCTACGTGGCCAAGGATATGCCAAGAGATGGGTCCCGTGTTCCTTTTGCCACAGGAACGAAACTTCACCCAACTGAAGAGCCCCAATCAGGGCGAATTCAGTCTTGGATTGCTTTGGTTCTGGTTCAGAGAGGACCTGGCCTGGCAGTTTGGGCTGGACTGTGTTCTTGGAGCAAGGCCAAGACTGATTTGCCTAAACCTGGGTCCAAAATGAGGTGCCATGTTGGGCAAAAGCACAATGTGTTAGAATGCTACCATAAGAGATTGCAGGTGGATAGACGTAGTGCAACGATCCTTCTATCCCCTTTGTGTGTTTGGTTCAGTTCAGTTCACATTTCTTTGTCTTTCAATCAAAGATGAAGGTTTGCCTAAGGCAAATTAGCAGACCTGAATTATGATATTCGTTGTGTTCATCAAGTTTTCCAGCCTTTGAATGTAAGTGGGCATGCCGCATGGAGAACAGTTATACAGCAAATCTGCGTGAGGACCAATAAACGTGAAACTCCTTGAGTTTAGGAGGTTGAAAGCAAAAATGCGACATATTCCTTTGACTGTTGTCTATTGTTTTGCTTTTTTTACAGAAGAAACTTTGAAGATGATTTGTACTTCTTCGACAGGCAGTACTTTTAATGTTCACTTGCAGTCTTGGAATATCTGGGAGTTGGTGGTTTTATTCTGAGGTCACATGGAGTACCAGTGAAGAAATAATAACTACAGAGATTCAAAGATCAGTATTGATTTTACTCAGCAGATGTCACGCTGTTCACTGCAAGGCATTGTCACTGTGCCACCAATGTAAAGCTACAAAGAGGAATGGTTTCAAAGGACTCAGTCATTTATTCTTCAGAGAGGCTTTACTAGCCTGCTCCACAGTTATTTGAAAACACCCACCATGAAGAAATATATATATATATATATATTTTAATTTTTCAAAAACCTTTATTGAATAAAATCAAGGCAGACACAGTACAGCGTGCAATATCACAGTGCAAATATACAAAACAAAGAACAGATCAAGCATTCAATTACAGATAGGTGTCAGCTTTCAGCACATTAAAAGAACGTGAGGGTGATATCACAGCTCCACATCACCAAGGTCCCTCCCTCATGGGGAAACATACACAAAGCAGTGTCAGCAGTTGGGGGCTAAGGAAAGAAGGGCGGGAGCGCCCATGGCAGGGGGGGAGCGTTCACTGACCTGCACCGGCGGCCGCCGCTGACCCAGGGCCGGCGGGGAGCGCGGGAGAGGCAGCGCCACTGGGGTGGAAACGGGCAAGAAAGTAGGTAACCAGAGGGCCCCAGATGTCAACAGGTCGGGACCTAGCAGGCATTAAATCCCAGAACTCCGATAGGAGAGTCTGGCACCGAGAGGCATCCTCCAGCCAACTCTCAACCTTGGGAGCAGGTCGGCGACCCCAACACATAGCCGCCCTAAGCCTAGCAAGGACCAGCAGCATTGCGATCAGACGGCGAGAGACGTCAGGACAGAATTTGACGAAACCGAGAAGGCACAGCAGTGGATCAGGGCGCACCGTAGTGCCGGTGATGTCAGAAATGGTGGAACACACCTCCTGCCAGAATTCCGAGACCTTAGGAGAAAGCCAAGCAAGATGAGCAAAGTCCGCCGCAGGAGCAGAGCAACGCACACAATTGTCACCAGGAGTAAGCCGGAGCCGGTGGAACTGCTGCACCGGGGTGCGATAAAGCCTGTGCAAGTACTTAAAATGAATAAAACGGAACCGGTAGTTAGGTGACAGCTTCTTCATCTGATTACAGCAGTACAGCCAGTCAGCTGGCGAGATGTCGGTACCAAGATCAGCACCCCATGCCTCCTGAGGACGATCAGAGGAAATGGGGGCAGACACTAGGATGAGAGCATACAATTTGGTGACCAATTTGTGTGGAGACGAGGAAGTATAAATGACATCCAGAGCCAGCATGGTTGGTGGGGGCTGGGGAAAAGTGGGATGCAGCTTCTAGCACGTGACGCACAGTTTGTAGAATAGAAGCGTGTCCAGTGGCCCGAGGCATCAGGGAGCGAATAAAAGGTGGTCTCCGGATAGAGATCCGCCACCGTCGTCAGGCCCTAGCACGTCGCACTCCTGGACATGCTGGAAGCCCTGAGTGAGGAGAAGTCCGGGTGGTTCACTATTGGCATGGAGTTGGCGGAGAGCAGGCGGACACCAGAAAGCCTGCGCAGGCACGACCAGGCCCATTGCAGTGTCTCAGCCGTGTCAACCTCAGACAGAGGACGCACCACAGGCGCAAACAAAGCTGTGGACAGAGGCCAGGGAGATGCTACATCTGTCTCAACTGCAACAAGTGAGTGATAAGGGGAGGGGTGGATCCAAAAGTGCAGGAAGCTGGCATGGGCGCACAGGGCAAAAAGCCTGAAGTCGGGCGCGCCCATCTCACCGGCAGACATGGGTAGAGTAAGGATGTCATAAGCTACTCTTGGCTGTTTACCCGTCCAGACGAGCGAAATGATTTGGGAGCATAATTTGCAAAAGAAATGAGATGTGAGGGAAATAGAGATGTTTAAAAACATGTAAAGAAATTTAGGAAGGACAACCATTTTGGCGGTTGCGATGCGGCCCGCCAGGGACAGTGGAAGCCGGCTCCAAGATGGAATCCTGGATTCCAGCCAGTCTACCGCACACCCAAAGTTTCATCTCCACAGTTCATCCAGATCCCTACTCAGCCAGATGCCCAAATAGCGTGTGGGGCCAGACACCCACTCAAATGGAAAATCAGGAGAGAACAGCAGGATGGCGTCAGTCAAGGGGAATAAAACCGACTTGTTCTAGTTCACCTGGATGCCCGACAGCCCACCAAAGCGACTGATCTCCCGGACCAGGGGGCTAAGGTTCCTTTGAGGATGACGGACAGACAAAGTAACGTCGTCCGCATACATTGAGACAAGCAGGGAGCGGGACGGGAAACCAATACCCCTGTGGGTAGGGTGCTGTCGCAATCTGGCGGCCAGGGGCTCCATAGCTATAGCAAAAAGCATAGGCGAAAGCGGACACCCTTGAAGTGAGCCTCGAGCAATAATGATAGGGTCGGAGACTTGGCAGTTGATGCGGAGACATGCCGAGGGGTTGGTGTAGAGAAGTGTGACCTTAAGCAAAAAGATTGCACTGAAACCAATACGCGGCAAGATGTAAAATAAAAAAGGCCACTCCAGCGTATCGAATGCCTTTGTGGCATCCAGCAAGGCAGCCACGGCAGGTAGGTTAGGATTAATTTGATGCAACACTGAGAAAATTGTACGGAGGTTGTGCGAGGTAGCTCTACTGGGAATGAAACCCAATTGATCGGAAGAGCAATGGTGGACATAAGTAAAAGAAGGCGGGAGGCGATCAATTTGGCAAAGATTTTGTTGTCTATATTTATTAAAGAAAGGGGGCGGTATGAGTCACGACGGTCAGAGTGCTTATCAGCTTTAAGGAGAAAGGTTATCACGCAGGGAAGGCGGGAGGAAACCGGTATCGAAAGAGTCATTATAAATAGCAGCCAGATGTGGCTCCAAGAGATCGGCGAACGTTCTGTAGAACGAGGCTAGCACGTCATCTAATCCAGGGGCCTTATCACCAGGCAAACTACTGATGGCAGCCAATATTTCTTCTCTGGAAAACGGTTCATCAAGGAATTTACGGTGGTAGTCTTCCAACCAGAACTGCCAGCAGAATAGAGTGGTGAGTAAAAGTCAAGAAAGCAGGATTTTATGTCCTCTGGGGAGGTAGTCCTATCCGGGCCGCCATCACTTAAGGCTGTGACATAGGAATCAGCACACGGTGGGCGTAGAAGGTTAGCCAGAGTACGCCCCGTGCAGTCCTCCTCGCCAAAGTGACGCGCCCGACCCTCTCTGCCCAAAAAGTACTGTTCGCGACCTGCCTCATCTGAGAATTCAGTGTGTTTTTTGCACAGTAGCGCCAGCGTCGGGACTGTGGTGCGCCGCCTGGGCGACATCCAGACCCTTGATTTCCTCCTCAATCTTAGCCAGATTGGCACAGATAGACCAAAGGACACCGGCATGTTTGGAAATACAATCACCCCGAATGACAGGCTTAACCACTCCACAGAGCCCACGTTGAGATCAAAGTAGTTAGTAATCGCGGTTTGGATGTCTGCACAAAAAATCAGGGTCCTGGAGGGCGTAAGGGGGGAGGTGCCAAGAAAAGGCCCGTCGCGGGGAATGAGGAGGGCGGAGACGGATCTGGACCAGTGCGTGGTCAGAAAAGGTGCGAGCCATGTGCACCCCGTCGATGAGTCAGGACAGAGCGTCCGGCGAGGTCAGCCAGAAGTCTATGCGCGACCAGCAGCACCGTGCGCCAGTGAAGCATGTGCCTTACTGCGCGGCGGGATGGGAATGGCGCCAGGCGTCGTAGAGAGCATTAACGGTTAGAATAGATGTGAAAGTTGCAGCTGCGCGCGGATGAGACGTGTGGGAACCCGACCAATCCAGTGTCGCAGATAAAGTGACATTAAAGTCCCCCGCCAAAGGATTGCCGCGGGACTACAGGAGGAGATAAGATGCCAGATGTGATTAAAAAAGTCAGCGTCATAGCAATTGGGGCCATAGACCGCAGCAATCGTAACAGGCTGAGCAAGTAGTAAACCATGGAGGATCGCATACCTGCCATCCAGATCAAGGAGTACACGGACGGGCTGCCAAGGGAGGACTGCCGTACTAAATTGGAGACACCCCTGGCATACGATGAGTAGGTGGCAGAGTGGGATTCCCCCCAGTACCGGGATTGGAGATTGGAGATAGTCCCCGGCAGTAGGTGTGTCTCCTGCAAGAGACATACATCCATTTCGTGTAGTTGTAGATGTGAGTGAATCAGTCGGGCCTTGCGGTGATCATTCAGGCCCCGGACGTTCTAGGACCAGCAAACTATGTCAGCCATAGAGGGGCAGTGTTAAGTGCAGTATCACGCAGTGCAGCCGGCAAGCCCCGCAAAGAAGTGCAGCACGCATGGGGAACAGGAAAAAAGGAGGGTGGCGACCAGCGACACAGGCGGGAGGGAGAGCAGACATCTGGAAATGGCCCACGGGGGAATTCCACAATCCGGACAGTGCAGGAGAGGCGCGCAAGCGTCTAACTGACAGGCAAGGCTCGGAGCGCAAATCACCACAGCAAGCACAACAGCAAGCAGTAAAAGCACAACACGGAACAAACCGCAGGAGATGCTGCATGTTAGGGGAGGGAGGGACCAGTGGAGCGACATGTTGACCTTAAATTCATGACAAGTGAGCAGGAACAGAGCAAGTCAAAAAGCACAATGGAACATGGCCTGCAAAACTAAATAAGAATACCCAAAGCAATGAGCACAGTACAGTGTCAATATCGAAACATTTAAAAGCAATACTGAGCAACAATATGGTGGTGAACTGAAGCCACCTCCTCAATAGAGGAGCAGAGTACCCAGCAAACCCCCCACCACTCCTACCCCATCCCTGCCCAACAACCCCAGACCTCGAGACCCCTCCCACCCCGCACCCACTCCAACCCCCCAAACTGGCTCAGTAGTACACCCGCCCCACCCCAGAAACCCACAACTAGGAGAGGCAGAAACAATGGGAGGGAATGGCAGGGCTAGGCATACACCCCTGCATAAAAGCAGGGGGGCCAACTATGGATATGTCAGACATCATTCAAAAAAGGGGGAAGATAAAGAACTTCTCAATCATTATCACTGAGAAGACCAGCCCCATCAGGCTGAGATGTAGAAGGGGAGGAGCCGGCATCTTTGTCCAGTCTCTTAGCAAATGCCAGGGCTTCTCTGGGGTCAGGGAAAACAAGTGTTTTTGTGCCCTGACATTCCCTCAATTTCACCAGATAGGCCAGGGAGTACGAAACCTCTTGCTTTAGAAGAATAAGCTCGGCAGGAAGGAATTCTCTGTGTGCGGCTTGGACAGCAAAAGTATAGTCCGGGTAGAAAGAGAGTGCGTTACCCTAATGGGTGATGGTGCCCTTGTCACGTGCAGCATAGAGAATGGCGTCCTGGTCCCGGTAGTACAAGATCTTGGCAATGATAGGGCGTGGAAGCAGTCCGGGGCCGGGACGTGGACAGAGAGAGCGATGGGCACTCTCCACAATGAAAATCGGAGAGTGGACGTCACCGAAGAGTTCCTTAATCAGCTGTTCCACAAAGTCCTTCATCCTAGAAATGTTGGTGGACTCTGGAAGACCCGTGATGCGGAGGTTGCTCCGCCGGGAATGCCCCTCCAAATCCTCTTTCTTGTCCCGGATGATGGCCAAGATCTTATCCATCTGCAGTAATTTCTGCCGGTCCTGGGTGGCAGCATCCTCAGCGTCCGAGACCCTGGCTTCGATGAGGAGTATCCGGTTGTCATGTGAGTCGACACAGGCCTTCACTGTGTCCAAACGGGCTGAAAGTTGGTCCAGCTGGGTGGCTATACCCGTCACTGTGTATTTGACATCCAGCATGATAGCCTTGAGTCGTCCTCACGATTTGAGGGGGACTCCATGGTGACAGCGGAGTCGGCACCCTCGGAGCCCGCACCATCCTGGTGAGAAGACCTTCGGAGCTCGAAGGTTGTCTTGGGCTGTTGTGGATCGTTTTTCCCCATGATGGGAGGCCCCAGCAGCCGAGGAGCGGCCCACAGAAGGCGGGATACAGTTGAGAAGAACCAGAGGCCCGCAGATTTCCGACAGCCGGCAGCAGAAGTGAGGTGAGAGGTGAGTAGGTTCCACACAAAGACACCTTGAGGAGCGGAAGAAAAACGTGGAGCCACTGGGAGTGGGAAGTAGCGTGAATGAGTGATGGCATAACCCAGGCAATCTCCCCTCGAGGCACCAGGCTACTGAGGTTGCCAAGTAGGATAGCCAGTAAGTTTCATATCAGTTCAATACAGGCCACCAGCCTGTTCCTGCCCACCAACGGAGAGCGAGTCAAATGAGGGCACTGCCAAAGCCGAAAGTCGATAAGCCCATAGGAGGAACCAGGGCGGCGACACACCACGCACCCGGCTGCCAGGCCAGGCAACAACACTCAGAAGGCAATGGTCCAGCCAGAGCGCACCCCGAGAGGAAAGGCGAGGGCAGAGAGGCGCGACCAGGCACCAGGCGAAGCAGCAAGCAGCAAAGCAGGGAACAAGCAACCCCCAGTAGCCCACAGGGGCAGCAGCAACAGTTAGCAGGGGTGCTATAGGTGCAGCAGTGGTGTTGTCAGGTGGGAAAGGCAGGTGGGGACAAGGAGGAAACAAGCCAGGTGTTGGCCGGGCCACAGCAGGTCTAAGGCCCAATCTTGTCGGTATAGCACCCAGGTGAGGTTCAGAGCCGGGATCGGATACAGGCAGGGCACAGAAGGCAGCGGGCAGCGTCCCCGCAGCACGAGAAACAGATGGTCGTCAGGAGGGGTTGCACATCTTACTGCGGCGATGGTGAGTGGGGATTCGCGGGGGGGAACCTGGTACTGGCGGCGGCTATGCAGAGCAGCCGGCAGGCCGCCAAATGCCTGGTGGCTACCTCGCAGCACACCGGGTCGGGGGGGAACAGCCCGCAAACCCCTAACCCCGCCAGCAAAGCTACAGTGGCCGCCCCACTCACCAGCGGCCGCAGACGGCATACAGCAGCGCCCAGCGATCCCCCGCACTCACCATCAGAGAAGGTCCGACCTCTCGATCCAGAGGTTGTAGGCCCAGTGGCGCAAAGCAATGGCACAGCCCCACTGAAGGGCACAACTGGGGGGCAGCAGTGCAATGGCTCAAGGCGGCGACGAACAGGAAACAAGCCGGGGGAGGCGGGACCACAGCAGGACTAAGGCCCGATCTTGCTGGTGCGGCTGCCAGGCCAGGAGCAGGGCTGGGACTGGAGGCAGGTGGGGTACAGGAGTCAGCAGGCAGCACCCACGCAGCCTGGGAGGGAGATGTGCGTCGGGGGGTGCACATCTGACTGCGGCGGAGGCGAGCGGGGAGGCGGGCCCACAGCACCGAGCCCGGGTGCTCACGGCAGCCGCGCGGAGCAGCCTGGTGCCTGCCAAAGGCTTGGCGCCTACCACGCAGCACAACAGGTTGGGCCGAACGGACAAGCCCCCAACCCCGCCAGCAAAGCCACAGTAGCAGCCCCACTCACCCGCGGGCGGCAAACGGTGTCCCAGCGGCGTCCAGCGATCTTAAGCAGTCCCCAGCACAGTAGGCCTGACCTCGCGGTACAGAGGTCGTAGGCCCGTCAAACTGGAGAAATGGCACAACACCGCCGCCGGGCACAACCAGGAGGCAGCGGCGCGATGGTTCAGCACCTCACGTGTAGGTAAATCAAGATTCAGCCTCGAAGTGCAGTCACGGTAGGGATGTCAAAAGGATTATTATGGATTTTAAAGATTGGCTGCAGAGTCCACTCAATCTGCGGCCATCTTGCAGCTGGCCAAGCCGCGCCCCCCCCCTACCATGAAGAAATATAATATGTCACAGGGGCTTAGCTACCAGTAGTGCAGCCGGTGCAGTGCACTGGGGACCAAAGGAGTAGGGGTCCCAGCTTTTTCTGCACCAGCTACATATTACTTATGGGACACAGACACTGGTACTTTTTGTTAGTGATTGCCTGGGGCCTACCAGATCAGTGTATATTCTTGGCGGGGCAGAGGGAAAGGGTACAGTCACAGAGAACAAGAAAGGCCCTGGCAGGCATTAAAGGGGAGGAATGCAGTGACGCATTTTAGTTCTCATATAAACTTTCCATCTCTCAATTTATCTTAATCTCTCTGCACCTTTCTATCTATTTAGACTATACCTATTGATCTACACCTATTTATTTCGATCTGCCTTTTCCTCTCTACACTTATCTGTCTGCACTCTGTCTACTAAGCTACATCTGTCCATTGGCCATTCCTATCTATCTATCAGTTTAACTGACCGTACTTCCAGTCGCCCGCCCACCCGTCCGTCAGTCCGTCCATCCATCCATCCATCCATCCATCCATCCATCCATTTATATATCTATCGGTATCTCTGTCCTTGTCAGTCTGCCCTTCTATATCCCACTTTCTGTTGAAAAATAAGAGAGGAGAAACGGAAAAGGCTAGAGAGAGCAGGGACGTAGCTTTCAATTAGTATAACAGGTGCAGTGACACTGGGTCCCACTGAATCATGATTAGTGCTGCATTTTAATACCCAAAAAGTATTTATTGGGGACCCTTTTCCCCGCTTTCACTATAGCCCATATGTTTATACATTGGGGCAACCCAAGACTAACCCTATAGCATCTGGGTAAATAACATATTGAGCAAACACAAAGTGATGCCTAGGAAAAGATATATCCAGCAATTTTAGGAAAGAGAACAAGTAAATTATCCCTTCCTACGTGAGTTCAATCACAAACAAAACTAATCTCCAATTTTATGTTCATCCAAAGCCAAACTGATAGAAAAAAAGGCAAAATACTAAATATCTCACTTCGTTGTATGTTGCTCTATTTTCTCATAGAATTCATTATTTTTTTGTTTCTCAAAAGGTCATTTATATACAAAAACTAACACATATATATATACACACATCACATTTAAAATCCTCACGTAAAAATATATATGCACACATATATTCACAATATATACATTAACACACTGACATCAATCTTCTAAATTTTTATGTTCTAGCCTAAAATTTATAAATGAAGAGGATGCTTTACTTAATTACAAACTAGCATTCCTGTAAATCAAGATCTACCAAAGAAGCGGGGCCTAAGTGGTATGTATTATTTAAACCTATCTAGTTATACAAAGCTCTGCATTTATCTATTTATATAAAGTAAGCAATTTCAATGGTGTCTTCTCAAAGGGTGTCAACGCGTTTCAGCCCAATGAATATGGGCCTCATCAGGACAAGGGCTAATAATAATCCGTCGTGGTCAAATTTCCTGAAATTACTAGGAATGAAGTATTCTGAGGGACGTTTTTAAGTGCTGTCTAGCAGCAATCACAACAGAGTCATGAGACTCTATCTTATGTATTGTATGTGTTCCAATCGAGCTCCCAAGTAGCTACACATGTACAACACCGGAGGTGGCCTATATATCTCCCACACTCATGATGCGCATTAGGTCGCATTCGGCGGTCTGTTCTAACTTTGAGGACTTTCCTACAAACAACGTTCAGGCTTCGTACTCCTTGCCATTCTATTTCTCCATGGCACTCTTGCTACGCCACTGATAGGTGGAAAATATGAGAGTAAAATAGGTTGGGATAACTTGCTATCTTCTATTCCGTCAGACCTGAAAGTCTTTCAGATCTATCAAAAGGAGATAGAAATAAGGCAATTCAAGTTTATTGTTGAAATTAGAAAGTGCCCTGAAGTCTTTCCTATGAGTCAGATGTGAAACATGACACTTTGTTAAAATATCTAAACATTTGACTGAGCTCATAAAATGCATAGCTTTCAAATTACTATGCAGAGATACATCCTTCTGTATATAGAATCATTTTAATGGCAGTATGTCCATATGAATCAGGTTCAACACATTATTGGTTCATTGTGGGAAATAATATTACAATGATGCATTTCACCACCCCAGTCACTATACCATCCACATAAATGGGTTTTAATGTTTGAAGCTGCTGATACTTTACTGGTTCCTGATGCACAAGGGGTCAGAAATATAATCTCTTTGTCGTAATTCATTCAGCTCAGCAGCTAGAGGTACTTTGACAGCAGGGATGATGTCAATGTTACTGAAGATATTCCATTGATCTAGGCATTAACCTATGCTAGACACAAAACTAAAACATACACCGTGACAGGGTAAATTTACAATTCGAATTACTAGGGGAAATGTATTCTTGTCAGAAAGACAAATGGTTTTGAGTAGTTTTGTTGGTCGAGAGGGACTCTTTGAACCTACTGCAAAGGGCTTTGGTACACAATATAGAAATGAATCAATTCTTGATGGGTATTAAGCTGTCTTTGATCCGGTTGTATGATGTTACAACGCATGTTATTACAACGCGTGCTGTTACATCGCATTCGTTACAACGACTGCCATGTTACCACGCTATGCCTTTACAACGCAAGTCTTTACACCGACTTGCGCTAGGTGGCTTGCTAACATTAGAAAAGTGCAATTTACTATTCCAACTCCAGTCCACTTATCAGTAGGGAAGGTGTTGGGATAGTAAACGGCACTATTTTTAATGTTAGCTCGCCATCTAGCGCAAGGTGTTGTAATGACTTGCGTTTTAATGGCATAGCGTGGTTACATCGCGGTCGTTGTAACAACCGCGATGTAACAGCATTGCGGTGTACTGACCGCGTTGTTAAGGATGTTTCCCCTTTGATCCAGTCAATTTGTTTCCTCCTCTTTAAAATATTGAGGACTTGTTTTATCCTTCTTTATGTGAAATAGGGATGGACATTGGTTCAAGTGGTGCTCACCACTTCCATTGACTATGGAGTTCACGCTCAATTGCTCATCTGCGTACTTGATGAAAAACCTTCTCAGGACCCATGGTATGGCAACCTGGTTAATATTTGGCCTCACAAATTTCTGATCTGCGTGGTGCTACAATTTACTCTTTGCTTCTGGCTTGTCGGGTGGAGTAAAAATTCAATTGCTTATACAATAGAGCCCTGGTTGGTGAGATCATTTTGCTCACGCATTATTGATTCTGGAGCTATATCCTCACCAAATCCCAGAGATCTTCAGTCAAACCTGAGCAAACTATTCCCTGCAGTTGAGTCATCTGCTAACCTCTTACTCTTCATAAAGCAGCTGAGAAGGTGGCTGTTCTCTAGATAATTTCATCTCTGTGATTTTTTTTAATTATTTCATGCTCTTTTGTGGCCTTTGCTATGTTATCTTTTCAATGTCTTTCAGTGTCACGATACCATCAGAAAAACAGCTCACTTAATAAGTAAAAAATAATTAAAGTCAAGTATGAGGAAGATCCTTTTGTCATGGTGTCTCCTGCTATTCAATGTGCTGAAGTCTTAGCACTAAAAGAAGCAGACAATGAACATAAGCAAGTACTTAATCCAGATATGACAAATTACCAATGACTATGAAGCAACTTGTGTTTGTTAAAAACGTTATTCAATCAATCAATCAATCAGGGAATTGTAAGCTTACTACTCACCTGTGAGGGTCTCAAGGCATTGAGAGGGATCTCTGAGAGGCAGATCTGTATTGCCAGGGTCTTCCTGAAAGTGTACAGGAAGGGGGCGCGTATGATGTCTGCCGGTAGCTTGTTCCAAGTCTTGGCTGCAATGTGAGAGAAGGATCGTCCGCCTGCTCTAGCTATGTGTATGCATGGGGTTTCAGCCAGTGCAAGGTTGGAAGATCTGAGGTTTCTTTTTGGTACGTTGAAGTTGATTCTGTCGTTTAGGTTTTGGGTCCGTTGTTGTGTAGGCATTTGTAGGCGTGAGTGTGGATTCTGAAAGTGACTCTTTTCTCCATGGGGAGCCAGTGGAGACTTCGTAGTTGTTGGCTGATGTGTTCGTGTCTGGGGATGCTGAGGACAAGTCTGGCGGTATTGCAAACAAAACAGGTGATGGACCGAATGTGGATCAATGTCACACATTCACCCCAGTCAAAAGATCTGGGCCCAAATCCATCGTTTTTTTGCACTCCACACCACCCTGGGTTAGACAATGGCGATATGCAAATCAGCTCTGACCCTGTGCCCCATGGGAACAGTCCAGGCGAAATACAAAAGCCATGTCCTTCCCAGAACGGAATCAAGCATCCGCGTACCGGACCGGTTTCGAGGTAACACCTCTCATCAGCCCGGCTAGCTTGACTCCAGTGGTGTGGAGTGCCTGGGACCCACGTCTGAGCATCCCCAGCGCACTTATGGCGGTATTGCAAACAAAACAGGTGATGGACCGAATGTGGATCAATGTCACACATTCACCCCAGTCAAAAGATCTGGGCCCAAATCCATCGTTTTTTTGCACTCCACACCACCCTGGGTTAGACAATGGCGATATGCAAATCAGCTCTGACCCTGTGCCCCATGGGAACAGTCCAGTCCGAACTACAAAAGCCATGTCCTTCCCAGAACGGAATCAAGCATCCGAGGACCGGACCGGTTTCGAGGTAACACCTCTCATCAGCCCGGCTAGCTTGACTCCAGTGGTGTGGAGTGCCTGGGACCCACGTCTGAGCATCCCCAGTGCACTTATGGCGGTATTGCAAACAAAACAGGTGAAGGACCGAATGTGGATCAATGTCACACATTCACCCCAGTCAAAAGATCTGGGCCCAAATCCATCGTTTTTTTGCACTCCACACCACCCTGGGTTAGACAATGGCGATATGCAAATCAGCTCTGACCCTGTGCCCCATGGGAACAGTCCAGTCCGAACTACAAAAGCCATGTCCTTCCCAGAACGGAATCAAGCATCCGAGGACCGGACCGGTTTCGAGGTAACACCTCTCATCAGCCCGGCTAGCTTGACTCCAGTGGTGTGGAGTGCCTGGGACCCACGTCTGAGCATCCCCAGCGCACTTATGGCGGTATTGCAAACAAAACAGGTGATGGACCGAATGTGGATCAATGTCACACATTCACCCCAGTCAAAAGATCTGGGTCAGAGCTGATTTGCATATCGCCATTGTCTAACCCAGGGTGGTGTGGAGTGCAAAAAAACGATGGATTTGGGCCCAGATCTTTGGACTGGGGTGAATGTGTGACATTGATCCACATTCTGTCCATCACCTGTTTTGTTTGAGGACAAGTCTGGCAGCGGTGTTCAGTATTGTCTGGAGTTTGCGGAGTAGGGACTTGTTGATGCTGGCATAGAATGCATTTCCCTATTCCAGGCTGCTGGTAATGAGTGCATGGGTGATTATCTTCCTTGACTCAGGGGGGATATAATTGAAGGTCTTGCAGAGGATGCAGAGGGTGTTAAAGCAGCTGGAGGTGATGACATTGACCTGTCGGTTCATGGTGAGTGATGAGTCGAGTACGATGCCCAGGTTCTTGCCGTGGTCTGAGGGGTAGGTGGGCTTCCGAGGGCAGACGGCCACCAGGTGCTGTCCCATGCAGAAGGGCTGGTACAGAGGACGAGGACTTCGGTCTTCTCAACGTTGAGCTTCAGGCAGCTGTTCGTCATCCAGCCTGCGACTTCTTGCATTCCTTTCTGGAAGTTGAGTTTGGCACTGGCAGTGGTGGGAGAGGGAGAGGATGAGCTGGGTGTCATCGGAGTAGGATACGATGTTGAGGCCTTGTTGTCAGACGATGGTTGCTAGGGGTGGCATGTAGATGTTGAAGAGGGTGGGGCTCAGTGATGAGTGAGTGATGAACCCTGTGGGACTCCGCAGGTGATTCTTGTGGGGTCGGAGAGGAAGGGTGGGGGTCTGCACCTTTGGTTTCTTCCGGTGATGAATGATCGGATCCAGTCCAGGGCTGTTCCTTGTATGCCTGCGTCGTGTAGTCTAGCCACTAGTGTGAGATGGGCGTTATTGAGAATCATTTTTGACAGATTTTTTTTTTTCTAGGCCTAATATGAGGCAGCTGACCTTTCTACTCGGTTGCAGAGAAAAAACAATGGAGGAAGTCACTATAGATCTTTTCAGCCATCAAAAGTACTTTTTGATTTTGAGAAGAAATAATTCTTTAAGCAGAGTCTAGGAACCTCACTCATCTTGAAAGTGTTTATCTGTCGGCGCAAAAATTACCCATTGTTGGAGTTGTGTCGGAATCGTGACGTAACTCCAGCAATGTTCCTTTTACATGAGGCAAGCCTCTTGTGAAAGGGCATGTGTCAGTCTTACACCTGCCATGAGGTAGGCATAAGGTTTTCATGCATTATCACCCTAGAAGTGGCGTACTGAAATCTTATAGATTTCAATGCACCACTTCTACAAGGCTTTGATGCTGGGGAATGCCCACCCTGCTTACATTATAACTGACAAAGCTATAATGGAGCGCTGGGGTTTACAAAGTGACACATCTGCCTAGATGCGTCACTTTGTAAATAGGGCACATTGTGGCGCATATTTTACACCGCCGCTGCGTCACAAAAAGTGACGCAGGGGCTCATAAATAAGCCCCAGCTGTCTTTTTGCTCTATAATTACACTTCTTAACTCCCACACCAGTGGTTTTACCTTTTTTTCAAGTGTTGCAACTTTTCTTTTTGCAAAATTGGTTGATGGAGCAGGGCTTTGCGAAAATAAAGACCTGCTCGGATTGAACCCTCAGTAACATTTATTAACAGTGTGCTGTGAAAATATTATTAATAAACGCTAAAATAAGGGGAAATGCTTTTGCTCATGCGTGTACTAATACATGGAACTAGGCCTCAAATGCTCTTGGCATTAAGAAAAATAGAAGACTAATGCTGCTTTTGTGCATGTTAATAATGATTGCTCGGAAAAGAACATGGGTTGTGCATGGGTCTTTATTGCAATGCTGGGATGGTGTGCATTGAAATTACATTTCATGAAAATAATAATGTTATGCATTTGCTTTCTGTAGAAAAGCAAGCATGGACCTACTCTTCTGCATGCCAGTTTCGGGTTAATTTTTGGTAGAGAAATTAAAATGTCCAAAAGAGAGTTTCGAATGAAAAGAGAGAATGACCATGACCTTCGTAGTGTACTGTATGACTGCCAAGCTACGGAAAAGAAAATATGAAATCAGTGGAGGCGGACAACTCCCTTCACGAGATGGCAGAGGCAAACAAAAGGAACGCTAGGACTTAATACATGAAATACGCAGCAGGAAATATGTACTATGATTGTGTTCAAAGTTGTTTGCTGGGAAGAATCTGTCGTAATGCTGAAAGATTAACACAAAAGGACATTGAAAAAAATTCTCATGCTGAGAATGGTGTGACCGTACACCCCAATCCTTAGCCAATGAGAGAAGGAGTTTATTCTCATTCTGAAACAAATGTGGGTTTTAGGGTATAATTGAAGTGCCCCTATGGGCAGGGGTTGTTGTAATTGTTGGTCAGCTATCAGGAGATCGTCGTTATCATCGGTTTGCTGTTTTCAGTTACAGGCCTACCTATTACCTGTTTCCTGATTCCTGACTTAATCTTTGCCACTCTACTCTTCTTGAGGGGCCTTTCTGCGGTTTAGCCAGAGGGTAGATTTCCCTGATTCTTACTTCGGTTAGTATAGATAATATACTGAATTTGTATATTCATTTGCAAATGTATTTTGTCTCTGAAAACTTTTCTCTTTTCGTCTATCCATCCTTCAATGCATTGTTTAATTGACATGAGTTTGATTCTGTACATTGCTAATACTTTTTCTCCGTGATAATCTATGATTTGCATTGTATGACGGTACTTGATGAGCATTTATTTCACCTTATTTACGATAAATATTATAAATTACACACCAAGTCTGTTGTTATTAGTAGTATGGATAGTTACATATTATTGCTATCAACTATTCAACTTCTCAAGGTTCGTTGCCAAAAATATATGCAGTTTCTATTGTGTTTTTGGTAAATTGTGTATAAACCTGCATCACACTAAACCCAGCAGGATGCGATTAGTAAATGGGCCTTTGTTAGTGTTGAAATTATTGATCCCTGATCGCTGGATCAAGGTCATTTTCTAAATTATAGACATTAAGCTTTGACAGCTGGATCTTCAAGCCATTTGCACCTTGATGCCATCAGCTTGTGTCAAGTGAGTGGTTTCAAAGTTAATACGTTTTGGGGGAAGACCCTCTGGGTCATCCAAGTACTTTGGAAGATCTGATATGTACTGCGAGAAAATAAGGGAGCAAGAGAGCAGCCTTGTTTAAAGTCAGTTGAAGTATGCAATTCACACAATAGAGTGTTTGTTTAAGTTAATTTACATCTTATCCAAGTGTGTTCATGCAAATCATGTAAGAGATATTGTCGATTTGGATCCCAATGTATTGCTATTTATGGAAACCAAGGAACCATCAATGGTATTCTGCTCACGTTTGCCTGTTCATCTCGAGGCAAATTTCAAAGTACATGCTACAATACAATTTAGAGAAGTGAAGAAAGGTATAATTCAGTATGCTGGAAGTTTTTGTGCGCTAAAATGTACTTTTGGCAGGCTGGTGTGTTATTAATCTACAGTTTAAGGCTGTATAACCTAAGTCATGAATCAGATCATAGGTAAAGTTCCTTAACATTGTACATTGAGTCTGAGTAACAACATCATTATTTAAAACAGGGGATTGTACATCAAAGAATATGTCCAGCAGATCTTCTGCTGCAGTGTAACTGTTAACTGGAAACTGATATGATCTACTTGATCCAGTGTAAATAAATACTGAGATTTGTTTTTAGAAAAGCCATGGGAAAATATATATTTCCTATTACTACTTTAGATTTTATAAGGATCTTCCAGCAGAACTGCCAAGGTGTAGGTTGAATTTAGTTCAATCCTAGCTGATTTCATGGATAAGGAACTACTTATTAGATTAACCAGGCCACCACTCCGGCGAACTGCAGTGTTTTTCATTGCTGGACTTTCATATGCAGTCAAATGAGATAGACTGAAGGCAGAGGTTTTCAAAGAATCCTAGTAGCAAATTATTTGATAAGGTAAAAGACACTCAAGTAGACTGTCCAGTGAAGTCCAAAAGTGTTGTTCCAAGCCAGCAATGTGAAATAAGCAAATTGTAAATGCGTGCTTTTAAGATGCTGTGAAAAGGCCCAGGGCATTAGGAATCCTGAAGGGTATTGAAGTGATTTGTGAATATTTAAATGGAAAGAAAGTAGACTCTGACCTGGTAAAGAAACTTGATGGGATGAGTTAGAAAAATGTACATAATCATGATTGAATTCAGGACCTTCAATATTACATTTTCTATTTAGAATTCGTAAAACTGTTATTTACACAGTTTGGTTTAAGAATATAAGGATATGTTGGTTTTGGAACTTGACTAACTATAAAACTCTAATGTGCCAAATCAGATTTACTGGCCCAATTAACTTGGAATTCCACCGTGTTTGTGTAACATCATTTTTATATTTCTGATTATAAATAAATCGAATGGTTATTACATTCGTCAAGTTTGTAGACTGAAGTTCATGAAAGTGACTACGTAGTTTAAGGATATTCTGGTGATTCAAAACATTGTGGTGACTTTCGGATTTGAAATTGGGTGTAAGTCATCTCTGCGGTTACGTAGCTGCATTTGTTTTCTGTTTGTAGCGATTTATTTAAAATACCTGTTTTATTCGAATCGATTAGGGTTTGTACATGTTACAGCCCTATTTAGCAGTTGCAAACGGCCAGATTCTTCGTTTATGACTTCTAAAAATGGTCATACATTTGGCTCCTAAGAGCCTGGCCCATCATGTTGTGTGTAAAGTAGGTGAAAGCAATAAACCTGTCCTGATTTTAAAATGACATCGTTTGATAAATACCTTTTCCTGGTGCAGGCGTGTGAACTAATTTCCCTCCAAACCTTTCAACCTCCTTTAACAAGCCATCAGTGGGGAAGTATGTGGTATCGCTGTGGTGGGGGCAGGGACTCTGCTGGTGCCCAGTTAATTGTTAATACCCAGCATGAACTATCTAGTTATCATACCAAACAACACACATACATTTGAATGAGTTATTAAACAATCCTCAACAAGCCTTAACAAGCCATCAGTAGGGAAGTATGTGGTATCTCTGTGGTGGGGGCAGGGACTCTGCTGGTGCCCAGTTAATTGTTAATACCCAACCTGAACTATCTAGTTATCATACCAAACAACACACATACATTTGAATGAGGTATTAAAACGAAAGTAAATTCCAAAAGGTGACTTTAAGCAGCAAAAAAGAAACAATCCGCAATAGTACTCCGATGCCTTAGGGAACTGGCCTAGTGCACATAGGAACCAAAATAATTAGAATGTTAACATGTTAAATATGACTACAGGATCAACGCTGTAAGGTGGGTTTCTAGTGCAATGTAATCCCTCTGCAATCATATTCTTTCAACTTTGAACCGCATAGTATACATACGTTTTTGATAAGTGAATACTTAATGCCAAAAACAGACTCCTTGAAGTTATGGCTACGGTAGATGAAAGCAGTGTGGTTCTCACATTATTGTACAGGGCCACAAAAACAGAATTAGCTTGTGTTCTTAACAAATCCATAAATAAAGAAAACCAGCAGACGAATGTGGGTCATATCGGCCAATTTCACTTATTAATGAGGACGCAAAAATATTTGCAAAGATATTAGCAAATCGTCTTGCTCCAATTATGCCTAGACTTGTATCTTCACACCAGCATGGGTTTAACACCATCGATGCTAGTGTCATTTTCCTCCTGTGCTGACCTTTTGGTTCTTCCATTGTTCATGATGAGCTCAGCTCGTCATGAGTGTATGGAGGTGTACATCATGACGAGCTGAGCTCGTCATGAGCGTCGAAGGAGTCAAGGGAGAGATACTACTGCCCACGCTAATACGGCAATAGCTGCCTTCGATGTGGAAAAGGTATGTTCAACCCCACTCGGTATGATCTTATTGGACGCAGAAAAAGCATTCAACCGAGTGGGGTGGGATTTTTTAATGGCTACGAATATGGCCGCTGGAATCTGTGGCCAATTTAAGATGTGGGTACAAGCCCTATATGACAGACCTTGTGCCAAATTAGTATATTCTGGCCTACAATCTGATACATTCCAGATTCTATGCGGTACGCGAAAGGGATGTCCCCTTTCACCTTTATTATTTGCGTTATATATAGAGCCTTTTTTTTCAATTTTGCAAAATAATTAATTAAGCCGTTCTTGTCAGATACATGTGCTTTGAAAGCCAATGCATATGCTGACGATATTGCCGTATTTTCCACGGATCCTGAGGATGCATTGAAAATAATAGAGATAGAAGCTGTTGAATTTTTTTTAAACGCTTAGAGGGTATATATGGGGGTATAGAAAATCATGAAGGGCAATAGATCTGTTAAAACCCCCCTTTAGCCAGGGTGGTCTGTAGTTCCCAGATTTTAAGATGTATTTCTGGTCGGCTTTCACCGGACATATCCGCAGTCTTCGTAATTTTGACTTTACTACTTTCTCTCACAGGTTCATGTTAGGTGAGGAAAGTAATATGTTCCTCTACAGGACTAATGACCCAAACTACTTTAAAAAGGTCAAATTTAAGACTGTACGAGATGCTATATTTATATGGCGGGCTATTATGCTCAAATGTAACATATCATTCTACACGATAAGTATCAGTTATGGAATAATCCAAGGTTGCCGGAAGTGTTCCACGATGCTATAGGAAAAAGCTGGGCTAGAAGTGGCGTCACATGTTTATCGGATCTGTATGATAGTATGGGTTTTATCTCTTTTGGTGCACTTCAGACACATGCAGTTTAAATATCTTCAGATTTAAGACTATTTTAGCCGCTATCTGAAATTGAAGCATGTCTCTCGCTCTGACATATGGGAATGTCAACATGCTGCGAATAATAAGCCTTTGATTAGTAGGGCATATAAATGTCAGAGTACTTTTAGGTCAGATGATTTGAATAGATTAGCAGATCGCTGGAGTAAGATCCTAGGGGAGACGGTTGCGGCTACTTCGACTTCGCAGTCTCTAAGTTTAATAGATAAATCAGCATATTCCACTAATTTATGATTGCAACAACATAGTGCGATCTGCTTATTATACTATACGCCTGAAAGAATTGCTAAATGGTCACCTAATAATTTAATTAAAGATCGTACAAAATGCCCAAGATGCGATTTTCAAGCGGCAAACATTTTGCATATGTTCATAACATGCCCAGCATTATCGACATTCTGGCAAAGGGTTGGTCAAGTGATTTCGCAGAAGCTGGGGATTGATTTACCTCTTACAACTAGAGAAATAATGCTGGGTAGTAAAAACTCGAGCTGTAAGTTGAATGGTATATTCTCTATCTTAAAGGGCTCTGCGAGATTAGCAATCACCAGGCTCTGGATAGATCCAAAACTGCATTATGTCATTGATTGGTGGCAGATAGTCAGACAAACATACGATATGGAACAAGCAGTGGCTAAAACAAGGGGTGTCCATTCTTTAATTAGATGCAATGTAATATGGAAATCTGTATAAGAAACAACATATGTTTATTTCAGCTAGGCAAATATGGCACAGTAGAGATGTATTATGGTATTTGCTTGGTATTTGCTTGGCTCTCTTCTTTTTTTGCTCATTATGGATTCTTATGTATGTAATCCGTTTATTCATTTCTGTTATGTTTCCTATTGTTGACAAATAAAAAAAATAAAAAATCCATAAATAGAAAAAGTGAATCTACATGACAGATAGGCTTTCGCTGCTAAATTGGCATGTAATACTTGTGGGCGGGCATGATACAATAAGATTTAAAACATCATTAGAAAATGCCCATTTGAGAAATTATTGGTGCATTACCTTATAATAAAATCATGGGCGTCAATCTCTTTGCCGCAGCCACTTTTAAGGAGGATTCCTGAGTTTCCTACAATTGCACATGTCTTAAAGTGCTTGTTCTTCAATGGGGAAATCTTGGGTAGCAACTCGTATAGGTTCCTTGATATGTTCATGGTGCTGTCCCGGTCAAAAATGTAGTGTATGATGTCACCGGGCTTCAGCCTTCCCTTCAGAATGGAAATATCCCGTTCTGCATCTAAGAACTTCAAAATCTGTTTTCTGAAAAGATTTTACAAAAATAATATTAAGGCCATGACATGCTCAAAGTACAACAAAAGTCAAAGCATACAAAAGGACAACAAAAGGCATTGTGAATTTTGATGAAACTAAATTATGTTTAAATTAGTGCTATGTTCTTACCTTATGGTTATGTGTGATAAAGGACCCTAATAGCTAACAAGCATTAGCAAACCAGTCGATTTCGCCTGCAGCATACACATTCAAAGCTTTTCGCTTTGCAAATGGTTGTTTGTTTTGGCACTGTGCTTAGAAATATACATGTTTTCAAACCAGAGGGCAGCCTGGAATTTTTTGTTGTTATACTTTGTTATTAATTTATTGTTCCAAAATGAAGTGTTGCAGGGATGGTCCCCTCTATTTATGTCTTGGTGGGGCCACCCGGATACTATTAAAATGATGCTACTGCCAATCATCAATTTTTGTCTTTTGATGCTACCTATCAAAATCCTGGTAAAGTATTTTACAGCTATTGATAGACTCTAATCTAAATTCTTTTGTAACGATAAATCTTCTAGTATTTCTCTACATTGTGACAAATCGCCAACATCTGTTGGTGGGGATAATTATACCATTTCCTCTTGTTATCATAAAGCTTTCTGTATCAAACAATGCAAACATTGCTTTCTTGGCCTTTCAGACTGCCCACCTAAACTATGGTTTCAACTGGAGTTGGCCCTTATTTCCTCCTTTTTTCATACCCACATTATTCATGTGCCATATCTCCCTAAATACCTGCAGGTATATCCCATTTATGTATTCTCTTCAAGCCTAACTTGGTTGCTCCTCTTCCTTCAGCTGATACATTTCTTCTTCACAGTCCTATTTGGTATAATAAAAGGCTACTCATTAAAGATAAACCACTATTTTGGTAGACTTGTCAAACAAAGGTATATTTACTGTTTCTCATTGGTTCAACACAATCATTATAGTATTCTATTTTAAACTCTCTCCTCTTCTTTAATCTCCCTCCAAAATATTTCCAACAATATAAGATCTTAGTGTCTGTTTTGGCCCCCATATTGCAGTCACTCCTAACCCTTGCGCTCGGGTTCCTTCCCCAAAATTCCCTCTCAGTTACATACTTAAATTCTCTAAGGCACCAATAATATACAGAACTCTGCTATCCCCTCCTGTAGATAGGCCAAAATCTAAATCCGAACTTCTATGGAAATCAGACTTACACTCTAGTTGATGTACCACAATCTGGCAGAAGATATGAGAGATACTTTACTCTATAGATCGTTCAGCCAACCTTCCTCAAAAGCTCTATTATTTTTATAATATACGCTATACCATACACCTAAATTTTTGTTCAAGTGTGAATTGCTTCAAGGTAACATCCCTAGCGGTGCAACTCTAATCCAGGTACTAACGCCAAATGTTCTTCCTATGTCCTAAATTGCGATTATTTTGGGAGCAGTTGTGGACAAGGATAGGACATATTACGGAACTTCACTCTCCATTCTCTATTAATGTTTTATTTTTAGGTGGCTTAAGTAGGGCCTGGCCCCGGAATAAATCAACCAATAAACTTGTTGATCTACGTATTGCAATTTCATTAAAGATAATTACTACTAATTGAAATCTGTAGATATTACATTACAACAGAGGTGGAGTTTAGTTTGTCATAATAACAGTTAAGATCGCTATAATATTCATCTTTGTTGGCAAAACGTGAAGAACTTTGGTAACATTTGACTAGATACTTGTCTATGCATACTCGTCTATTAATTTAATTACATGTTGCTTTTCTTTTCAGCTTTCAGATTATTACTTGTTGATGATTCATCTTTCTATAACTAATACTTTTCTTGCTTGCTTGCTTGTCTATACATATAAAAACGAAAGTATGTCTGTTTGTCCTTTATGCATTACTACACCATTCATCAGATCGGCATGAAACTTTGGGAAGTTGTTAAGTACACTCCTGCGAAGGTTTCTGACAAACAAAATGTTTAAAAAAAAAAAATATATGTTAAAAGTTGTTGAATACACTCCCGAAAAGGTTTCTGGCACAAAAAAAATATCGCCCCCCCCCCCCCAGCCTCCCAGGGCCCTCATAATCTTTCCAATACTGAATGTTTACAGTTTCCCGTGCGACTCGCTTTTGCAATGACCATCAACAAAGCACAAGGACAATCGCTGCAAGTGTGTGGACTAGCTTTGGAGAATCCGTGCTTCTCACATGGACAACTGTATGTGGCCAGCTCACGCGTCGGAAAACCTTCTGATATGTTCGTGTACGCACCAGACGGAAAAACAAAAAATCCCGTGTATCCACAAGCACTCGAATAAATAATCAGAATTAAAACAACACTTTAAAATGTTTTCCATATTAAAATGAATACGTTTCAATAAAAATGACAACATGTAAATTAAATGTTATCATAACAAGTTTCCTTAAATGTCCTCTCTTCTGAGATCGCAGCAATGCGCAAACAACAAGTAAGCTAGTACATAATATATTCTTTAACTGATTTTATGGTAATATTTGTACAATTTTATAGCATTATACTTCATTTTTCTGTTCTTTCTCTTTCTTTTCTTTTTTCCATCTCTCTCTATTTTTGTTATTTTTCCCCACTTTCCTATATTATTCTATATTTAATCCAGTCACCGATATAATGTAGTTTTTGGTTTCTCTGATGGTGGTTTGAGCTTTCATTTCGGGATTTTGAAATGTATTTTAAGGTTCTTTATATATATATATTGGTATGTCAGAACATATCTGTAATCTCTTTTTCTTCAATAAAAATTCTAAACTTAAAAAAAAACAAAATACTAGGGGACAGTAGATCAATGTACACATTTTTCAATAATTTATTTTCAGAGTAAACCCATTTATGAATCCTTAAGAGACATACTGGCATACTCATTTCTATAAGACTATCTTAACCAAGTTAGAGACCAAGAGTGAAGAGAGGGAGAGCAATGACAAGAAAACAATTAATGGATTGGAAAATAGGAAGCCACAAAGGTTACGTGGGTAGGGGCCCAAGTTCTACAAAACTGACCTTGACGTTCTGGTGGTCAGGACGTGCACCCAATAATCAGGGGTGTAACTCAGGTCCCTGCAGACCTGAAGGCCCAGGGGACATCCGCCCTTCATGGGGTCCCCTTTTAACACAAGGCCATGAGAATCAGTGAGTTGTGTCAGTCTCAGGGTCCCCACACCATATTCTGTAGGGGTGCTCCATCATGTTTCGATACACCACTGCCCAATTTGATGGAAAAGGTAGTAAAAGCATGTATTTTAAAACTATCTTGCTGAGATATGATGCATATAAACTTATACCAGTACTAAAGGTGGACTATAAAGCTTTGGATGTGTTTTGCTAAGGGACTTAATAAGTACATCTTGAGCGTAACTCACGAAGATCAGAAGGGTTTGTCCCTTGGTAATGCTTTCGGATTGCATTTATGAGCTTCTTACTACAATTTATCTTCCAGAAACAGAGCAAATCCCCTTGGCCCTAATTATCCTCGATGCTTTAAAAGCAAGTAAAAGACTCAGGTGAAATTGAATGTGAAAAACACTTGAGTATATGGACTTTGGAAGAAGGTGATTGGAGACACAAAAATGCTATGTTAAATTGACGGAGCTACCATTGCTCAACTGCGCAAATCTGAAGTGTTCTCTAGTCTATTTAGTACTAGACCTAATGTCCAATTGTAGGCATGTGATTCACAAAAAAGACATGGTATGTGCAACAGTTTATAAATGCCCTTTTTTATTTTAAAATGTTGTACAGTTATTATTAATACTGGAAGAAATTGCGATATTGGATGAGGGGGTTGGAAAGCTCACTCAGGCAGCAACCACAATTCTTGTTAGTATGAATTACAAAAGTCACAAAATTAATCTGTGCTGAACCCAATGGTAGCTTGGCACAAAGCAGTCAGGCTTAACTTACAAGCACTGAGTAAAGTATTTATGCAGCACACAAACAATAATACAGTGAAATCACAACAGAAGAAAAACCTCAAAACAGTTAAAAAAAATAGAGTACATTTTAATAAATAATACAAGAACAACAAAGTTCCAATCAGTAGAATCAGATATATGTATGTTTAAAGTTTTAAGAGAAAATAGCACCTAAATGCACAAAGTGCTACTTGCAGTTATCTGGTCTCGTTATACAATGAAAAGTCATAAGTTCAGGCAGACTGCGATGGAGCCTTGGTCAGATACAAGACCAAGTACCTTCTCAGTCTGGAACAAAGAGTTCTGTACACAATGGGGGAGACTGCGAGGAGCAGGTAGAGCATCATAGTTTGTGAGTGTTGTATTGGGAAAAGCAGGCCAAGTGTTGTGGGATGTTGTCGTAACATGAAGAACCGGTCACCCATCCTGGATGGTCATTGCTGTAACTTCATGTTGGCAGTCACCGCAGCCTATCATTGATGTGGCTCGAAGTGCGGTTTTCCCATTGCCGGTTGACGCTCACAGTCACTGTAGCAAGAAGAGCAGGTATTCCCAGAACTTCATGTTGGCGACCATCACTGGTGGCAGAATCCTGGTTCGCAGTCTTGAGGAGCCGAAACTTAAGAATTTTCACCTTTACTTGAGGAGGAGTACACTTTGATGCCAGACAAAGGTCCAGGACCTGGAATAGCACATCTTGGGGATCAGAGACACACTCCAACAGAGGCCAGCAGGCCAGCAGGGCTTAGCCAAGCCCAGTTGCTGGTCCAGGCAGGTCAGTTGGGGCAGGTCAATTGCACAGTTGCAGGGAGGCCTCTGGAAGCTTGTAAGTCCCTGTCGCTCATACAGGAGTCAGCCGACTGACCCTCAGAATCACTGGTTATCCAGGGGTGAAGGCAAGCAGGTCCAGTGTTCCTCCTAGGTTAGCAAAGTAGCCCTTCGAGCAACAGGGTAGTCTTCTGGAATCAGGGCAGCCAACTTCCATAGGTCCAGGAGTATTCTGAAGAGTGGCTCCCAAGGTCAAATATTTATACCTGGTGAGAGCTTTTGTGTGTGGGTGTTCTCTGCCCTACCCCCATTTCTAGTTCTGTGAAGTTCTTCAAGGCTCCAAACTTTCTGGGGGGTAAACAAAGACAGGCAGACCTGGTGTCTGATTCCTTTGTCTGTGCAGGAGGCGCAGCCCTTGTTAAGTGTAAATGGGGCTGAGTATATCCCCTACCAGTCATCTTCTAAATGTGATTTAATAATATACAAAGAAAAGTGGGATAAATAAAATAAGAAATATAAATCTGTTTTCCTTGCTCTCCTGCCCTTACTGCGATGTACTGCATAATGTTGAGAATGTGTTTAGGTTTAGATATCATATAGCTGTAAATTTGTTGATCTACTGTGAGACTCCACGTTATACCCTACTGGACTGCAATTTACTATTCATTCAAGAACTGTAGAGATTTTCTCCTTACGTATTAAGGAAAAGGGACTCTTGTATTTGTCATTTCCAGAATCGTGCCTTTAAATCCAACTTTTATAGTCCTGATGATGGTCCTTGTATCTATGTGTTAAGGATCGAAACGCCATCGACATGTGAAATAGTTACACACAAGCTCTCCATTGTGTTTCCATTTGTGTGTTTACTATGTAAGGACAGCTTTGTTTAGATTTACCTGATTACCAGCGTCCTTCTTTCTTCCACTTTGCCTGAAAATACCCCCCCCCTCTTTCATTTCTGTTTTTGTCTTTCATGTATTGGATGCAGGAGTGTATCCCACTGTATATTTGTGCTCACAATATCTTTTTATACCTTATATTGATTAAATACAGTGTCCGGCTGGACACCTTTTTTCCTTATAGTACACATTGTTGACTATAATTCATTTTATTGTGTCTATTTGATACGTTAAGGACCGCTGTTGTCTTACTAAATTGCTACCTCAGGTCCTTAACTACCTAGAGGGTTCCCTTGTTGTTATATAACCTTTAAATCCAACTTTAGCATTAAGGAGGGTTTTAATTAACAATTTTTTTAAGTGTAAACACCAATATTCCAGTATTAGCTCCCATTCTGAGAAAAATAATGTGCAGTTCATTGATTTAGTTGTAGAGATACCAGCCAGAATCAGAGATGACTGCCCTCCTCTGCCCCTAAATCTGTAGAACTTTAGCTGAGGCCCATGAAATTAATTTGCTATGCAATGAGGTAATGTGGATTGTTCTCCGTAGGTTTATAACCTCTCTCTGCTTTGTCTTTTTATTAGACTCCATTTTCCCTTATTTGGGATTCAAGTATTGGCTGAAGATTGGAAAAATGAGATATTTACTGTAGGTCAGGCTCTTCTCCTTTCTTTTTAAAATGTTCAGGCAGACATGAAAAAGTTTAATTAAAAAGCTCATAGTTTAAATTGAGACTTTTTATGACCCTTCAAGAACAGCACTGGCTCCAGATGGCACAGAAAATTCAGTTGATAATTCTTTGTTCTATTTTCAAAACACATGAGGGTTAACACTCAACATATTTTGGCTCGCATTATTAGAGCCCCTTGATTTGTGAGTTATGTATCACCTGATTAAAACAGACCTTTTGGGTGTGGTAAATACCTGCTATCTGGAGGTTTCCCCAGAAAGATTGAGAATAACCTTTGCATTTTGATGTTTTTCCACCCAAATACTCATGTTACAGTATTCATCTGTTGTTTTCCCTGGGCAATTTAGACAGAGTGACCTGCTGAGATTCCCCTGGGGAACATTGTGGAGGGGATGCAGTTAATATTGCTAAACTCATGTACCTGTGCAGGGGTCGGAAAAGAATATGCCACTGATAATGATGGCCTTAAAATAGTTGATGCCCCATTGCGCCCCATCTGTAACCTGAGCCCTGAATAAATTAAGCCCGAATGTGCAAGACAGATTCAGTCATAGGAAGCCAAAAAACAGAGAATCTGTGCTCTGGGCACACAATTTTGGACCAATTCATCCGAATGTGACCGCATTCTAATGAAATTTTAAAAAACACCTCTTCTAAGTGGCATTCATCTTTCACTAGGCTCACCACATTCTCTTTAAGAAGAAACAAGGCCAATACAATTGCCGTCCATATAGAAAACTGTGGTGCACCACTTTCACAATATCTCTTTATATACAAGGGATATTCACAAACTGCAAAGAAGTTATTTGAAATCTTCTCTTTATTGTTTTGTCATACGTGTATGCCAGGAAAAACCAGGCAACATGTTTCGTTCACATAGAGGTGGACTTCTTCAGGGCACAAATAGTTTGAAAGTATATTCATCATCCAAAAGTTGAGGGTCCTCGTTTCATCCACTTTAAGTCTCAGAGGTAGGAATGGAATTAGTATAACTGTCCAGCCAATAAGAGGAATACATGGAGAAAGATGGTTAAAGAGTATCAAATCTTTCACCCATAATAAATATCATCAGAACTATGTGGTCTACAGTTCCATAATGTGTGTAGAGAGAAGAAGGGACAAATCTGCCCTTCATTCAGCACTTGAATCAGTGCAGATCTACGGGAGAAAAAAATGCCTCTTCCAAGCGACATTCATCTTTCACTAGGCTCACCGCATTCTCTTTAAGAAGAAACAAGGCCAACACAATTGCAGTCCATCATGATCATAAAACTCACCCAGAAGTTCGATGACATCTCCTCTCCCCATCTACTATATTGGAAGAGGCCTTAGGATGAAATGGTTCACAAACACTTTGCAAGCACTGTGGAGTTGTAGCATGCCATTAACCTGTCCTTTACAGAATATTTGTAGGAAAGTGGATTCATGTTGCAGTACCCCCCCCCACTTTGTGTCTGATTCTGATGCATCTTTGACTGGGTGTACACTGGGTTCCTGCTAACCATGTTTCCAGTGACCATGCTCTTTCCCAAAACTGAACTATTGTGCCACAATTGGCACACCTCTGGCTCGCATAGAAGTCCCTTGTAAAAGTGGTACAAAGGGCATTGTGACCAGATAGTGTCTCTAAGGTCTGCAGCATGTATTGTGCCACCCTAAGAGACACCTCACCAAACACATGCACAATGCCACTGCAGCTTGCACGCTTTTTTGCAGATAAAAGTGAAGTATGGACCTGGCACAAATCCTTGCTTGCCAGGCCTAACAGAACTGCAAGAGACATATGTAAGTCACCCCTACAGCAGACCTTATAGCCCTAAGGGCAGGGTACACTGTACCTCATATAAGGGCATAACTGCATGAGCAGATATGCCCCTATGATGTCTAAGTCCATTCTTAAACATTATAAGTGCACAGTGAAGACAAACTGAGCACATGGGCTGGGATCTTGTCACAAAGAGTTCCACAGCTCCATGATGGCTTCAGTGAATTCCAAGATGTTTGGTACCAAACATCTCAGATAATTGGCCCACACTGACGTCAGTGCTGAATTTATTAATAAAGGCATTCAGAGGGCACCTCAGAGGTGCCCCCTGACAACCTACCACCTCATTAGTGTGTGTCTGACTGGTCTGCACCAGCCTACTACCTCTAAACGTGTTTCTGACCCCCTGAGGTGGGAGCCTTTTGATCCTGTGGGCCAGAAACAAATCCTGGTCTGGGTGGATGTGCTTCACACCTAACCCCCAAGCAGGAACAGCTTTGAAATATGGTGAACCTCAAAGCGTCCTTTCCTTTGTCATGCTGACCAGGGCCTCTCTAGCTAGTGGAGATGTCCACCCACCTGACCAAGTCCCAATTTTTGGGGAGAAAGGTGGCTGGAAAATTAGTAAGCAGGAGATATGTGTCGCCTCTCAGCTAGGGCCACCACTAAGGTGCCCTTTGCTGAAGTGAGCTACCCTCCTTTGAGAATCCTTCATATTGTTTTGTAGGATTCTAGTCACTAGGGTTAGGGGCATGCCTATTCCACAGAGGGAGTGGACATACAAAGGGAGTTGACACCTTAAAGGTAATGAGTCCATTGGTTACTACCTTCTAATCCCTGTAACACCCTAAGGTAAGTATTTAGGGGCACCCCTGAACCCTAATCTTCAGATTACCGATGATTTACAAAGAAGAGGATAAAGAAATAGCTGTGCCGCAGCGAATTCTGAAGACACTAACTGACTTGACCCCAGTCCTTCGGGTTGCCTGCAGCCCTCAAAGACCCTGCTATAGAAAAGAGAATTTTCCTGCAGCCCAGTGACCTCCAGAACCCTGGGAGGACTGCCTGTCTTCTAAAAACACTTTTAATCTTCTGTGGAAAGTGGACCTGTCCAGAAGATAACCAACTTTAAAGACAAAGTGCTCTGCCTGTGGAATCGCAAAGTTGACCACCTCTGCACCTGATGCCCACAGCCGAGTCCAAGTGGCCCAGGAGTCCAGAAAAGGTTCCCCAGTGATCCTGAGCAAGAGTGTCTCATGGATGGACCCCTGCCAGACTCCATGTTAATACCTACGGCCTCTACATGACGACCCTCCCAAACACAACACGAACCGGTAAGCTGACTTCCGACGTCAAAGGCCACCCCTGCACCCGGAGTGTCTGAGGTCGGGGAGATCTACTGATGGTGTCCCGATGCTCCAGCACATGCCAACTTACCTGAACAGCTGTAGGTTTCTTTCGGTCCAGCCTCCTGGCCTCAGCCTGCAGCCATTTTCCGATATCAAGATTCTCCATTTGTTTGCATTGGGCACCTGACGCTGTGTTGGCCCTCTGCACCCAGCCATCCCAGTGTCACTGAGGATGTAAGTTTGATGGTGCCTTGTGGCCCCCTCTGTGCTTACCTTAACCCCTGAAGACTGGGTTATCAAACCATTTGCTTACCTGCAAGTAGTACCACTTTGATTTTCCCCTTTCTCCATTGGATAACATTGGCAACAGATCCTGAGTTTGACCTCTGCAACCGGCTGCCCCAGTGCCACTGGTGGTGCAGTGAGGTCACTTACCTGACCGTGTATGGTACTAATTCTTCATCCAAAAGCTCAATACCATCATTCATTCACTTACCTGCATATTGCTGATTGTGTTTGCCCCCTAGGGATAACATTGTAACATATTTTACTGAAACAAAGTATCTTTGGTTCTATAAAATAAATATATTAAAAGTAATATTTTTACTAACCATTCGTAGAAGATTTAGGGCCAGATGTAAGACTATGGCATTTTGCAACTTGCACACTGTTTGCGATTCACAATGGGGTCACAAATTGCATGCCTCATCAATATTCATGAGGCACTCGCAATTTGAGACCCCAGTGGGAATGGCTGGCCCTCCCAGGAATGGTGCCTGCTGGACTCAGCAGACCTCCATGTCTGGGACTGCTTTTCAATAAAGCAGTTTTTTTACTGCAGCCCGTTTTCCTAAAAGGAAAAGGGGATGCATTTAAAAAAAAAATGAATGTTTGCTTTTAATTTTTTAAGTGCAGGTAGTGGTCCCTTGGACCACTGCCTCCCCCTAAAAATATTTTCCCCTGCATTCACAAAGGGGAATGGGTCCCCTGGGGATCACTTCCCTTTTGTGAGTGCTTTACCACCCTCTTGAAGAGGGCGGTAAATTGCGCGTGTTTTGCAACCGCAATTGCGGTGCAAAACATTCTTACATAGGGTAGCGAGTTGCTGTTCGGAAGGGACGCCCTTGGAACGCCCCTTCCTAATAGCGAGTCACAAATAAATTGCGACTCACTAAATAGGGTTTGTTCATGCCCCAATAGTATTTTGCATGTGCAAATGGGTCGCAAACCCATTTGAGTGTGCAAAATAGGGTTGTACATCTTGCCCTTAGTCATTGAGTGTGTGTTTTCAACAAATGCTTAGCAGTGACCTCTGATAAGCCTAACTGCTTGACCACACTACCACAACTAAAGAGCATTGGTATTATCTACTTTAGCCACTTTAAAGCCTCTGGGGATCCACTTGAATCCGTGCACACTATACCTTACTTTGGCATAGGATACACAGAGCCAGCTTCTTACAATATTAACATAAATACAAAAGTGTAATAGAAGAAGAAGAGCAAGGGCTTTTTACATTCATGACTATTCTATTCTTAATGGTTGTTGTTTCCCTTGAGGGATTGTATCACTGTTTAGTGAGTGTTTCACAAATTAGGCTCTTTCAAGCACATCTAACTGACTCTAAAAATGGTATGCTGTAGAATTTCAACCAATGGATTCTATGTTAATTTATCAACAAAATATTGATGTTCAAAATATCGATTTTTGTATCTGTATTTCCCAGATTTTTTGTAGGGCATGCTAATAGACTCTTTTGTTCTCATCACCTCAGACCCCCATACTGGCCCCATTTTCCTAGTTCTGTGGATTTTTTTCCTTTTTTTGGTTTTTGATATTTTGGTTACACGGGGGTAGCCCCATAGGCAGACCTAGCAAGTTCTTTTAACTGGGGTTGCATTATTTTACATGCCTACAGTTCCTCAGAGTATTTCTTTGAGGTTGCCACAAGCTGATTCTTCTCACTGCAGCCTGTGAGTATTAAAATCAATGGGATCTCTTAGAAACTGGGTTTTTGGTTGAGAAGGATGGAAGCCCCACTCAAGCAACAACAACAATTCTTGGGATCAAGGCATACAGGTCCAATCTTTAGACAGTTGTTTGAGCAACAGGGCAGTGCTTCTAGCAGCACAGTTCTTCAGAATTTTCCACAGATCCAGGAGTGTCCTGAAGAATAGATTTGAAGGGCTAATTTTTATATCTGTTGCCAGCCTTTGTGTAGGGCAGTTACCTGACCTACCCTCATAACTGGTTCTGGTCAATTCTCCCCTTCCCCCTGGTCCTATCTCCAAACCTTCTAGGGGAAAAAATGCAGGTCGGGCCTGGTGTCAAGTACATTGAGTGTGCTGCAACAAATTCCCTTTGAAATGTAGTCAGGGCACGGGGAAGCTCCTCCTTAACCATCCTGTCAAGAACCTCTCCCTCTCATCTAGGTTTTCTTTGTCTCACTGCCTGGAAGCAATACACAAATCCCAAAAGCAGAGCCATCCACAGTCATGTGACCCAGGATAGTTAGGTGTAGGCCCAGGCTACCATTTTTAAGGAGCTAGAGCATGTTTCTTAGGTAATTAGCAGGGGTAAAGTGCACAGCGTCCTAATGCCGACAAAAACAAGTTCAACAAAAATCAGGCAGTGAAGGCAAAAACATTCAGGGGAATACCACACCAAGGATGTCAGGTCTCATAAGACATATTGATAAACAAAAATGTAAAATTACGGCCTGAATGTACTTTTTTTTTCAAATTCACAAACATTCCCACAGTACACCTGGAAAGCTGAATGGCATTCTTATCCTTGGTAGATCACTTGAACTAGCCAATGCAGTTGAAACAATTGAATTTGAGGTTACTAGAATGCCTGTATAAACTGACCACATGACACCAAACCAATAAAGTAAGAGTTAATGCAGGAACTATTTGCTAGTCTTTAACCAGAGGAAATCAATATGGAAAGGAGGCCTGTGAGACTGGAAGTGCTGTGGGTACGGAGGTGGCGAACCAAACAGCTGACTAAGGTCGGACTGGGAGGTAGACTGGGAGACAAATGCAGCCCTGGCAAAAATGTTCAAACTACCCTCCGAGCTCTCTCATCTCTCTCTTCTCTCTCTGCCTCCTATCTCTCTTTCCGAAAACACCCCTGTGCCAGCCCTAATTTTCTGGGGAAGCTGGAAAAAGTGACAAGGGCACCAGAGTGGCCCTCTGACCTGCAAACTGACCTCCAAAGGCTACAGCAAACCAAGGAAATGCCCTGTGGAAAACAGGCAGTCTGGGCCTGCAGCAGACTGATCCACGCAGTAAAAAGGGACTCTTCATGTGAAAAACTCAATCAGTTTGTGAGGGTGTTTTGAGGGGGAAGAAACTACACACTCAGAGGAGGTGCATCCATGACATCCAAGGAGGCTTAAACAAGTTGTATCTCAAGACACTGAAGAATGGTCACAAATACCCGCGGCATGATCGCCCAATATATTAGGATGATACGGATGAAGCAGAATAAATCTTTCTAATATCATTTAAGGATAGGTCACGCAGAGACGTTTGCTAAGATGTACAAGAAGCCAAACAAATCTTTCTGATATCATTCATGGATAGGTCACCAGAGATATTTGCTAAGATGTATAAGTACTAGGTATCACTGTCACCAAACATAACGTTAGGTTCATCAGTTAACCTGATGAACAGACAGTTCATGGAACTGTTCCCAAGAGCTAAGTTGTCACCCACCAAGAAAACAAGCATTTACAATGCAATAGGTCTCACAGCATTAAAGTTTGAGTTACTGGCATTGTAAATGAAAATGCTTTGCATTAATTTTTTTATTTTATTTGCAATTGGTATATAAACATTGTTTGTGAATGGTTAGCTGTTGCTTATGCTAAGCAAAGTTGGCAGTAATATAAAGTGCTAGTCTTGCTTGTTATAAGCATGCTGATTTAAATTGCTCTGATACCTGCGGGTAATGTTTGCGCTATAAAAACTAATTAATAATTAAAAAAAGCCTACCTGTACCACGTCCGTTCTTATTCTGCGATGCCACATATCTGTGGGTCCCTGTACTTATTAACTACACCCGGCTGTGGGAAACCTCCATGGCAGGAACAACGTGTTGCAGGGCAGACACGGGCAATGTAGCCACTGTCCTGTGGCTGCACCGTGGGGTAACAGTGTAGGGGCAGGAAGGCAGGCAGTTGGTAGTGCTGTTCCATAGCAGTGTAGTTCTCTGTGTATGCTGGGCATGGGGGTTGCTATTGGCTGACAAGAAGAGGTGAGGAGGTGTCTGCTTAAAAACTGCCACTGAAGGGAGTCAGAGGCAGCAACTGTACTGCCTAGGCACCATTTACCCATAGTTCTTATTTGCAGAGGAGCACCGTGAAATGACTGGACCCAATTTCTGTCGCAGTCGGACCCGGATTGTTGCTGGGGCTCTATTTTACTGTTCCTATATTATACACCAAACACACCGACTATCACGGAGGACAGGACGCATTTCCCATTGCTGCTAGATGCAGACCTGAGACCGGATCAGTATGTTCAAGAAAAGCAAGATATTCTGGGTTGAACGGAACTCAGGAAATAGCGATTGCAATTTTTTTTTACATCTTTTGATAGATGGGTTGTAATCAGCGTTACTGTTTTTAAGGTCTTAATTACTCATCTGCTTTTAGAGTCAGGACGACGTGCGCAGCTGGGACAGGGGCTTTGGGAATGGTGGGGAGTGTGTAATTGTTACACTAGGAGAGACCTAAAAACAATAACAAATTGCACATGTTTAAAAACACTGACTGGGAGGAGGAGCTTAACGCGCATCCAAGATGGCCGCGTGAGCTGTGAGCTCCCGAAACCCTCGCCGCTTCCACCGACTATCCTGGCATAAATCCTGTTTCTGACGACGGGTTCTTCTAGCTATGACTCTCCTGATCTGAAAGGCCTTTTTCAGATTTTGAATCGGGTGCCGGACGCCCGACTTACTCCTTCCTGGAGTCTAGAGGCCTACACCGTGGCTCATCCCGGGACTTGGGCATCAGGAGCACCCCGAAAGTAGTTGAACAACAACGGCCTGTGGTAGGGGACAGCTATCCGGGGTCTACTTTCGTTTTCGTTTTCCCTGGTCGCGAAGATTGGAGGTGGCTGCTTGGTGCTCGAGCCTGCCTGTGACCGCAGTCTCCTGATTGATCTTCACCAACGCCCTGTATTTCGACCTCTTGTCGTTCTTCCTTCGGGGGAGCCATTTACACCAGGTCCCAAAAGCCCCGGAGGGGCGCGCAACCCACCATGGCGGCCAAGTCTGAGAGTGACAAGCGGTCCCTCAAGAATGCAACTCGTGGTAGCGGGACTCAAACCACCATTATGGACAGATTTGCGCGCAATATGGGCTCGCCCAGCGGGACTGGTAAAACCCCGGAGGACCTTGGTGGTGGCCCCCCGGAATCGGAGGAGCCGACACTTCGAGATGTAATGGGCGTCATCGCCAGCATACAATCGTCGATGGGCCAACAGTACGAAACCTTGGCAGCCAAGATCGACACACTGGCGGTGGATGTGGGCCTGATCAGGGCGGACTTGGCCAAAACCAACGAGAGAGTGAAGTCGTTGGATATCAAGACAGCCAGTCTCACCACGGATGTCTCCGAGCTCCAGGCTGAGATTCGGACTCTTCGATCCTCTAGCGACAAGTTTGCCCGCCGGCTTGAGGATTTTGAAAGTCGCGCTAGGCGCAATAATATACGCATAGTCGGAGTTCCGGAGTCATCAGCCGATCAATCGACGGACCTGCTCGTTGAAGACTTGATCATTAACCACCTTGCCCCAAAGGGCCTGAGTAATCTATTTGCGGTGGAGCGCGCCCACAGAATTCCGGGCGGCAGACGCAAGCAGGGGACGGCTCCGCGACCCATCATTGCGCGGATCTTTAACTACAGAGACAGGGACGCCATTTTGCAGGCTTCGAGGACCAGCGGTCCCACTAGGTTCGAGAATGCATCCATCAACTTTTACCCTGACTTTACCCCTTCGGTGCAGAAGGAGAGACTGGCATTTACTGGAGTGAAGCGGAGATTAAGAGATCTGGGCATGAAGTATGCTATGCTTCTCCCCGCCCGATTGCGCATGGAACATAATGAGCGGGTGCTCTTCTTTGACATGCCGAAGGTGGTCAGTGACTGGTTGGACACATTATCTATGCCATGGGACAATGCGGACCAATCTAGAGGTGCTGAAGGCGGCCAACGGGACCAGGAGGAGTAGGGGCACCGGTGTGTGCTGCCATCGTATTGTGCTACGGTGGATTGTTCTCCTTTTTTTGGGTCGATGACTTTTTCTCTCCAAGACAGGCCCTGGGGCGGCGGGGAGTTCGGGGACTTTTCCTCCTCCGGGGGTATTTTCCTTTTCTATTTGTAGTTTAGTTTCTGGGGTAGGGCGACAGGCACACTGCTGAATGGGGTGGTTTTTTGAGTTATTGCAGGGGTGCAGGGTGGGGGGTTTTTGTTTTGGTGTTCAGGGGGAGGGGGTATGGGTTTTCTTTTTTCTGTTTGTACTGCTCTTGAGGCTACGTATTGCTGCTTATTTTGTGTTTTCCTTTGTGGGGTTTGGGGGACCCGACTACTTACTTTTGGGATGGGGGGTAGGGGGTTGAGAGTTTTGAGTTGGAATGTCAACGGCTTGGGGGACAAAATAAAGCGGGGAATTGTACTCCAATATGTGAAGCGCCACACTCCCGACATTGTGTTGCTGCAAGAAACGCACCTGGTGGGGAACACGTTCCATGCAATGAATCGGAGGGGCTACAGGTTGGTGGCACACTCGGGGTTCACTTCGGGATCCAGAGGGGCTGGTATTATGATCCGTAGTTCCCTTCCCTTGGAGATTGATGACACGATATTGGATGACAGGGGTAGGTATGCAGCGATTGTTGTGAGGTGGGAAGGAAGAACGGTAACCATCCTCTCGGTGTATGTCCCCCCAGGTTTGCAGGCCACCACATTTGTCGACCTGGGGAAATTGGTACTGAGGCTTCCTGAGGGGCTTCTGGTGGTGGGTGGGGACTTCAACTCGGTGGTTGATGGCCTGGTAGATCGACATCCTCCCAGGGCTCTTACACTATCGCAGTCCTGCCTTAGTGGTTTCTTGGAAACGTTTGGTATGGTAGACTGTTGGCGGATGCTTCACCCAGGACAGGCCCAATATACTTTCCACTCCGGGGCCCATGGGAGCTTGGCCAGACTTGATTATCTCCGTGTGCCCGCAGCCCAGGCCAGGACGGTGCGAGAGGCCCGACATTTGCCCAGAGGCATCTCGGACCACTCCCCGCTATGGATCCATGTAGATCTCCATTTGGACGCAGGGGGCCGGGTCGCCCCAATGAATCCCTGGCATCTCCGTGTTCCAGAGACTAGGGCGGGGTGATTAAAGCTATAGATCACTACTTTGCTGACAATGTGGGATCCGTGTCATCATCTGTGTCCCTTTGGGAAGCCTTTAAAACGGTGATACGGGGCCAGACGCTGTCGCTTATCGCTAGCTCTAAGAAGCGCCACAATGAGGAGGTCGAACAGTTGGAGTCCGATATAGTAGCTTTAGAGAGGATCTTGAGAGTGGGGTCACGCGTGAAAAAGTGCATGTTTTGCCACTGAAGCAGTCTGATTATAAAGCCTGGGTTACGAATGCCGCGAAAGCTATGAGTCGGGAACAACAGGGCCGTCTGTATGATGTGGGCGACAAGGCGGGGAAGTTGATAGCTTGGTTGGACAAAAGGGAGAGATTGAATCGTGTGGTGCCTGTGATCGAGCGAGTGGATGGTGTACGTGTGACGGACCCGCTGGAGATTGTGGAAGAGTTTGCTTGTCACTTTCAAACGGTGTATGCGCCGGTCTCGGACCGGCCAGAGGAAGACTCCCATCTTTTGGTTAGGGATATTGCTTTGCCTTGCCTGTCCGATTCTGATAGACATCTAATGGAGGCGGATTTTTCCACTGATGAAGTAGCGCTCGCTATTCGCTCCATTCGCTCTGGAAAAGCTGCGGGCCCAAATGGTTTACCCATTGAGCTGTACAAGTTGTGTCCGGACAAAATGGCGTTGTATCTTCGCTCAATGTTTCTGGAATCCAGGGAGAGAGGCTTGCTTCCCCATGATCAGCGCCTAGCGTCTATCGTGGTGATTCCTAAAGAGGGTAAACCACGTGATTTCTGTACCTCCTATAGACCTATTTCGCTTCTGAATGTGGAACCTAAGGTCCTGGCGAAACTATTAGCCAACCGTCTGATTAAAGTGATAGGAGATTTGGTGCACCCGGACCAATCTGGCTTTATTCCAGCCGTATTACCGCGCTGAATTTACGTTGTCTTCATGGCGTGCTGGCGAGGGTGGAGACGTTGCGTGAGCCGGCCATTTTGGTTTCGTTAGATGCCACCATGGCATTTGATACAGTGGAATGGCCATATCTATGGGCGGCTCTGGTGAAGTTTGGCTTTGGAACGGTGTTCATCGGCTGGGTCCGACTATTGTATGAGGAGCCCCTTGCCCAGGTGGTCGTCAACGGTCGAGTGTCGGCTCCCTTTGTTCTGGGACGGGGTACGCGGCAGGGATGCCCTCTTTCTCCGCTGCTTTTTGCCTTGGCTCTCGAGCCCTTGGCAGCTTGGTTGCGATGGGAGCCATCCCTCAAGGGTATTAGGTGGGCCCCCGGTTTTGAAGATCGCATTTCACTCTATGCGGACGATATTCTCCTTTACCTCACCTCCCCCCGGAAATCTTTGGGGGTACTGTTTGACATCCTTAATTCCTATGGAAAGAACTCGGGACTGGTCATTAATTGGGCCAAATCTTGTGTGTATTCGCTCACAGACGATACACCACTCATACCACGCAACTGTCCTATACAAATATCATCCACCGGGTTTAAATATTTAGGAATCCATATTTCGCGTGATTCGGCTGTCAGATATCGACTCAACTTACTCCTCCCGCTTACTCGCTTAAAAGCAGACGTGAAGGCCTGAAGCAGACTGCCTCTATCCCTGGTGGGTAGGGCAGCCTTATTCAAAATGATGTCCCTTCCCAAATTTTTGTATGCCCTTCAGAACACTTTAGATCTAGTGCCCTCCAGCTATTTTCACGAGATAGAGTGCCTACAAAGGAAACTGGTGTGGGCCGGACGTCCCCGGATTGCCTTGGCCAAGCTTACGCTGCCTTGGTATGATGGCGGAATTGCGTTGCCGGATATTCGACGATATTACTGGGCCTCTCAACTGAGCTCGGTTAACCATGCGATGTATGATCCGGCTTCTAACCCGGCTTTTGCTATGGATAAATGGCTGCTTCCGGGCGGAGATTATAATAGGGCACTTTATTCAAAACGGTCTGATGTGTCGTTGACCGGGCCTACCAGAGTTGCGGTTCGGCTCTGGTACAACGCTAATGCTGCTATGGGCTGGTCGGATACCCTTACTCGAGCGACCCCACTCTATGCTGCAGAGAGGTTGGGCAATTTTTGGACGACTAAGGGTTTCGATAAATGGGACCTTATTGGGATTAGTACGGTGGGAGACCTTTTGTGGAAGGAGAAGATAAAATTTGAGGAGTTGCAGCTAGAATTTAAACTCGGTCCTCGAGAATACTTTCGGTACCTACAAGTTCGACACGCCCTTTCCTCTGCGTTACCGGCTGGTATGCCCGTTCCAGAATCCTCACCCCTGGAGGACAGAGTACTCGATGGACACGTCCCGGATAGTACGATCTCTCTTATATACAAAAAGTTGATAAACGACCGAGCGGACCTTCTTCTACAGCTTCGCATGTCCTGGACCGGCGATGGACTGGAACTTGATGATGAAGACTGGCAGGCGGCGATATCCTCCCCGAAGGAGGTGGCAATCTCGGCCCGTCTGAGATTGGTGCAGTTAAAAATCCTACACCGAGTGTACATGACGGGTCCTCGATTGTTGCGTATGGGGTATGTCTCGGATGATTTGTGTAAACGTGGCTGTGGTATGGTAGGTACGTTCCTTCATATTATGTGGGAATGTCCTGCGGTAGCGTCCTTTTGGACTCGTGTGCATGGTGTTATGTCTGAGGTAACGGGTGTTTCTCTTTTGCCGGAGGCCCAGAAGGTGTCTCTTAAATGTGTGGGAGCCCAATGATTATAATGTGGCCCAAACGCAGTGGGCTACTTTGGGCAACATGATTGCCAAGCGTGACATTGCGCAATTGTGGGGGTCGGCTAGGCCACCGAGTCTGTCGGCCTGGTCCAGGGACATGGACTGGTGCATGTTCCGTGAAAAAACGGTGTACATTGCTCGGGGTAGGCCCAAGAAATGGGGGAAGATATGGAGTCAGTGGAACCAATACCGTGGTGAAATTTGTACCCCTCCTTTTGAGCCTCCACCGGAATTGTTGCAATCCCCTTAGCATGGCGTTCCTTCTAGTCTGGATTTTGTTTGTGTGTTGCTGGCTACCTCTTGTGCCCTCTTTCTCCCCCTCCCAGATGCTCTTATTGTTGACTATGTATAGCTGTGGATGGGGTACCCCCTCCCCAGAAGGATTACTCATGTTTTTCTCTTTCAATTAGCCTCTGCAGTTATTTTCTTTATATTTGTTGGTGGGTGGCGTTTTTCAAAATATAAAATCAAAACCTTATTCCTCCTGTACACTGAAGTATGGCATAGCATGATTGGTTAATTGCCGCCGGGCCCTAGGGTTGTCGGCTGAAGGGCTGTGTATTCTTTCATCCTGATATGATATTGCAATCGTTGCCAGCCGACCCGAAGTGGCTGTATGACTGCTATTGTATTTTCATGTTTATCAATAAAGGTTTAAAAAAAAAACACTGACTGCGGAGAGCCCAGCGAATGAAAGGGCATTGAATTAAAGTTAGCACTAGTGAAGTACGGGAGGCATTAGCGCGAATGAGATGAGCGATAAGTCACCAGTGGTGGGTAGTGAGAAAAACTGGCACGGATACGCAGAGTTGAAAGCTTCCATTGTTACCCCTTGTGAACATCTGAGGCAGGTAAGCAACGCGAGGAACGGAGTAGGTGAGCACAGGACTTGTTCTCCTTCCCTGGGTATCCGAGCAACCATAACAACCCCTCCACACATACACAAAAACACAGCTGCCCTACCTACCATGTAATTCGAAGCAGTACCGTGGCAAACAAACAGCAACGAGAATAACCAGCTGTTAGGCATTGTGTGATCCTGGGCACATAACGTTATATACTCTGAAGCCCAGTTACCTCATAATGGTTGTACGTACAAATAGACAGACCAGTGCACTAGGGGCTAATCAAATTCGGAAAACTGAAATGTGTAGGAAAGAACAACTTGTCTGTGTTGTTGGAGTGTGCTCGTGCTAACACTTCTCTTAAGCACCACAATAGTTTTAACGATCAACCAGAGGAGGGAGGCTTCTCACAGACTTCTAACGCTTTAACTCGTGTTATTCATTTTTGTCTTATGCACATTAGCACGCCTGCAGCACCATTACAATACAACATCATCTACGTATTCTGCCATACCATGGTCGCTAAATACCTTGAAGCGATTTTTTTTAAAATAAGAAAGCTGATTTTTTATTATTTAAGAAAATCTTAAGATTTTTTTTCTCTTGTAAGGAGAGCGCATGCTTGGGGAGAGATAGAGAAGGGAATGCGTTATTACCCTGGAGGACTGAGACATATGGGAATGCGGCTGCCTCATAACTTTCGCTTCCTCGTCAGGAACGTTCTCGCTGACAGACATCTTGGAAGCTTGCTCCACGTCTCCGATCTGCAGTGTTTTGTGCCTGAGACACCGGGGGAGATGTGGCCAGCTCTTTTCTGCATGACAGTCGCACGCGCTTAATGCCGCTGTGGGATCTCGACTGCGCCGCATCATTGAGGAAAGACACCTTGGGCTTCAAACGCACAAGTTCCGTAAAATAATATCGCAAGTCACATATTGAGAAACTCAACGCCGCAGCCCAGCTTGGACAGGAAGCCAGGCAACCTGTGTTGGGACGGGGGCGGGTCTGCAAAAAGACAGAAAGCAGACAGGAGCCTACCCCGTGCTCCTGTGCCCGTGAACCCAGCAGAAAGTGAGCGTGTGAGCTAGTGGGTCTCCCGACGCTCGTGGAGAGCCCCGCCTGCTGCCGAGACTGACCCACTGCAGAGGGAGAGAGGGACACGCAGAAAGAGCCCGGTGAGTGGTGGTGGGGGGGATGTGTGCGCGTGTGTCTGTGTGTGTGTGTGTGTCTGTGTGTGTGTGTGTGTGCGCGCGCGTGTGTCTGTGTGTGTGCGCGTGTGTCTGTGTGTGTGCGAGTGTGTCTGTGTGTGCGCGAGTGTGTCTGTGTGTGCGTGTGTCTGTCTGTGTGTGTGTGTGTGTGTGCGCATGTGTCTGTGTGCGTGTGTGTGCGCGCATCCTGATCCATTGTGACTGTGAACAGCATGCCGGAATCGGAGCGCGTGTTCACGAGCGCGACCTGATCCGATTCCGGCATTCTGCATGTGGCCATCTCCTGTCTCCTTGAAAGCAGAGCCGGTGACTATAGGTCTCGTGGCCATACATCGCTTCGCGCTGTAATTGCCAGGGCGAGACCTAAATATTCCTACTGAGGAAATACCACTCTACCTCGAGCTAATATAGTTGAAACAAGCATCTCACATGAGACAACAAAAGAGCTAAAATATCTTGTTACAGATGGCTGAAACATGCTACGCTGCACTCTGGTTGATAACCTAAGCCTCATTGCTAGAAATGGGGTGTTTGGTTGTCTAGAGTATGCACCTAAGCCAAGCAGAACCCACCACTCTAGTCAGGGTAAGGGAGTTACACACACAAGATAACCCCTGCTCACCCCCTTGGTAGCTTGGAAGAGCAGTCCGGCTTATCCCAGAGGCAATGTGTAAAGCGTTTGAGTAACACACACCAGTGACACACTAGGCACACCACAAAAAGAGACTCCACACAAGGTTGTATCAAATGTCCTTGTTATTGCACATAAAAAACTTTAGACAATATTCACATAAATCACTGTGCCACTAGGCACTTGTCATAATATCATCAGACCATAAATCATTTTGTAGTATGCAAACACATTTAGACCACAAATCACATAAAACAATAATCACTTCGTCATAAGGCAATGGTCCTAAACATCACAGTTAGTGTATTAAAGCACATACTGGTACTGGCACATTAGTCCACAGACTCTTGGCCTTAGGTGTAAAGCACAACATCAAGGCATGTAAATGCATCAGAAACCTATGACAGCACTCCTGCGCTCGTTTTACATGTTACACAATACTCCTCACAGGGAGACTGGGTACAGCATCATCTTCACTCCCACATCTGATATAACAGTACTCCCATTGATGTTGTCCCCTTGTCCGCGAGTTCCCCAATGGGCCCCCTCCCGGGTTCGCCACACAATGCCACCAAATATAAAGCAATATTCCCCAACGGTCTGGCCTGCTCCGGTTGAACTGAGTGGGCTCTCTACACGGGAGACCTTCACCGATCTCCACCATTCACTGACCTGGCAGCTACTGCTAACCTGCTGACAATGTCGGGCCTTCTCTTCCACTGGCAGTACTGTGGACAGCTGCCCGCAACCTCGTGGTGTAGCTGCCAACGACAATGCGGCCTCCTCCGTGCCAATACCATCAGCGGGACACACTCCCCTTGCCGACGGGAGTACCGCTCTGGGAAGGGACCTGATCACAGGAGCAGGCTTGTTCTCTCCCTAATTGGTGGGAACACGGCAGCTGGTGCTTGCAGCCGCACTCCGGTCTGGGGTTTTATTGTAGGCAGCCCGGGCTGTGATCCTTCACTTCCCAATCTCGGTCACCATGGCAACTGGCCACAGCCCAGCCAAGCTTCCTTTCACATAGGGCCCTCTGAGGCGGTCGTTGTTCTACGGCTGCCGCTTTGGTTCTCACGCTGCAATCCACAGCAGCAATGCAGCGCTCACTACGTGCTGGTTGTCGTTCATCCCTTCAGCATTCCTACGACTGGGGAAGAATAATCCAGTGATCCCGAATGTGATTTGAGGAAGCTTAAAATAAAGTGCTCAGCCTGCACTCCACCCCAGGGAAACATAAAGGAAACATAAAGCGTTCACCAGCTCTACGGTTTCTCCAGCACAGGTCAACCTCAGAGGAGCAGTCTACAGCGCTCACCTCACTCTGGGCCACGCAGTTTGAGGAAGGCAGACAGCAATTCAGCACACAGGGTCCTCGGGGCAAAGAGGCCATCCTTCAAGTAGGTCAGCACAACAAGGCAAAGTAAAAGTGGAGGATTATCCTGGCAGCCTAAAAGCTTCCCTTTGGTACCGTCTGTAGAGCCAGCAGCAACAAGTTACAAGTTTTACGCAGTGTCTAAAAACATGGGGTCTCGGCACCTGAACTTATAGTGCGAAACTCTTCGTTCTGGTGGCACTTCAAACACTTTTCAGAAGTGCACAACGCCCCTATTTACATCCCAAGCCCTGGTCCCAGACATACTACAGGGGGGCAGAGACAGCACTGTGAAAGTCAGGCGCATCTCTAATAAGGTGCAGGAGCAACTCCTCCCACCACTCTAAATTCAGAAAAGGCCTATTCAGGTGCAAGGGAAACTCCTACCACCACTCTAAAAGCAGCCAAGGTCTATTCAGCCCAGCACGAGTCACCCAGGAAAGGTAGGACACACCTCAACCTCCTTTGTGACTGTCTAGAGTGAATGCACATTCCCTTCTCCTGTCAGTCTAAACTAGACGGTGAATACACATCCAGGCAGGGCACAAAGAGTCATAAGCACACACAAATGCCACATCTAAAATCTTCACTGTTGACCGATCCATGGCGGTAACCTGGTGCAGCGATGATGCAAATTAATCGTTTCTGGTACTCGTCGTGTCACCACCAGTAGGACCATAAATAGGGGCTCGCTGCCTCTAAATCAGTCTAGACCTAAGGAGGCGCTCAAACTCTGTCAATACCAGATTGTTTTCATTCATTGATCCAGGGTCTTCAGTCTACATATGAACATTTTCATCCTGAAGATGGTCTTACAGATAATAACACACAACAAGACAGAAACGTCAACATTTTTACCCATTTTCATATACTAAGAAACTCCACGGAAATGTTAATTGTTTAACCAATGATGTTCTCCTTATTTGAAAATGTTTGAAATTGGCATTTACAAGAGTGTTGATGAGAAACTAGCTGTTGTATAGACAATCTATCTCAATCACTTTTGTAGTTATGTGACGTGCATTCTGTACCCTTATTTAGTAATATATTTTTTCTATGTGAATTTGCATTTTAAGAAGGTATACACCCCGTTTGTTTTTGTTTCCTGTTTGTTTTTGTTTTTGTTCTTTGATTGATATACGTGTTTTGAATGAATATCATTGACTTTTTGTTCATTAGTTCCTTTGGAGTCACTAATTAGGTCACCTTAAATATAATTATTCGAATTTACAAAAATCCTTTTGCAAAAGAATCCCTTGTTGGCACATTTACTTTATTCAGATTTAGATTTACCCAAGCCTCCAAGGGTTTATTGGGTTGCCCAATTTTGTTGTCAGTACATCTAAAAGCGGCATTTCTAAAATCGCAATAACAAATCCGCTTTCACCAATAAGCAAGATTTATTACTACTATTCCAAACATACCAAACATGGTCACGCTACCCCTTTCATATCAGACAGTACACCTAAAGCACATATCAGGGAATTCCAAATGCAACCCTATGAAAGGGCAGCCTCACAGCAAGAAACCAAATAAGCGTTTTGTCGCTACCAGGACATGCCACACATTTAAGGCACATGTCCTACCTTTTACCTACACAGCACCCTGCCCATTTAAGGTACATGTCCTACCTTTTACCTACACAGCACCCTGCCCATCGTGCTAGCTAGGGCCTTCCTTTGGGGTGACTTATATGCAGTAAAAGGGGAGTTTCAGATGTCGCAACCACTTTAAATACCACGTCACTGCTGCAGTAAACTGTGTGCACAGGTCCCGCAGTTGCAGTGGCCTGAGACAAGTTTGAAAAGCTACTTTTGTGGGTGGCACAAGCAGCGCTGCAAGCCCACTAGTAGCATTTGATTTAAAGGCCCTGGGTACAGGTGTAGACCAATCTTACTGTTTACAAGAGGGGGCACATAAAGATTAGCACTGATTAGCAGTGGTGAAGTACCCAAAGTCATAAAAACAACAATAACAGTTCAGAAAAAAGACAGAAAGAAGACAAAACGTTTGTGGATAACCTGCAAAAAGGGCCAGTTCCAAAACAATTCATTTTGCACACATTGGTCCTGCATAGTATCCCAAAGAAATGATGACAGAATGCTGTCATTTTTTTGGCTCAAATAATTAAATGTTTAAAGCTAAGCCAATTGTGCTGCACATTGGCTGTGAAGCTGGTAGCGTTTATACACAAAACAGTCCCATTCCCTCTAAGTTCCCAGGTAAAGGAAGAACTTAAGAGATTGGAGCAGATGGGGGTATTCAAAGCAATCATGGGGCCCACACTATGGGCACCCGCTGTCCTAGTATCAACTAAACCCAAATAATCAAACACAGTGTGACTCTGCATTAGTATGAGTCTACAAAATGAAGCCTTTAAGAGGGAGTGCCACACTATCCCATCAAAGCAGCTACCAGTTAAAGCTCAAAAAGATATCTGTGAGTCGAGAAAAATACCAACGTACCTAGAGTTCTAATGATTTGTACACTAACATGTCCTTGAAGTACAGCATCAGTGACTGCCTTTTAATAAATTCTGCATGCCCATGCTATTCTAACTAGAGAGAAATCATTACTTTCTGTCCTAATAAGATTGTTCTATTTGCTCAAATCTTAATATCTATATGATTTTCTGGAATGATCTTAACAATTCAGACACAAGCCTTTTTATGGGTGAACCATTACTATATATTTCAACACAATTGTAGTTCAAGCATTACTAGATTTCTGGGTCTACCCAAGCAAATGCATTCAGAGAATGAAGGAGGCCATGAAAAATATTTGAGCTCCAAAAAAACTTGGTAGGGCTACGAATGCAGAAGAAAAGGTGCTTGACCTTGTTGAGGCAGCTTCCGGTATTTATTGTTTTTTGATTACCTTCAAGGGCTAACATCAGGGGCTTCAATATATTGGATAGAGTACCCCCTGCTGTACATTATGAAGATACTGCAAGTCACCGAGGAATTCTATAACTATATGGAGGAATAAGGCCGAAGCCTGAGTTCCTTTATGTGGCTACCAAACTGCAAGGTAACTTGCGATATCTTTATCATATATGCCAGCGAGTACTTCATCCCTTATTATGTCTGGTCACACCCTCACTCTTCCAAAAAAGCACTTAAATCTTTGGTACGTAGCTCATATAAAAGAGAGTGCATGTTTGCAAACATGAAGTATAAAAATAGCATCTCTAGTGCAAAATTAAATATACCATAAAAGCTGTTAGATATGTTACCAAAAAATATTAGAATCAGTTTAATGAACGTATGCAGAAAGGTTCCAATAGTTCTGTAATTAACTAAGGAATGCAAAAAAATCAACATGTTTCTGTACATATCTTCCTTCTGATTGTCACTGAACAGCTCGATAAGCAGAGCAGGAAATCAACACTATATGTTTTGTTCCTTAAATAGCTGCTTCAATTATGCACAATGAACCTCCCTGACCTCCCTTTCCCCTCGGCTGGTGGTTCTGGCAGCAGGCACTGTGACCTCAGAACGCAACGGTAATCAGTTTTTACAGTTGAGATCGGAGTGCATCACACGATGCCGATTATAAAGACATTAGATACAGGTATTGCAGAATCTCTTTATCAAAAAGTCACATGCTTTAAAGATCCTGGAAAATGTTGAAAGAGGAAAATATTTTTACATTGTCTAATTGGTGTTTCTCAAAACACTGCTGGATGCCCTGAAATTGGACCTAGAATTTGACCCTGTTACAGCAAAAATATATGTACTCACTCTGGTTGTTAAAAAAACTACTTGGGCTTTATTTCAGAGCATTCAAATGAAAGAATCGATAACATATCATCTTTTAAAAACTTTGTGGCTCATCTATATCAGTGCTTCCCAAACATTTTTGAACCACAGACCAATTTTTAGAACAACAAACATTTTTGACTCACCTAGCCTTAATGGACACGAAGCAGGTGATTTTTTAGTGTAAATAAAGCATTGTGTGGTACAGTGGCAGCTGGCACAGATCGGAGGTAGGGGGAGGGGGCAGGAGGGGGGAGGATGCTGGGGAGCTGGTATAAAAAAAACCTTCTCACTGCTTCCTTGTCGCGTCTCACCGCTGTAGTCCTCCCTCGCTCGGCCTCAACAGAAAGCACAATCAGGCTCCCAGTCATCCAATAACATCGCTGCCTTGTGATTGGTCTGAGCACCGTGTTATGGCGCTCAAACACTGACTGGAGGCCTGGAGAACATGCAAAGTGTGCAAGACTGTTTTGGTGGCTGAGAAGGCCGGCCAAGCAGTAATTGCGCGCTTGGGAGGGCACTGCCTACCACTCCTCCCTCACCCCATCACATAAAGTAGGAGAACATTGAATGCTATTATCATGAGTTATTATCATTTTATTTTCCCTTTATTTCACTGCAAAAAAACAGTGGGTTGAAGCTCCTCCGCCTTAGCGGAGAAGCCGCCACTGGTGTGGTAATGCACTATCATTTACAAACAGCACATTTTCCACTGAAATGGGCAGTAAATTTGCACTAGCATACAGTTTCACTGATAAACCAATATTTCACACAATTAATAATATGTGAAGAGTGGGTTTTAGTAAATATTTACCATTTGGGCATCATCAAGTAAAGTGTCTTAATTTAGTTTGATCCTAATAAAATCACTGTTTTCATCGCAATCCAGAGTTACAAAAACAATGTGCTTTATTTTTGCTTTCCTAACTGCTTATTAGGTACAGTTAATTTACAAGTATTTACAATTTGATCTGTGGAACAAAAAATGGCACCCTACAGCATTTCTTTTCACACAACATTTTGCTTTTCTTTCTCTGATTGGAAAGTAATAGGAGTTTGTAAATGTCAATTCCCATGTTATTAAAATAAGCAGCAATTTGTCAGAAGACATAGTCTGATATTTGACCACTGTCTTTTTAGTGCAGCAAACGTGACAAGATAAATTCAGTATTTAAAGGCATACTTATTTATTGAACCTTTATGACCCTCCAAGAATCGGCTCAAGACCCACCAGTGGGTCGTGAGCGACAGTTTGAGAAACATGGATATACAATATGGAAGAATTATGGAAAATCCTTATTTTTTTGTATTTTTTTTATTGAGCAGAGAAGAGGGCAATTAATACATTAGACAATAATCAATAATTTAGATTGTAGAAAGTCAGATTTTAAAAAGAGACAAACAAATTCTAATAAGAACCTTGATCATTAAGAACAGCATTATCATAAAACAACAGATAAGAGCAATGTTTCTGGTCCCATGCTTTATAAAGTGCTAACAGTGCTAGATATGGAAATACAACAGAGTTGGTCGTAGCGTGTATTATTGTTGTCGTTGGCCTGGATCCCTTAATGGAGGACATCTTCAAACAATAAATAAACATTCTATCTATTCAAGGAACCCTGCTACATTTAAATACAAGCGAATCATTCCTGCAAATAAATAGCCATAAAGTGCCACGTGGTGCCAATCCTACCGTCCTCATATTCAAGAGTGCTAACCGTGCTAAATACTATACATTGCAAGGTTAGATATCATTCTTATTGTTTATTTTCAAGACCCCTCCGACATCGTTTGTATTCATTTAATAAATAAACATTCTACCTTGAGAGGAAAGTGCTAATGAGGCTATCCCTAATTATATACCAATAAAGTGTCGAGTGCTAAAGTGCTTCAAAGCAGGCAAGGTGTCCCAGCTATCAGAGAATCTCCAAACATTAATAAACTTTTTTGTTGCCCCGACTCTTTTCACATAAGCCTCTTCGAACCTCCTTGGCCTTTGCATTTTATATACCCATTTAAGGTAGGATGGTACCTTCTTAGACCTCCAATTTTGGAGGATTAGGGGGTGGGCTACTAGGGAACAGATCGCTGTGTATGTCTCTTCGGCCTTGGTCAAATCCGACCTTTTTTTGGAAATGCCAAAGAGAGCTTCTTCGGCCTCGGTCGAGCGTCTTGTTTAAGGCCTGGCTTATTGCAGAGAAGATCTTACACCAAAATATTTCAGGTTTCGAGCAAGTAAAAAATATATGGAGCCAATCGCCCCCTCCTTGAGTCTGACAACGGAAACATTTATTTTCCACTCCCGGAAAGCGTTTATTAAGAGCTTTTGGGGTGGGATAGACCAACCAACGAGATAGGAAGGCCATCCTTTTAAAATTGGCTGCTCTATGGGCCTTGCTTCCTAGGTGAGCTATCTCCTCCCACTCCTGCACCGAGAAGGAACAATTTGTTTCATGGGTTATTTTGGCCAGAACTCCTTCAACCAGAGGGGACTATTCACCCTTTCTCAGTAAGGTGTACTAATTTCTCACCCCCTTCAGTTTGGATGTATATAGCGCATTGGCCTGGGCTGATGGTAGCCCGCCCGATGACAGATTATATTTCTTTATAATATTTAAAATCTGGAGATATTCCAAAACCCCCAGTTTTGGTCGATTTCCGGCCCTATCTAGGACCGTTTGCCAGGAAATAAGCTTCTGTGAAATAGGAAAGAGACCCAGTTCTCCTAGACCACAGTCCTTCCATCTTTTGAGCCTAGTGGAATGTATTTGGAGCCCGAAGATTTTACACTCATCTAGTTTCAAATAATATCAGCCCCCAAACCCAGCTTGTTTAAAAAAGGACTGAAGTCTATCTGAGAAATCCCGGAGGGTCTTGTATCGGGTCTTCTTAGGTAATGAAAATCCTGATCTCAATAGTAGGAAACCAACTTCTGCAGTAAAAGATCACTATTGGATATTTACTCTGTAGTTTAAGAGTTTGTGGAGTTTTCAACACTTCGCGTTACACAGAGCTCATGGAGTTCTGAAAAACTCCACTCTGCCTAGAGGAGTTTTTTTCGTTGCTCGCGCTCGTCAACATCAAGTTGGCGATCACAAGCAAAGAAAATCCACCTCCTGGCAAGATTTTTTCTCGTTCGCAAAGGTTAACGTCAAGTTGGCGAGCGAACATGGAAAATCAACCTCCAGGCGAGATTTCTCAACGCGGGCGGTCAGATTTCTCATTGCGAGTGGTTACATTGAGAAACTGTTCACGTGGAAAAAGCTGTTGCTCAAGTAAAAAATCTACTTGGGCAGCAGAAAGAAAGCAGCGCCCGCTTGCTCTATGCATGGTGCTGGTCGTGATGATTGCACAGTGCGGACAAGCACCCGGCGCTGAAAATCACCACAAACGGCATTTAGCTAATGCACTCTGCCGGTTGCAGAGCTCCACGTATTGCCTCAGAGTTTCTTTTGCACTTTGCAGAGTTCTGCATAGCGGATCTCCACGAACTCCACCCAGGCTTAATATTTACCATGGCTCATATGGTTGGTATGGCCTGAGAGTAGAGTTTAGCTGCACTATATCAGGTTATACAAAAGTGTATGAACTTGGAGAAGTATACTCTGTACCTCAATTGAAATCCAGATCTGCTGTATATCTATATATATTTATATACACACACATGCACACACATAGATATGCAGCATGCAGGAATGCTTTATAACATGTTTGAAATATATCATTCTGGAATCCTAATTTAGGCAAAAAATATTTTTGGTAATTAGTTAGTAATTGACTATCAAAATAATTAATTAATGACTTTTTAACTGTCTGAAATGGACCAGGAACTGCTTTGGAGGCAACATTAAAACAAACATATGTTCACTAATATAGATGATATGTACTACAATTCAAGGGCATGCAACTGAAAAGACAGCGTGGCCTTACACATATGCCTCAAGAAAGTGATTGTTACCTGATCTTTAAGGCGAGTGTTTGGTTGTGTCGCCACTTCAAGGAGTCTGTTTTTATGTTGTACTTCATGCTTTCATTGCTTCTGTCAACAGCAGCTGGAGACGAGGAGTCATTGATGACTAGTTCAGCTCTAAAATGAGAAGCAAAGTACATGATCTATTGTCATCTGAAACATATATCTCATGGTTTTGATTTTGCAAGGCAAATGCATTTCACTTGCTATGAAAAGCTTAAATGACAGCTGCTTCATTTGTTCCACTACAATAGATAATCTTGATGTACATAAATGTTTCCTGTCATAAACATACAAAAAATGCTATCCCCTGCAAAAAGAGCAACAGATTGCATTTGAATGTGAGAGGGAAGTGAATATGGTATTTAACCCTATGTACATCAAGTCTTTGCTTGGGATACAATTGTGATGCTGCAAAATCAAAATTAAATTTATCAACGTTTCAGTATGGATCAGGGACTGAATTGTTATGTAATTACACAACAACTGTAGCCCATTAAATGGATACTCTAAATGTTTGATTATGACCTTAAAATCATTGTGGTTTAAGAACATGCCATTAGAGTAAAATAGTTGTCTGAAGATTAGTTTAATTTTTGGAAATTATCATTCTACTGTGTGAAGCCGGAGTACAGTTGGAAAGTAGGGACTCGCTCTTAAAATATGTTCCCATATGACAGGGCTAATGAGATGGTTTTCGTTTTATTCTACTGAGCAGAACTTAGATCTTTATAGTAAACAATTTTCCGAACATATGGTATCAGTGCTGTTCTGATGGTTTTACATTTGGGGACATATGAACTGTGCCTAATTCAGTAAAACAGTTTCACATCCCTTTGACTTTTGCATATTATTTTGCAGTAGCGGCTGGTGTTGGGGAGGAGTGAAGAGGAGTGCGGGAGGGGAGAGATATAGGGGTGAAGGGACGCTGCCTTCATGCTGCTGGTGGCAGCATGAAAGCAGCGTTAGGATGGGCCTAACCAACGCAAATTTGCGCTCCCACTTAGACTTCTGCCTTATCTCTCCAACCCAGCAAGGCAGTTGAGGCTGGCGGGATCTTCACTGTACATGCCGCTTTGTCCGGCCTGAGATGGCTGGCCAGATCATCCTGCGCAGTGAAGTCAGTGCACCTACCACTCCCCTCAGTGCCTGTCACCCCCCAGACCCCGCTCCCAAGACTCAAAAGGAAAGCAAATTTAAAAAGATAATAAAACGCATTTATTATTGTTTTATTTTTCCTTGACTTACATTTTGAGACAGGGGTGACGCTCCTCCACCTTAACGGAGCAGCCGCCGCTGGGATTTTGAAATATCGAAGGCATGTAGTAACAACATTATGTGATATCCAGATATTCCTTTGTTCAGCTCCCCCTTTTTCTTCCTAATAGACAGGTTATCATATCATATGTGATAATTCCAGGTTCAAAGACCTTAACAAATTACTTTTTTAGAAATCTTTCAATAAAGAAAGATTGCTGGGCTTTATAAAATATAATACACATACTGTTGGACATTTCCCCCTTTATGTCTGGAGTTGCTTGAAGGAAGAAAGACTTGCATGGGTTTCTTTTCACACTTGACATTTTATTAAATATATTTTGCCTAATTGTTTTCAGTAACAACATGTTTTAGTCCAATTCGTAATGTATGGCATGTTTGGATACAGCTATTAAATAAACAATCATCGTTTCAAAACAAATAGCACATGGCAATTTGTCAAACAAATTTACTCTGAGAGACCATACTCTGAATTGGAATATGTTGGCTTCTGTTTTTTACAGTAACACCATATGGAGTCTTTTGCATTATGCCTTTAAAAGCAAGCCGTTTTTCCTATTGGCTCTTTGTTTGGCCATGCTAACCCTTCTTGTTGCATCACTGGCTAAGTTAATTGAAGTATTCCGGCTTGACGGTGTCAGCACACCAGTGTATCCTAAAATCCAACTCATAAGGCACGCCAACGGCTAGGACCGGGAACGGTCTAGTCCAGATACGAACTTTGGTGCTTCCGACTGGAGCCATCACTTCTGTTAAACCAATTAGGCTCAGTAGCAGGTGATAAACATTCTTGTAAAATGACAGACAAGGGTTGTAATTTCAAAGCTTTATATAAAAATCAATAGGTGATTACAGAAAACAATATGTAAATAAATAATGCAGCAAAGTATGGAAACCGTAAATACAATAACTCACTCAGTACAGTTCTGAGTGAAATCCTGCATAGATGCAGCTTCTAAAGGTGGGGAAAGTAGCCTCCTCTTCATAGAAATGTACAGGTCCTTTCATAGGACTTTAAACAAAGAAATGTATACATTTGTACACAAGTACGTTTCTCAGGATATGCACCAATAGGGAAAAGGTGAAAGTATACATTTCACTATACATTACATTCGAGGTTTTTTGGCAGTAGTAATACATAATATTTACAGGCATTCTGCCAGTTTACTCGAGCAATTCATTTGATACATTGTTTACGATAGTGGGAGAAAAGTCTATGGGAATATGCTCAGTTCGTTAGTGTGTTTCACGCAATTCTGTATTAGGACCAGAAAAACAGCAACAGTTAACATGTGATAGTTTATTACGTTGTTGCAAGATGGATGACACTGTAAACACAACCTAGGTCAGTGTCAGCCCAATTCGTGTTATGTTTAATATGCAGGGAAAACAGCTCTCACAACAGTGTTTGCTTATGCTGGAGATACCTGATTTATTGTCTGATTTAATGAGCAGTCACATTCTAGTAGCTCACTTCAGCAACTGCTTTAGGTCAATTGACAAACAAACAACTAAAGTTCATTGTAGCACCCTTCAGAAATATTTCTTGTACTGCTGAAGCCAATAGTTACAGGACTTCTAATTAGTCAAAGTTAGTTATTTTAATTTCCACAAACTCTGCAAGCATTTCATGTAAAAGTTTAAAGCAAAAATGATCCAGAACTTCATAAGTGGAGCTCGTGCTCAAACAGTGCAAGGTAAAAAGCAACCCGAAATGGGCCCATCAGTCAGCGTGCGTATGGTTGACAAGCACTTAAGCTTAAAAATATTTCGAAATATTTCTATTCTCTCTTTTGGCCTTAATTGGTGGTCGTGTACCTCCTAGTACCTGTTCACGTTAGTCAGTGTACCGGAACTGTCAGTCCCTTGGTGATAGTATACAGGAGCAGCCAGTAGGAATACAGAGATCTTTCTGCAAGCAGACGAATAAGAAGCAGATGAAATGGTCAACATATATGTGTGGAAGGGAAAGGGCATATCTGCTGACTTAGGGGAGGTGCAGTATGTTTTAGACTCTGTGAAGTGAGGGCGACAGAGCATTTTACGACGACCGATGTTATGTTAATAACAACTACTTGAGCGCACGTACACCCTTGGGTTTCTTGGCGCTATAGGTTCAAGACACTAGACACAATTCTAAGCAAAAGCCTGTTGAAAAAGCCACGTTTTTAAAGACTTTCGAAATGCCAGTACATCATTGCTCTGACTAATGGGAAGTTGAAGAGCATTCCAGAGAGAGGCAGCCAGATGGTAAAAACAGCTGCCGCCCTGGCGTTTTTTCTTGAATGAGGAGACATTTGCAAGGTTCAGATGTGTAGATCACAGATTGCGTTGATGTGTGTAGTTGGTAATGGACTGCCTGATGAATATAGGGCCATTATCATGGAGCGCCCTAAAGGTAATGCACCCAGCTTTAAAAGCAATTCGCTGGGCCACTGGCAACCAGTGGAGTTTTTCCAATCCAGCTCTAATTGATTGCCACTTTGGTTGCTTCCAGATGAGCCTTGCCACCTGTTTTTGAACCATCTGGAGGCGTTTTAGTAAGCCAGTCGGAAGACCCAAGTAGAGACTGTTTGAAAAATCAAGCTGGGAGAGGACAAGGGCGATCACAACTTGAATGAGTGCAGAGTGTGTTAGAAGGTGGGCAATTTTCCTGATCTTCCTAAGTTGAAAGAAACTAGAGGAGACCACCATTCCTACCTGCCCTTTGAGAGATAGATCCTCATTGAGTATTATCCCTAAGCTTTTGACCAATTGGGTCTTTGTGGGAGTGATTCCCATATCAGTTGGCCAAAACTGTCGACCCCAGCTCAGTCCACTTTCCCCAGGCAAGATCAATTCTGTCTTGAATTGGTTAAGTTTGAGATGGTTTAGGGTCATCCATCTCTGTATATGTGACATTACGGCCGAACATTCGGCAGCTGAGTTCGGAGAATTTAGGGGAATGATTAGCTGAAGATTGTCAGCGTAGTTGTATATGCTGAGTTTGTAATTTTTTAAAGACTAAATCAGTGGACGAAGATAAAGATTAAATAATAAAGGGGAGAGTGACGAACCTTGGGGAACACCACAGAAAGATGACATCTTGGGGGATGTAAAAGAACCTAATCTCACTGACTGTGTACGGTTTGTGATGAAGGAGGCAATCCAGTTCAATGCGGGGCCCTTGAGGCCGGCCTGCTCGACACAGTTGATCAGGATGTTATAGTCAACCGTGTGGAACGCGGCCGACAAATCAAGGAGCACCAGGGCCTGATGGATACCCTTATCAGCATTTGATCTTAACGTGTCCTGGACGGCCAGAATGACAGTTTCCGTTGAGTGAGATGGTCGAAATCCCGCTTGATTTGGTTCTGAGTATTCCGAACTTTCAATAAAATTGGATAGGCATCTAGATACATGTGCCTCCAAGAGTTTAGAGAAAAAAGGGAGAATGGAGATAGGCCTATAGTTGGCTAGAGCTAGGGGGTCGGCTCCTGGGTTTTTCAGTAATGGAATCACAGTGGCATTTTTAAACCTATCAGGGACCTTACCCTGTCTGAGTGATTCGTTCAGAAGAGGAAGGATTCCTGATGGAATAGCTGAACACACCTCCTTTAGGATATGGGGGGGGCAACTATCAAAAGGCGAGCCAGATTTGACACGCGCAAGAAGTTCTAAGAGGGTCTTCTCATCAATGGGAGTTTAAGTATCTAGAATGGCTGGATTGTAATAGATGTCTTCAATAGGATCCCCACCCGGGAGACTTTGAATGTTCTTTTTTATGATAGCAATTTTATCTATGAAGAAATTGTTTAGAGAGTCACAAAGTTCCTGCAAGGTCATCAGAGGAAGCGCAGTTCTTTCGCTATTACACAGATTGTTTACTATGTTGAAAGTGTCTTTAGTTTTATTTTGAGAGTTTAAAATTTTCCTGGAGAAATAATTGATTTTACTTTGTAGAATGATCTTAAAATAATTTCTGCAAGCCGCAGTATATTCCTCTTTATCTTGGGGCTTGTATTTTGTTCTCCATTTTCTTTCTTTCTGACATACCTCGAGTTTTAGGTTCTTAAGATCCGAGGTGAACCACTTGTGAGCATCCCTAGTGCGTGCCCGTATTAATTTTGTTAGAGGTACATGAGAGTCAGTAGCCTTTGAGAGCCAGTGTGAGATCTCCTCTTCCATAAGGTTTACCTCCTTATTAGATAATGGTACCGTAGACACCAGTGTTTTAATAAAGGCAGGTATATTAATGGCTTTCCATTTCCTAGTTTCTCCGCCCGCTATAGGTGGCAGTTTCGTGTGCCCGTCAATAGTTAGCGCAAACTGGATAAGAAAATGGTCAGTCCAGATGTAGGGCATAATAGATGATAATGAGCATGGAAGGTTAAGTGACCAAATTGGTCTAACGTGTGACCTTTTTCATGCGTAGCCACGTGTATATGTTGAGTTAGATTGATGTTTGAGAATAATTCTGAGAGTTCCAGCGCCTGGGGATCACTGATAGTATTATCAAACCAATAATTTAAGTCCCCGACTAGGAGTATTTTTGGATACTTGATCAAAAGGTGTGAAATCTGTTCTGCCAGCGACATTGGGAAAGTGGTCATGGTTTGGGGAGGTCGGTAGAGCAAGTCAAGTAATAAAGCCCCACCAGCTGTGTCCATTTTCATTACAATATTCTCTGTGTCACTCAGAATCAGAGAGGGCAGTTGTATGAATCTATGCTCTTTGCGGGATAATGGCTGCCACTCCCCCGCCTCTTTTACCCACCGGACGATTCTCAGCTATGATGTAATAATCAGATAGAAGTGCAGCGAGAATGTCCGGCAGTGAGTCCTGGGAAAGCCAAGTCTCTGTGACCAGGAGAATGTCAGGTTTTTCTGTGGTGAGCAATAGAAAAATATCCGTTTGGTGCTTGACCATAGACCTGGTATTAAGATTTTGGCACCGTAGCTTTGTTTGAGAGTCATTAGTCAGTGAGGTATTACAATGTGTGGCATTTGAATAGGCTAGTGTGTCCTGAGAAATACCATACATAGCCGTACGTCTCCGTATGTGAGGAGCGATAGGAGGGCAGAGGTGGGGTGGAGGTCTAGGGGAGAAAAGTTTTCCCGCCGAATAAGTATGCTTTTGGGCATAGCCCGTGGCCCCAGGTCCCAGTCGGGCGCAGACGCGCTTGCCTTAGGTGCGCCTTCGGCGCGCCCGCTGCGCGTAGGCGTCATGGTGTTATATAGACATATGAAAGTGGTTGAGCACTAGAGCGCCACCCTGCCACAATGGCCGCTCTGCGCGGCTCCACCAGGAAGTGAGTGCCTCCCTCCACACAAACAGCACGAGATTGCTGCGATGGACCGGGGAGAGCACTCGGATCAAAGAGCACACTGCCACAAGTATACAGGTACTTTCACAAGCACACAAGCAATATTTAAAATAATGATCAATGTAGATTTGAGCAATTTAAAATAGCGTCAAGAGCGTAATTAAGGTCGTGGGGCTAGCGCGAGAAGTTGTGTTTGCTCCAACGATGGAGAGAAGTGGGAAAAGTTACAGGCGCTTCTCTCTCCAATAGTAGGTTACTAAATCACGCGGATTCTTTCACTATACCTTTATTACTATGGTTTTTCATTGTTCAATGGCAAGTGTAAAAGAACAGCGAGAGGAAATAGCTGTAAGTGTTTAAATGTCGGAGGACATACTGGCCCACTCTTTGGGCTGTTTGTACAATGAAGTATTGAAATACAATGGCAAGTAGCGCATAAACCGTCTCTGCATTTTGCAATGTTCACTTTGCATATGAAGATTATTTTTTAGAAATGCAGTCATGTAATAATATTGTCTCAGTAGCCAATATTGTTAAAATACAAAAAATAGATACACATTATAAAAAAAAGTACATCCCCTGGCATGATTTACAAAGAGTTTTAGAGAGTGTCTTAAAATAGGTGCCACGGCTTAAGACAGTTTGAAGATTTTCTCACTACGTTTAAGATAATCTTCACAGTGTCTTTCTGTGCTTGTGAGCCTTAATACCGATTTAAGTCAATGAAAATCAGGGCCATTTCTCTTAGCTAAAGTATCTCTTGAATAGACCGGTCTTTCTTTGCGCTGTACACCTACAGAGCAATCGCCTGAAATGATTGTTTCCGATTCAGGCCTTCAGGACATATAATTAATGTGACTCTGCCATTAATATATGTGAAAATTCATTTTGCTCCATGCTGCTGACACAAGGGCATGCCCTACTAAACTTGCACAAAACTGCATTTAAACCTGCCGTTCACAAAGCCTAGACACACACAGCCAAGGTGTGAATAACAATGATTCCGAAACACACAGGGAGCTGCAAGGAGACCAGGAAAATGTTTTGATGAACATCTGCAGATTGGACAGAGAGTTAGGTGCCCTGAGCGAATTCAGCCGTCTCCAGGAGAGTTTGGAGACAAGCAGAGATGAGGTGAGGGGTGAAGGCAGGAGCAACATTTTTTTCAATTTTAGGTCTCGTTTGACGTTAGCAGCGCACATGTGCCGCACTTGCCATGCGAGAGCATCTTGGAATCAATACGGTTCCGGAAGTCGTGTGTCCGCTCCGCCTTCAAGTTTCAGCCATTTCTTGTCATTAATTATGGTAAACATACTTCGTTGATTGCACTGGAGGGTTTTTAGTCCCTCCTGGTTGCCACCCTGTCCGCTTTAGGCCACGTCCACTGGGTTTAGATCTTTCGCTGGCGGCGTGAGGCGGTGGGTTTCATAATGTCTGGCAGCACTTTTTTTTTACTATTGCGTTTGTTCTCACAGTCAAGTGGCGTGGCGACAGCTGTTTGTGTTATTGTTACCATTTGTGTCTGTCGTAGTGTTACCATTTGTGTCTGTCGTAGCTATGATGTTATTTTTTTTGTAACTTGTGCAGTTAGCGGCACCCACCCTTTACCTTTATCCATGTTAAGCTAAAGCGTGTGTGCTGCGATTGTTGAAAAAGTAAAGAAATCTTTTATTTTCTCTATTTGTTTACTTTTGCAGCAATCGCGGCACCCGCGCTTTACTTTAACATGGTTAAAGGTAAAGCTCGGGTGCCGCGATTGCTGCAAAGTAAAGAAATAGAAAAAAAGAGTGGCACGCTATTTTTTTTCTTTGTTTGTGACATAGGAAAGCTGACTGCTAGCTCGGGCAGAGCGCGGAGAGTATCCACTGCAAGTCACCGGTTAAAGGTTCACCTATGGTGGCTCTGTGGGTCCATGTTGGCCAAATGTTGGTTGGGAGTTGGATTGTGCGGGCTGGAGGGGGTAGTAAAGCTGCGTGTGTGTGTGGGGGGGAGAACATGAGGGGAGGGCACACAACAATGAAGGCTGGACTCATGGTGGATCACGGGTGGGTCGTTGCTTCCTTTGACTGTGTCCGGCAGCCCCAGAGGAGGAAAATAAGTGGGGGCGGGTGGGAAGGAAGGAAAGACAACACACGGGCTCCAGCAGCCACTGCAATGTCACAACAACACTTGGCGGAGCTGCTCGCCCACCTCACGGTTCTGATAGAGGTACATGAATATAGCGCAGTAAAGGCAGACTCTGAGCACTAGACGGTGAAGCACTTTGCAGACACTTGGGAGGCAGTGGGGGAAGGGGGCACTCATATGTTCATGTGGCTTCCCTTGCAAACCTCTTCACACACAATGTAAAAGTTCAATTTCTTTATCGTTTAATACAGCTTCCGCAGGTTTACTAAGCACTCCCAGTGCTGGTAGATACTAGAACTAAGACTCACATCAAAGGCCGCCAGCGCATGCCACTCCTATCCCTGAGTATACAGCAACGTGTGCTGTAGGCTAACACCTCCAGAGCAGCTGCAGCGATTACACTTGGTATGTATCCGCTGGGTACATAAGCAGCTTAAGTATTTCCATCAAAAGTTAACATTTGGCACAGTGGCACGTTTCTTATCACTATCGGCATAAAGGTTGGTTGGGAGTTGGATTATGCTGGCTGGAGGGAGTAGTTAAGCTGCATGTATGTGTGGGGGAGAACAGGAGGGAAGGGCACACAACAATAAAGGCTGGTCTTGCGATGGATCGCGGGCGGGTCGTTGCTTCCTTTGACTGTGTCCGGTGCATTGTGATTGATACAAGCTGCAGCCCCAGAGAGGGAAAGAAAGTGGGGGCGTTGGGAAGGAAGGAAAGACAAGCACTGAAAACGCAATAGGTCTCACCTTTGATTAAGTTAAAGCCATTTGCTTTGCTAATGGTATTGTATAGCAAAGCAAATGGCTTTGCTAATTTCAATGCTTGTTTTTAATATAATAAACAATTCAGCTTACTAAAAAATATTATAGATGTGCCAAAAAAGTCATATCTTTAAGAAACACTTCCGAATGGAAACTTATGACATATACAAATATTTTCAAATTTGCCACAGTATCAAGAATAATTATTTCTATGCAGCAGCAAATCATATGTGGCTATGGGAGAATTTTTCAATATTTTATGAAGCAATTAATACTGAGCAGTAGACCTGTTCTGAGCACATTTTTCAGATCAGGCAATGATGATGTGATATGGTCAAGTAGGGCCTTGGGAGGGGCGGCCGACAACCGGGGGATTTTGGCCCAGGGCGGAGGGGCGGCCCAGCACCTCAGTGGGTTGGTTGGGCTTGTGGGCTCCTTTTTGGGCTGGTTGGGCTGGTCCTGGGCTACCTTTGGGCTAGTGGCATATTTAGCCGGACATTTTGGGAAACTACCCACCATTTTGGTGGTAGTGACCCAGCAGCCGGCTGTAGGTGTCCTGGGGGTTTACTCGGTTTGGTCGCTGTTTTAGGTTTGGTGGACTGTGACTTTGGCTTGGTGTTTCTGCCTGGGGTAGTGGCTGTGGGGGCGTACTGAGGGCTTCCCTGTCGGGGGTGGAGGTCTGACTTACTGTGGTGCCTTCTGTCCTGCGTGGGACTCGTTGCTGTGTGCGGCGTGTTCTCCTGGTACCGGGATGGTGGGCGCTCTATTTTTTCCTTGCGCGACGTCGGATTGCGGTGACTCTGGCGATGGCGGCGTAAGAAGATCCAAAGGTGTTGGAGGCCCTCCGCCTCTTAGAAGAGGCGGGCTGCACAGACCTGTTGAGGCCTGTTGTGAAGGTAAGGCAGCCACGGCACGCCCCGAGCAACGCCGAAGTGGCTGTCCTAGCGGTGGAGCCGCCGCGTGTTTGGCGACGGTTGGGGGCAAGGCCGAGAAGAAGGGTAGAGTGCGCGGCGTGGCCACATGTTTGTCGAGGCGGCTCGCAGGGGGCAGAGGCGGGAGGGGAGACAGGGCACGGCCACGCGGCCACAGATTCCGTTTGCTGAAGGGGCTGGAGGGGCTCCAAAAACGGTGGCAGCGGCTGGCGTTGCGGCGAGGGAAGGGAGGGGGGTGCTCGGCGGCGGGGCGGGCCCAATGGAGGATGCTCAAGTGTGAGAGTGTGAGCAGGTGGGGGATGCCAATGGACAGGAGGACTTGTGGGGGTGCCCCCCTTCTAATTGATGATTCAGACACGGAGGGGGAGGGTGGGGGACGGGAGGGTGCGGCGGGGGTGAGGGCTGGGGGTGGATCTAAGGGGGTTGGGAGCACGGCGGGGGTGTCAGTGCTGATGTCCCCTGAGGGGATGCTGATGACAGCGATTGCAGTTCCAGGCTGGGAGGGTCCGGGAGAGAGGAATTGGTGAGTGAGGGGGCAGAGGCAGACCTGGACTGGTGGAATTTAGGGTGCGGGCCGGCTCACACAGCGGGGTCGAGCGCATGGAGGGTGGAGGGGGTTGGGGCAGATGGGGACCTGAGAGAGGGGGTTTGGGTAGGGCGCAGGGGGAGCAGGGGGGTGGGGGGATCAGTGCGGCAGGAGTTGGACTCATTGGTTTGGAGTGAGGGGGAAGGGGAGGGAGGCTGTTGGGGGAAAGGGGGGTGGGGTTGTTGGGGTCCTGGTGGAGAGTGGGGGAGGTGGCGGGATGCCCTGGCACGTCAAGGGGGGTATTCAGCGGCATGGGGGATGGGGCAGGAGACATGTGGGTGGTAGCAGGGGGTTCTGTAGGGCCATGGAGTCGTGTTAACCCCGGCATGCTGGACTCCACCTATTTCTTCCCACAGCAACGGATGGCGAGGTGCTCAGGAGAGCAGTATGCGGCTCCAACCTGCCGAGAGGATGGGCCTGCTCTGCTTTATGTGGGCGCTCGCACTCCCATGAGGGACCGGGCAATAGAGCCCTACGAGCGGCGGGGTGGTAGGTCTCCGCCAGCCCCACCCGAAGGGTCAAAACGGCCGCCGGAGGATGGGGGCGAAGGTCCGTCAGTGCTGATCAGGACCCCGAGATAGAACCAGAGGGGAGGAGAAGGGAGAGTGTGGACTTGGGTAAATTGTTGCGTAACTGCAGGGAGAAGGCGGGGCGTAGTCGGTTGGAGCTCATGATGGGCGGCCGTTGGCGTGATGTGGATCTGGAGGAGTTTCAGCTGGATTATGGTGAAGACAATGCAGAGGAAGGAGAGATTCGGGAGGGGAGCGGGCGGGATGGGGGGACAGAGTAATGCTGTTCCTAGTGTGTTACAGGCCCCGAGGAGGAGCAGATCGGAGAGATTGGCAGGCTTTTCTCAAGAGTTTCAATGGTGTGCCCATGGCGCCCCCGGATGTCGGATGTGGCGGGGGTAGGCGGTTTTGGTTTGTATTGGCAGGGGCGGTGATGTGCGGAGGAATGGCCGCCACATTGGCCAGGCGGGGGACGGAGCATTGCTTTCTTGGAGCTCTACCCACTAGTGGTGGCAGTGACGGTGTGGGCGCAGGAGTTGGAGCATAAGCGGGTGATTTTCAAGATGGACAACATGGAGGTAGTACAGGTCGTTAACAAACAGTCCACCAGGGACCCGCAGGTGCTTAAGTTGATGAGGGTGTTTATTATGAGGTGTTTGGAGCATGATATTTTGTTTCAAGCTCGCCTGTTCCTGAGGTGGACAATGACATTGCAGATGCTTTGTCTCGTTCACAGTGGCAGAGGTTCCATGTGCTAGCCTCGAAGGCTGACGAACACAAGACGCTGGTGCCGCTGGGCCTGTGGCATGTGGGAAAAACCGGGTCGTACAGCTGGTAAGAGCGTCTGTGGCGGTTTCTACCTGGAGAGCGTACGAACAGGCATGGCGGGAATTCCGGGATGGTGGGGCGGTGCGGCAGGTTGATCGCTGGCAGCGGTGCGAGCAGGTGGTGCAGTTTATGCTGCGAATGATGGACAAAGTGATGTCAAAGGTGACGATTGCTGGTAAATTGCTCACTGTCACCTTCATGGGGAAGTTGTGGTGGGGATATGCACCGTCTGCGGGGAACTGGGTGCGCGTTTGTTGGAAGGTTGGGCATGGGAGAAGGGTGCCAGAGTATGTCACCGCCGGCCCATTACTGTGTGTCTACTCGGCACATTGATTTGGTTTTTGCCGTCCATCTGCCACAATCGGGAGGAGATTGTGCAGTTTTCCATGCTCATGTCATGGATGTATTTTGGGGCGTTCCGAGTCTCCGAGCTGATGGGGATCCGGGGGGCCGGATCCTTTGGGGGGACGTAGAACTGAGGACCCGGGAGGTGGCGGTGAGATGGAGGCCTTCTTAGACCGACCAACGGGGGTGGGGACGTGGATCGTGCTGGGTCCGGTGGAGTCAGAGGCGGTGTGCCTGGAAGTGTGGGGTAGGTTGTTGGCGTCTGAGTGGAAAATGGGGTCAGGCGAAGTTTTCTGTCGGGGTGACCATAGCAGGCGTCTCAGTTGTTAGGGGTACTGCGGCACGCCCTACGCACCATGGGTGAGGACCCGAGGGTTTTTGGGACACTCTTGTTCCGCATTGGGGCGGCGACTGATGCAGCACGACAGGGTTGGGGGGGAGGAACTCATGCGCTTCGGACGTTGGAAGTCAGACTGCTATAAGACGTATATTAGGCTGCGGGGAGTGGGGTGGGAGGACCGCGCTTGATGACATTTTTTTCTTGTGGCTGACATATGTGTCTTTATAGGTGCAGTGGCGGGCCGGAGGAGGCTGTCCTGTCCATCCTCATTGTGGGTCATTCCTTCGTGAAAAGGGTGGAACGTGCAGAATGGAAAAAGGAACGGAGTTTGAATCTTGGATTGGACCCAGGTTTGTTTGTTTGTCAGTGGCAGGGGAAAGGGGGTATGCGGTGGCATGAGCTGTTGCCAGCGTTGAGTAAGGTGGTCAAGAGGGGAGTGTGTCCGTATGTACTGATTATACACCTAGGGGAGAATGATTTGGTACAGTGCAAGGGTCTGGCTTTAGTCAAGCAAATGAAGGGGGATTTGTTGGAAGTGCAGCGCAGTGGTCAGGCTGCTATGTTATATGGTCAGAATTGGTATCGAGACGGATATGGAGAGGAGCGGAACAGCCAGCGGCTATAGATAGGGCACGCAGGAAAATTACCAGGGAGATGAGGTGCTTTTGCAAGATGGAAGGTCTGGGTAGGATGGAACATCCAGAATCACGCTATGGGCAGTGTACTTTTTTCGGGAAGACAGAGTTCACCTATCTTGGTATGGGATGAAGTTGTACATTGTGCAATCGAAAGAGGCGCTAGATAGGGCCATAGGAGTGTGCCGATACCCTAGGAGACAGGATGTCTAGGGGGGGGGGGGGTCGAAAGCTGTTAGGATTACTTTCGAGAGGCGTGTTTTTTCCTAAAAGTGTAGGGGGGAGTTATGAGGTCTGGGTTTACAGTTGGTTAGATATAGGAAGTTAGATAGTTAGGTAGGTAGGAAAGTTAGAAATTGCAAGTTGGTGTTTATAACTGTTGCAGGGGGGATCCATTTTAGGGGTGGGGGAGCGGGGTATGTTAGGAAGTATATATTTAGTGAGGCTTAGTTTTGTTCGGCACAGGCCAAGGGTATGTATTTGTAAGATGCACCTGTTTCCAATAAAGCGTCTTTTGGAAAACCACAAACTAGCTGATCTGTGGTATGTCTGCCCCTCCCCACCCCAGTATGGGCCCAATAGGGCCTTGGGAGGGGCGGCGACCAGTGGGAGCCATGTCCCTCCTGGGGGATTTTGGCCCGGGGGAGCGGTGGCCCAGCACCTCAGTGGGCTAGTTGGGTTTGTGGGCTCCTTTTTGGGCTGGTTGGGCTGGTCCTGGGCTACCTTTGGGCTAGTGGCATATTTAGCCAGACATTTTGGGAAACTACCCACCATTTTGGTGGTAGTGACCGAGCAGTCGGCTGTAGGTGTCCTGGGGATTTATTCGGTTTCCCGCCCTCCCGCCCTTTTTTTCTTTCTAATGGGGGGGTGGTTATGGGGTTGTAGGATTTGTGTATGATGGTTTTTTTTATGAGGTGGTCTTGTTGGGACCAGGTGCATCGGGGGGTTCTATTGCATGGGGTTTTCGTCGCTGGAACAGGTGCTGGTGTGTTTTTTCGGTAGTCCTTTGTGTTGGGTATTTTTTCTTAAAAGAGCAGGGAGAGTTAGGAGGTCTGGGTTTACAGTTGGTTAGATATAAGAAGTTAGATAGTTAGGTAGGTAGGAAAGTTGGAAAATGCAAGTTGGTGTTTATAACTGTTGCAGGGGGATCCATTTTAGGTGTGGGGGAGCGGGGTATGTTCGGAAGTATATATTTAGTGAGGCTTAGTTTTGTTCGGCACAGGCCAAGGGTATGTATTTGTAAGGTGCACCTGTTTCCAATAAAGCGGCCTTTTGCACACCAACAAGCTGGTCTGTGGTATGTCTGCCCCTCCCCACCCCAATATGGGCCCAAACCACACAACCTGGTGAATTATAAATTAAGTTGCATGCTTCCAAAACCAACAATTTCGTTGCTAGAGCTCATCTCTTTTCTAGTGGGCCATTCACAAGAGATTATGGATAGTGTACTGTATTAAATGTCACTTTTATCACAAAAGTTAGTATTTGAATGGACAATCAGCTTATTGGGCATACATGTTTGCACTTTGTTTGTTTATTATAGGCACCTATGTGTGAAATAATGTTAGGACATTTCATGTGATTATGGTGAGGGTAGGGTTTCATGTTAAAGTAGAACCTTACCATTGTAATTCCAAGACTTTTCAGATTTTGGGTTATAATCATTATTAACATACAATGAATGTTAACTACAGCCCAATTTTAGTGTTTTATTACAGTTACTTTGTATTGATAAACGTGAGGCTGATATAATATTAAAAAGAGATGTAGAGTTGCTAATAGAACATGTTAGTTTAGTAAGAAGTACATTTAGGTCAATTTCTTTGGCAGTTTTGATCTTTGCGAACATCATATTGGGATACATATGATCCTGAATACCAATTGATATTTCCCTCTTGCAGCGCTGACTTTGAGAATGTATTTTGTTATATGTTTGTGAACATCTGCTTTTGTTTGTTATTTTAACCCAATATAATTTGTTACCTATATTAACCCTTTAAGTGTGCCCGTCGGCCAATGGCCGTCATGAGCACTACCTCAGTAGTGCTGCACAAGTTTGTTGGCCGCCGCCGCCCTCCCACTCAATAAAATGCACGCACGGCGCTGAATTGCTGCAGCGCTTAAGGAGTTAAATATGTGGTATGTCTTTCAGTCATGTGGCTGATATCATATGTTTGCCAATGTGGTACTGACTTGCAGATTGAGCTGGCACCATGTAGAGATACAGCACCTCCTTAGTGAAATAATACCTTCAAATGTGTGATTGAGATGTACATATTCCAGGTACCAGTAGATTCGGAAGGATAGACTTTGCACATGTTATGCTTCAATCATGCATATAGAACGTCAGTTGTGGTTCCATATAGGTAAATAGCGAAGAGTATATGTGAGATGTACAGTGATACATGTGTAATCTAGTCCTAAACACCTAATGTACATCATATTGCATGTAGCACCAAACTATTGTGATGAGTGGTGTGGGACCCATCCATTGCCAGCTCTATGTAGGTGTTCAGTACATCGCTAGTAGCTCCATAGAGGTGGATCAAGCTTGGTTTGCTTCGTCATTAGGGAATATCTTGACGCATATCTAATGGGCAAATAATGTATTTTCGAAAACATGCTATTCCATGTAATGCTAATTAACGTCAGGGTAGTATAGTGGAGGCGTGTGCTTTACCCAGGCCGAGCTCAAAGTATGTGTACAGCATCTAGTCTGTGTCTCCAAGTATGCATGGAGCACTACAGACATGTTTCTTGGCCTATCAAATCAGAGGGTTTTAGCGATCCAGAACCTATGAGGAAGGGCTTTGATACATAAATGCCATAGTGCCTTATAAATATTTTTAACTAAATAAAAATCAAGACAGCACCATCTGGTAGCATCTGTCTTCACCCACCCTTAAGTTTGTGGGTGGTTTTATTTCTTACTGTTCATGACTAGTGACCAGTAATGTTTGCAAATACTGATGTCAACAGTAAACAAACGTGTATCCACTGAATCAATGCATGTCACTGCCTTTTATTGTTCGTGAAGGGCTATGTGGTATTATTGAATCTTTTTGGGCATGTACACTAGGTGCTCATTATTTGTCTGATAACTCAAAACCAGCTGAACAAAAAGTACACTGGCCCCTGTAACCAGGAGCCACATCATGAGACCATGAACACTGAACACATTTTGTGATTTTTGTTCATCTTGTGTATCAGGTACTTCAGCCCCAGTGTGCACATGGTACAGAAAGTGGATTTTGACCATGCCCTGTCACCAGCACTGCAATCCTGAGCATCCATTGTCTGTGGTTATGCCTGTCACTTGTACTCTTGTCAACAGTACCTTCCTGGACGTGCTGCTGCTACACCCAGCAGGCACTCGCCATATGTTGTGGTATAAAGTAATACACATTCACACAGTGCACCATTTCATACCATGGTCCAGGCCCCTAGCCTCCAAGTGGGACCCTTACCCATTTCCTAACATTCCTGAACTCACTCCCCACTCAACACAGCTTGCCGCTATGACCAATGGGATCTGGCCACAGTTCCCTCTCGAAAAAAAGGCCTAAACTTCTGTCCTAACCTTCTGCCATGCTTTATGCCTGCAGTACACATTGGATACGGACTTCAGACAGCATTTTTTCAGTCTTTCTTGCCAAGAATGCCTTAAACGTGAACTTCTATGGAAAATACAACTACCATCTATTTATACCAAACTGCACATTCGGTTCCAGAATTAAAAATAGGAATGTTTGTCTAACAGTGCAGAGCTGCGGTTTAGGTGCGGGTCTATGTCAGCTCTAGGGTTAATAGGATAGGGGAGACGGATGCCTATACGGTCCCTCTATGGCCCAGACTCAGAGGTTTAGCGTTGGGTTAATGTTATTTATGAAATACTAACCCACCTCTAAACCTATTTGGGGATCAATAAACCAATGTTAATTGGTCCTAGAGTTTGTTTGTATAGAAAAGTAACGTAAAACTGCTCAAAACGCTGCTTTGCATTACTTTGCATCAAGGGGGCGTTACAGGGATGGTGCATGGGCTTTCCCATGCAACCGCACCTGCTTTTTGATGCTAAACCCTATCTACCAACATCATTGGACAGGGTTTAGTGTTATAAATTACCGCTGCGGTAAAGCAGGTGTTAAAAGTGGGGCTTTATATTTTCATTTCTCCATTATTTTCTGACTTTGCAAGTGTGCTGTACTGTGCAGTACACATAAAAAGTAGGAATAGTTTTGAAGTCGTTCTAGGCATAGCCTTCCTGTACAAAAACGATGCTAAACTCCGGCACCACCCTAGTACTGTGGTGATAAGGTATATGCCTAGCACACAGCAGTTGAAACCAGCGCTGGTGCTAGGGAGAGAGGAGGAGAGTGCCATATCTCTGTGAATACAATGCTCTCCTGCTCTCGAGGAGCGCAGCCTTTTTGGGGGCTTTTCTGCGTTCCGTCATAGTTTTCAGAATCTGGGCCCATGTCTATAAGGGTATGAAAACATTTGCATACACGTTTTCAAAACAAATGCTTAATTTAATGAGTCAGCAACCAAATATGTATTATTCCCTGGAAAGAAAGACATTTTAATTTCTCTGGAAATTGTGTGCCACAGTTTTTCCATATGATGAGGTTCCCCCATTTATACAACTAGTCTCACAGAATACTCTTTTGGCAACTATTTCCGGAGAATGGCACTTGGACTTTTTTCACAACAAAGCATATTGTAAAACTTGATTAGAATTTTATTTTCTAAATTGATTCGCAAGCAAAACACTATGATGTGCAATAATTCTACTTTTTTTTATTTTGTCAGTAGCCGTTGAATGGAATTGCCTCAAACACAATCTGAAAAAAGTTTTGTCTGGTTCAAGTTTGTTGCGAATCTGTTCTTTTTTTTTTTACTGTAACAGGAAGCAAAAACTTCCATGGAAATTTGAATGAAAAATCGATCTTTTTGGAACCCCTACAAATACTAACACACAAAACATTTGCATGAAATATTCCGGCATGTAATCTACTTTCATGTACATATTTATGGAGAGTATTGTGTAGATTAGTTAAACAGGGCATCGGCTATTAGCAGTTAGGAAAAGGTTTTTCTTCAGGCATGTAAATCTGTATTTGTAAAGTGCAAACTACTCATCCTTACGTGTCTAAAGGCGCTGCGGGCGTCGTAGAAATTAAGTGAGCTATTACCCAGAGTCGCATGGTGCGGAGCTGAGCTGCCGCCCGAGCCAGGGATGAAACCGTGAACCCTGTGCTCTGAAGTCTGAAGTCAGCTGTCCTGGCCGCTGCACCACAGGCATAACCAAACCAATCATATACAAAGTTGATATTGCCTTGTTTGCTGAATAAATAACACATAAGCAGCTTGAGCATGACCCCATATAGCATCTGATTAGTTGGTGGGGCCCCATAAATCATAGGCACTATTGTTCCCAAGTGTGCCTTCTAACTGCTGCTCTGATTAAAGGCTGGCATTCCTTCTAAGATTTCTCTTCAACCAAGAGGTTCGACACCTACCTCCAAGTGTCGCAGTGCTCCTTCTGTGCCTTGTTGTGTTGTCTTGAATGCCCTTCATGGAGTAGTTTGAGTAGTTTAGGGAGCTATTCCTGTACCCAGGAAATAGGGTCCCAATGTGCGACAAACAGACACACACCCAGAGGCTGCTCCTTGTCTGGGTCTCCAGGGCAAAGCCCCAATGCCTCCTGTGAGGTCACACATTTTGCTCCCTATCTCTCATCTTGACACAGCACATTAGGGGCAGTAGCACCTGGGCCTAGATTCAGGGAGTGTGACTGGGTCAGTGTATGTAAGTATGTTTTTAATTGGGAATGCAAAATAACAAGTGTGAGTACATTTGTGTGTGTGTAACAGTGAGCAGGTGTGAGTAGGAGTGACAATGAGTAAGTGAGAGAATGTGAGTTAGAGTGACTGAGGCGGAAGAGAGTAAATGGGAGAGCGAGTGAGTATGAGTGTGGCAAATTTTGAAACAAATGTGGATTCCAGACAGGTATTACATCTTTCAAAGATGATGAGCTGCCACTGCACTCACCAGCGAAACTTGAAATCTTTGCTTGCTCTTCTCTTAAATGTGAACTTCTACACATTTGAAAACGACTTTGCAGAAAGAAAATTAAACATCGATTACCATCAGTGAATGGCAGATGAATAAAATAAAAAAGGAGCATGAGGCAGTGATATGGGGAACACAGCGTGCAGTAAGCGGGCAGAGAAATCTCATCAACAGACCTGTTAGATTTGCTGGGGATGGTTTTCGCAGATGATCTTCTTGTGCCACTGCCTCCGGAATCCCTGCAAGACAAAGGGAACCTTATTACTAAAAAAAGCATGGCTTTCCCATTCCAAACGTTTCACTTGTCTCTGGATTCCCGGTGCTGAACAATTCTAGAAGCATACATGCATTGAAAGAGACCTGGAGACCTAGAAAGCCAAAATAAATATAACAACTCAGTTTTATCAATAAATCTCATCTGAGCAAAGGAGAACATTGATAAATGTATACCTTAATTAAGCTAACAAAATCATTATGTGCAATCCTAAGTGATGGAAAGTCTTTACGCCTTGAAAGTGAGGCTGTGGGGGAAAGCTGCACAACTTTTTATTGTGCAACTTTTTATTATGTTTTTTCCGAACCCATAAAATTATATTAAGGAATTCCAGACAACCAGAACTGTTTTAAAGTTAGCTGTTAAGTCACATTCTCTTTTCATCCCACACAGCGAATGTGAATGCATTGCTCATTGAAAAAAAGAACTCATCAATGTATAAAGACCGTTCAATTTTCATTCATATATATATATATATATATATATATATATATATATATATATATAAGCATCCTGTTGTGAAGTCCTTTCGTGGAAAAGCTATACACAGAGCTGACTGAAACAAGTAGAACAAGTGGGGCAGGGGAGGGGATAAAGGGGCTAGAGGACCTCCACCATCAAGAGGCCAGATAAGGGCAGCTCTGTACTAGAGCATTTTTTCAGGACCCTCCCACACCATACAAGGTCCAAGGAGTGCAATACTGAAAGGTAACGTCAAGTCAGAAAAGCCAAAACTACCTTTTGCAATGCAATTGGTCTCACATTTTTGAGAGTTTGAGATATTGGCCTTGTAAATGACAACGACTTTTACCTATGTGTTATGGTTTTAAATGCAGTGAATGTATGAACAGAGACACTGCTGCAGCACTATCTAGGGGACTAAGAATGAGGAATTACCACTGGAGCACTGCCTGCACTGCCTAGAGGACATAGAATGGGGGAGTTATTGACGGGGCCATAGAAGCAGCTAGAAGCACTGTATAGAGGACTTAGAATGAGGAATTACCACTGTGAACAGACATGCAGCTGCAGCACTGTCTAGAGGACGTAGAAAGGAGAAGTTACCGACCAGACCAGAGAATCAGTTGCAGCACTGGCTAGAGGACATACGAATGAGGAATTAGCACTGGGAACAGAGACACAGCCCATTACAGTACGACAATACTGTTGAAATAAATTATACAGCCAAGCGGATTGCACATTTAAAGCAAAGTAACCTCAAAAAAGGATAAGTAGGGAAACTGAAAAGTAAAGCAATAAAAAAAACACTGATGAGTTCGGACTCTGTTGCAGTGCGGTTTTAATGAGGAATTTTTAACTGTGGTTAAGGCAGAAGCTGTATTTGCACAATTTAGATAAAGGAAATAAAGCCTTATATCCTTGCTGCCCAACTGGGGGAAATTCATTAGAAAAACGCAGTGATTGAACAGGAAGCAAGTTTTTAAACAAACAAAGATATCAAAAAAGCTTGGATGCAGGGGAAAAAAATCTAAGAAAGAACGTGCCATGGAAAAAAAAGAAAACACGATCTTAAATTTGAATTTTTCACGAGATTAATGCAGATTTTTTTTATGCAAGCAATTTGCAACACTTTCTAAAGAATATTCTATAGGGAGAGAAAACGAATATTCGAAAAAGAAAATGGTGCATTTATTTAAAAATGCACACATATACTTACAATATTTTTTTCTCTGATCCCACAACATACAATATTCACTCTCAAAAGCTCCAGTGTTTTGATGCAGAGATTACGTGTGGCTAGGAGGGAGCTAATGTCCTCTTCCCAAAGTCATTTTTAAATTCCCAGAGTGTTGAATCAGCTCAATCCGGTTAATACAAAAGCTACTGAGAGTCTTAAACTGTCCACTATGCTCCTGCCTGACCCTAATCTGGAGACGATTCTTCAAAAACAAACAGGCTGTTCGAGAGTTCAAACGGGCACATTCGAAGAGCTGTACATCGGTTTTCCTCTCAACAAAAAACACGAATGTGAATAGTTTAAATGGTGCATACCAAAAACTGAGTTTTCACTTAGCTCTTTAATAATAGTGTCATAACTCCAAATACATTATTATAAATTATTGCTTTCATAAGGGTGAAATCTGAGTCTACTCCCACTGGAATGTAACCTCTAGCACTGCATTTCTCAAACTCTTCACCAGGGGATGCATTCTGAACTACCTAAGTGGCAGTGTAGGAATAGGACCAGTACATTTCGTTGGCTAAGGACAAGTGTAGGTGCTACCTTTACTCCTGACGGTGTTAATTTTCAATTTAGTTTACTGGCATTATATATGTTTAATAATGCAAACCTGTAAAACGAAAGTGCTTCCACAAACTATGGACAAATTAGGACTTCAAATGATCCATTTAGATTGCAGTTCCGAATAAAAATACACATGAAGAACAATACCAGGCATAAGTATTTCAACGCCTAGAAAACAAGGGCAATTTCTGTTCTTTGCCTGATAAACAGTTGACCTGCCTCAGGGAGCTGCTAGTAAACACTGCTCAGTGGATTAGCATTTACCTGCTGCAGAAAACCCATATACCAATGATGTACTATGTATAAAAAATCTATAAAAAGAAAATAAATAAAAAGAAAATTAAAAAAATGCGATGCAAGGCGCACAACAAAATTCGTTTTATTTATTTAATTTAATAACTTACCTCCAATCATCCATGTTCCTGTGTTTACTACCCCCTGCCCTGCCTTCCGCCCCACGGAACTACCTCCACGGTCCGCAACTGGTTATAACATTCTAGCATACCATGTGATGCTGGGACTTAGATGCACATGCCTATGCATTATGCATACCCCAGTGTTTATCCATGGCATACAGTATCTCCAGAGTGAGAGGCCCACAGATGGTAGAAGAGAGACTCACTAAGGCTGGGTTTCACCAATCCAGATACGTGATAGGAGCTTTAGAAATTATACAGATCCCTGCCACCCTAAATCAGCTCCCTCGTGTGCCACAGGCATGAGGTAATGGAAGACCATCTTGGTTCTGAATTCATTCTAATTTAAAGTGACCAAGGTTTATTTACACACTATCTTGTACTAGTTCTAGTAAAAAATAAGTAGTCACAGATACCCTGAAAAAAAATCTTAATATGAGTTAGAACATACGTACTGATGTTAGAATGTTTTCCTTCTGGCTACGTGCACACTGTTCTCATCATGGTTGTAAGGAAGTACTATTTTAAACACCGTACAATGTGTAAGAGAATCTGAGTTCATACTTCAGTGAACAAGAGGTATTAGATGGGGAGCTGCTGTACTGTTGGTGTCTCCTAAGGGTCAACAAAGGTCCTGCCTCCTATAGGTTATGTATTGAACCCCTAGGTGAATAGTTAGCTCTCTTTGACCTCTCCTACCACCAATATGTAAATGGCTTGCATATATTTGTAATGGTCAATAGCAGAACATAAATCAACAACCTAAAGAAATACCACTTCAAAATACATGACAGCAAACTAAACCTAGATGTTTAGACTTTTATTTCCAAATAGGATCTCAAATAAGTGATACAGGCACTGGCAGTTACTAGACTAGAATATTGGCTGTCCATCCTCAGTAGCCTTCCTGCTCTCTGACTAGCCCCATTAAAAGAAGTGCCAGTAACTAAACGAATAGTTGTATGTCAGAATACCATTAACAAAAATATTGGCAGACATTATTATCATGTCCTAAACATTGTTTACATAACTATCACACCATGTGTACTGTTTTTTATTATTAACTTCAATGAGGCGATAATGTTTTTAACTATATTTAGAAAACAATACTTTTGCCAGATGATACTACGACACAGTCCCAGTCTGATACCAGAATGGGCAAAGACACAAAGAAATCAAATCCCAAAATATCTGCTCCTATTGAACACAAGTGGCTTCTGCCCAAAGCTTCCTGTACGTAGCATTATCTACAAAGCCCTGAAAGTAAACACCTCTATTATAAGAGAAACAATTAATATTATCAGACAGATACTAACCATACACTATTACGGCACCAGTCATTTGCCATCAGAAATAATTCAGTCAACAAAGTCTACACAAAAAAACGGTAGTTCTCTATTTTTGCTGTAAAGGTCTGAAACGGCTTCCTTGAAGTGCTAGACAGTTGATATTTTTCACATCCTTCAAAAACTGTCTTCAAAACCACCTACTCTTGAAACGTATGACCTCATTCTGATAAACTAATACAACAAAGTGCAAAGTAGTGGGCCGGAGATCTGACCGCACTTCCCCCGTGTTCCAACAAGAGTGAATGCAAGCAATTTAATTCATGTCCATGTGCACTCACTATAAGCGCCTTCTGCTTAGGTGATACTCTTTAGTCAAAACCGTATAGTGATACAAAAAGAGGTGCCCCACAATTAATAATTTCACAAGAAAAGTCCCATTCAAATTTCACAATGTTCCTGTTACATTTCCAAGAACCTCTTCCTCTGAATTCCGTAAAGTATTTTTCCTACTGTTCCAATATCTCTGGAAGTCAGCCTGAACTCTTGAAACTCTTGTTGCCTCACCTACGGGGCTTCTCAGGGTTAGGGGCCAGAGTACCTCCAGAAGAAACTGGAAAAATATGTCCCCTCACGTTCTCTGAGGTCTGGCACCCAGCAGCTACTACTAGTGCCCCGCATCAGACTTCGTAGATTCGGAGGTATGGCATTCTCATACCTCGCACCCAAATACCGGAACAGTCTACCGCTATCCTTGCGAGAAACTCCCTCCTACCTGATGTTCAGAAAACATCTAAAGGCACTTCTGTTTTAATCTTTTCCCTATCTTTCTGTGCTACCTGCTTATCGGGATGTTTTCAGAGTAAAGCGCCGAGATGCCCCCAGGTGATTCGAGCGCTATATAAACAAAAAAAAAAAAACGGCCTGGGGATAATCTGCATAGTTCTCGACTGTTCTCTTGAGTACCAACAAGTAAACCTAAACAAAAATGCTTTGAAGTTTTTGGACCACAGGTAGCACACATATAGAGAAGCCTCCAACCTTATTAGTAGCTTGTTTGTGTCTTACTGTGTGTTTCCAGAAAGCGGCCAATGGTGCCATTTCCGTCCCTTCAATTGCATTTTTGCTTCATAAAAGATGCACCTGAAAGGAGTGGGCGGACAGGGCAAAATGCACGGGCAGTGAGGCTTCAATTCTAAGTACCACCCAGATTAACAAACATTTTGCGCTGGGTCTGCTTCATAATAGTCATGCAAACCTACGCAAAATGTTCTTTTTTTAAATTGACTTGTCTATGCGCTGAAAAATTCCCTCAAAGTAACACAACGCAGTGCTTAGTGCTGCTCTGCGTTACTCAGTGTCAAGGGAACATTCCACCAGTGGTACATGGATTTTCCCATGCAACCACCCATGCTTTCTGGCTCAAACGGTGTGAAGTAGGTTTTAAAAATAAGAAATGATTTTATTTCTCCTAGCTTTTCCCACCTCACATGTGTGCTACATTGTACAGTACACATTGAAAGTGGGAACAGCATTAAAGTTAGTCCAAGCACAGTGTTTTGTACTGGAAGGGGACCTTTTCAGTACAAAACCTAAGCAAGAATCACACAAATAACCTTGCACTATGGTGGGAAGGTGTGTTTGTGCCGCTCAGTTGTCTGATTGTGCACCAGCGCTAAGTAGAGAGCATGATAGTGCCATACATTTCTCATTAGAAATGGCACTTTCCTGCTCTCTCCTTGTCACGCAACTCAGCAATGCAACTTTGGCTGTTCAGATGCATTGAACAGCACTGTTGATAATCTTGGCCTGAGTTTGAAATGTTTTGAAAACAACTTTAAATACCACTGGGGTCAAATATTATCAATTTTCATTTGGGTCTTACATAAGATGTAGAAACAAACTAATTTTCCAATCATCACAAACAATTGAGTAACTGTACAATTCTCCAGTGCTCTCATACAAGGTGTGGAACTTTTCAGACAAGCAGAGGCTGGAGAGGGAGGAGCCACATAGATCAATGACCAAAGGGGACAGGCTGAAAGTAGTGTGTGATTGTGTGTGTGTATTGACGACCCGAGCTCTGGAAGATAACTAAAGCTGGCTATTGGAAGATGTTGGACTTGGCCCTGTTTGCAAGGTCATCCCCAGACATTTTGCCTACACCCTCCTTTTATCTAAATCCGATTCTGCTGGCTCTTAGGACTCCGCGCAATTTGCCACTGCTAACCAATGCTAAAGGCTTCTGCTTTCTCCTTTAAACATGGTACAATTAGCTGACCCAATTGGCCTATTTAATTTACTTGTAAGTCCCAAGTAAAGTGGTGCTCCATGTACGTAGGGCCTGTTAATTAAATGTTACTATTGGGCCTTCAGCACTGATTGTGCAACCCACTTAAGTAGACCTTTATGATTTTTGCGAATTATGTATTTGTTGTATATACCTGCATGATTTACTGAGTTAAGTCAAATAAAGTGAATAAAGTCCTGGCAAGAGAAACCTATTGCCAGGCACAAACCACCCTTTTGAATACATACAGGTCACCTCTATGGCAGAGTGCAGTGTATTTAAAAAGTTGGACATATACTCTCTCAAATTCATTTTCCACTACTGTGAGGCATACCTAGCCAATGGGATAACATGGGGTTACCTTATTATATTTTATAAGTGATATCCTCCAATTGGGAGCAGGTAGATGGATCGAGTTTGGTTTCTAAAGAATTCTAATAAAAGCACTCGCTAATGGTAAAGTTGGGATTCTTAATCACAGTTCTGAAAAAGACACTTTTAGTATGTTAAACGAACAACTGATGGACAGAATGGAGAACAATGTCATACGTTCACCCCAGTACAGAGATCTGGGCCTAAACACATCGTTTTTTTGCTCACCATGCCATTCCAGTTTGAACCCAGCCACATGCAAACCAGTCTTGACCCTGTGCCCAATGGGAACAGTCTAGCCTGAACTGCCAGGCCAGGTCTGCCCTGGACTGGAAACAAGCACCCTAGGATCGGTTTCGGGGTTTCACCCCTCATCAGGCAGGATAGCGTGACTCTAGTGGCATGGAGAGCATGGGACCCACGTCTGGGCACACCCGCCCACTCGGGGTGACAAATGCAAAAAGAACAATTGATGGACAGAATGCAAAACAATGTCATACATTCATGCCAGTACAGATATCTGGGCCTGAATCCATCATTGGTTTTCTCACCATGCCATTCCAATTTGAACCCTGCCATATGCAAATCAGTCTTGACACTGTGCCAAATGGGAACAATCCAGCCCAGACTGCCATACAACTTGGCTAAAAGACATTGTCGAAGCCAATAGCTCTTGCATATGCGGACACCAGTAGTGGTGTGCCAACTGAGTGGTGGGGTGCTTGGAAGGATGGCTGAAGAAAACACAAAAAATAAAAAACAAAACTTACTTGCCGCATCACAGCCCGCCGAAACGCCGCTTCTCTGTTTCTTCCTCGCTGCAGCACAGGCTCCCAGCTGCCCCTGTGGCTCATCCTGATGTTGCTCTCATGCATGAGAGCAGCCTCAGGATTGGCCTGAGCGCTAATGATTTGCACTCCTAGGGAGACCGGGAGCCTGTGCTTTGTTTTCTCCAAAACGGCAGTGCAGATGGGTTTGAGACAGCTTTAGTGCGCATGTGAGTTTGACAGTCCTGAGACATCCAACCAAACCCACATGGGCACTGATAGCAGTGCTGCTCGGCACTCCTCTCCTGACTTTCCCCAAAGATGCATTCAATGGAAGAAAAATAAATGATAATAAACACGTTTTATTGTCGTTTTATTTTTCAAATATTGAGACTGGGCGGGGGTCAACACTCCTCCATCAGAGCGGAGGAGCTGCCAATGCCGGAATTATCGGCTCTACCAAATGCTTGTCTTTTTAGTTTAAGTAAACTGCTCAACATTTCAGCAATGGAGCTGTCCCCTGCCCATATGAACGAGGCCTTGATCGGTGATAGCGCCCTGCACGGCAAGGTCACCACTAGTTCTCAGCCTGTCATTTTTAATTACTGATATGTGTTATTAACTGCTGCTATTTACAGTTTGTTTTTAAAAACGTGAAGACAGATTGTTTATAAAACGTGAAGAGCATTCTTCTTTTATACTTACTTCTGCTTTTGCGCTTTCCACCGCTGCTTGAGTGGAGGGACGTGGCTCCGCCCTCTTTCCCTTCACTTCCGCTACCGAGGGCATTACATATACAGCATGGGTGCCTGGCCATGCAGCGGACGCACCGCTGATGCACCAAAGGCGTGCCAAAGTCAAGCCTTGTGCTCCCTTCCGCGGCTGGATCACGACCAGCGCCAGCCACGTTGCCCGTCTGTGGAATAACAATGTAATTCATTGGTCTAGATCAGTTCTCTTGGCCCTTAATGTTATTCCCTGCCCCAAGCCCCACGGTTGTGACCCGTCGAAAGGGATACCTTTCCGCTTGTGTGCTGATTGTAACTGGGCACTAGGAGCTCCAGGCACAAGGGATGTTAAAAGGGAACGGAGTGAGTCGATTGAACAGATTAGGGCTTGCCTTATAAACTGTAGGTCCCTATCAAAGTACGTAGAGGATCTGTGCTTGCTACTAGCAGGAAATTAGTATGAGGTCATGTTTTTAATAGAAACATGGCTGAAAGATGATACCCTTGCAGCAGTGGCATTAGCTATGCCTTCTGGATTTAAAATATGCTGCGCAAATAGGGAGGGAGAAAAAAGAGGAGGTGGGGTAGCGATCATCTTAAAGAACGCTTGGGACATAGCTTCTTCAGCACTACTGAATATGGGTATGGTCAATGGCCTCCATTTTTGCATCAAGACTGGTCCTACAACCTTTCTCAGGTCTGCTGACATATAGGCCTTCAGACTGCCTATCCAACATACACCTGGATCTTTGGAACTATATCGCACAGAAATCTCTCTTATCCTCTAATTTTACTGTATTAGGGGATTTTAATTTACATGTAAATGATCCCACTTGCGTTCAGTGGTCTCCTCGCTGGAAGGCGCTAACCTGCCCCAACTTGTAAAGTTCCCCACCCACAAAGCAGGGCACACCCTTGACCTGATATTTTCTAATATCACGTCCTTAACAACGAAAGTGCCAAATCAGGTGGTCTGGGGGGACCATTTCCTTATTCCTTTCTTTTTTAACTTGACAAAACCCGACCTGTCGGAGAGCGCTAGATATTTTCTGAAGAGAAACTGGAAAAGGTTGATGGCTGATTGCTTAGGCCCAGTTCTGCTGGCCAGCCATCCGCCTCTATCTCTAGACCCTAATGCAGATACTTTGGCCCTACATAACTGGATCACCGCCGCAGTAGAATCTACGGCGCAAGCCAGAGTTACTAAATCCATGAGGAAATCGCCTTCAGCTCCAGGGTTCTCCAAGTCGCTTAGGGCAATGAAGAGCACGTTCAAGCACTTGGAACAACAGTGGAGGGTGGATTATGATGCTTCCGCTAAAATTACTTATAGGAAATCCTTGAAGGAAATGCACAAACTCATGAAGGAGGCAAGGAGAGATCACATTGCCAAGTGTATTGATAACTTCGATATACCGGACAAGGCAATTTTCAAGGTGGTAAACTTCTTCCTTAAAACCAGTGAGCTGGTAAATGACCCCCAGCCCTCCCTGGTACTCTGTGAGAAAATGATGGAGGATTTTTAATGATAAATCAGCAAGGTCTACAATTCCTTTTCTGCTATAACTGATACAGTTAAATCTGACGTGAGAGCTCGAAAAGCACCCATGTCTCGCCTCTCTGAATTCACTCCTATCTCTCAGAAAGAAGCACTGGTTGTGATGCAGGGTTGCAAGTCAGGCTCGCTGGAGGACCCGTGCCCTCCTAAACTGTGGAAAGAGCTAACACCTTTCACTAGCGATGTGCTGTCCAAAATATGGTACACCTCCCTTTCCTCTGGCATCTTCCCTGATTTATGGAAGCATGCCCCTCATAAAGAAACCCAATGTGGAATTGAACAATAACAGACCTATCTCTCCGTTGCCAGCCCCAGCAAAAATGCTGGAAAAGGTAGTGCAGCAGCAATTGGCCTACTTCATCGAGAACCACAATGTCCTGCATGACACCCAATCCGGTTTCCGAAATGGGTTCAACACAGAGACAGTATTATTAGAGGTAGCAGACTCAATTAGGATGGCATTGCAATCTCTCTGCAGCATGTGATACTGTTGACCGTTCTATATTGACTCAACGTCTCCTGGACAGAGGGGTTAAAGGCACGGCCATGGCCTGGCTGAAGTCTTTTCTCCAATTGCGTACTCAGACGGTGGCCCTACAACCGTATCAGTCCACCCGCAAGTATTTATGGTGCGGGGTGCCACAGGGGTTGACCCCAAGCCCGCTGCTGTACAACATATATCTGGGTCCTCTATTTACTTTGATAGCCAACCAGGGTGTGAAGGTGATTTCCTACGTTGACGACACCCAGCTGGTTTTCCCTTTTAAGGATCAATACAAGGACTCTTTTAAATGCTTTTAAGGCTGCTTAAAAGTTATTACATGCTGGATGAACAACAATAAACTTAAATTGAATGCCGAATGGTGTTCTTTGGAAAATCCCAGCCCCCGGCCGCAGACCTGTGGTGGCCAGCGGAAATGGGCTCTCCACCCTTGCCAGCTGGCTACGCCAAAAATCAGGGAGTAAAATGGGAGGCTGATTTATCCTTCTCTGCCCAAATTCAGCAGGTAACAGCTGCCTGCTTCAGCAGCCTGAGAAACCTGTGAAAATGTATACACCTGTTGCCTGAGAGCTGTCACCGGATCATTGTCCATGCCACAGTAACTGCCCGCCTGGACTACACGAACGGCCTCTATAGAGGCTTACCGGCTTACCTTGCTAGAAAACTTCAAATGCTCCAAAATGCGGCTGCGAGATTGATCAAACGTGTTCCTTTTCGGCAACACATCTCTCCACATATTAGAGAACTACATTTGCTTCTGGCAGCCAAGAGAATCAAATTTAAGTCCTTAACCCTAGCTTTTTGGGCATTTCATGGAACGCGCCCTAGCTATTTGAAGCAGAGGATAGGTGTCTGCACGCAGACGTGTGTTATGAGATCCAATTCCCAGAAATTCAAATTACTACGCATTACACGAGTGAAGAAAACCCGGTTGTGTGGTAGATCTTTTATGTTTGGAGGGTCCAAATTATGGATCTCTCTCCCTACTTACTTGCTTCAGATTTCTTCTGAAACACAATTTAGGAAGGCAGTAAAAACATGGATTTTTAACCTAGCTTAATCCTATGTGACTTGTTCGCTGCTGTCTCACGCAGCTGTCTCCCGTGTTTCACTTGTCGCTTTAGCGCCGGGACACCTCTTTGGAGGTAGATGTTCGCGCTCAATAAATGGCTGTATTATTATTGTCTTGGTGACTGTAGTGCAAAAGGGGGGGCTCGTTGGAGCTTGAGTATTGGCTGGTTATCCACCAAACATTAGTGAAACTTTCCAGTGAATCACGCCCAGAATGCCGTTGCCACTTCAGGAACTTCACAAAAATATTCCTCCCCACTCCAGTGTCACATGGCAAACCACCACTGGTAAAATTTACTTGTGCGATTCACAAGGTACTTATCCACACATATCTATTATTTGGTGTTACCTTAATATAACACTGACCTGGATTGGTAACCTGTCAGATCGAGTTGCCACTAAATTGCCTATAGCGCTTCCAAGCCTTGTCAGGGTTAGTGAGAGCTAAATCAATGCTATTATTATACAATACATTTGGTTACCAAATATCTCAACCCACGATATACATAAAAGATCTGATGCCTGTATTCTGATATAGGAGCTTGTTAGTATGTACAACGTTTCTGCAGAGTAATTGTGTATTTACAAATAAATGGTTTTTAGATTAGGAAGGGACTAATGGGCGAAGGAGCAACATATATTGTACCAACTGCGGATGAAGCTATGGCATACGAATGTCGTTCTACTGCTTTTAAGCCGTGCTAAGTAGAAACATAAAATTATAATCACTTTAAGTTTTTTGCATATTATGCTTTCTGCTGCTTTGCGGTCCAGTGGGTGGGGGGGCTGCTCTGCTCTTGGAGCAAGGCAGGGGTGGGGAGGAGTGGTTTATCCACTCCTAAGTGCACATGACTGGCCGGCGCTCTTGGGCCGCCCAAAAAAGTCATGCGCACTTTCCCTGTTCTGAACATGCCCAGGCCCCCATTCACTGGCTGTGCGTCCAACCAGGACGCTCAGACCAATCACAATGTTGCACTGCAGCATTGTGAGTGGTCAGGGGAGCCTGGGTGCTTACCAATCACAATGCTGCATTGCAGCGTTGTGATTGGTCAGTGTGGCCTGCTTACTGTTCCTCGAGTACCATGAGGAGAGCAGGAGCAGAGACTCTGGACCCGGCAGTATGGTAGGTTTATTTTTTGTAAAATTTGTTTATAATCGCACCATGCACGACCCCCCCCGACACCCCCCCCTACGCAGCACAACCCCCCCCTGCACAACTCCTCCCCTTGTGGCCACCCATGAGTCATGCTGGCCGCCACTGGAGACGGAGCCAGGTGTTGGTAGTGATGTGGAGCTATGCATACTAAAAACCCTTTGCCGAACAGAAGCTGCATACATGCTCTTTTCAGTCCGTTCTACCAGTAATCATTTCCAGGCAGATTGGCATTTATCAGCTGCAGCTATTGTGGCGTGCCAGAAACAATATCATTACACCAGCACGTCATGTAAAGCTGTCCCCTCTTTCGGCATGCATCTTCCAACAATTCCAGGAGCAGTGCCAAAAACATCTGGCAGTCTTCGAGGGACGTCCCATAAAAATCCTAGGTCTGTGCAAATATTTGCAGCAAGATAAAGTCGTTCAGGAATAGCAAAAAGATGAACAGAAATTCTGTAGTAGTGTCTGTATGTTATTTTTTTATGAAAACTTACTGATGTGTGAGCTGCAGCTAAGGCCTGTCCAGGAACAAAACTGCAACGGATATAAAATGTTTTTTAAAAAGTGCTACACCACAGCCAGCATTGGCTGTGTTATAGCCCTTTTTTTCTGATGGTAGGTGGGGGGCATACTGACAACAGGAAAGTGGGGTGGGAGAGAAGACCAACACAGACAATGGGAGAGTGGGGTGGAAGGTAAGCAACACGAACTATAGGAGGGTGGGAAGTGAGAGGGAAGAAGAGACACAGACAACAGGAGGGCGAGGATGGGAGGAAACAATCAACAGAAACTATAGGGGGCAGGGGTGGGAAGGAAGAAGCAACATAGTCATGGGTTGTGGGAGGGGAAGAAGCAACATGGACAAGGGTGACGGGAGGGGACGAAGTAACACAGACAAGAGGGGATGCCAGGAAATAAGCAACAAGAAGGATAGGGGAAGAAAATAGAAACATTTAATCACATCACATCACGAGCATGAAATGAAACTAATTCAGGAGTTCCAACACTCTACTCCTCATCCCGCCGAAAACCCGTAAGCAAAAAAACGCAGCACGATCCTTCTCAGGAAATGCGCCCAAATTCTGGAACTCCATCTCAGTGCATATCAGGGCTATCCCCTCCTGTCCAAAATTCAAAAGCAGCTCAAAGACCTCTTCCTCAAGAGCACTCTCTCAAATGGATAGAGTGCCACCAAAACTCACGAGCGTGCCACACTTTGGAACAAAGACACTTTGAAACTAAGACCTCTACCTCACTCTTAGCCGACTCCTTCCCATTATCCTCCCGTTTGGAAGGATACGTGGCTTGAAATACTGTGCTCACTATTACAAGACTATGCAACTTCCCAGCCTCTAGCATCATACAACATGCAAAGTCTCCTTCTGCACCTTGAGGCTTCTTGTTTGACTACTGCTATAATACCTGTCTGTTTAATACTGCTTTAGTATGTGTTCTCCTCATTACCAAGTGTTGTAAAGCACTCTGATATCTCCGGGTCTGGCTAGCGCTATATAAAACTCTGAAATAAATAAATAAAATTAAGCTAAAGTATGGACCAGTACTTGGTCCATGCTCCAGATCAGCAATAAAGGAAGGGGAAATTAATCCAACACTTGCTGGCCAATTGGTAGGCAGCAAATTGTTGCTCGAATATTAATTTACTTTTTTTTAAAAACCACAAGAGGCATTTGGCAAAACAGGAGCAGTTGGTTTAATTAACACTTCGGCTGGAGCACAGTTATAGAAACAGGTCTGAGGACTGCCTCAAAGTACAATCAAATACAGCTTATGGGAGTCATAAAGTATTTCCTACAATCGTTTTTCAGTAAAAGAATGCAGGCCTTGTCTGTGAAGTCATAAATAAGGCCTCTGATAACAAAAGCAGGTGGGAATCGACCTTGCGTGGACCAATGGGTGCCAGTGGGTAACGTGGCCAGATGTCCAGCATGAGGGTCACATGATCCCTGTCTGTACTCTGTGTGATGTGTCTTAACTGGCTATGTTTCCCTAGCTTTGAGTGGCATCTGACTTTATGAAGTTTTGGTAATGCGCGCATCCTTCTTGCCAAGTGTGCTTTATTGGGGCCAATCTCTTTGGACCATTGCGTAGTGGCTGCGCTTTTCTAGGGGATTGACCTGAGTTTCCTGTTTGTGTATTTGGCTGCCAGCTATATGGAACCCCACCTGTCACCTGTCAATAAGTAACTTCTGGCATATGTGGCAGAGCCTGCCTGCCCACTTATTTGTGAGTCAGGGTTGATAGAAAGTTAATGGCGGGAGAGTTTGTTAGCAGTGGTGTAATTTCACTTGTATATGTACCATTATAAACATTGGCATTGATTTTATCAATATCAACATTTCCCCCTAGAGTTCAATTTTCAACTACATTATCTAACCTATACTTTATGAAAGACACATCATTGGGGATTTGTTGTTCTTCACCTTTGACTATTACTATTTTCCTAGTTACTTGCATTCCACCTAATTTGGTATTGCATTCTTACAGCTGAAAACCCCCAATTCCAGAAAACCACACAAGAACAATAAAATATGAAAACAGGCAACAATCACATACACAGTCAGGTCAGCCACCGGGGGAGCCACGGAAACCAGTTCATGCACCATTCTTGCTCAGTGCCATATACAGTTATGGAGGTGCTCACCCTGATGCCAGCTATCCCCGCAATAGGATACACTAACCCACCAGCTGAGAGAGCAAAAGGGTCACCTATCGAACAACAAACTTTAAGGTCCAGGCATAATAATCTAACAAGCCAGCAGGCTCGGGCAATCCTAGCCCCACCCAGTCAAGTGCTAGAGCTCCCCAAAGATCGACCCTCCTCTCTGAGGTATTCATCCCATCTAACCCCAGCAACGCAAAGAATGCTCACTTTCATGGGGTCAGGTGAACACACCAAATGACAAGGAGATTTATAGCGGGTCTAGACAGGGATCTAACTAACGAGTTTGAGGACCCCAGTCCCCTGGTATCCGATGGTGAGAATGAGGCTACAAGGTTGGTCCAGCTGACCAAGGGGGAAACAGAGAATCAATGCCAGAAGCAGAAGAGGCTCCCAAATGCACACACACCCACTTTATACCCTAGACCATTCAGAGGCACATCCAGCCGTCAAGGCACTTGTGAACAGCACCCCTTACAGGTCATGCTTGAGGGATGGGATAGTCTCCAGAAGCACCGCAGTTGTACAAGGTTTCTCAGGTATGGTGACAGGGATACCCTTCATGTAACCTCTTAAGTTAGAAGTATAGGGGGAAGTATAGGGTGAAGGAACAATTATTATACTTTCCCTCTTTGAATTACTAGGGCTAGACCATATGACCAAGCTCAAAATGGCCATTCAGTTTGCCAATGACAGAACTATAGCCTGATCCTCTTTAGGATTTCCTTCCCTAGAGCCAATGCCATTAAAACACTCACATCGAATGTACACAGGCGAGGACAATCCCTACCGATCAGACCCCCAGCTGAGGTGAATTATGTGAATATGTTTAACAGTGGGCATGCCATGCACACTGCCTCCTAGTTGACACAGCCAAAAAGACAAGAACATTCGTAATCAGCAAGATACGAAAGAAAGTCGGGATGGCGACGCAAGACACGTGCATGGCAACAGCAAAAACAGATAGGAAACCCTGATCAACAAGGACCAGGGTCACAACTGCAGCAGGGAGGGGTAACTGTCTGAGGAGGCTAACCCAGATACTAAATATGCAGTAAGTCAAAACCCACGATGCGAAGCATCCATTTCATGTGCACCTCACAATTTACTGTACCAAAACTCACAAGAAGGACCATTGAGTAAACATTAGGAATATAAGCCTTTACTTGCGTTTCAGGAACTCAGGGTTGCTGGATGGGTTTTGTTGATCAGGTACCCTGACAAGAGTCTGCCTTTCAGGGTGTCTACGGGAGCCTCGACCTCACTCTGCTGTTGATCCCCCAGAGCGGGATGGCTTACCACACCTTCGGGGGGGTCAGTCTGATGAGAGGGCAGGGTGGCCCCCGTCCAGCTGTTAAAAGCAGGCACCCCTGTCCCCGCACCCTCAAGTCAATCCGATCACTAAATTGAAAAAAACTAATTTGTGGGCCCCCAGCCCGGGGCAAAAATTATTTCATGGTGTGAGGTTGCAACAGCACCCTGAAAAAGCCAGCAGCCTCCAGCCAATGGCCCCTTTAAGTTCCAAAATGGAGCTGTCCTCCATTGTCGGGAGTCAGATTTACCGTAAGCTTGGGATAGTGAAGACCCCATAACCTTCACTGCACAAGATCCTACAGTTTGCAGAGCGCTACATTCCGGCGAGTCAGTCGGGAGAAGATCCACCTGAAAAACCCTACTGTCCCATTCTATCACATTCATTAGACCTTAAACTCTGGATTCTCCATGCAGCAATATTTTTCCTCCCATTTCCCTCAAACTTTTCCAAGTGTCCAAAGCCTGTGCACCAGGTCTTCCCCCCAAGTTAGATGCCCCTAGTCACAGCTAGGAACCGCATCCAAATACCCAAGAAAAGACACGGCATGAGGGAGAGGGGGGTACCAGGGAAAGGGAGTCCGCAAGTCCATCACAGTTCCCTGCGAGATTGGAACACAAGAATGTGTTCATCCTCGTATCAGGCCTAGCAATCAGCCAATACACCAGGCCTTATACACACCATCTGAAGGAAAAATAAGCCACCGAGGTCATGGGACAGCTTTCCGACCACCTCCATTTTATCCTAATAAAAATAAGATAGCCGATCAAGTGAGATTGAGGGAAAAAGAAGGTTCTAGAAAAAGGGGGGAGTCAAGACACCTGGAGCCACTAGGGTGGGTCACATTGCACAAAACAAGCCGGTACTACAAGGGTATATATGTGACCTCGGGGCACGTTGCGATCGGCAACAAACTTGCAATTGTGACTCGCCCCCTGTTTACACATCCCCGGGCACATGTTGGTCAAAAGATACCACCCACACTGATAGCACCCCCAATGAACACATTGGAAAGAGCAGCTGCGACACTCATTGAACCCTAACTAAAATGAATACCATCCCATGTTCACAGAATTACCTTGTAAATATCTTGCACCAGTCTAACATCCCAGCTAGCTAGTGTGAGGGGGAGGCCTAACAACCCCTAAAAATGAATGCCTCCCATGAACCATAACACACTTTTCAAAATACTCCACTGAAAATGATGTGAATACATGGGAAAATGTACACACCTCAAAAGGAAAGCAAAGGAACCCCGAAGGAAAATTACAGCACATGCAATAATGAACTGTTTTTAACTAACCAAGTAATTGTAGCTCTTATTCAACAGGTAGGAAATTGAACATCCAAGTGCACCACCATTTTCTGCGGCCACATCAGCACTGTAAGAGGATCTACAGTGTGCAAATTAAGAACAGCGAGTTGTACAGTGAACATTTTGGCTCAAACGTTATTGACAAAAGAAACTCCCAATTAACAGGATTACAGGCATCTACACTGGATATAATTCCAAGACCTGTAATGTGCAATAAGTTATGTATTATTGCACTTCCATGTACCCTTAGTTTTCTATGGGTGTTTCCGCATCCATCCATCACCGAAGAACTGCCTAATCAAGCGGGGTCCACCCTGAAACTATCACTGCGCTTGCGTTGAGACCTCTCCCACATCACTTATAATTACACTGAACTCAACATTAGCATTACACACATACTAAACAGCATTCTCTTACACAACACATGGCATCAGCACATGACAGCCGTGGGCTCCAAGGCAATAGCCAGGTCATGTTATGTCTGTCAGCTTATACCACATGCAGTATGCACAGACAGGCCTAACTTATTCCAAGAGATAGCCCTCGAAAAATCAAAATGCCTTCTTCACCTATACCCAAGTAGGATTAGAGCCAAGATACAACCTGACAGAGTAGCACCCCATAGAGTATGAGACGAAGCCCACAGCTTTGTACCTTTATTCCTAGCGACATTCAGACAGAGCTAGATTGGATGCGCAGGGGGAGCCCATAGGGGAAGAAACTGTTTGCCCTGGAGATTTTCTAGAAAAGAAATTCTTGGAGGTAGCAAAAACACCATTTCAACATGTCCACTCGTATTCCATCTGTGATCCTAAGGTTTCCCACTTAGAATATCTTGGGCTGTCTTCTTCAATAACAAATGCCGTGTAGGCCCATCCAGCTCGATGATACAAAAGGAAATGAGTCTCGTAGGGGAGGGTAGAACCACCACATAGATACCATATGTCAGGAAATCTGGGATACTGAAGGGAATAGATATATATGCTTAGAAGAGAAAGGGCTACCCCTAATTGTACGGAAACTTACAATTTATTCTTTGTGTTTCAGAGGTAAAGGAACCATTCCACTGGGATGAAACAAGAACTGTGGAACAGTACTGCACATTCTGAGCATGCAATGAGGCAGCTCCATGCTGACGGATACCTACTGGCACTGCAGAGAGTGAATAGGTGAATAGGTATGCGAAACAGTACTGTAATTACAGTCCTATCTTCATATCCATATAGTCAATTGTACATCTACTTTTATTATGTTTCAATTTCACTATGTGGGTTTAATTGCTATCTCCCAGATATATGTAAGATAGAGTAGGGCCTGGTGTTAATATATTCCACTATCTCACACCCTCAAGTGTCTTTGCATAAAGTTTAACATCATCATATTTCCTTTGCTGATAATTAGTGGCAGTTGTTCTTAATTATCAAATTCCTTTACTTTAAGGTATGAATTTATGATTAAAGACTATGTTGTTACGGACCACTGAGGTTCCAACATCCTGACTTTATTCAGGAAGCTGATTGTGACCATCACCCGGTAGTACCAACCGGCGCGTTTATCTAATCATACAGAGTATAATTTTCTAATGTGACTAATCAATGAAGTCTATTCCCGTTAGTATTACCCATTCGTAATTTCTTTCTATCCGTTTTTACATAAGGTCTTTAGGATCTCTTTACATCAAAATATCATGTCATCGTAGTGTAACCTCTATTAATCACTACTGTATGTCTAAGACTCATTAATTGTGTTGCATATAGCTGTGCTTGTATCTCACAAAAAACACATTGTTATCCTGGCACTTGGATATGTGTGGCTGGTTTTTATACTCAACTGACTGTCACTACATAGAAACTACTCTGATGATAGAACTTAAATAGGTAGAGCTGCATCAAAAAGCCTCTTCTATATCTATGGCTTAGTCCGTTGTAATCCCGAACTCCAACTTATAGCGCTTACCTCTAAAATGTAAAGCGGCCTCCCTGCGTCCAACGTGGTCCTTTCCTGTTGTGGAATCTGCTGTTTACGTCGGATATCACCTTAAGTACGTAACAGCGTGGGTTAAAGGTCACGTACCCAACACGTGTCTATAAATATCTAGATAATTCTTATATAACCTCCAGAGCCTTTTGTTGTCTCAAAGTCATTTGATATGCCAATCTGTTGGCTTGTTACGATTTTCTATTTTTATTTTAATGCACCTTAAAATAAAGTAGAACCTGAAACTAATGCCTAACCACGTGATGACGTAGGTAATAGGTCAAAAGGCCACGCTGATCGTACTCGGGCTGAATCGATTAAAATTGCCAAAAGAGATTTTAATAATGACGCATGCAATGTAGATTCTATTACCATGTGTTTCTATTTATTGGCAGCAGAATTAAATATCACCCTGTGTTATTGGTATAAGACACATTATGACTATGGGGGCCATTTTGGAACGGGTAATCGATCACTGACCCACGGAAATACCTAATAGGTTAAATCTATTAAGAAATTATTTGTGGCGTTCCACATGTGATTTGTATTATGTATTATATCTGTTGAAAGATATTTTTTAATTTATTGAAAGATATTTTTTAAAATTCAAGATGTGCTTTATATTGTGATTATGAGGCATGGGCACATAGGGCACTTTGAAACAGGGGGCCATCTTGTCATGATGAATCGCTCGCGGTGCTTCTGTGCCACTGATTAGTAAAATCTATTGTGAATAGATGACGTAGTGCAGTTAACTTCAACTGAAACCTCATCTTCATATCACCCATTTTTATATTTATTAATTGCTGTATGTTGTGGTTGCAAAGCATGGGCAAATACAGTGCTATAACGGTGGGGGCCATCTTAGAATGGGGTAAGCTAGAGTTGCTTCTATGGTTAAACAATGCAATCCCTGTTAAGTATAAACCCAGTAGATATGGTACTAGGTTTCACTACCCAAATTTTTCACCTGTGCTTTGCACTGATCATTACAGATGTTGCTGCACTCTAATCCATATCAAAGTTTGCATAGCCAACTCCCAGGTAGGAATACATCCTGTGAAGATGTTGGTTGATAAGTCCATAGCTCAAAACCCCACTCATGAATTCTAACACTTTATTGCATGGGTCCTAAGTGGCTATTACGTGGTCAGATCAGACTTTCCCAATCTTCCCTACTGTTTAAACCTCTTTTTACAGGCTGAGTTTTTTTTCATTCTAGTTGTCACCCATACAGCTTATTACATTTGATTTTAAATAGGACGGTGGCTCCAACGAAGGTCCTTGTATCTTGTGTATTTCTCTTATTAGTATGTATGCAGGACTTCTGTGACTTCAAATTACCAGTAGCACAACTGGTTATTTGGTATTAAAAAAATCTTCTTGTACATTATAGGCATACATACGGGGAGATTTTAAGAACTACCTCCACCTTATGATGCCCACAGCTATTCTAAATTCAAAGTGGGAGTAGCCATAGCCTTGTGAGAATAAAAAGTATAATTATTAAAATAAGCTTCCCTTGATGTGGTAGTTAGCCCTATATGTATAAAAGAATGTATTAGGGTCATGTAGGTTTTTTTTTTCAACTACTGTGTAAATTATTGTATTTTTTCAGATTGCTAAATTTCTTAATGATATGTCTATTAATAGAGATTTGTATGTAAATTGTGATATTTCAACAACGTAGGATTACCTGTGATTAATCATAGAGATACATAATGCTTTTGTAATTGTATAGAGGTTGTCGTCAGCAACACATGATTATAGTAATAATGTAATTATTCTCCATTGTCTAGAAAAAAAGAAGGTGTACATCCTTTGAATCACCGAAACGCGTGTCGACTTTGTTTTCTGTGAATAGCAATGTTTTTATGTGATAAAATGTTTTTAACTCTGTGATTTGTAATACATTTAGAACTTGTTTTTTATATATTATGATTTTTTATGCTTTTTATTAATGTGTGGTTGCTGACGTACTGACCCATTGGCAATATAATGTCAATTGAATAACGTAGTGGAATTTGTGTTTGCCCAAGACACATGCACATATGTGCTTGGAATCTGGGACTTTTTTTGCTCTTGCTCATTAAATGGAAGGAGGACCTTACCTGATGGTCAGGTAATGAAAGTGCAATATTACATCGAGAGATGCGAAGAGATCATGGCTCAATGGTTACGCCCAGGTCGTGGGATCGCCTGGTGGATTGCGTCATGGAGCTTCAACTAGATATCCCTGATTGTTCCCCATTGCCTGAGAGTGAATCGGAAGAGGGGCAAAGCTAGACACACATACTGTCTTCCTATCATAGACTAGCTGAGTTTCTCATGTATGGATATTCAAGATTATATTAATGTATGAGGGGTAAATAATGTTTAATGACATATTCATGAACAGAAGCATGTTGGGTGGCAATTGGGGTGGGGGAAGTAACTATTCGTGCTGGAAATAGTTGCTTTTACTATCAAATGATGTGCCTTATCTAAATATCCTTGGATAATATCAATGTGAATATATATCAACTATTACATGCCACACATTGAACTAAATTCTGCAACATCTATTGACCCAGAAGGATAATGTTTGTATTGTTGGAAACTATAATAACATTTTGTTTAAAAAAATGGATAGATAGGTAGATAGATAGATAGATAGATAGATAGATAGATAGATAAATAGATAGATAGATAGGTAGGTAGAGAGATGGACAGGTACGTAGAGAGATAGACAGATAGAAAGACAGTTTGATTGACAGACAGGTACGTAGGCAGTTAGATAGATAGTGTGAAAGACTGACAGGCAGATAAGACTGGAAGACAGACAGACAGAAACACAGACAGACAGGCAGACAGACCGCTAGATAGATAGATAGGTATTTGGAATACTTGGCACAGTTTTAATTTGTAATTTAGTAATCAAACTTCCATATGAGTATGACATACAATAGCACTGAAAATAAACTAGAAAGCCATACAAGCAGGACATACAGATAAATGGGTTTACACTTATAACTGTAGTAGTCCTCAATTTAAATATAAACCAACATGGCATTCAGGAGTACAAAAAAGTGGATAACTTTATAAAGAAAATGTTCATATGGACATAACCTGGAATACTGAGAAATACCATCAGTAAAATAAACAAAGGCTGCTCCAAAAAGAATTTACAACAGCATTAGCAGGAGATACGAACTGATAAAGCTGGAATGTGCCCTGTGCTGACATCAAAAGAACAACGAAGAGCTGTTAGAAAACTAGAAAACATCCTGCCATCACAGTCACATCTGTTTTCAAACAGAAAGACAACAGTAAAGTCATAATAAAGAAAAAACTTAAACATTGGCACTGAAGACAACTACATTATGTGAGGATATGCCCCTTGTGAAAGGGTGACAACTTGGAAAGGGAGGCGTTGCAGCATGGCTCTGTGATGGTCACATGCTCTAAACAGAATACACTGATCATGCTTCTGCGCCTCATGTATTCTATTAGAGCATTCCAGCAGAGAGATCATTTCGGGAGATGGCCCTTTTTAAAGAAAGCTCAGTGGACTGCAAGTGTTCAGTGCCTTTTCTACTGCAACACCAAGACTACTGGGGAGGGTGGTCTTATCTCTTCTTAGATGTAGTGTTGGTTTGACTTTTCCTCCCTTCCCTTCAATCCTTTCTCTCTTCCTTTTCTCCACTGTCCTTGGCCCGTCGCTCTCTCCTTTTCCTGCTATTTCCTCTCCTGAGTCCCTTTCCTTCTCTTAGCAGCAGCAGTGACAATACGGGGTGGCTAATTCCAATAGTTCGCATTAAATGCAACAACTGAGATGTCATTTCGTGAGTCTCCTATGCTGTGAAACCTGGCAGACAGCTAAACAAGCCTTTCTGCTTGCGTGAAAGAAATGCAAATGTGCACAACAAGTTAATTTAAACAAATGTAAAGCATGGCTTTAATTGATCCCATCACTGGAAGGTTTGTGATGGCAAAGATTTATCCATTTTCAGCTGTAGTGGAAAGAGTCAACAACTGAGATGTGAAGTAGTGGGATGTTGAAGGGACATAATCTATATTTTGGAAACATAATATTTTCCTAAAACCTTTTAAGCATTTTGTAGCAGTCTATCTTATACTGTGTGTAATGCAAGTATAAAAAAAGACAAATATTCACAGTGCTTTCTATCCCAGCACTAAAAATACATAAGTCAGTATTCTTCAATGAACTAACCAAGATTTAATTCTGTGGCTATCTGTTTACACACAGAACTCTTCAATGTATTAACTAATAGACTTTCACATAGTACTTTAGTGCATTTGTCACTAAGTACCAACTTTTTTTATTTTTTATTTAAGTTACACGTTTTATATATAGCTACCTGACGGTGAAACATCCAGAATATTTTGTATTTTTTAGCCACACCTTTTGTACAACTGATATTATAAACTCACATATTTAAAAGTGCTTTTATATGTGATAATGAAGAAAATTTAGTTTTGGTGAAATAAAATATTTGCCTATGATCACACAATTTAATTGGGTAGCCGTAATTTATCCACATTTTCTGGTTTTCCTTTGTACAAAACAGCCAGAAAATCGGTATCTATTTGTCTTTCATTATGTTATGGCTTTGTTTTTAACCTCTTTGTGCTGTTTTGATGTAGCACACTCAACTTAAAGTAATTTGGTGCTTTCATGAGTACCAATTACATCACGCATTTTTTATAGTCACATTTGATTTGCCCAGAATTTCAGGATATTCACGCTGAGAACTAAATCTTGGTCTAAAGTCGGTAGCTCTGGCCCTAACACCACATCCTGAAAAGAAGGAGGGTGGCAGGCTGAAGCCAGGGTAAGAACTCTATTTATTTGTCCATTTATTACAGAAATATTGCTGAAAAATGCTGCAAAAACAGCAATTTTCAAAACTTTCCTTGGGAGAGAACCCCCATGAACCCTTGCCCCATAAACATTGGCCTCTCTCGTGCTACATACAATTCATTCACTGGTTTTCTGCTCCACCACTTTCAAATTCCACCATCCACTACTGCAATGTATACTAGAGCTGATTGAACCTGCATAACCTGACTGCTACTGTGCACTTTATTTTCAATTCTTCTGCAGTTTCATACAGTGCACAGCTGATAAAGAATATAAAAATGAAAAAGGGACAAATCGTGCTGCCTGTTGACCAGTCCATGATTGGCAGAAAATCAGGTTGCAGAGAGTGGAAAAATTAAACAACGCGCGGAAACGTCGGAAGAGACGAGCTGTTTGGAGAGACACGCCGGGGATTCATTCCCTTAATAAGTTAACAAACCGGACTTTATGCTGAAATTTATCATGCACAGATTGCGGTAATATACAAAATTGTAAATAGCCTTGAGAAAGCCCTGGCGCAATTCGCCACAGGGGCGAAACACGTGTCGGCTGTCCACGTTTGTATCATCATAAATAAAGAGCCATTTTTCTACAAAGAATTGGTTACTTTGATCTTCTTCATTTAAAAAGGACTGAGCCTAAGGATTTTAAAATGTAACACTCCACACACTCATCATCCCCTCTAAAGACTTTGTTGTTTGAAAACTCAAGAGGTCCAGAGTTTTCTTGAGTGTGTTAGCATCAACAAACAAACAGTGAAAACTAATGTGGACTTGGTCTCCTTTCGTGGACCACCTCCCCTTTGCAACATATTAACTGAATGTGCCTTATTGTGCCTTATTTTCCTATGCAAATTCGTAAAGTTCATATGCTGGTTGCTTATATTAGCTGAATTTTGCAGGCCTGAAATGCATTTCCATGGAAACTCAAGCTTTCAAATTAATAGCAGAATTTCATGTGTGCTTTGGAATTTGTTCTTTCTCACGTTTTGTGTTGAAGGTGAAAGAAGCACTCTTGTTAGGTAGAATAATGTCTTTGTTTTACTAGTCAGGCAAGGAGAGAAAAAAGCTACATTGAACAGTCTGAATCTATAAAGGAATGCTGTTGTACTTCGCAAAGGAGAATGCTTGGGAACCAAGGACAAATGTGGTGAGAAGAAAAACACCGTTCTCCCATGGAAAATTACCTTTAGGACAGAACCAGAGCTAATGGCATGAGCTGCAAAGGATCTTGGGAAAGTTCTCTTCAATATTGTGTAGTTGAGAGTAGGGAAAGCACCTACTTCTCCTTCTGATAGAGAGTGCCTTAGAACAAGCTCTGTCTCAATAGCTTTATGCTATCGGCCCATTGATGGTAGAGAGACTCCACATGCTGACACCTTTTATTTTATGTCTCTAAAGATGCTTAACACCTTGGCTGCTAAGGGTTTTCCCCTCCGGTGCGGACTTTGACTCTTTCCCATTGTTCATGACGAGCTCAGCTCGTCATAAGCACAGCTCAACCGTGCCTCATGACGAGCTGAGCTCGTCATGAGCATGGAAGGGGTTAAGCAGGGATGTGATTTTAGCGTCAGTGTACGGATAGATTAATGCTTTATATTCATCAACACTTGATGCAGGGGAACTTGGACTCTGATCATCTGTATCATCTGTATCCTGCTTCTTGAATTAGTTTTTTTGTTTAAGCTGCACCGCTCAAACTGGATGTGCAGGTTTGGCTATATGCTGATTCCGATAAATTTCTAGACTCTCATCTTGAGGTGTCTTTATGTCCAGTTATTTTTGGCTTTGTAATAAATGTACTATCCTTACACAGTTTTCTGTGGTTACTATGTGTCCAGAGAAATTCCTATTGAACTGATTGGCAATAATAACAACGTTCTCTTCTGTACACTTACATGCTACTATAAATTGGATTGTGACTCTAGAATAGGTTCAGGACTTATGGGCCCGGCCCTTTCAGTTTCATAAGAATCTTCACGTTTCATCTTTTCAGGTAACAGGAAGGCTTTTAATGTCAGGCTATGATAAATACATTATACAGATGTCAAAACCTTTACGAGAAAACTGCTATATCTAGGATGAAAACCACCCTCCCCAGTCAATCCTAAATAAATTTTCTCACTACTTTACCAAAATGTTTTAGTTAATTATTTCATTAGCTATAAACAGCCAACATGTTTCATATGTTGAAGGAACTTTTTTGGGAGAAACTTAGCAATATATCTCAATTAGAATCTGAATAAACCAGTGTGTCCTCAAAGTGAAGAAGTCAATTCCAGTCAATGCCCAAAGAAAGGATAACGAACTTGAAGAACGTATACCCTGGTATCAGAAAGTCATGAGTGAAAGAAAACCTAATTTAGAGTGTGTAAAATATGGTTTCTAAACCAATAGTGTTTTTTCTAGGTTTTAACACCAATAACCATAATGATGGCATCATCATTATTGACACAGATTGACTTTAGGTCCAGTGATTTCACTATAGGAAACATTAAATGATATAATGTTTAATACAGACCATTGAAAAGACTGTATGGGTTTATATCCAAATGACATGATAAGAAATAGAAGATATGATCACTCAGGCACACCTTCTTATTGCATCTCTTCAATAGCAACCAAGCTGTGAAGAGCTGGCAGTCAGCAGTCAGCAGTAGCTGCTGCGAGCTATTCATTTCAAAGTAGTGTGCAACTTTCAGAGGATTGTCATTATTCACTAGGGAAGCTCGATTCACTCCCCTCACATGTTCAATCCACAGGTTCCATGATAGCAGTAGGATAACTCCTAATCAATTTGAAAGCTGTAGTTTGATTGAAAACCAGCTGATGTCTATTTCCTGAATCTGGTGGGCTGGCAAAAATGTTATATTTTTACCTGTGAGCTTCCCTTCATTAATAGCTTTTTTCAAGATCTCACTGAGCTGGAGTGAGAAGCCTTAGCATTGTATTTCTATCTCAGAGGATGAATGAAGAATAAAAAGGTGCTGGAGCTAAGGGCAGTTTAGGCACTGAACAAGATATTTGGAAAGAATATGCAGTAAACACTTTCAGTTATGCCATTAGATTCACTTTTCTCAAATCCATATGCAAATTCCAGGAAGTACTGTGTGATGAATCCATAATGCCAGACAAACTGAACACTTAGCATGAAATAGGGCAGGATTCTCCCAGTCACACCAAAGTACATCTGGAACCCAGACCATTGACATTCGCTAAGCTAGCATATCTCTGCTAACCGGGTCCAGCTTCTAAAAAACTTCAACTCATTACTTGTGCCAAGGAAATACTTCCCTCTTTCAGGCCATACACCTCTGCTGAAAGGATGAACTTGCTATTTTCAAGTTATCATTGTTCGTGCTGCCTGTTAAGGAGATCGGACACAGGGCTGTTGTTCTCTGGCGTTTCTGAGGTCTGACATTTTTGACAGCCTTTTAATGGACTCACAGTGCCAAATCTGAACATGGTGTTCATGTTCTTGCACCAAACGAGGATGAGGTTCGCTGTCTACTCTGCACTCAGTACACTGGTGTACTGCTTACTTTAAGTTAGGGTGACCAGATTTGAAAAATCAACAAGCATTGGAAAACCCAATAGGGCTTGCCTTTTGGACCTATTGGATTTACCAATGCTGTACAGTATTCCTGAACAAAACCTAAAAGGATGAGGGGCTGCATGGCCCCTCTCTGTGAGCCTCTTAAGGCCTTGGGGAATGGATCAATTAGTCTGTCTTGAGGAGCCCACCCTGAGGATAGAATATTTTCTCTGCCCTTTTCAGTGCAGACAGAGAAGATAAGTTTGCTTACGCCAAGTCGGAGCAAACATGCCTTTCCTGCTTTTAGCAGCACAGGCAGGGAAGGGAGGTCTGCTCTGGGCTGGTGGGAGATTTAAAAAATCTCACGCTGGGTAGGAGCATAGATCTGTTTCCTTGTCCACACTTCTGCGGTTAGGGAAACAGATTTTGCTCCTGCAAAGAGGGAGCAAGCAGAAGCAGCTGCTCCCACCAGGTGTGAGAAATGGCGGTTCTTGCGCCATGTGGAGAACCAGTTGGGGCTGCAGTGATCCTGGGGCTCCCACTGCGGTCCCCAAGTTGGGGTTTGTGGGTGCTCCGGGTGAGCACTGGGGCACCCACCTCTGGCTCCGGTTATAAGATCCCAGGGCCCCAGACTCAGGTATGGTAGCCACACACCCCCCTTATGGGTTTCCTAGGCCTCATAAGGGACAGAGAAGAGGGCTGTATGGTCCTCTCTCCTTTTTAATTGTTTTTGACCTTGGGAATGTGGTCCCTGGGGCCTAATAGGAAGAGACCTGTGTGACACCCCTCCCCTACTAAATTACATTTGGCCCTAGGGGATGAGGTCCCGGGGTCTAATAAGGCTCGGGAGAGGGGCCCCTATTCCCTTTTTTAATGCATTCAGCCCCAGGTAATGGGGTCCCGGGCCTATTTAGACATGGGCGGAAGGCCACGTGGCCCCCCACCCTAAATAATAGAATTCAGACCCAAGGGATGAAGCCCCCAAGGCCTAATAAGGCTTGTGGAAGGGGTATTTGCATTCTTCCCTTTTTTATTACATTTGACCCAAGGAAGGGAGTCCCAGGCTAATAGGGCTGAGGGATGGGGGCAGGGCGCTCCCTCCCTTTATTAATGCAATTTGACCCCAAAGATGGGGGACCCCGGCATGAGCATGTTTTATCATTCATATCTATAAATAATACTCGCAAATACAGAAACAAGTATACTTACAAGAAATACAAATATATTGACATTTTTTAATTAATTCATAATCAAATATACAAAATTCGAAATTTAAGTGAAAGGTAGGAAGATTTTTAAATTAGGTTTTTAGCTATTAAAGGCCTAGACATAAGCTAGACTCTAGCATATCAATTTGTCTTTGTTGTTCTAAATGCCAGCACTTCAATTAAGCCACCCATCATCTATATTATATTCTGTTTTGTACTCGTGCTGCCCCAACAAATCAAGCTAATGATACCAACTTACTCTGTTAACCTCCGGTTTAAAATTCCTTTACGTGTACAGAACATTTTAACATTTTCAGTGTTGCTTCATTATTTGTATATAATTCGTTAATCTTAATATTATTTAATTTTCTACAAAGTCGAGGACCCCCTGGCTTCGCTCCACAGGGTCACAACGACCACAGGTTAAGAACCCCTGGTCTAGTGTGTTAAAGAGGGAGACAAGAGAACATAATTTTCTGCAAACTCTAAAGATTTGAGGGAGTTTGGCAGCAACGAGAACTGGTACGGTCCAGGGGAATAACTACATGGGGTGGGAAGCGACAAAACCTTATTATCCAACACTCCTTGGTCCATTGGTGCATTCTGAGTTTAGCCACATTTTAAACATGTAAATAAATAGAATATGTGCCTTGCAATGCGTTTTCCAAAACAATCACAGACTACACATACTCAAATGTGTGTCTAGACTCTAGAGTGATCACATTTGACTTTCAGCCCACTTGTAAGAGCTTTTAATTTTAGCAGTTATAGTAAATTAGCCCAGTGAAGTTTTCTAGAATCTCAACGCTGTAGATTAGCAGAAAAGCTGGAAACAGAACTCTGACCTCATCCATCCATTCAAAGCTATTTCTATCTACCTGGCGGCCCCCATCCACATGCTGGTCTGACTATCTGTCCATGAAGTATGTACAAATCAGTCAAACGTCGACTTGGTACTACTGAGCTATTATGGTTGACAATTCCAATTGGTTGAAATATCTACCTCTCGATATAAAGTCAGATGAATTATTGTTTCACCCCCCCCCCCCCTCACCCCTCTCCCCATGTATTATGCCTGTGTTACCTGCAGTGGTTTGTGGTAAATAGACTCTTTCCAATGCAGAGGTGTGCGTGATAGCGTAGATGTCGAATTTCTATGAAGACCGTAAATGTGTTCTGCACTGTGCAGTGTCGGGGGGAGCTAGCTACATATAACAGGTGGGGGAAAGTAACAACATGGGCAGTGGGAGGGGGTGTGCAACAACACAGACAGCAATGGGTGATAGCACAGGGGGATCGCTTGCAAGCACAAGTTCTCGTGGAGCGAGTGAAAAAACAAAGAAAGCGGCTCCCAAAACGCAATCATTGGAGGGACATAAGTATTTTGGCCATGCTCCAGGTAAGGGTCAAAAACAACAAGATTGAATGAGAAGCAAGCAAATCATTGATGATAAAGCCAGTCAGTGGTAAGCACTGGGTGCCCTCCTAGCCCACAGTAAGCTAACAAAATGCCTTGGAAGCTAGACCATATGTGCTGCCTCAGCTGAGATCTAATATAAAGCCTGTCATTTGCTACCTCCATCACACAATCCAAGGCTCTCACGTGACTGTGTGAGAGGGTCAGTAATGGACTGCAGAGCAATGCTCCCACCAGGTGTACATCACACTGCTGAACTCAAGCACAGAGAAAGAGGTTAAATCAAGATAGGGCTACTGTGCACTAAAAAGAATGCCCCTTATGGGAGACTAGCGTATGTTTGCATTGACATTTTACTTCAACACCACAACATTCTTAGGGAAAGCAACAAAAAAAGTACCCATTTAGCTAAAACCGTTCATGAGCATTTCAGCACTGTCGAGTTGCCCAGGTCCATGCACCATGTGCTGCACCAGTCCAGGTTTTTAGATCTCGCCTACGCAGAGCGCATGCGCTGCATAGGTAAAAGACCTCTTGTAATCGACTCGCTGTCGTCCCCAAAAACGTGCATGCATTGCATTGCTTTCAATGACAACGCGTGCACGTTTGGCGATTCCATTGCGGGAGGGAGCAGCACCATCTGGTAGCAAGTATCGCACTCGCTCCCGCAAGGGAAACGCTGCGCATCCCTGCTCTCGGCCGTACTCCCCCCACTTGTTAACGTGAGGCTCGCGCAATTGTTTATCTTCATTTTAGCTTTGCGTATCACCGCTGATTTAATCTGGGTCCATTAAATCTGTGTCCATGATGTGATGAATCCGAATCCGCGATTTCACGCATCCTGCGTGAATCTACGTGCCACGATCTGGAACTCCTTACTCAAGATTTGGAACTCCAGCAGTGATCTGTGCCTCGTTCCGGCTCAGCCGAGGGCGCTCCATGTCCGGGTTTTCTTGAGCTGTTTCTCGTTGCTCCCCCTGCCGCCCATGTACCGCTGGCTGCAGCGGAGCTGCTGCTGGGAGTGAGTACAGAGTGCGCAGGGCAGCAAGCAGTGAGGTAGCACAGGATCGGGAGGCACCGGGCCGGGCAGCAGCAGCAGCAGCACCTCTCTGCAGACACTAGGACTCCCCGCTCGGGCGTTTTATCTGTGGGAGCGATTTGACGCAGAATGAGCGCAAAATGCGCAGATCGCCGCTGCTGCAGAAGCAGGCCTCTTTTTCTTTTACTTTTCAAAACGTCTTTTCCTCTGTTGTTTGGTGTCGAGCTGCCTGTCCCAGCCCCTCTGCCATGATCTGCCTGTGCCTGCTTTGCACTTTAGCGGCTCTGATCGCCTCTGCGCTGGGGGACCTGAAGTCCACGAACTGCTCAGAGGTGCGCAGAGTCTACTCTTCCAAGGGTTTTAACCAGAATGATGTTCCGAGCCAGGAGATTAACGGTGAGTAATTCGAGCAAAAAACAACTCTGTTCATGGAGCACCCGTCGAAACTGACCATCAGGTTCAGATGTCTCTGGGACCCTGATTGCCAACATCTCCCTTGTCTCTGGGCTCCCAAGTACCCGCTTCCGTTGTCTCAGGAATCTGACTGTGTATTCCTCTGGTGCAGTGGCGGCTGGTGACATTTGAAAATGGTAGGGCGTAAAATTGGCGGTGGAGCGCACCTCGGCGAGCGAGCCCGAACGACAGGCCACTGCCTCCACCTCAAACTATTGTCTATTATAATATAATATAACTATTGTATACTGACACATATAGTTTACAGCAAGCGGGCATTTGCACTGACGAGCGTGTCTTGTTGCATCAAAGAAAGTGGAGTAATGTTTACAGAGCAAGTCTAAGTGCTCATGCCTTAGTGAGTGCATGCAGGTCTCAGCATTTGAGGAGCATCGAGGGAAGCAGACTGCGGGCAGCCGGACTGGAGGCGCACTGAGGTGTCCTTTTACCAAGTCCTCAGAGAACGAGGAAGGGGCAGGGCTTTAAGTGGGATGAGAAAACTGGGTGGGCTCTAAAAAGGATGTGGCAAACCTGTTAATTGTGCATGGCCAACACAATTAGGGGCATGGCCGAAATCATGAGTCACAGGCTGGCTATTCAATATATTTCTCCTGGTTTACTTGTCTAGATAACCGGCACTAAATTAATTGAAAAAATAAAAACATGTCTAATATCGCCAGCAACCGAACAGAGCCCTGGGTTAATTATATAGTTAGTACTTTAATCCCAGCAACTCTATTCACTCTATTCACTCTGACACCTGAGCCTACTCGCCCTGTTTATAACAAGATAGCAGCAACTCCTTCAATGTACTTGTAGCGCCTTTTCAATGAGGTGCCATTTATTTGTTCTGTGCATTTAACTGCAGTTTCCAGCTTTGCATAGTACTACAATCAACTAACTACAATTCAAACATAGCTGTAAAATCATCCATTGCTCCTCTGCTGGTAGGCTGGCGGAGGGGCCTAAAAATGGGAAGGCATCATGTTGGCCGAAATCGATGCACCGAAACACTGAAAAAACAAGGCCCAGCACCTACCCTTCACAAAGCAGCCGAGCCGAGCCAGTATACAGTTACACTATTGTCCTATTCAGTTTTTATCCCTCTCCCATCAGTGTTGCACCCCAGATATGCTCGCGCCATATAAATCCGAATTTGATGTGCATGTTGCAGGCACACATGCAGGTGTACAGTACAGCACACAGAAATTCACTCATGCGGACACCTACAGACATCCATGCACCCACACAGGCTGAGCGCAGCACACAGACACCCTCTGCTTTTCACTTTTCTTTCCCGTCACCCTCATACAAGCACACCCTTGGGAGCGCAGAGTTTGCAAGATGTAACAGTGAGTCTATGTGAAAATCCATCGATCACAACCAGGAAAAGTACATCGCATTTCAGCGTTCCTGGCATACAGGGAGCACTTTTCATGCTGGAGTGCTTGTAGATCACGAACAAGAACAGAGCGATAATGTACTGAATCCTCACTCCCAAGGGTTAACACTCGACTCGAGCAGCCACGGCCGGCAGTGGGAGTACCTGCAGGGTGGTGACGTGGGGAGGGGGAGGGGCAGGGTGGGGGGTAGTAATGTATGGATTAAGGAGTTTTACAGGTAAGTAAACATTTAAATAAATAAAACGAATTTTGTTGAGTGCACTGCATCACCAAATGCGATACAGTGCGCGCAACGAAATTCGTTTTATTTATTTAAAAGTTTACTTACCTGTAAAACTCCGTAATCCATACATTACTAACCCCCACCCTGCCCCTCTCCCTCCCAAACGCCCTGCAGGTACTCCCATATGCTTCATTAGTGCTTTCCCAAATCTGATATATTCTGAAATGTTTACATAGTTCATATACAGACATTTAAATGTTATGTAATAGAAAAAATAACACTGTACAGCCTTTCTCCAGCACAACCCCAGTACTCAGCATGATCATCACATAATCCTCTCACTTTGAAGTCAAAGAAAGAAAAGTAAATGCCAAGCTCCCTCGGAAGACAGAGCCCGATATTTGACCTCTGTCTTTGAATGCACAGATAAGAAAAAACTTTAAAGGCCTGTTTACAGAAAGGGAGCACTTGTGGAAGAATTCAATAACAGGTTATGGCTCACAGGAGGGACAACGGTTTTGTGCTTCCACAAAAAACATGTTTGCCCTCCACGCAGTTGTGATTATTTCATTTTTCCAGCTATGTGTTCTTGAACGTTGAGGGGCACACATATGACTTAGTAATGCTGTAAAAGTCTGGTAGTGTGTTAAAACACGAATCCAGGCTACAAATTACAAATCATCCTTTAATGAAGCAGCACAGTACCAGCGTTATGAATTCTAGGAAGTTCTCTGGATACTGAACCTCACAGCAGCATTCTGGAGCTTACATAGTAACAACAGCAAAGAACTGATCTAAAACATAAATAGGAAAAAAAGCAGTACATAAAGCTTTGCAATAAGGAGCACACTGAAAACTGGATCGTTTTGTTCTGTGTCTTTCTCTGGTAGCAGCACAGATGGGAAGAGTGCATGTTTATGTATGGCTTCTCCTTTTAACTGTCACCTAAACCTTTAACCTGCACTAATATTATTTTACAGTTCTTTGCTTCCACACAAATACATATTAATTCCCGTGATATTTATTTGTAATGCTTCACATTACCATACAACATTGATTTAGGTCAGACCTTCTGGCATTACAAATGCTTGTTTGGCTTGCTTACAAGCTTTCTTTTCTGTAAATAGTTGCCCATGTGCAGTATTTACCGGTAGGTACCACTGGCACGTCTCACAGGGGTTCAGAACTCTTCTCGGCTAATCCCACTGGCAGCTGTGGTCCTTTATTATGTGTAATGCTCGGCCCTGCACTGCTTTATTGTGTCTCACCTGAGGCCTGCCCACGCTTTGAAGTGCAGACGTGTGTGTCATGGAATAGGACACACATGACATTTGACAGTGTAGCAAGAAGGTATCCCAGGCTAAGCATTGCTCGACCCAACCCAGCTGTGTCTCCATGCAGCGGGCTAAATCGAGAGTTAAGTTATAGCCAGGGCCACTAGAATTATGCAGCCGCTGTTTTTTTAGCATATTTATTGATTTGCCGCATTTGCCACATAAACTTTAATTTGCTGCATAATCTGCAGTTTTTGAAACAAATAATTGTTTCTAGCTCAAACGGTTCAGAAGTTACAAAAAATGCAGCAATATATTCCTGCGTAGTGGAAGGCCTTTTCAAAGGGTGGATGGTCACTTTTCTGTTACTTATTTCTATACTTGGGTGTTATCCTGGAACTAAGGTAGTACAACCAATTCCCAGCCAGTGTTAGCAAGTGTAAAAAATAAAAAATAATGAGGTAATACAATGATAAAATGTCCTGCATTAAGCCACATAATTTGTTTTTTTTGCTGCATAATTTGGCCCTCCGGTTCCGCATAATCCCTGTGCCACTGGTTATAGTTTGCTAGTAACAAAGTCGGTAAATAGTATTCACTCCCCCCTCAAAACTTCAACGTTTTTGTGTTTTGAGATTCGGCTAAAATTGGAAAGAAAAAAGAACTGGATAGTCATGATCTCAGCGCCATTGGCTTCCATGGGAAAAGTACATTTGTTGCGCACAGTTATATTTAATGTAATGAAGTTTCATGATTATTTTAGTTGTTCCCATAAGTCCTCCAACTATGCCCATAAAAGTGTTGATGTTCAGCATGTTTGCTTTCCAGTGAAGTCAAAATGTACTGTAATACATCATACCTCGACACACAATTAGATACATGCTAACATCTTAGAACAGGAAAGTGGGAGATTTTTTTAATGAAAATCGGTTGAATGTTTTTTTCCCAATTGTTTCTATTGAAGCAGAGGCAGGTCTGTTGGCGTGTATGCTTTTAGGAAACTGCTTTGCATATACCATTTAACAGTGCTTTTGTTCCCTTTCATACATTTATCTCCTCTTTGTCTTCTTGGTTATAGCCCTCTTTAAGGCATATTTTCAGTAGAAGGAGGTGGTGTGTATCAACAAGCCAATATTTTACAGGTGCTAGAACATTGATTGGTACTCCTGTTCTGCTACTTAGCCTTAGAGTGAGCTTGATGAATCAGGTTACCTCTCTCTCTTGCATTCTTACCCTGCCACTGACAAATAATCTTGTCTCTAGTTTTGAACTAGGTGAGCCGTTTTGCATCTCTTCGTCTAATTCTAACCCCAGTATCCCTCCACTTGCTTGACCTAGGCTAGTCGTCGTGATCTTGCAGAGTAATTTTACTTCTCTGCATTTTAAGTGGTGCCAGTACTAACCCTTGGTATTGTGGATGACTGTTCCCCTAAAATCTTACACCTCAAAAACACCCCCACTGGTTGAGTGGATTGGGGAAAGAGTTAACCTCAATTTAATGAAGCAATATGTCCTATGATAAGGTACAAATCAGCACATCGAAATTAGAGTCAAATAAGAGAAGACTGACTCAATAAGTGAGTTTTAGAACAGAATTCGAAATGCCATAAAGCTTTATTACAAACACTTTTCAAGTACAAAACAAAAATAGTAAAGGGCAGATACAGCAAACTCATTTGAATGCAAGAATCATTGCCATGAAGGTTCTCAGTAGTAGAACCATACAAAATATCAAGCAAAATCAAAAGTAGATTAAGTCCCAAAAATGCACCAAAATAAGTAAGATATCAGACAGCATCCCTAGTAGCTAGCTCACCCTCAAAAGTAAAGGTTTATATAGAAAATATTCCCATAAAAGAACATAAAAACTGCAGATTAATTGAGGTGTAAGCAAAGAAACACATTTTCAACAAATTATAGTAAGAATTTAAGTCACCATACAATCCTACCACCTAAGCACTATCCCACCAAGTGAACATTGATTTAAAGCTTTGGAACTAACATCACCTACAGGTGTCAAAACAAACTAGTTACCTAAACAACAGTGAACCACTGTAAATGAATATAATACTCTGTGAAAGCGGAAAATCCTTGATAAAGTTTTACATTAGTTAACCCATGCTAGAGTCTTCTTCAAAAACAATGTCCTTCAGAAAGAAACAAACATGATTTGTGTTGCATTGACTACATGCAGTAGAAGTAATAAACAGTGAATGTGACATCCCTTTTGAACAACATGGTGTTGTGGCCTAATTCAGACCCATCTAGCATAAGCCAAGAAAATGCACTTTAACAGGTTGTATTAAAATAGTTTCAAAAACCAAATCTCCATATCAGTGTGCACGTGTGTATTTGAGTGTAGATTACTTGCTTAGCACACTATTAATAATGCACAATATTTATTAATACACTAGATGTACCCGGCCACGCGTTGCTGTGGCTCAGGCTGGTTAAATGGAAGAGAAAGAAAAGAGTAAGCGCACGTTTGTAATATGTTTAATTTCACATATAAACACGCGCTTAATCGAATCCAACGTTGTGTCAAATGTTTTAAAGCACTAGGAGAAGAACTTTCGGAGATTTAAGATTTTGGACAAACGAACATTGACATTTTTATGTGTTTGGGATTTTGATTAAAAACACGCACGTATTCGACACGCGCCTATTGTAATCCAACATTATGTATATAAAAGCACGCACCTATTCGAATCCAACCTTGTGTGAAAATTTCAAAGCAATCGGTGAAGTGTTTTCGGAAATTTCCGATTTTGAACAAACAAACATTTACATTTTTATTTATATAGGTAAGATAGATAAAGGCTTCCTCAGTGTGATCTTGTTGAGTCACTTCACTTCTCTTAATCTCATTGGAAGCCTGGCACTGACTAAGACAATGGTGCTTTTGCGTGTTCTTGTTCTGAAATGATAATTTTATCTTTGTTGTTAATCTTCCCACGGCAAGGTAGAATGAATCCACAACCCTCCTAAACAAGTGAGGACCGCTAGCTTAGCTCACTCGTACAATCCTATTCAAGATGGAGCCTCATTTCACTCCACTTAAAGTTTAACTTGCCATCACTCCTTGAAAGGCAATGGGCAGTGCGCAGCACATGGTGCAGTCTTAGTTGCCAGTAGAGGGAGAGGGCTGCGCTATTGGTTTAAGGGGCACGGTGACTTCATGAAAAAAATTAGCAAAGGCACTTATTTCATTTTTTTTAAATAAACAGAGCACTGCCCATATCATAACCTGGCGCCTCAGCAGCAAGAGATGCATTGCATTATTACAAGAGACCTGGGCAATCCACCCGTTTCTTCTACATGGATACAAAGGATACTATGAACCAGCGAACAAGCATAATAAACATGGTCGTCCCAGCGGAGGCTTAGTGATATTCATATCACTAGACTTGAAAGCAAAACATCAGAAAGAGGCGTCAAAAAACTGCAATGTTCAAATGGTAAAGTTAGAATACAAAACACAAGTAAAGATTATAAAGTTGGTTAATATATATATTACTCCGAGAGGAATTGGAAGGAAGTCTATGTGTTCTACACTCACTAGTTATCTACTCGAACAAATGATTGACAATCCTTTTGCAGAGTTTATAGTTACGGAAGACTTGAATCTAAACCTTCTAGTTCCATTTACAAGAGATGATGTCATCCAGTCACAAGATCAACAATGGCTTATCCCAGAGCAATCAATGGACACATCAGCAAAAACCAAGCATAAAAAATCAAGTCTAAACTTTGTGAAAGGTATCGAGGCACTGGGGCTACGAATATTATATGGGAGATTTCAAACGGACTCCCCACCAGCATGGTCATATTACGCACAAAATGCGAAGTCACAAATTGACTACACGATGGCATCACTGAGCATCTTTAATAACATTACTTCGGACTTCCGGCTTACCCAGCTAAGATTGCGGTCGCACCTTGAGGTGCTCCTGGACCCCTCCGCCATGCGACTGTGATCCGCTGCTCCCTGACACCATCCTGACTTCCATCCTCGAGCTGACGACACGCTGCATACCTGGCTGATGTCCTGGTCTTTGGGGAACCGGTGTTCTTGCGGTGCTCGGCCTGCCTGCCGGGCACCCTCCTCCAACATGGCGGCCTCCTTGCTCCGACACTGAGGTCCCGTGCCGCCCGGTCCGGGCTCCCGCAGCATGCTCTGGCCTTTGCGTGGGTGGAGGTGACCCTCCTGGGCTGAGGTGACTGGCGGTGGCTTCTGGGCTCCCTCGGTGAGGCACTAGCTGTGCCCTCGTCCCCCCGCCTGGCTGTATTCGCAATCTTGCTGCCGCTGACGGTGGCCCACCGGTGCCGGGCTGCTTTGCTGAGCCCAGGGGCTGGAGCTGCTGCCTGCGGTAACTGATATGCCTGGATCTGCACCCCCGGCTCCCCCGCGGCGCTGCCACGGTGCCGGCTGCCATTCTCGGGCGGCTGGAGTTCCAGGTTGGCGGTGCTGGAGGGCCTCCTGAAAGCCTTGGATTAGTGACTAGGGCCCAGCTCTCGGCGGGTGCGGAGACCTGGTGAGTGGTGGGGTGGAGGCTGTGACTGTTGTGGAAGGCCCCCCAGCACGCACGGTCCGCCCGCTCTTGGGGTGCCTTGGGATCTCTGCGCTGCAGGCTGGGTGTCAGCCTGTTCTTCTTGCCTGGCATCAGTTGCTGCACCTGCCTGACCTGGGGGCCCCAGGAGATGTCCCTGTGTCACTATCTTGGGGTCATTACGCCACTCATGAGCTAGGGGACGAGGCCTGATGCAAGTGGATCTGATGGTGCCTGGTGGACGGCTCGGGCTCCCAGGAGCGGGGCCCTAGCAGCCCCCTGCCTGACTTAATTGTGACTGAGGTGTGGGGGGGGGCACCCTGGGGTGATTTGGGCCCTGGACACTGCAGTTCGGGAGTTGGCCCTTTGTGTCTCCCCACTTGTCATGGTAGGCTGCGCCTACCCGGCCTAACAGACCTTGGTGCTCTCCTTGTACCATTTTCCCTTGGAGCTCCTACTTTGTCTGTGTTGTGCGTGGCCCTCCACACAGGAATTGCCACCCTAAGGGCGATTTGGGCACTGGATGCTGCAGCTTGAGAGTTGGCCCACTGTATCTCCCTATCTACCACGGTGTGCTGCACCTGCACCGCCTTTCGGCCACCCGGTTCTGCTCCTGTGCCACTCCCTTGGGGCCCCTCCTGTGACTGTAGTGCAAGAGGCCCTCCATACGCATGGGTCGCCTGCTTGGAGGGTGACTTGGACCCTGGATGCTGCAGTTTGGGAGTTTTACCTACCTTGATTTGCTGCACCTGCCTGACTTCTGCGCCTGCCTTGGCATGCGACCCCCGCTCTACAGATCTTGTTGGAGGCATGGCTGGATCTCCTGTCCTGCTGACTTGTGGCCATGGTCGCACCCAAACCGCCAAAACCCCTGCCACCCAGACCAAAATGGATTGTTTCACCGCCACAGACTCAGGGGCGTCTGGTGGTGGTGCAAATAAGGAAGCTTCTCCTGCTGCGGACCTATCTACCATCCTTCAAGCTATTAAGGCCTCACAATCCTCCGTAGAGGGCAAGATCGCGGAGGTCCGGGCGGATGTCACTCTCCTCCAACAGGACCTTCAGCACGCTACAGCTCGAATTAAAGAAACCGAATCCCGAATCTCCACCGTGGAGGACGATGTTGAGCAACTCAAGGGACTGCTCGCTCGCCTCCAATCCCACACCCAGGAGCTTCACCGGCAGGCAGAGGATGCTGAAAATAGGTCCCATTGCAACAACCTCCGCCTCGTAGGATTTCCTGGAGGGAGCGGAGCAGGGCCGGACAGTGAACTTTGTGGAGAAGTGGCTGTGCTCCTGGATCCCTGAAGGCTCCCTCTCCCTTGCTCCCAGGCCGCCCCCGGGGGCACCTCCCACACCGGTCATAATGAGGAGTCGCAATATTAAGGATCATGACTCTGTCTTGGCCGAGGCCCGCAAGAAGCACTGCCTCATATACGACGATCATACCATCGTGATCTTCCCCGATTAAACTCGTGAGGTTCAGGGTCAGCGCCGTTCATTTGGGGAGGTCAAGCAGAACCTCCACGCTCTTAACATCCAGTACAGGCTCCTCTTTCCAGCGCATCTGCGCTTGGTGGACTCAAACAGAACCCTATTCTTTGACATCCCTGAGGAGGCCTGGACTTGGGCCACAGAGAAGCGCCCCCTATGAGTCAGTGCACATACTTCATCACCTAGGAGTGCTGCTGGAGGAGACGCCCGACCAAGCCCCCGGGCCCCGGCCTCAGCGTAACCGCTCACCTAGACGTGGTCACAGACGTACCTGCTCTGACTCTCCGATGGGACCCTCTCGGCAGCCGACACCACTCCTTTCAAATGACCTGACCGTGTAGCGATCTGGCTCCTCTGGCCGCCTGGGCGCTGGGGGTGCTTTGCCCCACCTGTCGCTGCTGGACAAAGGCTGCTGGACAGAGGCAACAAGCCGGCTCACTGAGGCTTCCATCCGGGATCTCCCAGACACCGACCTCTTCTGAGGCCTGACTCTCCTCAGCAACCTGGCCTGAACCCGTCTCTGCCCGCCGGGCTTGGCTCCGCAGCCAGAGGCATCATATCAGCATCCTTTTTGTTCTCTCTCTCGTTGGACATGAATATGAGCATCCTTCAATGAGGAGGGGTCCTCCACATTTCACACAATCCCAAGCAGTTTAGTTTGGTTCTATGTTGTTATCACTGTTAGGGCGGCAGATACTTCTGTTTCTGAAGTATAGGGTGGGGGGTGTGGGTGGGGTTGTGGTAGGGGGACCGTTGTCCAGAGTTTCTTTGGTTGTTGTCCGTTGCCTCCTTCTTTCATCGCGACAGCACTCTCAGGAAGTCACACTTTACACATCAGGGGACAGGGTATCTGACATCTGGGCTCCTTACAACGCATCCCCACATCCCTGCCTCCGGCCGAGCATCCCTCCGGGACCTCCTCCCTTGTCTGCGACAGGCCATCAGAATGGCTGACACATTACACCAGGGACTATCTCTACGCCTTCTGTTCTGGAATGTCAATGTTCTCCTTGACCGCCTCAAGCGCACGGGTGTGCTTCGCTATGCGCAATGTCTTAGGGTGTGGGTCCTACTGCTGCAGGAGACACACCTATTGAGTAATCACTGCCCCTTTTGAAAGCGCTATGGCTACGACAGGGTCTTGCACTCGGGCTACACACGCGGATCCCGTGGGGTTGCAATCCTGATCCAGCGCTCCCTTCCTTTCGTGGCCAGACGTGTCGTTCAAGACGACCAGGGCACCTTCCTGGCCCTGTCTAGCACCCTGAACGGCTTACCTCTTAATTTGGTGTCATTGTACCCCCCCCCCCCCATCACGGCTGGCTGTGACCCTTGCCGCTTCCATTGGGCTCCTGACCTCCTTGCCCCAGGGCTCCACCTTCCTGGGGGGTGACTTCAATGCGTTCCCTTCCCTGGATCTGGACACGACATGGATCCCCTCCCATGGCAGACTGGCGCAGGCGAAACACCTAATGAGTTGGGCCGAATCCTTAGGTCTTTGGGACGCATGGCGTACATAGCACCTGTGTTTCAGACATTTCACTCATACCTCAGCCGCACACCACACTCACGCACATATAGGCATCATCTACATTCCCTCAACCGACTGCATTAGGCTTCAGGATGTTGCTTTTCTCCCGTTGGGCATATCCGACCATTCTCCCGTAATGATCACTGTGGGGACTCCTTCTGCCTCACGGCGTCAGACTTGGAGATTGAACGCGTGGTTCCTCCAAGACAAGGAATTTCGGAAAGTGGTAGGACAGGAACTCAAACGCTATTTTCAGACCAATAAAGGGTCTGTGTCGTCGCCTGGTGTCCTGTGGGAAGCTGGCAAAGCCACAATCCGTTGAGTCGCCAAGTGGCAACTCAAAATTCAGGGGCGAGCACAGTTGGACCAACTCACCTCCCGCCAGGTACAGGCCCTGCGCCTTGAGCGGTCCACCGCCCAGAACCCTAACGCCTCAAAAGTGAGACTCCTTGCTCGCATACGCGAAGAGATCCGATAATTGTCACTGGGCGTGGCTAAACTCCTCTGGCGTTCCTCTATCGCTAGGGTATATGGCTGGGGAGACAAGAATGGTTCCCTCCTCCATCGGCTAGCCACTTACCCCAGAGCGAACCGTATAATCCCTGAAATCATTGATCAGGACGGTTCGATATGTAATACCTCAGCCGACATGGCCCAGGCCTTTGCTCAGTACTATGCCAGCTATACGCGGCCCGGGCTCCCTCCCTGTCTCTCACAGACATGTTGCGAATGGGAGGCAGTCAACTTCCTCGTTTAGACTCGGTCTTTCAAGAGGACCTGGACCGCCCCATCATCCGTGAAGAGATTGGGGAAGCGATTGCGCTTGTTTCGTCCACTAAGATGCCGGGTCTGGATGGCCTACCCCAGGAATATTATGCCCTGTTCCGTGAGACGTTGACACCACACCTTGCCCAGCTATTCAACAAGGCGGTGGAGAAGGGTTCCTTTCCGTCAGAAATTGATGTGGCAACCATTGTGGTCCTCCCTAAATTCCAGCCGCCCTCGCCTCGGTGCGCAGACTATCGTCCCATCTCACTTGTTAATACAGAGCTGAAGCTGTATGCCATGATCCTCGTTCAACGCCTCAAACCCCATTTACATACGCTGGTCCATCCTGATCAATGCGGGTTCATGCCCTCACGGAGTACCCGGCATTGCCTGCGGAGGCTTCACTCAGCCCTGGCCCATCGCAACCTAATCACCCCCTATCTCGCTCTCATTATGGTAGATTTTGAGAATGCCTTCGATTCGGTGAATTGGGGTTTTTTAGACGATGTCCTGGCTGAGTTGGGTTTTGAACCCCGCTTTCAGGGTTTCGTCTGTGTGCTGTACGCTCATCCGAGGGCGCGTGTCTTGGTGAAGGGGGTTCTATCTGAACCACTCCAGGTCTGCAGGGGCACGAGGCAGGGCTGCCCCCTCTCCCCCTGCTCTTCGCTCTGGTGATGGAGCCTCTGGCGGCCCTGATACGCTCTAGTCGACAGGTGCAGGGCTGGAAGTGGTACAATACAGATGCAGAAAAAATCGCCCTTAACGCAGACGATGTCCTGATTTACTTGGCCGACCCTGCAAGTTCGGAGCAAGTCTCCGGATCCTCCGGTCTTTTGAACAAGCCTCTGGCCTTCGACTTAATACGGATAAATCGGTGTTGGTCCCCCTTCACATTTCCAGGGAATGCTTTTAGTGGCAGTCCACCATACCGCTCCGCCGGCAATCCTTCAAGTACTTAGGGATCTGGGTGACCTTACTCCCTGAACTCAGCTGGGCTCTCAATGTCACACCCCTGGTGAAGCGGGCCAAGGCAGACCTGTCGAAGTGGCAACCATTGCCCCTGAACCCCATGGGAAGAATAGCACTTTTTAAAATGATGATTCTTCCTCGGTTCCTCTACATGTTTCAGAATACCCCCCTCAATTTTCCAAGAGCGTGGTTCCTCGAGCTTGACAGCCTGGCTTCCAGAATCCTTTGGGGAAGGGAGGGTCCCGATTGGCCCTGGGCATCTGCCAGATCCCTTCTTTTGATGGGGGGTTAGGTATGACCCATTTATATCTCTATTACCTGGCCACGCATTTGCTTTCCCTACATGACTGGTTTAACGGGGGATGGTCTGATCCGGCCTACAGGTTGGAACTCAGTGAGTTGGGCTTGCCCAACCTCCTATCGATGATGCCTGTCCTGTCTCGTCTGCCGGAAGTGACGTGCTCTGTGTTCCTGGCATGGCAGACCGCTCTCCGCCACACCAAATGGACTTGCATGCTGACACAACTTACACCCTTGTGGCAGGGTACCTGGCTCAGGAAAGTCAACGGGCTACAGGTCTTCTGGTCGCATGACCTAATAGGTATTTCTCAGCTGGGTGACGTCTGGGTGAGTGACCACATGCGCTCCTTTCGCGACCTTCAGGCTAGCTACTCTCTACATCACTCGCAGTTTTACAGATATTTACAGCTGCACCACGCCCTTCAGATGCACCTCACAACTGGTACACATCTCCCGGACCACAGCCCGCCTGAGGCACAAATCCTGCTGGGGGACCTGGGTAGGGGAGGCATCTCCTGCATTTACCGGACACGTATTAACAACACTCCCACCTCACTTGATTGGCTGCAGACACAGTGGGAGGAATGGGTGGGCTCCCTGTAGGAGGAAGACTGGTGTGATGCCCTTATGGAGCCCAGGATGGCCACAGCCTCGGCCAGACTGCATATGATACAGCTTTACTTCTTACATGCTGCCTATTTGATGCCAGCACGCCTGCATCGCACGGGGTTCCAATAGACCTCCGCCTGCTCGAGATGTGGCCACGAGCCAGCTGACTTTTTCCTTATGGTATGGTCGTGCCCACGCTTGGCGCAGTTCTGGGGGAACATTGAGGAGGAGCTCACTGAGGTACTGGGGTGGGAGATCCCATCCCACATGACCCGAAGCATGTGATTTTGGGTATCACGGACGGGTTGGATGGGTCCAGGAATGAAAAGTTATTTTACACTACAGCGATGGTGGTGGCGAAGAAGGACATAGCTTCTGTCTGGAAAAGTCCTGACCCTCCCACTCTGGGGAAATGACGGGCCGGGGTTGACTGCTGCGCCACGCAAGAGGGAACAATGTATGCAGCGCGTGGCTGCCCCAAGAAGTACCATAGGGTTTGGGGAAAGTGGTTGGGGGGCCAGGCGTAGTCTTGCAGGGGATGCTTCAAAATTGTCCTTTTGATTCTGTATGTAATAACCTTGGATTGTCCAGTTTGTTACATGCATCCTTCTGTAATCATGGCATCTTGCTGTTTTGCTGGTACTTGGTAAAAACCAATAAAAAATGTGTTTATCAAAAAAAAAAATTACTTCGTTCTATTTCAGGAAGCTGGCTGAGAGTGACCACAGCCAGCAAATAATCACTACATCATACAAAAACACGAAGTATGAATTATATCGGTCAATGCAAGGGCAGGTCGGAACTATAAATTACAGGAAATTAATTTGGAAGCCAAATACAAAAGAACACAGCAGTGAATTAGCACAAAAGCTGGTAATCGAATGCTTTCATGAAAATACCGCCTTGTCTGCAATTGATCATTGAGTTAGCTTTACATGCAAAATAGTTGAGCCACATGTCCCTCTCAGAACAAAAAATCAAGTAATAATAACCCAAAGCGGAAAGAACAAATTGAAACAAAAATGTATTTGACATACACGGTTCGGAAAATGAAACAGTCGCGAAATAAACTCTTGAAGGAGTTAATCATGCTCCCAAACAACAACGAAATATGAAACACCATAAAATCATTAAATAAATACCTGAGGAAGCTAATCTGGAATGAAAAAACCAAAGCCAAGCACGATCTGTGGACCAAAATATTCTATGCCAGCAATCAGCAAAACTCAAGGGAATTTTGGAAAATGATAAATAGCTTAGTAAGACCGGATAAAACTGTGGTGTCATTTGTACTAACAGAGACCAAATGGGTAAAACATTTTGGGACCCATTTATATCCGGGTTGTAAAACAACGGAAAGATACAATCATAAAAGGAAGGAGACATCAGAACCAGAAATGGAAAATTATAACACAAGTTCAAGTGGCGAATTTAACAAAAAAACAAAAAGACGGTGCACCTGGTCCAAATGGTATCCCTTTTGCCCTCCACAAGGAGGATCCAGGCATATGGGCTGAACACCTAACTAAAGTCTTTAATGAAGTAGCACAGAGAGGGACAATCCCCGAATTTTGGAGAGGGTCACTAATATCCCCTATCTATAAAAAGGGAAACTGGGTCTGCCCTGAGAACTACCGTTTAATAAAACTACAAGACACGGACGCAAAACTGTTTGCAGGGATCTTGTTGACAAGTCTATTGGACTGGGTAAAGGAAAATGAAATTCTCCTGCCAAATCAAACAGGCTTTATTAAAGGCCTAGGAACGACAACAAATATCCTAGCCCTATCGATACTAATGGACAAAGCAATCACATTAAAACAACCCCTGTATCTCTGCTTTGTCGATTTTAAATCAGCTTTCGATTGTGTGGACAGAAATTTACTCTGGGAAAAGCTACGACTGCAAGGGATCCCATCACAACTATTACAGTTGATTTGCCTCCTCCACACACACAGCTGAGTAAGAGTGCGGATGGGCGATGGCCGAACATTAACTAAGGAAATACCGACGTCAGGGGGCCTAAAGCAAGGCTGCGTACTTGCCCCATTACTATTTAACCTGTTTGTAGTGGACTTAACAGAGGTACTTAACAATATAAATGCTCATTCACCTAAGCTTGCTGATTAGCACATATCAAACCTCCTATATGTGGACGATGTTGTCCTTTTAAGCAATACAAAAGTGGGATTACAACGCCTAAAAGCGCGATTATCTTAGTATGTACAAGATAATAGGATGGGTATAAATGAATCAAAAAGCAAAGTCTTGGTGATCACAAAAAATTCAAGAAGGAAATACAAGTCAAAATGGTTTCTGGGAAAGTTACAATTAGATCAAGTAGATACCTATAGATATTTGGGTGTTATATTCAATGACAACAGAAACTTTCTTCTACAGAAACTTTAAATCCATAGGAAATCAAATGCCTTGACAGCAGTATTTAGGACTATCCAAGAATCTATTAGCGACCTTACCTATTGCCCATTTTTAAAAGTTATTTCGGCAAAACTGCTACCCTCGTTAACCTACGGCAGCGAGACCTTAAATGGAAAAGATGCAGTTATTATCAATGATGCTATCTCAAAAATGTTTAAAATCTTGTTCCATTTGCCCATCAACGCCTCACAAGCACAAGACAGAATGGAATTTGGTATAAATAACCAGATGTATGCTCGAAAGGGACACATAATTAAAGTCTGGTACAGAATAAAAAATGACCAAGACAACTTAATGTCCCAGTTAATTTGGAGAGAAATTAGCGGCAACAGCAAATCACCAGCTTGGAAATACTTGGATGCGGCCTTGGAAGAATTTAAGGCTAGGCCGGTTTGGGACTCCTCTATTACGCAGGAATCATTTAAGAAAACGGTTAATAAAACTACAGATCATTTATCATTACTAAACGACAAGGCCACTTTTGAAAAAAGGAAGCACGCATGGCTCATAATAAATGGTTTTACAAAAAAGATGGCTCAACAATACCTGAATACACCATGGCCGCTGAAAAATAAACACATCTTTATTAAAGCACGTTTTGGTGTATTGCCGGGTCTATGCCATTTACCACCCTGGAAAAAGCACGAAAAGGATACTGTATGTAGGCTGTGCAAATCTGGCGAGGAGAACATTATCCATCTCTTGTGTCTCTGTTCTGAACTGAGAAATGAAAGAGCAATTGTATTAAAGAGTCTATTTAAGGAAAGAGGGGTGAGAACTTTCAGACAGGCTCTGATCCTATGTCTTTCCCCAGACGATTTACCTTTGAATTCTGCTCTGGCAAAATTTTTAACGAAAGTGTGGAAAAAATTAGAACTCCAGGGAATGTAAAATTAATAATTATTTTATATTTTTCGCTTTTAAAATTTTACTGCTTGCTTTAACCTTATCGTATTGTAAAGGATCTTATCAAAAATACTTACTCATATAAGATTTATTGCATTTTAAAAGAATTGTTGTTATTTAAACTGTATATAATATATATATATATATATATATATATATATATATATATATATATATATATATATATATATATATATATATATCATGCAATATTAATGTCCTACTTTTTCTTACACTAAGATAGAAGACACAGATCTAGTGGTTGCCTATGATCACACAGTCTGTTCCATAGCCAAACCAAGAATGGATCTCAAAACACCCAGGATTTGATATAATACTTTCTGTACTTCAAATCCCTGGTAGCTCCCCCAATGTAGCACGTGTTGCCACTGTGTTTCCTGCTTCTGGTGAACTGAGGATATTCTGAAGACTAGCGGAACTGACCACATTTGTATGAGATGTACTTATGTCGATTGAGGTGTTTAATTATACAAAACTTATCAATGACACAGCACAGCACAAATGGAATTGATTGAAGACTAAGTTAAAAAAAATATAAGCATGCAAATACTTGACTTGGAGGTTACCTGAAAACCTGCAGCATAATCATAACCCGCTGAGCTTTTCTACTTTGGTTGGATTAAGTGGCCTGCAGGTTGCACAAGGACCTCTGCAACACTGCTAGACATATTATACTGGGATGTACGCCTGTAACGTGCATGTTCCATGCCTCTTTATTTTAATTCAACCCTGTTACTATCAGCTTACACACCATTCTATGTAAAAGGTTTGTATAACCAATTGGGCAACCCTTTTTTACAATTGATACGCCATGAGATATTAGCCATTATCACTTAAAATGCTGGGCTCCCACCACCCTGCACAATTTGAGAAAAACACACATATTACACAAATCACCAGCCAATGGGCTGCTGACGTTTAGATTGTTGAGATTCACCACTGCACAAAAGTCTAAAAATAAATTAACTCATTTTGTTCAGAAAGATGTTACTGAAGTAAAACCACAATTATGCCTGCGGACGCCAGAAATATAGGGATTTGATAGAGAACTATGGACATTGTATTCCCTCCCTGATTCTTCAAAATATAATAGGACTTCAATTATTAAGTCACCTTATGTTCCCCAATTAATAGCTGGCTTTGAGTATCTTCTTCCTTCATTTTCAATATCCTCTGTTAAGGATGAAACGGTTGTACTTATATAAGCCAGAAACTGTGGACGTACTACAAAAAGCAGCAGAAACAGCTGGAAAGTACAGTTATAAAATAGTGTGGAACAAAACCAACATAGAAATTCGTAAGAAACTTATTTTGGATAATTATGAAATGAAAACCACGAAAAACACAGCAAGATTCAGTCATGCAAGCACCATCTGTTTATCCATTGCCTAAGGAGCATAGATTCTAGAACAACATGAGCCCTCATGATGATGGTAGTGGTGCGGCTTCAGTCTTTGAAGGAAGAGGAAAAGCAGCAAACGGAAGATGGTGAGAAGATCACAAGAGGAACCACAGACGCACAGAGCCAAGAGAGAAGCATTGGTAAAAGAAAAGCCCATGAAAGAGAGAGAGAGTGCAAAACAGTGGGGGAGATGAGCACATGAAGGAGACAGTTGGAAAACACGTGTACTCCTGAAGAGTGCTTAAACAAAAACAAGAAAGTAGTTCCCTAAAAGTCAACAGTGGAAGGACACATGTTAAGAGGTTACACTCCTGGGGCTTGACAAACACAAGACACGCAAAGTAAGCCATCAAGTAAGAAGCTAGCAAATAAAAGGGATGTATGACGGTACCACGCGTACTTTTACAACGCGTACCGTTACAATGCTACTTTTACCACGCAAGTCGTTACAACGACTTGCGTGGAGGGGCGCTGGATAGTACATTTTTTAATTTACTATTCCAACTCCAGTCCCCGTGGACTCTAGGGAAGGAGTTGGATAGTAAATTAAACTATTTACTATCCTGGAGCGCCCTCCAGCGCAAGTCGTTGTAACGACTTACGTGGTAAAAGTAGCGTGGTAACAGCACCGCGTTGTAAAAAATGCGTGCTAACCGTTGTATACCAATAAAAGTGATAATAAGCCAATAAATGGTAAGCAATGGTTGGGCTTTAAGATCACAGTAAGTTTTTGGCAAGCAGACAACAGTTTTTTTGTAACCAGACATCTTGTGAGAAAAGTACAGTTCCTTGACATGTTAGCTTCAGATTACTTCAACAATAAGTGGTTTTCCAGTTGAAGACATGCTCACTTATTTACTTGAGAGGGTCACAGGCCATTGTCAAAACCTGATTCAGGCAGGTAAAAACAGGACATCATAGCCAATTACTAATTACCACCACTGTACCATAAGCCCCTGTTATATATGGGGTAAAGTACCCCTGCTGTATATTATAATGATATTGCACGTCACTGAGGAGCTCTGTGACCACATAGAGGACAAAGGCTGAGTTGCCTTTTAATGTCACAGAACACCAAGTTGACTTGCAAAATCATTTAACATGCGCCAGAGGGTATTTTATTCTGTATAACACATGGCAACAAAAGGCAAAAGAACAGATGATGGACTTGATGCTGAACAAATAAAACATTTTGGGAAAACAGATGCCAACCCCACCACTTTTCAAATGCTCTCTACTACGAGCAAACAAATCAAAATGAATTTCAGATTTGTTCGGTATATTTATTTTTACCTTTTACTTTAGAAATTTCAACATATAAGCTCAGACGGATTGTCTGAGAAAGACACTCAACATGTAACAACTACTGTACAATAATGCAACAAAAAGGAATATAAATCACAGGAAAAGTTACAAAACACACAATTATATAATACACCTTTCGGATAATGAGTGGTCGTATTGGAACATTCAATAAACCAATGAATCTCTGCACATATTGGAACATTCAATAAACCAAAATCAATATATCAACTCAATGAAAGAGACACGTTCAAGGAAAACAATGGAAGAATATAAACAAATTAATCAGTAAGACTCAGAAATAAATTCTGTATCCTTCGCATATTCCTCCAATGATGCCGACGCGTTTCGAGTCCGTGAGTCAGGTTGACGGACTCTCATTAGGGCTCAATCAATGTAGTTCTAAAAGGTGTTTATGTTAAAAAGAAAGACAAAAGGAGAGCAACATGTCACCAAACGTTCTTAATACCAGGGTGACTGCCCCCAATGCCCCCATGGCCCTTTTAGTACCTGACAGTGACTCCGAAGGCCTTATCTCGGGGATCTGTTAGCACCAATGCTTGTAGCGGGACCTTGTTATCTGTAAGATAACATCAAGCTTAGAATGTAAAAAAGCAATGTACTTTAAGTTTGTGCACACGCGGGTGAACCCGCGAAACATAAAGGAAAAAATTCCAGATTCATACCTCGGACAGTAGCAAGTGTTTTCTCCCTGTCCCTTTCTAGTTCAGATATCCTGTGGTTCCTTATTTAACCTGTAAAGTGCGAACCAAAGTCGCCACATTAGATTTTACACCGGCTCACGCATTTAAAGTACCAACATGACTCAACGATCATAAGTTTTAAAACGCATACCTGGAGACACAACGTTTTCTCAACGGTCTCAGGTTTCAGGCATGCTGGTCGATCTGGTAAGGGGGCAAAGAGCGTAGCATAGTTTTAGAGCCTGCTCAAATCCAGACTGTTTGCGCTAAAGACTACAGCGCGATAGATTCGTGTGCAAATTACCTTTGCTTACGCGTCTTGGGATCGCGATCAAGCGGCTGTCAATTCATGCACCACGGTAAAGCGGTATCCGGGTTGAACCGCACTGTTTACTATTCCTCGGCTTGCAGCCTGTCAAACGAAAACGGGAGACTTGTAAGTTGTTAGCTCCGTTTACGAATACCAGATGAACCGCCAGCTATTAAGCGGAGCACTCACCGATTCAGTAGGCGCTCCGTCGTGCAACTGCCAGGTTCAATTCAGAAACAACAACGCCATCTTTAGGGCGGGGATATGAGCATTCAATAGGCGCATGGAACTCTGGGACATGTAGTTCAGAACAGGTAGAGCAACATTTAGAAGTAACAGGATTAAAGCCTTGATACCTCGGACATGCTATTAAGTCCAGTTTGGGCACTATTAAATCTCATGATCAAGTAGGCCTCCTTGCGCAGCAGGGTTTCCTCAATATCGACAAGACCTTTTTTAGTGGGCAATGTGTACAATACTGTCCAAGAAAAATCAGTTTCTGCATGTGATTTATCAACAAAGTGTTGCACTATTGGCGCGCTGAGCACTTTATTTTTGATGCGGGATCGATGTTGTGTTATCCTAGTGTTCACTTGCTGGTTAGTCTTCCCTATATACAGTTTAGGGCAACCACAGATGATGGCGTACACAACATTTTTGGTCCTACAATTGGAGAACCCTTTGTTAGTCCATTTCACTTGCTTATGTTGGAATTCACAGCCCTCCAGACAGGACCCACAGGACACACAGTTCCCACACTTGTGGTGTCCCTCAACAGGTTTGAGACCCCATTTGGACAGAAGGTCCCGCTACAAGCATTGGTGCTAACAGATCCCCGAGATAAGGCCTTCGGAGTCACTGTCAGGTACTAAAAGGGCCATGAGGGGCATTGGGGGCGGTCACCCTGGTATTAAGAACGTTTGGTGACATGTTGCTCTCCTTTTGTCTTTCTTTTTAACATAAACACCTTTTAGAACTACATTGATTGAGCCCTGATGAGAGTCCGTCAACCTGACTCACGGACTCGAAACGCGTCGGCATCATTGGAGGTATATGCGAAGGATACAGAATTTATTTCTGAGTCTTACTGATTAATTTGTTTATATTCTTCCATTGTTTTCCTTGAACGTGTCTCTTTCATTGAGTTGATATATTGATTTTGGTTTATTGAATGTTCCAATATGTGCAGAGATTCATTGGTTTATTGAATGTTCCAATACGACCACTCATTATCCGAAAGGTGTATTATATAATTGTGTGTTTTGTAACTTTTCCTGTGATTTATATTCCTTTTTGTTGCATTATTGTACAGTAGTTGTTACATGTTGAGTGTCTTTCTCAGACAATCCGTCTGAGCTTATATGTTGAAATTTCTAAAGTAAAAGGTAAAAATAAATATACCGAACAAATCTGAAATTCATTTTGATTTGTTTGCTCGTAGTAGAGAGCATTTGAAAAGTGGTGGGGTTGGCATCTGTTTTCCCAAAATTTTGTATGGTCCAGCCTACCCTACGTCCCGGGACCTACCTCCTTAACTACACAAAGAACAAATAAAACAGTCACCCCTAGTCACAGCTCTGGGTTTAATACATTGTGATTTTGCTCACCACGCAATCCTAACTTAGATCCAACCATATGCAAATCAGTTGTTTTGTTCAGCATTCCAACCATTATCTGTTTGTTTTGCTTTTGTCGCTCTAAGCGGGAAGGGTATGCCCAGATGTGGTTACTGTGCTACTATGCCATTTTGTTCAAGCTAGCCTAACTGACAAGAGGTGATACCACAAACCTGGTCCAAGGATGCTTGTTTCCAGTCTAGGGAGGACCTTTCCTGGCAGTTTGGGCTGGACTGTTCTCATGGGCAACAGGGTCAAAACAGATTTGTATATGGCTGGGTTTAAACTGGAATGGCATAATGAGCAAAAAAGATGGATTTAGGATCTGATATCTGTACTGGGGTGAGTTTTTGACAATGTTCAGCCTTCCGTCTATCATCTTTTTATGTTGCTATAGTCAACCCAAATGGGAAGGGTATGTCCAGATGTGGGCCCCATGCTCACTGTGTCATTGGATTCAAGCTAGTCTGGGTGATGAAAGGTGATACCCTGAAAATGGCCCTAAGAGGCTTGTTTCTGATCCAGAAAGGACCTGGCCTTGAAGTTTGGGCTGGACTGGATCCATGGGGAGCAGGGTCAAGACTGATTTGTATGGATTTAGACCCAGATTTCTGTACTGGGGGTGAGTGATTGACAATGTTCAGCATTCCGTTCATCATCTTTTTGTGTTGCTATAGTCACCCCAAGTGGGAAGGTTATGCCTAGATGTGGGTCCAGTGTTTGCTATGCCATTGGATTCAAGCTAGCCTGGCTGCTGAGGGGTGATGCTCCAAAATAAACCCAGGATGCTTGTTTCTAGTCCAGGTAGTGCCTGGCCTGGCAGTTTGGGCTGGACTGTTCCCATGGGGAGCAAGGTCAAGACTGATTTGCATTTGGATGGGTCCAAAGTGGAAAGGCATGGCGAGCAAACAAACAATGCATTTAGGTCCAGATCTCTATACTGGGGTAAGGGTTTGACAATTTTCAGCATTCCGTCCATCATCTTTTTGTGTTGCTATAGTACCCCAAGTGGGAAGGGTATGCCCAGATGTGGGTTCTGCGTTCCCTATGCCATTGTATTCAAGCTAGCCTGGCTGATGACGGTTGACACCCCAAAAAGGACCCAGAATGCTTTTTCCAAGACCAGGGAGGACCTTCCCTGGCAGTTTGCGTTGGACTGTTCCCATGCATAACATGGTCAAGACTAATTTGCATATGGATGGATCCAAACTGGACTGGCAAATAAATATGGATTTAAGCCCAGATCTCTGCTCTAGGGGTGAGTGTTTGACGATGTTCTGCATTCCGTCCCTCATATTTTTGTGTTGCAATACATGGTCACACCATCATTCTTCCTACAATCTTTTTAAATCCATGGGGATAATATGGTTGCAGATATGAAGAAAAAAAAGCAGTCTATGTAGTCTGAAATAATAACATCCATAAGCAGTTAGTAATTTGTTGCAAAAAAATTTAGGCATCAATTTATTGTAAATCATGTTGAAGAAAGAATGTAATTCCGAATCAGCAGTAACATTCAGAGAAAATATTGTTTTCCTGGTGTAAAGTATGTATGAAAAAAACATTATCATAAAGATCCCCTTTCTGTTGATCACTGTGCATTAAGAAAAATTATCATAAGAGCAAAAATCTAGTTCTTGTTTTTGTTGTTTAAACTTCACTGAGACTCCTATACCTGCTGCTGTTCACGTTGGTGACTGGCGGTTGCAGCAATATGATGTTACTATTCAGCTGTAAAAACTGGTTACAGTTGATCAGCTACATCATTTTAATATTAACGGTTACCAGAGTTCACAATGCGACTATAATAAGCAATTTAGAGACAAGCTTTTTTATACTGGGATTGCAGGTTTTCATGCGTTATAAATGGGATAAACTACAACTGCCATACATTATATGTAAGGCTATCTGTTTTCTGTCTTTATTGACTTTTACAGATAAACGCAGACAGAAAGCAATGTATCTTCCGTTCTGTATTTACTTTTAATATGGATAAAAACAGAAAACGAGGTTGTTTTTGAGTGATTATAAATGTTGCCATTTATGGCTACCAGGTCAATAGCTTTCTGGATTGCCTAGAAGGGTAAGAAAACAGCTGTAAATGTACACCCGTTTGATACTAAAATGTTTATGTTTTTGTGCAACTGTATTGATTATATCGGTTACACCTGTCAGGTGAGTATGAGTTTAATGTTATCAGTTTAAATTCTTTTTTTCCCAAAACCGAAAATAAATATGGATAGACGCAGATAAAATGCAAACAATTAATATGGATAAATATAGAGAGAAATGTCAAAAAAATAAATGTCATGTAACTATAAGGCCTAATTAATTAGATATTGAATGTTACTCAGGAATTCCATGACCATATAGAGGAAGAAGGCCGTAGGCCAATTCCCTTTACATAGGCAAGGAATTCCGACGTAACTTGAAATATTTATGTTATATATGGCAGTGGATATTTGTGTTCTTTATAATACATAGAGACACCTTCACCCTTTTCAAAAACCACTTAAATCCCTTGGTATGTATCTTGATATTTTTTATGAAAGAGAAAGTATGTGTGCAGGCATGAAAAATAAAAGAGGAATCTTTAGTGTGAAATGAAATACACCAAAAATCAGTTAACAGTTTTTTGGAAGATATATTAGAATTAATTTAATGCAGATCATATTAAAGCTTGCTGTCACTTAGTATGTGTAGATACATGGCAGAGGGATTCTGTATTACCTCTAATAACAAATAGTGTGCAAAAAATAAACGTATTGTCATAACCATCTCTTTCTGCTGGTAACAGTTGATTATAGAAAAACAAATTAGGGCTTTTTTCTGTTCAACTGCCTCTATGTTACTGTCTTGATAGAAAACGACAAGTAGAGGTCAGTAAAATACCTTAATTGCTTTCTGCTGAGGGACTTTCTTTTTTTTATACTTCTGGCAACTGCCTCTATGTAACTTTTTTGATAGAAAACCACCAGCAGAGGTCAGTAAAATACCAGAATAATTTTTAGCATTCTCTAGATTCCAGTCCATAGAAATTGTCTTCCATAAGCACCCGTAGACAATATCTTTTTTTAAAATCTTGTATTTTCAGTGATATGACCACGAAGGCCCTGATTTTATATTAAAAACAGAGCTTTGTTCTATACCTTTTCACGCTGAAAGGCAATATTTCTCTCCATGTGTTCCCATACCTGGCGTGTCACACAGTTTGGTGCTTACTTTCCATCCATGTTAAAGAACAGTAGATGTTTCAGCACCCAGGCTAATGTTCTGCATAGATAAATACATGTAAGGACCCAAAGGCGAGACCGATTGCTGTGCAAATGCTTGTTTGAAGGTTGGTATGAAACCATAGAGGGGGTGTCAATGTTCTGAAAAATATGTAACCACACCAACATATCATTATGCCCCAGCACATAAAGCACCATTGCCACCTAATACTGTAAACCTGGCCTCAGAATTTAAATCCGTATTGCCATTGCAATATGTACATTGATCCACAGTAATTGCAGATGCATTGCCTTGCCCCATATTGCGTAGCCTAACATCTAAAGCATCTTTACCATGAAGTAATCCACAATGATCCAAGTATCTGGAGTCCCACTGCATTTTTAATATTCACATTTGTCATTACAGTATTTACTATGGAAACCAGCAAGTGTATAAATCCCCATTGTAATTCCAGTCATCCACATCACCACTATTATATATAGTGACACTGCCATGGCAGTAATCCTGATTTTCTCCTCTTTTTTTGAATTTGAAAAAGCTTCAGTGGCGTAACAGAGGACCCCGGAGCCCCTCAGCACAGTACTCGGGATTGAGTTTGAGAGATGCAAATTAAATCCGGATAAGGGACCCCTCCATGTACCTTGCAGGGGGGGCCCCCTCCACTTTCGTTATGCATGTAAAAAAAATTATTGGATTTTTATGGCAACAACGGTACACAGTAAATATATTGTCATGAGTTGATCTCTGCTCTCTTAATAGAGGAGGAAATGCTACTTAGACCATACAGCCACCTGATGGGGGGACACGTAAGGGCATAGCGTATCACGTAGTATGACTACCAGGACGTGGAGGCTTCAAGCACTAGGTGTGAGATATACATCGTGGACACTACCTAGAATGCATAGGCGATGACAGGTTTTGGGAAATATATTGGCCCCACAGCCATAATAAAAGTGTTAAAGGGATGTGTGTGTCCGAGCGGCAGACGTTGGGGGGATTTGACATTGGAACAGGCACGACAACGACATATGTACCGTACAATGGTTCTGAAAGAAATGGGAGCCTGGGATAATTACATGATTCAAGGTATGCATTATCTTTGACTACCCTTTGTATTTTATCCCCATTTCACATTGAGTTTTTATACATTGGGTTTTTATCCTTACTAGGTCGCAACATGAAGGCTTTATTATGCCTATAAGTACTCCATGGGCTTCCAGCGCAATACTCTGGAGAAAATTTCCTGCACTACAATTCTGTCATTCTGAAAGTTAACCAAATACTTCGAAGGTATGTGTAGTGCCCCAGAGTCAGTTAGCATTCTAGTGCGAACAATGTAATTACACTAAACACCCACCCACCACTGATGTCACTGGTCAGGTGACACAGCTATAATAAAAGCGGCCGAGCGCACATGCTCGAGGCCAGTTGCACCCAGTATCCATTGTGTCCTGTGTCTCTGTTATTTCCAGCATGAGGGCCTAAGGCCCAACCCTACGGTATGCACTTGCTATGGTTTACAGGAACATTCGAGGTTGTTTCTGCCTGATTTCACTGCCTGCATCCTAGATAGGTCTTAAAATCACAATAAATCACACGTAGCCCTTTCCAATAAGTTCACATTCTCGCTCAGGGTAACTTTGAATACGCATGGCCTGGCTTCTCTTAAGCACTTATGTTCACTCAGAACCCTTTGATCATGTTACTTGATACGGATATGCGATGGGTTGCCCAATATATGCAGCAATGCCAATCGGCCGGCTAAACCTTGAAGTGACATGATGTGCCCTACCGAGGGTACTTGTCCTTTGTACAAATGATGGCACGTACCTTTCTTGTATTGCCCTCACACTTTGTATGTGACTTAAATGCTTTACCTCTATTGTTGTTCTGATGTCAACCTGTCATGATTGTATGGCTTTAATGTATGTTCTTTCTTCTCACTTTTATTGTATATATAACAATATGTTTTTAAAGTTTCAAGTGAGATGGGTATTATCGTCACAGTCCTTTAAATGTGTGGTTTGTCATTTGTCTGATCTTATCGTGTGAGTAATTGTGGTTGTTTGTTCGAGTTTTATGGTTTTTTGTAAACACTTACTGTGGTTACTGTTTATATATGTGAGTTATTGTGGTCCTCAGGAAACACCTCAAAACCTGGCTATTCGAGCAGTAACAGCAGCCCCCCTCTCAGCACCTTGAGACCCTCACGGGTGAGTAGCGTGCTCTATAAATGCATTGATTGATTGTGGGTCTTGTGCCTTTTCATAAACACCCAATGTAGTTGCTGTTTTATTTGTTTTTTATATGTCATCTTTTCAGCCCTGATGAAGTTCCCCTAAAGAGAATAAAACACATTGGCTTGAAATTGCATATGAAATTACAAATAAATAACCTTGTTGACAAAACCTACAATCTAATTGGACTTCATTACCTAGCGCTCCCCCATTAATAGTAATCAAATTTGGATCTGGAGCACAGAGGCATCATGCAATGGCTGGAGTTGTGGAGACTTGCGCAGGAACAGGACTTTTTTGGAACGAGCATGAGGTGCAGAGCTAGAAGTCCACCGTTGTAACCTCTCACATTTGCACTACTTATTACCCCTTCCAGTATTCCCAATGACAGAACCAACACAACTACAAAGCATCACACTCCTATTCAAACTAATACAGCACCCCAAGGCTATAGGAATTGCTTTGGCGGAAGGTATTAGCCAATTTTAATGTATATTTAATTACTATACACCTGTTGTTATGCTCATCTGTAAATTAGACAGATAGCTCCACCGAGTGCCATAGGCGCTGGTTTTGAAAATGTATGGCCTGATTAGAATGTTATTCGGAGTTGCTTCTGACTGACATCGCTGCGGTAGCTGAGCCGACCCACTGTAGGTCGGCGGTCCCGACAACTACAAGGCAACTGCACCACTGTTTCTCTATGGGAGCCTGTCCTGCGGTCGGAAACCGGCCGCAGCACAAGCTTCCATTGAGAAATGGGAGTTAATGTTAATCCCTGCACCGGGTGGCATGCACCATAAGGTGCCTGCCATGTGGTGCAGGGATTAACAGGCCCCCAACCGGAGGCTGCTGAGGCAAGGGAGTCATGCTAGGGGCATCCAAAGTCACTTACAGACAGATTTTTCATGTCATAAAGCCCAACATGTAAAGTCTGTCGGAATCTGATATGGTAATCCTGACGGCAAACACACCGTCCTTAAGGAATTACGTGGCGGTTCCGACTGGCCGACGGGCTCCTTCAGCCCACCGGAATTCATCCATAATGACCAGCCAGTTTGAATTCTAACCGCCATAATCATAATACGGCTGTTGGAATTCACACCAAAGCTTTCCAACCGACATCCTAATAAGGGCCTAAGTACCAGTGCCGAGCACCAGAAACCACCGTCTCAGATTAAACACTGATGGGGTAACGAGACACATTGGAATTTTGATTTATTTTTAGTTTATTGTAAGATTTCCCTGCATTTAAAAACAACTAATTAAATTGTAATATAAATTAATTCAAGGTATCTAAGTAAATAGTAGCTAGTCTTAAATTTAGGATTTAGAACAAGGCTACGTATTTAAAACATAACTTTAATTTAATTTAATTAAAAAACAGCAATTTATTTAACAGTAAATGCATTTAGCATTAGCAGTACCAATATAATTATGATAAGGGTTTCCAAATTAAATTGTCATTGAAACATAGTTATCCATTGTTTATTGGTAAGGTAAAGTGTAAGGACAAAGATACAGTAGGGGAACATTTTCCTGAATTTGATGAAATTCAATAAAAGGAAATATAAAAAATGTGCCTAGTAACATAACATAGAGGTAAAGTTAGGGTTAGCACTATGGTTATGGTAAGGGCCTGTTATATATTTCAATTTAATACATTAAGAATTATGTAATAGTAACAAAATAATACCTTAACCTTTATTATTGGTACATGGGTATGGTTAGAGTTAGGCTATTTAATTGAATTGTTTCTCTTAATGTTTTTAATGTTTTACCTCATAGCTATTGCTGCTATAACATTGACTATTTCTTGGGGGATGTAGACACTCACTTTTAGACGGATATTTTGACTGTGCTGCTTCTAGTGCTCAGTTAGCGCTCCAGTGTTTTGGAGGCGTTTTCATCCTGCTCCCGTGCCATATTTTATTTAAACATGGCTGTGGCGTCATTCACCTGACTCCTCTTAATGTTTTTAATATTTTAACCTTATCGTTATTACTGCTATCACATTGAATCTGTTTGTTGGGGGATATAGACGCTCGCTCTTAGCTGCAGTGGCTGCCTCTAGAGGGAGCCAGGGCGCCACCCTCCTCTTTTTTTAAGTTACGTAAATGGTAATTGCAATGAGCAATTACCATCCAAATACGTTTGTATTTTTGTAATGATATAAGGGCTTTAAGCTCGTGGGATTCTGCTTAAGTGCCTGGCTGCCTCTTGATGAGAGCCAGGCAACCAGGCACTTTCGAGTGGGACACGCGCTCTGGTGAGCATGTGTCCCTCTGCATTATAATTTTTGGGAAAAATCCCTTTGAAGGCTAAGGGTTGGCATAGCATTAGCCCTGGCCGGCAATGTTTGGGGTCTGAAGAGACCTCCCATTCATGACGCCAGCAGCGTCATATTTACAAGCACTCCCGGGCATCTAGGGTATAAGCCCTGCACTTTCACAGGCAACAAGCGTCACCCTTTTCTAACTTGTCACCTGTGACATGTTGGGAAACGGTGTTGCTTGCAGCCTGTAAAGGACTGCAGGCATGTGACTCGAGGTCACAGAGTCATGAGACTCTGTGACCTCAAGCCACATGCATGCTTTTATATTGGAGGTTGAGAGGGCACTCATGGCACTCTCAAGCCTCCCATCCTGGACTGGAACTAGCAGCAGCGCACCAAAATGCGGCCGCCATGCACGTTCCAGCAGCGTTTTGCAGTTAATGGAGGCCTTTCATTATGCCTGCCAGCCTGAGGTTAGTTTTTACTGTTTATGAAACAATAAAAAGAAAGTCACAGGCTGGAACAGTAGAGCCCACATCTAAAACTCATGTATTTAAAAGTGTTCCCTTTTTGTGCTTTTTATCATGCTGGGCATTTTACTTTAGTACATCAGTTCATATCACTATATTGAGAGGCATTTATTGAAACTATCAATAAATGCCTCTCAACCTAGTGATAAAAACTGATGTCCTAGAGTAAAACGCTCCTGCAGGTTAAAAGCATACAAGAGATCACTTTTAAATATGTGACTTCAGGATGTGTGCATCCTGAAATCAGATATTTAAAAGTGCCCTTGTCTCTTATATGCCTTTAACAAGCAGGAGTGTTTCACTTTAGTACATCAGTTAGTATCACTATATTGAGAGGCATTTATTAAAAGTTCTAATAAATGCCTCTCACTATGGTGCTATATACTGATGTGCTAAAGTGAAATGCTGCCACATGTTATAAGCATACAAGAGGTGCCCACCCCTTTCAAGTTCCACCAGCCGCCACTGGCTCATAGGCAGATATTTTGGCTGTGCCGCTTCTAGTGCGCAGTTAGCACTCTATTGTTTTGGGGGGATTTTCTCCCTGCTCCCGGACCATATTTTCTTTAAGCATGCCCATGGCGCGGGTAGGATCGGCATTTACTTGGCTCCTCTTAATGGTTTTAAAGTTTTAACTGCATCATTATTGCTACTATTTCAATAATTCGCTCCTCTTAATGTTTTTAATGTTTTAACTTCATCACTATTGATGCTAGCTCATTGAATCTGCTTGTTGGGGGATACAGACGCTAACTCATAGGCAGATATTTTGGTTGTGCCGCTTCTAGTGCACAGTTAGTGCTCTAGTGATTTGGGGGGATTTTCTTCCTACTTCCATCCCATAATTTATTTAAGCATGGCAGTGGTGCAGACATGCGCAGAGGGCACACTAACTAGGCAAGCATGTCTGCACCCATCCATGCCCGATTAGGACCAGGGGTGGGGAATCCTGGTTCTCCTGCCCCAACCAGGCTGGTGTACTCCCCCACTCAAGTTCGGGTTCTCTGCCCTGGGACCCGTGTGTTCCATTTCTCCTCTGTTAATCCCTAACTAGGCACTTCGATATGGCAGCCAAATATGTTGTTCCTGAACCTGAGATACACCTTTACATTCCCCATTCTCACTCCTCTAGTGACAGCTGCAATCACACAGGTATGTCATTACTCAGATTAAATATGTATTTTTTTTAAATATTATCTGCTGTTCCCTTGTCAAGCACCAATTGGAAATATTAAAATTTCTACTTGATAAATCCGCAGATGTTGTTGGTTTAACAGAAAACTATCTCAGTGACATTTCCATATTGGTATTAGTGCCAGGCTGCCTACTGATTATCGCACAGAAATGCAGGACCGTTCGGATTGGAAAGGGGGTGGATTGCCATCATCTTCAGAACACAGTTCTAATGTACAATCGACAAGCTGCCTTGTTCAGATTGTGAGGCCATTTATTTCTCTCCTGGACTAACCAAATAGTTCAGATTTTCTGGTCCTCTGATTTATCATCCCCCAGTTCCATCCGGTTGCTGGAACCCTTTGCTGTCAGAAGAGCTTTCCTTACTCATCCTTAGGTGAATTTAATATCCATTTTGATGACACAAACTGGTGGGCGACTTTAAGGCCCTGGAAGTCCATCTACTTATCCAGCCCCCCACTCATGCAGCAGGTCATTAACTTGATCTTTTTGTTCTAATCTCTGGAGTACATCAGTTGCCGGCCTGCTCCCATTGGTGTGGTTCAATTATCATACCATACCTTTCTCTATTGCTTTGCCTACCCTCCCAAAGTCCTAGTCATTTGGGCATGTCACCTGCCTAAGGCATTGATCCAAATGTAATAACAACACTGTTAATTAATTTCTTCTGGCCTCAGTACCTGAGAAGGGACATTCGGTGGAGACCGATTCACCCACAATTGATGATTGGGTCAGGTTTTATTTGGATTATGCCCCCCTGGAAAAATCCAGGATCAATTTGAGATTCCACCCTCTGCGCCCTGGTTTAATGGCTCTCTACAGGAACTCAAGAAGAATTGCAAACACCTAGAGAGCATCTGGTGTAAAACCTACTGTGAGGAGAACAAGCTGAAATGTAAGCAGGCTTTAAGTAAATACAATAAGGAATGTTTGTAAGATCAAGGCCCATTTCTACTCTGATAAAATCACTTTGGTCCAGAATTGCCATAGAACCTTATTTCAAGTTGTCAAATCTTTGACGAATGTTGAAGCTGTCTTGCCTTTTGCATTACTTTCACAGAAGCGTTGTGGAGATCTGGCATTTTTCTTCTGCAAAAAGGAGGCCGACATGCAGACATCTTCATCTCCAAGAATCCAACCACCTTTGCAATCTTCCCCACTACTTGATCTGGCTGGCTGAACTCCTTTTCCCTGATTAACCTCTCTGGAATTATCTTTTTACTAAATTCCATCAAATAAGGCACTCCCTGAGATCCTCTCCCACCTGCCCTCTAGAGTAAATTGTGCCCCCAATTCTTTCAAATTGTAATCAATCTTCTGAATTCTTCTTTATCAGAAGGAATGGTTCAGAATATCTGGAAACGTGATGATAGTACCTCTTCAACTTTCTGATTTTCTAAAATCCAATAGTCTCCTCCACCCCTCTCAATCTGGGATCAGAGCTGGTTAAAACACTGAATCTACATTGCTTGAAATCACTGAACATCTTAGGATCCAACTTGAGAGGGGTGGCACCCCGGCACTGATGTTATTAGACCATAGCGCAGCATTTGATACAGTCGCACACCAGATACTTCTTCAGAGACTTGAGGACATGGGCATAAAGGATTTGGACTTGGCTTAGTTAGAATAATTTCTACAAGATCAATCTTTCTAGATTCTGTTTTCTGCAGTACCACAGGGATCAGCACTGAGTCCGATCCTGCTTAACATTATGTTTGTCCATTGGGTAACCAACCTCATCTCTGGGGTCCCCAGTAGTGGTCAGGTGATTTTGGAGCGGCTTTCTCTCCTGCCCATGCGGTAAAGACCTTAGCCTTTTGGATAGATGACAAACTCCTGGCGAATCATCAAATTACCAACGTAACCTCCACTTGTTTTGGCGTTCTTAAGTGGCTAAAAAATACTTTGTATGCTCCTGATTTCTTCCCAAAGGACAATAATTCAGGCCTTCTCCAGACTGGACTATGGGAATATTCCGTAGTTAGACTCCTCTAAGGCTTCTCTTAGATGCCTTCAGGTAGATCAGAATGAGATGGCCTGATTGTTATCTCATCTTCCTAAACACTCTCCGATCACTAATCGTCTGCGTGACCTACATTGGTCAACATTGAGAAGCAAGTCCACTTTAAAGTTTTGCCCTATATGCACAAGTTTTTGTCATTTGAGGGCCCACTCTATATCAGATCTTCAGTGTCTCCCTACTGCCCCAGGTGGCCCCTTCCTTCCAGTCACCTGATTTTTTTTACCATTGCCAGATTTGGGTTAGACTAGGAGAAAAGTCCTAAATTATGGAATTCACTACCTGACTCTCTGGGGTTTTTGCAAACTTCAAAAAATCTGTCTCTTTTACATCTGGTTCTACCCATGTTGTTTGCCCAGTGCCAGACCCAGTTGGGGTAGCTATGTGCGCTACAAAACTAATAATAAGAATATTAAGGATAATAATTACACATGTGGTAGCTGTGTTGACCGTGTTGTAAAAATGTAGAGTTAATAGTAGAGCAGTTAATGGCAAGAGATGGAGTGGTACATATCCCATAGGGTGCCTAGTGTAGGTGATGTTTCAGTAGTCAAAGCATTCAAATGGGGGAGTGATGATCCTTGTCAAACAAGGGTTTCCATTTCAGGTTCATAGCACTGAGGTTGACGACCAGGGCAGGCTGGCCATTGTGCATGGAATGCTAGGGGGTGCAAATGTGCTACTGGTGAATGTTTATGGCCCGAACGTGGATGATCACCCATTCTATGCGGATGTGTGACGTCGCATTTCAGCTCTTCCTACTGCCGAAATTATTTGGGAGGGGGGATTTCAATACCTGTTTGGATACGAGCACTGACAAGGCGGGAGCGGGAGCAGGGCGGCAGAGAATGACCACCACAGCACTACTGGGCATAATGGAGGCAGGACATTTGTATGATTTCTGGCGAATGAGGCATCCGGGTGTCAGGGAAGGTACGTTTATTTCCATGGTGCATGGCTCGTGGTCTAGGTTGGCTTACTGGCTGCTGTTGGAGGCTGCATGCACATGGGTTCTAGATGTGCAACACCTAGCAAAAAGGTTGTCTGATCACTCCCCGATCCTTCTTGAGCTACTTGTTCCAGGTTATGAACGACCTCCATTTTCGTTGCGGTTACAGCCGTCTTCACTGACTGATCAGGTCTTCAAGCATACAGTGGGGGAGGCCATTCATATTTTTTTGAGAAAATGAGGGAACAATGGATAGTCAGGGGGTTCTTTGTGAAGCTTTTAAGGTTACAATTCGGGGGGTCTGCATTGGTGCGCAGGCGGGGTCCTAAAAGATCTGTGCTGTAGACTCCACAAAGTTGCTGGACACAGGCCTACGCTAGCGACCCTGCTCCAGAGACACTCTCTAAAATCTGTGTGCTGGTAACGGAGCACAACGAGACAGTAGACCAGGAAATGGCACACAGATCTCAGTGCTGTACCGCCCGTTAATATGGGGAAGGAGGGCGCCACTCTCTGGCGCAGAAGCTGGCTGCCCCGCGATACCAAGTTTCTATAACCGAACTTGCGGACAGGGAGGGAGAGCCACACTATAGCACTGCTGGGATTAGCAAAGTGGTGTTGGACTATTATTTAAACTTGTACGGGGATCGTAAAATCCTGCAGCTGAGGAAATTCATACCTATTTGGATGATGTGGTACTGATCTGGTTGCCACCAAACTACTGTGAATATCTCACGCAACCCTTCGACAAGGAGGATGTCAAACCTTCCGACCTGCAAGGGAGCGGGGCTGGATGGACTCCCCAGCTAATTTTATAAGGCATATGCTGATGCTCTTGCACCGCACATGTTAGAGGTATTTGCTGAAGCATATGAATTGGGAGTTCTGCCCTCCTCCCTCAAGGAGGTTTTGCTAGTGATGCTGCTGAAACCGGATAAGGCGGCTAATGTCTGCGACTCGTATAGGGCCCTCCCCATTATAAATATTGATGCCAAGATTTTAGCCAAAATGATCGCAACTCGGCTCCAAACCCTAGTTTTCAAATTGGTCCTGCCAGACCAGTCTGGATTCGTTCCCTCTAGATCTCTGTACAATCTTCGCTACCCTACATTACTTTGAGTGTGACTTCCAGGCTGTGGCCATGCTGCTGGACGTGGCTAAGGCCTTTGGTTCGCTGCAGTTGGAGTTTATGTTTACTGTCCTGTTGCGTATGGGCATGCTGCCATTCTTTTTAAAATGGGGACACCTCTTATATAATGCACCAGTGGCACGGGTGAACGGCAGGATCTCTGAACCTCATTTTATTAAAGGGGAAATGCGGCAGGGCTGCCCCCTGTCGCCCATGCTCTTTGCTTTGGCGCTTGAGCCTCTGGAGTGTAAGCTCCATCAACTGCATGCGCAGCCCCAAAGAGGTTTCGACAGAGGCCCTTGGTGTTCTTGTTATACGCCAACGACATGTTGCTTTATGTCCGAGAACATGCCACCCATTGATCAGTGCTACTACGTGAACATGTCAGGTTTGAGCGATACTCGGGACTGGGCATTAATTGGGCCAAATCGACTGTGTTTACGCTGAGCGCAGGTACCAAGGAGATTGAACTTGACTATCCTTTGAAGTGATCGGTTGACCAGTGAAATACCTTGGTATATGGTTGCATAGGGACCCTGAGGTAGTGGTCACGACTAATTATGGCCGGGCTGTGGATGCGATCACAGATCAGGCTACGTGGTGGGCACGACTTCCCCTTTTACTTGCGGACCGCAAAGCGGTCATTAAAATGTTTTTCTTACCAAAACGCCTTTATATATTTATCAATATCCCCATCCGTCTTAATAAAGTGTTGTTCGCCACATTGCAGTCGACCCTGCTAACATTTATCTGGGGGAGGGGGGGGCAAGAAACCCCGTTGTGGCTGGACTGTCCTGACTCTACCCTTCGACTACGGCGGATTTGAGGCCACGGATCTGCGTCTATATTATTTGTGTGCACAGGCGCAATTCACAAATTTTTGGTACTTTCCGCCGAAGTTTCAACCGCACACTGCAATAGAGGCCGATTTGATACTGCCAATGCCCCTAAAAGCGGCTGTGTTGATGGGAGGGGGTGGCAGCCAGCGAAATTAAATCAGCCCGGTACACTGCACGGCCTGGGCATGGAGGGCTCTTGCTCGTAGAGCACGGTTGGACTACCTGTATGCCCCCGAATTGCCGCTTGCTGGCCACCCTGATATCTCGGCAGGCAGGGAACCGGCAGCCTTAAAGGTATTGAATGAGGTGGGAGTTACGAAACTAGGCGTTTCCGGACTTTGCCTAACCTGCAGGCGGGACATTGCACCGCATTTATGTTAGGGTTAACCTATGGGAGCGTGCAGCAGGCGATTTGGGACATCTACCCCGAGTTCCCTGATGAACCATGACCATTACAAGCCCTACGGGCGGTGTTGGGAGGTGAAAATTGCAGTGGTTTAATCACTAAGCTTTATAACGCGTCTTTCATGAACAAGAACTTACTGCTTCCTCCTCGTATGACAGGTGGAATTGACTGCTATATACCGAGTTACCACTGGACGGCTGGAAGTTTTGCTGTGCCTAAACTGGTCGATTGACCACATATTGCAACCTTCGCATCATCCATTTTAAGTATTTACATCAACTGTAGTGCACTCGGATTCAATTACACAAATTTGGCTTGCGTGTGAAAGTGCATGCTGCGTGCGCTGTGGTCAGGCTGACGCAGATTTTATGCATTTGGCCTGGTCATTTGCTGGCATTTTCCGCTTCTGGGTACAGGTCACACAGGTATTGACTGCTGTTGTTGCCAAGCCTGTTGCTTGTTTGCCTGAAGTATGTCTGGTGGGCTGGGTCCAGAGGTTGAAACCCTGCAATAGGCGCTTGGTGGCCATATCTACCCTCTTCGTAAAAAGAGCGGTGGAACAATGTTGGGGTGCGAAGGCCGTGCCTACGGTTGCAAGGTGGATCAGTACCTTGTTATACTGCAGGGACCAGCTGGGAATATATGCCGAGGAGCGGCCCAAAGCGTCTAGACCTAGGAATTTTTGGGCATAACTCCCAGTTGTGGTGCCCAGTACAGGTGGGCTGGAACAACTGGAATTCAGGCTCTTGGTTTCAAGGCGTTGCAATATGCCACTGATAATATGCCACAACTGTGTATCTTAAGTGCAAAGGTGGGGTAGGGGAAGTTGGGGTGGGGGGTAGGGGTAGTTAATTTTTTGTTGGTGGCTGTTTTGATATTACAAAAATTGGCTTGTAATGACATTCTGCTGCAGTAACAACAATTAATCCCACCTGCGAGTGGGCCGCTGAATGATTTTGGTGTTCCAACAAGCTGTTTAATAAAAAACATAAAAATAAAAAACACATTCAAACAGCACGGTTTTCAACATCTCTAACTGGAAGTCAAATCTCAGGATGAGCAGGATTCTCCTGAGGGGTAAAAGCAGCAAGTTGAGAACGAAGGTGCACTTCTAGTCAAATAAGACTCCAATGTGTCTTACTGTTAGTGCTCTGGAGGCCAGTACCTCCAGGTTTGGAAGCCAGCTGAGATGGGATGAGTTGGATTCTGTTCCTCTCTGCACGGGGATCTCAGTATTCATTTATTCAAGCAAATTAACCTCTCTTTAATCCAACCAAACATGTGGTCAAAGAATTCGGTAATGCTAACTTGCTCCTGACTGGATGAGCATTTGGGTGTTTTCAAATTAATATGGAGGCTCACGTGAAACTGCACTAGTAGCTGTGTAACAGATAGAGGGGTTAATTCAAAACCCTCCAAGCCTGTACTAGATATTTCCTTATTTTAGCCATGGGCGTCAAAGTAAGCCAGGAAAGCATTAATCATGTGTCTTTTAATCAAATGTTATTGCTTTAAAAACAGTTCTTAATATTCGTATCAGGCCTTACCACACCATTGATAATGACTGTTCCAGAATGCATTCCCTCTTTATTGGATTTGCACAGCACTTAACTGATAAGCCACACATTGTAACCCAATTTTAATTGATCCTGGTAGCATTTCCCAGCATGCTTATCAGGTCAGTTTGCTCATGCCTGGTCTGATTGCTTTCAACAGAATACATCTTTTTCCTTTACACTCTGTGGATTGCAGAACCAAACATTTGATTTGCTCTCAAATTACCTCTTCAGTGGTGATGATTTTGCACCTCAAAATAAAATTCTATTTATTTTCTTGTGCTAATTATTTCACTATAAGCAAGAAACGTAATAATGATTCAAATGGATGCTTTATTATTATCATATAATACATGGGATTCTGTAATTCCTGTATAAATGCAGATCTCAATTTCTTTATAATCAGTGAAAGCCTGCTGCCAGAGCGAGAAGCCAAGTGAAAGACAGGCCAGATCATTGAACAAACGAAAAACGGAACTTTTTTTTCTTTCTTCTGCTCTATTGTAATAGCTTATAATGACAAGCAGAGAGAATAAGTTTATTGTTTGTACTGCTTGGAGGAAAGCTAGAATATTTCTGCATGTTTGAACAAGTTCTGAGCTACTGCAGCTTTCTTCAAAAAAAGAAAACAGACGACTATTGAAATATTACTAATATCTGTTTCCAACTAATATCTAACAGGTTTTTGATGTGTTTATTTTGCACTAAAGGTTTTATTTGTATCTCCGTGTTTGCAAACATGCTTGCTATTTCCTATGAAAGAGCTACACACCAAGGTTTTAAGTGTTTTGTGGGAAAGGCGATGAGTCACCATTTATCGTTTCGTTCTGACACGTCTCAGGTTAGGGATTGCTCACCATCTTGTAGCTTTTCCACACATGAAAAAAAGTTCCAAATTGAAATGTCTGTGTGACAACATATCCAAACAAAGTGACTGCCATTTTATACTATTTTGCAAGTTTTATATATTTTTAAGAAAGTTTTATCTGAAGTCTATCCTTTTAAAGTATAATATTCGATCCACTGCAAATGCCATGAAGTTGATATGTTCATTGGAAAGCCCAGACATTTGTTTCCATGTAGCAATATATATATTAAAATGCATAGCATCCAGAAAATCTATAATATTATGAAGTTTCTTCTGTTGATTTCATTATAGGCACAATAATAGCACTTTAGGAGTTTTCTGCATTGTGTTATATAGGATGACTGCTTTCTTATAGGTTTGGAATGTTATCCCCCGTAAACATTTTAATGCACTTGACACTTTTTCCTTAAGAAATGTTATGAATCACAAAATTGTTGGCACGAGACACTTTATTTCAAATTTGCACAGTCCAGTTTAGATCATTTGTTACCATATGCAATCTGTAATAAATGCAAACTCTGTACAGTAGATGCTAACTCGCGACATTGCACATTACGTATTGTTGACTATATAGGGCACTTTATTGCAAAAATGTGCACATATTGTATATTTAGAGCACTAGCCTATTTGAAACCTGTATGAAAAACGTATATAACAGTGACTGTTGCATATTATGTAGCTTAGTTTAAAGTCTGACAAATAATAATGATGTTGATGTCTTGTTTGTTTTGCTTATATGGTTGTGCCATACAAACTGAATAAAGCTTTTGAAACTGAAACTGAGTCACCATGTATTATATTGGATAAAGTACACCCTGGTGTACATGGTAAAGATTTTGCAAGTCACCTCGGAGCTATATAACCGTATAAAGAAACACAGCCTTCAGCCTTTTTCCTGTATAGGGTTATGTAATTCCTCTGGGACTTGAAATATCCTTTCAATGTATGGCAGGGGGTAAGCTATCCCTTATATGATAATTTACAATATGTCGAGTATTTTCCTCCTGAAACACCAATCCTTCTTCCTTTTTCATTTAGAAAAGTAATAGAGATATAACATTATTTTTAAGTATGCTTTGCCAAAGCCAATACCTCAGCCTTATTGTTGGTGTATGTGTGCATTTTTGCAGTGTCTCAATGTCGTATTGTGGCACATTGTTGTATGTGTGGATGCACCGATAACACACTTAAAGGCACTCGATCAATCAATCAATCAATCAATCAATAATTCTTTATTCAGTACTTAAAAAATACCATAAAAGTACAGTTAAAACAATTAAAATCAGTGACATACAGTTCATAAGACATGATTGGAGACAATTAAACAAACAAAATCATTCAGGACCGCCCTTTTGAGTTCCTTAGCCTTACGGCAACCTTGATAAAAATTCATGATGCAACACAGTGTATGAGGATCATTAGCCCTTTGCAAGAATAACAGGGCAGCCTTGGCATATTTAAACTTGGCCTGTTTTAAAATTCCTATAAAAAGCTACGCCTAGGTAAGGTGTAAAATGGACATAATAGTACAAAAGGAAGGGTGTCCTGCGGAGACCTATTGTCGCAGCCACAGGCACCCTTCTGCTCAATGGTTGAAGTAAAACCTGGTGGGTCAGCCAGTAAGTGGTGTAAAAAGTTGAGCCTAAAACGAGTTATTAAAAATCTGCCCTGGGCGTTATACATGACAGCGAGATATAGTTCCATTCATTCCACTGTTTTAACCATTCTATGGGTGCAGACTGAGATTTTACTTTCCTCCGAGGTCGCTCGACGTGAGGCTGCATCGTCCAAGAATTTTGTCTTTACTCTCAATATGTCTTGTGGGATAATTTCCAGTGGGTTAATAAAAAGATCCTTACAACCAATTCCCTCAAGTGTGGACTTGACGTATTTTAGCCAGGGGATGCTCATTCCATTGTCCCTATCCATACAGTGTCTAATAATCTGTCTGCTCAGGCCTGCCTCAGTGTTTGACCAAATCTTTAGCCAGGCCATTAGGGGTCTGACATTTATCAGGTCCTCAATGTATACTCTTCCTAGTTCTTCGTGAATAATGTAGGCGGGAATACTTTGTGTGGTTTTGAGGATCTTTCTCAGATATTTGTTTTCCTCTGTCTGTAATTTCTGAGTGTTGACAAAGCCCCAAACCTCAGACCCATATGTCGCTTTTGAGCAACAGATTGCTCTGTCTGTTCCCTTACCGTGGCTTGTTATTTGATGGGCTTTTAAATTTTAAACTTCTAATTGAAGAGCGATATTCCAAACTAGTGGCCTCGACTGGGGCGATCAAGAATTATGGACGCAGGCTAGGTCTGTGGCTGCCAGAACAAGTTATGAACCTGTACAGCTCAATCTGTTGCTCAAAAGCGACATATGGGTCTGAGGTTTGGGGCTTTGTCAACACTCAGAAATTACAGACAGAGGAAAACAAATATCTGAGAAAGATCCTCAAAACCACACTAATTTATGTGTGCCTACTCGATATGAAAACGTTTTGCAGGGTTTGGTTCCCGCCAGCATGACAAATGATTTCGTTAGGTTTGCCGACAGATCTAGAGTGTTCATAAACCTGACAAACCCGTCTATCAGGCACTGCAGTCCTTTGGGGGTGCGGGCTAGGAGCACCGCATCATCTGCGTACAGCAGCACGGGGACCGGGCGGGAGCCTACACGGGGGGAATCCACTTTTAGTTTGCCTAGTGCCTGATCTAGATTGTTGATGTAGAGGGAAAATAAAAATGGGGCTAAGATGCATCCTTGTCTGACCCCGCTGTTACAAGCAAAAGGTGCTGTGGTACCTCCTTCCAGATTATAGCGCACTATGGCAGTGTTTTCCAATGCAGGGCTTTCAATATGTTAACCAAGCCCTGGTCAGTCCCTAATCTGGACATCAAGGCCCACAGCTTCTCTCTAATAACGTGGTCAAAGGCTGCAGTGAGGTCCATAAACCCAAGGTATATAGCCTTGTTCCTAGCTAGAATGTTTTTGCCACCAATAGATAAAGATTCAGGCATTGGTCCGTTGTGGATCTCCCTGCCCTGAAGCCGTACTGAATATCTGTGATGATTTGGTGTTTGTCGGCCCAGTCCATAAGACGATTAAGTACTACTCGTCCTAGCACTTTGGCCGTTACATCGATCAGAGATATGGGGCGGAAGCACTGGGGGTTGTCCCTATTCCCTTTTTTAAAGATGGGAACTATTGTTGCCGAGGACCATGAACGTGGGAGACCAGTTGCGACCGCCGCATTGATCACCCTTCTGAGTATGGGAGCCCACAGGTCCACCTTGCTCAGATAGAGGTCAGGTGGAATGCCATCTGGTCCTGGCGCTTTGTTTTTCGTTAGGCCCTGAATGCCCGCTTTTACTTCCTTCAAGGAAAATTCAGTCGTAGTGGCCCACCAGGAACCCTTCCCCTCATCCTTATTAAACTCAACAGTATGATTATATAAGCTTTTAAAATGGTCATACCATTGTGCTGGTAAGATGGTGGTACCAACTTCTGGGGCATTTGTGTCCTGGAAACAAGGGTTATTTATTATTTTCCAAAATGTAGTTAGATCCCTTCCTTCAGCATTGTCCCTTAGATCTTCCCAGGCTTGAGATTGGAGGGAGTATTTCCTACACCTAAGCGCCTTTTTGTATACTATCCAGCACTGTGTGATACGTGACTTATCCTGTGGTACAGTTTTCAAGCTACATTTTAGATCTTTCTGTGCCCATGAACAGTTGTGGTCAAACCATCTAGGGGTGGCATTTACTCTCCCTTGCTTTGTGGTCTTTAATAGCCCATCTATTAAAAGTGCCACTTCCTCAAATGCTTGGACAACGGCGGGTCCCTCCACTGACAGATCAAGACACACCCCGAACATTTCATTCCCTGTCTCCATTAGAGATTTATAGAAATCGTCCCCATCCACTTTGAACCATCTGAGTCGCCTTCCCATGTCTGTTACTCTCTCAATGCTGGCTACCCCTACACTTCTTTTGACACTTCTGGTGGACGGGTTTGCAATTACCAGCACTAAGGGGTTGTGATCGCTGAATATGCTCCATTCGATCTCTGCTCCTCTTATCCAATTCTTAAGTAAGCTGGAGACCACTACATATTCTAAAAAGGAGCAACACCCTCTGCCCTTGAAGGTGGGGTTAACCTCCCCTCCACTTCCTATAGTCACTAGATCTAGAGTGTGCACTAGGGTGTGAGTTTTCAGTACCCTGTCCAATTCCATTCCCTCGCCAGAGTGATGAAAATGAAGACCTTCCTCCAACAAACATCAATACCAGTCCTCATTAACAGGGGTCAGGTTTGGGCACAGGTGGCAATTAAAGTCGCTTGCTAAAACCACTAGCGGGGCCACCGCTCCTTTCCTCAAGGATGTTTCTACGCTTAATCGGTAATCTAATTCTCTTATTGTGGATCCCCTCCCATTGGCTGCCGCTGCATTATACAAATTTATCAAAAACCCATTTAGGCCATTAGTGTGGAACCCTAGAGCCGGCAAATTATTTGTGGGCCAGTTTAAATTGGTCCATACCCCTTCCAACTGCAAATCTACGAATATAGAAAGTCCTCCAATGGCTCTTCCCGATGTTGACTTCAATGCGGGCACGGAGAAACACATATCCTGCTAGGTGAAAGGGGCTGCAGCCTATCACCCAGGTTTCCTGTGAGCAGATTACCTGAAACCTGGTGATGTACTTCCTCCACTCCAGGTTGTCAAATTTTGATGACAGTCCGGCTATGTTCCACGAGACCAGTTTTATCCCCTCCTGTATTTGTGTCTCTCTGGGGTATGTCGTGGCTACATTATTATGCTGTGTCCCCCGGCCTATTGGGTCCTCATTAAGCTTAGGCAGATTATATAAATTCTCTAGTTGCTGGTGATGCACGGAGCAGTGATCCGGCCCTGAGGCGTCCTCACTCCCGAGTGGTCTGACCAATAGTCCGTGCGGATTTCCAGAACTAGGAGGGACCACATCACAGACCATTGGAGTCCCATTCGGGACCTCCACGCCTTGATGAATGAGGATAGGAGAGGTTTTGTTGCTCTTCAGTCAGTCCTGCTTGTCCAGAGATATAAGGGGATCAAATCTATTCCTGAGGCTAGGAAAATCCTGATATCGGTGGGAAGCATATGGTATACAAGCAAGGTGGATGGTGGAACCTTCTTTGCAAATGCACCTAACCAAAATAACTACAATTGTAATTTTCCCTTTGTATTTGAGTAAGGGATCAGTGTGCACACCGATAATCACCCACCATCACAGTGATAGTTCCATAAAGAACTTTAGTGTAATTAAATTTGAAAGCACAGGTGCACCACATATAGAGATTGTACAAACTAGGTCACAGGTTTGTCACAAACAATACTGCAAACAATGTCCAATTATTTTTCAAAATATTTTTTTCTTTATTGTTCCATTTGTAAAGAAGAACATCTGTGGGAAGCTTATGGTATTGGGCGCCAGAGGCTCAACTCAACCAAAGAGCTATCCCTTCTGGTTCGCCATTTAGGGCTTAGACCGGGATAAGTAGTTCCCCTTGGGTAGAAAAAGCTCAAAGGCAAAGATCTGATGGTACTTGATTGGCTATACGGTCCCCAACTTAATATTTGGTCGACGATCTGGTGGTTCCTAAAGTTGACCACCACACAGTCGTCGCCGGTAGCATCCTTTGGCCTATACCCTATCCAGCTCACGCTTCGAGCAAACATATTTTCCCCTTGTTCATTCCCTATCAGTGGCCTATTTTTGTTCAGCCAGAACATAGTTTTATTTTTGAGGTCCTCATAAACCTCTGTGCAGTCTGGCTTCAGCTCCGGAACCCCCGTAAATATGATTACATAGGAGGCCACTTCTGGGGGTAAGTTTATGCCTGGTAAAAGGTTTGAAATTGCTTTGGGGGGGTGGCCCTTCCTGATGACACTGGAGTGCGAATTCTCGAGGCAGATGCTCATGAACTGCGACTTGTGGAATGTGTGTTGATGCAACACAAGTTGCATCACCTGAGCTCGCAGTGTAGTCTTTGGGGGCACAGTTGGTATGGGGCTGTTGGGGGTTTAGGGGCAATAAGGGGCGCGGGACAATGGTAGATTGCACTTCTAAAGGGTTAGTTAATAGTGCAACTGACGGAAGCGTAGTAGTAATCTCAGTGGCTTTGGGAATTGTTGATGGAGGTGCAATGTTGCCCGCCCCCACCCCCTTTGTTTTGACCAGAGTTACCACTTTATCTAGCCGACTTAGAATTAATTTCATTTGTGTATTGATAAGCAACTCAGTCAGTCAGTCAGTATTGATAAGCAACTCAAAATAATTCTGCAAGTCACTAATGATTTGGGATACCCAATTCTGGGGTACTTGTGATAACGGCACGTGTCCCTTGGATACCTCTGTAGCCACATTACTGTTTTTAATTGGGGCAGTAGTAGTTTTTCCCCTCTTCTGCCTAGGTTTCTTGGAACTTGTCTTCCTTTTTCTGACTGCTTGTTAAACATGGGCGGAAAATCCGTTTCGCTCGCGGATTTTGCGGATTTTCGGGAAATTCGCAATCCGCGAGATTCGCGAATCTCCCGCAAAATCCGCAAATCCGCGAGCAGCGGATTTTGCTCGCACTGCTCGCACTGTTCGCGTGAGTTCGCGGCTTCCCAGTACAACTTCGCGCCCCGCGAATAAGTGCTAAATTGCAGAAATACGATCTTAGCAAAACTGAAACTACTTACCAGGTTCAAAAGTTCAGGCTCATCATTAGTAGCCATTTCCTGTAGTGCTTCCTGAGGGGCCCCTCCAGAGTTCAGTTGCCAGTTGCAACTATTATGTGACCCTGCTTTGAACCTCAGAATAGTTACACATATGCCACAAAGGTCCTGAATTACAGCTAAGGGAGACAAGCAGGAGCCAGGCTGGAAGTTAAAATCCATTAATCAGCCCCTAATTCATTATTGTCAGTTGGGGCAGGGCAGGTGTTGTAACTAATTTTGCAACAATGAAAGCACTTAGCAAGTGCAAAAGATCACTAATCAGGGCGCACTAAGGAAGCAGGTGCCAGCTAAAAAAATATTCTGTGACACATTAATCAGCCCCAAATTAATTCAGGTCACTTGAGGCAGGGAAGGTGTGCTTTGCTTTGCCGAAAATAATGTACACTGGACAACCAGAGGGTGTGGTGATGAAACAGAGGGTGGCATGGGTGGGCCAGAGGGTGGCATGAGTAGTCAGAGAGTGGCAGTGGTGACAGAGAGTGGCAGTGATGAAGAAGAGTGTCCCAAACAGGCTGGACACGTAGAAACAACAAGTTCGCAAAACTTGCGACCCGACAGGTAAGTTCGCAAATTGCGAAATTGTAAAAACCCTCGCGAACTGGCAGAAACACGGGCGAACACACAAAAAAAAAAATCCGCAAATTCGTGGGAATTCGCGGATTTTGCGGATTGCGAGTTCGCAAATCCGCAAAATTCGCGAACGCGAGATTCGCAAAATTCGCCCATGCTTACTGCTTGTCCCTTCCCCACCACCATAGGTATCTCTTAGGTATCAGTGATCGCCAACTGGGTGCAGGGGATATCGGTGGAGGGATAGACTGCTAGGACGTTTGGGGGGATTACTGCCATGTCGATGTCAGGTTCTTGGGACAGGGACGTAAGGTCGATTTGCAGGGTTAGTGAAAGTCGCCTCTCAGTGCGCTCGATTTTGGTAGCAACCGTACCGATGGCTTTTCGCAACATTCTGTCAATTGCTGTAGGCTGAGCGGGTTTAGTTGCAGAGCGGGAGTTGGGTGAAATATTGGAGTTCAATTTGGATGACCTTGTTTGTACAGTGCTGGCCATTATGTATAGGTTCTGCAGGTATATTAACTAAGATGCAATCACTTCTAGGAGGCGAAAAGCACCCAAGATAAATAAGGAAAAAGACAAGGCCAACTGTAGGTCCCAACAAAACCACCCCAACAACACAACAATCAAATGTCCTGCTTCAACCCTGCTTAAGACTTAGTCCAGTCATTCATATACGGTGACTCTACCTTTTAGCTAGTTCACAGCTGTGTTCTTATTCGCCATACAGGTTCCAGGTGGACTTAACAGAGAAGGGGCCCAGCCCAGCCTCTGCCGGCCCCTGACGACCACAGACGGCCCACCCTTTGCCTGGGCTTCGCCCGTCATCCGCCCGCGCGCGTCCCGTGGTGCATGGGGTCCCGCTGAAGAAGTAGGTGTCAGCTGACGCGTTTAGCATGTCACCCTCGGAGACCTTCACAGGGCTTGTGGGAGCTGTAGTTTATAATGACGGCCGTTCCCCTCACAGCGAAATTACAGGTTTGGCTGGCCATTCCACTCATGGCGGAATTACCGGCTTGGCTGGCCATTCCACTCATGGATTGTTTGACAGGGGAAGACCGCACCCGCAGGAGCAAGGCTCCTCGAAATAGGAGCGTCCCGCGGTGCGTGGGGCCCCGCTGAAGAAGTAGGTGTCAGCGGGCGTGTTTAGCATGTCACCCTCGGCGACCTTCACAGGGCTTGTGGGAGCTGTAGTTTAAAATGACGGCCTTTCCCCTCACAGCGGAATTACAGGCTTGGCTGGCCGTTCCCCTCACGGCGGAATTACCGGCTTGGCTGGCCGTTCCCCTCACGGCTTGTTTGACAGGGGAAGACCGCTCCCGCAGCAGCAAGGCTCCTCGAATGATGGCAAACTCACATAAAACACATAGATGAATTATTAGGAATAACACCCCAGATTATCATTGTGAGTCACTAATTCAATGCCTTTCAGGTTGTGGTATATTTTAGGAATTTTCTCGAGGCTCAGTACTGCTTTGTTTAAGAGGCAATACAGGGAAATTCATGAGGGCCGTTGCAGGGGTTCTGTGCTCTACATGTGTTTGGTCTATGACTGGGAAAAGTGGTGGCTTCTCTTATTGCTGGAGTGTGTAAAAGGTGAAGAATGATTAATGTGCTTAACTTGGTTGTGGTTGAGCAATAAGGCTTCAACATATTATTTCATCCTGGGCTACAATGCACTTAACAATCAAGGGATTTGTTAACTTGAGATCAGCTTTATTTGCCACTTTATGTGCCACTAGAGGTGTCGAGACTTTGCACAACACCCACTGGTGATATGGAAGGTAGGCATCATCTGCTTGGGACTGCCAAGCCTTAAAAACACTCACAGGTAGCACATGTGAGACGTGAGCGGTGAGTGGTGAGTGGTGCAGGGGCACGAGGGTGCAGAGGCAGGGCAGGACATATCCAGTGTTGGTAAAGCTGAATAGTACCCACCCACACGCAATCACACTCATGCCTACCTTTAATTATGTAGACTCCTAATGCTGTTAACTCGCCTTGAAGTTGCAAACCAGACAAGCATTTCCATCTGCAGACCTAACTTCTCCATGAGGGAAAAACCTGCAGCCTACTGAAAGTAATGACTAAACTGAACCATTGGCTGCCACCCATTTACGGTGTGCCTTCCAATACATATTTTAACTACGAGAAACTGTTGAGCGTGGCACAATGGTGCCCGGCAGGAGGAAGTATCAATGGTCTCAAAAGACCATTAATAGTTTATTCTGCAAAAAGAACCCCCCCCACACCTCAAACACTGCACATTGGGGGTTTGTTTCACAGACCAACCAACGAATACAGAGCAGACTGTCATAAAATGCAGACCGTTCAGCATTACCTTTCTGATGAAAGTGCACCCGCCCTGTTTGAGGAAGTACTCTGTGACATATAAAAGCCAGAAATGCAGGGAACTGGTAACACAGTATGCGAGCTACCAAAGGTGTCCCAGTTGTTCTGCTGCCCTCCTACTGTCTGTAAATGATGACCATTCTCTCAAGAACGCCTAGAGGATGTACAGAATTACAACAAATGGAACAGCAACATGTGCAACCGATTCATGGAAATCCCAAAATGATATGACATGGCCACAGTGGCGGCTCCTCCGCTAAGTCAGAGGAGTGTCGCCTCACTGCTCGCGAAGCAGTGTAAAAAAATAAAATGATAACAACAGAAGTTATTTCTGTTTGGTTCTTTTTAACACAATTTTATTAGGCTTTTGAGATACATAGCAACTTTCATCATCATTTTCATTTCAGAATTACATTTTTACATGTAGATCAGGAGTTGTTTCTGTCACGCTTCGTGATATTGCAGTGTGGAGAACCAGTACCACGTGATATATGAGCTTATGATCTAAGACACAATTTTGAATGTCAGTAATCGGGCTATAACAATCACACTCATAGTGCCATATACCATCAGTTTCATTCCCGCCCACCTACCCTCAGTAGCCCACCCTCAGTAGCCCACCCACAACTCTTCCCTCACTACTATCCCATAACCATAAACGTAGCCACTGTATTCCAATCAGTCCCATTGGGACAGACTCCTGAGGGTCAATTCAGGTAATGTTCTGCTAGTGTGGCCCAGTGTTGGCTGGGGGAGACCAGATGAGTGGGGGGAGTGGAAGAGGGGGATCCAGAACCTTCCTATCCAGCCCGCCTGTCAAGCAAGGACCTTTAGGTGTAGCTAGGTTAACAGTGGGTCCTGGGCTTCTGCTGTATCGTCGTCCATTTCAGTTTAACAGAAGTTATTTCTGTTATTATCAATTCTTATTCCGGCCAGGTTGGGCTGGGGCTGGGCTCCCGTGATGTCCGGGAGGAGGAGTGGTTGCTACACACCCCAAGCAGTCATGCGCGCTGTGCATGTTCCTCACCAGCCTGCATTACAGAGCCTGGTGAGAAACATGCAAAGCCTCCGAGGTCCTGTCTGATCAATCACAATGCTGTGTGATTAGTCAGGGGAGGGAGCCTGTGAACTTCCAGGTTCCGGAGGGATGACATTACGGAGGAGAGGTGGCTGCGGTGAAAATGTAAGTACTTTTTTATTTTATTTTGTAATGCCACCCCTGCGCGACTCCCCATTCCCCCCATTCCACTTTTGTTTACTGCCAGCCGCTACTGCATAGCCTCTCAAGTTCCTAAAAATATGTCATTGCCACATGAATAGTAGCAGGCACTATACACTTAACATAATCGTACATTTAATAGAGCACCCATACTACTCTTTAACAGAATGTCTTCGCACACTGTATACAGCTGTCATAGTACTGTCTAACAATGAATATTTTTACACTATATGGAAGACTTGTGGTTACTGTTTAACATTGTGTACTATTACACTATGCATAGCATTTAATGTGTAAAACTGTAAATAGCACTAATGGTGCAGTTTATCAATAGTACTGGGTGCTCATATACTCTACTGAGCATTTATGATAGTCCTTGACAGTGCGTAATTGTACACTGTAAAGAACCTACACAGCACTATTTAACCATGGGTACTTATACACTGTAAAGATCATGCATGGTAATGTCTGACAGTCTGCACCACGTTTTCTCTCGATACTGTTTTTATATAGATCTGGAGGTGCACTGGGACATGCTAACCAGGCCCCAGTGCCAGTGCTATTCCCCTAAACGGTAACTGTTGAATTGGTAGACCCAATTGGCATGGCAATTATCACTCCTTGTAAGTCCCTAGTATGTGATACCAGTGGTACTCAGGGCAAGGGTGATAATCTGGGTCACCAGGGCTGCAGCACTTTACTGTGCCACCCTGTATGACCTAAGTAAACATTTGACTGCAGGACTGCCATTTCAGCCCTGCGCAAGCATCCTGTCTGCTCAAGAAGAGCTCTGCACACCCCATGTGCTGCAGAGCCACACCACTGCCTTAATATAAGCAAGTCACCATTAAGGTATGTCTTCTCTATCCCAGAAGATAGGGTGCATTATACTAAAGGTGTGGATATACATGTTCACCCATATATATCCCCCCAGTAACCCTGTTAAGCCTGGATTTACTGTGAGTGACCAGTGGTCCATTGAATAAACATGGGCTGGCTACCGAGCAAACTCAGGATAGCCAGCTCAATTATGGTACCACCTATTCAAACAGTTATGGTCCCCCCCCCCTAAAATACAGAGACCTGGTGCCTTGGCAGGCTTCCCTAAGCCATTTGCTAACCAAGACAAAAGTCTGCCCTCCTGCTGGTCGCTCTAGCACATCCACAGGATGGAAGACAAAGGACCTGGGCAGGATGGAGGTCACACCTCTGCCCCTGAGGATGGCTGTGAGCCTAAAAGGTTTCACTATCCTTGACATTTAATTTCTTGTCCCCCATTCATGGAAAAAGCCCTTTCCGCCCTGTCCAGCCAGACAGGTGGGGAAATTAGATAGTCAGGAGGTGTACGCCCATAGAAAGCTAACCACACATCTAGGGTGGGCTAGAAGGTCTGTACAACCAAGAAAGGGTTCTGCCATTTTGGCACCCCCTGAAATAGTGTGTTCTGAGTAGAAGGGTGGCATACTCCCACAGAAAGTCATCACCTCATGGGGCGGATTAGCCGCAGGGACCTGTAGCCCATTGGTCACTGGCCTTCACACACTTAACACCCCCTAACCTAGTATTTAAGGGGCTCCTCTGGCACCAGAACCTTAGTTCTAGCTTGGAATCTGAGAAGAGGCACAGACAAGACACTGCCACTGACAACAGGACTTTGGACTCTGCCGAAGGGCAAAGATAGGACACTTAAGTGCCCTGAAAAGAGCATAGACTGGAAGCGAATGTTCAACATGTGTCCATGGTGAAAGCTCATTGCTCCCAGTAAGAAGGACTCCAGTGAATGCCAGAACCCAAGTAGACTTCCCTGACTGATGGAACCAGTTTCCTGCAACCTGCAGAAGAATTAACATGCTGCATCATAAGCATTGTGACCCGCTAGTCCTGTCAAAAGTGATCCCAAAGAGAAGTGATGGCCTGCAAACCCAGAGTAGTAGCTAAACTCACTCCACGTTTTGAGCCTTTACTTCACTCCTGTCGACCTCAAGGTACCAAAGTGACCGAGGACTACATATGTTGCAGCTAAGTCTTGTGATCGCCAGTCCAGTGTTCGATCTCGTAATCCATATCTCCAGCCCGAGAGCACCTCATAGCAACAGTGACCAACGTCAGCGACAAACCTGTTGCAGCTGTACCCTGAAGGTGGTGTCATTGAGTGTGTGACAAAGCATCTTTAGCGCGACCTGCCCCGGTGATTGGCGGCTGCCAGCTACCTCTGCACGTAGAGCCATCAAGCACGGTAGGAGAATTCCAGCTGTTGAATCCAGGTTCTGGGACCCAAAAGGCCTCTACTGTCCGAAAGTAGAGTGTAACTCCATCACCAAGTATGATTTTGTCAAGTGCGGCATTTTTAACAGTTGCCACTGATCCCGTAAGCACCAAGGATGCACACACTGGGCCACATAATCTCTACCCGAGAGCCATCTGTGTCCCCCTTATCTGATGGTTGCTATTTATGACTTTGATGCTTTTCAAAAAATGTCAAAGTGTTTTATTGGACCCTCAAAATGTACATATCTGTGGTCAAAACCTATGAACTCTGAGACTCTCTCCAGATCTACCTCTGTCTAAACTCTCCTGTGTTTTATTAAACCAAACTGTTCCTGTTTTGCCAAACACCTCTTGTCTTTACATTTATTTACTTAAGGTAAAATCATATTCTAGCAACATTTTGGCGATCCTGACTGCGCAACAAGATCGGTGAGTAGATGCCATAATTGATTAGAAGTTCTGCTGACTCCACATGGTGTAGGTCTGTTCAGAGACAGCCGTCACAGTGTAAGAGACAGCTTCTGATCCTTAGTCCCAGTATGTGACATGTGGCAAACTAGGACAAGGGCTAAGATCACATTTGCTTTTTTCCTAGACAGCATGCTAGAGAAGACAAAGTTAGCTACAGTTCTTTAATTTGAGCCATTGATCATGAAATAACAGGCATACCTCTGGACTTGGTGTGTTATATAGGGTCACTTATTTATTATGCCTGAACTGTTGAGCGATACACAACAGTCACACTCCTGGCCTTGATGTGTTAGATAGGGTCACCACCTGAATCTTGTTTTTCAGTTAAAAGGAGTTATGTTAGGGACTGTTGGTTTCTTAACACAGACTGTCCTTGAAGGAAGTGAATGGCTCTTGGACTGCTGCACATCATGAAGTTGGTGTACAAAACCTCAGAGTGTGACATGGTGTAATTCAGATGTCAGGGGAAAGTTCTGACTTTGGAGAATAAGGCATAGCTTGTGTCTAGCCACAGAGGGCTGATCGTTGTCAGCTGTCCTTTTTGCTCTGCCGAAATCATTGCTATTTTTGCTCACCATGGTGATAATGACAGACTATCTAGCTCCCTTAGCTTAGTGTTGAAAGGAGCACTCCTCTCCTCGGGCTGGAGGCACTGGGGGGGGATTAAGGTGTTTGGGACTAAGTAACAGTTATTTTCTGTCAAATCTTTTCTTTTCTAGTCTTTTTTTAGATTTTGCCATTTTATGCATTATTGATGCCGTGGTGATGCTGAAATTTTGCAAACTGTTCTCCATGTTAAATGTTGTGTCATGTTAGTATGTTAATGGGTTTCAGGTAGTAATGTTTTTTTCACAAATCAGAATTCCATATTTGCCATTTTACTACTAAAAGTCACACTCATAATATTCTGAACTAAGCATTACACTTTGTTGCAGGTTCTTACTATTTCATTGCATTTGCCATTGTCAAATTGTTAAACGTCTGTCAATATATCACACTTTTAGAGCTCGTAACCAGTAGATTGTTTCTGGTGCAATCCAATGTGCACAGTTTTCCCCACAATTAGAGTAGAATATGTAATCATTTAAAATCTCAAGACAATCAAAAGTTTGTAAATTCCACAAAATGTGTTCCCTAATCCATCTTGGAGACTTCACTTGGTCATATGCAAGCTAGGTTCCCCACACATGCCCAGAAATTAGGAAAACATTGCTGCGAGTGGCATGTCAATACCAAAATGTACGCACTCCCCTAGCCTGAGGGAGGAATATTCAACACCAACATCATATAGCACACAAAGACTCACATACAGACCAGGTATAAAGCAGGACTGGGCGGTAAATTCCGTTCCGCTCGTGGAATTTGAGGAATTTGGGTAATTTCGCTTTCCGACAAGAACGCGAAATTGCCCAAAATTCTGCGTTCCGCGACTTCTCGAAATTTTTGGGTTGTTCGCGTTCTTAAATGCGTGTTCGCAAGCTATTTCTCCCCAAGCATGCAAACAGTGATTGTGAACAGTAAAAAAGCATCTCGAACAAGCAATTCCGCGTGCTCGCGGAATTTCTGCATGTTTGCTGAGATTTTTACCGTTTCGCGGAGATTTGCGTAACGCGATTGCGCAAATTTCGCCCACCTCTAGTACAAAGATCAGAAGAGGGCTAAACGAGAAGCACTACTTAAACGATGGGACAACGGCAGGGTGACCCCACCTTACAACTCACACAACCCCAGGGCTAGTGAAATCTGGTAAACTGGATCTGGCACCTCAGGGTCTGATAGCGAGAGTGAAAGTGCAGAGTGGGACCTGCCAATCTGGGAGTGAGAAAGGGGCGAACCAAGAGACCACCCAGGCACTCAAAACATGCACTCACCCCATTGTTAGCCACGGACTTCCCTAAGGAGAGTCCATAATCTAGATGTTAATAGGTGAAACACTGAACCACTTTCTTGTAGCTACAGGGGCTGCAAGGTCATGCCTGAGGAAAGAAGCAGGTCCAATATCAAAGTCTACTGCAAAAAACACATGGAATATAGGGTTCCCTGGCTGAGGTCCCCCTTACAGAAGCACTCGAGTTAGGAATAGGGGAACACAAGGTGCAGAAACAACTGCTCAATTATCCTTCCTCCCCATTCAATATAGGACGAGACCTATTGTCTAAGCTAAAAATGTCCATCCAGTTCACAGAGACTGGGACTGTAGCCCGCTCCTTCCCTGGAAACTCTCCCCTAGTGCACAAGCGAGCAGAATGCTTCCACATTACATGGATTCTAGCCAGGGTGATCGCAGACCATCAACCCCCCTTTAGGGGGACAGTTCTGGGTTATAGGAAGCCTCTTAGAGCTATTCAAGTTAGCTCACCAGTTGGCTTGCCGCTACAGCACTTTTTGCCACGGGTGCCCAACAGGCTAGCATGCAAAGCGCACAAGGATCAGAAGTTGAAGATCCATAACACATGCATGCCCACTGAGTTCCCTGCTGCTAGGTCGAGAGTTGGCCCAAGGTGCATAGGGCAATAGTGGTAGCAACCAGACTGCGCACGCTTCCGGGGTAGCCCAGTTCGGCCTCTGGCAACACCTCAACACTCAGCCCGAGTGGGGGAAGTGGCACAGACAAGGTGGCCCCGGGCCAAGTGACGCATCACCCACATTGGAAGGCCCCCGTCTGCTAGCTGATGCGTGGTTCTGGCAAACGATCCCTGGAAGAAGTCCGGCTCACCCAGCCAGCAAGGCAACACCCCAAGGAGGTATCTAAAACTGCCCTATGGGAAAAGCTCCAGGGCTAAAAACAGGCAGGCTACAAAGATCCCTCCCCATGCTGCGGCCCCCTTTGGGTGACCAAGTTGAAGGTGAGATCGCCCTCCAAAAACCTACAGCGACCGACCACAAGCTTGCACTTGGCTGGAAGAGGACACAGCCATAGAGCCCCTTTGGGATCTGACAGAGTGCCCACGTCAGAAGGCAATAAGGCCGGCAGCCCTTAGGTCCCAGAGACTGTCACTACTGCTAACACAGGACAGACTATTGTCACCTGAAAGCATGCCACAAACAAAAAGGCATAAACCCAGGACAGCCTGCACAGAATACCCATCCACAAAATCAAGCCCAGAACAAAGCCCCATTGAAGCTTCCAACAGCGCCAGGGGCTGGATGGCTAGCTGAGCACGTCGCAAAAGTCACCGTAGCAGGCAGGGAACCAAGCCCAACAAACACCATGGCCACAGCCACGAAAGGGAGGGGTAACTGTCTGGGAAATAATACCTTTATGCAGTCGCCCAATAAGTAAATGCAAACCCCCAAAATGACAACATACATTTCATACCCACTTTAGAAAACTCACTACAACAATAAAGATTAGTGACACAGAATTTGGAAAACTCAAGCCTTCACATGTGTTGACAAAAAATGCAGGGCTGCGGTATGCTCAATCGATCAGGAATCCATTGTAATCCACCATTGTGGGTGCCTGTAGCGGCCCAGGCCATGCTATGCTGCTAGCCCAGGGAAGGGTTGGCTGGCCACACCCTGGGGGGAGGGCAGTCAGAGGAGGAGGCAGGACAGCCACTGACTAGTGCAGAAAAGCATGCACCCAAGTCACTAGAGCATGCCCCAGATCTAAAGGACCCAATTCTTCAACACATTAGGCCTCAAGCAAATGGAGGTCCCAATTTTAGTTCCAAAAAAGGCAATGCTACGATACCGGAAGCCAGGTTTCCTGTGCAATTGGGGTGTTGAGAAGACCATTAACACAAAGACTTTATCCCGTGAACCAGGAAAAACATGGACAATCTGTGCCCACACAAACTGTAACAGTACAAATGTTGTGTACCTAATCACGTGCCCCTGTAACCTTCAATATATAGGGATGACGACCAGAAAAATCAAACAACGGATCTGTGAACATAGGAGCACAATAAGATGTAAGAAATCTATGACAAAGCTCACAGAACACTGCCTTACATCCAACCATACCCCTTACGATTTGCGCTGGACAATCATAGAGCAAATCAGTGCAGGAGAAAGACTACAACAAAGATTGTTTGAAAAAGAACGCCGCTGGATATACAGACTTTCAACGCATAAAAATGGTCTTAATGATAATATTCCATGGAACTCTGTATTCTCTAAATAGGATTCTGTGGTATCCTGTTTGTTTCCCAAGATAGTATTCCCTTTCTGAAACGCCAACTCTGTAGTACAACATACTGGAAGGAGGAATAATCTTAAATCCAGTACCAATAGGCCTGGATGCCGATATGAACCACCAATCGATACTGCAATTGAGTATGGGTCTGTTGCTGATAGTATGAATCAACTTACAATGTAGAATGACTCAGTATGGATGCACGTATAAGTTTGGTAATCAACGTCCCTATCTGAGATTATACACACAAGCCTCATTAACTTTTTATGATATTCGGAGGCATAAACAATCCAAATTGCCAATCGACATCTGACACCCTCCTATCAGTGACTCGCTACCACTAACGTTTCACTGTATCCCCCGTTGTCCCAAATGCAGTATTTTTACTTGCTTTGTTTATCAGAGGGAAGATCACTCGTATAAATAAAAAGGCATCGCGTTATTTTCCATCCTTATGGATCTCCAGCACCTTGTCTGAATTCTATAAAGCGGTGGGATACAAATATACAAAAAAACTGGCATGTCCAGTCGCGCCATGATGCAATGGACGCGAGTAGTGGTTTCCATAGCAACCACGCCCCACGTGATGATGCCCCGCCCCTAAACCCGGAAGTCACTCACTCCCTTTATTACTCCGACGTGAGCGGGCAGTCCAAACCATTGGGGCTTCTATCCGGGTGACCCTTTAGGCTAACTGCCTTTGAGACTTTACCCACAAGTTAGTGCTAATGCGCCGACCATCCTGAACGGATACTTTTCCTCTCCGTCTTGCAAAACCAGCTCCACTGTAGTCAGGTGTCGCAGCACCAAGATGGCACTCGGCTGTCTGGGTGGGACCCCGATGATGAAGCATGTCACCAACTAGGTTGGTGAGTGAGGGGTCTTCTAAGGGCAAATGTTGCCCCTAATTTGGGGTACAATATATGCACCTTATAAAACAGAGGTTGTAACGAACCTCAAAGGGACAATCCTCCATTTGTTGTGTTATACTTAGTTCAGGGGACCAAGAGTTCGTTCCCCAACTACATGGTGAAATACCCTTCCTCTCTTCTTTGTTGATTTATATTTTATTTTTATGTGTTAAGAAGACACCCAGAACCTTGTAATCCATGCACAAATTTGGCACCAAGTCTATAAGGAAATTCACCCAGGCAATCAGCTGTTTCAGTTCATTACTCACAGCACAAGTCCCAGCCACGTACCTAACTGCGATCGCAAGCAGGACATTCTTCCTCCTCTCCCTGAATGCTTCCAACACATCTAAAGCCTGTTCATTGAATCATGCCCATCTAAACACATTCAGAGTATCATTTCACTGGGTAGGATGCCCCTGATTCCCACCAAAGGGTGCAAACCCAGGGCATCCTGGATCGATGGGAGAGAGGGGCGACAGGAGGGACCCAGGTTCCTCAACATGCGTAGGGCAAAGGTGTCCTCAAAACTCCTAGGAAACGCATCACATGACCCCAGTCTGTAGTAGAAAATTCAATGAGTCTGTTAAACACCACCCAAATGGGGCTGAGCATGAAGAGTCTCAGCGGCATGCCTGACATTATTCAGAAAACACAACAAAGAAGCCCAATACAAGTCATTTCTCTGCAGGGCCCTATGGGGTTTCACAAATTACCCTCCGACCACCTCTGGTATTTCTCAGGTAAACACCCACTGGATCCCACTGTCTAAAAACAGCCCAAAATTCTCAAACCTTCCAGAAAGAAGGTGCAACAAAATAAGCCAACCACAGTTTAGAGGGAACCTCATTGCATGCAGAGGCTGAAGAGAAATGCTCATCTGTCAACAGTATCAAAACAGCACGCAGCGGATGCAGGTCAAAAGAATGCCCACAGACAAATTAAAATAACCCACCTTTTTGCGGAGCAGCCCACAGAGGAAAATACGGTCCTCACCGTAGCAAGCAGAGGTGTGGGGGTGTGGGGGGTGGGGGGGGCTTTGGGAACAAAAATCATACAGATAACTGAAACAAACTTAAAACTCAATATCCCCTACTATTTTTTAGCACCATGCTAGGTAGTGTCACACCCCAGTGAAGCTATATAATATGACCTTTAAAGGAAACCAGGAATTGTTCTGGAAACTTTCTAGGTGCATTTTCCAAGCTAACACACAACCCACAGCTCTTATCCTATAGGTCGGTGGTATTACCACATGTGTACCTTCATTGCACCAGCTGCCCCCTCTTCAGCCGAGGCCGCTAAAGGAAATTTCAATCACAGCTTCCAAAAGGAATTCTACAAGCCAAATGCTCAAGAGCACAGACTATCAATTGACTTTATACCTAGTTTTTGATAACAAGTTTATTTTGCTCTTCACTGAGAAAACACAAGGCACTTCTAGGCTCCAAGACGACAGACATCTCTACTGAAGACAATCCTACAGATGACTAATGTTTTTTAAAATGTGTAACCCTGTATTTTTGTACATACTTTGTTTAGCCGGGGGGCTCACACACCAGTTAATTCCTGAAATGTGCTTTATCCATGAAACCCGCTTTGACATTTTTGCAAGGCATGCCCAGAGAATGAATCCAATGCTAGCATCTCACCTGCACTACACAGCATGCTCCAAAGCAACACATGGTACCAACACCTGACTATGGTGGGGACACAAACCATGAACAGGTCATGCTTCATATGCTCACTGACACCCCATGCCATAGGTGCAGACAGACTTTACTTATCCTAAGAGATAGCCCCAGAGAAAGCCAAATGTCTCATCCACCTGTTTATCTGTAGGTTTAGGGCAAAAAAACAACCCAGTGGAGTAGAATCACAAAAGGTAGTAGTGGAGATCAACCAATATGAGGCCAATCCCACTGTACTGTATCTTTTTAATGAACCTAGCGACATTCAAACAGAGGTAGACAGGATGCGCAAATGGGACATTGTTGGGGAGGACACTGGCCCTAGGACTTCATAGAAAAGAGGTTCTTATAAGTAGCAAAACCATCACTCCAGTGTGTAAATAAGTCCTCCACTGCTTCTGTCTGCGTTCCCCAGTTGGCCATTAACGTATTTGTCGGCATCTTTTTGGGTCCCAAGTATGGAATTCCAATGCAGGGCCATCCACCTCGACAACACTAGGGGAAATGAGCTCTATGGGAGGGGGTTGTACTCCAGCACAAACTCCCCATGTCGAGAAATCTGGGATACTCCGGTAAATAGGCACACATGGTTGGAAGGGAAGTGGGACCCCTAATTGTATGCAAAACGTATGAGGTATTCTTTGTGTTTTAGAGGCAAAGGGACGATACCGCCAGGGACCAATGTCAATTGTGAAGCAGTTTTGCACATACCTGACCTGCAATGGGGAACCTCCACGCTAATGGTTTTTACTAGCACTGTGGTGACCTTGCCTATGTCCTACTCATTCCCGAATGGCGAGGCCTCTTCATCCTCGTAACCATACCCAATCTGACCCTGGTCATCCCTGGATAAGATCCGTCTGAGTTGCATTAGGTTTGAAGAAGAAGAACTGCTGATTATTTTGGTTGGGCTCAGTACAAGGATCTTCTGGAAGAATTCAGACTGTTCACAGAGACTCAGATCAATTCAGGAGGGTCCATACCCCTCTTAAACATTCAGACAAAAGCAAATGTCTGGTGGAAGCTGCTGAAGATGATAAATGACACTGAGCTCAGCCCTGATGCTATCATGTAAGAACTGAGAGGCGTATGCTTCATGGTGATGCAACATCAGTATGCTTTAAGCTTGATGACGTAATGGAGGGAGCAGTGTGCTCCAAGATCGGTGCTTCCTGTTGTACTTTTATCCAGGGGCGATGACATGGACCATGGGACACTGGCTCTTGCCATTCAAGCACTGCATTGTCTACAAACTGGGATGAAGAAGGAGGAGAGTGCCCCTGAGCAGGACAAGTTTCATTGTCTTTTCGCTTGGCTCCCCTTATGGGTTACCAAGCTGCGCACATCGCTGCTTCCTGTTGTCGTATTTGTACTATTACTGTTTGGTTTCCTACAGGTGGGGCTTGCCTGCTGTAAAAACATAGTCCACAAACTATGTAGCATGCAAATAGATAGGGAAGGAATAGCAGACACCACAGCAACACACAACATTTCAAATAACCCACCTGTCATGACGTACGAAAAAGATGATGCTGTTGAAACTTCAACTAGAGGGGAAATGTTGAGCTTGATAAATACAATAGCAATTTACACCCTGTTCTATGTATGCATAGCAGTGGCAGCACCAATAAATGCAATATCGATGTACACTGTAATCTATGCATGCACATTGATGTAAATACCAGTAAATGCAATGGCAATGTATGCTGCAAATTATGCACACACAGTGATGTCAAAACCAGTAAATCTAACGGCGATGTACACCATAGCTTATGCCTGCATAATGACGTCAATATCAGTAAATGCAATGTTGTTGCACTATGTAAAAGCTGTACTTATAATTATGAGAATATCGGTAAAAATTATATCAAAGGCCACCATATCACACATTCTCGCAGTCATGAGCTCGTATCATTGCTGTTGGACTTATCCAAGATGACCTCTACATCAACCACAAGTCACAGAAACGTGGTCAGACAAGCCTGACCCAAACCCAAGCCGACTGATTGATAGGTCACACGTGGGGTTACACTTAGCTTAAAGACAAATGCCAACCCAGGGAAAACCCTGATTGATCCCACAGATAGGTAGTCATACTGCATGTCAAAGAATTTTATTGTATTCACGGAATGTACATATGTGCAGCCAACACTTCTGTACTCTGAGACTGTCTTCAGGTGCTTCTCTGTCGATACTCTGCCAGCCACTGCATTTAATTAAACCAATTTGTTCCTGTTTTGCCAAACACCTCTTGTCTTTTCATTTATTTTAGGTAAAATAATATTCGAGTAACACTCTTACTTGTACAATGGCTAGAGCATTCATACCACTCTGTAACAACTTGCTGTTATATGGGTTACATTCATGTTCCTGTTTAACAATGTGTACACATACACTGTACAGAGCATCCATTGCGTTGTTTAATCCAGACTAATAATCTTGACATCCTGGTCCTTACTGAAACATGGCTCAATATCTCTTCTAACCACGCTCTAGACCTTCTTCTTCCTCCCAACTACTCCATTCTGCATAGCGACCAGGAAGACAGACCCAGTGGAGGTCTTGCAATCATTCACCGAAATTCCCTGAGCTGCCAAACCCTTCCAATGACTCATTTTCAATCTTTCGAATGCATCACGGGGGAACTGTCCGCATCCACTTCCTCCAACATCAGACTGTATGTGATTTACTACCCTTCTGGTCACAACACCTTCTTCAAAAAATGCATGGAGTTCTTCACTTCACAACTCACCAGCTCTGACAACAATAGCCTCCTTGGCAACTTCAAAATCCACTGGAGAGGCGTGGGCAACAACTATACGGACACTACTTTTATCTCCTTCCTCAATGCTATTGTTCTCCAACAACACTGCCTTAAACCCACACATCATGAATGCGTCATTTTGGATTTGATAATCTCCAATTTCCCCAACCTAAAGATATATGACCTATCCAAATCGACTGGTCTGATCACATGTAGATTCCATTCTACATAACTGGCTCGCATACCAGTACATAGGGCAACCCAGGAAAGGGAAAATATGGTTCAGGAACACATTCAACATTGACACAGAAGCCTTGGCCATCATGACCATTTACACCCTAATTTCGATTACACCTCAACTGCACATTAAAGAGGCCACCGACAAGTACAAATCCTGCATGGAATCCCTTATCGAAGAATGTGCCCCCTCAAATTCAAATTATCCAGACCAAAACCCTCCAGGCCCTGGTTCTCTAAAGAGCTTTATGAAGAAAAACATTACAAAGAACGAATCCTCAGAGCCAAATCCTTCCATATCAGAGTCCTCATGAATTTGGCAAAGACAAGACCAACAGGCCTGTTCGAGGTCATTGCAAAGGCTACTAACCCCTTCACCACTTCAACTCCTAATTGCTCGTTGCAAAAACTTCTTGGATATCTTTGAAAAGAAAAGTTAGAGGTATCTATATCTCACTGCCCATCAATGACTCCCTTGACACGGTTGAGAGTCTACCATGCAAAGCACTATGGTCTTGGTCTTCCTTCTCCCCAATATCTGAACAGGACCTACAGTGAACAATCTCCAAAGTAAAACCCTCAAACCACCGTCAGGATGCCATGCCAGGTTTTATCAGCAAATCTCTTGCCACACACCTTCTCCCCACATGAACCACCATGGTGAACTCCTCTCTAAAACAGAGCCTCTTCCCAGAAAGACTAAATATGGGGCAAACCACCACTCTCTTGAAAAAACAATCTCTCGATCCTGAGAACCTGAACAACTACTACCCAGTCTCCACACTCCCATTTCTAGTCAAAGTCATAGAATGGTGCGTAACAACCCTACTAGCCTTACACATTCGAGCATACAACCTCCTAGCCACTCTCCATTTAGGATTACCACAGGGTCAGAACACACAAACGACTATCCTCCAAATAGTTGATGACTCCTTCAGAATCCTCTACTCCGGCAACTCCTGCCTCCTGGTCCTCCTGGATTTATCTGCTGCAATCAACACTGTCAATCATATGGACCTCCTTTGTTCTCTTGACCTTCGCATGGGATGTTGATGCACTGTCCTCAAATGGTTTACCTCATACCTATCCAACCATTCCCAAATTGTGAAAATGGGCACCTCACTCTTGAGACCAGTCAGTGTTCACCAAGGGATCCGCTCCTCAACCCTCTTTAGCCTCTACCTAGAGCCTCTTTGTGTTAAATTTCAGAAATTCTACAATTCTCTTCCACCTCTACATTGATGACACCCAAATATACTTGAAAATCTCTTCCCTGGAATACTCGCTTAAAGATTCAAAACTTGATGTCCATTCACCATTTAAGACTCAACCCAACTGAAACAGAATTTCTCTGGATCAAACTTCCGAAAGCAAAAACGGAAGTACAAGAATGGATTGCTAACCTTCCCACCCTGGGGGGCTGCCCCGCCACTGTCTAGAGTGCCAGATCACTCAGCATCATCCTTGACAATCATCTCAATCATCACAGACACATCGCAGGCATGGCCAACAGCTCACAACATCAACTTAGGCAGCTTTGGGGCATCAAACAATTGATTTGGGAACAAGAACTCAAATTAGTGGTGCAGTCACTAGTGCTCTCTAGACTAGATTATGGAATTGTCCTCCTCTAAGGCATTTCCAAAGCTCACTGAGGCCCTCTGAGAGCAACATTACATGCTGCAGAATGCTTCATTCTAGGTCTCAAGAAATTTGACCATATTTCCCCAGCTCTGCTAGCCCTCCACTGGCTCCCCATTTAAGCGCAGTCCCAATTCAAAATCGCTTGTATGACTGACACAGCACTGCACTCCTCCTCACCCTCCTATTTAAATTCAACGGAAAATCTCGGGAGCAAATAGGGGTTCCTGAAAAAGCCCAGTCTTTGCTACTGGAACCCCCTAAGTTCAGCTGGAAGTGCCATTAGAATCTGGAACACACTACCTCCCTCTAGTTAACTTAAGTTAAGTTCGTTATTTGCTCTTGTGTATCGCGGGTACACTGACAGGTCTCTTAGCGCTTTGGAAGAGGAGAAACACAGTCAAAGGTGGGAATGTCTCCAGGTACTGAAAGGACTTTAAGCCGTATCTAATACTTCCCTAAAAAGGATAATTTTGAGTTGTTTCCGGAAGGGGAGAAGTCTGGATCTTTACAGAGATTAACGGGCAACTGATTCCAAAGTTGTGGCAGAACGACCAAAAATGCTCGACCTCCTTTGGATGTGGTGTTAAATCGTGGGCAGGTTAGCCGGCCGGCTTCCGCTGAGTGCAGCACGCGCCCTGGCACATATTTGAATAGACATACTTTTATGTACCCTGGGGCGTGTCCTTGTAGAGTTTTGTGGGTAATGCACAACCCCTTAAACTTTGCACTTTGCTTAATAGGCAGCCAGTGCAACTTGCACAGCAAAGAAGTGGTGTGAGTTCTTCTGAGCAGCCTAAAGATTAGCCTGGCTGCATCATTCAACACTACCTGCAGCTTGTTAGTAAGTTTCTGGGGTAGCCCGACATAAAGCTCGTTGCTGTAGTCAAGTCGTGAAACAATAGTTGCTGATACTATCATTTTCATTGACGAGACCGAAAAAAGAGGAACCAGTTTCCTCAGCTGTCTTAGAAGACCTACACATGTTCGGACCACAGAATTGACTTGATTGGCAATAGAGAGCTCAGAGTCGATCTTAGTGCCCAAGCTTTTCACAACAGGTGCTGGGTTAGGGGTGGCCCCCAACTCTTGGGACCAGAACTGATCGGCCCAGGGGTTGTTTTTAGTTGAGATTGCTAGGACTTCAGTTTTGTCTGGATTGATTTTTAGGGAGTTAGCAGTCATCCAGTAAACTGTGAACCTGAGTATGCTCAGGACCCACTGTTGGGCATGGGTCGAATTATCGATCCTTAGGATGAGTTGGGTGTCATCCACGTAGTTGAATACTAGGCAGTCCATTTTCGCTAGCGCAGCCACCAGAGGCTGTAGGTATATCTTAAAGAGGAGAGGGAACAGTGCGGAGCCCTGAGGGACCCCACATGAGCTGTTGCCCTTTTCCGATACCTGCTCGCCCAGTTGGTTCCTCTGTGCTCGTCCTGATAAAAAGGATTTTAACCATTTGTCGGCCTGCCCCCGAATGCCCAAGTCTACCAGCCGGGTCAATAGTTTTGTGTGGCAGACCATATCGAACGCCGCTGACAGGTCTACTAAAATCAGGGAGCTCAATTCTTTGTTGTCGGCCTTAATCCTAAGTTCGTCCAGAACTGATAACATAACCAGCTCCGTACTACGGGGGGCTCTTAAATCTGCCTGGTGAGATTGGAGTAGCTCATGTTCCTCCAGGAATGCTGAGATGGTGTTCAAGACATGTTGCTCCACAACCTTTGTCAGGAAAGGGAGCTGGGAAATAGGCCTATAATTTTTTTGTTCGGTCCTGTCTGCCCCTGTTTTTTTTTAATAGAGGAGTAACTCTATCCTCCTTCAGGTTTGCGGGGACCTGGCCAGTTGCCAAGGAATAATTCAGGAGGGTGATAATCTGATTTTCCAGGGCAGGGAGTGCCATCCTGAAGGTCCGTGGTAGGCATGGGTCGGCAGGAGAGTTTGATTTGGTGCCATTTGCCAGGAGTATTAGAGACCTTGAGTCTAGTTGAGGGAGGCTAGTGAGATGATGACCAGTGAGGGGTAGGGGTGTGGACAGCTCCAGGGAACTCATGGTGATGGGAGTATTTTCAATCTCTAGGAGGATGTCTGTTACTTTCTGGAGGAAAAAGGACTGTAGAACGTTACAATCAGAGGGTGCTGCTGCGAGGTTTGCATCAGACTTTTTGCTGAGTTCTTTTAAGATCTTAAAAGTCTCCTTTTGTTTATTTGGCACGTTGGTGATTCGCGATTCATAGTACTCCGCTTTCCTAGATATGATGGATTTTTTATAAAGTGTGAGTAGAGCTATATAGGTTGTTAGTTCAGCGGGGTCGTAAGCTTTCTGCCACGTCTCTCGTCTTAGCGGAGGCTTTGTTTCCTTTCCCTCAGTGACTCGTTAAACCAGGGGGCCCCCTTGCCTTTACGTCTAATTCTTTCTCTACGTTCTGGAGCTACCCGATGAATAGCGGATTGTAGGGTGTTAGTGAGTTTTGCTTTCTAAGTCAATGTTACCTTCCTCAAATTCGGGTAAGGGTAGCCTCTGTACTATGTTATCTGCCTGAATTTTGTTCCAGCTCCGCACTTTCCTCCACTCGAGAGGAGTTTGTGAAAGTGGGCTATCTATTGGAACCCAGAACAAGATGGTCCGACCAGGCACAGGGCCGAATATCCGTTAGCCTGTCGCGAGGGTTAGAGGACCAGACCAGGTCTAAAGTGTGCCCTTTAATGTGGGTTGGGCGATCCACCAGTTGATGGAGCCCCATGGAAAACATTGCCATGTTGAGCTGTTTGGCATGCAGCTCTCGTGGAGTTTTTTTCCAATAGTGGTTAAAATCTCCGACCACCACGAGTCGCTGGTACTGTGTGCTGAGGTCAGACATGGCCTCTGAGAAGTAGTTGTTGAACTCTGGGGTTGCCTCCGGGGGGCGGTAGACTATCAGGAGAATGAGGTAGTAGGATTTAAAGGAGATTTTAACTCCTAGCATATCTGTGTTATCCTCTCTGCTATTATCTTGGTGGCCATGATCCTGTTGTTGAAAAGGATCGCCACTCCCCCTCCTCTTCTGGTATCTTGCCTATTGTGCCAGAGGGCGTCAAAGTCACCTGGGAGGGCAGCGATGATATCAGGGACAGATGTGTCACCTAACCAAGTTTCAGTGAGTGCCAGTATATCAATATCCCCCTCTTGGAGAAGCACAAAGATCTCCAAATGATGTTTCTGTAGAGATCTCGTATTTAAGACTGCTACTTTGAAACCAGGAGGGTACCTCGGCCTGATGCTGTTGTGAGGTGCTGGCCTCAGGCTTGTAGGGCTAACTGTCCCGTTGTGCCTCAGGATGTTTTCGGTTCTCAGTTAGGCTATGGTATTGTTATCAAGTGCATGGTTACCTGTGGCTAGGGATTGCAGTTCTAATGCGGAATATCTCATTATTGGACCAGGGGTTCTGGCCCCTGGACCCGGCTGGGCGCGGACCGGGCAGACGGGCTTGCATTAGGCGTTCCTTTTGCGTGCCAGCGGCGCGCCCTCTGCGCGTTCGCTCCAGCGTCGCAGTTAAGGCTAACTCCTTCCGCCAAGCAATCAATCAGCTCTGCTGTGTAGCAGCTGTACTCCCCCCAAGCACTAGGCTGAGTTTAGGAAAGCGGAAGTGCTCTAAAATGGGTTTGCGGTGAGAAAGATTTTGGCCGTAGGTGAGACCAACAAAATTCTCCCCACGCTTTCCACGGGTGCAATTAGTATTTAAAAATGACTGGATGTCACATAAAAACTATTATCTCCGTTAAAAAACCAAGTTAACAATATTCAATATACTCCGTAATAAACTTCAAAAAACGACATCATGCTCCTCCTTTTTGACAGACATCTTGGTAAATTCACCCTTGAGCAAACTTAAGTATTCTCTCTGATTGCGATCTGACCTGCTCTCGCTATATGAACCCACCAACTAAATCGATGTATTAACCAGAGGCGCAACTAGAGCCAATTTCTTTTTTTGGGGGGGGGGCTAAGAAATAATTTCGGGGGGGCTGAATCTTTAAGCAACATGCAGAGTGAAGCTGCAGGGGCTCTTAGAAGGGGTAAAACAACAGCAAGGCCTCATAAACATGCAAGTGGTCTTTTAAAGACCTGAGAAGTGCTCGGGTGCGGCTGTGTGTGTGCCCGGGAAGCGTCTCATCCTGGGCTGACACACACGACGGGGGGGGGGGGGGGGGGGTGACTGAAGCCCTTTGAGTCCAATGGGTGTTGCGCGCCTGGTATTAACTGTGTATTTCCTCTGCCCAATTGCTGTAACTGTTCTTGTGATTACTCCTGCACACACCCACCCAAGTAACCGTCTGAGTTGAATTTACTATTAATGTAATCGGCTGTAGCCCTTATCTCCTCCTTGTTGTAAAGTGCTTTTAATGCCTCTGGGCCATGTCAGCGCTATTTAAAACTGCAAAAATTAATAAATAATTGATTTTAGGGCCATTTGGGGAGTGCACTCATTTAAAGACTGGTCCATCAATTTAATAGGTCAAAGGATGATCTACCTCTGGTAGCCCTTCTTCCTGCCTCCACCAAATAAAAAATTACCTACCATTCAAGTGGAGAATCTTCATCAAAACAGCACCCCCTGATATATGACATTGTGTTTATCTGACAGAAACAAACCCACAAACCGGAGGTTTCTAGAACACAGAATAGCAATCAATAGTAACCTAATGGGAGCTGTTTCCTAGCATGTGGGTGTTGGGTAAGCAGTGATCGTTTTTCATGCCTCGCATGGCAGAACCCAGGCAAGAATTAATCAGTATCGAAAGACCTACATTAAGAAAGGTAGGCCTTCTGATGTTCTAAAGTCAGCTCCTCTGTGGAGGATAGGCTGCTGCCTAAGGGTTTCCCCTGACAGAAATTCAGCATTTTCCTGACGCTAAATAAAGTGGCGAACTAAAGAAAAAGACATATGATTGATGGTGGATGTCCTTTTCTACCACAATGTAAATGAGGCGCTTTGTCATTTTTTCCACTATTTTTATATTTTCCTATAGCAATGCGTCCTACATAGGCTCATATTTTACTTTGACTTTAATTGGAATGCTTACACCTATTTTGCCCCATGTCCTCTTTTTCGTGTTTCTTGCTTTTTGGCAAGAAGCTAAACCGTATCTCATTTTATATAAACTTCATCTAGACCTTAAGGTAACTGTTCTCTAGCAATTAATATATTACCACACTTCTCCAAGGGGTACGCTTTGAACTGAGTAGTCGTACACAAGATTATTAATTGATCAGGCATCATGCGCCTTACTGTTAAGCTTTAGTTTTAAGACAACCTCCTTGGTGGAAATTTGATACTGCATAGTTCTATGACAGGCAAGAAGTAAAAATATTAGAGATTTCCAGAGCTAAAAAAAAAACCAAAAAAAAATTGATGCAGGCACAGTCGTTTTTACAGCTGTACACACATTTTGGAACTCCTTTTCAGTAAGTTTCATTTGACTGACCTTCACATTGTTTCTTTTAGGTCAAGCCCGGTCAGCGCATGCGTTGCTCTGTGAAGCATGCAGTATTCAGGAAGGGACTTGAAGCTCCACCCACTCTCTACCCATATTTTTCATTTGCTTGTCATTGTTCACTGTAAACTGTGGCTGTTCTTTGGTCAATAGACTTAGTAGTCCCTCCATAGTACCGCCTTGTCTCATTGTGCAACCTCCCATGGCGATACCCACTGTGCTGTGTATTTTTACTCAGTAGGCTTTAATTACAGCTTACAAGCACTATTTTGTCAAATGGCTTTGTCCTGCCTGCTGTCGCAGGCAAGACACGCTCTCTCCTAACGCTTTTTTATTATTTTTATAGCACGGGCGCAAAACACATTTTTAATGCAGTATTTCTCGCATTTGCAAGAGTTTAAGCTATTGGCATTGTAAATGACAATGCCTGTTATTTATCTGTTTTAAAAACGACACATAAATAAAAGACATTATCATTTACAATGCTAATAGCTCAAACTCTTGTAAATGTGAGACGTATTGTATCGCAAATGCTTGTTTCAGATGCTGTTGATTCTCTCCTTGGGTATCTTTTGGTGCACTTATGGGTGTCCTGTGATAAGCCTGGTGATATGCCCTAGTATGCTAGTTTTTATACAGTAATTTACATAATTTGCTGTAGACACCGAAATGTTACAATTAATGATGCTGGGATAAATTTAATTTCGGCCACCCTACCTAACATGCATTTAATTTTTCCAAGTGAGGGGTGGAACTCAATATGCTGGGTCATAGGGACCAGGCTGACCTTATTTATCTTTCTAAAATTTTTAGAGGGTGAGCTGGATTTTTTCAATTTTTTTTAATCCGGGTAGTACTGGCTGACAAGAATATCTTAACATTTTCGTGTACTACCACCGGACTCATTATTTACCTTTCGACGAGTATTAGAGGCTTGGCTAACAACCATTACATTGAGCTGAACAGTGCTTAGTTTATCTCCTCCCATTATCCTCTTCCCCTAAACCTCTTCAGTACCGAGTTCTTCAGTGCTCAGCTCTGAGCTGCACCATTTTGAATTTATATTTCACACCTCTGGCTCAGCTGATTGAATCCTGGGGTATGCAGGTGGTGTTTTATACAGATAACACCCAACTCCTTTGGTCTTTTCAAGACCATATGGATAATGCCCTTGCTTCTTTCAAACAGGGTCTTAATGGAGAAATTAATTTTACCAAATTAAATTCAGATAAAACAGAAATCCTTTTCTTTGGACTGAGGTGTCCACCTACCCCAAGCACTTGGGGGTTGGAGAGACTCAATCCTCACCCTGTTCCCCCTTCCTCGGCCAGAAATTTGGGAATAATATTTGCTCTGAACCTCCCATTTTCAGCACTAATCCAACAACTATCGCAGTCTGTTTTGCTAATCTTAAATCCATGAAGAAGATGCTGCATTTGGTACTGGAGGACACACGAAAAAAAATTCTGTTCGCACAATGGTAACATCTAGATTAGACTATGCAGATGGTCTTTACTTGGGCCTTCCTGCTTTTCTAATCCAAAGTCTTCCATTAGTCAAAATGCGGGAGCAAGACTGATTTATCTGAAGCACTTACACTGGCTGTCAGTAGCCAATTGTATTTCATTAAAAACACTTACTTTTGCTTTCAGGGCAAACACAGGTGATGGCCCTCACTATCTGAGGAAAAGACTACATTCTTATATGCAATGTAGATCTCTCACATTGAACAACTTTAGACTTCTGCAGGTCCCACAGACATCTAACACCAGACTTGGGGGAAGATCTTTTGCATTTCTGATGTCCAAACTGTGGAATGCACTGCCTGTTAGCCTCCTCATGGCTTTTTTAGAGCCTATTCTTTTGAAAAATAGCTTTAGGAAGTCTCTCTTGCAGTTAGCACTGGGACGCCTCTTATGAAGCAGCTTTGCCCTGTATCAATGCTTTTTGATTGATTGATTTGATAATGAGTGATGGTGCCCAAAGCTGTGCTCCTCAGCCAACAGCCAATGCAGCTAAATACAGGCATGCCAAATACTAAGGATGTGTACTCTTCAATTCACCTCATGCCTCTTTTATCCACTGCCAGACACTCCCTGCTCTTTATCTCACTCTTGCTGGTCCCTTCTTTCAACCTTTCTGATGGTTCCTCCATCGTTCTATTCATCAGTCTTTCCGCTTTCTTTATTTTTCCCTCTCTTGGTCTCTGTGAACATCTGATGCAGAAAAGTAAGTGCTGCACCCCTCCTCTACCCCTTACCCCCCCAAAAAAGTGCCAGTGGCCCCTGGTCTCTCTGAAGTCTGATAAAGAAAAATAAGTGCTGGTGCCCCCTTAAAAGTGCAGGTGGTCCCACTAGCAATCACCGGCTCAAATTAAGCACTGGACCTGGATTCTGGTGGCAAGGCTGAACTCTTAATTCAATTATGCATAAACCAGCCCCTCAACTGGCCATTTTTACCTTTACATCGTCACTATTTGTTGAGCAACAATCTTTGTCTGCAGCCACATATAATGGGAAGGCTAATCCTGTGTAACAGTAGCCAGGGGCTAGAGACTAAGCAGATACTCTTTACTTTTATAACTGTGCTTGAGGTCATACTGGGCCTCTTTATCTTTATAAGTGTGTCAGTAGGCAAGCTTGTAATTTTTAGGTCTTGCTAGAGCCAGCGCATGCGCTGGTCTGGCGAAAAAATTTAGTGAGTGGGTTTCAAAAGTGCCACCAGAGGCTTTTGCTGGCCACAAGCTTGCGGTTACGCACGCGAGCGCGCGTGCAGCCATCAGCTTTCAACGCCTGATCGCGATCAGTTTCACCTTTGCGTGCACACAACTCCCACTTCTGCCCCTCCTTCACCACCGATCGACTCTCGTGGCCGCTCACTCGCGCACGGCCAATGCTTGTTTTTTCAAGCTTGTATCTTTGTTCTTTATGCAGTTTCCTCTTGTGGTTGCACAGCGGTGCCTCCAGAGCCAGTTTCGTTTTTTGTCCAACTCAGCTCGTGCTAAATTCTTTGCCTCTGGGATTCCCACTGTTTCACTGTCTCGCACAAATGAAAGCACATAATCTAGGCGCATAGGGCCTAGAGTGCCTCCGCTTCGGAGATCTTGGTTTACCACATGACGTCAAGCAGTTTCTTAAAAACTTTACATTTAAGCTAATTTTAAGGTACAGTATTAAAGATGCCCACAAACCAGAGCTGTGGTGTTACATAACAAGTCATAACTAAAGATGTTCAACTTTGGAGCAATCCTGCAAAAGGTGGGACACGAATGGCCGTGCATGTAAAGGTGGTCTTCAAAAAATACTGGACTTTTGCACACACTTCCTCCTACTTCAACAAACACCCCTGCCCCTCTCCCAGGAGATAGCTAATCAGTTGTCTCCCCCTACCCTGGACCACTTCCGATGAAACACCAGTTCAGCAGTTTCATGTTACAGCAGTTCTGTGCAGACAACGGCCATCCTCACTTCAGCAAGCACGTACTGTGGCTCTTAACTAATCTCCGAGGGTCAGGTCCCAGGGAAACACATATCACACTCTCTAGCCCTGTGCACACTGGATGCTTTCTGAACAGGACCCTGCGATGCTGCAGTATAGCTGCCCTTCTAATCGCGCACCTGGGTGTTTCCAACTATGTCCATCTCACGCAGGGAATGCACCAGAGGCAGCATCCATCTGTGTCAGCCCCCAGCACTCCAGAGCAGGTCCTGGAAGCACCGTACCAGATGGACCGCAGACTTGAAACATGATGGAGCAAATGTAATAAAATGTTTTTTACTAAGCTGCCTGCAAGATCCTATTGACTCTGTAACTCTGGGCATAACAGCTTATATCATGGAGCCTTTCATGCGGTTTAAAATCAAAATAGAAGGGTGGTCTACAAATCAAACATATTACCCTGCAGTCTTGCTTTTTGCAAACAAGCCTTTTTGCTTAGTTAGGTTATGCGTTACCCTAATACATCTTTGTGTGCCAGGCTGTCTTATTTCTGAAGTACAGACGGTTCAAAATGTGTTCTCCTTGCACGTCAAAGAATGCACGACATCGCATTGTGCTCATTGTGGCAGTCTACCAAAGATTATTTTCTGGAGAAAGTACTCAAAAGTCTTTTGAGAGCAGTCTGAGCACCCATTCTTTAAGAAAAAGGCATGGCTCCACGTGGTTAATTCAGTGGGCAAAGTTACACAATACAGGTTTATTCATTCATATTACTCTTTCAAAGAATGTACACCTCCACGCTATTCAGTTTGTCGTTACACAATAAAAGTTAATTAATTCATCCATTCATTCATATTTTCACTCTTTCATAGAGCGCATGCCTGTAGGTGAGTCGGTTTGCACAGTTACACAATACAACATTCATTAATTCCACTCTTTCAAAGAACGTATGTCTCTGGGGGTGATGCAGTTTGCAAAGTTAAGTGATACAGGTTTATTCATTCATGAGTTTCACTATTCCATTAATTTGCGCCTGCTCTTGTACATAGGTTCCGTAAATTGACTTTTTATCAGGTCAGCTTTGGATTTGACAGCCAGCACGGGGAAATCTAGCAAGAAATGAGCGGCAAGGACACTGCACACATGTGGCACTCTCAAATAAAACAGCAAAATAAACAAACATTGTAAGGTAACGGAGGGGTGCGAAGGTGAGAATTAAACAAGAAATGCCAACTAACAATAAGCAATAGTTAAACCTTTTACCATTTCTCGTTTCATATCGACTTTAAAAAAAGAAAAATAGCATGTATGATTATTCGAAGATGTTAACTGTGTGGTCATGGCAGTGGAGGATAATGTACTGGGTGGCTAAACACTTATAAGGTCCTAAGGCGAGACCTATTGGCTATGCCATTGCTTGTTTTCTTTATAAGGGTGCCAGTGAGTAAGATGAACTTCTTTTCCTCATAAAGGTACTAATGGGAGAGCTGATTTTTATTTTTAAAATGTTCTTTCTTTCCCATTATAAAGATGCCAGTGTGGAACTACTCTCCCCTTTTAAAGGTATTAGGATATCAGCTCATCCTCTGTACCGTTGTAAAGATGCCAGTGGTTGAGGTGACCTTCCTTTTTGTGCCATAATTGTGGTGGCATTGCCTGAGCCGTCTTTACTTTTCCTTTATGCTTGTTGTTGGGCTGCATTAACCACATGAGCTGGCGAATTACTTATTCATACTTCCCCGTCCATCTAATCCTCTATTAAATCACCTCAAAAATCCACAGTTTTCCATTGATACCCATGCCCCACTCTCAAGTATTTTCCCTATGAACTGAAGAGAGAGGCGGGCCGGCATCGACCCCCGCTGCAAGTATGGCGGGTGCACCGGCACCACCCGCTCTAGATAGTGGGGTGCGCCACCATCGCGTCACCATGACGCGGTGGGCGCACCTCCACACCGATTGGACCCCGGGTCTCATAGTGACCCGCAAGTGATCCAATCGCTTCCAGGTCACTGTGGAACAGAGGCCAGGCCGATTAGATCGGCCTGGCCAGAGAGGGGTTAAAAGGCCGGGGAGTGAGGGAGTCTGCCTCTTTGACTCCGTGCTCCACGGCTTGCCCCTCCAGCCTCTAGGAAGCTGTAATTCTTTTTCTGCTTTATCTTTCAGGTAGCCGTGGGCAGATCGGTGTCAGCTTCTGAGGTCTTGGAAGTGGTGACTTCGCACTGAGATCGGCGTGGCAGGAGAGGCTCTTGCGATGCGTGACGGAGCGCTATTTGGAACTTGCTGGCAGGCATGACATCGAGGAGCGCGCTGTCCTGTGTGGGTTCGGCGGGGTATAGCAGGAGGTTCCGCTGCGGGAGTAGCTTGATCAACATCGGAGCAGAGTTCGTTTCCCAGCTTCCTGTTTTAAACCGTGTGACCCTACGGGAAGCAATTTCTAATGCTGCACCTGATGGCGCTCTGAGTTAAGTATTCCCGCTACCACCGCAAGGTAGGGATATGCTGCACATATTTGTTGCAAAAACCACAGTTGATGGACAGAATGCAGAACAATGTCATACATTCACCCCAGTACAGAGATCTGGGCCTAAATCCATCGTTATTTTGCACTCCACACCACCCCAGTTCAGACATGGCCATTTGCAAATCAGTCTGACCCTGTGCCTCATGGCAACAGTCCAGCCCGAACTGCCAAGCCATGCCTTCCCTGGACTGGAAACAAGCTTCTGAGGACCGGTTTCTGGCATTCCAGCCGTCTTCAGCCCGGCTTGCTTGAATCCAGTGGTGTGGAGAGCATGGGATTCACGTCTGAGCATACCGGGTTGTCATGTGGTATATCTGCACCCCCGTGCCTATCAGCTATTACTGTGTTGTCGCTCAGGACTAACTCCCCTGGGGCTGGATTTGGGGCATTTGGATGTCTATGGCAGAGAGTACCTGTGAAAAGGGGGGAGGGGAGTACAGTGTCACGAAGTAGCGCTGACTTGCGAATTGTGATTGGTCATCCAAATACAAAAGGCACTAATCATTGATGCTTGATTTTTATTTATGTATGACTGGATACTCGCCTGCTGCCTGGGAAGTGCTCCTCACCGCTAGGACGGCAAGATTAGTACAACCAAGGGGATCAGGAGATCCAAAACGTGAGTGGCAAGCTACAGCATCGCGTGCGATGGACGATCAACTCAAGGGCCCAGTCAGTACCAGTAAGAGACGGTGCAGCCCATCCACTATAGTTGAAGCGTATAAGTGTATCAACCAATGGGGTTTGCCATTTGTGGCAAGTTAGCAATACGCTGCCTTATAGGTGTACACCGGGCTAGCTCGACCAGAACTCAGGTGTTGCGGGCGGATGCGACACATCAACACCCTTGTCGTGGAACGGTGATCTGCCATTACAAGCGTCTGTGCTCACCGGCGCCTGTCGTAGCGGACACTCTGGTGTTGGGGATGCTACGTAATAGGAGGGTAGGCTAGCACTGAGCTTATCCCAGGAACATAATAGTCAGGGGCAGATAGTGCACGGTGTACATGATATGCTTATGGGAGAGCTTAGGATGTGCCAGCACTATATTGGTTGTGTATAAGTATGTTACTAATTAGTTGTGCCCGCCGTAGTACTGTAGCAGTACGCTGCTACTCAGGTGTGTGCTTTACCAGCTTGGCCGAAAACCGGAGTAATGGGCGTATGCAACACCTCAGCACCCCTTGTCGGGAAACAGTACTCTGTCTTTACGGTGCCTGTGCTCCCAGCTGCCATCGTAGCAAACACTGCGTAGGGGGGCTATTCCTGAGTAAGGGGGTAGGATCACACAGTGCATCTCCCAGAACATAGTGGTCAGGGTAGGTGGTTCACAGACTTAATGATTTGCTCGTAGGAGTTCTTGGGGCCTGTGGTTTCCTGGGTAGCCTTCCAATTGCACTAACACTGAGTGTCAGCGTCTGGGGTGATGCCATCAGTTAAGCCCATTTAATGGCCCCATGGTGGCGGATTACTTTCCCTGAGTCAGACAGCCCTAGCATATCTCTCCCGCACTTGGGAGGGGTTGGGGAAGGACTGAGTACGCCTGGGTAGAAGGGTAGGTCGACATGTCTGTGCCAAGGGTACACCCAGGCATTCCAGAGCTTCCAATACAGGCCATCAATCGTTGTATTTATTGCTATTCCTTGGTCAAGTGGTAAGGTCATGATTGGTGAGCAGTAACATTAAGGTCCTTAGAGGGTGGTGCAATTCTTGAATGGGATCGCCCAAGGGGAGCGGCAAGTTGTCTCTCTTAGAACTCCAGGGGCAGGTACAGCCAGTTGGCTACCTGGGAGGGGGGAGGGGAGATTCACGCTTTCTCTAGGCTGGTTGGCCACCCCGCACGAGCACAATGACGCCAGTAAATGGCGCAGAGACACAAGGGCCCCCTTTAATGGAATTAATGGAGTATACAGGGGAACCGGGAGGGGGGAGTACCCTCACGGGGAACGGGCCCTCTACGCATGCGCACTTCGACAGAAGGGTATGGTTAATAGAGCGTATGGGGGTAAAGGGGGAGGAGTACCCTTCCGTACCCTCTTTGTAAACAGGCCCTCTACGCATGCACACTCTGCAAGAGGGCGTGGTTTAAGTGATAAGGATCTAACACCAGTTAGTGACCTTGCCGTAGGCCCAAATAGGATACACAGAAAATTAAGTATTGTAAGATTGATATGTTAGATTCGGATAGGAAATACCTTGTACTAGAATTATGTTAACTCCTTCGATGCTCATGGCGGAACGGTTGCGTCATGAGCATCGGTTGAGCTGTGCTCATGACGGAACCGTTCCGTCATGAGCCTGTTGGCTCATTAGAACCAAATAACAAGAAGAGGGACACAAAGGTCTAGTGAGTGGTGTCATGGAGTGGAAGCTAGAAAGGAACAGGTCATACAGTATCACCTTTTGTAGTTATAACAAAGGCTTGAAAAATTCTCATCAGTCCACCCTTAGAGGTGGAATGTCGTCACCTGAGATTAGTTAGAGGATCCAACCATCGCCCTGACCATCTATTGATGGTATGGAGGTGGATACCGATGGTGTACTCAAGCCAGAGGTTATTCAAAGATGATCCTGATTAGGTGCAGTGCAAAGAAGAAGTGAAGAATAAAAATTGAGCAATGGAACAAAATATGTTTAATGGGGATGTTCCAGTGTCAATAGTAAAAACAAGCACGCGGGATAGTTGTTAATATATAGCTACCCCGTTGCGTGGTGCAGGGAGGTCAACATGTTTCTGCCAAGAGGAATTACTATCCGGCGTTCGTCAGGACCTAGTAGGATTGAATGCTACTGCAAAGAATCAACAAATGAAACGTGAAAAATAATAAATATGTGATAGTGTAACCATAGATTCATAAAGTCTTACTACCAGGACCTTGGAGCCCCAATGTATCCATATGGAGTAGACCACGAATTCTCACCTAGAAAGACAGGGGGGGAGAAAAAATTACCACACTCCTCTTTTTCAAACTATAGACCTATCCCAATCTAACACACACTCACTAAACACAACAGGAGTCTAATAATGCAGCTCCTGTTCAAGGCACAAGCCTAATGTATTCTAAATGATATACCTCTCTTAGCACTCCTTCATTAGTGTAGGGGCATGAGAATCAAACAAGAGTATATTATATCATATCATATACTCACCCAGGTTTCTGTGGGTGAAGACCTCACCTCTACCGGCAACCGCTCGGGTATGTGAGGCCCCGCTCTATGTATGAATAAACAGAAAAGGGACATTTGTAGCTATCCTGCATAAAGATTACATAGTACTACTTTCAAATCTGTTAAAACATGTGCACAAATATAAAAATTGGTTTTCTCTAAGATAGTGACCTCTCAATTCGACTCAAACCATTAATGGCAACCCTTACTGGCTAAGGAGAGAATGTCACTCCTAGATAAATGCTCTCTTATAGTGTTAAAAATGCATCTTATAATCTATGTCTCTATTTCCTTAAGAATTAACTGTCAGAAATAGATTTAGAAAGAAAGAGAAGAGAGTCTAAACAAAGTAACGTGTGGGCAGACCCAGGGACTCACCTATCCGTCGGTACCTCTCTCCGGCATCCGAGAGGAAGTGGAGGTGACGGTAGGTGGGCCCTGTGTCTGTTTTATAGTTGCCCCGATAGGTTAATTGTGGGTAATTAGAAAATCAAGTGGGACGTAAATACGCCCCACCTGCGTTACTTTGTTTAGACTCTCTTCTCTTTCTTTCTAAATCTATTTCTGACAGTTAATTCTTAAGGAAATAGAGACATAGATTATAAGATGCATTTTTAACACTATAAGAGAGCATTTATGTAGGAGAGACATTCTCTCCTTAGCCAGTAAGGGTTGCCATTAATGGTTTGAGTCGAATTGAGAGGTCACTAACTTAGAGAAAACCAAGTTTTATATTTGTGCACATGTTTTAACAGATTTGGAAGTAGTACTATGTAATCTTTATGCAGGATAGCTACAAATGTCCCTTTTCTGTTTATGCATACATAGAGCGGGGCCTCACATACCCGAGCGGTTGCCGGTAGAGGTGAGGTCTTCACCCACAGAAAGCTGGGTGAGTATATGATATGATATAATATACTCTTGTTTGATTCTCATGCCCCTACACTAATGAAGGAGTGCTAAGAGAGGTATATCATTTAGAATACATTAGGCTTGTGCCTTGACCAGGAGCTGCATCATTAGACTCCTGTTGTGTTTAGTGAGTGTGTGTTAGATTGGGATAGGTCTATAGTCTGAAAAAGAGGAGTGTGGTAATTTTTTCTCCCCCCCTGTCTTTCTAGATGAAGATTCGTGGCCTACTCCATATGGATACATTAGGGCTCCAAGGTCCTGGTAGTAAGACTTTATGAATCTATGGTTACACTATCACATATTTATTATTTTTCACGTATCATTTGTTGATTCTTTGCAGTAGCATTCAATCCTACTAGGTCCTGACGAATGCCGGATAGTAATTCCTCTTGGCAGAAACATGTTGACCTCCCTGCACCACGCAACGGGGTAGCTATATATTAACAACTATCCTGCGTGCTTGTTTTTACTATTGACACTGGAACATCCCCATGAAACATATTTTTGTTCCATTGCTCAATTTTTATTCTTCACTTCTTTTTTGCACTGCACCTCATCAGGATCACCTTTGAATAACCTCTGGCTTGAGTACACCATCGGTTCCACCTCCATACCATCAATAGATGGTCAGGGCAATGGTTGGATCCTCTTACTAATCTCAGGTGACGACATTCCACCACTAAGGGTGGCCTGATGAGAATTTTTCAAGCCTTTGTTATAACTACAAAAGGTGATACTGTATGACCTGTTCCTTTCTAGCTTCCACTCCATGACACCACTCACTAGACCTTAGTGTCCCTCTTCTTGTTATTTAGTTGGAGTAGGGGTTTGGGACACAGAGGTCTCTAAACATTCCCCTCTTTGACCCTAATTTAAGGTTGTTTTTTGGCTCATTAGTACCTTCAGCACAGCGCGAAAATTCGCGCCGCGCTGAAGGTGTTAAGGATAGCCATCTGATATCTGTATATATCAATTGTAATCGAATGTCATGGAACGTTTTCTGCGTAATTGTGTAAATATTGTTTATTTCAATTTTTGATTTATTTCTATGTTTTAATAAATACGTCTGGGTGTTGTACGACCCCCGCCTCCAAAGAAATCCCTCTCATGTCCTTGTTAATAATGTTGGTTGTAAGTTGGTTAACGGAAGGGGGGTGGGGGGTCCTCCGGCAGTCCCTGGCCATAGCATGGCACACCCTTTTCTGTCATTCGGATAAAGTGCACGGAGTCTGCAGACAGCTTTGTAAGCCAAAGGAGAAAATAATTCTCTCAGCCCGTTCATATGACAGGCAGGAATGTGAAGGGAGAGCCGTAGCAGATGAACACCAGCCGCCACTTATATATTCTTCCATTTTTAAAGTGTGGTGTTTGAAGCAGCAGCAGGCACAATATTTAGATACAGTGAATTATGCACTCTGCTGTTTCTTTCCATTTCCTCAAGGTTATCGTTCCCTTGCCCACGATACGAGGTCACATTTCAGAATCATTGCTTTAATTATGCAGTAGGCATGTTTCAGAGACGACGAAGTTAAAGAAACCCCCTGAGTATTTGATCTGGTATGTACGCCATTCAATTTCGAGCGCGTTGAGCAATGCCATGGTGCAGTATTCTCAGAGGACCATCAAAAGATGGACACGTTAGTTTGAATTTAAAATATCAGCTACCAGTTCAATTAGCTGAAAATGTTGACATGGTCCTGATGATTGGAACTGTGTTTGCAAGAACGGAAGAGGGGTTTGAAGCTGTCTTTAAATGTAAGAGCTCTTTTACATAATCCTTAAAAAAAATGATGTGTGCCCATTTTTCTTTTTTTTCGCTTGAAAACAAGGGGGGCCTGCATGGGGCTGAGACCAGTACACAGTGCAGCAGGCCAGATAACATCCAACGGGTATCTTTAATAAAGAGACTGCGGTACAAGAAACTAGCAAAACATAACACAACACCTCGCCCTCACCCACCTAAACTCTACAGGGACAGAACGATCTGTAATGAGCTCACAGATTAATGTAGAGACAGCATCATGCATCCTTAAGGTAGATACTGAGTTGACTATCCATATCTGTGCTGTCTCTCAGGAATGGCCAGGCTGCGCTATTTGTACTCAATTCATATATATTTTCTTACAGGCTGCTCACCAGTCCTGAACATAGGCATTAGGGGCCCAGATTATTTCTAAATCTCGGCCATACACGTCAAGCTATCACCAAGTTGAGTTAAACACAAGTATTTTGAAGACAACTCCATGCACAAGACTCCAATACTCTGGGTAGCTCAGCACAAACTGGTCCTGCCTAAGGTGCCATTCACCTCTATAGAGACAGGTTCCCATTGTTACAGCGACCAGCGTTTGCACTAATAGTAAATGAAACGAGTGGGCTCGTCTGAGCTTTGTTTCTGTCAGTACATGTATACTGTTGCTCCACATAGCTCAGAAAACTACCTCCAACAATTTGTAGATCTTTAGCTTTCTGTGCTAGTTAAGAAGTTTAGGGAACGTTGAGCTGATAGAGCTAATAGAATGCCTCTCTCTCCTTCGTAATGGAGTAGTACCTACTCTACACAGGCATTAAATTGGGTTATATTTGCCACAGTCAGGCAGAATATGTATAAAGTTGGCTAAATGTCACCATCAAGGTGCACAGCTTCCAGATTTTCACTCTCACACCACTTTCTAGTATACACAAGCTATGACTCATGGATCACTTACACCTCCCATCATTTCCTTAAACGATACATAGTACACTGTATTAAAAAAACAGCCACAACACTGAAAAACTTGATTCTTTACAGTTGAACATGTATGTTACAGAGATGGTGTGTTTAATTTGAATCTGGGAGGGGTATTTGGAAGAGAAGAAGACTTAAGCATATCTGATTTAGCCGAAGAATTAAACCTAGATAAAATGCTAAAACCTAAAGGTGGAAGCCATCTTGCTACATCCTGCAGTATTCAGAGGGATGGGGCAGTTTCTCATTAGCATTGTTTTAAACTGTAGATCATTGGAAACTCAAATGCTCATATGTATCCTACATGATGGCTTGTTTTGTTAAACCAACATATAGTGAAATTAAAAATTGAAAATCGCATTAAAAGATCTTGACATACTCTTATACATATACATGTGGTTTGGTTACCATTATGTTAATGGTAAGAGGAAATACTACTATTCAGCAATTATACAGCACTGGGAAATGTGACTGCAGCACTTTGCCCTCTTAAGTTCAAAACACCAGCAAATATAGCAGTTGCTGTTCAAAATTGCCATGGCCCTTCATTTCTTCCATGGCTGCCACTTTTTACAAGAACATGACATTACAAGGCAATTAACTTGCATCAGACTATACGGAGTAACGTTAGAAAAGGTGCAACAAAGATAATTAAAAGAAACTGCTAGAAAGTGTTTAATTTATTTTAGCTCAATGAATCAGGGTTTACCAATCTCCTACCTCACGAGGCAGCATCACCTGCGAGTAAGTGGGACAGATTGATTTTAAAGTACATCCTAATGATTCATGACTGCGTTTGTTCTACCCTCTTGTTTTTTCTTCAGGGTGGGGTTCATCTTGGGCCTGATTTAGATCTTGGCGGAAGTGTTTTGGCCAGTGCAGGTAAGAGCGGTGGGGCTACATGTTGTGTCAAGCGTCAATCATTAGGAAAGCCAAGAGATCTGGCCTTGGTAACCTTGTATGATGTTAAAAAAATAAAAATGTTTTTTTTGCAAGAATATGCTGCAAAAATAAAAAAGAAGGAAAGATGTGTCACCTTATAAATGTGGTGGCCTTGTTCTGCTATAAAACTTGATTTTAAAATGAATTAACTATTTCATTTAATTTTAGCTGAACAGTACAAATATTTTCTAGTACGCAGGTGTACTTAGAACAGTTTTAGAAATCCTTTTCAATGTCACTGCACACAACAGGAATAAATGATTCTTATCGGCGCAGAGCAAGGTATTATTGACTTTGAAACAGTAGCGCCCCGTGTAGGGTGTTCCGTGGAGCGAGGTGGGGGGTAGGGGCATGGAGGGGGGTAGTAAACTCTGGTTCACGGTTGAAATGCGTTTTAGAGCGCACAATGAAATTTGTTTTATTTATTTATTTCTTTACATTACTCCGGTTGGCCATGAGCCGGAGTTTAATATCCCCCACCCAGGGCCGGACTGGGAACCACACCCGGCCCTGGCAAAGTGCTCGGCAGCCCCCCTCACCACTCGGGCATGGGTTGGAGGTGCCGCTGACCTCTTTGCCAGGGCCGGTTTTCGGCCGATTTTGGTACAGGGCCGATTTAGTGGCTATGCTGCAAAAAAACGTCCCTGTAACAAAAACGGCCCCCAGGGGCCCAAAACCGGCCCCCAACCGTGCGGCTCACCAGTGGACTGCTCCCCCAGCCTGTCCCTCACCAGCCCCACTCGACCGCCCCGCGGAACTCCCTCCACTGGCTCCTACTGCTTTGAAAAAGGCAAACATGATTATAAACGATAAAAAGGGAATATAAAAGCATCACCAAAGTATATACCCACAAACCATGCACTGAAGTAATCTTCTTTTTAAAAAAGAATTGTACATGTGATCAAGGGAAATGGTATCACTCACAGCGCAAGAGTGCCAATGGAAAACGTGGGCTAGTCCATTTCCCAAGCTGTATGGTGTGGTGGTTAGAAGCAAAAAATGATGGATAGCTGAACAGACCAGTAGCTAAAGGGAGCTACCCCTCAGTGTATCTTTATGTGTATATATTTTTTACTTTTTATTCGTTATTACATCAAGCTGGAAAGACAGCTGAAGCTGCCTCTAGGTCCGGCTTAAATGAGCCTCTATTCAATTATAGGATACTTTGCACAGATTACCACATAGTTGGAATTAGCAACCGATTTATTGATTTTCTTACCTAGAGAATCCATTTTCTAAAAATGTTCCATGTTCGTTATATGCTTGAAGCATTGCTCGCTTTACCTATGCAAGCAGCAATAAATTAGACTCACATATGTTAAGATATTTCTGGCTTCTGTTTAGACCACTACAACACATCTTGGGATAGCAGCCGGGTATGCTAATAGCCAACTCTATATATAAGCTTTCTGTAAATTACCCTGCTGTGCAATGCATTTCAGTGATCATGCACAGCTCCATGGTACCCAGCGCTGGACGTGGTTAACGCTGCAGTACGACCCCCATAGTAAACTATAAAAACAGGAATAAAAAGCATGAACATTTTTACATTAGCTATCAAACACTGTATTCTAAGTTTGATATTTTCTGAAATGCAAAGCTGATCAGTGAAACAGTAGAAGACTTTGGGGCACCCTGTAATCCTAAAAACCAAGGGGTGATCAATGTGACAAAGGAAACAATGGTTCGTTTGGGAAGGTTTTTGAAGCAAGTCAATAGTGAGAGAACATATAAATTGTTGTCCAAAAGAATTAATCATACACAAACTCAGGGCGCAGTTTTACCTCTCACACAGCTCGCCTATTTTAAGTTGCCAAGCGAGAAAAGTCATAAGCTAGACTAGCTATCGGCGAGATGGCTCAAAGCGGGCAGTCAAGGCAGGTTGCTACTGCTTGCAATGAGAAACCTGCAGCTCGCGTTTAGGAAGCTGCCGCTCGAGTAGAACATTTACTCCAGCGACAGAAAGAAGCAGCGCCTTCTTGCATGGGCCAAACTCCCTGCACTAAAAATCAGCGCCCACGGAGTGACTTACTGCACTTCGCCGATCGGGACCTCTGCAGAGCATGGCTGAGTTTTTTCGACACTTCGCTCAGAACTCCATTATCTCCGCCCCTGCCTAACACAAACGGATATAGCACTCAAACACCGAAACAGTAGATCAACAATGTATAATTTGTAGTTACACACCTTCATATTTTTAACTGAGAAGGGTGCTAGCGGCGAATAGGTGATGGCATAGTGTTCTTGTTATATAGATGTTTTTCAATTTTAGACTGTATTTATGATACCCCTCAATAGAAATAGGTAGCAAGAAAATGTACAACAAATACCCCCTTGTGAATGCACTAATAATACAGCAACCACTGAATTTCACCTCCCATGCCCCTTCTTTCGCTCACTATTTTGCATGTGTCACTTGAGCACCGAGTTGTGATCTCTTCCCTTCTAGCAACCTTCTCAGTTAAAAATATGAAGTTATGCAACTTCAAGTTATGAATTAACAATCTACTATTTGAGTGTTCGTGTGTAACATACTTTTGTGTATGATTATCTTTTTAGGACAACAAGTTATATGTTCTCTAACTGTTGACTTACTTTAAATGTGTTCCCAAAGTAATCATTGTTTCCTTTGTCACAGTGAGACAGCAGCTGCTGTAAAAAAAAGACTATAAAAAGATAATGATATGGTTTGCACAGAGCAGGCCTAAATGAAAGCTGACAGGTGACTTCAAAACAGAGAGCTTTGTGTTGATAGAACGTTAAACAATGGGGAGTGGCTTGAATGAGGTGAACAGGATTAAAGAAACGCACTATGTGATGGGGAATGATAGTGGGGTGGAAGGAGAAGAGAGGACAATGAAACAGTCATTAAAAAAATAGGTGATTGTTGAGTAGAGTTAAATTATAATAGGCCATAGTAGGAGGTCAATGAACATAAGACCACATTGATATGAATAAATACATTTTTCACAGTTCCATGGAAGTGTGGAGAACACAAAAGTAGTGTTGTTACATTAGTAGGATGAAGAGTATTCAAATTTGCGGACAATACAGGAGACATTATTTGAGATTTCCTTTAACATGGATACAGAGGCATAAAAATGCTTGCTGTTGGCGGAAAGGATTCTTCAGATATGAAAAGGTTGAAGGCAGGGTCTCCAGCTTGGATCACCTCTATAACCTTGAGGAAAGCAGACTGAAAAACGTATCAAAGAGGAATCATTGTGGTAAGATAGGTGAAATGTCCTTGTGTCTGTAGTGAGGCAGACAGTTGTGTAGAGAAGAAATCTGGATAAATCTTTGATAAGCCAAGAGAGGCATGGGTTCCCAAGCAAACTTTTACTTTTATTACCTGGACAGTTAGTTTGTACTGCTGATGTTTCACGGGAACCACAATTGAGATACTGCCGATACCACTGCCTTACATTTTGTAAACATGCCTGACCCGTCCACATCAATGATATACATGCGTATGCGAAATGAGAGCAGAATCTAGCCAATAAAATAAAAAAAGATGACTTGAGAATATGAAAGCTTGTACCATCTACACCAGGGAACAAATTATTGGCTGAGTAAAAGACGGTGACAGTAAAAGGTAGCTAATGTTACAGATGGAAGCAATTACACGTATACAAGTATTAGTCTACTAACTTGCACAGAAGACTGGAGTTATGACTATAAGATTACCTATCCATGGAAACCACTAAATCGTCTGTGAACTCACCAGGAGAAGAATCGTGATCCCTGACAGCAGAGCCCTTCCAGGAGTAACAGCATCGCCGCCGACCTTGCCGCAGCTCCACAGTCGAGTACCTCCCCCCCCGCCGCAGCCTCGCAACACCTGTGCTGCCGCCGAGTGGGGGTGAGGGAAAGACTACACCTCCCAGCAGCCTCCGCGACCGGAAGTCGCGTCGAGGCGGAGCGCGCCAGGAGGCGCTTAAAAGCAGCCCTGTATTGCTAAAGCCCTGGGAAACCACTAAATCGTCTGTGAACTCACCAGGAGAAGAATCGTGATCCCTGACAGCAGAGCCCTTCCAGGAGTAACAGCATCGCCGCCGACCTTGCCGCAGCTCCACAGTCGAGTACCTCCCCCCCCGCCGCAGCCTCGCAACACCTGTGCTGCCGCCGAGTGGGGGTGAGGGAAAGACTACACCTCCCAGCAGCCTCCGCGACCGGAAGTCGCGTCGAGGCGGAGCGCGCCAGGAGGCGCTTAAAAGCAGCCCTGTATTGCTAAAGCCCTGGGAAACCACTAAATCGTCTGTGAACTCACCAGGAGAAGAATCGTGATCCCTGACAGCAGAGCCCTTCCAGGAGTAACAGCATCGCCGCCGACCTTGCCGCAGCTCCACAGTCGAGTACCTCCCCCCCCGCCGCAGCCTCGCAACACCTGTGCTGCCGCCGAGTGGGGGTGAGGGAAAGACTACACCTCCCAGCAGCCTCCGCGACCGGAAGTCGCGTCGAGGCGGAGCGCGCCAGGAGGCGCTTAAAAGCAGCCCTGTATTGCTAAAGCCCTGGGAAACCACTAAATCGTCTGTGAACTCACCAGGAGAAGAATCGTGATCCCTGACAGCAGAGCCCTTCCAGGAGTAACAGCATCGCCGCCGACCTTGCCGCAGCTCCACAGTCGAGTACCTCCCCCCCCGCCGCAGCCTCGCAACACCTGTGCTGCCGCCGAGTGGGGGTGAGGGAAAGACTACACCTCCCAGCAGCCTCCGCGACCGGAAGTCGCGTCGAGGCGGAGCGCGCCAGGAGGCGCTTAAAAACAGCCTACGACACCCGCGTCGCGGGAGCGCGCGGGGCAGCGCCGGGCGAAGCCCGGGCAAAGGGCGGGCCCTCTGTGGCCCTCCGAGGCACGGAAAGGCCAGGCAAGGCCACCCCCCTGAAAACTACAGCGTGGTTTAGAGGTACTGTTCCCGGTTTCGTATTGCTGGAGCTAACACCAGGTAACATCAGCCATTAATACAGTCAGCAGCTATTACCACAGAGCCTATAGTATTACCTGTTAAGACTAACTTGATACCCGGCTTAGGTCCAGTGGGGAGTGTGTATTTGTGACTTTGGTTAACACGAACTCAAAGCATGGGGAAAAAGCTGGTTCCACCCCCTACTGAGGCTGTGAATACTCTTGACTCATACCTAGTTCAAGTGGTAACCAGTATCAACAGTAAGCGAAGGCAATCCCTGGGCCTAAGCCAATCACCTGTGTTGCTTACAGATAGCCCTTCTACAAGCATTGTAAGCACTGCTATGTCCGATTCCCTGACAGGGAACGCACAACCTAATCCAGCAGACTCTGACTCTATCTCTTCAGCCAATCACATCGAAGCCACCGAAGACTCTGAACCCGTTAGGGATAGAGAAGATCTCATCGATTTAGCCGATGATGCCTTTACAGAGACAAGCATCCAGACTGAAGCCATAGACGAGGGCCCTCAGCACCAGTCTCCACCTAATCGTGCTGTTAGAGCATGTAGGAAAACAGCTGCAAAACGAGGGGGGAAACAAATGGGAAGAAAGAAGCCTGCCACCCCTCCCTCCAGGCGGCCAGGCAAAACGAGGGGGGAAACAAATGGGAAGAAAGAAGCCTGCCACCCCTCCCTCCAGGCGGCCAGGCAAACTTATAGACCACGAGGTCGACCTTGAGTCTAAGCGCATCATCGATGATGATCTCTTCAACAGGATCCAAGACATGATGGACATCAAAATCAAGACCATCATCAAGCCCCTGATCGGGAAAGTGGATAAACTAACTGCTGAAGTTAGGAAGTTGGGTGGAGTTCATAGTAACTTGACCAAGGAGCTAGAGAATCTATCTTCCCTCGTGGCAGATTTAATATCTACGGACGAGGAGGCTCCTCCCACTGACAGTAACACGCAGTCTACTCAATCAGGGTTGTTACACCCACCCTTATCTCTAACATTACCCGTCCCGGATCAGAACGCTGCAACTGGGGTCCCTTATACCATCCCAATCGATGCAACTGTGGCAAGTCACCAAGAGGCCAGCCCAGTTCAATTCATAGCGGAAGCCTCACCGGTAGTCTTGGTACTAGCCAATGTTCCAGTTCTGTCACAAGACAAGTCAGAATCCAAACAGGATCTCAAAGATAAAGCCCTACATTGGCTTTCTAACAACATGTACATGGCGCAAGAAGGGTTTGATAAACTGGCAGGAGACATAGTCTCGACCAGGAGGGTACCCTGGATTGGCAGCAAGCAGAAAAAGTTCCAAGGTGATTGCGTTATCATAAATTTTACTAATGCCGAGGTTCTTCCTGAAATCTTGAACAATGTCTTCCCACCCCAGAAGCGTAACGGCTCTATAGTTCCACTGACTCTTAGATTTTTCAATAATGAGTCTCAATCCGCTACCTTGCCTAATACCAACAGGCTTAACAAGCATAGGAATAATAGTTGCTGGGGAGGTGCCACGGGCTCGCGTTATGTAAATGATCGGTTTCTGCCGGTAGCACAGCAAGTGTCAGGAAGACCCACTCACCCGCACGAGCGATTCATTCAGCCGGCTCACCCACAGGGGCTGGGAACAAACTGGTGGGGGAATGGAGTTCCAGGATACGATCATAGTGCACGAGGCTTTAGGCCTACACGGTGGCAGAGTATGGACCCGGCTCTGGGCCACCCAATCACTCCACATCCCCTGTGGAATATACCTCACGCAGGTCAGGCTCACTTAGCCACCCCATCTGCTTGGGGCCTCGCTACAGGTAACAGGTTTGGTCCCTTATCTGACCTCAATACTTGTGATTGACTTGAATCAAGAACTGACCAAAATAATGCTGGTTTGATGAATTCATTTGCGCGTAGCAAGGGCTTTAGTACCGATGATTCCCATAGCCCTCACACGTCCAACGTTGTCACTGAGCCCCAGCTACTTACTAGCTTAGGTCAGCAAACTATCATATTAGGGACCGAGGCTGGCCCTAACTTGGGCATGTCTAAAGAGGCGACACAGCGCCGCTGCCACGCGAACATAAGCGGAGCCCCTTTAGCTCAAGCAATAGCGGAAGGAGATCCTGCGAGTGGCATCAACCATAGGAACAGTAATGAGGCATGTAAGATCATAAGTTGGAATGTGGCAGGCCTAAACACCAAGCGTCAGGACCCAGAATGGAGCAGCTTTATCTCAAAGTTCCATATCATCGCGTTTCAAGAAACTTGGGACACATCGAATAACATCTGGTGGGACGGGTATACTAGCTTCATAACACCTGCAGTCTCTAGTAGAATGGGTAGGGCCAAAGGTGGCCTGGTGCTCTTATTCGCCTTGGACCTTAAAGGAAGTTTCAGGCAGATTAGGTCCGAATCTGATAATATACTGATCGTCGAAAGAACCATCAACAAAACTAGTAGGACCTTATTCGTTAATTTCTATAATTCTGGTAATTGCGTCTACGACGGTCGTAATATTGCCAATTTAGATTGTATTTTAAATTCAGTCTTACAGAATATCTCATTCGCATCCGAGTCAATTTTACTAGGTGATTTTAATTTACATCTATGCAATTTAGCCTGCAAGGGAAGAGGAGCATGTGAAGATGATGATGCCGCTCCAGCAGTGCCTCACTTTGAACATTCGGCAGAGGGCCAGGAGCTTGAAGATCTACTTGCTAATTATAATCTTTACGAACCCAATTTCGGTCCGAGAATGCCGACTTTTATAGGCGGTCAGCATGGGTCTGTGATAGATTACATTTTTGTTTCCCTTGGCATTTTAACTTCTACCACTGCTTATAGTACGGTAGCAACCCACTTCAGTGATCATAACCCAGTATTACTTGAAGTGGAGTGGGGCAGTCAGATGGGTGCAGCACCATCAACTGTAAAACCAGCCCATCCCTTGAGGACCACAGATCAAGACAGAAGAGTAAAATGGGCGAAGGTGATCCCAGAAATTTTCTACAAAAAATGCTTCCCTAAAATTAAAACCCAAGTTGAGCTGTGTCAGAACCCAGATACTCAAGGGAGCCTCATGGTATCATCTTATGAGGATCTATGTGCACAGGTCTCCAACGAGCTTCTAGCTAAACCTTCTCAGGGAACTCAAGGCCATAAGCGTTGGTTCGACTCTGCATGTTCGAAGGCTCACAGAGATTTGCTGGTGGCTCTAAAAATTGTTCCTAGAGTTAAAGAGGAAATCGTGAGATTAAGGAAAATTTACAAGACTGCAGTAAGGAGCCGCAAAGAATGCATTAAACGCGAAACTTGGGATGACCTTCTCTCAGCGGCGGTGTTGAAGGACAGCAGAAGATTTTGGTCAATCATTAAGCAGCCCCTTTTTTCGGAGGAAAATAATTTACCAATGGACTGCGTAATTACTGAGGAAAAATGGTTGTCTTTTTTCAAAAATGTATATGGGGGGAATGTAGCCGATGAGGACATCAGTAAGTGTCCACTGCCTAGTGGGCCCGTAAACCCTATTGTTTTTAATCCCCAAGAAGTAGAAAGGGCGCTTACGGAAACCACCAAACACAAGGCACCTGGTCCGGACGGAGTTCCGGCCGACTTTTTTATGTTTTCTCCTAAAATGTGGTCGAGGGTGTTGTCCAACGTGTTCAACGCAGTTAACTATAATTCAGCGCCAGCCTCATGGGCCAAATCCACCATCGTTCCCATTTATAAAAACAAAGGTCAGCGGGACGACCCAGCATTTTACAGGCCTATATCCCTTTTGGACTCAACCGTAAAAATTCTGGGGAGAGTTCTTTTATTTAGGTTGAGGGAGAATGTTGAGGGATGTGGTGGGCTGTGCGAACTTCAATATGGCTTTAGAGAGAGTAAAGGTACGATTGAGCAATGTATCAACCTGTATCTGCTCATCTCTAAATACACAGTGGCTAAGGAGGGTTCAGTGTTTTTGGCCTTTATGGACCTTTCGTCTGCATTCGACCTTGTTAACAGGTCCAAATTATGGTCGATTCTGTTGGATCTGGGAATTGACGAAGCCCTGGTTATGTTCATGGCCTCATTGCACCAGGAGCTTTTTGCAGCTGTACGCGTGTCTAACAATGGTAGGTGTACCCCTTCATTTAGATCCCTGAAAGGGGTTAGGCAAGGCTGCATTCTGGCCCCCACGCTTTTTACCATCTATATTAATGGCCTGGGAGCGTACCTGCGGGGCAAGGGCACGGATGTTCCACGTGCAGGGGATACCCATATTCCGGCACTCCTGTACGCGGACGACGCCGTGTTGATCGCCCGCACGGGAGTTGGCCTGCAGGTCCTTCTTAATTCTTTTGGTTCCTTTATGGAAAATTTGGACCTAAAGGTCAACGCGTCCAAATCCCACACAATGGTAATGGGTCAAGAGTGCGTGAAGAGAAGACATAAATCTTTCTTTTGTAGTGGGATCCCTGTGTCTGAGGTAACCACATTTCCTTACCTGGGAGTGTTGTTCGATCAGAAAGGTACCTGGGGCCCACAGTTAAGCGCAAAGAGGCTGGCAGTCACTAGATCTGCCTCCGCACTCTTGGGTTTTGCAGGCAAGCTTGGCGCCAGGCCCATGGAAGCGATGTTGAAGATCTATAAGAGCAAACCTGTTGCCATCGCCTCATATGGTTCTCCTCTGTGGGGTTACATTAACCTTGACCCCATCCAGAGAGTAGAAAATAGATTTATAAGATCTCTCCTCTCTGTCCCTCAATCAACCCCAACCTATTCCATCCACAAGGAGGTGGGGTTGCCATATCTGTCGGATCTTTTAAGTGCCGCACCACTGATCCTGTGGTTGAAAATGTGGCTAAATGCTGATCTACCATTAAACCACAAAATATTGAGGGATGTCCTATCTTTGGATCACTACAGTAAAATCCCTTGGCTGGCCTATTTAAGTAAATCCTTTATAGAACTGGGTCGACCAGAACTTTTCTGCTGCCCAGAGAAAATCATGGCCCAGGATATAGCTTACACAAAAAAAGCCTTTAAAGAAAGGAAGGAAGCATGCCGTGAGATAGCTGAGTTGCAGAAACCTGCAGTAAGGGCTCACTATCTACTTGTTAGCGATCCTTATTTGGCCCCCTACCTCCGTTTTGTAACAATCCCTTACCATAGGTTTTTATTAACTAAACTTAGGTTTAACCTTATTCACTTTCACCTAGGTTCTTTTAATGGTTGGCAGAAGCCAGAATTAGCCGCTCCCTGCAGTTGCGATCATTTCTCAGTGCAGGACACAATGCATTTCGTCATGTTCTGTAGTTTTTATCATGAGCAGAGGAAAAAATATTTGCTCCCCATACTTAAATATGCAGGGTTCACACAGGTGCGCCCCGCGCTGCTCTTCCTACAGCTCATGACAAACCCACGTACAGCATTTAGTCTTGCAAATTTTTTAGTCGCCGCAACAAGGGTGAAAGCTGTTGGCCATTCTCCGCCTTAAGAGATTACTAACCGTAATGATTTTATATGTATTATCCTATACTCAAATGTATCTTTTTAAATTGTGTAAATAGTATTTATAATGTACACTGAGCTTGAAGCTTTTTTAGACGCTAGGAATTTTAAGTATACTCTGTATGTCATGTTTTATTGTTTTTGTTTCTTTGTATGACTTTGATTAAGTCGAATAAAGATATTCTGACTGACTATCCATGGGATAATATTCTCAAAGCATAGGAGGGAGAAGCTATTTGTACAATTGAATCATGGAACAATAAATATCTTTCACTAGGAAAAAAAATGAAACGAATTAGCTACCCTCAATGAAAGAAAGAATGATGGTTTTAGGACAATGATGTCCTAGGGTAGGAACTATGATTTAGAAGGAAATAAGAAGAACTCGGAGCTTGCGTGCCTAGAGTGGATTTTGCATTAAAGGACAATAACATAACTGTAGAACAGGAATAAGAGAAAGCTGGAAATATGAGTTGGATTATTTATTCATCGTTAAAGGAAGCAAGCTATATCAAACTTACAGTTAGTCAGAACGATGAAACAAATACTTAAACTCACTTTTAGCTGTGCAGGTGAAAATAAGGTACCTATTTGAAATAAAAACATGGCTCTAATTACCATAATGCATGTACAAATGTCGACAGCTAAAGTAAGGTGACATATGAAACCCCATAATCCATATAACATTATTAGATAAGATAATCATAATCAAAGCAAATCCAGCTGTGTGAGTTAATTGACGAACTTCATTCCCCAAGTTTGGTTTGGAAACTATTATATCAATGGTGCATTTAAGACTTATTCTTCCATTCCTATTGGGTGCAGGTCGTATGTTTCAGAAGCAATTCTGAAAGGTTTATGAAAGAACGTAATATTTTTCATTGTATGGAAGATACCTTATGTTAGAAGAATTCAATCATGATATGTGATTTGGTTTCGGTAAGTAATATTGGCATTCTATGACTATACCTTCACTGAACTGTTCTTATCCTTGCAACTGCCTGATTATCTATGATTGAGGGTACTTTATTTGATGCATCATGAGTAGAGGAACCTAAGTAATCCTTCCCCTTGACCTTTTCTTATAAAAAATACATTCTAATACTGGGTTCAGTACCTTATACCAGGATTGTAAGCAGCACTAACACACCTAAAATAATCCAGAGAGTATAGTAAACATTAAAAGAGTGCTGGAAGGCTTAAGAGATGAATGTTAACTAGCAGAGCATAATGCACTATTTTTATCTTCAGAAAGTATACCGGGATCATGAACAGAAATACGCTAAAGGGACATTTTCTAAAACCAGAAACAAAAAAAACAGCCAGAGTGTAACTAAGTACTCAAACTACTTGAATATAGGGTGAGGTTTGCAGAATATCATTAAGTGAAACTTCATAAAGTAAAGGACACTTTTGTAAATTAGTGGTTTGGGCAACACAGCAGAGAGGTGGACATGAAGATCCACAAGGTACATTGCCGCTACAGTTCTACGGTTTTCTGATAGAAAATCTTCTGCTCGCATGAAAGCGTGATAACTTCTAATATGAATAGGCAGTTTGCCAGACTGAGGCAAGCGGCAGAGGAAATGACTGGTTCCAAAATACATCTTATATATTTCATAATTGAAGTATTTAACGTCTTTCATCTATTATATCCTATGTATGCCTTTAGAAGCAAAAGATAGAACACAATTAAACTAATGTAGAAAGGAAAGACCCTATAATTTAGTCATCCAAAGCAAAAGAATACCTTCCTCTTTTATAAAGAACATCACCTATTGTGTAAAATAATGATATTGGAGACATTGCTCCAAAATAAAAGACATGAGGAGCATGTAACACTGCAAAATGGATTCCATTGTATGTTTAGTACACTGCTTAGATGCAATTCATTAATTTATTTATGAATAATTTCACTTTGTTGTATATATTTTTTAATAGAGTACAATATAATTAAACACCAAAGTGGACATCTGATACAAATGCTAATCAAATTAAATAATCTGTGAAACATTTTCAAAGTATATGAGTAACTTGGTCTTCCCTCTGTCCTATCCTGTTTGGCTTAGTCGTAATGGTCAGATCCTCTCTTGTGATGGTTCATTGCACTGAGGTATCTTGTTCAGACTGTGACTTTTCTTTTAAGTGCAATCGGCATTAGCAGAAATGTACTGACCTCCAGTGTCACTTTCTGGCATCACAAATTACTCTGTGCACATGCACACCAGAGCTGAGCACCGACATCCCTATTGTCAATAGTGCATCCCCTCTTACTCTTCCTTACTAGCAATCTGGTGGCTAGCTTCCTGTTGGTGTTTGTAGGGTCAGCGAATACATGTGCATAGAGGTGCATGGGGTCATGAGATAATGGGTGCTTTGGAGAACAGTTCTTTCCAGACGCGATTACTTTCTCTTCATTCTCTTAGGGTTGCTAACAGGTGTTCCCCGTTCTATTTAACTGATTTAAGCAAATCAAACGGATGTATGATGTTACAACGCATGCTTTTACCATGCATGCCTTTACAACGCGGTTTTTACAACGCATGCCTTTACAACGCATAGTGCTTTGGGGCACTGGATAGTGAATAGTTTAATTTACTATTCCAACTCCAGTCCCCGTGGATTGTAGGGAAGGTGTTGGATAGTACATTAAACCTATTCCCTATCCTAGAGCACTCCCCAGCGCAATGCGTTGTAATGGTTTGCGTTGTAAAAGTTGCGTCGTAATGGTAGTGCGTTGTAAAAGTTTTGTTGTAAAGGTTGTTTACCAAATCAAACATAGCTGCATCTACTTATCAGGGGTTCCATGAGACAGTAGTGTATAAGAAATCCTCAAGTTGTGTTTCATTGAAAAATACCCTTTGGAGTCTGCTCCTTTCAGCCATCTGTTTTTTTGCTTCTGAGCCTTCCATGAAGCTAACTTGCTATGTGTTCTATTCCTGTATTGTTGTATGTTGCATTCCTGTAATATTCCGTCTTACATTTTCACACTTTCAAGACTGCTATGTTCCTAAGTAGGCTACTAATGCAGTTACTTCAATACTGTTGCTTTAGCCCACCATGAAGATCTGACTACAAATACTGGCCCTGCAATGGGGACTTACACAGAGAGGTTTCATCGGCCTTTGGTGCTTACTCTTTCTAATGCCATTTTGTACTATTTTCTAGAGGTCACACTCCTATAAGTAGTGTGCCCATTGGTAAAGATATTGGGGATGTTGCAAGGGTTTGCCCTTATTTTAACACAGTTAACAATTTACCTATAGTCTGGTTTTTCACAAAGGAAGGTCACCTCGGTTGTGAGGAAATTCTAGATTGTTATGTCAATGATGATGTTTGCTGCTCATTGCTACAATGAGGAGCGGTCTGTTTACCAAGACACCCACTTTTCATAGTTTCAGGTAATCTATGAGCTAGTCGCTTACAATCATGGTTACTGACATCAAGTGAACCAATCCACTCTCCCTGTCATTCCCGATCCTGTTCACTGCATCAGGTATAATGTCACTCATCAACAATAGCAAGGATGGATAGACTGGTTGTTTGGATGGAAAAGCACTTACATGGTGACAGATGTGTACTCTGGTCTAAGTGTACCAGCTAGAACAGCATCTGAATCACTGAAGCTGATTTTTGATGTCATGGGCGAACATGTAATATGCATGCATGCAATGACATAGGCCTGTCTCACAGATTGCAGTCTTGTTGCACTGGTACGGCCAGCCAAAGTGCTACCCTAAAAGTGGTGAAGGGCTACTGCCTTTGCCAGGAGTAAGTAGCACAAGCATAGTGGAGGCAGCATACAGTGTAGTGTTCGGTAGAAGTGAACAGGCCTTTTTAACTCTTTAACATGAGTACAGGCTCACTCATGTAAAGTTACACTACATTAAGTTAGTATGTAAGAGCACAAATCGAAGGTCAGAGCACAACAGTCCAGCACCTGTCATTACTACGTATTGTGTCTTCAGTATTATGATTCTTCAGTATTATGATGATAACTCGGTGCACCAGGCCTGGGATGGGACCTAAATGCATCCCATAAAGGCAGTTTGCAAACCACCACAAAACAATTCAACACAAATGGCCTTGCATCCAAAAAACACAAATAAACAGTGTATGAAAGAAATGATTGTCTATAATCTAAAGCAATTCGAAATGTATTTGGATAACTTCCCAAACTCAAAAATGAAAAGGATCGTATTTTTGATTGTAGAAGACAATGCCTTTATTCTTTTAATTCATAAACAAGCGGGAGGTGCTGGTGCTGGGAGAGATGCTGTAAGTTGCTAATTGTTTGTAAAAGGTCCTTTTTGCCGAGTTATCCCCAAACTTTTTGCTTCTTCCTCCTTTATTTTTCCTGATCTGTGGTTGTTGGCAATAGGACTCTGGTCACTTTACCACTGATGTGCAGTGCTAAAGTGCATATGCTCTCTGTATAAATTATTATTGTGATTGGTTATCTATGATTGGCATATTTGTTTTACCAGTAGGTCCCTAGTAAAGTGCAATGAGTGTGCCAGAGCTGGTGATTCAAATGTTACTAGTGGGCCTGCAGCACTGATTTTGCCACCCACATGAGAAGCCCTAAAATGGTGTCTCAGGCTTGCCACTGCAGTGCCTGTGTGCAGTTGCTAACTGCCATGCTGACCTGACCAGTGTCCACACTGGCCAGGCCTAACCCTTACCTTTCTGTGCACATTGGACAACCCTATGGAAGGCCTAAGGTACCCCCTATGCAGGGTGCATTGTATGTGAAAGGTAGAGCATGTACTCGTGTGGGTGACATGCTCTGGTAGTGAATTACAGCCATTTTCGTTTTTCACTTTTGAAAGGCTATCTTGCCCATAGGCTATAATGGGGAATGATGTGTATAATGTTTACCAGCATATCTTCCCATGGGAGCAAGATAGAAAATTGAAGTCTGGTATCCCTGAACTCAGAATTTAATAACACATCTTTTAGGAAGGATGGTTTTTAAATCCTGTGTTTGAAAGGGGCCCTTTTACACAATTGCTGCTTTCTTGTCTGATCTTTCTGTGTGCCTTTGGCTGTTTATGAATTGACTGTCTGGTTTGTAAGTGACAGGGCTGGGGGATTCCATGAGACAGAAGGAGTCCACCCAGTGGTGAATAGAGAGATCTGCAACTAGATGGGAGGGAGGAGTAGCACCTGGGACCTGAATAGGACTGTGCCTGCCCCACCTCCTGTGGGGCGTCTGATGTTTCTGCTCTGCACTGTGAAAGGAAAGAAGGAGTCATGTAAACAGAGTGCTCCAGAACTGGTTTGGACCGGGCTCAGAGCCCTCCTGCACAAAGGGATTTTGGGGGAATAAGTACAGGACCACTGAACTTTAGATCATCCTGGAATCAAGAAGGAACCTCTGCCAAGGAGAAAGCTGGAAGACTGAAGAGGAAGGACTGTCCTGCTGCGTGCTTGTGGACTGACCTGCAGTTGCTTTACTGCCAAGGAGAGGGGAAGGGCTTTGCTGTGTGATGTGTCCCATTGCTTGAAGAGATCTCCAATGGCCTTAGGAGAGCTGGCCTCCTGTTAAGAAGTCCCAGGAACAAAAGGACTTCATCCCCAGCTTCCCCCTGAACTCTGCTGAGTGAGTTCTGCCCTTACTACAGTGCTTGATCCAATTGTGAGGCCTCTGGAAGTTGTTGCCTGCTGTTTGGGAAGCTGGACAAGGAGAAAAGAAGAAGATCTGCAATTTTCATGCATTGCTTGCTTGCGTAGCGCATCCCTGACAGTGCGAGGAATTTCCTGCCGCCACGAAGATTGAGATCGTCGCAGCGCCTGTTGCCGCTGCAAGAACCGACGCATCGTTCGATTGCGGAATGCATCGCCCCTGTGCGGGAAGTTTCCTGTCGCTGCGAGAATCGTCGCAGATCCTGTCATCGCTGGGTGAGATCGCTGCACCGCTTGCCTGCGGACCGCAACACGTCGCTGCGAACATTGTCGCAGAGCCATCGCATCGAGGGGCCGCAAGAGAAGATCGACACTGCGCATCGCCGCCGCACCTGAGATTATCGCCATCCCGAAGATCGTCGCATCGTGCCGGTGTGAGACGCTTCCTACCGAACCTGCGCACCAGAATCCATACAAGGTATTGCGTCCCTCCCCATACAGACCGGATTCATCGTAACACGCCCGCTGCGTCCAGCGGGGCTGTAGCATCGCCTCCCCAGGGTCTCGGGAGTAACGCATCGCTTGTTTTTCAACGCTGCAGCTTCCGTTTGAAACTTTGTCTCATCTACTGATACTTTGGGCTAAACGTGATGCAACTGTGGATTATTTTGATGCAAACCCTAGAACTCTTTGAAAATCATATTCTTGAGGTTCCGTGACAATTGTAAGTGGTGTTTTCGACTTGCACGAATATGGTCGAGTCTGGTATCTATGAACCGCAAATGACGAGTTTAGTAAGTGTGCGCAGTTTCGCTGTGCTAACTTAAACCGTTCGTTTGTTATGTGGGTTTTTCATCTGTACCCACGGGTTCCATCTTAGATACGGCATCCATTTTGTCTCTTGCCCTCAAGTAGCCAGCGAACGGACGTTGTCCGCTTCGCGACCCTGGGACTCCCAAGATATCTGCGGAGGACACATGTTCTTTGTGAGTGTCTTTATGACGAGGGGGTTGCTACTGTAAGGCAGATGGCGCCGCTCGAGGCTCATCTTGCCGCACGGACTTATTGTCTCAGCTGTGCATCTCATTAGGCACGTCCCTTTGATGCCTGTATCTCGTGTTTCCCGACACCTCCCCTTTTACACCCTTTCCGATCTCCCCACTGTCTCCGTCTTCCTCTACACCTGTCCTTGTTCCTATTTCGATCTGTTTTACTGCTGATTGGAATTTGCTAATGGTGGGAAGATGGTTTTTACAGTTGGGAACCGCCAAATGTTTCCGCACTTATGTTCCGGACCTCATGTGTTTCAAAGTGACCAAAGCGACCCCTCTGGGGGATAATGGTGGGAACCGGGTTGTAAACTTTTGTGTTCAATATAATCCTATGGGTAAAAACTGTATAAAAGGAGCGATCCACAGAACCAATTTGAAGCAGTCTCCCCAAGTTGCACGCTGTGTACTTGCCGTGATCTCTGTGTTCCCTGCAGCAAATAAACCTTGAATCTTTGACGTCGAAGGAAGTGTCCCGTGTCTCTGTAATTCGTACGCCGGAGCAGGTTACCCACGAAGGTTTCAGGTGTTGTGCCCTGGCACCGCTGGGTCTTAAAGAACCCAGTCCTTCAGTTGGCGCCCAACGTTGGGCTGCATCAGTGGTACCGGTCCAAGCCCGACGATCGTGAGGAACTTCGTGTGAAATCTCCGAGGGAAGGTGCACTCCGCTTCATCGATCCTGTTGTCGAAATAAGTGGCCCGAAGACTTTTCCCGCGAAGATTCCCGCCTCCGGACGGCTGCGACGGACTGCTGCCCTGACTGTAGACCTGTTTTGGCGCCTGGCGTAGACCTTGGTATAGCGAGACGATTGACGGGCCTTCCTGGTGACGCCATCGATTTTTTTGAGTTAAGTATTTGTGGGTCGCTCCCATAGTTCTTGGTTGTTGACACTTTAGCGAGTGTCTTTGTTGTTAGCGCTGTGTGAGTGTTTTTGTCGGTGACACTTTGCTAGCGTACTTTGTTGTGTTGTTTGACGACTGCAGCCGCCAAAAACCGAGGGTTTTGTTCTTTGCTGGGACTTGGTAAATCCCGTAACCCTTGAAGTTTGTGAAACTTGGCTAGTGTGTGCAAGATGCCTGGTCGCAGTACTTTGTTTAGTTGTTTCAAACCTTGTGGTATGGATTCCCGACTGGAGGACTCGTGTCCGATACCTCCGGTTGGAACTCCCACGTATGAGCTCTATAGTAAGCATGGGTTAGGCCCAGTTACCTTTAACGATTACTGGATCAAATATACGAAAAAGGACGGCGACCTTCGTTGGCCGCCTCATGGTAGCTTCGAAGCTCCGATCTTAGATAATCTAGAGATTAAATTGTTCGAAAGAAAGTCAAGGCCGGCCATGTTTGATGCCTTTCGGTTGTGGCGTAAAGAAGCCCGACAGAAAGAAATCAGACAGACTAAACGAAATCAGCGAGATAATGTTGCTACTATAGTGAAGAAAGCAGAGCAATTTCAGCGAGATAAGGAGGTTAAGGATAAGGAAGTGTTTGACCGATTACAGCGTATGACTGTAGATAAATGTTACCCCGCTTTACCAACGGAGTCGGAAAAGAAGGAAGAGCCAGTTTAGGATCCCTTAATGTCTTATCTTATGAAGTCGCCACCTCCGTACGTACAGGGTACCGCAGCTCCTGTGGTCCCTGCCGTACCTGTTCTTCCGCCTATTCCTCCTCCGCCTGTTCCTCAACCTGCACCCGTTCTTCCGACTGTTCCTGCTTCTTTGTCTGTTTCTATTCCTACTGCTCCTCCGCTTCCACATACTCCTGTTCCCGCTACTGCTCTTGCTACTGCTCCTGTTTTGTTAACCCCTGCTGTTGCTACTGTTTCTACTCCTTCTCTTGTTAGCCCTGTGTCTTATTCTTCTCCCTCTACTCGTAGTCGCAATTCTCCTCTTGCGGCTAGCTTCTTTCATTCGCTCGGACCTGTTCATGGGTCCGCTGGTTCCGATGGTCCTCAGAGACGTAGTCAGCTTCCTGGAAACAGAGAACGCGTTGCGCTGTATAATATGGCGATGGGTTGGATGGTAAACCCTCAGAGAAGTCCACCCCGTGTTGTCCTCGAAACATTTTGTCAATTCAATATACCAACACAGAGATATGTGTTTAACGAAATGTGTAAGTTCCTTTATGATCAAATAGCGGCCGATGCGCCTGACGGGGTGCTCACCGCTCTGTCTGATCTCCAGCTTCAGTTCGCAAATGGGCTGATAGTGGATACTAACGTTCGACGTGCTGTTGAACGATTGCTATCTCTTCGTCCGGCTCCCATCCCTCATGCATTGTTCGTTGAGGATATTGAAAAACAAGACGAGTCTGGCCAATATCCTATGCGTGAAGTTCCGCCGGTTTGGATACCAGCGAATCCAAATGCTCAACCTCCGACATTGGCGCACTTCCAGAGAATATGGATACATCTCCCATGGAAACGCTCGGAAGTGTTACAGGTGAAGCAATCTTTGCCCGACCCACGCAAGAATCCTACAGGGTATTACAAAGAATTATCACAGCTTGTAGATGCTACGGTTATGAATCTTGCCGATATCGACATGTTGTTTGGCAATGTTGTACCGCAACCGGTATGGGCAAAGATTCGACAGGAAAATCACCCGGCTGAATTAGGTGGTGCTTGGGCTGCCATTGTAGCGGCAGACGCCGGACAAGTAGCTGCTACTAAACCCGATCAGTTGATTCTCGACCTTCCTCAAAGGATTATTACGCTAATGAAAACTCTTATGCCAGCTATGAAGGTGAACTGGGACAAGTTGTCAGCCTGTAAGCAGAAGAAAGATGAGAGTGTATCAGACTTCTTTACGAGGTTTGAGGAGGCATTCATCGACCATAGTGGTCAGGATATGGGCACGGAGGGTGGTCAGAGATTGTTTGTGGATAAATTTGTTTCGAATTTATTGCCCGACTTGAGCAATAAATTGAGAAATTCGGAAAGTGCATGGGCCGTTTCTACTTCGGCTCAGATATTGGCTACGGCACAATACTATGAGAATAGAGAGAAAGAAGAGAACGACTGTGCTGATAAAAAGATGAAAGAGCTAAAAACTAAAGTGTTGTTGCAACAAGCGTATCCTCCGCGGTCAAATCAGAATACTTCGCAACAGAATAGATCACAGCCACAATCGAACAGATCCCAAACTCGTAATGACTCCTCCTCCCAAAGATCCTCGTTAGGGTACAATCAATGTGCTTATTGTAGACAGGAGGGACACATTAAATTCAATTGCCCTGTTTTAAACGAACGTAATAGTGGAAACTCATCTAGAGGAGGTCGTGGTGGTTCGCAGCAAACATCACGTGGTAGAGGTCGTGGTGCTCAGAACGATCGCTCGGATAACTCATCCACTTCTAATAATTGTTTCGATCAACGTGGATCATCGCATGGACGATCTGCGCAGTACAATGTAGACGATTATTATGTCGATCAGGGGATTGACGACAGTAATTACTAGGACAGACAAAGACAAGGAGAGGGAGTGGTATCAGTTCCGGTTGATCAGAGAGGGCCTTACGTCGCAGTTGCTACATCGGGCGTCGTTGAGCCTTTTCTGTTGGACACTGGTGCAGCGAAAAGTTCTATCATGTATTCGAAACTCCCTGGCGCACCTTTGTCTGGCTTAACAAATGTTTCCGTTGGATTCTCTGGCGCCCCTGTTAGCAATCCAGTTTCGCGCCCTTTGCCCCTTCAAATTGGGCCACGTGAGCTAGAAGCTCCTTTGATTTTAACCACGGGTTGTGGCGAAAATCTTTTGGGCCTGGATTTGCTTAAACGTTTGTACGCAACTCTGTATTGTTCTCCTGCGGGTGTAAAGCTTACGTTAGGAGAAAGGGTTGTCTCTCCTATGTATTTGTCCCTCGATAAGCTCCCACCGGAATTGAGTTCTCTTCCTGCGTCTTTGTGGGCAACAGGTCCAAATGACGTGGGCCTGCTTGATATCTCCCCTTATGTTGTTCAGTTGAAATCTAATGTGCGACTGCCACGTATTCCCCAATATCGTATCTCCCTTGATGGTGAACGAGCACTGTTGGCGATCATCTATGATCTGATCGAGAAAGATGTTATTGAAGAGACTCGGGGAAACGTGTGCAACAGCCCTGTGCTGCCCATTCTTAAACGTACTGATCCTTCCAAACCGCCTGTTTATCGCTTTGTTATCGATTTACGGGAGGTAAATAAAATTGTGGTTCCTCAATTTCCTGTTGTGCCTGACATCACGGCGCTACTGACTCTGATTCCAGCTTCTGCATCATGGTTTTCGGTGATTGACTTGAAAAATGCGTTTTTCAGCATCCCGATTGCCGAAGAGAGCAGGGACCTTTTCGGTTTCTCTCTCGGTGGACGCAGCTTCAGGTTCAAACGCGCTCCTCAGGGCTACTGTGAAAGTCCATCTATTTACAGTCAAGCCTTGAAGGGCCAACTGGATGCATTTAGGTTGCCGGGTGGTGCGGCTTTGATCCAATACGTCGACGACTTATTGGTGGCTGCTGATACTCAGGACATTTGTAAAATTGCTACGGTGTCGTTGCTGCAACATCTCTGTGAGTTAAATCACAAGGTGTCACCTTCTAAACTCCAATATTGTTGTCAAGAAGTAACCTATCTAGGTCACTTATTGTCAAAGGAGGGAAGGAGATTGACCCCAGAGAGAATTGCAGCGATTGCGCGAATGGCTGTGCCAAAAACCCAAAGAGATGTGCGTGCCTTTCTAGGTATCACGTCGTACTGCAGGCAATGGATTCCTAATTTTTCATTGCTAGCGAAACCATTGGTGGCTCTTACGTGCAAGGATGTTTCAACTCCTTTACCATGGACGGAAGAATGTCAGAAAAGTTTTTCTGAACTGCGTGATTCATTGTGTTCGGCTCCTGTGTTAGGTACCCCTGATTACAGTAAGCCGTTTACGTTATATGTTCATGAGAGGGAAGGTTGTGCTTTGAATGTCTTAACGCAACCTTTTGGTGGTAAGCAACGTCCATGTGCATATTTTTCCTCGACCTTGGACCCAGTAGCTAGAGCGTTGCCGAGTTGTCTACGAGCAACAGCGGCAGCTGCGGTCTCCATCCGACAATCAGCAGGATTGGTCATGGATAATATGCTTACGGTGATGGTTCCGCATGCAGTTGATACTCTTTTGAATCGAACAAAAACTCAGCACTTGACGAGTGCGAGGTTGTCTGGGTACGAATTGACGCTCTTGGCGAGCCACATTCAGATAAAACGTTGTAACGTTCTGAACCCGGCAACCTTGTTACCAATTAGCACAGAGTCAGATGAAGTAGCAGAACATGACTGCTACTTGAGGACTGAAGAGGAAACAAAAGGTCGAGTGGACCTTAAAAACACCCCATTGGAAGATCCGGATGGCACTTTGTATGTGGATGGGTCATGTTTTAAGTTGCCGAATGGCGATGTGACTACTGCTTATGCTGTTGTAACATTGAATACTGTTGTTGAGACTGCAAGGTTGAATCAGAATTCTGCCCAAGCTGCGGAGCTGATTGCTCTTACTAGAGCATGTGTGTTAGCGAAAGGGAAATGTGTGAATGTGTTTACCGACAGTCAATACGCGTTTGGTGTTGCTCACAGCTTTGGACGATTGTGGAGAGAGAGAGGTTTCTTGACGTCGCACGGTACGAAGATTCAGCATGGCCAGCTTGTGAATGATCTTTTGGATGCATTGACTCTGCCTACGCAAGTTGCGATTGTTAAGTGTAGTGCGCATCGTAAGGTGACGGATGATGTTGGTCGTGGTAATGCATTTGCGGATGAGACTGCTAAGGAGACTGCCCGGAACCTTAGCACTCGAATGTATGTGACGAGTTCGGTTAGGTGGCCTACAGAATCGAGTATGTGTGAAGACACTATCGAGAGTGTGAAAGCAATTCAGAATGAGGCCACCGAGACTGAAAAGACGAAGTGGAAAGAAAGTACGGGAAAGTTGGATGCGAATGGTTGTTGGATTGATTTGTCGGATCAGAAAAGATGGATGTTGCCTGATGCGTATGTGCTGGCCGTTGTGACAATGGGACATGGGTTAGCACATATTAGCGCGAAAGGTATTTGTAAGTTGCTGGCTGCTGTGTGGAAGAATGATGGCATTACGAAATGTGCTGAACGTCTGGTGAAGAATTGTATGGTGTGTATAATGTACAATCCTGGCAAAGGAACTCCAACTCCTCCTAGCAGTTTTGCTCCCCCTTCGTATCCCTTTGAGGTGATTCAATTGGACTTCATCCATATGGAGCGATGCAATAACCTGAAATACGTTTTAGTTGTGGTTTGCGCATTCTCCCGATGGATCGAGGCCTATCCCCTCAAAGACAATACTGCTTTGTCTACTGCGAAAATCCTACTGAAGGAATACTTTCCTCGGTATGGAATGCCTAGAGTCGTGTGGTCAGATAACGGAAGTGAGTTTGTTGGAAGTGTGATGAAGAGTGTGTGTAAGGGCCTTGGAATTAATCAGAAATTCCACAGCGCCAATCATCCCCAGTCAGCTGGATTGGTTGAGGGGTACAACGGCACCCTTAAACTAAAGTTAGCGAAGATTCAGGCTACGACTGGTCTTTCGTGGCCTGACGCTTTGCCTTTAGCATTACTGTCAACTAGGGCGACTGTACACTCCCGAGTAGGGCTTAGTCCCTATGAAATAGTGTTCGGCCGTCCTGCGAATGTGTGGGGGGTTCCTAGGCCAGGAATGTTTTCTGATCTTGAGTACCCAATGTTGATCGATTATCTACATGACTTGACTGCTAAACTGAGGTTAATTCACCAACAGGTTTACGACGCATTGCCGACGCAGACAGAGGGTCCAGGCCACCAGCTCCAGCCCGGAGACTGGGTGGTGACAAGGAACTTTTCACGCAAAAATAACCTGGACCCGAGGTTCACCGGACCCTATCAAGTGCTCCTGGCCACGAGGACTGCCGTTCGTCTTGAGGGACGTAAGAATTGGGTGCATGCTACGCACACCAAACGAGTCCCCATCCCTTTGCCGGCAGACCCGTGGGTAAGGAGAGGCATTGCGTCATCTGAAACAGAAACATTGCCGGCGTTTGTGCCTTTTAGCGACGCACAGCTTGTTGAAGAATCCTCAGCGCAGCAGAAAGACACTGTTGAACAATTAGCATCAATAGACTCAAGACCAGAACACTCAACTGATCAGCAGGACGCTGTCTCTTCAACGGATCCTTTGTTTGACGAGCAGACACGTCCTGGGAAAACCCGATACTTTTTGCGATCTCGCACTAAGGACAAATAAAAAGATTTTGCCTTGCCGTATCGACAACTGCATTATCCCGTTTTCCGTGATCAGTTTTGAACTTTCGTATCACTGTAATCATTTTTGTACATATATTTTGAGCTTCACTCCTTGTACCTTTTTTTGCCTTTACAGCTGAGAGACTTTGTTTTTGCATACGTACATATTGTACATTGAAGGCCGTAGGGCCGCGCGCGTACTTCCTTCTGGACAGTAGGTCTTGACGCTAGGTTAAAGGCCGTCGGTTCCTAGGAACTCCTAGGGATTGACTATTGCTGCACAGAACGAAGTGCGTCAAGAAACGTTGCGGACGGTCGTAGGGAATGGCATTCTCGAAGCTGAATGATTTGGAGGGGGCTCAAGTCCACAGATTCAAGCTGCAGCAACTCAGTCGTACCAAATGTTTCATATTCCAACTGTTTGTATTGTTTTTGACTGCTTCTGCATTATTGGCGGGTGGGGTGTATTACATGATGTCTTACTTCTTACCTGCTACACCTACTCCTACTCCTTACCCTAATCTTACCTCTACTGCTTCTCCCCATTCCTTTCATATCTTACCTGAACACGAGCAGGCTAGACGTGTAGAATTCCGCAACAATTCCTTTATTCAGCTCCTCCATCAGCATCAGTTAGTGGTTAACACTACTAATTGTTGGGTGTGTGGGTTGATGCCACACACTACGGATAAGGGAATTCCATATCTGGTGTTACCGTATAGTTCCCAAGGGTCAGCTCGAGCATTTCAAACAATGTTTCGAAGCGCACTGGGTTTCCACCCCATTCGAGAACCACGTTCCCCCTACTCTGGTCCTACCTCGTATCAAAAACCTTTGTCAATAGCAATAGAGGATTTAGATAGTGAGATCTATGATCCTTCGCTTATTCCCGAAGAAGAGGTACAGGCCTATAGGGTCCTAAGTAGAGGTGAATATAGTGTGTTCACTAGCGAGAAGCAGCTTAAAAGCTCGCCTCCGATATGGGTCGTACCCCACACTGGTAATTTTTGTCTTATGGGTCGTGGCCGAAGATCGCAAGCCCGACTTGGAGCAAGTGCTTGCACTGAAAATTACATTCTGCCGATGTTCTCGTCCCCTGTGTTTCTGGCTGCCAAGGGTACATACTTTATCTGCTATGATCGTGCATACACATGGTTGCCCGCTGACTTCATGGGCTCATGTTTCATTGCAAATCTGTTGCCTCCGACGTTCACTGTAGATGCCGATTATCATAAGACTAGAGTTGTGCGAGGCGTAATTAGTGAAGAGGATACTGCCGGTCAAGAGGCAGGAGACTTTTTCAAGGGTTTCCTCCCGTTTTGGGGACCTATGGTTAATAGTAGGAACCTGAGACAGTTGACTCGAGTGGTAGAATCGACAGCTAACATTACTGCCAGTGCCCTTGGTAATATCACCACAGAACTTCAGGCGGAGAGACTTATGACGTTACAAAACCGTATGGTTTTAGATGTCATCTTAGCAGATCGAGGTGGGGTATGTAAGGTGATCCATTCGAGCTGCTGCATTTTCATTCCAGATAATGCTCCTACTGTCTATCAAGCCATCTCGAGGTTGCATAAGATCTCCGAATCCATACACGTGGATGTAGGGGATTGGACGCTACTTGGATGGTTTTGGGGCCTGATGTCGACTTGGGGTTGGAAGATTCTGATGATCATCGGAGTCGTTGTAGTGTTCCTGTTCACGTGTTGCCTTTGTGTACAGTGTGGTCCTGCCTTATGTGGCCTCTGTGCTACAACGTGTATGAGACAACCATCTGTTACCAAGGGGACTCGGTTGGACAGAGCTATGCTACAGCAACACCTCGATGGTCTGATGAATATCGAATATGATTCCGACTAGTGCTTGCCTACATGAGGGCAAAAGGAGCGTCTGAGGTTCCGTGACAATTGTAAGTGGTGTTTTCGACTCGCACGAATATGGTCGAGTCTGGTATCTATGAACCGCAAATGACGAGTTTAGTAAGTGTGCGCAGTTTCGCTGTGCTAACTTAAACCGTTCGTTTGTTATGTGGGTTTTTCATCTGTACCCACAGGTTCCTTTCTTAGATACGGCATCCATTTTGTCTCTTGCCCTCAAGTAGCCAGCGAACGGACGTTGTCCGCTTCGCGACCCTGGGACTCCCAAGATATCTGCGGAGGACACATGTTCTTTGTGAGTGTCTTTATGACGAGGGGGTTGCTACTGTAAGGCAGATGGCGCCGCTCGAGGCTCATCTTGCCGCACGGACTTATTGTCTCAGCCGTGCATCTCATTAGGCACGTCCCTTTGATGCCTGTATCTCGTGTTTCCCGACACCTCCCCTTTTACACCCTTTCCGATCTCCCCACTGTCTCCGTCTTCCTCTACACCTGTCCTTGTTCCTATTTCGATCTGTTTTACTGCTGATTGGAATTTGCTAATGGTGGGAAGATGGTTTTTACAGTTGGGAACCGCCAAATGTTTCCGCACTTATGTTCCGGACCTCATGTGTTTCAAAGTGACCAAAGCGACCCCTCTGGGGGATAATGGTGGGAACCGGGTTGTAAACTTTTGTGTTCAATATAATCCTATGGGTAAAAACTGTATAAAAGGAGCGATCCACAGAACCAATTTGAAGCAGTCTCCCCAAGTTGCACGCTGTGTACTTGCCGTGATCTCTGTGTTCCCTGCAGCAAATAAACCTTGAATCTTTGACGTCGAAGGAAGTGTCCCGTGTCTCTGTAATTCGTACGCCGGAGCAGGTTACCCACGAAGGTTTCAGGTGTTGTGCCCTGGCACCGCTGGGTCTTAAAGAACCCAGTCCTTCATTCTTAATCTGTGTATGTTGGATTTTTGTCATTTTGGTAATGTGTAGTTTAGATAAAGAAACTTTATTTTTCTAAACTGGTGTGGAGTCCATTTGTAGTGTTTTCACTGTGTTACTGAGAGTGTTGGTACAAATACTTTACATATTGCCTTTGATAAGCCTGTCTGCTCGTGCCAAGCTACCAAGGGGATGAGCAGGGGTTATCTAAAGAGTGTATCCCCCTTACCCTGACTAGAAGCAAGGGTCCCTATTTGGACATTGGTACCTACCTCTGCCAACTAGAGATTCCCAGATCTAACACTGATGAAGAACCAAATACCGAACCTTCTATCCTAATTTAAGTGGGTTAGATAAGAAGATCACAGAAGAATCTCAAGGAGGAAGAGAGTGTCAGAGAGAAGTGCTACAAAACAGTCGGTATTCTAGAGAGATCATATATCCTTTCCTGATTCCTGTCCTGAAGTCTTTGTCACCTGACCTATCCTGGGGGACCCTTACCAGCCCTTTGGCCAGGGGGTTGGTCTTCACACATTCTTGGTAAATATATTTTCACACTATTTGCAGATGTTTTTTCACTCTGTCATCTCGCTTTCTGAGCATTGATCATTGCATGAGTCCAGAGCACTCTGGGGGCCCCTGCGGGCCCCCAGAGTGAAGTACAGGTGGGGGGTGTACATGGGGGGTACCTGTGGTACCCCCCTTCATTGTCATTTACAAAGCGGCAGGCACCGCGCGGTGCCTGCCGCTTTGTAAATGACAATGTGAAAGTGCATTTTCAGCATTGTGGCGGGCGGTACAGAGAGCACCGCCCGCCACAATGCTGAAAATACAGGATGTGCCCGCCACTGTGGCGGGCACATCCTAATAGCACCCCCGCCCTTACAGCGGGCGGTCCCGATTCACGATGGGATGACGGGCGGGCAAAGTCCGCCCGTCATCCTAATGAGGCCCTTAATTCCTTATTTCAAAGTGGTTCCTCCAGATACAATAAGCTACTCTTTTACTTTCTCTGACGGAACATTCTGGAGACTCTGCAGGCGAGGCGAATATTCGACCCTTCTTCTCACCTTCGAACAGTATCCAAACTTTCAGATAAACAAGCCGCAAAGTGGCCAATCCATTGTGTTGATTCCACTATCTTAATGTATCAGTTAAAGGCCCTTCCATATAACTATAGAAGAAAGATTATTTTTGCCCAGAGGCTACTAAGTGCAATAACAAAGTAATGAGAAATGGGGAGTGTAGGCTGTAGGTTCTCTGTGGATTTCAATTTAAATTATTTTCATGTTTCAATAAAATGCACAGGACACGATAAAACTGAATAACCATGAACCACGGGGGAACAGCCAAGGAGGGGTCTGATGCTCTCAGAACAAAGCAAGCTCTTAACCAAAGAGAAAACCCAACATATGTGAGCATTAAGAGACATTATACCTGAATCGATCAGTGTTTTTCTGCCACCGGCTTTGTATTTAAACCCATAGGAATTGTACAGTATCAAACAATATCCTTCCAAATAATACAAGTTCTAAAATTGATAATGGCATGATATCCGCTTTCATATTGACAGCAATTGCTTACTCTCATGTACACATCTCAGAAAACTCAATGGAGTATAAAACGCTGGGACTAACAGCCTAATGTTAACTTGCAGTAATGTTCGCATTTTGGCAAATGAGATACATCTTCCATACCAGCTGAGTATGGTCCTCACAGTTTTGAGTTCTCTGACTTTGAGGAGGGTTTTCCCCACATGGTGATATCTGCCCAGGAGGCAATAAAAGCTTCTGAGGAGAAAATGTCTACTGCAAGAGCTCTAGCGTGCCATGATAAAATAGTGGAAACACTGTTGTGAATCAGGGCACTCGACAGGTACACCTTAAGTGGGGGGAGATCTTCGGTACCAACTTTTAAAATGCCTCAAAGAGGTCTTTCCCACTGTATGTTGGGGGATTACTGTGTAAGGGCCACAATTATGGTTTAGGCAATGGTCTTGTGTAGAAACGAACCCGCTCGAAATAGGGAGTTGGCATCCACCCTAATTTGTGCAGATGTAAGTACCTTTGAGTTGATTAACAATAAACAGCTATTATTTCAGTGCCAAGAGATTCAAGACTTGGGTGAAAGTACACATTGCAAATATAATGTTATAATCCGACATCATTTTTGCTAGCATCGTCTTTGCCAGATCTGTCTTCCCCTTTCTTGGCGATTGTGGTGGCTTTAACAATAAAAGACATCCACCTTCCCCTGCTTTCAAAATGAGGCAGGGAACGCAGAGGAGGGAAACATGATTTTTGATGAGGTGCTGCTATCCTTTATAAGAGTCTCTAATCTGTGTAGCATAGTGCTACACTTATTTTTATTTGTGGGTTGATAGCACAGCTGTCTTCAAGTCCCTTTGTTGCCAATTGTTAGAAATATACCTAAAGTGCATTTCGGCTCCTCCCAGAGGAGTATTTCTCTTTCGCTCCATGCTATTGGCTGCTTGTTTGGTGTACCATTCCGAATCCGTCTGCCTTCTAGGTGTTTCCAGTGGAAGCATTATGGACTATTTTACATCTGAAACGTCCCACTACTTGTCACATTCAACTATTAAACTTTTATATGCGTTTATTTTTACAGATAGCAATCCCTTTTTTACTTTTTCCTCAGCATTGGCAAAGCAAATAGGTATGGCTATTGTGTGATAAACACTCTTAGTTGTGTATTTGACTGATTGCTTGAAGAGAACTGACGAATTGTAATTACAGGTATCTTCTGTAACTTCCTGAGCCTCGTGCTTCTCACACCCTAATAATTTTAAATGGATGCCACAAACAGTGTGAGGCAGAGCTATTATAAAGTCAAAATAGGCACTTTCTTTATATTTAAAAATGTGCTTTATATTGTGCGATCATTTCACCTTTCAGACACAGAAAGTTCCAGTGCACTTGGTGTTTGATGAGAAAGTGATTTCCTAATGTTTGTACGAAACAGGCTTTTTAAATGAAAGCAAAATATGTACATAAAGCTATCAATAACCAATTCAATTGGAATTACTGTTCATGCAGTAGTCAGGCACAGTTCATGAAGTTCAGGATTGTAGGCACATACTAGTTTTAGATGTTTCTTTAACTGTAGATTATTCGATTGCATCACCACACTAAGTAAGGGCATCCAAGAGCTTTTTTCGTCTTACTCTACACAATCGGCTCCCATGCACTGTCTTATGAACTATGGTTGGCAGATAATTTCCCCATTGCCTGACCAGAGATCTATGAATTGATGGAACATATGAGATGACAGCATTTTCATGTACCTTATGGTATAGTGCTAGAATGATATGTGTCCATAAAGTAACTTTAAGGCATTATTTCCAGTTCAGAGACACACTTGCTGATTGTGTGTAAGTTGCAGAGTGATAATGAGTTTGCTCATGTGTGGCTCATATTTCAATGATCAAAAGACACCTGTAATGTTACCTGCTTGGACCAATTGAAGGACTTTGAACATTAGTGACAACTGGAAATCTATGAATGTTGCCATTGCATGTGCCGGGGCAAGGTAGAAGGCAAGACATCTTCCATGGTCTTAAATTGCTTGCTGGATATGAGGCTGTCCATAAGGCTGGTGGCCATGGAATTGTAATATCTGTGGCGCCAACCTAAAGCAGAAACTCTGTGGAGAAGTGTGGCTCAATGATTAGAGCGGCAGACCCTGATGCAGAGGTCTAGCCCGGGACCAGGGCTCAATTCCCCGCCTCGGCGGGTCTTGGGCTCAAAATTCCACGGACCTGAAAATTCTCGCCTCGGTGCCTATTCCAATCATGGAGTCCCACTCTGCAACTCTGGGCAATAGCTTGCTTAATCTCCACAACGGCCCCCACAACGCTAAGGATGCCTGGCCTCCACCTTGGGGGTGTCCAGGAGTGGACGCCTCACAGGGAAAGCCAGGATGAGTTCCACAGCGGTATTCATACAAACGCCTTGAGACCCTTGCGGGTGAGTAATGCGCTATACAAGTATCAATTTCCATTTGGTGTCATTGAGACATAGAAAGCTCCCTCTAATCTGTAAATTACACAAAATAATATAAGAGGCAATGTTATATCTATATTCTGCCACTAGTTATAGAATTGCCTTCCAAGCAGATTGCAATGTAATAGGAATTTGATCAAGTTCTGCAGTGTACTAGAACACCCCTTCTGAATTGATGTTCCACTGGAGGCTGGACAATAGGTCGAACACTCAGTCACCAGGCACTTGCATAATCAAAAGTCAGAGCACTAGACAAATGCCAGAAATGTCAATTATGGTAGCAAATTAATTGAATATGAACTGAGCATCAATCAAAGGCAATGTGCCCAATATGTTGTAAATCTTAGCTTTTGTATTGACCTCAGATAAGTTAAACATTCTGGATCCAAAATCTGTACATATTTTTACCCTAGTGGTTGACCTTTTACTAAGGGTTATCTTGAAATTATTTGTGGTACATGGGCTTTTTGGACCTTGGCCAGCCCATATCCTGCAGGAAAACAGGGGAAACTCAATTGAATCGAAAAAGATACCAACTGAAAACAATAGACTTCCTAGGATACCAATTACTAGTTCCAAGAAGATATTGGTATCAACTGGAAATTTCTCCACTGTAGTTTAGTTGATACCGAAAAACAGATATGTCAATAACTGGAATCAGTAGAAACTGTAGAACTGTCCAACAAGAATCTTCGTGTGAGAAATGTCTTGGGTAGCCTGTTTTGGGCAGCTGAAGATAAGTTTGCATAATTGTGTAATTGCTATGTCTCTAAGATGTTTCGACACATAGGAGAACAAAGCAGGATGGCTTTTTTTTAAGAAAGCACACAAAAATGTGCACTTGTACTGCTGTGTTTTAGCATGGGACACTATTCGCCTGTCGACTTTCCATACCCACCAACCTTCCAAATTAAACCTCTCCTCCTCACAACGACAGACTTCCGTGAGAATTGATGGACATGTTACCAAATTATAAGCCACATAATAATGGGTCTTCCTGCTTATCTTGCCAACACCACTGTGAATCTTAAAAACTGTCTTCACAATATGATAAAACAGAAAGAATAAATGCCAGTTTGTCGCCTGAGCTGTATGTAGGGGATTGGAATACAGGAAACTGAAGAGTCGAGCTGGTGCACCTGAGCCCCTCAACAGCCAACCAGAGCATTGGTATCCAGGGGACCAGATGAAGACATGGCCAGATGAACATTAAACCCCTAAATCAACTGAGCAGAGAATACAATGACACTGAAATCACACAGACAGCTCCCGGGACACAAGGCTCCAAGCTGTCGGTATCTCGCTTCTGTTGGAGCCGGTCTCATGGGACTGGGGGTGCAGGCAGCAGAACGAAGTGCGCCCAGTGCGGATGAGACGCTTGTGGCACCAGGGGAAATACAGTTTAAATAGAGTACACAAGCAAAACAAACAAATCAAACAAGTGAAACAATAGAGAGAGCGTGTCCTGCAAACACGATGGAAAGTATCATACAGAGGGGCGGACAAAGCTCTCCCGTCATAAAGGCGAGCATCGTCTGATCAGTATAGAGACTGAATATGTCACAGATTTCAGTGTTTTGCAGTTATGAGAATTCTTCACTATAGCTCGTGTGAGTCTTTGTCTCTGGACTACGGCGCATGAAGTAGGTTTTTGGATGGATAAAGTTTCACTGTAACTGATCTCCGCTTAGATTAGCCTTTATCCCTTGGGATATGCCCCGCCACCAGCCACGCCTCTCAGCAGCAGAAAGTTGAAAAGGCGGGTATCATTCGTTAAACATATGAATGAGTTTTAAGTGCCTTTAACATGCAAACGAACAGAAAGGCACGACACAGGGACGAGTAAAAACCTCCATTTAAAACGGCTAATTCTAAGTTTAGAGAGCGGGCAGGAGCACTTGTCAGAGAGAACAAACAGGCTGGGGCAGAGGGACTTGGAACAAGGGCTGGAGTTGAATCCGGCGTTCACCCTGTCCCATACAGAAGAGCACAGCGGTTTAAGACTACACGACAACTATTCGAAGACCACAAAGATCGAATCCAGTCCATCATGCAAAGGCAATGGCAAAGACAAAGAAACTCTCCTTGCAGCCCCCTCCCCATCAAGGAGGCGCAGGCAGCGCGCCCACCCAAAGAGAAAAGAGAAGATGTATAGTTACCCAACTTCCTCTTCAATCTCCGAGATGTCTGCGAAAATGAGAACGATGACAAGCAGGGTGGCGGCCCCCAGCATCCAGCGCCTCCGTTCCAGATGCATGGCTCAGAGCGGACAGAGGCGGGCGCGCCGCGCGCTGAGCCTGGCAACAAAAGAGCCGCGCGGGGATTCTCGTGCTCTCCTTCTCCTCGCAGACTGCTCGCGCTGCGTCCGGTCCGCGTGCGGTGGTCTGCGAAGCACACACCGACTCTGGCGCGAGGAGGGCAGCTGTCTTACTGCCTCCCGCCCCTCTTCCCTGCGCGGGTCTCGGCTCTTCCCGGTGTGTGTGCAGGCAGCTCCTTCAAACCTTCCTGCGGGGGCACGGTGCCGCCTTCAAGACCGAGAGAGGGAGGTAGGGGGTTCAAAGAACACGCTGAAAACAGAGCAGCTCCCTCTCTACCTTTCTCAACAATCCCTCTCTGGCGCCTGTCCCTCGCAGCATGTCCTTTCTCTCTCTCTCAAAGTTTGTCTGACAGTGAGCGAGTAATGGCACCTCCTGGAAGGGCTGCTTCGAAATCGAGATTTGATGAAGTGACGCCTGCCTTCGCTTACAGAGGAAGGGTGGGGTGGTGGGTTTGTGATGCCTCCCCAGCCCACTGACGACCGTAGGATAGGGAGGGGAAATAAACATTATGGGCTGAATGGAAAAAATGAAACAAAGAAAGGAGGGGAGAAGTCAGGGAATTTTTGTAAATGCGGGAGGATGCCGGCGAAAACATTCACCCCTCTTTCAGGGGAGTGCGTTGCCACACACCTACTTGTTTCAAGGAGCTCATGCGTTTGTTGGAAGAACTCGGGAAGAATGTAAGGAAGGTGTGTTAGGACAGAATGAATCTACGAACCAGCGAAACAGTCATCATTGGTCCACAGGGGGAAAAAAAGCAGGGAATATGGACTATGGCCATCTCATTCTTGGGCAAAAATAAGGGTTCGCGAAGCGTTGAAGTCTCATCCAGGGTCCAACAGGCAGAACCATCACTCCAGTATGTCTAGAATTAATATGTGAAAAAGGCCGTGCCCAGGTGGCCACTGGGGGCATCGGAGGACGAGCCGGGATTATGAATGCTTAAACACCCAGTCTGTTGCATAAGCAAGATCTGACTCACTGTGCACCACGAAGTTACCGTCAGAACTGAAGTTTTAAACTAGGGAGATGAGCCTTTTCCTTTGAATTCGGCCTGTATTGGTTGTTATCGATAACCCATCAAACATTAATACCTAGCAACTGTTATTTGGGCTCATCTCAAAAGCTTCAATTTCAGGGGCGGCTGGTGACATTTGAAAGTGGTGTGGCGTAAACTAATTTGCATATTGCACCGCAGCGAGCGAGCCCGAACCACCTTGCATCCATCCATACATCATTCATGCATCCACCCATCCATCCATCCACCCACCCACCCATCCATCCATCCACCAATTCTGCATTCATCCTGCATCCATCATTCATTCATGCATCCACCCATCCATCCAGCATCCATCATTCATTCATGCATTCACCCATCCATCCATCCTGCATCCATCATTCATTCATGCATCCACCCATCCATCCATCCACCCATCCATCCTGCATCCATCCATCCATCATTCATTCATTCATGCATCCATCCATCCACCCATCCATCCACCCTTCCACCCATCCATCATCCATCCTGCATCCATTCATGTGTCCACCCATCCATCCATCCTGCATCCATCATTCATTCATGCACCCATCCATCCATCCACCCATCCATCCTGCATCCATCATTCATTCATCCACCCATCCATCCATCCATCCACCCATCCAGCATCCATCCATCCACCCATCCAGCATCCATCCATCATTCATGCATCCATCCATCCATCCACCCATCCACCCATCCATCCATCATCCATTCCTGCATCCATTCATGCATCCATCCATCCATCCATCCTGCATCCATCATTCATTCATGCACCCATCCATCCACCCTGCATCCATCCTGCATCCATCATTCATTCATCCACCCATCCTGCATCCATCATTCATTCATGCATCCATTCATCCACCCATCATTCATCCATCATCCATCCATCCATCCACCCATCCATCATTCATTCATGCACCCATCCATCCACCCTGCATCCATCATTCATTCATTTACCCATCCACCCATCCTGCATCCATCCTTCATTCATCCACCCATCCATTCATCCACCCATCATTCATCCATCATCCATCCACCCATCCTGCATCCATCATTCATTCATGCACCCATCCATCCACCCTGCATCCATCCTGCATCCATCATGCATTCATCTACCCATCCACCCATCCTGCATCCATCCTGCATCCATCATTCATTCATGCATCCACCCATCCATTCATCCACCCATCATTCATCCTGCATCCATTCATGCATCCATCCATCATTCATGTATTTTTATGACCCTATAACTTGCACACAGCTTGTCAGTGTTTAATACCAGTCTCGAACCTTGTACTCCAGCACCAATGATACATGATTAATATTAATTGTTTTTAAAAACATGTATTTATTCGACACCAATTTCACACCTTAGTCGGAACATCATTTTTATTTGTTTTTTAAAATATCTATTTATTTAACACCAGTGTAAGTCATGTATACATTTTTATGATTCGATAAGAGGCTCGAACCTGGTTTCCCATCACCAAAGTCGGCCGTGCTATCCGTCAGGGGTTATGTAACAGGGCTATGTAGTGACCAGCCAATCCTGCGCCAGGATTGGCTGGGGGGGCACCATGACTCCTCGCCCAGTCGCCCTGTGTAACCCCGGGGGCTGCGGCCCGCCCCCTGGTCCTCTCTCTAAGGGGGAATTCACAAGAAAACGATCTGCGCATGCGCGGGCATGTTTGTGCCCAAAAATACACTTGCGCAGCTGCAGCAGCCAGATCCTCCCCCCCCCCTCCCCCCCCTCTCCCCCCCCCCGCCCCCCCCCCCCCCCCCTTGCGCACTCCGGGAAGGTCGGGTGTCTCCCAGTTTCCCGGCCGGCAGATAGCGCGATTTTTTAAAATAATTGTGTTTGGCTTCTAGTGACGACGTGGTGGGTCCATGGGGCTTAGTGGGGCTTCGCCCCTACGCCCCAATGGACGCACCGCGCCTGTTCAATTTATGCACCCTGAGATGAAGGTACGGGCTTAGGAAAGTTATCAACAGCGACTCGGACAGCTTCGAACAACTGTCTCTCATTAGGTTAGTCAATTTTATATGAGAAGGTGCACGTTAGCTGAATGGCAAGTTTGTGTGTGTGGTTGAATGGATGGAAAAGTAAATATGATAAAACGTTAAAAGCGTCGACAGTTTGATGAATAAGCGAGTGAGTGCATGCACAGATTGTTGAATAAATGAGTGCATGGATGCGTGGATAGATACATTGGTGAGCGAGTGCATTGATGAAAGCACAGTCGTTAGCTCTCTTCTTTCAGGCCGAGGACTCATACAAGCAGTTGTGATGTTACGACAAATACAGGTATTGCTAAGACTGGGTCAGTGAAAGCGACACATCAGGGATATGAAGCATCCTGCCAAAATGCTAACCGTATTAAAAAAAATATATCATATGCAAGTGCAAAATATTAAAGTGGGGATGGGGCCCCATCATGTCAAAAGTGCCTATCAAATGTAAAGAATATCACCATAATAACAGTGTAGATGTTATACAAAAGTGTGGATGAAGATGCTAATAATGCTTAAAATATGTCAAGAATTGCTATCATTATCCAAATTCAACTTTGTACCAATCAGTAAACCTTAGTGTATGGTCACATTTATATCATCCCACATTAATCCTAAATTCATGTTTTGATTTGAACCATTACCCAATAATCTGTAACACGCGTTAAAATTTGCCCCAACAATCAGCAATTCAAAGATGAATTTACCATTATTAAAGAGCTGCAAAGACAAAAACATGTCTTAATTTATTGCAGCCTTGACAAGCACAGAAAATGAGTTTACCGAGTGGAGACCACCTGGGTCTTGGATAATGTCATGCACTCACCTTGTCCCAACTGCAGGGACGTCACTGGAATCGACGCTGAACCTCCTATCCCTCTCGGATAAGCGAGAGATGCAGGGATAAAACACATAAATCATGCACTGTCCTGGGGGCGGGGAATGGGGTTGGGACATAATATGAAAAGAGAGACTCGCGATACTGGATCTGCTCTGCAGCGATGCACACTGCTTAGCAGAATGTGTCGCTGCTGAAGCCTTCTGTGTTCGCGAAGGTAGGAATTTATGGTTTCTTGAGGATGTAATACACTGGAAACAACAAGAAAAGGCAATTACCATCAGTACACTAACACACCTTCCTATACATTGCTATTGCATTAACATTAATAACAATCACTTACATGATTCTTCTACAATATGGAATAAAAGTAGGATACCAGGTTTACAGATAGGAAACTCTGGGACCAGCAAGCAATGCCTTCAAAAACTGCTGAGAGCATCTCGCACTGACCAGTCGCTCCAGATCCCGTACGGATTACGCGTGGGGGTAGGTTTGCAGGCAGAGACCGCACACTGCCTGGGTCCCTGACTCTTCTGTGCAGGTCCCACAGAGCAGACTGCGAGGCACCTTAGGGATTCGCTTAGGGTTGCATCATTCAAGGCAGGACCAGTTGGCCTGTCCCATTACAGACCTTAAGATCCAAGGTTGTATCAAAAAGTTTTTAATTCACTGTGTAGTACTGAGCACTGAGGTCCTGAGGAATTGCTAGATTAGCAAGAAACATGTCGACCTAAAGAGAGGGTTGCAGATATTTTCGCCGCAAATACTTGTGGTGTCTATCTCCCCTCCTACTATTTTAACCAAGGGAGTTAGCCATGCCATTAAAGTTCCTTGTGGACTAACCCACCTTTTTTAATTCACCACCACTTTTCCATGACTACATATTCACCTGCCTTCTCACACGCATGCACCATATGGCTGGAACAAAAGATCTCCGCTAAAGAGCCCCTTCGCGGGTGCCCGTCAGACATTGCAGTGCCAGTCTGACGAGGAGCAGGACCCATATGATGAAGCATGACACCTATCTTGCTGGGTGTGTGAGGGTTCTAGTTCCCAAGAGGGAATTCCCCCGTCCTTCTTCCCTCTTGGTTTATTACTTCTACACCATACACACACATACCCTTTTTACCCAGCCCTACCGGGGAACTTTGTGATTCTCTTTTGTTGCTAGCATCTGGCACTCCCAAGGTCCTAGTCGAGGTTGTCTGTTGGGCTAGACTGAACAGTGCTGAGGGTGCTGAGCCAGTCTGCTCTTGTCATTTTGCATCAGCTGCAGCTTGGAATGCTGAACCTGGTATGTGAGAAGTTGGCCTGATATATGATGCTCACTAGTTCTAGTGATCACCTTGTATCAGTCCAAACAACCCTTATGGTGATTGGTTGTAAAGTCAACCTTGTAGACCAGCTATCCTAATGGTAGCATGGACAAAGCAGTCTTAGGCTAAACTCTTTTGGCATGTGAAGCCAGCTGTTTTACCACATATAACCTCTTGAATACCAAGTGAAAGGACACCACACAGGTTGTTATGGAAATAAACAAGATATTTATTAACTAACATACACCTCTGAACTCTTTATGAGATCAGAGGGCTAAGCAGATGACAATCTCTTAGTAAAAATACGTTTAAGTTGCACAAATTACAATGGTGCCCTAGGGGCACGACAAACCATATACTAAGTAATTGGAATGTGAAAGTCGATAAAAGGAATGGAGCTGTCCAGAGGCTGTAGGATCGCTGGGACCACGCTACACTAACTCTAGGTAGGTAATAGGAGGCCCACAGAACGCGTGTGCAGAGTGTGTACTCACACGCGAGATACGTAACAGTGTCTATGGACAGTACAGTTCAAGAAAAAGGTGAGTACAGACAATCCTGACTATGTAGGACTAAAACGACTGTGGAACTGGACACTAGGAGAGTCAAGCTACCCTTGAGCACCGAAATGCTCGTGTTACCTCACCCACAGGCTGCGGGTGCATAGGTGCGAAGTCGTGTCGGGTTCCGGCGTTGAAGTCTATGGAGCCTGGAAGAAAAGATGCTGCAGGCGATCGGGAGGAAGATGTCCGGTGTGATCCAAGGGTGGATCAGTGAAGAGGAGAACCTGAAAGCAGAGGGGACAATGTTCCAAGTCACTAGCCAGTGACTGGAGTGGAACCAGGAGTGGAACTAGATGTCGTCGTCGCGATCAGGTGAGGGTGGACACTTGTCTCTGCAGCCACGTGGACCAGGTAGTGTCTTCGACAACCAGAATGGAGGCATAAGCTGTCCTACGCAGGCTCTCGCTGTCGGCGGTGTCGGATCCGGGTTTGGAATCAACAGGCCTTGGCAAAGGCAACCCACGCGGTGAGTGGAAACCGCATCTGGAGTGGACCAGGACGGTCCGGGAAGCTCCTCTTTTGGAAGGGTGCAAGGGCCAGTCTGGAGTAACCAGACCAGCAGTGAAGATTTCGAAGCTCGTCGTCTAGGAGGTCACTAGCCAGCTGGCAAGTGACGAGACAACGTGTCGAGCAGCAAACAGGCAGAAGGACCCCACGCAGATCTCGTGGATGCTGGAGGGCTGGTGTTTGGTGCAGGAGCTGCTCGGGGTCGGGGCTTCTCAGTCCCCAAAGCACTTGGACGAGGTTACCTCAGAAGTCGTGCTGGAGCGAAATGCTGCTTCTTTCATCACCACCCCCTTTTCTGAATCGTTTTTGGCCACTATAGGTGTGGCAGGGTATACTCAGACATGAGTCCCTTTCTCACTGCACCATCAGGATTCAAGCAAGCCGGGCCGACGACGGCTGAAATGCCAGAAACCGGTCCCCGGTAGCTTGTCTCCTTTCTGGTGAAGAATTGGCTTGGTAGTTTAGTCTGCCCTGTTTCCATGATGCACTGGGCCAGGGACAGACTGATTTGCATATAGCAAGATTCTGAACTGGGATGGTGCAGTGAGATAAATAACGGTGATGGATCAAGCCCTGATCTTTGGACTGGGTAAGAGTGGTCTGCTTGATTCAGACACTCTGTTCATCACCACCCCCTTTTCTGAATCGTTTTTGGCCACTATAGGTGTGGCAGGGTATACTCAGACATGAGTCTCTTTCTCACTGCACCATCAGGATTCAAGCAAGCCGGGCCGACGATGGCTGAGATGCCAGAAACTGGTTCCTGGTAGCTTGTCTCCTTTCTGGTGAAGAATTGGCTTGGTAGTTTAGTCTGCCCTGTTCCCATGATGCACTGGGCCAGGGACAGACTGATTTGCATATAGCCAGGTTCTGAACTGGGATGGTGCAGTGAGATAAATAACGGTGATGGATCAAGCCCTGATCTTAGGACTGGGTAAGAGTGGTCTGCTCAATTCAGACACTCTGTTCATCACCACCCCCTTTTCTGAATTGTTTTTGGCCACTATAGGTGTGGCAGGGTATACTCAGACATGAGTCCCTTTCTCACTGCACCATCAGGATTCAAGCAAGCCGGGCCGACGACGGCTGAAATGCCAGAAACCGGTCCCCGGTAGCTTGTCTCCTTTCTGGTGAAGAATTGGCTTGGTAGTTTAGTCTGCCCTGTTCCCATGATGCACTGGGCCAGGGACAGACTGATTTGCATATAGCAAGATTCTGAACTGGGATGGTGCAGTGAGATAAATAACGGTGATGGACCAAGCCCTGATCTTTGGACTGGGTAAGAGTGGTCTGCTTAATTCAGACACTCTGTTCATCACCACCCCCTTTTCTGAATCGTTTTTGGCCACTATAGGTGTGGCAGGGTATACTCAGACATGAGTCCCTTTCTCACTGCACCATCAGGATTCAAGCAAGCCGGGCCGACGATGGCTGAGATGCCAGAAACTGGTTCCTGGTAGCTTGTCTCCTTTCTGGTGAAGAATTGGCTTGGTAGTTTAGTCTGCCCTGTTCCCATGATGCACTGGGCCAGGGACAGACTGATTTGCATATAGCCAGGTTCTGAACTGGGATGGTGCAGTGAGATAAATAACGGTGATGGATCAAGCCCTGATCTTAGGACTGGGTAAGAGTGGTCTGCTTAATTCAGATACTCTGTTCATCACCACCCCCTTTTCTGAATCGTTTTTGGCCACTATAGGTGTGGCAGGGTATACTCAGACATGAGTCCCTTTCTCACTGCACCATCAGGATTCAAGCAAGCCGGGCCGACGACGGCTGAAATGCCAGAAACCGGTCCCCGGTAGCTTGTCTCCTTTCTGTTGAAGAATTGGCTTGGTAGTTTAGTCTGCCCTGTTCCCATGATGCACTGGGCCAGGGACAGACTGATTTGCATATAGCCAGGTTCTGAACTGGGATGGTGCAGTGAGATAAATAACGGTGATAGATCAAGCCCTGATCTTTGGACTGGGTAAGAGTGGTCTGCTTAATTCAGACACTCTGTTCATCACCACCCCCTTTTCTGAATCGTTTTTGGCCACTATAGGTGTGGCAGGGTATACTCAGACATGAGTCCCTTTCTCACTGCACCATCAGGATTCAAGCAAGCCGGGCCGACGACGGCTGAAATGCCAGAAACCGGTCCCCGGTAGCTTGTCTCCGTTCTGGTGAAGAATTGGCTTGGTAGTTTAGTCTGCCCTGTTCCCATGATGCACAGGGCCAGGGGCAGACTGATTTGCATATAGCCAGGTTCTGAACTGGGATGGTGCAGTGAGATAAATAACGGTAATGGATCAAGCCCTGATCTTTGGACTGGGTAAGAGTGGTCTGCTTAATTCAGACACTCTGTTCATCACCACTCCCTTTTCCAAATCGCTTCTTTCAAGATGGCCGGTCCCACGTGTCTTGTCGCACCCACGGATCTCAGCTGTGCTGCAGATGTAGGTAGAGGTCGGAGAGGTCTGGGAATCCGGGTCTCGTCGGGCTCTGAAGTCTGGATCCTCGAGGGAAGACGACAAAGGGAAGCCGCTGGACACTGATGGTGCCTGCTTGGTATACAACGTTTAGCACGCATTTTTTACCACGCACTACCCTTACAACGCAGGCATTACCACGCATAGCATTACAACGCATTGCGCTGGGGGGCGCTCTAGGATAGGGAATAAGTTTAATTTTATATCCAACACCTTCCCTAGTGTCCACGGGGACTGGAGTTGGAATATAAAATTATACTTACCACTAGCCAGCACCTCAAAGCGCTATGCATTGTAACGGTATTCGTTGTAAATACCGCGTTGTAATGGTATGTGTGGTAATAGTATGCGTGCTAACGTCATACATCCTGCCTGCTTGTGCAGGGTGGACACTCCTTGCCCACAAGGGAGATTTCTTTAGTCTTCTATGGAGCAAAACGTCGAAGTCCAGAGTTTCTTCTTGTAAAGTTGTTCAGGATAATCTAATTTGGAATGGGACCAGCTCCTACCTTTATCCAGCTAAAGGGGGCTGTACTACGACTAGGTCCCTCCTCTGGGTGGGACCAGGAAGGGGGGTGGTTACACCCCCTATCCTTTGTCCGGTCTTGCGCCAGAGCTGGGGCTGGAGAGCCCCAGGAACTGGTTTAGACCGGTGTATGCACAGGGACACCTTGTGTGCCCCAGGCATGTCTCATTCCTTTCAGCCCTGTCCTACCTAATACACAAAATCCTGTCTGGGGTGGTGCTAAAACCTCCCAAGGCAGGAAACCCTTTGTCCAAGCCTCCCTCGCTGGAAGGACTCACAGCAGCAGGAGGTCAGACTTGTGTCTGTGGTGGCAGCATCCATTTTGTGATGCTGAGGCTCGAGTTAACTTTAACCGGGGTTCACAGTTACATACATGTCGTGTCCCTCTAGAAGGGTGGAATGCTACCCCCGTCGCCAGAATTGGTGAGGGGGTAGTATTCCAATTCGTATGACACCTTACTCGACATGTTTTGATAATGCTATACCAAAGTTAGCAATAACCGCGAGGATTATAATGCACTTAAGAGTATATGGTATAGCGTTATCATGGAAACAGCTAAAGGACTTGGTTCCGAAAGCTGCAGACAGGCTCAGCTCATGCTAGAGCACCATCTCACATAATTCCAAGCACTCTACCTTCAGGATTGATAAGGCCTGCCATAGGATTGACTGATAGGAGGATATGTGTCCATTTTAGGGTTAGATATAGGAATACTATATCTAAAGCAAAGGGTGATTACACCACCTTGCCCCAGCCGATTGGTCAGCCAGTTGTGTCAGATTTGGATGGCCAGCCAGGGGTGGCATAATACATGCTGCGGCCCCTGGTAAGCCCTGATTGCACCTATGCTCTGGGTACCCAGGGTACACTGTACAGGGACTGATAAGGTGACTTAGTATCCAATTAGATATGCACCTAAGGTACATGGTTGTCAATTTAGAGAGAGACAGCTAGGCTGTGGGTCTGATTAGCAGGCCCACAGCCAGGGAAAGTCGTAAACCAGTGAAGCAAAACGCAAAAATCGGGGGTGACCATAAGATTGCAGACCCCACTCTCCTACATAACCCCCCCCCCCAAACTTAGGGACATTAAACTAACCTTGACCAGGTGAGTCTTCTTTTTCTAAGTGGAAATACCTGGAGAGACCATCTGCATCGCCATGGTTAGTCCCTGGTCTGTGCTCCACTGTAAAGTCCATCCCCTGTAGGGAAATGGACCACCTAAGAAGTTTGGGGTTTTCACCCTTCTTTTGATTTAGCCATAAAAGGGGCTTATGGTCGGTCTGAATCTTGAAGTGAGTTCTAAACAAGTGTGGCCTCAACTTTTTCAGGGCCCAAACCACAGCAAAGGCCTCCCTCTCAATAGCTGACCAACATTTCTCTCTAGGTTTCAGCTTTCTACTTATAAAAGCAATGGGCTGGTCATGACCATCAATATTCAGTTGAGATAGAACAGCTCCCACACCCAACTCAGAAGCATCTGTTTGGACAATGAAAGGTTTGGAGTAGTCTGGACTCTTGAGAATAGGTGCAGTGTACATGGCCTGCTTTAGGTCATCAAATGCCTTTTGACAGCTAACTGTCCACTGAACTTTCTTTGGCATTTTCTTACTTGTCAGGTCATTAAGAGGGGTCACAATTGTCCCATAATTTCTGACAAATTTCCTGTCATAACCAGACAGGCCCAAGAAAGCTCTGACCTGTGTCTGGGTGGTTGGAGGAGCCCAGTCCTTTATGGCCTGTATCTTGCTCTCCAATGGTTGAACCTGGCCCCCACCTACAAGGTGGCCCAGGTACACAGCCTGACTCTGCCCTATCTGGCACTTAGTAGCCTTGATAGTGAGGCCTGCCTTTTGCAGGGCCTCCAAAACTTTCCTCAGGTGGATCAGGTGATCCTCCCAGGTGGAGCTAAAGACAGCAATATCATCTGGATATGCTGCACAGAAGTCATCCAGCCCAGTGAGAACTTGGTTCACCAACCTTTGAAAAGTGGCAGGTGCATTTTTGAAACCAAAGGGCATCACCACAAATTGGTAATGACCTCCTTGGGTAGAAAATGCTGTTTTGGCCTTGGCATCCTCAGCTAACCTGATTTGCCAATAACCAGCTGTTAGGTCAAATGTACTCAAGAATTTGGCAGAAGCCAATTTATCTATGAGTTCATCTGCTCTTGGTATTGGATTGGCATCTGTCTTAGTGACAGCATTGAGACCCCTGTAGTCTACACACAACCTCATCTCTCTCTTACCATCCTGGGTGTGAGGTTTAGGCACTAGAACTACAGGACTAGCCCAAGGGCTCTCTTAGGGTTCAATGACTCCCAATTCCAACATCTTTTGTACTTCTTGTTTTATGCAGTCCCTGACGTGGTCAGGTTGCCTGTAGATTTTACTCTTTATAGGCAGACTCTCACCAGTGTCCACCTCATGGGTGCACCAGTTTGTCTGACTGGGTGTCAGAGATAACATTTGTCTAAAGGACTGAAGAACTTGTTTGAAATCCTTTTGCTGATGTTCAGAGAGGCTGTCAGAAAAGACTACACCATCTACTGACCCATCATCAGGGTACTGAGTGAGCAGGTCTGGGAGAGGGTCACTCTCTTCCTCCTGTCCCTCATCTGTAGCCATGAGCAAGACCATGTCTTCCCTGTTGACAAATGCCTTGAGCCTGTTCACATGAAGTACTCTGTGAGGGCTCCTGGGAGTTCCAAGGTCTACCAGGTAGGTGACCTCTCCCTTCTGTTCAATGATAGTATGGGGTCCAGACCATTTGTCTTGGAGAGCTGCTGGGGCCACTGGCTCCAACACCCACACCTTCTGTCCAGGATGGTAAACAGTAAGGACTGCCTTTTGGTCATGCCAAGCTTTTTGCAGTTCTTGGCTGGCCTCAAGGTTTTTAGATGCCTTCTCCATGTACTCTGCCATCCTGGAGCGGAGACCAAGTACATAGTCCACTATGTCTTGCTTAGGCTTTTTGAGAGGTAACTCCCATCCTTCCTTCACAAGACACAGGGGCCCTCTTACAGGATGCCCAAATAGAAGCTCAAAAGGGCTGTAGGCAACCCCCTTCTGTGGGACCTCTCTGTAAGCAAACAGAAGGCAGGGTAAAAGGATGTCCCATCTTCGCCTAAGCTTTTCTGGTAACCCTTTTATCACCCCTTTTAGGGTCTTGTTGAATCTCTCCACAAGCCCATTGCACTGTGGGTGATAGGGGGTGGTGAATTTGTAATTGACACCACACTCCTTCCACATTGCAGTCAAGTATCCTGACATAAATTTTGCACCTCTGTCAGAGACAACCTCCTTAGGAAACCCCACTCTGGAGAAAACTCCAAGTAGGGCCCTGGCCACAACAGGAGCTGTAGTGGTCCTAAGGGGAATAGCTTCTGGGTACCTGGTGGCATGATCCACTACCACCAGTATAAATCTGTGCCCAGGTGCTGTTGGGGGTCCATTGGTCCAACAATGTCAATCCCCACTCTTTCAAAGGGTACCCCCACCACAGGTAGTGGTATAAGGGGGGCCTTTGTGGTGCCACCTGATTTGCCACTAGCTTGGCAGGTGACACATGAGCGACAAAACTCTTTTGTATCTTCAGACATATGAGGCCAGTGAAAGTGAGGGACAAGCCTGTCCCAAGTCTTGTTCTGGCCTAAGTGACCTGCAAGGGGAATCTCGTGGGCCAAGGTAAGAAGGAAACCTTTCAGAGACAAGGGGATGACCAGCCTCCTGGTAGCACCAGGCTTGGTGTCTCTTGCCTCAGAGTAAAGGAGTCCATCATCCCAGTACACCTTGTGGGTATCTGTGGCATTCCCTGCAACCTCAGCAGCAGCCTGTTCTCTGAGGGGTTCAAGAGAGGAACAGTCTAACTGTGCCTGCCTCAAGTCGTCCCTGGAAGGTCCCCCTGTCCCGAGAAACTCAACCTGTTCAGGCTCAAGCTCTTCTAGGACAGTTCCTTCTGGGGTCTTTGGGTCAGCCTCCTGGGAGGGCCGATCCTCACCTTAAGGCAGTGGGAAGGCACTGCCTTAACCCTACTGCTCTTTCTCTTGGGAAGCGTCTGGTCCATTGTTCCAGGATCCAGCCCCTGTTCAGCTGGGCATTTTTTGGCCTGTGACCTAGTCACAGCAAGGACATGTGCTGACAAACCTAACATTTCCACATGAGTCCTATACTCCACAACTGACCATAAGGAGGATTCCAAATCATTGCCCAAAAGACAGTCCACTGGGAGGTCTGAACTAACTACAACCCTTTTGAGGCCAGTTACCCCTCCCCAGGAGAAATTAACAAGTGCCATACTATGGTTGGTAGTGACATTGCTAGCATTGGTCACTAGGTAGTCTGAACCTAGTATTACCTGTCCAGGGTCCACAAATGCTGGTGTCACCATAGTGACACTGGCACAGGTGTCCCTGTAGGCCTGAGCCATTTTTCCATTGATTAAAGGCGTTTGCCTGTACTTGCCCAGAGTACTGGGACTTATTGTAGGGGTCATATCCATGTCCCCAGTACAAACAAGAACAGCCTGAGTGGGTATCCTGACTAAGTCATAACCCACCTCAGTTCCCAGGGTTAACCCCACTATAGCCTTGGGAGGAGCACTCCCACTACTAACTGTACTAGGGGGTGCAGGTGCCTTAGGGGCAGTAGTGGTAGGAGCTGGGCCTTTCTTGGTGCACTCACTAAACCAGTGAGTTTTACTTTTACAGTATTGGCACCATAGTTTCCACTGACCATCATTCTTCTTCTTTTGGGAATTCTGGGACCCACCCTCCTTAGATTGTTGGGGTCCTGTTGAAGACTTATGGTCATTTTGCTTATTCTTATTACTCTTCTGGTCTGCTTTCTTCTGACCACCACCCTGGTTCTGGTTCTGCTGCTTGACCCTTGTCCTGACCCATCTGTCTGCCTTCTTTCCCAATTCTTGGGGAGAGGTCAGATCTGAGTCAATAAGGTGCTGATGCAACAACTGATTCTGACAATTATTTAAGATTTGCTCTCTCATAATTAGATTATACAATCCTGTGTAATCAGTAACTTTACTTCCCAGTAACCAGCCTTCAAAAGCCTTAGTGGCACAATCAACAAAGTCAGCCCAATCCTGAGACTGGATTTTCTGGGTGTCTCTGAACAGCAACCTGTACTGCTCAGTTGTTAAGCCAAACCCATCAATCAGTGTATTCTTCAGGACTTGGTAATTGTTAGCATCCTCAGCTCTAGTAGTGAGGAGCTTATCTCTACCTTTACCTTCAAAGGAGAGCCAAAATATAGCTGCCCACTGACTCTGGAGGATGCACTGGACAGTGCAGGCCCTCTCCAGAGCAGTCATCCATTTATGGATGTCATCCCTCTGCTTAAAGGGGGGCACTATTTTACTCAGGTGTCTAGTATCAAAACTCCTGTCTTTATCTCTAGGGATAATGCTGCCACCAGTGGGGTCTGCCCCACTCAATTTCTGCTCTCTGGCAAAGGCAAGTCTTTCTTTGGCAAGGGCAAGTTCTTCCCTCTCAATCCTCAAATTGACTTCCCCCATCTTAGCTTCATGCTCTCTTCTCTGAGGGGATGTCATCCCTCTCTGAGAAGATGCCTGAGAGACATGGGTGTGAATAGATCTGTAAGAGCCTCTGGAGTGACACCTAACTCGTCTATTCCCAAGGTTAAGCCTGCCTGAGGATGGGCCTGGGGCTCCCCCAGTTCCATTCTCATGCATGCTTAAGTTGGCCCTGGTAAGTCCGCTGACTCCTCCCTGACCATGGTTTACCTCTCCTTCAGATGAGTCTCCATCTTCCTCCACTTCTTCAGTTTCAGGGAGATTAGAGTCCTCCTCTACTGGCGGTATGTTTCCCTCTGTAGGGTCAGATGGGCCTGGATTAGAAGCCCTTCTGGCATCAAATGTCTCTAAGAGACCTATCAGAAAAGGAAGGGTAGGGTTTGAACCCTGTTTTAGCTTCCTAGAGGTACACAATTGTCTCATCTTCTGGAAGCTAAGGGCTGCATATCTTGACATGACCTGTGGAGGGTCAATATCACCAAGGGGAGCCACTGTGTTCTCTCCTGTGATAGACATGCTTTTCTAGTGAGGTATAAGTGGTGCACTTACCTACACTATGGGTTTTCCTACTGATCCCTTGCTAAGAGTTGTAGTCAGGGTGTGCTACTCCCTTTCTACTACAACAGCTGGTTCAGTAGAACTCAGAGTATTTCTAAGCTTGTTATATGTACCTATGGTACCTTATGTGATCTTTCAAATGATATCTCAAGATTATATTTGGTAAAAACAACAGCAAGCTCAAATCCCAACTGCTGCACACCAATGTGAGAAGTTGGCCTGATATATGATGCTCACTAGTTCTAGTGATCACCTTGTATCAGTCCAAACAACCCTTATGGTGATTGGTTGTAAAGTCAACCTTATAGACCAGCTATCCTAATGGTACCACGGACAAAGCAGTCTTAGGCTAAACTCTGTTTTACCACATATAACCCTTTGAATACCAAGTGAAAGGACACCACACAGGTTTCTATGAAAATAAACAAGATATTTATTAACTAACATACACCTCTGAACTCTTTATGAGATCAGAGGGCTAAGCACATGACAATCTCTTAGTAAAAATACGTTTAAGTTGCACAAATTACAATGGTGCCCTAGGGGCACGACAAACCATATACTAAGTAAGTGGAATGTGAAAGTCGATAAAAGGAATGGAGCTGTCCAGAGGCTGTAGGATCGCTGGGACCACGCTACACTAACTCTAGGTAGGTAATAGGAGGCCCACGAAACGCATGTGCAGAGTGTGAACTCACACACGAGATGCGTAACAGTGTATATGGACAGTACAGTTCAAGAAAAAGGTGAGTACGGGCAATCCTAACTATGTAGGACTAAAACGACTGTGGAACTGGACACTAGGAGAGTCACGCTACCCTTGAGCACCGAAATGCTTGTGTTACCTCACCCACAGGCTGCGGGTGCATAGGTGCGTAGTCGTGTCGGGTTCCGGCGTTGAAGTCTATGGAGCCTAGAAGAAAAGATGCTGCAGGCGATCAGGAGGAAGATGTCCGGTGTGATCCAAGGGTGGATCAGTGAAGAGTAGAACCTGAAAGCAGAGGGGACAATGTTCAAAGTCACTAGCCAGTGACTGGAGTGGAACCAGGAGTGGAACTAGAGTCGTCGTTGCGATCAGGTGGACGCTTGTCCCTGCAGCCACGTGGACCAGGTGGTGTCTTCGACGACCAGGATGGAGGCAAGAGCTGTCCCACACAGGCTCTCGCTGTCGGCGGTATCGGATCCGGGTTTGGAATCAACAGGCTTCGGCAAAGGCAACCCACGCGGTGAGTGGAAACGGCATCTGGAGTGGACCAGGAGGGCCCGGGGTGGTCCTCTTTTGGAAGGGAGCAAGGGCCAGTCTGGAGCAACCAGACCAGCAGTGAAGATTTCGAAGTTCGTCGTCTAAGAGGTCACTAGCCAGCTGGCAAGTAACCAGACAACGCGTCGAGCAGCAAACAGGCAGAAGGGCCCCACGCAGATCTCGTGGATGTTGGAGGGCTGGTCTTCGGTGCAGGAACTGCTCGTGGTCGGGGCTTCTCAGTCCCAAAAGCACTTGGACAAGGTTACCTCAGAAGTCGTGCTGGAGCGAAGTGCTGCTTCTTTCAAGATGGCCGGTCCCACGTGTCTCGTCGCACCCACGGATCTCAGCTGTGCTGCAGATGTAGGTAGAGGTCGGAGACGTCTGGGAATCTGGGTCTCATCCGGCTCTGAAGTCTGGATCCTCGAGGGAAGACGACAAAGGGAAGTCGCTGGACGCTGATGGTGCCTGCTTGTGTAGAGTGGACACTCCTTGCCCACAAGGGAGATTTCTTCAGTCTTCTGTGGAGTAGAACGTCGAAGTCCAGAGTTTCTTCTTGTAAAGTTGTTCAGGATAATCTAATTTGGAATGGGACCAGCTCCTACCTTTATCCGGCTAAAGGGGGCGGTACTACGACTAGGTCCTTCCTCTGGGTGGGACCAGGAAGGGGGGTGGTTACACCCCCTATCCTTTGTCCGGTCTTGCTCCAGAGCTGGGGCTGGAGAGCCCCAGGAACTGGTTTAGACCGGTGTATGCACAGGGACACCTTGTGTGCCTCAGGCATGTCTCATTCCTTTCAGCCCTGTCCTACCTAATACACAAAATCCTGTCTGGGGTGGTGCTAGCACCTCCCAAAGCAGGAAACCCTTTGTCCAAGTCTCCCTCGCTGGAAGGACTCCCAGCATCAGGAGGTCAGACTTGTGTCTGAGTGGCAGCATTCATTTTGTGATGCTGAGGCTTGAGTTAACTTTAACCTTGGTTCACAGTTACATACATGTTGTGTCCCTCTAGAAGGGTGGAATGCTACCCCCGTCGCCAGAATTGGCGAGGGGGCAGTATTCCAATTTGTATGACACCTTACTCAACATGTTTTGATAATGCTATACCAAAGTTAGCAATAACCGCGAGGATTATAATGCAATTAAGAGTATATGGCATAGCGTTATCATGGAAACAGCTAAAGGACTTGGTGTCGAAAGATGCAGACAGGCTCAGCTCATGCGAGAGCACCATCTCACATAATTCCAAGCACTCTGCCTTCAGGATTGATAAGGTCTGCCATAGGAATGACTGATAGGAGGATATGTGTCCATTTTAGGGCTAGATATAGGGATACTATATCTAAAGCAAAGGGTGATTACACCACCTTGCCCAAGCTGATTGATCAGCCAGTTGTGTCAGATTGGATGGCCAGCCAGGGGTGGCATAATACATGCTGCAGCCCCTGGTAGGCCCTGAGTGCACCTATGTCCTGGGTACCTAGGGTAAACTGTACAGGGACTGATAAGGTGACTCAGTATCCAATTAGATATGCACCTAAGGTACATGGTTGTCAATTTAGAGAGAGACAGCTAGGATGTGGGTCTGATTAGCAGGCCCACAGCCAGGGAAAGTCGTAAACCAGTGAAGCAAAAAGCAAAAATCAGGGGTGACCATAGGATTGCAGACCCCCCTCTCCAACATGGTAGAGGAATTGATTTTAGGTGTGTTGATTTTGAAGTGGCTGATAGATTGGTCAGTCCATGTGAGCTATGAGATGGAGTTGTATTTTATGCTGTCGCTTTTGGTGACAACTTTAATCCCGCAAGAAGTTCTTCCATCTGTAATAGAAAGCAAAGTCCTGTGGAGATCATCGCTAGTGCTCGGATTTATCAGACCTGCGCCCAATAATCATTATCCCCCAGCTCACCCCGATAATGAAGGCCATACCAAAAGACGTCAAGGCGAGGAGCAACCGGCTACGCTGGCCTTCTTCCCATACTATCCGTCGGAAGGGAGGCACGATGTGTTGAATCGTTCCAACATATTAAGGCTACTTCAGGCTACTCCTATCCAGTCAAAGTTAACCTCAGATGACATTCTGAGTGTGGAATTTAAACTTACCCCACAGTGCCAAAATGGGAGGGAAGTACAAAAGGGGGTGGTGATGGACGGAGCATCTGAATCAATCAAACACTCACACCCAGTCAAAAGATCTGGGTTTAATCCATCACCGTTCTTTAGCCCACTCTGCTACCCCAGTTCAGATATGGCCACATGCAAATCAGCCTGACCCTGTGCCTCATGGGAACAGTCCAGCCCGAACTGTCAAGTCATGTCTTCCCTGGACCGGAAACAAGCTTCCGAGGACCGGTTTCTGGCATTCCAGCTGTCTTCAGCCCGGCTTGCTTGAATCCAGTGGCAAAGTGAGCAAGGGACTCACGTCTGAGCATACCCTGCCACACTTATGGCGGCCAAAAGCGGTACAAAAGGGGGTGGTCATGGACGGAGCATCTGACCCAATCAAACACTCACACCCAGTCAAAAGATCTAGGTTTAATCCATCACCGTTCTTTATCCCACTCTGCCACCCCAGTTCAGACATGGCCATATGCAAATCAGTCTGACCCTGTGCCTCATGGGAACAGTCCAGCCCGAACTGTCAAGCCATGTCTTCCCTGGATCGGAAACAAGCTTCCGAGGACCGGTTTCTGGCATTCCAGCTGTCTTCAGCCCGGCTTGCTTGAATCCAGTGGCAAAGTGTGCAAGTGACTCACGTCTGAGCATACCCTGCCACACTTATGGCAGCCAAAAGCGGTACAAAAGGGGGTGGTCATGGACGGAGCACCTGACCCAATCAAACATTCAGACCCAGTCAAAAGATCTGAGTTTAATCCATCACCGTTCTTTAGCCCACTCTGCCACCCCAGTTCAGATATGGCCATATGCAAATCAGTCTGACTCTGTGCCTCATGGGAACAGTCCAGCCCGAACTGCCAAGCCATGTCTTCCCTGGACCGGAAACAAGCTACCGAGGACCGGTTTCTGGCATTCCAGCCATCTTGAGCCCGGCTTGCTTGAATCCAGTGGCAAAGTGAGTGAGGGACTCACGTCTGAGCATACCCAGCCACACTTATGGCAGCCAAAAGCGGTACAAAAGGGGGTGGTCATGGACGGAGCACCTGACCCAATCAAACATTGAGACCCAGTCAAAAGATCTGGGTTTAATCCGTCACCGTTCTTTATCCCACTCTGCCACCCCAGTTAAGACATGGCCATATGCAAATCAGTCTGACCCTGTGCCTCATGGGAACAGTCCAGCCCGAACTGCCAAGCCATGTCTTCCCTGGAAAACAAGCTTCCGAGGACCGGTTTCTGGCATTTCAGCCGTCTTCAGCCCGGCTTGCTTGAATCCAGTGGCAAAGTGAGGAAGGGACTCACGTCTGACCATACCTGCCACACTTATGGCAGCCAAAAGCGGTACAAAAGGGGGTGGTGATGGACGGAGCATCTGAATCAATCAAACACTCACACCCAGTCAAAAGATCTGGGTTTAATCCATCACCCTTCTTTATCCCACTCTGCCACCCCAGTTCAGAAATGGCCATATGCAAATCAGTCTGACCCTGTGCCTCATGGGAACATCCAGCCCGAACTGCCAAGCCATGTCTTCCCTGGACCGGAAACAAGCTTCCGAGGACCGGTGTCTGGCATTCCAGCCGTCTTCAGCCCGGCATGCTTGAATCCAGTGGCAAAGTAAGCAAGGGACTCACGTCTGAGCATACCCTGCCACACTTATGGCGGCCAAAAGCAGTACAAAAGGGGGTGGTGATGGACGGAGCCTCTGAATCAATCAAACACTCACACCCAGTCGCATGCTCACTTTGCCACTGGAGGCAAGCAAGCCGGGCTGAAGACGCCTGGAATGCCAGAAACCGGTCCTCGGAGGCTTGTTTCCGGTCCAGGGAAGGCATGGCTTGGCAGTTCGGGCTGGACTGTTCCCATGAGGCACAGGGTCAGACTTATTTGCATATAGCCATGTCTGGACTGGGGTGGCAGAGTGGGCTAAAGAACGGTGATGGATTAAACCCAGATCTTTTGACTGGGTGTGAGTGTTTGATTGGTTCAGATGCTCCATCCATTACCACCCCCTTTTGTACCAAAATGGGAGGGAAGCCACTTTTTTAACATTAAAAAGAACTTCAATGGCAGAAGAAATATTAGACCAAAAGGACATTCTCGAGGAATGGGGCATAGGAATTTCAAAAATACAAGCACCGAAATACCCAGCTCCGTTAAGAAAGCTATATGACCTAGCAACTCCAAAGGCCCACCACTACAGCATATTGAAGGGGATAGGGCCCTTCCTCTGCCAGTCACAGATGGATAATGTAAACATATCCTGCTTCCATTCATCATCATGGGGCATGCCTAGGAAAATAGTAACCGTACAACCAGGGAGTGCCCACCAACATGACCATAAACTAGTTCCCTATACTTTGCTGAGTGAAGTCGCAGCGTACTCCTAGCAGTGAGAAGCGTGTACTATTGCCACAACCACATATAACCTTCCTATCATGGAATGTAGCAGGACTATCAAGACGTCTTAGCTCAAACACAGCAAAATCACTGCTACTGGGGTCTGATGTTCTTTGTTTCCAAGAAACTTGGGCTCTAACACCTTTAACAATTGTTGGCTTCCAACGGATCCACCACGTAGCTAAGAAAAAAACATCTTTGGGAGGCCCTCCGGCGGCCTGTCAATATATCTCAACTTGAACATGAAAATAAAAACATACTCAATCTCAACCCAAGATGAGATGCTTCAAGAGCTCATATTGGAGAGTAGCAAGCCGCTGGCACCCCGCTTTTAAATCCTCCTGATCAATGCCTATTTTAACAGCTTTGGCTCAGATCGACCAAGACGTCTTCGCCAGCTGTGCGATAATCTGGACCAAGTCCTCTGTGACCATGTTAACTACGACACAATAATCTGTGGAGACTTTAATCTGCGACAATTAGGATCATTTAATACCACCTTCCTGTCTCAAAATCCTTTAAGTACCCAAATGAATAACACCTTAAGTAAACATAGATTACAATCTTTACAGCTAATAGAAAACAGCCAAGAATCATTACCCCAACCCTTGAAGACTTTTCAAAGGAATAAGTACCATCGACTACGTTTTTGCCACAGCAAATCTTATTAACCATCTCGCAAGCTTTAAAGTGCTTTCTTCTAAAGATAGGGACCATATACCACTTTGTACAACATTCAATGTAAATCTCCGAAACACAAACATCATAAAGTGTTGGGTATCTCATGCAATGATGAAAGATTTCATCTAATTCGGAGGATAAAATTGGGCCAGGTTCATTTACGGAATATAGCGTCCTGGAAAGCCGACACAGGACAGTCCCTGCAAGCCCAAAGTGAAGAATATCTACTATCTCATTGGACTCCCATTATCGGGGGTATCCATGAATTACTTAATGATCAAAATGGCCCCGGGCGGCACTAGTTAAAATCAACCAACAATAATCAACCGATTTTGGCGAGCTCACAGCACATTCGAAAGCTGACAACGGCACGCAAGAAAACTTGCAATGCACAAGCCAAAGCCGACCTGTCATTGGCACTCCAAGGCGCAAGAAAAAAGCATAGGCAATTGATATGGCAGGAAAAAACCAGCAGAGGGAAAAGGATTGGCAATATGTCCACTCAATCATAAGCAATCATAATCAGGCAGACCTATGGAGATACATCAAAAACAAAACAAGCCAACAACTAGTAAGGAGCAACTCCATCACTGAAGCAATGTGGTCTTCGCATGTAAATAACCTCTATGCAGCTGATCAAATGGGAGCCTCTCAGCCGGAATACTCAGATCCCTCGGACGACTCAGAGGACTGTGCCCCCATATTTACGATTTCTAGTACTCAAAAAGTACTAAGAAAAATAAGATCTCCAGGTGCACCTGGTGCAAATGGCCTCCCGGTCCAACTGTTCAAAGAAGACTCGTCATTATGCTCTGCAAAACTTCTTTTTACTGTTCATAACTTGCACTAAACTCCATCAAGTACCAGACAGATGGAGAGGTTCAATATTGCACCCAATTTTTGAAAAGGGCTGATAGCTTTGTTAGATATTGAGGCTAAGATCTATGCAGCTCAACTCCTAAAAGATCTAGAAGCTTGGGCAACAACAAACTCAATAATCCCTTTTTTCCAAACTGGCTTCAGACCCAATTCCTCCACACTGGACAATATCATCTCCCAATCTTACCTTATCCACCAAGCAACAAACCAGAAGACATCACTACTCCACGCATGTTTAATGGACTATTCATCTGCATTCGATCTGGTGGACAGCGGCATTCTTTGGAGAAAACTGCAGGTGTGGGGCATTCCCAGCAGCCTCCTCAATGCCATCATATCGCTATACACAACTACCTGGGTGAGGGTTAAGGTGTCAGACACTGCGCTAACCAAGAAGATCAATACCACCCAAGGGTTAAAACAAGGGTGCGTCCTTGCTCCAATGTTGTTTAACTTATACACAGCGGACATGTCGTGGGAGCACACCAACGCTAATCTAATCTCCCCAAAAGTCGGCACCACAAATATCACAATATTGGAATATGCGGACGATATCGTCCTCCTCGACAACTCAAAAATAGGACTCCAGAGAGCATTAAACTCTCTTCACCCATACAATAGTGTAAATAAATTGAAAGTAAAAAAAGCAAAAACAAAGGTTCTATCATTTGGAAGGACGCTACAAAAATAAATAACAATTGGTCCCTGGGTCCCCTAAAAATCTCTGGAGCCAAATTCTATAACTATTTGGGCACATGGTTTTCTGCAAATGGCACATCAACAACATATAAGCGTCACTTAAAGTACAAGGCATCTTTAATAACCACAAGACTGTGTCAACTTCATGTAGCTTTTGAAAGTCCTTCCTCAGACCCAATTTTAAAGGTACTCAGGGCAGTATTACCATCTGCAATTACCTATGGCAGTGAGGCCTTTCCAGGGCAACTCACCAATACCATCGAAAAATTACATCTAAAAACATACAAAAGAGTGTTTAAATTGCCCGGTTACACCAGGGGACCCTTGGTGAGACTTGAATTTGGCCTGGAGGGCATCATATGGTCAAGTATGGGGTCTTTTATAAAGTAAGATCACAGATGCATCACAGCAACACCGGGTACCCTGAAATATATTTTGCAAAATAACTTCAAACAAAAAATCAATCCATGGGCTACTTACTTAAGGATATCAGCAGAAACCCTACAAATCCACTTGACCACTTTAAATACTTCTTCACTTATGTTCGCTGCAATAAAAAGTATAATGAGAAAACAGACTAAATCACTTTCCAAGACTTTAGATCTGCAAAACATTAATACCATTTCACCACTAAGGGCCCTGGCAGCTTCATACAACAGTGAAAGTCTTGTTGGACTTAGGGCACAACCCTATCTTAATTGCACTATAGGGAAAGCCTGTCTGACTAAAATCTTGGCAGTAAGGATGCTGGCACTACGAATCAAAGATTTTAATCCCAATTGGCCGCTGCTGTCTAAAGTAGTCAAGTGTAGACTCTGCGGCTACAAATCAGAATCTTTTCTACATTTACTGTGCAGCTGTCTGATCTTGCTTGACTGCCGTCAAATCTTACTGAAGCCACTCTTTTTAATTCACGACATAAGAACATGCAACCAAGCAATGAACTAGATTTTTAGTACAATGGCCCCCCTCGAACTGGCAAGAATAGGTACATTTTTTTTAAAGCAGCGCAGGGCTTCCTAAAAAAGAGTTATCTTATGCCATAATTGCGTCTTCTCTGAAACTTTTTTATTCACTTTATGCAATGTTTTTTAACTTACTTTTATTCATTACCTTCATAATAGATATGTGAAAGGGAAGATTGTAGAGTGAAAACCTGTACACCAAGTTGCCTCCTTCCTTTGGGCACAAAAGCCATTCATATTATTTACGGTTTTGACATGTAACTAGCATTTTATTTTGCTTCTGTACAATTCTGTTTCTTTTTTTAAATCTTTTCTATTGTCATGGTTTTAAGTAATCTACACAATAATCTTTGGATAGACTTGACTGTCGCTTTTGATGCAGATGGGGTCCAGTGTGTGTTCTGCGGTGTGTTTTGGTTCTCTGATGAGCTAGATGAGTCCAGTCCTGCAAAAGCTTTAGAAGATTGCTGTGGAGCAGGGGTTCTTTCGATCTTACAGGTGAAAGTTGAGGTCACTGAGGAGAATGTAGGCTCTGGAGTCAATTTTGAGAGGAGCTACAAAGTCAGTGATGAGGTGGCTCATGGTCTGGGTGGTCGGTAGGTGAGAGTTCCGTTCAGGGTGAATTTTTCAGAGATTCGCAGCTGGAAGTGGAGTTGTTCTATGAACGGGATGGCATTCTCTGTGGATGTTGTGCATTTGATGGCTTCCTTGAAGATGATAACAAGTCCACCTCCTAGCTTGTGAAGAGTGTTCTGTTGAGTGATCTTGTAGCCCCCCTATGATTGCCATAGAGATGTTTTGAGCCAATGAGGGGGTTGAGCCAGGACTCTGTGATGTAGAGGATTTTGGGTGCTTGTTGCTCTAAAGGTCCCATATTTCATTTGTGTGTTTGCAGAGTTATCGTGTTTTGAGAAGCATTCATGTGAGTGAGTGTTGCTGTGAGAGTTTGCTGTGGTGTGTGGTGTAAAGTGGGAGTCTATGCATTGCTGGTTCTTGTGTTGAGTGAGTGTTGGCAAGGGGTGTTGAGGGTGTTGTTGGTATTTGTATGGGGTTTGGGTCAGTCACTGCTGGAGAACTGGCAAGGGATACAGATGAAAGCTCCTACTGTGGTGTGAGGTGCAGCCCGGCAGCAGTTGCTGGAATGGCATCCGGGGTCTAGCAACTGAAGGAGTGCTGCAGAGTATTGATTGGAGGTGATCAGACCAGGGTTCCAGGTGCTGGGCGCAACCGCTACCAAGCAGGTCCTGAGAGGAGGCAGGAGCCCAGGGCACCTTGATATAATTTCTGGCGCTGATGAGTGTCACCCACCAAAGCTGAGGTCTTGGAAAACTGGTGAAGGAGATGGTGGTGGAAGTGACATAGGAACCAGACTGACCTAGACTGTGGGTTTGTTATGATTAGCTGCAAGGCTGTCCAGGGCAATGTAAATCACAGAGAAGAAGATCAACGTGGGTCTAGAATTGGAGTGGAGAATGGCAAAAAACAATGGTAAAGGTGCATCAATCTGCATATACATCAATAAAACTCACAGGTTAAACAAATATTCCACCTCTACATACAAGCATGCAAGTACGCTGAGATCTGGATTTTATGCTAGGCAGATTTGTAGAGTACACTAACACCTGTGAGGGTGTTCTGGCACTGAGTAGGTGTGACACAACAAAACAAAATTCCTACCCACTGGATAGACAGTACGGGAATACCTCTTATATATTTTTAGAAGCACTATTAAGTCGCAGCTGAGCCTTGTGATTCACAAACTACTCATACCACAGAAATAATTGTACAATTGAAAATAAACACAATTTATTCAAATACATATATTTTTTTACAATGGTACAGTAAATTAATTAAGTTAAACAGCTTCGGTCATAAACATATACATCAAAACCCAATAATTTGACATGCATGAATCTCAATATTCATCACAGTATGCATTCTCTCTAGTATCCTCCTACTAAAACACCACCGACAACACACTTGCAATCAGACTTATACATCTCATTCATACAACACATAGCACAACCTTGTTATTTACAAACACAGCAGTTAAATCCAATCAATTTCAAAGACATAATATCAGCAAAATCAAATTGATCAATACTCAAAATTCACTGCATATATAAATATAGAATGCTCAGAACACAATTGGTCCAAGGTGCGTAAAAAATTATATATTCATAGGTATACATAGCGTGTATCAAATGAACATGATAAAATGAGTAATAGCATACTGTTAGAACTGGGGGTCTCTAGTTGGCAATGGTATACACCTTTGTGCAAATAAGGACCCTTGTTTCTAAGTCAGGACAAGGAGATTACACTCCTAGATAACCCCTGCTCAACCCCTTGGAGGCTTGGCACGAGCAGACAGGCTTATCTCAGAGGCAGTGTGTTAAGCATTTGTGAATATACACAGTGTTAGAAAGGGGATCTCTGGTTGGCTAAGGCTTGCGCCAAAGCCAGGCAGAGACCACCACTCAAGTCAGGGCTTGGGAGTTACACGCCAAGATATCCCCTATTCACCCCCTTGGTAGCTTGGCACGAGCAGTCAGACTTATCCTGGAGGCAATGTGTAAAGCGTTTACGCAACACACACAACAGCAGCAACACACTAGGTACACCACAAAAAGGAACTCCATACAAGGTTATGTATAAAAATAGCCTTTGTATTACCATAAACACATTAGATCATAATCACACAATTTAAACTGTGCCAACTGGCACTGGGCAGTATCTAAAGGGGATTATATACACCTGAAAGGGCCAATTGGGCCACTGTCAGAACAATCACAAGTCACCAATTGTAAATGTAGCACAACTAATAAATGTAGAGCACAACCAGTAACTACTGGTAAAAGTTAGGAAAACACTTCGCAATAATAATCACATTAGGCATAAAACATATTAGGCCTAAAAACCCTTAGCATAAACCATAGTATGCAAAACAACCTCCTAATCATAAAAGTACATTTAGAGGTATGAAACAGTGCGTAAAACATACTACATGAATTACATTTCCTAGCACCAAAATCACATTTAGCACATAAATCACATTAGGGCCTGGTGCACTATAAATCTAACCGTACCCCTGGCCAACTGACCATCCAATAAGGGGGCACAAATGCCCTATGTCTACAAAGTCAGGGCTGCTGCCTAGGCAGTGAAAGTTAAGGGTACGCGACTACGCAAACCTAAATGTTGCAGCTGCCCACTACTTGCTGGGCAGCTGGGAAAGTGTGGGGCAAAGGAGTGCATCTCCATCCTGACTTTGCAAGACCCCAAAAGAACTGTGCGCCTAAACGGTGCAGCTGGAACTAATTGCTGCGCAGCTGTAACTAATTAAATGAGGAATAGGCTCTCAGTGGCCCTTAAAACACATTATGCCCCCATTGTTGGAGCCACGCACAGGCTCTTAGAATTATCATGTCCCCATGGAGCGCACGGGCTCCTGAAAGAATTATGCACCACTAAAGAAGAAGAAGAAGAACTTGCTCCCAAAAATTAGGCACCACACAGGGAAAAAAAACGGGCCCCTCTGGCCCTTTAAACACTCATGGCCCTGGTGCAGCTGCCCTCTAGCCATCGGGACAGCTGGAATGTCAACTAGGGCCCCAGCACCACGGTGGAGCCTGGAAATGCCCATGGGCCCCTCTGGCCCTTTAAGTAATAATGCGCCGCCTCATGGGAGCCACATAGGGCTCTGAAGAGAAATAGGCAATTCTTTGGAGCAGACCGCTGCCAGCTGGGGCCGCTCATGCACTCTTCTTTAGACAGGCACCAACACAACGGAGAGGCCCAAACTTACCGGGCTCTACAGGCGGCGGCAAACTCCTGCTTCGCCTGGTCCCACACTGGTGCAGCTTCTCTCTGGCTGCACCAGAGTGCGGGGAAATTCTCCGGGCATCCCTCTGCACACGGGGCTCCCTCTTCCCTACGGGATCCCCGCGCTGCTACTGGCTGACTCGGACGCCTATCCTGTTCATCCTGGCCCCCTCCTGGGACCCGGGACTCCTGCGGCAAAGGCGATCATGAATGCAGATGATGAAGGTCCTTAAACAGTTCCTTCTCCTTTCCTTGTCAATGAGGAAACCACTGCAGTCCAACCCAGCAAACAGCACACTGGCAGAGGGGCAGTCCAAACTCCTGCAGCTTTCTTGGTTCTTCTCCTTTGCATAAGGTTCGCCTTGTTCCCAGAAGTGATCTAAAGTTCTTGGGTCTGAGTCCCAATATTTATACTACTGTTCTATTTGTTCTCTGAAGGCAGAGAGGCCTCTACCTAGTCCAAACCAGTTCTTGAGCACGTTGTTTACAGGACTCCTTCTTTCCTTTCACAGTGCAGGGCAGAAGCATCAGAAGCCCCACAGGAGGTGGAGCCAGCATTGTGGAGGGAAAGCACATCCCTGGAGCACTTTGCTGACATGATTCCTTCTCTTCTTTCACAGTGCAGGGCGGATATATCAGCCACACCCCAGGAGGTGGAGCTATCATTGTGGAGGGAAGGCCCAGCCCTAATTAGGTCCCAGGTGCAACTCCTTCCTCCCATCTAGATGCAGATCTCCCTATTCACCACTGGGCGGACTCATTCTGTCTCTTTGAATCCCCCAGTCATTTTCACTCAAACTCCAGACAAGGAATACACAACCTAGCAGAGGCAGGCTTTGGATGGTTAGGCAAGAAAATACCTACTTTCTAAAAGTGATATTTTCAAACACAGAATGTTAAAACCAACTTTACTAAAATATGTATTTTATCATTCTGAGTTCAGGCATACTAAATTCGAATTTCTACCATGTTCCCCGAGTTAGTTGGGATTATAACATTTAATAATCTAACTGCCCATTCCTGCCTATGAAGAACAGGTAGCATTACAATAGTGAAAAACGAAAAAGGCTGTAATTCACTATTAGGACATGGTACACACACCAGGCATGTCCTACCATATACTTACAATGCACCCTACCCGTGGGCCTACAATAGGGGTATCTGATATGAAGAAAAGGGAAGGTTTAGGGACTGGCAAGTGGGTGCACTGGCCAAGTCGACATGGCAGTACTAGACTGCACATAGGCTCTGCAATGGCAGGCCTGAGACACACCTTACAAGCTGCAAGCCCACCAGCAGTATTTGATTTACATGCCCTGGTCACACATGGTGCATTGTACTAGGGTCTTACAAGTAAATCAAAGAACCCAATTATGGAATCACTAATTAGTACATCAACTTAACATAGGGAGCACTTGCACTGTGGCACTGAATAGCAGTGGCACAGTGCCCAAAGCATATAACCAGCAAAAACATATCAAAAACAAAGGAGGCAATCAGTAAAAATGAAAGGGAGATTCACTCTAATAATGCCAGGTCTAACACACACGTTCAAAGAATAGTTCTGCATTTAGCAAGTATAGTGTTCAGTTGATCCAATTAGCTTCATATATCAACTTCCACGGTCTTCGGGTCCACTTCCAGGTGAGCGCCATGCACGTTTCGGTGGGAGACCCAGGGAGAGCAGTCCCACCTTCAACAAGGTGCAAATGAAATACAATCCAACACAAAGGGTGGAAGAGGGGAAGTCGCCCATTAGGGAGCAAGGGGCCAAGAAACTGTCTCAACCCAGGCAGGGCCAGCTCTAGAGTGGTGCGACCGGTGCCACCGCACCGGGTGCTGACTCTTGGAGGGGGCGCCGTGTTTGGAATTATTTCATGGTTTTTTAAAGCACCTGCTGCTGCATTCCTAGCCTCCGGCAATTTTCATACAACAATAAAAATTTCTAGATAACTCCGGTGATTAATGTTCTTTTGGGAGAGAGAAGGAGTTTTGTCTAGTGGAAGTTTTAACTCATTTAATGATAGCACAGAGGGTTAATATCCCTGCTGCAAATAATGTGTACCATGCAGATCACAACTTGCATATAGTTTAAATATATCAGTGCTTTTGTCAGAGAGATCGTTTTGTTACTAGCAGTGTGGATGTGAAAATCCTAACCTGGAACAGTGAACTAATAACAATCATCAAAGAGCTTCATGCAAACTGCAAGGTATAGATTATAGCATTATGATTTTTTCTCCGTCTTTCATTATTTAATGTTTCCAAAAGTGTTCAGTTCAGTGAAAAATAAAATTCTTATTAACTGTAACCTCCAACCATGGGGTTATCTTATAAATTCTGAGTCCGTGCTTCGAAAGACCAAACACTCTTAAACTATACTGTCTACCAATATGGAAGACAAGTGACTCACCTTGTGGTTTTCTGGCCTATGTAACATTTCCAATACACTGATTTACACACATATGATTGATTGTCTCTGTGTAATATGTGCGTGATGTAGAATGCTTGGAAAACCTTAACTGGTGTAGGTGGCGCAATATAACTAACCAAATGCATCTGAGAGAGAGAGTGGTTATGGAGACTTGAGAGGGCCCTGTTAAAGGATGGTATTGAGGGAGTCCATGTGGGGCGCCAACAAACATTGTCGCACAGGGCGCCACCAGTGCTAAAGCCGGCCCTGAACCCAGGGATCAGCAACCAATAATACGAATGTACTCTGGCCCCAGTAGACCATTTATTGATGTTGGTTTTGGTGATCCTAACAAGCTTAAAGTTTCTTTCAGGTCAATGTCCTGTTTTGCCATTTAGAAATATCGGCCTCCATATTCTGAGTTTCAGACCACCTAGGAGACCTGCAATCTCTGTATCTGACATGTAAAAGACGTTTTGTCCTGCTGTGGGGTTTCCCCTTTTGGATTGGAACAACTTGGCCTTCAGTGGTCCCTCCGTTTGGAGGCGGAACCCATGTTGTCATGCGTTATTAGTGGCTGACCCGTGAATTAAGACAGTTTCGACTGTTATCATCCACTACTAGTAGCATCGCCTCCCACAAGACAGGAGCCTTGTTTTCTGTTGCCGATTTAGACAACTGTGTTTCCCATTTATTGCAAATGGCAGCTTTCCCATCCAGCTTTGGGGAAGATATTTCGAGATCCTCTCTGTCCCCACTGAAGACTTGTTTAGGCCTCCATCTACTTGAACCTCAGCTTTCACCTCTCTGCTCAGAGGATATCTACCCAAGGAACAATCTTTAAGAATCGTCCTAGGTGCCTTTCACGTTTGAGCCATTTTCTGCATTATTCCTGTTTCTGTCTTGAATGCCTTTATACCGCTTGACCTTGAAGTCTGCTCAGAGGGACAGAAGTTTCCTAATGTTTGGATACCAAGGCTCCCTGACCCTCCCATGTTTTTTAGTGCCCTGAAGAAAGTGCGACCTTCACTAAAGGTCATTACCGAAACGCGTGTCAGGGCATGCTGCGGAGACCACCAAAATAAACAAAATCACTACATACAATGTTTGCAGGAGTGATTTAACTACTCTTATTCAGAAATGTATTTGCACAGGATATTAATAAAATTATATTATGATAACAACTATATTGTTAAAAAAAAATCTTCTGCTGTATACACCACCCAAAGACTTTGATATTCACTTTATTATTGTACAAACAGACACTATATTCTAGATATTTTCTTGCATATGTTAGAGGGATGGTTCTCCCAGACTTCTTTATTTCTTGTTTTTAGTATGTGCAGAATGTTTGTGGTATGAATGTGGTATATATGGAAGAGTGGGATTAGATATATTAATATATTCTTTTGTGTCTTGGCATTGTTGAAATTAATTTCCTTATTTATCATGTTGTGATTATATAGTATTTAGTTTATACTGTTTTAATACTCATAATAAAAATAAGAATGTATTCACTCTTTACCTAATTACTGTGATTTATAAATGCATTGCATGTGATTGAATATCTTTATTATTAATATCAGCACATATAGGGAGCGTAACTTCTGTCTGGCTCAGGTGTGACTCTTTATGAGTACTTTCAAAAGGTGAGTTTGTTTCAGTAACCCTCATGCAGGATATTATTCATATTAGAGTTGCTTTTTTCCCTGACTTCCTGCCTGAGCATCTTCATCCCAGGGGCCCTCTCTCTTTGTATATTTACACATCCATGTGTGCTATGCCTACAACCCACTGCCCTAGCATAGGTCAGACACCACTCTAGCTGGGTGCACTATACCAGTGGTGAGGGTACAGGGGCATGAGCACTGCACCCCTACGGTGTATAGACAAATTCTTAGACATTATAAGTGCAGTAATGCCATTAACCCCTTCTATGCTGCTGACGGCCCCCGGCCGTCATGCAACGCAATGGGCGTGTGCTGATGAGAGCTGGGGGCTGTCATGAACCCGCCCACTTCAAAAAACGCTGCACAGGCGCAGAATCACGGTCGCCTCCAAGGGGTTAAGAGTATATGGTGCTGGGAGTTTGACATTTCGAACTCCAAAGTGCCATAATGGATTTACTGAAAACTGGGAAGTTTGATATCAAACTTCTCAGCACATTAAACCCTCACTGACGCCAGTGAGGAATTTAATGGTATATGCACTCAGAGGGCATCTTAGAGATCCCCCCTTAAAAATGACCAGCCTCTGGTGGGTTCACTCACTGGTACACACCAGCCTGCCACCACGAGACATGTTTCTGGACCCTTGGGGTAGGAGCCTTCGCTCCATGAGCCCAGAAACAAAGCCTTTCCTGGGCAGTGGTGGTCGAACCTTCCCCAGACCAGGAAGAGCCATCTGTGGCAGGGGAGCTGCAAAGACCTTTGTAGCGCGAGCCCCACCCTCTCCTGCTATCAGGAGCAGACCCCTTTCCTGTCACCGCTCCTTTTCAGCTGGAAGACATGCAGGAATGATTAGTACAGCCCAGAAAGTGTGCCCACCTCTGCCAACCCTCTGATAAAGCCTTAATGCTCACCCACACTACCACAAATAGAGTGTAAGTTGTTATCTACATTTACCTCTGGATACCTTTGGGACACCACTAGACTCTGCACATTAATTATGGTATAGTATATAAAGAGCCAGCTTCCTACACAGGGGCACTCTTCTCTTTTGTAATCTGAGCAAGTGTGAGTCTATCTAAACCTTGGGCCTATTAGGACTACTCAAAAAGCCACGTCTTCAGCTTCACGTTTGTGCAAGGGATGATCAGTGGAGCTCCTTAAGGTGTGGTGTGATGTGAGTGTGGCTGGGAGGTTGAAAGTGATTCTGTTGCTGAGTTTTGAATAGTCTGCAGCCTTCTGGTGAGTTTTATGTTGACAGCATGGAAACAAGCCTTCTCTGGATGCCAAAAAGCCAGAGACCTTCAGGCCAATCTCACTGCTCTCTTGGATTGCTAAAATCGTGGAAGCATATAAGATCTGTACCCATTTAGTGCAATAGGGCCAACAGCCCATGTTTCCTGACTGCAGACAATACAAAGTTTTGGAGCTATTCCACCCAATCTTCATTTTTAAGTTTGTCCCAAACTCCCACAATATTCCATGAAAAGAACTGCAAACCTCACCCACGGTCAGCATTATTAATTTCTCTGTTCAGGATATACACAGGTTTAGCTGAAAAGGGTGAATTAAATTAATGGTAGTCTCTAACTGGTCCGTTACCTCAGTTGGACCATTTGAGATCAAGTGTGAATCATTTTCTGTAAACCCTAATAGTAATTCAAATCGAATACAGTGGGCAAAAGGGACAAAAGAGGATGGTCTTTCTGGAATTCATTGCATTCGGTTATAATGCACATTGAAAATATAACCTGGTGGGGGCAGATAAAAAAACCTAATGCACAGCCATTATTTTGCTAAGATTTGCACTAACACAATTCAAACAAGACAGTAAAGAATGAACACACTCTGGGTCTTTAATTTCACAATGACTCAGTCCCCCTCAATAGATTTTGCTATGGGGCCAAACCATATTACTGTGCGTGCTATGATTATTTTGTCAATACCAGCTGGGTTACAATCTACATTCCTCCACAGTAGTAAATAGCTTTATTTATACGACTATGGAAAGACTCCTGTTGGCCTTTTACTAGGTTAGGAACTCCAACTAAAACTATTGCATATGGAGTATAGTCCAAATGTAAATGTAGGCTATCGGGGACACCTAAAAACTGAGCCATAGTAGCAGTCTGTTGAAAGTTAGAAAAGTTCTTAATCCTAGTAGTGTGTGTCCGAAAGATCCCTTGATGGACCTGACAAACCTGTAACCCTTCATCAAAAAATAAATGACATAGTGCACTCCTTCTTTCTCACGTTTGTCCTTATAGCTTTTGTTTTCACCTGTTATGCGTGCAAAGCCCGGTATCGTGAACTGCCAAATCACGTGTTAGTAACATCACTTCAAACACAGGGGCTGTAGGAATGCATTCCTACAGCGTTTTAAGGAAATGATGTATTGATAAGTGTCTTACATGTGACAGATCAACAAGTACGAAATGTATAAAAAGTGGACCAATTTGGAATAAAAATTGATGAAATGGACTTACTGTGGCATTATTGTAATGCACAACTCAAAGCTGTGCGTCCGGATTGGGGCGTCAATACGCCCCTGTGTTTGTAGAAAACCTGTAACCCTGTCAACCCATGGATTGTGTTTAGTGGCAAGCTTAGTTGTTCAATGATGCCGCCTCTGCACATGGCCTTGAGGGGGTGTCAGAGGGTGTTGGATGACAAACCAGGAAGACAAGCTTGTATTACTAATATGTGAGCAGAGTCCTGGGTTACCATAAAACCTGCCTTCATCGGAGTAATTACCAGAGGTATTTTTATCCTGGTCAGAGCTTTGCATACATTTCCGGGTGACCAATAATTGTTTTTTAGATGTTGTGCCACCCTCTACTCATTTCCTCTTTCCACCCTTGGCATTTGGTCTCTCATCCACACCCACACTCTGCTCTATTACTAAGGTTCAAGATTGCCACCAGACGGTTAGGAACTTGAGGAAGGAGCTCCGAGGCTGGGGATAGCTCATCAGCAAAAGTCCCCGATAAGCCTGTACACAACACTAGACAACATTTGTCAATACACAACCAACAACATGCTACATGGCAATAATTATGGTCCTCCGAGCACTCAATATTATCAAAAAGAGAGTCTTTATGTAGTTTTCATCCTTTTAATGTTCACTCTGTATCCACATCAAATCCAATTCTCCATCAAACGATTGCTTGCAGCCAACGCGCGTTTCGTCAAGTCCGTATAGGACAATTTGACTTCCTCAGGGCTGCAACCCAAAGGATCACAATCAGTCTCATTCTTCCAAATAAAATATAAAACAAAGCAATTCATACATTGTTTGCATATTAATATAAATCATACAAAATAAGTACCATTCTAACCTAAGTTCAGGTCCAGTATACATTCATTGTCTACACATATTATTCTCACCAGAAGGACTATATTTGCCAAAGACATCAACTCAATATTAACATAGGACCAAAAAGTATTTAAAACCATCAAGTTATATACAGGTCATGTATACAGTGTAATAGGTTGAAGACTGTGGTTACCGAAAACGCCAATAGTTAACAGGTCATATGTAAATAACTCACCTAACTAATGGTAATTGTCTACCCACGGACCATCCAAACGAAATTCCTTAGAAGTTTGGGTCAATTCCCTTCTCTACACGTTCAAGATCTATAATAGAGATTATTACACGTATAGTCTTATTGACAGTACTAGATCGGTAAAAGTAACAGATGCGTCCACCTATTAAGTTATTCTCTGTTCAATATATGTACTCACCATATAGTGGTGGGAATATTGTATATGTCAGCAGCGCGTAAAGTTTTGTCCAAATCCTCACTTGTGATCAAAGTTTTGTCCAAATCCACACTTATGATCAAAGCTCCAATGTATTGTTCCAATCAATTCCTAAGGCGGATTTATAACTGTATCAATAATATTCTCTATGAGTTATTTAGCCCAATACATGTATATGTAATATCTACCTCACCTTAACTCCAGTATCTGTACACATACGTTTTTTCTTCTGTATCTTCAAAATCCTCCGTGTTATAAAGGATCAATGGCACGAGTCCGTGTCTAGTAAAAGGAAGATACAATAATAAGCCTCTTATTATCCCCAACTGTTAGCTGCAAAGTTATGGCAATATCTCTGCATTTCGTTCGTTTTACTCACCGTTTAGACAGTATCGGTATCGGTATCCCGTTTCTTACTCTGGCGTTCTGCGTGGGCGCCATCTTTCAGTAGCAATTTATAGTGGAAAACATGGGCGACATCTTGTAGTGTCAAATTTGCCCGCAATTCGACCAATATTTTCAAATAATACTTTACTCGCTAAAAATTATGTATTGTTTCAGAACGATGAAGACAGTATCCCATTCTCTGTCTATACGCACATCGTCTTTCATTTTAATAAAGTTCTCATACCGGCGATTCCGCGCGGGCGCCATCTTTTAACAGTAAAATGAAGCGAGGTACACAGCAGACATCTTGTAATGTCTCCGTATACCTGAATATATATTAACGTAATCCAATGCTCGCTATAGCTTAGATATTACCAAAACGTATTATATGTTTTTAGTCTCACACATATTGTAAGCATTCTAGCAAGGCATTTAGTATACGTGCCTTGAAATTAGATACGCCACAGTGAGCGCCATCTTGTATGGTCTATATATACTCTTAGACATGTAATTTTAGGCTAAATAAAATCACGTAAATAAATCTCACCATTTATGGCCAGATGAATCCTAATTTTATATTTTTCCTAGTCCTGTGAACCACTGTGGTCCTCAGGTAAACCACAATCTTTTCCCTTTATTTTATCAAAATTCAAGCATTGCCTAACATGTCTGCTCATTCTAAGCATAAGGCAAAACGTAGAGGCAGTGGGTTCAACAGTATTATTCTCTTTTTTCTTTTCAATCACTCTCTTTTTCAATAGAGCATGCAATGTTAGAGAGAAAGTAGTACATACTAAACATAAAACAGAGATATAGACACCAACATTGTTAGTTGCAGTTTTCACCTCTAATATTCAACAAGTCTCCCTTTAGTTACCAAGATAGAACTCATACTCATGATCTACATTGAGTCCACATTCAACCGCCCTCAGTCTAATCAACCAGAGTACTTCTCGTTTCCTAAGTGCCAATACTCTGTTACCTCCTCGTGGGTCAGGTTTTAAATGGTCAATTCCATGGTAAGAGAAAATATGTTGATCCTTAGTCTCAAAATTCTGGATTAAATGCGATGCAATCGGATACCTTGTGTCCCCATTCTTCAATGCTCTATAGTGTTCAGCAATTCTGTCTCTGAGCCTTCTCTTGGTACTCCCTACGTAGATTTTACCACATGTACAAGCAATCACATAAATCACGTATGTTGTGTCGCAGTTAATGAACATGCCAATAGTGTATTTACCGGAATTATTGTATTCAAAGGTTAGTACCTTTTTCATTGCCCATCTACAAGATATACATCTACCGCATTTGTAGAATCCCTTAAAACTGTTCAACCAGTCAGTTTTGTTCTGTTTAGTTGGATAACTGGGACTTAGCATGTTCTTAAGAGTCGTTCCTCTCCTAAATGTCACACTAGGTTTGTCATAAATGTATGGTTTCAAATCATCGTCTATACAAAGCAGGTGCCAATGTCTGTTTAGAATAGAAAATAACTTGGAGCTGTCAGTTCCATAGTTAGTTATTACTCGTACTTTCTGGTCAGTTGTCCTGCCATCCTTACTGTCTCTTATTAATGTAGTTTCTCTTCTTACCTTCTTCACTCTTGATACAGCTTTGGAAATCACATTCTGTCTATATCCTCGATTAAGGAATCTGGATGTCATATCTGCTATATTATGCTCAAACTCTTTATCCGTTGAGCAGTTACGTCGAGCTCTAATTAATTCACCATATGGTATGGCTCTCTTTTGATAGTTGGGATGACAGCTCTCAGCATGTAGGATTGAGTTACAACTAGTCGGTTTACGGTACATTCGACTGTGGATCTTTGTTCCCTCCACATGTAGCTCTACATCCAAGAAAGTGATTTTCTGCTTGTCATAAGTGGTCGTGAATCTCAAATTATACGTGTTATCATTCAGGTAGTCAAAGAAACCTTTAAGTTTCTCTACCGTCCCCGTCCATATCATCAAACAATCGTCAATAAAACGACCCCAGTAATGTATATATGGTGTCCATTCAGTTCCCTCAGGGCCCCAGATTCGCTCCGCCTCGAACCAACCCATGAACAGGTTGGCAAAAGACGGAGCAAATCTGGAACCCATCGCAGTCCCAAGTCGTTGTCTGTACCAGTGGCCGTCAAACAGAAACACATTATTTTCCAGTACCAACTTAGTCATACGTAGTAGCATTTGGGTGTGATCAAACATTTCAGCTGGTCTTACACTGAGAAAGTGGTCCAAGGCACGTATGCCTATGTCGTGATCAATGATGGTATAAAGGGATACCACATCCAGTGTTACTAATAGCATACCATCTTCCCAAATGATATCTTCAAGTAGATTCAGTATATGCTTAGTGTCTTCTATGAAAGATGGTAAGTTATAGAGATATTGTCTCAAAAAACAGTCAACAAATTCAGACAATCTCTCCGTCGGGCCACCAATGCCTGAGACAATGGGCCGTCCTGGCGGCTTGTCTCGGCATTTGTGGACTTTGGGGAGAGTGTATAAACACGGTGATCTAGGTGTGTTAAGCTTAAGGTAAAGGTATTCGTCATGGTCTAATTGTGTTTGGTCATACCATACTTTAACTTCATTGTTAATTTTAGCAGTGATGTCTGGAATGGGGTTGATAGTCAACTTCTCATAGAACAAAGCATTATTGAGTTGAGAGTGGACCTCATCATTATAGTCAGTAGTGTTTAATACAACTATATTCCCACCCTTGTCTGCATTTCGTATCGTTATAGCTTTATTGTTCATAAGGTCTCGTAAGGCTTCTCTTTCACCAAGTGTAAGATTATCACGAGGTACCCTAGTATCCCTACATTTGGATACGTCCACTATTTTGTCTATATCTGCGCAGACCATTTTAAAGAATGTGTCGATGGTGTTCCCTGGAATCAATTGTGGGGTCCATTTGGATTTTACTTTTAATCCACTCCCTTCCCTCTCAAATCTTAATATTTCAAGATCTTCAATGAGTGTTTGCATTGTGACCGGATCGTCTTCCCTTTCAGTAAGCGATAAAAGAAGTTGAGTATCTTTTAGTTCCTGTATGGTAATTTCACTCAAAACTTTATTAGAAGTTTGCTTATCTTTTGCAGGTACATTGGCAAAGTGTTTCTTAATTTTAAGGTTTCTAACAAATTTAAAGAGATCTATTTTGGTCATACACCAATCCAAATTCGTTGCCGGACAAAAACCCAAACCATTTTTTAAAACAGTAACCATATTCTCAGATAATTCACAAGAAGATAAGTTGATCACTTCTATGTCACATGAAATGGGTTCATCATTCATTGTCATTCCTTCCATGATCTCAGGCTCCTTATTCTTGCGCCTGGATCTCCTACCCCCCCTACTGCCTCTCCTTGTCTTTTTGCTTGTGTATCTCTGTTTCTCATCTCTAGGTCCCGATTCCCTTTCCTTAATCTCTGTACCTCCCCAAAAAAAGTAGTATTCTCTGTAGTCGGGACAATCTCTGGTGCATCTCCATTTTCACTGCTCGATAACACTGAAGATGCATCAGTATCACTTACAACAGGGGTGCCACCACTCCTTGTATTTGAGGGTACTTTTTTAACCAGATAATCAAATCTCCTAGCAAAGGTATAGACCCTTCCTGTACTATAATCTTTCTCATCCCTTTTAAGTTTATTTGCTTTCCTTTTCTTAATCTCCATCTGCAGATCATTCAATTTCTCATCTAGAACCAAATAGTTCTTAACAGTAAGTTCAGGTAGGTTCATCTCTTTTATTTCATCCTCAATTTTGCTAATCTCTACAAGTAATTTCACTATCTTCCTTTCCGCATTGTCAATGAGGATCTGTATAAGGTTGCGTGAACTATCATTCAGTTCTTTTTCCCACCTATCATATAAATCTGGTTCCAAGTCCTCATATGTTGGTATTATATGTGATCTTAAACCACGAGGAATCCTATTCAATGTCAAATATTGTTTTAGGGTGGCAGCATCCCACCACTTGTTCAGCTCTGTGCGTTTTAACAATTCTAGTTTTACGAATTTGGCTCTTAAACCTTCTTTCTTTGTACTAGCTGGGGGGCCAATTGCTTTCTTGATGGTCCCACCCGCAGCCAGGTTCCCAAACAGTGTTTCAGCCTCTTTGTCTCTATTCATTATCAAACCTCAGCGGCCGCTCTCTCACCATAAATTCTAAACAAGGATTGGTAACGGCTATTAGGAGCGCACAGCTAATGTCAAGGTTTATGTAACAAATCAGATTATCAAATAGGTGCTCAGGAAGAGGTGGGGGGCTGGTTACCACAGTCCCCAAGGCAAACCTAGGTCCAGACAATAATTATGGTCCTCCGAGCACTCAATATTATCAAAAAGAGAGTCTTTATGTAGTTTTCATCCTTTTAATGTTCACTCTGTATCCACATCAAATCCAATTCTCCATCAAACGATTGCTTGCAGCCAACGCGCGTTTCGTCAAGTCCGTATAGGACAATTTGACTTCCTCAGGGCTGCAACCCAAAGGATCACAATCAGTCTCATTCTTCCAAATAAAATATAAAACAAAGCAATTCATACATTGTTTGCATATTAATATAAATCATACAAAATAAGTACCATTCTAACCTAAGTTCAGGTCCAGTATACATTCATTGTCTACACATATTATTCTCACCAGAAGGACTATATTTGCCAAAGACATCAACTCAATATTAACATAGGACCAAAAAGTATTTAAAACCATCAAGTTATATACAGGTCATGTATACAGTGTAATAGGTTGAAGACTGTGGTTACCGAAAACGCCAATAGTTAACAGGTCATATGTAAATAACTCACCTAACTAATGGTAATTGTCTACCCACGGACCATCCAAACGAAATTCCTTAGAAGTTTGGGTCAATTCCCTTCTCTACACGTTCAAGATCTATAATAGAGATTATTACACGTATAGTCTTATTGACAGTACTAGATCGGTAAAAGTAACAGATGCGTCCACCTATTAAGTTTTTCTCTGTTCAATATATGTACTCACCATATAGTGGTGGGAATATTGTATATGTCAGCAGCGCGTAAAGTTTTGTCCAAATCCTCACTTGTGATCAAAGTTTTGTCCAAATCCACACTTATGATCAAAGCTCCAATGTATTGTTCCAATCAATTCCTAAGGCGGATTTATAACTGTATCAATAATATTCTCTATGAGTTATTTAGCCCAATACATGTATATGTAATATCTACCTCACCTTAACTCCAGTATCTGTACACATACGTTTTTTCTTCTGTATCTTCAAAATCCTCCGTGTTATAAAGGATCAATGACACGAGTCCGTGTCTAGTAAAAGGAAGATACAATAATAAGCCTCTTATTATCCCCAACTGTTAGCTGCAAAGTTATGGCAATATCTCTGCATTTCGTTCGTTTTACTCACCGTTTAGACAGTATCGGTATCGGTATCCCGTTTCTTACTCTGGCGTTCTGCGTGGGTGCCATCTTTCAGTAGCAATTTATAGTGGAAAACATGGGCGACATCTTGTAGTGTCAAATTTGCCCGCAATTCGACTAATATTTTCAAATAATACTTTACTCGCTAAAAATTATGTATTGTTTCAGAACGATGAAGACAGTATCCCATTCTCTGTCTATACGCACATCGTCTTTCATTTTAATAAAGTTCTCATACCGGCGATTCCGCGCGGGCGCCATCTTTTAACAGTAAAATGAAGCGAGGTACACAGCAGACATCTTGTAATGTCTCCGTATACCTGAATATATATTAACGTAATCCAATGCTCGCTATAGCTTACATATTACCAAAACGTATTATATGTTTTTAGTCTCACACATATTGTAAGCATTCTAGCAAGGCATTTAGTATACGTGCCTTGAAATTAGATACGCCACAGTAAGCGCCTTCTTGTATGGTCTATATATACTCTTAGACATGTAATTTTAGGCTAAATAAAATCATGTAAATAAATCTCACCCTTTATGGCCAGATGAATCCTAATTTTATATTTTTCCTAGTCCTGTGAACCACTGTGGTCCTCAGGTAAACCACAATCTTTTCCCTTTATTTTATCAAAATTCAAGCATTGCCTAACATGTCTGCTCATTCTAAGCATAAGGCAAAACGTAGAGGCAGTGGGTTCAACAGTATTATTCTCTTTTTTCTTTTCAATCACTCTCTTTTTCAATAGAGCATGCAATGTTAGAGAGAAAGTAGTACATACTAAACATAAAACAGAGATATAGACACCAACATTGTTAGTTGCAGTTTTCACCTCTAATATTCAACAAGTCTCCCTTTAGTTACCAAGATAGAACTCATACTCATGATCTACATTGAGTCCACATTCAACCGCCCTCAGTCTAATCAACCAGAGTACTTCTCGTTTCCTAAGTGCCAATACTCTGTTACCTCCTCGTGGGTCAGGTTTTATATGGTCAATTCCATGGTAAGAGAAAATATGTTGATCCTTAGTCTCAAAATTCTGGATTAAATGCGATGCAATCGGATACCTTGTGTCCCCATTCTTCAATGCTCTATAGTGTTCAGCAATTCTGTCTCTGAGCCTTCTCTTGGTACTCCCTACGTAGATTTTACCACATGTACAAGCAATCACATAAATCACGTATGTTGTGTCGCAGTTAATGAACATGCCAATAGTGTATTTACCGGAATTATTGTATTCAAAGGTTAGTACCTTTTTCATTGCCCATATACAAGATATACATCTACCGCATTTGTAGAATCCCTTAAAACTGTTCAACCAGTCAGTTTTGTTCTGTTTAGTTGGATAACTGGGACTTAGCATGTTCTTAAGAGTCGTTCCTCTCCTAAATGTCACACTAGGTTTGTCATAAATGTATGGTTTCAAATCATCGTCTATACAAAGCAGGTGCCAATGTCTGTTTAGAATAGAAAATAACTTGGAGCTGTCAGTTCCATAGTTAGTTATTACTCGTACTTTCTGGTCAGTTGTCCTGCCATCCTTACTGTCTCTTATTAATGTAGTTTCTCTTCTTACCTTCTTCACTCTTGATACAGCTTTGGAAATCACATTCTGTCTATATCCTCGATTAAGGAATCTGGATGTCATATCTGCTATATTATGCTCAAACTCTTTATCCATTGAGCAGTTACGTCGAGCTCTAATTAATTCACCATATGGTATGGCTCTCTTTTGATAGTTGGGATGACAGCTCTCAGCATGTAGGATTGAGTTACAACTAGTCGGTTTACGGTACATTCGACTGTGGATCTTTGTTCCCTCCACATGTAGCTCTACATCCAAGAAAGTGATTTTCTGATTGTCATAAGTGGTCGTGAATCTCAAATTATATGTGTTATCATTCAGGTAGTCAAAGAAACCTTTAAGTTTCTCTACCGTCCCCGTCCATATCATCAAACAATCGTCAATAAAACGACCCCAGTAATGTATATATGGTGTCCATTCAGTTCCCTCAGGGCCCCAGATTCGCTCCGCCTCGAACCAACCCATGAACAGGTTGGCAAAAGACGGAGCAAATCTGGAACCCATCGCAGTCCCAAGTCGTTGTCTGTACCAGTGGCCGTCAAACAGAAACACATTATTTTCCAGTACCAACTTAGTCATACGTAGTAGCATTTGGGTGTGATCAAACATTTCAGCTGGTCTTACACTGAGAAAGTGGTCCAAGGCACGTATGCCTATGTCGTGATCAATGATGGTATAAAGGGATACCACATCCAGTGTTACTAATAGCATACCATCTTCCCAAATGATATCTTGAAGTAGATTCAGTATATGCTTATATGCTCCGTCTTTTGCCAACCTGTTCATGGGTTGGTTCGAGGCGGAGCGAATCTGGGGCCCTGAGGGAACTGAATGGACACCATATATACATTACTGGGGTCGTTTTATTGACGATTGTTTGATGATATGGACGGGGACGGTAGAGAAACTTAAAGGTTTCTTTGACTACCTGAATGATAACACGTATAATTTGAGATTCACGACCACTTATGACAAGCAGAAAATCACTTTCTTGGATGTAGAGCTACATGTGGAGGGAACAAAGATCCACAGTCGAATGTACCGTAAACCGACTAGTTGTAACTCAATCCTACATGCTGAGAGCTGTCATCCCAACTATCAAAAGAGAGCCATACCATATGGTGAATTAATTAGAGCTCGACGTAACTGCTCAACGGATAAAGAGTTTGAGCATAATATAGCAGATATGACATCCAGATTCCTTAATCGAGGATATAGACAGAATGTGATTTCCAAAGCTGTATCAGGAGTGAAGAAGGTAAGAAGAGAAACTACATTAATAAGAGACAGTAAGGATGGCAGGACAACTGACCAGAAAGTACGAGTAATAACTAACTATGGAACTGACAGCTCCAAGTTATTTTCTATTCTAAACAGACATTGGCACCTGCTTTGTATAGACGATGATTTGAAACCATACATTTATGACAAACCTAGTGTGACATTTAGGAGAGGAACGACTCTTAAGAACATGCTAAGTCCCAGTTATCCAACTAAACAGAACAAAACTGACTGGTTGAACAGTTTTAAGGGATTCTACAAATGCGGTAGATGTATATCTTGTAGATGGGCAATGAAAAAGGTACTAACCTTTGAATACAATAATTCCGGTAAATACACTATTGGCATGTTCATTAACTGCGACACAACATACGTGATTTATGTGATTGCTTGTACATGTGGTAAAATCTACGTAGGGAGTACCAAGAGAAGGCTCAGAGACAGAATTGCTGAACACTATAGAGCATTGAAGAATGGGGACACAAGGTATCCGATTGCATCGCATTTAATCCAGAATTTTGAGACTAAGGATCAACATATTTTCTCTTACCATGGAATTGACCATATAAAACCTGACCCACGAGGAGGTAACAGAGTATTGGCACTTAGGAAACGAGAAGTACTCTGGTTGATTAGACTGAGGGCGGTTGAATGTGGACTCAATGTAGATCATGAGTATGAGTTCTATCTTGGTAACTAAAGGGAGACTTGTTGAATATTAGAGGTGAAAACTGCAACTAACAATGTTGGTGTCTATATCTCTGTTTTATGTTTAGTATGTACTACTTTCTCTCTAACATTGCATGCTCTATTGAAAAAGAGAGTGATTGAAAAGAAAAAAGAGAATAATACTGTTGAACCCACTGCCTCTACGTTTTGCCTTATGCTTAGAATGAGCAGACATGTTAGGCAATGCTTGAATTTTGATAAAATAAAGGGAAAAGATTGTGGTTTACCTGAGGACCACAGTGGTTCACAGGACTAGGAAAAATATAAAATTAGGATTCATCTGGCCATAAAGGGTGAGATTTATTTACGTGATTTTATTTAGCCTAAAATTACATGTCTAAGAGTATATATAGACCATACAAGATGGCGCTTACTGTGGCGTATCTAATTTCAAGGCACGTATACTAAATGCCTTGCTAGAATGCTTACAATATGTGTGAGACTAAAAACATATAATACGTTTTGGTAATATCTAAGCTATAGCGAGCATTGGATTACGTTAATATATATTCAGGTATACGGAGACATTACAAGATGTCTGCTGTGTACCTCGCTTCATTTTACTGTTAAAAGATGGCGCCCGCGCGGAATGGCCGGTATGAGAACTTTATTAAAATGAAAGACGATGTGCGTATAGACAGAGAATGGGATACTGTCTTCATCGTTCTGAAACAATACATAATTTTTAGCGAGTAAAGTATTATTTTGAAAATATTGGTCGAATTGCGGGCAAATTTGACACTACAAGATGTCGCCCATGTTTTCCACTATAAATTGCTACTGAAAGATGGCGCCCACGCAGAACGCCAGAGTAAGAAACGGGATACCGATACCGATACTGTCTAAACGGTGAGTAAAACGAACGAAATGCAGAGATATTGCCATAACTTTGCAGCTAACAGTTGGGGATAATAAGAGGCTTATTATTGTATCTTCCTTTTACTAGACACGGACTCGTGTCATTGATCCTTTATAACACAGAGGATTTTGAAGATACAGAAGAAAAAACGTATGTGTACAGATACTGGAGTTAAGGTGAGGTAGATATTACATATACATGTATTGGGCTAAATAACTCATAGAGAATATTATTGATACAGTTATAAATCCGCCTTAGGAATTGATTGGAACAATACATTGGAGCTTTGATCATAAGTGTGGATTTGGACAAAACTTTGATCACAAGTGAGGATTTGGACAAAACTTTACGCGCTGCTGACATATACAATATTCCCACCACTATATGGTGAGTACATATATTGAACAGAGAAAAACTTAATAGGTGGACGCATCTGTTACTTTTACCGATCTAGTACTGTCAATAAGACTATACGTGTAATAATCTCTATTATAGATCTTGAACGTGTAGAGAAGGGAATTGACCCAAACTTCTAAGGAATTTCGTTTGGATGGTCCGTGGGTAGACAATTACCATTAGTTAGGTGAGTTATTTACATATGACCTGTTAACTATTGGCGTTTTCGGTAACCACAGTCTTCAACCTATTACACTGTATACATGACCTGTATATAACTTGATGGTTTTAAATACTTTTTGGTCCTATGTTAATATTGAGTTGATGTCTTTGGCAAATATAGTCCTTCTGGTGAGAATAATATGTGTAGACAATGAATGTATACTGGACCTGAACTTAGGTTAGAATGGTACTTATTTTGTATGATTTATATTAATATGCAAACAATGTATGAATTGCTTTGTTTTATATTTTATTTGGAAGAATGAGACTGATTGTGATCCTTTGGGTTGCAGCCCTGAGGAAGTCAAATTGTCCTATACGGACTTGACGAAACGCGCGTTGGCTGCAAGCAATCGTTTGATGGAGAATTGGATTTGATGTGGATACAGAGTGAACATTAAAAGGATGAAAACTACATAAAGACTCTCTTTTTGATAATATTGAGTGCTCGGAGGACCATAATTATTGTCTGGACCTAGGTTTGCCTTGGGGACTGTGGTAACCAGCCCCCCACCTCTTCCTGAGCACCTATTTGATAATCTGATTTGTTACATAAACCTTGACATTAGCTGTGCGCTCCTAATAGCCGTTACCAATCCTTGTTTAGAAAACATGCTACATGGCATTGGATCATTGACCCACACAAAAAAATAAAATAGAATAAAGAACTCATCACTTTCAAGGATCAGGACACCTCGGCAGGGGAAGGGGAACAATCCTTGACCTGGACGTAGGATACCACCTGCATCCTCAGGTTGCTGATGGAAACAATGGACGAGGTGAGGCATGGGCTATATATGGGAGGGCGGTCCAAGTCGCACGGCTGACCAGGAGAGCCCAAACTGAACCTGGACCAAGAAGCAGACCAGGAGCCCATTTGGACCCATGCCGGAGCAGCCACCCAGGTGTGAAAGGCTGGGGTCCCTATCCCCCCCCCCTTTTCCGGACAAAAAGTCGACAACAACCTTCTGGACCTGCTGGAGGTGGAAAGGAGACAAGTGAAGGCACTGCAGCAACTCCGCTGCAACACAGGAGCAGTATGGCCACTCGCTGGTCTTGATGAAGGGATTACCTGTTGTGGGGGGGAAATGAGACAAGTGAAGGCACTGCAGCAGCTACGCTGAAGCACCAGAGCGGTATGGACGCCGCAGTTCTCGATGAAAGGATTACGGCATAACGGGACTGCACAAGGGTACTTTGATAACCTCTGCCCGTAACACCAGAGCAGTGGGGCCACTCTTGGTGCTTCATGAGAAGATCGGAAGCACCTTCCTCTCTTAATAATAAAGATTCAGGTCTGAAGGAGCAGCCTGCTCGGGGGCCACTGGAATCCACTGTGACGCCAACGCTTACTACGCAGAAGGGGAACCAGCATGTCATCAAGTCTGGTATAAAACATAGTTGTTTGGGGGCTATCCAAGAGAAAAAAATACTGATTCAGCTATCCAGAAGCAGTACTCCATTCCAGCCATGTTCCATCTCCTATCCTCTTGAAGCTGCCTAAACCTCAAAATGGCAGAGAGTTGAGCAAGCCCCTTTGGTAATAGAAATAGAAGGAGGGCAAATGCCTAGGGAATGAGGAAGTAGAAAAAGGACTGCCACTGTAAATTGCTCACAAAGAGGAGGCCATGTTGGAGTGACTGCCAATCAATTGATGTGATCGACCTAAAAGATAATTTTAATCATCTCACAAAGGTCATTGTAGTTGTTATCTACTGCTTTAGATGACATGATCATTGAGGTAGTAAAGGAAAGAGTAAATAGGGAATGAACACAATAACAACAAATATGGCAGGAGCCAATGTGAAACCTGCAGGAAGTAATTCCTACACTATACATTACCCCTCTAATCTCCATAGTAATGCAAACCTTCAAACACAACCTACTTAGAACAAACCCAGAAACACTGATTTCAGACCCCTCCTTCAACATAAAAAAGGTGTCATTATCAATAAGCTAATATTTTTTACTAGAAAAATGGCAAAATTGTGCACTACCTTGACTAAGTTGCTAAACATCCAGGAAAGAAGAAACATTCTATATTGGACCAAGAAACTGATAGCACCCTTACAAATTCTAACAGCTAATCTGAATATAACCTCCTATAAAAATGGCCTGGTACTTATCCAAGCAGCCAATAGGGATCTAGAACAATTCGACAACTATTTAGACATTTTAACCCTTTCACTGCAGCGGCTATTCCGCCGCAGTGCTAAGGGGTGGGGCGTGCGGTTCTCCCGCGCTGGTGACGGAACCGCTCCGTCACGCCCCTCGGGTGAGCTGTGCTTGTGACGGAACGGTTCCGTCACGGCCCCGCCCGCTCAATGGAACGCGCCGAGCTGGAGCGGCGAGTGGCCCATGACGGAACAGTTCCGTTACCAGCACCGCCCACCCAAGGGGGGTGACAGAACGGTTCCGTCACAAGCGTGGGAGGGGTTAAAAGATCTTGTTTATAACAACACCTACTCAATAGACGATCAATGCACTATCACGCAATCTGATATACAACCCAAGAGTCAATCTGCTAAAATAAAATCAATAATTTGTCAGGAGTCCCAGCAGCCAAAACCTACGTCTGGTAACAGTGAAGCTCTGAACAGCAACCCAAAGCACTTAGAAGCCAAATTGCTACCTATCTCCAAAAGCCTCCTAATTCCAAGCCCCCATTCCAGGCACTGCTCTGTTCACCTTAATCCATTATTGGCCTCACATAAAACACTTAGAAACAAGCTCCTAGAAGCACACCTGCAAATTGTTAGCCATCCAGTTAAAACACACATCTCATTGACTACTACACTCCCAATCATACCAAATCTTTTGATCTTCGGATCCAGTAGCCACTCCTTAGGACAACCAGAGGTTAAAACATAATTTCAATAAAAATCACAAGTTACCCCCACTGATTGGGAAAAAACGACAGATGGAACAAAATGTAGCCCCAATCAAACGGATGTCAAATCATCTAGCAAACCAATCCCCAGACTAGCATGCATTCCATAACAACCTCATCTATCTTCTTTCTTTCGAAGGGAGCTAGAAACACTTAGATCCTAAACGGACAGGATATGGACAGGCAAAACGCTATTTTGGAAATGAAGAATATTTTACACCTCTCAGAAAGTTATCTCTAAAAAATCAATCATATTAAAAAATCAGTACATATAGCCCATAACAAGCTAAATACTACTCCTGTGTCTCTGACAAATAGGCAATACCGACCACACAAACACCTTAGATATTTAGCAGACTCTTAAACTCAAACCCTACTGCTATCCTATGAGTTGACACCCAGTCTTCCCCTCCCCAATCTGGTTGAACAAAAAATTCGATCAGTCCCAATCAATGCAAATAGAACAACACAGCTAAATTATAGAAAGCTAAACCCCAATAACCTGAAAAGAGTAACTTTAACCCCTGAAAAATATGACATCAAACTGGATAACTCTTTCAAACCCATCTCTTGCTCAGCAATGGAACATTCCTCAAACATCGCTGACCTAATCTTGAGCCAGGAAGTTGACGTGACTATCTCAATGGAATCGTGGCTAACTGAATAATCTTCCCCATGTTTAGACCTACTGGTTCCACCAAACTACAGCATTGTGAGGCTAGACAGACTATACAAAATGGATGGAGGCAACGCTTGTATCCATCGATCTGACATCTCTATCACAATACTGCAGTCTGACCCCCTTGAATCTTGTGAATACCTCAGTCTCTCTATAAGATCTACAGATAACCAACTTTGCAAACACCACACGTTTTACCATCACCAGGTACAAATGTCATGTTTAATGACCAACTATTGGAAGTCATTTTAGCAAACTCTGCCCCTCATTCCAATTATATATTCCTAGGGGACTTCAATCTTCACTAGGATGACCTCTATGCAGTGGCATTACGATAGGCCCCATCGCCCCCGCAGTGCAAGGGGTCACCTAAGTTCCAGTGGCCCCCTTTGTCACTGTGCATGGGGAGCCTGAGAGCTTCTGACTGGGCCAAGAGCATTGGGGGCCCGTAAATGCACTTTGTAGGGGAGCTCTTGAAAGATTCATTACGCAACTGCCTCTATGATAATCGGATCAATGTTGTTAAAGATTTCCTAGCAGACTAGTCCCTGGTTCAAGACTGTACTCTACCAACCCATACGACCTCCATCGTTTCTTGTGAATGGTCAGACCTCCATATTATTACTTTTCAAATACCTGCTATAAAAAAGAAAATAGCCTCGCAATCAGTCAAACCAGACAATGGCTTTGAGACAAAAAAGACCTAAACTTGGAGAGACTAGCAGCATGTTGGGAGAAAGAACTTCAACCTCTTAATAATATGGCAGACGCCAGTGAACTCACGGAACACTACAACTCTAATATGACAAAACAAATTGACTCCATGGCCCGTTAAAACTCAAAAGAAATACTGGGTAAAGACAAAAACCCATGGTTTAACAGATCTCTGAATGTAGAAAGACGAAAAGTGAAACTAACTGAACGGAAATGGAGACAACACCCATCTTCTCCCCAACTGAAACTGCTAAGAAAGACCAGAAACGCCTACAACAAAAGCATACTAAAATCAAAAAGAGATTTCTTTATATTGGAACTTGATAATGCCAAAAATTGACAGAGTAAACTTTTCAAAATATTACAACAACTATCTAACAAAATGGCCAAATCCTCTATAAAAACATCAAAATCATAAATAGGCAGTGAGGAATTCTCATCCTTCTTTACAGCTAAACCCAACTCCCTGGAGAATGAGCTTAGGACTGCCACTGATAACCCCTCGGTCCTAAAGAGTGCACTTGCTGATTATCTATTCTAACCCGCTAAGTCAATGCCCAAAAAATAAAGCTCAATGGTCCCGGGGGCATGTGGAAAAAGGTGTGGGGGGGCCCTAATCCCCCCACACTGCCCCGGGGATGCCACCCCGGGGCAAAGTATGAATATTTGCTGGGGGGCACACGGACCCCGGCAGTCCCAGGGACCACCCCCCTGGAGCTTGATAGTTTACATTTGGGGTCCTCTAGGGTCCCCCTAAGCCCCAGGGAGCACTACCCACTGGGGCTCTAATTAAATATTATTGTGGGGGGCACTCTGCCCCACGCAGCCCCAGGGACTGCCAGCACCCAGAGTTTTAAAAAAAAATTCTTTAGCCTGTGTGTGTGTGTGGGGGGGGGGGGCTCGAGCCCCCCCACTCCCCCGGGGACCATCAACTCCCCGGAGCACTAAATATTAAAAATAGGGGGTCGGTTACGGACCCCCAAGCCCTGGGGTCCACCACCCCTGGGGCTTTGCTTTAAGTGGAAGGGAGACCACGTGGCCCCCCTCCTGGAGCCAATGATGACCCTGGGGACAGCCACCCCCCAGGGCTGGTTCCTGCAGTGTCTCGGGGTGCCCACCCTGGGACACTGCTGTTTGCTATGGCAGGGCGGGAGCCTCGTGGCTCCTGCCCTGCCGTAGCAAACTTGGAGGTAGATTATGATGGTGGACGGATTGCCTCCGCAGGGCTGTTGGGGGCAATCCGTCCGCCATTCTCCCTGCAATGACCCCCTCCACATTAGGATGGCTGGGGGGTCCACGGCGGATGGCAAGACCGTCCACCGCTTTTCCACTGGTCGCCTTCACGACCGGCGGAAAAAGTGCTCACATATGGTGGCGGTGTCTGCGAGACACCGCCAACCATATTATGATGCTGGCAGTCCAATGGCTTCTGTGGAAAGACATACAGTTTTTTCTTTGGGGGCCGGTTGTGGGCCCCCAGGGTGAAGTGGGGGTGGGTGTGCACATGGGGGGTACCTATGGTACCCCCCCTGCAGTTGCATGCACAATGCGGCAGGCACCGCACGGTGCCTGCCGCTTTCTGCATGCAAATGAACAGCATGCATTTTTAACTTTGCAGCGGATGCTGCTTAAAGCAGCACCCGTCGCAATGTTAAATATACGGTATGTGATCGCCAGGGTGGCGGTCACATCCTAATTCCAACAGAGGGAACGCCGCTGCCCCAGCGGACAGTCCCTCCACCTCGGGGTGGAGGAAAACGCAGGTCCATCTGCCATTATAATCGACACCCATGTTTGGAATGTGGAATAGAGAGCAGGGAAACCTGCTGTCTCTTCCAAAATGCAAACTTGATTGCTTTTCCACACAGGTTAGCTGCATGTTAGCAGCTTCCCATGTGGGAAAGCAATGCGGGCTCCCGAAGGACGCGGTGAGCCAGCGGGATGGTGGGGGTATTGCCCCCCCACGGTCCCCTACATTGTATATAGGCTGGGTGCGCAACTCCAAACAAAAAAAAATATATTTTTTTAAATATACATCAAGCTTATATGTTTAGATCTTGGTTGGCTCTAAAAAGAGCCCTTGTGTTTATTGAGAGATTTTGGTACCTGCAAGGAGGTACCTATGCAGAGTCTAAAGTTGTTGAGAAAGACTCTGTTACCCTCATCTGTGAAATGTACACCATCTCTCCTATAGATGCCATCCATATTAAAACACAGATTGTTGTTGTAAATGGACCCCATCCTATAATCTCTGCGATAAGCAGAAACAGCTTTATTGACATGTTTCCTAGCTTTCTCAATATGTGGACAACATTGATTGGAACATTTCCATTCCTGTCATTGACATCTGTTAGAATAGACAAAGGCAGTTTGGGGGAAAAGCAACATCAATTCTGCAAAGGTGTCCTTTATAAGCATTTCCAGACCTACCCCAGTCAAAGTGCATAGGTCATTACCACCACAGTGCACAATTATGAGGTCAGGGTGTTAGAGATGCAAAAAGGATTTTATCAATGGCATCAATTTGTGCCACTTTAATCCTCTCTGTCCAATCCATTTAATGTCTACATTTATCAAAGCTAAATCTGTGTCAGTAGCTCTGCGTCCAGCATGCAATTTGCTCAAAAAAATATAGCTGTGTCCCACAATCCACACTCTAAGCATCTTGAAGGGAGGTCTGGATGAACTCAACAGATATATGTATGTGAAATGGGCAGTTTGAAAACTATGATTTATCTAAAATGATTGATAAGATGCAGCTTAAAAAAAAGAAGAGGAATTATTGGCTATTTGAGAACATTATAGACTGAAAAATAGGGTGCATGTTTCTGTGTTTAAAAAGCATGTTTCTTATTGGTTAGTAAAAAGTGATTGAAAGGAACATTAGATAGGATAAGCTGATATTATCTGAAAAGTCAAGCACACTTGCTGTTTGTTTTTGCAACATTGTGCTGAACTTGTGACCTGTGTGTTCAGTTGAGTGTTACTATGGTAACAGGCATTAGGTAGAATGGGGGTAGGTTTGAAAGTTATGTCATTTGGAAAGGGTTGAAATATGTAACCAATAGAAATGTGTGTTAGCTTTTGAATTGATGTGGGAAGCAATGTGATTTGACATTTATATGTATATGTGTGCAGAATGAGAGGGAAAAATTGCAATGTTTGGGTTTTGCTAAGAGCAGTGCACTACAGACATTCTGTATAAGAAAATCTGGTGTGTGATCCAGATACTTCTTAATCTACAAATCAATTTGAAAGGTGAGTTATTAATTTGTGACGTGTTGTATGTGGTTCCTTAGTTTTTAATTAGACTACTCTGTTTCTCCTGATAAAGTCCAGCAAATAGTCTTGCTTGTCTAGAATCATACTGTGAGTCTGTTTGCACTTGCGCAACCATTGTGACAGAAGCATGTGATTACTTCATGTCTTTGCTGACACATAACTGCTTAAAAACCTATCCTGTTGTCAAGTTTTAGTAGTATTAGAACCCAGTCATTGGTTATGCATTCGCAGAATGAGTCAGGCATTCACACTAGAGTGCAGTAGTGAAATGTGTAGAATATATTGAGTCATCTTACCCCCTCCAGACTAGCTAGTTTCTCCTGCTAAAGTCCAGGGAATAGTATTGCTTGTCTAGAATCAAACTGTGACTCTCTGTCCACTTGTGCAACCATTGTGACAGAAGCATGTGGTTACTTCATGTCTTTGCTGAAACCTATCCTGTTGTCAAGTGTCAGTAGTATTATAACCCAGTCATTGCTTATGCATTTACAGAATGAGTCAGGCATTCACACTAACAGTGCTGTAGTTGAATATGTAGAATGTATGCAGTCACCTAACCCCTTCTAGACTAGTGAGTCTCTCCTGCTTGAGTCCAGGAAATAGTCTTGCTTGTCTCGAATCACACTGTGAGTCTTTGTCCACTTGTGCAACTATTGGGACAGAAGCATGTGGTTACTTCATGTCTTTGCTGACACATAACTGCTTAAAAACCTATCCTGTTGTCAAATTTCTGTGGTAATAGAACCCAGTCATTGCGTATGCATTTGCAGAATGAGTCAGGCATTCACACTAGCAGTGCTGTAGTTGAATATGTAGAATGTATGTAGTAACCTAACCCCGTCCAGACTATTGAGTCTCTCCTGCTAAAGTCCAGAGAAGAATCTTGCTTGTCCAGAATCACACTGTGAGTCTGTGTCCACTTGTGCAACTATTGTGACAGAAGCATGTGGTTACTTCATGTCTTTGCTGACACATAACTGCTTAAAAACCTATCTTGTTTTCAAGTTTCAGTAGTATTAGAACCCAGTTATTGCTTATGCATTCGCAGAATGATTCAAGCATTCACACTAGTAGTGCCGTTGTGAAATGTGTAGAATGTATGCAGTCGCCTAACCCCTTCCAGATTAGTGAGACTCTTCTGGTAAAGTCCAGGGAATAGTCTTGCTTGTCTAGCATCACACTGTGAGTCTGTGTCCACTTGTGCAACCATTGTGACAGAAGCATGTGGTTTCTTCATCTCTTCCCTGACACATAACTGCTTAAAAACCTACCCCCCTATACTCCTCTAGTGACCCATTCAGCACCATGTACTAATCCATTCCCTGCGCCAAAACCCTACCCTTATAAATTCACCCAGGCACTCTCCTTGCAGTGCTCTAATCATTAAGTCAGTACTCAAGTACTCATGCAGTAACCAAGGCCTTAGCACATAGTCTGCGTCAAATCCCTATCCACTATGCATGCAGTCCTCTAACCACCTACACACTTGTCTTTCAGACCTTCAATTCCCCAGTCACTATCCAAATACTCCAGCAAACTCCCTGTCACTCCCCTTGCACTCCTCTAGTGACCTATTCAGCACCATGTACAAATCCATTCTCTGCGCCAAAACCAACCCCCTTATAAATTAACCCAGGTACTCTCCTTGCAGTACTCTAATCATTCAGTCAGTACCCAAGTACTTATCCAGTGTCCCAGGCCTTAAGACATGGACTGCTGCAAACCCAACTCCGATACGCATGCAGTCCTCTAACCACCTACACACTTGTCTTTCACACCTTCAATTCCCCAATCAGTAACCATACACTCCAGCAAACACCCTGTCACTCCCTTTGCACTCCTCTACTGACCCATTCAGCACCATGTACTAATCCATTCTCTGCGCCAAATCCAAACCACTTATAAATTCACCCAGGCACTCTCCTTGCAGTTACTCTAATCATTCAGGCAGTACCCAAGTACTCATGCAGTGACCCAGGCCTTCGCACATGGACTGTTTCAAACCCCTAAGCACTATGCAGGCAGTCCTCTAACCGACTACACACTTGTCTTTCACGCCTTCAATTCCCCAGTCAGTATCCCTACACTCCAGCAAAACACCCTGTCACTCCCCTTGCACTCCTCTAATGACCCATTCAGCAGCATGTACTAATCCATTCACTGTGCCGAAACCCAACCACTTATTAATTCATCCAAGGCACTGTCCTTGCAGTAATCTAATCATTCAGTCAGTACCCAAGTACCCGGGCCTTAGCATATGGACTGGTTCAAACCCCTATCCACTATGCATGCAGTCCTCTAACCACCTCCACACTTGTCTTTTACACCCTCAATTCCCAAGTCAGTATCCATACACTCGAGCAAGCACCCTGCCACTCCCCTTGCACTCCTCTAGTGACCCATTCAGCACCAGGTACTAATCCATTCACTGCCCCAAAACGCAACCACTTATAAATGCAGCTAGGCACTCTACTCTATTTATTCAGTCAGTACCCAAGTACTATTGCAGTGACCCAGGCCTTTACAGATGGACTGCTACAACCCCCTCTTTAATATGCATTCAGTCCTCTAACCACATACACACTTGTCTTTCACCACTTCAATTCCCCAGTCAGTATCCATACACTCCACAAACACCCTGTCACTCGGCTTGCACTCCTCTAGTGACCCATTCAGCGCCATGTACTAATCCATTAAATGCGCCAAAACCCAACCACTTATAAATTCACCCAGGCACTCTCCATGCAGCACTCAAATCATTCAGTCAGTACCCAAGTACTCATGCAGTGACCCAGGCCTTAGCACATAGACTGCTTTAAACTCCTATCCACTACGCATGCAGTCCTCTAACCACCTACACACTTGTCTTTCACACCTTCAATTCCCCAGTCATTATCCATACACTCCAGCAAATACCCTGTCACTCCCCCTGCACTCATCTAGTGACTCATTCAGCACCTTGTACTAATCCGTTCACTGCGCCAAAACCAAAGCACTTATACATTCACCCAGGCACTCTCCTTGCAGTACTCTAATCATTCAGTCAGCACCCAAGTGCTCATGCAGTGACCGAGGCCTTAACATATGGACTGCTACAAACCTCTCTCCAATACGCATGAAGTCCTCTAACCGCATACACACTTGTATTTCACACCTTCAATTCCCCAGTCAGTATCCATACACTCCTGCAAACACCCTGTCACTCCCCTTGCACTCCTCCAAAACCAAAGCACTTATGAATTCACCCACGCACTCCCCTTGCAGTACTCTAATCATTCAGTCAAAACCAAAGTACTCATGCAGTGACCCAGGCCTTACCACATAGACTGCTTCAGACCCCTATCCACTATGCATGCAGTCCTATAACCACCTACACACTTATCTTTCGCACCTTCAATCCCCCAGTCAGTAGCCATACACTCCATTAAACACCCTGTCACTCCCCTCGCACTCCTCTAGTGACCCATTCAGCTCCATGTACTAATCCATGCACTGCCCCAAAATCTAACCACTTATAAATTCACCCAGGCACTCTCGTTGCAGTTCTCTAATCATTCAGTCAGTACCCAAGTACTCATGCAGTGACCCAGGCCTTAACACATGGACTGCTACAAACCTCTCTCCAGTCCTCTAACCACTTACACACTTGTCTTTCATACCTTCAATTCCCCAGTCAGTATCCATACACTCCTGCAACCACCCTGGCACTCACCTTGCACTCCTCTAGTGACCCATTCAGCACCATGTGGTAATCCATTCACTGTAACAAAACCCAACCACTTATAAATTCACCCAGGCACTCTCCTTGCAGTACTCTAATCATTCAATCAGTACCCAAGTACTCATGCAGTGACCCAGGCCTTAGCACATAGACTGCTTCAAACCCCTATCCACTATACATGCAGTCCACTAACCACCTACACACTTGTCTTTCACACCTTCGATTCCCCAGTCAGTATCCATGCACTCCAGAAAACACCCTATCACTCCCGTTGCCCTCCTCTAGTGACCCATTCAGCACCATGTACTAATCCATTCACTGCACCAAAACCTAACCACTTATACATTCACCCAGGCACTCTCCTTGCAGTACTCTAATCATTCAGGCAGTACCCAAGTACTCATGCAGTGACCCAGGCCTTCGCACATGGACTGTTTCAAACCCCTAAGCACTATGCAGGCAGTCCTCTAACCAACTACACACTTGTCTTTCACGCCTTCAATTCCCCAGTCAGTATCCCTACACTCCAGCAAAACACCCTGTCACTCCCCTTGCACTCCTCTAATGACCCATTCAGCAGCATGTACTAATCCATTCACTGTGCCGAAACCCAACCACTTATTAATTCATCCAAGGCACTGTCCTTGCAGTAATCTAATCATTCAGTCAGTACCCAAGTACCCGGGCCTTAGCATATGGACTGGTTCAAACCCCTATCCACTATGCATGCAGTCCTCTAACCACCTCCACACTTGTCTTTTACACCCTCAATTCCCAAGTCAGTATCCATACACTCGAGCAAGCACCCTGCCACTCCCCTTGCACTCCTCTAGTGACCCATTCAGCACCAGGTACTAATCCATTCACTGCCCCAAAACGCAACCACTTATAAATGCAGCTAGGCACTCTACTTGCAGTATTCTAATTATTCAGTCAGTACCCAAGTACTATTGCAGTGACCCAGGCCTTTACAGATGGACTGCTACAACCCCCTCTTTAATATGCATTCAGTCCTCTAACCACATACACACTTGTCTTTCACCACTTCAATTCCCCAGTCAGTATCCATACACTCCACAAACACCCTGTCACTCGCCTTGCACTCCTCTAGTGACCCATTCAGCGCCATGTACTAATCCATTAAATGCGCCAAAACCCAACCACTTATAAATTCACCCAGGCACTCTCCATGCAGCACTCAAATCATTCAGTCAGTACCCAAGTACTCATGCAGTGACCCAGGCCTTAGCACATAGACTGCTTTAAACTCCTATCCACTACGCATGCAGTCCTCTAACCACCTACACACTTGTCTTTCACACCTTCAATTCCCCAGTCATTATCCATACACTCCAGCAAATACCCTGTCACTCCCCCTGCACTCATCTAGTGACTCATTCAGCACCTTGTACTAATCCGTTCACTGCGCCAAAACCAAAGCACTTATACATTCACCCAGGCACTCTCCTTGCAGTACTCTAATCATTCAGTCAGCACCCAAGTACTCATGCAGTGACCGAGGCCTTAACATATGGACTGCTACAAACCTCTCTCCAATACGCATGAAGTCCTCTAACCGCATACACACTTGTATTTCACACCTTCAATTCCCCAGTCAGTATCCATACACTCCTGCAAACACCCTGTCACTCCCCTTGCACTCCTCCAAAACCAAAGCACTTATGAATTCACCCACGCACTCCCCTTGCAGTACTCTAATCATTCAGTCAAAACCAAAGTACTCATGCAGTGACCCAGGCCTTACCACATAGACTGCTTCAGACCCCTATCCACTATGCATGCAGTCCTATAACCACCTACACACTTATCTTTCGCACCTTCAATCCCCCAGTCAGTAGCCATACACTCCATTAAACACCCTGTCACTCCCCTCGCACTCCTCTAGTGACCCATTCAGCTCCATGTACTAATCCATGCACTGCCCCAAAATCTAACCACTTATAAATTCACCCAGGCACTCTCGTTGCAGTTCTCTAATCATTCAGTCAGTACCCAAGTACTCATGCAGTGACCCAGGCCTTAACACATGGACTGCTACAAACCTCTCTCCAGTCCTCTAACCACTTACACACTTGTCTTTCATACCTTCAATTCCCCAGTCAGTATCCATACACTCCTGCAACCACCCTGGCACTCCCCTTGCACTCCTCTAGTGACCCATTCAGCACCATGTGGTAATCCATTCACTGTAACAAAACCCAACCACTTATAAATTCACCCAGGCACTCTCCTTGCAGTACTCTAATCATTCAATCAGTACCCAAGTACTCATGCAGTGACCCAGGCCTTAGCACATAGACTGCTTCAAACCCCTATCCACTATACATGCAGTCCTCTAACCACCTACACACTTGTCTTTCACACCTTCGATTCCCCAGTCAGTATCCATGCACTCCAGAAAACACCCTATCACTCCCGTTGCCCTCCTCTAGTGACCCATTCAGCACCATGTACTAATCCATTCACTGCACCAAAACCTAACCACTTATACATTCACCCAGGCACTCTCCTTGCAGTACTCTAATCATTCAGGCAGTACCCAAGTACCCGGGCCTTAGCATATGGACTGGTTCAAACCCCTATCCACTATGCATGCAGTCCTCTAACCACCTCCACACTTGTCTTTTACACCCTCAATTCCCAAGTCAGTATCCATACACTCGAGCAAGCACCCTGCCACTCCCCTTGCACTCCTCTAGTGACCCATTCAGCACCAGGTACTAATCCATTCACTGCCCCAAAACGCAACCACTTATAAATGCAGCTAGGCACTCTACTTGCAGTATTCTAATTATTCAGTCAGTACCCAAGTACTATTGCAGTGACCCAGGCCTTTACAGATGGACTGCTACAACCCCCTCTTTAATATGCATTCAGTCCTCTAACCACATACACACTTGTCTTTCACCACTTCAATTCCCCAGTCAGTATCCATACACTCCACAAACACCCTGTCACTCGCCTTGCACTCCTCTAGTGACCCATTCAGCGCCATGTACTAATCCATTAAATGCGCCAAAACCCAACCACTTATAAATTCACCCAGGCACTCTCCATGCAGCACTCAAATCATTCAGTCAGTACCCAAGTACTCATGCAGTGACCCAGGCCTTAGCACATAGACTGCTTTAAACTCCTATCCACTACGCATGCAGTCCTCTAACCACCTACACACTTGTCTTTCACACCTTCAATTCCCCAGTCATTATCCATACACTCCAGCAAATACCCTGTCACTCCCCCTGCACTCATCTAGTGACTCATTCAGCACCTTGTACTAATCCGTTCACTGCGCCAAAACCAAAGCACTTATACATTCACCCAGGCACTCTCCTTGCAGTACTCTAATCATTCAGTCAGCACCCAAGTACTCATGCAGTGACCGAGGCCTTAACATATGGACTGCTACAAACCTCTCTCCAATACGCATGAAGTCCTCTAACCGCATACACACTTGTATTTCACACCTTCAATTCCCCAGTCAGTATCCATACACTCCTGCAAACACCCTGTCACTCCCCTTGCACTCCTCCAAAACCAAAGCACTTATGAATTCACCCACGCACTCCCCTTGCAGTACTCTAATCATTCAGTCAAAACCAAAGTACTCATGCAGTGACCCAGGCCTTACCACATAGACTGCTTCAGACCCCTATCCACTATGCATGCAGTCCTATAACCACCTACACACTTATCTTTCGCACCTTCAATCCCCCAGTCAGTAGCCATACACTCCATTAAACACCCTGTCACTCCCCTCGCACTCCTCTAGTGACCCATTCAGCTCCATGTACTAATCCATGCACTGCCCCAAAATCTAACCACTTATAAATTCACCCAGGCACTCTCGTTGCAGTTCTCTAATCATTCAGTCAGTACCCAAGTACTCATGCAGTGACCCAGGCCTTAACACATGGACTGCTACAAACCTCTCTCCAGTCCTCTAACCACTTACACACTTGTCTTTCATACCTTCAATTCCCCAGTCAGTATCCATACACTCCTGCAACCACCCTGGCACTCCCCTTGCACTCCTCCAGTGACCCATTCAGCACCATGTGGTAATCCATTCACTGTAACAAAACCCAACCACTTATAAATTCACCCAGGCACTCTCCTTGCAGTACTCTAATCATTCAATCAGTACCCAAGTACTCATGCAGTGACCCAGGCCTTAGCACATAGACTGCTTCAAACCCCTATCCACTATACATGCAGTCCTCTAACCACCTACACACTTGTCTTTCACACCTTCGATTCCCCAGTCAGTATCCATGCACTCCAGAAAACACCCTATCACTCCCGTTGCCCTCCTCTAGTGACCCATTCAGCACCATGTACTAATCCATTCACTGCACCAAAACCTAACCACTTATACATTCACCCAGGCACTCTCCTTGCAGTACTCTAATCATTCAGGCAGTACCCAAGTACTCATGCAGTGACCCAGGCCTTCGCACATGGACTGTTTCAAACCCCTAAGCACTATGCAGGCAGTCCTCTAACCAACTACACACTTGTCTTTCACGCCTTCAATTCCCCAGTCAGTATCCCTACACTCCAGCAAAACACCCTGTCACTCCCCTTGCACTCCTCTAATGACCCATTCAGCAGCATGTACTAATCCATTCACTGTGCCGAAACCCAACCACTTATTAATTCATCCAAGGCACTGTCCTTGCAGTAATCTAATCATTCAGTCAGTACCCAAGTACCCGGGCCTTAGCATATGGACTGGTTCAAACCCCTATCCACTATGCATGCAGTCCTCTAACCACCTCCACACTTGTCTTTTACACCCTCAATTCCCAAGTCAGTATCCATACACTCGAGCAAGCACCCTGCCACTCCCCTTGCACTCCTCTAGTGACCCATTCAGCACCAGGTACTAATCCATTCACTGCCCCAAAACGCAACCACTTATAAATGCAGCTAGGCACTCTACTTGCAGTATTCTAATTATTCAGTCAGTACCCAAGTACTATTGCAGTGACCCAGGCCTTTACAGATGGACTGCTACAACCCCCTCTTTAATATGCATTCAGTCCTCTAACCACATACACACTTGTCTTTCACCACTTCAATTCCCCAGTCAGTATCCATACACTCCACAAACACCCTGTCACTCGCCTTGCACTCCTCTAGTGACCCATTCAGCGCCATGTACTAATCCATTAAATGCGCCAAAACCCAACCACTTATAAATTCACCCAGGCACTCTCCATGCAGCACTCAAATCATTCAGTCAGTACCCAAGTACTCATGCAGTGACCCAGGCCTTAGCACATAGACTGCTTTAAACTCCTATCCACTACGCATGCAGTCCTCTAACCACCTACACACTTGTCTTTCACACCTTCAATTCCCCAGTCATTATCCATACACTCCAGCAAATACCCTGTCACTCCCCCTGCACTCATCTAGTGACTCATTCAGCACCTTGTAATAATCCGTTCACTGCGCCAAAACCAAAGCACTTATACATTCACCCAGGCACTCTCCTTGCAGTACTCTAATCATTCAGTCAGCACCCAAGTACTCATGCAGTGACCGAGGCCTTAACATATGGACTGCTACAAACCTCTCTCCAATACGCATGAAGTCCTCTAACCGCATACACACTTGTATTTCACACCTTCAATTCCCCAGTCAGTATCCATACACTCCTGCAAACACCCTGTCACTCCCCTTGCACTCCTCCAAAACCAAAGCACTTATGAATTCACCCACGCACTCCCCTTGCAGTACTCTAATCATTCAGTCAAAACCAAAGTACTCATGCAGTGACCCAGGCCTTACCACATAGACTGCTTCAGACCCCTATCCACTATGCATGCAGTCCTATAACCACCTACACACTTATCTTTCGCACCTTCAATCCCCCAGTCAGTAGCCATACACTCCATTAAACACCCTGTCACTCCCCTCGCACTCCTCTAGTGACCCATTCAGCTCCATGTACTAATCCATGCACTGCCCCAAAATCTAACCACTTATAAATTCACCCAGGCACTCTCGTTGCAGTTTTCTAATCATTCAGTCAGTACCCAAGTACTCATGCAGTGACCCAGGCCTTAACACATGGACTGCTACAAACCTCTCTCCAGTCCTCTAACCACTTACACACTTGTCTTTCATACCTTCAATTCCCCAGTCAGTATCCATACACTCCTGCAACCACCCTGGCACTCCCCTTGCACTCCTCTAGTGACCCATTCAGCACCATGTGGTAATCCATTCACTGTAACAAAACCCAACCACTTATAAATTCACCCAGGCACTCTCCTTGCAGTACTCTAATCATTCAATCAGTACCCAAGTACTCATGCAGTGACCCAGGCCTTAGCACATAGACTGCTTCAAACCCCTATCCACTATACATGCAGTCCTCTAACCACCTACACACTTGTCTTTCACACCTTCGATTCCCCAGTCAGTATCCATGCACTCCAGAAAACACCCTATCACTCCCGTTGCCCTCCTCTAGTGACCCATTCAGCACCATGTACTAATCCATTCACTGCACCAAAACCTAACCACTTATACATTCACCCAGGCACTCTCCTTGCAGTACTCTAATCATTCAGGCAGTACCCAAGTACTCATGCAGTGACCCAGGCCTTCGCACATGGACTGTTTCAAACCCCTAAGCACTATGCAGGCAGTCCTCTAACCAACTACACACTTGTCTTTCACGCCTTCAATTCCCCAGTCAGTATCCCTACACTCCAGCAAAACACCCTGTCACTCCCCTTGCACTCCTCTAATGACCCATTCAGCAGCATGTACTAATCCATTCACTGTGCCGATACCCAACCACTTATTAATTCATCCAAGGCACTGTCCTTGCAGTACTCTAATCATTCAGTCAGTACCCAAGTACCCGGGCCTTAGCATATGGACTGGTTCAAACCCCTATCCACTATGCATGCAGTCCTCTAACCACCTCCACACTTGTCTTTTACACCCTCAATTCCCAAGTCAGTATCCATACACTCGAGCAAACACCCTGCCACTCCCCTTGCACTCCTCTAGTGACCCATTCAGCACCAGGTACTAATCCATTCACTGCCCCAAAACGCAACCACTTATAAATGCAGCTAGGCACTCTAGTTGCAGTATTCTAATTATTCAGTCAGTACCCAAGTACTATTGCAGTGACCCAGGCCTTTACAGATGGACTGCTACAACTCCCTCTTTAATATGCATTCAGTCCTCTAACCACATACACACTTGTCTTTCACCACTTCAATTCCCCAGTCAGTATCCATACACTCCACAAACACCCTGTCACTCGCCTTGCACTCCTCTAGTGACCCATTCAGCACCATGTACTAATCCATTAACTGCGCCAAAACCCAACCACTTATAAATTCACCCAGGCACACTCCTTGCAGCACTCAAATCATTCAGTCAGTACCCAAGTACTCATGCAGTGACCCAGGCCTTAGCACATAGACTGCTTTAAACTCCGATCCACTACGCATGCAGTCCTCTAACCACCTACACACTTGTCTTTCACATCTTCAATTCCCCAGTCATTATCCATACACTCCAGCAAACACCCTGTCACTCCCCCTGCACTCATCTAGCGACTCATTCAGCACCTTGTACTAATCCGTTCACTGCGCCAAAACCAAAGCACTTATACATTCACCCAGGCACTCTCCTTGCAGTACTCTAATCATTCAGTCAGCACCCAAGTACTCATGCAGTGACCGAGGCCTTAACATATGGACTGCTACAAACCTCTCTCCAATACACATGAAGTCCTCTAACCGCATGCACACTTGTATTTCACACCTTCAATTCCCCAGTCAGTATCCATACACTCCTGCAAACACCCTGTCACTCCCCTTGCACTCCTCTAAAACCAAAGCACTTATGAATTCACCCAAGCACTCTCCTTGCAGTACTCTAATCATTCAGTCAAAACCAAAGTACTCATGCAGTGACCCAGGCCTTACCACATAGACTGCTTCAGACCCCTATCCACTATGCATGCAGTCCTATAACCACCTACACGCTTATCTTTCGCACCTTCAATCCCCCAGTCAGTAGCCATACACTCCATTAAACACCCTGTCACTCCCCTCGCACTCCTCTAGTGACCCATTCAGCTCCATGTACTAATCCATGCACTGCCCCAAAATCTAACCACTTATAAATTCACCCAGGCACTCTCGTTGCAGTTCTCTAATCATTCGGTCAGTACCCAAGTACTCATGCAGTGACCCAGGCCTTAACACATGGACTGCTACAAACCTCTCTCCAGTCCTCTAACCACTTACACACTTGTCTTTCATATCTTCAATTCCCCAGTCAGTATCCATACACTCCTGCAACCACCCTGGCACTCCCCTTGCACTCCTCTAGTGACCCATTCAGCACCATGTGCTAATCCATTCACTGTAACAAAACCCAACCACTTATAAATTCACCCAGGCACTCTCCTTGCAGTACTCTAATCATTCAATCAGTACCCAAGTACTCATGCAGTGACCCAGGCCTTAGCACATAGACTGCTTCAAACCCCTATCCACTATACATGCAGTCCTCTAACCACCTACACACTTGTCTTTCACACCTTCGATTCCCCAGTCAGTATCCATGCACTCCAGAAAACACCCTATCACTCCTGTTGCCCTCCTCTAGTGACCCATTCAGCACCATGTACTAATCCATTCACTGCACCAAAACCTAACAACTTATACATTCACCCAGGCACTCTCCTTGCAGTACTCTAATCATTCAGTCAGCACCCAAGTACTCATGCAGTGACCGAGGCCTTAACACATGGACTGCTACAAACCTCTCTCCAATACGCATGAAGTCCTCTAACCGCATACACACTTGTATTTCACACCTTCAATTCCCCAGTCAGTATCCATACACTCCTGCAAACACCCTGTCACTCCCCTTGCACTCCTCTAGTGACCCATTCAGCACCAAGCACTAATCCATTTACAGTGCCAAAACCCAACCACTTATAAATTCACCCAGGCACTCTCCTTGCAGTAGTCTAATAATTCAGTCAGTACCCAAGTACTTATGCAGTGACCCAGGCCTTAAGACATGGACTGCTGCAAACCCAACTCCAATACGCATGCAGTCCTATAACCACATACACACTTGTCTTTCACACCTTCAATTCCCCAATCAGTATCCATACACTCCAGCAAACACCCTGTCAGTCCCTTTGCACTCCTCTACTGACCCATTCAGCACCATGTACTAATCCATTCTCTGTGCAAAAACCAAACCACTTATAAACTCACCCAGGCACTCTCCTTGCAGTTACTCTAATCATTCAGGCAGTACACAAGTACTCATGCAGTGACCCAGGCCTTCGCACATGGACTGTTTCAAACCCCTAAGCACTATGCTGGCAGTCCTTTAACCAACTACACACTTGTCTTTCACGCCTTCAACTCCCCAGTCAGTATCCCTACACTCCAGCAAAACTCCCTGTCACTCCCCTTGCACTCCTCTAGTGACCCATTCAGCAGCATGTACTAATCCATTCACTGTGCCGAAACCCAACCACTTAATAATTCATCCAAGGCACTGTCCTTGCAGTACTCTAATCATTCAGTCAGTACCCAAGTACTCATGCAGTGACCCGGGCCTTAGCATATGGACTGGTTCAAACCCCTATCCACTATGCATGCAGTCCTCTAACCTCCTCCACACTTGTCTTTTACACCCTCAATTCCCAAGTCAGTATCCATGCACTCGAGCAAACACCCTGCCACTCCCCTTGCACTCCTCTAGTGACCCATTCAGCACCAGGTACTAATCCATTCACTGCGTCAAACCCCAACCACTTATAAATTCACCCAGGCACTCTCCTTGCAGCATTCAAATCATTCAGTCAGTACCCAAGTACTCATGCAGTGACCCAGGCCTTAGCACATAGACTGCTTTAAACTCCTATCCACTACGCATGCAGTCTTCTAACCACCTACACACTTGTCTTTCACACCTTCAATTCCCCAGTCATTATCCATACACTCCAGCAAACACCCTGTCACTCCCCCTGCACTCATCTAGTGACCCATTCAGCACCTTGTACTAATCCGTTCACTGCGCCAAAACCAAAGCACTTATGAATTCACCCAAGCACTCTCCTTGCAGTACTCTAAACATTCAGTCAATACCCAAGTACTCATGCAGTGACCCAGGCCTTACCACATAGACTGCTTCAAACCCCTATCCACTATGCATGCAGTCCTATAACCACCTAAACACTTATCTTTCGCACCTTCAATCCCCCAGTCAGTAGCCATACACTCCATTAAACACCCTGTCACTCCCCTTGCACTCCTCTAGTGACCCATTCAACACCATGTACTAATCCATGCACTGCCCCAAAATCTAACCACTTAAAAATTCACAGAGGCACTCTCGTTGCTGTTCTCTAATCATTCAGTCAGTACCCAAGTACTCATGCAGTGACCCAGGCCTTAACACATGGACTGCTACAAACCTCTCTCCAGTTCTCTAACCACTTACACACTTGTCTTTCATACCTTCAATTCCCCAGTCAGTATCCATACACTCCTGAAAACACCCTGGCACTCCTCTTGCACTCCTCTAGTGACCCATTCAGCACCATGTACTAATCCATTCTCTATGCCAAAACCAAACCACTTATAAACTCACCCAGGCACTCTCCTTGCAGTTACTCTAATCATTCAGGCAGTACCCAAGTACTCATGCAGTGACCCAGGCCTTCGCACATGGACTGTTTCAAACCCCTAAGCACTATGCAGGCAGTCCTTTAACCAACTACACACTTGTCTTTCACGCCTTCAACTCCCCAGTCAGTATCCCTACACTGCAGCAAAACACCCTGTCACTCCCCTTGCACTCCTCTAGTGACCCATTCAGCAGCATGTACTAATCCATTCACTGTGCCGAAACCCAACCACTTATTAATTCATCCAAGGCACTGTCCTTGCAGTACTCTAATCATTCAGTCAGTACCCAAGTACTCATGCAGTAACCCGGGCCTTAGCATATGGACTGGTTCAAACCCCTATCCACTATGCATGCAGTCCTGTAACCACCTCCACACTTGTCTTTTACACCCTCAATTCCCAAGTCAGTATCCATGCACTCGAGGAAACACCCTGCCACTCCTCTTGCACTCCTCTAGTGACCCATTCAGCACCAGGTACTAGTCCATTCACTGCGCCAAAACCCAACCACTTATAAATTCACCCAGGCACTCTCCTTGCAGCACTCAAATCATTCAGTCAGAACCCAAGTACTCATGCAGTGACCCAGGCCTTAGCACATAGACTGCTTTAAACTCCTATCCACTACGCATGCAGTCTTCTAACCACCTACACACTTGTCTTTCACACCTTCAATTCCCCAGTCATTATCCATACACTCCAGCAAACACCCTATCACTCCCCCTGCACTCATCTAGTGACCCATTCAGTACCTTGTACTAATCCGTTCACTGCGCCAAAACCAAAGCACTTATGAATTCACCCAAGCACTCTCCTTGCAGTACTCTAATCATTCAGTCAGCACCCAAGTACTCATGCAGTGACCGAGGCCTTAACATATGGACTGCTACAAACCTCTCTCCAATACGCATGAAGTCCTCTAACCGCATACACACTTGTATTTCACACCTTCAATTCCCCAGTCAGTATCCATACACTCCTGCAAACACCCTGTCACTCCCCTTGCACTCCTCCAAAACCAAAGCACTTATGAATTCACCCACGCACTCCCCTTGCAGTACTCTAATCATTCAGTCAAAACCAAAGTACTCATGCAGTGACCCAGGCCTTACCACATAGACTGCTTCAGACCCCTATCCACTATGCATGCAGTCCTATAACCACCTACACACTTATCTTTCGCACCTTCAATCCCCCAGTCAGTAGCCATACACTCCATTAAACACCCTGTCACTCCCCTCGCACTCCTCTAGTGACCCATTCAGCTCCATGTACTAATCCATGCACTGCCCCAAAATCTAACCACTTATAAATTCACCCAGGCACTCTCGTTGCAGTTTTCTAATCATTCAGTCAGTACCCAAGTACTCATGCAGTGACCCAGGCCTTAACACATGGACTGCTACAAACCTCTCTCCAGTCCTCTAACCACTTACACACTTGTCTTTCATACCTTCAATTCCCCAGTCAGTATCCATACACTCCTGCAACCACCCTGGCACTCCCCTTGCACTCCTCTAGTGACCCATTCAGCACCATGTGGTAATCCATTCACTGTAACAAAACCCAACCACTTATAAATTCACCCAGGCACTCTCCTTGCAGTACTCTAATCATTCAATCAGTACCCAAGTACTCATGCAGTGACCCAGGCCTTAGCACATAGACTGCTTCAAACCCCTATCCACTATACATGCAGTCCTCTAACCACCTACACACTTGTCTTTCACACCTTCGATTCCCCAGTCAGTATCCATGCACTCCAGAAAACACCCTATCACTCCCGTTGCCCTCCTCTAGTGACCCATTCAGCACCATGTACTAATCCATTCACTGCACCAAAACCTAACCACTTATACATTCACCCAGGCACTCTCCTTGCAGTACTCTAATCATTCAGGCAGTACCCAAGTACTCATGCAGTGACCCAGGCCTTCGCACATGGACTGTTTCAAACCCCTAAGCACTATGCAGGCAGTCCTGTAACCAACTACACACTTGTCTTTCACGCCTTCAATTCCCCAGTCAGTATCCCTACACTCCAGCAAAACACCCTGTCACTCCCCTTGCACTCCTCTAATGACCCATTCAGCAGCATGTACTAATCCATTCACTGTGCCGATACCCAACCACTTATTAATTCATCCAAGGCACTGTCCTTGCAGTACTCTAATCATTCAGTCAGTACCCAAGTACCCGGGCCTTAGCATATGGACTGGTTCAAACCCCTATCCACTATGCATGCAGTCCTCTAACCACCTCCACACTTGTCTTTTACACTCTCAATTCCCAAGTCAGTATCCATACACTCGAGCAAACACCCTGCCACTCCCCTTGCACTCCTCTAGTGACCCATTCAGCACCAGGTACTAATCCATTCACTGCCCCAAAACGCAACCACTTATAAATGCAGCTAGGCACTCTAGTTGCAGTATTCTAATTATTCAGTCAGTACCCAAGTACTATTGCAGTGACCCAGGCCTTTACAGATGGACTGCTACAACTCCCTCTTTAATATGCATTCAGTCCTCTAACCACATACACACTTGTCTTTCACCACTTCAATTCCCCAGTCAGTATCCATACACTCCACAAACACCCTGTCACTCGCCTTGCACTCCTCTAGTGACCCATTCAGCACCATGTACTAATCCATTAACTGCGCCAAAACCCAACCACTTATAAATTCACCCAGGCACACTCCTTGCAGCACTCAAATCATTCAGTCAGTACCCAAGTACTCATGCAGTGACCCAGGCCTTAGCACATAGACTGCTTTAAACTCCGATCCACTACGCATGCAGTCCTCTAACCACCTACACACTTGTCTTTCACATCTTCAATTCCCCAGTCATTATCCATACACTCCAGCAAACACCCTGTCACTCCCCCTGCACTCATCTAGCGACTCATTCAGCACCTTGTACTAATCCGTTCACTGCGCCAAAACCAAAGCACTTATACATTCACCCAGGCACTCTCCTTGCAGTACTCTAATCATTCAGTCAGCACCCAAGTACTCATGCAGTGACCGAGGCCTTAACATATGGACTGCTACAAACCTCTCTCCAATACGCATGAAGTCCTCTAACCGCATGCACACTTGTATTTCACACCTTCAATTCCCCAGTCAGTATCCATACACTCCTGCAAACACCCTGTCACTCCCCTTGCACTCCTCTAAAACCAAAGCACTTATGAATTCACCCAAGCACTCTCCTTGCAGTACTCTAATCATTCAGTCAAAACCAAAGTACTCATGCAGTGACCCAGGCCTTACCACATAGACTGCTTCAGACCCCTATCCACTATGCATGCAGTCCTATAACCACCTACACGCTTATCTTTCGCACCTTCAATCCCCCAGTCAGTAGCCATACACTCCATTAAACACCCTGTCACTCCCCTCGCACTCCTCTAGTGACCCATTCAGCTCCATGTACTAATCCATGCACTGCCCCAAAATCTAACCACTTATAAATTCACCCAGGCACTCTCGTTGCAGTTCTCTAATCATTCGGTCAGTACCCAAGTACTCATGCAGTGACCCAGGCCTTAACACATGGACTGCTACAAACCTCTCTCCAGTCCTCTAACCACTTACACACTTGTCTTTCATATCTTCAATTCCCCAGTCAGTATCCATACACTCCTGCAACCACCCTGGCACTCCCCTTGCACTCCTCTAGTGACCCATTCAGCACCATGTGCTAATCCATTCACTGTAACAAAACCCAACCACTTATAAATTCACCCAGGCACTCTCCTTGCAGTACTCTAATCATTCAATCAGTACCCAAGTACTCATGCAGTGACCCAGGCCTTAGCACATAGACTGCTTCAAACCCCTATCCACTATACATGCAGTCCTCTAACCACCTACACACTTGTCTTTCACACCTTCGATTCCCCAGTCAGTATCCATGCACTCCAGAAAACACCCTATCACTCCTGTTGCCCTCCTCTAGTGACCCATTCAGCACCATGTACTAATCCATTCACTGCACCAAAACCTAACAACTTATACATTCACCCAGGCACTCTCCTTGCAGTACTCTAATCATTCAGTCAGCACCCAAGTACTCATGCAGTGACCGAGGCCTTAACACATGGACTGCTACAAACCTCTCTCCAATACGCATGAAGTCCTCTAACCGCATACACACTTGTATTTCACACCTTCAATTCCCCAGTCAGTATCCATACACTCCTGCAAACACCCTGTCACTCCCCTTGCACTCCTCTAGTGACCCATTCAGCACCAAGCACTAATCCATTTACAGTGCCAAAACCCAACCACTTATAAATTCACCCAGGCACTCTCCTTGCAGTAGTCTAATAATTCAGTCAGTACCCAAGTACTTATGCAGTGACCCAGGCCTTAAGACATGGACTGCTGCAAACCCAACTCCAATACGCATGCAGTCCTATAACCACATACACACTTGTCTTTCACACCTTCAATTCCCCAATCAGTATCCATACACTCCAGCAAACACCCTGTCAGTCCCTTTGCACTCCTCTACTGACCCATTCAGCACCATGTACTAATCCATTCTCTGTGCAAAAACCAAACCACTTATAAACTCACCCAGGCACTCTCCTTGCAGTTACTCTAATCATTCAGGCAGTACACAAGTACTCATGCAGTGACCCAGGCCTTCGCACATGGACTGTTTCAAACCCCTAAGCACTATGCTGGCAGTCCTTTAACCAACTACACACTTGTCTTTCACGCCTTCAACTCCCCAGTCAGTATCCCTACACTCCAGCAAAACTCCCTGTCACTCCCCTTGCACTCCTCTAGTGACCCATTCAGCAGCATGTACTAATCCATTCACTGTGCCGAAACCCAACCACTTAATAATTCATCCAAGGCACTGTCCTTGCAGTACTCTAATCATTCAGTCAGTACCCAAGTACTCATGCAGTGACCCGGGCCTTAGCATATGGACTGGTTCAAACCCCTATCCACTATGCATGCAGTCCTCTAACCTCCTCCACACTTGTCTTTTACACCCTCAATTCCCAAGTCAGTATCCATGCACTCGAGCAAACACCCTGCCACTCCCCTTGCACTCCTCTAGTGACCCATTCAGCACCAGGTACTAATCCATTCACTGCGTCAAACCCCAACCACTTATAAATTCACCCAGGCACTCTCCTTGCAGCATTCAAATCATTCAGTCAGTACCCAAGTACTCATGCAGTGACCCAGGCCTTAGCACATAGACTGCTTTAAACTCCTATCCACTACGCATGCAGTCTTCTAACCACCTACACACTTGTCTTTCACACCTTCAATTCCCCAGTCATTATCCATACACTCCAGCAAACACCCTGTCACTCCCCCTGCACTCATCTAGTGACCCATTCAGCACCTTGTACTAATCCGTTCACTGCGCCAAAACCAAAGCACTTATGAATTCACCCAAGCACTCTCCTTGCAGTACTCTAAACATTCAGTCAATACCCAAGTACTCATGCAGTGACCCAGGCCTTACCACATAGACTGCTTCAAACCCCTATCCACTATGCATGCAGTCCTATAACCACCTAAACACTTATCTTTCGCACCTTCAATCCCCCAGTCAGTAGCCATACACTCCATTAAACACCCTGTCACTCCCCTTGCACTCCTCTAGTGACCCATTCAACACCATGTACTAATCCATGCACTGCCCCAAAATCTAACCACTTAAAAATTCACAGAGGCACTCTCGTTGCTGTTCTCTAATCATTCAGTCAGTACCCAAGTACTCATGCAGTGACCCAGGCCTTAACACATGGACTGCTACAAACCTCTCTCCAGTTCTCTAACCACTTACACACTTGTCTTTCATACCTTCAATTCCCCAGTCAGTATCCATACACTCCTGAAAACACCCTGGCACTCCTCTTGCACTCCTCTAGTGACCCATTCAGCACCATGTACTAATCCATTCTCTATGCCAAAACCAAACCACTTATAAACTCACCCAGGCACTCTCCTTGCAGTTACTCTAATCATTCAGGCAGTACCCAAGTACTCATGCAGTGACCCAGGCCTTCGCACATGGACTGTTTCAAACCCCTAAGCACTATGCAGGCAGTCCTTTAACCAACTACACACTTGTCTTTCACGCATTCAACTCCCCAGTCAGTATCCCTACACTGCAGCAAAACACCCTGTCACTCCCCTTGCACTCCTCTAGTGACCCATTCAGCAGCATGTACTAATCCATTCACTGTGCCGAAACCCAACCACTTATTAATTCATCCAAGGCACTGTCCTTGCAGTACTCTAATCATTCAGTCAGTACCCAAGTACTCATGCAGTAACCTGGGCCTTAGCATATGGACTGGTTCAAACCCCTATCCACTATGCATGCAGTCCTGTAACCACCTCCACACTTGTCTTTTACACCCTCAATTCCCAAGTCAGTATCCATGCACTCGAGGAAACACCCTGCCACTCCTCTTGCACTCCTCTAGTGACCCATTCAGCACCAGGTACTAGTCCATTCACTGCGCCAAAACCCAACCACTTATAAATTCACCCAGGCACTCTCCTTGCAGCACTCAAATCATTCAGTCAGAACCCAAGTACTCATGCAGTGACCCAGGCCTTAGCACATAGACTGCTTTAAACTCCTATCCACTACGCATGCAGTCTTCTAACCACCTACACACTTGTCTTTCACACCTTCAATTCCCCAGTCATTATCCATACACTCCAGCAAACACCCTATCACTCCCCCTGCACTCATCTAGTGACCCATTCAGTACCTTGTACTAATCCGTTCACTGCGCCAAAACCAAAGCACTTATGAATTCACCCAAGCACTCTCCTTGCAGTACTCTAATCATTCAGTCAATACCCAAGTACTCATGCAGTGACCCAGGCCTTACCACATAGACTGCTTCAAACCCCTATCCACTATGCATGCAGTCCTATAACCACCTACACACTTATCTTTCGCACCTTCAATCCCCCAGTCAGTAGCCATACACTCCATTAAACACCCTGTCACTCCCCCTGCACTCCTCTAGTGACCCATTCAACACCATGTACTAATCCATGCACTGCCCCAAAATCTAACCACTTAAAAATTCACCGAGGCACTCTCGTTGCAGTTCTCTAATCATTCAGTCAGTACCCAAGTACTCATGCAGTGACCCAGGCCTTAACACATGGACTGCTACAAACCTCTCTCCAGTCCTCTAACCACTTACACACTTGTCTTTCATACCTTCAATTCCCCAGTCAGTATCCATACACTCCTGCAAACACCCTGGCACTCCCCTTGCACTCCTCTAGTGACCCATTCAGCACCATGTACTAATCCATTCACTGTAACAAAACACAACCACTTATAAATTCACCCAGGCACTCTCCTTGCAGTACTCTAATAATTCAATCAGTACCCAAGTACTCATGCAGTGACCCAGGCCTTAGCACATAGACTGCTTCAAACCCTTATCCACTATACATGCAGTCCTCTAACCACCTACACACTTGTCTTTCACACCTTCTATTCCCCAGTCAGTATCCATGCACTCCAGCAAACACCCTGTCACTCCCCTTGTACTCCTCTAGTGAGCCATTCAGCACCATGTACTAATCCATTCACTGCGCTAAACCCAACCACTTATACATTCACCCAGGCACTCTCCTTGCAGTACTCTAATCATTCAGTCAGCACCCAAGTACTCATGCAGTGACCGAGGCCTTAACACATGGACTGCTACAAACCTCTCTCCAATACGCATGCAGTCCTCTAACCACATACACACTTGTATTTCACATCTTCAATTCCCCAGTCAGTATCCACACACTCCTGCAAACACCCTGTCACTCCCCTTGCACTCCTCTAGTGACCCATTCAGCACCATGTACTAATCCATTCACAGTGCCAAAACCCAACCACTTATAAATTCACCCAGGCACTCTCCTTGCAGTACTCTAATCATTCAGTCAGTACCCAAGTACTACTGCAGTGACCCAGGCCTTGGCACATAGACTGCTTCAAACCCCTATCCACTATGCATGCAGTCCTCTAACCACCTACACACTTGTCTTTTTACACCCTCAATTCCCCAGTCAGTATCCATACACCCCAGCAAACACCCTGTCACTTCCTTTGCACTCCTCTACTGACCCATTCAGCACCATGTACTAATCCATTCACAGTGCCAAAACCCAACCACTTATAAATTCACCCAGGCACTCTCCTTGCAGTACTCTAATCATTCAGTCGGTACCCAAGAACTACTGCAGTGACCCAGGCCTTAGCACATAGTCTGCTTCAAACCCCTATCCACTATGCATGCAGTCCTCTAACCACCTACACTGCTGCAAACCCAACTCCAATACACATGCAGTCCTATAACCACATAAACACTTGTCTTTCACACCTTCAACTCCCCAATCAGTATCCATACACTCCAGCAAACACCCTGTCACTCCCTTTGCACTCCTCTACTGACCCATTCAGCACCATGTACTAATCCATTCTCTGTGCCAAAACCAAACCACTTATGAATTCACCCAGGCACTCTCCTTGCAGCTACTGTAATAATTCAGGCAGTACCCAAGTACTCATGCAATGACCCAGGCCTTCGCACATGGACTGTTTCAAACCCCTAACCACTATGCAGGCAGTCCTCTAACCAACTACACACTTGTCTTTCGCGCCTTCAATTCCCCAGTCAGTATCCATCCACTCCTGCAAACACCCTGGCACTCCCATTTCACTCCTCTACTGACCCATTCAGCACCATGTATACTCCATTCACTGTAACAAAACCCAACAACTTATAAATTCACCCAGGCACTCTCCTTGCAGTACTCTAATCATTCAGTCAGCACCCAAGTACTCATGCAGTGACCGAGGCCTTAACACATGGACTGCTACAAACCTCTCTCCAGTCCTCTAACCACTTACACACTTGTCTTTCATACCTTCAATTCCCCAGTCAGTATCCATACACTCCTGCAACCACCCTGGCACTCCCCTTGCACTCCTCTAGTGACCCATTCAGCACCATGTGGTAATCCATTCACTGTAACAAAACCCAACCACTTATAAATTCACCCAGGCACTCTCCTTGCAGTACTCTAATCATTCAATCAGTACCCAAGTACTCATGCAGTGACCCAGGCCTTAGCACATAGACTGCTTCAAACCCCTATCCACTATACATGCAGTCCTCTAACCACCTACACACTTGTCTTTCACACCTTCGATTCCCCAGTCAGTATCCATGCACTCCAGAAAACACCCTATCACTCCCGTTGCCCTCCTCTAGTGACCCATTCAGCACCATGTACTAATCCATTCACTGCACCAAAACCTAACCACTTATACATTCACCCAGGCACTCTCCTTGCAGTACTCTAATCATTCAGGCAGTACCCAAGTACTCATGCAGTGACCCAGGCCTTCGCACATGGACTGTTTCAAACCCCTAAGCACTATGCAGGCAGTCCTCTAACCAACTACACACTTGTCTTTCACGCCTTCAATTCCCCAGTCAGTATCCCTACACTCCAGCAAAACACCCTGTCACTCCCCTTGCACTCCTCTAATGACCCATTCAGCAGCATGTACTAATCCATTCACTGTGCCGATACCCAACCACTTATTAATTCATCCAAGGCACTGTCCTTGCAGTACTCTAATCATTCAGTCAGTACCCAAGTACCCGGGCCTTAGCATATGGACTGGTTCAAACCCCTATCCACTATGCATGCAGTCCTCTAACCACCTCCACACTTGTCTTTTACACCCTCAATTCCCAAGTCAGTATCCATACACTCGAGCAAACACCCTGCCACTCCCCTTGCACTCCTCTAGTGACCCATTCAGCACCAGGTACTAATCCATTCACTGCCCCAAAACGCAACCACTTATAAATGCAGCTAGGCACTCTAGTTGCAGTATTCTAATTATTCAGTCAGTACCCAAGTACTATTGCAGTGACCCAGGCCTTTACAGATGGACTGCTACAACTCCCTCTTTAATATGCATTCAGTCCTCTAACCACATACACACTTGTCTTTCACCACTTCAATTCCCCAGTCAGTATCCATACACTCCACAAACACCCTGTCACTCGCCTTGCACTCCTCTAGTGACCCATTCAGCACCATGTACTAATCCATTAACTGCGCCAAAACCCAACCACTTATAAATTCACCCAGGCACACTCCTTGCAGCACTCAAATCATTCAGTCAGTACCCAAGTACTCATGCAGTGACCCAGGCCTTAGCACATAGACTGCTTTAAACTCCGATCCACTACGCATGCAGTCCTCTAACCACCTACACACTTGTCTTTCACATCTTCAATTCCCCAGTCATTATCCATACACTCCAGCAAACACCCTGTCACTCCCCCTGCACTCATCTAGCGACTCATTCAGCACCTTGTACTAATCCGTTCACTGCGCCAAAACCAAAGCACTTATACATTCACCCAGGCACTCTCCTTGCAGTACTCTAATCATTCAGTCAGCACCCAAGTACTCATGCAGTGACCGAGGCCTTAACATATGGACTGCTACAAACCTCTCTCCAATACGCATGAAGTCCTCTAACCGCATGCACACTTGTATTTCACACCTTCAATTCCCCAGTCAGTATCCATACACTCCTGCAAACACCCTGTCACTCCCCTTGCACTCCTCTAAAACCAAAGCACTTATGAATTCACCCAAGCACTCTCCTTGCAGTACTCTAATCATTCAGTCAAAACCAAAGTACTCATGCAGTGACCCAGGCCTTACCACATAGACTGCTTCAGACCCCTATCCACTATGCATGCAGTCCTATAACCACCTACACGCTTATCTTTCGCACCTTCAATCCCCCAGTCAGTAGCCATACACTCCATTAAACACCCTGTCACTCCCCTCGCACTCCTCTAGTGACCCATTCAGCTCCATGTACTAATCCATGCACTGCCCCAAAATCTAACCACTTATAAATTCACCCAGGCACTCTCGTTGCAGTTCTCTAATCATTCGGTCAGTACCCAAGTACTCATGCAGTGACCCAGGCCTTAACACATGGACTGCTACAAACCTCTCTCCAGTCCTCTAACCACTTACACACTTGTCTTTCATATCTTCAATTCCCCAGTCAGTATCCATACACTCCTGCAACCACCCTGGCACTCCCCTTGCACTCCTCTAGTGACCCATTCAGCACCATGTGCTAATCCATTCACTGTAACAAAACCCAACCACTTATAAATTCACCCAGGCACTCTCCTTGCAGTACTCTAATCATTCAATCAGTACCCAAGTACTCATGCAGTGACCCAGGCCTTAGCACATAGACTGCTTCAAACCCCTATCCACTATACATGCAGTCCTCTAACCACCTACACACTTGTCTTTCACACCTTCGATTCCCCAGTCAGTATCCATGCACTCCAGAAAACACCCTATCACTCCTGTTGCCCTCCTCTAGTGACCCATTCAGCACCATGTACTAATCCATTCACTGCACCAAAACCTAACAACTTATACATTCACCCAGGCACTCTCCTTGCAGTACTCTAATCATTCAGTCAGCACCCAAGTACTCATGCAGTGACCGAGGCCTTAACACATGGACTGCTACAAACCTCTCTCCAATACGCATGAAGTCCTCTAACCGCATACACACTTGTATTTCACACCTTCAATTCCCCAGTCAGTATCCATACACTCCTGCAAACACCCTGTCACTCCCCTTGCACTCCTCTAGTGACCCATTCAGCACCAAGCACTAATCCATTTACAGTGCCAAAACCCAACCACTTATAAATTCACCCAGGCACTCTCCTTGCAGTAGTCTAATAATTCAGTCAGTACCCAAGTACTTATGCAGTGACCCAGGCCTTAAGACATGGACTGCTGCAAACCCAACTCCAATACGCATGCAGTCCTATAACCACATACACACTTGTCTTTCACACCTTCAATTCCCCAATCAGTATCCATACACTCCAGCAAACACCCTGTCAGTCCCTTTGCACTCCTCTACTGACCCATTCAGCACCATGTACTAATCCATTCTCTGTGCAAAAACCAAACCACTTATAAACTCACCCAGGCACTCTCCTTGCAGTTACTCTAATCATTCAGGCAGTACACAAGTACTCATGCAGTGACCCAGGCCTTCGCACATGGACTGTTTCAAACCCCTAAGCACTATGCTGGCAGTCCTTTAACCAACTACACACTTGTCTTTCACGCCTTCAACTCCCCAGTCAGTATCCCTACACTCCAGCAAAACTCCCTGTCACTCCCCTTGCACTCCTCTAGTGACCCATTCAGCAGCATGTACTAATCCATTCACTGTGCCGAAACCCAACCACTTAATAATTCATCCAAGGCACTGTCCTTGCAGTACTCTAATCATTCAGTCAGTACCCAAGTACTCATGCAGTGACCCGGGCCTTAGCATATGGACTGGTTCAAACCCCTATCCACTATGCATGCAGTCCTCTAACCTCCTCCACACTTGTCTTTTACACCCTCAATTCCCAAGTCAGTATCCATGCACTCGAGCAAACACCCTGCCACTCCCCTTGCACTCCTCTAGTGACCCATTCAGCACCAGGTACTAATCCATTCACTGCGTCAAACCCCAACCACTTATAAATTCACCCAGGCACTCTCCTTGCAGCATTCAAATCATTCAGTCAGTACCCAAGTACTCATGCAGTGACCCAGGCCTTAGCACATAGACTGCTTTAAACTCCTATCCACTACGCATGCAGTCTTCTAACCACCTACACACTTGTCTTTCACACCTTCAATTCCCCAGTCATTATCCATACACTCCAGCAAACACCCTGTCACTCCCCCTGCACTCATCTAGTGACCCATTCAGCACCTTGTACTAATCCGTTCACTGCGCCAAAACCAAAGCACTTATGAATTCACCCAAGCACTCTCCTTGCAGTACTCTAAACATTCAGTCAATACCCAAGTACTCATGCAGTGACCCAGGCCTTACCACATAGACTGCTTCAAACCCCTATCCACTATGCATGCAGTCCTATAACCACCTAAACACTTATCTTTCGCACCTTCAATCCCCCAGTCAGTAGCCATACACTCCGTTAAACACCCTGTCACTCCCCTTGCACTCCTCTAGTGACCCATTCAACACCATGTACTAATCCATGCACTGCCCCAAAATCTAACCACTTAAAAATTCACAGAGGCACTCTCGTTGCTGTTCTCTAATCATTCAGTCAGTACCCAAGTACTCATGCAGTGACCCAGGCCTTAACACATGGACTGCTACAAACCTCTCTCCAGTTCTCTAACCACTTACACACTTGTCTTTCATACCTTCAATTCCCCAGTCAGTATCCATACACTCCTGAAAACACCCTGGCACTCCTCTTGCACTCCTCTAGTGACCCATTCAGCACCATGTACTAATCCATTCTCTATGCCAAAACCAAACCACTTATAAACTCACCCAGGCACTCTCCTTGCAGTTACTCTAATCATTCAGGCAGTACCCAAGTACTCATGCAGTGACCCAGGCCTTCGCACATGGACTGTTTCAAACCCCTAAGCACTATGCAGGCAGTCCTTTAACCAACTACACACTTGTCTTTCACGCCTTCAACTCCCCAGTCAGTATCCCTACACTGCAGCAAAACACCCTGTCACTCCCCTTGCACTCCTCTAGTGACCCATTCAGCAGCATGTACTAATCCATTCACTGTGCCGAAACCCAACCACTTATTAATTCATCCAAGGCACTGTCCTTGCAGTACTCTAATCATTCAGTCAGTACCCAAGTACTCATGCAGTAACCCGGGCCTTAGCATATGGACTGGTTCAAACCCCTATCCACTATGCATGCAGTCCTGTAACCACCTCCACACTTGTCTTTTACACCCTCAATTCCCAAGTCAGTATCCATGCACTCGAGGAAACACCCTGCCACTCCTCTTGCACTCCTCTAGTGACCCATTCAGCACCAGGTACTAGTCCATTCACTGCGCCAAAACCCAACCACTTATAAATTCACCCAGGCACTCTCCTTGCAGCACTCAAATCATTCAGTCAGAACCCAAGTACTCATGCAGTGACCCAGGCCTTAGCACATAGACTGCTTTAAACTCCTATCCACTACGCATGCAGTCTTCTAACCACCTACACACTTGTCTTTCACACCTTCAATTCCCCAGTCATTATCCATACACTCCAGCAAACACCCTATCACTCCCCCTGCACTCATCTAGTGACCCATTCAGTACCTTGTACTAATCCGTTCACTGCGCCAAAACCAAAGCACTTATGAATTCACCCAAGCACTCTCCTTGCAGTACTCTAATCATTCAGTCAATACCCAAGTACTCATGCAGTGACCCAGGCCTTACCACATAGACTGCTTCAAACCCCTATCCACTATGCATGCAGTCCTATAACCACCTACACACTTATCTTTCGCACCTTCAATCCCCCAGTCAGTAGCCATACACTCCATTAAACACCCTGTCACTCCCCCTGCACTCCTCTAGTGACCCATTCAACACCATGTACTAATCCATGCACTGCCCCAAAATCTAACCACTTAAAAATTCACCGAGGCACTCTCGTTGCAGTTCTCTAATCATTCAGTCAGTACCCAAGTACTCATGCAGTGACCCAGGCCTTAACACATGGACTGCTACAAACCTCTCTCCAGTCCTCTAACCACTTACACACTTGTCTTTCATACCTTCAATTCCCCAGTCAGTATCCATACACTCCTGCAAACACCCTGGCACTCCCCTTGCACTCCTCTAGTGACCCATTCAGCACCATGTACTAATCCATTCACTGTAACAAAACACAACCACTTATAAATTCACCCAGGCACTCTCCTTGCAGTACTCTAATAATTCAATCAGTACCCAAGTACTCATGCAGTGACCCAGGCCTTAGCACATAGACTGCTTCAAACCCTTATCCACTATACATGCAGTCCTCTAACCACCTACACACTTGTCTTTCACACCTTCTATTCCCCAGTCAGTATCCATGCACTCCAGCAAACACCCTGTCACTCCCCTTGTACTCCTCTAGTGAGCCATTCAGCACCATGTACTAATCCATTCACTGCGCTAAACCCAACCACTTATACATTCACCCAGGCACTCTCCTTGCAGTACTCTAATCATTCAGTCAGCACCCAAGTACTCATGCAGTGACCGAGGCCTTAACACATGGACTGCTACAAACCTCTCTCCAATACGCATGCAGTCCTCTAACCACATACACACTTGTATTTCACATCTTCAATTCCCCAGTCAGTATCCACACACTCCTGCAAACACCCTGTCACTCCCCTTGCACTCCTCTAGTGACCCATTCAGCACCATGTACTAATCCATTCACAGTGCCAAAACCCAACCACTTATAAATTCACCCAGGCACTCTCCTTGCAGTACTCTAATCATTCAGTCAGTACCCAAGTACTACTGCAGTGACCCAGGCCTTGGCACATAGACTGCTTCAAACCCCTATCCACTATGCATGCAGTCCTCTAACCACCTACACACTTGTCTTTTTACACCCTCAATTCCCCAGTCAGTATCCATACACCCCAGCAAACACCCTGTCACTTCCTTTGCACTCCTCTACTGACCCATTCAGCACCATGTACTAATCCATTCACAGTGCCAAAACCCAACCACTTATAAATTCACCCAGGCACTCTCCTTGCAGTACTCTAATCATTCAGTCGGTACCCAAGAACTACTGCAGTGACCCAGGCCTTAGCACATAGTCTGCTTCAAACCCCTATCCACTATGCATGCAGTCCTCTAACCACCTACACTGCTGCAAACCCAACTCCAATACACATGCAGTCCTATAACCACATAAACACTTGTCTTTCACACCTTCAACTCCCCAATCAGTATCCATACACTCCAGCAAACACCCTGTCACTCCCTTTGCACTCCTCTACTGACCCATTCAGCACCATGTACTAATCCATTCTCTGTGCCAAAACCAAACCACTTATGAATTCACCCAGGCACTCTCCTTGCAGCTACTGTAATAATTCAGGCAGTACCCAAGTACTCATGCAATGACCCAGGCCTTCGCACATGGACTGTTTCAAACCCCTAACCACTATGCAGGCAGTCCTCTAACCAACTACACACTTGTCTTTCGCGCCTTCAATTCCCCAGTCAGTATCCATCCACTCCTGCAAACACCCTGGCACTCCCATTTCACTCCTCTACTGACCCATTCAGCACCATGTATACTCCATTCACTGTAACAAAACCCAACAACTTATAAATTCACCCAGGCACTCTCCTTGCAGTACTCTAATCATTCAGTCAGCACCCAAGTACTCATGCAGTGACCGAGGCCTTAACACATGGACTGCTACAAACCTCTCTACAATACGCATGCAGTCCTCTAACCACATTCACACTTGTATTTCACACCTTCAATTCCCCAGTCAGTATCCATACACTCCTGCAAACACCCTGTCACTCCCCTTGCACTCCTCTAGTGACCCATTCAACACCATGTACTAATCCATTCACAGTGCCAAAACCCAACCACTTATAAATTCAACCAGGCACTCTCCTTTCAGTACTCTAATCATTCAGTCAGTACCCAAGTACTACTGCAGTGACCCAGTCCTTAGCACATAGACTGCTTCAAACCCCTATCCACTATGCATGCAGTCTTCTAACCACCTACACACTTATCTTTCGCACCTTCAGTCCCCCAGTCAGTAGCCATACACTCCATTAAACACCCTGTCACTCCCCTTGCACTCCTCTAGTGACCCATTCATCACCATGTACTAATCCATTCACTGCGCCAAACCCAACCACTTATACATTCACCCAGGCACTCTTGTTGCAGTTCTCTAATCATTCAGTCAGTACCCAAGTACTCATGCAGTGACCCAGGCCTTAACACATGGACTGCTACAAACCTCTCTCCATTCCTCAAACCACTTACACACTTGTCTTTCACACCTTCTATTCCCCAGTCAGTATCCATACACTCCTGCAAACACCCAGGCACTCTCCTTGCAGTACTCTAATAATTCAGTCAGTACCCAAGTACTTATGGAGTGACCCAGGCCTTAAGACATGGACTGCTGCAAACCCAACTCCAATACGCATGCAGTCCTCTAACCACATACACACTTGTCTTTCACACCTTCAATTCCCCAATCAGTATCCATACACTCCAACAAACACACTGTCACTCCCTTTGCACTCCTCTACTGACCCATTCAGCACCATGTACTAATCCATTCTCTGCGCCAAAACCAAACCACTTATAAATTCACCCAGGCACTCTCCTTGCAGTTACTCTAATCATTCAGGCAGTACCAGGCCTTCGCACATGGACTGTTTCAAACCCCTAACCACTATGCAGGCAGTCCTCTAACCAACTACACACTTGTCTTTCATGCCTTCAATTCCCCAGTCAGTATCCCTACACTCCAGCAAAACACCCTGTAACTCCCCTTGCACTCCTCTAGTGACCCATTCAGCAGCAGGTACTAATCCATTCACTGTGCCGAAACCCAACCACTTATTATTTCACCCAAGGCACTGTCCTTGCAGTTCTCCAATCATTCAGTCAGTACCCAAGTAGTCATGCAGTGACCCAGGCCTTAGCATATGGACTGGTTCAAACCCCTATCCACTATGCATGCAGTCCTCTAACCACCTCCTAACTTGTCTTTACACCCTCAATTCCCCAGTCAGTATCCATACACTCGAGCAAACACCCTTTCACTCCCCTTGCACTCCTCTAGTGACCCATTCAGCACCAGGTACTAATCCATTCACTGCGCCAAATCCCAACCACTTATAAATGCACCTAGGCACTCTACTTGCAGTATTCTAATTATTCAGTCAGTACCCAAGTACTATTGCAGTGACCCAGGCCTTTACAGATGGACTGCTACAACCCCCTCTTTAATACGCAATCAGTCCTCTAACCACATACACACTTGTCTTTCACCACTTCAATTCCCCAGTCAGTATCCATACTCTCCACAAACAAGCTTTCACTCGCCTTGCACTCCTCTAGTGACCCATTCAGCACCTTGTACTAATCCATTCACTGCGCCAAAACCAAAGCACTTATGAATTCACCCAAGCACTCTCCTTACAGTACTCTAATCATTCAGGCAGTACCCAAGTACTCATGCAGTGACCCAGGCCTTCGCACATGGACTGTTTCAAACCCCTAACCACTATGCAGGCAGTCCTCTAACCAACTACACACTTGTCTTTCATGCCTTCAATTCCCCAGTCAGTATCCCTACACTCCAGCAAAACACCCTGTAACTCCCCTTGCACTCCTCTAGTGACCCATTCAGCAGCAGGTACTAATCCATTCACTGTGCTGAAACCCAACCACTTATTATTTCACCCAAGGCACTGTCCTTGCAGTTCTCCAATCATTCAGTCAGTACCCAAGTAGTCATGCAGTGACCCAGGCCTTAGCATATGGACTGGTTCAAACCCCTACCCACTATGCATGCAGTCCTCTAACCACCTCCTAACTTGTCTTTACACCCTCAATTCCCCAGTCAGTATCCATACACTCGAGCAAACACCCTTTCACTCCCCTTGCACTCCTCTAGTGACCCATTCAGCACCAGGTACTAATCCATTCACTGCGCCAAATCCCAACCACTCATAAATGCACCTAGGCACTCTACTTGCAGTATTCTAATTATTCAGTCAGTACCCAAGTACTATTGCAGTGACCCAGGCCTTTACAGATGGACTGCTACAACCCCCTCTTTAATACGCAATCAGTCCTCTAACCACATACACACTTGTCTTTCACCACTTCAATTCCCCAGTCAGTATCCATACTCTCCACAAACACCCTTTTACTCGCCTTGCACTCCTCTAGTGACCCATTCAGCACCTTGTACTAATCCATTCACTGCGCCAAAACCAAAGCACTTATGAATTCACCCAAGCACTCTCCTTACAGTACTCTAATCATTCAGTCAATACCCAAGTACTCATGCAGTGACCCAGGCCTTAGCACATAGACTGCTTCAAACCCCTATCCACTACACAAGCAGTCCTCTAACCACCTACACACTTGTCTTTCACACCTTCGATTCCCCAGTCAGTATCCATGCACTCCAGCAAACACCCTGTCACTCCCCTTGCACTCCTCTAGAGACCCATTCAGCACCATGTACTAATCCATTCACTGCGCCAAAACCCAACCACTTATACATTCACCCAGGCACTCTCCTTGCAGTACTCTAATCATTAAGTCAGCACCCTAGTACTCATGCAGTGACCGAGGCCTTAACACATGGACTGCTACAAACCTCTCTCCAATACGCATGCAGTCCTCTAACCACATACACACTTGTATTTCACACCTTCAATTCCCCAGTCAGTATCCATACACTCCTGCAAACACCCTGTCACTCCCCTTGCACTCCTCTAGTGACCCATTCAGCACAATGTACTAATCCATTCACAGTGCCAAAACCCACCCACTTATAAATTCACCCAGGCGCTCTCCTTGCAGTACTCTAATCATTCGGTCAGTACCCAAGTACTACTGCAGTGACCCAGGCCTTAGCACATAGACTGCTTCAAACCCCTATCCACTATGCATGCAGTCCTCTAACCACCTACTCACTTGTCTTTCACACCTTCAATTCCCCAGTCAGTATCCATACACTCCAGCAAACGCCCTGTCACTTCCCTTGCACTCCTCTAGTGACCCATTCAGCACCATGTACAAATCCATTCTCTGGCCCAAAACCAAACCACTTATAAATTAACCCAGGCACTCTCCTTGCAGTACTCTAATCATTCAGTCAGTACCCAAGTACTTATGCAGTGACCCAGGCCTTAAGACATGGACTGCTGCAAACCCAACTCCAATACGCATGCAGTCCTCTAACCACCTACACACTTGTCTTTCACACCTTTAATTCCCCAATCAGTATCCATACACCCCAGAAAACACCCTGTGACTCCCTTTGCACTCCTCTATTGACCCATTCAGCACCATGTACTAATCCATTCTCTGCGCCAAAACCAAACCACTTATAAATTCACCCAGGCACTCTCCTTGCAGTTACTCTAATCATTCAGGCAGTACACAAGTACTCATGCAGTGACCCAGGCCTTCGCACATGGACTGTTTCAAACCCCTAACCACTATGCAGGCAGTCCTCTAACCAACTACCCACTTGTCTTTCATGCCTTCAATTCCCCAGTCCGTATCCCTACACTCCTGCAGCAAAACACCATGTCACTCCCCTTGCACTCCTCTAGTGACCCATTCAGCAGCATGCATTAATCCTTTCACTGTGCGGAAACCCAACCACTTATTATTTCACCCAAGGCACTCTCCTTGCAGTACTCTAATCATTCAGTCAGTACCCAAGTACTACTGCAGTGACCCAGGCCTTAGCACATAGAATGCTTTAAACTCCTATCTACTACGCATGCAGTCCTCTAACCACATACACACTAGTATTTCACACCTTCAATTCCCCAGTCAGTATCCATACACTCCTGCAAACACCCTGTCACTCCCCTTGCACTCCTCTAGTGACCCATTCAGCACCATGTACTAATCCATTCACAGCGCAAAACCCAACCACTTATAAATTCACCCAGGCACTTTCCTTGCAGTACTCTAATCATTCAGTCAGTACCCAAGTACTCCTGCAGTGACCCAGGCCTTAGCACATAGACTGCTTCAAACCCCTATCCACTATACATGCAGTCCTCTAACACACCTACACACTTGTCTTTCACACCTTCAATTCCCCAGTCAGTATCCATACACTCCAGCCAACGCCCTGTCACTCCCCTTGCACTCCTTTAGTGACCCATTCAGCACCATGTACAAATCCATTCTCTGGCCCAAAACCAAACCACTTATAAATTAACCCAGGCACTCTCCTTGCAGTACTCTAATCATTCAGTCAGTACCCAAGTACTTATGCAGTGACCCAGGCCTTAGGACATGGACTGCTGCAAACCCAACTCCAATACGCATGCAGTCCTCTAACCACCTACACACTTGTCTTTCACAACTTCAATTCCCCAATCAGTATCCATACACTCCAGCAAACACCCTGTCACTCCCTTTGCACTCCTCTACTGACCCATTCAGCACCATGTACTAATCCATTCTCTGCGCCAAAACCAAACCACTTATAAATTCACCCAGGCACTCTTCTTGCAGTTACTTTAATCATTCAGGCAGTACCCAAGTACTCATGCAGTGACCTAGGCCTTCGCACATGAACTGTTTCAAACCTCAACCACTATTCTGGCAGTCCTCTAACCAACTACACACTTGTCTTTCACGCCTTCAATTCCCCAGTCAGTATCCCTACACTCCAGCAAAACACCCTGTCACTCCCCTTGCACTCCTCTAGTGACCCATTCAGCAGCATGTATTAATCCATTCACTGTGCCGAAACCCAACCACTTATTAATTCACCCAAGGCACTGTCATTGCAGTACTCTAATCATTCAATCAGTACCCAAGTACTCATGCAGTGACCCAGGCCTTATCATATGGACTGGTTCAAACCCCTATCCACTATGCATGCAGTCCTCTAACCACCTCCACACTTGTCTTTACACCCTCAATTCCCCAGTCAGTATCCATACACTCCACAAACACCCTGTCACTTGCCTTACACTCCTCTAGCGACCCATTCAGCACCACGTACTAATCCATTAACTGCGCCAAAATCCAACCACTTATAAATTCACCCAGGCACTCTCCTTGCAGCACTCAAATCATTCAGTCAGTACCCAAGTACTCCTGCAGTGACCCAGGCCTTAGCACATAGACTGCTTTAAACTCCTATCCACTACGCATGCAGTCCTCTAACCACCTACACACTTGTCTTTCACACCTTCAATTCCCCAGTCAGTATCCATACACTCCAGCAAACACCCTGTCACTCCCCCTGCACTCATCTAGTGACCCATTCAGCACCTTGTACTAATCCATTCACTGCGCCAAAACCAAAGCACTGATGAATTCACCCAAGAACTCTTCTTGTAGTACTCTAATCATTCAGTCAATACCCAAGTACTCATGCAGTGACCCAGGCCTTACCACATACACTGCTTCAAACCCCTATCCACTATGCATGCAGTCCTATAACCACCTACACACTTAACTTTCGCACCTTCAATCACCCAGTCAGTATCCATACACTCCAGTAAACACCCTATCACTCCCCTTGCACTCCTCTAGTGACCCATTCAGCACCATGTACTAATCCATGCACTGCCCCAAAATCCAACCACTTATAAATTCACCCAGGCCCTCTCGTTGCAATTCTCTAATCATTCAGACAGTACCCAAGTACTCATGCAATGACCCAAGCCTTAACACATGGACTGCTACAAACCTCTCTCCAGTCCTCTAACCACTTACACACTTGTCTTTCACACCTTCAATTCCCTAGTCAGTATCCATACACTCCTGCAAACACCCTGCCACTCCCCTTGCACTCCTCTAGTGACCCATTCAGCACCATGTACTAATCCATTCACTGCGCCAAAACCCAACTACTTATAAATTCACCCAGGAACTCTCCTTGCAGTACTCTAATCATTCAGTCAGCACCCAAGTACTCATGCAGTGACCGAGGCCTTAACACATGGACTGCTACAAACCTCTCTCCAATACGCATGCAGTCCTCTAACCACATACACACTTGTATTTCACACCTTCAATTCCCCAGTCAGTATCCATACACTCCTGCAAACACCCTGTCACTCCCCTTGCACTCCTCTAGTGACCCATTCAGCACCATAAACTAATCAACTCACTGCGCCAACACCCAACCACTTATACATTCACAGAGGCACTCTCCTTGCAGTACTCTAATCATTCAGTCAGTACCCAAGTACTTATGCAGTGACCCAGGCCTTAACATATGTACTGCTACAAACTCCTGTCCACTAAGCATGTAGTCCTCTAACCACCCACATACTTGTGTTTCTCATCTTCAATTACGGTGGAAGTACCTGTACACTCCAGCAAACACTGTGTCACTCCCTATGCACTCCTCTAGTCAGCCATCCAGCAGCACATTCTAATCCAAACACTGCACCAAAACCTAAACAAATATACATTCACCCAGGCACTCTCCTTGCAGCACTCTAATCATTCAGCCAGTACCTAAGTACTCATTCAATGTCCCAGGCCTTAACACATGCACTGGTACAAACCCCTATCCATTACACATGCAGTCCTCTAACCACCTACACACTTATCTTTCACACCTTCAATTACAATTTCAATTAGTGATTACAAAAGAAAGTGCTAAAATGGTTTTTATATACAATGTGTTTGTTTAGTAATAGAAAAGTATAATTTATAGATTTATTCAAATAAATGTCTATATATTTATTTTTTACAGATATTGTTTATCATTATTAAAATAAACGTATCATGCCTAAAAAATCAGCAAAGAGAAAAGGACAGAAAAAGGACTATTATTTGAATAAAGTTCAACAACGAGTATTGGATGATCAACATCATGTGGGGAAAAAGAATAAGTCTTCCGGTAAGAGACCAAAACAATTTATCAAAAAACTTTCAAAGCCTACAAACAATGTGCACATTGATGAAAGTTCAAAGAATGCTTCAACAAAAAAGTATAATAAGGAAAGAAACGTATATAAAAGGAAATCACATTCAAAAGACACAATGTATGATAAAAGGAGAAAAAGTCAGTATGCAAAAATTAGAAAAAAATGTTTTACAATAGAGTTGTTTCTAATTTGTTGAAAGATGTGAAGAAATACAAAACAAGAGCACTATTTTATAAAAAGAAGGAAATAGAAATTATTGTAGGGAAGGCTTTTGAATTAAAAAGGAAATTATTCATTTTAGTTTTAAACAGAATTCGATCAATAGATAAACCAATCCATGTTATGAAGGCCAAAAGTAAGAAGAAAAGCATAATTAACAGAACTCATTTTTGTGATTTTTTTTGGGTGAATGGAAACACAGTTCAAGTTCAGAGCCTTTATTTAATGAAGAGAGTTATTTTCAGACCAGTAATTTATTTCTTGCAGTTGATACCAGTGGTCGAGCTTATGAGGTTTGAAATGGTTGTCCAATTGACAAAGAGAAGATAGTTCCCAGAAATGTAGAAGAAGTGATAGCTGATGAAGTTCTAGGGAGATGTCCTAAAGCCCCAGTGTATACTTGGGATTGCAGTAGTATTTGTAGTATGGAACAGGAATCTATTGATATTTTACTCAATTTCCTACGAGAATATAGTAAAAAAGTGTTTAAACAAAACATTAAGATGTTGCAAGGACTAGATCCTTGCAGAGTGAGAAAAAATACTGGTTTGCAAGGTCATTCTCTAGGCTTGTCTTTCTAGAAAAGTATGTCAAAGTGTTTGTCATCATTTCAGGATGTTAGCAGTACATCATTCTCAAATCAGTGTATTTGTAAATATTAGTATAACAAATTAGACGAGAATAAAATGCCCGCTAGAGCTGTCCATAATAATCTAGATTTGGTAACTATTCCTCTAAAATTGATAGATTTAAATATGTATGAGTCTATTCTGATTCAATGTGTGCACCCATTTCAAGCAATAGTTCATATGGAGCTTAAAACAGGTAAACTGCCTCCTACGGATTTACAGAGAGGATTAAAAGGATGAGTGGTATATTTACCTCTAGATGTAAAGAAAAATATTGAAATTATTGGTGTAGAGAATGTAGAAAGTGAACCATTAGTTATTCTAGTTAATGTTGTTCCTACTAAGAGTAAGAAAATCTGGCAAGAATTAGTGGATGTTAGGAAAGTGCAAAAGGCAACATTATATCTGATAAAAAACAATGATTACTACAAAAATGTGTATGCGGAAGAAGAAGAAATGCTTTTAGGAGATGATACTGAAACGTCAACTGGTCAAATTGAAAAAGTGGACATGTCCAAAAGTGAAGAAATCTATGAACCTTATGGTGTACACTCACTTCTTTCGAAAGAAGTGACGGGGAATACTATTGAATTATTCCAAATGAAAAAAGCAAAGGGTACTCCCATGAGTGTATGGGAGAAAAGCTTGGAAGCTCGAGGGTTTCCGCAGCTGTTTCCAACTGGAAATGGTGGACGATGTGATGAACGATCAGTGAAGATTCCTGCATCTGAATATCGAACAACAAGATTCTATGCAGAAGATCCAAGATTTCGACAATGTATCCCATATACATTCATCTTTTGTTTGAGAGTGACTTGTCTGGACTTTCATATGCAGTCAACCACATATTGAAAACAGGACTAAATCTTCAAAATGTTTCTGCAAAGGAATTTATGGATAAAGTACATCAGAGATACGATCATTTAGAATCTCAGCTGATTAATTTGATGGCATGTCAGCGTGGTACTAATGAATATTGGTATCGTCGTCATGGAGAACTTAAATGTATGCTAAGGAACTTACAGCTAGATTCATCAAGCTTAAATCCGCTCGCAAAGGGGCAGATTCTCAGAATCTGCCCCTTTGCGACCGGTATTTTTGCATTTGGGATGCATCATCCCAAATGCAAAAATCGCTAATTAAGAATTCACTAAATTGCGATTCTTTGCATTTAAGGAATCTCAAATTGAGATTCCTTAAATGCAATGCATGAAAGTGAAAAAAATAGCGAATTCACTATTAGGGCACGCAAATTACCATGAAGTACATCTTCATGGTAATTTGCAAAAACTTTGAAAAATGCACTAAATTGTATTTTTCAAAGTTTCATGTTGCGCACACACATGCCCAAAGGGCATGTGTGTGCGCAACATATGTGCACACATCAATTTCAGGGGTGCACAGGGTGTCATTTGGACACCCCTGCACCCTTGAAATCGCAATCTCAATTTGCGATTCGCTAATTGCGATTAGCAAATTGAGATTGTCTTCCCATTCATTCCTATGGGCCTCTAGTCGCAATTAAGGAATTATTAGAAATAGCTATTTTTTTTGTGGTTTCTTGATGCATAGCATTTTGCTATTCCTTAATAGCGAATCGGTATTTTTCGCTATTAAGGAATAGCAAAATGTGTTCTTGATGAATCTGGGGGTTAGGAACTCCTACGTGGTTTCTTACCCTAATCTGTGCTGAATACGCTTGGGAGGATTTCCTTGAATTTCTTTGAGAGGCAAATTCAAATCTAAAAAGTATTGAATACAATACACCTGGAGAATTGTGCTCTTTGGATCCTGTTAATGTATGCAGATATTTCAATCATAGATTTGAAGCTATGATGTCTTTTATCTGTAATAAAAAGAATCCTCCTCTTGTAGAAGTAGTGGATTACTTTTGAAAAAAGGAGTATCAAGCTAGAGGTGCTCCTCATATACATATGCTGTTATGGATTAAGGATGCACCTAAATTTGGAACTGATTCGGATGACACTGTTTTGTCTTTTATTGAAGAATATGCGACATGTTTTATATGAAAAAAAACAGATGAAAACACTTTACGGCAACAAGTGTTACGATTCCAAAGTCATCGATGTGGAGAATACTGTAGACGCAAGTACAAGACTAAGGAAAAGATTTATACCAAACGTTGTTTTGGATTTCCACGTCCTGTAATATCCAAAGGAAGAGTAAACTGTTTTATGTCAGCTATGAGACATACCATCACTAGAAAATCTCCCAAAAATACATACAATTAGAGAAGAAGTGAAGCATCAAAATATTCAATGATTATAATCTAGTTATTCTCTCAATGTGCAATGTTAATATGGATATTCAGTATGTTTTGGATAATTCGATTGCTCTTGCCCGGTATGTGACATCTTATATAACAAAATCTGAAAAGACGGAGTTAAAAGAAATGTGTAAGTAAGTAAGTAAGAAATTATACAGTTGCAGTTTAAAGATATTATCCCATCGAGAGATTGGAGCGTATGAATGCTCAGATCAGTTATCATCTGCAAGTATATACTCAAAATCTAGAAGAATCATTTGGGTGAGTCTAGGTCTTGCTGCAACGCGAAATCGAGTACTTAAATCTGTACAAGAAATCGTATATTTAGCAGAAAAAGAACCGGAAAGTACAGATATTGGCAAAACAAACATGTTGGACACATATTATCCAAATAGAAGTCATCATCTCGAGAACATTTGTCTCTATGACGTTCTGCAATACTACACTTTAAAAAGGAATACTACAGAAATCATCAATGAAGGAAAATATGCAGTGATTGGTTCTGAAGGATGTGTGGTGAAACAAAGGAAAGGAAATGTGATTAATCACAGAAAACTGAGTTGTAATACTTCTGATAAAAGGGAATTTTACTATTAAGCACTTTTGCTACTCTTCAAACCGTGGCGTACAGAATTGGAATTACTTGGAGATTTTCAGAGCTATGAAGATTCCTTCAATGCTTGTAAAGATACCATAAAATGGACAGTTTTTGCAAATTATCCCAAAATTTAAAACAATGAAATTGATCAAGAAGCTACTATTGTAGCTGAGATTGCTAGCGCCAGTTCTCAAGACAGTCAAAGTTCTGCTCCACTGAGTCAAGATCCACTAGGACAACTAATTCTTGAAAATGAAGCGGCAATCGCCATGAATGAAGTGGAAACAGTGATGCATCAAGCTTAATAAGATATTATGGACTTAGGAAACTTGGAAGAACAACTACATTTTGAACAGAAAGAAATATATCAGCAAGTAAGACAACAGATTGCCCATGGATTTCTTAATGAAAAGATAGAATGCACATGCACATCATTCATTTCATCCTATCCGAATGTATGTCAGTGGCCAAGCTGGAACAGGAAAAAGTGACTTAATTAAAGTTTTGACCAGTTATCTACAGAATACAACTGATTCACATTTGTCTTGTATTGTAATTGCTCCAACTGGGTTGGTAGAACACAACATTAAAGGAATTACATTGCATCGTTTATTTATGCTACCTGTAGAGAATGAAAACAAACTGGAATATCACAAGCTATCTAGAGAAGCTTATTATGAAGTTTCAAGAGTGCTAAAGAAAATGAAACTTCTAATTATTGATGAGGTAAGCATGGTCTCAAACCTAGGTGTTGATTATGTTGGCGGTGAATCCGCATCCTCCGGGCCGGTGGAAGCCACCGCCGGCCCGGAGGATGCAGATTCACCGCCTCGGACATTGCAAACACCCACCACGACATTAGGATGCCGGTGGGATCAGCGGCGGATGGCCAGTCCGTCTGCTGCTGATCCGCAGTGAATGCACGCAAATATGGTGGCGGTGTCTGCAAGACACCACCAGCCATATTAGGTTGCAGGCGTAAACATGCTTTTCCACGGCGGCTTTTCCACAGTGGAAAAGCATGTGGTCTTTTGTGTTTGGGGGCCCGTTGCGGGCCCGCAGGGTGTCGGGGGTAGGGGGGTGCACATGGGGGGTACCTGTGGTACCCCCCTGCATTTACATGCAGAAAGCGGCAGGCACCGCGCAGTGCCTGCCGCTTTGTGAATGTAAATGCAAAGCATGCATTTTTAACCTTGGGACGGGTGCTGCTTCAAGCAGCACCCGCCGCAAGGTTAAGGATACGGGATGTAACCGCCAGGGTGGCGGTCACATCCTAATTGGTGTGGATGGACCACGGCTGCCCCTGCGGACGGTCCCTCCACCTCGGGGATGGCGTCCGTCCACCACCCTAATAGGCCTCTTAATGCTTGCTTTTGTGCATTTAAGAATGCAGCAAATTCTTAAAACAGAGTATGATGTCTTATTTGGAGGGAAACGTGTCATAGTTTTTGGAGATCTACTGCAACTTACTCCTTTAAAAGGACAACCAGTATTCTTGTGCATGAAGATACCATAAGGTCTTTGGGAAGTGTTGGAAACTTTAACATTTGGTCATATTTTGAATACAAAGAACTCATTGCAAATATGTGACAGGCAAATGATGTTGATTATGGAACTATTATTCAAGAACTGGAGTACTGAGAGAACATGGCAAAGAAGCTTTGCAGAGTCGACTACTTACAAACTTGTTTCCCAATGAAAATATAGTTCCTTAAAAAATAAATGAAAATTGTAGAAAATAAATCTGTAATCTGCTTAATGCCAACACTGTGCGAGTGTTCTTTTGTCAATGAACAACTTTTGAAGCTAGAAAATGAACAAATAATAAAAATGGAAGCCATTGATAAAATAGGGCATGAAGGAATCACTATTGTTTTAACGGAAAATTTGAAAACAAAATTGGATTCTTTAGTAACATCTATATCTAAAACTGCTGGTTTAGAAAAGAATTTATATATATGTGTAAATTGTTGGGTAATTTTATGATGTAATTTGGATGTGGAAAAGGGTTTAGTAAATGGAGCAATGGGTAAAGTTGTTGATTTTGTTAATTATCAATATAGAGATGGAATTGAATTTTTGAAAATCAAAGTTGATCAAATTGAAGAAGTAAAACAAATTGATCATTGTTCAGTTCATTTTTTGCTTGTTAAAGATTTATATGTTCGTAGGCATATGCAGTGACTATTCAAAAATGTCGAGGTTTAAGTGTAAACAGTGCTTTGGTGAACATTGAAAGTACCATATTTAAAGAAGGCATGGCATATGTTGCTTTGTCCCGAGTCAGAACTTTATCTGGATTGTATTTGATTGATTTTGGTGAGACAAAGATTAGTGCAGAGGAAAACCGTGTAAAAGAGTATATTCGGTGAAGAAGAGCGTATGCTCCCAATTTAGGTGAATATCCTGTATTTGAAAAGCATGTAGTAGGTCAAAAAAAAGTTATGAGAATATCTGTAGTGAAGTTATGGAGAAGGAAAAAAATCAAGATAATGTTGAGATTGCAAGCAAAAAGAAAAAGGACACTATTGAATAGATTGTTGGGCATCAGTTAGAAAATAGTTCAGGTATCAACTGCTATGCTAATGTAGTGGTCAATGTTGTTTTTTTCTAGAAAGTTTGCAACAGCAAATTATGGAGAATTGTGAAAAATATTTTGTTCCTTGTTGCATTGTATTCATGAAAAATTGAGAACTGATAAAAAGAAAATACAAAGCGTTTCTGATATTTGTAATCTTTTGGACATATGTTTTGGTTCTACACAATTTACTCAGAATATTCAACAAGCTGCTCAGGAATTTCTAATGTATATGCTTGCAGTATTGGAAAATGAAGGAAATAGAATTTGAAAATCTTTTTTTCCTTCGTCATAAATGGGAACATGAATGTGAAAATTGTATGTTTACATGTAGCACTAACATTGATACTGAAAGATTTATATATTTGACATTAGCAGACTGTAAAACAGTGTCTTTCAACAAACTAGTTAAAGCAGCAAATCAAAACATGGAGTATAGCCAATGCAAATCAGAAATGTTATCAGCATTATTTCTGCAAAGATTTGGACAATATGTAATTTTAATGATACAACGTTGTACAGCTGATGGAAGAAAATTGGAAACTTTAATTAAACATTTTGCAGCAAGTCAACTATCTATGTCAGGAAGAACTTTTGTAGCTGTAGCAATTATTTTCCATGGTGGTCCTTCTACAACATCTGGACATTACATTGTCTATTTAAAATGCAATAAAGGATGGACATATTGTAATGATGCTCAATTGGTTTTTAAACAACGGTTGCCTAGCGAATTACCAAATTCCTACCTAATATTTTTAAAGCCAAAGATTTAAGAACATAATTTGACCCATTAAGAATATGTTAGAGAGTATTAATACGATTACTATTGGACAATTTCAGTATAAAGGAATTCTGGAATACCATTTGGCCTAGAGGAAAGGTATAAATTTAAATTAAGAACTTTTTCTTGGACATTCTCACAGGGTATATTTTTAAAGAACTTCATTTAAAGTATATGAAAATGATAAAGAATTGTTAATTTAATTATTAATTCAGTTCTTTGAAATTGAAGTAAGAACATTTTCTTAGAAGAAAGCATTTAATATATATGTGATTTGTATTATATGATATGTTATTGAGGATGTTATTTTTATGGAATGGTGAGAAATAGTTGAGTGTATTGAAAATATTTTTGACACACATTTGATTTTTTTAAAACAATTTTATTGATTTTTTTGCCCGTTGTTATGTGATGAGTAGCATTGAAATCACTGTTTGTAGTGAAATTCAATTTATTCTGAGAACAGCAAAAAAGGCAAAAAAATATTTCATATAATGTTCCAATTATATTGTGTTTTATAAAATATAATATGATATATTATAAATGAATGTTTTCTTTTCTTTCACAGATCCTAATTGTTAATATGACATTTTCAAAAAGTTAAATTATTAAAAACAACTGAAAAAACTTGTTAGAATTTTTTCATATCTACAAATGTCCAGGTAAGATTAACTAAGTATTAAAATGCACAATGGGCTGTTTGCACACTGGTGAATAAATGGGGGAAGGACTGAGTTGATATGTGTGCAAACATGCTCTGTGGGCGTTTTAAGTTAGGGGATAAAGTCCCCTTAAATCCTGAAGGTCCCTGGGGCCAACTGACCCACCAGGTATGTGCAGGAAGTGCAAGAGAGCTGCATTGCTGAGAAGTGTAAAATGAGTCATGGCATCAAACCACCTCTCTGCAAGACAGCTCTATGATGTTTAATAGAGGGACATGGTGGGCTAGTAGGACCCAGGGACTTTCAGGATTAAAGGAGACTTGATTCCTCAACTTAAAACACACCACAGGGTGTGTTTGCACATAACATCAGGCCCCGTCCCCTCCCTTCACCACTGTGTAAACAAGCCCTGTTACCTTTTTATGTTGGGAGATTGAGTCACCTTGAATCCTAAGGGTTTTAAGAGTGTAACTAGCCCACTACGTATGTCCAATAAGCACTACAGAATTGAGTTACACAGAGATGTGAAAAGGGGCACAGCCTAGACCACTTCTCTGCCACGCAGCGCAGTGGTGCCTACTGGAAGCATGTATTCTCTTTACAACAATGATATTATATTATTTAATTAACTAGTCAAGTATCAAAGGAATGGCCTAAATATAAAAACAAATACAGCTACAGTACTCTGTGTAGTATTTATGCAAACTTCTAATCACCAATTTAGAATTGATACACTCTTTTAAATATTCAGTTAGTAACTAAGCAGTCTAGGAAACCTTCTGTCTGTCCCAACCACGTGTTCATTCATCCATCCAGCACTATGTATCTATCCTATCACGTTGGTAAAACCTAAGTATTTATAAATGTATCTTGCACTCTCTTTGCAGTACTGAAATTACTCTAGTTATAAGATACTACTTATTTAAGGTATGATATTTAAGGATTGGCCTAGTGACTAACCCTAGTACAAATCAATGTCTTTATATACTATGTATGCAGACCTGCAAGAAGCTACAAAGTATTAATACACTCTTCAAAATACCCAGTTTATATCTATATAGTTTTGGAATCTCTCTGTCATAGGATCCCATGTGACCTGAAAAAAAAATATTTGATTGGTTCATAAAATGTCCCAATTGTAACTAGTGAAGGACCACAACTATTTCAATCATTCTTTTTTGAGCATCTTTGGAGAGATATCTCTGTGCTTACCTCTTGTCACTCTCATGCAATTCGTCAATCAACCAACTAGCAATATGTTCTTATTGTACCAGTCTGCCAATACCTAAGCACTTATGGGGCAGATTTAAAAGCATCCTGTACCAACAATATGTCACTTTTTGTACCATAGTAATGGCGCGTGACACTCCTTCATATTTACAAGGAGAAGAAAAGGCACCCTGTGCAGCTTTTTTCTCCATGTAAATACGACCTCTTCATACACACCACTTTGCATTGAAAGGGCGTTCAATAGGTGTTGCTGTGGATGTTTCCACACAACACTCATAGAACAAGATACATCTGCAGATTTATCATAAATCATAAATGTGGAGATTTGTGTGAATGCTGCACCATCCTCCAGTTGGTGTAGCAGTGCACAACAAGGAGAATTGTTTTCATTTCTCCTAATTTTTTCTCTTTCAATGTATGCCTCATTGCACAGCATACATTGAAATAGGAAAATGCCTTTACTGATTGTTTTTTGTGCAGGAAGGTGCCCCTTTCTGCACAAAAACAATCTCTCCACGACGCAGACAACATGTGTCACTATATGTTTGCAGTTTCTGCAGCAGTGCAGATAGAAGCATAGAGCGGCAACATATTTATCTACATATGTCACATCCCTATGCTTCGGAAGTACCACAGCACAGTGCAGCTAAAGAGCTTACAGTGTCAAGCTGCAGCACTTCCTTATTGTTCTGCAGTTATACATTTACCATACACTACTAATGCATTCTTTTAGTCAATAATGCTCTACACATACATTCAACCAAATATTCACACATTAACATACACATATAGTTCTTTCTTTAACCAGAGAAGTTAGTTCTGAGAAGAACTTTTGTTTCTTCTTTTTTGTTTTATATTTTTATGTATTTTTCCGAACAATTTTAAATTTATTTTGGTGTTTAAAAAAAAAAAGAACAATTGAAAAAAACAGGAAACTTCAGGAATTATGTGGCATTCTCCCCCCCAAAACATTGATTGCGTTGCACAGCACTCACTGCTTTAATAGACTGCTCCCCATAAGAAATTAGTTTGTTGCACTTTATGCAGTGCTGCTCAAGTAAAGCCAATTCTGGGCATATGTCCGGTGGTGATGCAGCTGTAGAAGTGCCAGAGGTACCAGGAACTGCAGATGGAGTGTTCCGTTCTGCTCTCCTACACTACTCCAGAGCCAGATTCACCGGATGTAGAGTCCTGAGGTGCTTGTACATAGAGGCAGTATCGCAAGAGTATTTTTTTTTGGCACTACCTCTGGACAAGACACGATCACAGATCCAGCAGGTGACTTTGGTTGCATTCACTTTCTTCTGGCACTCCGGAAAAGTGAAGAACTTCCACACCACCGATACTGGCCTTTGTGGATGTGGAGCTTCTGGTAAAAATTCTTCCTGCGGAGAATGTTCTTACTCCTCCTGTGGCTGCTGTCCTGAAGCCATGATGTTGTTTGTGTTTTCAAAAACACCCCAAAAAATTATGGAAATAGGTTCTTTCAAGCACAGAGATGACTCTCCAAAGAAGCTCAAAGAAGAATAATTGAAATGGGTGGGGTGGTTCAACAGTTACAAAGGGAAATATTATGAACCAATCAAATCTTTTGTTTTTCAGGTCACATGGAATCCGCGCACCCTTCCCAATATCCAGCAAACACCCTATGCGACTTCGCAAAATTGCATTTAAAAGTAATATAAGTTTATTACAAGTACAAATATATAATTTTTTATGAATACCTTAGATAATGTCTTGCCCTAATATGTATATTAAAGACATATATATATATATATATATATCATTTTCGACATAAAAAATAATTGCGGGAGTCGCACACCCAACGCGCACAACACATATATGACGTTACGTGGAAGCGCGCAAGTGTTGCGTACAGTAATGCGTATGTCTCGCGAATGCGAAAGAGCTGGAGTGGCGTACCGGTCGCATAGCAATCGTGCACATCTCAGAAAATACGCACCCATTGCACACCGTACGCGGATCCTTCACAACATTTCTAAAATGGTGGCAGGAATCCGTGCACCAATCGTGAAAGGTATGCTTTGGGGTGCACGACTCTCCCAAAAAATTAGAAAAAAACCCCAAAGAAATATTATAAATATATTAAAATAAAAATATAAAACAAAAAAGACAATATATCAATTTTAATATTTTAAAAACAATTTTTGTCCATTTATATTAAAAATATATCATGTAATTTAAAAAAAATATGTAAAAATAAACAGTTAAAAAACTGTAGAAAATCAGTATAAAAATACATATAACTATTATTACATTTAAAAATTTTCATTTAACAAACCTTTGAAATTCACTGAAAAAACCATAGGTTTCAGGGCTGTTATAGTTAGCTGGACATTTCACTCGTGCAAAACCATTGAAATTCCTCTGTTATAGTTAGTTTTGCTAACTATAACTCGCACACCCGCAATCCACTGCTAATGGCGTCACATATTACATCATTCATGACATGGTTAGTGACATCACTGATTACATCACTGATGACACCTCAAATGACGTCACTGATGACATCACTGATGACAGCATCCACGTGACAATCAGATACACCTCATCATACACTAGTATAACCTTTCATCACTCACTGTAAAATAGAGTACCATATTTGAATCAATTGACACACCAATACAAGTTTCTAAAAGCCCACTGAGTGATTCCTAGATCTACACACACATCTAATCACTTACCGTATTTTCCGGCGTATAAGACGACCCGGCGTATAAGACGACCCCCGACTTTGGCAGAAAAATTTTAGGTTTAGTGCTATACTCGCCGTATAAGACGACCCCCCACTTCCAGCGCAGCATAGCCATTCCGAGTATGTACCGGTATTTTGAACTTACTGTATTAGTCTAGTCCTCCTCCCTGTGGGTGAGCAGTAAGGCTTTATCAGTGGGCAGTGGGTACCTATAAGCGTTTATTTTACAAACTGAAAGACTGAACGCAAAGAAATTGGTTGTAGAAACAATCTTGCTTTACTCGGAAACATTTTATTTAAAACCATATCAAAAACTGTCACTTCTGAATAACGGCAAACATAAATAACGTAGTGCATGAAACAGTGCAAGTGCATTAAACGTTCCATAACTTCCCATAAATCCAAGCGATTTCTACAGGATTTATAACGTTCCCTTTAAAAACCTTCAAAATCCTCCTCTTCGTCATCTGATCTCATAAGTAAGTCTATGAGATCTTGTGGTACATCTGTAAGGCAGTCATCGTATGGATCTTGTACCAATTCCGTATCAGATGATGTGGTCTCTTCTTCGGCATCCTCTTCACCTTCCCACAGATAGTCGTCCTCCATACCATCTAATGAGTTCGATATGCCACACTTCTTGAAAGACTTTATGACTGTTTCTGCATCGATGTCGTTCCAGGCCTTTATGACAAAGTTGCACAAAACATCCAACTGTGGCGCACGCATGTTTCCTCCTTTTGTGAATGTTTTTTCACCGCTAACCATCCACTCATTCCACTGTTCTCGGATGCGATCTTTAAATGGCTTGTTTAGGCACACATCCAGTGGCTGCACCAACGATGTCAGTCCTCCAGGTATAACAGCAGCATCCGTTTTCAGTCTTGCCAGCCTTTGCTTGGTGCTGGGAGTTAAATGAGCCCTGAACATATCCCACACCAGTAGACTACGCCTTTGTAGAAGTCCACCTGGTCGCCTGCTCCATACGTTATCAAGCCATAGCTTTACCCCTTCTTCATCCATCCATCCTTTCTCATTCACATGCACAAAACAACCAGCAGGAAACTTGAGTTTCGGCATTGTTTTCCTTTTAAAAATAACCATTGGCCTCAGTTTGCCACCATCAGCTGTGCATGCAAGTACCACAGTGAAACTGGACTTCTCATGTCCTGTTGTTTTTATTAAAATTGTCTTTTCGCCTTTTTGATGGACAGTTTTGTTGGCGATCATATCAAAATTCATCGGAGTTTCATCCATGTTTCCGATGCTACTTAGCGCATACACATGTTCATTGCGCAGCCTAATGACGTAGCGATGGAAGCTATGCATTTTGGCATCAAGATCCGCTGGTAATATCTGGGCAATTTTTGTCTTTTGCCGCAATACCAGATTATGCCTTCCCAAGAATCTGGTACACCAGGACACAGTGGCCTTAAATCTGTGGCTGAGATCGGGATTAGATTTGGCCCACTGAAGTGCAACCAAGCGGATTTTATTTCGGGTCACGACATACCCGCTTTGCCGATGCTCGGCCACCATGTCTGCTACATGCTTTTCCAGTTCTGGCCAATGTGGGGTGCCTCTTCTTAGTGCACACTTGCCCCTTGGCATACTCCGTAATGCTTGCTCATTTGCTCTCCAGGCCCGAACCATCTTCTCTGTCACTCCATATTGCCTAGCAGCAGCACAGTTATTATGTTCCGTGGCAAAAGCCACAACTTTGAGTTTGTAGCTGGCTTCATATTTTCTTCTCCTTGCCACTGCTGGAGCCTTGCTGAGTTCTAGACTGCCAGCCATTTGCTCTGGATGCGCTGCTGGAGCCTTGCCGGGTTCTTCGCTGTCTGCCATTTGCACGGAATGTGCTGCTGGAGCCTTGCCGGGTTCTTGACTGTCAGCCATTTGCACTCGATGTACGGTACTGGTGCTGTACAGAATGGACAGGTGCAGAGACTGTCTTCAACACCACACGTACGGTACGGCAAATACGCTATCTGGTCTCGAGACTGTTTTTCCTCTTAGCAACAACCAGCCAATCACGGCAAGTGCTCTACTGCCTTCGGGAACATTCGGGAACATTGTACAGTCCCCTTTCTATGCCACGCCCATGCCAAGGGGAGAGGTGAGCGTGCCAAAACGTGCCAAACGTGCCAAACGTGTCAACACACTGGGCGCTGCCATCTTCGGCGCTGGCTGCCCATTACCATGTACCGTGTTTCGGACGTCCTGCTGCCTCGTCCTGCTGCCTCGTCTGCCTGGGGATGTGCAAGCGGTTGGAGGCGCGTGTACAGCGGCAGCGGCAGTTGAGGTAAGACTCATGGCGCCATTTGCTCGCTTGTGAAGCGGTTTGACACCTTCGAGTGAAGTCCTTGCTATGAAAAAAACGCTCGCTTTCGATACTTCATGGCGCGGGGCCTGGGTGTGGACGTTGCCAGGGTCGGTGGCTGTATTTTTTGACATAAGGTGTGTTGTTTCTTGTTATTTCCTATTGTGAAGCGGTCTGACACCTTCGAGTGAAGTCCTCGCTATGACAAAAACACGCTCGCTTTCGATACTTGCACAATTCATGGTGCGGGGCCTGGGTGTGGACGTTGCCAGGGTCGGTGGCTGTATTTTTGGACGTTGCCAGGGTCGGTGGCTGTATTTTTTAACATAAGGTGTGTTGTTTCTTGTTATTTCGTATTGTGAAGCGGTCTGACACCTTCGAGTGAAGTCCTCGCTATGAAAAAGCGCATGAAAAAATACCATAAAATTTTGTACCCGGCGTATAAGACGACCCCCGACTTTCCAGAAAATTTTAAGGGGTTAAAAGGTCGTCTTATACGCCGGAAAATACGGTACCTATAGATTCCCTCATACATGCTGTCAATGATCAATAGAACACTATCAAATATACTTATACACTTATGTCGACATTACACACCAGCACACATCCTATACACTTATGCAGTCATCCTACTCACTTATGCAAACAATGGATCATACTTACATTTACTCAGCTACACACTTAGACAAACACCACTTAATTTATTCATATAGATAGTAACTCATACTTAGGGGCCCATTATGATGTCGGGCGGATTGCCCCCGCCAGGCTGGCAGTAGCCACCGCCAGCCTGGCGGGGGCAATCCACCCGTGATGTCGGGCGGATTGCCCGCGCCAGGCTGGCGCTAGTCACCGCCAGCCTGGTGGGGGCAATCCGCCCGACATCCACACTCGTTTTCCCCCTGCCATATTAGTATGGCGGGGGGACCTCGGCAGACGGAAAGACCGTCCGCCTCTTTTCCGCCTCGGTCGCCTTGCAGCTGCGGCGGAAAAGGAATAATATGGTGGCGGTGTCTATCAGACACCGCCAGCCATATTATGATGGGCGTCTGTAGGTGCCTTTCCGCGGCGGGGATGTCGCCACGGAAAGGCATGCTGTCTAGAGTGAAGGAGAGGTGGGGGGTGCACACGGGGGGTACCTGTGGTACCCCCCTTCATTTGCATAAACAAAGCGGCAGGCACCGCGCGGTGCCTGCCGCTTTGTTTATGCAAATGCATCAATGCATTTTTAGCATTGTGGCGGGCGGTGCAGAGAGCACCGCCCGCCACAATGCTAAAAGTGCAGGATGTGCCTGCCACTGTGGTGGGCACATCCTAATACCCCCCATGGGACCCCAGCCCTTATGGTGGGTGGTACCGATTTCCGACAGGATGGTGGGCGGACAAAGTCCGCCCGTCATCCTAATGAGACCCTTAGTGTGTTATAAAATCACTATTACAAGTACACAGTTATCCATACAGTCACTCATACAATCACTGAGTCTTATGTATACTTATTTATATACAACAACTGTCACATACACTGCCTTTTACTTTTCTAGTTTGTTGAACATGTACCATTGAGAGATATATTTGCTCATCACCCCACCCGTACAGATATTCACCCACCCAAACAACTGTTATAACATGTAGTCTTAACCTCATATACCTACTTAATCAACTATTCACACATCTTTGGGCAGTCACGCACCCCCCACCGAACCACACACACATTCACTCTCCCATACAAATACTCACTTAAATAATCAATAACTAATATAGACTTTCACATAGCTAGTAACCAAATGGTGCAGCAGTTTACACAACTGACACAGTTTAGTCACAATCCAATATATTTAGGGAGTCACTACTAAATCCTCCATCCAGATATTTATATTTATATATGCACTCATTTTTCAATGCAGATTGCTATATATATAATGCATATTTAAATAACGAACCAAACCACATTCACTGAATGATGTCATCAGTGATGTCATCAGTGATGTCATCAGTGATGTCACTGACCATGTCATGAATGATGTTATATGTGACATCATCAGCAGTGGATTGCAGGCGCGTGAGTTATAGTTAGCAGAACTAACTATAATGGAGGAATTTCAATGGTTTTGTACGAGTGAAATGTCCAGCTAAGTATAACAGCCCTGAAACCTAAGGTTTTTTCAGTGAATATATATATATCTTTATATATATTCACTGAAAAAACCAAAGGTTTCAGCCACGTTATAGTTAGGAATTAGCATTTAAAAACCTTAGAAATTCACTGAAAAAAACATAGGTTTCACACATGTTATAGTTAGCTGTACATTTCACTCATACAAAACCATTGAAATTCCCCCGTTATAGTTAACATTTAAAAACAAGCCAATTTAATGACAAGTAAAAAAGTAACAGACATTAAAAAATTACAATTTACTAAAATATATTTACAAATTAAAAACCTTCATAAATATAAATATAAACTAAACTATAAAATGTTGCAAATAAGAAATATATTATTCCTACTCCAAGCTGTGCAAGAGTAGGCAAAGTTTTGGAGGACTACAATTTTCTAAGTCCCACTCCACGCAGTGCACCAGTATGGAAGCTGATGGATTACAAAGGGCAAGAATATACTGCTGCCACTCAATCAGTGCAACAGTAGGTCAATTGTTGGACTGTGGATGAGTAAAATGTACTACTTCCGCTCCAGTCAGCGCAATAGTAGGGAAAGTGTTAGATTGAGGAGGGGTAACATTATTTGCTATTCCCACTCCAGTCAGTGAAACGGTAGGGAAAGTGTTTGTTTGTAAGGGGTGAATATACTATTCCCTCTCCAGTCAATGCACCAGTAGGAGAAGGGTTTGATTTGCAGAGGGGTCAAATTTACTATTCCCACTCCAGTCAGTACAACAGTAGGAAAAGTGTTAGATTGCATAGGAGTAGCATTTACTATTCCCACTCCAGCCAGTGCAAGAGTAGGGAAAGTGTTATATTGCGGAGGGCTAACATTTAGTATTTTCACTCACTCCAGGAAGTGTTACTGTAGGGATAGTGTTGGATAGCGGAGGAGTAAAGTTTACTGTTCCCACTCTGGTGAGTGAAACATTAGAAAATGAATAATTCACTTCAACAAAACAAATGAATTTCAAAAACCTACTAAGTAACAAAAAATAAAAATATGTAAAATTAAAAAATGTAAATACATTGTTTCAATAAGATCAAATAAACTAAATAGTCATTACATTGTTTAATACATATTGTAAATTACTACAAATATTAATATAAATAAAAATAGAAAACACGTTCTCAAAATAAGCAATAAATAAAATCGTATTTACATTTAAAAAGAAGAAAACAATGGACACATATAATAATAATAACTTAATTATAAAAATGAATACATTCTTTTTAAATATGTCATTATTTAAATAACTTTCTACCCTATACTTTTACAAACAACACAACACATATCTAAAATGTATTCTTAAAATGATAATATTTACACAATTAAATATTTATTAAAATAATAATAATTAACTATTAGTAACATAATTGCATTGAATTACCTCCTCACCCTTTAGCAATACAAAAACACAACCCACACCTAATATATAAATTAAAAAACTATCATTTGCATCGTTTTCATAATTGTCAAACAATTATTATTAAAAATCAACTAATAATAAATTAATTATAATTAATTAACTTCCCACCAAACTCATTCCTAATATATAATGTAAAGATGATCTCAATTACATATTTTACGTAATTATTTATCATTTCAGAAATTATTATAAATTAACATTATTAATTGATTATAATTAATTTCCTACACACAAAAAATGGTTAATGTATTTCAAAATATACATAACTAATAATCAATTACATTTTTAATATTAATCAAATATTAATTCTTAGTTCATTAAAAATCATTTACCTCCCAGCCTAAACCTCTACAAAACACACAATCAGCACTTTTAAACTCAGGGCCTCATTACGATGCCCGTCGTTCTGCCCATCCGACTGTGGTCCTTGCAAACCCTTTCGGACAAACAAGGCTGGGAAGCTTTCCCCCGCCGTATAAGATGCAACTGCTGCTACTGATGTGGCCACATCTGCAGCAGAGCACATGTCCCCAAATATATCGCTGAATTTGCGTGCAAAAACCTACAGGAAATATTTGAATTGTACACACATGCATGACATATGTTAGGGTGTGCTTTGTGCACCATGTACCCAGTGCTGGAGAGCAGCAGAATGTGCACAGTTCAGTCAATGGGGATACATACAGCATAAGAACTTACCTGGATTTCGGCACCTACAGGATCGTAGTCATCCAGGTTCAGCTGCCCAGGTGTCGGGGAACCTAGAGGAAGGGATCCACTGTGGCGAATGCTGGTGTGGAGCAGATTTGGGTGAGTATGCACCCTAAATACTTCATTTCCGAGATCCCTGCCCTGCCTTATGGCTGCTCTCCATCTCAGTGGTTGGAGTAAAGCTGTTGGAGTCGGTGTTCTTTCAGCAGTTGCTGAGAGATCAGGATACATGTATCGTATTTCAGTGATAGGAGCGACTGCTTCCGGAGAGATCGCTGTGGTCCAACCGCCTCCGGCAGGACCGCTGAAGTAGGTCCGACCTGCATCATAATTAGGCCATTAGTTAAAAAAATTATTTTTTACAGTTAACGTAAATAATTTTCAATTAAATATTTCATGTTAAAAACACATTAATTATTAATGAATTATAAATAATTCCCACCCTATACCCCTTCAAAACACACAAGCCGCCGGAATATCGATATTGGGAGGTTGATATGGACTTGTGCATGCAAGCAGAAAGTGTGGTCTATCAAGGAAGGGGTTGCCCATAAAAATGGTCAAATATCTGGGAAAGATGGAATGAAAGCAAGGGGATGATCTGCCTTTCTGTCAATCATGGCTCCCCTCCGTCACAACAATAGGGGAGGGACAATGTAGATTTCTAATAGATATATGTTACAAATAGGAAAGGGGGAGGGGGTAAATGTAAATATTGCGTCCAAGATAGGCGGCTGTTTCTGATGCATGTGAGACATGTAAAGTATGGGTAAGTGTTGATTGATATGTTGTTTACTGTATTTGTTTGCTACAAATCTCCAATAAAAAGATTATTACAAAAAAGACTTTGCTGCATGTTGACTAGTGTGGGCCACTTTTGAAAGTCACCTCCATTATTAAATGGGGAATAATCTATTCCATTAGAAGGGAAAGAGGAATGCTGGAACATTGCCGGGGAGGATTATCGCGCTCCTATCTTAGGAGACTGTGGATAGCATTTAGTTTGCTATATATTATTAATTAATTTTAATTCATTTACTTTCCATCATGTAGCCCTATGAACTCCACCACCTGCTAAGATACTTAAAATATTTTTTTTTAAAGAAAATTACATTTTAAAACTACTAGCATGTAAAAAGTATAGTAAAAAATTACCAATAATTATACAAAATAATTTATAACATATACAATTAAAAAACACTGAAATACATTAAAATAATTAAAAACTATATTTTTGAAAAATATTAATGATTTTGATATAGTTAAATTTGATATTACTTACCTTCCCGTTGATATCCTAGATAATGAAAATCTTGCACACAATATTTCTGTATGACAGTATTTTAAATTCAATATTTCTATCTGACGATATTTGATTTCTGATATTTTGTCTCAACACTCATTTCGAGGGGATCAGCATTTGACAGCATTTTTACTTTAGCAGCATGTGCAGTCATAACCCCAATCAGAAAACATATGATGAAAATGTTTTAGCTTTGTCTTATTGAACTCATACTTGTCTGCATTCAAAGTCAAGCCTGCTTTCGCAAGCAAACTACAGACTTGTGCAAGAGCTTTATAGCGTTCTTTTTTGTGTAGCTCTGAAAACTAATATGTAATCACTGTTATTGAACACAATCATGACGGGATGTAATAAATGTCGTATGACGTCTTCAAATAGTTCTGTAGTGGATGAGACTCCAAAACTTAGGGTCTGATTACGCCTTCAGGGGTCCAATGGACTGCCATTGTCATGGTAGCAGACGTGGACTGCCAGCCTGGTGGTCCACGCCCCGTATTATGACTTCAGTGGTTAGACTGCCACAGAACCGCTAAAGCTGCCGGGGATCCATGATACTGCAGCTGTGGTGTAGTGGCCAGAGGAAGTAATACGCTAGCGGCTGCAGCACCGCAGAGGATATTATGAGTTTCCTCAATGCTTTCCTTTTCATGGCGGTGAGCCCACCATTAAAAACTTTGCAGTGAGGAAACTACGGTGGCCCTAACAATGCCGCTTGCCTCTCTGCGGAAGGGTTTGCATGCAGGGCCACATATTGTGCCCCCCTGTACATTTGCATCACCAGTTTGCATGCTATGGAATGGGTTGTGGCGGTCGCATGGTGGTGCATGTCTAAGGCACACCTATGTGTCTTAGAGAGGCCCTGCCGTAACACTGTTGCAGCACCGACCGCCCTCCCATGATTAAACTTGTAATCCAAAGGGCGGTCTGACTACAGGTTTGGTGGGCTTCCTGTAGGGTGGTTGCGTGGCAGCCCGCAGGAAGACTGCCAAACTCATAATAAGGCCCTAGGGGCCAGATGTACAACCCTAGTAAATTGCCACTTGCAATACGCGCTTGATTGCGTGTTGCAAATAGTGACTCACAATTTACTATGTACAACATGAAAAGGTTTAATTTTTTATTTTTAAATGCAGTCCATTTTCCTTAAAGGAAAACGGGATGCATTAAAAAATAAATTAAACCTTTTCATTTCATTTTTTAAGGGCAGTCCCTTAAAAAATATTTTCCCATGCATTTGCAAAGGGTAAGGGGTCCCCTGGGGACCCCTTGCCATTGGCAAATGCATTCCCACCTACTTGAAGTAGGTGGTAATTGTGAGTGTTTTACGACTGCAATTGCCGTCACAAAACATTAGTACATGGGTTAGAGAGTCGCTATTTAGAAAGGGAATGCCTCTTCCTAATAGCGAGTCTCTAAACAATGTATTTGCGACTCGCAAAATTGTTTTAGTACATGGCCATCCCAATTTTAGCATGCCCAAACCAGTCGTTAACCCATTTGTGCAAGCTAAAATTGGTTGTACATCTTGCCCTTAGTCTTTTGTATCAAAACAGACCCACATGTGTAGAACATGTTGTAATGTAACTGCAATCATTTTCATGTTATAACTGATGATAACCTTTATTTAAATCAAGGTGAGAGAAGACCTTTGCACCATTTAATTGTGTTATCATGTCAGCAATGTGTGAACCTGGATGTCATTCTCGTTCAATTGCCTTGTTACTTTGATGCATATCAACGCATATGTGTTCAGCTCCTTCACTGTCCTTTTTGGGCACTACTTCAATGATAGAAAACTATGGCGTTGGACAAGTAGAATGCTCAATAATATCATGCTTAAGTAACGTTCCAAGTTCTTTTTCTAAACCTTTTTGCAAATGAAAAGCAATTTGCCTATGTCTTTGAGCATCTGGATGGACTTCCTCATTAATATGCAACTTCACTTTCATAGTCTTAAGTTTTTACAAACCATGAAATAATGAAGGGAACTGGCTTACTATTTGTGGGGAGCATTAATTTTTTAATTCACAGAAATCAATCCCAAATCAGCAGCTGTGTCCTGGACCCAGTGTCTTGAAGCACATGGATGGGTGCTTGTAACTTTGTGTTGTTGTGTTTCATTGTATCTACAAATGAACCTTGACTTCTGAAGGCCGTCGATGCAGCCCATGTAAACACTTTGGTTTTCTATGGCATAAGTTGAGGCAATGAGGACAATTCAATGTATTTCTGCTCATGCCTAATGTTTACCTACACACCACTTTTGATAGTGAAAGGTATCGAACAACTATTTACTTTCATTGTAATTTTAGGACAGTGCTTGAATGACTTTGGTGCTTAAGAATGTTGATCCTTCTTTCACTGATATTTGTCCAAACAAGCAGCCAGCCCTACATGTGCATGCATTTCAGAGGTAAACATCGACATAGCACAATCATTTTCTTCACTTTTACTTTATACTGATGTAAAAGAATCATTTGATGATGATTTAGATGATGATCAACATCATTCTGTTTCAATTTATCTTAACTGATGTCGCTGCTTGGACTTGTGGGTGCATGTTGAACATTGCTCCTGGAACATTTCAGCGGGCATTTTGTGATGCACATGCATTTCTCTTGGCTTTGCAAAATGGTTCATTTACCTTTTTGTGGAAACGAAAATCCACATCTAAAACACAACTTCTTTTTACGAGGAGACATCACTTTGTGACCCTCAGACAATTGTTTTGTCTTGTTTTTTACTTTCATAACCAATTCATTTTGTGCAGGTCCGGCCTCCATGTTTGCTGCTTGTCTATCATCACACTCTTCAGCTCTGGCAGCCATTACCACTTTCTCAAAACAAATGGCCTCATTCCATGTTTGGTGGTCCATAGGACCGCTGTACCAGTGGTGGCAGGCTGACCACAGCCACACTGCGGGTCTGCCCACAGTATTACATGGGTGGCGGTTGGACCCCCACATGACTAATGCAAATGCTGGGGCTCCTGATCAGGATGAGCATATTATGAGTTGTCTCACCACCACCCTTTCCATGGTGGTGACCCCATCATGAAAAGGGTGGCAGTAAGGCAATAAAAGGGGCACATATATGCCACACCGTGCAGGAATGTGCAAGCAGCACTCTGAGCGAGGCAGTATAATGTTAGGCTCTTCTATGAACCTGACAGAGCGTCGCTGTCAGACTGCCGCACGGCCACCCTCCAGACCAGAAATATACTCCTGATGCAGCGAGTGGTCGCACCACGGGTTTGGCGTTGCATCGTCCACTGTAAGACTGCCAAACTCAGAATACCACCCAAAGAGTTTCTTGCAGCGTTCCTCATCTGAATGAATCTGGCAAGCATCCATCAATAACTTTCAAATGCATAGCTTCTTCTTCATTAAATTCATTGAACCTACAATGGCTGATGAGTGTGTACAGTCTCTCCACTAATTCATCAGTTGTTTCACTAGCTTACTGTCATTCCTTGTTGAAGATGGATCTTTTGCGATCAACATTTGGCATTGGATTAAACTTGATATTTAAGATGTCTTTAATCTCACGATTCGTACCTACTTCATAGGTTTGTGGAATTCTCTTTATGACTTCTTTTACACCATCACCAGCAAGAATTTTGAGATATTTGATCATCTGTTTTGGTATCAGTCGCTTCAAGTTCATCAATGACATCCTCAAATGTCTATCACCAGTAGTTTGTTTTTCGGCAGTGTCGAACGGTGGTGGTGGTATCAGGAAAGTGTCAGCATTGTAAACCAGTGTAGAACTTAATGCAAGTGTGTGTGGGTGTCTGTGGCTTGGTTTATGCGACTCAACAGTGAAGATTTGCGACATGCTGTCTTCAGAAATGTGGCTTTCTTCTCTGCCATCTGTAATATTTCAATAATCTGAAAATATTCAGAGACTGTGGTGATAGTCACTCATCAGTCAAACACAACCCCTGTGCTTGACCTGGGTTGCAGTGTCTGGCAATGAGTTAAAACTGGCTCACTTAATTCTGGTAAGTAAATACTTGCTTTATTCCTAGGCGTTTCTTAGCACACTCTTTGTCTTCACTACTTTCTATTTGTAACATTATCTTGCACTTTGTGATTATCAGTAGCTGCTCTTTGAAAACCTGCTTCTATCTGCCTTTAGCATTTATGCTCTGGATTATGTGTGACTGTATATTTGTGGCAGCATGGTACCTTTACGTATGATCTGACCAGCAGGTTCTCAGTCATCGATATGAAGAATTCTTTGCAATTCTTCCATCACTTTTTACTTCTTTGCTGTGGCTGTAGTTACGCATTGTCGCTACATGTGTTAAGTGTCAGTTCCTCACTTCAACTGCAACACACGTGGTGTGCATGAGCAGTTTGCTTGGACCACGGCAAGCTCTCTGGGAAAGCACTATCAATCTTTAATTTACTTAAAACCTAACTCGTCGACAGTTGTAGTGTCCTCCTCCATTGTGGGTACCCACAAACAACTATGCCACATGTGGAGCTTATTGATACCTGTTCTTCTATGTATAACCACAAACTCAACATTCTAAATCAGCCTTCAGTGCAATGCTCTCCAACACTTATGCCACAATTCCATGGAGTCCATCTGGAGCCAAAAGGGTTCCATCATTTTAAATTCCTAAGAGACTACACAGTGGTTAAGGATGAGTTTGTGAAGACCCACAAAAGAGTATGCTTCTGGGTATTCACAAAGTTACAGGACTTTTCCACCTTGTAATTTCCACTCCATGCCTTCCCAGCCCTTGCTCTTAGATTTACTCACACAAAAAACTGAAATCTTTGTGTGACTAAATAGTTTTACAACTGCAAAACCAACTTTAGAGAATATGAAAACTGGGTTTCCATTTGTAAAATATTCTATTTATTACTCTTGCAAATAGTTTTTAGAATCTGGCCCACATTTGGTAGTTAGGGCAATATCAATATAAAACCAGAAAATGTTTTTCAAAATGTTCTCTTTAATATGATGACGGTACAAAAGTGGGTGGTCACCACCCCCTTTTGTACCGCTCTGTTCACCATAAGTTGGCAGGGTATGCTCAGACATGAGTCCCTTGCTCACTTTGCCACTGGATTCAAGCAAGCCTGGCTGAAGACGGCGGTAATGCCAGAAACCGGTCCTAGGAAGCTTGCTTCCGGTCCAGGGAAAGCATAGATGGCAGTTCGGGCTGGACTGTTCCCATGAGGCACAGGGTCAGACTGATTTGCATATGGCCATGTCTGAACTGTGGTGGCAGAGTGGGCTAAAGAACGGTGATGGATTAAACCCCGATCTTTTGACTGGGTGTGAGTGTTTGATTCGTTCAGATGCTCCGTCCATCACCACCCCCTTTTGTACCTCTTTAATATGAAATGCATGGTGGATAGTGTTGGCCCCACTAGAAAGGACAAAACACAGCCAGTAAACAAAACAACCAACAAAAATAATTTTATTATATTGCTTTCTCCAGGTGTTCACGTAGGGCCTTAGGAGAGCGTTGGAACCGCAACAAACAGGACTCCGTGGTTGTGCCACCGCCAACAGACTGTCACATTTTGATGCATGCGGTCGGGCCATCAGCTGTCAGGGAAATACAGCCATCTTTAATAGGATCTAGGATCCAGTCGGGGTGGCTGTTGTAAAGGTATCCCTTGCACGGAGGCGGTGTCTGCACAAGCACCATCATAGGGATTACGATGCCGCTTTCTGACAACCTTTTCATGGCGGTCAAACCACCATAAATGCCTGTCAATGACGGATTTTTGGGGCCCCAAGCAGGGCCCTCTTCCCCTGTGGCCCCCTGTAAAACTCACATTCATGCACCATGTGCTAGGCACAACATGGTGCCTGGCACATTGTGAAAGGATGTGCACAAAGTGGTCCTTCACACTGCAGCTTGTGTTGCAGCCCTTTTCCTGAGCACTTTTGTAGACAGCCAGCATGGCGGTCTCGTCCTTATTGGGGGGGTCGAACCACCATCTGCTTGTCTGTCAGGCTCCTGACCGATGTAATAGCAGGCGGCAGTCCTCCCGCCTGCTATTGTATTGAGGCCCATAGTGATTTCTAACTACTTGAGAGGCCCAATTCACTTTAAAGGTGAATAAGTCACTACTCTGTATTTTGTTTGTGCATATCACTTCAAACCCTTAGTGAGTTCATTACCTTGGTGAGCTCTTACAGTACTCAGATTTGCACTGGGTTCTTGAACATCATTTTGACTGCATGGTTGAAAGAGACTTCACTGAAGTTCGGTATGCAAGACTCACGCTGGTGTGGCTGACTCGTGTGTGAGGTTTGGACATATGATGTAAGCATGTTGGCTTGATTCACAAACTGCATTTGGTAGTTTGCAAAGTTGTACTACTGTAGTACTACTTACTACAAAATTCAATTCACATATATATGAGTGTAATTCTCCACCTCTAACTCTTCTATCTTTTCTATGTGGAGATCCTCAATCATGTACTTTTACTACTGAGGGGCCGATTACAATCTCGTCAGGGAGGTCTCCAGATGGGTTCCAGTTCAAGCAAATCCGATTAGAAGCCTATGTTTCTGATCAAATCTTCCTTCTTTCTGAACAACCAAGGTGATGCGAAGATCTTGTCCACATCGACCGAATCATGTCCGAACCCGATCCTGTCAGTTCGACTTGTGTAGCCGAATCGTACCCTGCAATGGAGCTGGCTTCCGAGCAAGTGAGTACGATGCAGGGTTCGGACTGCCGCATTGACTCGGTCTTAGTGAGACGAAATCACTATGGGAATCGGACTTTGGCTCGGTTCACCCGGGGCCCTGTGAATCAGTCTCGTGGGGGTATGCATGGGTCCCCCTTTCCGTGCATGCACAGTGTGGCAAGCACAGTAGGGTGCCTGCCACATGGTGTACTCTTTTCCCCACCCACCCCTTTTTGCTATAGGAGCCTGTGTACACGTTTGGATTACAGGCACCCATAGAGTTCAATGGGAGTCCGAGCAAACCGAGTCCATCACCATACAAGTGCATTGGAATCAGAATTGGCCCAATTCTTCAGGAAAGCCCTCCAGATCCGAGTCGTACAGAGGGCTTTCCTAGCATGATGGTAATCGGCCCCTTAGTAGAAAATGTGGAAGGGACAATGGGAGTAGCTGGAAAAGGGGGCATACTTACTACTAAAAGCTAGGGAGGGTTAAGATGGGGTTTAGGGGGGATTTGTGACCACCCACAAAAGAGTTGGCCCTCTGCACTTCTACAGTTACTACAGCCAAGAACGACCCCAAATTCCAGTAAACGTGATTCAGATAATAGCTGGAGTACATTTGCTACTCATGATCAACAATAGGTACAGCAAGACCTTCCCACAAGAATAGTACAGTAGGGGCTTAAAATAAAACTTAATAGGAAATAATGGCAAGTTAAATTACATTATTTAAACTAGTTAAAAATATGAATAAGTGTAACAATGCTATTTTTCTGATAATAAACATTTATTACTTTATTTAAAAATATAACAATAATCGTTTTTTAGGTGCACATTAATGTAACAATATTTGTAATAAAATGTAATTACATTACTTTGATTCTGTAAATCACTCTTTCTATTTAATAATAAATAATTAATGTTTTTACTTTAATCTAACAGATTAAAAATAATTAAGTTCCAAATCGAAATTAAGTGAACAATGCTATAGCTTTCTGTATTTTGTTCAAAATGTCCAATAAATATATATAATTGATTTACATTAAAATTTAACATAAAAGTATTTCTACTTTTTATTTAGGTTTGTATTTATGTTTTTTACATTTTCTTTCACCTTACCATAGGGAGATCTCCACCACCAGTCAACGGTCTCCCTCTGGTAGAGTACAGAGAAAAAGTTAAAAAATATACATAAAATGTTCTTATGTTAAATATTGATATAAGTTAATTTTATATATTTATATAAAATTTATCAGAAAGTAAAGTAAAATGCTATAGTACTATTAACTTAATTTTGAATTAAATATTACGGGACATATTTACAATGTCTGGCACATCTCTGCAAATCAGCAGGTATGTGCCAGAACAGATGCATCACGCAATCCCCCCCTTGTGCCATTTACAATATGGCGCACAATGGTGCAAGGAGGGGCAGATGCATGACATATCTTGTGGCCAGGGCCGGACTGGCCATAGCGGGCATCGGGCGTTTCCCCGGTGGGCCACTAGGGTTGGGGGGCCGTTTTTGTTACTGGAGGACAGCAATGTCGGCCCCCTGTAACAAAATTGCCTGATTCCGGCCCTCGCAAACTGCTCGGCTGCACTCCCCCTCACTCCTGGGGGGGGGGGGTGCTGCTGAGCAGTTTGCCAGGGCTGGTGTCTGTTCCCTGTCTGGCCCTACTTGTGGTGTAAGGGCAGCCCATTGCTGGAACGCCCACCCTGCGACAGAACGCACACATGAAACTTGACGAAGGTTTCATGTGACGCAGTGCTTTACAATGTGACGCATCTGCCTAATGCGTCATGCTGTAAAAAAGGGATGCAACGGCGGCACAAATGTGTCACAAGGGGCTTGTAAATCTACCCCTCAGTGCCTTATTACGAGTTTGGCGGTCCAATGGAATGCCAAACTCATGGTGGTGGTGTGGATATTGCCAAACCAGTGATCCGGACGCACTATTACAAGTAGGGCATTCGGACCCCCATGGGACCACTGTGCTGCCAGGGATTCCTGAATGCTTGTGGTGTTGCAGCGGTCTTAAGGTCATAAGTTTGGAAGGGCAGTGGCATGTTACGATTTTCCTCACCGCCTCACTTTCACTGTGGTAAGCCCGCTGTTAAATATTTGGCAGAGAGGAAACTAAAGGGGCCCTACTTGGCCACCTTGTGCTTCTGGGTCTGGGATACATACTAGGGGGCACATGGTGCCCCCCTGTGAGCCATCCCCACTGCCTGCAGGGCATGGACATGAGAGTCCTTGCCCTACAGGAACTTGCTTTGACGTTCCCATAGTGATGCCTTTTTATAAGCACCACTGTAAATGTATGTAAATGTATTTGAGCTTGTAAAGCGCACTGCTACCCGTCCATAGGTCTCCTGGCGCTGTATAACTTTGGGGAACCAGGCCTGGCTTTCCCTGTGGGATGGTCCCTGTTGGGAGTCCCCAAGGTGGAGCCAGGCATCCCCGGAATTGATGGAGCGGTTGTGGAGATGAGGCAAGCTAATGCCCAGAGTTGCCGAGTGGAACCCCTGATTAGAGTAAGCACCGAAGTGAGAATTATCGAGTCCGCTGACCAAGGTTCACGACCCTGCCGCGTCGGGAATTGAACCCTGGTCCCAGGCCGACTTCTGCTCTTGGGTCTGCCGCCTCTAACCAGTGAGCCACACTGTGGGACTGCCAAAGAACCGCCAAATGTCAAAATCTGGTTTGAGGTGATTACTTGGGTTTGGTGGTTGGTAACTGGGTTAAAATTGATTTTATTATAGATGTATTTTAAAAAAACTCACCTAAAGTAATATGTTTATATTGATACATCATGTATAAAACTTTCAAAGGGGTGTGGCCAAAACCTCGATGGAGCGCTGCGAGAGGTCTGTCCTCCAGAGGCCGGCCAGTGGATATTTGAGCATTTAGAGGCGTGGGGGTGCAGTTGGTACCCCCCTCCAGCATGCTTTAGCCCCCTGCATATCCTGATTGGTACGACGGGGTCCTGCCTGCGATGATAACCCCAGAGAGAAGGGGAGGGTCCGCCGTGACGCTCCCGAACGCCATCTTGCCGGTGGCCGCAGGAGAGGCCTACGTACTGCTGTGGTCCCGGGACTTGTGACAGATCTGGTGGCCTGGGTATGGGATGCTGCTGGGGTGCTCCTTATGCCCCAGCGCCCCTGCGCCTGACTGCACGGGGCCCTAGACGACCAGTGCCAGCTTGAAGACGGTCCTGTCTGGAGGGCCATGTGGCTCCCTGTGCCAAGAACCTGCGGACAAGACGAGGCGCTCCCTGACCGCTCATCAGCCTGCGCGGGAAGCACAGTGGTGAGGTGGATGGTGTGAGGGAACCGGCAGAGAAGAGCGACTGCTGCACCCAGGGGTGGAGGAGCAGCCCCAGAGGGGGTAGAACGACACGGACCTATCGCTGCATCCTACGACAGCGCTCCCCTGGTCCTGAAATCACAAAGACACTGGGAATACTACGTTGTTTCTCTCCCCCCTTGGACTGTGTGGATTGAATGGGGGAGAGTGGATACCTGCGACACAGCGACCATATTGACGCTGGGGTCCTGCACGGCCTGTGCCCCCTGCCTGAGCTGGAAAAACAAATGGATCGAGGCTTGTGCAGGTGCTGCTTTGCAATACTCCCCTTTGGACAACAGCGAGGGACACCCCTTTACCACCTTGAATTGAAGCACAGACTCTGGAGAACAAGTACTTTGCCCACATTGTTCATCAGCCCTCCAGCGCTCCCCTGGGGTCTGCTCCACGCAGCAACCGGGAGGCCCAACTTTACAAACCCCACCTCACAGTCTGGCAATGCTCTACGGCACCCTGAGCATTATTGTCACTGGGCACTAGAAACTGCCTCTTTCGTCCTCCCTCCTGGTTTATGTGTGCTGCCCGGGGAGTAGACGAGGTGGCTGCGCATGGGGACCCCATCGCAACTGAGGGGTTGTGATTGATCTCGGCCAGGTCAAGGACGGATGAAGGGCCCGGGCCCCTGTACTGACTGACCCCCTGCAGCCACGCTAAGCATCGCAAAGCAAGCCGTCACCTGCCTTGATACTGTAGCTCCCTCCTTCTCAGCTCCTTCCTAAGGGCTTCGTTCGGGAGAAGGTGCGGTCGGACATCTTGCACAACCATGCTGTGCTGCATCTGGGGCCTCCAAACAATCCAGCCAGCACCTGGAGTATTGAAGGGCTTCGGCCTCCACACATGCAGCTTCCTGGCACCCACACTGGCTACAGCGCGCCCCCGGGGCCTGAACCACGCAGCAAACAGGAGGCCCATCTCCAGAAAGTTCACCTCGCTCAGGGCCCAGCGCTCTGCTGGGCCCTGGGCCTTGTTGTGGCTGGGCGCGTGTAGCTGCCTCTCTTCATTTCCCCCCTGGATTGAGTGTGTCAGTCGGGGGGCAGATGAGGTGCTTCTGCCAGGGCCTGGAGTGATGAGGGGCCGGGCCCCTGTACTAACTGACCCCTCGCAGTCCCGCTGAACATCACCAAGCAAGCCATCGCCTGCCTTGACACCACGGCTCCCACCTTATCTGCTCCCTCCTTAAGGGTTTTGCCAGACTGCCTGGGAGAAGACGTGGTCAGCCATCTTGTATGACCAGAGTTGTGCTGCTACTGGGGCCTCCAAGCACCCCCGCCTGAGCCCGGAGTATTGAAGGGCTTGGGCCTTCACGCGAGCAACTTTCCGGTCTGCACACCCGCCTGAGCCTGGAGTATCGAGGGGCTCGGTTCTGACCGTGGGCCAACCTTTTGGAATCACTTTGGATCCTGTGGTGAGAGGTGCCACCCCCAACTTTCTGGGCTGCTCCCTCTTGATCTCCCTCCCGAGGGCCCCCTGACAGCAGAGTACCCTGTCAGAGGTGTTGGAGTCCCTAGTGCTGGATGCTTGAGAAAACTCCTGCGGACTGGGCGCCACCCCCTTCCCACATCATGCCCCAAAACAAATCAGGGATAGCTGCAGTGCAGTCAGCACCCAAGGACACGTCAGTGGCAGATCTGTCGACCAAAACTACTACACAGGAGGATTCCACGATGGCCATCAAGCCAGAGTCCACTGAAACCAGCCCCATCACCCAGGTCTTCATGTCCAATTTCCTCCAGGAGATAAAATCCGAAAGCAGCTCTCTCAAACTGAAGGTCAAAACCTACCTTACGGATATTTGGCGTGATGTTACTGAAATTGGCACAAGAGTGGACGACCCCAAACGCACCCTCGACTCCCAAACGGAGGACAAGGAGGAGCTCTGGCGCCATGTGACGGTGCTTGAGGAACAACATGTCGAACTCCAAATAAAGTAGAAGTTGCCGGAATAACCTCAGCATATGGGGAATTCCACGTGGAGCGGAGGGTCAGGACATCATAACCTATGTTGCAGAACTTCTCCAGGCAGTCCACAGAGACGACAACACCTCTCCTCGAACACTGGACTGGGCGCATCGAGGTGCACCCCCACGTGGGAAAGCCAACCTGGTTCCTGATATACTGACCCGGGTCCACTTCTTAACGGAGATAGAGGCGATCCTCCAGGTATCTCGGCTGTTGAAGAATTGATGTACAAGGGTCACCACATCCAAATTTTTCAAGACCTCTCCCCGCTCACCCTGTGCTGCCACAGGGACTTCAAACGTGTGACCGACAAACTGAAGGAGTCCAACATTAAATACCAATGGGGCCATCCCTTTGCTCTGATTTTCCAATGAAAGGGAAAGGGCAGATCTCTGAGATCCCTTAAGGAGACCTCCCAACTGCTCCGCATCTCGCCTGAACCTCAGCCCTCCACCCGTACTTCTGCTGACTCTGAGTCCCGGACTCCTCTGCGTCCAGAGTGGTCAACGGTACAGCCTCCTTGCACTAGACCCTCTAAAGCCAGCCCGATGGCACTCAAAGCCAAACAAGACATTATCCACCATCTGACATCAACAGAGGCCGTCCAATCTTCGGAGGGAGGGAGCCCAAAGTCGGGCCTCCCTCCCCCTCTGGCTCAGGCGCTGGGATCGTGGATCCTTGATGCGATGTGCTTTCTTTGAAGTCAGAGGGAACTACCACTTCCTCCTGCCGACCCAGCCTCATGCCTCCTATGCAAATGCTTGTATTTGCTGGGGATGCCCTGGAACTCTGGCCATCTCCAATATCTTGTCGCCTGGGGGCTCTCCACAGACCGACCCCTGCGACATGATCCACAGTCAGTGGCAAATCTGTGGGCCAAAACTACTCCAGTGACTCCACAGGAGGTGCCACCTTCCTGAGCGTCCGTAACTGTTGGGACTCTTTCTGAGGCATGCAGATTTCTGCTCTTTTGCCCTCTGCTGTGCTGCACAGACATGGGCCTGTGATACGCTAAGGGGTTTTGAGTCCACTCCTGGGGAGGACCCCATGCCTTCCGATGTTAGTGTAGCGGGCCGGCCAATGGGAGGCAGACAGCAGCTGCTCTCTCAAACCTAATGGCCCACCCCACCATTTCTCTAGTACCTATGGGGAGGGAATTCCTCAGAGCTTGCCTGGTTCACACAACTGGGCCGCTCCTTGACTGGAATGGTCTTCTTTGGCCCAGTTGGCCTCATGACTGTCGGAGCAGTTATGGCAGGATATTCTGCACATTTGTAAAAGAGATGGCGTATAAAATCATGACTCATTGGTACTACACCCCCCTTAGACTCCCAAAAATGTTCCCCAGCTTTTCTCCTCTCTGCTGGTGCTGTCAGACTGTCCAGGGCTCCTTCGTGCACATATAGTGGTCCTGCCCTCTCATCAAAATCTTTTGGGGAGATGTTCCGAGACTTATTAGGGAGGCAGTGGGGTTTCGTATACGGAATGACCCAGGGATAGCCATTTTTGGGCTCCGTCCGAGATCCCTCAAATCCATGACACACTCGGACTGGCGCTTGATCTTCCACATGCTTACTGCTGCAAAACAGGTTATAGCGCTTCACTGGAAGAAGGCCTTTAACCCCCTGTCCTCAGTGTGGCTCACTCGACTATGGCATGTCATGGCGATAGAGCTCCTCTCTCTTAGACTTACCCACACTGATGCAAATTTTGAGCGCACTTGGCAGCCTCCAGTATCACACCTCTCTAAACTGGAACATGCCCGATCTGATCCCCCTCGCTTGAGAGCCCGCCAACCCTTCGCAAACCCCTTGCTTCTAAGGGGACAAGCCTGTGAGGACGAGATGGGGTAATTGGGGGAAGAGACCCGAACCCCTCCTGTGATATGACCGGACATGGTCCTAGTCCCAAGGCATTTGCCCACCCTTCCCGGGAGCTTCCCTGCACCAAGGAGACGCCACATCATTCTCTCTCCCCTCTTCTTTTTCTCTCTCCTTTTCTTTGTCATTCTTTCCCCTCTACGTCTTTCAATGGTGGGTCTCTCCCCTCTTTTCACCTCCCCCTTTTGTTTTGCAGGCCAGCAGATCTGGGGGTCTCCCCCCACCATTAGTTGCGGGTACTTTTTGATACCTGTATACAATGGTGACCCTTGGAACGACGAACACAGCTGGTATGTGCCGCACCTGGGAAAACCGTAACGAGGGTCTACATTATATTAGGGCTTACAGTGTTAGCCACAGACTGCACTATCCTTACTGAGGTACCCATTGGTGTTCTTTGGGGTCCTTTACAAGTTTAGTATACTCGCTCCCTACTGTTTAGTGACTGTTAATACTCAGCATTCTCTACCCCATTTGGCCCGCCTGGAGATGCAACTGTGCTAGTCCAGTTAGTTCAGCCACAGGTATTCATGTGACCCCGTCTGCTTGATCCGTACTGTTGCTACTGAGCTGGGTAGGGATCACTAGCCTAACTTTTGTACTGACAACAGCACCTGGCCTCTGGCCCTGTATCCTATTTTATGTACTCTGCAAAGTCCCTCATAGCCCAACTATTCTAAAACAACGATGATTACATTGTACTTTGCCTGCTATGTGCTGCCTCTTATTGCTCACTGCTTGGTGATTCTTGATGTTCGTTCTCTTTGCTGTGTATAAATTAAATTATAAAGAGATTTACACACAAATTTTCAATGCATTATGCAAATAATTACTAATTTCATTTCTTTTTTTACGTGTAAAAATGTTTTTAAAATATTTTTTCATGAAATAATATTTCTTTTTAGTTATATTTACACATTTTACAACAATTTAATGTTATATATATTTTTAAAACGTCAAATAAACTAGTTTAGTTATTTTAATTTAACATTATTTCTTATGGAGTTTTATCTTAAGTCTGTGCCTCCGTTATTTTCTTTGGAATGGTGTTGCATTATCAGTGATTGGCCATGTTTTGTTCTGGACTTCCTACTGCTCCTTTTTAGCTGTAGTATCTTACAGTCAAAAACGTGGCTCTATCAACTCTTTCATGGAGAGGAGACATGTCTGTCTACACCTTTGAGTAATTTTACACATGTAAATGGTGAACATACAAAAGTAGTAAAGTTACTCAAAAGTGTAATAGTAAACTATGTGAATAGCCACAGTTATGCCTATAATTTCTTTGTGTAAATAACTAAAGGCGAGTTCTCATAGAGGTATATAGTGGATAGAAGAAGTATGAGTGAATGGATTATAGCTTCCATATGCTGACCAGTTGTTACTCTGAGTTTAATCCAACTTTTAAGGCATTAGTAATGTGTTTACAGCCCTTCTAAATCCAAGGTGTTCTTTGATTATCCTTCGTCTCTTTGGAAGTGTGACCTTGGAAGTCTGTACAGACAAGATAAGCATGTTTCTTTTTAATGGGAATGAGAAGGTGTGGGGTCATATGTCATCTGAGAGCTCTCCTTTTACAGAATATTCAGAGTTTTGCTTGAAAGTAATGGGTCCTGTTACATGTATCACCCATTGAGTGTTGCAAAAGCTCAGCTACCAAGAGCTGCTTTCTTATTATTTTAGCTGGAAAATCAATGTAACTTTGAGGTTTTTGAAAATGATGTGCAAAGGCTTCATCTTGAGCCGTTTACCTACTGAGATCACTTTGCAGGAAGTTGAAAGGATGGTTGCAAACTTTGAGATTGAAAACAAGAGTGACATCTAGAATGCCTTACCTACCATGACCACTTGGTTATTTCATGGCAGGAATTTCACAGGAGAATCATAAAGGAGGATCCTTGGAAATATTTGGTTCAGGTGCTAGACATGGCACTCGAGAAGTGAGTTTACCAGTACCACTTGGATCATTCATAAGTTAGGTAGTGGTGAAAATAACATCTGGCAAGAAAATGGGAACTGTGTTTCAGGACCACTTTGAGTATTTTTGGAGTTAGGTAGATGAAGGAAACTCTGGGGTAACTCAAGTAGGCTATCCTAGATTACGGGGATATTTCTTGATTGGATGTCCAAAGATGGTTAACCTGTTTTGATAATAAGTGGTGGGTGGGATTTGGAGCCATCGAAGATCACCAGGACTTCTTGGATTAGGCAGTGGTGAAAAATCTGGTGCAGAAGAAACTACACCATCAGGCCGGACCATTTAGACACTTATTTATCATTTTATTTACTTATTGAGCCTGAACTATCAGACAAAGGTACCTTGCTGCTGTTAGATGCATAAGAGAAGCCCGGCAAGGGTTGAATTCAGTGTACATCCGCAAAAAGCTAATAAAAGGGACATTCCCATGATTTCAGATGTTTTCGGAAATTTAACAAAGAAGGTTTCTCTCATAGTTTCAAAGGCATTCTGTTCCATAGTCTAGCATGCTCCTAGGCCACCTCAGGAACATGGTGAAAATTTGGAACATTAAAGAGGATGTCCTTTTTAGAACTCAAGATGAGATTTTGCTTGTAAAATGAAAGCCTTTCAGATAGAGGATTTGGACGAGTATAAGGAAGCAATTTATGCACCGGGCAGAGGGACTTAAATGGTACACTTAGCTGGCATAGGCTCACATTTCCTGATTTTCAAAAGCAGTCTAGATGCTGCAGTTTGGAGTTGCACCAGTTAAAGTTTGTTTAAAGATTTTGCTTGAGAAATCCAAATACTGAGCATTGCAATAGCCTAGCTTGGCAGAAATAAATGCATTCATAATCTTTACTCTTTGTTGTACGGTAAAAAGATCTGTTATGCATTTCAGAACCCACAATTGGAAAAAGCATCTAAGATTTCATTTGATGTTTCATCATAAGAACTGAGTCAAACATGACAGCCTTGCGTTTAACACTGTGAGTAGGATTAGGCTTTTGGCCACTTGATGGGGCCAAACGAGTATCTCCAAGCAGATGTCTGACAAAAGGGGATACTATTTCTGATTCGCCTCCATGTATTTTAAGATGATTTCACAACATCCTTTTCTGGGATACTAAGGGCCTTATTATGACTATGGCAGTCTATTGGACCGCCATAGTCCTGGTGGTGCTCTGTGGACCACAGTCCACCCACCATATTCTGACAATGGCGGTCAGAATGCAGCAGAACCACTGCTACCGCCAGGGATCTGTGATCCATTGGGGTCTTTCAGCGGTTTGAGGCTTATAATATGCTGATGCTGCCACTGTGGCACCGCCAAGCATATTACTAGTTTCCTCACTGTCACAGTTTTTCAAAGTGTGATGGTGAGGAAACAAAGGGGGCCCTACAGGGCTCCTTGTTACCTCTGTGCCAGGGGATGCATGCAGGGGGGTACATGGTGTGCCCTCTCTGTGCATACACCCTCAGTTCCTGCAGGGCAATGACTTACTAGTCCATGCCCTGCAGAAACATGCAACGGTGTTCCTATTGCAGTTTCTTGCTAAGATTCACATAGGAGCGTTAGCACATCACTGATGTGGGCAAGCCGCTGCAGGACCACCTGACCTGGATTTCAGTCGGATCCGGTGGGCAGTTTCATTATTGGTTTGGTGGTCTTGACATGGCAGCCCAGTCCAAGACCACGAAACTCATAGAAAGGCCCATAGCATGCATGCCATTATGCAAACTTTTATATCATAATAAGTGCAGTTAGACAAAAATATCATATCAAATAGACCAAAGGGGCCATATATAATTTAAATAAAGGGGAAAAACACTGACTCCTGGTTGCACCCTTCAAGTCAACAACTTTGTTGTAGACAGGTGGGGCCTATAGTTACCTGGGTGATACTGGTATACAATACATTTCAAACACAGGTAAGACTCTATCAGCATCAAAAGCTCCAATAAAATCAGAGCCATCAGCACATCCTCATTTTACAGCAGCAAAGGTTGTCCAGAACTGCAGTCACAATGCCTTCAGTGCTACATCTTGCGTGAATATCCACCTTCATTGGATGGGGCAAAATGTGATTCCTGAAGAGGTGACAGTGGATTAAAAATTGCATGTTCAATTAGTTTGACCAGAAAAGGTAGTTGAGAAGGTGGTGTAATATTTACCACACATAAAATACCCAATGTTGTGCTTTTTAAATAATAGCCCAATTCAGCCCAGGTTCAGTGATGTATTAATGATTGGCTGGGCAACAAAAATTGATTTTAGCAAGAATTATTTATGTAGCCTTGTTGGAACAATATTAGGACTTGAGCCAGATGGCCTACTGTTCTCTATGAATGTCACATAGTTCTAATAATTCAATACAGAGAACTGGCTAAACACTTTTTTCTCTCAGTGGCATGCAGACAGTTTCATTCAGGGACAAGACAACAAGCAGAGCTCAAAGCCAAATGTAGTATAATAGCCAGTATTTTGTGCAAAACAAAATGCAAATCGATTACATTTTGCTGCAGAACAAGGCTCAGTCAGCTATCCAGAAATTTCATTAAACTCTTACCTGCCTGAGTTGCATGATGGTGCATTAGATCTGACACAGTGGTAGGTACTACAAAAACTACTAGAAGTACTTCATGAGTTCAGTGGATGGAGTAAGAGCAGGAGAAGAGCAAACTAGGCTATCTGGTACTCTCGAAGCTGAAGGAAATTAATAGTAATGAGATAGTAGATTTATGAGGGCCACACAAGGAATGGTGATTGCACAAACTGATGGCCACTCTGAGGGAGACATGGAGCAACTTAGAATAGACCAATAGGCACCACAAGGGTAGGACTGTGGGTCTAGCCATAAACAAAGTTGGAGTGACCCAGGATAATGCATACACACATTTATAGTGTGTTTATAGGGTCTAACTAGAAGAGGAGCTGGGGCAACTGTTGAAAATTGAAGATGACAGTTGTGTTTAAAGCAGAACCTAGGCTGGAGACAAGAAGACATGTGATGTGAGATCATGCACCAGTGATAAAATCGCAAATCATGCAGCATAAGAAAGGGAAATATTAATTGTGGTGGATGTTGGTCCACCAAAAGTAACAAAGTCACCAACTTGTTAGGTCCAACACAAGGTTTCCATAATTTAAATCTGAGCTCAACCCCTGGTAGCTATGGCTCAGAGCAGGCAGGCTCATTATAGAGAAAATGTACAAAACAGTTAGAAGTACCAAAACTGTTAAAAAGGCAACAGCACAGCACAATAAAAATCATACTTCAATTGATAAAAACATATGAAAATGTACGAAACATAATGACAATAAAACTACAAAAATGTAATTAGACTTTAAGATTCATGAGACAACGAGCAAAGACAAAAAATATAGTGCCAATCGAAGGTAATCATATTGGACCTTGCCTAGGCATGGTTTCAGGCCAACAGCAATGAATCGTGGATTGACCAGAATATGCAAAGCAGGTTAGTCCCAGTCTAAGTTTACCTTCTGACTTAGGGCCTGATTTAGATCTTGGTGGAATGGTTACTCGTTACCCATTATATCTTATAGGATTTATTTTTCGGCGGCAGGATATCCATTAAAATGTTACCTGTCCTCCAATATCTAAATCAGACACTTAGGGCCAGATGTAGGTAGGCGTTTACCGGGTGGTAACGGCCGAATTCGGCCGTTACCGACCGGTAAAAGCAATTTGACATGTAGGTCCCTGTATTTTACAGACTCGGTAAATTTACCGATAGGTATATTTACCGAGTCTGTAAAATACCGAGTCGGTATTTTAACGGAATAGGGAAAATTGACATGTAGGTGGGACTCTTCTGAGTCCCACAAGCATTAAAAAATCGGTATTTTACCATCAAATACTACTTGATGGTAAAATACCGTTTCAGGTGTGCATGCACATGTGTGCATGCACACCTATGCCATATGACAGGCAGACCTGCCCTTAGGGCAGGTATGCCTGCCACATGGCACCCGAGCCTCTTTTGGGGGTGCCAGAGGGTGTCAAAGTGACACCCCCTGCACCCTTGTGGCTATCGGTATTTACCGATGTGGTAAATACCGACCGGTAAATGCCCGTTCATTCCTATGGGCTTCAAAGCCCATAGGAATGCATGGGCATTAACTGGTCGGTATTTACCGCATCGGTAAATACCGACTGTTTCCGATTCGGTAATTGCACATCTGCATTTACCTACATCTCGGTACTTTTATTTTCCGACCTCTGAAATACCGAGTCGGTATGACTCGGTATTTAAGAGGTCGGAAAATAAAATTTACCTACATCTGGCCCCTAGTCTCTAAAATGAAAGTCAGAATCCTCGAGTGGGAAAGAAGGAAGCTGAATCCAGCAACGCCCCTTCAAAAGTCAGATATGTGTTGAGTAAGGTCCGGCTAAAGCCATTTGCTTTGGGGGGGAAAGCGACGCAAGGAAAAAGGCATATTTGATACCCAGTAAATTCCTCTATTCTTCTGGGTACTTTTGGCGCTTTGTCTGGTCAAGAGTTCGATTTTGTAATACTTTTTGGATGCTTCGATTCCAGCATCAGGGTAAAGCAACAGGCTGTATCTGTGAAGGTCATAACGAAGATGGATAGGCATGCCACAAAGATCTGTGGAACTGGATTTCTAGGCAGCAAAAAGTTCTGAGTGGGACCAGCCTGATTATTTTGCCCGTCTAGGTTGCGCCTTCAGTGGATCGACTTGCTTGGTGGGTTCTGGTCTTTTAGAGGTCTGGAAGTCCAATTGTTTTCATCGATTTCAGAATAAGTCCTTCTGGACAATATTAGCAAACCCATGACAGCAGGAACAGCACTTAGGGTCAGGACTTGCTCCATCAGAGGCCAACAGGAGGCTCCAGCCATGTTCAAGTAGCAACATGCTGCTACTCGCTTCAGAAAAAAAGGTTTCTTGTAGCTTTTCATGTCCCTATAGCCGTACAGGAGGTTAGCCAACATACTCGTAGAGACCACTTCTGTGTCCTGGGTACAAGTGGGAGCAAGTCTACTCCTTCTGGAGCTGTATTACACCAAGTGCCCTTGGGGTACAATAGGCATTTTGGCCTGCTTTACATGCCCCATGGCACTTTGGTATTACAGGAGGGGCACAGATGCTTGTGCGGCTCCTTCTGTAATACTGAAAGCGGTGGCACACATACTGTGCCATTGCTTTCTCAAGAGGGCATTCCCTCATTTGCATAGGGGCGTGCCCCATGAAAATGAGGGCATCCCTTTGCCTCTGTGCCCGCGCCGTATTACAGACATGGGCACCGAGGCAAAGAAGGAAAGAGGTCAAGAAGCTCTCAAGAGTGCCCCTCATGATGGCAGCCCTCTCGGTGGTGGTAAGGGTGTCCTATCGACCCCACAGACATCCTCTTGCAGGTGGGTGCAGTCACATTCTGCACCAACCTGCAAGGGGATGTCTTCTCCCTTTTAAAACTACAGGCAGGTTGCCTCCTGCACAGTGAAACACAGAACGGCTGCTTCAAAGCCGCTCTGTATTTCACTTGAATGCGCTGCCCCCAGCACAAGTTTGTGGCTTCCCTGGGGGCAGCCCATGCTATAAAAATTGGGCACACTTTCCCTTGCCACGTTGCCCGTAGCGACATTGTCGTTTCCACTAAGTTAGCATGAGGACACTGCGTTACTACACGTCTTTATTTTTTGCAGTAATTTTTATGGCTGCTGTGTTCACTGTCTGCATGTTCCTGGGATTTTGTCTGAACATTATGTACAATGTCCAACAACAATGCACCTTGTTCTTTTGTTCTGGCCAGACAGTAGCCCTTAGATAAATCATACAGATACAGCTGTTTGTATAATGTACTTTGGTCCTATTGTAACACACAAATAGGTAGAACACACTTGGAGAGGAACCTTTCCAGTGTGAAAAACAAGAGAGCACCTACGATATAGATCTACCAACTATAGGCTAAGGTATGGGGTCTGCTGACAAATCTTATATAATAATACTTCTTAGCAAGAGGAGGGAGGTTAGGCACTATAGTCTTTTCTCCATTGTCTTTTTATATTGACATCTCCCTTCATAATATATTGACTAGCTGCTATGCTGACTGTATTTGTACTATGCATCTTCCTTCTTGTTGTGGCACGTATCCTGCATGTTAGGGTACAGTAGTCAAAATAAATATTTTAAACTGTTTCCTGTCTCTGTCAGATCTTATTGTGGACAAGTACAAGAGAGCGAACAAAAGGGTGTGACTCGTTACCGCGATTCCTGAGAGATCTGGGAAGTTTTGTGTTCTGGGGTTTCTAATCATTTGTTTTTCTCTGTGAGTGAGTAGGAGAGCAAATGAGACACTATAGCTAGTCGGTCTTGGGCTCGTGGGTACTAAGGTGGTAGGAAGACTCAGTCCCCATACATCAAGGTCCCATTTCCCGTGCATAGTTCTGTATTTGTGCAGAATCCGTGCAACACCCTGTTTGCACCCAGGGCACCCTGGGCCAGAGTGCAAACAGGGAAAGTGCACCCTATACATAATAGGGCCCTAGGTATCCTAACAGGTTTCGGGCAGCAAGTTCAGTCCTCTTTTATTCTTCCACAGGTCCAAATAAAGTTCTGCTGAGCTGTGGGTGAGGTGCCATTTTTGTAGGATATTCTAGCCTGTGGGTGAGGGTTGCTCCTTGACATCCCTAACCAATGAGAAAAATGTCCCTGGGTGCAACCCTTCCCACTTTTGAAACATATTCTGTCTGCCATACTGCAAAATATCAAACCATGCTCCATTCAAAGGGAAATCCAAGAAGGGTATTGTGGTATTAGGGAAATGAGCAGTTCCCCCTTCCTGAGCTATAACAAAATGTTTTTTTTTCTCAGCTCCTACTGAGATGGTGCCTAAATGGCTATAGAAGAGCCTTCCCTCATGTGAATAGGCAGGCCTCAACCTTTCTTTTTGAAGGAAATTAAAGTATGCACCATCCCAGCTGCTCTTTCTGGGCTGACAGGTGTCATATACCTTGTACACTATTCCTTATACCCAGTTCGTTGTGCCAGAAAGGCTTAAGCCATTGTCCTCCTCCAGAGATATTTTCACACCTCCGAAAGGTCATGCACTGGCAGGGGCAGTTTTCATCAGTTTAATGTAAATTATCCTCCAGGAGCTTCAAGCAGTGGGACGTCACTGTCTTCAACTACGCGGATGACCTGCAACTCATCTTTCCTCTTAACTCCCCTTCTGCTATTCCCAATTTCCAGGCAGCCATGTCCCATATCCTCCAGTGGATGTGTCAAAACCAACTTAAACTGAACCCCGGAAAGACGGAGCTCCTTCTACCTGGCAAGAGCTCTGCCCACTGGGGTCCGCACTTCTGGCCGGTAGAACTTGGCCCCCCTCCTATCCCCGTGGCCACGGTGAAAAGTCTCGGGGTCACTATTGACTCCGGCCTATCCCTTGGGCCCCAGGTGGGGACGGTGGTCTCCTCCTGCATGCACCAGCTGCGCAGGATCAGGAAGGGGGCTTATCTCCTTACTCCTGAAGCCCTGCTGCAAGTCATCATGGCCCTTGTCCTCTCCCGCTTGGACTTTTCGAACTCCATCTATCACGGTCTGCCTAAATCATCTCTCTTCAGACTTCAAATTGTTCAAAACCAAGCGGCGAGACTGGCCTTCGGGATCCCGAAATGGCAATCTGCCAAACCCCTCCTCTTCAAACTGCACTGGCTCCCTGTCATTTCGAGGGCAGCCTTTAAGATCGGCTGCCTCACTTTCAAATCTCTATCTGGTTCTTGCCCCGCTTTCTTGAAATCCCTCATCAGGCCCTACTGTCCCTCACGTAATCTTAGATCATCTCACCTTCACCTCCTGGCTGTCCCCCCCCATCAAACTCTGCAGATCTGGAGGCCGGAGATTCGCATACCTGGCCCCTAAACTCTGGAACTCCCTTCCTCCCTCTGTCAAAACCTCTAACTCTCTGATCCTATTTCGTAAATCCTTAAAAACATGGCTCTTCCCACAACCCAGCTAAGTTCCTCTGTCCCCTCTGCATCCGATCAGCGCCAGGAAACCCATGGTGACAGTGCGCTTTACAGCACCCCTTAACATAACATAACATAACATAACATAACATAACATAACAAGCAGGGAAACAGTAACCTTCTAAAAGTAAGTTTTCTTACATATTTATTAAAAGTCTATCTTCGCCATTGAATTGGATTGTTAATAAACATTAAAATTAGTGGTTGAACTTTCTTTAGCATGTCTCAAACCCAAGAGAGGAAAGGTAATAGACTAAGCTATACTCTAGTTTTCTCATAGGATAGACGGAGCCTTCCGCACTGAAAATTGCTTTGGGGACTTCTCACTGTAAGGACATGCCAACATCAAATTTCTGCATGCCACACTTTTACATACTAGGCACCCTACCTGGTGCACTACAAGGGCTACTTAGGGGGTGCCATTAATATTTCACAGGAAGGGTTTCCCCTGTTATTAGGTTCGAATTAAGAAATTGGGCTACTGAGGATGTTGGGGAGCATAACACTCTACTCAAGCAGGAGCCACAATCCTTGTCAGGGTGAGGCACAAGCAAACCCCAAATAAACTTGTGCTCAACCCTCTGGTATCTTGGCACAGAACAGTCAGGCTAAACTTAGAGGCAATGTGTAAAGTATTTATGCATCACTTCAAATAGTAATAAAGTGAAACACAACACAAGAAAAAGCCCAAAATGACAAATATTCAATTAGTACATGTGAGATATGCAAGTTTAATGATTTCAGAGAAAATAGCACCAAAAAGCACAAAGTGGCAACTGTGGATATCTGGTACCCCAATCTGGGACAAAGTCCCAAGTTTAGGCAGACGCAATGGAGCATGGGCTAGCTACAGGGTTCCAGATAGTCCCACTGAACAAGAGTACCTTAAATCCTGGTTTGCAGAGCATTGCGAGGCCAAGCGCCAATGATGTGTCATGCAGCCAAGGCAATGGGCTGGTTCAAAGGAGAATTGAAGCCACAATGCAAGGTTATGTGTCATCGTCAATGGGCTTGCGATGTGAAGTCTGATGTCGAAGATGCACAGCGCAGTCAAGGCAAGGCATTGGTTTCAAAGAGCTGAGAGGCTACAATGTCAATAGGGGCTTTCCATGTGAAGTCCAGCATTAAGGATGTGTAGCGCATTCAAGGTGACGCGTAGGTCCTGAAGAGCTGAGAGGCTGCAATGTGAAAACTTGCCTCATTGCCAAGGTTGCGGTTGATGAGGGATTTTCAATGCAAGGGCCTTTGTTGAGGAAAGCTTTGAACATGTGGGGGATCCAAAACAGGCGACAGGGTTGATTCAGAGTCCTTGCGCCTGTAGAATCCTCACAAAAGAGGTGATGCATCAGTTCTGCTCAGGAGTGCGCCGCTCAACAGAGGAGATGTGTTGGTTTGGCTGGGTCCACAGATGAGCTGGCAGAGAACCTTTAGGCCAACTTCCAAAGGTCCAGGACAGGGGTGGCACCAGTTGGCAGGGTCAGACCCACAGATGTTGGAGCATAGGTGCTGAGTTCAAGGTTGTTTGAGCCTTCTGTCCCTGTGGCTCTAGTCAGGAGGCCAGCCAACTAGCGCTTGGAGTCATGTTGGGCTGCTGGGCTCAACAGATGGAGTCCTGTCCTTCTCAACCAGGCAAGAGGGTAGCACAGCAGGTCAGCAGTCCTTCAGAGCCGCAGTTCTTCAGAGCAACAGTACAGCAGAGTGGCAGTCCTTTAAGAAGCACAACATTCCTTATTCTTGGCACAGTTCCAGGGGTTTACTGAACAGTTGATGTCTAGTGTCCAATATTTATACCTGGGCCTTCCTTTGAAGTGGGAGAAGCTTCTAGATGTTTTCCTTTGAAGTCCACATACATTCTGCCTTCCCTGTCCTGACTCCAGACTAACTACAGGGGGTATGCATCCCATTGTGTGGATACCCAGCTTCGACCTCCCTTCCTGTCAGTGATGGCCCATCCAAGCACACCTAAGCTCTCTATTGTGTGTGGCTGTCTAGGAGGAATACACAAGGCCAGCTGCCAGCTTCACCCAGTCATGTGACTTAGAGACAGTCTAAAGGCACTACATGGCTAGGGTAGGAAATTGCCAATTTTCTAAAAGTGAGATTTTTCCAATTTTGGAAATGATTACTTAGTAGATGTAATAAGGTAGCTCCAATATCAGCCTGGGGGAGATGTATGTCTTGGAGTAGTGAAAAACTACGACAGATAAAACAAAAAAGTACATGTCCCACTTTTTAAATACACTGCACCCTATCCTCTGGGCTGTCTAGGGCCTACCCCTAGGGGTGACTTACTTGTAGTAAAAAGGAGCATTTTGAGCCTGGCAAAAGGTTTATTTTGCACACACAGACTGCAATGTCAGACCTGAGACATGTTTAAAGTGCTATTTCATTGCGTGGCACAATCGGTGCTAGTGGCCCACCAGTAGCAATTAATTTACAGGCCCTTGGCACAGGTAGTACCACTTTACTATGGACTTACAAGTAAAGTAAATATGCAAATTAGATATAAGCTAACTCTACCATGTTTTAAGGATAAAGCACAAGCACTTTAGAACTGGTTAGCAGTGATAAATTGCACAGAATCATAAAAAACAGCAAAAACAAAGCCAGCAAACAGGAGGGTTGAAATCAAAATAAAAGGGGGAACCAGCCCAAGGATTCAGGCCCAACAGTTACTTTTAGAAATGGGATTCCTGGCTGGCTGAGGTATGCACCCAGGCAAGGCAGAAACCATCACTATAGTCAGGGTAAGATAGATACACACTATAAGGTAACCTGTGCTCATCCTTTCGCAGCTTGGCACAGAGCAGTCAAGCTTATTCAAATAGGCAATGTGTAACGTATGTGTGCAACACACACACAGTAACACAATTAATACACCATAAAAAGACTCCACACATGTTTAGAAAAATAGATTATATTATTCTGAACAAAACAAGACCAAAGCAACAAATGTCCAATATATAGAACATGAGATTATTGAATTTTAAAGGAATTACTTCAGTAAGCAAGTAGCGCTATAATGATGAGTTCAGGTCACAGGACCGGGGCAAAGTCAAAGTTTGGGCCAACTACGATGGAGAGCTGGCCGGCTACAGGTCCCATGCACGCCTTAGTGAACTGCAGTGAAATTCGTCAATCTTCTCCACGCAGTGAAGGCGATGCATCAGTTCCGAAGACGGGTACCAAAGTCGAGAGGTGGCGAGCAATGCACCGGATTCTGGCACACAGTCGGGGGGATGCATCGATCCCACCAAGCCACAGCGGCAACAGTGATACGCTGTATGATGCATTGATATCTGGAATCAAAGCGTTGGTTACGATGTGATGTGCGATTTTACTCCTGCAACTGATGCACTAGTTCTGTTACACACAGACAGGAGACGAATTGAGATCTGTCTTGCAAGTGTCTTAGCCACTTCCAGGGAACAAGACACAGGAGCAGGGGTAGAGCCTTTTATATCCCCGAGTGTCAAGCAAAAGAGGCAAGGCAGGCAGCCCTTAGACATCACTTGGAGTGAAGGCAGAGTCCAGCTCTCCTTCAGCAGAGTCAGAGAGCAGCAGGCAGAAGGGCCACAAACAGAAAAGCAGGCTTTCCAGATCAGCAGGTGAGTTGAACCCTTTAAGAAGCACAGCAGTGCTTCTGGCAGAGTTCAGTTACAAACCCAGTAGTTTTTAGTTTGATTTGATGGGGTCAGAGACCCATAACGTATACCCAAAGTGCCTTTGATGTGGGGGTGACTTCAAAACAGCTCTCTGAAGTGCACATGTATCCCTTTCAAGCCAGTCCTATCTGCCAGGATATCTCTGTAGTGTAACCAGTCGTTTGCGTGGGGACATAACACTGCCTATTCAAGAGACGCATCCAACCTTCCAGCCTACCCTGGCAAGGACATCAGAATGCAGATGTAAAACAATGGGTATTCAGACACACCTATCCTTCCTGTGTTGTAGCTGATTATATGGAATGCACAACATATAGCTGCCCTCTAGTCCATATGTGTATTGGAGACAGGCTGTAATACATACAGAGTTATAAGCACAGAGAAATGTCCACTTTCTAAAGGTGGCATTTCTGAAATAGTAATGCTAAATACCACATCACCAATAAGGAGGATTTGTCATTACTGTTCCAAACATATGAAACATGAAAACGCCACTCTTCTATGGGCAGGAATTACAGCTTACAGTGTATTAAGGAATTCCCAATGCTAACCTTTGAGAGGAGTTGGCCTCACAGTAGTGAAAAATTAAATACGCTGTTTGTCACTACCTGAATATTCAAAACATACAAGTACATGTCCTATCTTTCATTTACACAGCAACCTGCCCTTCGGGCAACCTAGGGCCTACCTTAGGGGTGACCTATGTGTGATATAAGGGGAGTTTCAAGCTTACCATTTAGTTTTAAATGCCAAGTCGTAGTAGCAGTTAACTGCATACACAGGCCCTGCAGTGGCAGACTTGAGAAGATTTGAAAGGCTACCTCTGTGGATGGCACAATCAGTGCTGCATGTCCACTAGTAGCATTTGATTTACAGGTCCTAGTTGTATGGCATACCACTTTACAAGGGATTTACAAGTAAAATCAAGTATGCCAAACATATGCAAACTGATTATACCATGTTTAGAGGACAGAGCACATGCACGTTAGCACTGGTCAGCAGTGGAAAAATGCCCGGAGTACTAAAGCCAACAAAAAGCAGGGCAGAAAAAGAGGCAGAAGAAGGCAAAAAGTTTGGGGTGACTTTTCAGATAGGGCCATTTTCAACAGTTAGACTAACAGGTGAGACTGCAGGTATAAACACAGCAGTGAGACTGCATTGGAAGCCTGAAAACATGTTTTACATCGTCACATTAGTGAATAGAAAATCAAGTGCTGCAGCCCATAGGTCATATTTAAATTTCCATGCCATGGCTGTAGTTTGAACACCGTGTATTATGGCCTTACTGGAAAGGTAAATATGTCTATCAGGGATTAGCCATTTTCTACGCATTTTAGTAGTCAGAGCACCAACACTGGGCACTGAACAGCAGCATCGCAGTGTGCAGAGTGAAAACCAGCAACACAAGTCACCAAAAAGGGGAGTGAACACTCAAAAAGGGGCATGTTCCCACATGCTGGCTTTAGTCAGGGTCAAATTAGTTTTGTGAGTTGCTTTGAAAAATACCACAATGGAGCCTACCACGTTTTTAATAGCACCAAAAACCATCATCTGATACCTATGCTCATTCAAAATTTTGTTTAACTTTATATAAAGAAAAAAAGATTATCAAACTTTTTTCAAAATTGTTACCAAATAAAATCTGCACTTTACAAATACAATTAAATGTGCATATGTTACTCTACGCGAAAGGACTACGACTTGCAGTGGATGTTCTGGTTGGGCCCACAGAGTGTCAGGAAAAGAGATTGTATATCTAAAAAAGGGTGGATATATTTGAGGGGGATTACAGGATGGTGAGAAGGAAGGGATCAATGGAGATCTGCAACATGGTAGGTGTTCCAATGGTGGAACTCCAGACCTGATGGCATCTAGAGAGAGGAAGAGAGAGAGAGAGAGAGACAGAGAGACAGAGAGAGAGAGAGAGAGAGAGAGAGAGAGAGAGAGAGAGACTTGTGAACTAGCTCCATCTGTAACAAATAAAATACAAGCCAGCCCTACAGCCTTGCTAGTAACAAAAATCCACAATTGTACTTTACGGCTCATACAATATGCTACCTTTCATTGTTTTACTAAAAGGAAATTCAGACACTTTTTCCATATAACAGTTACAGGTTACAAATATCACACCCTGAGCACGGTGCAGCTACAGTGTAATTTACAGATGGTGCTTTGAGTCATGCTTGGATGTCTTTAGGGAGTTACTAGCAGGGGTTGTCTCTCATCCACACTGTTTAGCTCAAGTTGAATATAGCAGAAGTGTTTGAGACTGAGCCAAAGCTCGGGTTGTGCAGGCATTTTACAAGAATGCACCAACTGCTGAAACGATGGGCAATTGCGGTTTGTAAACTATCACTAGCACCAACAAAAACGCCATTTTATATCAAAGATTTAATAAATTGCAATGTACTGCTCAATTATTATTTATAGGTTAATACCCGCAGTTTTAGCTAATAACTTCCATGCATTACACTCACAGTTATCTGCGTGTGCTGGCCACTGTGCGACTTGCAGTTGGAGCCTCATTGTATGCTCAGGGGCCTTCAGAAAGTCAGGAACAGCGATTGTCTGTCATCCATGCATTCTCACTCACATTGAGGAAATCAGGTGTGTCTGAGAGGGCTTTAATGCTGGTGAGGAGGGAGGTTTCAATCCGGAAAACCCGCAGCACGAGAACAGGGCACCGAGGGAGGAATGTTAAGCCCTGCAGGAATTGGGCAGGGGCAAAGCAAGGCTTCTGAATCAGCTCCCCCATCGAGGAAAGACAAGCAAAAGCCACCACTTGCTAAGGTTGAAGTAGATACCATTATTTTAGATCACGGCTCATACAAAGTTCCACACAGTTTTTGCAAGTGAAATCCACACGTTACAAATGTCACCCAGTGAGGGTGGTGGCACGCCGTTTCAGAACAACTTGCAGTAGGTGCTTATGACCATTCTCCGCGCCCTCCCAGGAGTTAGGCGCAAGGATCATCTCTCGTCCATGCTGCCTAAGTGAAACGGAACATGGTAGAAATGCCTGAGAGAAATAAATCTCTGGCCGGTGAGAAGGGAAGGTTAAATTGGAAAGGCCTGTGGCATAGGTCGGTATGACTGTGGTGATGTGGGCCCTGCAGGAATGGGGGATCACAACCCTGCAGTCGCAATATTGACCTACAACAGTATCCACTTCACAGTATTGACTACCACCACATCATCAAGATAAATTTAGGTGATATTAAGAATAGTTAATGTGCACTCTCTTATATGTACTTACTGTGATGATATAATTGTAGAGCATAAATGCTTTGATTGATTGATTGATTATTTCGCAGATCAATATCATCCACCATCATATTGTGACCTGCAGCCTCTTCAGGCAGTGCAAGAGGGTGGACCAGAAACTTTTTATCAGCTTTACCTGGAAGGAAAGTCAAAGAAACCTACCATACACAATCACTGAAATAAATATATTGAATTATAGATAGAAAAAAGTGAATTACGAGGATATTTTTCACCAAAAACATCAAACAGTCAAGAAAGAGCAAAGCTTAAGTTGTCTATGACATCACTCAGAGCCGCGAGGTGAAAAATGTCCCCGTAATTCACCTCTTGGCCATCTATAATTTCATTATGTGTGCCCCCAAAATCATCTTCTCCTGCTTTCAACTGCTACTTAGGATCAGAGGAGTGATGGGGAGTCAGTACCTAAAACAGCCTCTCCTCCCTTTACCGAATATATTGTTAAAAAGATGTTACACTGGAAGAATTAAGCAGGTTCTTTATTCACTCCTCACACCACCATAGGGTCCAGTCCGCTAGAGTCAGCCGTAGAACCTTCAAGTCAAGGGATGCCAGGACATTCCAAAGAAGATAGGACAATGGGGGAAAGGGAATGTACCAAAAGGCAAATTATAACATGTCTCCTTTGCAAGGAAAGGAAAAGGAAAAAAGGGCATAAAGAGGAGGACCAGAAGAAACAAGGGAAGGGGAAGAAAAATAATACATGTTTATACAATGCTAAAAAACATGTGCTGAAATGAAGGACTAACATGAAGGATATATGGAAAAAGAGCAAAAAGGTGTGCCATAAATAACAGAATACATTACCCAAAGTTAAAATCTCTATACCATACAGGAGGAGCTTTGATCCTCTGATATATCCAGGGAACAAATGTATAATTGCCTCTTTGTGTTATTTTACTGCCAGAATCAACAATGGTTTCAGTAGCAGGCCTATGTGGAACTATTTTGTCCATTCCCCAGGTTTGGCCATTTTCCAGATATACAACTTTACAACCCATGCTGGCTACTCTGAGCGGTTCCGTGTACCTGGAGCCTTCTTTCCTGGTTTGTTTAGGAAAGGTCTACCCTGACCCATTGCTCCTCATAAAAATTAGGTGACTTAAAATGTTTGGTGCAATCCTACCTACTCTTGTACTTATTCTGGTGCTCAAGAATTCTCTTAGATATACCACTCCTGTTCACCACACACCTACTCTCTTCCTTGAGCCAAGTAGCAGATAGTTTGGTTTTAGGAAGTTTACCATTAAGGGTTGCAAAAGGAGTAGCACCTGTGATGCTGTGAGGTGTGGTGCGATATGTCCACAAGGTGTCTTGAAGAACTTTTTTAACCGGAGTACCCATTACCTCAGCAGGCGGCAAACATTCTTTAATCATGCGATTCATCCTTTCTACCAGTCCATTCGCACAAGGACAATATAAAGCGGTCCTATGATGTTGAATTTGAAGATCACCCAGTAATTCTTTCATACACTCACATGTGAACTGCACGCTTTTGTCTTTTTTAAGAGTGAGCCCTGCTCTTTGTAACTCTGTAATTACTCTATTGCGCATTTCATTGTGCTCCCTCACATCCTTACTATGAATTAGCATATCGTCCTGGAAACATAACGTCCTAAGTATGTTATTAAACACTTGTTGCATGATTCTTTGGAAAGTGGCCGCAGCAGACACTTGACCGAAAGGCATGCATAAATATTGGAAAGTCCCCAGGGGAGTTACAAAAGAGGTGAAGTGGCGACAATCAGGATGTTACTCCACCTGGTGGTAGGCAGAGAACAGATCCTTTTTTTTTTACATTTTTTTTATTGGCAAGCAGGTCAAGGTGATCAACAAATATATTTTTTACAAAATATAAAATAACGGTACAGATCAAAATACAAATAAAGTAACGCCAGACTCTTTGCATTACACATAAACCAAATGTGACCTTAAGACAGAACGAAAAGCAAATGGATAAATGATATAGTCCTAGATCTACAATAAAGAAATGGAAAAACACAGTTACATTCCCTAAGGCCTACTACTATTAGTGTCTTCTGTAATCATGTACTATTCTAATCTAAAAAAAAGGTGCCCCAAATTTTAACAAACTTCCCGGTTGCTTTTATTCCCCGGTTCCTTGCGATTGAGCCCTCCATAGTATAGATTTCATTAACTAACGCCCACCATTCCATTGAATGAGGAGGGTTCGGGGAGATCCAAGCTCTCGCAATAACCAGTCTAGCACTGGTCAAGAGAATGTTTAACAAATCTGTGTTTGTTGTGCTAGATGGATATATAGCGAGTAAGATTGAGGCTGCTGATAATGCAAAACTAATCACTTTTTGTTTATGTAAAATGTTTTCTATTACCGACCAATACCCTGTTAATACCGGACGTGTATAGATCATATGTACAATATCTGCAGCCACCAGCCCACACTTAGGGCATTTAGTACGGTCACTGCTCAGATTATTTTGTGCCCATTTGGAAATTCTCAGTGGTGTATAGTATAAGTGAGATATTGTTCTGTACGATTGGAGCATTAGACTGGATGAGTGAGTCACTTTATTAATGTTTACTAAAGTGGCTGTGGTGTTCTGAGTTGTCACATTGAATCCTAATATGGAAGTCCATTTTATCGCTAAACAAGGAACTTCATCCAGCTTGTTTTGATTTAGACACTTATATCCCATACTAATTAATGACTTCCGATTTGCTGAATAAAAACACCTCCATAAGTCTGAGCTACTTATAGATATCAAGTTCATCTTACGAATTAAATAGTCCCTTATTTGAATATATTTAAACGCATCATTTCTGGTAATTTAAACAAAAGTTTCAAAGTTTCAAATTGTAAGAGGCCACTTGAACCATATAAGTCTCCCAGTTTCAGAATGCCATATTTAGCCCAATCTCGTCCAGTATTATCACAAAAAATCCCTGGAAGTCCAGGATTACCCCAAAGTGACAGGTCAGTGTGAAAAAAAGAAGTCTCGCAATTAATCATAATCATATTCCAAATACGTACTGCATCCCGTGCAGTCTTGAATTTTACGCTTTTAAAATAATTCGGGTCCTGCACTTTTGCCAGAATTCCTTTGTTGGAAGATTTGGTCGCTAGTTCCAGTGGAGCCAACCATTGTGAGCTCTCTATTGGCTTAATCACTCCCAACTTTAATAATCTGTCTGGTTCTTTCCTCAAGGGGGCAAACATCATGTGCGGAATAGGTCTTGTTTTTTGTGGTACAGATTTGGCTTCAGCTTTAAGTTTAGTACAATGCTGATAACCTTTTAGTAGACCCATTTCCTCCATGAGCACCTGCGGGAAATTGTTACACACATCGTCCACACACAAAGAAGGATCAACAAGCAATTGTTGGTCAGGACTGTTAGGGTCTAACTTGATTCCTAACTCTTTCTGATGTCTCCAGCCCAGCAAACTGGACCCCTATTCAGTTATGTAGATCTTCCCTACAGTGTTAATTCCTTTAAAACCAATTTCCATAGAAGTCATACCCAGCAAAGACATGGAACCCCTATTGTATCCTTCTGGTTTGATATCAGGTACCTCTAAATTCTTTTGCATATCGGGGAACATTTTAGAGAACAAATAATTCGCAACCACGGTGTAAGGTGAGCATGTGGCCGCAAATACTGTGACTGGTTTGTTGTCAAGGGGGATTCTGCATGAAGGAAAACTAGTAACGTCATTACCATTCTGTAACTGGAAAAACCAAATTAGTTTCCCATGGTTGTTCCTGTTCTACAGCTAGCACTGGTTTGGAATGCTGTTCCTGACAAACTATAGCCAAATGGCCCATATTCCACACGTATCATACCATTGTTCATGCCTGACAAGAAATGTTGTTAGCAAAATTATTAGGACTTCCACTCCTAGAACATTTGGGTTTGCATACATGGAATAACTAGTTAAAGTTTTTACTTTTTACATCTTTACCGATGTCCTGCTTATTTATAACATTCACTTCCCTATTAGCATCACCTCCTTACTTCATTTCTTTAATGCAGTCTGCTGTGTGTTCCACATTCACAGCAATATCAATAGCTTCATTTAGATCAGGATCCACTACTAATAATTTCGGTCTCGCCTTTGGGACCTTATATGTATTTAGCAATGCAGCATATTAGCCTGGGTGCTGAAACATCTACTGTTCTTTAATGTGGAAGGAAAGTGAACACCAAACTGTGTGGCACTCCAGGTATGGGAACACATGGAGAGAAATATTGCCTTTTAGCAGGAAATGGTATAGTCCAAAGCTGTGTTTTAATATAGAATCAGGCCCTTCATGGTCATTTCACTCAAAATACAAGATTTGAAAAAAATATTATTTACGGTTGCATGTGGAAGACACTTTCTATGGACCAATCTTTGTGTGGGCAGAAGGACATGGAGGAAGTAGGTAGGTGGACTTACACAGGTTATCAACAAAATTACATATGATGATGTACCAACGCAAAAAGCATTCAGCAAATCTCTGTATTGAATAGCGACTAGTTCTGAAACTTGTGAAGGTTGCCAGATCATTGTAACAGCAAACAAATCCTGTGCCGGCAGACCCGTGTGTATCGAGATTATATGCGACCCCACTGCGAACTGAGTTGACACAGATCACACATCCACATTGTGTCTTATTTTGTATGACCTCCTCTGTGCTTTCACTGGTACTGCAAAGCGGCGCTTGAGACTAAACGACAAACCTCAGACTTGAGTCTCATTGCCACAAAGCGTTTAAACGCAATTGCATTGATGAGGGTGTGTAAGAGAAAAAAGAAGGGATGAGACTGAAGGGGAAATTAAATATATAGAAAAAGGGGTGTAACAACAATTACAAATAAAAAAATGAACAAATGTTTTCAGTAAATAGCAGACAGAGAGGAAAGAAAAGTCATGCTATTATTTTGTGTTTCAAAGGAAGGGACATACACAGCCGTTCCTCACCAGTCATGCTAGCTAACACAAAAACTTGCTGGATAGAAGCAGTGGGCGCTTGCAACGCGGATGTTTTACAGCTGCAGTCCCGACAGCTGAGGCAAGCAGCTTTTGCACAGTCCTGGCAGCGGGTGCTGCTTTTACACAGACCCGGCGGTGTGGGTGCTCAGCTACCTCTGCACCGTCACAGCAGCGGGAGTTTCCCCCACCTCCTCCCGGCTGTGGAAGAGGCTGCGTGTGTACCGCAACAGTAATGGAGGCCCTAGCCTCTGCACACACCTGACAGCAGAGAAACATTTCTCACCACAGACCCAGTAGAGAGGGGAGTGGGGCGGGAGGGCTGCCTCTGCACAGACCTTTTGCCTTTGCAGACAGAGTAATGGAGCACCAGCCTCCTTGGATGCGCGACTGAAGTATCAATCTTTCAAAAATGGTTGAGGAGGGCTCAAAGGCCCTTCCAGTCCTAGGGACTGCCATTTCTGTTTGCTATGGCTCTCTGGTGTGCACGCATCAGGTGGGCGACTCCAAGGGAAAAAAAAGTAATATTTTTCAGATATATATGAAGCTTATGTGTTTTGATATTGGGTGGCTCTAAAAAGAGCCCTTGTGTTTGTTGAGAGATTTTGGTACTTACAAGTAAGTACCTATGCAGAGTCTGAAGTTGAAGAGGAAGACTCTGCTACCCTCATCAGAAAAATGTACACCATCTCTCCTATAGATGCCATCCATATTGAAACGCAGATTGTTGTGGTAAATGGACCACATTCTATAATCTCAGAGAAAAGCAGAAATAGATTTATTGACATGTTTCCTAGCTTTCTCAATCTTTGGACAAAATTGATTGGACCAGTTCTATTTCTTCCTTTGGCATATGTTAGAATAGACAACAGGAGTTTCGGGGAAAAGTGACATCAATTCTCCAAAGGTGTCCTTTATAAGCATTTCCATACCTACCCCAGTCAAAGCTCATTGCCCCCACAGTGCACAATTATGAGGTCAGGGTGTTGGAGATGTAAAAAGGATTTAACTAATGGCATCAATTGGTGCCATTTTAACCCTCTCTGTCCAATCCATTTAATGTCTACATTTGGTAAACCTAGGTCTTTGTCAATGGCTCCATTTTCTGCGTACCTTTGACTCCAGAAAATATAGCTGTGTCCCACAATCCATACCGTAAGCATCTTGCAAGGAGGTCTGAATGGACTGAGGTGGTCTCTGTAAATAAAATGGCTGTTTGAAAAGTAAGGTTGTTCTAAAATGGTGGATAAGGTGCAGTCTTGAAAAAACAATAGAAATGATTGGCTGTTTAAAACATTTTAATCTGAAAAGTAGGGTGCATGTTTCTGTTTTTTAAAAGCATATTTCTTATTATTATTATTATTTGAATTGAACGTTAAATTAGATTAGTTGGTATTTTGGAAAGTCAAGTCCACTTGCTGTTTGCATTAGCATATTGTGTGCTGAACTTGTCACCTCTGTGCTTAGTTCAGTGTTGCATGTACTCTTTCCATGGTAACAGCCAGTAAACAGTTTGGGGGTAGGGTTCAAACTTTTGTGAATTGGAAAGAGCTGAAATGTGTAACCAATAGAAATGTGTGTTAGATTTTCATTAATTAATGTGCAGAATGAGGGAAAGTTTGCCATGTTTTGGTTTTGCTAAGTACTGCAGTACAGAGATTCTGTATAAGAAAATCTGGTGTGTTACTGAAATTCTTCTTAATCTACAAATCAATTTGAAAGGTAAATTAGTAATTTGTGAAGAGTTTTATGTGGGGGTTTTGTTTTTGATATAATTAACATATTTTTCCTGGTAAAATCCAGGTAGTAGTATTGCTTGTCTAGAATTACAAGTGTGCCTGCTGTTAGGATCCTGCATAAACCGCAATTAGTGAGAGTTTTGGTATCATTCCTCAAGTGCAGGGTTACCTTGTAAATACAATACTATTGCCAGACTCCCCTCTTCCATGTTCTATTGTCAGAGGAAAACGTACCTTGCCTCTGGGAATGCATACATTGCAACTCATTGGAGATACAAGGCGAGCTGTTACCAAACAGGCTGCTAACATGCGTTAATGCATCTTAGCGTCGCCTAGTAAATAGGGCGATATCATTTTTACCGAATGTTTGGCTTTTTTAAAAATAATTGCGGCGAAATGGCATTTATTAATATGCACTGCCTCACCAAACAGCAGTATCCTGGGGGTAGACACCCCAAGACACAGCAGGATCCGCTCCTGGGGGATGGTGTTCCCCAAGCCTTTTGACTGCTTCAGAATGGGGGCCATGTGGCCTGTCTCCTACAATATAAAAAGCCACAGAGGGTGGTAATCAGCGGGGCTTAGAGGGACCTTTGAGCCCTCCGGATCATTGTTTTTCAAAGCCTCGAAGAGCAGCATTTCCCTGAGCTAGACGGGGTCTTTAAGGTCGACCTACCTAAATATTTTTCTGGGGAGTACCTTTGAGTCTCCCCACACATTTGTAAATGTAAATGTAAATCCAGTACTTGTATAGCGCACAAATTATCCCCGAAGGGGTATCTCGGCACTAGGGGCCGTTGGGAAGATTAAGTAAGCTATTGCCCAAAGTCGCATGGGGCTGGGCAGATCCCTTCTGTCCGAGCCGGGGATCGAACTGTTATCCCCAGCGTCCAGCATCCGTCGCCCTGGCCGCGGCGGCACACCTCTTCCCCATTTATCTTGTAGCACCAAGGAATGGTGGTCCCCGGGCTACAGGGCCCCTCTGAACCCCAATAAAATGTAATATTTTAGACCCCGGGATTTTGCCCTCCCCAGGCAGTTAATTTTTAAACAAGCACAGGCGCCTGTTCTTTGTTTTTTGTTTATTTTTTACGGCGCAAATTTCTTTGTTTAAAAAAAAAAAACTTGCTTTAGGACATGGACTGTTTTAAACTCCTATATATTATGGGGCAGGTTTACAAGCCCGTTGCACCACTTTTGCATCACTTTTCCCATGTTAAAAATGATGCAATGTGGCTCAAGAGGCTTGTAAATAACCCTAAATGCATGTACTGGCCTAATCACCTTTACAGTTGTGTTTCAGGCCTACAATTCTCTATTCAGTATACCTACACTACAGTAAACAACCTGTCACTGCTCTTGCATGCCATAGTGAATCTTTGAGTACTATGGGGGCCATAAGGATCACGGGCGATCCGCCCATGATCTGACCTCGCCTACCACCCATTTCCCCCCGCCATATTACTATGGCGGGGGGGACCGCAGCGGACAGAAAGACCCTCCGCCACTTTTTTGCCCGGTCATTGAGTTGACCAGGTGGAAAAGGGTTTAATATGGTGGCGGTGTCTGTTAGACACCACCATCCATATTACCATGGGTGCAGAAAGATGCCTTTCCGTGGCAGCATTGCCGCCACGGAAAGGCATGCAGGAATGGACTGTGGTGGCCGGTTGCGGGCCACCAGGTACTCTGGGGGGTTGGGGGTGCACATGGAGGGTACCTGTGGTACCCCCATGCAATTCCATGCACAACATGGCAGGCAACGCAAGGAGCCTGCCATGTTGTGCATGGAAGTGCACAACATGTCTTCGTGGCATTGTGGCGGGCAGTGCTGAGTGCACCGCCAGCCACAATGACAGGAATGCAGGATGCGTCCACCACTGTGGTGGGCGCATACTAATTGCCCCTACAGGACCCCCACCCTTATGGCGGGCGGTCCCGTTTCCCGATAGCGTGATGGGCGGACTTTGTCCCCAATGTTTTAATCCATTCAGTAAAGTAAAATTCAACTAGTTATAAATTCACTTAGTGTCTTTTCTTGTACTATTCTAATTATTAAGTTAGTATGCATGTACTCATATAGTGCGCCAGGCGTTTGTGCACAGAGTGCTTCAATCTTCTATGCACTATGCATGTGGTGTAGTGTAACTATTTTCACATTTGTATTTAAAGTATACAATTTCTTTTTTAGTATCTATATAGAATGTGTTTGCATGGTAATAGAAAAGCATAATTTATAAGGTTAGTAATATAATTTTATTTATGTTTATTGTTTATCATCATTAAAATAACGTTATCATGCCTGAAAAAGGTCGAAAAAGAAAAAAAGAGCTAAAGGATATTCACTTGAAGAAAACTCACAAGTATTGGATGAGCAACATAATGTGGCCAAAATGAGAAAATCTTCTGGTAAGATTACTAAGAACTTTATTAAAAATGTTTCTAGACGGAAAAATACGGTTAAAAATGTTGCAAGCAGTGATAATGCTTCAACGAGAAAAAATAATCAAAATATTAGGAAAGGAAAAAAAGCAAATGTAGAATCAAAAAAATCGACTTTTGGTAAAAGAAGAGAAAATCAGTATAAAGAGATTCGAAAGAAAATATTTTATAATAGAGTAGTACATAATTTGCTGAAAAATTTGATGAAATATAAAAAGAGATCACTATTTTATAAGAAGAAGCATATTGAATCCATTGTTGAAAAGGTTTTTGAAGTAAAAGGTAAACTATTTATTTTAGTTTTAAACAAAATTCCATCACTAGATGAAGCAATCCATTCAATGAAGGCCAAAAATAATAAGAAAAGATTAACTAACAGAACTAATTTTTGTGATTTTTTGTGGGTGAATGGAAACACAGTTCAAGTGCAGAGCCTTTCTTTAATGAAGAGAGTTATTTTCAGACCAATGATTTGTTGCACGCAGTTGACACCAGTGGTTGAGCTTATGAGGTTAGAAATGGTTGTCCAATTGATAAAGAGAAAATGGTTCCCAGAAATGCAGAAGAAGTAATAGCTGATGAGGTTCTAGGCAGACGTGCTAAAGCCCCAGTATACATGTGAGATCGCAGTAGTATTTGTAGTGTATGACAAAAATCTATTGATCTTTTACATAATTTCTTACAAGAATATACTAAAAAAAGTGTTAAACAAAAGATTACGATGTTGCAAGGACTAGACCCTTGCAGAGTGAGAAAAAAACTGGTTTGCAAAGTAATTCTCTGGCTTGTCTTTCTAGAAACGTATGTTAAAGTGTTTTTCATCATTTCAGGATATTGGCATTACATCATACTCAAATGTGGAAGTTAGTCAGAAGATTGTATTATGCAAAAAAGTCCAGCACTAAAGTTAAATGAGTTGAACAGTGCTCTTTTGCGTGGGTCTGTTTCAGATGTGAAGAAGATTTGTGATGTTGAGTTTTGCTACTTTGGTCCTGAATGAGAGAGTGAAGAAACTCAGAAATTAAGAGAAGAAAATGTTGAATAGAATGTTGAACATAGTTGAACAAAAAATTTTGAAGGTGAAATTACAAAGTTTAAGGTGATTTCAGGTGAAAGGCCAAATTACTCTTGTATTTGTTGCTGGCTAACTCACTATAAAAATCAGACTAGGAGTGTTGATCTGTATTTAAAAAGTGAAAGAGAAAATAATGATAAGAGGAAGGAATTTGCAACTTATTTGTTTGTAGAGACTCGTTTTGATTTGGGTTCTGATCAGCGTATTTGTAAATGTTGTTATAACAAATTAGATGAGAATAAAATGCCCGCTAGAGCAGTCCATAATAATCTAGAGTTGGTTGCTTTTCCTCCCGAATTGATAGATTTACAAAGCTATGAGTAAATTCTTGTTCAATGTGTGCATCTGTTTCAGGCTATTGTTCGTATGGAGCATAAAACAGGTAAATTGCCTCCTTCAGATTTACAAAGAGGATTAAAAGGAAGAGTTGTATATTTACCATTAGATTGAAAGTAAAATGTTGAAACTATTGGTGTAGAGTGTGTAGAAAATGAACCACTAGTGATTCTAGTTAATGGTGTTCCTACTAAGAGTAAGAAAAGCTAGCAGGAGTTAGTGGATGTTAGGAAAGTGCAGAAGGTGACTTTGTATTTAATAAAAAACAATGAGTACTATAAAAATGTGTGTTTTGGAGAAGAAGAAATACCTTTAGCAGAAGATACTGAAACGTCACGTGAACAAATTGAAAAAGTGGATATGTCAAGAAGTGAAGAAATCTATGAACATTACAGTGTACATCCACTTCATTCAAAAGAACACTATTGAGTTGTTTCAAATGAAAAAAGCAAAGGGAAGTCCCATGTGTGTATGGGAAGAGACCTTGGAAGCTAGTTGTTTTCCGCAGTTGTTTCCAACAGGAAAAGGAGGACGATATGATGAACGACCTGTAAAAATTCCTGCATCTGAATATCGGACAAGATTATATGCAGAAGATCCAAGATTTAGACAATGTATCCCTTATATACTTCATATTTTGTTTGAAAGTGACTTGTCTGGGCTTTCATATGCAATCAATCACATATTGAAAACAGGGGTACATCTGCAAAATGTTTCTGCTAAGGATTTTATGGATAAAGTGCACCAGACAGATGATCATTTAGAATCTCAGCTGATTAATCTAATGGCATGTCAGCGTGGCACTAATGAATATTGGTACCATTGTCATGGAGAACTGAAATGTATGCTATGGAACTTAGGAACTCCTACATGGTTCCTTACCCTAAGCTATGCTGAGTACGCATGGGATGATTTACTTGAATTTCTTCGAGAGGCAAATTCCAATAAAAAAAATATTGAATACAAGACACCTGGAGAATTGTGCTCTTTGGATCATGTTAATGTATGCAGGTATTTAAATCATAGATTTGAAGCTATGATGTCTTTTATCTGCAATAAAAAATCCTCCTCTTGGAGAAGTTGTGGATTTCTTTTGGAGAAAGGAGTATCAAGCAAGAGGTGCTCCTCATATACATATGCTATTATGGATCAAGGATGCCCTAAAATTTGGAACACATTCAGATGAAACTGTTTTGTCTTTTATTAAAGAATATGCCATATGTGCTGTAACCAAAAGCACAGAAGGAAAAAACTTAGGGCAACAGTCTTACAATTCCAAAGCCATTAATGTGGAAAATACTGTGGACGAAAGTACAAGTCTAAAGACAAGTTTTATACCAAATGTTGGTTTGGATTTCCACGTCCTTTAATATCCAAAGGAAGAGTGAACAGTTTTATTTCAGCTATGCGACATGTCATCACAAGAAAGTCTCCAAAAAATCCCTACAATATAAGAAGAAGCGAAGAGTCAAAATACATAAATGACTACAATCCGGTTATTCTGTCCATGTGGAATGCTAACATGGATATTCAATATGTTGAGGACAATTCCATTGCTGTTGCTCGATATGTAATGTTCTACATTACAAAATCAGAAAAGACGGAATTGAATGAAATGTGGGAATAGATTTCTCATGAAAAGAGTCTAAGTAAGAAATTATACAGTTTCAGTTTAAAGATATTATCCCATCGAGAAATTAGAGCATATGAATGTTCAGATCGGTTATCATCTGCAAGTCTATACTCCAAATCTAGAAGAATTATTTGGGGGAGTCTGGACCTTGCTGCAATGCGAAATCGGGTACTGAAATCTGGGCAAGAAATTGAATATTTAGCAGAAAAAGATACAGAAAGTACAGATATATTTCGAAAATGAATAGATTGGACACATATTACCCAAACAGAAGTCATCATCTTGAGATCATGTGTCTCTATGAAGTTCTGCAAAACTACACTTTTAAACGGAATACTACAGAGAACATTAATGATGAAAAAATATGAAGTGATTGGATCGGAAGGATGTTTGGTAAAACAAACGGAAGGAAATGTGATTAATCACAGGAAGCTGAGTTGCAACACTGCTGATAAAAGGGAATTTTACTATTGAGCTCTTATGCAACTGTTCAAACCGTGTTGTTCAGGATTGGAATTAGTTGATTTTCAGCGCTATGGAGATTCCTTCAATGCTTGTAAACATACCATACAATGTACTGCTTTTGCAAATTATGTGAAAATGTTGAACAATGAAATTGATCAAGAAGCTACTATTGCAGCTGATATTGCTGGAGACAGTTCTCTAGACAGTCAAAGTTCTGTTCCACTGAGTCTAGCTCCACTAGGACAACCAATTGTTGAAAATGAAGCAGCAATCGCCATGAATGAGGTAGAAACATTAATGCATCAAGCTCAAGAAGATGTAACGGAGTTAGCAAATTTGGAAGATTAACTATATGTTGAACAGAAAGAAATATATCAGCAAGTGAGACAACAGATTGATCATGGATTTCTTCATGAAAAGAAAGAATGTACATGCTCATCTTTTCAACCAATCTGAATGTATGTGAGTGGACAAGCTGGAACAGGAAAACGTTTCTTAATTAAAGTAATCACCAGTTATCTATAGAAAACAACTGAGTCACATTTGACTGGTGTTGTAACTGCTCCAACTGGGTTAGTAGCACATAATGTTAAAAGAATTACATTACATTGTTTACTGATGCTCCCTGTGGAACATGAAAAGAAATTGGAATATCACAAGCTATCTGGAGAAGCTTGTTGTGAAGTTTCAAGAGTGCTGAAGAAAATGAAACTTCTGATTATTGATGAGGTAAGCATGGTCTCAAATTTAATGCTTGCTTTTGTGTATTTAAGAATGCAGCAAATTCTTAAAACAGAGTATGACGTGTTATTTGGAGGAAAACATGTCATAGTTTTCGGAGATCTACTGCAACTTACTCCCGTAAAAGGACAACCAGTATTTAAAACACTCGCGTATGAAGACACCAGAATGTCTCTGGGTAGTGTTGGAAATGTGAACATTTGGTCATATTTTGAATACAAGGAACTCATTACAAATATGCGACAGGCAAATGATGTTGATTATGGAACTATTCATCAAGATATAAGAATTGGCGTTCTGACAGCACATGGCAAAGAAGCTTTGCAGAGTCGATTAATTTCCAATTTGTTTCCAAATGAAAATGTAGTTCCTGAGAAAATATATATGAAAATTGCGGAAAACAAATCTGTAATCTGCTTAATGCCAACTCTGCGTGAGTGTTCTATATTCAACGAACAACTTTTGAAGCTGGTAAATGTAGAAATAATAAAAATGGAAGCCATTGATAAAATTGAGCATGAAGGAATCACTATTATTTTGACAGAAAAGTTGAAAACAAAATTGGATTCTTTAGAAAAATCGATATCTAAAACTGCTGGTTTAGAAAAGAATGTATATGTAGGTAGAAACTGTGGGGTAATTTTAAGGCATAATTTGGATGTAGAAAAAGGTTTAGTTAATGGAGTAATGGGCAATGTTGTAGATTTTGTTAATTATACGAAGAAAGATGGTATTGAATTTTCAAAAATTAAATTTGATCAGATTGAAGAAGTAAAACAATTTGTTCGTTGTTCAGTTCGCTTTTTGCTTGTTAAAGATTTATATGTCCGAATAAAACAATTTCCAGTTTCTCTGGCATATGCAGTGGCTATTCATAAATCTCAAGGTTTAAGTGTAGAAAGTGCTTTGGTATACATTGGAAGTACTGTGTTTAAAGAGGGTATTGCATATGTTGCTTTGTCGCGAGTCAAAACTTTATTTTTGATTGATTTTGATGACACAATGGTTACTGCAGATGCAAACTGTGCAAAGAGTATAATCTGTTAAGGAGAGTTTATGCTCCTGATTTAGGTCAATATCCTGTATTTGAAAAGTGTGTCGAAGGAAGAAAAAGAAGATATGAGAAATCTGTAGTGAAGGTACAGAAAACGGAATAAAAACAAGATAATGTGATTGCAAGCAAAAACAAAAAAGACACTGTTGAAGAGATTGTTTGTTATCAGTTTAAAAATTGTTTAGGTGTCAACTGCTATGCTAATGTAGAGGTCAATGTTGTTTTTTTTCTTGAAGGTTTGCAACAGAAAAATATAGAGAATCGGGATAAAAGATTTTGTTCAATTCTATTCTAAAAAAAACTAACAGTGACCCTACTATAGGCCAATCTCACTTTTGCCTTACTTCGGTAAGGTGCTGGAACATCTTGTCAATAAGCGAGTCTCAACTTTTATAGAGGAACAGGGTCTCCTCGATCCCTCGCAGTCGGGGTTCCGGGCTGCCCACGGGACCGAGACTGCAGTAATGGAGGTAGTGGACAATATTCGCCTCACTCTCGACAGAGGTGAGTCTGCTGTTCTCATCCTGTTGGATTTATCGGCTGCCTTGGACACCGTCTCCCACAGTGTTCTTCATCAACGACTGTGGGAGATTGGTGTCAGATGCAAAGCCCGTGCCTGGTTTGAGAGTTATCTGACAGGACGGCATACCTATGTAAAGGTAGACACTCTGGAATCCAGCAAGATTCCCCTTTCCGTAGGAGTTCCCCAGGGATCAATTCTGAGTCCCTTGCTTTTTAATCTCTATCTTACCCCTTTGGCCAACATAATAAAATCTTTTGGCTTTTCTACAGTGTCATATGCAGATGACACTCAGGTGTTGATTACCTGCAGTTAGGACTTTCTTGATACTCGTGCCAGATTCCAGGATTGTATGATCGGGATAAAGGACTGGATGAGTACCAACAAACTCCAACCGAATTGCAGCAAGACAGAAATAATGCTGTTTGGTATGTAGATATGGACACAAGATTGGTGGCCGCAAGAAATGGGACTCTGTCCAGAGCCTAAAGAAGTGGCACGCGATCTGGGAATCATGATTGAACCCACTCTTTCCATGAAGTCCCATGTCAATCTGGTGTCTCGTTTCTGTTATGGCATTTTGCGCAGGTTGCGTAAAATATTTAAATGGCTCCCCCTTGAATCTAAGAAACCCCTGATTCAGGGGCTCATTCATCAGTCGTCTAGACTATGGTAATGCCTTGTTCGCCTCTATAAATGAGGGTCTGTTGGCCAAGTTACAAACGGTGCAGAACACCGCAGCTCGCTTGGTGCTTGGCCTGTCCCCCAGGTCACCATCTTTGCCCAGTCTCAGGGAACTACATTGGCTCCCTATGCGCCAAAGAAGCCATTTCAAGATACTGAGTATCGTCCATAAACTTCTTACAGGAATCGGTCCTTCCTACCTAGCAAAAAAACTCATCTGGTATAATCCTTCCAGAGTCTTAAGATCCAGCTCTAAACGTCTCCTGGTCCAGCCTAGGGCCAGAACCACCAGAAATGGCTGTCGGGCGTTCTCTTACATTGCCCCTCTACTCTGGAACAAACTGCCTCCCCATTTGTCGTCCATATTCAACCACTTGGCCTTTTGGAGGGGCCTAAAAACATGGCTCTTCCCTAACTAACCAGTGCCATCCTCTTTAATTCATGGTTGTTGTCTCTTTCTGCCTTTTTGAGACCTTTCTGGTGAATCGTGCGCTATATAAGAACTTATGACTTATGACTTATTGCGTTTAAGAAAAATTGAGAACTGATGAAAGTCAAATACAAAGTGTTTGTGATATTCGTAATCTTTTGGATGTATGTTCTGGTTCTACACAATGTCCGCAAAATATCCAACAAGATGCTCAGGAATTTCTAATGTATATGCTAACCATAATGGAAAATGAAGGTATACAAATTGAAAACCTTTTTGGCCTTTGTTATAAATGGGAACATCATTGTAAAAATTGTATGTATACATGTAGCACTAACATAGACACTGAAAGATTTATATATTTGACATTGCCAGAATGTAAGTCAGTGTCTTATAATAAACTAGTTAAAGCAGCAAATCAGAACATGGAGTGCAGCCAATGCAAATCAGAAATGTTGACAACATTATTTATACAAATATATGGACAATATATAATTTTAATGATGCAATATTGTACAGCTGATGGAAGAAAATTAGAAACTTTAATAAAACATTTTGTAGCAAGTTAACTATCAATATCAGGAAGGACTTTTGTAGCAGTAGCAATAATTTGCCATGATGGCGTTCCACAACATCTGAATATTACACTCTGTATCTAAAATGTGAAAAAGGCTGGACACTTTGTAATGATACTCAGTTTGTTTTTAAACAACGTTTGCCAAACAAATTACCTAATTCCTACCTAATATTTTTAAAACCAAAGTTTTAGGAACAAAATTCAGCCTCTGTGCAATTTATTAATATATATTAATACGATTACCGTTGCAAAATTTCAATATAACGGATTTTAAGAATACCATTTGGCATTGAGGAAAGGTGTTTATTTGAATTACGGACTTTTTCTTGCGCATTGTCTCGGCGTATAGTTTTAAGCAAAAGCATTTACAGTATTTATAAATGTAAGTAATAAAATGTACGCATGTAAGCATTTTATATATGTGTGATTTGTATTTTATGGTATTTTATTGAGGGTGGATTTTTAGTTTTTCAAGCAATATTATTGATTGGTTTTTTTCCCCGCTGTTATGTGATGAGTACGATTGAAATCACTGTTTCTAGTGAAATTCAATATATTATGGGAACAGCAAAAAAGGCAAATAAAATAATTGTGAAATGTAAAAATGATTCTGTTCTCTAAAAAGTATAGTACTATGCATTATGACTGTATTTGTTCTTATCTTTTACAGATTCTAATTCAAAACTATCAAATGTATTCAAATTTATTTTATTAAAAAAACTGAAAAAAATCTCTAGTATTTTTTATTTATTTTATTGTGAAGGTAAGTTTAACTAAGTATTAAAATGCACAACAGCCTGTGTTTGTACACAGGTGAAGAAAATGGAGAAGAACGCAGTAAATATATGTGGAAAGATGCTCTGTGGGTGTTTTAAGTTACAGGATAAAGTTAACATGAATACTGAGGGGCAGATCTAGAAAAAAGTGCCGCAGCATGGCAACGAAAGCCCTTTGGCTGCACAATGCTACAGCACTTTCAGAGCATAGGAATGAGACATATCTACAATGATATGTCGCATTCTTCTGCTCTCTCCTGTGCTGGTGCAGATACAGCTGTCAAGCTCCGGTGCAGGCACCTTGGAACCATGGTGCAAGGATGCCTGTGCCATGGATAGATTGTTTGTGTGCAGGAACGGACACCTTCCTGCACAAAAACAATCACTAAAATCTATTTCCTCTTTCAATGCGTGCTATAGAACACAGCACGCATTGAAAGAGGAATAAACGAGGAGAAATAAAAAAAATTCTCCTCGTTGCACCTCCCTACTGCACCTTTAGGGTGGTGTAGCATTCAGACACATTTCCAGATTGACGATTTCTCGTAAACCTCAAGATCTGTCTTGTTCCATGGGTGTTGCGTGGGAACATCCAGAGCAACACCCATGAAACGCTCAATCACCGCAAAATGCTGCGTGTGAAGGGGTCGTGTTTACAAGGAAAGGAAAAACCATCCTCACCTTGTAAATATGCAGGAGCCCACTGCGCCACTAGTACATCACGAAAAGTGACGTACTGGTGGCGCAGAGAGCTTGTAAATCTGCCCCAGAGTACCACTGGGGACCAACTTACCAAACAGATATGTATAGAAAGCAGTTACAACACAGAAACTGATGGCAGGTACTATTGCCGCACTAACGGACAGTTATAAAAACCGTTCCTTGGTTCTGGCTACAGTTTGTACTATTGCCCACCTCCTAAAACCACCAACCAATGTTGGTCTTAACTTGACATATAAGCTTTTTTTACACAAATGTGGAGAGGCAACGTGTATCAAATATGTTATTGGCTTCAAATGCCATACATTTAGACATAAGTAGAGGACAGGAGTGATGAATCTTCCAACAGAAATGCGTAGTTTTCAAAATGCTTTTATTGTAATTTATCAAATCCACAGCCTACGCGTTTCGCCCAACACGGGCTTCTTCAGGGCTGTGAACAATATATATATATATATATATATATATATATATATATATATATATATATATATATATATATATATATATATATATATATATATATATATATATATATATATATATATATATATATATATATATCATAAAAAAGAATATAAACCCAGAGCAGGAGGGAACCTCCGCATGGCATGCGGAGTTCCCTCCTGTGCAATTAGGATGTGACCGCCACCCTGGCTTTTAACATTGCAGCGGGTGCAGCTTCAAGCTGCACCCGCGGCAATGTTAAAAATGCACGCATTGCATTTGCATGCAGAAAGAGGCAGGCACCGCGCGGTGCCTGCCGCTTTCTGCATGCAAATGCAGGGGGGTACCATAGGTACCCCCATGTGCACCCCCCACCCCCCTTCACCTAGGGGGCCCGCAACGGGCCCCCGCAGTGAAGTTCCGTATGCTTTTCCGCGGCGGAAAACCCGCAGCGGAAAAGCATACTTTACTGGCCATCCTAATATGGTGGACGGTGTCTGGAAGACACCGTCACCATATTAGAGCTTTTCCGCCGCGGTTGTAATCCGACCGCGGCGGAAAAGCTGCGGACGGAAACCAGGACCCACCAGCCATCCTAATCTGGCGGTGGGTCTTTGGTCAGTCCGCTGCGGATTTTCCGCATCCTCGGGGCCGGCGGTGGCTTCCGCCGGCCCCGAGGATGCGGAAAATCAGCAATCATAATGACCCCCTTAGTGCCTATTTACAATTCTACTGTGACATCTACAAATTTACTTACATAAAAACACGTTTGACACACTATAGTGAGAAAAAAGAGAGAGACTAACACATTGCCTATGTAACAGCGAGACAGTGTTTTATATATACATAGCTTTTGCATGATCTCATGGTTAGCACGTCATCCATATAGATGTTACATGTATTCATAGTCAGAGGCGTTCAAGTCACTTATTCCTAATGTTAACAAGCACATGTTCCCCAAACAAATTTTTCTCAAAGAGAAGGAATTTTTCATTTGGAAGAGAGAGGTAACCACATTCTACATATGGTCATTTATCACCCAAAAGCGGGGGCAGAGGGGAAAGAAGCACATAAAGTGCAAGAATGAGTTATACCTTGATGTCATTACACTTATACATTAAAACACGATGAATGGGGGAGATTGTAGGTCTAATAATACAAAATAGGGTAAAAAATAATAAAAGAAAGTGTACAAATGGGTGTACCTTATTTTAGTGTCTTTGCACTAAAACATTATTTCTCCAAAATAGGGAGTCTTCATTGACCTTCCACTCCAGCATGGGAGAGTATATCCCAATTCGCAAAGTCGCCCATTCGTTAGATAGGTGGATATTGTTATAGAAATCTGTAAATACATTATACCACCAAGTTTATAAAAAGTTTTAAGTATTGCTTCTTTAAGGTGTGTGTTTGCACAGACTTCACTTTAAGTACAAAGTACCACCCAATTTTTTATAAGTCATAAGACATGTGGATGGAGATACAATGTGATGTTGCCTCTTTTCAGAAAAAGCACATAAACACTTACCCCTTCTGTGTCGGGGAAGTCCTTGCTTCTTGCAATGAAAGAGAAGCTTTGATGATAGTCGTGTCACTATCATGTGCCAATTTAGGCACAAAGTCCTATATGTATAGAAAGCATCCTATGCCAACAATATGTCACTTTTTGTACCATAGTAATAGAATAAAAACATCTTTAATATTTACAAGGAGAGGAAAAGGCAGTCTGTGTACCTTTTCTTTTCCATGTAAATAAGACTTCATCATACACACCACTTTATGTTTAAAGTGCGTTCTATAGATATTGCTGTGTATGTTTGCAGATAACACTCACAAAACAAGAAACATCACCAGATTTATCAGAAATGATATGTCTGGACATGTGTATAAATACTGCACCATCTTCCTCACAACAAAGGAGAATTCTTTTTATTTCTCCTCATTTTTTCTCTTTCAATATATGCTGAGATGCACACCATACATTGAAGGAGAAAATGTGTTAATTGATTGTTTTTGTGCAGGAAGGTGAGCCTTTTTGTACAAAAATAAACTACACATGACACAGATATTCTTGCACCATGATGCAAGGGTGCCTATGTCATCACATGGATGTAGTTTAAGCACCAGTGCAGAGAGAAGCACAGAGTTGCAATATTTTTTATGTATATATGTTGCATCCCTGTGGTTCGGAAGTAGCTTAGCATGCTGTAGGTAAAGAGTTTACAGTATCATGCTACAGCACTTCCCTATAGTTCTGCAGTAATACATTTACCATACATCACAAATTCATTCTTTCACTCAATTATGTAGTACATATACATTTATATAAACTTTCATACACTAGCATACACATTTAGCTCTTTCTTCAACCAGAGTAGTTAGTTCTGAAAACTTTTATATATATTTTTAGATTTTTTTAACGTTTTCTTCTTTTTTAAAGTTTAAAAAAAAAGAAAAAAGTCAACAGGACGAACAAAACCATGAACTTTGAAGGAATAAAAAAACCTAGCATCAATGGTTATCAATTGCTCAGCAAACTAGGTCTACTGACTGCTCCCCATAACAAATTAAACGATTGCACTTCAGGCAGTGCATTCTAACCTTCACAAATTGGCGACGTATGTCTGGTGGTGATGTTGAAGGTGATGCCCCAGAGGTACTTCGTATTGCCGGTGGTGGAGGGGCATTTTGGAGCACTCTTCTACATTCTTCGTTAGCATAGTTCACAGGATGCAGGAATTGGAGGTGCTTACGCATATTAGCAGTGCCACAGGAGTCATCTCCTCTGTACAGCACTGCCTGGCAAATCTTGCATGTCATCTTCATGGCATTACATTGCTTTTGCCCCTTCGGAAAAGTAAATAATTTCCATACGATGGATGTGTACCTTTCGGGATGGGAAGGTTCTGGTAGAAATTGTTCAGCAACAATATCATCAGATTCGGATGATTGTTCCAGCGGTGTAGCCATTGTTTTCTCCAAAATAGAAATTCAGATTTCCATCGAAGAAAAAGTGAGGTTCTTCTCAGAACAGGTCTGTTCCTAAGGAAGGCCTAAGAAGAGTAATTAAAATGGGTGTGGTTGTTCAATAGGTAGAACAGTAAGTGTTATAAACCAATCCAATCTCTTCTTTTTGATCACATGGGATCCGCGTTGGGTGCGTACATGCAACACTACCTAGCGCGACTCTGTGAAATTGCATTTAAAAGTAATATAAGTTTATTACAACTAAAAGAATATTATTTTTTGCCTTAATATTTATAATAAATACATATATATATCTTTTTGTGTATCGAAAAATTTCGCGGAAGTCGCGCACCCACCACATTGAAGATGTAGATGACTTTATGTGATAATGCGTGAGCGTGGCGTGATACGTATATGTTGCGTATGCGCTTTAGGTTGCGTACGGGTCGCATAGCGATTGTGCATGGAAAAACGCACCCATCGCACACCCTACGTGGATCCTACAGAACAATTGTACAATGGCAGCTACGTTCCACGCAGTAATCGAAAGAGGTGCGCTTTGGGTGCGGGACTACTAAAAAAATTATACAAAAAAGAAAAAAGAAAATATTATAAAAACATTTTAAAAAATTAATTTATTAAATACATATTTTATTTTTTATCAAAGAAAAATATAAAAAATATGTTATGTAATGTAAAAATAAGATATCTAAAAATAAATAGATACAAAAATTAGTAAATCAGTACCAAATAAATAAATATAACAATTAATACATTTAAAAATTGTCCTTGAAAAAACCTTTGAAATTCACTGAAAAAAACAAAGGTTTCACATATGTTATAGTTAGAAATTATCATTAAAAAAACCTTAGAAATTCAATGAAAAAACATAGGTTTGAGACACGTTATAGTTAGGAATTATCATTTAAAAAACCTTAGAAATTCACTGAAAAAACCATGGGTTTCAGACAGGTTATAGTTAGGAATTACCATTTAAAAAAACCTTTGAAATTAATTGAAAGAACCATAGGTTTCAGGGGTGTTTTAGTTAGCTGGACATTCCACTCGTACAAAACCATTGAAATTCCTCAGTTATAGTTAGTTATACTAACTGTAACTCGCGCGCCCTCAATCCACTGCTGATGATATCACACATTACATCATTCATGACATTGTCTGTGACATCACTGATGACATCACTATTGACATCTCAGATGACATCACTGATGACATCACTGATGACATCATCCACATGACAATCAGATACACCTCATCATACACTAGTATAGCCTTTCATCACTTACAGTAAAATAGAGTACCGTATTTGAATCCATTGACACATCAATACAAGTTTCTAAAAACCCACTCAGTGATTCCTAGATCTACCCACACATCTAATCACTTACTTATAGATTCACTCATACATGTTGTCAATGATCAATAGAACACTACCAAATATACTTATTCACCTATATTGACATTACACACCAGCACACATCCTATTCACTTATGCATTCATCCTACTAACTTATGCAAACAATGGATCATACTTATATGTACTCAGCTACACACTATACAAACACCACTTCATATAATCATATAGATCGTAACTCATATTCAGTGTGTTATAAAATCACTATTACAAGTATACACTTATCCATACAGTCATTCATACAATCACTGAGTCTTTTGTATACTTATTTATATACAACAAATGTCACGTTCACTGCCTTTTATTTTTCTAGTTTGTTGCATATGTACCATTGAGAGATATATTTGTTCATAACCACACCCATAAAGATATTCAGTCATCAAAACAACTGTTATAACATGTAGTCTAAACCTCATATTCCTACTGAATCCACTATTCACACATCTTTGGGCAGTCACACACCTCCTACCGAACCACACACACATTCACTGCCCCATACAAATATTCAGGTAAATAATCAATCATTATTATAGACTTTCACGTAGCTAGTACCCAACAGGATCAGCAGTTTACACAACAACTGACAAAGTAATACAGATATTCACACAGTTTAGTCACTATCCAATATATTTCATGAGACACTATAAATTAGTCAAGTAAACAGTCAATCACACTGTTACTATATCCTCCTCCAAGATAAGTATATATTCACTGATTTTTAAATACAGATTACTATATATATAATATATATTTAAATAACAAAGCAAACCATATTCAATGGATGATGTCATCAGTGATGTCATTTGAGATGTCATCAGTGATGTCACTAACCATGTCATGAACGATGTAATGTGTGACATCATCAGCAGTGGATTGCGGGCGCGCAAGTCACAGTTAGTACAACTAAATATAATGGAGAAATTTCAATGGTTTTGTATGAGTGAAATGTCCAGCTAACTATAACACCCTTGAAACCTATGGTTTTTTCAATGAATATATATATATATATATATATATATATATATATATATATATATATATATATATATATATATATATATATATATATATATATATATATATATATATATATATATAATGTGGAATTCAAATTCAGCAGTTTTAGCTGAGCTAACCATAACCCACACCCCGCAATGCACTGCTGTCACATATTACATCACTCATGACATCATTAGGGACATCACTAATGACAACCCTGATGACATCATTCATGACATCACTAATGACATCATCCAGTGACTGTGAGTGTTTTTTAAAAAGTTTATGAGTGTTAAACATATATATCACGGTGTATTGGAGAATCAGTGGGTGTATGAGTGCTTGATTGGATGATACAGTGGGTGCGTGACTAACTGTATAAGTTAGTTATTAGGTGTCTCAGTGAATGTATGAGTCAGTGACTTGTGTGAATGTCTGTATCTGTTTCTCAGTTGGTGTGTACGTGTTTGTATGGGTGTGGAAGTGAGTACATGAGTTTCTGTATAGGTGAGTGATTGGTTGTCTTAGTACCTCTATGGGTGTCTGAGTGTCTGTGTGGGTGAGTGAGTAGGTATGTGACTGCCTGTATGGATGAGTGAGCGGTTGAATTGCTGGTATATATGGGTTAGTGAGTGTGTGTGTGAAGGGCTATATGGGTGAGTGAGTGTATGGCTGTGTCATTGAGTGACTGCATGTGTCAGTGGTATATGGGTGAGTAACTGGGTATGTAGGTGAGTGATGGGATATATGAGTGACTGTATAGGTGAGGGAATGAATATTTGTGTGGCTGTACGGGTGAGTGTGTGCTTTTGTCAGTAACTGCATATGTGGGTGAGTTGCTGCATAAATCAGTGAGTAGCTATTTAAGTACTGGTATGGGTTTGTGAATGGGTTTGAGAATGGTAGTGTGGAAGTTGGAGTGGGTGTTTGAAAGGTTATATTGGGCTGTGAGTGGGGTTGTCAGGGATTGTGTAGATGATGTAATCAGTGATGTCATTTGTGATATCATCAGTGGTGTCATCAGTGATGTCATTGACCATGTCATAAATGGTGTAATATATGACATCACCAGCAGTGCATTGAAGGGGCGGGAGTTATAGTTAGCTGATCTAACTATAACGATGGAATTTCTATGGTTTTGTATGAGCAAAATGTCCAACTAACTATAATGTTCCTGAAACCTATGTTTTTTTCAGTGAATATATATATGTATATATATATATATATTACCTATTGGCGGTCACCAGTAGGTACTTATAGTTACAACCTAGTTTCCATAGGAAAAGCATTTTTTGATTAGTTCATAACATTGGTGTTGTTTGACGAATCTTCGTGAAATTCTCCCCCCAAAAAGTCTATCCAGGTCAGCTCCTATCCTGAAAGTTTGGGGGTGATTCATCAAGCTGGGTCCCAAAACGCGTTTTTCCCATGTTAATTTCCATATGAAATTTTGCAACAAACTACTGACCGAACTGCTGAACGAAATTACCCCAACTTTGGTAGAAAGTTCGCGCTTACTTCAGAAAGCGACTTTATTTTTAAATGGTGTAAATCCTTTCAGTTGTTTTTGAGAAATTGAAAAAATAAGAGTAAAAAAATTATTTTCGCATAGGAAATGTTGTGCAAAGCTACAGCCGTAACTACTGAATGGAAGTACCCCAAATTTGGTAAAAAGGTAGTGCTTGGATCAGAAAGCGACCTTTTTTTCATTGGTGAAAATCCGTTCAGTAATTGCTGAGGAATTAGAAAAATAAAATAAAAGTTTCGATATCTGGGTGGAGCCTAAGTCCAGTGCACAATCTTCACTGTGATTGGCTGCGAACACTCCAAACCAGGAAGTGTTGGCAGCCATCTTGTGGCTTGGTAGAAGCGAGTCACCAGAAAACTGGGAAATAAAGATATAAAAACAAGAGCAGGGGGCAGGGTAGATACACCCGGAACCCCTAGGCCTGCTCAGGGGGTCCCAGAAGGAACCCCAGGGCTCAAAAAAGCATAAAAAAACCCTGGGTGGGCTAGGTACCGGGGTATTTGTTAAAATATAATAGCGGGAACTCTCTGGGGCTTCACTTGTGTTAGGAGGGGGGTTCAGTAGGCTGTGGGAATTATATCAGGAAAACAACAGTGCATCGTATTCCGGTCTTCCTTTAATATAATGCGGAATAATGTTTATTTACTATGCAGTGTTCACTGTTATCACGGAGAGAGTCACTTTGTTACAGGAAATTTATTAATATGTGGTATGTAGTGTTCTCTATCCTGGCGTCATTTCTTAAAAAATAATAGCGGGGACTCTCTGGGGCCTCCGCAGCCCCGGGGCTTCACTCATGTTGGGATGGGGTTGCAGTAAGCTGTGGAAATTATATCAGGAAAACAACAATGCGCCCTATTGCGGCCTTCCTTTAATATAATGTGGAATAATGTTTATTTATTATGCAGTGTTCTCTTTTATTACTGATAGAGTCACTTTGTTACAGGAAATGTATTAATATGTGGGAGGGCGTGTTCTGTATGTGAGCGTAGAACAGAATGAATGTTAGATAGGCTGAGGTGTTCCAACAACAAGCTTAATGTTCATTGGCTGCGAACCATTGAAAGTAGAAGTGTTTGCTGCCATTCACTTCCCCATCCCAGAGTAGCAAGGGCATCTAATTGGCTCACATGTTGTAAGGAGGACCTTCCTGAGCTTAATGTAGATTGGTTGCAAACTATTGAAAGTAGAAGTGTTGCTAGGTATTTTCTTCACCCCCGCAAAGTAGGAGGGACATCTGATTGGCTAACCTGTTCTACGGAGGAGCTTCCAGAGCTTTATGTTGGTTGGTTGTGAACTATTGAAAGTAGAGGTTTTGAGAGCCATTCACTACCCCTCCGCGGAGAAGTAGGGACATCTGATTGGCTGACGTGTTTTAAGAAAGAGCTTCCAGAGCTTAATGTTGATTGGTTGCGAACTATTGAAAGTAGAAGTGTTGCCAGCCATTCACTTCCCCTCTGCCGAGTAGGAGGGACATCTGATTAGCTGACTTGTTCCAAGGAGGACTTTCTCAAACTTAATGTTGATTGGCTCTAAGCCATTGAAAGTAGAAGGGTTGTCAGCGATTCCTTTCCTCTCCGCAGAGTATTAGGGACATTTCATTGGGTAAAGTGTTCCAAGCAGGACCTTCCCAAGCATAATGTTCATTGGCTGTGAAGCATTAAAGTGTTGGCAGCCATTCCCTCCTCTTCTGCGGAACAACATGGACATTTTATTGGCTACAGTGTTCCGAGTGCAAGTTTGACCCTTATTAGGTTGGAATGGTTCACTGTTGTCAGCCATTGTGTGACGCACCTCCAAAGGAGAACGGGAAAACAAAATAGTAGAGGGGAGGGTGGAAACACTAATAACTCTGTACAGTGGTCACAAGGTGGTGGACAGGGATTGCGAAGGTAAAAATAGTTTTTTATATATTTTAAGGGCCATTTATATAATTGCCTTGGGGTGTTCAAATTACGGCGGAAAAACAACAGAGTGTCTTGCGGTCTTCATTTTTATCAAGTTTGTAGGTGGGATACTTGCCAGGAGCACTATTTACTTATAATGTGGTGTTTACTTTTCTGACGGGGAGGTGTAGTTGCGCAGTTTTTATTTAGCAATTACAAAGAAACTTTCTTCGGAAACTGATGCTGTATATAGCAAAGGGGTGACAAATAAAAAAGGAATTTCATGAAATATCAATGATGTGTGGCGACACCCTCCTTTTTCTGCAATAGTTTGTAAAAGTATTGCCCCAAATTCTTGATAATATAAGAGGGCATCAGTTACTTTTAGATAAAGCAGAAAAGAAGTGCTACATTAAAGACTCCAGTACTACATTATCTAGGTCAGAAGAACAAGTAAAAAACTGTTAAACACAAATGACTTTATATTAGATAGAAATGTATGCATTATAATTTTTCTAATTTTTTCTAATTTGTATTTTGTAGAATTCGGGAAAGTTCTGTCGTAGTGCTTAGAGGTCACACACTGTTCCGCTAACAAATCACATGCTCTTTTAAGAATATATAGGATAGTACTAATATAATATACAGTACGGGTCCTATATATTCTATTGGGAGAACGTGAATAGGAACCGTAACTGAGAACAATAGAAATTAGAAAATAACATTCAGAAATGTAGGGTTTATCAAATATTTAAAGTAACAAAGTACGTATGAAAGCTATATTTTTTTAGACTGCAATTTCGTAAAATATGTTCACTGAAAAAATATCTGATCAAGTACGTTATAATGTTTTGAAGCTGTATTACAGATGGTGACAGCAAATCTCCAATTCCTCTTCTGTGACCAAGGACAGTCTATTACAATATATAACGAATGACACAATTGTTCCAGTAAAAAGAAAAGGAAAATAAGGTTATGAATAGAATAGAAGATCAATAAGGAAATACTTTCAAAAGGTAATTATTTTCAGAGCTTCTTTTCTCCAGGAAGTCAAAAAGTTGGATCTTCGTGGCAACAGGTCATAAACTCCTCTGAGATCATTATACTGTGAAAATTATAATACACATATTCACAGTATATGATCAAAAGGGGGCAACAGACTAAAAGCCAGAAGCAGGGGATGTTGCTTATATATCTTTACTCTTTGCGCTGACGGGTCATGAACTCCTTTGAGATCAACATGACTGTTCATATTATAATATAAATATTAACCGTATATGATACCTAGGAGAAAACGGACTAACAACTGGAAGGTGGTGACGTTAATTGTAAATGTTTAGGGTTTGCACCGACAGGTCACCAACACCCCTGAAGCGAAGTACATTGTCAATATTATAATATAGAAAGTCACAATATATAAGCTCAAATGAGCCAGAAAGGGATCATGTTTACTGTAATCTGTCTGTTTCTGATAACAAGCTGCTTATGTTACAGAAAAAAAGGCAAAAACATGCAATAACCCTTTTTTCTAGATATAAATGTTTAAATGTTGACAAATAGCTACATATTATAAATATCTACTTTGCCATAATCAAACAACCTACACCTCCGGAATATGTTTTGTTGCCGCAAAACTAGAATCTGATGCGAGAAAATGGAACCTGCATCACAGAATAGACACGGAGAACTCGCGAAAACGAAACTAATCTGACAACAGGTGTGGTGTATATACTTTTTGGTTATTGAGTAGTCTATGGAAGGAAGATGCGGCACCGCCCATTTAGATGTCATGTTTTACAGTTTACACGTGCTCACGTTTTAGCTGTTTAACTTGTACACATGTTGGGAAAAGTTACCAACTGTGAAGCTGTAAAGGTTTCGATTTCCATCGTAAGACGAATAAGGTGCTTAGTATGTACAAACGTTGGTGACTTTAAAAAGTGTTACCCGGCAAACTGTGTCATTTGCATTCCCATGATCAAAAACATCTAAATAGAAGACATAAAAAAATATTGTTCACAATAGAAGAAAAAAAAGTGATAATATTTGACATCACTATGCTCTTAAATTAAAAAAAATGCCAGCATTTGTAAAACGTAGAGGTACTGCCGGAAAGCTGTGTCGCCACTCTGGCGCGTTGGGAACATTAAGCACGATGTTACCCATATTGAGATAGTGGTGGTCTAAGATGCTGCTGGAGTCGGGTATCGAACTGTGAATGCTGTTGTTATTATAGGTGATGGGTCACACTTTTACTACACGTATATGTTAATTACTGCTAATTAACTTGAAAACATTGTTAAATTATAAGTAGGGCTCCTTGTTTTCAGATTTTACTGATTTTTACAGATAAATACAGACTGAAAAGTATTTATTTTCCTCTCTGTATTTATTTTAAAATGTGGATAAAAACGGAAATTGGGTTCTTTTTTGAGCGATTCTAAATGCTGTCATTGATGACTACCAGGCCAATAGGTCTGCAGTTCTAAAAGTAAAAAGGTTAAAACAATAAATTAATTTTAGTAAAGTGCCTCAAAGAGCAATATATATGCTTGAATAAGAAAACATGCACATTTTAATATCAAGGTTGTGTATATTTTATCATCTGAGAGTGTTTATATGACTGAAAACCGTCAGTCCTTCAGGCATGAGTGCATATTTGTCAGACAAATAAATGTGGAAATATACTCAGTTCAGATTCATTTTTTCAGAAAACCCAAAATATATATGGCTAAATACAGATACAATTATAAAAAAAAGGATAAATACAGATGGAAATGCCCAAAAAATAAATACCATGAAACAAGGAGCCTTAATTATAAGTTACAAAATACTACTGTTAAGTTAGTTTTCACTATAAGAAGTATACAGTGATGTCATCAGTGATGTCACTGACCATGTTATGAATGATGTAATATGTGACGTAATCAGCAGTGCATTGCGGGTGCCTGAGTTATAGTTAGCTGAACTAACTATAACGATGGAATTTCTATGGTTTTATATGGGTGAAACGTCCAGCTAACTATAAAGCCCCTAAAACCTATAGTTTTTTCAGTAAATAAATAAAAAAAATATATATATATATATTCACTGAAAAAACCATAGGTTATAGACCATATATAGTTAGGAATTCGCATTTACAAAACCTTATTTTACTCACACAAAACCATTGAAATTCCATATATAGTTAGTTGCACTAACTATATATCGCGCACCCGCAATCCACTGCTGATGATGTCACATATTACATCATTCATGACATGGTCAGTGACATCACTGATGACATCTTAAATGACATCACTGATGACATCTCAGATGACATCACTGATGACATCACTGATGACATCTCATTTGACATTACTGATCACATCACTGATGATATCATTCATGTGATAATACGATGAACCTCTTCAGACTCTAATATAACCTTAGATACAATCAGTGTAAACAGACACTCACAGACTGTCACTCATCCATGGAGTTACTCACACACCTAGTCAGTCATGCAAAGAATCAATCACACCTCCATTTCCTCAACTATACAGTTATACAAACTTTACTTATTCAAACATATACTAACACATATTTACTCTCTTATACAATCCCTGATACAAGTTCACAATGATCCATACAGCCACTCACACATTCACTGGCTCTTATGCACAGTTATTTATATATGTCAATTCTCACATGTACTGTGTTTTACATATGTACTTACTTTGACATGTAGCACTGAGATATCCATTCACTCACCAATACACTCATGCACACAGTCAACCGCCCATACAGCTGTTTCACCATGCACTTTTGAAACCATACATCTAGTGAATCAACTGCTCACACATCTATGCACAGAGTCATACACCTCCCAGCCACCCACACACACACTCAGTCTCCCATACAAATACTTGGGCAACCAATCAATAACCCATATAGTTACTCATATAGCTACTTATCAACACATGCAACAGTTTACAGAACAACAGACATAATGATGCACACATTAAGACAGTTTAGTCACTAACCCCTGCACTCAGTGAGACACATTTAATCACTCACTCATACAGTCACTGGATATTGTCATCAGTGATGTCATCAGTGATGTCATTTGAGATGTCATCAGTGATGTCATCAGTGATGTCACTGACCATGTCATGAATGATGTAATATGTGACATCATCAGCAGTGGATTGCGGGTGCGCGATATATAGTTAGTGCAACTAACTATATATGGAATTTCAATGGTTTTGTGTGAGTAAAATAAGGTTTTGTAAATGCGAATTCCTAACTATATATGGTCTATAACCTATGGTTTTTTCAGTGAATTTTCAAGGTTTTGTAAATGCTAATTCCTAACTATATATGGTCTATAACCTATGGTTTTTTCAGTGAATTTTCAAGGTTTTGTAAATGCTAATTCCTAACTATATATGGTCTATAACCTATGGTTTTTTCAGTGAATATATATATATACATACATATATAAACATATATCATCTGTATATCTATATAAATACAAACATAAATGCATGCATACATATAATTATATGCATACAGATGCATGTTATTTACATGAAAGTTGAAAAAACACTAATAAAAGCAAAGCTAAAAAGCCACCTCATTACAAACAGAATGGCTTTAACTTAAACGAGGGCGAGATCTATTGCATTTTCAATGCTTGTTTACTTTGGTTCCATCAAGAAGGCATTCAGATGTGTAACACATTTGCCATAAATTCTGAATGTTAGCACTCTAGTTGCACATTAGATCACTGTAGTAAAGCTACTGCTCACCAGGGATGTCTGCTGCTGGTATTCAAAGTGCATGTTTCAGTCTGCATGTCAGAATTCTTTTAATGAAATAGAAGAGGATTTGAGAAGTCACTCAAAATGATCCCTAATTTTTCTTTCTGAAGCACTAATCATACTTTCTATGGCAAAATTAACCCCCTCATGTTGTTCCTTTTTAAATTGAGTGTTTTCAGACTTACCACTTCATTCCAATCAAGATGGCTTCTGGTGTGCCATACTTTTGTCATAAGTAAGACTGTTAGCGCTCTAGTTGTTCGTTAGAACACTCTGGGACATTCTGTCATTGGCCTATACTTGGGGTACATCTGGGTGATATTTGGGCTACATTTAGGCTCTTTTGTCTCTGGTGGCCATCTTGGGAGACTGTATGTCAGAATTTTTTAATGAAATTGAAGAGGGTTTGAGAAGTCACTCAAAATGTGCCCTAATTTTTCTTTCTGCAGCACTAATCATAATTCATATGGCAAAATATACCCCCTCATTTTGTTCCTTTTTAAATTAAATGTTTTAAGAGTTACCACTTTATTCCAATCAAGATGGCTTCAGGTGTGCCATACCTTTGTAATAAGTAGGACTGTTAGCGCTCTAGTTGTTCTTTAGAACACTCTGGGACATTCTGTCATTGGGCTATACTTGGGCTACATCTGGGTGATATTTGGGCTACATTTTGGCTCTTTTGTCTCTGGTGGCCATTTTGGGAGACTGCATGTCAGAATTTCTTTATGAAATAGTAGAGGATTTGAAAAGTCACTCAAAATGTGCCCTAATTTTTCTTTCTGCAGCACTAATAATACCTTCTATTGCATAATATACCCCCTCATTTTGTTCCTTTTTAAATTAAATGTTTTAAGAGTTACCACTTTATTCCCATCACGATGGCTCCAGGTGTGCTATACCTTTGTAATACGTAGGACTGTTAGCGCTCTAGTTGTTCTTTAGAACACTTTAGGAGGCTGCAGTAGAGCACAAAGGAATCAACTGACAGTCTCTGTCCTTGTTGGATGTACATGTTTTACTGAGAATGTCAGACTTCATTTTCACATGACAGAAAGATAATGTGAATTTACAGAAAATATGCTTTCAGTTTAGCTTATAGATCCCCTTCCAAACCACTGTGGGAAAATCATGAGATATTAGTTTTCTTTCAAACAATATTCATGATATCACAGCAAAAGGTTTTTTCACATGGTAAAATCACCTTAGAACCCACCACAATTCCTAAAACGAGTATGGTACAATCAACAAATGATTTATAATGTAACTAAAGTCCTAAAACCCTCTATTAACTACAATGCTTTTTAATGAGGTGCTATCATGTATATTGGTCCCAAGATGGCTGCCAACACTTCTTGGATGAAGTGCTGACAGCCAATCAGATCAGATGTGTGGTTAGGCTCCGCCCAGATATATATCTTTTTTTGAACCTAAATTACTCAAAATCCACTGGAGCACATATATTGAGACCTAGCAAAGGCACATCGGGCTAACAGTCCCTACAATTTTGCCAAGTTTCGTGCAAATCCATTCAGCCGTTCGAGCTAAAAGTGAGGCCAACCGCCCTATGGAAATTAACATGGGAAAAACGCGTTTTGGGACCCCCTTTTTTCTCGGCCCCCCCTTGATGAAACCCCCCCAAATTGTCAGGGGCTGCTCAGAAACAAAATGTTCCATTTTCCTGAACATTTCAGCCAATTCCGTCCACAAACGCCAAAGTTATTAGACATAGAATTTTCAAAAATCCCATAGAGAAAAAATCCTAACTATATATACCTACTGGCGACCGCCAGTAGGTAATATATATATATATATTAACTTTAATTACCTGCACTGCTTATGCACCATGCCATCTCCTTCCACTCGGTTAAGACTTGCTAATGTATGTTTGGCTTAACTAAGCTGACACTATAAATTGTGAAATATTAATAACTAACACATGTAGGGCTAGTACAGCAGGGCAGGCTGTTCTGTCCAGTTACATGTATGCTTAGTTTGCAGATTTTGCTATAGGTTTGTTACCCACACAATCTAGGAATATGTCTTATGTGGCCTCAAGGGCCACATTGCAATGTCTCAGCAATGCTATTGTACACCTACCAGAAGAAAAAGATAAAAATATCTTAAAATTCATAGATTGCTTTTGTTGGTTGTGCATGATATCAAAATATATGAGACGAAGATGCATTTCACTCTCCGTTGTATGTGAGTTTCCATTTTTTCAGTTTCGCTCTGTTATGCTGGAATAAAAGATTATTTTATGTTAATGGTCCTACTGCAGCCATACGATTGATCATCGGACAAAGTCAGCAGATTATGGGACAGAGCTGTGAAGGATTAACCTACCTCTGCTAAGTACAGCTAAATTCTTCAGATTTACTATCTCTACAGAATTGATCTGCTTTCAGGTTTTTAGTCTTCTGTACTCTGTGAGGTGTCTTGCCTTCAGCTTCCAAAGCAGAGTAAGAGATGCCTCTAAAACGGATTTGCATGAATTGCTTGGCAGTGCGTGACATTGGAAAGCTTTTCAAATGCCTTCTGCCATCTTCAAATATGCACAGTTTGTTACACTGGTTATTTTCCTGGAGCAAGAAATAAAAAACAAATACCTCACACAACAGAGACAGAGGGAGTGAGCACTGTTAGAATGTTTTAGAGGTTAGATTATGGATAAGGACTGATGAAACAGTAGAATCCCCTTTTAGGCAACTCTTTTGAGGTTACTCCCAATGATAACAGAAGATGAAGAGAAGAGAGGATAACCTCTCTACCTGATGCAATCAGAAAGCCAACTCTTTGTAGAGACTGGTAAAGATGTCCCTACCTCCTATGTGCCTTCACTGGCCTTCACTGGCCTAAATCATGTTGGAATCTAGCGCAGAGCAGCGTGCATGTGATTTAACTTGCATGCTATGATGTAGTGCCTGTGTATGGTACAATACATGGAGGCCTGTAGGTTCTATATTGGACGCCCATCTTCCATTGTGCTCGTCTTAAGCAGCACCGGCTGGTTGTGGTTTCCAGGGAAATGTTAAACACGTGTTCTCCATGCTTACCTTTACAAGGCAATATGCGCATGCTGTGTGACGTGTGCATGTATTGAGCCAACATGTTCCTCACTGCGATATCGGCTGCATTGTGACGTTTGAATCGGCAGGAAGATTAGAGCACGTCTCACATAAGGAGATGTCTGCATTGTGACATGTGGGGCAGTTGAAAGACTAAAGCGCATCATATCACTGAGCTGTTTATGAATTTATTGTTTGTTTGTGCAGTGGAAGGAAGCATCATAATGTTGGGTGGTCTTATTCATCTCTCTGATCCTTTCTAAAGCATTTATATTATGCTATCAAATAGGCCTGGGCGGCAAATTCCGTTCCGCTTTTTGAATTTGCGGAATTTGGGGAATTTCATGTTCTGCGTAGAACGCAAAATTTCCCAAAATTCTGCGTTTTGCGACTTTGCAAAATTTTTTGCTTGTTCGCGTTCTAAAAATGCGTGTTCATGAGATATTTCCCCCCGAACACACAAACAGCGATTGCGAACAGGAAAAAAGCATCGCGAACAAGCAATTCCGCGTATTCGCAGAATTTCTGCATGTTCGCTGAGATTTTTTACCGTTTCGCTGAGATTTGCATAACGCTATTACGCAAATTCCCCCCATCCCTACTAGCAAAGTAAAAAAAAAAGGGTCAATAATCTACAAATAAAAAATAAATATATATACATTTTCATAATTCGAGGGAAATATATATATATATATATATATATATATATATATATAGATTACCTACTGGCGGTCGCCAGTAGGTATATATAGTTAGGATTTTTTCTCTATGGGATTTTTGAAAATTCTATGTCTAATAACTTTGGCGTTTGTGGACGGAATTGGCTGAAATTTTCAGGAAAATGGAACATTTTATTTCTGAGCAGCCCCTGACAATTTGGGGGGGTTTCATCAAGGGGGGGCAGAGAAAAAAGGGGGGTCCCAAAACGCGTTTTTCCCATGTTAATTTCCATAGGGCGGTTGGCCTCACTTTTAGCTCGAACGACTGAATGGATTTGCACGAAACTTGGCAAAATTGTAGGGACTGTTAGCCCGATGTGCCTTTGCTAGGTCTCAATATATGTGCTCCAGTGGATTTTGAGTAATTTAGGTTCAAAAAAAGATATATATCTGGGCGGAGCCTAACCACACATCTGATCTGATTGGCTGTCAGCACTTCATCCAAGAAGTGTTGGCAGCCATCTTGGGACCAATATACATGATAGCACCTCATTAAAAAGCATTGTAGTTAATAGAGGGTTTTAGGACTTTAGTTACATTATAAATCATTTGTTGATGGTACCATACTCGTTTTAGGAATTGTGGTGGGTTCTAAGGTGATTTTACCATGTGAAAAAACCTTCTGCTGTGATATCATGAATATTGTTTGAAAGAAAACTAATATCTCATGATTTTCCCACAGTGGTTTGGAAGGGGATCTATAAGCTAAACTTAAAGCATATTTTCTGTAAATTCACATTATCTTTCTCAGTCATGTGAAAATGAAGTCTGACATTCTCAGTAAAACATAAACATCCAACAAGGACAGAGACTGTCAGTTGATTCCTTTGTGTTCTACTGCAGCCTCCTAGAGTGTTCTAAAGAACAACTAGAGCGCTAACAGTCCTACTTATTACAAAGGTATGGCACACCTGAAGCCATCTTGATTGGAATAAAGTGGTAACTCTTAAAACATTTAATTTAAAAAGAAACAACATGAGGGGGTATATTTTGCCATAGAAAGTATGATTAGTGCTGCAGAATGAAAAATTAGGGCACATTTTGAGTGACTTCTCAAATCCTTTTCTATTTCATTAAAACATTCTGACATGCAGTCTCCCAAAATGGCCACCAGAGACAAAAGAGCCCAAATGTAGCCCAAATATCACCCAGATGTAGCCCAAGTATAGCCCAATGGCAGAATGTCCCAGAGTGTTCTAAAGAACAACTAGAGCGCTAACAGTCCTACTTATTACAAAGGTATGGCACACCTGAAGCAATCTTGATTGGAATAAAGTGGTAACTCTTAAAACATTTAATTTAAAAAGAAACAACATGAGGGGGTATATTTTGCCATAGAAAGTATGATTAGTGCTGCAGAATGAAAAATGAGGGCACATTTTGAGTGACTTCTCAAATCCTTTTCTATTTCATTAAAACGTTCTGACATGCAGTCTCCCAAAATGGCCACCAGAGACAAAAGAGCCCAAATGTAGCCCAAATATCACCCAGATGTAGCCCAAGTATAGCCCAATGACAGAATGTCCCAGAGTGTTCTAAAGAACAACTAGAGCGCTAACAGTCCTACTTATTACAAAGGTATAGCACACCTGGAGCCATCGTGATGGGAATAAAGTGGTAACTCTTAAAACATTTAATTTAAAAAGGAACAAAACGAGGGGGTATATTATGCAATAGAAGGTATTATTAGTGCTGCAGAAAGAAAAATTAGGGCACATTTTGAGTGACTTTTCAAATCCTCTTCTATTTCATTAAAAAATTCTGACATGCAGTCTCCCAAAATGGCCACCAGAGACAAAAGAGCCCAAATGTAGCCCAAATATCACCCAGATGTAGCCCAAGTATAGCCCAATGACAGAATGTCCCAGAGTGTTCTAAAGAACAACTAGAGCGCTAACAGTCCTACTTATTACAAAGGTATGGCACACCTGAAGCCATCTTGATTGGAATAAAGTGGTAACTCTTAAAACATTTAATTTAAAAAGGAACAAAACGAGGGGGTATATTATGCAATAGAAGGTATTATTAGTGCTGCAGAAAGAAAAATTAGGGCACATTTTGAGTGACTTTTCAAATCCTCTTCTATTTCATTAAAAAATTCTGACATGCAGTCTCCCAAAATGGCCACCAGAGACAAAAGAGCCCAAATGTAGCCCAAATATCACCCAGATGTAGCCCAAGTATAGCCCAATGACAGAATGTCCCAGAGTGTTCTAAAGAACAACTAGAGCGCTAACAGTCCTACTTATTACAAAGGTATAGCACACCTGGAGCCATCGTGATGGGAATAAAGTGGTAACTCTTAAAACATTTAATTTAAAAAGGAACAAAACGAGGGGGTATATTATTCAATAGAAGGTATTATTAGTGCTGCAGAAAGAAAAATTAGGGCACATTTTGAGTGACTTTTCAAATCCTCTTCTATTTCATTAAAAAATTCTGACATACAGTCTCCCAAGATGGCCACCAGAGACAAAAGAGCCTAAATGTAGCCCAAATATCACCCAGATGTACCCCAAGTATAGCCCAATGACAGAATGTCCCAGAGTGTTCTAAAGAACAACTAGAGCGCTAACAGTCTTACTTATGACAAAAGTATGGCACACCAGAAGCCATCTTGATTGGAATGAAGTGGTAAGTCTGAAAACACTCAATTTAAAAAGGAACAACATGAGGGGGTTAATTTTGCCATAGAAAGTATGATTAGTGCTTCAGAAAGAAAAATTAGGGATCATTTTGAGTGACTTCTCAAATCCTCTTCTATTTCATTAAAAAAATTCCGACATGCAGACTGAAACATGCACTTTGAATACCAGCAGCATACGTCCCTGGTGAGCAGTAGCTTTACTACAGTGATCTAATGTGCAACTAGAGTGCTAACATTCAGAATTTATGGCAAATGTGTGACACATCGGAATGCCTTCTTGATGGAACCATAGTAAACAAGCATTGAAAATGCAATAGATCTCGCCCTTGTTTAAGTTAAAGCCATTCTGTTTGTAATGAGGTGGCTTTTTAGCTTTGCTTTTATTAGTGTTTTTTCAACTTTCATGTAAATAACATGCATCTGTATGCATATAAGTATATGTATGCATGCATTTATGTTTGTATTTATATAGATATACAGATGATATATGTTTATATATGTATGTATATATATATATATTCACTGAAAAAACCATAGGCTATAGACCATATATAGTTAGGAATTAGCATTTACAAAACCTTGAAAATTCACTGAAAAAACCATAGGTTATAGACCATATATAGTTAGGAATTAGCATTTACAAAACCTTGAAAATTCACTGAAAAAATCATAGGTTATAGACCATATATAGTTAGGAATTCGCATTTACAAAACCTTATTTTACTCACACAAAACCATTGAAATTCCATATATAGTTAGTTGCACTAACTATATATCGCGCACCCGCAATCCACTGCTGATGATGTCACATATTACATCATTCATGACATGGTCAGTGACATCACTGATGACATCACTGATGACATCTCAAATGACATCACTGATGACATCTCAAATGACATCACTGATGACATCACTGATGACATCTCATTTGACATTACTGATCACATCACTGATGATATCATTCATGTGATAATACGATGAACCTCTTCAGACTCTAATATAACCTTAGATACAATCAGTGTAAACAGACACTCACAGACTGTCACTCATCCATGGAGTTACTCACACACCTAGTCAGTCATGCAAAGAATCAATCACACCTCCATTTCCTCAACTATACAGTTATACAAACTTTACTTATTCAAACATATACTAACACATATTTACTCTCTTATACAATCCCTGATACAAGTTCACAATGATCCATACAGCCACTCACACATTCACTGGCTCTTATGCACAGTTATTTATATATGTCAACTCTCACATGTACTGTGTTTTACATATGTACTTACTTTGACATGTAGCACTGAGATATCCATTCACTCACCAATACACTCATGCACACAGTCAACCGCCCATACAGCTGTTTCCACATGCACTTTTGAAACCATACATCTAGTGAATCAACTGCTCACACATCTATGCACAGAGTCATACACCTCCCAGCCACCCACACACACACTCAGTCTCCCATACAAATACTTGGGCAACCAATCAATAACCCATATAGTTACTCATATAGCTACTTATTAACACATGCAACAGTTTACAGAACAACAGACATAATGATGCACAAATTAAGACAGTTTAGTCACTAACCCATGCACTCAGTGAGACACATTTAATCACTCACTCATACAGTCAGTCATGCACCTACTAAATCCTTCATCCAGACACTTATACATCCACTCATTCTTCAATATGTAAGACATATTTTAACTTTACAGAAACATACAGTCACTGGATGTTGTCATCAGTGATGTCATCAGTGATGTCATTTGAGATGTCATCAGTGATGTCATCAGTGATGTCACTGACCATGTCATGAATGATGTAATATGTGACATCATCAGCAGTGGATTGCGGGTGCGCGATATATAGTTAGTGCAACTAACTATATATGGAATTTCAATGGTTTTGTGTGAGTAAAATAAGGTTTTGTAAATGCGAATTCCTAACTATATATGGTCTATAACCTATGATTTTGTCAGTGAATATATATATATATATATATATATATATATATATATATCTATATATATATATATATATATATATATATATATATAGATATTTTCACTGAAAAAAACATAGGTTTCAGGCCTTATATAGTTAGGAATTAGCATTTAAAAATTAGGGGTGTTATAGTTAGCTGGACATTTCACTCATACAAAACCCTTGAAATTGCTCCTATATAGTTAGTTGTGCTAACTATATTTCGCGCACCCGCAATCCACTGATGATGATCTCACATATTAGATCATTCATGACATGGTCAGTAACATTCTGTTTTTCCATATAGAAATTGTAGCAATATGTATTGCTATCACAACCTAGGTAACCCATTTCCAGTGACTTTCTATGGTATAGACATGGTGCCAGATAACCAAATCCAAATACTCTTTTCACTTCTGTGAATTGGGGTGGTTGAGTGTAAGTTTAATTTACAGGTGACAATGGATATGCAGTCCATAGACTAGTGATAGATTGAGTGGGGTAACAAGCTGTCCCTTTTCCAAAGAACCTCTTTGTGTCGCCAAGAATACATTACGCAGGGCTATTCTTTTATTTCTTCTCGAGGAAATAACCTTACCCTTGCTCCGCAAAGGAACACTTTGATCATTTTCCAAAACCCATGAAACGTACACAATATTATTATCAGCAAAACCATTGCAACAAGTACCATTGGCTGTTATTCCTCAGCAACCTTCCTACCAAATGAATGCGTAATGGATTGCAAAGGGACAAGAATATAAAGCAAATACACAAGTTTCCAGTGTCCATCAGAGCCTCACTGGTACAGGCTCCTATAATCCATCAATAAGTTGGTAGTCTTATGCACCGGCGGTGGAGCTTGCTCTGTCCCAAGCTCCTTTAGTCTATCCCACGTCGATAAAGATGCAATGCCTGCAAGGTATTATTCTGCTCACCCTAGCTAATGTTCAGAAGATAAGGCAAAGTGAGCACAAAATTCTACACTAATTTTAGTTAATTCCGTTGGTACTATGACTCAGTACTAACTATCTTGCACAGTCCTCCCTAATTTTCTTATCTTTGGACTCAGTATCCCTCAGCTGAGGGCGTGAATTGTACCCAGTATCCCCAGGTACTGTGTAATCAATAGTAGCACAAGAAGTGTACAAAGTTCCCCGGGAGAAGAGAAAACTAAGTGTGTGTACTAGGGAGAGCGAGAAGGGGGGAATCCCCTTGTTGGAACTAAAACCCTCACACACCCAGTAAACTAGGTGTCATGCTTTATCATATGGGTTCTGCTCCTCGTCAGACTGACGCTGCAATGTCTGACGGGCTCCCGAAACCGGGGCTCTTTATTGGAGATCTTTTGTTCCAGCCACATGGTGCATGCGTGTGAGTTGGCAGGGGAAGTGTAGTCGTGGAGTGAAAGTGATTTAAAAAAGGTGGGTCAGTCCACAAAGAACATGGGATACTGTCAGCAGAGTGGCTATGTTGTGAGTAGTGTTCATAAAGTCTCGTATGTGTTTTGGAGCACCTAATATTACTCTTGTGCTCCATGATCCTCAATTTGATTTGTCTCATTATCATCCCTATGTAGTGTTTACCACATGGACATACCTACAAATTAAGGTTGTATCTTACACTGTGTGTTTATAATTTTTCTTTGTGTAGTACTGAACAACAAGGTCCTGAAGAATTGCCATTATGGTAAGAAACATGTTGACCTGACCTGAGGGCTGTAGGTATTCTGCTTCGACTCCTCCAAGCATTTATCTCCCCTCTCACCCTTTTAACCAAGGGAGTCAACCACACTAATAAAGTTCTTTGTGGACTGACCCACCTTTTTTAATTCACTTTCACTTCACAGTTCAAGCCCTTGGAGAATATTCTGTAGATGAAAGTCCTTACAAAGTTCCTTCTCCTTTCCCTTGACAATGAAGAAACCACTGCAGGCTAACCATGTAAACAGCACACTGGCAGAGGGGCAGTCCAAACTCCTGCAGCTTCCTTGGTTCTTCACCTTGGCAGAAAGGTTTCTTGTTCCAGAAGTGATATCATTTCTTGGGGTCAGGGTTCCAATATTTATACCCCAAAATCCTTTGTTCTCTGAAGGCAGAGAGGCCTCTGCCTAATTCAAACCAGTTCCTGAGCACTTTGTATACAAGACTCTCTTCTTCCTTTCACTGTGCAGGGCAGAGACATTAGCCGCCCCACAGGAGGTGGAGCCAGCACAAGGGAGGAAGATACAGCTCTGGAGCACTCTGTTGACCTGATTCCTCCTCTCCTTTCACAGTGCAGGGCAGAGACATCAGACAAGCAACGGGGGTGGAGCCAGCACTGTAGAGGGATGGCCCAGCCCTATTCAGGTCCCAGGTCCAACTCCTCCCTCCCATCTAGATGCAGATCTATCTATTCACCACTGAGCCTGTCTCACACAAACCCAGACAAGGAATACAAACCCAGCAGAGGCAGGCTCAAATGGTTAGGCAAGCAAATATCTACTTTCTAAAAGTGGTATTTGCAAACACAGAATATTAAAATAAACTTTACTAAAAGGTGTATTTTATTATTCTGAGTTCAGGCATACTAAACTTGCATTTCTACTGTGTTCCCTGAGTCAGTTAGGATTATAAGGATGTAATAATCTAGGAACATGGCAGCCGCAAGCTGAACGGCCGCGGCTCGGCTCCCCGGCTCCCTGGATGCAGAAATGCGAAGACTAAACGAATGCTAGCCTGTGGATAGCCATTAAACCACGGATAGTAGATTGCGGAGATTTCCCTCTATGATTATGATGAACTTAGATATGAGCTTGGTTAACTTACTTTGCGCCGAGAGCACTGGGAGGTCTGCGGAGATTGATGTGGGCAGTCACGGAGGTGGCGGCATTGGAGGAAGCGGCTGGTGTACGCGGTGGGCGGAGGCGGCTCTGGCACGAAGGAGACACGACTGTGCTCCTGTTCCTGTTTCGGGTCGTGAGTGGGGGAGTCAACAATGGCAGAGAAAGAGGTGGCGTGAGTCCTGTGGGGAAGGAAGGAGACAGAGCTGAGTGCTCAAAGGAAGATGTCGAGGTGAATGCTGCAGGAAAGATCGGCAGCAGACACACTAGGAAATATATTCTGAAAAGCACACCCGAAGCTCTTTATATGCAGAGAGTCTCATAGATTTAAAAAGTGAAGAAAGTGACCCCTGGGGTTAAGCCAGATGGATGGATGGTGCCAACGCTAAATTTGCTGATATAGCTGGACAGGAGGTCGTAAAATCAGCAGACGGGACACTAAAAGAAAAAGTTCCAGCTCAGGCACAGAATATTAAATTTAATTGCTATGCTCTCCGAGCATGATTGGTCTTAGAACCCTTACAGGATAAATCAGTGTACCCACCTCGTGTATTACCCCCCATCTCTGAGGTTAGAGTCAGCAACAGAAAGGGCAAATCTAAAGCCTGTAAATCAAACGGGGAGTTGAGGTTAGTGCAAAAAAGAGTGAGGCTGGTGTCAATAGAAGGAAGGGGAAAGCCAAGAAGTGTACACCACCCCAGATGAAAGTAACACCCTCACTTAAAAACCTATTATAAGGTCATGGCCACCAGCAGTGCCTCATCATATTTAATAGCGCCTACAACCCTAACACCCTTAACGAAGCCCATACAACTAAAAGCTGAGAGGGGGAAATCTACCATTTTTGACACTAGTTGCCCTGGCAATAAAATGAAATCAGTGAGCGGAGCAGTAATAAAAGCATCAAGTGAAATGGAAGCAGTGGATGTTCCCTCGATGATACATTCAGACGTAAATGTGTCAAATAAATATTCAGCTCTGACAATTAGTGACATTGAATCTCACCCTATAGCTCAACTATCCACAGAAGAGCAGGAAAAACAAGGAACACCAAAGGAAGCACCAGTGGAAGTAGTGGAAGTAGAAAGCGACGATAACATCTCTGCTGAGCCCCCATCAACAACAACTCTGGTGAGCTCTTGCAAATCAGATGTCAGTAAATTAGACGTGACGTCATCTACATTAGCAGACATCCTCCTGGCTATGAAGTAGGAAATAACCAGCAGATTCACCGTCTCAGAATCCAATCAAGCAGAGATGGCAAGCAGATTCCTAACTTCAAAGCAAATCAGACTGCAATTCAGGCTTCCTGTGAAGCGCTAGCAAAGAGACTAGACGATGTCACTTTAAGAAAAGAAGCTATGGAAAAGGAAATCCCGAAGATACAGGATTCTAGTCGAACTACAGAAGTCGAAGTAGCAAGACGGATATGTAATTTCGCTGTTGATGGGAACCGTCCTAAAAGGAGTCAACGATGTCGATTTAGCCCGAGAAATTCAAAGGGTACATCGAGACCCCTTTAGAAGAAATCCAGCTAGGCAGAAACCAAGGAAGATTTTGCTCAATTTGCTGACCTACTCAGTAAAAGAACAGATCTTGTCTTTGGCCATGAAGGAAAAGTCAATCAATTTCAATAGTTCTAATCCTTTCACCTTTAAAATCAGATCTGATATCTCCCATGTAACAGCAACTAGACAGTGGAAGTTAGGGAGAAGAATGGAAGAGTTGAATGGATTGGGGGCAAAGTCTCAGCTAAAATTCCCTGCACACCTCCGGGTGATGTGGAACAACCATATGCATTTGATTAAATTCGGAGAGGAGGCCGACGACTTGATCACAAAAATCAGGGAGGAATAGGGAGTGAAGAGGTAGTAGATCGGTACTCCTAATCTAAGCGGTTGAAATTGAGAGGATAAGAACTTTGCATCCGTAGATTATATAGTACTTTAGTCTGTATATCCACAGGTACATAATTTTATTTAAAAACCTGCGTTCCAGGAGGGGGGTAGACCAAATAGGGTTAGCCTATTGGAAGGGAGGGTTTCTCATGGGGTAAGGGGGTGTAGGTACTGGGATCTTGGGGAGGGGGTGGGGGGAGGTCACCCGGGTGGGGAGCATAGGGAAAAAAAAAGAAAAAATAACTTCATCTCATCATAGTCTGGAATATAAGCTGTGCAGGCAACTGAAGAGATGTCATGGGACCAAGGATTAAGGGGCAGACAAACCACCTTTATTTCCTGGAATGTTAATGGTATGAGGTGCCTGCGTAGACAGAGACTAATCCTTAAATATTTGGAATTGTCGAGTGCTCAAATCTGTCTATTGCAGGAAGCCCCTTTTCTCTCTAACAGAAAGTCAGTTAATTTTCTCCAAAGCACATTGGATAAAATACTTTACTGTGTCCCATCAGACCTTACATAGTAGAGGTGTAGCAATACTGGTGAAACAAGGTATTTCATGTTCTATTAAGGGGATTCAAACAGATATATCAGGGAGATGGTTAGTTGTCAAAATGACATTAAATACTGCAAACATAACTTGTGCTTCAAATTATGGCCCTAATATCGACGACGCCTCATATTTGCTCAAACTGCAATCAATATTGATGTTGGAGTCTGCACCGTACATCCTCGGGGGAGATATCAATGTTTTATTGAATCCCGTAAATGATAGGTCTAACCTGAGCCATTATATAGGGGCCCCTAAGATTCGTCGAATGTTATCAAAGCTGATTCACGATTTGGATTTAGTGGATGTCTGGAGAGCTAAAGAAGGTTTCCGACAGGGATTCACTTTTTACCGCAAGGAATTCGGGCATTCTTCCAGGATCGACTATGTCTTCACAGATAGACAATCTCTTATTAATATCAAGGAGATACTTGTCAAGCCTAGTCATCTCTCAGATCACGCTCCCCTGCAGTTCGTCCTCTTGAGCAGAAGTTTGCAGGTACAGTCCAGATGGACGTTGAAAAGAACTATGCTTTTTAACACAGAAGTAATCGAATCCATTAAGTCGTTCTCTCTAGAATTCTTCCCACAAAATATTGGGTCTTCAACCTGGGATTTTATCTGGGACGCCTATAAGGCATCATCTGTTCTAAGGACAGGGCAGAGGCTAAGATATTGAAGGACATTGAGGGAAAAATTAGTCCGTTAGAATTGGACAGAATCAGCCTGAATAGTGAAGACTCAGAATCACTTTTGCAAAATCTGCAGGAACTGGAAGAAGTAAGACAGCAGTATAGGGGAAAACTAGAAGCAAGATGTAAAGCCCAATGGGGTTCCAGGAATATGGAAAATTTGGAGTTTGGGGAGAAGGTCGGACCATTACAAGCGTGGAAACCCAGAGTAGATCGAGCTAAGAACGATATCAAAGAACTAATCGTAAATAGCAATGGAGACATATCAAGCAAAGATGAGGATATGCAAACTTGCCTCTTCTCACTCTTTACAGATTTATATAAAGAAAATACTGCCCCATCCCTTGAAAATATACATATATTGCTGAGCAATAAAACATTACCAACATTGACTGAGGAGGGCAAGAACAGTCTAGATGCCCCCATCACCCTGGACGAGATAACTGAGCAGATTAAGAAATCGAAAAATAAGAAAGCTGCAGGTTCGGATTCACTTCCAAGTGAAGTGTATGAACACCTAGTAGAAGAATTGTCCCCTATGCTAAGAACAATCTTCAATTCAGTCTATTCCCCTGCAGGGAGAGTGCCCAACTCATGGAGAGAGGCAATAATTGTTTTGATCCTGAAGCCAGGCAAGGACCCCTTACGGGCAGAGTCCTATTGGCCAATCTCCTTGCTGAATGCCGACTATAAGATCTTTATGGGTGTTCTAGCTGGGAGATTGGCCAAACTGGCTCCCAGGCTGATCCACACAGACCAGAAGGGGTTTGTGGCCGGAAAGGCATATTGAAGATCAGACTCACCTCCTGATTGGGAATATAGATCTAGCCATACAAAGATTGGATCCCTTGGCTGTAGTCACATTGGACGCGGCTAAGGCGTTCAATAGAGTCTGTTGGGTCTACCACTGGGCAGTTTTGGGGAAAATGGGGTTTGGCCCCGTATTCATTCAGACTTTACAAAATTGCTACAGATGTGCCTCTGCGCGGATCCTCCTCAATGGCCTATTAAGATCCAGTTTCAGCATACAGCGTGGAACTAGACAGGGGTGCCCTATCTCCCCGCTATTATTTAACCTATATATCGAGCCCTTAGCTCAAGCCATAAGGCCAAAAGAATCAATAGCTCCATTCCAGTCCGGGACCTATAGTTCTAAATTGGCCTTATACGCAGACGACCTGATCCTATATACAAGCGATCCGGTTGTGGCGATACCTTAGATTGAGGAGTTGCTCGTAGAATTCGGGTCTATGTCAGGTTATGAGGTCAACGGATCAAAAACGGAGGTCATGTAATGGAACTTGGATCAATGGAGGGGCATAGTGAGCTCTGAGTTCGGATACTTAGGAATATATATTGTGAAGGATCTGGACAAAATCCCCCAGCTAAATCTAAATAGGGTGATCAGAGAAATTGACCGTCTATTTAGTAAATGGAGGAATCTTCCATTAACCATCTATGGTAAAATTAACCTTGTGAAAATGGCCATTCTCCCCAAGCTTACCTATCTATTTTCTACCATACCTCTGCTCTTCCCAAAAAAGAACATCAGTAAGGTGCAGAGCAAGATAGGAAGCTTTGTATGGGGGGGACAAAGGTGTTCGTTTGACCTGGAAAAAGCTTAGATGAAGACTGCTTAAAGGAGAGTTGGCTCATCCCGACATCAACCTGTATGTAGTAGAATTTCAGTTTAAGAGCATTCGGATGCTACTTATTAAGCCAGATGGGTCAACCTGGGGCAGTGTGTTGGGTGAGATGGTGAGAGCAGAAGGAGGTGGTGGAGGAGAGGCCTTCTTGTACAAATTTGGATCCCCGAGATTTTTCAAGCGGGTACGCCTGAAGGTTCTAAGGGCATCCCTGGAGGTGTGGTATAGGGTAAGGATTAGCTGGGGATCGGCTACTATTCAGATCTTGCCCCTGTTTGGGACTTGCCCGGAACCCCGGAATGTGTAAGAGATACCCTAGCGGCGCCAATAAAGAGGGCTGGAATCACCACGTGGTCAGAATTGACTGACGATGAAGGGGTACACCCATGGGAATATTTGAGGGCAATGGTAGGGACTGGGTTATCAAGATTTAAATATCTCCAGTTAGTTTCCTGGTTTACCGCAGAGCAGGGTAAGATAAAAGGAAACAGAAAAATTGAGAGGCTGTGTCAATCCACCCTATCAGTTAAGAAGGAAATATCAATTTGGTATTTCCATCTATTAGAAACTGAAGATCTTGGGATCCCAGCCTCAGACGCGGCATGGAGTCAATTCCCCATGGCAATGCAGGCAGAGACCCTTTTTGAACCATCTTTGAAGATATTATATAGGTTTATAAAAACCGCCTGCTTGAAAAAGAACCACTGTTTCGTCATCAATAGACTCTACTATACGCCTTATAAAATAGCAAACCCAAATGTCCAAGATGTCATACTCCATTCGCAAATGACATTCATATCTTTTGTGAATGTACAGTGATGAGACTCTTTTGGGAAGGGATTGGGGACACCCTGTCGGGAATCTTTAAGACCAGAGTGGAGGTAAATCTCCCCCTGATCCTATTTGGGGATGACAGCCTTTTCTCTCAGACCGCTTCATGGCAAGATAAAGGTCTGCTGTTATATATTATCCTACTGGCAAGGAGAGAGATCTGCAGGAGATGGAAAGACCCTCTTCCCCCGAAAAGAGAGGACTGACTCAAAGCAGCTTTCGCCATGGCCCAGCTGGAGTATGAGGTTGTAGAGGATAAGCTATCTAACATCTGGCATCCTCTAATGAGTTGGGGACGAAATCTAAGACTCATCTAGTTAGTCCAATGATTACAGCATGTCTTTGTACTAAAAGAGGAAGGTCAGGCGACCCAAGTGAATCTGAGAAGCCTTGTGGTGCCCAGATAGAGTATAAGGCTGTACAAGATCCACAACGACTTGACAAGGTGAGATGAGGACTAAAAAAAAAAGGATGTAAATTAACTACCCATTCTGGCCTATGAGAACAGGTAGCCTTCAATAGTGAAAAACAAAAATGGCTGTAATTCACTATTAGAACATGCTACACACATCAGGGCATGTCCTACCTTATACTTACAATGCACCCTGCCCTTGGGCCTTCCATAGGGGTGTCTAACAGGAAGCAAAGGGAAGGTTTAAGGACTGGCAAGTGTGTGCACTTGGCCAAGTCGACATAGCAGTACGAGACTGCACACATGCCTTGTAATGGCAGGCCTGAGACACACTTTACAAACTGCTTCTGTGGGTGGTACAACCAGTGCTGCAAAAAAACGATGGATTTAGGCCCAGATCCTTGTACTGGGGTGAATGTATGACATTGTTCTACATTCTGTCCATCAACTGTGTTTTTTGCAATTTTCACCCCGAGTGTGCTGGGTATACTCAGACGTGAGTCCCAGGCTCTCCACACCACTGGAGTCAAGCTATCCAGGCTGAATGAAGGCTGATAGCCAGAAACCGGTCCTTGGATGCTTGATTCCGGTCTGGGAAAGACATGGCTTGGTAGTTCGGACTGGACTGTTCCCATGGGGCACAGGGTCAGAGCTGATTTGCATATAGCCAGTGTCTAACCCAGGGTGGTGTGGAGTGCAAAAAAACGATGGATTTAGGCCCAGATCCTTGTACTGGGGTGAATGTATGACATTGTTCTACATTCTGTCCATCAACTGTGTTTTTTGCAATTTTCACCCCGAGTGTGCTGGGTATACTCAGACGTGAGTCCCAGGCTCTCCACACCACTGGAGTCAAGCTATCCAGGCTGAATGAAGGCTGATAGTCAGAAACCGGTCCTTGGATGCTTGATTCCGGTCTGGGAAAGACATGGCTTGGTAGTTCGGACTGGACTGTTCCCATGGGGCACAGGGTCAGAGCTGATTTGCATATAGCCAGTGTCTAACCCAGGGTGGCGTGGAGTGCAAAAAAACGATGGATTTAGGTCCAGATCCTTGTACTGGGGTGAATGTATGACATTGTTCTACATTCTGTCCATCAACTGTGTTTTTGCAAGCCCACCAGCAGCATTTGACTTACAAGTCCTGGGCACACATTGTGCACTGTATTAGGGGCTGATAGATAAATTAAATAACCCAATCATGGAATCCAATTAGTATCTCAATTTAACATGGGGAGCACTTGCACTGTGGCACTGATTAGCAGTGGCACAGTGCCCAAAGTATAAATCCAGCAAAAACATATCAAAACAGAGAGGCAATCCGTCAAAATGGAAGGGAGTCTCACGACAATGATGTCAGGTCTAACACATATCAGAAGCAATAAAGAGCTCATTGACATATTGCATCAAAACTTTACCTGGAGGAAGCGTTAGTGAATCCAACTAGCTTTTTAACTCCTGACTTTAAATACTAGGACTCTCTGTATAGGCCTGAGGAGCGCAACAGAATCTAAAGCTACTGCCAACCAGAGTAAATCCAATACCTACTGTCTGGGTGGATAGGAATAATAAAAAATGCATTTTTCAGATCAATAACAGAAAAAAACTTAGCAGTAGATGGAGTCATCGTTAAGAGCGTAGTGATATCTGGGACCACTGGAAACTGCAGAACTACAATCTTATTAACCTCTCGCAAATCAATCACAAAGCGATAAACATTATCAATTACATCAGGGGAACCCGAAGGTGTCCTCTAAAGGACTGGAAGAATAGGACTATTACAAATGTTGGAAGGCGTTTCCTCAACTACTCCCTTTTGTATCTTGAATGATCTGAAGAAGAGCCTGTTTACCTGCCTGCGGTAGCTTATACTGAGGATGCGGGGTAGAACAGCATTATCTTTAACTTCTATAGAAACCAGTGGTATATCTAGCAAACCCACATCTGTATCACCTGTGGCCCACAGTGTGGGTGGTCCCTGAGCAAATTCAGCTGACAGGGGCGCATCCTGAGACAAACACTGCCCAGTACTCATATCTGGACCCATAGTAATAGAAACACCTGCAGGGGAGCCATAGCTAGTAGCAGGTACCTTCTTCAACATGTCCACACTAATCAAATTTTTACTGCAGTTAGATGTTAACAAGAATGGAGATTCCACCGTGAAAGGACCAACAGTCACTGCAAGGGGTCAGGAAATGGGGCTTACAACCGGTACACCTGAAAAACCTACCGAAACAATATTGTCGCCAGACAGAGCCTCCCCGGGACCATATGTCAAGAAACAGAACTCTTTGTAGCACCTGTATCCACCAAAAAATCCTTAGTTGAGCCTTTCAAATCCGCTGTGACATAAAGACCTCACTGATCTACAGGTATCTGAACCGGTCCCTCACTCTGTCCCTGGCTGTCCTAACTATAAGACAGACCTGTCACATCATCCATGTCATAATCATCATGATAATACTGTCCATCTCTTGGGTTATCAAAATAATAATTATTAGAACAGCCCACAGAAGTCGCGGAATTCTGATTTCCCGTAAATGCTTGCTGCAACAATACCTTTGTTTTTAGATCCTTATGTTTCTTATAAGTTTTATCCTTTTCCTCCTGGTCTCAGTGAACAAGTACTCTCAGATGCCTTCAAACAAGTCATTATTTCAGGAATAAGATTAGTAATACACCTATCAACAAACAAATGGAACTCCTCCCTCAGTGGACATATCCTGCCCTCTATGATCCAAAAATGTGTCTTCGAACCTAGTAAAGAAATCAGAAACATACTCATCCTTCTTCTGCCAACAAGCCCCCAACCTAGACCAGCTTACCTTCCTAGGTTAAATAAGTGTGTGCATGTACGTAATGATACAACCAGGCAAATCAAGTATCTCAGCGCAGGATTTATCACCTGGCTTCCTTTCTTGATCCCATCCTTTAAATACATCGCATGTACCACCCAATTCTGCGACATGGTCTCCAAATATCGACTGGAACAAGAAGACCAAAAAACATTTCAATATCAGCCAGAGTGATTATGGTAGAAGAGGCAGCCTCTGTTAATTCTTTATAATAAGCTGTAGTATGTTTTCTAGGGTCCAGCAAAGTATCCTTACGGGCTAAAACCTCACTTCTTTTCCACAAAGTATAAACCCATGCTCCTGAAAACGGGCAGCAACGGCTGGTCTAGTGACGTTACCAAGCTGGTCCGTTAACTTAGCTATTTCTGGATAATATATTGGATGAACCTCATGCATAGGGAACTGAGTAATTTTAGTGGGACTCTTCTCATACAATCGAACTCTAGGGGCAATATTTGCAAGCACCTGTCCTGGGGCTAAATAAGCTACTTAACCATGGTCCTTAATATAAAATAACACTTGTGGGGCCTCAATTTTAATGTGTGTGCACGTCAAAGGTCAATCAATGTAGCTGACATATGCTGAAGAACATGCTGCTGTAGAAAAGGCTAAAACTCACGCACAGCTTGCCAAATGTCCTTGGTGCCATGAACTGGATAACTAGCCCACTTCATAACATTTCTTGCTAATACATCCTTCTCATCGTAAGCTACTCCAGAGCACACCAATGGACCCGCTCGCTCCGTAAACTTCACCCAATCCCTGTCCTCAAACCCTCGTACTGATGTATCAGCATCTAAGAATATCGGAGGATGAATAACCATAAGAGGAGAAGCAACAGAAGTAGTGGGTAAAACTGTTGTTTATTGTTGAACTGGAGGAGAAGGAACAGAGGACATAGGAGTTGAAACAGTAGATTTAAAAGAGGTCACAGTCATCAAAGATGATGAGGGCAAAGAAGGAGCAGCGGCGCAGTAGCTGTAGTTACGGGAACAGCCGGAGCAGATGAACAGGCTGCTGTGTCTGTAAAGGAACAGTGGGATATATCCTCTGCGAAGCATAAGGAGGCGGGCGTTGAGTGTCTAACAGCCCCCTACAAAGCATCATTGTCCTCTTTGGCCAAATAAGGCTTGTCAATATGCAGCCGAAATCTCTTATCTCCACATTCAATTCCTGTCTACTGTTTTTTTCTATCATATAGTACAGATTTCTATGTCAATGTTTGCATTTTCCCTTCCGTGCGTCCCTCTCCATCTTTAACCACCTCTATCTGGCCTCCTTCTGGAAAGTCCAAAGGGAGTCAAACCTCGACTGTCTACTTTGTCTCTTGAATAACTGTTCTTGTAAAATACAATCCTTTGTTCATCAAAAGTGCCCGTCAAAGGCCACTGCAACTCGGCATTGTCCCTCGTATATTTGTGCAATGATGTACTAAACATAGTAGGCCATGACCATGTTTCACATACATATTAAAATTAGGGCTGCCACAGGAGGCGCAGGCTGAGCTTCTTCTAATCGAGCATCTGCAGAACAACATCAAAAACACAAAATCCAAAGTTTGCTTAGGCCAGGTATTTCAAAACAGAAACTAATCGTTATGTTTTACCTGGCAAGGTATTTACAAATACTTTTTTTTATAAAAAAACAGTCTTTAGATCATACCAAACTCAAACCCAAATGGTACCATATCCCCAAAGAACCAAAACAAAGTCACCTGATATCAGTGGTACAAACAAACACGTTCTCCACTGCCGACTCTTCAGGCCAAATGGTCAGACCCAAGGATTTCACCATCCGGCGGGACAGAAGGAGCAGCTGCGAGTAACAGAAACTCTTCTTGTAGGTATCCCTGAGCCGCTAGTCCGACCCAATGATGTCCTGGGCCTCCCCCCTGTCACCGGAAAGGGGATGGATCAATCACCCGAAGGAGTCCCTGTTTGGGCGACAATTGAACAATTGAAGGAAGTAACACATTTAAGGTCACCCGGGTCAGTATTGACCACCTCTCAGCCTTCCGTACTAAATGAAGAGTCGGTCAGACAGTAGAGAATACAAACCAATAACTGTTTATTCATATACACTCAGTGACCAGCCCCATCTACCCAGGCACTAAGAGTGCTGCAGAGGGAACTGAAATCAACAAGCATAAAGATACATTATTTACGTTTCGTAACCGGGCGAGAACACGCCCACAGTGGCATTTTCCAAGCAGGTGCAGTTAAACAGCAAAATACAGAAAAAACAGTTTGAGGATTCTTATCTTACACAAAGTAATATAGTCCACGGTCCTTCCATCTGGAGCTCACCACCAGATAGTGAGAAAGCAATGTGCTAAGCATTTCTTGGAATTGAACTAGATCAGTTGTAACCAGCTTAAAATGGCACCAAAATAGAAAATGGTGCAGCGAATGCTAACTTACATAGAGTCCTAGCCACCCTGAGTCAACAAGCAGCGCAAAAAAATCAACTCCCCTTCTATTGCTACTTTATAGACTACATCGCCGCCTTGATAAAGTGATTCATAACACTTTATAGAGGAAATTGGATAAGCGGGGAATCCCTTGCATAAGAACACATGGGTACGAGTTAGACCTGGCCCAACGACAGTCTCTGCAAAAATTCCAACTTCAGACGGCCTAAAGCAGGGATGTGTTCTTGCTCCCCTGTTGTTCACCCTCTAAACCGCTGACCTGGGGAGATTCCTGGAGAAAAGCAGTCTCCTCCCGTCAAAACTGGGCCTTGCAAAAATGAACTTGCACATTCTGCAATACGCAGAGATATTGTCATAATGGACCAGGCCAAGTCTGGCCTCCAAAGAGCCTTGTGCATGCTCTAGAAATACAACAAAACTAATGCTCTTAAAATTAACCAGGATAACACCAAGGTCTTGATTTTTGGCCGTTGCAAGAAAAAGAAAAGTCTATTGTGTAACATTGGGCCCTCAAAGATTTAAAAAAACATCAAAATACAATTACCTTGGGGTCTGGCTTAGCGAGTCTTCCATACCATCAGTCCACTTGGCTGTTTAAAGCTACTCTTCTTCCTGCCTTAAGTTATGCCAAGGTCACCATTTATAAAAAAATCTTTTGCCTCCCGAATAATATTCACAGGGCAAGACTACAACCGGAGATGGCCCTTCAAAGACAATCGATTTTCCTTGAGACTGACACTCTGAAGTACTATATAAGGGCACTAAAAGTTGCAGATAATACGCTTAGAACCTCGTTTAAAAAAACTCTTGCCAACTCTGGGAATCCATGAAACTGCCAAATTGTGAAAGCCATAAGAACGCTACATATTGACGAAACATCACTATCTGAAGACTCTATTCCATACACAATCTGGAAAGGGTTATCAGCAAGCAGGTTAGACACATTTCCTACCAGATGGACATTCAGGTCTTAACCCCTTCCATGCTCATGACGGAACGGTTCCGTCATGAGCGTCGGTTGACCTGTGCTTATGACGGAACCGTTCCGTCATGGTTCCATAGACTCAATGGAACGTTCAGCACAGCGCAAGAATTTGCGCCGCACTGAAGGGGTTAAAAAAATCAACTATCCTGCTACCCTTGAACAATTCATACCTCCCTGGGGTACCACAACCTTACCTTCTTGATAGTCTGAATGCAGTAGCCCACAAAAATATAACGTTTATGCATCTTTTAGGTCTGTGCTCCACTGCCTTCAACCGATGGGCTCCAACTAGTGAGGAGGGGGCTTGTAGACTTTTATCTTTTTTTCTGGGACTCAGCTTCAACCAAGGAGTGTTGGCAGTCAGGCACATTTTAGTAGGATTTATGAGTCCACTGCAATGACTGACGCCTGTGGATACTAATTTTTTTTTAAGTTAGGTATCTGAATAACTACTGAACGGATTTACACCAGATCACAAAAAACATGCTTTCTGGACCAACATCTAGCTTTCTGTCAAATTTGGTGTAATTCTGTTCAGCAGTTCGGGCTATAGTTGACTTCAAAAAATGAAAAACACCCTTTGACAACAAGGGGAAAACGTGTTTTGGGACCCCTCTTATTTCTTGGCCCCCTCTTTACAGATTAATCCGATGCTTTCGACACAGCAGCTGAACCAACAAGCATTTGCAGTGCAATAGTTCTCGGATTTGCAAGAGTTTGAGCTGTTGGCATTGTAAATGACAATGTCTTTTATTTCCGTGTTTGTTTTTAAAACATAAATAAAAGGCTTTGTCATGAACAATGCCAGTCGCTTAAACTCTCGCAAATCCGAGACCTATTGCATTGCAAATGCTTGTTTCCTTTGTATCGCAAGAGGTTTTTCCGAGTGATCCTGGTTGCTCTGTGGATGTATATCCAAAATTCTGTGGTGGCACCAGGGTTTATAAATTCAGATCTCGAGCCCTTTAAATGTCTTTACTTTACCATTAAGATGGTAAATAATGAAAGCCTCGAGACCACCCATACTCCTCTCAGTGGTTATTAGGGTTGTTGGGCACTAGATGTTTGCATGCTCATGGGTGGTGGATTTTCAGCGCTGTCCTATATTTTGCCTCTGGGTTTGCTGTCTTAACAATATAGCGCACTGGATAGTGACCAACGATGTGGGATTCTGTATTAGTGTGGGGGCTACAAGCCTGCATGAGAAACGGCAACCCCTACGCCTTTTGTGCAGGGGCTACAAAGTAGAAACTAGACCTATTGGCTATGCCATTTCTTGTACTTTAGATAAAGTCACACATGGTATATTAGCCCAGTCAGAACAACTTGATATTTGCTGAAAGCATAGGGTTTTTGACGCCAATAAAAGGCACAAAGTACGAGCAGGAGGTATCAAAGACAGAGACCGTCCTCAAACACAGATGTTTGTATATACATGGTAGTTTGCAGAGACCACAGATCAAGTGATTATTCATAGCCCTGCTGACTCATTTGTTAAATACACTGCTTGGGTGTATGTTGTATGTTCTCTGACCCTCTACTGCCATGCCGGGCAGCATTTTGGAGCACTGTTCATTGGAGCTATCCATAAACTGATTCAGGTCACTCAAACAGGCATGGCACAAAGGTGCAAGACCCAACCCCCTCTACAGTGCCTCTTCTATTGGAAAAGCTCACAAACTGAAGCCGGTGGTCAGAAGCCCCTGCCTCCCAAACGTTTAGAAGCAAATAAACTTGTGAAAGCTGTGCTATGAAAAAAAATGATACAAATGCATGTGTTTTTTTCCGTGAAGAAAGCTATGGTGGATTTTTAAATGCATAGTACTCTGAAAGAATAAATGGAAACACTTTAATACTTCAAGTCGGTCACAGTGACAGAGCACCTACAACACACCTGGCTAGCAATCAACTGGTGTTCTTCCCATGTCAAAGTACTTTTCTCTTCACTGTGAAGCAACATCTCCCAACTTCTGTAAGGTGCGCTTAGATTGCTATAAAAAACCTACAGTTTCTCACAACCAAATCCTTAAATTTCCCTTCATCTTGAAGGTTTAGTTAAGCAGGTATAAGGCACAGATTAACTGGAATTTCAGGCACTTGGTTAAAAAGAAGAAGGTAAACCCAAGTCAGCAGTGGCAATATACAGAGAATGTCGCTGGGTCTGATACGATGCCTTCTGCTCGTCATCCTGGAAGAAATGTGCAATCCAGCAAAACAGCTCTTTCGCAGCGATCACCAAAGACATGGCATAGTCTGCAGTACCTGGCTTGCCTTTAGGAAGGGAAAACTCTACCATGTGATTAGGGCATGTTTCAAGACTTGTTGGAGAGCCTTCAATGAGCCAGAGTCAACATACCTTTATCAGCGGTGGGAAGGGTTGGGAGTCATCAACTATCATGGCATTTGCTTGGTAACATCACATAATTTTGTAAACAGTTCAGATTGAGGCTTAGGAGTTTTTTGTTTGTTGCTTTTTAAAAGTTCGGCCCATCCAGGTTACTCTTAGTGGGTCAAACTAATCCACTGTACGCAAGGAGTGCAGGAAGCACATTTGGAATAGCTTCCGAATTCTTGACAATACAACCATCTATCTGGTTTTCACTCCACACGTTGAGCTATTATCACACTCCTGAGACAACAAAAGCACATCAGAATGAAGGACATAGTCGGGTTCTCAGCCCTCACTCACATCTGTCTTCACCACTGGTGACGCTAATAACAGACAGAGAGGATAGAGAGAAAAAATGAGATAGGGAAAGAGAGAAGGAAATACAGACAGAAAGATAAAGAGAAATATGGGTCGACACACACACACACACAGTTTGAGAGGAAGACCGATAGCCAGAACTTTGAAAAAGAAAGAAAAGGATTACTCTCTAGGAAAACTTGGAAAGCATCTCAAAGACCAGTGAGATCACTACAGAGCATAAAAGATGTTGGGCATGTCCCTAATAAGGCAAATGGCAGATGTGTCTGTAGCATCATGCACAATGAACTCCCAAATTTTTGATTGCTTCAAACGCTTGCCTCCTAGCCCCGCCTCCACGCCTACCCTCAGACCTGCATCCCCCCTGCCCGTAATCAACAGCCCTGCATGGCGAGCACCTGCACTTATTTCCTCCATTTAAAGGACTGGCTACAAGCAGCTATGCCACTAAGCTAATGGGCAAGAAAACAAAAAGTGGGTGTGCAGCAGGATAGAGCGATATCTTACACAACCCATTTTACCCAATGCATAATTTGCGCTTAAGACTAAATCAACCATCATAAACATGCCTGTGGCTGGCTTTCTCTTTTTTTTTTTAGCATGCAGGCAGTGTTTATGTTCCTCTATTTTCACCATGTTGTCAGGTGAGTAGAAGTCGTAGGAAGAACAAATAGCCAAATCCGGATCTAAACTCATGACGTGCTAAACGGGAAAGGAGGCTGTGAACAACTCCCTGAGATACAAAGGAGTTTCAGTGCAACGATTATTTATTTAAACACGTTTTTACTGCACGACGTAACATACCTTGACATCTAACCTGCTTTTTTATCAACATCGACTCTAAACCATTCTGCGGTACTTTTTACATCCCCAGTAAGCCTGGACTCGTTCAACTACTTTGGTTACTAAACAGGGCTCTATTAGCATCACAAAACCCATATCTACCCCTTCAAATTTACAGTCACTGTGTTTACTACGGAGTTTTTTTTCCATTTTGTTATCTGAAAACCAATAAAAATATTTACATACAGAATTTTGCAACTTCCGAATGAATGGAGTTCTCAGTTTTTATTCTAACGCAGAATAACCTAAAGCTTCCAATATTCTGGAACCCCGCCAAAATGCCATTCATTCGGTAAGAAATTGTCCAGCACTTTATTAAATGGTGAAATTTTACTAAAGTTGTTCTGCTCAGGAAGCCACAGAAACAATATAGGCAGTACAACAAGCAAAAGAGGATTACAAATGGCACATTAGCAAAGCAAAAAAAAATCACAACTAAAAGGATATCATAGATGTTCATCCATTGTTTCAGAGCACAAGTCACTGAGCACCACTATTCAGATCCCGGATACAGATTGACTGAAGGGCAGATAGAAGCATTCATGAAATGTGCCTGGGGAGGTCTGTGGGATTGGCAAGTTTCTGTACCCTCGGTGGTCGGTGGGCTAAAAGGTTTATGTGCCTGGGGAGGTCTGTGGGACTGGCTGGTTTCTGTGCCTGGGGTGGTCTGTGGGGCTGGCACGTTTCTCTGCCTGGGGAGGTCTGTGGGACTGGCAAGTTTCTGTGCTTGATGAGGTATGTGGGGCTAGCAGGGTTCTGTGTCCGGGGAAATCTGTGGGACTGGCAGGTTTCTGTGCCCTGGGACGTCTGTGGGGCTAACAGGTTTCTCTGCCTGGGGAGGTCTGTGGGGCTGGCAAGATTCTGTGCTTGGGGAGGTCTGTGTGGCTGGCAGGTTTCTGTGCTTGGGGAGGTCTGTGGAACTGGCATGTCTCTGTGCCCAAGGAGGTCTGTGGGACTGGCATGTTTCTGTGCCTGGGGAGGGCAGGTTTCTCTGCCTGAGGAGGTCTGCGGGACTGGCAGGTTTCTCTGCCTGGGGAGGTCTGTGGGGCTGGCAGGATTCTGTGCTTGGGGAGGTCTGTGGGGCTGGCAGGTTTCTCTACCTGGAGAGGTCTGTGGAGTTGGCAGATTCGGTGCCTGTGTAGGTCTTTGGGACTGGCAGGTTCCTGTGCTTGGGAAGGTCTGTGGGGCTGGCAGGTTTCTCTGCCTGGGGAGGTCTGTGGGACTGGCAAGTTTCTCTGCCTGGAGAGGTCTGTGGGTCTGGCAGGTTTGTCTGCCTGGACAGGTCTGTGGGGATGGCAGGATTCTTTGCTTGGGGAGGCCGGTGGACCTGGCAGATTTCTGTGCCCAGGGAGGTCTGTGAGGCTGGCAGGTTTCTGTGTCCGGGGAGGTCTGTGGGGCTGGCTGGTTTCCCTGCCTAGGGAGGTCTGTGGGACTGGGAGGTTTCTGTGCTTGGGCAGGTGTGTGGGGCTGGCAGGGTTCTGTGCCCGGGGAGGTCAATGAAACTGGCAGGTTTCTGTGCCCGGAGAGGTCTGTGGGGCTGGTAGGTTTTTGTGCCCTAAGAGGTCTGTGGGGCTGGCAGGTTTCTGTGCCAGAGAGGTCTGTGGGGCTGGCAGGTTTCTTTGCCTGGGGAGCGCTGTGGGGCTGGCTGGTTTCTCTGCCTGGGGAGGTCTGTGAGGCTGGCAGGTATCTGTGCCCAGAGATGTATGTAGGACTGGCAGGTTTCTCTGCCTGAAGAGGTCTGTGGGGCTGGCAGGTTTCTGTGGCAGGAGGCTGGGTGATCTTGTCACACCCAAAAGGGCCAGGGATCTGGAGACATTTATGGACCAGAAACATTGATCCTTATACCCCTACTGAGCGGAGTACAACGGCTTCAGGGCAGGAAAGTGCACAAAGCGCCCCACAGTTCAAAAGACGCAAGTGAGGTAGGTTGAGAGTTACATACGCCGGTGCCTGTTTCCACGGAAGTCACATGCTTCGTAACGTAGAAAGGCTCTAAATGGTATTTCTTTCCTTTCATATCAATGGGGTAGGATTGGTGGGTCTTTGCGACAGCAGTAAACAGAGGGGAAGTACATGGTATGCAGTGCCATGGGAATTATGCTGCAGGTAATCAATTATGCAGCAGGAAAAGGCAAATTATACGGTATAATGCCGCACATTTTGTGATACTAGAACTAGAAATAAACAACAAAAGAAATCTGGTCAGTTTTTGGGGGAAACGGGTACCACTTTGCCCTGATAAAGTCGGGCGAAACCGGGAAACTTCTCCCAAAGTCACAGCCGAAGGTGTAAATTCATAGGTGAAGGGTACATTTTCTTGCGCCCACAAACTTGAATGACAATTTTTGTGTGTTCTGTAAAATACGCAAATCAACAAATTGCAGGTGAAACTGATGATACACACTTTTAATCTTTAATGTGTAACATAACCCCCCCTCTTTTCCAAACAACCTTCATGTACCAAAGGCACCTTTCTTTTACTAAATCCCTTCATTTAAACTGGAGACCTTACGCACACAAGTGGTCTTCGCAATGAATTTTGGGTGGGGTGCACTTGTCTGCAGGGGGTGGCATAGACTGGGGGAACAGACAGACTCATCTCTGCAGACAGTTGAAGACAGGGAAAACAAGGCTAGCCAGAGAAAAAATTAAATTATGGCTGGCGGTTGCCATTGCACGTTACCTCTCAATTGTCTCCACTCTGTCCTCAGGGATGCCTATTCGCTTCACCAGTCAGTAAAATGCGCATGACAATTGGTCACCAGCCCCACCGTAAGGGTGAAGAGTAAGACCGCGCAGACGCGGCGGCGGAAACATCTGCACGCTGCGCAGTGTGCACCATTACAATTTTTTAAAATTTTACCATTTATTTTATGAAGAAGTCTAGAGCGAGCGTAAGTTACATAACTTACCTATATTAATTCATTACCTAACCCAGACTGTCACGGATGTGCAGTGCTTGCTGGCACTGCTGAGGTGGTCCCTGGAGCACAGGGACCCCCCCCCCCGCAATGCGGGGGGCTGCAGGGGCCTGTGTTACGCCTCTGGGGCCTGTATTACGCCCCTGCTTATAATTACGCACCACACAATTCAACTATAAATAAGTTAACCCTACATCATTCCATACCACATAATTACAATCCTAAAAATACACATATTTCCACTTCGCTCCATATCACATAATTACACATCACAGAATAACATTCCACACAACTTAATACCATTCCCAACCATATAATTACACTCCACGCAACTCAACTACACAGAAATTCCACGTCAACCTATATAATTACACTTCACACAACATATTTACACTCAACTCTAAAACCCATATTTAACCTCCAAAAGATACAACTCTACAACATGTTACATAATTCCACTCCGCATAATTATACACCATGCACAAAGAATCAACAACAGAACCCTGCCAGCATTATATAGTATAGGTCCTACAAGAGGATCCTAAAGTTCAGGGGGGTGACAACAACGTAATTGCAGAGCCAAAACACAACGGTTACTAGATTCTTAATTTATTCGTCATTTTATTGATATTTTTTTAGATTTCATTATTTGTCACATTTGGTAGACAATATTACATACGTTAAAATATATACAATCTCAATAAGAAATAGAAAACAAGGTCCCACAAGCACTGCACACATAGTATATTCAAATAATAACCATATCACTTCCACTACCTCTCATTCAATCATTCTATCTTATTTCCATACACAACAGTATCAATGGTACATCAAAGCCTTTAAATGAAATCAAGGTGGACAATATTTCATTAACAAAAGGGAGCAGTGGGGCAGTGAAAAGATGGAAAAAGAATTGTCTGGAACAGATGAGATCCTGCCACCAACAAGAACCACGCCGACGCGCGTTTCGGTGTAAAGGCCCAATCAGGCCGCACCTGCGTCAGGGCGAAGAGGTACCACGGAGTAGGGGACAACACGACTAAAAATACAATATATAAAAGCCAGCAATTTCTATAACATTTTATTTCAAAATAACTATAACCTTTACAGAAAAAAGTGTGTTTGGCTCTGTTTACAAGGGTCACTCCCATTGGAACAATTTAAAAAATCTTTAGGCCACTTTTCGTGTTCAAGACAGCTCAGGGCTAGGGAACCAAAAAAGGCCATTCAGTACAACATACAGCAATCACCCATCTCTTCCTCCATTCTTACATAGTTTTGGGGTCTCTTGGAGTAAATCTCACCGGTGTCCTTAGAGGCTTAAGAAAGTAGGCCACCAAGTGGAGGGGGTAGGGGGTGGGAAGGGAAGGGGGAGGGGAATTTTGGGTTGAGTGGACCCGATCCTGCCCCATTGAGTGTTTAGAATTAGACAGGGTAGCTGGGCCAATGGAGACAGGGAGCACAAAAGATAGCGAGCTACTCACCATAAAATAGCAGTTTTTCTTTTCTTATATTTTAACCTCCAAACCAGGATAGTGGTCAGAAGGAGTCACTCACTGGGTTCCTTTGTAAAGCGATCTATTGAAGACCGTGCAAACGTGGTTTCAGGGGTTTCTAGAATCATGTACAGCCATCTGCATATGGATAAAAAGACAAGAGAGAAGCCAGTGAGATGCAGGGTTAGAGTCTCTCAATAATCTCCGGCACATTCCCTAAGAGGTAGAGTGAGAGTAACAGAGGAATTTACTAAAATATACCTGATAGTGGTCCTAGTAGGGTCATATAGGGGGCTTGAACTCAACTCAAGGTTCACAGAGGAGCACCAGCCGCTACTTTTAAGAATCAGTGGCGTCTCGTGGCAAGGATCAACCTATGCGAAAAGGAGGGGTGACCCAACAATTACATCCAGTATAGAGATCAAAGCCCCAGTGGTGGCTGGGACTACAGAGGGCAACGAAAAACATCCTCCCTGATAGGCGGGCTCGAGGCCCAGGTAGTCTCCGTGGACCGAGGGTTAGTTTTCTAACGAGCTTGGTTTGGGTACATCCCCCAGGATATTCATGTCTATACCCGACCTTAGTAGATGGAATGACAATTCATGGGAGTATATGCCAAGGATAGAAGGGCTCCCTAATCGATAGATGTATTTATCATAAGTGCACAGTAAGAATCTACAAGGGAGCAGTTCCTATACGGAGACACACATTTTTTAAAATATAATTCTAAAAGACACAATGATGGATAGACATACACATCCAGGGCTCTACCTTAGGGAATGGTGGGAGATTATCCTCAGGTTTCGCAGTCGCGATAAGATGTAGCTCTTGACGCGGTAGTGAACTTTTGATAATCAGCCGCGGGCAGTCTGTGGGAGAGATAACGTTACGGGTATCGAGATTTAACATCATTGTATTAGCAACACTTATTTTTCCCGGAGCCGAACTGGCAATATATTACAGGTCCACAGACCAGGAGCTGCCCCACTGAGGTATCGGATTAAATAATCCGTGGTTTAGATTAAACGAATCCGGAGCATCAGCGAGGGGCGGTAACGAAGGGGACGTAGGGTCACTCACCTGGATACATCACACCATGCCACATAATTCCCCACATCACACAATTCTACAGTTCATCCCCACACAATTTATCACACAACATAATAACATTCCACATAATACCACTCAGCTCCACATAAATAACCTTCACATAATTGTGCTCTACTCCATACTGCATACATACACTCCACTCCACATAAATCCACATAAATCCAGTCTATGCCACGTAGCAACACTGCACCTAGCTACCCTTCATACAATGCCTCATAATAGCACTCAACATAATTTCACTCAACAGCGTAACTTCCACATCACATAATTCAACTCTACAAATTTCCATTCCACACCACATAATTCACAAAAAACTACATAATTCAGACTAACACCACAAATGCACAACACACCTAATACATCCAATCTACACCACAACATTCCACATCATGCTACGAAGTAAGCTCTAAACAGACAACACTTTAGCAACTCTCTTGATTCAGATTGAATGTCAGGTTTGTAAATATAAATTTGTATACTTAGGGAAACGACTGTTGACCCAGGAGGACAGTAAAAGCTTGATTTAAAATGCGCAGAGCGAGCGCTTGCAGCTGAAGTGCAAAGAGTGTTTGTAGCCGAAGCGGGAAGCTAAACCGAACAGGTATGCCTTGCCGAGTATTGAGCGCTTTCTCTTCCGACTTAATGTGAATAATATTCTAAATAAATGCCTTATTAATTGTAGGCTGCAACCAACCAGCAACAACTGAAATTTAATTTGGAGACAGTAAAGGGGTAAAAGACTCGATACATTAAGGTATGTCAAGCAGAAATGTGCCCTCCGTTATTCTGCCAGGATAAAATAGAGAAGGTCACTATGTCCCTATTTATCTATAGGTGCAGTGTGAAAGAAACCCAGTTGAGAATAAAATAGTACTTGCGGACCAGCGAGCGCTGGAAAACAGGTAATACTAGTGACATTAGCACTTGTCAGATGGAAGCCCATAAACCACAAATAAAGAAGCTAAAATGAGTTTTGTTTTATACACTTTTAGATAAATCTATAAAGACAGAGCCCTGATGAGAATCCGTTGAGTGAACACACCGGGTTCGAAACGCGTTGGCGTAAAAAGAGAGTAGACATCAGTTTTCTAATAGACTAAAGAATTAATTTATGGTCTATTTTTTTAAAAGAATATTTGATTGCATTAACTTGTTGTCTATCAAATCTTTGATTTCAATCATCAATTGTTTATTTAAACTCTGAGTCCATAGCGTGACTCTTGTCTTTGCAAGAAAATGAATGCTTGTTTTTTGTGTGTATATCAAAACGAATAACTGTGTATATGCAAATGGTGTATTTATGTTATGTTATGAAAATGTTTTGTGTTGTAAATAATTGTTTTTATGTGTGAATAAAGCAATATGTAAAGTGTCCTTTTCATATGTGAAATAGTAAAAAACTGAAAATAATAAACAAAAGAGGGTAAGAGTAAAATATACCCAAATAAACCCAGGAGTTTCACTTGGTTTTTTCCTCAAAATAGAGGATCCAAAGTAAGTGTGCAGTTGGCATTTTGTTCTTTCTGATTACAATATTTAACAGCACACCACATAAGTAAAGTCCACTACAAATCACTCCACACCACAAAATAACATTCCAGATAATTCAACTCCAAGACACACAATCCCAGTCCACTCAATCCCACATAATTACACTGCACACCATGCCACATTATTTCACTACACAGATCCAATCCACGCAACACATTGGGCTAAGTAGCGCTTTATAAATCAGGCTTCAATTCCACAACTAACAATTCCAATCCAAACCATATAAGTTCACTAGACACCACACACATTCCCACCACTCCAAACGGAAAACGCATAGATACAAAACATTGTCATTTACAACATCCATAGCTGTAACTCTCACCTTCCAATGCCTCCCAGCAGATCCTGTTTCTGAAGCTGCAAACGTTCTGGCTGAAGTCAGCTCAGTGCTGCCTCAGAGGAGCAGTGCTCTGTGGTGAACGCTGTCTCTGGGGCCCCACCCGAGCCTTGTCCTTGTCTCTTCTATCTATCTATCTATCTATCTATCTATCTATCTATCTATCTATCTATCTATCTATCTATCTATCTATCTATCTATCTATCTATCTATCTATCTATCTATCTATCTATCTATCTATCTATCTATCTATCTATCTATCTATCTATCTATCTATCTATCTATCTATCTATCAATCTATCCAGACAGACAGACAGACAGACAGACAGACAGACAGACAGACAGATAGACAGATAGATAGATAGATAGATAGATAGATAGATAGATAGATAGATAGATAGATAGATAGATAGATAGATAGATAGATAGATAGATAGATAGATAGATAGATAGATAGATAGATAGATAGATAGATAGATAGATAGACTTAGCACCATCGCTGGGGGAAACGCAAGGCTGCAACATGTCCTTGTGAATATGGTGCAACCTTGTGTTTACGAATTGGCGGAGAGAGGCGTTAAGCCAAGAAAGCTAACGCCTCTCTCCACCACTTCCTTGTGAATATCCCCCATAGTCTAAAAAGTTACCTCAAAAAATGAAAAAATTAATCCATATTTGGAGGTTTCTTATTAAAAATACAAAACATTTCAAGGAATAAATGCTTCATAAACCTAAATAAAAATGTAATATAAGGGGGGCACTAGAGGGCGCAACGCAAAATAGCCGCATTGTCGCGCAGCTCTGCCTGCCTGAGCTACTATCCTGGCAAAATCCTTCAATTCCTGCAGGAAAAGATTGCTCAAGCCCTCTGGATATGGAGGTGCACCTCTTTCGCTATTGAAAGTCTACAAAATTATGAGGTCAGAGGCTGTGGCGCCGCTGAAGGACACGATTTACGGTCTCCTGACAGTGAAAAACTGCTACATTTGTTTTTTCACTGTTGAAAGGCCTTCTTGCTGATAGGACAGAACGGGGAAGGCTATGTAATATGTTTCCAGCCTATCTTCCCCTAGGCTTAAGATGTAGAGGTGACAGTTAGTGTGCCTGAACTCACAATTTAATAACTCATCTTTTTGTGAGGGTGGTTTCTGAATTGTGTGTTTAGAAACCCCGCTTTTAGAAGTGGCTGTTTTTTTCTTCTAACAATTCTGTGTGTCTCTGCCTGGTTGTGGATTGACTGTCTGGATATAAATGTAATAGGCTCTGGGGAATGTCTTGATCCAGGGGAGGAGGTGAGGCAGCAACAGGCTGACCTACATCTGGAGTGTAGGGGGGAGGAGTAACCCCTGGAGTAGAAGAGGCCTGGGCTGCTGCCATAAAATAATGGCTCCATCTCCTGCTGAGTGATTGAAGATCCAGACCCCACTATCAAAGGAAGAAGGTGTCACTGGCAGGGAGATACCCAGGTGTGGTTAGGACAGGGGTCAGTGCCCCCCTGAACTTTTCGTGGGCAAAAGGAACCTCTGCCAAGGAAGACCAGCTGAAGAGACTGAAGAGAAGGAGTGACCCTTGATGTGTGTTCTGGGAATGGCCTGTAGTTTGCTGATTTAACTAAGGAGAGGCTAAATGACTGTGCTTTATACTGTATCCGCCTGCTTGAAAGTACTTTGCTGTGTGCTGTGTCCTGAAGTAACTTATCCGCAGGGGCACGAGGAGAGCTGCTTCCCTGTCGTGGAAACTCAGGAATATAAAAGTTTCCAAGTGAGTCTCAGCAATGCTGTGTGCGTGTGCTTCGTGCAGCCTGAGACCTTCGTGAGGATTGTCCCGTGATCGTATGCACCCAAAGTCCAAGTGACTCTCAGCTGCGTTGTGTGCGTGTGCTTTGTGCAGCCTGAGACCTTTGCAGGTTTGCTCTGTGCTCGTGTGCACCCAGAGCTCAAGTGAGTCTCAGGGACGCTGTGTGCGTGTGCCCTTGGCAGCCTGAGACGTTCTTGAGAAATTGCTCTGAGACGGTGTGTCCCGGAGCATTCTAATTCTCTGTTTAGATTGACAACATGACCAGAAGTGCTGCGACCATCATTGCCATCGGCCAGCACCGGCATCCCCAGGGGAGCTGCGAGAATTCACCACCACTGGTCCGAGCCTGCTTTTGCCAAGGAGAGACCACAAACCATCACTGTCGGTGGTCCGAGTTCCACTGCCCAAGATCAACGAAGTCTCATCAGAGGCCCAAGCCGCGAGGAGAGGAGAGTGAGATCGTACCCTCCACGTAGTGCTCAGCGAGTGTGCGTGTGTCGCTGCCTGGGGCGGGGTGCGGACTACAAAAGAAACGCTCTCGGCCTTTTCCATCTTTCCAGCGCGAGCCTTTGTCGTGGCCCGTATTTGCCTAGGATTGGCAGCACCGGGGCGGGAGTGTGGAGCTGAACTTTGTTTTCCATCACACAGTGTTGGGGGCAAGTTTTGGCAGTAGCTGACCGCGAGTCAGTAGGAGTGGCATAGATACCATACAGAGCACCGAGATCGGTGGCAGAGTACAATATTTTTGCATTACAAATTGCATTATTTTTGCATTACAAACTGCCTGATTGTTGTGTTACGAATTGCATTATTTTTGCATTAAGAACTGCCTGATTGTTGCATTACAAACTGCATTATTTTTGCATAAAAAATTGCCTGATTGTTGCATTACGAATTGCATTACAAATTGCATTATTTTTGCATTACGAACTGCCTGATTGTTGCATTGCAAACTGCATTAGTTTTTACATCGCGAAGTGCCTGATTATTGCATTACGATCTACATAGCATTGCAACTGCATTGGATCATCAAGCATTGCTCATTAATACTGCAAGAACCTACAAGAGCTTGCTGGCCTAATAACCGGCAGGGTGAAATATTACAAATACGCTTATGTTTGATTTTGATTGTGTGATCTCATCGTATATCTTTTGTTTTATAAATATATCATTGTTTTTTAGATGAAACTTGTGTGGTTTCCATTTGTGGTGTTATCATTTGGTTACTGAGAGCGTGATTGCAAATACTTTAGACATTTGCCTTGGAGATAAGCCTGGCTGCTCATGCCAAGCTACAGAGGGGGTGAGCAGGGGCTATCTGAGAAGGTGTCCTTCCTTTCTTTGACTTGGAAGCCAGGGTCTGTATTTGGATAAAGGTACCTTCCTCAGGCAACTAGAGATACCCAGTTCTAACAACCTCACATAATGATTGGGGTTTTGGCTTCTACAATGTTAGTCGTGAACCCATCAACACATTTGTTTTCAGTTGCTCAGATCTCTTAAAACGTACAGATATCATGCTCTCCGATATACAGTGACCAATCAGGGTCATCCAGCTTAGATTCAATGCCTGCCAGGTTCCAGGATATTTGGCTAATTCCGGATTGTTTCTGAGTGCCTACAAAACCAGCTGCATGTAGAAGACATGGGCTGGCAGCCACAGATGTAGTAGCTGAGGCACCAGCCCTTCTCCTACCCTCATTATTACAACTGTCGAGATTTTCATTTAGACTACTCAAGTGAGGGGAAGCATCAGATGGTGTTTCCCTTTTTCTAAACGCATTTGCCCGTAAAATCACACAATTTATCATTTCCACCACCCCTGTATCCCTACTCCTATTATTAGCGGAGTCAGTAGCCTCATTAATAGAGTTAGCTGTCATGCCTGCCGATTCAATACCATGTAAGATACAATTCCTCTGTGTGTACCTTCCACTCAGGCAGTTGACTGCTTTCAGGTTTGAGGTAAGAGCTGAGTGGCTAGCCTGTGCAGTTAAATTATGAGATTGCACTGAGGAACTTTCCAGAATTCTGTTAGTTGTAGGAGATAGTTTCAATCTAATTCCCAGCACATTATTTCTCATAAGGTGGCAAGTCCAAAGTTCAAAATTAATGAGTTTCTCAGCTTGCTGGCTATCACATACGGTACCTGAATGCAATCAAAGGCTGGAATATCTGAGGGACACTGTCTAGCACACAAAATGTCAGATCTAATTACAGAGAGGCATTTGCGTTTTTCCCTTAACCAGAAGATTAGTTTGTTAATTAATGCGTCAATTTCTTCATACGCTCCAAAGTTTAGTTTCGGCACTCGCGTAAATTAAGTTGTTAGAGACTCGATTTGTTTTTGTTCGTTTATAGTCAGTTGGAGTTGTTAATGAATATTGTCATTGGAGATGAGAAGAAGTTCCATATGAAGTGCCCTGGTGTAAAGCAAAGATTGCATTAGCACCATCCATCCTTTGATTGCATTCAGGTCCCTTAAGCAAATCGTTCAACAACAAGTGGGGAGGGTCTAAGGGCAAGTTTACCGACCAACCAGGTATAGGCCCCTAAACTCAATATACCACAACAAATAATACCTGGGGGTCAAAAGAAAGAGGAAAGTTTGACAGTAAGAGCCACTACACCCAATGCACAGGACAGTATCAGTGGGAAGTGATAGTTAGTAGATGGTCAAGTCGAGACTCATGAGTACAAGGAGAAAAATATATTGTTCCCATCAGAAGCCACACTGTACCGCCCTTGTTGTCATCATATGGGATCTCCTTACCCAGGAGACAAGACGGCCGGTAAGCATTACCGTGACCGAAATGTAATAAGAGAGCAGAACAGCAGAATATAGTGGTGGCTACTGAAAAAAGCAGTGTATGGTGTTTGGAGTGAAAAAGTGAAGGGTACTAAAATTAGGTGAATGGGTGGAAAAAGAAAGTTTATTAATATCCCCCAAACCCTAAGGTTAAAAGGCAGGTGTGGGTGCAGGTTTTAAAAAATAACCGCACTTATTAGTGGTCGACATGTTTCAGCATATCAAAGATTTTCTTAATGCATTCTTCAGGACCTATATATAATACACTACTGCTTTTAGAATAATAAATAAATTATGAAGATATCACCTGGACATCCAGGCGTGCTCAACCGAATACTGTCAGTGCAATGGTAGTAGATCCAACATGTAAAACAAACAAACAAACACACATGTAGAACACATAAAGTTATTCACATTATGAGGTATGATTGAACATATTGCAATGCCACTATGAATACAAACATTAACAATGTGAATAACTTTATGTGTTCTACATGTGTGTTTGTTTGTTTGTTTTACATGTTGGATCTACTACCATTGCACTGACAGTATTCGGTTGAGCACGCCTGGATGTCCAGGTGATATCTTCATAATTTATTTATTATTCTAAAAGCAGTAGTGTATTATATATAGGTCCTGAAGAATGCATTAAGAAAATCTTTGATATGCTGAAACATGTCGACCACTAATAAGTGCGGTTATTTTTTAAAACCTGCACCCACACCTGCCTTTTAACCTTAGGGTTTGGGGGATATTAATAAACTTTCTTTTTCCACCCATTCACCTAATTTTAGTACCCTTCACTTTTTCACTCCAAACACCATACACTGCTTTTTTCAGTAGCCACCACTATATTCTGCTGTTCTGCTCTCTTATTACATTTCGGTCACGGTAATGCTTACCGGCCGTCTTGTCTCCTGGGTAAGGAGATCCCATATGATGACAACAAGGGCGGTACAGTGTGGCTTCTGATGGGAACAATATATTTTTCTCCTTGTACTCATGAGTCTCGACTTGACCATCTACTAACTATCACTTCCCACTGATACTGTCCTGTGCATTGGGTGTAGTGGCTCTTACTGTCAAACTTTCCTCTTTCTTTTGACCCCCAGGTATTATTCCCTTAAGCAAATCACCTTCAGATAATCTCACAGCAGTACTATTGGGTAGAGTTTGATTTGCATGCCTTACGGATCGAACTGAGGGGCATATTATCAACACTGTGCGATAATTATCGCAAATCTCGCATAGCGCGTATTTTCTTATCGCCGTCTATCGCTGGATTACATTGTCGCATTAGCGGCATATTAGCAACGCTTTGCTCAGAGGCGATGTAAAATCCAGCAATAGCGGTGCAAACCAGCAATAGCGTGAGAAATCCAGCGATAATTTTACTGCGCCAATGAAAGGCTTGCTAATAGGCAAGTGTGGACCTAACCTAACAATTCACCTCCCATTGACAAGCTGGTTAAGTCAAGTTTTTATCTGGTGTTAAATTCCAGCAATAACTGTGGTTCGCGGGTCCGGAGCCGCATTGATAATAGAGGGAATTTTTTTTTGCAACTGTTTCCATGTAGTTTTAGTGAGGAACGCCTACTTTACAAGTCATTAGCGATAAATATCGCTGACATGCAAAGCTGCAAAAAGCACGGCTGCTATCTCTATAAAACAAGCGCTAAAGCATGTTAGCGAGTCCTTCTAAATAGTGCGATAAAAAAATCACCGCTTCATCGCAGAAAAGGGCAGCTAAACTGGCAAACATTCGCTTGATAATATGCCCCTGAGTAGTTTGAGGAAGAGACCCTTGAAAGTCGGGAAATTTCCGATGTGTTTTCAACTCTTGAGGCAGAAGCTAAATTTGGTATGTGCTCTAACCTATTTGGGTCTGCCCATGCTTGTAAATAATTCCGATCAACTTGGAGGTTCAAAAGTGATCCAACCGAGTCTGTTGGTTGGCCTTTCTTGCAACAGCACTGCAATCTAATTAGCTGTAGTGAGGAGACTTGGTCCACTAGGGAAACAATCAGGCTGCTAAGGGGATCCTTTTTTAATTTTAAAGTTAATAAAGTCACTGGCTCAATAGGTACTAGTTGACGCTCAACTCCAGTTAGATCAGCATAGCAGTTTTCAGGTTGTCGCTGAGATAAATATGGACCTTTGACACCCTCAGGAGTTTGTAAAGGAGCAAAGTGATTATGGCAGGGAAACACTAGGGGCAATAATGATTTCAGGAACCAGCGGGTAAGGGGCATTGATAGATGATATCATAGGTTCTACATCCTTAGTCTTAGGCTTGGATTTAGGTAATAAAGGAACTACATCCTCAAAGGATTCAGTTGTCTCAAACTGGCGATCTAAGGCAGCAGGACTTGTTTGCCACCCAGAAGCCGGTTTCTGCAATTGTTTTCTTTTAAAAATTTTAAACATGTCCGTACCTTTGAAGCATCGCCCTTCCCTTTATCAGAGTCTATTGGTTTTAGTAAGGACTCAACTTCTTCAATTAACAGGTCAATATCTGCCAATGTGTCAGTATTTGGGTGCAGATCAACCTTTTGCTTTTTATGGCCTGGTTTCCGGGGTTTCTTTGCGTTGGATTCAGCTCTAGTATGGTCAACAGCTTTCTTTTTGCCCATACTGCGAACTGATCCCATGAGCGCCTGGCACAACTCAAGAACAAGATATAAGAGAGAAAAAAAGAAGTAGCTCACTCGAACTCAATAGAAGTGAAGGTAGAAAGAGTGTTGTTTAACTTCTACCAATCCTCTCAAAGAAAGGGCGAATCCAGGCAATGACCAGCATGCAACAGTGTCTTATTGGTTTATATTAAAAAGAAGAGGAGCACGTGTCATTTGACTTTAGGATGTTAGAAGGGGCCCAGCCTCTGTTATGTCCTCTGCCGGACACTGGTGCCGCTATTGCGAGGTGGCCTTGAGTGAGCATGTGTGAATGGTGTGAGAAGTAATCACACAGAGCCTTGCTGGTGGTGTGATTGCTCCCGCTGACGTCACATCTACGGGGCTGGTATATTAATAACGAGATCACATGACCTAAGATCAATCCAACTGTGCACATTACTGCAGGGGAAGGCTCTAAATACCCCTCTCACTGGGACAGGATTTCAACATCCTGAGGGGCGCACCTATTGCCTCATTAGTGCGACATTACATTCCCCCCTAAAAATTAACAACATCAAAATTACCATTTAAACCCTTACAGGACTTTGATTTCGAATAGCCCCATGCTCGTGAGAATAATATGAAGCGGTCTTACGTGAAATATTCTTTCAGCTTGCGCATGGGCTCGGGATTCTGCCTGAGGCGGTACTGGGACCTCCCTCTCGCCACCAGCTCTTCATCCGTGTCATTGACCTGAAACGGGATCGCAATCTCTTGTGTGATCCCAGGACATTCAGGACTCTCCTCTGTGCCCGGGGCATTCCCCGCTGCTGGTTCCATGTCAGGGACCACGCCCAGGATGTTGGGATCAGCTGCTTCATCTTCCGTTTCCGACCTCGTCCAGCTTCCGGCACTGGTACAGGAGTGATGGGGTGTGAGTGGAATCTCTTAAAGTGTGCAACATTCCGGATTACAGTTTCACCACCTCTTCTGGCTGTGACACGAATGCCTTTCGGAAGAACTATCACCACGGATTCCTTTCCTATGGTAAGTTGAACTTGCTGTTTGTCACACGGTTCCTCTTCAATGCTAGATCACTCACTTTCAGTTTGACTAGCTGAGCTCTATGAGGTTGGCATGACTGGGACACCACTGCTGGTGGTGTGGAATTTTTTCATCAACCACATGGCCCATGGACAGATGCCCGGGGGCAACCCCTGTGGTGGAATGAGTTGTCTGTAGCTTCTGAGGAATGTGTATATAGCAAGTTCCACTGACTGTTGATGACCATGGGCTATGGGTATCACTTTGTTTAATGTTCGCATAAACCTTTCTACCTCCCTGTTGGCTTGCGGCCACCGAGGAGTGATTCTCCTGTGCTTGATGCCCACAGACGTCAGGCAGTTAGCCATTTCATGCCCCTGAAAAGGGGACCTGTTGCCTGTCTTCAACTCTTGAAACAATCCGTGGGTTGCCATTACTTTCTCTATCTTTGGGATCACTTTTGAGGCACTGAGCGTGTTGATTATTTCCACCTCCAGGTACTTTGAATGATCGTCGTTGGCTTCAAACGTATGCCTTCCGTCAGGGAGACTGCCAAAATCCAGGCTGATGCACATCCATGGACGCCGTGGTCTTGGCTCTGTTGCTATGGGAGCAGGATGAGGAGCCTCCCCGGTGACTTGGCACCACTGACATGACCTGACAACGGGCTTCCACTTGTTTATCTATCAGCGGTAACCAGACCTTGCTTCGCAGTCGGTATTTAGTTTTCACCATTACTTGATGGCCAACATGAGCCAGTTGAACTACTAATCGGTGTCCTCTCAGCAGGCATCCTGTGGAGTCTTTGGTGAGTTCCTCCCAGACCTTGTATATACTCTACAAGATGCGCCTTGCTTCCGGGGTACGCATCTTTCATCCTTCTCTCGCTCAATGCCAATGCCCGTGCTGCAGGACTTGCTTTACTCGCTGCAAAAACACTTATCTTTGCTTGTTTCCTCCCATAGGACATCCATGGAGTGTGGTAGGGGACACGATCAAGCCATGATACAGCGTACGTATTCTTCTGTGTCCGCCGCATCTTCCTCCTCCTGGGCTGCCGCTGCCCTCGGGTGGCGAGACAGGTAGTCTGCCTGATTTCTGGTACTTGGGTAATATTCCACCTTGCAATTGTAGTCTTGTAGTTGGAACATCCATTTTCTATCCTGGGGGGTGGTTTCGATGAGGTTCCTGAGAACAGGGACCGGAGTGGCTGGTGATCTGTCGTCAATACAAAGGGCTTGCCGTAGACATAAAGATGGAAGTGCTGGCATCCGCAATGTATTGCGATAGGCTCTTTCTCTATCTGGGAGTACCTCTGTTCTGTCTCTTTGAAGGAACAGCTAGCGAAGGCCACCAAAGCACAGTCTTCTTCAGTGTGACGGTGTTGTATTAACACAGCTCCTAGCCCTCCAAGGCCAGCGTCGACTGCAAACATCGTAGACTTCCGCAGATCAAAGATTGCCAGTGTGGTGGCCTCGGACAGAGCCTCCTTGCTGTTCCGGAATGCTCTGTCGTGGTCCTTGTTCCATGTCCCCGAGACAGACTCCTTCGTGAGCTCTCTTAGTGATTGAGTAAGGGTCGTGAGGTCAAGGATAAAACAACCACAATAATTAACCATGCCTCGGAAGCTCTGGACTTCCGTGACATTGGTGGGTGCTGGGGCATTCTTAATGTCTTTGACTTTGTCTGGGTCAGGTGTTACACCGCTGCAGAGAAGACATATCCAAAGAACTGCAGTTTCGTCTGGAGAAATTCGCACTTTTCCCGTTGCAGCGTGAGCCCAGCCTCTCAGATTCTCTGTAGTACCTGGGACAGCTGGGTATTGTGCTCATTGATGGTTTTGGCGTGGATCATGAAGTCATCACTGAATTTTTTTGCCCTGGGATATCCATGATCAGTTTGTGGAAGACATTTTGGAAAACTTCACCCAGCTGGATGTGCCATCTGAGGTAACTACTGAGGCCGACATGTGTGGAACATGTTGTTATGTTTCGAGATGCTTGGTCTAAAACTAGATGGTAGTACCCAGACTTAAGATCTAGTTTCAAAAACCTGCCCGCTCCAGCCATTTCTCCGATCAAGTCATGGAGGGTAGGGTTATGTGTCGCTCCCTTTTGATGGCTACATTGGGCAGTCTCATGTCCACGCATATTCTTACGGCACCCGGCTGTTTGGACTTTCATGTAACGACGATCGGGGACACCCATGGCGTGGGCCCAGGGACTTTCTCGATGATGCCACCTTCTTCTAGCTTGATCAGCTTCTTCTCAACGAGGGGGCGCTTGTGAAACGCCACCCTATGGTGACACAGTGCTACTGGTTGCACCATTGGATCTATGTGTCGTGCACTTCCTTGCCTTTGAATTTTCTAATTCCCTCGAAGACAGATGTGAACTCCATTAACAGGTTCTGGACTGATTCCTGATGTTTCCCGAAGGTGAATGTTACCATGCCGAGTTCTTCGGCCGCTCGACACCCCAGTGGCATGCCATGCCCATCCAAAGAGAATTTCCTCTCTGTGTAGTATAGTTTTTAAAGCATTAGTATATCTTGTAAACAATAGCATTTGTTTTGATTAACTCTACCCCTGACTCATCATACATTACATTCAAAGCATAACAAAACATAAAATGTATCTATATAATTTTTATTAAAAAGGTTATTTTCATAAACTTAATATAAACACTAAATCACAAATAAAAATGGAGATCACACGGTATTTTTCAAAACAGTGTACATATATTCACTAAGCATAGTACATAATTCATAATACATAACATTTTGCATTTAAAACAGTTTGTCGACGCGTTTTGGTGCTTCGATGTTTGGGACACCTTCCTCAGGACTAAGTTAAAATATCTTCTTGCCAAAAAATAGATACATAGCATCTGTTAGTTTGAAGTATGTATGGAAATTGATGTTTTTACTAATAAGCTGTCGAGGGCATAGGAACTAATAGTAATCTTACATTTGTTACAATTTTACTTTGCGGTACCAGTTTTAATCCGGCGGTTGAAATGATAGTAGCTATTCCTCTTCCACTCAGCTTTATCGATAGAGGATCTATATAAAATAAAATCATTTTTAGTTAAGTTATCTAAACCATAGAGGTAATCACTGTTTTTTTATGAAAACGAGGCATCTTAACTTTATCGCTTACTTGATAGTTTGTACAGGACCATCCGAATCACTACATGCAGTTCATTCGGCTTTATGTTTGTTTGTTCCGTTTTTCAATTTGGTCCGTCCTGGTCCTTTTTTATTTCTTAAGGACTTGTATGGTGATCTTCCCTCTTCATTAATCTGGGGTGATCAGCACTGTCTAGGTAGGCAATACATTATATCAGAATGTATCTTTGGTGCAAATATATACATTAGTTCTCAATCTCGCTAATGAGTATTGTATTTAACACGCAGTCCCATACTTATTTATGAGAAAAGATTTAAGAAAATAATCTCTCTCATATTTCATGCAGAGTAGAACCGTGTTGTTAACTATTATAAATATTATAAATATTATCTAGACATAGCCTCATTTAAAATAAACATTTTTCGTGCTCTAGTCCATATCTGCCCGATCTAGAGGTATCCTAGATGCCGTGCTAAGACCACACTAGAAATGCAACAATCCAAAAATAAGGGGGACATATCTAAGGGCTTAGAGCTCTTTTTCCTTTCTTAATACTGCTCTTTTATTAAATGAATATTTTGAGCAGTTCGCAAACGCTTATGTTTGTATTGAAACTGCTTTCCTGCTAAGTCTGCAGTACAATTAACCCATTCCAAGAAGAAGGGAGGGTTTTATTATTCTTCACGTAACACCAAAACACGTTGTTTAAACATAATATAGATATGGACTAGAGCACGAAAAATGTTTATTTTAAATGAGGCTATGTCTAGATAATATTTAGAATATTTAGGATAGTTAACAACACGGTTCTACTGTGCATGAAATATGAGAGAGATTATTTTCTTAACTCTTTTCTCATAAATAAGTATGGGACTGCGTGTTAAATACAATACTCATTAGCGAGATTGAGAACGGATGTGTATATTTGCACCAAAGATACATTCTGATATAATGTATTGCCTACCTAGACAGTGCTGATCACCCCAAATTAATGAAAAGGGAAGATCACCATACACGTCCTTAAGAAATAAAAAAGGACCAGGACGGACCAAATTGAAACACGGAACAAACAAACATAAAGCCGAATGAACTGCATGTAGTGATTCGGATGGTCCTGTACAAACTATCAAGTAAGCGATAAAGTCAAGATGTCTTGTTTTCATAAAAAACCAGTGATTACCTCTATGGTTTAGATAACTTAACTAAAAATGATGTTATTTTATATAGACCCTCTATCGATAAAGCTGAGTGGAAGAGGAATAGCTACTATCATTTCAAGCGCCGGATTAAAACTGGTACCGCAAAGTAAAATTGTAACAAATGTAAGATTACTATTAGTTCCTATGCCCTCGACAGCTTATTAGTAAAAACATCAATTTCCATACATACTTCAAACTAACAGATGCTATGTATCTATCTTTTAGAAAGAAGATATTTTAACTTAGTCCTGAGGAAGGTGTCCCAAACATCGAAGCACCGAAGCGCGTCTTTAATTGCAAAATTTCATGTATTATGAATTATGTACTATGCTTAGTGAATATATGAACACTGTTTTGAAAAATACCATGTGACCTCCATTTCTATTTGTTATTTAGTGTTTATATTAAGTTTATGAAAATAACCTTTTTAATAAAAATTATATAGATACATTTTATGTTTTGTTATGATTTGAATGTAATGTATGATGAGTCAGGGGTAGAGTTAATCAAAACAAATGTTATTGTTTACAAGATATACTAACGCTTTAAAAACTATACTACACAGAAAGGAAATTCTCTTTGGTTGTGATAACTCACATTCCTTTCTGGGTTAAACAGGGAAAACTCTCACTTTTTTCAGCATGCCCTGCCCATCCTCCATCACATACTCTGTGGTAGTGATCGAGCGAGCTTCACGGGTGATCCTTTTTTTGAACTTGCCTCTTATTGTCAGTGGTTGATCTTGTCTATAGGCAAACACCTTGATTGCCGTAGGGCTTATAGGAGGAGCAGGCTGCATGGTGCTGTACACAACTGCTGACATTATGCTGATGCTGGCCCCTGTATCCACCACTGCATGGAGATTGTGCTGGCCAACTTGGATCTGGCATTGGGGAAGTTGACGGTGTTTCCACGTCGTCGCTTCGATCATGTGTACCGTCTGTATCATCTGCTCATCGCCCTTATCATCATCCAGTTCACTCGTGTCACCTCCCTTTTTGAGAATGATGTTCACCATGGGTCGGGACTTTCTGTATCTCTTCGAGCGACACACCTTCTCTTCCCTTTCGCATGGCATTCCGCTGCATTGTGGGGCACCCCGCCACAGTACCCACAGCTTTGCATGTTTCTGGGTGATGTACCCCCATGTTCATTCTTAGCTTGTCGTGGCGTTGTCTTGATGCTCACCGCATTGACCAGTTCCACCTTGACAGGGGTCTGTAGCACCACCTCCATGTGTGCTGACCTTGCTTTTGACAACTCCTTGCTGCACCCCAGTGTTAGTATGTCCATCAGCGACTTGCCTGACACTTCAAGGGTGCGTTCTCGAAAGTTCACCAAAGCACAGCCCTGGATTATTTGCCCTCCAATCTCCTCTGTTTCTTCACAAAACCTGCACGTGATCGCCAGGTTACTGAGCCTGGCATGGAATGTGTCCAGCGATTCGTCAGGTAGCTGTCGTGCCTGGCGGAAGATGAAGCGCTCATAATCCTGGTTCGTCATAAGCTCGAAGTAACCTGTGAAAGCATTGATGAGGATGTGGTGTGTCTTAGGGGGTGGCCTCAACCAGAGACTTGGTGATTCTATGGATGTCTTTCCCTCCTAATTGAAGAATCAGTGCTCTTTTTTGATCTTTGTGGACTTTGGTGGCATCAAAGGAGATTATCAGGCGTTCCACCCACTCCTTCCACTTGGGTTCCTCTGCCGACGGTGGCTCTTCCACCACAAAGAGCTCAATGGGAGGTATATTGGACATGCCCGACCACTGGACTGCTGCATGCCAAAGGGCCGGTCAATCTCCTCCTTGTTGGTTTCCCACTGGCAGGGCAGCGCTCGGTGTAGCCCAAGCAGCGAGCTTTTGCACTCTACCTGTGCATGTAGGGAGCCGGGCACTGTGCCGTGCCAACCGCCTAGGAATGGAGGGAGTCCTGATTGTGCACGGGAGAGGGTGAGCATGTGCACGCAGCCGGCCAGTGATAGGACCGTGGGCCACAGGGGCGCTATGCAGGGTCACCACAGGTCTCACTGTACCTGCTGGTTCACTGGGGACTTCAGTTCTGCAGCTCTTGTCCCGATCTCAGCATCCAGTGTGAAATCTGGCCATCCGGGGTACACATCCGTGTGCCTGACACGTCGCTGTGGCACGAGCACCGCGTGGCGCGGGACTGCAAAGGAGAGCCGGGCTTGCCCACCCTCGTTGCCAGTTATATGTCCTCTGCCGGACACTGGTGCCGCTATTGCGAGGCGGCCTTGAGTGAGCACATGTGAACGTTGTGAGAAATAATCACACAGAGCCTTGCTGGTGGTGTGATGGCTTCCACGTGTGTGCGCCGACTGACGTCACTTCCACGGGCCGCTTTAATAATAACGAGGTCACATGACCTAAGACCAATCCAACTGTGTACATTACCACAGGGGAAGGCTCTAAACACCCCTCTCACTGAGACAGGATTTCAACATCCCGAGGGGCACACCCATTGCCTCATGAGCACGACATTATAGCCCCCTCCAGTCAGTGACGGGTAAGGATGTACCCGCTCTTGGCCTGGGCTTTCCCGCACAGCAGGGCTCTCCATTCTCTTTATGCGCCTCCGGGCGCGTGAAGATTTGTTGGAGGAGTGGCAGGAGCGGGGGAGCCTGGGAAGTGGAGTCCGTACACCTGGCTTGCATCCCTGGTTCAAAAAGAGCGCATACTTTTCTCTAGCTAATGAAACCACAAGAATACGCCTCCACCAGCAACAGCTGGACCACCAATGTACAAGTGGCCTAAATGACACATGCGTTTCATGCATGTTTCTAAAGCACCTCGGGGTGAACATTCGGTGGCACCAGAAGGGAAGTCACCCAGGAAGTAACCATGATTATTAAAATAAAGCTTACAATTATTTTTGATTAGGAAATTATCCTAACAGCATCCCGAGAAGGACACAGTTTCAAATAAAGTGAAGGAATTTACTTAGCAGTGAAACAATTGTATTACTATCTATTGGATATGCTGTTTCATGCACTAGTGTAGGGTCTGTTGCCACTTAAAGTTATAGCAACTGTCCTCTCAGTTTGTTCCTACAAATCACATGGAATACAATTGGTTGGATTATCATTGAAATATTTGCAGTGGCGGCTGGTGACATTTTAAAGTGGTGGGGCGGAAACTGATATTCATACTGCACTGTAGCGAGCGAGCGTAGCGAGCGAGCCCGAAACCCCTAAGGAGGGTTTGGGGGTGGATTTCCCCCTGAGAAAATTTTGAAAAAATAGTGGAAAAATGGTGCATTTCCAAGCAAATCTGAGAAAGCAAGAAGGTTAATAAAGCAATTATGAAAGTGCAGGGATTACATTATTAAAGAGCTGTCATATAACATACTAGGTAGCTGCTTATTCAGTATAACAACAGAGCTTCATCACAGACTTCAAGATACAATGCTGAAAACCTCACAGATTGTTTTTATTTAAACTGCAAACAACAACAAACAATAAAAAATACTTTTTTGATTTAAACTGCAAACAACAAAAGAACCAACTAAACAGGTCACAAACTATCACCAATATCAAATTTCAGTACAAATACATATATCTTGTGCAGGACAGCAATATAGCTGCAACATCTCATTTGAATGGCCAGCCAGGGGTGGCACATAATACATGCTGCAGCCCCTGGTAGGCCTTGGGTGCACCTATGCCCTGGGTACCTATGGTACACTATACAGGGACTCACAAGAGTGACCCAATACCCAATTGGCAATGCACCTAAAGTACATTGTGTGAATTTAGAGAGAGAACAGCTGGGCTGTGGGTCTGATTAGAAGGACCACAGCCTTTCTAAGTTGTAAACCAGTAAAGCAAAAAGCAAAAAAATGGGGTGACCATAGGAAAGCAGACCCTACTCTCCTACATAACGCTCCCCTTTGGACAACAAGAAAAGACTAAATTTGATTACTCTGCACTCCGAGGAGAAATAAAGGCCTGATATTTATGTATTTACTCTTTTAAAATGTACTGATAAAACTAAACCATCCTCAAATCATGTTTCTGCCTATCCATGTCTCATCTTCAATTATTGATTGTGCATTCCAACTGAGTATTAATGAGAGCCGGGAATCTGAATAGAGAGATCTCTGAATAGCAAATTCTAATGTTAAATATTCTGCATAGCTCTAAGTGAGTTATTGGTTTGTATGATTTTAGACCGAGTGAATTTCTTAAAGAGATTTGGTCTAGATGTGATAATTCTGTATCTGTATTGCATAGTGTTGAGGATTATATATATGAATCTAATTACTAGTTTGTAGGTCAATTTTCCAATTCCTGGTCCTCACTGGATAACTACATTGGGTCCCCTATATCTGACTCCTCTCAGCACAATCAAGAACCATTGGAAAACCAGTTATATGAAACCTGAAGTGTAGTGTTAGTAGACAAGGTGAGAAAAAGTAAACCTGCCCAGTGGTGCTACAACAACTGCTATCCCTAAACAGTACACATTTCAGGAGCTGTCACTATGCAAAAAGATTCATGAAGATTTCAACAGCTGGTCTTGCATTCTTCTGAATTCCACTCTCATGAAACCTCTACTTAGCGAACAACAACCCCAAAAAGTTGATATTATAGTAGCTAAACATGGTTCAATCAAACACAAGAAGGTGTCTGTCAGTAGTGACAGAATGCAACACAGTTAGCTAAACCTACAAAGCACTCACGAATGATAAAACAAACAGTCTAGCTGTTGCATTCAAAATATGACAGAGTTTGAACTAAAATGGCAGCAACTTTTTATGGTGATTGTTTACAACCATACAAAGCTTGTAACCTTTACAGAAATCCTCTTAGAGCCCACTGCATTGAACTATTGCAGTTAAATTATCTCTATCTTAATTAAAGGCCTGCAGCACAAGTGGGGGGGGCTACAACAATAAAGAAAAGGCACTCAATGGCCTGTAAATACCTCAGCAGAAGTGCTTTATTGCAATGTATGAAAAAATATAAAACATAAACAAGAATCAGAGAAAGAAAGATTAGAAATATTGGGGTAAGGGTCCCAGAGTAGCCATTATTTTAACTTTGCCATGTCAATATCGTTAATGGAACAGAACTTAGTCCATGATATGGCCACCCGCTTAGTCACAGGCCTTATTCCTCAGGCACTAGTCTGTAACAACTGAGAAAGATTTAATAAACAGCAAAGAGATTGGCAGAGAACTTTAACACTTCTAGAAATGTTCACCCAGTGACGGCAAATGTTAAAAATAGGTAAAAAAGGGAAGCATTTGAATGTTGGAGAAGAGGAGGCAAAGTAGTGATAATTTGCACTGTGCTGCCCCATTAAAAACCCACATTTTGCCTTTTGATATGAGTCAGTGCTGCTCCCTCATGACCCGACTAATTTGGGCCTGATTACGAGTTACCCAGACAGGTATGCATAATGTATCGCATTAAAATAAATATGATCGGCTGGAAGCAGTTTATTGGGTGCGATAAGTTTGGCCTTGCGTGAATTTTGTCCTGAAAATGTGGCATAGCATGAGGATTGCGGTGCTTACCACATTAAATCTAAATGTTCCGGTGCTTAGAAAGCATTTTTCAATTATTACGTTGGGGCAGGTTTGAACAGCTGAAGTTTAATGGGATGAGAACCTTATCACAACCAGTAATTCTGGTTATTGCCCGGAAGAGCTCAGGCTGCAAGTCCAAGTACAAATGCGAGACAGCTGCACACAAGAGGCAGGCAGTGCTGATGAGGGCGGACACATTCCAGGGGTTGAGTGCAGATACTCGTCCATTAAAAGCACTGGCGCAGGGCTGAGCTGTGCAGGCAACACTCCTACCGAATGAAAAGAGCGCAGGTACTGAGTACCTGTTAGCACCTGCCCAACTAAAGCACTGCTGCTTGCACGGTCCTTGTTGCCCCTGGGGTTACAGGGTTCCACACTGTGATGTCATCTGAGCTCTAGGGGTACGTGAGGTCACTTCCATTGCATTAACCCATGATTTTTGGGTGAATTGAAGTCTATGAAGTGATAGGGCTAAAACAGTGGTTTCAAACTGCAAAGAAATAAACTAATGACTGTTAACAGATGTTTTCAGGGTTGGTGTGCCCAGGTGACCCCTTTTCACGTGCCTGTGCCAGTGGAGAAAGTCCGAGCACACCAGCCTTAGAGAGCAATCATCCGGACACCGGTCTCAGCTAAATGTCTGTACATAGAGTTGAATTTCAACAAGACTGAATGAATCCCGGGCCAGGAAAACCAATAAACATAACCAATGAAATCAAGTACTGCCGTTTCGTCAAACGCGAGTGGGGGCGATGGGCAATGGTGAGGACAAACAAAGTCTGAAGGGAAAGTTGCGCACTTAGTTATGGGGCGAGAGTCCAACTCGCGCCTTTCACACAAGCCCACTGTCTGCCGCGCGTAGACCGTGAAGTCACCCCAAGGCGCTGCCTTGCAGTGTTTTGGGCGCAGGGCACACATGGCGGAGCGGCTGCCAGCGGCGTGTGGCTGTGAGTGTGGGAGAGCACGAAGCATGTGCAGCCCCGCTCTGAGCTTTATATACATTTCTATTTTGTGAGGTATGAAGGTCAGTTTCGGGCATATTTGCTGGAATAACCTGAATGTTCTAGTCCTTCATAGTGACCGTCTTAAATCAAGTAATGTATGCAGCTGCATGACGTTCTCTAAAAATAAAATACCAATTTCAAATCTCATTTGCGGATTTGCCATCTTACAGCAAACCTATTTGTCTTTTAGCTACATTCCGGCATATTATAGAAAGCCTGCGTGATTTCCTTACTTCCCTTAATAAATATCCTTATGTTTTTATTGGGAGTTGATATTAAATCATTTATAGCTTAAGCAAGGTACATTATATGTCCTGTACAGCAAAAACAGTAACCAACCAACCTAACCAAGAAACGTGTACACAAGTAGGGACGGCAGTGGGGAGTGGACAGTGTGCTTTATGGGCAGATGGTGTTTGCCGAAGGGTTATGGACAGATGGCATTGGCATGGCAAGTTTGGCAACGCAGCATTATAGGCATGCGGACACACAAGTTTCGTCCTCTCCAGGACACGGGTTTTGTTTAAGGGATTTCTACCATAAATGAGTAGGTACTAGGTACAGTGATAGATCCATTTAGGTAGATCCGTTTTTGGAGCAAAAGAGTCAGTCTGCTTTCTTTATCAGATTTTGGTGGGGAATGAATTCTTAAGTTCGTACACTGGACGGTGATACAGAGAAGGTGTTTTGCCTTTTTTCTCGTTATTTTGTACTTTTGTGAGAGGGAGGCTTGGGTTAGGTCAGGTGATTTGTAGTAGCTGCATGTGCTAAGAAGTTGCTTTTCGTATATGTACTACTGAAGACCAATTGGTACTCTGGAGTTGATGGCAGTCCTCAACCTACTTGCCTGAAACGAATAAAAATGGTGAAAAGTGGTAATCCACGAAAAACGACCTGATGTGTGCTTCGAGTCGGTGATTTGCACGCAGTAAGCACGCTTTTCTTTGCACCGCTCTTCCCTGCAACATTTGTTTTTTTTGGGGGAAAGGGATTCCAACAAGGATGCTTTTCATTTGACTTTCATGGTGGTGGACAAGAACTGGAAATTAATAATTAATCTGCTTCCAAGACACGCCTACTGTGTCTTCTTATTTTTCTTACGGCCCCCATTCTCCCTCCCTTCCGCACACCTGTTTTTTTTCTTTTGAAGTGGGCTCCTCCCACACTCTTTTATTTATCTTTTTGTTTCCCTGCCTGCTTTAACTGTGCTGTGAGATCTTGCGGATCAGTGCAAGCAGGGAATTGTCCGTTGGTACTGAGAACATGCTATGGAGGCTGCCAATTATAGTTTGAATATGCAAGACCTTTACAGTAATCGAACTATCAAGGCAGCCCTATATTCTTGGTTTTGGACCTGGGCACATAGGTGAAGGAGTGACATTGCAAAGCTAACGATGCCTTTAAAGAGCGACTGCCAAGCTATTTGCTTTACCCGTGATGTTGTATGGTAAATAATGTGTTATGTCTGCTCAGTGTCTCTCCTGCAGCAGTAGCTTCATGAGAATACAGCAGAATGGATATTAGGCGGAAATTTGAAACACTGTAAAATATGCGGAAGTGAGTTTTTTTAAAGAAATACCACAAAGGCATTCTTCAGCGCTTGAGTCACTATCATATTTGAGAGAGAAATAGGAATCCTTTACTAGCACCCATGAATCCCTATAATGTCGAGAGGTTGGCCAACAACCAGCTTGGAAGCTGTGAGATCCTATTTCTTATTATCACTGAGTAACGTGAAATTACTCATTTCCTTTATCCTGTCTAACCTGCCTGCAGAGCCATGCCCGCTACTGGAAGGCTCGTAAACCTTGTGCAGTCATTTTAAACTCGCAGCCTCATATTACGTATTTGAGTGTCAGGCTCATCATGAGTTCCAAAATGATGTAAGATGAGAGAACATTTGAAAGGGATTTTCAGGATCCGACCCTCGGCTTACATTTCGAGTGCATTGAACCTGCAGACCTTGAAGGATAGGACTGAAGATTTTGCTTTTCTTTTACGAATGTGTAAGTTGAAATGTTCTGTTTAATTTCCAGTGTCACTCAGTGGACGTGCTTTGCTTGATAGCCCCAAATGTTTGTGATATGGGCTTCGCTCGTGTTTGGCGAAGGCTGGTGAAAAGTAATGCTTGAAATCAACAATTATTGTCAAGAAAGATAAACCAAAAAAAACATCTTTGGGGCTCAGCCTCTAGAAGAGGAACGAGGAGCATTTTCCCATGTCCCAAATTCAACTCAAGGCCACCAACAAACCGGAAATATGATGGCCAGGTAGCAGTAGGGAGCTAGGGATCTCATGCATTGCCAGTAGGAGTTTGCGCCATGGTCTAATGTAAAGGGCAGAGAAATGACAAATAGGGTTTGGAAGGATACATATCAGCTTTTTAATTCACATGGTTATGTAGTTATATTTAAAATTAACATGTAAGGATTATATAACAGTGAGCAATCACAGCATCACGACTGGTCAAATTACTTTATTCTTTGATGTTTTCTCCAGTCATTAGTTCAAGAGTATAGTCCAAGAATCTGCACCCAGTGTGTTTTAAACTTTATCCCCTTTATGGAGCGAAGGCCTGGGCAGCGGCGTCACTAGGGGGAGGCGGGGGTGCGGACCGCACCGGGTGTCACCCCATCTGGGGTGACACCAATCTAGTTAGTTTGCGCTCTGAGTGCCTGGCCACTAGTGTAGCGTAGTAGTGCACTGACTGACTCACTGTTAGTGCAAGCGCACACCCCACGCACGCACCAGGGATGTTTGTCACTGGTGGTGCGATGCGGAGATGCGCGCGGCGTACCACTAACCAGGTCGGCACTTTGGTCCCAGGGCCGTCAATCTTAGCTCTACCAATGACGGCCCTGGGACAGCTCCCGCGCGCTGTGCGCACTGACCTGCTGACGCATCACGGCGCGGTCATGCGCCCGCCCTGGAGGTCGGAGAGACGAGGGAGAGTGCGTGCGTGGTGCACGGTGGTGAATTAATACGATATCATCTGCACCACCATCTTCTGTCTGATATGCCGATTCGAGCCGAGCCGAGTGGAGCGCCGTCGTGGTCGGTAGTCTCTCCTCAAATTTGGGACGGTGAGAGTGACTGAGAAATAATATAATTTACATATTTTATTTATAATAGAATACTTATGAACTAAGTAAGTTAATGTGGCAGTGCAGTGCAGCGGCACACAAATGAACTCAGATTCAGTACATTATTTACTGCCACAAACAAAAACACGGCCCTCTTCGGGCGGGTGCACCAGGCTAAGCTTTCTCTTCCTTCCTAGGCTTGGGCAGTCACGATAGGCCTGGAGACTGCGCGGTAATGGTTATTTTGTTTGCTTTGATACTTGCACATCTGATTGCACAAGTGCCAGTATTGCCTACGAACGTAACGTTTGTTCTCGTGTTTGAGTGTCTGCCATTGCAGTATTATCCTTCTACCTGCGTGTGGTACTCCTTTGTAACATGATGATGCACACGTCACTTTTCTCTTGTTGTAACACACTGTTTGCTACCTCCTACATTTTGTTTGCTTTAGATACTTGCACAAGTGTGCCACCATTGCCTATGTAACGTTTGTTGTTGTGCTTGAGTGTCATTGTCTACCATATATATATTGCAGTATTATACCTACTTTGTTTTCTCCCGAGCAGACTTAAGTTCACTTTAAAATAGTTTATTGGGATTACACTACTGTAGAAACCTGGGGCCTCATTTATGAGGCCCCTTGCGCCAACGGAACTTCACTTTTCATGAAGTTCCGTGGCACAGAAGCCTGCGTGGAATTTATCAGGCAGCAGTACGCCAGTTTTTGTGGCTACTGCTGCCTGATAAATATCAGTCCCTTTAACGCAGTGTTCTGCGTTAAAGGGGCGTGCAATGGGTGTTGCTGGGGGCGTTCCCAGCAACATCCATGGCCTTTTGACACTGCCCCAGATTTACGAGAAATCGTAACTCTGAAGCAGTGCCAAAAGCTTACGCCTCCCCAGGGGAGGCGTAAGGGAGGCGCAACAGGGAGAAATGTCTTTATTTCTCCTCGTATTTCCTTTTTCTATGTGTGCTGCATTCTACAGCACACATAGAAAGAGGAAAAGCCTCTTGTGATTATTTTTCTACAGAAAGGTTTCCCTTCCTGTACAAAAATAATCTTCCCCGCAACGCAGGCACCCTTGCACCATTGTGCAAGGGTGCCTGCGCTGGCGCAGGCAGCCCATTGTGCGCCGGCGCAGGGGAAAAGGACAGGAATGCGCCGAATCTTATAGATACGGTGCATTTCTGCCATTTGCAGGTGGTTCACTTCACAGATAGTTCACTTCATACGGATACTATGAAGTGAACTGCTTTGGCTGAAATATGCCTGCTTTGCTGGCCGGTCTTCATCCTGCTGCCTTATTGTCCATCCTGGCACAGGCAGCTTTTATATCCCTGTGCTTTTGGCTGTGGATTTGTGTTTCAGCTGACTTGTGATTTGTTATTTTGGTCATTCCCTCGGTTGGGGCCCTGCTTCTCTGGGTACACTGGCTGCCATTTCTCTTTTGGGTTTCTGGTCTGTTGCAGGAAAAATCGGTGTTATGGGGTTACCGGTTAGAAAATAGAGCATTCATGCTGTGCCTTTTAAGTGCCCACAAAGAAGAGAGGAACCACATTTTAAAGTGAAAGAGACAGTCAATCACAAGATGAAAATATGGTTCTGTGATTTCATCACATGCCGCAGTAAAGAGAAACTGTATGAACATATATATATTTGCCATCTGTGTCCACCGGCGGACTTGGAGCGGAGGAGGTCCATGCGGTAAGTCGTGAGGGGGTGACACCATGAGCTACCCGCACCGGGTGACACCAACCCTAGTGACGCCACTGGGCCTGGGGCTAATTAAGGTTGCACGATGGTACACAACAGTGCTGTGTGAGGAAACGGCTGACTGACAATATATCTTGAATACGAAAAAAGGGGCCTCGAGTACATTCCTCTGAGAACTAAATGGAAATGCCCCTTGACTCAGTCTGGATTCTTTCAAACCGAGCATAAGTATTGCATTAGCGCTAGTTTTATGGTCTCGGGATTATACTTTTATTTTCTAACTCTGCATTTCCGAAATGAAAATAAATGGCCTGTCCTGCGTTTGGAAGCAGCCGGTCATCTTATCAGACCTGTGAAGGAAATACTAGGGCAATTGTGGTTGGAAATTCGTTTGGACAGTAGCAACTTGATAGCCTGCAGGAAGGCCGAGCTCCCGATTCTTTCTCTGCACTTCCGGGATAGAAAGGGAATGATAATCGCAATTAATCAATTTAAAAACGTTTCCAAACAACTTGGTGAAGACAGCGCGCCTGCCTGATTATGTCTGTATTTTTATCGCATGTGGCAGGCCAGTCGTCTTGAATGACAGTACCTGTCTGTAGAGCTTGGTGACAGCCTAGGCTGTGTCGGTCAAAGGGTCGTAGTTCTATGTTATACTTAACATTCACACTGACTGTGCCCACGTCTGTGTTGTATAAGCTGGTAAAAAGTGTTGCCTCGGGGGGCATGAAAGATACACAGCCCTTGAGGTACTGAATTTTTCACCCTCCCAAACCATGCTTCTTCGTCCCTTGATTTGCCACATGGTACTTATCACTGACGGCTTTCTCCTCACCGTAAATAACTTTATTTTAGCACAGTGATTTGGGGTGTTTGTCAGCTGAGATTTGCACATTTCTTCGTGTATTTTGGCCAGAGATGAGCTAGTCAGCTCTTTTTAAACTGGTAAACAATATTTGTAGGTTGTATTTGCATGACAAATTAAACAATTATATGGCGTGCAGTCTTTAAAAGTTCCCAACTGCCCGATTTGCACACATGGCCCACCATGGGGCCACTGTTTAGCTATCCTATCCGCTAACGGCCGGGGGTACTTTTATTTTGGTGCAAAGGGCTTGCTTTCTAATTCTGTCCCAGTCGTACCCAGGAGGTGGGGAGGGAGGGAGGAAGGAAAGACAGGCACAGCAGCAGGCGCTCTGCCTGCTCACTGGTCAGTTTATTTCTCTGTCCCAATTAGGCCTAGTCCCAATCCCAAACCAGTGACCTTGCGCAAATAATACTATTATTGAGCAGCACAGGAGGAGCAGAGCCGGAGCCGAGGCTGATACTGGGGTGAGAGAGAAATAAGGAGTGGCAGCCAGGCAGAAGAAGAAACAAAGCGACTGAGCGAGGATCAAAAATAAAGAATAAGAGAGAGCGGGACATGGGGAGCACGAGAAAGTTATCATGCGAGAGTCGAGAGACAGACGGACATATAAATAATAACGAAACAAAACAGCAGATTGGTCATCATGACATGATCATCTTAAGTATAGTAAAAGTAAAGTTATAACTTACGTGGTGGGTGGCACTGGCAGCAGGCGGTCGAGTCCACAGACTGGGCATCTGCCTGGCATCATGATTCCAGCACGCCGCGTAGTGACGAGGGACAATGAATGGCCAATCACCGACGAACACCCAGGCGCGGCACCATCCTGCTGCAGCAGCCAATCCTGGCGCAGAGTTAGCAGCGCCACTGCGCCAGGATTGGCTTACGAGCAGACTGAAATCTGTCCTTTTTGAGACCCGGGGCCCGGGTCCATGCCTAGTATATCCATGGTGCTAGAGGGGAGGGGGGGGGGGAGTCTAAAGTGTGTGCATGCGTGGGCCAGTCAAAATCAGGACTACTCCGGCCTTTTGCTTGCGCACTCACAGACTGTCACGTCACCCACTGGCCTGTGCGCTGCCTGCCTGTCGCAGCGCCAGCCCCGCCCCCCACGGGCCGGCCCGACCCACTTCCTTATGAATGCCCGATCCTGTCGGGCTTCTCCCGGGGCATTAGTGCGCTCACCGCGATTCATTTTTTAATTGGATTCAATTATATTTCTTTTATTATAACATGTTGGCACTAGTTCAGTCGGCGGTCGTCCAGGCTAGTGGGGCAACGCCCCAACGCCCCCAATGGACGCACCGCCACTGAATATTTGAATGGTTAGTTAAAGCCTTTTAAAATTAATTTTGTAGTCATTCTCCGGGCCCCAATCTACTTAAGTTACTTGAGCCTTTCATCTCCTAGCAGCCATTGCATTAGTTCCACCCGTTTATAGAACCATATTTGAAGAATCTTCCCATAGCCATGAACCACTTCTAATTGGCTTCCTGGGTTAGCTGCCTCGGTGAAAGCTGCCTAGGAGGAAACAGGTCGTCTTGCGTGTTCAGATTGGCTAAAGCTCTAAAGATTCAGATCATCTGCTGTATACTTTTTCCTGGTGGTTTCATTGAGAAGGTCGCTAGATATTTACAACACCTGTGGTGAATGTCTGTTCGAACATGCCAAAGCCCGAAGTGATGAGCAGGATTGTTGCTTACAATGTCCTACATTTGCTTCTGCTGTAAGAACACTGAAAGAATAGGAGCGATCATAACAGCAAATGCACACTCTGTAAAGGATCCATAAGACATGGGGCACAATGTATTATAATTTTTGTCTTCACAAAACCTGCACAATGCACAGCTGCAGACTTTGTGAAGGGCAAAAAGCAAAAATGTAATGCATTGAGCGTTGCATTTGAAATCGCAACTATCAAACATTTGGATTGCTTGCAAACCTTTTAAATGTAAAGGGGATGGCAAAGAAGTATACGAATCCCTCCTTTGTATCAGATTATGCGATCACAAAGAACTTAATGGTTAGCTAATGTTCCATTGTGCTTCTGTGAGCTATAGGTCCAAAGTATCAAAGTACCTCTGTTTTGATCACTCCGATGTTCATTTTCTGGTATGCCTCTTTTTCCATTCCATGGGCCACATGCACGACCATCAAGTTTTGCGACCCGCAAATGATGATTTTTAGCCACTCCCAATTTGCGAGTCGCAAAACCTAATGCACAACAGTATCTCAGACACTGTTTTCGATTCCCAAATGGGTCGCAAGGGTCCTGCCTCAATAATATTCAGGAGGCAGGTTACAATATGCAACCTATTTGAAATGGCCAGGCACCCACAGGGATGGTGACCTGCTGGGGTCAGCAGACCACCATCTCTTTGACGGATTTTTAAATAAAGCAGGTTTTTAAAATTTGCAACGCAGCCCAAATTATTTCAAAAATAAAAATGAAAGTATTTATTTTTATTTTTTTCCCCGTGGGCAGTGGTAATCTGAAAATGTTTTGCAAACGCATTCCCGGTTGCAAAGCATTCATACATTCCAGTTTGACTCGCTATATTGAAGGGTCGCAGTTTACACCCCCCTTCCTAATAGCAACTCGCAAACCCTGTTTTGCAAGTAGGTAATAGGTTACTGACTCGTAAAATTGGGTTGATGCATAGGATAATGTATTTTATGGGTAGCAAGGGCCCCAATGTACTTTGGAGGGCCAGCAGTTTCAATTCATTCACATTCTAAAATTGAAATCTAACAGTGATGAAACAAGATTTCTGTGAATAATTGCAATTGACTCCTTTGTCCAATAGTGGATTGGTGAGCATTCCCATCGTAGGTGCTTTCCCGAATTACATTGTATTCACTATGCAAAAACAACAATTCCGCAATGTAACCTAAGCAATTGACCTATGATTTCTAGTTCTGACTTCTTCTGTTGGCGAAATAACTTGATGCCACATGTATGACCATTTCCTTTGGCGACTCACAAAATGCAAATTTTAGCAACTTGCAATTTGTGACTCACAAAACGAAATGTGCTAATGTGTCTCAGACACTTTTAGCGATTCCAAATGGGGTGGCAAATAACCTACCTCATTAATATTCCGGAGGCAGGTCGCAATTTGGGACCCATTGGGAATGGTCAATTGCACAGGAATGGTGGCCTGCTAATGACTGCAGTCTACCATGTCTGAGTTTGCTTTTTAATAAAACACCTTTTTATTAATTAAATGCAGCCCATTTTCATTAAAGGAAAACAGGGTGCATTGCAAAAAGAAAAATTGACATTTCTGTTTCATTTTTAAGGGTAGGCAGTGGTCCCTAGAACCACTGCCTGCTCTAAAAAACGTTTTTGCTTCCATTGACAAAGGAGACAGACTACTTCCTGTTTGCGAGTAGCTTACCACCTACTTAAAAGTAGGTGATAAACTGCAATTGTTTTGCTACCACATTCTGGTCCCAAAACAATCGTACATGTCCTTGCTACTCGCTATTACGGCCCTTCTTAACAGTGACTCGTAAAATAGGGTTGGTACATGACAGTGTTTTAGTGGTCACTAGTGGTCCGATTCTCCGTTAGCGACAGGTAAATACCGTTGTTCACGTGCCTCGAGGTCTTCCTGTATTACTATGTCTCTGGTCGGTCAACTGCTGAAATAAGAAGCACTAAGAAACAGGCTAAGTAAATTATTACGCTCTATGTATGACAGAGCTTGAAGTTTAAGCTAAAACATTATGAACTATAAAATATATTCCACAGCTTTTGATGGAGACATTTGTCAATTAGCAACGCCCAGCTGGAGTATGTTGCGTGGATATTGCACTCGGCGTGATGCTTCTCATCACAGTTCACTCGTCCCTTTCCTTCTGTGCTGGAGATGAGTTTTCGTTTTGTATAACCTGCATGTACTTTGGATTGATTTTAATATTTGCAGCAGTGGGTAGCTAAGTACAGAATAATTCCGAGTGTTATCTAAATTGTTTCCACACAGTTTGTTTCCCTATTAAAATACATTTTAGAATTCTTTAGACAACCACAGATTCCATTAGCAAAAGGCATTCATCTTAGAGCTTTCAGATCTGAGATGAAGGGAGGGCAAACACGCAGGCTAAAGGATGGGGAAAGATTTCAGTTGAATCACAGAAAACTGCTCATGCTGGGTGAGTGCCTGCTACTACAAGAGTGCATTATCATGCATCGAAGGCATTTCTGCTTTTTTAGTTCAAATGCTTTCATCAAGTGAAAGTGTCACCTCTGGGGAGTTAAATAAGGCAGTGGTATCGTTAATATCTAAACACAATAATAAAACGAAGCATTGGCAAATCGGTCTAACCCTTTCTCTTTGAATATATCTTTTGCGGCTACTGCTCAGCATGGACAAAAAGAAAAAGAACCAAACACAAAGATGTAACCGCATGCATTCATCAACACACATGCAAATGTATGCCTCATGATAGCACAGCGGCTCCCAGTGTGATGACTTATACGTATGCACCATTTTGGGATTTTTTATTCATATTTCAAAGATGGAGGCTGCCCATCTTTCAGTGGTACATTTAGAAAAGAAAACAAACTCTGTGCTAAAGCACATATGTACCAAATGGTGTTGAAAATGGCAATTGTTTTACTTTAGCTTTTTTATTTGCAGTTGAATAATTATATTTGCATAGTGCTATAGGCATTAGTATAAAAAAGATAGTCATTTTTAACACCTGCAGCTCTAAATTTAACAAATGTGAGACTTATTGTATTGAAACTCTTGTTTTTTTGTGAGCTAAACGAATAAATCCTACACCTTCTCCTCTTATATGGGTATTCAGAAGGATTGCTTCATATCTTCTCTCACTTTGAAGTCAGAGAAATAAAAATAGATAACAAGCTCCTTCGAATAGAGAGAGCATGACATTTGGACTCTGTCTTTGAATGCACAGAAAATGTGACAAGATGAGAACAAGATTTTGGGCTTTATTATGAGTCTGGCAATCCACAGACCTCCAGACTGAAGGTCACAGTCTCCTGACAACCTTATTACTACTAAGGTGGTCGGGCTGCCCTGTGACCAACGCAACCGCCGAGAACTGCCGTTCCCTGGCTGTTGCATGGCAGTCCTAAGGCTGCAATATGCTTGGTGGGGTGGCATATTACAAGTTTCGTCACCGCCACACTTTTCATGGCAGTGAGACCGCCCTGAAAAGTGTGGCGCTGAAGAAACAAACGGGTTCCTTGAGGGCCCCCTTGTGCTTCATGCTATGTGGATACACACGGAGGGCCACATGTGCCACCCTGTGTACATGCACACCAGCACCTGCACAGTATGGACTCCAGCAGTCCATGCCATGCAGGTACTACCTTTGATGTTCCTATTGAGTGCCTAACTTATAAGCATCACCCTGGGAACGCCAAAGCAAAGCCCGCCAGAAAGGAGATAAATCATAATCTGGCGGGCGGGTTCAGACATCGGTTTGGTGGTGAGAAAGCGAGGTGGTCCCACTCCTGCACGGCCAAACTCATAGTAAGACCCTTAATGGCCTGTTTACAGAAAGCGAGGTAATGGAAGAATACATTTAGCTCATTTTGGGCAATGGGAGAGGCAAACTCAAGCTGGACAGCCTAAAACAAACATGCCAACCTATAGAAAGCCAGAAAATGTAAGTGACAAACCACAAAATCAATAGAAAGCAACAGGCAGAATGCATTCCTAGGTCCCCAAGATATATTTACCAAACCAGAAAGCGCAGCTGTCTGCTAGGCTTCGACCTAAAAATGTCCTGTATGGAAGCCAGAAGGTCAAAAGCAGCCAAACCCACAAGAACTTTTCTGATTGAGGAAGCACAACGTGTCAGTTCCACAGAACTGGAGATATGATTCCAGACAGTGAGTGACACAATGAAAGCTTCTACAACGGTCATATGGGCACCACTTGACCTCTTCTTAAACAGAACATCTGTGACAGAAGAGAGTAAGATTTTATCATGGAAGAAACCCTAAAGCCACTATAATGAAGAATGAGTTCCTTTCACTGTCTTCAGCACTGGACCTTCCACTGTATCTTTACCGCTACTCTAATCAGGGCCACTGGAATTATATGGCAGGGGAGGACCAAATGATGCAGTTGTCCCGACAAAATTAAGCATCAAGAAAAGTCAAATTATGCATCACAATGCAGCACTGTGTTGATAGGAATATTTTATTATTACGTCATTCTTTTACACGTTAACACTGTCTGGGAAAAGTTTTCACCCCTTTATTAACATTAGTACCAGTTCAACACCAATATACAGAAATAAGCAACAGAAAGGTGACCAGTACTGCCCGGTAATATGTGTCGCAGTGTTTTCAGTAACTATTGCTCCATTTGAGCTAGAAACAAAACAGTTTTTGTTAGCACCAGCAGATTATGCAGCAGAATATGGAGAATACAGCACATTCAGCAAGCTTAAAAAATCACATAATTCCAGTGGCTCTGACTATAATCTATAAAACTGCTTAATACACAATATATTTGTGGATTATCCATGGAATCCCATCTCAGCAATCTGATTTCCAATACCTTTCTCTTGGCATTTCTCTCTTCAGTGCTTGCTTCATATTTAAGGCCAACACCTTGTCTATATCCAGCATGTGAACAAAAACCATTTTATGGCACAACTGTTTGTGTTCGCCGTCCTTCTACACCATGTATCCCTAAAATGTGCACTTGGCTTTGCTAATGTATTCAGTATTTTCTTTTGTTGCTATCCAAAATCCAACCACACAATATAAAATAAAAAAAAGGTGTTTTAAGGATTTTTTTACTACAGTCATCTGACCCTTCTGAAAGCTGGACTGGAGAGTGAGGGTTGATAGCTAAGCGATGCAAAGTATGCAGAGGCATTGTCTGGACACTTGCCCTTTCACCAGGTCCACTGAAATTATGTGGCATAGGAGGGTAAAATTATGTGATCGGGTTGAGTAATTATTCAGCAAGGAAAGGCAACTTATATTGCATTTTGCAGCAAAATTTGCGATGGTATTATTTCATTATTTTATTCTTTTTAAACTTGTTAACACTGTCTGGGCATTAGGTGCACCTCATTAGTACCGGTTTAACACTGAAATATGGTAGTAGGCTACAGAGAATAGGCCAATCAGCTTTTTCCATAGGACCTTCCACTGCACAGCAACACGTGCTGCTGTTATATTACTAACCTTTAAACCATTTTGAGCAATAAACAACATTTTTTTTGTAAAGATGCAGGTTATAGAGCAGGTGATGGATTATGTGGCAAGTGTGGCAAACGCGCAATGATATAAATATCGCCATGGCCACCAAATGGCATAGTTCCAGTGGCCCTGCCTACTGCCATTTGAAAGCAATCCATTAGGCCTCTCGCCGGCAGGCATGTGTTGGGACTACTTTCTGTAAATGGTTTGATGGGTCGAATCTGACCTCCACATTGGAAGTATGAATATATTTTTAGAGCATTAAAGTTATCCTGTAAATGTTGAATAGCAGAAAGGGATCTCTGATAGTTATTGAAATGTTCTTGCCAGCCTCACAGCTGCTCTACTTAGCCTATTTAAAATCACAGGGATTTTCACACAGGTGTGCAATGCAGCATTGATTCTAGTTATCTATCTCATTGCATAAATGTATTGACCAAAAATTATTATTATTCATGATTTTATTGAGTGAAGACTTTTAAAATGGAGTGTGGTAAACTCAAATAACTGCATCCTAGGCACAATGGATACTATTTACCTGGATCTTATGAGGCACTAAGTACGAGACGCCCATGAGCAGCTCAGATTTATACTAGCTAGGTGCGTGGCTTGAGTTGCCGCAAGATGGCTGAGATTCCTTGAAGCTCTGCGCTTCAGCCAAGACCCTTTTCGCTCGACGGATGCTTAGCTGCCTTTTTTTTCTATTTATGAGCTATTTTTCACCCCTGCTACTCCCGCATCGTGTTCCGCTCCACCATTTTGTCTGCCATGGGTTGAGGCGGTGACTGGGTGCCGGTTCTAAGTGCCTTGACAATTACTGGTGCACTGAATATTGGAGCTGTAACTATACACTTCTTGGAGATGCTGTATTGGGTATTTTAACCCTCACAATGCCAACATTAATGCTGAATATGCTTTAAGGATTACCAGTGACTTACTTGCTGACTGTCTTTATTTTTATCTGATACACTTTAACTACAAGAAAAAGAGGGCGACACAGAGGCTAAATAAAATGCCTTTCTCTAGGAATTCTTTTGCGGCACTCCATTGGCTCTTGTAACCTGCCAACACTGATGTCATCTCTTTCTACATTTGTATATGGAGCCTCCTTCTTCTTCCAGTCAAAGAGTTTCCTCTGTTACTATGTACGTAAAGACTCCACCATGGCTGCGTCAATGCGCCAAAAGAAAGAACCGGGTTCTTCCTCAAAATCTCCATTGCCTATAACATTGGATGATCTCATGGATGAGTTAAAATATTTGAAGCCCTTTGTAGTGGATACCAACGCTACCCTTCAGAGACTAGAGGAGAAATGGTCCAATTTAGTATCAAGGTTTACGGTGGTAGAGCAGAAGATTAGTGATACTCATGATGTGATCCCTAAGTTTGAGGCTATGTCTAGAGAAATAGCTCTTCTCCAATAGCAAACCGAGGACTTGGAATATCGAAATAGGTGCAACAACCTTAGACTTTATGGTATTCCTGAAGGAGAGGAGGGCTCTGATATGATCGCCTTTCTTAAACCTCACATTCCTAAGCTAGTTGGCCTTAAGGAAGGAACTACTCTCAACCTGCAACAAGCTCATTGTATTGGTTTTAAACCTGGGGGCTCCCTCTCCACCTCGTCAGTCAGCTGCCCCAGAGGGATCATTGTTCTATTCCTGGAATATACTGAATTGCTGATGGTCTTGTCTGCACCAAAAAAAAAGGAAGCAAATGTTATGGGCTGGTCACAGAGTTTTTCTCTCACAAGATGTGACCCGTGCCACCGCCGCTCGTCGCAAGAAATGTCTTTCCTTCTGCTCTGCTCTCCATTCCATGAATGCCAGATATGACCTTGTTCATTCTTGTTATTTTAAAGTCACCTATAAGGAACTGACTCACTATTTTGACCGCCCTGAGGATTTAATATTGATTATTCGTCACAAGGGAGAGGAAATGGACCTTGGGAAAAACTGAATACTGAGTCTCCTTACATGTTTTTGTCTCCTATTTGTTTAACTGATTTCAATTTATAGGTTCAGATGTTTTTATTCGCCTGTTTACTGTTCACCTGTGATTGTTATATGTTTACTCTCATAAAATACCATCCTTTAATGATTTTGTGGTTTTCCTCCACAGATATGCCTTGTCTTTTTTTTTAAATTCCTTTATTACAATCTGCACAGGTGACACAGCTGTTTGCCCACAACCCTGGGGCCGGCAGCTCTATATTGAACTATTAGATCACATGGAACACAGCTTTGACACCAACATCCCGGGGGACCGGCAGCGAATCTTAAAGTCTCACACTGTTCCTTGTCAATATGCACACATTGTGAAGTCAGAAAGCAAACTTGCAGATATTTTAACCTTGATTTATAAAACAAATAACCCCCTCCACCTCCCCCTGCCATATCATCAAATTTATAATCTCAACACAAATCCACATCTAATGATCTAAAGTCCGCCTGCCCGCGTCTGTACACTACCCGTCACAAGGGTCCATATTCACGTAAACACCAGGGACCAGCCCGAGCTTTGTTGATGTCACTGGGTGGATACAATTCGTCATATAGCAGTAGACCAGTGGGCATTCAAAATGCACGATCGACTCTGAAGTCAGAACAACCCTGCTCCAGGCAGGTTACGAAAGGGGCCCATATATCCAAGGGTCTGGATACACTAAGCATCAAATCCCAATAGGTCGATAATTGATCTTTACAATACACCACTGCATTCAACCATTCTGCTATAGTAGGCGGATGTAATTTTTTCCAGTGCATTGCAACCTGGCGTTTAGCGAGCAGGAGTAGCATAGATGTCAGTTTATGGGCGCCCTTAGGGACCTCCATCACAAAGCCCAGCAGCGCCACGAGAGGTATAATCTGTAATGTTACGCCAGTAATGTTACCAATATGCTTACACACATCCGACCAAAATCTCGCTACAGGGTAGCAGTACCACGCTAAATGGACAAAGGTTGCATCTTGTGCCCCACATCTCCAAAATCTCTCATCTTGTTGCAACCCCATCCAATGTAGCTGAATTGGTGTGCGATAAACTCTGTTCAAATAATTAAAATGTATAAGTCGTAACCTATAGTTTGGCGAAAGATGCTCTAGTTGGGAACAACAGTACTGCCATTGTTTGTCTGCAATGGTAATATCCCCTTCCCTCTCTCATTCCACTTTTGATGCAGTCAAGATAATAGGAAATGACTCTTGTGTTATGCTATAAATCCTCGTTATCAACTTCCTGGGGGAATTATTGGCCAGAATATTTTCTAGGGCTGGTAGAGAAGCCGGAGCTTTCGGAGACTCACCATGTCTCGCCTTACATGCAGCCCTTATTTGGTAATATAATAACATATCAGAAGCAGAGGGTTGATCAGGCTCACACATCTGCTGGAGGGATAAGAATACTTCTTCAGGGTACAAGTCCTGCCCCACCAGTAAACCTTGCCTTCTTGCTCGTTCAGTAACCGCCTTATCCGTTAGTGGGCCAATCAGCGGGCTGAACCCCAGTGGCATAGATGGGGCATATAGTTCTTTGTGTCCTGCCCTTTTCGCTATGTTTCTCCAGGCCCATCTCATCGATTCCACAGTATTTATTTCTGAGTGGGGTTGCTTATATGGATGATACACTGCTGCAGAAAGAGGGGTAGGCGCGACCATATCTAGCTCAATCGCCACATGAGGCTGGTACAGAGTGGGATGTTGCCAGAAATGCAAATACTGTGCTTGTGCACTGTAAGCATGGAGCTCAAAGTCAGGGGCCCCCAGACCTCCCTGAGAAAGCGGGAGAATTAAGAGCTTCCAGGATACTCTGGGCTGTCTGCCCGCCCATATCAGATCAAGAACCCCAGTACGTAGCTGTTTAAAAAAGTTAGTTCAGGGGCATAGGGATGTTGACAAACAGATACAACAACTTTGGGAGTATAATCATTTTCGTGATTGCAATTCGCCCAGTTAGTGATAGCAGTAGGCGCTTCCATCACAGTATTTTAGTTTCCATCCAATCTATCACTTTTGCGTAGTTTGCTAGCCATAATTCTTGCAGAGATCTACTTATCCATATACCCAAGTATCTCTTTTCACCTGTCAACCACTGGATAGGGAATTCTGTGTCACATTGAGCCGTGTTATCTGTGAGCGGGAGCATTACTGATTTTGTCGAATTTATCTGAATCCCCGTCAATCCCCTGTATCTTATCAGTTCTCTCATGACGATATCAAAATTGTCTTTAGGGTTAACGAGATAAATTATCATATAATCCGCATACATAGAAATTAATAGCCCTCTGGAAGTGAAACCAATTACTCCGTTGTGTATGATGTTGTCGAAACCTCGCCGCCAATGGCTCAGTGGCTATTGCAAAGAGTAGGGGGATAGAGGGAAACCCTGTCTTGTCCCCCTCGTTATGACGAATGGGTCAGTTATCTTTTTGTTCACCCGCACTCTCGCCGTCGAGTTAGTGTATATTACTTGTATTTGTTTAATGAAGATAGGGCTAAATCCTATCCTGGTCAGTAGGGCAAATAGGAATTTCCACTCCAAAGAGTCGAATGTTTTGGTGGTGTCTAGCAGTGCCGCCACCGCCTGAACATGTGGTGCTAAGTAATGAAGTAGGCCAAATATCAGTCTCAAATTATGTAACGTCGATCTACCCGGTATAAACTCGGATTGGTCTGGTAGGGCTATATGTGAAAGCATAGGCTGCAGTCTGTTAGCCAGAAGCTTGGGATAGATTTTAGCATCTTCATCAACGATAATGGCCTATAAGAGTCCGGCCTAGTAGGATCCTTATCTGGTTTCAATAGGGGTATTATAGTGGCCTCTCTTAAAGATGGAGAAAGTAGTCCTGTTTCCATTGCTTCCAGATAGACCTGTAGAAACCTAGGTGCCACAATATCCGCATATTCCTTATAAAAGGCAGCGGTAAGTCCATTCGACCCCGGGGATTTGTCTGCTGGCATACCAGAAATCACCTGTTTCACATCTTCTACAGTAATAGGTAGTTCCATATATTCTCTTGCACCGCTATTAAACGACACCAGTGCAATCGAATTCAAATAATCAGTAATGTCCGAATTGGACGGGTCTTTGCGAGAAGTGTACAATGACTGTTAGAATTGAGCCATAGTACGGAGAATGTCCTGAGGGGTTCTGACTATCTCTCCTGCCTCTGTGTACAGTTCAGTAATGTACTCAGAACCTCTTAGGTCTCGGAGTAGATTAGCCAGCATTTTCCCCAGCCCTGTCGCCCTCGCCATACCGCCTGGCATGGGCGTATTTATGTAAATATGCTGTTTCCCTCTCCGCTTCTTCTTGAAATTCAGTCAGCTTTGCCCTAAGTTGTGCCGTAGGTGCATTAGATGGAAATTCCCGATTTTCCCTCTCTAAAATCTGAATATCTCGCTCCAGGGTTTGTAACGTGCTACGTATAGCCCTTAGTACTCCTAACTTTATTGCCATGCAATGTCCCCTGGTGACCACCTTGAAGGCCTCCCATAGAGTTCCAGGTGAATCCACCGTACCTGGGCACAAGTATAGGCTGGTATCTCCAGCGTAAATTAGTGAGACGGCTGTTCAATGCTTCATTAGAATAGTTCCATTTTAATTATAATCCAGGCTTTACAACGAAATCCATAATGTTGATTCACATTAATCAAAATATCAGAATTTTCATCAATATAGCTTTCCATTCATTGTTCACATTAAATGGCCTCCCAATGCATTTCGGCGCGACCAGCGCCTTTATCAAGGGATCTGTGGGTCAAAATGCGAGTAATTAGTACTACTTTACTGTCGCCAACCAAATAGTGCTATAAATAGCTACCATCACATAATAGTTACTAGAATAAAATAAACTAAACCAAATTGGAGTTAGCTATATACATGGCATACTATTGTTGCACAAGATCTTACATGACTTTTCAGTAATGGTGATAGAATTGCAACATAAACAATTATTTTTAAAGATGTTCTATTTTCCCTGTAATGCTGTTGGTGCATATCTTACTGGTATAACATAAAACCGTGTTACAGGCGATCGTGCGTAAAAACACTGCTTAAACTGTTGTCTGGGCGTGTGTAGTACAAATGGAAACCGCTAGAAGATTAAGTGGGTGCGGTGTGATAAAGTGTCTAACTTGCCCGCCAAAACATTACAAACTAGCATATGCAAATTAAAAGGATTAGTATCAAAATGCTGAAACGCTGCAGTTTACGCTAATGCCGCTTACCGATAAACACAGGTTTACTGCGTCCCGTTCTATCTGCTCTGCCGCTCTGCTCCATTTGGATTCTACGGAGTGGCGGGAAAGAAACCTTGGGGAAATGAGTAGGCGGTGTCTATAACTACGCCTAAGCGCTAGGGTTGCTGGAACTTGTATTTTTAAAGCTAAAGACGGAAAAAATAATAAAAATAGCTAACCAGATGCTCCATGTCAAGGAACCTATAATAACATTAAGGTTAGATTCGATTACAGATAACAAGAAAATTCCACTCTTTCATTAAGGCCCCCCGGTCTCAAAGTTTTTAAATGATAAATCCAGTAGTTTTCTCTCTTGAGGAGCTGCGTTTTGTTGTTGGTGCCTTCATGTTTGTCCACGATTTCTAAAATGCGTGCCTTTAATTGTGTTATCTCATGTTTCGATTCCATAAAATGCATGGCCACTGTTGATTTGAGCATTTTCGTTCTGATATTGCTTTTATGCTCATTGAGCCTGATTTTCAATTTGCGCTCTGTGTGTCCCACGTAGTACTGTTTGCACGGACAACTGAGTAGATATATGACATTCATAGTGTCACACGTTCCATTTACTTTGAGGGTAATTGATTCTTTAAATTCAGGACGTGATAACAAGTTACCTTTACTGATGTTTGTACAGTTATGACAGTTCATGCATGGTTGGGTGCCTCTGAATTTGGTGATGACGCTAGTTTTAGGTTTGGGCTTCAATAGTTGTCCCACATTCATGGACCTTGTTTGCGCAAACAAGGGTTCTTTTTCAAATGCTCCTTTAAAGTCTGGCTCCACTCGTAGTATTGTCCAATGTTTCTTAATGATATTTTTAAACAATTGGCTAGAGGTAGAGAATTTACTGACGCATGTAATGCGTTGTTCCTTACTTACTGGTTTACTGGTTAAAAGATTTTCTCTAGTCACATTTTTGATTCTTTGTCGCCTATTACACAGTTTTATGTTATACCAGTAAGATATGCACCAGCAGCGTTACAGGGAAAATAGAACTTCTTTAAAAATAATTGTTTATGTTGCAATTCTATCACCAATTCTGAAAAGTCATGTAAGATCTTGTGCAACAACATATTGCCATGTATATAGCTAACTCCAATTTGGTTTATTTTATTTTATTTTATTCTAGTAACTATTATGTGATGGTAGCTATTTATAGCACTATTTGGTTGGCGACAGTAAAGTAGTACTAATTACTCGCATTTTGACCCACAGATCCCTTGATAAAGGCGCTGGTCGCGCCGAAATGCATTGGGAGGCCATTTAATGTGAACAATGAATGGAAAGCTATATTGATGAAAATTCAGATATTTTGATTAATGTGAATCAACATTATGGATTTCGTTGTAAAGCCTGTAAATGGAACTATTCTAATGAAGCATTGAACAGCCATCTCACTAATTTACGCTGGAGATACCAGCCTATACTTGTGCCCAAGGAGACAAGCCGATCAAAGACTTGCTTTATTTCTATTTACAACCATCCACTCCAGAGTGGGGAGTGGACCGTGGAGCACAGTAAACAAAGTCTAACTTACACATTTAAATTAGCAGTGCTCAAACCTACCCACATCTTCTGTTATTCTGAACCTACTCATCAGGTTTGAAGCACGCCATTAAAGAGGATGCAGTATGATGAAATCACCCACATGACTGAAAGTCGAGCAGAGACATTCGCATTTGATGAAGATGCGAGTACACAAATATATTCTCTTATTCAAGAGGACATTACCGAATTCGCCACCAAGAAAACAAAGGAACAACATATTAAACAATTACTTTACTTAACCAGAAAAACAATTAACCAACGTCTCCATGCAAGCACTATGATTCAATATCATAAAGCAAAGCGGATTCCCAGGGGATTCAGGATCCCACTAAAACCCTCTTTGTGCAAGAACAGTAAACCATTCGTCGAAAAATGGTATGCTATATTAAACAAATGTAGCCTGGACCTAATTCTTCTAATTATAGAGGAACTATCAAAAATACTACAAGAACTCAGTACAGAAATTAATTCAGTTAAAGAAGAATTGAACAAATTTATGAGCCCAGAGGAAATAACAAAAACACTAGAGGACATCAATCAACAAGTAGCGAAGCACACACAGGAAGTTAATGAGCGCAAAATTAGGAAGTATCGCAGGGATACCCTCGATTACAAGCTGGAGGAAGTGTATTCGTGGACGCTAAAAGACGTCAAACAAAAGGATATGCTTCACAAACAGATACCTCTTCCACTGGAAGCGATACGTCAGGACAAAGAAGAACACAAACTACGGAGATACAAAGAACAAAAGAAATTCCAACAACATCAGTGGAGAAGCCTTTTTTAGAGTCAGGCCCAGACATAAGGGAAGACCCAGGAGGAGCCACAGTAATAGAAAAAGAGAAAGATGCACCTACAACAAAACAAGTGAGCAGGAGGAAGAAATGATGATAAGACAATATAATCAAGAGAGGAACTTCCTATATACCCACAACTAGAACTGATGCTCTTGAACTGGAAGCGAGTTTGTTCAAATTAACTAGAAAACTACGCCTTAGAATTTTTTTCGATAACATTGTTCCAGAGTCAAGTCCAGAAGATCAAGACCAACTTAAGGGACTTCGGTCTCAAAGCACCTACATGGCTCCAGTTAGCCATAAGGCAGTAGACTTATTTGAAACCCTCTGCAAACAAGACATACAAAAACTTGAGTTCAGTGGTAAACAACATACCAATATTCCATCAAATGAAATGAACATCATCAGAAACATCAGTCAAGACGAAACTGTGATATGTCAGAAGGCGGATAAGGAAGGTGCCCTAGTTATAATGGACCGATCATACTATGAATCGCAAGTAACAGAACATTTGGCTGACATTAACCTTTATATGAAATTGCAATACAACCCAACCAAAGAAATACAAGACGTGCTTTCACAGATTTTGAATAAAGCCACTGATAATGGTCCCATCAAAGTTAAAACCAAGCAATATTTGACACAAGTTGAACCACAGAGTCAGTCATTCTATATGACACCAAAAGTGCATAAGGACTTGAAAAATCCCCCATGTAGACCTATAGTATCTACCTGTAAGAGCATCCATGAACCTATTGGCAAGTTTTTGGATAAGTACCTTCAACCCTTTGCAATGGAAGCAAAGTCGTACATAAAAGACACTACAGATTTTTTAAACAAACTTACCACGATTAAAATCACGAAAGAGCAACCTATAGTCATGGCTACGATTGATGTCAAGGCATTATATACTTCTATCCCACACCAATCAGGCCTTGAGGCAGTTGAAAAGGTCTTACTAAACAGCGACTATGAAGATGTAATGAAAATTTTTCTTATGGAGCTCCTTCGATTTACCTTGATGCATAGTTACTTTAAATATGGACAAGAATGGTATATACAAAAGAGTGGAACATCGATGGGCAATTCGGCAGCCCCCACATATGCCAATATCTTCATGAGGGACTTTGAGGACACGCACATCTTGAATCAAAACATTTGGAAGGAACATATTAAACTGTATGTTCGATTTATCGATGATATTTTTATCGCTTGGGAAGGTGCAAAAGAACATCTGTCATCAGAAATTGCGAAACTTAACCTGATAAATGAACGCATACAGTTCACTTGGGCGATTGAAGAAAAGACCATCAATTTCCTGGATGTAGCGATCACTAGATAGGAGAACAAATTCTCCACCACCTTATACAGAAAAAACACAGATCGTAATAATCTACTCAGGTATGACAGCCATCATCCCCCATCATTGAAAAGACACTTACCTTATTCCCAACTAATGAGGGTAAAACGAGTCGTCTCGGAACCGGACAAAGCAGAGAAACAAATGGATGAAATGACAGCACGATTCCACAAGAGAGGCTACCCCATACCCATTTTAATTGAAGCCAGACAAAGAATCAAAAATGTGACTAGAGAAAATCTTTTAACCAGTAAACCAGTAAGTAAGGAACAACGCATTAACTGCGTCAGTAAATTCTCTACCACAAGCCAATCGTTTAAAAACATCATTAAGAAACATTGGACAATACTACGAGTGGAGCCAGACTTTAAAGGAGCATTTGAAAAAGAACCCTTGTTTGCGCATACAAGGTCCATGAATGTGGGACAACTATTGAAACCCAAACCTAAAACTAGCATCATTACCAAATTCAGAGGCACCCAACCATGCATGAACTGTCATAACTGTACAAACATCAGTAAAGGTAACTTGTTATCACCTCCTGAATTTAAAGAAACAATTACCCTCAAAGTAAATGGAATGTGTGACACTATGAATGTCATATATCTACTCAGTTGTCCGTGCAAACAGTACTACGTGGGACACACAGAGCGCAAATTGAAAATCAGGCTCAATGAGCATAAAAGCAAGATCAGAACGAAAATGCTCAAATCAACAGTGGCCATGCATTTTATGGAAGCGAAACATGAGATAACACAATTAAAGGCACGCATTTTAGAAATCGTGGACAAACATGAAGGCAACAACAACAAAACGTAGCTCCTCAAGAGAGAAAATTACTGGATTTATTGTTTAAAAAGTTTGAGACCGGGGGGCCTTAATGAAAGAGTGGAATTTTCTTGTTATCTGTAATCAAATCTAACCTTTGTGTTATAGGTTCCTTGACATGGAACATCTGGTTAGCTATTTTTATTATTTTTTCCGTCTTTAGCTTTAAAAATACAAGTTCCAGCAACCCTAGCGCTTAGGCGTAGTTATAGACACCGCCTACTCATTTCCCCAAGGTTTCTTTCCCGCCACTCGGTAGAATCCAAACGGAGCAGAGCGGCAGAGCAGATAGAACGGGACGCAGTAAACCTGTGTTTATCGGTAAGCGGCATTAGCGTAAACTGCAGCGTTTCAGCATTTTGATACTAATCCTTTTAATTTGCATATGCTAGTTTGTAATGTTTTGGCGGGCAAGTTAGACACTTTATCACACCGCACCCTCTTAATCTTCTCGCGGTTTCCATTTGTATTACACACGCCCAGACAACAGTTTAAGCAGAGTTTTTACGCACGATCGCCTATTACACTGTTTTATGTTATACCAGTAAGATGTGCACCAACAGCGTTACAGGGAAAATAGAACTTCTTTAAAAATAATTGTTTATGTTGCAATTCTATCACCATTACTGAAAAGTCATGTAAGATCTTGTGCAACAACAGTATGCCATGTATATAGCTAACTCCAATTTGGTTTAGTTTATTTTATTCTAGTAACTATTATGTGATGGTAGCTATTTATAGCACTATTTGGTTGGCGACAGTAAAGTAGTACCAAATACTCGCATTTTGACCCACAGATCCCTTGATAAAGGCGCTGGTCGCGCCGAAATGCATTGGGAGGCCATTTAATGTGAACAATGAATGGAAAGCTATATTGATGAAAATTCAGATATTTTGATTAATGTGAATCAACATTATGGATTTCGTTGTAAAGCCTGTAAATGGAACTATTCTAATGAAGCATTGAACAGCCGTCTCACTAATTTACGCTGGATATACCAGCCTATACTTGTTCCCAGGGAGACAAGCCGATCAAAGACTTGCTTTATTTCTATTTACAACCATCCACTCCAGAGTGGGGAGTAGACCGTGGAGCACAGTAAACAAAGTGTAACTTACACATTTAAATTAGCAGTGCTCAAACCTACCCACATCTTCTGTTATTCTGAACCTACTCATCAGGTTTGAAGCACGCCATTAAAGAGGATGCAGTATGATGAAATCACCCACATGACTGAAAGTCGAGCAGAGACATTCGCATTTGATGAAGATGCGAGTACACAAATATATTCTCTTATTCAAGAGGACATTACCGAATTCGCCACCAAGAAAACAAAGGAACAACATATTAAACAATTACTTTACTTAACCAGAAAAACAATTAACCAACGTCTCCATGCAAGCACTATGATTCAATATCATAAAGCAAAGCGGATTCCCAGGGGATTCAGGATCCCACTAAAACCATCTTTGTGCAAGAACAGTAAACCATTCGTCGAAAAATGGTATGCTATATTAAACAAATGTAGCCTGGACCTAATTCTTCTAATTATAGAGGAACTATCAAAAATACTACAAGAACTCAGTACAGAAATTAATTCAGTTAAAGAAGAATTGAACAAATTTATGAGCCCAGAGGAAATAACAAAAACACTAGAGGACATCAATCAACAAGTAGCGAAGCACACACAGGAAGTTAATGAGCGCAAAATTAGGAAGTATCGCAGGGATACCCTCGATTACAAGCTGGAGGAAGTGTATTCGTGGATGGAGGTCTACGCTAAAAGACGTCAAACAAAAGGATATGCTTCACAAACAGATACCTCTTCCACTGGAAGCGATACGTCAGGACAAAGAAGAACACAAACTACGGAGATACAAAGAACAAAAGAAATTCCAACAACATCAGTGGAGAAGCCTTTTTTAGAGTCAGGCCCAGACATAAGGGAAGACCCAGGAGGAGCCACAGTAATAGAAAAAGAGAAAGATGCACCTACAACAAAACAAGTGAGCAGGAGGAAGAAATGATGATAAGACAATATAATCAAGAGAATTTGGTTATCAACATATCACAAAAACTATTAACAAAGAAGGAAACTACTACATTATAGAGAGGAACCTCCTATATACCCACAACTAGAACTGATGCTCTTGAACTGGAAGTGAGTTTGTTCAAATTAACTAGAAAACTACGCCTTAGAAATTTTTTCGATAACATTGTTACAGAGGCAAATCCAGAAGATCAAGACCAACTTAAGGGACTTCGGTCTCAAAGCACCTACATGGCTCCAGTTAGCCATAAGGCAATAGACTTATTTGAAACCCTCTGCAAACAAGACATACAAAAACTTGAGTTCAGTAGTAAACAACATACCAATATTCCATCAAATGAAATGAACATCATCAGAAACATCAGTCAAGACGAAACTGTGATATGTCAGAAGGTGGATAAGGGAGGTGCCCTAGTTATAAATGACCGATCATACTATGAATCGCAAGTAACAGAACATTTGGCTGACATTAACCTTTATATGAAATTGCAATACAACCCAACCAAAGAAATACAAGACGTGCTTTCACAGATTTTGAATAACGCCACTGATAATGGTACCATCAAAGTTAAAACCAAGCAATATTTGACACAAGTTGAACCACGGAGTCAGTCATTCTATATGACACCAAAAGTGCATAAGGACTTGAAAATTCCCCATGTAGACCGATAGTATCTACCTGTAAGAGCATCCATGAACCTATTGGCAAGTTTTTGGATAAGCACCTTCAACCCTTTGCAATGGAAGCAAAGTCGTACATAAAAGACACTAAAGATTTTTTAAACAAACTTGCCACGATTAAAATCACGAAAGAGCAACCTATAGTCATGGCTACGATTGATTTCAAGGCATTATATACTTCTATCCCCCACCAATCAGGCCTTGAGGCAGTTGAAAAAGTCTTACTAAACAGCGACTATGAAGATGTAATGAAAATTTTTCTTATGGAGCTCCTTCAATTTACCTTGATGCATAGTTACTTTAAATATGGACAAGAATGGTATATACAAAAGAGTGGAACATCGATGGGCAATTTGGCAGCCCCCACATATGCCAATATCTTCATGAGGGACTTTGAGGACACGAACATCTTGAATCAAAACATTTGGAAGGAACATATTAAACTGTATGTTCGATTTATCGATGATATTTTTATCGCTTGGGAAGGTGCAAAAGAACGTCTGTCATCAGAAATTGCCAAACTTAACCTGATAAATGAACGCATACAGTTCACTTGGGCGATTGAAGAAAAGACCATCAATTTCCTGGATGTAGCGATCGCTAGAGAGGAGAACAAATTCTCCACCACCTTATACAGAAAAAACACAGATCGTAATAATCTACTCAGGTATGACAGCCATCATCCACCATCATTGAAAAGACACTTACCTTATTCCCAACTAATGAGGGTAAAACGAGTCGTCTCGGAACCGGACAAAGCAGAGAAACAAATTGATGAAATGACAGCACGATTCCACAAGAGGGGCTACCCCATACCCATTTTAATTGAAGCCAGACAAAGAATCAAAAATGTGACTAGAGAAAATCTTTTAACTAGTAAACCAGTAAGTATGGAACAACGCATTACATGCGTCAGTAAATTCTCTACCTCTAGCCAATCGTTTAAAAACATCATTAAGAAACATTGGACAATACTGCGAGTGGAGCCAGACTTTAAAGGAGCATTTGAAAAAGAACCCTTGTTTGCGCATACAAGGTCCATGAATGTGGGACAACTATTGAAACCCAAACTTAAACTAGCGTCATGACCAAATTCAGAGGCACCCAACCATGCAGGAACTGTCATAACTGTACAAACATCAGTAAAGGTAACTTGTTATCACCTCCTGAATTTAAAGAAACAATTACCCTCAAATTAAATGGAATGTGTGACACTATGAATGTCATATTTCTACTCAGTTGTCCGTGCAAACAGTACTACGTGGGACACACAGAGCGCAAATTGAAAATCAGGCTCAATGAGCATAAAAGCAATATCAGAACGAAAATGCTCAAATCAACAGTGGCCATGCATTTTATGGAAGAGAAACATGAGATAACACAATTAAAGGCACGCATTTTAAAAATCGTGGACAAACATGAAGGCACCAACAACAAAACGTAGCTCCTCAAGAGAGAAAATTACTGGATTTATCGTTTAAAAACTTTGAGACCGGGGGGCCTTAATGAAAGAGTCGAATTTTCTTGTTATCTGTAATCGAATCTAACCTTTATGTTATAGGATTCTTGACATGGAGCATCTGTAAAGCTATTTTTATTATTTTTTCCGTCTTTAGCTTTGAAAATACAAGTTCCAGCAACCCTAGCGCTTAGGCGTATTTATAGACTCCGCCTACTCATTTCCCCAAGGTTTCTTTCCCGCCACTCCGTAGAATCACAAACGGAGCAGAACGGCAGAGCAGATAGAACGGGACGCAGTAAACCTCTGTTTATCGGTAAGCGGCATTAGCGTAAACTGCAGCGTTTCAGCATTTCGATACTAATCCTTTTAATTTGCATATGCTAGTTTGTAATGTTTTGGCGGGCAAGTTAGACACTTTATCACACCGCACCCCCTTAATCTTCTACCGGTTTCCATTTGTATTACACACGCCCAGACAACAGTTTAAGCAGAGTTTTTACGCACGATCGCCTATTACACGGTTTTATGTCATACCAGTAAGATGTGCACCAACAGCGTTGCAGGGAAAATAGAACTTCTTTAAAAATAATTGTTTATGTTGCAATTCTATCACCATTACTGAAAAGTCATGTAAGATCTTGTGCAACAACAGTATGCCATGTATATAGCTAACTCCAATTTGGTTTAGTTTATTTTATTCTATTAACTATTATGTGATTGTAGCTATTTATAGCACTATTTGGTTGGCGACAGTAAAGTAGTACTAATTACTCGCATTTTGACCCACAGATCCCTTGATAAAGGCGCTGGTCGCGCCGAAATACATTGGGAGGCCATTTAATGTGAACAATGAATGGAAATCTATATTGATGAAAATTCAGATATTTTGATTAATGTGAATCAACATTATGGATTTCGTTGTAAAGCCTGGATTATAATTAAAATGGAACTATTCTAATGAAGCATTGAACAGTCGTCTCACTAATTTGCGCTGGAGATACCAGCCTATACTTGTGCCCAGGGAGACAAGCCGATCAAAGAATTGCTTTATTTCTATTTACAACCATCCACTCCAGAGTGGGGAGTGGACTGTAGAGCACAGTAAACAAAGTGTAACTTTCATATTTAAATTAGCAGTGCTCAAACCTACCCACATCTTCTGGAATCCACCGTACCCCCATTTATCTCAAAATATTCAACTAGTTTCCCCCTAAATTCTTCCCGAAAAACCTGATCCCATAATGCCGAATAAGGAAATCTCCAGCTGAATGGTTGAATGTACTGCGGTGGAACCTGCAATTTTATCTGAGTGGGTGCATGATCAGAGAACGTACTTGGATGATGAATGGTTTCCGTGACCCACGTATGTAAATCCCTAGACACCAGCCATTAGTCCAGTATGGACCAGGCGTTCCTATGTTGTGTCACGCATGTGCCCTCTCTCGCCTCTGGGTGTGGAGACCGCCATCTATCCACCAATTGTAGATCTTCGACAATATCCAGCAACATGGCCGCTGCTTTAGGATGGTGATCACGAGATGCCCCTTGTCTGTCTGCTGAGAGTGACATCACAACATTAAAATCTCCCACCATAACACCGCTGTCTTCCCCATCATTTGGAGGCCATGCCAGACATGCTGAAAACATGTTGGGCTATCCGTATTAGGACCATATGTACTTACTATCACAGCTGGAGAATTACAAATCAACCCCTGCAGCAGTATATATCTGCGTTCAGTATCAATTAGGGAGTGAAGGGTCTTCCAATGCAGTCCCCTTAGTATTCAGATTGCTACCCCCTGGAATAATTAGAGTAGTTAGCTTCAACCACCTCCCCCCATCTGTTGGGTCTGAGTGTAGTCGTATTCAATGACATTAAGTGGGTCTCTTGCAAGAGGCAAATATCCACCTTATATCTTATCAAGTAGGAGTGGATTAACCTTGCCTTCCTCCTATCATTAGGCCCCTGACATTCCATGAGAGACATGTGATGTCCGTCATATTCTCTGCAAGGGCCGAGTATACTTGTGGCCTATCGGTCCGTCCCCCGTGTCCACAAGGAGCGGACCATGCAGAACAACTTTAGCTTGCCCTACAGTAGGGCTGGCTCTCTGCACTAGTGATAGACATGAGTCGGTTTGATCCTGAAAGATTTCCCACTTCAATACCCATTTGTGACATGGCAGGTTCAACAAGCGGATCAACAACTCCCCCCTCCCCTCACCCACACCAAACCCCCAACCAGGTTGTGAATTTCCCACCCTTTCCCCCACGAACCAAAAACATTCAGTCCATAGTGTTAAGTGAATCATCCCATGGGGTAGCATGAGGTTGCTGGCAAACCACCTCCACACTCTTGGTAGGGTGGCAAAGACTGTCACACATGACCACAGGAAAAGGCAACCGATAAATTTACTATGCAATAGCAGCCCATCAACAACTGTCAGTCATTAGCCTCAAAGAAGACAAGCGCATTATCTTTGTTTACCACTACTCAACCATGAAAACGGAACAAAAAACTGAGCATAATACTACCACCCATGTTATACACATATATGCGTTTCCAGCGTATATGACCCATGTCCTCAATCATTGTCACTCATGGAGTGTCCAGCCTGCAAGTCACTTGTCGCACTTGATTGTTTATGATCTTTCACCATTTGTTTAGCATATGCGAGGGCAGCTTTAGCATCCGTGAAGAAGGTGGGTCTTCCGGGTCCTTGAACTCTCAGCTTGGCAGGATAGATCAAAGCATATCTCGTCCCGATCTGTTGGAATATCTTTTTCACAGGCATGAATTCCCTGCGGACTGCCTGAACTTGTAGAGTGTAGTCCAGGTACAGAGCAATGTGATTACCTTTATATTGAATATCTCCTTTCTCCCTTGCATGTCTGAGAATCGTGTCTCTGTCCCTATAATTGATGACTCTTGTGATGATCAGCCTCGCCGGAGCACCTGGTTTTGGTCTGGGGACTTACGAGTGATGCGCCTGCTCTATTAGAAACATCGCAGACAGTTTCAGCCCAAAGAGGTCCCTCATCATTTCCACAATGTATTTCTCCATATTTTGGAAGTCTGGCGATGCCGCAACCCCCGTAATGCATGCGTTGTTCCTCCTTGATCTAGCTTCCAAATCTTCATTCTTCTGTCTTAATAACTGCAGTATTTCATCCATACCCCTCAGTTACTTGTCCATCTCAGTTTGGCCCTCTTCCGTCTCCTTCACCCTTGTCTCCAGACAACTCACGCGGCCTTCTTGTTTCTCGACTCGTTGCATGATTCTGTCCATTCTTTCCAAGGAATCCATCTTAGAATCTATCCCTTGCAGACTAGATTTTAGGTCTTTAAACATTTCTCTAATTTCCTCAGCAGGAGGTTGATCCGTGAATTGTCTACCTGCTGGTCCTGCTGGCCTGCATCACTGTCCGCAGTTTTAGTTGGCTTTTGGTCAAAGGTTATCTTCGGCCGGCGCGTTTCAGGTTTCCCCATCGCTGACTGTCAGTATTAAGTGCTGAATGGGCCAGCCCAGTTCGGCCCCTGCCAGTACCACAACTGTGCAACCAATGGTGTCACGACCAGACTCTCTTCCCCTCCTCGCCTCCACCTCCTGTGACCGCTGCCCTTGTCCAGAGGGAGCGACTGTCACATACTGACCTCCAGCGATCACCTGTATGGCGTAACTAGCTTAGTGTATCTGTATGGTACAACTGAATTCACGTCTGCAAAATCAAATCCAGACAGAACAGTCTATCCACAGTATCAATGAGACCGCAACATGGGCAAACAGCTCGATGGACCTATCAATGTGTGCCAGGACTCACATTTTTCCTTGTGCACCAGATGATATATCCAGAAACTGGTGCTGTAATCCAGCCGCTACATTTGAGGTCGAGGTGTCGCATTAATATTCGGTAGAGCGGACAGGCCGCCACATACTGTGTAGCCCCCTCAGTTCAGTGCAAGCCCTATGTACATTATGCCCTACTATGCAGTGAGGCAGGGATCCTCCCTTTGCGCTGATCCCAGCTTATAGAGCCCTGCTACCAGCCGCATCACAGGCCCACCGGCAGGGGACAACAACAGTGAGCTCAAAAATGTGTATCTAGCACCCTCCAACAGCCGCCCTTTGCAAGTCCTGTATAGCTTTTTCCACCCAGCAGTATTCCAGGGCCAAGGGAAATAGCGCCAATTCAGGTAAACTGGCGTTTTTGTAGAACTCTGTGTCCACTGCACCCACCTTCACAAGGTTCGCAGGCAGCCTTTCTCCTTTGCGCAACCCCACCAATATCAACAAAATGGCGGCAATCCAGGCTCCAGTCTCCCTGTCTTCACTCGGCATCGGCTGCCAGGTGATCCCCGTCCCTCACCCTTCCCACCCGTGTCAGTTCCAGTGGGGCACCATCTACCTCGTCTCAGTCACGTTTATCTTTGCGCCATCCACCACCATCTCCACAAGTCCCAGCGGGGAGCGCCACCTGCGGCCAAGTCTTCTTGTGCTGACTGCTTCTCCTCTCGCCAGGGCAGCGTGCCTCCACTTACAACCCGAATGCACGCTGGCTCACACCGCCTCCAGTCTGCTTCACCTCGGTTGTCCGATTACGGGTTGCCTTTGTCTTTACTCGACCCAGCCGCCGCCACAGGGACGGCTCTCTGGTGACGTCAGTCCGCTCTCCGGGCAAGGGCTGTAATTTAGTCCCCAGTGTCTTCCAATGGGCCATTTGATAGGCCTCTAAGCAACGACGCGCCCACAGGTGTCACTCTGCTCTGTCCCCCAGCAGAAAAGCTGTCAAATCCTGCAGGGCTGATGCATCGACGCGTCCGTTGCATCCGACAGGGGTCTAATGTGTATTTAGACGGATAAATGCCGGATAAAGGATTCTCGGCCAGCAGAGCCGCTCTAGAGTGCAGCCATTCCACTGCACAGCTCCATCCTTGCTGTGCTCTACTCATTGTGCTTCCCCTACTACTCCTATTGTGTATAGTAATTCACATATTGGCAAGTGTTACCCCTTCCTCAATGCTTATACGTTTCTTATATTTGTTCTTATTATACCTCTCTCCTTCAGCTATTCTGCCTATCATGTTTCCCTAGCTGCCGCTCTATATTTCACTATATCCTTTTTCCTTTACCTATTGGTGTTTGTCATTTATCTCTGATTTTGTTGGTTCTCGTCTGTCTTCCTTTTGCAGTTCCCCACCTTCCCATGCCAATCTTCTTAATCTTTTCACTCTGGCAATATGTTTTGGTTATTTTGACTGGAGTCTTCTGACTTCTTGTCAATCTCTCTTTCTCTATCACTTTTTTCTTTAATTGCTTTTTTTCTTTTTCTCTCCTCTTCTTTTTTCTGTCTTTTTCTTTATTTTCTTTATTTTTCTAATATATCATCTCTGTTTTTCCTTTTTTTTTTCTTTACTCTTTTCTTGTTCCTTTTCTTTACTTGAATTTATTGCACAATATCCTACCTGTTGGTTCCAAAATTTCCACTTGTTCAATTTTCAGTTTTATCAATTTTACAATGCTTATGGTGTTACCTAATGTCTTTCCTCTCCCAATATGACTGACAATGTTTGCATAATATCCTGGAATGTGAAGGGCCTGCATAACCCTGTCAAGAAACAAATAGTACTTACCCATCTATCCAGGTTATATTGTAAAATTGTGATGCTTCAAGAGACTCATCCTCGATATTAGTTCTCTTAAAACAATTGGCTGGCCATGTTTATTGCTCCCCAGCTAAGGACAGAAAGAATGGAGTGGTGACATTTTTTCATAAGTCCCTCTCTCTTAATAAAGAGAGGTAAGAGAAGGATGCTGCTGGCAGATGGCGTCTTTCACATCTCACTATTAATGGTTCCCCTATTTCTCTTCTTATAATTTAGGGTTCCACTGGCGTCGACTCACAGTTTTGGCTGTCCATGTCCCACACTCTTCAATCCTGCCATGGTTCTAACCTCCTGGTGAGTGGGGATTGGAATCAGGTCATGGATACCTTCACTGACATGAAATCAACTGCAAAATGCATTCCTAATAAAATGCTAAAGAATTTTAGTAATATTATTCATTCCAGAGGACTGGTGGGTGTCTGGAGAATATATATTCCGGACAGTTTGGAATTTACTTTCTATTATCCCACTCATAATTCTACCTCTAGAATTGACTACATTTTCTTGAGTCCTCATCTTATTCCCAATTTAATTCACGCTGAAATTGTGTCCATTCTTACTTATCACTTTGCCCCTGTTTTTATTCATTTAGATCTCCCTTCTGAGCCCTCCAAACCCCGTAGATGGTGCTTCAATAACTACTCACTCAAAGATTCCACCTTTATTGGGCATTTTAAAGATTTTCTGTCAGAATTTTTCCTTATTAATGCCAATCCTGATATCCACTTCCAATTCCACTCCATCAGAGATGCTTTTCAAGGCAACAGTTTCATCATTGATTATGTTGCTGTAAAAAAGAAACAACCTCCTAAGGAATCAGCTTCCTTACTGTCCTCCACTAAACAGCTTAAGCGCTCCTATTTCTCCTCTAAAAGTGATGATACTCTCAAGAAATTAGTCCAAGCTAAAATGAATTTTAACAGAAAATCAACAGAACAAGCCTCCGTGGTGTTACTTAAAATGAATTCTACATTTTATGGTGGCCGCAATAGAGCCGGTAAACTGGTTGCTAATTATTTGAAGGTCAAGTCTCAAAGATTCAAAATAATTAATATTATCGATGATGAAGGTGTTAATCATTTTAAAAGGAGGAGATATTACATTTTTTTACAGATTTTTATAAGACTTTATACACCCCAAGAATCTTCTCCTTCTGACACTGAATTGGAGTCATTTTTCGAATCGCTATCACCTCGCTCCTCTTCCTCACCTGATTGTTGTTTCTTAGAGAAAGATTTATCCCTTTCTGAACTTAGGTCAGCCCTTGCTCAGTTACCTAAAGATAAGGCTCCCAACCCACATGGGTTTACCACTGTATTCTATTCCTGTTTTTCACAGACTCTTCTCCCTTATCTTCTATCTCTCTTTCAACATTTTATGTCCCATAATGAGGCTCGTGGCTCCTTTCTTGAAGCCATGATCTGTTTAATTTCAAAGAAAGATAAAGATCCCTCATCTTGTGCCAATTATCGTCTTATCTCTTTAATTAACTTGGATTGCAAGATCTTTGCTAAGGTGCTGGCCTTTCGATTTAATCAGGTCATCTCTGATTTGATTGGCTATGAACAGACTGGGTTTGTCAAAGGTAGAATGTTGGAAGATAATTCAAGAACTTTTCTAAATATCATACATCTTGATATGATATGATATGATATAAAGGCTTTTGTAGCGCGCTCTATTACTAAAATAGTATCCTGGAGCGGGAAGGTGAGGGCGATTCAGAGGGCATAAGGAAAGAAAATAATAGTTTACAGAATGATGTCAAACAGGTGAGTTTTCAGCCCCTTCTTATAGGCCATGATGGTCGGAGCAGTCTTGAGATGGAGGGGGAGAGCGTCTAAGAGCTCCTCCCCTGTTGCAGCCATCACCTTAGATGCATAGAAAGCTTTTGATCGCATTCATTGGCTGTTTATGATGCGCGCACTGAAGTAGCATGGTTTTGGTCCCATCATGTTATCTTTTATAAATGTGCTATATTACTCTCCTACCACCTCCTCTTTTGTAAATGGATTTCAATCTCCTTATTTTACCCTTCAGCGAGGCACTCGTCAAGGCTGGCCTCTTTCCACTTTGCTTTCTATTTGATCTCTTGAACCGTTCCCTCACTCTTTACGACATTCTTCTGCATTTCGTGGTTTTGCACACAAGTCCATTGAAATCAAGTTCACTCCTTACACAGATGATATTCTGCTATTTCTCTCAGATCCCTCTATCTCTTTCCCCACCTTTATGGACCTTATATCTTCTTACGCTGCTCTGTCCAGACATAAATTCATTTTTTCTAAATCAAAAGAGTTTCCATTAAATAAGTATTGTTTAAGAAGCATGTTCAAAGGGACTAATTTTAAATGGAATTCTAACTACATTACATGTCTGGGAGTAAGATACCCCTCTTCAATTGCTAGAACGGTTCAGCTTAATTTGGAGGACATTTTATTAAGAATTTCTGGTAAAGCTGAGAAATGGTCTCCCTTATTTTGTTCATTGTGGGGCAGGCTGGACATTTTCCAAAATGATGATGCTACCTGTTATAAACTTTTTTTTGTCCATGCTACCAGTGAGGCTCCCCTTAAAAAAGAATAAAGCTCTTAATGGTGTTTTAAGACAATTTCTCTGGAACCCCGGAAAGCTTGAATATCTTTATCTTCATTGTCTGCTCCTAAAGATAAGGGAGGTGTTAATGTTCCCAACTTTCGTCAATACGACTCCTCCTTTCTAATCGTCAGGTTTTACCTTATTTGTCTTCTCCAGAAGAACCCTCATGCCGATATGGTATAGATTGGAGGAATCTGTGTTTCACCAATTTCCCTTTTCCTTGTTAGCCAATTTTACTAATTATCCTCGTTCTTTTAAGTACCCTACTATTTCAAAATGTATAGTAACCTTTAACCCAGTCCTCAAAAAAATCTCTTTCACCTTTGCAAACATTCCTAGATAATTCTTTATGGCACAACAAGTCCATTAAACTTTCCAATCGTACCTTGTTTTGGAAAGTTTGGGTGATTAAAATGATCATCCAGGTTAAAAACTTACTACAGGATATGCATTTTCTATCCTTCCAAGAAGTTCAAACTAAATTCCGTTTGCCTGCTACTTCCCTTTTAAACTACGATTCTTTAAGATTGCTCTTAACTCAACAGCTTTCTCTTCCCTCTAGAACACCCTACTCTCCCTCTGACTCTATATTAGACCCATTATCTACTTCTCTCTCCGTTTGGGCCTCCCATATTTATATAAATATCTCAATTTTTCTCTTCCCACTCGCCCCAAGAGTAAAACAAACATTTTGTGGGAATCTGATTTGCAACACACTCTCTCTATACCCACATGGAACTCGATTTGAACATGAATACATCACACTTCCTGTAATGCTAGTGCCACTCAAACACTTTATTATCATTTTTATCAAAGGTTGTTTTAACCCCTATTGTCTATTTCCAAGTTCAGCTCTGACCTTTTCCCCTAACTGCTGTGACTTGTAAATATACCCCTGGCACATATTTACACTCTTTTTTCCTTTGCCCTAACATTATATGTAAATGAATTACCTCTATTTGCTCCATTAACTTTCCTTTTGATATATACTCCATATTTTTGGGTAGCAATTCCATACACTGGTTTGGTGCTCGTAGGATGGTTTCCTTTGTGGATTTGTTACTTGCCATTGCATTTCAGGTTATCACCTCTAATTGGAAAGATGCTTCTAAAGTCACTTTCTCTGCTTGATGGAATCTCCTTTGTTCACATCATAGGCTTGATAGAGCTTCTGCAACCACCTCTCAGCAACTTCTTCGAAAAGAAGTCTTCTGGTCTCCACTTACCAACTATCTATCTTCTTCTGCATTACACAACAATGACAGTAACCTTGGGGCATATTATCAAGAACGGCGTTAAAAATTATCGCTGGTTTAGTGGCAGAAAACTGCAGCTAAAGCAGCGATAATGGGGTTGATAATATGCCCTTGTGAATTCCAATAGAAGTCCATGTTCTGGTGTGAACATGGACTTCTATTGGAATTTTCCAGGGCATATTATCAAGCCCATTATCGCCGCTTTAGCAGCAGTTTTCTGCCTCTAAATTGGCGATAATTTTAACGCCAATCTTGATAATATGCCCCACGTTTTTCAACCGCCATGAGTATAATGTTAAACTTTCTTCACAATGTTCATATTTGATTGCTATTACTTTGTTATTTGAGACTGTATAATTTTCACAATTGGATATCTCTATTTATTATACATGGTTGTAATGTTGACTTTTTTTTCTTACTCTCTTTTCTTTCTTTTTCTTTCTATTTTTTCTTTCTTTCATATATAACCTAAAATGCTTCATTGTTATGGTACATCATTCTTTAATTGCATTTATCTTTGGTTTTATTTTTTGATAAAGTTTGCTATATTAGGTTATCACCTTTCCTTTAGCTTATATATTTTACAATACCTTTTGTACTTCTGTTAATGACCATTTATATATATTATTGTACCTTGTTTTCTTATTTGCATCAATTAAAGCTTTTTAAACAAAAAAAATAGATGAAAATATGAGGCAATGTTGGCTCAATCTATGTTGTATAAATAAATGGAGAGTAACCCTTCTCTACCAAGGGAATAGGGTAAGTAGTAACCAACAAATGCAGACGTTTCCCTTGAGTTTCTATATTCTAGAATTCGATCACCACATAAATTATCTGGAATTCTCGGAATAGTTTAAGTGACTTTATTCCTCATGCATTCTGCGCTCACAAACCTTTGATGGAACCACAAACTAAGCACTTACAGTCTAAAGCTATATGAACTACGTAGCCGAGATGTATATGTTTGTAAAAAATTCTTTAATTTAAAATTTCATGAAACAAAATTTTTTCACATTTATATTATATAAAACACAATAAACTGTATCTCATTTGGTTGGTCTTCATATCTATATCAACACGCTGTTATTCGTTTCTATACATGTTTGTTTTTCAAATCCTCAAAAGAGACATCAGTTCATCTTACATTTATAATTACATTCAAATACAATAAAATAAAACCAAGTCAACGCGTTTCGGTGGATCTTTGCTGTGCGCACCACCTTCCTCAGGACAGTTTAAAAACACTTCTGTAAAAACAATATACAAAAAACCACAATCGAATTCTAGGATATAGAAACTCCAGGGAAAGGTCTGCATTTGTTGGCTCAATCTATGTGACAGTGTTAACTAAATTATGTGGAAAGGAAAAGAAAATTATGCAGCAAATTGTGTCACTTTCTCTGGCAGCTTTATTTCAGAGTTTTGCCATTTTAATACACATTAAGAGTGCATGGGTAAATGTTTTCGCTAGTTAGTGGTATCAGTGTGATGTCTGAATACAGCAATCGCCAATTGAAAGGGGACTAGTAGACAGTGTCAACGGGTCACCTGCTACGTAGTGTTTTATTTTAAACTTTTTATCCGTTTAAGCCGTAAACAATATTATTGCTTGATTTCCAGTTTTTTGGGTTGAAATCTGGACATTACGCAGCAGATGGTGAACTATGTGGCAAGTACGATAAATCATTATTATACATAAAGGATACATCTGCAGAATCACATAATTCTGGGTGCTCTGCACATACAGAAATATATTCCCAGGCATACATTAGATGCCAGTGAGCATCTCAGCTTTTTTCCTCCATTTTATACCATATTCAAGATGCACTTGAGCAAATGTGTGTGAACCCCACTGGGATATCAGTATCTCAAGGGTGAGTGAGGAAATCCTACAATAGCTCTGGTTCCAATGTTTATGAATATCATTCAAAATGGCTGACGTTCATCAAAGACTCTCCCGTTGTCCCACAACATTATTGTGACTCGCCGCCACCGAGAGCTGACAATGAAAAATGCAAAGGGCTGTTACCTCGACAGCATATCCACCTATTACACCAACATCTTTTTTTTTCAAAGAAGTATTATTTTTTTCATAGAGAACATCTTAACATAAGTGTAATGATCTGTACTACATTATCAGCTCAGTCAAAATTCTAAAGAACGGTGTAGTAATTTTTGCCATGACAAGCCATCACCTCCATGCTTTCCAACACGTATCTCCGGAAAAGCAAATCAAACTTATTAGATTTGTAGTGTGGCACTGGAGGCCACTTGGAATTAATACTCCATCATACATAACATTGTATGCTCCCTGTAGATGTGCCAATCACATTAAAGAATTATAAACGTCTTATGCTCCATAATTATTGGAAGAAGGTCCCCAAGAGACTCTGGCGAGATATTTCCACACTGCCTCTTTCCTCGGAGTGGTCCCTCCTCACCATCTTACCAACATTCAGTAGAACATGGCACAACCTTACATGCACAACGTAATATCAATGCTACCGAACAACCTATCAATGCCAAACGTGAGAACAGTCTTCCAGGCACTGGACGCCGTTTACCCCAGTGACAAGGAATAAACACAAACGTCCTTCCAAAACTCCATACACTCACACTACAAAGATCCCTGAAAGAAAATAACAAACGTTACTTTCACACTGACCACACACAACAATACTAATTAATATTCAGTACACGCCGTTCCATTCAGATAGGCAGCTAGTTTACTGTGTGAAGATGTGCAGTGCTGCTACTGATAGCACAACATATCACTGGCAAGATGACACCATAGAAAAACACTCGCTGCTGATCGCTGCAGTGATCTGAAGGTCATATGTTCACGTCAGATGAGGCATATTCAACCTTCCTGTGTGAGGTCATTAAATTGAATAATGTTAACATGGCATTTTGTAGAGTGAACTAAAACATTGGAGTAGGGTGTCTGACTGCTAGCTGTGAAAGTATGAATCAAACCAGGCAAAATAGGGTATTTAAAGAGTTACGGAATTTAATCACACCCTTAATATGGCAATAACTGCGACAGATAGGACTAGCATTAAATTCTTATAAAGTGGCATCCATTATGTGCAGCAGCTTACCAAATGAGCAGCACAATGTGGAAGGTCAGTGTGCATCATCCGTGCAGCGCGGGTCCTTGGAAAAGACGCCTTTCTATGGGAAACCCCTCAACAAGAAGGGCATGCTGGAGTGGATGCCTGATTGTGCCCTGGGGGGACAGGAGAGTGTGTGCTGATACAGGAGTACTCTAGTAAGCCCCTGCTGTTGGCCCAGGGGCACTGTAAAGTGCACGTAATGCTGAAGACACGCATGGTGCTAGAAATGGTAAGGAAGGGATTGTGTGCACGCCCCTGCTTGTTCCAGTGGAAATACACCAGGGGAGTAAACTTTTAAAATAAAGTGGGATAAGCACCACCCATTTACCATTTGGAGGCTCCGATTTTTAAATGACACATAACAAAACAAAACCGTAGCGTGGGAGGAGTCAGACCCCACAGAGAACATACAACAAATCACCTAACAGCGCAAGCGATGTATAGGCTTGACCTGAAAAGGAGCAGCTTGGTACCAAATTTCACCTGCTATGCCCTTTTTAGGAGGGGCCAGGGTCGGACGTTATTGCCAGGGCCAGTTTGCGATCCCTGTCAGGAGCTGGCCCCAGGCTCACTCATTTGCTATGCCACCTAGGTGGGGGGGTTAGTCGGATGTAATTGCCAGGGCTGGAACACTGCTGCTGCACTGCTGCTACCCTTTGGTTACAAGGAGACGACTTTGTAGCACTGCTGCAAAACTGGCCTCCAGCAACAAAACGGCCCCTACCGGTACAAAACTTGCCCCCACCCTTTTGGCCCACCAGGAAATGCCCTGTGCCCCCTACGGCCAGTCTGGCTTTCCGTGGGGCAGGTTGTAAAGGGGGTGGCAGTACACTGAGGAGAGGAGAAAGAAAGCAAGGTAGCACATGCATTCCCATGGAGAGGTAAGAGAAAAAGACAAAACCTGTTTCCTGAAAATAAGCAGTAGAAAGACCTTAGTCATCTAACTAGTAGATAGCAAAGAAGAAAGGATCCATAACTGGGAAAATCACAGAATGGTGAGGCAAGGCATCGAATAAAAAGCAGGGACATGAGATAAACAAGAAAGCCATTCAATCAAGAACAAGGAGCTGATCCACTATATGTATACATTGTAATGTAATAGGCACCTGCGGGCCGATTCACAAAGGTAATCTGAGCCAAAAGTCTAACTTTAAGACTTTTGGTATTCATAGAAGTCATTTACGGGTCATATCTTTAAGTCTGCACTTGGGTTGGAATCTCCACACTCTGGGCAGAATCTCTGCACGTGGGGCGGAATCTCCGCACCCTGGCCGGAATCTCTGCATTCAGGCAGAATCTCCAGCTCAGGCCGTATGATCATTGTCTTCAATATTAAACACCTGTTTAAGTGCTTACCATCCCCCCACTTGGGCCTGATGATGGCTAATTACCTACACATACAGTCAGTTGACACCACCTGCAATACCTGCACTATAAACCATATAGAAGCAGCACACAAATGAGGCCAAAGTTTGGCCACATAGAGTTCCTGCTTTCCGGCTCTGTGCCTTACTTAAAAAAATGCTACACCAGAGGAGGAAGAAAAATTGTACTGAGTAGGAGACCACCATAATCTTGCAGTTTATTGTGAGGCATCACAAACGGCTCCATGGTTTCCCCCCTTACAGCACCAGTGGTACACAGAAAGCAGCTCTATGGCAGCATTTAGCCACTGCAGTAACAGCATTGAGGGAGGATGTCCACACTGTCAATGACATAATGAAGAAATGGCAGGACAAGCTGAGGTAAGTGAAGGTGAAGTACGCCAGCATTCCAGTGGCCAGAGTTCTCCCTGGTGTACAATCCAGACCCTGCCCCATCTCACACCATTAGAGGAGGCTGTTCTCCACACCACACTCCCCCACATGCTCCCTGGGCTGCCTGTGGGTGAAGTCCACAATGTGGTACCAGATAAATGTGATGACAAGATCATGGATATGAAATATCTATCTATGTTGCACCACAATTGTGACTATGCAAGTTTGTGTAAAATCCATAGTGAGTCAGAGCCTCGTGTTTCTCCTTCTGTACGTTACACTACAAGTCCCAGAATCCTTTGTGATGGAAATGGCAAATCCCATTTTCACTATCAAAAACAGGGGCCCAGCACTGCTGGCGCATAAACCTATCACTGGTAAGTAGCAATGGACAAAGCGCCCCTTCCACTTAGCCAGCTGTGGCCGGGTAAGTTCGGGGGGTGTGGGCATGGGAGGGGCTGGGGTGTTAATCGACAGACAACGGAATAGGGAAAATAAAATAAAAAAAGAATCAAAACCACTTACCTTGTGCTCGCTGCATTGCCAAGTGCACAGTAAGTGTTTTTCTAGTTTCAAATAATGTGATTTTCTCTATTCCATTATCTGTCGAATTCCCTCTGCCCCACCATGCCTCCCCACCACCCCACTGCTTCTACCTGCACCGACCACTGCTGCACTTAGCATTACTGTTAGCATGTAGATGCAGTGAGGACATTTCTGACAAGTTGCACATGTACATTTTTGGTTGGCTGACTTTTCGCTGTTCTCCTCTATTGACACATTCAGCCAGAGTACAGTCATCCACTGTAGCAGTGGTCCCTGCATCTGCTGGGAGGAAACAACATCATCCACAGCAATCCATACCACCATCTCAAACTGGTAAGTAAAAGTGGTCAGGAGGGGGTCCAATAGCCTACATTCTTAGCAGACAACACCACAGTAGCAGAACTGTGAACTGAACTCTGAAATCGAGTGCATCACATGTGGCAACTGGAATGTTAACTGGCAAACACACATATGTTTGTAGGCCCATTGATATCATCTGAGATTCCAGTCCCTACAGTGACATCTGCTACAAGGTTGGCTGTGACATCTGGTAACTGGGCAGATTTGGGACCCTGGTAACTAAATCCAAGAATGATGTACCTGAATCCCCATGCTCATCAAATGCAGATTTAATGTCCGCAGTATGTTATATGTGTTCAACATATTTAGGGAGTTGCCCACCACCACACAATCTTTCCGACAGCCTGTGAAAAAGAGGAAACTCGAAACGCGTCGGTGTTTCGGAAAGCTGCTTAACCATCCTGCTGACGACGTGTGTCCATACCTTTAAAAAAAGGCTGGTAACCTTGTGCAAACTTGTGTGCGTCTCGAGTGAATTACCATGTGGCATACAATTGTAAAGCGGAGGCTCATCCGCTGAGACAGCACTAGCCCAGGATTCAAAGGGCGCCACGTGAAGGGGATTTAATGTTCATGATGTGGAGTTTGCACGAAGGATTTAGGACACTGAGAAATGCGAGGGCCCACTTTGGGCTTCATCTGGCAGTTATCAGTGCACCAGTATTTTTTGATGGAATAGCCGGGACTACAAATCCCACAAGTCTTCATTTAGCCCATTGGGGCGGGACTATGTATATATTTAGGGAGTTGCCCACCACTGCACAATCTTTCCGAAAAAGAGGAAACTCGAAACGCGTCGGCGTTTCGGAAAGCTGCTTATCCATCCTGCTGACGACAAGTGTCCATACCTTTAATAAAGGCTGGTAACCTTGTGCAAACTTGTGTGCGTCTCGAGTGAGTTACCATGTGGCATACACACACACATATATATATATATATATATATATATATATATATATATATATATATATATATATCCACAGATTTCTTCTTTCCACGTTAGGTAGAGTAAAGACCACGGCACAGCAACAGATGGTTTTTCAGCGCTTTATTTACACACCAGTGCAAAAGATAACGTGCATCAAATGGACGGTCTACGCGTTTCGGCTCCTGCCTTCCACTGGACCATAGAGTCCCTGGGTCTAGACCTTACTTATATAGTGCAAATAGTGTAAGTACCCTCTACCATTTCCATGGTTTTCTAGACCAACCCAACCCAGCATAGTGTATATACATGGCAAGTACATGTTAAAAGGCATATACACAAATATGTACAATCAACGTAAAGTACATTAGTCAAAAATCTATGACCATATATAATAAAGTATTATAGCGTTCCATGGTCTGTTTTACATATCACTGCGCACATAATTGTAAAGGTATATACATAACTATGTACAATCAACGTAAAGTACAACAAAGTTTTTTGACCATACATTCAAAATAAAGTATTATCAGGTTTCATGGTCTAGTTCTTACATGTCAATGCGCAAATTTAGTGTAAAGTACCCCTTTGTAAAGAACCGTAGATTTTTTATGAAATAAAGTATGTACAAAAAATCATTATTTACATTTAGATCCATCCCCTATAAGAGTGTTAATTTGGAGGATCACTTGAGTTAAAGATGGTTATAACTTGTGGAGAAACAATCAGTTTCTAAAGTTTTTACGAGAAGAGAACTTAGGTCTTTAAGCTTAATAGGTTGTTGCAAGGTTCACAATAAAGTATCTACAGTATATCTACAGGAATGAATTTCAAAACAGTATAAAACGTCATTATCAAGGTACCACATGACCTATCGTATATAGCTTAATATACCATCTCGACCAACCTTACTGTGCAAACAACCATAGTTCATGTGAAGTACTTATATTCCCAGCTTTTTCTCTTCTAAACATCCAACTATTATTGAACTACAAACCATCATTCCTTTCCATTCATTATCTTCTCAGAAGGGGATGCTAGGATTCTAAATGATTTATCGGTTCAGAATCAATTAATCATAACATGTACACATTCCAGTATCAAGGGACAACATTTTCCACACTCTTAAGGGTTTCCACAGGATTGAAATCAAAGTATCATTGAATTATCTTGGATCAAAAGGTCAAATTACAAATGTACATACAGTTCGGCATCCAAATTATGACCAAACGGTGCTTCAGTTCCCATACTGAGTATCATTCTCGATTCTAGGCGTCTTAGTAGTTGTAACTGGTCACCACCTCGTTCTGGAAGTTTGCACAGTTTTATTCCAGAATATTTCAAAAGGGTGGTGTCACTCTGATGGTGTTGTGCAAAGTGTGTGGCCATTGGGTAACACGGGTCCTTGTTTTTTATCGCCCTCAGATGTTGTAGTATTCTCAACTTGAGTTTATTTACAGTGCTCCCAATGTAGTATTTGCCACAAGGGCATTGAAGTCTGTAGATTACACACTTAGAATCACATGTGATATGGTCATAAATGGTTTCTTTTCTGCCATCTTGTAGTAGATAAGATTTGATGTTCACCCCATGTTCACAGGCTTTACATTTATGGCATTTCCAGAAGCCAGGTGTTGTGAGCCATCTCTGTTTTTTCTCCTCCCGCACTACTAGATGACTTTGTGTTAGGATGTCTCTCAGGGAGGAGGTTTTCCTGTATGTTATACTGGGATGTTTCGTCAGACTCTCATTTAAGGTGTTGTCCAAACGAAGAACTTGCCAATGTTTTTTGTAGGCTTTTCTCATCTGTGGACTTTGATTATCATAATCAACTATCAGTCTGGTTATCTCTCTGCTCTGATCAGTTTCCTGTTCTTGGTTTCTTCTAAGTTTCTTATTTTTTGGGGACAATAGTTCTTCTCTTTTCTTCAGGTGCATCCGACTTTTTGCAATGGTGATGACCTCCATTGGGTATCCTCTTTCAAGGAATCTGGAACCCATATTCTCTATTTCTGCATTCAAATCATTTTCCTCGGAGCAGTTTCTTTTTGCCCTTAGCATCTGACCATAAGGGATGCTCCACTTCAGTCTTGTCGGGTGTCCACTGTTAGCATGTAAAATGCTATTGCATGCTGTTGGTTTTCTGTGGATTTTCGAGCAGAGTTTATTGTTCTTAACAAAAACTTCTACATCGAGGAATATTAGAGAATGAGAGTTGATCGTCGATGTGAACTTTAGACTGAATCGATTGTGGTTCAGAGATTCAGTAAATGCTTTCAATGAGTTCTCATCTCCGTCCCATATGACGAATAAGTCGTCTATGAAACGACACCAAAGTTTAATTTTTGGCCCATCCGGGTTCTCATCATCTCTCTTCAGCACCTCACTTTCCCATTGCCCCATCAGAATGTTCGCGTACGTGGGCGCAAAAGATGTCCCCATTGCTGTCCCCTGCTTCTGGAGATACGTCTCCCCCAGGAACAGAAATGCGTTATGGGTCAGGCAGTATTTGAGCATCTCCAGTAACATTTGAGAGTGTTCTAGGAAATTTACAGATCGTGTCATTAAAGATTCTCATGACGTATTGAGGTGTACAGTGAAGTGACATCGATGGTTGCCATTCGATAAGTTGATTTCCATACAACTGTGGAAATTCTCTGCAAAAAATCCATGGTGTCCCTCAAAAAAGAAGGTAGGCTGGTCACATAGTTCATCAAGAATATATCTATAAATCTGGAGGTGGATTCCAAAAGGGACCCTATTGAACTCACAATGGGTCTCCCTGGTGGGTGGTCTAGTGACTTGTGAATTTTTGGGAGGAAGTATATGGTTGCCATTATTGGGTTGTTGGTCTTAAGGTAACTGTATTCATCAAAATCCAGTAGACCCCTATCCTTCCAGGTTAGTAATATTGAATGATATTCATTAGTCCACTCCTCCATTGGATTAGTGCTCAATTTTTCATAATGTTCCTGGTTAAGGAGTTGTCGATTTGCCTCCTCAATGTAGTCCTTGACATTTTGGATAACGAGGTTGCCCCCCTTATCAGAAGATTTTATAATTATGGATACATCATTTTTTAAATCCATCATTGCCTTTTGTTCTTCCGAGGAGAGATTATGTTTTTTAGTTTGTCCGTTTTTTCTGGTTTTGTTTGAGATTTTCATTATTTCCTCAACCATAAGTTCTTGAAACAAGTCGACTTTGTTGCCAGGTGGTAATTGTGGGCAAAATTTGGAGTTCCTTTTTAGACCGCTGTTCCCACTCATGTTGGTCGGTAGACCAATGCCTTCACAAAAGTTAATTTCCATTTCCGGTGTAATAGTATTATCCTCTTGGCTACAGGAGGGGATTTCTTTGATCAATGTCAGGGTTATCATGGCAGTTAAATCCTTCTGTGTAACTGTTGATATAGTTTGTGTTTGAGATACACGGGCTTTTTTGATATTCCGATTTCTTTCAGCAAAGTGTTTCTTCAGTTTCACCTTTCTGCAGAATTTGTAGAGGTCAATGCGTGCGTTCGGTACGTTCATAGATTTTGTCGGGCAAAAGGAGAGACCTTTATTTAAAAGTTTTAGATGGGAGTCCGAAAGTTGTTTATTTGATAGATTTACCACTATGTTGGGTACGGACTGTTGTTTTTTGACTTTTATTTTGGCTTTCCTTTGCCTCGCTTTGCTTTTACTTCTTTTACCACCCCTTCTGGTTTTTGGTTTGTCGGGGGTTTCTTTGGTGGACGTTGTTCCCTCCCCCAGGCATTGGATCTTCCTCTTCCTCTTTGTCGCGTTGTCATGTGTGCCAACTTGATCTCCCCCTGAAAATCCAATGGCGTTGTGCTCTGTTCTCCCTCAACTGAGCTTACTTCGGAGCTGTCTACTTCTTCAGTTGGATCATTGGATCTATCCATATTTTTATCCATGGCCACATGGCTCCTTAGAGTGTCATACTTCCTTGCGAAGGTGTAAATTCGGCCATTCAAATAATCCAATCTGTCTCTCATGAATTTGTTGGCCTTCCTTTTTTCCACCTCCATCTCATGTTTAGCTATCTTCTTTTCCATGTTATCTAATGCTTCCTTAGTCTCTTCAGATGCGGGGATATCTGCGAGTTCTGCTTCTACAGTTACTATCATGCTCAGTATTTTCTCAAGTTTTCTCTCCGCATGGATGATGAGGGTTCTCATAAGTTTATATGAGCATTCATTTGTGTCCGTTTGCCATAGCTTAATAAGATCCGTATCCAGGTCATTCAGGGTTGGCATAATCAAAATCCTCAAACCTCGAGGAATTCTTTTAAATTCGATATATTTCTCTAGTGATGTCTTCTCCCACCACTTATTTATTTCCTGAATGCGTAGGTTCTGAAGTTCTTTAACAATATTGGCAAATGTTCTCTCCTTGTTTTTCTCCCCCCCATCCCTCTTAGCGTCTGCAGTTGCTGTTGGTGCATTGTCATCATTCAGAAGCTCGCTTGCCCTCTGCTGGCGATTTCTTGTTTTATCTGCCATGTTTATTATGTATTTTTTTGGTTGTTACTGCTGGGCTGGGTTATTATTTATTTCTTCTTCTTGATACACTGTTAATAATTTGCTTTGGTGTTTTATTGCTCGTATTCAATTGGGGTAATCCACTCCTCTGATCCCAAAGGTTGGTTGGACCCAATTACACGCTTTCTGTTGCTTTCTATGGGACGCTTTATGCTCCCACGTTAAATCCAAAAATACTGCACTGCCCCTTTAAGGATATTCTGGTTTCGTCAATCACTCCGATGACGTGATGCTTCAGTTTCCTCGCAGGGTTAATGTTCTCCCTTCCGTTCGGGATTGTGACCAGGCTATACGCTGTACGCTTACAAGAAGCTGGTGAGTGATATATCGTGTGTGTTCGAAGATGCGTTCTGATTTTGTTGTTGTCACACGTTCGCTACACTACACCAGGGCTTCCCACGCCAGGGCTCGCTAAACCGGCGGGCGAATGCCTCTCACCCCACCCGAACGCAGCCTCCGCTGCGCTAACAAGTTAGGTAAAACGACAAACTCCACGACGGGTCACTCACCCCAGCGATGGCCGCCTCCGTACTGTCCCGATAGCGTTTCTCCCGCTCTGAATCTCTCCACAGCGGTTCTTCACGGGCTGCCTGGATCTGCAGTAGAGGCGTCAGCCGTTCAAAACTTGAAATTGCGATCAGCTGGATTCCGATCAAGGAACGGTCACGGCTGCTTCACCTCGTCTTGGAGTGCCTGTGTTGCGCGTTCCAGCCAACGCGTTCCTATAGCCACAGATTTCTTCTTTCCACGTTAGGTAGAGTAAAGACCACGGCACAGCAACAGATGGTTTTTCAGCGCTTTATTTACACACCAGTGCAAAAGATAACGTGCATCAAATGGACGGTCTACGCGTTTCGGCTCCTGCCTTCCACTGGACCATAGAGTCCCTGGGTCTAGACCTTACTTATATAGTGCAAATAGTGTAAGTACCCTCTACCATTTCCATGGTTTTCTAGACCAACCCAACCCAGCATAGTGTATATACATGGCAAGTACATGTTAAAAGGCATATACACAAATATGTACAATCAACGTAAAGTACATTAGTCAAAAATCTATGACCATATATAATAAAGTATTATAGCGTTCCATGGTCTGTTTTACATATCACTGCGCACATAATTGTAAAGGTATATACATAACTATGTACAATCAACGTAAAGTACAACAAAGTTTTTTGACCATACATTCAAAATAAAGTATTATCAGGTTTCATGGTCTAGTTCTTACATGTCAATGCGCAAATTTAGTGTAAAGTACCCCTTTGTAAAGAACCGTAGATTTTTTATGAAATAAAGTATGTACAAAAAATCATTATTTACATTTAGATCCATCCCCTATAAGAGTGTTAATTTGGAGGATCACTTGAGTTAAAGATGGTTATAACTTGTGGAGAAACAATCAGTTTCTAAAGTTTTTACGAGAAGAGAACTTAGGTCTTTAAGCTTAATAGGTTGTTGCATATATATATATTAACAACAACCCCTCCAGTAAAAGAAGTTAAGAGGCCACGTAGGGGAATTTCGGAAGACCTTTAATTGGGCAGAATCGGGCATGATGCATTTCGGCTGGATTGCCTTCTTCAGATGCCGCTGCTGACAGGGTTTTAGCTTGACCCCTCCTTCTTTAACTTGCCTCCATCGCTCCCATTGGTAGGAGTCTGTTGCACCAAAGTCACGAGGTCGAGTGACCACTGCAGGACAAAATGAACTACAGTCCCCAAGAAGCATTGTTCCTTGGTGAGTGTTCCGTTTTGGTGAATATGGAGTATATATATATATATATATATATATATATATATATATATGTATATATATATATATGTAGATATATATATATATATATGTATATATATATATATATATATATATATATATATATATATATATATATGTAGCTCCAAAGGTGTCCCTCAGTTCAAGCAGCACTCAAGACATCACTTGTGCTGAAAGCATCTTTATTGGTATGGACAGGAACACCAGTCGGTTAATCAACAGCTGAATTCTAGTAGCCTGACGCGTTTCAAAATCTCTTTCTTCCTCAGAGGCTGGCGATTTCAGGTGAGTGCAGGGGCGGGCTCCGCTTCCGTAGTTTATGCAAATGGCACGCCCATGGATTGGGACGCTCGTTTAGAGACAGTGCATGGCATGCTGGGAGTTAGAGTCCGCATTTCAATCCCCAAATGGCTGTACTCACAATGTCTGTGCAAAGCCCACTGGGCCCCAGCTGGCGCTCCCCTCCTAAATCCTTCGTGATGCTCCACAAACGGAACTCGTGTTGTCAAGTTCCGTGGCCCCCGCCGAAGGGGTGGTGCAAGCTTAGGCGGTAGGACAACCGCCTCGGTATATGTAGCTCCAAAGGTGTCCCTCAGTTCAAGCAGCACTCAAGACATCACTTGTGCTGAAAGCATCTTTATTGGTATGGACAGGAACACCAGTCGGTTAATCAACAGCTGAATTCTAGTAGCCTGACGCGTTTCAAAATCTCTTTCTTCCTCAGAGGCTGGCGATTTCAGGTGAGTGCAGGGGCGGGCTCCGCTTCCGTAGTTTATGCAAATGGCACGCCCATGGATTGGGACGCTCGTTTAGAGACAGTGCATGGCATGCTGGGAGTTAGAGTCCGCATTTCAATCCCCAAATGGCTGTACTCACAATGTCTGTGCAAAGCCCACTGGGCCCCAGCTGGCGCTCCCCACCTAAATCCTTCGTGATGCTCCACAAACGGAACTTGTGTTGTCAAGTTCCGTGGCCCCCGCCGAAGGGGTGGTGCAAGCTTAGGCGGTAGGACAACCGCCTCGGTATATGTAGCTCCAAAGGTGTCCCTCAGTTCAAGCAGCACTCAAGACATCACTTGTGCTGAAAGCATCTTTATTGGTATGGACAGGAACACCAGTCGGTTAATCAACAGCTGAATTCTAGTAGCCTGACGCGTTTCAAAATCTCTTTCTTCCTCAGAGGCTGGCGATTTCAGGTGAGTGCAGGGGCGGGCTCCGCTTCCGTAGTTTATGCAAATGGCACGCCCATGGATTGGGACGCTCGTTTAGAGACAGTGCATGGCATGCTGGGAGTTAGAGTCCGCATTTCAATCCCCAAATGGCTGTACTCACAATGTCTGTGCAAAGCCCACTGGGCCCCAGCTGGCGCTCCCCTCCTAAATCCTTCGTGATGCTCCACAAACGGAACTCGTGTTGTCAAGTTCCGTGGCCCCCGCCGAAGGGGTGGTGCAAGCTTAGGCGGTAGGACAACCGCCTCGGTATATGTAGCTCCAAAGGTGTCCCTCAGTTCAAGCAGCACTCAAGACATCACTTGTGCTGAAAGCATCTTTATTGGTATGGACAGGAACACCAGTCGGTTAATCAACAGCTGAATTCTAGTAGCCTGACGCGTTTCAAAATCTCTTTCTTCCTCAGAGGCTGGCGATTTCAGGTGAGTGCAGGGGCGGGCTCCGCTTCCGTAGTTTATGCAAATGGCACGCCCATGGATTGGGACGCTCGTTTAGAGACAGTGCATGGCATGCTGGGAGTTAGAGTCCGCATTTCAATCCCCAAATGGCTGTACTCACAATGTCTGTGCAAAGCCCACTGGGCCCCAGCTGGCGCTCCCCTCCTAAATCCTTCGTGATGCTCCACAAACGGAACTCGTGTTGTCAAGTTCCGTGGCCCCCGCCGAAGGGGTGGTGCAAGCTTAGGCGGTAGGACAACCGCCTCGGTATATGTAGCTCCAAAGGTGTCCCTCAGTTCAAGCAGCACTCAAGACATCACTTGTGCTGAAAGCATCTTTATTGGTATGGACAGGAACACCAGTCGGTTAATCAACAGCTGAATTCTAGTAGCCTGACGCGTTTCAAAATCTCTTTCTTCCTCAGAGGCTGGCGATTTCAGGTGAGTGCAGGGGCGGGCTCCGCTTCCGTAGTTTATGCAAATGGCACGCCCATGGATTGGGACGCTCGTTTAGAGACAGTGCATGGCATGCTGGGAGTTAGAGTCCGCATTTCAATCCCCAAATGGCTGTACTCACAATGTCTGTGCAAAGCCCACTGGGCCCCAGCTGGCGCTCCCCTCCTAAATCCTTCGTGATGCTCCACAAACGGAACTCGTGTTGTCAAGTTCCGTGGCCCCCGCCGAAGGGGTGGTGCAAGCTTAGGCGGTAGGACAACCGCCTCGGTATATGTAGCTCCAAAGGTGTCCCTCAGTTCAAGCAGCACTCAAGACATCACTTGTGCTGAAAGCATCTTTATTGGTATGGACAGGAACACCAGTCGGTTAATCAACAGCTGAATTCTAGTAGCCTGACGCGTTTCAAAATCTCTTTCTTCCTCAGAGGCTGGCGATTTCAGGTGAGTGCAGGGGCGGGCTCCGCTTCCGTAGTTTATGCAAATGGCACGCCCATGGATTGGGACGCTCGTATAGAGACAGTGCATGGCATGCTGGGAGTTAGAGTCCGCATTTCAATCCCCAAATGGCTGTACTCACAATGTCTGTGCAAAGCCCACTGGGCCCCAGCTGGCGCTCCCCTCCTAAATCCTTCGTGATGCTCCACAAACGGAACTCGTGTTGTCAAGTTCCGTGGCCCCCGCCGAAGGGGTGGTGCAAGCTTAGGCGGTAGGACAACCGCCTCGGTATATGTAGCTCCAAAGGTGTCCCTCAGTTCAAGCAGCACTCAAGACATCACTTGTGCTGAAAGCATCTTTATTGGTATGGACAGGAACACCAGTCGGTTAATCAACAGCTGAATTCTAGTAGCCTGACGCGTTTCAAAATCTCTTTCTTCCTCAGAGGCTGGCGATTTCAGGTGAGTGCAGGGGCGGGCTCCGCTTCCGTAGTTTATGCAAATGGCACGCCCATGGATTGGGACGCTCGTTTAGAGACAGTGCATGGCATGCTGGGAGTTAGAGTCCGCATTTCAATCCCCAAATGGCTGTACTCACAATGTCTGTGCAAAGCCCACTGGGCCCCAGCTGGGGGAGGAGGGGAGCGCCAGCTGGGGCCCAGTGGGCTTTGCACAGACATTGTGAGTACAGCCATTTGGGGATTGAAATGCGGACTCTAACTCCCAGCATGCCATGCACTGTCTCTAAACGAGCGTCCCAATCCATGGGCGTGCCATTTGCATAAACTACGGAAGCGGAGCCCGCCCCTGCACTCACCTGAAATCGCCAGCCTCTGAGGAAGAAAGAGATTTTGAAACGCGTCAGGCTACTAGAATTCAGCTGTTGATTAACCGACTGGTGTTCCTGTCCATACCAATAAAGATGCTTTCAGCACAAGTGATGTCTTGAGTGCTGCTTGAACTGAGGGACACCTTTGGAGCTACATATACCGAGGCGGTTGTCCTACCGCCTAAGCTTGCACCACCCCTTCGGCGGGGGCCACGGAACTTGACAACACGAGTTCCGTTTGTGGAGCATCACGAAGGATTTAGGAGGGGAGCGCCAGCTGGGGCCCAGTGGGCTTTGCACAGACATTGTGAGTACAGCCATTTGGGGACTGAAATGCGGACTCTAACTCCCAGCATGCCATGCACTGTCTCTAAACGAGCGTCCCAATCCATGGGCGTGCCATTTGCATAAACTACGGAAGCGGAGCCCGCCCCTGCACTCACCTGAAATCGCCAGCCTCTGAGGAAGAAAGAGATTTTGAAACGCGTCAGGCTACTAGAATTCAGCTGTTGATTAACCGACTGGTGTTCCTGTCCATACCAATAAAGATGCTTTCAGCACAAGTGATGTCTTGAGTGCTGCTTGAACTGAGGGACACCTTTGGAGCTACATATACCGAGGCGGTTGTCCTACCGCCTAAGCTTGCACCACCCCTTCGGCGGGGGCCACGGAACTTGACAACACGAGTTCCGTTTGTGGAGCATCACGAAGGATTTAGGAGGGGAGCGCCAGCTGGGGCCCAGTGGGCTTTGCACAGACATTGTGAGTACAGCCATTTGGGGATTGAAATGCGGACTCTAACTCCCAGCATGCCATGCACTGTCTCTAAACGAGCGTCCCAATCCATGGGCGTGCCATTTGCATAAACTACGGAAGCGGAGCCCGCCCCTGCACTCACCTGAAATCGCCAGCCTCTGAGGAAGAAAGAGATTTTGAAACGCGTCAGGCTACTAGAATTCAGCTGTTGATTAACCGACTGGTGTTCCTGTCCATACCAATAAAGATGCTTTCAGCACAAGTGATGTCTTGAGTGCTGCTTGAACTGAGGGACACCTTTGGAGCTACATATACCGAGGCGGTTGTCCTACCGCCTAAGCTTGCACCACCCCTTCGGCGGGGGCCACGGAACTTGATAACACGAGTTCCGTTTGTGGAGCATCACGAAGGATTTAGGAGGGGAGCGCCAGCTGGGGCCCAGTGGGCTTTGCACAGACATTGTGAGTACAGCCATTTGGGGATTGAAATGCGGACTCTAACTCCCAGCATGCCATGCACTGTCTCTAAACGAGCGTCCCAATCCATGGGCGTGCCATTTGCATAAACTACGGAAGCGGAGCCCGCCCCTGCACTCACCTGAAATCGCCAGCCTCTGAGGAAGAAAGAGATTTTGAAACGCGTCAGGCTACTAGAATTCAGCTGTTGATTAACCGACTGGTGTTCCTGTCCATACCAATAAAGATGCTTTCAGCACAAGTGATGTCTTGAGTGCTGCTTGAACTGAGGGACACCTTTGGAGCTACATATACCGAGGCGGTTGTCCTACCGCCTAAGCTTGCACCACCCCTTCGGCGGGGGCCACGGAACTTGACAACACGAGTTCCGTTTGTGGAGCATCACGAAGGATTTAGGAGGGGAGCGCCAGCTGGGGCCCAGTGGGCTTTGCACAGACATTGTGAGTACAGCCATTTGGGGATTGAAATGCGGACTCTAACTCCCAGCATGCCATGCACTGTCTCTAAACGAGCGTCCCAATCCATGGGCGTGCCATTTGCATAAACTACGGAAGCGGAGCCCGCCCCTGCACTCACCTGAAATCGCCAGCCTCTGAGGAAGAAAGAGATTTTGAAACGCGTCAGGCTACTAGAATTCAGCTGTTGATTAACCGACTGGTGTTCCTGTCCATACCAATAAAGATGCTTTCAGCACAAGTGATGTCTTGAGTGCTGCTTGAACTGAGGGACACCTTTGGGGCTACATATACCGAGGCGGTTGTCCTACCGCCTAAGCTTGCACCACCCCTTCGGCGGGGGCCACGGAACTTGACAACACGAGTTCCGTTTGTGGAGCATCACGAAGGATTTAGGAGGGGAGCGCCAGCTGGGGCCCAGTGGGCTTTGCACAGACATTGTGAGTACAGCCATTTGGGGATTGAAATGCGGACTCTAACTCCCAGCATGCCATGCACTGTCTCTAAACGAGCGTCCCAATCCATGGGCGTGCCATTTGCATAAACTACGGAAGCGGAGCCCGCCCCTGCACTCACCTGAAATCGCCAGCCTCTGAGGAAGAAAGAGATTTTGAAACGCGTCAGGCTACTAGAATTCAGCTGTTGATTAACCGACTGGTGTTCCTGTCCATACCAATAAAGATGCTTTCAGCACAAGTGATGTCTTGAGTGCTGCTTGAACTGAGGGACACCTTTGGAGCTACATATACCGAGGCGGTTGTCCTACCGCCTAAGCTTGCACCACCCCTTCGGCGGGGGCCACGGAACTTGACAACACGAGTTCCGTTTGTGGAGCATCACGAAGGATTTAGGAGGGGAGCGCCAGCTGGGGCCCAGTGGGCTTTGCACAGACATTGTGAGTACAGCCATTTGGGGATTGAAATGCGGACTCTAACTCCCAGCATGCCATGCACTGTCTCTAAACGAGCGTCCCAATCCATGGGCGTGCCATTTGCATAAACTACGGAAGCGGAGCCCGCCCCTGCACTCACCTGAAATCGCCAGCCTCTGAGGAAGAAAGAGATTTTGAAACGCGTCAGGCTACTAGAATTCAGCTGTTGATTAACCGACTGGTGTTCCTGTCCATACCAATAAAGATGCTTTCAGCACAAGTGATGTCTTGAGTGCTGCTTGAACTGAGGGACACCTTTGGAGCTACATATACCGAGGCGGTTGTCCTACCGCCTAAGCTTGCACCACCTCTTCGGCGGGGGCCACGGAACTTGACAACACGAGTTCCGTTTGTGGAGCATCACGAAGGATTTAGGAGGGGAGCGCCAGCTGGGGCCCAGTGGGCTTTGCACAGACATTGTGAGTACAGCCATTTGGGGATTGAAATGCGGACTCTAACTCCCAGCATGCCATGCACTGTCTCTAAACGAGCGTCCCAATCCATGGGCGTGCCATTTGCATAAACTACGGAAGCGGAGCCCGCCCCTGCACTCACCTGAAATCGCCAGCCTCTGAGGAAGAAAGAGATTTTGAAACGCGTCAGGCTACTAGAATTCAGCTGTTGATTAACCGACTGGTGTTCCTGTCCATACCAATAAAGATGCTTTCAGCACAAGTGATGTCTTGAGTGCTGCTTGAACTGAGGGACACCTTTGGAGCTACATATACCGAGGCGGTTGTCCTACCGCCTAAGCTTGCACCACCCCTTCGGCGGGGGCCACGGAACTTGACAACACGAGTTCCGTTTGTGGAGCATCACGAAGGATTTAGGAGGGGAGCGCCAGCTGGGGCCCAGTGGGCTTTGCACGGACATTGTGAGTACAGCCATTTGGGGATTGAAATGCGGACTCTAACTCCCAGCATGCCATGCACTGTCTCTAAACGAGCGTCCCAATCCATGGGCGTGCCATTTGCATAAACTACGGAAGCGGAGCCCGCCCCTGCACTCACCTGAAATCGCCAGCCTCTGAGGAAGAAAGAGATTTTGAAACGCGTCAGGCTACTAGAATTCAGCTGTTGATTAACCGACTGGTGTTCCTGTCCATACCAATAAAGATGCTTTCAGCACAAGTGATGTCTTGAGTGCTGCTTGAACTGAGGGACACCTTTGGAGCTACATATACCGAGGCGGTTGTCCTACCGCCTAAGCTTGCACCACCCCTTCGGCGGGGGCCACGGAACTTGACAACACGAGTTCCGTTTGTGGAGCATCACGAATATATATATATATATATATACATACATTACCTACTGGCGGTCGCCAGTAGGTATATATAGTTAGGACCTAGTTTCCATAGGAAATCCGCAACATTCTATTGGGTATAACTTTGGCGCCAGTTGATGAATCTTCACGGATTTCTCAAAGAAGATGGCCCGCTCCGCTCCGCTCCTTCCCTGAAAGTTTTGGGGGGATTCGTCAAGTAGGGGATGAGAAAAAAGGGGGGTCCCAAAACGTGTTTTCCCCATGTTATTTTCCATAGGAAGATTAGACGCGGCTACAGCCCGAACGGCTGAACGGAATTACACCAAATTTGGCAGAGAGGTAGAGTTTGGTTCGCAGATCGCCCTTTTGCTTAAATGGTGTGAATCCCTCCAGTAGTTCCTGAGAAAATCAAAAGGAAAAAAATATATATCTATAAGTGCGCACCGTACGCGCACGATACGCGGACCGTGCACCTACGTATGCGTACGTGCGCGGACCTTCGCGTGCGTGAGCTGCATGCTGATTGGCTGCCAATGTCTGTCAATACTCCAAAACAGAAATTGTTGGCAGCCATCTTGTGCCTCGGTAGTCTGAGGCACAGGAAATCAGACAAACAAACGTGTAGAACTCAAAAAGGGGGTAGGGTATAAGCACCCTGACCTCCTAGGCCTGCTCAGGGGGTCCCACAAGGACCCCCCAGGCCCAAATGTTTTTGTTTTTTTTTCAATCGCGGGGTGCGTGCACCGTACGCGTACCTAAGCGGAGGTACACGTACGGTGCATGTACGTATGCGTACAGTGTGTGTACACCGTGATTTTTGAAAAAAAAACGTTGGGTTTTTTGGGCCTTGGGGTCTTTTTGGGACCCCCTGAGCAGGCCTAGTGGGTCAGAGTGCTTCTACCCTGCCCCCTTTGCATATTTTTCACCTTTGTTTCACTGCTTTCTTGTGCCTTGGTTCTACCGAGGCACAAGATGACTGCCAACACTTCCTAGTTTGGAGTGTTGACAGACAGTGGCAGCCAATCAGCATGCCTTACCGAGAAAGCAGCATGCTCATTGGCTGTCAACACTTCTAACCAGGAAGTGTTGGCATCCATCTTGTGCTAGGTAGACCGAGGCACAAGAAAGCAGAAAAACAAACGTGTAGAAAAAAAAGGGGGCAGGGTAGAAGCACCATGACCCCGTAGGCCTGCTCAGTGGGTCCCACAATGACCCCCAAGGCGAGAAATGTTTTTTTTTAAAACCCAGTATGTTTATTTAAAAACTTACCCACCAGGGGGAGCAAATCGCGGTGGCATAGTGATAAAGAAGTATGGGGGGTGCCCAATCCGCCTCACACTGCCCCGGGGACCGCTGCCCTCCAGGGCAAAGCAAAGCAGCCCCCTGGCGCATACTAGAGGCTCCTGGTGGGCTAGTTGTCCCCAGGGACCCCCAGTATTCAAGGGGGATTACTTCCCCCTCTGCAAACACGCCCCGGGGGCTGCGTTGCAGAGAGGTGTAAAAAAGGGTGTGGCCTCATTACACCTCTCTGCAATGCAGCCCACTAACTTATACTGGAGGTTCCAGGTGGGCTAGTTGGCCCACAGGGACCCCCACAGTGCAAGGGGAATTAGTTCCTCCTCTGCAAACGCACCAGGGGTTGCGTTGCAGAGAGGTGTAAAAAAAGGTGTGGCCTCATTACATCTCTCTGCAATGCAGCCCCCTGGCGCATACTGCAGGTTCCAGGTGGGCTAGTTGGCCCCCAGGGACCCCCAGTATGCAAGGGGAATTAGTTCCCCCTCTGCAAATACGTCCGGGGGCTGTGTTGCAGAGAGGTGTAAAAAAGGGTGTGGCCTCATTACACCTCTCTGCAACGAAGCCCCCTGGTGCATACTGGAGGTTCCAGGTGGGCTAGTTGGCCCACAGCGACACCCATTATGCAAGGGGAATTAGTTCCCCCTCTGCAAACACGCCTGGGGGCTGCGTTGCAGAGAGGTGTAAAAAGGGGCATGGCCTTATTACACTTCCTTGTGGCGTGTTTTAAGTTGGGGAATTGATTCTTCTTCAATCCAGAGGTCCCCTGAAGGGCAACTAGTCCAACAGGTATCTCCAGTAAGCGCCATGGAGCTGCGCTGCAGAGTGTTGTAAAAAGGGGGCGTGCCCTCTGAACACCTGCCTGCAAAAATGTAGTAAATCAGTATAAAAAAAATAACAATTAATACATTTAAAAATTGTCATTAAAAAAACCTTCGAAATTAAATGAAAAAACCATAGGTTTCAGGCCTGATATAGTTAGAAATTCGCATTTAAAAAACCATTGAAATTCACTAAAGAAACCATAGGTTTCAGGCCTTATATAATTAGGAATTAGCATTTAAAAAACCTTGCAAATTCACTGAAAAAAACATAGGTTTCAGGCCTTATATAGTCAGGAATTAGCATTTGAAAAACCTTGCAAATTCACTGACGAAACCATAGGTTTCAGGCCTTATATAGTCAGGAATTAGCATTTGAAAAACCTTGCAAATTCACTGAAAAAACCATAGGTTTCAGGACTTATATAGTTAGGAATTAGCATTTAAAAAACCTTTGAAATTCACAGAAAAAAACGTAGGTTTCAGGCCTTACATAGTTTGGAATTAGCATTTAAAAAACCTTTGAAATTCACAGAAAAAAACATAGGTTTCAGGCCTTACATAGTTTGGAATTAGCATTTAAAAAACCTTTGAAATTCACTCAAAAAACTCTGAGTTTTAGGGGTGTTATAGTTAGCTGGACATTTCACTCATACAAAACCATTGAAATTGCTCCTATATAGTTAGTTGTACTAACTATATTTCGCGCACCCGCAATCCACTGCTGATAATGTCACATATTAGATCATTCATGACATGGTCAGTGACATCACTGATGACATCTCAAATGACATCACTGATGACATCACTGATGACATCATCCACGTGACAATCACATACACCTTTTCATACAATAGTAACATCTTTCATCACTCTTTGCAAAATACAGAGTATCATATTTGAATCCATTGTCACAGCAATACAAATATCTAAAAACCAACTCAGTGAATCCTAGATGAATACACACATCTAATCACTTACCTGTAGATTCACTCATACATGCTGTCAATGAACAATAGAACACTATCAAAAATACTTATACAACTATAACGACATTACACACCAGCACACATCCTATTCACATATGAAGTCATCCTACTCACTTATGCAAACAATGGATCACACTTACATATTTACTTAGCTACACACTTATACAAACACCACTTCATCTATTCATTTAGATAGTAAGTCATACTTAGTGAATTATAAAATCATTATTACAAGTATACAGTTATCCATACAGTCACTCACACAATCATTGAGTCTTGTGTATACTTATTTATATACAACCATTGACACATACACTGCCTTTTATTTTTCTAGTTTGTTGGACATGTACCATTGAGAAATATATTTGCTCATCACCACACCCATAAAGAGATTCACTCACCCAAACAACTGTTAGAACATGTAGTTTTAACTTCATATATCTACTGAATCAACTATTCACACATCTTTGGACAGTCACACACCCCCCACCGAACCACACCCACTTTCCCTCTCCCATACAAATACTCAGTTAACTAATCAATAACTAATATAGACTTTCACATAGCTAGTAACCAACTGTAGAACCAGTTTACAAAACAACTGACAAAGTGATACAGATATTCACACAGTTTAGTCACTATCCACTGTATTTAGTGAGACTCTATAAATCGGTCAAGTAAACAGTCAATTACACTGCTGCTAAATCCCCCATCCAAATATTTATTTATATATATCCACTCATTCTTCAATGCAAATTGCCATATATATAATGCATATTTAAATAATGAAGCAAACCACATTCACTGGATGATGTCAGCAGTGATGTCATTTGAGATGTCATCAGCGATGTCACTGACATGTCATGAATGATCTAATGTGTGACATCATCAGCAGTGGATTGCGGGTGCGCGAAATATAGTTAGTACAACTAACTATATAGGAGCAATTTCAATGGTTTTGTATGATTGAAATGTCCAGCTAACTATAACACCCCTAAAACGTATAGTTTTTTGATTGAATTTCAAAGTTTTTTTAAATGATAATTCCTAACTATATAAGGCCTGAAACCTATGGTTTTTTCAGTGAATTTCAAAGGTTTTTTAAATGCTAATTCCTAACTATATAAGGCCTGAAACCTATGGCTTTTTCAGTGAATATATATATATATCAATCACGTTTCACAGGTACTCAAAGCTTTAGGAAGCACTCTCCATCTGCTTACTCCAGTAACATCAGGCTGCAACACAGTCCCTCCTCTGCACAAGATCAATTGCTTTGCCTTATGTGTTTCAGACATTCACTTCGTCCTTGTTCACAGGCTGAGCGGCAAAAAATAAATGGTAGAGATTTAGGATAACATTACCAGTTCCTTTAATTACCCACAGTTACGGGGTCACATGATCACACATTAGCATTCTGGGATACGTAGTCTCTTTAACACCAGAGTTCATCATAAAACTCACTTTGCCAACTCAAAATTATTACAGTTCAATACAGCCATTAGTGGGCTTCTCGTGCATGGCAGACCTTGTTGCACATCAATAAATGCCCCACAGATGGACCGGCATAAGGCTCCTTCCGTGAAGAGCCGATCGGACCGCTTTTGCTCATTGCGGTGGTGCAATCCCCCCAGCAGAGTTGCCGAGTAATTTATCATGTTTCACAGGTGCTCAAAGCTTTAGGAAGCACTCTCCATCTCCTTACTCCAGTAACATCAGGCTGCAACACAGTCCCTCCTCTACACAAGATCAATTGCTTTGCCTTACGCGTTTCAGACATTCACTTCGTCCTTGTTCACAGGCTGAGCGGCAAAAAATATATCCCAGACCAGTGAAACTGAGAAATATTGTCATATGTGAATCTCAAAGGATCATGTCAACCATGCTACATTATATCACTCTTCATATACACACATCACATCCTATGTGCATACAAGTTTCAAGTTTATTATTATTAGTGCAGCTACATAAAACCATTGCTACAAAATATATCAATAAAAGTTTAATGATAAATGTTGTTACAAAAAATATTTTAAAATGGAGTTTGGTTTAAAACAGATAATCGTCCATTAGCAATGCAATTTATAGTAGAAGTTTGTTTGCTGGATAACCTTTAGCTGCCATGAGTTTGGGTTGAGATGTCACTCTGCCTCATGCAATGTTAGTGCCCGAGCGTTCCTCCAGCAATTATGGCATTTTCTTCCCCACTGGTCTCATGAACTTCACCAGCGGACAGTTCAGCTGCGGGTCCTCTGAAGCAAAACAGGCCAGCACAGCTTGTCATCACATGCCAATGCCTCTGTGATTGAAAAATGGTTTTAAAAGTTGTTTCTGCTCAAGTGTTACAGGTACAGAGTAGGTGCAGCATGTTCTCCTGTACTGTGCCGCACAAACAACAGGTTGATTCGAATTCGGCCTTCCCCCAGTGCAGAAAGTGCTTTGTGCATGGTAATAGGCCAAGCTGGAACTTTAAAAATTGAATTTTAGTTGATCTAGCGTAACCCAAGGCTAAATATTTTTGAGTAGCGGGGTGGAGTAGGTGCTCAGAGTCATCCAGCCGTGTGTCCTTTTAGATAAGGCTGATTTATCCTCGATCCATGATAGGCATTTTACTGTTTTCCATACAAATATTTTGAAAAGACAGTGGTTGGTGGGTGTTTCCTAAAGGTCAGTTAGCCTGACGGTGATTAGACTTGTTTGTAGATATTTTGCGGCCGGTAGTGATGTTTTGTGATGTAACTCTAACCACAGGCCCCAATTGAGAGTTCCTGGTCCAGATTTTCGTACCTTGTCCCAAAAGAGGATGTACGATCCTTGTCTTGCCAGGGTGTGCTTTTGAACACCAAACTCAAGCCTGATCTGTGCAGGAGAGACATATTTTGGCAAACCTATGATTATTCTCAACACTGTTGCGACCGTCCTGTCTAGTATCTTGGAATTCCTGCCCCTCTGTGCCGCACTCCCATAAGCTATCGTGGGTAGGAGTTTTGCCCAAATTACTTCGGCTGGTGGGAGGAGTGATGGGCTACTCAGTTTGGAGTTGAGGGTTCTTATTGAAACTGCCAGGGCTGCTCCCTACCTCCTGACTGAGTCTCTTTGAGCAGTGAAGTGGACGCCTTTGTCATTGACCACTCCTAGGTATTTATATTTTGGTGCTGAATCTATGCGGGTATGATCCCAGAACCAGGCCGATGTTTTCTTTGGGTTCTTTTAATTGTCATGGTCTTAGTTTTCTCCAGATTGATGTTCAGACTGTTAGCTTCAGAGTATTCAAATGTGGTACTAAGAAGATGCTGCAGACCAACCTTCGTCTGGCTAATCATGACTAAGTCATCTGCGTAGAGTAGACATGAAAAGGCTAGGTTCCCTAACCTTGGGGCATGTGAAATGCTAGTGTTTAGTAGTGGGACACGGTCTGCAAGGAACAGATTGAATAGGATCAGTGCCAGCACACATCCTTGCTTGAGTCCTTTCGTTGTTGGTATCCGTCTCAAAAGGGTTGACCCATTGCCCAGTTTTATTTGGATCTAGGTGTCAGTGTGCAAGTTGATAAGCAGGTTAACCAATGGTTGTGGTATGCCCCAATTGGCCAGTCTTGCCCATAATTTTTTGCGGTTTACATGGTCAAAGGCAGCTCTGTAGTCAATGTAACATCAGTGTAATGGCATTTTTGTATACTTTGCATTATCAATAAGCAGAGCCATCGTCACATTATTTGTTACATTTCCAACAGACTTTGTAAAGCCAGTCTGATTAAGAGGAATATTCGAGTTATCTTCGGCCGAATCCTGGATTTTGTCCAGAAGAGTTCCTGCAAAACCTTTTGCCTCATTATCCAAAAGAGCAACTAAACAGTAATTATTTGGCAGGGCTTTGTCTCCTGACTTGAAGATTGGCGAGATTATCGAGGTTCTCCAGGATTGGGGTAGTAGGCCTGTCTGCCTTTTTTTAGTGAAGCGAGGGCTGAGTGCTTTTGCTCAGTAGTCTGCATCTTGTTTGTATAGCACCGGCAGGATTCCATTGGGGTCCGGTTCCCCTTCTCTTCTCCCCTTCCATATTTGTTGTTTGATTGCTTTTGAATGATTGATTGGAGGTGTAACTCCCGGCATTGTGCCTTCTTCCCCTTCCAGTACAGTTATTCTTCCTTCGTTGAGTTGGTGCTCAAGTGTGGTTTTTCTCAGCGTTGCAGCCGACCTAGATCCTGTAGGCAGTGAGGTCTCGTCCTGATGGAAATTATTCTCAAGGTAGGTTGCCCAGTCCTCTTCGGATATGTTGGATGGTGATCTCTCATGTGCAGGGCGAATGAAATGGTTTATTGTCCCCCCAAATCTTGCGCGGTTGCTCAGTTTGATGTCAGCGCGCAGTTTCACCCAAAGTGCTTCCTCAGAGGCTCTCTTAGCCACCCTTGTGGCTTGCTTTAGAGGAGCTTTCTGCAATAGGAATGCGGCTAGGTTTGTGGTGTCAGTTAGATTTCGTCGAAGTTGCCGCAATGTACAATTGATTGTTTTTTATGGATCGTTTCTTGATTTTTTGCATTTGTGTAAAGTTAGTTGTGCTGCTGTAGCTGGGCTGTACTCTTGGTTTAATTGGATCGGCAAAAGACTCCGCCATTGAAGTTGTAAATTTTACCCATTTCGCTTTTTCGTTGCCCCTTCTTGTGCTTCAATTAAAAGTATGTCATTTTGCAAGAAGCTCCCTTGTGATGCTTGGATGGATTTTATTTTCCTATGATTGATTGTGAAATTCGTTCCTTGTGGGCCTTTCGATTTTGATAACTTAGACATATTTGTGTGCAGAGTGAGTTACTAGGGCCGATGGTTGCTGTCCGCTTTGTCGCCCAGGTTAAATGTGACAATTTCATTGAACAGGGTTTAGGACACAAAGGTATAATGTAGTGTTGAGTTTTTGGTTGATGAGTAGTGAGTGATTGCCAAAAGATTGTCACCTGCATTCCTGCCATTTACTACTCTAAGATTGAGATTCTTTATAAGGCGCTGGCTGGTTTTTGTTGGCAGCGGGGGAATGTTCCATAACCGATTTTGTATAAACACTTCCTCCGCTGTCGATGAGCTGATTAGATGTAACTTGAAGTCCCTTGTGAGTATCATTTCTGGTGTATTGCTCTCACTTGTACATAGCTCTAGGAAGTCAGTCAGTTGTTTTGCAGCCTTTATTTTCCTGTTCCAGTGTATGTAAGTGTTTATTATCACAATGTCCTTGCATCCGTTCCCTGGTAGCTCCCTCGGAGTAGATATTTTTATTGCAATAGATTCTGATGCTGTCGGGCCAACTAAGGGGGCTAAAGTTGTACTCATGTTGTTCACGTAAATTGAGAGGCCTCCCTACAGATGACCGTATCTTGCCCCTTTGACTGCTAGTGCTGAAAAACATAAATATCCTTGAAAGTGTGGTGGGTCAATCAGCCTAGTCTCCCGCAGTGCAATGATATGAAATGTTCTTTGATATTTGATCAAATCTAAATCTGTCATCTTGCTGGAAAGCCTGTTGATATTACATTAGCATATCTACAACCAGTTGATTTCTCCTGTTTATGATTGTTGGAGGTTGATTTGTCAATTGTTTCTTGCTTGGTTGTTGATTGTCCTTGTGTGCCATCTTAGGTCTTCAAGTCGAGTTACTTGGAGTGCAGGTTCTGGGCAAATTCTGTTTGTTTCCTGTGAGTGCCTGTTAGTGAGAGGAGAATGCCCTCTTGCTCCCTTTAATACAGACCTTGATTTGTTTTTCCAAGCTGTCAATGATTTAACTGTATGCACCAGGGCCAGCGGAGCATGATAGCCAGGTGCGCTACTGGGGGTGAACTTTATCCCCCAGCTTTTGAAAGTTAACCTTTCCAAGAGTATTTTTGTATGATAGTTGACTGTCTCCATGTGGTCAATGTATGCTCTCCCCCCTGGGGGTCATTCCGATTAGCGAGTTCTACTGAGCCTAAGTCTGTAGTAGTTACATCTGTCAAAGTTGGTATATGTGACAAAAAGCGGAGGATATTCCCTCGATTTAGTATGTCATGTGGCCCTCTTGATCTATATTCTGGTGTAAACTTGAGGGTATTCCCATCCTTGTTGAGATTACCAGCTAGTTTGGATGCTTGCTGGTTGATAGTAGACCTATAATTATGAGAGGATATTTGGTGGTAGTGTTTCTCAAGGAGAAAACGTCCGCACATACAGGTAATACAGCTCTCAAAGCATATCTACGTGTGAAGTCAATACATATTAATATATTTAAGTAAGGTGCAATGTTGTCCTGTTATACACCCACCACCAGGGGTGTCAAACTAGCAAGGATTGCTAATGTACAAACTAAGGAAAAAACAGGTCTATCATAGCACTCTCACATTTGTTAAGTGTTTCAGACAATAATTATTGTCATTCACAAGTTCTAAAGTTAAATAGAGACAATTTGCTATCAATAATAGAGCTTCAATGTAAAGAAGATTTCATTTGTAGACATTAGATTTCCAAAATACGGATCCAGACAAGATGTTTATGCTTCAAGTTCTTTATTTAATACACATTAAAAGTTATTCCAGCTCACACCGCCGACACGTGTTTCGTCTCATGGAGACTTTTTCAAGGCAATAGATGTTATGATGAGATGTGTGTAAAACACGAGTCTTATTTTCAAGTATCAGTATGGATGGGGTCAACAGTAGTACACTCAATATAAGTCCAGTTAGAATTTTCCAGGGGTAAATAATCCTTGAAGTCCTGGTTACTACGCCCAAAGTAACAATAAGGAATGGAAAGGGGCGACCACTCGGTCCCCCCGAACGTATGGTGGAGTACCCCGATCCCCCCGGGAAGCCATCTTGGGCGGGAGGCGAGTCTCGGCTGGTATGCCCAAAGCGGCGTAGCCGGGGCGCGCTTTTTCCCGCCCAAGAGTGGGTTGTCCTAGACACTGAAGCCGCCAGCCACGCCCCCAGGAGGCGGGCGGAGGCGGGTTTACGCCCGCCCGAAGAAGGATAAGAGGAGCGACAAGCCATGGAAGCATCCTCTTGTTCCTGTGCTCTGAAGCTGCACCTCCCCGCTGCACGTGAGCTCGAGACGGAACGAAGAGCCAATTTTGAGCGTTTTAATTCTTGTCTTTGTTCTTCCAGGAAATCAGCGTTGGAGAATGCCGGGCAAGAAGGCCGGAAAGCGGGTCGGAACCGATCAGATGCTCCGCATGCTCGTAAAAGACATGGCCGAGATGAAGAAACAGATGGCGGCAATGAACGGTGTAGGGGGCCCTAAGCGAGTCGTCGGACCAGCATTGCCGGGAGTAGTCCCTAACGGGAGAAGTAGAAGGGCCAAGAAGGAAGCAACTGGGGAAGAGGCCCCGGTTCCCGAGGTGCCGCCGGCGCACCCTGATACACCGACTGAGGCGCCTATCCCGGTCCCGAAGGAGGGGCAACCAATCCCCGTTGTAGTCACCCCTGTGAACGGAGAGGATATGCCTCCCGAGTTGGCTGCACAGCTGGCAGCGTGGTTGGGGAAAGGGAGTGAGGGGGCTACGGCAGATGACGCCAGGGCAGTAATGAGGCAGTTGCGGCAATCAAGAGAGGCTGCAAAGGCTCCATATCCTTTTGTTCCCCCGCAGGCTCCAGTGGGTCAACCCGCAGCGGGCGTGAGTTCGGCGGCGACTACGGTTACAGCTTCTGGTGCAGGTAAGCAGCTACTGCCAATTGCGGGGGAGGGGTCAGTACCCTCGAGAAGGGAGAAAGTGGCTCAGCATATTCCGATGGAAATCAAGGAGAGGATATGGGCTGAGAAATATGTAAACATGTTTTCTTTACTAACTGATCATTACGAGATTGAGCACGTGAAAGCTCAAAAAGAGTTTATGCACCCGAGTGTTTGGCGCGCCAAGATGGCCGCTTTTAGAGTCGATGAGACGATAGGTAATTGGGGCAGAGCATTTGGCATATTCACTTCAATTATGGGGGAACGGAGGCCTGAACTGTTGGCCGAGTTACCCGTGTACCAGACACGTATTATGGAGTTTTCTCAGACATATGAGGGCAATCAGTGGTTTTGTTATGATAATATTTTTCGTAAGGCCAAGGAGTTCGACACATCTCTGACGTGGGATTGTTACGACTCCATTTTCTGGCAAAAAATGGAGAAATCAGGCATGACAAAGGCGCCATTGTTGGGGGGAAACGGGGGCGAGTTTTCCCGCCATGCATCTGGGGCGCCCTTTCGGGCGGGTTCAAGTAACGAGCATCACTCAAGGTCGAATGGCAATACAGGTAAAAAAGGGGTCTGATGGAATTTTAACAGGGGAAAAGTGTACAAGGCCCCAGGGGTCATGCAAGTTTAGGCACGACTGTGGGGGGTGTGGACAGTCCTCGCATCCCGAGACCATGTGCAGAGCCAAAACGGGTGATAACGGAAGTAGGGGAAGCGCCAAACAGGTCTGAAACAGTCCGAGGGGCACCTTTACCTACCCCGGTTGATACCATGGCAATGATTCCTTGGCTCAATGAATACCCGGATCATGTCTCCGCTGGGGTGTTGCGAGACGGTTTTTCGTATGGTTTCCGCATCCCAGTGGGGAATTTTCAGGGTAAAGCACAATGTAGGAACCAACTGTCGGTCCTGCAGAATACGGCGGTGGTACAAGCGAAGATTGGGAAGGAGGTGACCCGGGGTCGGGTTGCCGGACCATTCGACATGCCACCAGTTGCTAATTTTGTTTGTTCACCCTTGGGAGTGGTCCCCAAGAAGGACCCGGGTGAGTTTAGATTGATACATAACTTGTCAGCCCCGAGAGGTCTTTCGGTGAACGATGCGATAGACCCGGAGGTGTGTTCGGTGCGGTACGCATCTTTCGATGATGCCGTCGCCATGTTGAATCGTCTGGGGCCCGGAGCGCTGATGGCCAAATCAGACATCGAGTCAGCGTTCCGGTTGCTCCTGGTACACCCAGACGATCAGCGTCTCCTTGGTTTTATGTTTCAGGGGCGTTATTACATGGATAAATGTATGCCAATGGGATGCTCCATATCTTGTGCTTATTTTGAGAAATTCAGTTGTTTTTTGCAATGGGCATTCCCAAGAATGACGGGGTTTCAGCATGTTATGCATTATCTTGACGATTTTCTGTTCCTGGGGGCAGCCGGGGACACAGAATGTGCACAGGCTTTAAAAGAATTTTGTGGTCTGATGAGTCAGTTTGGTGTGCCATTGGCGCCAGGTAAGACTGTGGGGCCATCAACTTCGCTCGAGTTTCTTGGAATAGAGCTCGATTCCGAAGAGGGTTGCTTCCGGTTGCCCAAAGAAAAGGTGAGGAAATTCAGGGCCTCGCTTGAAACATGTATGAGGGAGACTAAGGTGAATTTGCATCAATTGCAGCAGACTGTGGGTCAGTTGAATTTTGCCCTTAGAGTAATGCCAATGGCCCGCCCTTTTTCCCGCTCGATTGCACAAGCCATGGTCGGTCTTAAAGAGGGGCACCACCGCACAAGGCTCTCGGCAGAGATTCGCCAGGACATGCGCATTTTTGGTTGGCATTCCTGGCGGATTTCAATGGTCGGGTTGTCTGGAACAAGCCGCCGGTGTCCTCCGAGGAGTTGGGGCTGTGGACAGATTCGGCGAGGAGTATAGGCTTTGGCGCCATATTTGGTAATCACTGGTCGGCTCAAACGTGGCCGTCATGGTGGCACGAGTGTGGGCTAACAAGTAACATTGCTTTTCTTGAACTGTTCCCTATTCTGGTGGCCTTGAAAACATGGCCTGAGGGGTTTCGGGATCACTCTGTGGTGTTCTGGTCTGATAACATGACCGTGGTTGAGTGTATCAATAGTCAGGCAGCACGATGCAAATGGATTCTGAGATTGCTCAAGGAAATTGTTTTACTATGTATGCAATTGAACGTGCTCTTTAGGGCGAGACATGTGCCAGGGGTGCTGAACCAGGCTGCTGATGCGCTTTCTCGTTTCCGTATGCAGGCCTTCTGGGGTTTTCTGCCTACAGCGGACCCGGTGGCGGCACCATTTCCCGAAGATCTCTGGTCTCTCGGTGCCCCGAACTACAAAACCTCGTGGGAGAGAGTTTAGCACCCAGGACAAGGAAGGCATATGAAGGGGCGTTCCGTTCCTATTGGTCCTTTTTGGGTTCTGCTAGGGGGGAGCTTTGGGGCCAGGAAGAGTTTGTCGTGAAGTTTTTGCTGTCATTACATCAGGCAGGCAAATCGGTAGCCACGGCCCAGAGGCATCGGGCCGCCATTTCCTTCATGGCACGGGCTCATGGTATCCAGGACCCTACAGCGTCTTTCGTAGTACAGAAAGCGCTGCGTGGGTGGCAACGCCTTGAGGGTCGCAGAGTAGATGAAAGGCACCCGATAGGTCTGGAAAGGTTGGCCCTGTTACTGTCCGTACTCCCTGCGACATGTTCATCCCAGTCAGAAACAGTGTTATTCCGGGCCGCTTTTGCATTAGCATTCCATGGGGCTATGCGGGTAAGCGAACTAGTGGCAAAGAACAAGCAGGATACGGGGGGGACTGTGCCGAGAGCATATTCAAGTTAAGGGGGAGACGATGATTGTCTCGTTTGCCAGGTCCAAGACCGATCAGGGTGCGATCGGGGACAGTGTAGTAGTCCATCGGATTCCCGGATCTCCCATGTGCCCCGTCGTATGCGTTGAGGAATATTTGGCGCAGAGGGCGGCATCGTGGGGGGGGACCTTGTTGAGACACGCTGATGCCACCCCACTGACGAGGTTTCAGTTCCAGCGGGTGCTTGCAATGGCATTTTCGGCCGCGGGCTTGAACCCGGGCGAGTTTGGGACCCATTCCTTCCGGATAGGGGCTGCTACAGAGGCTACAGCCAGGGGTCTGAGTGTGGAAAAGGTGAAACAGTTGGGGCGTTGGTCCTCGAATTGTTACAAAAGGTATGTGCGGTTGCACATGTTGTGAAGCTGATATCATGTACTCACGCTTCTTGTTTTTGTTTGGTTTTCAGTTTCGCAAGCTTACGAGGCGGGGCGGACTGTGCAGTCGACCCGACACCTGGGAACCAGCGGTCAAAGATCACCGGCTGAGGAAAAAGTGGTGTGGGTCGTGGGCCACTCATACGTGAGGCGTGCCGCGGACGTATTCAAGGCAGGTGACATGATTCACATGGCTGGGGAATACGGGTACAGGGTGACCTTCTACGGAAGGGGCGGGCTCTGTATTGACCAGTTTCAACCTTTTTTTGAGGGTTTGTTAGGGCGGACAAGGTCACCGCCATCTATAATCATAGTGCATCTTGGGGGCAATGATTTGGTGACCACTGGTAGACGACTACTTCTCGAGGCGATACTATCCACAGTAAGTTGGTTGGCGAGAAGGGTTCCAGGGTGCACGATTGCATGGTCCCATATGATTCCATGAAAGGTGTGGCGGGGGGCTAATTCAGTGTCTGCTATAAATCATTCTGTGAAAAAGGTGAATAACAAGCTTGGTAGACTGTTCCGTACAAGTACATTGCATTCGATTCCTCATGGGTGTATCAGGGGGGACCTTATGTATCTAGAGGATGGGGTCCATTTGTCCCGGGTGGGGAATTCTTTACTCATAGGAGACCTCGTAGCTTGGTTAAAGAGTTTACAGCATGACCTTTAGGTAGGAGTTTTTGTGGGGGGTCCGGATAGCCGGTCAACTATCCGGCCTGTGGCGGTAAGGTCATGATCGGTGAGCAGTAATTGGAAGATCCCTAGGGGGGGGCGTCACCCATTACGGATGGGAGCGCCCGGGGGGAGGTGGCCATTGGCCCCTCAACGGGGAGGCGGTCCCTTCTAAGGATGGGACGCCGAAAGGAAAGGGAAGGCGGTCAAGGCCCCTCCCTGGATAGGAGGGGCTACGGGCCCCTCCTGGGAATTTCCCGGGGCCAGGACATCTGCGACGGCAGATGTGGTAAGTTGTGTGGGGTGGGGAGGGGGGTCTACGCTACCTTCTAGACACCTTACACGAGTCCTCGGACGACCAATAAGATGGCGTCGAGTTAATTGGGGCCCCCGTCAAGAAAAGGGAAATTGGTATGTGCACATGAGGTGCAGTCCTCTGTGCGGCCGCCCCTCACAAGTGAGGGGGGAGTTCTGGTTTAGGGATCTGACACCGGTTACGACCTTGCCGTTGGCCCTTAACGTTAGGATGTACAATTTCAATTTGAAAATGCATTTGTAGGATGTTAGTATCGGCTAGGAGAACCTTTGTATTAGAAATGTGTTAAGGTCAGCCAAAACATCGTAATGTGGAAATGAAATTGTACATGATATGAAACTGTTATTTTAATGTTTTATTTTTGTTTCATATTTTAATAAATACGGCCAGGAGGGTAACTCCCTCCCGCCTTCCAAAAGTTCAGAAATGTTTCCGTATTCCCATTCTTGGGGATTGTGTTGAGAGGGGGTGGCGGGTATCTCAGCCATATGGAAAGGGACGACCACTCGGTCCCCCCGAACGTATGGTGGAGTACCCCGATCCCCCCAGGAAGCCATCTTGGGCGGGAGGCGAGTCTCGGCTGGTATGCCCAAAGCGGCGTAGCCGGGGCGCGCTTTTTCCCGCCCAAGAGTGGGTTGTCCTAGACACTGAAGCCGCCAGCCATGCCCCCAGGAGGCGGGCGGAGGCGGGTTTACGCCCGCCCGAAGAAGGATAAGAGGAGCGACAAGCCATGGAAGCATCCTCTTGTTCCTGTGCTCTGAAGCTGCACCTCCCCGCTGCACGTGAGCTCGAGACGGAACGAAGAGCCAATTTTGACCCACCCACCAGCCCCTGAAGACAGCAAGTTGTTTTGAAATAAAGTTATTTGACGTGGTAATTCACTTTTTCTTACAGGTTGTTCTGAATAAAGTTGTGATTCAGTATGCAATAAAGTGGATAATTCTTTACAGTATGTTTTATCGAATAAAGTATTTGCACCGGAGTTGGTCAGTGATGTTTAGCAGTTCATACTTTGAATATCTTTTTGTCTTTTCCTCTTTAGTAATTAGTCTCTCTAGTTTAGTTTGTCGTATTTATTATTTGGTCGGGCGGTAAGGTCATGATCGGTGAGCAGTAATTGGAAGATCCCTAGGGGGGGGCGTCACCCATTACGGATGGGAGCGCCCGGGGGGAGGTGGCCATTGGCCCCTCAACAGGGAGGCGGTCCCTTCTAAGGATGGGACGCCGAAAGGAAAGGGAAGGCGGTCAAGGCCCCTCCCTGGATAGGAGGGGCTACGGGCCCCTCCTGGGAATTTCCCGGGGCCAGGACATCTGCGACGGCAGATGTGGTAAGTTGTGTGGGGTGGGGAGGGGGGTCTACGCTACCTTCTAGACACCTCACACGAGTCCTCGGACCACAAATAAGATGGCGTCGAGTTAATTGGGGCCCCCGTCAAGAAAAGGGAAATTGGTATGTGCACATGAGGTGCAGTCCTCTGTGCGGCCGCCCCTCACAAGTGAGGGGGGAGTTCTGGTTTAGGGATCTGACACCGGTTACGACCTTGCCGTTGGCCCTTAACGTTAGGATGTACAATTTCAATTTGAAAATGCATTTGTAGGATGTTAGTATCGGCTAGGAGAACCTTTGTATTAGAAATGTGTTAAGGTCAGCCAAAACATCGTAATGTGGAAATGAAATTGTACATGATATGAAACTGTTATTTTAATGTTTTATTTTTGTTTCATATTTTAATAAATACGGCCGGGAGGGTAACTCCCTCCCGCCTTCCAAAAGTTCAGAAATGTTTCCGTATTCCCATTCTTGGGGATTGTGTTGAGAGGGGGTGGCGGGTATCTCAGCCATATGGGTGGTGGTCCAATGTCGCAGTTCAAGATTTAGGTAGTGTTCCTATGAGTTTAATAGGTTCTTTAGTCTTGCTGCGTGGAGATTAGTTCATAGCTTCATAATTGGTAAAGGGACCATAATAAGCCTCTTCTTCAAAGTGTCTTGTCGGGGAAACCTCCAGCAGTGGAATTATTAAACTCATAGGAACACTACCTAAATCTTGAACTGCGACATTGGACCGCCACCCATTCCTTATTGTTACTTTGGGCGTAGTAACCAGGACTTCAAGGATTATTTACCCCTGGAAAATTCTAACTGGACTTATATTGAGTGTACTTCTGTTGACCCCATCCATACTGATACTTGAAAATAAGACTCGTGTTATACACACATCTCATCATAACATCTATTGCCTTGAAAAAGTCTCCATGAGATGAAACACGTGTTGGCGGTGTGAGCTGGAATAACTTTTAATGTGTATTAAATAAAGAACTTGAAGCATAAACATCTTGTCTGGATCCGTATTTTGGAAATCTACTTTCTACAAATGAAATCTTCTTTACATTGAAGCTCTATTATTGATAGCAAATTGTCTCTATTTAACTTTAGAACTTGTGAATGACAATAATTATTGTCTGAAACACTTAACAAATGTGAGAGTGCTATGATAGACCTGTTTTTTCCTTAGTAGACCTAAAATTGTTACTTTCTGGTTTGTCATGTCATGGAGGTTCTTCAACCCTGCACCGGTCACTCTGGGTTTTATTTGTGGCCGATGCAGTGCTAAATAGGTGCTCCCTGTTTTCTGCAGAAACGGCCCTAAAACTTGACCTGCCAGCCTTTGGTGCAATCAAGTTTACTGGTCGCTTGTCCCTTATTGGACTTAAGGTGGGACTGGTCAGGCATTGAAGTTCCATTACCGGTTGAAATTTGGGTTGATTAGTGGGCACGGCCAAGGCAGCCTGGTAAATCTTAGCCCCTTGATAGACTAATGATGCTGTTGTTGAGGCAGGTGAGTGACAGTGTGGAGTGTATACTTCTGCCTTCGTTCTGCGTGATGTTTGGCCACATGCTTTTGCCTCATTTCCGAGATAGTTATGGTGGATAAGTATTAATTTTCATCTTCAACCAGCATTGGTTGCCGTCGTTACCCTGGGGTGGTGGATTTGGGCTGCCCTCCTTTGAGCAAGCGTGGGGTTTGTGTTCTGTGCACCAGTTGCTGCTGGAGTTGGTTGATTTGTGAGACTTCCTATGTGTATACCATTTTATTGCACACACACCACTACATCATTCATCCAAGGCCTCAGACTCTGCAGCAAGATACAGCCTCATGCACAAACTACAACTCCCATGACAGCCAACAACACAGTTATCAAAGGAAATATTTGCTTGTTTGGAGCAATGCTGCACAGGTTCTGCCAGTGCAGACACATAAACCCTGGACATTGAATCATGTGAAAAATATAGCCTACACTGTCCAAACGCAGTGTGCCACTGTAGTGTAGTTAGTCTACCAGTTGCACTGTACAGCGCATGATTAACACATATCTCTAACCCCTTGTGTACTGTCACCATAGTGGACACTGTGCACTGTCATGTATACAGTATCATGCCACACATTGATATCCACTAACTATCCTTCCCATGGTAGTACACATTGAACAACATTTACCCCAACTCTCAATGCCAAATATGTGTGACTAAAGTACACAACATCACCTGCTCAAATTACATGTTGCCAAATCAGATAGGTATTAGGTCAGGAATGGCAATAGTAGTCAATAATAGACACTATAGATGAAGGTGAGACATGTGTCTGCTCCATGGCAAATTGACTCTCTTACTAGTTACTCATCACCTGCATGCCATTGTCTCTCACCGGTATGACAAATAGTAAGTGCATTACAGAGGACAGCACAGCTGCATTTGTAGCTCAGTGTTAGTCATTTCCAGTCCCTACTTGTGAGTATGCTACAATATTTCATAAAGCAAACAACAATATCTCAACTGGTATAGTTAAGGAGGGCGGTTATGCATACATGTAGAATACTTTACACGAAAGGACAGACCAGGAGACTCTTGGTTGATTTTTTGTGCATACAAAATCACATATTTAGGGGCAAAAATAAACATAAATAAACATACAGGTTAACAGTACTGTAAGCAAAAGTGCGTGAACAACCCAAATTGAACTTGGTGCTTGTTTGTGAAGGTGACACCATAAGTGGTGATGCAAGTGACAACTGGTGGTCAGCGGAAGAGAATGGCGCAATTATTTTTGATCTTAAATACATGATTCTGCATTAACATTCTAAAAAATCAACTAAGAGTCTCCTGGTCTGTCCTTTTGTGGAAAGTATTGTACTTGCATGCTTTACCGCCCTCCTGAACTATACCAGTTGAGATATTGTTGTTTGCTTTACGTACCTACCCTAATCTTAACTTGGTTTATGGGTTACACTCCTGTTGTTATAGACAACACAATTTCATAGCACGTCTTCTACAGTAAGCAAGGTGTATGAGTCAATCAGGACACATAACAGAATGGACATGAATGTTGGGCCATCCCTTTTCATGAATCTTAACTAATTGTACACCTCCTGTCTTTTCAGCCAACCAAGGATATGCTCTGCTGCCCTGGGCCATAAATCCTCTGAAACACCCACAAATAGAATCCCATCAGAGCTAGAATCATGCCCTATGCAGCATTAGGTCCATCATTGAGCAGACATTTGGAGTTTTAAAATCCCAATTTAGGAGTCTTGACAATCTGGGGCCGATTACTATACTCAAAACCTACAGTGTGCAAAATATTATTGGTGTGCTGCATATTGCACAGCATATGTGTAAGGAAAAATGTGCCATGGGCTGATGACAATGGGGAGCAGGAACTGACGGATGAGGAGGATGAGGAGCCTCAATGAACTGTACCATCATCTGCAGCAACACGGTGGAAGTACCACATCATCAACAATTTTTTCACAGAAGCATGAGTAATGCATATAATATCACACAATGATGACAGATCTGAGTTTGTTAATCTATATGTAAATACATGTATCAGTACTACCACAGTGTATGCATTTTGATTCCATAGTCACAGTAAACACCTAAACATTCACATTTGACCTGCTACTAATTGTCACACAAAATGTATAACAAACAGCATTGAACATCATCTGGTACAAATGAAATAGCGTGCATGCCAACTATCTGTAGCAAATAGTCCTCAATTGCCATCCACAATTAACATGGTATGGTAACGCAGATAGTGTGCAGTGACTGTGTAGTGTCTCTCCTGCTACTAGCCGTTTGTACTTCCTCATACTTGTGGACAAAAGTAAAGCCCACCCATAGTATGATGACTGTGAAGTGTTCCACATAGTATGTGCCTGGGAACCTGGTCCCAAAACTACAGTGTACATATGTTACATCAATATTTGTATCCACATGTTAATTCCATTAGGTGATATTAAATCACACATGCAAATGCTACATACAATATTTTGTTAGTGCATCTGTGTTGCACGTGCTTACTCACTGCCATGCACAAGCAACATTTCCTTGATGCAGAGTATAGTTATGGTGTGAGTTATGCAACTTTACTGTCAGCAATATGGAGGGGGTCATATCAAGGCATGCATGGTGATCTTGTAACATGCCAACCCTAGGGACTCCTAGGGAACTAGAGGCATGGGGCACTCGGAGCAGCTGGCCTCCAACTTATCATGACTCAGGGGAGGCAGAGAAGACAAGGCTAGGATCGTGAGAGAGACGCACCTTGATATAGGTTTCACTACAGGGGTCTCTCCTCCACTCACCTCCTAGGGGGCATGTAGAAAACCACCATAGGTTTATTGAAAATCTTCTGTGGTAGAGTGTGACACAGGTCAACCTACCAAGTGGTAACCTCATATTGATATTTTGGTAAAGAAAAGAGCCCAGTTCATTTTTCTTGTTCTGATGAATGCCACGGACCCTTTGGACCAAAAAGGCAGAAACATGTTGACAAATTTAGCCACTAGAGTGGCGGGGCAATAATCCCCACTTTTTTCACTGTTCCTGTAATTTTAATACCATATAATTGCCTTTCTGAATAAATGTAATTTGGCAAATATACTGGTTTTTAAAAACTTCTCTCACGGGCCCCCACTTAGTCTTAGAAGTGCCTCACTGACTCCAGGTGAAGGCCCGCTCTCTATCAAACGAAGATTTTAGAGAGCGAGGACTGCCAATGAGGAAGCAGGACACCTGGTGGTGTGTGAGGACAGTTGCAAAAAACACAGTTGATAGACAGAATGCAGAACAATGTCTTACATTCACCCCAGTACAAAGATCTGGGCCTAAATCCATCGTTTTTTGGCACTCCACACCACCCTAGGTCAGACAATGTGTGAGGACAGTCCTTCACTTTTTGTGAGATGTCATCATCTTCAGTTAGTATCTTTTTTAGGTTTTGGACTCTGATAAAAAAAACTTGGGAGCAGCTTTTTTTGTTTTTTTATGCATGGCGATCTAACATAGCAGCATTAGCATGAGTGAGAATCATGTTGGTACAAATGATGACACTGTCACTTTCCTGTGGGGTTTTAGCCTTGGATATGAATGGCAATTACACAAACAATCAAATGGTGCCATTCATACATCAAACAACTAGAAATAGTATCTGGGAGTCAAATAGGCCAATTCAGAATCTACTTTGAAAACAACAAAAACCATATTGTGTGGTAATTGAAGTGACGTGACTATGTGTCTTACTGTACACTAATTCTCCTCTTTGGAAAAAAGTGCCCATCAGTTCCCACCTGAATCCGCCCTACATCATCTGGGCTCTCCTTACCCAGGAGAAAATGTGGTATTACTACCAGTTTGGCAATGGTAGTATAACTTTAGAAAATTTTCAAAGTATGTTGATAGGACCGTCAAGATGTTATTATGCTGGTAACCAAATTACAGTGCTAAAGTAAATGTGAAAAATTGTGATGTTAAAATTAGGTAACTATTGAGTGGATGCATGCATTTTATTCTGTTCCCTCAAAGCTCCCAATATTAAAATGTGAATAAACAAACAGATTTAACAAAATATCTGTTATTAAGTATGGTCAACATGTTTCAGCAAGTGTGATGTATTTTATCACTGCTTTCTTCAGGACCTAGTTCTTAATGGCTACTGTATAAATAAAGGAAAAATATCACCTGTATATTTTCACTTTTGTTCTGTCTTCTCCACTCACATTTATAGGAGGAAAAGCATCACCCCACCTGGCCGCTGCTCAGGTATGAGGAGCACCGCACTTCCTGTCGGTACTCCGAGCGTCCCTCTGTGCAATCTGGGCGGGCCATTCATACATCATCTTACCAAATTTCTCCACAGCCTGATGCCTCAACAGTGGTACATGGCGCTGTTTGGCAGTAGGCTGCACTGTCATAGGTATGGGTGCACTGGCTCCATGGTATCGCTAGTTTATTGCATCCCTCCTGAGTGCTTCTTTGACTCAGTGCCTGCGTCTGCAATATGGAGCAGGTGCAGAGTCAAAGGGATTCCCGTATTTGCATCGAGCACGCCCCCATGAAAAGGAGGGTATGCACCCTGAAAATAGCGCTGGTGCTTTATGTGGTGCTTTTGGTGTGGCAGCACTATCGCTATTAGTGGCCACACAAGCATCTGAGGCCCCTTCTATAATACCAAAGTGTCCCGTGGGTGTGTAAAGAGGGTCCACATACCCATTGCGCCCCCGGGCACCTTGCATTATATAGCCCCTGGTAAGCAACTTCTGTTGCACCTTCAGATTATTAGTGCACTTCACTAGCTGATACCCAATCAAGGAATCAGTGAGGTCTTCAAATTCACATGTGTTTACCAATATTCTTAAAGAGTCAACATACTTCATATTCTCAGTTTTCCCTTGCACTCTCATGAAAGCTATTATCTCTCCAATACAACATTGATTTGCTTAGAGAAATGTTTCTCCAACATCGTTACCAACATTTCATACAAATCAGTAGGTCAACCATCCACCCTCCCCACCAGTATTTCATCCAAACTTTCATAAATATTTCTGCCTTCACCTCTAAATTGTGAAGCAAGAAAGATTGCTTCCTGACTGCTCAACATTTAATCTAATGGCAAGAACATCAGAATCCATTCTATCTTTCAGTGTCAATAAAGGATCCCTCTGCTCAGATTAAATCTGCTATTGTTGTGACATGCCGGTCTAGACATGTTCAATGATGAACCCTAAATGCAGTGGGGAGATAATGATGCAGAGTACGCAGTGGAGGAAAATTCGAGATTTTGAGAAAAAAGACTGTTAATGTTAACAAGACAGACCAGTAATCAAAAAAACATCAATTGTGGGGGAAATGTTAAAACATTGTAGGAAGGAAATGAGGTCAGTAAATGTCATAACCTGTCATTTCAATCGCAGTACCTTGAGATTGCCAATCTCAAAAACAGCTGACTAGAGTACACTGAGAACATGCATGTAAGTAGTACTGTACTTGCTCTGACCTATTCACAGGTAAGTAAACCAAGCAGAAGATCATCCAGTTACATCTGCGGTCAGTAGTGAGAGTACCTGCCGGGCGGTGACGTTGGGAGGGGCATGGTGGGGGGTAGTAAACTATGGATTACGGAGATTTACAGGTAAATAAACATATAAATAAATACAACGAATTTCGTTGCGTGCACTGCATTGAATTGGGGATGCAGTGCACGCAACAAAATTTGTTTTATTTATTTATATGTTTACTTACCTGTAAACCTCCGTAATCCATAGTTTACTACCCACCATCCTGCCCTCCCCAGGGCACCGCCCGGCATGTACTCCCACTACAGATCATGGCTGTCCAGTTAGAGGAGCAATGCTGCCCAAGGCAAAAAAGTCGGTGGGGCGTTCAGCGTACTACAACAATGCTTTACCAAAGTAAACCTCAGGGAAATGTTCCTTCCTGATTGAAATCGCCGCTATAAGATTGAGCATGCCACGTCCATCTACGTACTCAGTCATCCTCAAAAATGCTGGTTTGCTCGTGTTGACGCTCCATACCTGGCTGTTCCACAACACAGGGTCAAGGAAGGAGCGCACACGCTACTAAACATTGTACTCACCTTCACCTTCACCAGCACAATTATTTGAGAGGGTTTACAGCACCTCGCAACTTTTAGCCCTCGCCTTAGAACTCAAAAGACAGCCTGAACGGAAAGACACACCACAATACAGTGAGGTGTGTTCCAACCAGAACATCTCTGTTGTGCATAGTGTGAATTTTCTGATGTAGTGACCAGTCATCAGTGATGCATTCAGAAAAAATTGCCGGTCTCCAAGAAAGTAGCATAAGGTGCTCATCACCAGTGTTGAATTCACTTCAAATTATTCCGCAGACTCCAAGCTCTGTTAGGAGATGATGATTACAGAAGTGAGACGGTACGGAGACCACCAGCAACTTCACAGCTCAGCAGAACTATAGAAATGTTTATTGTATGATTAGTTAGAATCTTCACAATTTCAACACAACAAATGGGATAGAAAATGAAAATATTTTCTGTGCATCTCGTTAAAAGAAAATATAAAGATTGCCAACCATGATTCAAAGCATTCACGGCAATTTTCAATGAAAATGCAATAGAGATTTGTAAAAAGTGCAGCGCAATACAAAAAAAAAACACAAGGGGATACTGTGGGATATAGCTACTGACGCTTTGCTATTTTGCCACAGCAGAGCGCCAGCATTTTTACAGCCACGGTACTACAGTTTTAGTGCCCACACCGCCAGCGCTCGCTCCACCTTGCGCCCCATACCACTTTCATACCAAGGAGACTCATGAGACATAGATGTGGAAAACGGTGGTGCAGGTTTATTTTGCATAACAAGTAGCAGATAAGGTGGGTCATCTTACAGGCGATCCAATGCGGCAGCCCCTCGCTGACCCGCATGCCTAATTAGCCATCTTGCACGGAAAGTCGATGCTCTTGACGGTGCAATACGTTAATATTTTATTTCGTTCTACTCCCGCCCCCCCTGTCAGGGCGGAGCAATGAGGCACACCCCCGGTCGGTTCAGGCCCCCCGACCGCCCGAAGGACTAACGGGGCGCCGACGCTGTTTCCTGGAACCCCCTCGGCTCCAGGTTCTTGGCTCAGGCACCCCTACTGTGCCAGGCAGAGGTATTGACTGTATCCTTCTGCCGCAGAGGTACCCTTACTGTCCATCTGCTTCCAGATCGCCCTGTGACTCCGTCTGCAACACAAAACAGACCATTAGTTGTTCACAATTCGCCTGCCGCTCTGCTGCTGGGTCTGGGTCAGGGCCAGGGTGGGAACAGCGCAGAGCAGCCCAGGAAACGCGGCAGGAAAAGACCGAGCAATGCTAGCTCTGCTAGTTATAGGTCCCGTGGGTCCGCCTCCCGCTCGCTCAGTCTCGCCACTCATTGGCCGTTTGAAAAGGGGGGCGGCTCCCAGGCCGGCGCGCTATTGTTCTGCTCGCGCGGCATGTGGCACTAAGACGCTGTCTCGCGTTATCTCCCCTTCGCGTCGCGCGGCCAGCGGCAATAATGCCATGTTAGCGTCATATATACAATGCAGTGTTCCATGGAGTTAGGAAAGGCCTGCGGCGGGAAAACTGACAATCATGTATGCGCTGAGTCAGTAACAAAGTCATGAAAATGCAGATCCAGTGATGTTTGGACAATTAGCGGCCAGAAAATGGACACTAGCCGCCTTAGCAACACTTTTGTGCGCATAGCAGGAAAAACATTTTTAAAACGATTCTACGTGAAAACAAAAAAGCTACACTTGCCTGAAAGCAGCAATAGATCAGCCAAGAGTGAGAACAGGTCAGGAAAACAACCCCAGCAACCCCACTACCAGCTAGGGTGTCCAGCCAGAATTCCAGAGGAAGGGAAAGTGCAAGTTCAGTGAGGAGGAGAATCAGATCTTGATCACGGAGGTGATGGTACACCAACACCAGCTCTTCGCGAGTTCCAAAGTGCCATTGGGGAGGAAAAAGACCATATGGCAGAACATACTGAATAAGGTGAACAGCATGGCCAAAGTCAAGAGGACAGTGACCGACTGTAAGAAGCACAGGCACGATTGTAAGTGCAAGACAAATAAGAAACGGACAACCAAGCTAGGTTTCCGTGGAGGCATGAGGGATTCCTGTAGAGAGAAAACAGCATGGCTCAGCCTTAGAGTCAGAGCTCTACACAGCATTGGACGGACGCAGAGGCACTGATGTCAGACACCGCGAGCGAACAGCAAGCAAGTAAGCGGTGAGCAGAGCGGAGCCGGGGTGGTCCCATCCCTTCAAAACTAGCAGTTCTTGCAATGCCCCTACTCTCCCAAGCACTGGCAGTCTGCTTCTCTCGTCACTTGCTTTGCAGTGCATAGTGGTATATTGAGCCTGCCTCAATAATTTGCAGCTCTATGTCGCAAAGCCACAACAGCACTGGTACGCCAAAATAACAAACAGAAAAAAACACACCAACCGACTAACGGTGAGGGAATCCAAGCACAGCCTTAGCCCTTTTCTGTAAATACCAGGAATCACAGCCGGCCGCGGGGAAATACCATACTATACAACAAAGCAAACTAAATAAACAGTTGACAGTTGGGGGTCCAGCTAGGTCTTGAGGGCGGAACCGGTGAGTTTCCCACTGGGCCCCCCCACCCCAACCTTCCTGTCCCTCTGCGCAACTTTGTCTGTCCTTCCCTGGCTCAACCAGCACAACCATGTTGCGAGCAAGCAACAAATCATAACAGTCGACCAAACACTTAGTTAATCACACAAGAAGCCTATAGCTCGCAGATGCATCATGAGGTTGGGGAGAGAACGACAACCAACCACTGCAGCGCCGGCCAGAAGGAAAGGAAACAGAAAGTGCAATGAACCAAGTGGACTGAACAAAGAAAACGAAAACGAGCAAACAGGAGCCCTCAACATATTGGACCACCAAGTGTTGGTAGAGATACACTCTGCCACCCCAAGGAGAGGGGCAATTCAGGGTTATCAACCAAATATTTCATTTATGAAGGATGCTGGGTCAGTTTTGAGCTCTTTCATCAGAGACCTTAGGGGGTCTCCCCTCTCCCTTGGATCTCGAGGTGATAACACAAACAGAAGCTGCAGTTGCAACTGCTTCATCAGTATGCAAGAGGCTCTGACAGTGAGAAAAAAGGTAAAAAAGAAAAGCGAGCCGCAATGAGCAGCTGTCTAAGGGCAGGACAAGGGCGCGAAACATGGGTTCGAGACCAGGCACAGGGCACAACAAACATACTTACGCAAGCGGGAAATGAGTTCACAAGTCTGCCTGTGGATTACTCTGGTTCCAAAGGAGTAACCCCTTGTATCAAGCAAGATCTCTCGCTTGAACCAATCCTGCCCAACCCGATACAATCCAGCTTGACACTAAAATTAGACTTGCCTCCAGCAACTAAGCCCTCTACACTCCATCCAGTGTCAACAACAGCACCTGCAGTCTATACAGGAGCGGAACTAAATAGTCACCTGACAATTAACCACGAAACAACCAACTCACCCAGCTCACAGAGCATCTCTGACCTGCAAACCCAAATATAGTCAGAGTTCAAGGAAAAAGATGACCCAGACTAGAAGGGAGAAGGTTCTGTATCTTTTAAAAGAGGCTTGCTCACAAGTGCTACAGAACCCCAGGCAGAAAATCAATATGACCAAACGGACTGTGGCCCAGAGGGGATAGAGAAAGAACTGGGGGAAATCGCTAAAATGGGGCGTGGGGACCGAGATCAAAATAATGGAAAATATTAAGCCGTAAAAAATACATCATATCTCACAAAAGAAGAGAGGGAAAGGTTGGTAGCATCATACTCTCCTGTTATTTCTCAGGAGGACAGCAGTAAGCCTGAGTAAAATACAGAGGCAGAGAAGACTCCAACGGAAGCAGAAAATCACTGGTCCTCCCTACTAAACACTCAACAACTCTCAATAAAAGCCATGCAGTTTTATTCAGACAAAATGGACATCCAATTATCTCTCCTAAACTTTCTGGTAATATATGTGCCGAACATTGATAACAAGCTATCGGATATGAGCAGCATGATCTAGAGGGTCCAAGCGGAAACAAAAATAAATCAGCCGAGCTGTACCTGCCACACCATTGAGGATAAACTCACAATTATTCCATCATTACTGGGGGACCTTTTGCACGACCTGAAAAAGGTAACAATTAATGCAAGCAATGAACACCACTTCAGCCTAGGGGAAGACTCAATTGTCCTAATCCCCAGCATCGCAGGGGTAATAAGCAGCAGAACCAAGATCAAGATTAAGAACCCACCAATAAACCTTGCAATGGCAAAGGGACAACAGATCAAAAGTCTCCAGGGAATAGCAGCAAGCAATTTGATTCTATAAGTGAAATATTGTATCCTGTGACAGATGAACAGCATATTACTGAAGGACGGGGCAAGGAAGCAGCAGAGTCAGAATCAAAAAGCCTCTAACAAGGACTCTGAAGGCAAAGGACCACTGAACCAAAATCCCACAGGGAACAATATGTACCCGTCTGACCGCACAAACAGAAAGACCTATGCGGCAGCTGTAGTAGGAGACTGGGAGTAGTCTAGCAGAAAACAGAACAACAGTAGCCGGGGCTTGCAGCTTGTTAATACCCAGCAGTAGCAGGCAAGTGACTTAGCAGACACCAATCAATCAATCAATCAATCAATCAATCAATCAATCAATCATTTGTAGAGTGCACTACATACCCGAGAGGGTCTCAAGGCGCTGAGGGGGGGGGGGGTGCTTCTGATCGAACAGCCAGGTTTTGAGTATCCTTCTAAAGGTCAGTAGGTCTTGGGTCTGTTGTAGGCTCAGTAGGAGTGTATTCCATGTCTTGGCGGCAAGGTGGGAGAAGGATCTCCCAGCGGTGGTTGTTCTTTGGATGCGCGGGACGGTGGCAAGTGAGAGGTCAGCGGAGCGGAGCTGGCGGTTGGGGATGTAGAAGGAGAGGCGTCTGTTGAGGTAGGCTGGTCCGGTCTTGTGGAGTGCCTTGTGTGCGTGGGTCAGGAGATTGAAGGATATCGATTTGTTGACTGGGAGCCAGTGCAGGTTTCTCAGGTGGGGGGTGATGTGGCCGTGGCATGGTACATCGAGGATCAGTCGTGCCAAGGCGTTTTGGATGCATTGTAGGTATTTGATGACCATGGTCAGGGCTCCCGCGTAGAGGGCTTTTTCGTAGTCTAGTCTGCTGCTGATGAGGGCCTAGGTGACTGTCTTTCTTGTATCTGTCGGGATCCATCTGTAGATCTTGCGGAGCATGCGGAGGGTGTTGAAGCAGGAGGAGGACATGGCGTTGACTTGCTTGGTCATTGAGAGCATTGAGTCGAGGATGATTCCCAGGTTGCGTGCGTGGTCGATGGGTGTCGGGGCTGCCCCCATTGCCATCGGCCACCAAGAGTCATACCAGGCTGAAGGGTTGGAGCCGAGGATGAGGACCTCCGTCTTGTCCGAGTTCAGCTTCAGACGGCTGGTCTTCATCCAGTCAGCAACAGCCTTCATTCCTTCGTGGAGGTTAGCTTTGGTGGTGATGGGGTCCTTAGTGTGGAGAGGATCAGCTGAGTTGCGTATGAGATTATGTTGAGGTCGTGCTGTCGGGCTACATGTGCGAGCTGCCACAGTCCGAGGGGAAGGCCTGTGGGCAACGGAATGCTGGAAAAAACACAGCAAGAAAGTAAACAGTGCCGAAAGCTGAGGTGGAAAGGGAGAAAAAATATCACCAATATAAGGGAATACTTCAAAGCAGGCACAGCAATTTCAAAAGGGAGTCTCCCTCTACTCAGAAGGGCCAAAATAGCGAAGAAGGCACAAGGCACAGAGGAAATATCAGGAGTAACACCAAGTCAAACAACTCTACCAGCCCAACAAAGGGGACTGAAACCAGCCCTAACCGCAGTACTAGCGGCTGCCCAAATGCACCACAGGAGGAACCATTGCCAACTAGAACAGAGAGAATTCTCCAACCCAGCAACAACTGCCCACTGCCGAAAACAAGGCAAGGAGCAGCAACCAAGAGGGTCCTGATAATCGTACTATTCTCTTCATCCCAGAGTATAAATCAAAAGCCTGTGGAGACACTCTCAACCGAGGCGACTATTATCTTTCATCAGAAACCTGACAGACATAAGCACAAGCAATTTAGAATATGTTGAATTCAAAGACTTTTAAATTCTGTCTGAACAGGAGGTCACCAAGACAACATGGGCTACACAGGAAATATCTCAGAGAATCTTGAAGGATAAAAGTCGATTTTACATCTGGGGGATCCCCCTAAAGCTCCGGGATCGGGTTAAAGTGATTGTTCGGTTTTAAGGAGGCAAGAATTCGCGAGATAGAGTGATTGCCACAAACTTTAAAGTTGGACCAGTGCGCTCGTTTTTTGGGTGAGGTTTGGGAGGAAAATGTGGAGAGAAGAGGTGGAGCTGGCTGATTTTGATATTGGTGGTGGGATGCAGATTTAAGTGCATTTCCTAGAGCAGAGATTTTTTCACAAAAGAAGTTGAAGAATTCCTCGCTTGATATTAGGGGTTTAGGTGTTTGTTTGGCGGTTTTCGCTAGTTTGTTGGCTTGGTGTTTGACCAAGTCGAACAGCTTGCGAGGTCGATTTGTGGCGTTATCCTGTTCAGTTTTTAAAAATTATTTTTTAGTGTTAAGGATTTTCTTATTGTAGGCATTTCTGGCCTGTCAAAGGAGTTTAAGATGTGCTGCAGATGGGTGTTGTTTCCAAATTCGTTCCAACTGTCGAAGGGATCTCCTCTCCTTGTTAAGGGATCCATTGAACTAGGGATTTCGGTCCTTGATCTGGGTTCTTTTTAATTTTAGAGGTGCCAAGTCATCTAGAATGTCAGTTATGGTGGAGGAATAATGGTCCACTAGGTGAGTGACCGATGTGCACTGTGCGGGGAGGTCAGACTCACAGCGCGCTACCAGTTTCTCATGGTCAAGGTTCTTGGTGTCCCTAACCCATCGTTTGGGAATCGTTTGGGAATCGTTTGGGAATCACAGGTTGAGGTTGTGTAACAACTGAAGGACAATTACAAAGAAGGTCAACCCCTGAATCTCACTGTGCGGAAGGCAACAATCTGACAACACAGCAAAAATTCAGCCTAAGGTTCCTTAAGAGAGATTTAAATAGATTACTGTGGCGGCTACGCCAAATGGGCCCCGTCGAGGCCATCCAGAAGGAATTAAGACACCTAAAAATCATTAAAAAGGAACTCACCTGTTACGTAAAAAGGGAGTCAGTAGATAAGCTATGGGCCAAACTATTGCATGATGCAAAAACAAATTACAGCGCAAGGTTTTGATGCACAGTGAACAGTCTCCAGAATCCAAGAGCACCTTTTATCAACTCACATCTGATAGAAAAAGCATGGGCAAACTATTTATGGCATCATTTCAATACAACACCGTCAGACACTATGGATGAGCCTCAAGAAGCTAGTAGTCGAATATTAGACCGGGCTATATGAATGGAACCGGAACCCATGGTCTTCACAGATAAACAGATCAGGCAAAGGATAGTGAAAGGAAAGACAGAGGGTGCACCGGTACCGATGGCATTCCACCTATCCTGTACAAGCATGACCCGGAATATTGGGCGGCAGCACTACAAACAGAGTTTAGGAGTTCAAACAATATGAAATTCGTGGAAGGGGTCAATGATATCACCAATTCACAAGAAAGGCAGCAAAAATGATGCAAAAACCTACAGGCTCGTTGCCTTTATAGACAACAATGCCAAATATTATGCTGGCCTCTTATTGGAAGAACTTACTGACTGAGCCGCAGAAAAGGCAATAATTCCTATTAACCAAACAGGCTTTTGCAAACACTGGAATAACTACAAACAGCCTTGTTCTATCTCTTCAGAAAGACGATGCCAAATTTGCCAAACACGCTCTCTTCATCTGTTTCATTGATTATTCATCTGCCTTTGATAACATCAATAGGATTAAATTATGGGATAAGTTATCGGAAAGAAAAATTCCTTTAGCTTTACTGTCTCAGCTTGTTCAAATTAAGCTGGGATCCGGAGACTGTTTGTCGAGGAAAGTTCAGACGACGGAGGGCCTCAAACAAGGCTGCATCCTGGCTCCGACTTTATTAGACCTCTTTATGTCAGATATCTCCCCAGAGTTAGAGACCTGCAACTCCCAAGCTCCTAAACTGGGTGGTTTTACCTCTCAAACTTATTTTACGCCAACGATATTGCCCTAATAGGTCGCACGCCGGGTGGCCTACAACATCTAATTAACACAACATACAGCTACTCGGCCATACATGGATTAAGTATAAACTTACAGAAAACTAAGGTGATGGGAATAAACTCGACGAATATAAATACCTTGGTGTTATAGTGGACAGCTAAGGCACTTTCCAGCAACAGACAACAACAATAGTAAAGAGAGGTATAGCAACAGCGGTAGCACTAAAAAACTTCAAACTCAAAATAGTGGGACCAAGCCTCACCCCTTTTCTTCAAGCGATCCAAGCAAAACTCATACCCTCCATCACCTACGGAAGCAAATGCCTATAAGGAGGTGATGCACGGATCCTGGACAGTACAGTAGCCAGGGCAATGAGAATCATATTTAGCCTTCCTAAATATACATCTCAGGCACAAATAAGGCTCGAATTTGGCCTGCGGAACCAACAAACAGCAAGGAAGGGCGCCTATATCAAATGCTGGCAGAAAATAACGGGAGCAGATTCTGAACATCTACCTCTGGAAAGAGCTTTAATCCAAAAAAGGCAGTGTGCAGCAATGACTTACCTACAAAATAAACAGCCTGGGTCTACGAAATCTCTAGGACAGTACTTGATCTCCTAATAGTTTTAAAGAGCTGTGAACAAAACAGAAAAAAGAATTTCATTAGCGGAGGGCAAATCGGCGCTAGAAAAAAGGGCACATGGATGGTATGTCCTACAGAGTTATACCAGAGGTTTGCCTCAATGGTACCTAGGCGCCGGCTTCACGAGGTCTAAAAGGATAAATACCTTCAACTAAGGTTCGGCATTCTCCCATCAATGTTTCATCTGTCCCCGTAGAAACGCCTACAACCAACAAATAACTGCTGACTATGTGGAGATTCAAAACAGGGTACACCTGCTATGGGTTCAACTGATAGAATATCGATGCTAAAAACATTGATGTAAAAAATATCAAAAAAATATATAGAAGGCAAAAATATCGACTCCCTATACTTAAACAAAAATGTTGATGTAAAAATTATCGATATTTAACTAAATATAAAACATAAACGTAATTTAAAAAATATAAACATGCACACATAATAATTTATACATATACTTACTTTAAAATAATGTATTACCTATTATCTGTATTTAATTTTTAAACTTTTAAATTATATAAAAATAAAATATATACATGTATCAATAATTTTAAATTAAAAAAACATTCTATAATTAATTAAAACAAACTATTAAAACAAAATTAGAACTTACATTTAGCAATACAATAAATACAACAGTAGGGAAAATGCTGGATAGCAAAATAATTAAATTTACTATTCTAACTCCAGTGATTGCAACAGTGGGGAAAGAGCTGGATAGCAAAGAGGTAAAAATGACTATTCCCACTACAAAGAGTGCAACAGTCAGGAAAGTGTTAGATAGCAGAGGGGTAAGAATTACTATTCCCACTCAGTTGAGTGCAACAGTAGGGAAAGTGCTGGATAGCGGAGGGGTAAAATTACTATTCCCACTCCAGTAAGTGCAACAGTAGGGAAAGTTCTGGATAGAGGAGTGGTTAAATGTACTATTCCCACTCCAGTGAGTGCAACAGTAGTGAAAGTGCTGGATAGCGGAGGGGTACAAATTACTATACCCACTCCAAAGAGTGCAACAGTAGGGAAAGTGTTGGATGGCAGAGGGGTAAAGTTTACTATTCCCACTCCAGTGAGTGCAAAAGTAGGGTAAATCTTGGATAGCGGAAGAAATAAACTTAATATTCCAACTTGAGTGCAACACTAGGGAAAGTGTTGGATAGCAGAGGGGCAAACATTACTATTCTCACTCCAAAGAGTGAAACAGTAGGGAAAGTGTTAGATAGAGGAGGTGTACAAATTACTATTCCCACTCCTGTGATTGCAACTGTAGGGAAAGTGCTGAATGGTGAAAGGGTAAAAAGGACTATTCCTACTCCAATGAGTTTAACAGTAGGGAAAGTGCTGGACAGCGGAGGGGTAACAATTACTATTCCCAATCAAGCGAGTGCAACAGTAAGGGAAAGCGTTGGAAAGCAGAAAAACAAAAATTACTAATAACATTTAAACAATTGAAAAAAATTAAATAATCTTAAAAATAAATAAACAATATTTTTAAAATATATGATTAAATATATTAAACCTATAAAAAGAGCACATATTATATTAATTACGTATAGCAAAAAGGTACACATATTATATAAAATAAATTAATAAATACATTTATGAACTATATTTAAAAGGAGCAAATATTAACAAACAAATACATTATTGAAAACATAAATATATGTATTTTATTTCCTACCCTATAACACCACACCAATAAAAAAAGGACTTAAACATTTTAATTTACAATTATTTCCATAATCAACATAATTAATAATGATTAAAAAAATATGAATAATAAAAAAAAAACATTTATTGAGTACCCATTCGTTAACATTATAATATCCACAACACACACCTAAAATTAATTACACAATTACCATAATTAGTTACTAATTAATCAATGCAAACTAATTAACAACTAATTAATAATTCATCAATAAAAAATAAATGACTTCCCACCATTTACACCTATAAACACCACAACACACACCTAACATTAATTGCACAATTACCATAATACATTTTAATAATTAATTAATGTACATCAATTAATAAACAATTAATAATTCATGAATAAAAAATACATTACTTCCCACCATTTACACCTATAAACACCACAACACACTCCTAACAATATTTACACAATTTCCATAATGAATTACTAATTAATTAATTTAAATAAATTAACAACTAATTATTAAATAATTAATAATAAAACAATTTGCACATTTAACACTATAACATCACAATTAAACACATATTAATATATAAAAATTATTCAATACATTTTATATAACTAAATTATTTCCAAACCTATTCCCCTATAAAGCTACAACTCTCTACAGAACTGAAAACGCAAAATTGGAATAAAAGAATAATAATAACTACTAAAACATATAAGAAAAATACAAACAATTCTAATACAAAAAACAAACACCAAACAATATATACTAAAATACATAACATTAATAAAATCACAATATTTTTAACACTGATATTTTTGCAAACGATATTAAACACCAATATTTTTTAAATCAATATTATTTACCTTAAATCAATATTCTTGACCACTAGAATTTGTCTGTCGATATTCCTGACCCACAATATTTTTGCCACGATATTTTTGCAATTCAATATTTTTTTTCAATATTCTGTCTCTGCACCCCTGCTACGCATATGCAGGAAAATGGATATGGAACGTAGATCCGTACTAAAACCTGCTTTGAATCTCCAACTAGCCTGCCACCATGTCCAATTTCAAGACAAAGCAGAAAAAATGTTAATCTCCAACTTGTAAAATTTAGTAGGGCCACCTTACGACTCACCTAAGCTTCATCTGCCTTGACACCGGGGCCTAAAAGAATCTGTACCTGCTCTTCTAAGCTACCTGAAGCCATGCAGTGTCCGAATGCCAGCACTATCTGCATTTTCCCTAATGCTAAAATATTAAAACTTTTAAATAACTCTCTCTTTTTAGCAGATCGCTTGTAAAATATGAGATTTATGGGTCAGTGCAAGTTGCCACACACATAAGGGCTCAAACATCAAACAACTCAGCTATCATTGTTTTATCAAAGCGTATTTTAAAATTTGGTCTTATCATATCGTATAATCTGATTTAGTGTTTTATAGCTGCAATGGTTATTAGTGATCACGCAATAAAGGTTGATTGATTAATTGATTGACAGCCAATTTCTAGGCAGAATTTCAGACTGGAGGTGGGAGTCCAGCACCCCAAGAGGATATGGATGCCTTGGAGGAGCAGGTGTCAACTGTCATCTCCGAGGAATCAGTGGTTGAAGTTGTGGGACAGGACATTGCTGGCTATGATGAACCACAACAGCAACAGGGTAAGTCGCAAAAAGAGGCAATGTGGAGAACTACATAATATCATGCAGTGATGGCAGCTATGTCCCAGCAGTCCGCAGCACTGCCTGTAGGCCAAAGGGTAGGATGCTGGCTCATCTATGGTTAAACATGACATCAATGGTAGGCTCATGGGCATTTTGATAATATGTTGGCGTAGGACAGGCCGCAAGCCTTCTAGCTGTCATTCCCTACGTCAAAGAAAAAGGCAGGAATGCACAATATCTACAAGATGCGGTGCATTCCGGTCCTTTTTGCCAGTGCTGACGCACAAACAGAAGACGTCTACCAAAGCAGGCTCCCTTGCACCATTATACCAGGGTAACTGCGTTGGTGCCACCAGCATAGGGGAAACCACAGGAATTCCTTGTATCTTCATCACCACAGTGCAACCCTGCACTTTTCCTAATCACACAGCTTGGTGCAGCAAGGTGGTTTGTGGTGCTGCCCTGCGCTGCACCACCTGCCTGTGAAATATGCCCCGCTATCTCACCTGGGCCTATGCAAATTAATCTAGCCTTCAAATCTGCAGCATAGAATTGGTATCTCAGAGGAGAAACACATTTGAGGGGTGGGGGACATGTGGACCATGGGTAATAACCACACATTTGGACATTTCAAGAGTCATGTACATAGTAGCCTAGATTAAACTACTTTGTACACAGCTGTCCTGGCTTGCAGGCTCAAAGCACGTAGGTGCACACGCCATCGAACTCTGGGACCTCCTAGACTCAACCAACCCCGACGTCGCATTCCTGACGGAGACCTGGCTGAACACTACCTCGGCACCAGACATCGCCTTAGCCATCCCTGCAGAGACCGCAACAACGGAGTGGGAGGGGGAATCGCCATCATCCACAAGGACACCCTCAGAGTCTCGACCAACACCAACGACACCCTCACCACCGCCGAGCACCACCCTTACAGGTACACTTGTGTACAGACCACCCGGACCCCGACCACAGTTCAGCAACACCATCCCTGAACTCATCAGCACCCACGCCCTCGCCTCCAGGGACTACATCCTCCTTGGGGACCTGAACTTCCATCTCTAGAACAACAACAACGCCAACTCCACCGCTCTGATCGCCAACCTCGCACACCTCGGACTCAAAGAGCTCGTGACGACACCGCCCGACACACACTGGACCCCATCTTCTCCACAAGTCCCCACGACTCCTTCAACCACACCCCCGAACCCCACTGGATAGAGCACAGATGCATCCACTTCACCTTCAGAAAACCCACCACACACCGGCGCACCCAACAGATGCCATGCCGCTGCTGGGGCAAGGTCACCGAGAACCAACTGACCACCACCCTCGCCCTCGAACCACCTGCCTACCCCACCGACCCCGACACCACCGCCATCAACCTCAAACAATGCATCAACGACTGCGGCGATACCCTCGCCCTACTCAAGACCTCCGCTACCAATCAAACCAACAAGAAAGCCGCATGGTTCACAGAAGACCTCCAGACCTCCAAGCGCACCTGTCGGAAGCTGGAGAAGAGCTGGCTCCGTGACCGAACACCAGACATGTACACAGCTCTCAAGAACGCCACCCGCAGACACAACCAACTCATCAGGACCGCCAAGAGGACGCCTTCAAGGACCGCCTAGACAGCAACACCCACAACAGCAAAGAGCTCTTCAACATCGTGAAAGAACTCTCCAACCCCAGCTCCAACATCAACGGCATCTCTCCATCACAAGACCTGTGCGACTCACTGGCCACCGCCTTTCACCGCAAGATCACCAACATCCATGACAGCTTCAACACCGCCACCCCCACACCCACCGTAGAGACCACCACGTCTGCGACCACCACCCACACCAGTCGCCTGACCGCCTGGTCCAACATCAGCAACGAAGACACCACCAAGACCATGAACTCCATCCACTCTGGATCCCCATCTGACCCATGCCCTCACCACGTTTTCAACAAAGCCATCACAGCCATCGCACTCCACCTCCAGAAAACAATCAACATTTCCTTCGAGACATCAACCTTCCCGGAGAGCTGGAGGCACGCCGAGTGCAACGCCCTACTGAAGAAACCCAAGGCAGACCCCAAGGACCACAAGAACTTCCGGCCCATATCCCGGCTCCCTTTCCCGGCGAAAGTCACGGAGAAGATCTTCATCAGACAGCTGACCCGCTACCTCGAAGACAACAACATCCTGGAACCATTCCAGTCCGGCTTCCGCAACCACAGCACTGAGACCGCCCTCATCGCCGCCACCGACGACATCAGGATCCTCACAGACCAAGGAGAAACAGCCGCCCTCATCCTCCTGGACCTATCAGCAGCCTTCGACACAGTCTCCCACCGCACCCTAACAGCACGCCTCCATGACGCCGGAATCCAAGAGAAGACCCTGGCCTGGACCACATCCTTTCTCTCCGGCAGAACCCAAAGCATCCGCCTCCCACCCTTCCGCTCCAAGACCACCAAGATCATCTGCGGCGTTCCACAGGCTTCATCCCTCAGCCCGACGCTGTTCAACATCTACATGACACCACTCGCCCACGTCGCCAGACATCATAGCCTTAAAACCACTCCTACGCCGACGACACCCAGCTGATCATCCCCCTCACCATAGACCCCCAACACCGCCAAAGCCAAACTCCACAGAGGAATGAAGGCCGTAGTCGAATGGATGAAGGACAGCAGACTGAAGCTGAATTCAGACAAGACAGAGGTCCTCATCCTCGGCCCCACCCCCTCAGCCTGGGACGACTCCTGGTGGCCGACATCGCTGGGAACAGCCCCAGAACCCACCAACCATGCACGCAACCTGGGGTCATCCTCGACTCCACCCTCTCCATGACCAAGCAGGTCAACGCCATCTCCGCTTCCTGCTTCAACACACTCCGAATGGTCCACAGGATCTTCTAATGGATCCCCTCCGACACGAGAAAAAACGTCCCCCAGGTCCTCGTCACCAGCAGACTGGACTACGGGAACGCACTCTACGCAGGAACAATAACCAAGTTCCTGAGACCGCTACAACACATCCAGAATGGCTCAGCACGACTGATCCTCGACGTCCCCGGACGCAGCCACATCACACACCACCTGAGAGGCCTGCATTGGTTCCCTGTTGACAAGAGGATCACCTTCAAACTTCTCATCCACACACACAAAGCCCTACACAATGTAGGACCAGCATACCTCAACAACCGTCTCAGCTTCCACGCCCCAACCACAGCCTCCGCTCCACCAACCTCGACCTCGCCGCAGTTCCACGCATCCGTAAAACCACCGGCGGCGGCAGATCCTTCTCCTACCTTGCCGCCAAGACCTGGAACACTCTCCCCACCAGCCTACGACAGACCCAGGACCTGCTGGCCTTCAGAAGACTTCTCAAGACCTGGCTCTTTACAAATGATATGATTGACTGCCATGGTAGGGACCACATGGACTCGTCTCATCTGTTAAATATAACTGGTTGTCGGGGTGCATGCAAGTGATGTACACTGAAGGACTATGGGCCAGATTGACAACTTACCAAGCCAAGCTGCTATTATAGAAAAACATATTATTCTCAAGTGAAGCAAAACAGTCCTCTAGACTCTAAACATTTGTAATAAGATGTGCCGTGTGCAAAGGCAGCAGAAAGGAAAATGGCGTTTAAACTTCGAATAAGCTCATGCTAACTTAACACAGTGTAAATGCAAGGCTCAACCCTAATCACAGTGAAACGCTGCACCACGTCGATGCAAGCAAATCAGCTGTGCTAAGCTGCTTCATTGCAAAAATTCATTGATGGACTGTATTTTCAGGGATATGTGCCACTACTGTACACATCTCTGTACTGGTTCAAAAGGACAGCTGTGTGCAAACACAGACACCCTTGCACCATGGTGCAAGGGTGTCATTGTTGGCGCTCAGCTGTTTTTTACAGTGCCAGCGCTTGGAGAAACACATGGGGTGCAACGTATTCTAGTGAATACGGTGCATCCCTCTGTTTTGTAAATGATGCAGGATGGTGCTGCTTAATTTCTTGGACCACTATGGTATGCCATTTCTATGTGAATATGCCCGTTGGTAGAAACATGTCACCATTCACAGCACTACTACCATATAGGTTGCTGCCTGACACATATTGGATATGGTCATACATGATGTATGTGTCATAGGCACATGAGAGTCAATGTATGATCAGGGTGCTATCACTGTGTGACAGTAAGTTGACTGCCAGGTGCAAAATTGCAACAAGCAGAGGAGGCACGCACACAAACAAGTGCATGGGTCTGATTAAAACGATGTGTGATACCCTGCGGATAACCACCTCAGGTCCGGATAAAATGAGATGAATGTCAGTGATTGACTAGAATGACATGGCCCATCCAATCAGACTAGGCACATAGTGGTAGTGAGAACAATGCTGAGATCCAGTCATCTGAAAGGGAAATACGGTGTGATTTGCAATCCATACCTTGTGTAACAGGGGTATACAACGTTTAGCACGCATTTTTTACCACGCACTACCATTACAACGCAGGCATTACCACGCATACCATTACAACGCATTGCACTGGGGGGCGCTCTAGGATAGGGAATAAGTTTAATTTTATATCCAACACCTTCCCTAGTGTCCACAGGGACTCGAGTTGGAATATAAAATTATACTTACCACTATCCAGCACCTCAAAGCGCTATGCGTTGTAACGGTATTCGTTGTAAATACCGCGTTGTAAAGGTATGCGTGGTAATAGTATGCGTGCTAACGTCATACATCCGTAACAGGTGTCCTATGCATCAATGAGGCAGCTGTGGCCTGTCCAGGAAAGAACGGTGGGGCAGTGTGGGGTATATTTTGACGGACGATGACTAGGGTAAATTAATTGTTTAATTTTCTCTAGTCATGGTCTGTCGAAATACCCCACACATAGCACTACCGCCCCACCGCTCTTACCTGGACAGGCCACGGCTGCAAGAGGGACTGAGGAGCATATTCTCAAGAGCATTGGGCCACCTGAACATCACTCTTCCTGATGTTTTGGTGGCACAATGCCGTGCAACATATTTACAAAGTTGTTTTAAGCAGTTTTCTGCTACATAGGGGTGTGCTACGGTGTTGCTGTGGGTGTTCCACCACGATATACATTACTTTTTTTTTATAAAGGCCCAGATTTACAACGATCTGTAAATTTGAGGATGCGCCTAAAACTCATACCATGCAAAACCATGTGTTAGATTGGCGCAATGAGGAGAATTGTTTATTTCTTCTTGTTTTTGCTTTTTCTATGTGTGTTGCAGAATAAGTAGCAAATCACCATTATTGATTGTTTATGTGCAGGAAGGAAAACCTTCCTGCACATAAACAACAATTTCTGCAATGCAGGTACCTTTTCACTATGGTTCAAGGGTGTCTGTTGGCGCTAGGCAGCTGTTTTTAGTGCCCGTGCAAGGTGAAAGACAGGGGTGTGCTGTATTCTTGTAAATACACCGCATGCCTGCATTTTTTAAATGACACACCCGGCACTGCAAGATTTTCAGTGCTGCACCATTTTCTCGTAAATGTGCCCCTGAGAGTGAAATGTATTGCACAACAGCTAAGAGAGATCAGCAATAGCAGTTCTCCAATTCATTGCAGACGATGAACCCTCATCTCCTAGCCAGCAGCCTGTCCCGGACTTCAGCGATGATGACAACATGCAACACATCAACCAGGGCACCATCCAAGAACTCCTGGACTCTGTAGGGACACCATATTGGACACAGCGAGGATCAACAGCATTGTGGGGTCACCACATCCCCCGTCTACCAACCAACAGGCACCCCTGGCCGCACCACCAAGACCCCTGAACTTCAAGAACTCACAGATTGCCTGCCAACATAATGAAGTAGGAATTTAGCGGGAGTTGATAGAGCAGGTGTGGGCGGGGTTGGAGACTGTGGCGACCACCATAGAGGGAGTCCATGGGCACCTCACTCCCAATAGTGTTACCTACTTTCCGCTCCGTGATCTCCAGCATTCCCTGGCTGAAATCGCTGGTGTCATGGGGAAGAGGAATGAAAAATGCCCTGCCAAAGTGGCAACAGCAAGGCGACCAACTAGCTTCGGGCAATAAGAACCATCATGGAGTCCATGGAGCATAAGCAGGACTCCCACTTTGCAGCCGTGGCTGCCTACCCCGCGGCGTTGCTGCTCTGTTGCTGTTCTGTTGCAAAACCTCACTGCTCTGCTGCCTGATGTGTTGACACAGATGAATGCTGCTTCAGGCACATGATCCACGTCTTCCACCCCTCATGGGTGTGTATCTCCCTTTGCTGCCACACCTACAATACCACTCTCATGGGATTTACCACATACATTTAATGATCAGAAAAGGAAGATGTGGGCCGCACCGCTTTCCAACGAAAAAGTGTCCGGTAGAAGTTATCTGTGCCACATACCCAGGTTCTCCTTTGAGCTGTGTTTATGAACATGCCATGGAACATCTGCTGCCACTGTCCTCATTTTGATTTCGCCCTGTCCACCTTAACCATTTGTGGACTGTCAGGGGGCCTATCCTTCCTAATGACATTATGGTCATCCTCCTCACTGAAGCACTTCTCTTCTCCACATGTCCCATGACATGTTCCACTCAAGGACTCTATCTGGACATCAACTGGCTCTAAACATCCTTTGGCGTTGTTGTACAATGAACTTTACCTGTGAGCCCCTTCAACATTTGCACCTGTGTGTTGTCTGTCTGTAGGCATCAGTACCAGGTTGGCCATTGGCGATTCTGTGAGGCATATACACCAACTACTTGCCAAAGTGAAATTTTTTTGTGGAGTCAGTGACAATGCTAGACAGTGAGAGTGTAACACATTCGATCAACACTATTTGTGTGTTGACTAGCAAGTGATCACTCAAGGTTGCAAGTATGAAGTTCAATTGGTGTCATGTAGTCAATGTTAATAGTGAATTAAGTCAACCCACAAGTGCCGGGTCAACCCTTGGTTACTAGCAAGCATACAAAATTGGTCTGACAAGTAAACTTTGCAAGTGTGAGTGGGTATGGGACAGCAATCAGTGTGAGAGTAGGAAAACCTACTAATTGGGCAAATGTGTTTGACCAGAACATCCCTCCAAGGCATGATGTACCCACACAGAGATATTGTATGTGAACACATGATTTGCACTGTGTACAATTCCCATCATGATTGCCACGTCTACTGCAAAACAGTATCTTATAGGGACTCCTACAACCTGCTTGCTGGATTATCGTCGTCCCTGTTGGGCTGCCCGCTGTGTGTGCCTTCGTGCTACCTGACTGCTTGACTGCTCGCGGAACCCGCTTCGCGGGTCCCGCTTCGTGAGGAGGTGTGTCCCTGCTTGGAGTTACTGTCACCGGTGAGCGTAGGGGCAGGGCAGGGCTGCGAGCGTGAGTGCAGGGACTCCATTGCCCAGGAGTCCCTGCTCGGCCAATTTGGAACACCTGGCCCCGCTCTCCCTGCTAGCCACGCCCCCCGCGCTGCTGTGAACAGGTCCTTAAAACTCCCTTTCATCTGCTGACCGGCGGGACTCCTACAACCTGCTTGCTGGATTATCGTCGTCCCTGTTGGGCTGCCCGCTGTGTGTGCCTTCGTGCTACCTGACTGCTTGACTGCTCGCGGAACCCGCCTCGCGGGTCCCGCTTCGTGAGAAGGTGTATCCCTGCTTGGAGTTACTGTCACCGGTGAGCGTAGGGGCAGGGCAGGGCTGCGAGCGTGAGTGCAGGGACTCCATTGCCCAGGAGTCCCTGCTCGGCCAATTTGGAACACCTGGCCCCGCTCTCCCTGCTAGCCACGCCCCCGCGCTCATCACATCTTTTAAGAACAGGGGCTATTTCCGCTGCGCGGGAGCGCGTGGGAGGGCGCCGGGAGAAGCCCGGGACAAGGGCGGGACCGTCTGTGGCCGTCAGGGGCCAAAGAAGGCCGGGCTCGACCAGTCCTCTGATATCTGTCCCACGGTCCTTACTACAGTAAGTGATATTGAAGTACTGCACCCTACTGCTGTGTATTAGAGCAATGTCTGCCTCTACAAGTATTGTCAGTGTCAGTTCAACCACTCCACCGGTCGAGATCGGACCACTGGCAATTGGTCCTCTGGATAAATTCTTTTTTAACCACTCATCCATATCAATTGATAAAGAGTTATCCTTGGCCGAGAGGCGTGCAGAGCGCAGACTACCATTGACCTAATTAAAAATTCCACGGACAAGCATTTAACTTTAATATATCCCGCCCTGGTAACACCATTATCTTCAGTAAATCTTCCAGCCGCTAACGATCAATCTGAGGTACCTGCAAAAGCAACAAATAATGACAATGTATCTGAATCGAAGAAACCCGGTGGGACTCACAATAATTCTACGTTGCCTCCTGACTCTGGTGCCCAGGTTACCCTGGCTCAACCCAAGCACGGATCCAAAAGGAAAAGGACTGCCGTACCGAGGAAATGCAAATCTGTGGCGAAACCCCCTGAAAAGCATAGGAAGCTACACAAAACTATGAGTACTAGAGTTGTTGTCACTGAAGCAAATTATAACACAGAAAGTGTACAGAATGGGAATGTTGCTCCTTTGGATAGCCCAGTCTCTGGTCAGAATATTATTCCCGAGACAGCCCCCTCAATTGATGACAAGCTGTCATCACTTGCAAACCTGATCCCTGAACTAGAAAAGTTGCTTAGATTAATCCTTACCCCGATAGAGGATCGAATTGCCAAGCTCTCTGATAGATTAAGCTACTTTGAGCAGGCAACAATAGATAACTTCTATTCCACAAAATCTCTGATTAAAACCAATGCTAGGGCAGATGTTAGTACTAAGCACCAGGGCAATACTACCCACCCTACCCAAGATAAGGGAAGAAGGCCTCAAACTAACCCCTCACTACAACCCAAGCCTACCAAGGCTATTGTAAGTACAACTCCCAAACCTATTGGATTGGTACACTTAGGCCCTGCTTTAAATCATCCTAACACTACAAACCCAGCTCAGTCTGTGGTGCTACAACCAACACCAGTACAAATTCTATCTCCTGCTGTTGGTTTAGGGGCTAACGTATGTCCCTTAGTGGACAAAGTTTTAGTACCTACAAAAGCACCCAATAAGCAGTTAGTTCCAAACAATCCTGTTGTTGGGAAAGGGGCTAATGTATGTCCTCCAGCGGGTAGAGTTCTAGTACCAACCCAACCAATTAACAATCAGTTGGTGTCAAATAAACCTGCACTCCGCCCCGTTCCTGTAGTTTCTACATCGATTCCACCACCCTTGACAAAGCCACAACATAGAAAACCCCCAGTGAACCTTACTCCGGATTCCTTCCCCTATGTAGCAGTCCTTATAAATGTTCCACCGTTATCCACAGGACAGAGAGAAACCTTCCAGATGCTTAAAAATAAGATCATGCACTGGTTAAGGGAGAATCGACCTCTCCCAGGAGACATCGATGGGTTAATCATAGGGGTAAGGAGAATAGATTGGATAGGGTATACACCCAAAAGTCTGGGTGGGGATTGTATTGTGGTTAACTTTCAAGACCCAAGGGTGGCTGGATGGATAACTAGGCAGGGATGGGGTACAAACAAGGGAGGTATTGGAATTGTAGATCTTACCTTTTTTTACCCCCGCCCAACCAGTGTATTGACTAGCCTGCTTAATGAACCTATAAATCCCCCTACTGTACCATGGCCAATTAATTCCACTCCAGCTCCACCTCTTGTTCAAAACTATACCACATGTATGAACTATAACCCTCATGTTGGATGGTATGACCCAGGATGGGGATGTTGACAAACTACCAGTGAGTTGAATAGTAGTAGTGGAGGGAGCACTAATGAGTTTAAGGGGACTTGTGAAGATCATGTTGGTGTTGATGGTACAACCTTAATTGTAGGGGACACAGGGAAAGGGAGTTCTGTGGTAGAGGGAGGAGGTGGGACAGAAAACATAAATGCCAGTGCTGTGAAACTACCCACATCAACAGTAAACATGGTAGCTGATATCATTGACGACCCTGTGAAGGTCGCTAATAACATTGAAAACCCATTGATTTCCGAAGTGTGTTTCAACAATAGTAATTCTGGTGGGACTGAGCCTAGTTTTGGTACGCTTCTATCGTGGAATGTTGCGGGGTTGGGTAGCAAGTTAGACTCCCAATCCTGGGTGGAATATATCAGTGGGTTTGATGTCTGTTGTTTCCTAGAAACCTGGGCTTGTGACCCCCTCTTTCTTTGTGGTTTTCTAAATTTCTCTATACCAGCATCTAAAGGTGGAAGGGGTCGGCCTATGGGAGGCCTCACTGTATGGATAAAACAGGACCTGAACATCACTATCAAAATGCTGGATTTGGGAATTAGTGATTTACAACTGTTAAGAATCTCAACAGAAAAGGGGTTGTTAATAGATTTGTACAACGTCTATGCAAGAGGCAGCAACATAACCAACTCTTCCACCCTAGAGGCGTTGTCTGCCTCCTTAGAAACCAAGTCCCAAGATAGTAGGGTAATAATAGCCGGGGACCTTAACAGGACTTTTGAACCTCTGGACTGTACACATGATCCCTTAGGGAAGGATGAGGACAATCTTTGGGGAGTACCATCTTTATTTTTAAACCCCGTCCCACGGTGGACAAAAGACATCCTATTAATAAATGCTATTTGTATGGAACACGGTCTAAGAGCCCTGAATGGGAGAACCCCAGGGGACAAGGAGGGCAGTTGCACCTTTGACAACTGCAACAGCAGGAGTAGGATCGATTATGTAATTTGTAGTCTCCAGCTGTGGCAGGGGGTTATTGATATGGCTATTAAGCCTAGAATAGAAAGTGACCATAACCCCCTTTGTGTGACCCATAAGTGGTGGAATGTCGGATTGGGAAACTTGCATTTAAGTAACGACCAAATCCCAGTCATGAGTAATGATGAACGCAGGCTAAAATGGCCAAGGGTATTGGCTAACGAGGAAACAATGACTTATATCAATCATGAGGTGGATAACGCTATTTTTACCATGGAGGCGGTAGATTTCACAGCTCCCGGGGCTAGGGAATTCACAGACATCCATAACGAGTTATTTTCCATCCTCAAACCATGTTTCCTGACTAAGACCAAGAAAGGGAGGAAAACCCAGGATGTTGGCAGGTGGTTTAATCGACAATGCAGATCCGCACGATTGGAACTGGGGCAAGCTATTAGGAATAGGGACAGTGTTGCAGTTAGAGAGACAAGGAAATTGTATAAACTGGCCATTTCCCAAGCCAAGAGGAAATGGGACGAAGACCACTGGGCGGAGTTAAAAGAGGCTTCAAGTAACAAGGATTCTAGGACCTTTTGGAAAATTATTAAATGGGGTAGAGGAGGTAGCCCCGCAAAGCCAGATAACAATGTAGCTGAGGAAGCCTGGGTTGAGTACTTCAGACCACAATATGCCGAAGTTATGCACCCCGGGGTAGGGGAGGGCATAACGCCAGTCTATGCTATTGATAATTTGTTCTCCCATAAAGAAGTAGAAAACGCGATTAGCTCTGTGAAATGTGGGAGAGCACCAGGGTTAGATGGGATACCCTCGGATATCTTTAAGTATGATATGACGAGATGGGCGAGGTATATTTTCTTACTAGCAAATGCTCTAGCCAAGGGGGGGGGTGGTTCCCGAGCTTTGGAAAGGTGCAATTATTATTCCCATTCACAAGAAGGGAGATCGTTCACTCCCGGCTAACTATAGGCCCATAAGCTTAATAGCAACCATGCAAAAAGTAGTGGGGAGAATGGTTACAAATCAGCTTATGGACTGGGTGGACGATAACAACGCTCTTTCCCCATATCAGGCCGGATTCAGGCGAGCAACCAGTACCATTGACCAGGTTTTCCGCTTTACCATACTGCGGTGGAAGACGGTCTTACTTGGAAGGGGCTGTCTGTATGTCGCGTTTGTCGACCTACGGGCGGCATTTGACTTGGTCCCCAGGTTTAAGTTATGGCAGGTCTTGCAAAAGCTGGGGATTCCTGCTGAATTGCTCACACTAATTATGCGTCTACACGAATCCAATTTCGCAAGAGTTCAATGGGGTGGGAATGGTGAGTCAACCTCGGACTTCCCTGTGGAAAGGGGGGTCAGACAAGGCTGCGCCATGGCTCCCTTACTCTTCTCATTATTTATCAATGGGATTGTCGAGCGAATGTTGGAAGCAAGCGTGGACGCTCCATCGTTAGCGGAAGTCAGGGTTCCGATCCTGATGTTCGCTGACGATACCCTGATCCTGTCAAAAACCCCCGCAGGGCTACAACGCGCATTAAATATTTTTGATATTTTTTGTAAAGAGCACGGCCTAGAAGTAAATGTGGGGAAGACGAAACTGATGGCCTTTTCCCCACGACGTAAAATTTACCCTAAGGTAACCCTGAATAATAGCAAGCTAGAGACTGTCAATGAGTTCACATATTTAGGGGTACAAATAGCAGAGGGCCCTGGCTGGTCACATCATTTGGAAAAAGTGGCCCTAAAACACCAACAGCTTTCAGGTGCATTGCGGGGAGAACACCGAAAATCTAAAACGAAACCGATTAAACCCGCCCTTATAGTGTATGACGCAAAGGTCTTAGGTGCCACCTTATACGGTGCGGAGCTATGGGCTTGGGATAATCTTTCGGCCCTTCAGACATCTGAGAACAAGTTTCTCAGAGGGATTACTGGCCTCCCACAGAGTACGCCCCTAATACCATTGTTGCTAGAGTTGGGCAGACGTCCAATTAGCGATAGAGCGCGTTTGCGCCCTGTTCTCTATTGGAGACGTCTCTGGACAACTCCTGAGATTAGACAATATGCTGATGGCTTCCTTTCGATAATCAAGGAAGATAGCTTCCACAAAATAAAATGGCTCAAAAATCTAAGGGCCCTGTTGATTAACCTTGGTTTTTCAAATCTTTGGACCAACCCAGCGGAAGAAGTCTTCCCAAGCAAAGAAGCCCTCAAACTACAATATTGGGATTGGGTGGGCGGTAATCTGTTGAGAGGTGTTAGGTCTGACTCTATGGCGGGTCGCTTCCTGGAGACAAAACTCTGCCCTACCTTAGAAAACTACTGGGACACTATTACGGTCCCAATGGATAGAAAGCTAGTCTTCCAGCTAAGGTCTGGTTCTATTCCTCTAAAAAAACTAACGGCAGGTTGGCAGAGGTCGACTAATAGGTTATGCCCAGTATGCGAAACAGCTGTGGAGAGTGTAGGCCACTTTCTATTTGTATGCAAAGCCTACTTATCACCTAGGAGAGTATGGCTTACACCTGTATGTAAGAACCTTGGGACACGTGACAGCGCAGTGGCATTAAGAATTTTGTGTACAACAACTCAGGAGGCGATAGTTACTGGGGTAGCGAAATACTTGGGGTGGGCCTGGGCAATTAGGCGGCGATCTTTGGGGGGGTCCAGTTAATTATGTTTCTCTTTTTAAATGTCCACAAAATCCTAAACTAATTTGTTATATGTAAATTTTTCCACGTTAATATTGTATGAGCTTGCACAGATTGTCTATATGAATTTGTACCTGTTAATGATATGTTTTTATTCTGTAATGTTTAATTTTATGCTGTGCTTTTATGAGAAATAATCTCGAATAAAGCTTGTACAACAACAACAACAGTATCTTATAGATGTTGTAAGTCATGGCCAACTAGACAGATCCCTGTCCATAGGTAAGACTTTAACTCACACATGTTGCCAAACACGGCTAACAAAGACATAAGCATGTACATAGAATTATCTGAGCACACATGCTAACTCCCACACAGTAAATCCTAATGTAGACCTGTATGTAGCATACAATGATATTTAATGTTCATAGAAAAGTAACAAAAAATAAACTACCAACCCTATACTAACTAACTATACTAACCTACCCTACAATATCTTATCCTACCTACTATCTAAAACTACCTTAACTTAACCTACCTTCCTCTACAAATTTAGCATGACATAGTTAACATCAACTCTAAGGCACGTCTTCACACAAGGACGGCAGAAACTATACCTAAATATCGATTACCTGCACATAGAATCCTAAACAATCATATTTATTTGTGTTTTTGTAATACGTTCTATTTTTTAACCCCTCAAAAACAACAACAATTAACCCTATCCACTATTTAAAACCCACCCCTACAAAAATCTAAAACCCACTACACCTACACTATCACTACATTAACCTGAGCTAAGCTATAAAATAGGATGACCTACATTGAAAATTACAGGGGGAATGTTAGAAAGGCTTCCTGTGGCTTACATGACCTGGGTCTTCCCGCTGCCTGCTACAATTCCTGGAGGAGTGTCAATGCCTTGTTCATCTTGTTTTCCAAGACTGCCACCCACAATTGTATGTCTGAAAGGATATATTTTAGTTCCAGCTCAAATGAGCTAGACCCTCCTGTGGCCTGAGTTGCGGAACCAAGTGGTTGGGAAGGCCCACTGGTGGATGGGCTGGGTATGACTGCCTTGAAGGTCCCTTTCCCTGATTATCCATCCCTGCCTAAGCTACTTTTCTCCCGAGTTGGCGGTCCTAGAGTAAAGCTTTTCCACTTCCCCTGAGCTGTCTCCTCCTCATACTATTTCTTCATAGCCATGTGTGCCTTTGCAACTTGTCTGAGATGGTGGTAGCACTCCTTCCATTTGTTATGCGGACTCAGCTGCTCTGGGGTCAAGTCTGTTGAAGCAATAAGGATAATTGTCTGTCAAAGAGTGACTCAAAACAGGTTCAAACATTATGAAAACATATTATTTACACAACATCTGAGGTTGCAGCTCCTACAACCTAATTTCATCTTGCAGATTAGAGTGATGCCTATAATCTATCATATTAGAAGTACTAAGCACTAATTACAAATGCAGGGCAAGTGTTGTACAAAGCAATTGAAACACCATGGGACATATAGGGATGTCCATATCAGTACTAAGTATGCTTGGGAGCAATGCGATTTGGTACCCGTGGATCGCTACACGTCCCCTTTACTGTACATTAGTGTGCCTTCTGCACCCCGCAGTGGCCTTTATGCCATAGGCATTTGCCACCGTAAGAGGTGCAATGTTTGCAAAGTACATGTGTTATCTCACACCATAGTGTAACTGATATGGCAAGGACCCATATCAGGACACATTGCTACCTATACGGAACACTTGGCAGGTATAACATGAAACAATGGATCTGTGCATGCACACCTGTGCAATGTGAAACACAGACATGCCCTTAGGGCATGTATGTGTGCCACATTGCACACAAGCCTGTACTTGGGGTGCTAGAGGGTGTCAAAGTGATACCCCCTGCACCCTTGCAGGATTCGGTATTTACTGATTCTGTAAATACAGAATCAATATTTCCCATTGATTCCTATGGGCTTCAAAGCCCGTAGGAATCAATGGGAAATACCGAGTCTGTATTTACAGAATCGGTAAATACCGAATTTTACAGATTCGGTAATTCAGTTTTTCAAATTACCTAAATCTGCCCCCTTCCCATTTACAGACTCTTAAATACCGAATCGGTAAAATTCGGCATTTAAGAGTCTGTAAATGGAAATTACCTACATCTAGCCCTGGGTGATTTGCCCAGAATCACAGGATGTTCAGCTGTCATTGCTGACACTCAAACCCAGTTCCCCAGATTCGAGGGTGAAAGCCCTAGCCATTAGACTAGGTTGCTTTGCCAATACTGATTCAAAACCAGTAAGGAGAAACCAGGGAAATAACTTTCTTAGTTACTGTTTCTTTTCCTATTTTCTGACAAACTCAGTACAATATGTTTGTGTGCAATGTAACCTTTCGCTGTTTGCAATTTAATAAACTCTACCTGATATATGTTGAGCGTGTGCTTTATTACGATATTATTTTATGCGTTTTTTTTTTTTTTTTTTTACTAATCCAAATATGGAAACAAAACCTTCCTCACTACATCCAAATAAAAGGATGCAAACCGCTTCTCCGCCACCTATGAAATCTAAAGCTGTGGAGTAACATAATTTCCCTCTGAGCAAGATTCTGGATTGGTGGAATTTTGTTCACTCTATGTTACTCTTTAACCCACAGTTCTGGCCAAATTCCTCCAATCACTGTGTGGCAGTTTTTTACTCCTGTGACGCTCCATAAAATGAGAGCTGCTGAGCGAAAGCCAGATTTGGCGTCCCCTAGTGCAATTTTCTAAAGTAGGTGGTCACAAGTAGTGGTGGTCAGATGGCTGCCGTTAGATTTGCTGCTGCTCGAGTGGCCTACACTCTTGCGCAACATATGGTTACATTTTCACCGATTTCCAGAGCTACTTGTGTGCTACCGGCGCTAAATTGAAGCGCAAGCAGATTAAGCTGCATATTTTATGCCCACTAGTGGAACTCTGCACAATCTTGCAGAGTTTTTATTAAACTCTGCACGTTCTACCCACCCCTAGGAGAAATACAAGCGATACGCTTGAACACTGATTGAGTATGCTCTGATATTACAAACAGTCAAAGAGATGTTGCCGTCCTGATGAAAGATTCCAATTAATGATGATAAGAAGGCAATTGGTACTATTGCTCCTTTAGACCATCAGATTGCTCCCTTGCAAAAAGTACTTGTAATAATTCATGCATCTTTAATTTGCCGGAAAAGGTTTAAAATCAAAGTTGTACACTGCATCTAGAAACTATATTGCCTACACTTTTAAATATGAAATTTCTAGAAAAGTTAGAAATTGGCAAGGCATTTTGCATCCCTTCCCATCACAAAGCTAATCAACCCAAACCCAGGCAGATTATCTTCAAGGTGTAAAGGTATTATCATTATCACCTTGTTCTTATCAGGAAGGCTTCAAGAGAAATTCCATCATAACTGATAGATTCTAATAAGGTTGTAATTCAACAGGACCTTTGTCAAAGAAAATGGCAAAACTCATACGCTTTTTTCAGACTTAAGACCTAAACTGAAAGATACAGGCTATAAATACTGTCTTTTAGATCCATCCACAATGCATCTATAGAAAAATGGTATCTCTAAATCTTTTTACCCACCATCCGACCTAATAGAATATTTAGATTAACATGATGATGAGGCCCCCAAAATTGGCCTCAAGAAATGGGTCCTCTTCCCCAACCTTGGTTTTCTCACTGATGAGAATCTCTCTATGCGACAGCAGGTGGTAAAGGTGGCATCCACATGTTTTATTATCTTAAGATGGCTTCATAAAATTCTCTGGATGCTCCCTGTATCCATACAAAGGACGGTTGTCCAGGCCTTAGTTTTCTCATGCCTGGACTATGGCAACGTTCTTTATCTGGGAGTGGACCAAGAAACTCTTAGAAAGCTTCAGGTTGTGCAGAATGCTGCTGCACGACTTTTATGCCATATTCCGTGTAGAGTCTCCATCTCCCAGTCGCTCCTGGACCTTCATTGGCTCAGGATTGCAAGCAGAATCAAGTTTAAGGCTCTCTGCCATATATTTAAGATTAAACAGGGTACTGCTCCTGTTTACTTACAGGAACTTATTCATGCGTATCATCCCACACGTTCTCTCAGGTCTTCTTGTAAAGTTGATTTTGTAATTCCCAGATTTAAGTTGGTGAGAATGGGCGGTTGCTCGTTCTGCCACTTAGGCCCGAAGATCTGGAATACCCTGCCCACTGCATTGAAAACTGAAACTATTTATCTTAACTTTTGCAAAGGCCTCAAGATATGGCTCTTTCTGCAATGATCTGATTTAGTTCTCTATTCACTCTCTTAATCTATCCCTTGGCGCCAGGAAACCCTCTGTGGGTAGCTGCGCGCCTTAAAAGTTAAATAAATAAAATAAATAATTAAATAAAATGATCCTCTCATGATAGACTCTCAAGCTACAGGTTCCTCTGGGCGAAATTATGGCCTCACATTATAACCAATTATTTATCCCCAGTAGCAGGTTCTTGAAGAATGTTCTGTCTTGTCTCTGCTTCTTGGATCTTTATTAATATGTTGCCCTGGTTTGGGAATTCTTTTTGTTTTGTTTGTCTTGTCTGTCTAGTTTTATGGGCTACACATCCCTAAAATAGTTCTGTTTTACTTGTATATTTCCTATTTCTTCTTTGTTTCAATATGGTCAATAAATATGAATGCAATATTACTTTTTTTTAATGTTTAAAGGATTACGTCATCCTGTCAAGAAGCACAACATTTTTGAGTATTTAAAAAACATAAGGCTGAAATTTGTTTATTCAAGAGACTCACATTAATGATACATCTCTAGCATCTATGGCAAAAAGAATGGGATGACAGTATTGTTTCTTCACCATCTGCTGTGTGTTGAAACAGAGTTTGGCATTCTTTTTCACGTAATTCGCAAAGAAAATTGTTAAAACATCATAATAACTTAGAGAGAAGATTTGTTTATACCCAGATTAAGATAGATACCCTGCCCTTTTCGCAGGATTATCCCCAAATATTTGCCTTCTTACTGCTATGTTTCTGACCCTCTTTGTTAGCTTAAGCACTCTGCGCACTTTATCACTGTTAATCAGTGATAAAGTGCATGTGCTCTCTCCTTTAACCATGGTATGATTCGTTTATACCTGTTTGGTGTATTTAATTTACTTGTAAGTCCCTTGTACAGTGGTATGCCATACACCTAGTGCATATAAATTAAATGCTAATAGTGGGTCTGTAGCACTGATTGCACCACCCACAGAAGTGGCCTTTCTGAGTGTGCAGTGTACTGTCACATTGACTTGGCATTTAAAACTACTTGCCAAGCCTTAAACTCCCCTTCTACTACTTATAGGTTACCCCGAGGTAGGCGCTACGTAGTCTTTTTTGTGTTCAAACTATTTAATTGATTAGCATAGAAGGAACGGATACATTTTAGAAAACATATGCACACTATAGGGTGTGATATAGAATAGCATACAATTATGTTGGTAGGCAGAGGAAATAAACAAAATGGGGTTTGTTAGAAGGAGTTAACAATGAGATGATTTTGGGGTTATCAGTAGAAAATGTGAAGTGGGAGCAAATGTGGGAGAACCACGCCTGAGTACCCAATGGTGGAGAAGAGCAAAGCGAAGGCACTCTATGTGGGCTGCTACTAAATCTTATTACATGGGGACCTATGGGCTAAGCTCTTCTGCAGCTTTACTGGCTTTCTGTGTAGAAGCATGTTGCTTTTAAAGCTCTCTGTTACTGCTACAGGATCTTTAGGAAGACTGGTGAAACTTATTTGCATCCTCTCATTACACCTTATTCTTATTTGAGGCATCTTAGGTCTTCTGAGGCCCTGTTAGCTCACCTCCCGCAGAAGAAGAGCATTTGTATGGGTTGGAGCTCTTTTAGCTTCCATGCTCCCAAGCCTTGGAACTGTCTTCCTCTGCAGCTAAGACAATCGCAGACTTGTATTTTTTCTAATTAGGCATTTGTGGTTCTTGTGCTGCTGAGATGTCAGTTTGGAGCTTCGAACATTAGCGTTGGGACACTCCTAAAGGAGTAGATATGTGCTTTATAAGCTTCTTTATTATTGTTATTATCTGGAGCAGGAATTGAAATTCCTGACATTGCAGGAAGTTGAGATAGAAAAGAAAGAAGGGAAAGATAGGAGAGATAGAAATAAAGAAAATACAGTGGTGAAGATGGAGGGTAAGGGTGGGGTAAGGACCCCTGGTGTGTGATGAAGGCTGGTCCACAAGGTGTAGGGTGACTAGACATAATTGTCATACTGATATTCGGAGGCTGTGGTGGATTCACTCTATGAAGATATAGGTCAAGTGCATTCCATAGGTCATGCGTGCAGGTATTGTTGTGCACTTTTTCATACATCATGCTGTCTGCACTTCTGTTGGTGTATAAAATATTCCACCATTTCTTGAAAGAAATCTCTGTGTTGGATTTCTATTCTAGGAGAATAATTTTTGTTCCTAGGATTGAGTGGAAGCAATTCATGTGTGGATAGGTTCATGTTAGGATGGTTTGCCACAAGGCCAAATGTCGCATTCAGAAGGGTGGAGTAAATTGAATATTAAAGATGTCTTGAATCGTTTATGGTATTTTGGACCATAGGCGTTGGACCAATTTGTATGTGAAGAACATATGTTCAACCGGACAAGGAGATTCCTCACATTGTAGAATCCTCAGTTTGTTTAGGCTGAATGTAGTCCAATAGAATTTATGTATCGACCAAAGTCTGGACTGTGGGACTGCATATGTAGTTTTAGCCAGCAGAGGGCCAGCTTCTATGCCAGGTAGTATCCGATAAGTGTGAGACTAGGCCTTCTGGAATGCTAGAAAACTATTTCTTTTTTAGGTCTATGAGGAGGTGTAGCCTAGGAGGGTCTAATAGTTTTTAGATGTGAGATGCGCCATGACCTATTATTTTGAGTTTCCTCAGAAGGCAGATATATTGAGGATTTTGCAGCTTCAGGAGCCTTCTAATGGTTCATTTGAGTTTTAAGAAGTTGTAGAATTAAATCATGGAAGGTCATGGCACAAGCTCAGGTCAGCAAATGGGATGGGGGTTAGTGTTGTGCTTAAGTCTCCAATAGAGTTAGCACCTCTTTCTGACCCACTGTTCTCAGAAGAGGGTTTTGCTTTCCAGTTTAATTTTGTGGGTATGTCATTGAGAAGGCATGGTAGAGTCTGCAAGGCTGTTGGTTAGTGTTGGTTAGTGTTTTATCAACAAGTAGAATACCATATCTGCTAATATGGGAAATTAATGGGCCATGGGTGGTTTTTGAAGACCATGAATAGTCAGCGTGGAGTTTAGCGGGATGAGGTATAGTAGTTAGTATTGAATTTGGAGCCGGGGGTGGCAGTGGTCTTATTAAACTACCTCCTACCCTGGGCGGCCAGGAACGTCTTTTGGTATCTATGGAAGTCAGGCATTTTTAGGCCTCCTCTGGATTTGCTCAGTTTTCGGGTGGGACCTGCGATCTTAGCTCTCTTCCTCTTCCAAATGAAATTTGAGATAGCCTTGTCCACTGCATTAATGAAGGGATTGGAGAGGTCTATGGAAGCATGCTAGAAAGAAAACTAACTATGCGCCCTTTACCATCATGTTTGCTGTGTTAGCCATGCCACCCCATGATAGGTGTTTGGGAGACCAGGAGTTTAATAGGTCTTTACATTTGGAAAGTGTTTTTCTTTTGTTGATCAAGATGGAGGCATGAAGGTAATTGCCGAAAGAGATACCTAAATATTTGAGTGCCATTTCAGGCCAGAGTCACCAAGAATTGTGGAGGTGCAGTGAATATGTATGGGGAATATCTCTGTTTTGGTGTGGTTAAGAGTGTAGCGAGATACCATAGAGTAGTTATTGATTTCTGATATAATGTGGGGAATTGCTTTATCTGCATCTTCAGTGAAACTTAGAACATCGTTGGCGTAAGCTGAAACGAGTTGCCTGCCAGATTGGAATTGGATGCCTTTGATGTCGTTGTTCACTTTTAGAGAGCATTAGAGTGGTTTGATAACTAGTACGAATAGGAGTGGAGAAAGGGAGCATCATTGTCTGATACCTTGGAATAATGGAAATGAGCTGGAGAAGAAGCTGTTTAGCCAGATTTTCACCACTAGTGTTGCATAGAAAGACATCACCATTCAGATGAAGACCTTGCCTAGTTGGAATTTGCTTAGTGCCTCATGCAAGAAGTTCCAGAAGTCCTTGTCAAAGGCTTTTCCTGCATCAAGAGCCATCACCGCGGTAGGTGACGGTGATCACCAAGCTTTTTCAGGAGTGTGGCAGAATACTCGAATGCTGACCTTCCGTGGAGCTAATTCTAGACTTGGCTTTTGTGAGTCTGCTCGAGAGACCCCTCATATATTCACGAAGAGCTTGGATATCTTGTTACATGCCATCAGTGCTGAATTTGGTGTCTTGAGCTAAATAATGCAGAGTATCCAGTTGTGAATGAGGACTTCAGTGTTGGCCGAAATATCCTCTTTGGGCTTAATTTGAGACCCAGGAATTGGGGGATCATGTTTGTGTCACTTGTGAGGTACTTTTCTGTCGTTGTGTCCTTTGTGCTCTTTTAAGTCTTTTTCTTTATGGTCTGCCATTTTGGAAGAGAAACAGAATATGAACTACACAGGCATACAGGTATAAGCACTGTACCATTGGGGAGACAAAAACGCAAAGCAATAGCAGAAAATTGATCACCCTTGTTGTATTCAGGTGCTTGTCATGAGGCCGGTATGCAGTGAGCGATTCATTGAGGGAGGCCTGCAGGGGTTGTGGATGACTTCTTGTGTAGCGTTGTCGTCAGAGGCCCCGGGGGATAAAGGAGGTTTCCCAGCTGATCAGAGAGCTGGAATCATCTTACGATGAGAATGCAGGATGCTACATTGTCAAACTAATGGTGTGGTCACTTCATTTTTCTGGATGGACGGATTGAGAGTGTGGAGTGAGTGGATGGAGCTGTGATAGGTGAACCATCTATAAGATCGTCATCTTAGTTTAAGATGCAGATTGTGCACATTTCGAAGGACACAGTGTCTCCCAAACCGCCATGGAAATAATGGCCTTTAGATGACGATCTTATATATGTTTCACCTATCACAGTGAACATGCTATTGTTTGTTTGGATCTGATGACCAGGAAAAGGATTCAATTTTTTCAATCTGTGAATTTACATAATTTATTTGAGTTATCACTGACTTCTCATCGATCTGTGTCCATTCCAGAGTTCAGTATAGCTTATTATTGCCCTGAGGAGGCCCTATTCAGGGTGAAAGATGTTGGCTGCACCTGTATTGTATTACGGGTTTGTGGTTCGAGGAACTAATAAAGGAACTGATAGTGTCATTGAAGAGTCCGGATGGATCGGTTTGCTTACTATCTGTGCTTTTTGACATTTGTATTGCCTCTCTGTGCTCTCTTTTTTTGTATCATATTGGTGTGGTTCATTGGCAGTGGACCCAGGAGGTGGGAAACAGTGACTTTGTATATTTAAACACAGGTAGTGCAGCGTTAATCATCCCTTGCTGCCATTTCTCTTATCCCTATTAACAAAGTAAACTCCACCAAGGTCTAAAATGCGATTAATAACTATTTAAAGAATAATAAACCCTATGTAACCGCTAAGACAATCTACTGGGATGCTTTTAAGGTGTATATTAGAGGCTCAACTATATTTATTATTTCACATAAGAATAAAATATTCTTTACTATATGATCAATAATATAAAAATAATTGATTGAATTAGAGAGAATTTTATATCTTTGCAAGATGATAAATACCAATTTCTACTTCTAAAAATAAGATATGAACATTATTATTTATTGAGTCAAATAGCTGGGGCACCTATTTCTAAAGGACCATATAACTACTATTTCAACTCATATAAATCAAGATGCTTACAGCCAACAATTTATGTATTGAAAAAGATAATATTGGAATCCATTGGAAGCCTGCAGTTCTTTCGAAAATATATTATTGAAGCCTATCTAAAATAATGTTAACTTCGTCTAATAAATGCAGACTAAAGAATGAGATTACAAAATCCACTTTTTATAACAGAAATTCAGCTGGTGATTAAATCATTTAATTCCAAAAAGAAACCTGTTCCAGGTGGCATGCCAACAGAATTTTACAAAACGTTTCAGGCACAACTATCATCTATTTAACTTTCAATATGTAATGTTTTTCAGCTAAATACTACTATTGAAATTTCTCTTAAAGAAACTATTATTATTTTTCTACCAAAACTAGATAACCAGTAACCAATTATCATCCAGTATCTAACATTAACCAGGGCTATACAATGCATTCTAAAATATTAGTTAACAGATTGGCTCCCATTCTGAATTCCATTATTCAATTAGATTAACCAGGCTTTACATAAGGCAGACTCTAAGCACATAATACACCTCATATGTCACGCGTTATACTCCATTAACAAAATCAAATATCCTGCTGGTCTGTTGGCTTTAGATGCTGAGGAAGCTTTTGATAAGTTAAACTGGTAATTTCTATTTAAAACATTAGAATATTTTCATTGTGGTTCTAACATTTTGAATTCGGTCAAAGAACTGTATACTTGAACATCAGCAAAAATGTTTGGCAATTACATTAATTGCCCTTCGTTGACATAGTTATACTAGACAAGGGTGTCCCAATTACCTCTTCTATTTCTTTTACCATAGATCCCTTATTATGTTGTCATCGACACATTAAAGAATACAATACGATTATTTTGGACCTGTCAACCTTAGTGTGGGCTTCCCTCAAACCTTAGGCCTTCAGCACTTCTATTTTCTGAATTCCAGTTTAATTGGCATTAGTACTCTGTGCACTTTACCACTGCAAACCAGTGCTACAGTTCTTGTGCTCTCTACCTAAAACAAGGATCACTTAGTTGTCCCACTGTTCAAGTGACAGGGGTATAGAAGGGTGTCTTGATGTCAACCCAACTCTACGTATCTTGAAACAGCACATTGCAGCTTGCCATTGACTTCGGCAAAGTATGATGCAGCTTGTCCTCGGCACCAATGTACCTCAACGTGAGTCATCACAAACCCCGGTGACTTCTTCAACTTCAAAGTATTTCATTGCCAACACCAGCCCTACAAGACCCATCTCATCCTCAGTACTGAACGCACCTCAGCACAAGCCTTCACGAGCCACACTGGCGTCCTTGATGATGACAGAGGACCTTGTACAGCAGGATCCTTTTGATGGCTCATTGACTCCACTGCTGTACAATGCATCTCAATGCCGGGCTACTCATCGTAGCTCCTCATCGATGACTCCTCAATACTGACCTGCCCAGCTTCACTTAAGGATTTTGGCTCTTGATGCCTAGGCCACAAGGACTGAAACCCAATACTGTATCTATTCCGCCATCCATTGCAGTCAGTCCACACTTGTGACTTGGACATAGGCTTCCATGAGCAGATAAATGTAGTTGGCACATTTTCCTTCTTAGCATCAGAATTTTTAAAAACCTTTAAAACACATCTCCAGTTCTACAAATTGATTTTTTGTAGTTTTAGTGACAAATAATTCATTAAAGTTTTGCTGCAGCTCTGTAAAACAAAGGCTTAGAATGTGCTCCTTTATCTTCAAACTGTGCAGCCTTAGTAATCCTTCACAATGCTGCTCTTAACCCACTCTCGCTGAACTGATTTAACCTCTGCCTGTACTTTTCTGGGTCAGGGTCATACTTATTGTGATAAGAATGTCTTTTATTAAGGACATCCTTAATGGGGTCAAGGACAAGTTGCATCGTGCTTTACCTGAGTTGATGGTAATGTAATGTAAGCACACATTTATATAGCGCTACTATCGCTCCAAGGAGATTCTTGGCGCTCAACACCCAACCCCGCTGGAAAAGGTTGGTGGACAGAAGGCAATTTCAACGCATTGCAAGCTTTACACTAGTGCTCTGCAAGCCACATCGGAGAGTGAGAAGATCCATGTCTTCAGAGACTTCCTAAATTCACTCTCCTTGACTATACGCCGAAGCTGAGCTGGCAATTTATTCCAAGCTCTTGAGCCTAGTACAAAAAGAGATTTCCCCCCTTTGGTGGTCAATCTGAATCTGGGAGTCACCAAAAGATTCTGATTGACAGACCTCAAGCAGCGTGCTGGCACTTAGCGTTTAAAGCCATTCAACAGATATCTCGGACCTTGTGACTGAAAGGCTCTAAAGGTGATAACAAGGACCTTATATAGGACACGCTTGTGGATGGGCAGCCAGTGTAAGATCTTAAGCGCCGCCGAGGCAGATGACCTTCTCGGCCAGCGAAGTACCAGGTGAGCAGCAGCATGCTGGACCAATGCAGCCTGTGTAGCACTGCTTTGTTGGTACCTGCATAAAGGCTGTTGCAGTAGTCCAGTCTAGATGTTATCAATGCTACTGCTACCGTCTTCCTGGCTGCCAGAGGAAGAAGATCAAAAAACTTCCTCAATGATTTGATGATCTGCAAACATGAGCTAGCCACGCCTACCGCTTGCTGCTTGAATGAAAGTTGGTCATCAAATGTAATACCCACGTGTCGCGCAGAGGAAATAGTATTAGGGGGAGCTTCTGCATCCTCAGGCCACCATTGTTTAGGGGAGAACAGATTTTGGGATCCAAAGGGCAATATTTCTGTCTTCCCTGAGTTACATTTGAGGTGATTGTTATTCATCCACTCAAATGTAGCCGTGAGACAGTTCATCAGATTTTCCTCAGCCCCAGGCAGCTCCCTATCCAACACCAGGATCAGCTGCGTATCGTCAGCGTACGATATGACTTCAATCTGGTAGGATGCAATCAGCTCAATCAGGGGAACCATGTAAAGATTAAAAAGAACAGGGCTCAAACTAGCGCCCTGTGGGACCCCTGATGGTGAGCTGCATCAAGATATGTGGTCTTGAGTTGACATCGAGGAAGCTTTTTATGCCCCTGTGGCTTGAACAGAGGAACGGCTGAGTGATTCTGGTTGATAGGAAGCTTGTTGACTCAACAAACCTTGCGATGGTGGAGGACCACTGGCTCAGTACCAGGGTCCACAAGAAGGTATCTAGGGGATCACCAAAAGGGATGACAGGGTCCCCACCAGAAAAACAAAGGGAAAAAAAAAGCATAGAGTTATTTAAAGGTCCCCATCACAGAATCACAGGGCAGGAATCCCAATGTCTACCTGAGTAGAAGAAGAATGGGTTGTCTAATAACAAGTCCTCAATGAAGTTCACCCTTAAGTGCTATGAGTGACATAATTATGGTCATTAAACAGTGATGCAGAGTGCCTTAAGAGTACACTGCCCCTCACTGGTGGGCAGACATTGTGGCTGGCTAGTGTGCCGCTTGGGGAGGAAGTTGCCCCCATTAGTATGAAAGGAAGTGTAGAGATTACACAAGTGTCCCTGGGTGAAGGAAAGATGGTTCCAGAGGCCCAGATGCCTAGCAATACTAGGAAGTGCAGGCAGTGGGTCACCATAAATAGTCATCAGGTGGAGGCTCTGAGAGACTATGACTGCTATTAGGTATAAGCTGTTCTCCTGAGAGCAAGTAATCCCTAATGTTCTCCACCACCTTAAAGTGGCTCACAACTATAAGAGCCACTATCCAGGGGCTCTGGTTCACTTAGAATGGAGGGGTCTCAGGTTCCTTGCAGGTAAGCCTAGAGTACACTTGTGCCTGTGAAGTGTCTGCCTTTATTGACATTGCGCACATAATTTGGAAAGAGGTGGTGCTCCGATCCCACTTGGAGATGTTGGGGTTGCCTGAGTGGATGCACTTACCACATGGTTCATGGCAGCCTGAGACGACCTGCAGCCTAGAAACATGGCCAGGGATCTGCCAAAAAGAGGAAGGGCAATGGGTGCACAAACCTGCTCCTTAGGCTCTAATGGTTCTGCTGATCTCATGGTCTTGGAGGAAGCTGAGCCTGAGGATAATGCCTCAGAGTCTATAGGGGAGGAAATTGCCACCCTCATAATCATACCTGACCCGGCGAGTTGGCAGAAGGAAGGAGGACCAAACAGGAAGGAGTTCTGCAGAGTGCAAAAAGAGTGTCCCACTCTGGAGGGCCTAGGACGGCAGGCCAAGGCCCAGGCAGATGGCGGCACCTATGGTGATCACCTGATTTACAGGGAGAATGGTTTCCTTTACAGAACGCCTAAAGTTCCTGAGCCTGGTGAAACCCATGTGCTGGTGGTCCTCCAGTGCTACAAGACTTTCCAACTGGAGCTAGCTCATGATCTTCCCCTGGCAGATCATTTAGGGCAAGACAAGACCTTTGGCAGGCTTGTCACTTTTATTGGCCCTGAATGAAGTTGATCTCAGATGCATTCTGCAGGTTAAGTCCCACCTGCCAGACCTGTGGGAAATCAAAAGGGAAACTGAAGGGCCCCTTGGTTCCACTTTCAGTCATTGGCACCCCTTTGAAAAGGTTGGCATCAGCATTGTTGAGCCTCTGAGCCCTGAAAGAGCCTTAGGAAGCAGATTAATTCTGCTGGACCATGCCACCAGGTAGCTGGACACTATTCCTTAGAGGAAAGTGACTGGGACTAGAGTGGAGATGGGAATATTACCTAAGTCCCCAAGGAGGTAGTATCTGACTGGGTTAAAGACTTTATGTCCGCATACATGAAGTCCATGTGAGATGTTTATGGGATAGCATGCAGGCTCTTCACACCCTGTCATCCCCAAGCCAACGGGCTTGTTGAAAGGTTGAACAAGACCCTCAGAGGAATGATCATGGGCCTGTCAGAGCTCTTGAGGTGGAAGTAGGATGTCTTCCTGTCATGCTTGTTGTTTGCTTACAAGGAGGTACTGCAGAAGGGAGTTGGGTTTATCCCTTTTAAATGTATGGTCATCTGGTTAGAGAGCCTCTCTGCCTGGTAAAAGAGGGCTGGGAGCAACCTCTTATGAAATCCCCTCAGTATGTGGTCAGCTATATGCGGCCCCTCAAGAAACACTTCTGGAAGAAGGTGAAGAAGAATCTGGAAGACAGCCAGGAGTTTATGAAGCTCTGGTATGACCTGAAAGCCACTCTGGTCAAGTTTCAGCCTAGAGCCAGCCTAGAGCCCCAGGCCACACAAGACGGATGGCCAAGGCACTTTGAAGTGAAAGAGCACAAGGGAGAGGCCACCTATCTGCTGCACCTCTAGTCTCCCAGGAACCCCTTGCAGGTCCTGCATGCCAATTGCCTCAAACCCCACTTTGAGAGGTCCAAGAATACCATACTTCCAGTAAATAGTGAAGCAGGATGGATCAGTGGAGGGTGTCAGCATTTCATCCCTAACATTTTCCTAGAGAAACAAAGGGACTGTCACCAATTGTTAGGGTCAGTTTTCCTCTCTTTTCTCCCTAACCCCATGGCTCACTATGTGGTGTACTCATGGTATCGACACTGGGGATAGAATGCCTGTGAAAAATAGGAAATAGGAAAAATAGGAATCACGGGCAGTCTTGCAAGGAGAGAAGCAGAATAAAGGAGGACGTCTCCAAAATTCTGGAAATGTGGATAATTGAGCCAGGCAGCCCTTCATCCAGCCCAGTAGTGCAGATGTGCTGCAAGGGGGCTCTTGTCTATCGACCCCCTGGCCATTTAACCGGGTTCTCCCTTCAACTCACCAAGTTAATTGCGCCTCATGTAATCGCGAGCAACAATTGTTTGCTGCTAGGCCATTTTAATATACTTAGTGAGTGTGGTTCCAATGTGGATGCAGGGACATTTTTGATGGACTTAGCCACATTGGGGCTAAGTGGCTAACTAAGCGCAATGAAGGCCCTACGCACTCAGCCGGTCATACACTGGACATTATCTTTTCCAATTCTCCTAACGTCTTTTGTGAACCCCCACAGCCCTTATCATGGTCTGACCATGCGTTAATCGAATTTTCCATCCATTTCCCCGGGAAGATGGCCAGCTCTAGCCAAGTAACCCACCATCTTTATAGCCAATGTAAAATAGTCACTTGGGAGGGCTTTCAAGCCTCTTTTGTAGAGCCACGGTTTTCAGACTCAGACAATATAGAGGAGGCTCTTGCCAAATATAGTATGGCAGTTTCCAGTGCCATTGATCAGCTAGCACCTCTGAAATCATTTTCCAGGATTTCCAAGCGCCCTCACAATGCTTGGTATTCTCCTCCACTTCGTGCCCAGAAACAAATTTGCAGGAAGCTTGAAAAATGGTGGCGTCTTACTCATAATGAGGAAGACAGGGTCCGGTTCTTTGCATCCCAGGCTGATTATCCTGGGGAAATCAGGGCAGCTCGTAAAGCCCACATAGCGCTACAACTAGATCAGGCCCATCAGGCCCAAAACGATCCCAAAGCAGTGTTTTATAATCCTTTTTTAATACCGTGTTTTATAGTCCTTTGTAAATCCTAAAGCCACTGAGAATCCGGAGGTCCCCACACAAAAACTGTGTGATGATATCGGAACCTTCTTCACACAAAAAATAAAGCTCTTTTATTATTATAATATAGTTGAGTCAAGTAGGGATTCTATTACCATCAGACCCCCGGAGGTGCCTGTGCAGATAGCTACCCAACTGCTGAGAAGTTTTTCACCGGTCACACATGCAGAGGTAGAGTTGTTGATGTGTACCGTAAAATCATGGTCACCTCGAGACAGTATACCGGCAAAGATCACGACTTCCCTGGCTTGTCATCTGTCCTCCTCCATTACCTTCTCAATCGTTCCCTGAGGGAGGGCCTCGTTCCTTTCGAATGGTAAGCAGCACAAGTCAAGCCAATCCGCAAGAACACCAAGGCTCCACTGACTGAGCTTTCCAATCTTCGCCTATTTCTCTCCTCCTTTTCCTGAGCAAGTTACTGGAGAAGCATATAAACACACATCTGTCTAATTATGTCGAACGGACTGGTAGTCTTGATTCCTCTCAATCAGGCTTCCGGCCTAAACACAGCACAGAATCTGCCCTACTAGCGGTCACCGATAACATCAGGATGACCCTAGATAGAGGCCACTAAACAGTTCTGGTGCTGTTAGACTTATTCGCCGCATTCAACACAATCTCTCATCAGGTACTGCTCAGGAGATTGGACTTAGACGTCTGGCTCTTCAGAGGTCGGTGAGTTTTCTATCTTCTTGGTCGCAGGTTATCAATCTCGGCCCTTATCGTTCTGCTCCAGCAGAACTGACCAAGGGAGTGCCACAGGGCTCCTGTTTGAGCCCTACTCTGTTTAATATCTATGTGGCCCCCTTGGCCAGTGTGTTAAGGAGTTTTGGGTTTACCCCCATCACCTATGCTGACGATACCCAGTTGCTCTTTACTTTTGCAAAGTTTACTCCATCAGAGCAGGCCGCTTTTTCTTCAGGAATGAGAAGGATTTTGCAATGGATGAGGAGTAATTTTCTTCAGTGCAACGTGGGAAAAACAGATATCATGCTGTTTGGTGAGGCCCAACTACTCTGGACCCCCAATTGGTGGCCAACTGATTTGGGTAAATCTACCGCTCCGAAAACCTGTGTCAAAAACATAGGCGTCTGCTTTGAACAGACCCTTACCATGAAGGCACATGCCGCTCAGACAGCTGGCTCTTGCTTTCATGTGCTGGGTCTGTTGCGCTGCGTTCTCCCTTTGCTCCCAGATTCGACCCAGAAGACACTGACCCAGGCACCTATTTTAATTCACCTAGATTATTGTAATGGTCTGTTGGTTTCCGCCAATGAGGCCGCCCTTGACACACTTCAGGTTGTTCAGAACACGACGGCTCGCCTGATTCTTAACGCCCCCCTAGGACTGCCTCCCGGCCCTTGTTCTATCAACTCCACTGGCTCCCCATATGGAAGCAAGTGCAGTTCAAGGTCCGTTGCACAATATTCAAGGCCCTGTCCAAATCCGGTCCTGCGTATCTTGCTGACAAATTCATTCCATACATACCTCTGTGGTCCCTCCGCTCAGGATCTACATTTTTACTCGAGGTACCTGGAATTAAAAGGGCCAGAAAGGGTGGGAAAGCCCATTATTACCTGGTCCCTCATCATTGGAACAAGGTTCCTTTGCAATTAAGACAGTGCACGGATTACTTGCTTTTTAGGAAACAGCTCAAGACCTTTTTTTCTGCTTTTGATTTTCAGTAGATAGCTACTCACACGCTCCCCATCCAAGCGCAGAGATACCCCTTCGGGGGTCGATTCTGGCACTTTACAAATAACAAAAATAAAATAAATAAATAAATATGTGGATTACCGGGGGCTCAATTCTATCCTTAAGACTGACGCTCATCCCATCCCCTGAGATGATGAGCTCATACATTGGTTGGAGGCTGCCCGGTTTCTCAAAGAGTACTGCCAGATCACCTTAACTGAGGGGACCAAAGAGAGGTTTGCATTTTCTACCTCAGAGGGCCACTTTCAGTTTTAGCTGATTTCTTGTCACCTTTCAGTGGTTGATCTGGACACATTTTGGACCTGACATCGTTAGTGTGGTTTTCCCCAACTTTTTGCCTTCAATACCCCTGTTTTTGTTGACTTTGTTTTTACTGGCTTTAGGAATATACACATTTTATCACTGCCAACTAGTGCTAAAGTGTATAGGTTATCTTCCTAAAACATGGTAACATTGGCTTTACTCAATTGACACATTTAATTTACTTGTAAGACCCTGGTAAAGTGGTACTGCCTGTCCCCAGGGCATATAAATTAAATGCTACTATTGGGTCTGCAGCACTTATTGAGCCACCCAGTTAAATAGCCCCTTAAAGATATCTCAGGCCAGCAATTGCAGCCTATGTGTGCAGTTTTATATTGCCATTTCAACCTGGCAAAAGGTCCCCTTTCATACATGTAAGTCACACCAGGGTAGGCCCTGGACAACCCATAGGGGAGGCTGCAGTGCTTTACAAAAGCCAGACACATATCATGGTAGTCAAAAACTCCTCAAGCCATTTTTCATTACTGTGAGGTCTACATTTCCCATAGGATAACTTGGGTTTCCTTCTACATCTGATAAGTGATAACTTTCACTTGGAAGCAGGTCAGAATATTGAGTTTTGTGACTAAATAGTTATAATTTAAAAAAATCTTCAACAGCAAAGTACGATTTTAGGTCACAATTCTGAAAATTGCACTTATAGAAAGTTGGTATTTTCTTGTACCAACGGTTTGGTGCATGCAGCCTTTACCTTGGGTCACATAACTGAGTGCAGCTGGTAGTTGGTCTTTGTATATTTCTCCCGGGCAGTGTGGCAAAGAGGGAATCATTGTTGTCAGGATGGGCCATCTCTGATGACCTGCTTGCTGACCACAAACTACTTTTGCGGCCAACGCCTTCTGGTGCTGCACCAGGAATCTTCTCTAATCTAAACGGCCTCTCTGAATCCAGCCTGCCTGTGTGGACCTAGACCTCCAAGGAGTCTCCAAGGGTCAGTCCATCACGGTTGACCTAAACTTGTCACTTGGAACCAGTTTACTATAACCAGATACCCACAATGGTGCTTTTTGCTTGCTAGAGCTTTAATTTTATAAAAAAATTGTAAATTGCATATTTCTGGTTCTACTCATTTCTCGTTGTTTCAGTGAAAAAATAATATATTAAATGTTACTCTATTTTTCTTAACTGGTGTGGGATTTTTCTTGTGCTGTTTTTTCACTTTATTACTGTTTGAAGTGCTGCGTAAATGCTTTACACAGTGCTTGTAAGGTAAGCCTGATTGCTTTGTATCAAACTACCAGAGAGTTGAGCACAGGTTAATCTGGTGTTTTCTTGTGTTTCACCATGTCAAGAATTATGGTTACTGCTTGAGCAGGGTGCCATCCCTTGCAACCAGTAACCTAATTTCTTGCAGATATCTATGAATATGGCTTGCACAATACCCGGGTGTACATATAACATAAGGTTTAGGACATAGGCATAAGATGCTATGGTAAATTCGGAAGGGGCATAGATAACTGAGTCAAGTGGTTTAAAGGAGTCACCCGGGGGGGCGTGGCCAAGATGGCGGTGTGAGCGGACGTGCTTCGCTGAGCTCCCGCCGCCGGCCACCGAATACAGCACAAGCAGAGCACTTACCCGGCCGAGACCGGTCCCGAGAGACTCCTGGCACCGACGCCGCAGCAGCGGTGATCCTCTGGTCCGGTCCTGAGCCCGGGGACGGCCGGACCCGTGACCTATCTGTCCGTGGAGGCGGCGACCGTTGGGGCCTAGCGCGCTCAGAGTGGCGAGAGCGCGGCCGACAACGAGGCCGAGGAGGGCGGAGCCACAGCGCCGTCCGAGAGCGCCCGGGGCAGGCATCGACTGAGGCGGCGGGTCCGGCCCGCGCAGCAAAGCGCCAGGCTTCCCACGGCTCTGCGTGGAAGCTACTGCGGACCTGCCGGCCCCATCGCACATTGGAGCAGACACTGCCCGGGCTGTCGCCGGCTCCCATCGCCGGACCTGGTGGCCCCTTGAATCCCGGCCTGCAGCACTCTGGAACGGAGGTACGGGGGGGGTTGGGACAGTGGTACCGGGCGCCCCTCCCCCCTCGCCATACACCCGTGACCCGACCCGTCAGGCTGGAGCTCCATCAGCGCGTGAAGTGCGATCACCTGCAGCAGCCCGCCGCGCAAGGCCGGGGCTCCATTGGCGCGTGAGGCATGATCACCTGCGGCAGCCCGCCATTTTAGGCGCACCGGCACCACAGCCACGTGGGAGGGCGACGGGGGCCTACTCTGCACCCTGGGATCGACCACCTCCCTGCCCCCCCTCCTGGACCACTGACCGGCACGACGACGCGGAGGCATCTGGGGGTCACACCGAGAGCAGAGCCAACACACAGGCGGGGGGAGAGCCTGTCCACGCAGCCGGCACTGCTCCCACTCCACAGGCCCCTGTGACGACCCCAACACTGCCCAGACGCCGGTCGAGGGACGCTCCGGGCCCCCGGTGAGCGAGGCGGGCCCAATCCACACCTGAGTGGCGCCCTTTGGCGGAACCTGCTCGCCCATACCCACGCTGCGGAGGCCGCGCCGCGCTGCGGGCGCCCGACTGGACTCGCGGCGGGCGAGTGCAGCGCACCGCTATCCCCGTGCTGGGCGCCAGGAAACACAGCGGCATCAGCGGCCTGGGCCTGCGGTCCAATAACGGAGGGTTGCTGGACAGGGGACACCGCACAGACCATGTCCACCGCCAGGACGAGGAAAGACCGCTCCATCGCGGACCTCTTCACCCCCGGCGCTCTAGGGAAGAAGGCGGACGCCTCGGCGGCCGGCCAACGCGGGGGCGCCGAGAAGAAACACCAGGCCTCGCCAGCCCAGGGACAGCCGGAGGCTGAGGGCCCAATCACGCGCTCCTTCCTGGAGTCGCTCTTCATGGGACTACGCGAAGACATCCAGGAATTAAAGAAAGAACTCCAGGATGAGATAAAGGAGGCGCGCCGCGACACCGACGCCATTGGTGAGAGAGTGGCAGAGCTGGAGACGAAGAGCGACGCACGGGACATAGAGATTGAAGCACTGCGGCAGGAACTGGCACGCATTCACGACCAACAAGTGGACCTTCAAACGCACGCCGAAGATTTGGAGAACCGCTCCAGGCGGCACAACATAAGGATCCGGGGGGTGAAGCACTCCCCCGACACGGAGGACCTCTTCCAATTCACCCGGGAACTGTTTAATCACATCCTGGGACGCCCGTCGGATGCGCCCCTGGGCCTGGATAGAGTGCACAGAACGGGCCCGCCTAGAGCGGCCACAGCTCACCCAGCGGACATCCTTGTGTGCGTCCAAGACTTTCGGACCAAGGAGGAGATCCTCGCCAATGCGCGCCGGATGGCACCGGTGTCCTTTGGCGCGCACTCCCCTGCCCTCTATCAGGACCTCGCAGCGCTGACCCTGGAGAAGAGGCGCCTCTTCCGACCCGTCACAGCGGAATTGCGGAAACGCAACATCTCATACAGCTGGGGACACCCCTTTCGCCTTGTGTTTAAGATGGGCAATAACCTCCACCAGATACGCTCCCTCAGGGAGGCCTGCACCCTTCTGGACATTGAGGAACCGTCGGAAGCCGAGAACCCCGGAGTGGGGGGTGCCCCCAACGAGGACACACCGGGAAGATGGCGGCAACAGCGGAGGCGACACAGGCCGCGACGCCCCGCCACCAAAGAAATAACGGAGGGCCAACGAGCGGCGGTGGAGACGGTCGCGCAAGGCCTGGCGAATAAAGGAAACGATTGAACTCTACCACGGTCACACGGAGCTGCCGAGACATGACCTGGCCGGGGCTGTTCACTCCGGCGGCGGGGGCGAAGCCTCGCTGACCCGCGCTGTGTTTACGCCGTCCCTTTGATGGCTGACCCGCGTGGAGAGGCGCGGTGCCCGACATCACCGTCGCCATTGCCCACACTCCAAGTGTTTCCTTTACCACGGGTCCAGCGGACTTTCACCTGGACCTGGGACTATGTTGATTCAGACTTCTTTTTGGTTGCAGGGGCGACGGGTGGGAATGGGGGGGGGGATTCCATCGGTGCTTGCACCCGTACAGAGGATCGAACATTGCACTGATGGGGTTCGGGGGGAGGGGGGGGTTGCACCAGTTGGGGTTGAGGGGGTGTTGGGGGAAGAGGGGGGGGTTGGGGGGTTCTCCTTGGAGGTTGGGGGGGGCAGTTGGGGATGGGGGGGTGTTGGGGGGGGGTAGGGGAGGGGCGGGTGGGCTCTCCTTGTCCAGGGGATTGTGTCATCACGGTAGGGGTCGGTAGGCCTCCCTGCGCAGTGTCTCTTGCAGCCTGTTGGTCTATGGCGGCCACCTCCGGGTGGGGAATGGCATCTCCCTTATTACCCCAGACATGACACGTCACCTAACAGTGCTTTCGCTCAACGTGCGAGGTCTTAATAGCCCGAACAAGCGCAAAGCGATCCTCTCCTGTCTCGAGCGCTCCAAGGCGGATATCTGCCTACTCCAGGAGACACACCTTGTTCGCAGCGATTAGCACAGACTCAAGTCACGCGCCTTTCCCTGGCAGTTCTTCTCCTCCTCCCCGAAGAAAACAGCGGGGGTGGCGATTCTAGTGGCTAAATCCTTCGAGGGGAGGGTTCTCCAGAAAGAAGCCGAAATTAGAGGGCGACTTCTGCTTTATAGCTTCCAGGTTGCAGGCCATACCTTGCTAGTGGGCTCAGTCTATGGCCCGAACGAGGGACAGGAACGGTTCTTGCATACGGCACTAGAGTCCGCTACATCTACCACACGCACGCACTTGTTGTTAGGGGGAGACCTTAACATTGTTTTTCACAACACGGCGGACCGCTCGGGCCAGAGATCCGGGCAGGTGGGAGCACTCACTGCAGCAGGACACGCGCATGTGGCGGACCTGGGCCTCATAGATTTATGGCGACACATGCACCCCCAGACCATAGCATACACGTACTACTCGGCGGCGCACAAGACGTATGCGCGGCTGGATTATTTCCTGTGCTCCACTCAGCTAGCGCAGCAGGTCGAGGAGGTGGAGATTCTGCCGGCTGCACTCTCGGATCATTCCCCAGTAGTGACGACACTTCGTGTAGGCACCATGCCAGCCCCGCAACGACACTGGAGGCTGCGAGACGGCCTCTTGCAGTTGCCCGACACCCAAACACGCCTCTCAGCCGCGATTGACCGCTTTTTGGAACACAATGCCAATGATGACACTTCGAAGGCCACTCAGTGGGCTGCCCTCAAGGCGGTCCTCCGCGGGGAACTCATCTCCATAGCCACCGCCAACAACAGGGACAGGGCGCTGAAGCGTGCCGAGCTTACCCAACGGGTAGCGGAACTAGAACAGATGCACCAGCGCACGGGGGCAGCGAGGGCATGGCGCCAGTTATGCGCCGAGCGGAAAATGTTGGCGGCTTTGGACCAGGATGTAGCGGAATACGCAGCTATGCGCCTTAAGCACGCCTATTACACCGGAGGCGACCGATGCGGGAAGCTTCTGGCGAGCAGACTACGGGCACAAACCCAACGGCAACAGGTGCGATCCCTCCGGTCGGCTGATGGCAGCCAGATCACGGAAGACGCGGCGATTGCGGCAACCTTTGGCACCTTTTATGCGGCGCTATACGACGCGGACCACCTGGACCCACTCGCCGGCCCGGCCTACCTGCAGGGCGCGGAGCTCCCCTCCCTCAACCAAGACCAAGCGGACTTCTTGGAACGGCCCATCGGCCTGGAGGAAGTCATCTCTGCTATTGCCCGCCTCAAGGTGGGGAAATCCCCGGGACCCGATGGCTATACCGCGGCCTTCTACAAGACCTTTTGCCAGCAGCTTGCCCCCCTCTTGCGCGACCTGTTTAACACCTTTGACACGCCTGGTGCCATCCACCCGGACCTGCTGGAGGCGTCCATCTCTGTCATCCCCAAACCGGGCCGCGACCCGGCGACGTGTAGCTCATCTCGCTGCTGAATGTAGACTTGAAGCTCTACACTGGCATTCTAGCGGGCCGCATTGCGCCTTACATGCAGCAGCTGGTAGACCCTGACCAGGCGGGCTTTATCCCCCAACGGCAGACTAGCGATAACACCAGGCGAGTGTTGCACCTCATTGAGGCCGGGTCGCGCACTAAACCGGGTTGCATGCTCCTCACCATCGATGCGGAGAAAGCATTCGACAGAGTGCACTGGCCCTACCTCGACCAGGTTCTCCGCCACTTCGGATTTGGCGAGAAGCTCCGCCACCGCATCTTCAATTGCTACCGCCGACCCAACGCCACGGTCCGGGTGAACGGCCACACCTCCCCGAGGTTCGACATCGGCAGAGGCACGCGTCAGGGCTGCCCCCTGTCGCCGCTTCTATTCGCTTTATACATGGAGCCGATGGCTCAGAGGGTGCGGCAGCACGCGCTCATATCTGGTATCAAATTTGGTGCCGATACGCATAAGATCAGCTTGTACGCTGACGACGTCTTGCTATCCCTTACCGACCCAATGCAATCCCTGCGTGCTCTCTTTGTGGAGCTCCACACCTTTGCCCTAGCCTCGGGTTTCAAAATCAACGAAGCCAAATCTGAAGCCCTGAACGTCTCCCTGAACCCAGACGTGGTGGCCGAGATTAAATCGGAATTCAAGATACAGTGGTCGGAAGCAACCATCCCGTACCTGGGCGTCCGCCTGGCTCCCACAGTCAGGGGTACCGCGCGAGTCAACTACGGGGCCCTTACACTCAAACTTCGGGAGCAGCTCCGGCGTTGGAAGCCGCTCACACTGTCATGGCTCGGCAGGATTGCCGCAGTCAAAATGACACTGCTGCCGCAGATTCTGTACCTGTTCCAGACGCTCCCCCTGAACCCCCCGGCGGGCTGGCTTCAACAAACTCAATCGGAACTGTCACGGTTCATATGGAACGGACGGCGACCCAGGTTTAAGCACACTCTCGCCACCCTACCCCCAGCGAACGGGGGGGTCAGCGTGCCAGACCTTACCCTGTACTTCCAGGCGGCACAGCTGCGCACCTTTGTGGAATGGTTCCAGCTGGAGTCCGGTAAGCACTGGCTCTTGCTGGACCAGGCAGTGGCCGGCCGTACCCTCCAAGGCGTGCCCTTCCTTCCACGCCGACACCGTCCCCCTAACTTGTACGCCTCTGAAATCACCAGCACCGCCCTGCGAGTGTGGGATAGAGTAGCCGTGGCCAAGGGGCTGACCACCTTCCCCTCGCCCATGACTCCCATCTTTGAGAATCCAGACTTCTCGCCGGGCTTGGACACCGGTACGGTCACGACGTGGCGGACGACACCCTGTCGTGCGGCGGGACACATGTTCGATATCAAAGGCATCCTGCCGTTCCAGCAGGTCAAGGCGGATTACGGCGTGGCCGAATCGGAACGCTTGCAATACCTGCAGGTGCGCCACTGGGTGCTCCACCCCTCGATCCAGCCCGGGGCCCAACGGCACCTCACACCCTACGAACGGTGGCTGCTGACGCGCACCTCGGACAAGAAATTGATTTCGGATCTTTATCAGCAGCTACTTCTCACCCAGGCACACACGTACAACGCAGGCCAGGTCCGGTGGGAAAGGGACCTGGGGAGGCAGCTCACTAGGAAAGAGTGGGAGGGGGTGTACCATAGGGCCAGACACTCGGCGCACCACACCGGGCTTACAGAGACATTGACTAAAGTAGCCACGTACTGGTACCACACCCCTGAGCGACTTCATCAATGGGATGCCCGAATAAGTGACAGGTGCTGGAGGAGGTGCGGGGAACAGGGGACATTGGAACACCTGCTATGGAGCTGTGAGGCGCTGCGCCCCTATTGGGACCCTATCCTGGATCTTATTGACGCACACTTGGACACTCAGCTACCGTGCTTCCCAGCATACATTATCCTAGGCCTCCCAAACGCCCTCATGTACCCTCTGAAATCCTGGAGAGGCCGCTTGATCGCTCTGGCACTTGGGGCTGCGGTCCAAAACATCGTGGCCCACTGGAGGGCGACTCAGGCTCCGCAGCAATTGGGGTGGCTTCACCGGCTTTGGGCGATCCTGGGCATGGAGAAGCTATCACTGGCGGCGTCAGGGAGGGGGGCGGACTTTGCGGAGCTCTGGCGGCCATTCCTCGCCCTGCTTACCGGGGAGTTTCGGGAGGTGAGCTGCCCGCGCTACCTGCGCCTGTTACGACTGGCAGAAACACCTCTCCCAGACCCCAAGATGCACACCCGTAAGCGCACTGGCCCTGCGCGCGCAGCACCACCTGATTGTTAATCATGGACCACAACCATTAGACCACGCCCGGAAATGGACAAGGAGAGGGGAGGGTTAGGGTGGGAAGGGTAGGGGGGTTGTTTACAGTTCTTTGTTTCTTGAATTGCACTAGCTCTGATCAGCTTGCACCGTTGTAGCACCTCTTATGACGCGGCCGGCCCAGTGGGGTTGTAGGCGGCTTGCTGTGTTAACAGATGATGTACCCGCTGGCCTCGTGTTGGGTGCCAGTGTGGTCGCTGACCTAGGCCTCCCTGGAGTGGGGTCGGCTCTACAGATGTCTCGGAGGTGCATTTCATTGCCTATGCTCAATAAAATATTTAATACATAAAGGAGTCACCCGATCCAGGTTCCTGGACTGATTAGGTCTATCATTTTAATAGTTCGGCGGGTGGGAGGCCAACTGCGCTCTGCCGTGAGCGTGCGGAGATTTGCCTGCTCCGGCAATTTTGCGGAACAGGCAAAATTCTGAACATTCCGTGGGCGGAACGGAGTTGTCCACCCACCCCTAGTCAAGACTGATTTGCAGATAGCTGTGTCTAAACTGGGATGGCGAAGTGAGCTAAAGAATGATGATGGATTTAACCCAGATCTGTGACCTTGGGTTTGCTTTGTTCGCCCTAAGTTGGCAGGGTATGCCCAGACGTGGGTCCCTTGCTCACTTTGCCACTGGATTCAAGCTAGCCTGGCTGATGAGGGCTGTTAGCCCGAACAAGTCCCAGGATTTTTCCATGACAGGTACATGGAAAAAATTGATGATCTTCCAGTGGTGCACAGGGACATTCTCACCTGCCTCTGCCAGATTGCCACCAACATGTCCACACCACAATGTGTGCCCTCAACATCCGGTGCAACAACATCTGCACCAGCTACAGGGAGGGATGTGGACTCTGGTAAAGAGCACCCTGCACCCCGGCTGCCTGCACCTGAGGGCCCCCCAAAAAACTTGGAGTTGGTTGTCCGAAGAGGAAACAATGAAAGACTGATGGATATGCATCACCCCAGGAAGTGGATACCTGCTCCCGATATCCTCCATTGTGTGCCAAGCTTGCACTTTCTTGACTATCATTGAACTGTCCCAAATTGACTGGAGGGTATAGGTTGGACTATGGATAAACTGTGGAATATTTAATCTACAAAACAAAGCCAACTCCTTTCTGTACTTTTTATTCTGTTTTTTTGTTGAGCACTCCACCATGGTGTGTACTGATTTCATAACATCATGCACTAAAATAAATCACTTTGCTCAAAAAACTTGCTCATGTTGTATCTTTGAATATAAAATAAAAAAATTGTAACGTAGCAGAAAATCACACAGAAATTAGTGTCTATAACATTGGTTACACATCACTTAAAAGTACTGGGTTATGAGTAAATGTAACTTTTCACAGCATGTTAGGTAGATACAACGACGTTATCACTCAACCCGTCGTACATGGAACAGATGCAAAGAAAGTCCATAGGCAAAAATACTAGCACCATATGCAAGCACATTCAAGAAATATTGTCAGAAAACTATTTCATCATGGAGCATGTGTTGTTTCAGAATAATCTATGGATGTGTGAAAACAGACAGGGCGCCCCACAATGTTGAGCATAGGTTTATTCTTTGGATACAACCTGGTGCATAAACCTAATGTCAATTCACATTACACATTAACAAAATGCACACATATTAAAGAAAAATGAACATTAGTTGAAAAAGAGAGTGCGTGTCAGTGATTTCCAAAGCAGTCCAATGCTGGAGTATGTCACAGCATCAGGGGTCTTGTGGGGTCACAATTCTACGATTTACATGGAAAAGGACCCTGGTAAGGAGAAATATAGAACAGAGTCTGGCCAGAGCACTATGCCAGTTTCTTTTGATACCAATGTCATCTGAAGCACAAGATTTACAGTGTAAACATGAGCTGGGATTTACACTAACACTGTACATGTTTACTTACTCTTTTCAAAAAGTTTCATACAACAAACATAATGACAAGTTTCATACACTCGCAAACATACATACACATTGTCTACCAGCAACACAACATCAAACAGCTGGGGTGAGTTACCCCCTCTCATTGCATACTTACACTCATGTGAAGAAGTTGTGGATAAGCTGTTGTCTCAAATCCATGCCATCATCGTCATCCCCACTGGCATCATGTCCCAGGCCAGGATCCTCCCTTGCTGGTGGCTGCTGGTCTACGTCATCCTGTATGAGTGGTATTTCCCTCCATAAACAATGTATATAACAAGGACCCCCTGAGTCTAAAATTCTTTTAATTCCTAGGTCAGGGACAAACATATATGAAAAATAACCACCTAGGCAATTGTATTGTCTTATCTGTACAATGACAACTGAGAAAGGCAACACATTAACAACTGAAATAGCACAATAACAGCTAAGGTTCTATTTGTTTATTATCACAGTTACATATTAAAAACACATTTTTGCTAAAAGATTTGTTTCCATATAGTATATAGATCAAATCAAACAGTATTAAAAAAACTGAATCACAGAATTACACAATTAAAAAACACATCAAGTGACACAATAATTAATTGAAATTCGACACGCGTTTCGGCGACCAGCGCCTTCTTCAGGAATTGCCACGTATTACACAAAAAACTTTCGACAGTTTGATAAAATTGTGCTAAAATTCCTTTTCACATGGATTAGTGATTGAATTATTCTAGTTTAATAGTCGACTCTTCCTAACATATTATTTCTGAATGATGACGAGCTGTTAATTTTCACAACGTTGATAAAACAGTCAAGGCTCCAACAGATAATCTTTTTTGAATTTCTTTTCTATTTAAAAGGCAATAGCGGCCTTCCGATATATAAAATAAATTATCAGGGCATGAGGCTGCAAATCAAAAGCGGAGAATTGGATCAGGGTACAGCAGCCCTCGTGTCAATATCTATATCCTGATATGTAAAATCGCACGTCTCGATTCTCTGTTGTATCAGAAATTTACGAGGCACAAAACTGCAATATTAGGCAGTAATTTTTGAGGAGTAAAGCTTTGATAGTGCTTTTCCACAAGATACCAGAGGCGGACGGAGTCTTACGTAGTTCAGCGGCTGATGGCGGGAAGATATCAACAGAAAGTTGGATTCAAAGCCCTTTAAGTACTTGCTGGACATTGGATAGCCCTGCCTAGGACAGGGCTATCTAACTTTCTGTTGATATCTTCCCACCATCAGCCGCTGAACTACGTAAGACGCCGTCCGCCTCTGGTTTCTTTTGGCAAAGCACTATCAAAGCTTTACGCCTCGAAAATTACTGCCTATCATTGCAGTTTTGTGCCTGATAAATTTCTGATACACCAGAGAATCGAGACGTGCGATTTTACATATTAGGATATAGATATTGACATGAGGGCTGCTGTGCCCTGATCCAATTCTCCGCTTTTGATTTGCAGCCTCGTGCACTGATAATTTCTTTTATGTCGGAAGGCCGCTATTGCCGTTTAAATAGAAAAGAAATTCAAAAAAGATTATCTGTTGGAGCCTTGACTGTTTTATCAACGTTGTGAAAATTAACAGCTCGTCATCATTCAGAAATAACATGTTAGGAAGAGTCGACTATTAAACTAGTATAATTAAATCACTAATCCCTGTGAAAAGGAATTTTAGCACAATTTTATCAAACTGTCGAAAGTTTTTTGTGTAATACGTGGCAATTCCTGAAGAAGGCGCTGGTCGCCGAAACACGCGTCGAATTTCAATTAATTGTTGTGCCACTTGATGTGTTTTTTAATTGTGTAATTCTGTGATTCTGTTTTTTTAATACTTTTTGATTTGATCTATATACTATATGGAAACAAATCTTTTAGCAAAAATGTGTTTTTAACATGTAATTGTGTTAATAAACAAATAGAACCTTAGCTGTTATTGTGCTATTTCAGTTGTTAATGTGTTGCCTTTCTCAGTTGTCATTGTACATATTAGACAATACAATTGCCTAGGTGGTTATTTTCATATATATTTCCCTACATATAGCCAGGATATTGAGCATGCAGCAAGCAATTATGATCTTGCGTACCTTCAATGGGGCATATTGTAGGGCTCCTCCCGTCCGCTCCAGACAATGAAAACTTGTCTTCAGGATGCCAAAAGTTTGTTCAATGACTCGACGACTCCTACCATGGACCTCATTAAACTGCACTTCTGCAGGCGTGACTCGGTTACCAAGTGGTGTCAACAACCAAGGATGGTTGGGGGTATCCAGAGTCTCCTACATTTAAGACAGAAACAATATTCAGTTGTCTCACAACAGACCACTAGCTGACATACAATCAACACACACCACAACACACACATGCCACACCACCTACCAACAAGCCAGGCATGGTCAGGTTGAAACTGAGACATCAAACGGGGATGGTGCTGTTCCTCATGTATTATGCATCATGTGGGGATCCTGGAAAATGGGCACAGATGTGTGAGATTGTCATGTCAGCCAAACATACCACATAGACATTGATCAAGTGGTAATGCTTGCGGTTTCGATACACAACCTTGTTTGCTTTAGGTGGATCCAATGCAACGTGGGTGCCATCCATTGAGCCAGTGATATGTGGTATCTGTCCCACTGCATAAAATTGTGCCTTGATGTCTGTCAGCTCTCCTGGTTTTAGGAACTGGGGGCCAGATGTACGATGGTTTTTTGCAGTCGCAGAGGGGCATTTTGACCTTTTGCCACCGCAAAAAATGGTAGCATAATGTACCAACCCTATTTTTCGAGTCGCTAAATAGGGTTAGAGACACGCTATTTGGAAGGGGTGTTCCAAAGGCGTCTCTTCCTAACAGCGACTCTGAACCCTATGTAAGAATGTTATGCGACAGCATTTGCCATTTCGCAGTTTACCACCCTCTTCAAGAGGGTAGTAAACCATTCGCAAACAGGAAGGGGTCCCCAAGGGACCCCTTCCCCTTTGTGAATGGGTTCGCAGACATTTTGTAAGAGCAGGCAGGAGTCCCAGGGACCACTAACTGCCCTTAGAAAATGACACAAAAACGTTTCACTTCTTTTTTTTTAAAATGAATCCTCTTTTCCTTTAAGGAAAACGGGCTGCATTTTTTTAAAACTTCTTTATTGACAAAGCAGTCCCAGACATGGTGGTCTTCCACCATCCCTGGGCATCTATTTGGAAAAATATTTTGCACCAGGCATAGTGCTGGATAATGAAAGCAAAGCAATTAAACTCTAGACCAACAAACCAAAATATGCAAACAATGCAACTGATAGATGTTGAGATTTGTTTGCACATTCACTGTTGGGTGAGCCAGTTCTCAGTGTCGTTTTAACAAATCATTGAAGTATGTTGCAATTGGAGCATTTAATTCTGGAAACCCCATGTTATATATTTTGGCAGAATGTGTTGTCTATGTGAAGGCCTAGGTGAGTTTGGCTTGGTCAGTGTGCCAATATTTGGTTCCAGCCATGCTGCTAAGTGTTAGCACATGTATCACATGGGACAATGATATCTAGGTTGACTCTGGTCACATGTCACACTGACCTTACACATGATATTGTTGAATATTGCATACTCACCATTCTAAAGAGGTAGTCCATGAGTCTGACTCTATTATGGTGAAAACACAAGTCATTCAGTGTGAAACACGGGTTGTCACCGTTTGAAACAATTGTGAGGTATACTGTAAGGTACACTGTTAGAACAGTTGACATGCGTATAGATGCTCCTGACTATTCCTGCTTGTTGGCTCAGTAAACCATGTGCTTGATGCATCACTGTCTGATTCAGAGTTGTCAAATATGCATCAAATTTGAGTTGGTTACCAAAATGAGATGTTAAACAGGAGCAATATCAGCTGGGGAAAGTGTGCATAATGTTTAATCGAGTGAGGGACATTCAGACTCGGCCTATACAAATGGGGACTTGTACAGTTGGTCAAGATTGGTAAACAGTGATGACTGTAGTCATTATGGAAATTGGTTCAGTAACAATGGTCTCTACAGTCAGTGCACCCAGACGTGATAGTGGAATGTTGTTCTACCTGAGGCATAGTGAAGCTGCAGTGATCAGACTTGTAGTTTTGAAGACCTTCTATCACATCTGTGAAACTTGAGCTGCTTTCGATGTGCAAAAAATTCTGATTCTGCCACATGACACTGTGCATAGATGACACAGGACAATGTGCTTCATGCCTGTCAGCCTAATTATGCGTACTGCCTTAGTGTCTCTGCAATAAGAGTCATATGTTTGAAATGACAGTAGAGAAGCTAAGTTCAGGACAAATGGGATAAATCACTGTTATCTGTGCGACATGACTCATGCAATGACTACACATTGGGAATGTTTGACAAGGAAGACATTTAAGGTGTGACTTATGAGTCAATGGTTCCATATTTGATGACTAAGGAAAACAGAATGTTTACCATGTCTCAATACAAATCTAAGACTCATATTTCTGTTGTGATGTCTAAACACTCTTGCAGGAGAGGAGACAAAAATGTCAGGACACAAGTCCGTCATGAGCAAAGACGAAACATCCCCTGCTACATAGTCCCTTAGTCAACCATGTGGTTATGTCATTTTATATTGATACACCCAACGTTGTACATCACATCATGTGTTATGGTTAACTAACTGGCAGACTTAAAAGTGCCATGCATTTTAATGTAGCAAGAGCTAATAGCACAACACAATGTTATCTCTTATATTTTGGTTCTGTGAAGTTTTGTGATGTCAAGTACAGATGGATGACTCATGTAATTAATTTGCATTCTTGGTCACAACATCCTCAGTGGCCACCGGAGAAGACAGTGCCACGGATGTGGTGGGAGCAGTACATCAGTCTCGGTCCAGTGATGAGGTGCTGTCAGAGGGACCCAGTACGCAGAGGGTGAGAGGAACTGCACTGGGGGAAGCTCTGCAACTATATCAGCACGCTCAGAATCAGATCACAGCTCCAGTGAAGACTCCCATGTGGGGGTGGGGGAGACAGTGACTGGATTAACAACCTCAGAGTCCACTACCACCACCACGTCCATCTCCACTCTCCCAGCTGCTCCCCATCCCACTGTCCATGACCGCTCCCGTGGCAGGCGAAGCATCTCCTTTGGGCAAGGCACCTCACCCCGTCTCCTCTGCTGCCCTCAGTGTAGAAGCCAACGACATTCTGAGGCAGATCTCTGAGGGGCAGATATCCTTGCTGAATGTCCTCCATGCACATACCCCTGTTTTGACAGACATGTCACCATTCCTGGATGGCATTCACTCTAACATGTCTGCCCTACAGAGATCAAATCAGGCTATGGCCTTCACACTGGTGGCAACACTGTCCCTGCTCAAGCACTACCTCCCCCCCACCTCTCCCTCAGCAACTGAGGACATCACAGCAGATGACACACATCCATCCAGAGACACTCCGCATACCTCCCAACCCTCCGCCTCCACAACCCCTACCCTTTCCTCCCCTGTTCCCCCCACATTGTTCCCATTAAATTCTTTACTCCCCAAACCTATACCCCTCTCCTAAGAAGAGAAAATACCTCCTCCTCACTCGGCATCAGCTTCTGCCCCCTGAGAGAAAACAATATAGACAAACAACTCCCATCCGAAAATCATTCCGCATCCAGAAAAAAAAAATCCGCTCCACCAACCCATAGCTCCCCAGACCTGCCCAGTACCTCTGTCACAAATCAAACTCACCACCAAAAAGACCTGTGCCATCCCCATTCCCGACACACCCGTCAAACTATACAAAATACCCATAATAGCTTTTGTACACGGATTTGGGACCACAGAGCAAGGATCTCTTCACAGGCGTGTATCGGGACTGCGAGGACCAGGGGGCCAAGTACCACCTAATCGGCTGCACCTGGGTTCTCTTCTCGCTCCGCCCCCATGCCCATAACAGCGCCTCGTGGCCCCCGCTCCGCGGGAGCCGCTCGAGGCTACAGACACTGCAGGCAGCAGTTAGAGTGCAAGGACATCGTCCCTTTTGTACACGGATTTGGGACCACAGAGCAAGGATCTCTTCACAGGCGTGTAGCAGGAAAGCGAGGACCAGGGGGCCAAGTACCACTTAATCGGCTGCACCTGGGTTCTCTTCTCGCTCCGCCCCCACGCTCCACCCCCTCCTGTGTCTCCTCCTTTATTAAGAGTAACCTTGGCGCGCACATGGGACGCGCGCGGGACCAAGCTCGGGGCTAAGCCCAGGCCAAGGGCGGGCCCATTGTAGCCCGTTAGAGACAGTTAAAGACCGGTCCGGGCCCCCCTTCTAAATTCTTATCGTTAAGGTCCAGCCTCTAAACCGTATGTAATTTTGTACTAGTCCTTCTATTTCTTAGGCTCCCTTGTACACCCAACTATATGCTCCTATTGTATTGTATTGTTAGTATAATAAAATTCTTTCTACAATGTCAACATGAGGAAGCAGAAGCAAAACCGCTGCTGGGGAGAGTCAACTTATAGGCCCTCTAGATAGCTTCTTAATCAGGGCGAATTCATTAATAGATCAAAGTATCTCTATCATGGAACGTAGAGTGTCCCAAGATCTAGTCCTCGCCAAAAGATCCTCCATGGGTCACCTGGCTGATGCAAGAACACCTGAACAGCCCAGGAATACTGAACGGAGCGAACCCCAAGGTCAAAGGCATAGCTTACCAAATACAGTAGATCTATCAGCCTCACAGCTCTCCGACTCACAACTAAGTCTGGATCTAGAAAAGACTCCAGACTTAGTGATTCAAACCACCCCAGAAGACTTAAGGCAGTTGAGAGGGAGGAGGGAGGGTGCGGTAAGGAAAAAAAAAGCACCAGGACCAAAAATCCCTAAAACTAACAAAACTAACAAAGTCTGTAGCAAGGCAGGGGAGAAACGATCAGGCACCCCTACGAGAGGAGATCAGCATAGTCACACAGTGATCGTACATCAAGCACCACACGGCAACCAGAGTCCTATCAGTTTAGAACTTCTGACAGATACACCACCAAAAAGTGATTTAGCTGATAATAATAATAACCAACTTCTAACAAAAATTGGGGACCTACTTAAATTATTTCTTACACCAATAGAAGCCAGACTGTCCCACATAGAAAAACAACTATCCGAATTGACAACCCTTGCGAAAGTCAAGTCAAACCAAGGGGCACAAAGGATTGGGGGAAATAAACAGACCCCAAGCAACTCCACTGGCCAACCAAACATAAAACCGGTACCCCCAGGACCAACAGTTAAACCAATTCAATCTACAGTGGTAAAAAGTAATATAAAAGAGAAACCATCAAACCCAACCCCAAATATCATCCCAAACATCACCCTAGAACACAACAACACGGCCCCAAAGGCACCAGCCACGCATCCCAATAGAGGGTGGGATAGAGGACCGTTTGATGGCAGATTCCCTGTAAATGTGCCACCTGAAGCTAGTCCCTTCGTAGTAGTAATGACCGTTGTACCAGAACTGGCAGACCACAATTTAGAACTCACCTGGTCCCTAAAAAACAAGGCCCAACATTGGCTTAATATGAACCGCCCACTTCCGCCCACCGGGTCAAGCAAGATCTTGATGGTACGAAGGGCCCCCTGGGTAGGGCATGGCAAGAAAACAATACAGGGAGTTTACGTGCTTATTACTTTTGAAGACCCTAGAGTAGTTGGTTATATTTGTTAATGGGAACACTCTAGTCCAAATGGTGGAATAGGAACAAAGCGCCTTTCTTTCTTCTATCCCCCGAGATATCGTAATGGTCCTCATCACGAAGGATCTTGGTATACAGTAGGCCCTCGGTATCGGGGTGGAGACTGGGAAGAGTGGGGAGGACATCACCAGAGGGATTACCATAGAGAACCATTGTGTTGGGAAGGCTGGAGTGGTATCCAAACAATGAACAGATATAGCTGCCTAGAGACGGTTGATTGACCATCATTGGTCAAAGACCCCTCTAGGCTTCAGCTAGTGCAGTCAGAGCCCAAACCTCAAATAGTTGACGTGGTCAACAAGGACCCTCAAGCTCTAAGCATTGCTTTTTGGAACATCGCCGGCCTTCGCCCTAAGATCGAAGATGGGAGCGCCTTGAACTTCCTGGGGAGGGAAACAATCATTTGCCTCCAGGAAACATGGTCCGTGATGGAACTTCATCTCCTGGGTTTCAGGACGTACTTTTCTCCAGCTTTGGCAGGAACCATGTGTAGGCCCAAGGGAGGACTGACTATCTATATAGCTAATACCATCCAGAGTGTAAGAGTAACTAAGGTAGAACTGGACGTAAACTTCCAGCTTCTCTCCCTCTCTTTTTTCAGCAATGAGACTGTCTTACTTGTTAATTTTTATAACAACTTAGAGGAAGGACAATTCCTGATACCAAATATACTAGGTGACCATTCGGCCCTTAGGATAGAACTTTATCTAACTCATCGACAATCCCTTACCCTAACCATAGCAAAAGCACTGAACCAGAATAAACTACATATAGCACAGACCAATGGGTATACCTTAAAATGGGGGAAGATAAACCCTGGGAAAATCACAGAAGCTCTGATAAAATGCCTAGATCTAACAGCAACAGAGGAGGAAGTTCTAAGTAACTTCTCTATAATTCTAGATACCATTAAGGGGCTCATGACAGCAAAGCCAAAAGCAGAAACATCAACCAAGAAAGGCTGGTTTAACCATAGCTGTACTGTGGCATATTCCAAACTAAAAGTGGCACTGAATAATGATGTCAGAGATCCACAGCTAATTGCAAGACTTAGAAAAGAGTACATGTCCGCACGAAAGCAGAGAAAGGCCGATTTAAAACAGGCCTTGTGGGATGAACTCCACAAAAGTGCCTTAGAAAAAAATAGCGAGGCCTTTTGGAGGGTAGTTAAATCCCCATTTCTGGCTGACGATGATCTTCCAAAGATTGAAATGGCCATTGAAGAAGAAGTCTGGGTCTCCCATTTCTCTAAAATATTTCAGAAAACTTTAAATACAGCAGGGGCAGAGGTAGTTCATCCAGTGGTTGTTTATCCCATTCCCCTAGAATTCGACATCTCTGAGGTACTCCTGGCCTTAAAATTAAGTAAAAATGGTAAAGCACCGGGTCCTGATGGGGTCCCGGTGGACATCTTTAAATACAACCAGGATCTCTGGGCCCCCATACTTACTAGGGTCTGTAGGGCAGCCACAAAAAAGGGGTTGTTGGATTCTTGGACCAAGTCCATCATGGTCCCAATATTCAAAAAGGGAGACCGCCAGGAGGTCTCATGTTACCGCCCCATCTCACTGCTGGACTCGCTGGGCAAAGTAGGAGGTAAGGTTGTCCTCGAGCGACTCCAGCAGTGGGCGGAAGAAGGGGCTATTTTGTTGATTTACAATTTGGCTTCCGGGAAGGTTTCGGCACAATTGAACAGGCCTTAAACCTATCTATGATCCTAGGTAAATACACCCATGCAAAACAGGACAAGCTCTACATCAGGGGTTTCCAAACCGGTCTTGGAGGGCTGGATGGCATGGATCCGGCCCTCCAGGACCGGTTTGGAGACCCCTGCTCTACATGATCTATGTGGACCTGTCTGCAGCTTTTGATTGTGTGTCCCACTCAAAGCTCGGTCCTAAGACAAATGGGAGTGGATCCCCCTCTTTTAGATTTCCTGAGGGAGTTATACTCCAAAGCTTCCGCGAGAGTCCGCTTTGGTGTGAAGGGTGAGCTGTCTGGTTCCTTCGGAGTGGAGCATGGAGTTAGGCAAGGATGCGTCCTGGCCCCCTTTCTTTTCTCCCTGTATACAAACAGCTTGGGTATGAGCTACTGAAGGGGGGGCCAGGATCGTCCGCAAGTAAAACAACGCCTGATTCCTGCTCTGCTCTATGCAGACGACACCGTCATTCTGGTGCGTACCCCGCGTGAACTACAGAAGGCCCTGTACAGGTATGCGGACTATATGGGCAGTCTTGACCTACATATAAACATCAAGAAGACCTTTGTTATGGTGTCAGGCACAGGAAGAAAACGTTCCAAAGACATTTTCCTCAACACCTAAAAACTTGAACTGACGGCCAATTATCCCTATCTAGGCATCATAATAGATGAAAAATTGAACTGGAAAGCAGCAGTCGAGGTCAGAAAACATCTTTTTAAGCAAGCCATAGCCGCCCTGATAAGCTTTTCACAAAAATTAGGCAAAAGGTCCCCTGTGGAATTACTAAAAATGTATCATGCTAAATGTCAAGCAATAGCATTGTAAGGGGCTGGCGTTTGGGGACACACGGACGTTAGTGCTCTACAGGTGGCAGAAAACTCATTCTTAAGATTCCTCCTTGCAGCACCCAGACGAATTTCTACATATGCATGCCACATGGAACTAGGGATACAACACATAGAGGATCTGGCAAAAATTCAACCTCTGCTACTCTGGCGACGTATATGGATCTCTGAAAAAAACATGTTAACAAAGGGAATTGTGGCAGATTCAATGGCATTTGATCATTCATTGAAAATTAGGTGGCTCCTTTACATTAGAAATTTCCTCACCGATATAGGCTTAGAGATTTTCTACAGCACACCCGCAAAGATCAGAGAGATATCTAAGAAGGATCTAAAAGTAATGGCCCTGAGCCATTTAGAAGGACTAAGGCTTGCTAATGAGTCAGGCAAAGCCTCTGTCCTCCATGCAACTATGGTCCAGACCACTGTTATGATTCAGCCCTACCTAACACTTGACATTAGTATCTTTGATCGATTTCTGCTAACAAGATTTAGATTAAATCTCTTCCATCGCCTAGTAGCCTTTCCAACTAGGAACACCTGGAAGCCAACCCTTGGACTTTGTCCCTGCGATGATACATCAGCACAGACTACCATACACACTGTGTTGTTCTGCAAATTTTATCATGCTGATCGCAAATTTTGGTTGTTATCACTGTTAAAGCTGTGGGGTCTCAGACAGTGCCATCCAGCCATGTTGCATCTCCAATTTTTAGAGTCCAAATGTACCTGTTATCATGTGGTCAACTTTCTGAAATGTATTTTTAGGCACAGGCAAAACCTCTGAAAGAACATGTTTAAACCTTAGAATAATGATTTTAATAAAAAGTGCAGAGATTCACTTTAAATTATTTTTTATGGGAACATAATTTTATTGTGTAACTGATTTACTAATTTGTATTGATGTGGATAATGCTGCTTTTATGGTTTTCTATTCTGAAATACCGAATAAAGATATAATTAATATACAAAATACCCAAAATAGGTAACGTCATCCCATCCCCACCTCCATCTGCCCCTACCACTAAAGCTGCCCCCCCCCCTCAATTAGAGCCAACCACTGCAGTGGATTTACCCCCCCTCCATCAGAATCCATCACTGCAGTGGACCCTAACACCCCTCCTGATCCCATCCCTCCCAAAAGACAACTCAGTCCCCATTAGTTTGTCCCACAAGATGGGCATTTTTGGCTCATGCAACGATTAAACAGTGATGGACTGGCCATTGGCCTATAGCTATTTATTTATCTTTATTTCGAGGTTGAATAAAGCATGTGTTTATTTTTTTATTCAAATTTCTGTGTCCACCAAATTGTTTTTTTGTTAAATGTATATCATGTACAAATAGTAGTGTACAGATACAATGATGTTAGTATGGCTTGGATTGCATATGTTCCATTTAGTATGAGCACTTTGACAGTATTCAAGAATGTTGTTATCTACATTTCCTGGGTGTCATCATGAACAACAGTTTTGGGTAAGAATGTGACATGAAGTCACAAACCTTTTCATTTCTTAAACACACTTACACATAGGTCATGCTTTCATTTGTCAACATAGTGCAAGTGTGTTCAAGTCTAACAGTTCAGGTGAAGCATGCAGCATATGTTTGTGATGTGCAGAAAAACACCTGTCTCAAATTTGCCTCGATACATATGAGGTTTGACTACATGGCATTGATTTTGCATGCACCCATGTACACAAAGTGATGTGACCATACTTGTATATGACTTGATAGTAGTGTACCCAAGTCTGTGTCTTCTTTAGATCTTGTAGAATAATGGCAATGTCAACCTTGCCACAGGTGGCATGCCACTGTTGGCAAAAACCTTTCATGTATGTGAACACATCTAATGCATTTCCTGAGCCCATGGTGAGTGTAAGGTGAGCAGTATTCTCTCAGTTTTCTAACCCTGTAAACTCACCAGGACTCGAATTAATGCAGGAATTCTTGTTAAGCAAGGTGTGTGTTGTCCAAATAGTCTATTGCTTACTAATTTACAAGCCATTCATGCCATCCTGCTTTTGTTTGGTGACATTACATGTATGTTTTTATGGATTACACCAGCATGGATTTAATTTTAAAACCACGCACCAGTGGAGCTTATGAATTGTGTGTCACTTGTCTTTTGTGTATGACTGAGAATGGTGTTATTTTAAGCTTTGATTAATGCTGTTTCATGTCACACTGTGCTGAACTATGAGTGCTGTGATGTCTGGTGGATTGCCAGGTGCTACATGTGATAAGGCAAGTGGACAGTGAGTACACAGAAAGGATGTGTGTATGTTCACTGTGCAGATGCTCCAAGATCAGGATTCTCCGACATGCTCTTAGTTGCCACACATGGGAGGATGTGTTAATGGGAATATGGAACTTGGCTGCAGATGTATTATCAACGGTTCATGTTGCATGTGCTGAGCTTGCTTGAACAAGGGTAAAGGTGAGAGTGACTAGTATTTAAAATGTTGTTTGAAGTGGAGATACATACGTCATGGTGGCCGGACAAAGTTAGTGGTTGACAGATAGTTGAAAGTAGGGGTGGGCGGAATTTGAGTAGTCTCGCTACGCTAAGCTCTGCGAAACAGTAAATATCTCTGTGAGCACGCAGAGTTCCGCGAACACGCAAAATTGCTTGTTCCGCCCATTCGCAATGCTTTTTTCCTGTTCATAAATGCTGTTTGCATGCTTGGGGGGAAATATGTCTCAAACATGCATTTTGAAAGCACGAACAAGCAAAAAATTTTGAAAAGCCGCAATTAGCAGAATTTTTGGCAATTCTGCGTTATCCGCGGAACGCAACATTATCCAAATTCCGCAAATTCCGCGAGCGGAACAGAATTTACTGCCCAGGTCTAGTTGAAAGGTTTGAGTTGAGTGCATAGGCAGATCTAGTATAGGAGACATAAGGTATCCCCATTCACCCTATGTGATTTTTTACAGATAGAATGATGCGATTCAGAGTATGCAACTGACTAAATTCTGTGTAGGGTACGGTATGAATAGGTAGATGAGATAGATGTTAAACCACTTAGCCAAGGTTTTATTGTGGCAGGAGATGAACTGTAGTCTGTTCCTCTGCAGTGAGGGATGACGCTTACCAGGCATTTCCAATGAGTGAGGATAGTGGTTGATGTGCGTAGATCAATGGTGGTATGGGGCTTGTAAATCATATGTGGATGTGACAGGGCCATAGTGAGACATGGTTCAACTTGTCATTTGTGACAAAGTGGATAAGTGTATGTAAGGGTATATGCCAGTTTCGTATTTTAGTGAGCTGAATGGTGAGATGTGTGGTGTTGTATAGTTGATGTATGTGACTACCAACCCCCTCCCCAAACCCACATGCAATTTAACACCGATGCCTCAACACGGCCCGCCTTCCCACACCCTCGGCCCTGCAGTGAAACACTACTAGAGAGAACAAGACCCCTCTATCCCCCTCTGGCAACCACCCTCACCTGACCCATGCCCCCCTTCCCTATGATGAGGAACTCAACAACGTTAGGCTCTTCCCCCACAGGTTTAACTTACCCACCCAGAACACACACACCGACAGAGAGACTGGGCAGCAGCTTACCCTGCTTGAAAACCAGATAACAACCATAATACAGGGTCTTAGTGAAATCCTTTCCAACCTCGTCGCACCCCTAAAGCCTCACTGTTTCCCTTCCTTCGACTCTCTGTCTCAACAGAAATTCTCCAAGACTCCCCACCCGAAAGGGATCCCTACCCCCTCTCTAATCAGACACTGACACCAAAAATAACTAGAGATGAAACATCTGTGAGTGAAACAGAAGATCTTGCTTCCTCGTACAAAAATCCTATTACTTCCACCCTCCTATCCAAAATACAGGTGATCAGTGGACTGGGAAGAGAACAGGCCCCTCCGAAAGCTCCTATACCACTGGCCACACGCTTTATCATCCCTACGGCCCCCCAAATAAAAAAAACCTACAACAGAGACGTCCCCAACAAACTGCATGCTCATAAACTACAGATCAGCCACCAAGCATGCCACAAAGTTTGGGGAATCCATCCTCACCCACAACACAAACATAGCATTCATCACCGAGACATGGATTTCCACTCATGGATGCTCTTATCCCCCCTGGATTTGTTATCACCAACAAAGATAGAAATAATCAAAGATGTGGAGGCATAGCAATCATCCACAAAAACAATATTTCCGTGATGGAAATAGACTCCTTCAACTACAACACCTTTGAGTGCCTAACCACCAACATCAACACTAGCAACAACAAAACACTTATTTGTCACCTTATTTATCACCCCCCCAGGCAACACCACCATATTCACTGAACACCTGTCCGACCTGATTGCCCACTGCTCTCTCCGAGACACAAACAACCTTATTCTGGGCGACCTCAATCTACACTGGAATGAAGAAAACAACCTGCAAATCCAGAACTTGAGGGAGCTGCTTCACAGCAACAACCTTACCCAACACTACTTAGAGGAAACTCACAACAAAGGAGCAATCCTAGATGCCATCATCGCCCAGCACAACGCTGTCACGATAGACCGCACCCAACCCTTGGACTGGTCTGACCACCACTTAATCCTTTTTCACCTCACACAGCCGATCACACTTAAACCCCTCACCCAAGACCCTCCGAAATGGACTAGAAACTTCACTCAGAGTAACATGACTGAACTAGAGGGTAGGGTTAACCCTCTTCCTATGGCCTCCACGAATGATCTATCCAGAACTGAACTCACCGCCCACTACAACACAAACATGACAGCTATTCTAGATCAAGTAGCCCCCTTAAAACTAAAAAAAACAGGAGCATCCCATCCTGATCTTGGTTCAACGAGGACATTAACAATGAAAGAAAATACAGTTAAGAGTTACAGAAAGACTATGGAGGAGCAACCCCTCCCCAAGCCTACTCGAACAACTCGAGACCGCGATCCTTAACATCACAGACAATATCCACAAATCCCTCGATTCCAACCAATGTTGCCTCCTCATTCTCCTAGACCTATAGGCAGCCTTTGACACAGTTAATCACCTACTTCTCATCAAGACTTTGCAAGAGATGGTAGGTGCTGATGAGGTGGTCCTATGCTGGTTCTCCTCCTTCTCACACAGCCGCTCATAAAGGATAAAAAAAACTTTACCTCCTACCTACATCTCATCAACAGGGGCGTCCCCCAAGTTTTAGTGCTCCCACCCCAATTGTTCAACATATACATGGAACCCCTCACCACCCTACTAAAAAAAAAACCCTATGCAGATGACACCCAGATCAATCTAGAAACCTCATCCATAGATGACATTCACAAACTAAATGTTACTCAAAAAGAAATTAAACATTGGCTGTCGCTTAACCACCTAAAACTCAACCAAGATAAAACCGAAATACTCCTCAATTCCAACAAAGAAGAGAACCCTCATATTTCGGAATGGCTAAAAGCTCTGGGTGCTCTTAATGGCAATCACACTCTGACCCACTCTGTTAAATCATTAGAAATCACCCAAGACTCAAAACTCAACATGGTCAAACAGACCAAGAACTCAGCAAAGAGTGGCTTTGTCAACCTGAAGCCACATAACAAAATAAAACCATTCATCCCAACCAACAACCTCAAACAAGCCACCCAATCACTGGTGCTTTCCGGACTCGACTATGAAAATGCCATCCTCACTGGTACAAATAAATCTCATCTAGCTCCCCTTCAAACTACATTCAACGCAGCAGCTAGAATGGTCACTAAAATCAGGAAATATGACCACGTTTCTCCAGCACTCAGAGAACTAAAATGGCTACCAGCCGAATTGTGTGCCAGTTTCAGAACTGCCTGCCTCACACACAAAGCAGGGCACACAGGTAACCTGAGTGTTTGGCTGCTAAGCTCTAGTGGGCTGGTCAGACAAAGAACCTCAGGAGCTCCAGCACCCTACTACTCATCCCTATGAAAACATTCAAACAAAAAACTGCTGCATGGTCCTTCTCCGGAAACGTACCCAAAATCTGGAACGCTATTCCAGTCGGTATCAGGACTATTTCATCCTTCACAAAATTAAAAAAACACCTAAAAAGTCCTTTTCCTCAACCTCTCTCTACAGAATGGATAGCTGCCATCTCCCTCCTCCCTGCTATTTGACCTCTATCTGCTCCTTCCCCTCCATCTAAGTGGTTCAACCACAAGACAACATGCCCTCTACGAGGTTATCCCAGGACTCACGAACTACCTCAATGCTGCTCAGCACACTTGGACTTCAGAACCTATAAATAAAGTACAGCTTTACTGTATACACCCCAAGACAACGTGCACTCTATGAGGTTATCTCAGGACTCACGTACTACCTCAATGCTGCACAGCACACGCAGACTTTCCGAACCTATATGTAGAATACAGCTTTATTGTATGAATCTTGCTCAAAAACGGCTGTGAAGCGCTCCGATACCCTCGGGTCAGGCTAGCGCTATATACAACTCCTCAAATAAAATAAAGAAATGAATGTTGTTTTTACATCTGTGTATGCATGTGTGTTAGAAATGACAATCTGGAGAACTTAAGCAGAGTAGTGTTGGTGTGTGTCAAACTGTGAATGATTGAGGACATATTCATTGAGCAATGTATTTTTCTTTTTTAGAGATGTAATGATGCGTAAAGTGTGCATGTCAGAGTGGGCAGTGATGCTGCACGTTGTGATATGAGTGCAGTTCAAAGACATTACTGAGTTTGCAACTGGTGATGAGCATGGTCCTTTTGACATGTTACGTTTGACATTTGCTGAGGAGCAGATGAGTACAGTACATTGTGTACATGCCATGTATTTGAGGGTTGTTGTGTACACAGTGATGAAGACAGGTGCTGTGCATGTAGGTGTGGATGTGAGAGGGGCAGCACCAGAGTGAGATTGTTAGAATTGTGTTTGAAGAGTACAAGGCTGTAGCTTGCGATTCAGACATGTTTTTCCATCTAGCTACAGCAGAGGTGATTTATGACGTGCTTGTGTGTTTGATAGTTTTGAATGCTGAGCATGTCCTTTGAGGTGGGTGTGAATGGGGTCATACCTGCACAAGTATAGTTCATGATGGCCATGAGGTAATGTTGATATGTGCATATGTGTAGATTTTGTGTATGTAAGTAGTAAAAAACAGTTGCCAGAGTAAATATGAGGATGTGGAATGTGTTGTCTGCAGCTTGCTGTCTGCCAACTGGTATTAATGAATGATTTTTCAAATGTCCACTTTGAGTACACTGTTATATGCAAGACCTATTAGCATTACTTGAAAAGTGGGCTCCACTTAGCCTTGGCTTGTGTGGATTGTGTGTTTGCATATGTGGAGTTTCACCCTTTGTAGGTAGTTATAATCATTTATGTGCCATTCTTGTCCTTGGAAAGTACCCTGGAATGGATGTGGTGATTGGTAAATTTGTGATGAGTGATTCTGGAACATTGGATGACAGTCCATTCCTTAGAGAGGTAGAGCCCCATCAATGTTCAAGTCATGGATGTGTGTTGTTGTGCCACCTGGGGTAAGACTATTCCAAAACGCATGCCCACACTTGCCTGTACACAACACACACATGGTTCCTGCTGGCATTCTGACTTTGAATGTCTGAGGTATGGGGACACCAAGGGAGATTGAGTCATTGTGATGATATCTCTGGTTGTGCTGAGGAAAACACATTGCACATTAAGGTAACCCACATTTGACACTGAAACAAGACACACAGTTCCATAACTGTTTGCATTCTCTACATGTTGGTACCACTGATCTGGTTTTGCAAGGGTAGCCCTTGTGTGTGTCCATGAGGGCTCCCATTGTGCCCGTTAAATACTGCCTTGGTGCCTGATATTAGTAATATGTGTTTGTTGAAGGTCTCCTTAATGTTTCCATAGATTTTTGGACAGTGTTTCAGTGCCAAATGTGATCAAAGCAGACTTCATTCTGCACATGTCTTTCATCCCCACAAGATGTACCCATATCCCCTGGCTTGAGGATGACTATGTCAATTGTGTTGGTGAGCCATAGATTAAACCACCCCCAGCATACTCACCCGTACTGGCAGCTTATCTTACCCAATGAGCTGTGCACTAGACAGACCAACACTATTTGTGGATCTTACGTCCTGAGACTCCTGTGTACTCCTACTACTGTGCCGAACACAATCTGCACATTCAAAATGGAATTATTAATTTCAATCACACACTACAGACTGAGGAGCTATATACAAATTTGCTGCAAATGACTGTAGACACATGCAGATTTGGAATTGTGTGTAGCAGCACCAGTCCACACATGGGGATTGTATCCTATATTGTTGTTGGCCCATGCTTCTTTAAAAACCACAACTGATTTTGACTACAAACATTTCCAAGATGACTGCGACACAACCACTTCTGTGTAATTGTAGTGGGAAGCACAGTAATCAGTATAGAGTGGCTGGGTCTGTGGAGTAGTATGTTGTCTGGGCCAATATTCTCTCGGCCTTACTGTACACAGATGCATCACAGTGTCATACTATTTTGAGTACATTGTAGTTCTGTTGTCCTGCGATGTTTCAGTGTGTGTTGTGGTGGACTCATGCATTCACTTTGTGATACAAACATGTGTGTTCATTGCAATTCCTGCTCCACCGTCAAATGTATTTTCCCATAGTATTTAGCATGCTTACTGTACCTACGTAATGATGACATTACCTCAGTGCACATGCACGACATGCTTTGAACCTATGTTCGGATTGTCATCACAATGATGCTCAGGCCCTCCGAAAGTATTTTGCACACAATCTGTGATCATCTCTGTAACCTGGCTTCTGTGCTTTTACCTTTAAAGGTTTTTTTTCTTTTTAAAGGCACACTGCTAATGATCAAGTGGTGGTATGTAGGTCAGAAGGCCATATGTGACTTAACTCCCTGCAAGGCCCCTACATACAATGCAACCTCCCAGCACCTGCCATGACCTGAAAGTGATGATCATGTAGGGGAGATAACACTACCTCTTTCAAGCCATCAAGCCGTCTAAGGCAGTGCGCCAAGGTGAGTATGCTCCAAAGGCTGATCCCCTGCCTCAATTTACAGCACAGCTGGTGAGCCAAGAAAATCCTGGAACCATATTGCAATGGCCTGGTGGGGAGGGTGCAAGTGAGTCAGTCTCTTCGTGTGGATAACAAAGGCCTCCGAAACCGTAGCCCACAAGTGAACCTGGTGCACCAGCCCATCGACCTCTGGCCAATTGCCATCAGGCCCAATCCAAGGATATGCTGAGACCTTTCTGATTGGATCTTAACACCCAGAGGGCTCTATGGGCTTTGTCTCTCCATTGTGTGTCAGCCCAGGCTGAGATAGCTTCCCCACACACACATACAGTCCTTGAGCTGCTGTAGGTGGCTGGTCTGTCTTGTTTCTGCATCAGACCCGCAGTATTTCACAGGTTTTTAGGGGAATATTTACTAGATGAGATGATGGTGTTTGTTTGTTCCTTAAGAGTCATTAGAGCCCCTGCATGTCCCATCAGCCAATTCCTCAAAGTAGCCAGTTACTTTTGCTGCACCAGTATGGGAATGCTTTTCTTCTAAAAATGACCTTTGTGTTTGTATATGTAGACATTCCTGCAGCAGGTACTCCACCTGTAGGTACTGAGGCACTTTGCATGAGCACCAGTTCCATCGTTCAAGTACACATTGCTGGGGGTATTTGCCCCAACCAATAATTGCATCAACATAAATGGGGTATTTGTCACCCATACCTCAGACTTGCATCTACGTGACTGGGGTATTTGACCCCCAAACCCCAGATTTTCTTCTACATATATGGAGTATTTGCCCCCAAACCCTGCATTTGCCTCCACATGAATGGGGGTATTTGCCCCCCAAACCCCAGATCTGCATCTACATGAATGGGGTATTTTTCCCCCAAACCCCAGATTTGCAACTGCATGCATTGGGTATTTTGTCCCCGAAACCCCATATTTGCATCCATATGAATGGGGGTATTTGTCTGCTCAACCCCAGTTTGCATATGCATGAATGTAGGTATTTGTCCCACAATCCCAAATTTGTCTCTACATTGCTGGGGGTATTTGCCTACAATACAAATATGGTCTCTACATTGCTGTGTGTATTTACACCACAGCCCCCAGAATGACTCAACATTGCTGGGAGAATTTGCCCCACAATCCCCAATTTGGCTCTACATTGCTGGGGGTGTTTGCCCCTAACCCGAATATAGTCTCTAAATTAATGTGTGTATTTGAACCACAACCCCCAGATTGGCTCAACATTGCCGGTGTTATTTGCCCAACAACCACAAATGTGAGACTACATGGCTGGAAGTATTCTCCCTTCATTTTTGCTGTAGTTGTCCTCCTGTTTTCTCTTGCATTTTCTTTTGCATGGTAGTTACCTTATTGTATATGGGTAGGTGTCGGACTTACCTTCTGCGATGACCGCGTCGGTTGCGGTAGTAGTAGTGCTCAAAGAGGTAGAGTATAGGGATGGCATGCACAATGGGGTTCACGGCTGCACTGCCCCGTTCGCAGGGATTGTGTTGTGGCACGATTCAGAGTTGAAATACTCCCCTTCCGGCTACCCTGACTACTCTGCATGTTGGTTGTGGCGATTGATTCGGTGCAAAGGAAGTACGCATCGTACTTGTCAGGTCAGATTCGGTCAGAGAAAAGCCTCCGGATGACTCCATTCTGCGGTTCCGGGCGCTTCTCGTTTGGTAACTGAGGATGGATTCAGAGCAACGGAGTCCTTCTGTAAGTAAAGGGATTTGGGCATCGGACAGCATTGTTTGGTTGAACTGGATCCAAAGAGGAGTCGGTAATAAGGTCCAACTCCGGACAGCTCTAGGATGGACTTCCGAACAAGATCGGAATTGAGCCTTATGTTTTTTTCATCCAGAAGCCTATGAACTCAAATATTCCACCCAAAAACCGACCATCTTCTACCATGTTAGTGGCTGCAGAATCTAGGCCCTAGCTCAGCCAGTACCCCAGAAAACCTACCAAAATGAGGCACCTGTGGAATCCAGGGCAACATGTGGCTCTCATTTTTGTTTTTACTCAGAAGCCTTTGCAAACCTCAAACTTTGACTAAAAACCATATTTTCCTCACATTTGTGTGATAGAAAGTTCTGGAAAGTGCAGGAAGCCACAAATTTGCTACCACCGACCATTTCACCAAGTCTCCTGATAGAGATGGTACCTGACTTGTGTGGGCGAGCCTAGTACCTGTGACAGGAAAGAGCCCAAAAGGCAACATGAATACACCTTTTCCACTGAATACCAAATCTTTTCTTGCAATTTGGTGGCTGTGGATTTTCGTCCCCAACTCAGCTGGCACCCAGAGAAGGCTACCAAACCTGTACAGTTCTGAAAATTAAACAGTTGGAAAAGTGCAGGGTGACATGAGTTGCATAGCTCTCAAACTTTAGCTCACAACACATATTTTATTCACATTTGTGTAATGGAATGTTCTGGAATCTGTGTGGAGCCACATATTGCTACCACCCAGCATTCCCTCAAGTCTCCCTATTAAGATGATACTTCAGTTGGGTGGGTGGGTCTAGTGCCCATGACAGGAAAGGGCTCAAAATGCAACATGAGCACGTCAACTTTTTCCACTGAAAACCAAATCTGTTTTTTCACAGCTTAGGTAGCTGTTGATTTTGGGGCCTAGCTCAGTCAACACACAGGAAAACATACCAGATTCAGACATTTCTGAAAACTAAACACACTGGGAAGTCCAAGGTGTATGCCTCACATTGATCTTATGAATGTTTCTTACCCACAGTGCCCTGCAAACCTCAAATGTCATCTAAAATGGCACATTTTCTTTGTATTTTTGTGACATAAACTTCTGGAATCTGCAGGGATTCATATAATTCCTACCACCCAGTGCGCCCCTGTTCGTTCTGAAAAAAATGCTGCCCCACTTAGGTGGCTAGGCCTAGTGCCTTGACAGGAACAGATCAAACCACAGGCAATGGGAGTCCCATCATGAGACTCATCGTAAGGACTGTACCTCAAGCTGTTGGAAAAAAATTATGACTATCCCCAACATATCTGGAGTGAAAGACATGAAAGAAGGTCTTGAGGTTGAAGGAATCCAAAGTAAGGGACATGAGAGTTGTAAGAAAAGTACATGTGGTTGACTTGACTGAGAATCACCTTCAGTGTGAAGAGTGGCCAATGTCTTCTTATTACACATATTCACATTGATCCATGTATGTGATGCCATAGGGTCTAAGACGTCTCTAAGAGTACCGCTGATGTATTAAAATTGGACTACAGTAATCATGATGTATTTTTTTTCTTGGAGTTTTATACAGCACAAACTAGACCCGAAGATATCATGTATCAGAGTACTTTACATGAGCACCAGTTTCATTACAGATGGACACTTTCATTTTTGTTAGGCATGGGGAGATTAAGTGATTTGTAACCCTGGGCAGAGCTGGCAAAGCGGGACTACGAGGAGGTCCAGGGAGTTGGGAACCAACTCGGCTCCGCCACCCACCTCCACCCCCCTATTAAGAATTAATTTAAACGACATTAAAGGTAAAATAATAAAGACATACCTTGACTGCGGCATCCCTGGGCTGCCGTCCTCCTCTTCCTCACCGTTTAAGGTGATCTGCGCATGCACACATGCCCGCGCATTTCTTGCATGGAATGTGCATGCCAGACGGGTGCACGCGCAGATCACCCTGAGACAGCGATGAAGAGGTTGGCCGGGTACGCCGCAGTCAAGGTAAGTCTTTATTATTTTACCTTTAATGTCTTTTTAATTCATTCTTACTAGGGGGGTAGAGGAGGGGGCTGGTCCACTCCGTTCAGCTGCGGATTGTGCGGAGAGCCGCGCACCGCCCGTGGTTAGTGATTTGACCAGAATCACAGGATGGTGAGCGTCGTTGCTGAAACTCCAACCTTTTCCCCAGTTTCAAAGTTGACCGCTCTAGCCATAAGGCTACATCCTCACCCCAGATTTTAAGTGTAATCTTGATAATGAAGATTTGACTTGGTGGGCCCGTACCTTAAGGGTGATGTTTTAAGACAGTATACCTAATGTTGCTTCTTGTCAATATCAAGACAATGTAGTTTCGTACAGAGCACTTTACACAGCAGATCAGTATACACAGATCCACATCATCCAGTATTTGCACGCAGTGAACTTCATTTTACATTTTCAGTCACATCTGTTCTTGTCTATGTGAGTCCATCCAGTATACATGAGTGTACTCAATTGACCCTAGGATGACAGGAAATCATGCTGTAGCATAGATGTCTACATGGTTATAATTAGCTGTGAGGGCGACCAAGGGGAACTGTTTACACTGTTAACTCTCTCTCTGCAAAGCATCCATCACTTAGCAGAATATTTTGCTAAAGGTTGACTGGTAAATGCCACTCTGCAATGAGTGGCATTTCCCAGTCAACTTCTGGTGCTACTGTATAGCGCCTGTTGCAAAGAATTCTAACACTGCTAGCATTTCCAGGAAGAGGGGATGGTGGTAGGCCCCTATGTTGGGCTCTTGGGTATCGGTCTAATGATGAAAATATGTTTTGTTTGGTACCCATATGAGCCTGTATATTCTCTGGATCTCAAGCTAACTCATGTTTATGGGTTCCAATCTGTCTGTGTCAATCCTGGCTCCTATCCTGGATTTAGATCATTGATTGGTAGTTGAGTTCCTGTGCCCATACTGCATGGTTTATTGTAACAGAACATAGATGTGGCACAGCAAGATATAGTGGCCTAGCAGTGCTGCATCGGTACTGCAGAATGAAAGTGTGAGCTGCTGCAATCAACCTGTGAGAGATTCACCTCTCCACAGCTGTTTCTGTAGGTCTATCCCTATGAGGAGTTCTGTGAGTGATTTTATTTTCGTCACCTCAAACTGTGTGTGTACTGTTTTTGGATCATTGTGTTGGTGTAATGGCTGGATTTTCTGGTTAGATGGGATCAGCCCCCAGGGGCCCCTGTGACCCAGCCAAAACGTACTCACCTTCCCTCCTCAGATCGTATTCACAATGAGTAGATATACAGATAAATATACAGGTCGCACCTAAGGATGGGGAATGACAATATATGTATGTACGGATTTTCTACAATATCTTATTCACATCAGTTGGTCTCGCGGCCACCCCGACCCAGACCGTTCTACCCTAGGGCAGATCTGACACACAATCCGGTGTGTCTACACATGGGCCTGCAGAACCCAATGCTCCCTTTTCCAAACTGTTCGCAATCCTGCGAAACTACACACTAGTTCAACCTCCTAGTGTTCTCACTTATTCAAGCCACAATCCAGTGGGTATACACACTGGTGATCCCCCCCAGTGCTCTCACTAACGCCGCATATCAACGACGACCACATTCCTATGAACAGTTATCAGGATAATATCTCAGTTACCTACTCGGAATAAAACTACAATAATAACTTTGAATATAGTTCCAGATTGGATAGTGTACTCCCTGCCCTTGGCATCAAAGGTCCACTCACTCCCTCTTTATTCAATCACCATTTACCTGATCGGGATTTCTCATCCGTTCACCCAAACAGCTTTTGACTAGAAGTGCAGTTTACCAAGATTGAACATAAGCACCAGGTACACAATAATTCTATATGAATTAGGGTATTTATTAACAATTGACACAAATCACATTACTATGCCGCATAACTTTAGCAAGAAAAAGGTAAAGATTAGAGTGCACATCCTAGTTAAGGTAGACAGATATCACCTTGTTAGTGGGAAGTCTGGACTCGGCAGTCATCTAGGTTCCCTTCTCGTCTCTGTATCCTGGCTCGCCTTGCAGTCACCCTCAGCCGTCACAAGTACATGTCTGCACCGCTAGGCTCAACCTCGTCTGCTTCCCCTCAGGACACCGGAACCTTGCTGATTATTAGCTACCGTCTCTCTCTCTCTCTGTATCAGTGCGCTCCGCGCTACTTCTCGTTCAGTCTTTCTCAGAGAGTTTCGGTCTTAAATCTTTCTCCGACTTCAAAGATGGCGACTTGTCCACCATGAAAATGAATAATGGAAGAGATGCTAACGGCTAGATGCCGCCTACGGACTAACTGACAAACTGACTAACACCTTCGCTAATATCAAAGCCCGTTCCTTCATGGAAATTCACGGCCAGTAACCTGCCGCCCACCAAATTCTTGTACCTCCCCGTACCAAGGACACTTTCCCAGCCGGCCGGCCTGAAGTTGTGTCTTCGGAGTGGAGAAAAATACATTCCTTCGATAAGGGTCAGCCTGAACCGGTTCTCTCCAAGCGAACAACAGCTTGAAACTAAAACACTACACTTCACCTAGAAAGCCTTCTCGAGCTACCGGGCAGAAAGCAAAATGGAGTCTGTCTCGTTTAAGGCCTACGGAGCCCACAATATGCATAGCTCCATGGAAAATAGCCCAGCATGTTAGCAAATGAGCGAATCATGACTAATACTTATATATCTATCCCCTAACTTAAATTCATAAGCCTTACTCTAAGGAAAATAGTACGAAAATGCCCTAATATATGTAAGATAGGGTCCCTGTCTATCGGCCTAATCCCTATACTATGGGGGTGATAGGCTGGAGTCACTCTCCATCATTCTCCTTCTCCAAAGAGCTAGCAAAAAGGCAGCCATAACATTACACCCCTTGACTCCAGTCTATTAACCACAAACTAAATGGAGCTAACGTCAGTAGACGAATAATATGAAACAAAATTAACTGATCTACGACCCTTACTAAGTCTAAAAAATTGTAGCAGGGAAGGGATACACTGAATAAAGCAACAAATAGCTATAAGGATACAAATAGTAACAATAACCCCCCCTAAAATTTGTCGTATGAAATGCATGTCCGGGAGCCAATTAAAAAGCCATTCAAAGAAACCCTGATCTATATGTTCTCTAATTTCTGCAGTCAAGTCGTGGAGTTTGTTAATGTGGGATTGGATAGCTTTAGAATGGTCAGACAAATTAAAACAGCATAGACCTTCAAAATCAGAACATTCATGTCCATGTTTCAACAATAAGTAATCGATAGCGGCGCGATTTTGCAAAATAGCTCTACGTTCACCTTGGGAATCTAATAATAAATCAGATAAAACAGTAGATGTTTGGTTAATGGACTTGACCATCCAGCAGGCCATTTTGCCGATTGTTTTGGCATTATAAACGGCCAATGCTGGCACTCCAATAATAGAAAAAGCTAAACCAAGATATTCTGATCTAGAATAGAGGTGAACAGAGGAATCACAATCTTCATGCAATGACATTGAATCACGTACAATACGGGAATGTGAAGTAGGATGAGAGGAAAACATTAGCAAACTTAATCTAGTGATGGCACACGGGCCACCAGAAATATTCGCAGGAATATAGGGCCAAGATGAATTCCCACAGGAAAAGAGCCATCCAGCTGGCAATAGCATTGAACGATAATGGCTAGTGGCTACTAATAAACGTTTACATGTCATGTTATTTGTAACTGAAAGACATGAATTAGGAAGTCTCTTCAAGCATAACAAACGTTGATGAGATGAAAAAGTAGTAGCGGCTTGGAGCTTCAGCCGCAAACATTCAGTAATAGCTTTAGGGTTACAGGTCATAATGAAGCAAAGGTCTCCAGGGGTAATATTAAAAGTAGTAATTCTGGAATTAATAGGGACATCAAGGTCTGGAATAAGAGTACATGAGGGACAGAATTCATGGGCCGCGAAATCACCCAGAATAACATTAGGTCGGGCATTAGATACATTGAAGATATGATGAAGAGTTTCAGTGGATGCAGGGACAGCTACCAAACAGGTCGCTAAAATGTCAGTGACAGATTTCATGGGGGTAAGGCAAAAATGCGGAGAGTTCGTCACCCGCCTTGCGAGTGTGATCCAGAAATTGGACGATCTATCCCACGCAGACCGCGGGGCTCTTATTATCCCATCAACCGACGTCGGTGGATCCTCTCCTCTCCCGGCGTAGCAAGCCAAAAGGAGTCCAACGCCGACACATCCTGCAGCAGCAATCCAAAGAATGATCTGCTAGTGGCTTTCTCTCCAAAATGTCCTGCTTTCTGATGGGCCCACTTCGCCAATCCCGCCAAATCAGAATCTTGCATGTCAACCACTGCCTCAGAAATTTTAGACTGTTCATCTGCAATATTATGAAAAAATTTGTCAAGGGAGTCAATTGGAGTATGAGCATCCACGTGAAAGATTGTTACAGTACTCTGCGGGAGCAATTCCCAAATTTCTTGCCATAGCTCTTTGCCCCACAGCTCCTTGGAATGCAATTCCCAATTATGAGAATGCCATGTAGGTAACCACACCGCTAGTCCATTTGCAGTGGACCAGGAATCAGTGAAAATATGACATGTACCAGGTAGTTCCTGTTTCAATACTTGGTAAACTGCATAGAGTTCAGCATATTGACTACTCTTACCGTCTCCAGTTGTGCTTAACAATTTCTTTGTATCGGATTAAAAGAGACAGCTTTCCAATGTCTTTTGTCACCAATGAACTTCGCAGAACCATCCGTAAACCACACATGTTTTCTATCCTCCGCGGACAGATCATCAAATGATTTACCCCACCTCACGGGAGACTCCTGCACTACGGGAACCGAACACTCACTTTCAGCCTCATTGGAGGGCGCCTGCGCCACTCGTTCATGTAAAACCGCCACACCTTTCGGACCCACACGTGCCCTGTCTTGAATGTACCATTTCCATTTAATCACACTAGCCTCCTGAGCATGTCCAATTCGATGGGACTTTGGTGAACTCAAAACCCACTGCATAATGGGAATTTCAGGCCTCAAAATCACAGCATGGCCTAGGGTCAATTGTTCGGTATCCACCAGAGCCCAATAACAAGCAAGCAACTGTTTTTCAAAAGGTGAGTAACGCTCACCAGCCTCGGGTAACTTTTTGGTCCAAAAACCTAATGGCACCCTTTGTCTGCCCTGCTTTTGCCACAAACTCCAATTGGCATACAGGCCTTCCACGGACACATTCAAATCCACATCACCTTCACTCACGGGCCACAAATCCAAAGCATACTGAATAGCTTCTTTAGCCAAATTAAAAGCAGTCTGTTGAGGTTCACCCCATTCAAACGCATTCTTTTTACGAGTGACTCGATACAGTGGAGCCAAGATTTGACTCAAATGGGGAATATGCTGACGCCAAAATCCAAATAATCCAATAAAGCATTGAGCTTCTTTCCTGTTTCTGGGAACAGCAAAATCAAGTATTTTTCGTTTAACCTGTGGAATCACTTCTCTGTGACCCTCATGCCAATTAATTCCTAAAAATTTTACAGCTTGGGATGGAGTTTGTAATTTGTCAGGATTAATTTCCCAGCCTTTCGCTCGCAAACAGTCAATGATTAGATCTAAATGGGACTGTACCTAGTCTTGCGTTTCACCTTGAATCAAAATGTCGTCAATATAATGACAAATCTGAACTTGTGGATTCGTGGGTACTTCAGACAAATGCTCCGCCACCAGCCGGTGACAGATCGTAGGACTATGTACATAGCCTTGAGGAAGACTTCGGAACGTCATTTGACGTCCACTCCATGTGAAACTGAATTGTTCCTGACATTCAGGGGCAATCGGAATTGAAAAGAACGCATTAGCAATATCAATAGAAGCATACCACGTACCAGGATGCTTTTGAATTCTCTGAATCAGTGTAACAATGTCAGGGACAGCAACAGTCAATTTAGGTGTATGTTTATTTAATTCTCGATAATCAACAGTCATGCGCCAAGAGTTGTCACTTTTGCGCACGGGCCAAACGGGATTATTCCAAGCAGATGTGACCGGAGTAATGACTCCTGCGTCAACCAAATCCTGAATCGTAGCGGTAATTTCTTCATGACCACCTGGGATGCGATATTGCTTTTGTGAAATCACTTTCGTTGCTAAAGGTATTTTAATAGGTGGCATGCGTAAACGGCCAACCCGTACGGGTCTGGTCGAAATGTACTGTTGTGTACCAAATTGATAGTACCCATCATCCAGATGCAAAGTCATACCTTTCAAAATGTCAATTCCAATAATGTATTCCAAAAGTGGCACAACCAACACAGAGTATTCTCTACGAGGAATTCTACCAATTTTAATTTCGAGTGCAGTTTGAACTGCGGGTGTCTCTTTACCACCCAGACCGGTAATTGTAAAAGACTGTCCATTAAATTTTCTCGACTTACCATGAATTAAAGTGGCCTCCGCCCCAGTATCAACCAACGCTCGGGCCCTTTGGATATTACGATGTTTCCAAAAAATCTCAATATCTACATAGGGTCTGTAATCTCTGTGGGCCCACTTGCGTACCGGAGCTTGACCTATTTCCTAGTCATTTTTCCTGCGTTCTGTCAACCAAGACAAATCAGGGTAAATGTTCTCAGTTTTCTTTGGTAGTAGAATGTCTTGTTCATATCCGTCTCCAGTACGAAACGGATTAGTGTCAGGTTCAAAAAGTTGTGAGTTGCGGTCAGGGAGTCTGTTACGATCTTCCCTTTTTCTTACGTCAGGGGAATAACTCCTTGCATCTCGTCGTCTGCTAGAAACACGATCATCTCTTCCCCTCTCACGATCATCCTCTCTCCCCCTCCCATCATGACGACGAGGGGATCCATCACGTTCATAGCGCCGATCATCACGGCGATCAGAATTCACACGTCGTCTCTCATCACCACTGTCATCCGAACCACGATCATACTCATTCTTTCGCACACGACGGGCACCCTCCTTTCGATCCAAACCACGCTTACGAAACATGTCCCATAAGCGATTATTAGGCTCGCCATCAATGTCTTCCCTTTTGACACCATCAGCAATGAGAGCAAGAAACATGTCACGTCTAGAGAACTTATAGTCCCCACCAGTACGACCCTCAGGTCGAGATTGTCTTTCAGGTTTAAACCATTCACCCAGCTCACCAAGCTGACGAACAGACTCAAGCACAACAGACAAAGGATTGCCAGTTTGGTTAATCAATAATGTCATCATGACCTGCTTGTAAGCAACAGGAGAAGAACGGATAATGCGATTACGCACAGAAGATGTTAAAAGACCATCCAATAACTTGTCAGCAGTACTAAGGAAGATACACGTTTTCATGACTTCCTCTTTTAAACGTTGCGACGCATCGCGCAGAGTGTACCACGGTTTTTCATCAGTAGGCCAATCAGATTCAGTTGGATATTTATGATTACAGCCGTCAGACACAAGCTGGAGCAAAGAAATTTGACCAGCACCATTATAATTCCGAAAATGATCCTGAATCGTAGAATCAGAACTCAAAGAACAAAAACGTAAGCAATCAACAGCATCGAGCATAATACCGGCAGCGCCAAGCTCATAAAGGCGCACCATCCAGGTAAGCAAGGCCTCACCAGGCCGTTGTCGAAATCGTTGCAGAATGTCACTAACCTCCTGCTGAGTAAAATCTTGAATACAATCAAGAGGTATACCACCCGGATTACCAGGGGCCTGTTGTAATTTTCGTCAAAAAATCGGGTGAGCGGAAACTGCGGGAAGAGCTTCCGAGGAAGCCCGCATCTTAGATTTAACAGCACAATCAGGGCAAGCTACGTCATCTGCACGGGAAGAACGAGCACGGTCACAATCGGGAGTTGAATCAATACATGAAGCAGATTTACAATCACGTCCGGAGCGAGAAGACTCGCGCTTGTCACCCTCCTCTGCCGAGGAGTCAGAAGTATGAGAATCCCAGATATTACCGTCCCACTCATCGGGGTTCCAATCCATTCCAGCTTTTGCTACAACCATACGCACTTTGCGGGAAGACACACGTCCACGACGATGTTTATATTTGTATCGTGCAATACGGACCACAGCTCTTTCGGCAATGGTCTGATATGTTTCAAGTTTATCGGCAAGCAATTTATTTTGACAACGCAACAAAGTGTGCGCATTTTGCAACTCAACACACTGTCCTTCCGAATCTTTAAACTGTTTCTGTAGTTGAACAAACCTCTCATGCAATATTCTGTATGCATTAAGAACAATCCACCCTCTGCGTCCTAAAATAGGAAGCTCATCACCCTTCACTACTGGCGCTTTCTGTAGGCACGAAACCACATCGGCAGGCTCCGCCTGCTCCAAGCATGAAGACCAATTTTCACTCAAACCAGTAGAATCAGCCCACTCACGGGCCAAAGCCTCGTAAGGCGTACACTCCCAGCCGGGAATCTGAATCGGTAATTTGAAAACCGACGATGATTTTTTCGCAAACATAATGACACGCAAAAAATTATATACACAATTATAAACAAAATTTTATACGTACAAGCCGAGCGCAAACCAACAAGATTAAAACAACACAATGCACACAGGCTTCGTAAACAGTTCGTGACGCCAGATGTAATGGCTGGATTTTCTGGTTAGATGGGATCAGCCCCCAGGGGCCCCTGTGACCCAGCCAAAACGTACTCACCTTCCCTCCTCAGATCGTATTCACAATGAGTAGATATACAGATAAATATACAGGTCGCACCTAAGGATGGGGAATGACAATATATGTATGTACGGATTTTCTACAATATCTTATTCACATCAGTTGGTCTCGCGGCCACCCCGACCCAGACCGTTCTACCCTAGGGCAGATCTGACACACAATCCGGTGTGTCTACACATGGGCCTGCAGAACCCAATGCTCCCTTTTCCAAACTGTTCGCAATCCTGCGAAACTACACACTAGTTCAACCTCCTAGTGTTCTCACTTATTCAAGCCACAATCCAGTGGGTATACACACTGGTGATCCCCCCCAGTGCTCTCACTAACGCCGCATATCAGCGACGACCACATTCCTATGAACAGTTATCAGGATAATATCTCAGTTACCTACTCGGAATAAAACTACAATAATAACTTTGAATATAGTTCCAGATTGGATAGTGTACTCCCTGCCCTTGGCATCAAAGGTCCACTCACTCCCTCTTTATTCAATCACCATTTACCTGATCGGGATTTCTCATCCGTTCACCCAAACAGCTTTTGACTAGAAGTGCAGTTTACCAAGATTGAACATAAGCACCAGGTACACAATAATTCTATATGAATTAGGGTATTTATTAACAATTGACACAAATCACATTACTATGCCGCATAACTTTAGCAAGAAAAAGGTAAAGATTAGAGTGCACATCCTAGTTAAGGTAGACAGATATCACCTTGTTAGTGGGAAGTCTGGACTCGGCAGTCATCTAGGTTCCCTTCTCGTCTCTGTATCCTGGCTCGCCTTGCAGTCACCCTCAGCCGTCACAAGTACACGTCTGCACCGCTAGGCTCAACCTCGTCTGCTTCCCCTCAGGACACCGGAACCTTGCTGATTATTAGCTACCGTCTCTCTCTCTCTCTGTATCAGTGCGCTCCGCGCTACTTCTCGTTCAGTCTTTCTCAGAGAGTTTCGGTCTTAAATCTTTCTCCGACTTCAAAGATGGCGACTTGTCCACCATGAAAATGAATAATGGCAGAGATGCTAACGGCTAGATGCCGCCTACGGACTAACTGACAAACTGACTAACACCTTCGCTAATATCAAAGCCCGTTCCTTCATGGAAATTCACGGCCAGTAACCTGCCGCCCACCAAATTCTTGTACCTCCCCGTACCAAGGACACTTTCCCAGCCGGCCGGCCTGAAGTTGTGTCTTCGGAGTGGAGAAAAATACATTCCTTCGATAAGGGTCAGCCTGAACCGGTTCTCTCCAAGCGAACAACAGCTTGAAACTAAAACACTACACTTCACCTAGAAAGCCTTCTCGAGCTACCGGGCAGAAAGCAAAATGGAGTCTGTCTCGTTTAAGGCCTACGGAGCCCACAATATGCATAGCTCCATGGAAAATAGCCCAGCATGTTAGCAAATGAGCGAATCATGACTAATACTTATATATCTATCCCCTAACTTAAATTCATAAGCCTTACTCTAAGGAAAATAGTACGAAAATGCCCTAATATATGTAAGATAGGGTCCCTGTCTATCGGCCTAATCCCTATACTATGGGGGTGATAGGCTGGAGTCACTCTCCATCATTCTCCTTCTCCAAAGAGCTAGCAAAAAGGCAGCCATAACAGTTGGTCATAGTATTTTTTTGTGTTGTGTTGCAAATTTTCATTCATGCCCTAAACTTAGATGAATTTTCACGAAATACTTTTGACTAGAGGTATTTTAAGATCATATTTTCCACTGGTTTTCAATGACCTCTCAAACTTGTAATTGGATGTTACTTACCACATGGATTATTTTGTGCATGTGGTAAAAAGCACATATGTTAAACAGCCCATGTGACCACAGACATGCATTTTTGAGGACATGTCATGATCTGACGATCCATTAAAGTCAAGGTAATAACCCCTGTACCTAATTCATAATTAGGCTTTTAGTGAGCTAATATGGGTATTTAGCTGCTGTGCAAACCTTAATATTTGAGGGAATTTAAGTGTTTACTGTAATAAACTCAGGTAATGATGACAATGAATGAGATTATAGGGACAAGGCCAGGTGATTCTAACAAGTAGTTCATGGCCTTGGTGCCAGGGGTATCGCAGCTATGTATTTTCTTTATGTTACCCATGAAGAGGTATTCCAAATTAATAATGCTTTTTTACTTTACTGCTCATGACCCTGGCTAATGCACCAATGTGAATGTGATCACTGCTGAAAATCTTGGATGGGGAGATCACTAATACAAGTATAGCAGGATGATTTCCACTGAACCTAAGTAGCTCTTACAGAGAAGGTTGGAGACACCTTAGCTGATATATTAATTTCCCACCTTGATAAGAATTGCGAAGTTTAAGACATTGACCTCTAGGTGAAAAGGAAATGGTGTTCATTTAAGAGGTCATGCATGAACTCCATGATAGTTCACCAGGCACATGGCTGGTTTTGGCAGAATTGTCGCAGATGAGGGTGATGGGCAGAGCTCAAGAATTGGCAATGATAAATAAGGTCAGTTCAGAGGATAATAAGAAAGTTATTTTTTTTTAATTAACGTAGGGTTGGGATTTTTTGGGCACAGATATTAGGGCCCAATTTGAGTTTGACAGGAAGGGTACTCCATTGATGCGCAACGGAGAACCCCGTCTGCCAAACCCTGTGTCCATCCTTATTGTTTAAGCATGGGCAGACCATGGGCCTGATTACGAGTATGGCGCAGCTGCGTCAGCTCAACTTCGGCTCTGCTGCGCCAAACCAATGCATGAACCGCTTGCTGTATTGCGAGTTGTACTTTTACAACTCGTAATACAGCCGGCGGTTTATGCGTGAGTTTGGCGGTACTTTGGCCTTTCCCATAGCGGTGTCTTGAAAACAGGCACTGCAATTGGAACGTCCCAAAAAATACCAGCACCTCATGGACCGTGATGCCCATGCCGTAATGTAACTGGGGGGGGGGGGGAATACAGTTGTGAGTTGTGCCCCCCTTAATGTATCCCCATGGTGGGGCTCCACCATGAAAAGGTTGGCGGTCCAGGAACTCAAAATATGCTAAGTGGGCCTGCGCCAGTTCCTGCTCAGCATAATGGGATGATTCGCTACTGTGCTGAAATGATTCACAAAGTCATAATCAGCAAAATGGTGGCCCCAACTCCTGCGCTACCATGAGTCTGGCAGTCGCAAGCCCCCTGAGTTTCAGTCGAAGGAACATTTTCTTCGATGGCCTGATGAAGTGGGGACCGTTAGAGGAAAGACATTCCATCTCCTGCCCCATTTAGGGTAGAGGTGCAATGCCATTTTCTTTCAGACGGGAGAGAGATTGCAGAGGCTAAGCTGGCTTTAAACTGCTAGAAATATTTAAACATTGTGCAGTTTGATTTTCAAAGACGTAGAAAATATAGATAGATTGCTATTGCTAAGCCCATTATCGCCGCTTTACCAGCAGTTTTCTGCCGCTAAAGCGGCGATAATGTCAACGCTGTTTCTTGATAATATGCCCCATAGTTATTTCTGAAAGCTATCCTTAGGTATTGGATGCTCAGCACTTTTACAAGATGCATTCCGCTAATCACATTCTGTTAGCATTTTGTTATTAAGTACAAAATTTAAGCAATTGCATGAACCTTGAGCATTCTGTACATTTGGCCCATGGGAACATGCCAAAAGTTGAGATTTGTCTGCTTAGAATGCAGAATGGCTTCAGAAAGAGGGACTAGCTAAGACATGATTGAAGTGCAAGAGAGTGCTAACAACTGCAGACAGATTGTATTTCAAATTATGCATGTTAAGTAGGATATTCCCTGCTGAAATATCAAGTCCTGAATATGTATTTTTTAATCATAATGTGTGTATAAACTATAGAAATGTCAATGTAAAGGCTTTATTTGTTGCCTCAGAAATTATTTTTACTTTGCTGTGCTTCTAGCAACCCAATGAGAGTATTTAAGTCAGTGGGACTATATCCTATATTAACAGGATTATTTTTTGGTTTAACATTATTTGTTAAATATCATTGCTATGTTTCTTCTGGGTTACTGTGGGCCTTCGGCTCGTTTGGTTTTTATTGTGACATCAGCGGATGCCCTTTCTCCACCCTGGCTTAAATCTGTTTCCCACACAACCAAACCTCCACCACGACTGATGGTTACTAGATAACAAGGATCATTGAGGTGTGGTGGGTAAATGTTGGTCCAACTTGTAGTTCAAGGACCCTTCATGCTAAACCTAGTGGAAACTGTGCTCCCTGGATCTACACAAGCAATGAGTCTTGGAATTCCAGGACACAATGGTGATCTCTAACATCATCTCCCTCTGCTGAGGTCAGGAACCGCCTGGGACTATAGGGTTGGCAACCCACCAACTCATAAATAGCGTCATGCCAAGTCATGTAATAGAAAACTGGTAGTGAATACTGGAAGTCGATTCTTATGTTTTACAAGCTGCTGGACTAGGCATTATGGAGTCAGGGATGCTAACATATGACTGGAGTTATCCCTGCCTTGTAACTGGTGGTGCTGTGCCCCCTCTGCCATAGCTAAGGGATGCCTTGGTCTTTGGAAATTGCCATTGATGCCCAGCTGTACACCAGTCTCATTAAAATGACTTTGAGCATCACTTCAAGTGTGACATTTACCATTTGTGGTGGACTGACTGCTGGATTTAGCTTCTATTTCTAAAAATGTGGGATAGCTGGTGCAAACATTTTTTCAACAATTTACTATTACAGAGCTGCAACTAATTTCATGCAAACTGTAATCAGCAAAAGAAAAAATGGCCACCTATTGTCACCGCCTGTTCCTGCTTTAGGGATGAGTAGTGTCGAACGGCTGCTGTAAGCTAAATGTAATTTAAATAAAATGGTCAAAATGGACATGACAATTTTTGTGAATTGCCTGCCTTGTCTCAACTCGGGGGCAGGCCATTCCTGCTGCTGATTGGCAGGAATAACTTGCTTAAAACCTAAAGTGTGCATGTTGGATTTTGCCAGCCGTCTTGTGATGGCCAGCCTGACATACATACTTCCGCCTGCAGCAATCCCAGCTGTAAAACATCTGGGTGGACTGCAGACACAGTGTCAGCCTGCTTCAACCAATTATGGTGCTAATCTCATGAGGAAAGCTTCATGAGAGTAGATCCAGGGTTCACTGGTCCTACTGAGTCAGGTGACTGGTTTCTGCTGTTGAGTGCCTTCCATGAGGATACCTACTTGATGGTGGTCCCAAGCCTCCAGGGTCTTCTCTGCACCTGAAATGTAAGTACTTTTGTTTTATTTCATTTAAAAGTACACCTAGGGCCCTATTAGGATGGCGGGCGGATTGCCCCTGCCAGACCGGCGGTGGTCACCGCGGGCCTGGCCGGGGCAATCCGCCCGCCATCCACGCAGAAAAGACCCCGCCACATCACAATGGCTGGGGGGTCTGTGGCGGTCCGCATCTTTTCCGCCCGGTCAACATGCCGACCGGGCAGAAAGGGGTTCAATATGTTGGCGGTATCTGACAGACACCGCTAGCCATATTACTATGTGGCCTTGAACATGCCTTTCCTTGGCGGCATTGCCGCCACGGAAAGGCATGCAGAGTCTGCTTGGGGGGCCCGTTGCGGGCCCCCAGGGATTCCGGGTGGGTGGGGGGTGCACCTGGGGGGTACCTATGATACCTCCCTGCAGTTTCATCCACAACATGGCAGGCACCGCGCAGTGCCTGCCATGTTGTGTTTGGAAGTGCACAACATACCTTCCTGACATTGTGCGTGCAGTGCTGAGGGCACCGCCTGCCACAATGTTAGGAATGCAGGATGCCCCCGCCACTGTGGAGGGCCCATCCTAATCGCACCCCCGGGACCCCCGCATTTATGGCGGGTGGTCCCTTTTTCCAACAGGTTGTCCGCCCGCCATCCTAATGTGCCCCCTAGTGTTAGAAAACTGTGGTTTAATGAGTAGAATTAATGTACAGAGGATCTTGTTAGAAAAAGAGGTAGACCACCGTAAAGCTCTTAGAAGCATACCAAATTTCTCCTCTGCCGTGACAACCATTCAATAAGGATTACCAAAGCAAGGCACTATCATGGTGAAAGTACTTCCCATGTAATGAACAGCCAGCACTGAGTTAAGACTCAATAATAAACTTGTAGACTTTTCATTGAGAAACTCAGAATGAAAAGAAGTTCCAGTCAGCTGCCGCCATTTTTAAGCCTGCAATTGGGACGAAAAACAGCCTTCCACAGCACTTGACAAATATAAGGACAGTGAGGTAACATGCAAGAATCGTGTTCACAGTACCTTTAGGCAGAGTGACCCTTAATTTCACAGAAGATTTAATAGCTGGCTCCAGCCCTCACACATCATGCTGTACCAAAAGCTGCAATGACGGCCACTATTTTAGAGTAATACCGCAGATGAGCTCTCTTACGTGTCGCAGCCTCAAGCAAAATGGCTTAGAGCACGAGGAAAACAAACAGTCCTCAGTTCTCCCCTGCTGATCTGCTGACCAGTATCCAAGGTCAATACAAAAATCACCTGTAAGACATGATAACTGAGCGTCTGCACCGGCAGTGTCACGGAGCTCAAGGAAAGGCAGCCATATTCGCTGAGCTTCGAACCACGCCCAAAACTGTGCATTAGTGAACACAAAGCAAAGACAGGGGAAAGGCAATGTGGAATCCAGTTAGGGACATCACAGGGCTAAAAAAAAAAAAAATACCAAATCGCATGCTTATGGTTTCAGACTTGTGAACACGTAATTACAAGCATTGACGGGTGGGGTGGTAAGATCACAAGGCTATTGCTGGGTGGAGTAAATGACACCTTTCAAAAAATGGATCTACATGGTGAATAGCAAGGGCCATGTTTTTTATTTGTCTGAACAAGTTATACAGTTGTAGTAAAAGGTTTCAATATGACACTTTGCTTAAATTAATTGCGTACCTATTGTCTTCTTAACTCAATCATGCACTCCAGTCCTTTTGCTTAAGGTGTTAGAATTATAAATATTAGTTTCCTTTACAGCATCTATACCATTTTTTACCCAACAATCTAGTTTCAGACCCACAAGTACCAACGTTCCTCATAACAGTGAAGTCTTCTATTTTAAACTGGTCGGTTTTCACAGGGTTAAATGTTGCGAGTATGACAAAGTCTGATCATTGCATACCATGACTCCTATCCTGCTTCGATAAGCTTAGCCATTTACAACATTCTTCATCTACATATTAGATAGGAACGGAACATTGTCCTATAGGGTAATGGTGACGAATGACTGTGGCGAGTCCTCACTAAGTATACAGTCAAGGGGGCATAATATCAAGGACCGTGTTAAAAATTATCGCCGGTTTAGCGGCAGAAAACTCCTGCTAAAGCGGCGATAATGGTCTTGATAATATGCCCTTGAGAATTCCAATAGAAGTCCATGTTCTGGTGTGAACATGGGCATCTATTGGAATTCTCAAGGGTATTTTATTAAGCCCATTATTGCAGGCTTAGCTGCAGTTTTCTGCCACTAAACAAGCGATAATTTCAACACCGGCCTTGATAATATGCCCCATTATCCCATGCCGTTCGGTGCGCATCCTAGTCCTTAATATTGTGTACATCGAAGCCAAGGCATAACATTAGGAAATAAACTAAACACTGCAGACTTAATAACTCAGGACCCAGGCATTAGTAAACAAACCTGGGAATCACACGTAAAAAACCTCTATCGAAAAAGGGAACCTTCAGTCTCATAAAATCAGTACCGCTCTATCACAACAACAATATTAAGCCACTTGAAAGGACCGACAGATAACCTATCAACTCATCCCGACATAGAAAGGTTCAACACTCTGGGGATTGAGCTGGAATTGTTTTCCTGCGACAGAGTTAAAAGGTGCATTAGCCATCTTAAATCCGAAGGCGCTCCAGGGCCCAATGGCATCCCCAGCGCAGTATATAAACATAACGCTGAGTATTGGGCACTCCATCTTTCTCCCTTGTTTAATCAAGTCTTTGCCACTAAGAAGCAGCCACTATCGTGGAACGGTAACATCATCCTCCCAATTTTCAAGAAGGGTGACAGGAGATCTCCACTGAATTATCGGTTGATATCTTTAATCGACGTGGAAGCTAAATTATATGCTTCTTGTAATTTGGAGGAGATCCAGGAATGGGTAAATACCAACAAACTAATTCCAAGCTACCAGACAGGCTTCAGAAAAGGGACAGGGACTATAACAAATCTCACAGCCCTAGCCCTCTTGATGGAAAGAGCCAAAACAAACAACAAACGGTTATATGGCTGCTTCATTGATATTAAAGCGGCATTTCACCGAGTCAGTAGGGGGAGGCTTTGGAAAAAACTCAATGAGTGGGGGCTGCCAAAAAATGTCCTCCACGCTGTCATGCTCCTTTACACAGATACCTGGGTAAGGGTCAAACAAGGGCATGGTTCAAGCCTTACGTCCAAAATTCCAACGGAGGACGGACTGAAACAGGGCTGTGTCCTGGCCCCATGTTTATTTAACCAATATCTTGCGAACCTAGGAAAAAAACTCAGCCAAATCGTAAGTCATGCTCCGAAGCTTGGTAACACCCCAATGCCAATCATCCAGTTTGCCGATGATATTGTGCTTTTAAGCGGAACCCCAATTGGACTGCAAAGGCTGATAAATGCCCTATATCTCTATTTGAATGAAGAACATCTAGAATTAAATAGAGAAAAGACAAAAGTCATACGTCTTATAGAGCGAAAGCCCATTAAATTTAGCTGGACATTTAACCATCTAGCCATTGGGGTACAGCCACACTACCGGTATTTGGGGGTCACCCTAGCCAACGACAACTCAAGAAAAGAGCATTCTGCGGTGTTAAAAGCCAAATCCCAGACGCTAATTTTCGGATACAGGCGACTCCTTCAAAAACTGGGTGGTCCAAACTACACTCATCTTTTAAAAGTAATGGCAGCTCAGATTTTACCTACATTATCGTATCGTCTCGTTACATGGCTTGGAGGGGAAACCGGTTTATTAAACACCTTACAAACCAAAATCTATAAAGTTGTATTTAAAGTACCGAAATGCGCCTCACCAGCCCAGGTGCGATTAGAATTTGGCCTTCAAAATCAAATTTTTAGGTCCAAGTCAAGGTTTGTTAAATTCTGTCACAAACTCCGCGCTGCTGTACCAGGCTCATTAAACCACCTCTGCTGGCAGGAAATCAATTTTGACTCCACCCAGGCCTGGGCCACCCATCTGCAGACTTGTCTTTCAGACCTTGGATTGCTCGAAGCTTGGTGTAAAAAAATTGATTGGGCTACATTCTGCAAAACTGCAAATTCAAATGCCAAAATAAAGTCATTATTGGAAGACAAACAAACATTGACCCATCGACGTCATGCCTGGACAGTAATTTCTTCCTATTCACGTCAACAACCCCAGGCATACTTGGCAACACATTTTAGTCAACACCTAAAAAGGATCCTCATCTATTTCCGTATGGGCCTTCACGAGTCCAAGGATCTAAGACTCTCTTGGAAACCCCATGATGCTTGCCCAAAATGCAGACTCTGTGGTTACCAAAACGAATCTTTAATCCATTTGTTTTGTGTGTGCCCGGCCCTCATGGTGGCTAGAAGAAAATTTTTGCGGGATATTCTAATCAAACTGAACATAAGAACATGTCGCCAAACGGTTATAATCTGGCTGGGAGGTTCATTGCCAATTCTGACTTGCAGGGGTCTCAAATTTATGATAGAGACTGGGAAGCAGCTGCAGATCTGTGCATGATCCTTTAAAACATTGCCTGAGGCTTACTTTTATGTATTATCCCCCATGCTCATTCCATAAATCTCTTCGTAGTCAGTGGGCGGGTCCGACGCAGAGTTTAAATTTTATTGTTTTTAACTTTGATATCAATCATGCTTTGATTTTTAAGCAAATTGTATTGCGGATATTCGCAAATTGTACTTTTTCTAATTGTAAGGATTTTTATTAATTCAACAATAAATTCTGTATTGTATTGTATTGTACATTAGAAAATAATACAACATACGAACACTAATCAGTGCTACCCCCTTTAATTAGCACTCGTCGTAATCTAACAAAGTGGAGAAACAGCAGACCTAAACCGCTTCACCATTAGAATGATCGTCCTATTTATCATTCTGAATCCTCTAATGTCTCACAAAGATATCAGTTGAAGCCCCAGTTGCTGTCCTACATAAAACCTGGACATTTCACACAAGAAGGAGCCACTCCCTGAGTTGAACATTTCTGAATGCTTTCAGGAATGGGACTTTTGTGATGGAATAAGCTATGGAAATGGTTGCACAAACCAACCTGAATTCAAGTCAAATTGGAAGCTCTTGTAGTATCCTTGGAGTAAGGACAGATCCTAAATAGGGACAGAGGGTTTTTTAAGAGGTCTAGAATTAGAAAACGTTGTCAAATGTCTTCAGTCTTTCACCCTCCTGAGGATTCATGGAAAGCTTGGATAGAGGCTCAGTTGGATTTTTTGGTTGTGTCTGCTAGATCGTTTATAAACACATCCAACAAGAATCGTTTACAAATCCATTCAACAAGATTTGAAGCACGGAAGAGATGTCACAGGAGTGTGGGGAAAGAAAAGGGATTCACATCATCTTCAAAAGACACACCATGCGGATCATGGACTATATCGAGGTCAAAATATCGACTAGGAAAATCATTGCGACCTAAATATCAACTACAAAAACATCGAAACCCTATTCTTAGAAAGGTAAGTACAAAAATATTTTTTTAAAGATCGTTTTCAATAATATTGTTTTAATAATGTATACATATATGTACATGAAAATATAAAAAATACAATAGATTACATACTGACAATCATTTCATAAAAAATTTATATATTTAGGGGCAGATTTATGAGGCCCTTGCGCCACGTTTACGCCGCTGTTGCGTCACGCAAGGCGGCGTAAACGTGGCGCATCCCTACGAACGATTTACAACGTGACGCATCTAGGCAGATGCATCACGTTGTAAAGCCCTGCGCCGCTTGTGGGCGTTCCGGCGCAGGGTGGGCGTTCCGGGGCAGGTGCGCCTCGCAAAAGTGGCTGAGTGAAATCTATGAGATTTCACTCAGTCACTTTTAAGCCAATGCTGCGTCAAAAGCCTGCGCCTGCTTGAAGCAGGCGTAGGTCTTGACGCAGCATTGTTAAAATGGGGCACCCCCGAGCCTTGCTGGAGCTGCGTCGCGCTTGCGACGCAACTCCAGCAATGCGCCACATTTCTGGCACAGATGCGTCACGCATCTGTGCCGTTTTTACACCATGGTGCGCCGCATTATAAATGCGGCGCACCATAGCTGGCGGAGCTGTGGCGCACTGTGGCGCATGTTAACTGGCGCATCCCTGGGGATGCGCCAGTTAACATAAATCTGCCCCTATATGTATATTGTAACAAATATAACCAATAAACTTACTTAAAAAAAATTAAACACACATACATAAATATTCTCCACAACTTCCTTATTCAGGAAAATGAAAACGCACTCACAGGGATCAGCGTTTCCCCCGTTTCTTTAATTCATAATAACACCCAGGTCACAAAAAATACTGACGCGTTTCGTTATCAACTGATAGCTTGCTCACGGTTGATATGACACAGTGTTTGAAACACCCAATTAAAACCAATTTAACAACATCATGTGTCTCGTAATTGTGTGCAATGTATTATGGTAATGATAGGCAGAAAAATTAGCGTGTTTATTGTTGTAATAATACATTGATTTTAGTGATGTTTCTTGTTATATGTCAACGTAATAGATTATGCCATTTTGTTTTATTGCCTCTCCATTATTTGAATTCATTTTTGTTTACAGAGAGTTTGTCGATCAAAAAACACGGAAGTATACTCCTATTGGTGTTGCCAGTTCTTTGTTTATTATTTGTTGTCCACTCACTAAAATTCCCTTTGTGAAATTGATACATTTTCCTGAAAAAATTAATTAATTCAATTATTGGATCCAATGTTAGTTTTACGCCACATTATCTTAAGGTAATGTGTCAATCAATCAATCAATCAAGGAATTTGTAGAGCGCACTACTCACCCGTAAGGGTCTCAAGGTGCTGAGGGGGGTCGCTACTGCTCGAACAACCAGGTCTTGAGTTGCTTTCTGAAGGCGAGATGGTCCTGTGTCAGCCGGAGGTGGGTGGGGAGGGAGTTCCATGTCTTGGCTGCCAGGTAGGAGAAGGATCTTCCTCCGGCGTTGGTTTTGCGAATACGTGGGACGGTGGCGAGGGCGAGGCTGGCGGAGCGGAGCTGGTAGGTAGGCGTGTAGAATGCGAGGCGGTTGTTGAGGTACCTGGGGCCCGCGTCGTGGAGAGCCTTGTATGCGTGGGTGAGGAGTCGGAATGTGATTCTCTTGCTGATGGGGAGCCAGTGCAGGTTCTTCAAATGGGCAGAGATGTGGCTGTGGATGTCCAAGATAAATCTTGCAGAGGTGTTCTGGATGCGCTGTAGTCTTTTCTGGAGCTTGGCTATGGTCCCGTCGTAGAGGGTGTTTCCGTAGTCCAGGCGGCTGGTGACGAGGGCCTGGGTGACCCCCTTCCTGGTTGCGGTGGGGATCAATCGGAAGATTTTTCGGAGCATGCGCAGGGTGTTGAAACAGGATGATGAGACGGCATTGACTTGCTTGGTCATCGTGAGGGACGAGTCCAGGAAGAAGCCCAGGTTGCGTGTGCGGTCAGTTGGCTTGGGTGCAGTGCCCAGGGCAGGTGGCCACCAGGAGTCGTCCCAGGCAGAGGGTGAGGGTCCGAGGATGAGGACTTCCGTTTTGTCAGAGTTCAGTTTCAGACGGCTGAGCTTCATCCATTCTGCGACGTCCTTCATTCCTTCCTGGAGGCTGGTTCTGGAGGTGGCGGGGTCGATGGTGAGGGAGAGTATCAACTGTGTGTCGTCGGCGTAGAAAATGATGTTGAGGTTGTGTTTGCGTGCGATGGCTGCAAGGGGGCTCATGTAGAAGTTGAAGAGGGTGGGTCTGAGCGAGGATCCTTGTGGGACGCCACAGATGACTTCGGTAGCTGCTGACCGGAACGGGGGGAGGCGGACTCTCTGGGTTCTGCTGGCAAGGAAAGAGATGATCCATTCTAAGGCCGCGCCTTGGATTCCGGTGTCGCTGAGGCGTTGTATCAGGGTACGGTGACATACCGTGTCGAAAACTGCTTAGAGGTCCAGGAGGATGAGTGCGACGGTTTTCCCATTGTCGAGCATAGATCTGATGGCGTCGGTGGCCGCGATGAGGGCGGTCTCGGTGCTGTGGTTGGCACCAAAAGCCGGACTGTGATGGGTAGTGGGATCCGTTTGTCTCGAGGAAGGCGGAGAGTTGTTTGATGACCATCTTCTCGATGACTTTGGCATGAAACGGGAGGAGCGGATGGATCGGAAGTTCTTGAGGTCCTTGGGGTTCGCGTGGGTTTTTTCAGGAGGGCGCTGGGTTCGGCATGCTTCCAGCTCTCTGGGAAGGTGGCTGATGCGAAGGAGCTGTTGATGACGTCGCGGAGTTGGGGTGCGATGATGGAGTCGGCTTTGTTGAAGATGCGGTGTGGGCATGGGTCTGTAGGGGAGCCGGAGTGGATGGTGTTCATGGTGCGTGCGGTGTCTTCGGTGCTGACAGAGTTCCAGGTGCAGAAGGTGGCGATTGGGTACGCTGGTTCGGTGATTGGGTCATTGGTCTGTGCGCCGAAGCTGTCGTGTATGTTGGTGATCTTGTGGTGAAAGAACAAGGCAAGTGAGTCGCAGAGGTCTTGCGAGGGTGTGATGTCGTTGTTGCTGGCGCTGGGGTTGGAGAGCTCTTTGGAAAATGCTGAAGAGTTCCTTGCTGTTGTGGGTGTTGTTGTCCAGGCGCTGTTTGTAGGAGGTTCTCTTGGCGGTCCGGACCAGTTGGTGGTGCTTGCGGGTGGCGTTCTTGAGGGCTGTCATGTTCTATGTTGTCTGGTTCTGGTGCCAGGATTTCTCCAGGGAGCGGCATGTTTTCTTGGAGTTTATGAGGTCGTCCGTGAACCACAAAGCTTTCTTGCTGTGGGGCCCCCTGGGTGGTTTCTTCAGTGGTGCGAGTTCGTCGGCACAGTCAGTGATCCATTGTGCGAGGTTGCGAGCTGCTTTGGTGGGGTCCATCGTGGTGTTGGGAGGGTTCTGGCTGAGGGAGGTGGTGAGGTGGTTGGCGGTGATCTTGCTCCAGCTTCTGCGGGGGGCTTGTTGCGGGTGGTGGTGGGTAGTGGTTTTCTTGAAGGTGAAGTGGACGCAGCTGTGGTCTGTCCACTGGAGTCCGGTGGAGTGGCTGAAGGAGATGTGCTTGCTGGCGGAGAAGACGGGGTCAAGCGTGTGGCCGGCGTAGTGGGTGGGGGTGTTCAACAGGTGCTTGAGTCCGAGGTTTGCGAGGTTGTCCAGCAGGGTGGTGGTGTTGGTGTCATTGTTGTTCTCCAGGTGGAAGTTGAGGTCTCCTAGGAGGATGTAGTCTGGGGAGGCGAAGGCGTGCGGGCTGGCAAAGTCTGCAATGGATTCACTGAATTGAGTGTGTAGGCCTGGGGGTCTGTAGATTAGGGTGCCTCTGAGGGTAGTCTTTGGGTCGGTGTGAATCTGGAAGTGCAAGTGTTCAGTGGTGGTGAGGGTGTCGTCTGAGTTGGTGGTGAAGTGGATGGTGTTTCTGTGGATGATGGCGATGCCTCCTCCGGTTTGGTTGATGCGGTCCCTCATGATCTTGTAGCCCTCTGAGATGGCTATGGCAATGTCGGGGGCTGAGGAGGCGTTCATCCAGGTTTCCATTAGGAAAGTGACGTCCATTGCTGTTGTGTCTAGGAGGTTCCAGAGTTCAACTGCGTGCTTGTGGACGGAGCGGGTGTTGAGCAGGATGCACTTGAGGTGATTCTTGCTGGTGGTAGGTTTGGCGGGTGCTGGTCCTGGGCAGACGCAGGTGAATTCGCACTCCTGGCAAGTGAATGGTCCGTGGGTGCGTTTCGGGGTAGCCAGATAGCAGGTGGGGTTCCTGCCGGTGTTGAGTGAGTGGAGGGTGGCGGTGTTGTAGGTTCGTCGGGTACGTTGGCATCGTCGGGATCCAGGGTTTCAGGCGCTGGGAGTGGTCCAGGCGCGGACGGGTGTAGACGGGCTTGCTTTTGGCACGCGTTTGGCACACAATCGGTGCACCCGCAGCGCGCATCCGCTGCGCGGTTGCTCTGAGGACGTCATAAGTAAGGAGCCGGGAGGGAGGAGCAGCTGGGTGGCAGGAGCGGGGAGGCGAATGAGCTGGCGGGGGGCGGGGCCACAGGGAGGCAGCGGCACGAAGAGTCTGGGGCGGGCGGCTTAGCGGCGGCTGGGTCGTCCGAAGCGGCAAAAAACTGGAGGCTAACTGGCAGGTAGCAGGCAGGTAGCAGTGGGGGCAACTTAGCCTGGTGACAGGCTCAGCGGTCGCTCCCTACTCCGGGATCGCGTTCCCCTTAGGTAACGATCCAGGAGGGAGGAGCAGCTGGGTAGCAGGAGTGGGGCGGAGGATGGGCTGGCGGGTGGCGGGCCGCAGGGAGGCAGTGGCAGGAAGAGTCTGGAGCGGGCGGATCAGTGGCGGCTGGGTCATCCGAAGCGGCAAAAAACTGGTAGCGTGGAGGCTAACTGGCAGGCAGCAGGTAGCAGGCAGGCAGCAGTGGGGGCAACCTAGCCTGGTGACAGGCTCAGCGGTCGCTCCCTACTCCGGGATCGCGGTCCCCTTAAGTAAGGAGCCAGGAGGGAGGAGCAGCTGGGTGGCAGGAGCGGGGCGGCGAAAGGGCTGGCGGGGGGCGGGGCCGCAGGGAGGCAGCGGCGGGAAGAGTCTGGGGCGGGCGGCTCAGCGGCGGCTGGGTCGTCCGAAGGGGCAAAAAACTGGAAGCGTGGAGGCTAACTGGCAGGCAGCAGGTAGCAGGCAGGCAGCAGTGGGGGCGACCTAGCCTGGTGACAGGCTCAGCGGTCGCTCCCTACTCCGGGATCGCGGTCCCCTTAAGTAAGGATCCGGGAGGCAGGAGCAGCTGGGTGGCGGGAGCGGGCGACAAATGGGCTGGCGGGGGGGCGGGGCCGCAGGGAGGCAGTGGCAGGAAAAGTTTGGGGCGGGTGGCTCAGCGGCGGCTGGGTCGTCCGAAGCGGCAAAAAAACTGGAAGCATGGAGGCTAACTGGTAGGCAGCAGGTAGCTGGCAGGTAGCAGTAGGGGCGACCTAGCCTGTTGACAGGCTCAGCGGTGTCAAGCGCCCAGAACGGTAAACGTCGCTATTTTTAATATGGTTATCTGTTTGGTAGATCTGCACATTATTCCTAGGGCCAAAACAACCTCAGAATTTATTTGAGGTGCCTCGACCTGCCTAGTTACCATGATCAAGCACTCTAATGGGCATTTGAGTTTTAATAGGCTGCTTTTTGGGCCGACTGCGACTGACTTACTTATTCAAAATGAATCCTGTTGGATGTCATTAAATGCTTTATTGCTGTTGCAAATTTTAATACAAGAAACATCAATCCTAGAGTACAGGGTAGGGACTGATAAAATTAGTGTTAAAAGAATCCTAAATGTCCACTGGAGGGCTTAAATAACAGCAAGTTATCAGTTGATAACGAAACGTCGGTATTTTTTGTGACCGATTGATATTATGAATTAATGAAACAGGGGAAACTCTGATTTCTGTGAGGGCATTTTCATTCTTCTGAATAAGGACGTTGTGGAAAATATTTTTTCGCATGGCCCTGCCGAGGATTTTGGCACCGGGAGGAGAAGCGCCATGGGTCCGGTTTTTTGGCCTTGCTGTGGAATGACATATATATATATATATATATATATATATATATTACCTACTGGCGGTCGCCAGTAGGTATATATAGTTAGGATTTTTTTGAATAGGGATTTCTGAAAATTTTATGTTGAATAACTTTGGCGTTGATGGACGGAATTGGTTGACATTTTCAGGAAAATGGCACATTTTGTTTCTGCGCGTCCCCTGAAAGTTTGTGGGGGGTTTCGTCAAGCGGGGGCCGAGAAAAAAGGGGGGTCCCAAAACGTGTTTTTAACATTGAGTTTTCCATAGGGCGGTTGGACTCCCTTTTAGCTCGAACTGCTGAATGGATTTCCACAAAACTTGGCAAAATTGTAGGGACTGGTAGCCCGATGTGCCTTTGCTATGTCTCAAGATATATGCTCCAGTGGTTTTTACGAAAATTAACTTTGAAAAATATATATTGGGCTACATTGGGATATATATATGTTAGAGCCCAGATGTAGCCCAATGTAGCCCAATGTAGCCCAATGTAGCCCAAAGATGGCCACCAGAGACAAAAAAAACAAATGTAGCCCAAATATCAGCCAGATGTAGCCCAACTATAGCCCAGTGACAGAATGTCCCAGGGTGTTCTAAAGAACAACTAGAGCGCCAACAGTCTTACTTATGACAAAAGTATGGCACACCTGAAGTCATCTTGATTGGAATAAAGTGTTAACACTTAAAACATTTAATTTGCACAGGAACAAATTGAGGGGGTTCATTTTGCCATATAAATTATGATTAGTGCTGAAGAAAGAAAAATGAGGGCACATTTTGAGTGACTTCTCAAATCCTCTTATATTTCATTAAAAAAATTCTGATATGCAGTCTCCCAAGATGGCCACCAGAGACAAAAGAGTCCAAATGTAGCCCAAATATCAGCCAGATGTAGCCCAACTATAGCCCAATGACAGAATGTCCCAGAGTGTTCTAAAGAACAACTAGAACGCTAACAGTCTTACTTATGACAAAAGTATGGCACACCTGAAGTGACCTTGATTGGAATAAAGTTGTAACACTTAATACATTTAATTTGAAAAGGAACAAAATGAGGGGTTTCATTTTTTTGCCATAGAAATGTTATATATATATATATATATATATATATATCTATATATATATATATCTATATTTATATATCTATCTATATATATATATATATATATATATATATATATATATATATATATATATATATATATATATATATATATATATATATATATATATATATATATATATATATATATATATATATATATATATATATTGCAGTACTCTATCCACCAGGAATACACTGAGGCAACACGGACTCGGATAGACACGCGGACCAAATTTCTTTGTGCTATTTCATTTATTCAGTTTTCTGCCCTGAATCCCATGCCGCCATGACGCGTTTCGGTCCGACCTGGACCTTGATCACATGACGCGTTACTCATGGGCAGGCGCCAAATTTAAAGTGCAAAGTTCACAAATACCAAGCAGCTGTGTAAGCACACATATAGAACTGAAAAACAGACTATATTGCAATGTAGGTAAAACATACTGCATACTGTCAGAAAGTGGCTACAATGAAATGTACAAAGTTAAAATTCCAATGTAAAATTTCATTAATGTACAAAACTTAATACATAATAATTTAAATATGTATTATAAATAAAGTTTAAAAAACCCTTAATTTTCTCTAAAAAGTTTTAACCATATATATACTGAAAATTTCCAGTAGCCACACAATTTAAGTGCTGAAATACAGTCTGTAGATAGCTGCTAAGAAAATAAAGCCCAAGTGGGCAAGCACTTCAGATAGGCAACCAAACCCAAAAATTAAAGATCGATTATATCAACTGCCTAAATGTCAAAGGCACAAAATAACGTGATATATGAAGTAAAAAGTGACAAGTGAACCCAAATTGAATCAATAAAGATCCAAACATATAAACACCACTGTGTAAAAAGGATTGCTGATGAGTGAGATGTGTTGTTAAAAACAAATACATGATTTCATTCGCCAGTAGATATATATAACGATTCAGAAAAGGGGGTGGTAATGAACAGAGTGTCTGAATTAAGCAGACCGCTCTTACCGAGTCCAAAGATCAGGGCTTGATCCATCACTGTTTTTTAGCTCACTGCACCATCCCAGCTCAGAACCCCGGTAGCTTGTCTCCTTTCTGGTGAAGAATTGGCTTGGTAGTTTAGTCTGCCCTGTCCCCATGATGCACAGGGCCAGGGACAGACTGATTTGCATATAGCCAGGTTCTGAGCTGGGATGGTGCAGTGAGATAAATAACGGTGATGGATCAAGCCCTGATCTTTGGACTGGGTAAGAGTGGTCTGCTTAATTCAGACACTCTGTTCATCACCACCCCCTTTTCTGAATCGTTTTTGGCCACTATAGGTGTGGCAGGGTATACTCAGACATGAGTCCCTTTCTCACTGCACCATCAGGATTCAAGCAAGCCGGGCCAAAGACGGCTGAAATGCCAGAAACCGGTCCCCGGTAGCTTGTCTCCTTTCTGGTGAAGAATTGGCTTGGTAGTTTAGTCTGCCCTGTCCCCATGATGCACAGGGCCAGGGACAGACTGATTTGCATATAGCCAGGTTCTGAGCTGGGATGGTGCAGTGAGATAAATAACGGTGATGGATCAAGCCCTGATCTTTGGACTGGGTAAGAGTGGTCTGCTTAATTCAGACACTCGGTTCATCACCACCCCCTTTTCTGAATCGTTTTTGGCCACTATAGGTGTGGCAGGGTATACTCAGACATGAGTCCCTTTCTCACTGCACCATCAGGATTCAAGCAAGCCAGGCCGAAGACGGCTGAAATGCCAGAAACCGGTCCCCGGTAGCTTGTCTCCTTTCTGGTGAAGAATTGGCTTGGTAGTTTAGTCTGCCCTGTCCCTATGATGCACAGGGCAAGGGACAGACTGATTTGCATATAGCTAGGTTCTGAGCTGGGATGGTGCAGTGAGATAAATAACGGTGATGGATCAAGCCCTGATCTTTGGACTGGGTAAGAGTGGTCTGCTTAATTCAGACACTCTGTTCATCACCACCCCCTTTTCTGAGTAGGTATATATAGTTAGGATTTTTTTGAATAGGGATTTCTGAAAATTCTATGTTGAATAACTTTGGCGTTGATGGACGGAATTGGCTGAAATTTTCAGGAAAATGGCACATTTTGTTTCTGAGCCTCCCCTGAAAGTTTGGGGGGGGTTTCGTTGAGCGGGGGCTGAGAAAAAAGGGGGGTCCCAAAACGTGTTTTTAACATTGAGTTTTCCATAGGGCGGTTGGACTCACTTTTAGCTCGAACGGCTGAATGGATTTTTATGAAACTTGGCAAAATTGTAGAGACTGTTTGCCCGATGTGCCTTTGCTAGGTCTCAAGATATGTGCTCCAGTGGATTTTGAGAAATTAACGTTAAAAAAATATATATATATCTGTGACAGCATCCCGGTTAGCGCCCCGGTTCGCGTACCGGACGCGTAACGGAACTTCACGAGGAAAAGCGGATTAGCTCTCCGGTGACTGTCAACATTCTAAACAGTCCGGAGCGGCCGGCATCTTGTCTCACGGTAGGATCGAGAGACAAGAGGTGGAAATAAACTAAGGGGGAAATGAATGAAAGGGGGCAAGGTAGACCCCTCCTGACCCCCTAGGATTGATGTGGGGCTATTAAAGGGCCCCGCGGGGCAAAAAAATAAAATAATTTATTTTTCGATTTTTCGCTGTGGAAGCGCTACCCGGTACGCGAACCGGGTAGCTCACCGGTAGCGTAACGGGAGTCCGCCATCTTGTGTTTCGGACGAATTTAGTCACAAGATGGAGGATAAACAATGTTGGGAATGGGTATAAGGGGGCACAGGAGACATATCCTGACCCCCTAGGTTTTCTGAGGGTGGCTGAGGAGGCCCAGATATGTAAAAAAAAAAACCTTTTTTTTTTTCAAATTTTCGCACGGTTAGCGCCCGGTCCGCGCACCGGGTAGCGTTCCGGAAAGCGTAACAAGGGGAAAACCAAGGGAAATAGTATAATAATATTTTAGAGTGCTTTGAGGTAGGGTAGCTCTGAATAGAGCTGTTGTGTTGTGTGGGTGATGTAAGTACCAACATGTAGGTACCAATGAAGAGTCTAAAATTCAATGTACACCGTCTCCTCTGTAGATATTTTGTATGTTCTAATATGGGTTATTTAAATGTAAATGTGTGGAAAAGCACTTCATGCTTTAAAGCAATTGTATTTTTGAACGATTGTTCTTTCCTCTTAGTCCTCCTCTTTGTTTTTTTTCCCCACACTCTTCTTCAGCATGATAGTTGATAAATTCGTTCCCTCCAAAAATTCATATACATAAAAAAATTAAATTAAATACATATAAAATATATTTTTCCTTTAAAAGAAGAATACATTTTACAGCTTTTGATATTTGCTATTAAAAAAACATTGAAATTCACTGAAAAAACCATAGGTTATAGACCATATACAGTTAGGAATTAGCATTTACAAAACCTTGAAAATTCACTGAAAAAACCATAGGTTATAGACCATATATAGTTAGGAATTAGCATTTACAAAACCTTATTTTACTAACACAAAACCATTGAAATTCGCATATATAGTTAGTTGCACTAACTATATATCGCGCACCCGCAATCCACTGCTGATCATGTCACATATTACATCATTCATGACATGGTCAGTGACATCATTGATGACATCACTGATGACATCTCAAATGACATCACTGATGACATCACTGATGACAACATCTAGTGACTGTATGTTTCTGTAAAGTTAAAATATGTCTTACATATTGAAGAATGAGTGGATGTATAAGTGTCTGGATGAAGGATTTAGTAGGTGCATGCCTGACTGTATGAGTGAGTGATTAAATGTGTCTCACTGAGTGCATGGGTTAGTGACTAAACTGTCTTAATTTGTGCATCATTATGTCTGTTGTTCTGTAAACTGCTGCATGTGTTGATCAGTAGCTATATGAGTAACTATATGGGTTATTGATTGGTTGCCCAAGTATTTGTATGGGAGACTAAGTGTGTGTGTCGGTGGCTGGGAGGTGTATGACTCTGTGCATAGATGTGTGAGCAGTTGATTCACTAGATGTATGGGTTCAAAAGTGCATGTGGAAACAGCTGTATGGGCGGTTGACTGTGTGCATGAGTGTATTGGTGAGTGAATGGATATCTCAGTGCTACATGTCAAAGTAAGTACATATGTAAAACACAGTACATGTGAGAGTTGACATATATAAATAACTGTGCATAAGAGCCAGTGAATGTGTGAGTGGCTGTATGGATCATTGTGAACTTGTATCAGGGATTGTATAAGAGAGTAAATATGTGTTAGTATATGTTTGAATAAGTAAGGCGTGTATAACTGTATAGTTGAGGAAATGGAGGTGTGATTGATTCTTTGCATGACTGACTAGGTGTGTGAGTAACTCCATGGATGAGTGACAGTCTGTGAGTGTCTGTTTACACTGAGTGTATCTAAGGTTATATTAGAGTCTGAAGAGGTTCATCGTATAATCACATGAATGATGTCATCAGTGATGTGATCAGTAATGTCAAATGAGATGTCATCAGTGATGTCATCAGTGATGTCATTTGAGATGTCATCAGTGATGTCATCAGTTATGTCATTTGAGATGTCATCAGTGATGTCATCAGTGATGTCACTGACCATGTCATGAATGATGTAATATGTGACATGATCAGCAGTGGATTGCGGGTGCGCGATATATAGTTAGTGCAACTAACTATATATGCGAATTTCAATGGTTTTGTGTGAGTAAAATAAGGTTTTGTAAATGCGCCCCATTTCACTACTACCTGTTCTAGGTAAGATCACGGAACAGTTAGTGCACGGAGAGTTAAAAACATTTGTAGAGACTCACAACATCCTGCATCCTCAACAGTCGGGGTTTCGCTCCGGCCATTCCACCGAAACAGCCTTGATAGAACTATCCGACTCCATCAAGTTCCTGCAGGATGAGGGAAGGCAAGCTGTCCTAATCCTGCTTGACCTAACAGCAGCGTTCGACACTATCTCTCATGTCATTCTGATTAATAGAATGCGAGAGATTGGCATGACAGACACAGTGTTGGCATGGGTAAAATCTTTCCTGTTTAACAGGTCCCAAACTGTGTCATTGGGTCCCTACCTATCCAGCGAAAAACCCATTACATCAGGAGTACCCCAGGGGTCCATATTAAGCCCACTTTTCTTTAACATCTATATGGCTCCCCTCCTCGCTGTGATAGAGTCTCATGGGATCCTCGTCACGTCATACGCCGACCACAGCCAACTTGTCGTCACCATCGATAAAAAGTGTACGGACGCAGACTTGCGATTTCGGAACTGTCTCACTGATGTATTCCAGTGGCTGAACAAAAACCACTTGAGGTGCAACAGTGCGAAGACCGAAATCATACCGCTGGTTAAAGACCTGTCTTTCTGCCCGAAAGAATGGTGGCCCATAGGATCAGAGGCCCCACCCAGTGCAGTGTCTTCCGCGCGGAACCTAGGCGTGCAATTTGATTCATCCCTCTCTTTTGATGACCACGTCAGGATCACTGCTGGGCGCTGCTTCGGACTTATTAAATCCTTAAAGAAATTCTTCGACTTCCTCCCCATTGCAGCTAGAAAATCGGTCGCGGTAGCTCTAATACTCTCCCGACTCGACTACTGCAATGGTTTAATGGCTGGAGTAAAGAAGTCCACTCTTAGGAAGTTACAAAGTATACAACACGCGGCTGCCAGATTGGTACTGAAACTCCCTAGAAGGTCATCAGCCTCAGCAGCACTAAACTTCCTCCACTGGCTGCCACTTCATAAAAGAATCCTTTTCAAACTTCTACTCACTGTGTTTAAATCTACGAAAAATACAGGGCCTTATTACCTTGCTAATCGTTTCACGCATTACAACCCCACACGATGTCTGAGATCCTCAGGGACCAACCTGATCACTATCCCGAGGTTCAAGTATAAAACTAGGGGTGGGAAAACTTTCACCGTCCTGGCAGCAAGGGCGTGGAACAACTTGCCCGTTAACATCAGACTAATCGAAAAGGAGAGTCTCTTCAGGAAACTCCTGAAGACATGGGTATATCAACAATCAGACACCTCTGTACTGGCAGCTATCTAGATTCTCACCACGTATCACTTACACGCATGCTCAGCGCCAAGATGCTCCTTCCGGAGCGAAAGTTTGCGCTTTTACAAATACCCATAAATATCAAATATCAAATTCTTTCCGACCACCAAAAACCCATTGCATTGTAATCGGCCCCTTTGTTACATCACACAAAGCTAAACTTTGTTACAATCACTAAAAAAAATGCAAAATTCGATTAAATATTGTATTGTATAGTACCCAAATGTACTATTCCCACTGCAATTAATACAACAGTAGGACATTTTTTAGATTACAGATAGATAAAATGTACTGTGAACAATCCAAAAAGTGTACCCGATGGAAAAATGTTGGAATGCGGAGGAGCAACATTTACTATTCTCACTCCAATGAGTGCAAAAGTAGGAAAAGTGTTGGATTGCTGAGTGGTAGATTTTACTATTCCCACTCTACTGAGTGTAACAGTAGGGCAAGTGTTTGATTGCGGAGGGGTAACATTTAATATTCCTACACCAGTCAGTGCAACAGTAGGGAACGTTTTGGATTGCGTAGGGGTAACATTTACTATTCTCACTCCATTGAGTGTAAAATTAGAAACAGTGTTGGATTGCAGAGGGATAAAATGTACTATTCCTACTCCAATAAGTGCGAAAGTAGGGAAAGTGTTGGATTGTGGAAGTAAAACATTTAGGTCCTAATTAGGATGTCGGGCGGAAGGCCTTGGTTTGAAATCTGACCACCCCGTGGTCAGAATTCAAACACGCCAGTCATTCCAGCCGGCTTCCGACGGGCTCAAGGAGCCGGTCGGTCAATCAGAACCATCACCATAATCCCATACGGACGGCGTTTCTGCAATTGGGATTATGATGTAGGTTTCCAAAAGGCTTACCATGTCGTGCTTTTGTCATGAAGTAACTTTGGCTGCCCCTAGCAGGGCCCCCCTTTTACAGCGGCATCAGGTCGGGGATCTATGCTGTATATCCTTTTTTTTTTTAACACCTTTATTAACATAGTCCAAGTCATACACAGCATTCCGCCTACAACCCCTTCAGGCCGGCGATGCGATAATGATGAATATAAAGACAATAAACAGGCAATCTGAAGTACACAGCCTGATGTCGTCAACCCGGGGGTATGGCGGCGCAACAACACCTTACGATGGGCAGTCAAATCGTGAGCTACTGCTGGTGCTGTGACGGTGTATGTTAACACCCCCACACTCACAGAAGTTGGTATATGTAGGTTGCATGCTATAAAGCCAGAAATGTAGGTGTATTTTGTATTGTAAACCCCCCTGCAGTGGGCTCCCCCCCTACTCAAACAGGAAAGAAAACTCCCATAGAACTCCCAATCCCCCCCTCCCTCCCGCTATCCAACCCGTTCGCTGATCCATCTGTTACTGGCAGTGCCCTGCTGAATCTCGTGTCGGTGTCCGCCTCTCTCGCCCCAAGTGTATCTCCTTCGGATTAGTCCAAGTGAGTCTCGACCCTACCCTGTGCGCTATCCCCTGCGTATTACCGTCTGTCTCTCGCCACAGGACAGCCAGGTTTCAATACTCCACCCAGCCGTCGCCATGCCTCCCCAATCACTGGCGTCCCCTCCGCAACTGAGTTCTCATGAGTGTATTGTGTATGTGTCAGTTATTGTATATCCTCCCTCTCTTCCCGCTGTGTGTCCACTGTGTCCTCCCTAGCGTATCTGAAGTTGTTATATAAGCCCCAGAAGTTTTTCGGTCTACTAGTGGGAGGGAGGAGCTCGCTGTAGTGTTCCGCTTGTGTGCAGCAGTATACCATGTCCGTGGCCCACCGTTTTTTGGTCGGGGTCGGTCCTCTCATCCAGCACTGCGCCACCGTACGTCTCGCCAATAGCAGCCCCAAATCCGTCAACCTTCTATATGCCACCAGCAGGGGTTTCGAATAGCCAAACAGTGCCAAAGCCGGATCGATCAGCAGTTCATGATCCAGTATCTCGCTTAATTCCGAAATGACCGCCACCCAGAACTCATGTATCTTGCGGCAGCCCCACGCCATGTGCAGGAAGTCCGCCACCGGAGGCCATACGATGCAAGCGTTCAGGAGTATAATATACTCTCTGTAAGAATTTAAAGTGTACCAACCTGTGTCGTCCATTCAGAGACACTTTTCTAGTGTTGGCACATTAATATGCCCACATCGAATCGTCTATCTCTATCTCCAGGTCAGTCTGCCAAGCCAGTCGGGCCTTGGAAGGCTCCTGCGCTCTGTAGGAGACAATGCTCTTGTACAAATGCGTCGCCCAACTGATCAATGAAAAAGCCTGGAGGTGGTTACTACCCACCGAGCCCAAGGAAGTTGTGATAATATCATGGAGGGGAAGATGGCGGCCGAGTAGGACGCTCGGTCGGAGAGCTCCTCGCAAGAGACCTGGAGAGCAAAATGCAAGGCACGGCGAAATTAGCGCTGACACACCAGCGACTTTTAACTACTAAATCCTAACAGAGAAAAACACAGAAACATCCAGATCAACCTGATCGATTAAAAAATCGTCGTGGAGTATGGAGGAGGAAACCTGACATTAGCAGGAGCGTGGACGTTTTCCAGCAGAGTATAACGGGGGAAAAAAAAGTTTCCTTTCAGACCTTTTGGCAGATAGAGACAACAGAATAGTGACGAAGGGATGGCCGGTTACCTGAACTGTGGAGATTTGTCAGTGAGAGGAAAGTCCGACGAGAGAGCTGTGCTATCGGCAAGAGAGAAGGGAGATACGTCAGACTGCAGCGCAAGTTTCCCCGGAGTCTGGGCGGAGGCTGGAAAAGCGAGAGCGGCTCACAGGAAGGTGTTTGGAAGGCTTGGCTTCCTGTTCCGGGGGATTAGCGGCAGTGGCAGCGACAACTGTGGAGGTGAGCAGTATCTGGCTGAATGTTGCTCTGAGACTCGGGGGAGAGTGTCTCGGGAGGTCTGGGCAAACAAAGGAAATCGAGGCAAGAGAGAGGAACACCACAGAGACCACGCAAAAGCAAAAGGAGAGAATATAATAACACTAAACATAAACATAAATACAGATTTCTTAAAAAAAAGGAAAATACAAATTTTGGATATCACATGAATAAAAAAGTGCCAGAGGAGGAGGGAAACTTGAAAATAAATGAGGAAGTAAAAGAAAAGGGCACAGATAAGGAGACAGACACTCTCCAAAGGCGTGTAGTTCCAAAAAACACTGATAGCCTGAAAGACATAGAGAAAAAAAAAGCTCAGTAACTGTGGTCTCTAATTACAGCCTTAGAAACAGGAATTTTCTTAAACAAGAGCAATATCCCAAAAATATTACCCCCAGAGAAGTGAAGAGAAGGAAGGCAAAAAAAACATCTCTAGAGCCCATAAAAAAGATTTTAAATTTACCCAGAGACAAAGTTGATACAACTCAGAAAATAAAGATCACACCTTCACTAAGAACTTTCTTTAAAGTCCAGACACAGCAAACAAATAAAACAAAGGAGGATACAAATCGACCAGCATTATTAGCAGAAAATTCTGAGCTAACCCTACTGCAGGAAAAAGATAGCCTCTCGCAAAAAGAATCTCTCAATATTTCACAGAACAAAAATCCAAATATCCCTTTAAAATCAATAACTAAAGTTGGACTAGAAAGCAAAATAGTTGACAAACTTAGACCTCATCTCGGTCCTCAAGATATGGCCGAAGTAGTCACAGCAACAGTCACAACAACAACAGCTACAACAGAAGAAACAGAAGAAACAGAAAACATAGAAAGAGCTCAGAACAGTAATAATGAAGAGAGAGAACAAAACAAAGAGAAAGAAAATGTTGAAATGCAGAAAAAACAAGAAACCGAGAAGGAAGGAATATCGGGTCTCAAAAGTCCCAGAAGTCAGACCAACGAGTTTCTTGAGAAAATATGGATCGAGATGAGAGATAAATTCGCCATATCTGAAGCAAAACAAGATAAGATTCAAGAAGTATGTGAAAAGTTGGACTACAAATTAAACGCTTTAGGAGAGAGAGTCACAGCTATAGAAGGGGAAGCGAGCAAATTAAACAGTGGGTGGAAAGTAACAGAAAGGAGCTATATATGCTGAGACAAGAGGGGAAATCTATGAGTGAAAAAATGGAATCTCTTGAAAACCAGGCAAGGAAAAATAATATAAGAGTTTTAAATGTTCCTGAAAATAAAGAAGGTAGTGACATTAAAAAATGTATTGTAGAACTTTTAGTGGAACATTTCCCATGGAGCAACGCTGAGATACTGGGAGAAGACATACAAAGAGTCCACAGAGACCCCTTCAGAAAGGCCAAAGATAGGAAAACACCCTGAAAAATCCTTATAAATTTTAAGACGTACACATTAAAAGAGAAGATCCTGGGTGAAGCCCTGAAAAAGGGAAATTTCAGTAAAGACTCGTGGTCTTTCAGAATCAGATCTGATATGTCCAAAGCGTCTCAGGATAGACAATGGGAGTTGGGGAAATTCATGCCGGAGTTACAATCTCTAGGAGCCACAGTACAAATGAAGTTTCCACCCTCTTTACGAATCATGTGGCGCAACAAAATGAGGAACATTAGAGATCCCGAAGAAGTGAAAAATCTGCTCTGCCTAATGAAAGACACTGTTCAAATGGAAAACTCCACAATCTGAAATGGACTCCAAAATGTATATTAAAAAAAAAAAAAAAAAAACATTCGTAGAATATGTGAAAAAAAAAAGGAGTGAAGGCGCTAAGATTTTAAAATATATATTCCAGGTCCAAAAGGGAGAAGCGAAAAGGGGTTAAGATGGAAACCCCGAGAAAGAAAGAAGAAGGAGGCTTCCCCAGGGAGGGTAAGAACAAAACACTAAAACAGAAAAGTGGAAAAAGACACAATACAAAAAATGGGTGGGGAGCAAAATGGGGGGGAAAAAAACAAAAAAATAAATCCTCGATATTGAAAGAAAAATGGAAAAGAACGGAACACCAACAATTTACCACCAATGTTACCGAAACTTGCCAAAAAAAAAGACAATAAAGAATAATGGGAGACACCAGTAGAAACATTAAAATACTATGCTGGAATGTTAATGGCATGAGAACCAAAAGTAGAAGGAGCAAAATTCTGGAATACCTTAAAGCATCTGAAAGCGAAATCATTATTCTTCAGGAGACGCACCTATTAAAAGAGGAATGGGATCAGATAATGAAAAACCTAGGATGGGTGGACACCCATATTTGCACAAATCAAGGGTGTAATATTAAAGGTGTAATAATTATTCCAAAAAAATCCTTAAAGGCAAGTATGGAATCTTCAGAAGTTGACAGTAAAGGAAGATGGGCACTGGCAAAAATAAAACTAGGGAACATGGCATACACAATAGCAGGCTATTATGGCCCCAACCTTGATGACCCTGAGCCCCTACAGAACTTGTACACTCATTTGCTAACAGCTAACACTCCAGTAATTTTAGGAGGAGACTTTAATCTCATCTTAGACCCTAAAACTGATAGGTCTCCCCCAGGAAGAAATCTCAATTTACCTAATCTACCTAAAATGAGGGAGTGGATTGGTATATACAAGAGAGACTTAGAATTAATAGATATATGGAAAGAAAAAGGGGATAAAGGTCAACCCTTTACACTACATAACAAGAGACTAGGACATAGGTCTAGAATTGATTTTTTCTTAGTCGATAGAAGTTTACTGACAAATGTAACAAGTTTAATTCACATTCCAGCTCATCTATCAGACCACTCCGATGTACAGTTAACATTACGAACTAAGACAACTCAGATACATAAAAGATTCACGGTGGAAAGAGTCATGTTTTTAGATCAAGAAATTATACAAGCACTCAAGGAAGAAACAGAAACCTTTTTTGAAAATAATAAAATGGGAACATCTAAGCAAATAGTATGGGACACATATAAGGCAGTATTAAGGGGTAAGCTACTTAGCCTAGGAACATATAGATCAAAGAAATTAAAACAAGAATTAACAGATTTAGAAAAAGTTATAAACACCCTAGATACCCATATACTAATGGAAAGAGACCCGGTCAGGAAAGAAAACCTTCAAAAAGATAGGCAAAAGCAGAAGGACTCTTTAAGTGATATTCTTGAAGAAAGAGTAAAAACTAAGTGGGAAGCAAGCAAGTTGGCAAAGCACGAATTCGGAGAAGGATGTGGGAAATGGCTCGCATGGAAATTAAAGACTGACTTAGTAAGAAATAAAATAAAAACCTTAGTAAAACAAGACCAATCAAGTCCGACTTCAGAAGAAGAGGAAATCAGAAATGAATTCGAGTCTTTCTTCTCTGAGTTATATACTGAAGATGTAAACCCATCGGAGGAACAGATAGATGAATATTTGAGAGACATGCCAGTGTTAAAACTATCTGAGGAGGAGAAAAATGAGCTTAATAAGGAAATTACACCTACCAAGGTTAAAAATATAATAAAAACATTGAAAAAAGGGAAAGCGGCAGGCCCTGACGCACTGCTGAACGAACTATACCTGTCTTTAATAGACACACTAGTCCCACATATAACAGAATTAGTAAACTTGATATTTAAACAAAAGGAAATGCTGCCGGATACCTGGAATGATGCAGTAAAAACAATTATCTTAAAGCCAGGAAAGGACCCTAAAAAATGTGAATCATACCGGCCGATATCTCTGCTCAATGCAGATTATAAAATTTTCACTAAAATAATGTCAACAAGACTGGGAAAGCTTACACCCCAACTTATACATTCAGATCAAAAGGGCTTTACAAAAGGAAGACAATTATACGAACTGACACATGAACTCATAAGCACTATAGACTTAGCTACATCAAAAAATATTCCTCTCACAATACTAACTGTCGATGCCGCTAAGGCATTCAATAGAGTAAACTGGGCTTTCTTAAATAGTATAATGATTAAAAATAATCTAGGGGATTCTTTTCTTCATGCAGTAGGAGAAATTTACAAAAATCCTAGATCAAGAATCCAGGTTAATGGCAACCTTACGAATAATATCAAAATTGGCAGAGGCACGAGACAAGGGTGCCCTCTCTCTCCCCTGCTTTTTAACTTATATATAGAACCCCTAGCAAACAAACTCAGAAGCTGTAAGGATATAACTCCTTTTAAATATCAGGGATGGGAGAAAAAGCTAGCACTCTACGCAGATGATCTGATGTTATTCACGGATAAATATGAAAAATCTAAACCAGCTATAGAAAAAATCATTAGTAAATTTGGTCAAGTTTCAGGATATTCAGTAAATCACACAAAAACAGAAATAATGACATGGAATACTCATTTTAATAGTCCCAATATAAAAAAAGAGATAAGATACTTGGGCATCTTGATAAACCAAAATTTGGATAAAATACCACAAAACAATTTAAATAGAGTAGCCCGAGAGGTAAGAAAACTACTCAAAGTGTGGTCTAGCCTACCTTTAAGCTTTATAAGGAAGTCCAACATTATAAAAATGACTATACTTCCAAAATATACCTTTCTGTTCAACAATATTCCACTGGAATTTAAAAAGGCCAAACTGAAAAAGTTACAGGGAGAGCTTGCAAGTTTTATATGGGCCTCTAAGGGAACCAGAATATCGTGGAGAAAGCTCAGGAGAAAGAAAGAGAAAGAAGGGATCGCAAGTCCGGATTTGACAGAATATTACAGGGCTTTTCAATTTAAAAATATACGGGCTCTCCTAGGAATACACCAATATTACCCGGAATACTTGCAAGTGATGACAGAAGCGGAGGATCATTTTCTCTTCAAATTTGGCCACCAAAAATACTTAAAAAAATTAAATTAAAGGTTCTTAAGGAAGCAGTAAAACTTTGGATACAAATTAGAACAATCTTAAAAATTCCTTACTATAGTGCAATGGCACCGATATGGAACTCTCCCGGAACTCCGGACTGTCTGAAAGATGTCATGGCCACCCCCTTAAAACAAAACAATATTAACTATTGGGGTCAACTCCTAAATCGGTCAACATTGATCTCATGGGAAGAAATGCATAAAATCTCCAATGGAACAATATCAAAATTTAAGTTTTACCAACTAAACAGCTGGGCAAAGACAATACCAACACATGATAAAGATAGTAAAACCTTGGAAAAAGAAATGACAAAAATCTTACCCAAAAACAAGGAGGTAGCAAAATGGTATTGGACTTTAATAATGGAATAAGATGAAAGCTACCAGATAGCAGAACAAATCTGGGGGAAAGATCTGGATATAGAAGATCTAGAAAATCTATGGGAAGATTCAATAGAGAAATGTTGGTCAACATTAAAATCCGCGAGATTGAAAAGAAACCATCTGTACACCCTGCATAGAGCCTATTGGACACCAAAAAAACTTTCAAAATTTAAAAATGCAGGAATTAAAAAATGCCCTAAATGTGGGGAAGAAAGGGCAGATGATGTTCATATGTTCTGGAGCTGCCCATCCCTGAGAACATTCTGGGAAGAAGTGGGTAAGACGTTAAGTTTGATATTCCGAAAACACCTAAAAGTAAGTACAACTCTTATTCTTTTTGGGATTGGTAACTCAACGGAACAAGTAAAATTAACAGTAATGGAAGCAAAGCTACTTTTTGTGTTAATGGTGATAGCTAGAAGAGAGATATGCATTAAGTGGATTGGGCCATCACCCCCAACGCATGGAGAGTGGATGAACTCAGCTATAGAGATAAATAAATTAGACAGAAGGGGTAAATATAGTAAGAGGTTTAATTATTGGGAAATTATGGAAAAACACCTAACCCCTGAGGAAAGAGTAGAACACACTGTCCTATGATTAAAGCGAAAGCACAGTCTGGAATATGAGTATGATACTCATAGAGTAGCCAAGGTGGCTAGCTCCCCTCCTCTCGATTACAGATTTGTTAATATGTAAATGGCAAGGGTTCTCCTCTGATTAGACAAGAAAAGGGAAAACTCCCATGACAAGAGAGACCATTGGGCAGTGACGGTACAAAAAAGCTTCAGAGGTAGAAACCAAATTTTCCATACACATAGAATTTTCGCAATATGAGGATTAAAAAAACAAACAAAAAAAAAAAAAAAACAAATGCGTCGTCAAATGCCGTGGGGATGCAGTAGCTATGACGTACGAGAGTTCCAGAATGTCTGGTGGCTCTGCCAGATCCGGGCCTAGGACCTCTCTCAAGGCACTCCGAAGTCTGTGGAACTGGAACCACTGTAACAGTGTCGGGCCCCCAACTCTTGGGGTAATCTGGTCCCACGTTTTGACCTTACCGTCCTCAAACAGTTCACCCGCAGTCTCAAGCCCCAGCTCATGCAGTGTTCGGATTATGTTCCTGTCCCCAATGGGGGCCAGCCACTGCAGCCACTCCACCGCCATCGCAGGGGAGTATAGCAGCACTTCCTCCCTAGCCTTCAGTAATGCATTCCAGGCATGCTTTGTAGCCGTTATCGAATCCAGTACACCTACCCTACCATCTACAGGAGTACAGACCGTGTTGGGAGTGGAAGAGGTTCCGCAAAAAGCTGCTCCATCCGTACGTGTGGGATGTTCTTGTCACCATGAATCCATGTGTGCAGGTGTGTGGCCTGGGCCACTTTATAATATCTCTCTAGGTCAGGCGCACCCAGCCCACCCAGCTCACACAGGAGTGTGAGAGTGCTCCACCAGACACGCGGCTGCCTACCTCTCCAGGCCAAGCGGGTCATAAGTTTTGTTAGGTTTCGAAAGAAGGCTCGTGAGAGAATTATGGGTAGGGTGGTGAACAGGAATAAAAATCTCGGGAGAATCACCATCTTCATGATGGCTACACGGCCCATCAGGGAAAGCGGGAGCTTACACCATCGTTCCACGTCGTCTTCACACTTACTAAAAGCCACCCCATAGTTTTCATTGAATAGCACCTCCTGATCTGTGTGAATCATTATGCCAAGATATCGTACCGGGTCTGCTGACCAGTGTAACGGATATTCCATTTCAAAGCGATCCGTCACCGGGGTCAGTGGGAACACCACCGATTTCTCCCAATTAACCTTTAGACCCGAGAGGGCGCCAAAACGCACTACCTCTCGGAGAACAGGTGAAAGGTTCTCTCCGGATTTCGCACATAGAGTAGCGTATCGTCCGCGTACGTCTAGATGACTATTTTGTAGGACGGAAAGCTAACCCCCCTGTGCCAGTGGTACTCTCGCAGTGCGCATGCGAGTGTTTCCGCAACGAGGGCGTATAGCAATGGGGACAGGGGGCAGCCCTGTCTCGTGCCTCTGCTGATGGTAAGGGGGTCCGAGACTCGATCCACCAGTCGCACCCTAGCCACCGGTCTCCAATACAGCGCGCCAATCATTTGTAAAAACTGCTCACCCAGCCCCATGTGACGCAAGACCCTGAGCAAGACCCTGAGCATGAATGGCCATTTGACGGAATCGAACGCCTTCTCCATATCCAAGAAGATTACGACAGCCTTCGCATCCTGTCGCACATGCTGCATAGTACCCAGAACTGTACGTATATTATAGGACAAGTTTCGCCCCGGTACAAAGCCGGACTGTTCTGGGGCAACCACCTCTGGCGCGATAAGGGACAGTCGGGTGGCCAGGACCTTGGCATAAAGTTTAGCGTCGACGTTTAAGAGGGATATTGGTCTGTATGAGCTGCAAACATTAGGGGGTTTGCCCGGCTTCAATATGGTAACCAATAGGGCCTCCCTCATTGTGCAGGGCATGCTGCCTTCCTCGCATATCTCGTCAAACAAGGACAACAGGTGTGGGATGAGTTTGTCCTTGAAAGCTTTATAAAACCCTACTGTCAGACCGTCTATCCCGGGAGCGCTGTGTACGCGCATGGTAGCTAAGGCCTCAGAGAGCTCGTCCGCCTGTATGGGTGACATGAGAAACTCCCTATCCGACTGCGCTAAAAACGGTAGTTGTATATGCTCCATGTCTGCTTCCAGATCGTGTGTTTTGGTAGTGTACAAGTCAGAGTAGTAGTCACGAAAAGCAGAGATAATGTCCTCATCTGCCGTGACCGTGTTCCCTCCCGGGGTGCCAAGTTACGTCAATCTGGGGGTTCTTTTATCGTCACGCAATAATCTGGCTAACAGCAAGCTAGGGTGTTCACTCTCACCGTAAGTTCTCGCCGAGGCTTATTTCCCCTTGTGATAGACCTCCCTGTCTGCCTCCTCATTGAATTCCGAGACTAGGGATCGCAGCCTGTCAGTCACAGTGGGGTCAAGGTCAGTCCAGAGTTGCATCTCCAGGTCAGCCAATTGGGATTCCAGGGTGCGGAGCTGCTGTCGTATGGCCTTCAGTACACTGGAATGTTTGGTCATAGCTATCCCGCGAATGAAGACCTTGAATGCCTCCCAGACCGTGTGGAAATTATCCACGGAGCACAAATTCTTCTCAAAGAAGAGGTCTATTTCCTCCACCAGTTCCCCTCTAAAAGTGTCATCCAATAGGGTATATGGAGGGAAGCGCAAGGTGAACGGGGAGATCCTGCGATTCGGCGTCGCCAAGACCAACAGTATCGGTGAGTGGTCAGACAGTGTTCGCGTGAGTTCAGTGCATGCTACAATTTGGCTAGTGACGGAATGAGAGGCCAACCAGTAATCGATCCTGGTATGTATGTCATGAAAGGAAGAGTAGTGTGTGGCCCCCTGTATATCCTTACACCATGTCGCAGGGGCGACATGGTGCAGGGATTTACTGTGACTTCCATTTCTCTAGGGGAGCTTGTGCTGTGGCCGGTTTCCAACTGCCACACAAGATCCCATAGGAAAATGGAAGTTTGTGACCGCACTCTATGGTTTTGAAACTGTACGGATGTCAATCAGAGGCAACTCCGTTCGACATCCTAATAAAGGCCATAATAGTCCCATTGCTGTTAGTACATTATTTTATTTTCTACCCACCATATGCCCCTACAAGCAACACCTAAAACGTACCTTTAAAAAGCTATTTATTTACACTAACATAAATATTTAACAACAAACTAATTATCAATAAATAAAAAATAATTAACATTTAATTACATTTAATTTACTTTCCACAATATACCCCCACAAAATATACAACACACTCCTAACATTTATTAAAAAAATAAATTATACAATTAACAATCATTTTTAATTTTATTAAGAATTGAACAATTAATTCTAACCTAATTAAAATTTAATTTACTTCCTACCATGTGCCCCAATAAAAAGCAAACCCATACCTGAAAGTTTAGTTAAAAAAGTGTAATTATACAATTAACATAAATAATTATGAATGAAATTATCATTTTTAAATAAAAATAATAATATTAATTACTTAGAATTAGTTTAGTTCCCACTCTGAACCCCCATAGACCCCAGAGCCCACATATAAAATGCATATTTAAAAAAATGTAACACAATGAAGATAATTATCAATTAAATAATAAACAATTAATTTTTTTAATTAAAATTCGATTACTTTCCACCCTGTAGCACTATACATCCAACAGCCCATACACAAAACTTAAAATCAAATCAAGTAATTACACTAAGAAAATAATTACTTAATGATATGATATAAATTAAAGTTAATCATTCATTTATGATAATTAAATTACTTCCCACCCTGTGCCCCTAAACTCCCACAACCCACTGCGATACTAAAAGTAAAAAATAAATTACATTAAATTTAATTAGTACTAAAAAATGTACAAATATATTAAAACACTTAAACAATAATTATGAAAAGAAATGACATCATATACATTTAAAATGTATACTAAAACACATAGGGGTCAATTCCAATCCGGTAAAATCCCCCATGAATCGCAGTACGGTCTGTTTTTCCCATACGATTCGTACACCTACACCCTCCCCGTACGTACGATGAAGTACGATCATAACCCAAAACATTTCAACATATGATTCGTACCAAACACCATTCGAACCAAAAATACATACGATATATATCCGGGTCACGCTGTACGCGCCATCCGTACGTAAACAGGCAGCAGTTTCAGGACCAGGAAGTACTATCCGTCCATGCGACACTCCATACGACCCTTCTCCTACGGGACCCAAAAACAGCCATAAATGCACAGTCCGTCCCGAACCGCACCCCGGTATGCGACATACACAACATGAACCCCATTGTCCGTGTCATCCCAGTCCTGTACGCCTACGACCTGGTACATAGAAACTAAGCATTGGCGGAAAATCAGTTCCGCTCGCGGATTTTGCAGATTTTCGGTAAATTCGCAATGCGCGAGATTCGCAAATCTCCTGCAAAATCCGCGAGCGGAACGGATTGGGTCAAAAGTTCAAGCTGACTTTTGTAACTCTTTTAGAATGGCGTCGGCAAGCTGCCAGAGCCATTCAAAATAGTTACAAAAGTCAGCTTGAACAGGAAGCTCTAATAGATAAAGTAAAGCAGGCGCTCGAGTTGAAGCTCAAATTTCTGAGTGGGGCTGAGGGCAGAAGGGCACAAAAGTGAGACAGAGGGCAGAAGGGTACAAAAAATGATTAGGCAGAGGGCAGAAGGGCACAGAAACGAGCTGTACAGAGGGCAGAAGGGCATAAAAAACAAGAGGGTGGCAGTGATTAACCAGGCAAAAAAAAACCCGCGAACACGCAAAGCGCCCCGCGATCACTCGCGAACACGCAAAGCGCCCCGCGAACACCCGCGAACATGCAAAAATAAAAAAATCCACAAATTCGCAAAAAATCACGAATTTTGCGGATCGCGAATTCGCAAAATTCACCCATGCTTAATAGAAACCGACGACGGCACAGACGGTGAGTAAAACGTATCGCAACAACGAAAGTGTACCTGTACGGTGCGCCACACGCGGATATCTGCATTGTAATAGCGATGCGAGCCATCAATGTTGGGGTACGGTGCGCCACACGCTTGCGCATATTACCATTGCAATAGTGATACGAGCCGTGGAAAGCAATGAGCTTTCAATCTTTTTTCCCATACACCTATGGAACTTACCTTTGATTTTTTCATTTGAAATAACTCAATAGCATTCCTCATCACTTCTTTTGAATAAAGTGGATATACACTGTAATGTTCATATATTTCTTCACTTCTGGACATGTCCACTTTTTCAATTTGTCCACTTGACGTTTCAGTATCTTCTGCTAAACATATTTCTTCTTCTCCCACATACACATTTTTATAGTACTCATTATGTTTTATTAGATACAATGTTGCCTATTGCACTTTCCTAACATCCACTAATTATTGCCAGATGTTCTTACTCTTAGTAGTAACGCCATTAACTAGAATAACTAGTGCTTCACGTTCTACTTTCTCTACACCACTAGTTTCAATATTTGTGTTTAAATCTGGAGGTAAATATACAACTCTTCCTTTTCATCCTCTCTGTAAATCTGAAGGAGGCAATTTACCTGTTTTAGGCTCCATACGAACAATAGCTTGAAATGGGTGCACACATTGAATAAGAATATACTCATAGGTATTTAAATCTATCAGTTCTAGAGGAATAGTTACCAACTCTAGATTATTATGCACAGCTCTAGCGGGCATTATATTTGCATCTAATTTACTATAACACTATTTACAAATACACTGATCAGAACCCAAATCAAAACAATTCTCTGCCAACAAAGAAGTTGCACATTCCTTCCACTTATCATTATTTTCTCTTTCACTTTTTAAATACAGATCAACAGTCCTGGTCTGATTTTTATAGTGAGTTCGCCGACAATACATACAAGAATAATTTGGCCTTTCACCTAAAATCACCTCAAACTTTGTAATTTGTTCTTTAAAATATTTTGTACTACTATGTTGCAAAGAAACAAAACTCAATTTCATCACAAACCTTCTTCACATCTGATACTGACCCACGCGAAACAGCACTGTTCAACTTATTTAACATTAGTGCTGGACTTTTTGCATAATACAATCTTCTGACTAACTTCCGCATTTGAGAATGATGTACTGCTAACATCCTGAATTGATGAAAAACACTTTTACATAATTTTCTAGAAAGACAAGCCAGAGAATGACCTTGCAAACCAGTATTTTTTATCACAGTGCAATGGTCTAGTCCTTACAATATCTAAATCTTTTGTTTAATACTTTTTTTTACTATATACTCGTAAGAAATTGCGTAAAATATCAATAGATTCTTGTCGTACACTACAAATACTAATGCAATCCCAAGTGTACACACGCTTTAGGATGTCTCCCTAGAACTTCATCAGCTAACGCTTCTTCTGCATTTCTGGGAACCATCTCCTCTTTCTCAATTGGACAACCATATCTAACCTTATAAGCTCGACCACTGGTATCAACTGCATTCGATAAATTATTGGTCTGGAAATAACTCTCTTCATTAAAAAAAGGCTCTGAACTTGAACTGTGCTTCCATTCACCCAAAAAAGCCTCACAAAAATGATTTTGTTATTTACTCTTTTCCTCTTACTTTTGGCCTTCATTACATGGATTGGTTTATCTAGTGATCAAATTCTGTTTAAAACTAAAATGAATAGTTTCCATTTTACTTCAAAAGCCTTTTGAACAATGGATTTAATGTCTTCTTTTTATAAAATAGTGCTCTTTTTCTATATTTTTTCACATCTTTGAGCAAGTTAAAAACCACTTTATTATAAAAAAATGTTTTACTGATTTCTTTATACTGATTTTGCCTTCTTTTACCATACATCAAATCTTTTGTATGTAATTTTTTTTATTTTTCTTTCCTGTTATTCATATTCTTTTTTCTGGTCAAACCTTTCTCAGTAGTTTGCACATTCTGCACACTATTTTTAGGTTTTGAAAGTTTTTTAAGGAATTCCTTTGTTGTCTTACTGGAAAACTTTTTCTATTTAGCCACATGATGTTGGTCATCCAATACTTGTTGTTGAATTTTCTTCAAATAATTGTCCTTTTGCTGTCGCTTTCTCTTTCTTGATTTTTTAGGCATGATAACTTGATTTTAATGATGAAAAACAATATCTGTAAAAAATGTACATAAATAAATGTTTTTTTATACATTTATACATTATACTTTTCTATTACTATATGAACACATTCTATAAAAAAAACTTTTAACCACTTTCTTTTGTCATCACTAATTGAAATTGTAATTCAAGGTTTGTAGGTTTGTACATAACTGTATAGGTGATTACAGACCTGCGTGTGTAATGGACAAGGGTTTGTACCAGTGTTTGTGTTAAGCCCTTGGTCATTATATGAGTACTTAGGCACTGACTGAGTGATTATAGTCCTGCAAGGAGAATGCCTGGATGAATGTATAAATGTTTGGGTTTTGGTGCATGTTTGGATTACTACGTGATGCTGGGTGGCTGACTGGAGCAGTGCATAGGGAGCGACAGGGTGTTTGCAGAAGTGGATAGGTACTGCCTGAGTAATTAAAGATGTGAAAAACAAGTGTGTAGGTGGTTAGACAACTACATGCATAGTGGACAGGAGTTTGTACATGTACATGTGTTAAGGCCTAGCTAACTGTATAAGTACTTTGGTACCAAAACAATACTTAGAGTAATACAAGGAGAGTGGGTGAATTTATAAGTGGTTTAGTTTTTGGCACAGTGAATGGATTAATATATGGTACTGAATATGTCCCTACTAGATTGCAAGAGCAGTGACAGGGTATTTCCTGGAGTATATGGATACTGCCAGGGTAAATTACCATCTGTAAAAGAAGTGTGTAGGTGATTGAAGACCCCATGCACATTGGACCGATGTTTGTAGTACTCCATGCCATAAGGCCTGGATTATTGCATGAGTACTTGGGTACTGACTCAATGATTAGAGTACTTCAACGAGAGTACCTGGGTGAATTTATAAATTGTTCACTTTTGGCATAGTGAATGGTTTAGTAGATGGTACTGAATAGGTCACTATAGGATTGCAAGAGCAGTTACAGGGTGTTTGCTGGAGTATATGGATACTGACTGGGGCATTGTAGACCTGAAACACAAGTGTGTATGTGGTTAGAGGACTACATGCATAGTGCATAGGAGTATGAAGCAGTCCATGTCCTAAGGCCTGGCTCGCTGCATGAGTACTTGGATACTGATTGAATGATAAGAGTACGACAAGGAGAGACACTGGGAGAATTTATAAATGGTTGTGTTATACTGCAGTGAATGGATTAGTACATGGTGCTGAAAGGGTCACTAGAGGAGCAAAGGGGGGGGTAACAGGGAGTTTGCAGCAGAGTATGCATACTGACTGGGGAAGTGTAGGCCTGAATCATACGTGTTTAGGTGGTTAGAAGACTACATGCATACTGCATAGGAGTTTGTATCAGTCCATGTGCTAAGGTCCTGCATCACTGCATAAGTACCTAGGTACTGATTGAATAATTAGAGTACTACAAGGAGAGGCACTGGATGAATTTATAATTGGTTGTATTTTACTGTAGTGAATGGATTAGTACATGGTGTTGAAAGGGTCACTCGAGGAGCGCAAGGGGAGTAACACGGTTATTTGCAAAAGTGTATGGATACTGACTGGGGAAATGTAGGCCTGAAACACAAGTGTGTGCGTGATTTGAGGACTACATGCATAGAACATAAGAGTTTGTAGCAGTCCATGTGCTAAGGCCCTGAATCGCTGCATGAGTACTTGAATACTAACTGAATGATTAGAATAGTAGAAGGCGACATGAAGTTACCAAATATTTCTCTCACAATGGTTGCCCAAATGCACACAGGCTCAAATTGTGATTCTAGACAGGCAACATTATTCACTAGTCTTGAAGGGGTAAGGTGACTGCACACATTGTACATCTTTCAGAACGACACTCTAGTGTGAAAGCCTGACTCATTTTGCAAATGCATAAGAAACAACTGTGCTTCCAATACTAGTAAAACTTGACAACATGACAGGTTTTAAAGCAGTTATGTGTCTGCAAATACATGAAGTACCCAAATGCTTCTCTCACAATGGTTCGCAAATGCACACAGACTCACAGTGTGATTCTAGATAAGCAACACTATCCCTTAGACTTTACCAAAACACATTTACTAGTCTGGAAGGGGTAAGGTGACTGCACACATACCACATATTTTAGCACTGCACTTTAGTGTGGAAGCCTGATTCCTTTTGAAAATACATAACCAATGACTGGTTTCTGATTCTACCAAAACTTGAGAACAGGATAGGTTTTTAAGCAGTTATCTGTCTGCAAAGACATGAAGTACCCAAATGCTTCTCTCACAATGGTTCGCAAATGCGCACAGACTGACAGTGTGATTCTAGATAAGCAACACTATCCCTAGGACTTTACCAACACACATTTATTAGTCTGGAAGGCGTAAAGTGACTCAAAACATACCACATATTTTAGTACTGCACTTTAGTGTGGAGGCCTGACTCATTTCGCAAATACATACGCAATGTCTGGTTTCTAATTCTACCAAAACTTGAAAACAGGATAGGTTTTTAAGCAGTAATGTGTCTGCAAAGACATGAAGTACCCAAATGCTGCTCTCACAATGGTTCCCAAATGCACACAGACTCACAGTGTGATTCTAGACAAGCAACACTATCCTTTGGACTTAACCTAAACACATTCACTATTCTGGAAGGGGTAAGGTGACTGCACACATTCCACATATTTTAGTACTGCACTTTAGTGTGGAAACCTGTCTCATTTGGCAAATACATAAGCAATGTCTGGTTTCTAATTCTACAAAAACTTGAGAACAGGATAGGTTTTTAAGCAGTAATGTGTCTGCATAGACATGAATTACCCAAATGCTGCTCTCACAATGGTTCCCAAATACACACAGACTCACAGTATGATTCTAGACAAGCAACACTATCCCTTGGACTTTACCAAAACACAATTACTAGTCTGGAAGGGGTAAGGTGACTGCACACATACCACATATTTCAGCACTGCACTTTAGTGTGGAAGCCTGATTCCTTTTAAGAAATACATAACCAATGACTGGTTTCTAATTCTACCAAAACTTGAGAACAGGATAGGTTTTTAAGCAGTTATGTGTCTGCAAAGACATGAAGTACCCAAATGCTTCTCTCACAATGGTTCGCAAATGCCTACAAACTGACAGTGTGATTCTAGATAAGCAACACTATCCCTTGGACTTTACCAACACACATTTATTAGTCTGGAAGGCGTAAAGTGACTCAAAACATACCACATATTTTGGTACTGCACTTTAGTGTGGAGGCCTGACTCGTTTTGCAAAAACATACGCAATGACGGGTTTCTAATTCTACCAAAACTTGAGAACAGGATAGGTTTTTAAGCAGTAATGTGTCTGCAAAGACATGAAGTACCCAAATGCTGCTCTCACAATGGTTCCCAAATGCACACAGACTCACAGTGTGGTTCTAGACAAGCAACACTATCCTTTGGACTTTACCAAAACACATTCACTATTCTGGAAGGGGTAAGGTGACTGCACACATTCCACATATTTTAGAACTGCACTTTAGTGTGGAAACCTGTCTCATTTGGCAAATACATAAGCAATGTATGGTTTCTAATTCTACAAAAACTTGAGAACAGGATAGGTTTTTAAGCAGTTATGTGTCTGCAAAGACATGAAGTACCCAAATGCTGCTCTCACAATGGTTCCCAAATGCACACAGACTCACAGTATGATTCTAGACAAGCAACACTATCCCTTGGACTTTCCCAAAACACATTTACTAGTCTGGAAGGGGTAAGGTGACTGCACACATACCACATATTTCAGCACTGCACTTTAGTGTGGAAGCCTGATTCCTTTTAAGAAATACATAACCAATGACTGGTTTCTAATTCTACCAAAACTTGAGAACAGGAAAGGTTTTTAAGCAGTTATGTGTCTGCAAAGACATGAAGTACCCAAATGCTTCTCTCACAATGGTTCGCAAATGCACACAGACTCACAGTGCGATTCTAGATAAGCAACACTATCCCTTGGACTTTACCAACACACATTTATTAGTCTGGAAGCAGTAAGGTGACTGCACACATTCCACATATTTCAGTACAACACTTTAGTATGGAAGCCTGACACATTTTGTAAGTACATAAGCAATGACTGGTTTCTAATTCTACCAAAACTTGAGAACAGGATAGGTTTTAAAGCAGTTATGTGGGGGGGGCGTGGCCAAGATGGCGGGCTGAGAGGTCGCACTTGCCGAGAGCTCCCGTGCCCCTGAAACCCTGCACCGCTTGCAACCGCTGATTCCCCCCCGGATCAAGCGGTGACTGCGCCTGGTGACCCCGGTGGTGGTGTGGAGTGGCCGTTGAGTTTTGATTGCCTCGCCGGAGGTGCGAATCTGACCGAGATAGCCCGGGGCGGAGCCCGCTGGGCGGCCGGTGTGCGATCCCGAGGCCGCGAGGCTTCCAGGCTTGGGGTCTCGACGGCGTGCTCAGCTACCTGTGGTGCCCCGTTGGAGTGTCTGAGCCGCAGTGGCCGAGTAGGTGCCGGCGGAGGCTTCGCCGGCGGAGCGGAGCCGAACGAAGGAAATCGGAGAGAGCGGAGCCGAGCGGAGGAGATCAAGGGAGGCGGAGTCGGCCTCCGGCCGCTACGCAAGACCGGGGCCTGGAGAGTCCTAGCCTCGTACGGCCGTTCCGGCCGAGCCCTGGTTGTGGAGGAGCAGTGTTACGCCCCCGGAGCTGTTATTCAACTAGGAGTGCCGGCCCCGACTGCCTACGCCTGCCCTCCGGCGGTGTTTTTCGCTACTGGACCCACGACGGAGGTAGGCCTGACTCCCTGGGCATTGGCCCATTGACTGTAACAGGCGGCCATTTTGTGAACCCCGGACCGGCTGCCCGGCCTTGCTCGGGGCCTCTATGTGACGGAGCTTTCTGGCCGGAGTATAGCTGCCTTGGCACTGGTCACCTCTTCGCCGAGCGACGGCCATCGTTGATTCCCGTACCGCCAGGATGTCGAATGCTAGGGGCCAGAGGAGGGGTGATCGGACTTTGCCGGACATGTTGGGGCGCGGGGCCCTATGCAGCCGAGGGAGCCAAACAGCCACGACCTCCCCGGCCCCTTCCAGAGGCGCTGAGGGCAGTGAACCCCCGGTGACGCGATCGTTCCTCGAGTCGCTGTTTTGCTCCTTGAGGGAGGATTTTCAGACTTTGAAGCAGGAGGTGGCCGGGGAGGTCCGCGAGATTCGGCGAGAGGTGGACTCCCTGGGAGAACGAGTCAACACCGTGGAAGAAGCAGGTCACTCCAGGGACGAGGAGATCACCCACCTGCAGCAAGAGGTCCTGCGGCTGCGGGAGCAACAGATCGAGCTGCAGGCCCACGCCGAGGACCTCGAAAATCGGTCCAGGCGGAACAACATCAGGGTCCGGGGCGTCCCGTCCGGCGAGGAGGGAGAGGACGTGACCGCATACCTGGAGGCCCTCTTCCGTTCAATTCTGGGGGAGTCAGAAGACTTCCAGGTTCGCATAGACAGAGCGCACAGAGTGGGCCGCCCCCGCAGGGCCACGGCGCCCCCCCCGGACATCTTGGCCTTCCTGCCGGACTTCCCCCTGAAGGAACGGATCCTTCGCGAGGCGCGGCGGCAGCAGCCTTTCCGATTCCATGATCGCCCGGTGGCCCTCTATCAGGATTTATCTACGGTTACACTGCAGAAAAGAAAATCCTTTAAAATCACCACGGACTTCCTCCGGGAACAGGGGACACAGTACTCTTGGGGGCACCCTTTCCGCCTGATTTTTCGGTGGAACGGAATATTGCACCAGCTCCGGTCCCTTCAGGATGTCTGCACAGTATTGGGCATCACAGCATCGGATACAGACACCCCGACGCCGCGCCGCAGACGCAGCACCCGGGACGGTTGGCAGCAGGCTGGGGAGAGGCGCTCCCCGCCGCCGGAGCGGCTGGACTCGCCCACGATTCGGGCGGATATGTCGGCCGCCATCCAGGAGGCCTCCAGAGCGACGGCGACCGGTGAAGTGGCCCTGACGGCCTGAACTCACTCCGGGGGGAGTTTGCATTAGCCTTTTCTTATCGCAGGTGCGGGGGTTCTGGGGGCGGGTGGGGCGGGATGGCGAGTGCAGGTGTTGGTGGCTGGACGTCCACTAAACTGACTTTCCACGGCCTTGTCCGTAAAGGACCGGACTGGGACAATGACTTCTTTCTATGGTTTGAGAAGCGGGGAACGGGAATGGGAATTGCAGGGGGGTGTTTTGAGTTTGGGGGTCAGCGAGGGGACTGGGAGTTGGGAGTGGTGTGGGGTTGGGTTTGTGATGTTCCAGGGGAAGGGGGGGGTTCCTCCAGTTGTGGGGTTGTGGGGTTCGGGGTCTGTACTGTGCCGCAGAGATGCCTATGTTGCTGCGCGCTGGGGTTTCGTGAAGTGGCTTCTATGTTCGCTTGCTGGGCCTCGCCCGCTTATGTGCGTTTCGTTGGTTCCCCTCCTTGATGGCTCTTAAAGTTGTCACTCTGAATGTGAAAGGGCTGAACAATCCGGTTAAAAGGCGAGCGGTACTGTCTCTGCTAGAGAATTCCCAGGCGGATGTCTGCCTGTTACAAGAGACCCATTTGCTGGCAAAAGACTGTCCCAGAATGCGTACCCCTAAGTTCCCCACGCAGCTTTTCTCCTCCAGCGCTTCCAAAACGGCAGGGGTTGCACTTCTGTTCTCCAGGGGGTTCCGGGGGGAGATCTTACACAAAGTGGCGGAGCAGAAAGGGAGGCTCTTGGCGTACAGTATTAGGGTGGGAGGTTTGGTGCTGACTGTAGGCTCTATCTACCGCCCCAATGACCGCCAGGAGCAATTCTTGCATAGGGCACTGGATGATGTGGCGTCCACCTCTGATAGGCACATAGTGTTGGGGGGGTCTGAATCTGGTTTTTGACGCGGCGCTAGACAGGTCTGTGCAACGGCGCCACCAGTTGGGAGAGCTTTCGGGCTTGGTTCGCACCCGACTTGAGGAGCTGGACTTGCATGACATGTGGCGCCACCTCCACCCTACTACCCGCGCGTACTCTTACTTTTCCCACGCACACAAGTCTTATGCGCGGCTGGACCATTTACTTGTGTCGGGACCGATGCTCGTTTCCGCCTCGAACGCTGACATGGGGGTCCTCTCTCTTTCCGATCATGCGCCGGTAGAGGGCACCTTCAATCTGCCCCCGGTGGCCCGGCCGAGGGGGGTTTGGCGACTCCGGGACACATTATTGCACAAGCGGTCGACGGTGGAACAGATTCGCGCGGCCATCGCGGAATTTCAGCGCGTAAATGATAATGACGAAGCCTCCCGCGCGACGCAATGGGCAGCTCTGAAGGCTGTGCTTCGGGGCGAGTTTATCGCTCTCTCCTCGGCGGAGAACAAGGACCGACAGCTCAAAAGGGACGAGCTTACCCGGCAGGTGCGGGAGCTGGAGCAGGTTCATCACAGAACGGGAGCCCCCAGGATCTGGAGGCAGCTGAAAGCCGCCAGAAAACTCTTGTCTGCCCTGGACACGGACCGGGCGGAATACGTGATGCTTCGTCTGAAGCACAAGTATTATACCGGTGGCGACCGCTGCGGACGGCTCCTAGCCAACAAGCTCAGGGTGCAACACCAACAGCACCGAGTGAAGGAATTGGTTACCCCGGCCGGTCGCCCGGTCACGGAGGATGAGCAAATAGCGGATGTTTTCCGTAATTTTTACGCAGATCTCTACACCGGTGAGGTCCCTTCTGCTCAGACAGAGACGGACTACCTGGAGTCGGTGCAGCTCCCTTCGTTGACGCCGGAATAGGCCCAGTACCTGGAACGGGAGATCCGTATCGAGGAGGTGGTCACGGCGATCTCCCGGCTCAAGCCGGGCAAGGCCCCGGGCCCGGATGGCTTTATCCCTCTGTTTTATAAAACCTTTTGTCAGGAGCTGGCGCTTCTGTTGACCCGCCTTTTCAACACGTTTGCGGAACCGCGTGCCATTCCCCCTGAGTTCCTGCAAGCCACGGTCTCCGTGATCCCAAAACCGGGCAAGGACAGGACTGCCTGTGGGTCTTATCGCCCTATCTCGTTGCTGAACACGGACTTGAAAGTGTACACCAGCATATTGGCAGCACGCTTGGCACTTCATCTCCCGGGCATGGTCGACCCGGATCAGGCGGGCTTTGTACCTGGTAGGCAGACAGTGGACAACACAAAGAGGGTGACTCATATTCTTGAGAAGGCCTCCAGGATCCCCGGGGAAAGAATGCTCCTTTCCATAGATGCGGAGAAGGCATTCAACCGGGTGCACTGGCCCTACCTGGAGAAGGTCTTGGGCAAGTTCGGGATAGGCGAGAAGTTTCGGCACTTAATCTTCAACTGTTACCGGTTCCCGTCTGCGGTGGTCCGAGTGAATGGGGGCAGTTCCCGGCCCTTCCCCATAGAGAGGGGCACGCGACAGTGATGCCCTCTGTCCCCATTGCTCTTTGCTCTTTATATGGAGCCGTTTGCTCAAAGGGTTCGGCAGAACCCCGACATTGTCGGGGTCAAGATGGGCGCATTTCCCCACTCGATCAGCCTATATGCAGATGACGTCATTTTGACGCTCGATGACCAACGGAGGTCGCTGCCGGCTTGCATTGCTGAATTGGACCTCTTCGCCGCGGTGGCGGGCTTTAAGGTGAACCGTGGGAAATCAGCTGCCCTCGACATTTCGCTCACCGGTGCCACCAGGGCGGACCTGCAGAGACTTTATCCTCTGAGCTGGTCCAGGGACCAAATTCCGTATTTAGGGATCCTGTTGGCGCCCTCCCTCCCGGCGATGGTCACGGCCAATTATGCGGCTTTGAGCTCCAAAATCAGAGAGGAATTGGGCCGGTGGGACAAAGGCACGTTGTCGCTGCTCGGTAGGGTGGCCGCAATAAAGATGACCCTCCTGCCTCAAGTGCTATACCTGTTTAGGGCGTTGCCGCTCCAGCCTCCCACAGGGTGGCTTGCAGAGACTCAATCGGCCATTGCACGGTTTGTGTGGCAGGGCCGTAGACCGCGGATTAAGAGGAACATTGCTACGCTGGCGCCCGAATCTGGGGGGCTGGGGATACCAGATTTACGGAAATACTTCCAGGCCACCCAACTTCGCTACCTGGTGGAATGGAGCTGGTGGGAGTCGGACAAGCACTGGCTGTTCCAGGACCAGGCGGTAGCAGGCAGAACGCTACAGGAGGTGCCGTTCTTGAGGCGGTCACACCGGCCCTCCAACCTCTACGCATCTTTTGTGACACGTGTCTCACTTCATGTGTGGGACTCGGTGGCCATTAAGCATGAATTTACTACCTTCCCCTCCCCCTTCACGCCGTTAACTGGCAATCCGGACTTCGGTCCGGGACTGGAGCCTGGTGCTTACGACCGCTGGTGGGCGGCCCGCTGTTGCACTTTGCATCACCTATATGGCCCGAGGGTGTCATCCCCTTTCAGGACTTACGGCGGGAATACGGCTTCCCTGAGACGGAGCGCATGAGGTATATGCAGGCGCGCCACTGGGCACTACAACCCCAAGTGCGCAAATCGGCGGATCGGGAGATCACGGTGTACGAGCGCTGGTTAATCACTCGCACGTCGGACGCTAAACTTATCTCCGATTTGTACAAGATGCTGCAGCCCCCCCCCTTTTACATTGACAACCCCGGTAGGGAGCGCTGGGAACGGGAGCTCGGACGAGTGTTGAGCCACACAGAATGGGACCACATCTCCTACCGCTCACGCCACTCGGCCTATCACATGGGGCTCACGGAGACCTTCACTAAAATTTCGACCTACTGGTACCACACTCCTGAGAAATTACATGAGATGGATAGGTCAATCCCGGGGACGTGCTGGCGTAACTGTGGCCAAACTGGCACGCTTACAAACATACTGTGGGATTGTCCCCTTTTGGCTTCTTATTGGGAGGAGGTTCTTGGTGAGGTGGACAAATGTTTTGAGATAGAGCTGCCACGGTTCCCTGCCTATGTCCTGCTGGGGTTGCCGAATGGGTTGATGTATCCCCTCAGGTCTAGAAGGGGCAGACAGATTGCGATAGCCTTAGGGTCAGCGGTGCAAAACATTCTCATACACTGGCGCTCCACCACACTTCCCACTGTTGTCGGCTGGCTGCATAGATTGTGGCATGTCCTTGGCATGGAAAAGATGTGTTTGGTAGCACTGGGGGATACAGATGCTTTTGATGAGCTGTGGGCACCTTTCCATAGCTTGTTGTGTTCTGAGTTCAGGGAGATCACCTGCCCCAGGTATCTTAGGTTGCTACGACTGACACCGCCACCGGATCTGCCTGTTTGATTGGTCGGAGTTGGCGTTGAGTAGCGGAGTCGACCGGAGGGTCGCTATGAGGGGAGAGCTGGAGGTCATTGGCACAGTACAGGGGGTGGGTTGGGGTGTGGTAGTTGGGGGGCTTTGTAGGTTGGGTAGGTTGTGGAGCAGGGTTGTTTCCCCATCCCCCTTTTTCCCTCCCCCCTCATTTCCCCCTCCGTTCCCCCCCTTCCCTCCTCCCCTTCCCTCCTCTTCCCTCCCCCCCCCTCCCTCCTCTTCCCTCCCCCTCCCCCCCCTTCTTTCTTTTTTTATTTGTCCTTAACCACAGGCGCACGAGCTGTGTATCCATGCCGGAAGGAGCCTATGGCAGGAACTGAACTGCTTTGATGTATCTAATATACTGTATGCATTTATTGTGGAGCACCTGTGTTTTTTTTTCTTGCCCTGTTGTTTCCTTCTTTACCCTGCTTCAATAAAATACTTTAAACCTAAAGCAGTTATGTGTCTGCAAATACATGAAGTACCCAAAATGCTTCTCTCACAATGGTTCCCAAATGCACACAGACTCACAGTGTGATTTTAGACAAGCAACACTATCCCTTGGACTTTACCAAAACACATTCGCTATTCTGGAAGGCGTAAAGTGACTGCACACATACCATATATTTTAGTACTGCACTTTAGTGTGGAGGCCTGACTCATTTCACAAATACATTCGCAATGACTGGTTTATAATTCTACCAACACTTGAGAACAGGATAGGTTTTTAAGCAGTAACGTGTCTGCAAAGACATGAAGTACCCAAATGCTGCTCTCACATTGGTTCCCAAATGCACACAGTCTCACAGTGTGATTCTTGACTAGCAGCACTATCCCTTGGACTTTACCAAAACACATTCACTATTCTGAAAGGGGTAAGGTGACTGCACGCATTCCACATATTTTAGTACTGCACTTTAGTGTGGAAGCCTGTCCCATTTTGCAAATACATAAGCAATGACTGGTTTCTAATTCTACAAAAACTTGAGAACAGGATAGGTTTTTGAGCAGTAATGTGTCTGCAAAGACATGAAGTACCCAAATGCTGCTCTCACAATGGTTCGCAAATGCACACAGACTCACAGTGTGATTCTAGACAAGCAACACTATCCCTTGGACTTTACCAAAACACATTTACTCTTCTGGAAGGGGTAAGGTGACTGCACACCTTCCACATATTTTAGAACTGCACTTTAGTGTGGAAGCCGGACTCATTTTGAAAATATATAAGTAATGACTGGTTTGGTTTCGAATTCTACCAAAAGTTGAGAACAGAATAGGTTTTTAAGCAGTAATGTGTCTTCAAAGACATGAAGTACCAATAGCACACATACCACATATTTCAGTACTGTACTTTAGTGTGGAAGCCTGACTCATTTTGAAAATACATAAGCAATGACTGGTTTCTAATTCTACCAAAACCTGAGAACGGGATAGGTTTTTAAGCAGTAATGTTTCTGCAAAGACATGAAATACCCAAATGCTGCTCTCACAATGGTTCCCAAATGCACACAGACTCACAGTGTGATTCTAGACAAGCAACACTATCCCTTGGACTTTACCAAAACACATTCACTATTCTGGAATGGGTAAGGTGACTGCACACATTCTACATATTTTAGAACTGCACTTTTGTGTGGAAGCCTGACTCATTTTGCAAATACATAAGCAATGACTGGTTTCTAATTCTACCAACACTTGAGAACAGGATATGTTTTTTAACAGGAATGTGTCTGCAAAGACATGGAATACCTAAATGCTGCTCTCACAATGGTTCCCAAATGCACACAGACTCACAGTGTGATTCTAGTCAAGCAACACTATCCCTTGGACTTTACCAAAACACATTCACTATTCTGGAAGGGGTAAGGTGACTGCACACAATCCACATATTTTACTACTGCACTTTAGTGTGGAAGCCTGACTCATTTTGCAAATACATAAGCAATGACTGGTTTCTAATTCTAACAACACTTGTTTTTAAGCAGGAATGTGTCCGAAAAGACATGAAGTACCCAAATGCTGCTCTCACAATGGTTCCCAAATGCCACAGACTCACAGTCACTATACTGGAAGGGGTAAGGTGACTGCACACATTCTAAATATTTCAATACTGCACTCTACTATGAAAGCCTGATACATTTTGCAATTGCATAACCAATGACTGGCTTCTAAAACTACTAAAACATGACAACATGACAGGTTTTAAAGTAGTTATCTGTCAGCAAACACATGAAATTAGCAAATTCTTCTCTCATAATGGTTGCCCAATTGCAGAGAGACTCACAATATGATTCTAGACAAGCAAGACTACTCCCTGGACTTTAGCAAGAGAAACACATTACTTTTATTAAAAACAAAGGCACACCATACAACCCCTCACAAATTAATAACTCACCTTTCATATTGATTTGTAGATTAAGAAGTATGTCAGTCACACACCAGATTTTCTTATACAGAATGTCTGTACTGTACTGCTCTTAGCAAAACCAAAAAATGGCAGTTTCCCTCTCATTCTGCACACATATACATGTAAAAATCAAATCACATTGCTTCCCACATTAATTCAAAAGCTAACACACATTTCTATTGGTTACACATTTTAACCCTTTCCAATTGACATAAGTTTGAACCCTACCCCAATCTGCATACTGCCTGCTACCATAGTAACAATTCACGGAACACTCAACTGAGCACACAGGTCACAAGCTCAGCACACAATGTTGCTTATCCAAACACCAAGTGTGCTTGACTTTTCAATATATCACCTTATCTTATGTAATATTCCTTTCAAACAGTTTTTGTTAACCAATAAAAAAAATGTTTTTATAAAAACAGAAACATGCACCCTACTTTTCAGTGTAGAATGTTCTCAAACAGCCAATCATTTCTTGTCTTTTTTCAGAACTGCATCTTATCCACCATTTTCGAAAACTCTTAGTTCTCAAACTGCCATTTCACATACAGACACCTTCTGATTGCATTCAGACCTCCCTTCAAGATGCTTAGAGTGTGGAGTGTGGGACCCAGCTATATTTTCTGGAGCCAAAGGTATGCAGAAAACAGAGGCATTGACAAAGACCTAGCTTTTCAAAATGTAGACATTAAATGGATTAGACAGAGAGGATTAAAGTGGCACCAATGGATGCCATTGGTTAAATCCTTTTTGCATCTCCAAACCCTGACCTCATAATTGTGGACTGTGGTGGCAATGACCTAGCCACTTTGACTGGGGTAGGTCTGGAAATGCTAATAAAAAAAACCTTTGAAGAATTGATGTTACTTTTCCACCAAACTGCCTTTGTCGGTTCTAACATATGCAAAAGACAGACATGGAACTGGTCCAATCAATTTTGTCCACAGATTGTGAAAGCTAGGAAACATGTCAATAAAGCTATTTCTGCTTTTCTCAGAGATTATAGGATGGGGTCTATTTACCACAACAATCTGCGTTTCAATATGGATGGCATCTATAGGAGAGATGGTGTTCATTTTACAGATGAGGGTAACAGAGTCTTCCTCATAAACTTTAGACTCAGCATAGGTACTTACTTATAGGTACCAAATTCTCTCAATAAACACAACAGCTCTTTTTAGAGCCACCCAAGATCTAAACACATAGGCTTTATGCATATCTGAAAAATATTACTTTTTTTTGCTTGGAGTCGCTCACCCAATGCGTTAGGAGTTGTGCACCCAAAGCGTTAGGAGTCATGCTGCCAGCACGCCAGGAGTTGTGCACCCAACGCGTAGGACTCGTGCACCAGGCACGTGCACACCGTGCTAACATGCAGCTCCCCATGTAGAAAAGAAATATGATTTGCATTTTGAAAGAGAGAATAGGTTTCCCTGCTCTCTCTTTCAAAATACAAACTAAGTTTGCTATGGCAGGGTGGGAGACACGAGGCTCCCACCCTGCCATAGCAAAAAGCAGTGTCCCGGGGTTTGTGATTCCCAGAGACACTGCAGGAGCTGGCCCTGGGGGTGGTGTTCCCCAGGGCGCTCGACCGCCTCAGGAGGGGGACCACGCTAGGTATGGGCGGAAAATCCATTTCGCTCGCGGATTTTGCGGATTTTCGGGAAATTCGCAATCCGCGAAATTCGCGAATCTCCCGCAAAATCCGCAAATCCGCGAGCAGCGGATTTTGCTCGCACTGCTCGCACTGTTCGCGTGAGTTCGCGGCTTCCCAGTACAACTTCCCGCCCCGCGAATAAGTGCTAAATTGCAGAAATACGATCTTAGCAAAACTGAAACTACTTACCAGGTTCAAAAGTTCAGGCTCATCATTAGTAGCCATTTCCTGTAGTGCTTCCTGAGGGGCCCCTCCAGAGTTCAGTTGGCAGTTGCAACTATTATGTGACCCTGCTCTGAACCTCAGAATAGTTACACATATGCCACAAAGGTCCTGAATTACAGCTAAGGGAGACAAGCAGGAGCCAGGCTGGAAGTTAAAATCCATTAATCAGCCCCTAATTCATTATTGTCAGTTGGGGCAGGGCAGGTGTTGTAACTAATTTTGCAACAATGAAAGCACTTAGCAAGTGCAAAAGATCACTAATCAGGGCGCACTAAGGAAGCAGGTGCCAGCTAAAAAAATATTCTGTGACACATTAAATCAGCCCCAAATTAATTCAGGTCACTTGAGGCAGGGAAGGTGTGCTTTGCTTTGCCGAAAATAATGTACACTGGACAACCAGAGGGTGTGGTGATGAAACAGAGGGTGGCATGGGTGGGCCAGAGGGTGGCATGAGTAGTCAGAGAGTGACAGTGGTGACAGAGAGTGGCAGTGATGAAGAAGAGTGTCCCAAACAGGCTGGACACGTAGAAACAACAAGTTCGCAAAACTTGCGACCCGACAGGTAAGTTCGCAAATTGCGAAATTGTAAAAACCCTCGCGAACTGGCAGAAACACGGGCGAACACAAAAAAAAAAAATCCGCAAATTCGCGGGAATTCGCGGATTTTGCGGATTGCGAGTTCGCAAATCCGCAAAATTCGCGAACGCGAGATTCGCAAAATTCGCCCATGCTTAGACCACGCAGCCCCCCTCCCACAATATACAAAGCCCTGGGATGGTTGTCCCTGGGGCTTGAGGGAGCCTTTGATCCCCCTACCCATTTTTTTAAATCCCTGGGGGATAGCAGTCCTTTAAGCCCCCCACCCATGTATTTTGCTGTGGGAGTGGCCTTTGAGCCCCCCTCACGTTTATAGCCCCGGGGGTGGCCGTTTTGGGGCTGAGGGGCCCCTCTTTTCCCCGCATCAAATTTAATATTTTTGCTATCAGGATTTTGCCCCCCCCGGGGTTAATTATTAGCCCGCGCTTCATTTAAAAAAAACTGTTATGGCTGGATCAGCGCACCTTGCACACATTTTGTGATTTAAATAAATAAGTAAATACATGTGTGGGACCCCCTAAGCAGGTTTAGAGTGTCAAAGTGTTTCTACCCTGTTCCCTTTATACGTTTTGCACACTTGTTCCACTGATTTCTTGACCGCGCTTCTACCGAGGCACAAAATGGCTGTCAACAGTTCCTGGTCTGGAGTGTTGACAGCCAGTTGACAGCTAATTAGCATGCAGTTCGTGATCGGAAGGGTTCGCGCAGGGTGCGCATAGGGTGGGTGGATCCATTGCGGCCACAGATATATATGTGATTTTACTTTTGTTTTTCTCAGCAACTACTGAACGGATTTACACCATTTAACCAAAAGGCATGAGTGTGAACCAAGGGCTACCTCTTTGCCAAATTTGGTGTAATTCTGTCTGCAGTTCGGGCTGTAGCTGCGACTAAAAGTTCCTATGCAAAATTGCATGGGGAAAACACATTTTGGGACCCCTTTTTTCTTGGCCACCTGCTTGACGAATCACCCCGAGACTCCCAGGATAGGAGTGGACCAGAGCAGGCCATACGTTTTAAAAATTTCACGAATATTCGTCGACCGGTGCAAAAGTTATTCTAAATAGAATATTGCGGATTTCTTATGGATAATAGGTCCTAACTATACCTACCGACTGGCGATATATATATATATATATATATATTACCTACTGGCGATAGCCAGTAGGTATAAATAGTTAGGATTTTTTCACTATGGAACTTTTGAAAATTCTATGTCTAATAACTTTGGCGTTTGTGGACGGAATCGGCTGAAATTTTCAGGAAAATGGCACATTTTGTTTCTGAGCAGCCCCTGAAAATTTGGGGGGGTTCGTCAAGGGGGGGCCGAGAAAAAAGGGGGGTCCCAAAACGTGTTTTTCCCATGTTAATTTCCATAGGGCGTTTGGCCTCACTTTTAGCTCGAACGGCTGAATGGATTTGCACGAAACTTGGCAAAATTGTAGGGACTGTTAGCCCGATGTGCCTTTGCTGGGTCTCAATATATGTGCTCCAGTGGGTTTTGAGAAATTAACGTTTTAAAAAATTTATATATCTGTGACAGCGTCCCAGATAGCGCTCCAGATCGCATACTTTTCGCGTCACGGAACTTTGCGAAGCGATGCTGATTGGCTCTCCGGTGTCTGTCAACATTCTAAACAGTCCGGAGCGGCCACCATCTTGTCTCTCGGTGGGATCGAGAGACAAGAAGAGGTGAAAAACGAAGGGGGAATTTAATGAAAGGGGGCAAGGTAGACCCCTCTTGACTCCCTAGGAATGATGTTGGGGTTATTAAAGGGTCCCGTGGGGAAAATTTAAAAAATGTGATTTTTTCACGGTAGAAGCGCTTCTCGGTTCGCAAATTATTTGCTGAATGGATTTGCACGAAACTTGGCAAAATTATAGGGACTGTTAGCCTGATGTGCCTTTGCTGGGTCTCAATATATGTGCTCCAGTGGATTTTGAGTAATTAACGTTTAAAAAACAGGTATATCTGTGACAGCGTCCCAGATCGCGTACTTTTCGGGTAACGGAGCTTTGCGTAGCGAAGCTGATTGGCTCTCCGGTGACTGTCAACATTCTAAACAGTCCGGTGCGGCCGCCATCTTGTCTGTCGGTAGGATCGAGAGACAAGAGGAGGAGAAAAACGAAGGGGGAATTTAATGAAAGGGGGCTAGGTAGACCTCTCTTGACCCCCTAGGAATGATGTTGGGGTTATTAAAGGGTCCCGTGGGGCAAATAATAAAAATTAGATTTTTCGAGGTAGAAGCGCTTCTCGGTTCGCAAACTGGTAGCGAAACGTGAATTCGCCATTTTGTGTTTCGATTTCATTAAATTACTCGGTATAAGGGGGTACGGGAGACGTATCCTGACCCCTTTTGTTTTCTGAGGGTGGCTGAGGAGGCTCATATATGTTGATACATGTCTTCCAGCGGCTGTGCGTGAGCGTTTTTTTTTTGTTGCGTGACGTCTGTTAACGTTCGATTCGATGGAAATCAGGAAGTGTTGACCGCCATTTTGTCACTGCGAGTAAATATTTTCTTTTAAATAATTGTTATAAATTAATCCTTATTGATAAACATTGTCTGCGCCATCTTGTCTTTTTTGCAATGCCACACTTTTGTTGAGCACGGCAGCCATTTTAGATGCCTTGACCAGACCCACTCTCAGGCCGGTCCCAGGCTATCACCTAGCCCTGCAGATGTAGTTTATGGCCCCAGCTGTAGAGAATCACCCCTCTTCAAAGGAGTTACAGTAGATCTGTCACACCACACGCGTTCCTACTATCTGATAACCATCCTGTATTGTGCTTGGGGAGGGGATTCTCACTGTGAGGGTGTGTGGGACCAAGCCTGAGGCGGAAGATTCCAGGGATGCCTCTTTGTACATCAAAGTTTTTACAATTATGTGTCACATTATAAATATATAGTACTCCAACAAAGTAGGATTATAACACTTTAATAACTTTTAAATATATAGAACGCAACAAAAACAGTAAATACATTTAAAAAAAATTTTGAAAAAAGAAGCAACAATGGTCAGTAGCTGTGTTTTGTGCGAATAGTCCCAAGGCAGCACAACGTGCTGAGTTCTGGAGGGCACCCAGGTGATGTTACCTGGGTGCCGCACTGGTTTTTGGTATCCTACAATGCAGCTCCAAAAAACGGCGTGGGGCGTCCCGGGGGGTGCGCGGGGAGGCCTCGTCAGTAGCGGTCTGTTGTGCGAATAGTCCCAAGGCAGCAGAACGCGCTGAGATGTGGATGGCACCCAGGTGATGTCCAGTAAGTTGTCGCACTGGTTTTGGCATCCTACAATGCTGCTCCGAAAAACGGCGTGGGGTGCCCGGGGGGGGGGGGGGTGGCGTGAACGGGTCTCCCCAGGTGGAGGCTCGTCGGCTGTACTGGGGCGCCCCTTTACCGTTTCAGTTGCCATTCCGCCCACTTTTGCTACACTGTGCCTCATCCGCCATTCAGCTGTTTATCGCCCGCTCTTGCGGCTACAGCGTCTCGCTCACCATGTAGTTGAGTTGCGCCCACTCTTGCGGTGCAGCGATAGGCGGCTGCCACAGGACTCTTAAAATGGCGGACGGCTCTTCGGATTTGGGCCTGGTCCACTAACATGGCCCTGGGACACCTTGGAACTCGGACGTCCCCTGAGCCTTGAAGATTTTACAAAAGTCTTGGGGGCTCCCGACTCCTGCAGGCTTCCGGTGGGGAGCAGCTGCCATGATTGCTCGCGGAATGACCACAACGGAGCCACGAGATGGTGGTGCTCTCAGGCTGACGCCAGCTTTAGTCTGAAACATCTAGAAACAAGGTGGGGCTTTCATCGTTTGGGAAAAAAAAATGTTTTAATCCAATGAAAAGTGATATTTTTAGGTCATATGATCCAGCCTTCCATCATTAGGAAACCAAAAGTAAAATGAACCAATGAAAAGTTTTATAAAGAAGTCACATGACCTGTTATGCTTACGTTACGCGCTGCTATAAAAAGCGTGGAAAATCCGTTGGCACGTGAGGCGGCGTCAGTAGCGGACCGATGTGCGAATAGGCCAAAGGCTGCACAACGCGCCGAGATCCGGATGGCACCGAGGTGGTGTCCAGCAAGTTGCACTGGTGTGGCCATCCTACAATGCTGCGCCGAAAGTCGGCGTGGGGTGCCTGGGGGGGGCGGAGGTGGCGCAAACTGGCCTCTCTCGCCTCCCCAGGTGGAGGCACCTGATGTGCAGTGCGGCGCCCCTTATCTTTTCACTCGCCGTCCAGCAGAGTTGCGCCCGCACTTGCTGCTACAGTAGGCGCTTCCGAGAATGGGGCCCAAGCCCTAGCAGACAAGCGTCCGAGTTCCAAGGTGTCCCATGGCCATTTTAGTGGACCACGCCCAAATCTGAAGAGGCGGCCGCCATTTTGAGAGTCCTGTGGCAGCCGCCTATAGTTGCATCGCAAGAGCGGGAGCAACTCAACTACATGGTGAGCGAGACGCTGTAGTCGCAAGAGCGGGCAGTAAACAGCTGAATGGCGGAAGAGGCACAGTGTAGCAAAAGCGGGCGGAATGGCAACTGAAACGGTAAAGGGGCGCCCCACTACAGCGTGTCTTCAGGTCAAACGGATTGTGGGATAAGGTCCAGAATGGAAGAGTCATCAAAAGGCAAAAAGTTCCGCCGGACCCCGGGAGCCGTCCGCCTATGTCGGGGGCGATCTTAGGCCACGCCAGGGCAACACGACTTGGGGAGGGGGCAGAAGTCAAGCGCACCCTCCCAGTCCGCGCCACCACACCGTATGTTGAAAATCTGAAGCCATCGTTCTACAAACTCTCAACCAGCCTTGGATGAAAAATCTTGAAGAATGTACAAACTGAAAACCAGTTTTTGTTTGCATAGCATCAGCAGCAACGCTTGCTATCAGAATGCATGAGTTTCATGCTCGATCGATTGAGCTAGCCGGATCAGGCAACAAAAAGTATAAAATAGTTATGTAAATAGTTATTTAATAAAATGTTTTACCCTGTTACTTTGCTGGTGTGTTGTATATATTTATAATATTTGCATAGAGTTTATCGTTATTTTGGGCGGGGTGGGTGGCGGAGCCGAGCTGTCTTGCAGCCATCATGGTGTGGAGCTCAGTTCATCTCACTAGTTTTGTATTCTCATGAAGGGTTGTTCCTAATGTTTCTATTTTAGCGAGGTCAAAAAGAGATCCCATTAGTGGCCTACTGATTTTGCTCGATTATTTTTTTTTTAACACGATTTTTCACTATCTGCAAAGACTAAACAGAGTATTGCGGCTTTGTGCTTGTTAGTAAATAGAGAATGAACTAAAGAGAATAAATTCTAAAATAGTAAATGCTTGGATAACAATCAATCAAATGGAGAGACAAGCAGGCGACGGATTACAACGGGGGCAAAGGCCTGCGTTAACTACCCTTCACTATCTGCAAAGAGAGAGTACTTCTAATAGAAAAGAGGGGAGGGGCAGCGTTTAAAGCACATCAGCGTGCATAAACACGAAAATGTTTTTACCTATCACGTACTTGACATTTGACAGCTTTTGATATTTGTTATTAAAAAACCATTGAAATTCAATGAAAAAACCATAGGTTTTAGCCCATATATAGTTAGGGATTAGCATTTTCAAAACCTTATTTTACTCGCATAAAACCATTGAAATTCGCATATATAGTTAGATGCGCTAACTATATATCGCGCACCCGCAATCCACTGCTGATGATGTCACATATTACATCATTCATGACATGCTCAGTGACATCACTGATGACATCACTGATGACATTTCAAATGACATCACTGATGACATCACTGATGACATCTCAAATGACATCACTGATGACATCACTGATGACAACATCCAGTGACTGTATGTTTCTGTAAAGTTAAAATATGTCTTACATATTGAAGAATGAGTGGATGTATAAGTGTCTGGATGACGGATTTAGTAGGTGCATGACTGACTGTATGAGTGAGTGATTAAATGTGTCTCACTGAGTGAATGGGTTAGTGACTAAACTGTCTTAATTTGTGCAGCATTATGTCTGTTGTTCTGTAAACTGCTGCATGTGTTGATCAGTAGCTATATGAGTAACTATATGGGTTATTGATTGGTTGCCCAAGTATTTGTATGGGAGACTGAGTGTGTGTGGGTGGCTGGGAGGTGTATGACTTTGTGCATAGATGTGTGAGCAGTTGATTCACTAGATGTATGGGTTAAAAGTGCATGTGGAAACAGCTGCATGGGCGGTTGACTGTGTGCATGAGTGTATTGGTGAGTGAATGGATATCTCAGTGCTACATGTCAAAGTAAGTACATATGTAAAACACAGTACATGTGAGAGTTGACATATATAAATAACTGTGCATAAGAGCCAGTGAATGTGTGAGTGGCTGTATGGATCATTGTGAACTTGTATCCGGGATTGTATAAGAGAGTAAATATGTGTTAGTATATGTTTGAATAAGTAAGGTGTGTATAACTGTATAGTAGAGGAAATGGAGGTGTGATTGATTCTTTGCATGACTGACTAGGTGTGTGAGTAACTCCATGGATGAGTGACAGTCTGTGAGTTTTTGTTTACACTGAGTGTATCTAAGGTTATATTAGAGTCTGAAGAGGTTCATCGTATTATCACATGAATGATGTCATTAGTGAAGTGCTCAGTAATGTCAAATGAGATGTCATCAGTGATGTCATTTGAGATGTCTTCAGTGATGTCATCAGTGATGTAATCAGTGATGTCATCAGTGATGTCATTTGAGATGTCATCAGTGATGTCATCAGTGATGTCATTTGGTATGTCATCAGTGATGTCATCAGTGATGTCACTGAGCATGTCATGAATGATGTAATATGTGACATCATCAGCAGTGGATTGCGGGTGCGCGATATATAGTTAGCGCATCTAACTATATATGCGAATTTCAATGGTTTTATGCGAGTAAAATAAGGTTTTGAAAATGCTAATCCCTAACTATATATGGGCTAAAACCTATGGTTTTTTCATTGAATATATATATATATATATTGCGTTAGTCGTCACCAAATCAACAGAGATTATCTGCAGGATCCCAAATGACGAAGAGTCGACCCAGATAGTGCTGGTGCAACAAGTTTATTCAATTAAAGCCAGCGCTGCCGCCATGACGCATTTCGCCTATATATATATACAACATTCGTGTAACCTGCAGAATGGGGAGCCCACATGAGTACTTGAATCCCAGCAAAAATCTTTATTTGAAGGACAGCAGAGGAAACAGCAAGGTTCCTCGCATCTTAAAACAAAGTCCAGCCCGACGCGTTTCGTGACAGCAGCACTTCATCATGGGTTTGTGGGCTTTCAGGTAAGTGCTACAACAGTTTTGTCAACACCTTTTCAAATGTCTAGACACCCTGCCCCACGGGGGCGTGGCCGTCCACATGGCCTCCTGGTAGTCGTAGTGTTGATATTCTTACTTCAGTGAGTTGTCGAGTCTTCCTGATAGTTGAAGAAATAAGCTCCAAGTGGAGTTGCAGAGAACACTTATGTCGCTTCAAACGCCTTCTTACTCCTTCAAATGTCTGTGTGCTCGTTCCTTTTGCTACCGCATCGTGTGACACTGCAGCAGGTCTACACAACAAGTGAAGCGGACTCTCCCGGCGGCTCAGGCAATGTCGCCTAACAATCCATATATTTTTATATATATATATATCTATCTATATATATATATATATAGATAGATATATATATATATATACATATATATATATATATATATATATATATATATATATATATATATTTATATTTATATTATTATTTATACATTTATATATAGAAGTTGCCCTCAACGAAGGAGGCCCCCTTAGTTAAATAATGCTGGTTCCTTTAATCAAATGCGGACTACGGCACAAGCAGGAAGGATGCCAAACACAGTTCTTACAAGCCGACGCATTTCGGGCTTCTGCCCTTTGTCACAGGCTATATTCTGCAAAGCAGCACTGCCACGTGGTCTCCCTTATTTAAATTTAGTACCTGCCCAGGTGGGGGTGGCCATCCCATGGCCTTTTGGTACTTGAAGTGCACTAAGTGTTCCTCAAGTGAGGTGGCGTGCATTTTGGCAAATGAAAGTCATTGAAATCCACAGTGGATTGTGTTGGCACCTCATCTCTGCTCAGCTGTTACCTCCCAGTCCCCATTCCAGCGCCTGTCCCACAGGGGACATGTTTCTTTAATCTCTGAGCTCTCTGGTCCGACACGGGTTTCCTGTTTGTGCAGAGAGGGTCTTCCTCTTCCTCTGGTGCTTTTCTGAGCCGGACGCCTTTCTGAGGTTGGTGGTCCCGCTCACTTTCCCCTTCTGGGTCTGTGGGCATTTAAACACATGCAATTATGAGCGTGCAGCGGATGCACATAGAGGCAAGGAACGCTACGGCTTATTTCTGCTGATATGAAGTTTCAAAGTTTATTAAAATTTGTATTGTAGGCCCGTATAAAAGCTGTATTTTATTTTTTGTGAGCACTTTTTGTAATACTGCTGCTGGTCTTTTTTCTGGCTTTTCACCTTTCGCTCTATGCAGTGCTTAGGGTTCAGTTCTCCTGCGACTCGACTAAGTTGTGCTCTCTTTCCCCTGCTCCGGGGATGTGTTTCTTTCATCTCTGGTCACTCTGGTCCAACACTGGTTTCCTGTTTGTGCGGAAAGAGTCTTTCTCTTCCTCTAGTCCTTTTCTGAGCCAAACGCCTTTCTGAGGTCGGTGGTCCAGCTCGCTTTGCACTTCTGGGTCCGGAGGCATTTAAACACATGCAATTACAAGCGTGCAGCGGATGCAGGTGCGCCGCTGGCGTGCTAAAGGTGCACGAAAGGCAAGCCCATCTGTGCCGTCCGAGCCTGCCCAGCACCAGGGGCCAGGCATGCGGCCCACTTTCCTCCAGGAAATGAGGATGCTCTGGTTAAAACTTACTCCAAGCTGCAACTTCTTGAGCACCGCCCTAAATCACCACTCGATGCGTACAAGGACAAGTGGCATCCCAACAAGGGGGATGCTGTACCCTGTCAACACTGTAAATTAGGGCCCATTAACAATAGGGTTTCCCATTTTGGTTGTTTCAGAACACTTCAGGGGGTGGAGGGACAGACGAGACCAAGAACTTAGGGGCCTATTACGATGGCGGGCGGACACAGTAATGGAACACAGGAATCACCGTCAGAAGTGCGGTGGTCCCACCAGGCCAATTAGGATGCACCTGCCACACTGGTGAGCACATCCTTGAATGTAACATTGCGGTGGGGGTCGATGTAAGCAGCACCCGCCGCAATGTTAAAGCTCATGTTGTGCATTGCCATGCACACCGTGACAGACTCCGCGGTGTGCCTGCCACCTTGTGCATGGCAATGATGGGGGGTTCAATAGCTAGCCCCAGTGCAGCCACCCACCCTACACCCTCCTGGGGGCCTGCAATGGTCCCCAACAGTGATTTACTGCATGCCTTTCCATGGCAGAGTCTTCGATATGGAAAGGCATTCCACGGCTGGAATCATTATATGAATGGTACCCCTCGCCATACTAATATGGCGGGTGGTGAAACAGGAACATTTGGTGGGCGCATCGCCACCACCGAACTGACAGTGGCAATCTGCCCGTGATCCTAATATGCCTCTTCAGATCAAGACAAAGTGACCTCAGGGAATGCTGCTGAATGTTCTCTCCATGATTTAACACAAAACTGAAATTGTCTTGACAATTCAATCACTTAATTTAGATTGTTTTTCATTACCGAGACATGGGCCAGTGTCTGTTCAGGCCTTACCTTATGCTGCCCCCGAACTATACTTTATGTAGACAAGATCGCTTGGACAGAAGAGAAGGCGGCCCTGCCTTGGTGGCTAGGGACTCCCTCAGATGCACACTTCACGCTTTGGAAGCGGCCTCTGGCACTTTACTGGAAGCTGCCTCTAGCAGGATCAAACTATCTGAGAACTTGTGCTTCTCAGGCCTTCTAGTATATCGCCCACCTATCCTGAGAGCCAAGTTTTTTGAGACCTGGTGCAAAACCTTTGAACCATTTGCTACTATGGCCCACTGCACAATCCTAGAGGATTTCAATTTTCACTTTGAGAATCACCTAGATAATGACACAGTCCACCTTGTAGATCTTATGTCTTCCATGGGGTTTGAGCAGCAGGTCTGCTACCGCACCCACACAGCGGCTATAATCTGGATGGTATTTTCAGCAATCACGATGACTTGATGATTGAGGCAGTCCAACCTCATGGGTGGACCATTGGCTGATCGAATTTAAAATCTCCTCCCTCTTACCACCAGAATGAATGAGGGCACCGTTGTTACAGAAAATTGAACAAGATCAGAGCCACTAGTTGAGAGGCTGCCTTGGCCTCGATCCTGAGAGGTAAATCACTCACCCCCATACAGCAGAGGGGTTTAGGACTGGATCAATAGGGCCCTAGACGCAGGTGTCCCTTTCAAAAACTGTATTACTAAAAGGGCAAAACCTTCTGCCCCATGGTTATCAGATTAACTCCTGTCCCGAGGCGCATATGGCGTAGACAAGAATGCAAATGGCCCAATAACCCCTGCCTCTGGGAGAAAGCCAAGCAGCGAACACTGCTGCTGAACTACAAAGACGCCCTCTTCCAGGCTAAATCCTGTTTTCCTACTGAAAAGATTTTGTCAGCAGACAATTCCTCCAGTACACTCTTTAGGGTAATTATGGAAATCTCAGAACCACCCTAGCAACAACCTAGTGACAACGTAGCAATCTATTTTCAGGAGAAAGTCCTGAAGATATTCTACAAGCTTGCTCTTTCTATAGACAATGTGGCTGTCAGTGAGGAAACCACAGAGTACAGTGTTGAACCAAGCATTGTGAAACTCCTACAGGTCCCCAGGTTTTCACCTATTTTGATGCAACAAACTAAAGATCTTCTCCTTGGTCTTAAATCCGGAGCGCCCTCCGACCCCTGCATGCCCTCCACACTTAAACTGGCACCAGATCTAGTAGCTAATTATCTGTGCAAGTTATTCAATGGAATACTCTCATCTGATTGCTACCCAGCTATCTGGAAGGAGGCCATGGTTCTTCACTTCTTAGGAAACTCAATGCTGACCTCTTGGAGCAAATGAATTTCTGTCTTATCTCCCTTCTTCCCGTCCCAGCAAAATCCTGCAAAAATTCATTAATACTGAATTGACGAAATACATTGACTCACAGGAAATTTTAGATCGCTCCCAGAATGGATTCTGTGCTGGTCACAGCACCAAATCTGCCATTTTTGCAGCCACTAACTGCATTTAACTGCAGGTACATCAAGGGGGCTCGGCGGTGTTGATTCTGCTTGACTTCATCTGGTCTAATGTCTGGTGGTCTGTCGAATGCAGGCCTCTTCCAGCCCTGGTAAAAACAGCAAAAAATCTGGGGGTTATTTTCGATGAGGGCCTGACCTTAGATGCCCAAGTCAGTCGCACAACTGGTACATGTTTATATATTTTAATAACTCTCAGAAAGGTGCTTCCACTCATTCCCTTCGGATTCAATCGGCCCATTATCATCACACTGATTACCTCTCGTCTCGATTACTGCAACACCCTATACCTCAATATCACTGTAACAACACTGAATAAGCTCCAGGTGGTACAGAATGCAGCATCAAGGCTGTTTTGCAATATTCCTACACATCAGTCTGCCAGAGCGGTCATCCGTACCTTACACTGTCTCACTATCAGGGAGCGTAATTCCTACAGGGTCTTGAGTATGGTATATAAGGCCATGCATAGTAAAGTCTCACCCCAACTAAAATCCTTGTTTCAATGGTACACTCCAGGGAGGACTCTGAGATCATCCAAACAGAAAAAACTGGTTTTGCCTAGATGGGGCGGCCGCTCCTTTTCAGTTGCCGCTGTCAGACTCTGGAACTCACTCCCCCCTTTTATTCCCAATGCAAGCTCTCTTTTGGTTTTCAGGAAACTTCTGAAAACAGCTGATTCCCCTCTTAATCAGCTGTTGTGCTTCTCCCTCTGCTTTTGTCTTACCAGCGCCTTGACACCTTGGGGTATAGTGTGCTTTACAAATACTATCCTATCCTATATGATTCGTTCAGTTTGTGTTTTACTCATTGGTTTACATCTTAGTGATTCTTCACAGAGCTTCACATTAGGCATCCTTTCACTACAGTTTTAGGCAGCATCAGTTTTTTGTAGACATTTCAGATGTTTCAGTTTTATTTTACATTTTAAGATGGCGCTGATTTTTGTGGTAAACAACTGCGAATGGACATTGGACAGAGTCTGTCTTCACTGCAGACGGTGAGGTCACGCACTACATCATGCGTAATACATTTATAGGAACCATGCCATGTTTCATGCTGGCTGTCTTAACAGCATTGCCCAGAGGGACGGCATTTACACAAACACTCACAAACTATTTAGCACACATAGAATCATTGGATAAAACCTACACCTACTTTTTGTAACTTTCAGATCACGTATTACATTGATTCGGCATTTTTGAAGCACATTGAAGTATAATTCTCCCATCACGTGTAAAACAGGAGGTATGTCTATATTCACAAATCGTTTTACTTGGTTGGCATTAGCACCCTGTAGTTTTTTTGTGTCATTACACCGAATTTATTGGTACAGATTATTACAGGAAGGAGAGGGCGTAAGGACTATGCTCAAGTTGGTTGGAAAAAATTGGAGAATCCTGGACATTTTGTCAGGAGTTACTATGTTTTTGTATAGAGGGTTTATTGTTCATTGTGCTACAATTTTACACTTGTTGACATTTTTGTTATGGTGAGCGGAAATTAGTTTGACATATTAGCATTCTTTATCTGTCAATGTGTGTAGAAGCTATTGTTAAAGTAATCAAAAGTGTGTATGTCTTCATTTGTCAAAAAAAGACAAAGTAAAGTGATAGATTCACGAGTAGTGCATGCTGTTTCCAAACAACCGGTGTTGCTTGGTTCATTAGTATTACAAGGTTACGTGTTTTTGACGGAGAACGATCCAGCATTGCACACAATATCATGAGTATCATTTAAATACAGTTGTATTCTGAATAATTGCATTGTACACTAATTTAAGAAAATTAACATAATTTTTTTACCATATGTCTCCCATTGACCACTCCCCTGTGGAGGTGTAGCATTAATGCAGATTGACTGGTCTTTCTTCTATGCAAAACTTGTACGTGCAAATGATTTGATATGTGAATGGCCTCGCACTCAACACATATGAGTCCTCTCTGGGGCCGAGTAACATAAGTCGTCTATTTTAGCCTGTGTTTCATTACTGAATACTTATCAGGATACACAGGGCGAGGCAAGGTGCACATGCATGTATTGGTCACTATCACTTACACTATGGGTTGCCCATTGTGCATCATTCGGTGACACAAGTACTATGCTATTCAATGAGAACAATGGGCATGGCTATCTGGCTATTATTGGTACTGCCATCCAGAGTTTTATATTGTTTATTTTTTGTGTGACCAGTGATGTTTTGCACTTAGAAATGATATTGCAATGTTCATATAGCAACATTGATGTTGACATTTGTCTCATATATCCCATTTATAGGTGGAAAGTGTGTGTGTAGTTTGTCAGAACCTTCTCACTGTGTGTCTATCAAGAGAATACATCTTATTGATACACTCCAGAATAACAGTGATAAGGTACACATTGCTTAACATACCGTTGCAATGGATGTAATTGGTGAATGTGCACATACAAAGGCAGCATGTGCAATTAAGTTGAGCTCTCTCTTCCTCGGCTGCAAAAAAGTGTTTTAGCATATTAAACTCACATTTAGATGTAGGCTTTTCAGAAAAAATCATACAAAACTCTTTATGGTTTTCACCAAAATTAATAAGTATGGATCCTCACATTAAAAACATATGAGTAGAAGATTTGATATTGTGATCAACATGTATCCTAAATTGTCAGGTTTGTGCATAAAACAAATTCTTGGACACGTCAGATGACATTTACATTTGAGGATTATGTTCAGTGAGGAGGAACAAATTGCTGTTAGCAAAGGTAGGCTTTGCTGTTAATTGCTGTTAGCAAAGGTAGGCTAAGTGGACAAGATAAAGAACTGCACAAACAAATAGTATTTTACTGGGTTCCAAAGAAGGTGGCATGATGTTCTACGCAGGACAGTTAGTGAAATTGTTCAGGGGTCACTCACAAACAATTATCAGGTAGTTCTTTGGTGGAAACTGGGGAACTCCACATATTTCTCCTCTGATGTGTGTTCTGCCTCCCCTGGAATTGATCGTGTTTGAATGGGAGCCAGCTGAGTAATTTCACTACCCTTATGAACACACAAAGCAGAGGCAGAAGATCTGACTCCATTGTTCCCACCAGCATTAGTGAGTGCCAGTAAGACAGCATGGTAATCCCTGGCAAAGTTCTGCCAACAAAGCAACAAAGTTGGTATTGCGTGCACCCGTTTCTGCAATGAAGGAGCCAATCTTGCCCTCCAGGGACTGCATGGTATTATGTATAGCCCCCAGCTACCTGACAATTTTACTTGTGTAAGATGTAGAAGGCTGGTGTTGTTCCGTCTGCATCATGACATCAGCAATGTCAGCTAGGGACTCATCAATCCCATGCAGCCACAAGTAGGTGTCTGTGATGGCCTTTGTTAACCACTTATTAGGGCTAAGACACCTGCAGACTTCTCCAAGAGTGCCTACTATAGCCTCTATCTCTGACCTTATCTAATCAGCTATTTGCTGCTAGACTCCTGCCACTCGCCGTTGAAAAACAACTTGCTGGTCCTTGGAGTCCTCAGTTGTGAAGGTAAAGTTGGATGGTCCATGTCCAGTGCTTCGTGGTTCACCTGGTTCCCTGCAACATATTCTTCCCTTGCCAAGACCTAAAGAGAAGTATCAAAGTGCCCAGGAGCTGTTGGAAGGTGTCTTCATCCATGGGGGGCAAGATGGCATCTCCAACAGGTTGGGCATCACGGACAGGCTGTTGTATGTCTCCCTGGAAAGAAATAGAAATATGTTACGAATAATCCATCTTTGGATTTGACATAAAGGATTTTGTAAAATTCAGACAGTATTATTCAGCACTGTCAATAACACAGGGATATGTGGACCATATGTGGCTACAAGTAAATAAGGCCATGTTATATTATTGTTGCTTTTCACATGGCAATGCCTGTGCATTGTTCACATAACTTCAGTTTTAAATAGGGGGCCTATTTGTGTAATTACACACAAAGCTACGCAGCAAGCAACCATTCTGCATTGCATGAAAGGGTAAAGGCATGTATATTCTATAATTCACTTTTTTCAGGGAAATGCTCTAGTTTCCTAGCACCCACACAGTCATGTCCAAACTCCACAACATTGGAAACTGCGAACAATTTCGTAAGTGGAAAGCCAGTCACTCTTGGAAGTATACAACAGCTCAAGCTCATTTAATTTCCTCAGAACTCAAAGAGCTCATCTGCAGAGTCCTGCAAATCTCCTCACTCAGCCCCACTCTTGTACATGAGTTCTGTGTCAATCCTCATTCAGACCCAAGGACTCTACATTATCCCTTACACTGATGACACCCACATCATACATCAACTCTCAGGACACAACAGCACTACCAACAGTTGTTACATTATGCAATTGACCAATATGGCTAACTTTATGTGGGACGAGTTGTTCATACTTACAGTGACAAGATATAAGTGATGATATTCTGCACCATGAACTCACCCTGGTTGCCCACATGAATAGGTCTAGAATCCTCACCCTCCAACCCTCCCAGAAACCTGTCTATCATCCTGGACGCTTACCTCACTATGAGTCTTGAAATTGACACTATAACCTCTACCTCCCTCCTGACACATATAAGACCTTCACCCAGGCCCTCATCACGTGTAGACTGTAGTAGACCAATGTTCTCTAACACAGAATCTCTAAAGAGCTGCCACACAAGAGGCTAACTATCCAACACATCACTGCCAGACTATTACTCAGTCTACCTTACGGCACACACATCACACGACACCTCAGTAAAATATAATGCCACCCCAGTCAGACACACTGGAAGTACAAGATGCTCAGCCACACCTACAAGGCACTACACTACCAGGGACCCACTTAGCTCACACACCATTTATGCTTCCACCAAACAATAATGGGCCTCATTCTGCATATCTTGCACTCCCCCCCACCCTCACCCCACCCCCATTATCCGTATGAGCAAGACAGGAGGTAGGGTAGCTTTTACATTGCAGGCTACACCTGTAAAAACCTCATTCAGCACAACAAGACAGCTGCGCCAAATATGGATTTGAGCTAGTAACTGAACACCTGGCTCTTCAAGTGATCCAAACTTTCAGAGAATGCAAATTCTAATTACCTGGATACCATCTCAGGTGACGAGTTGACAATCTGCAAAACCAGATTACATTACACTTTTGGTTGCCTAGCCCCAACGAAGGTAAACTTGCATTATGGTGCATTGAGGCCTGCATTGGCACTGATATATCTGCCAGGTTTCCAATGACCATGCATGATGTGCTGGTCTAGTACAGGTTTTTCCATTTATATTCTGGGACTTGTAATCTTGGTCAATAATGTAGTATATTACACTAAATGTCCGAGTATTCAAAAGAAAACACGGTCTGGGCCAGAAAATGGACCTAAGAAAGTTGGCGAGGTTGGAGTTGGCTGAATAAACTTTCCCAGCCCAGGAAAATAACAATCATGTGGTGGATGAGTTAACATGTGAACCATTCCAGCCCCTTCCCTTGCACACAGCAACAAAAAGTGTCTTGCTGTGCTGAATGTTAGTTTGAACTATATGGACCCTTATTTTCACTCACCCTAAAATTCTTGCTGGTTCTTGACTGTCCTCCCCTACCTTTTCAGCTATCAGCTCTGTTGGGATGAGTTATGTCACCTCCTCCTTAAATGGGTCCAACTCCTCCTGGACATCAGGTCCTCCTCCGGTCCTCATGGCTGCCTCAAGGTTCCTGGACAGTTTTTCTTTGGTCCTGCACTTGTAGTTTTGCCACCTATTCTTGCACTCCAGTACTGTCCTTTTTGTGTGTGCTACACTGTTTACCTTGTCCACTATGGATTGTCAAATGACATCCTTCCTTCCTAATGGCAATTTTGAGGTGGCTAAGAGTAGGTGTTCATTCTTTGTCACCTAACCGATTAGTATTTGGTTCTGCTTCTTGCTGAAATTCAACTTCTCTTGCTCTTCCCCTGGAATGCTGGAAGTTCGTTCATCTGTGTTGGGGTTCTTCCCACCTCCTCGCTTGTTGAGGTGCCTTCCATGTTTTTCTGAGTTGAGAGGTACTGTTTGATTTGTGCTACCTTTTGCAAAGGTTCCGTCCATGCAATGCACTCTTGTGTAACACAATGCTGATTTGCATCACTTAAATGTGCTTTACAACACACAAATCAGCTTTGCGTTACTTAGGTATTGTGTTTCGGCAGAGGTATTTGTCCCTCAGCTTGGAAGCCCCGGAGGAATCCCTCAGCCCTTCCCAGCGGAGTTATCTTCCTCTCAGCCTGGCAGCCTTGGGAGTATCTTCCAACTGTCTCCAGCTGAGCTGCCCTAGTCTGGAGGCTTTGGAGAAATCTCCCAGTCAACCTCGGTGGAACTGTCCTTCCCTTAGTCTGGGAGCCTTGGGTAAACTTCCCAACCGACCTCAGTTGAGTTGCTTCTCTTTTCCCCCATTTGAGGAGTTTTGTAATTTGGCACAGACTGTATCATCTGGCTCTCCGTTGGATCCTCTTCCGCATAAATTCTGGAAACTATTCCAGGATGAACTCTTCTACCCTCTGTACTCCATCTGCCACCAGTCGCTTGTTACTGCGACTGTTCCGGAGAGTTGGAAGCTGGCGGTGGTCTCTCCCCTCCTGAAAAAACCTACACTTGACCCCACCTGTCTGTCAAATTATAGGCCCATCTCCCTGCTCCCTTTTCCGGTCAAGATCCTGGAGAAGTTGGTTACCCGCTCTCTATCCAGTTTCCTTGAGGATAACACCTGGCTGGATGCGGCCCAGTATGGGTTCCGGCCAGCGCATGGGACGGAATCTGCGCTGGTGGCCGTGTTAGACAATCTTCGTTCGCGGGTCAACAGGTCGGGCAGCCTTTCTAGTGCTGCTCGACATGTCGGCCGCGTTCGACACGGTCAGCCACTTCACCCTCATTGAGAGACTGGAGGAAATCGGGGTTACGGGTCTGGCCAGGGACTGGTTAGTCTCATATCTTAACAACAGACAGCAGGTAGTGTCTCCGCCGCCTTTTAAGTCGGATGTGCGGAAAGTTGGGCAGGGGGTACCGCAGGGCTCGGCCATCAGCCCGATACTATATGGCCGGGATGCCTGTCACCCCCTCCCAACACAATCCCCAAGGATGGGAAGACGGACGCAGTTCTGAACTTTTGGAAGGCGGGAGGGAGTTACCCTCCCGGCCGTATTTATTAAAATATGAAACAAAATTAAAACATTAAAATAACAGTTTCATATCATGTACAATTTTCATTTATTACATTTTGATGAAGACATGTTCTTTGGCTAACCTTAACAAATCTCTAGTACAAAGGTTTTCCTAGCCGAGTCTAACATCCTGCAAATGCATACTTTCTAAATTAAAATTGTACATCCTAGCATTACGGGCCAACGGCAAGGTCGCAACCGGTGTCAGATCCCTACTACCAGAACTCTCCCCCTCACGGTGTGAGGGCGGCCGCGCAGAGGACTGTACCCTCTGTGCCAACTCCAATTTCCCTTGTCTTGCGGGGGCCCCCATTTTAACTCGACGCCATCTTAAAGGTCGTCCGAGGACCCGTGTGAGGTGTCTGTAAGAAGGCAGCGTGGACCCCCCTCCCACCCCACACTGTCTATCACATCCGCCGTCACGGATATCGGGGCCCCGGGAAATTCGTAGGAGGGGCATCTAGCCGCCTCCTCCCCTGGAAGGGGTCTATGGCCGTCTTCCCTTAGGCGACCCATACTTAGTGGGTGCCGCCTCCCCGTGGGAGGGGCCAATGGCCGCCTCCCCCCGGGCGCTCCCATCCATAGTGGGTGGCGCCCCCCCTCTAGGGACCTTGAAATTACTGCTCACCGATCATGACCTTACCGCCCAACCAAAAAATAAATACGACATTTGTTTACCTACTAAGGAAGAAAATTATACTGTACATTGCAATATTTGTCTATACTACTAGACATTCATCACATCATTAAACTAGACCGTTATCATCTGCTAAACCAAGGGAAGAAGATGTTATCAAGCAAATCACTTTATTGCAGTACTAACATTGCCATGTTATTAACCGCTAAACAAAGGGAAAAAAGATGTTATCAAAGCAAATCACTTTATTGCAGTACTAACGTTGCCATAAGGGGCTGGTGGGTGGGTCAAAATTGCTCCTTGTTCCGTCGAGGGCTCACGTGCAACGAGAGGGTGGAGCTTCCAAGCACAGGAACAAGAGGATGCTTCTTCGGATTCCTGCTCTCTTTATTCCTCTTCGGGAGGGCGTGTACCCTCCTCCGGTACGCCTACTGGGCGTGGCCAACGGTGTAGGTGTCTAGGACAACCCCTCTTGGGCGGGAAAAGGCGCGCCCCGGCTACGCCGCTTCGGGCATACCAGCCGTGACACGCCCCCCGCCCAAAATGGTTTCCCGGGGGGATCCGGGCCCCCTACCATACGTTCGGGGGGACCGAGTGGTCGCCCCTTTCCATATGGCCGGGATGCCTGTCACCCCCTCCCAACACAATCCCCAAGGATGGGAAGACGGACGCAGTTCCGAACTTTTGGAAGGCGGGAGGGAGTTACCCTCCCGGCCGTATTTATTAAAATATGAAACAAAATTAAAACATTAAAATAACAGTTTCATATCATGTACAATTTTCATTTATTACATTTTGATGAAGACATGTTCTTTGGCTAACCTTAACAAATCTCTAGTACAAAGATTTTCCTAGCCGAGTCTAACATCCTGCAAATGCATACTTTCTAAATTAAAATTGTACATCCTAGCATTACGGGCCAACGGCAAGGTCGCAACCGGTGTCAGATCCCTACTACCAGAACTCTCCCCCTCACGGTGTGAGGGCGGCCACGCAGAGGACTGTACCCTCTGTGCCAACTCCAATTTCCCTTGTCTTGCGGGGGCCCCCATTTTAACTCGACGCCATCTTAAAGGTCATCCGAGGACCCGTGTGAGGTGTCTGTAAGAAGGCAGCGTGGACCCCCCTCCCACCCCACACTGTCTATCACATCCGCCGTCGCGGATATCCGGGCCCCGGGAAATTCATAGGAGGGGCATCTAGCCGCCTCCTCCCCTGGAAGGGGCCTATGGCCGTCTTCCCTTAGGCGACCCATACTTAGTGGGTGCCGCCTCCCCGTGGGAGGGGCCAATGGCCGCCTCCCCCCGGGCACTCCCATCCATAGTGGGTGGCGCCCCTCCTCTAGGGACCTTGAAATTACTGCTCACCGATCATGACCTTACCGCCACAGGCCGGATAGTTGACCGGCTATCCGGCCCCCCCACAAACTCCTACTAAAGGTCATGCTTTTACAAGCCCCTTAACCATGCTATGAAGTCTCCTATGAGTAAGACATTCCCCTCCCGGGACAAATGGACCCCATCATCGAGATACATGTGATCCCCTTGAATACATCCATGCGGAATACAGTGCAACTGCGCCGAGCGAAACAACCTACCAAGTTTGTTATTGACCTTTTTCACTGAATGGTTCAGTGCTGACACCGAGAGGCCCCCCCGCCACACCTTCCTAGGAATCATGTGGGACCATGCTATCGTGCACCCCGGGATCCTTCTCGCCAGCCAGCTAACAGTAGATAAAACTCGCTCGAGTAGTACTCGCCGACCGAGTGTCACCAAGTCATTGCCCCCCAGGTATACTATGATTACAGATGGCGGTGACCTCTGCCGCCCTAACAGTTCCTCGACAAAACATTGAAACTGGTCAATACAGAGCCCGCCCCTTCCCTGGAAGGTCACTCTGTACCCGTATTCCCCAGCTGCGTGAGTCACGTCACCTGCTTTGAATACGTCCCCGGCTCGCCTCACGTATGAGTGGCCCACGACCCACACCACTCTCTCCTCCGCCGGTGATCTCTGACCGCTGGTCCCCAGGTGCCGGGTCGACTGCACAGTCCGCCCGCATAGCATGCTCGCGAAACTGTAAACCAAACAGAAGACAAGAAGCGTGAGTGCATGACATTGACTTCACAACATGTGCAACCGCACATACCTTTTATAACAGTTCGAGGACCATCGTCCCAGTTGTTTCACCTTCTCAACACTCTGACCCCTGGCTGTAGCCTCTGTAGCAGCCCCTATCCTAAAGGAATGGGTCCCGAAATCGCCCGGGTCCAAGCCCGCCGCTGCGATTGCCATTGTTAGCACCCTCTGAAACTGAAACCTCGTCAGTGGGGTGGCGTCGATGTGTCTCAGCAGGCTTCCCCCCCATGTATCCGCCCTTCGCGCCAAATATTCCTCAACGCACTTCACCGGGCACATGGGGGACCCTCGCATGCGCTGGACAACAATACTGTCTCCCATAGCACTCTGGTCAGTCTTGGACCTGGCTATTGTGACCACCATTGAATCACCCTTAATCAGAATGTGATCCCGACACAGACCTCCCTCCACATCTTTCTTATTTCTTGCCACCAGCTCGCTCACCCGCATAGCCCCATGGAACGCTAATGCGAAAGCGGCCCGGATCAGCACTGCCTCGAACTGGGAGGAACATGTCGTGGGGAGTATCGACATCAGCAGGGACAACCTGTCTAACCTAATCGGGCGCCTCTCGTCTACTCTACGACCCTCAAGGCGTTGCCAACCACGAAGGGCTTTCTTTACCAAAAAGGACGATGTCGGGTCCTTGATGCCATGCGCCTGCGCCATGAATGAAATGGCGGCCCGGTGCCTATTGGCCGTTGCCGCTGATCGGCCTTCTCTGTGCAGTGCTACTAGAAACTTCAGGACATAATCCTCCTGACCCCAATTGTCCCCCGCTGCCGTACCCAAAAATGCACAATAGGAACCAAACGCTCCTTCGTATGCCTTCCTTGTCCTGGGGGCTAAGCTTGCTGCCACGAGGTCTTGTAATCCGGGGCACCGAGTAGCCAGAGTGCTTCGGGAAATGGTGCCGCCGCTAGGTCCGCGGAAGGTAGATAACCCCTGAAAGCCTGCATGTGTGAACGAGAGAGTGCATCAGCCGCCTGGTTCAGTACACCTGGCACATGCTTCGCCCTGAATTGCACGTTCAGTCTCATGCAAAGTAGTACAATTTCCTTCAGTAATCTTAATATCCACTTGCAGCGTGCTGCTTGATTATTTATACATTCAACCACAGTCATATTATCGGACCAAAACACCACAGAGCGATCTCTGAACTCATCCGGCCATGCCTTCAGAGCCACAAAAATGGGGAATAACTCGAGAAACCCAATGTTACCTGTGAGACCGCTGGTGTGCCACCACGTCGGCCATGTCTGCGCCGACCATCGATTACCAAAGATGGCGCCAAATCCCACGCTCCCCGCCGAGTCGGTCCACAAACCCAGCTCGTCCGAAGACGCTGGCGGCTTGTTCTACACCACTCGACCGTTGAAGTCCGCCAGAAACGCCAACCATATGCGCATGTCCTGGCGAACCTCTGCCGACAGTCTCGTGCGGTGGTGCCCTTCCTTGAGACCAACCATGGCTTGTGCAATGGAGTGGGAAAAGGGGCGGGCCATTGGTATCACTCTTAGGGCAAAGTTAAGCTGACTGCTTGTTGTAACTGATGGAGAGTAACTTTCTCTTTGCTAATGCACAGTTCCAGGGAAGCCCTGAATTTCGCTACTTTCCCCACTGGCAAACGGGAACATCCCTCCACAGAATCGAGCTCAATTCCCAGAAACTCGAGTGAAGTAGATGGTCCAACCGTCTTACCTGGTGCCAATGTCACCCCGAATTCCCTCACGAGAGTGCAAAATTCATGTAAGGCCTGCGCACATTTCGTGTCGCTGGCTGCCCCCAAGAACAAAAATCATCCAGGTAATGCATAACATGGCTATGGCCAGTGGCTTTGGTGAATGCCCATTCCAGAAAACAGCTGAATTTCTCAAAATAAGCACAAGAGGTGGAGCAACCCATTGGCATACATCTATCCATGTAGTAATGGCCCTGGAACACAAAGCCTAACAGACGCTGATCCCGTGGGTGTACCGGGAGCAACCGGAACGCTGACTCGATATCTGACTTCGCCATCAGCACTCCGGGCCCCAGGCGATTCAACATGGTGACGGCATCATCGAAGGATGCGTAACGCACCGAACAAACTCCTGGGTCAATCGCATCGTTCACCGAAAGACCCCTCGGAGCTGACAAGTTATGGATCAGCCTAAATTCCCCCGGGTCCTTCTTGGGAACCACTCCCAACGGGAAACAGGTGAAATTAGTTACTGGCAGGTGCCTATATGGGCCAGCAACCCGGCCAAGGGCAACCTCTTTTGCAATCTTCGTCTCAACCACCGCTGGATTATGCTGGGCCGACAGTTGGTTCCTACAAAGTGGTTCCCCACGAAAATCCCCCGCCGGGATGTGGAAACCATATAAAAAGCCGTTCCTCAACACCCCAGCGGAGACATGATCAGGGTATTCGTTTAGCCAGGGGATCATTGCCATGATATCAACGGGGGTAGGTAGCGGTACACAATGGTCCCCCTCAGACCTGTTTGGCCCCTCCTCTACCCCCCGTATCACTATTCCTGGATCTGCACGAACTCTCGGGGTGTGAAGAATTTCCGCAACCTGAACACACATGTCTGAACTTACATGTCCCTTGTGGCCTTGTGCAATTGCCCCTGTTAAAATTCCAACAGACCCCTTTCTTACCCCCATTCCCACCATTCCTTGGTTGGTGGTCGCCAGCGGGGCCCGCTCGAAAGGGCGCCGCAGGCTGTTGGTGGGAAGGCCCCGACCCATTCCCGCCTAGCGAGGACGACTTCGTCGCGCCCGGCAGGAGCTGCTTCTGCCAAGAGATCGAGTCGAGACAATCCCACGTCAGAGATGAATCGTACTCCTTGGCCTTACAAAACTTCATATCGTAACCCATCCACTCATTGCCCTCATACGTTTCATAAAAATCCATTATTCGTGCCTGATAGCAGGACAATTCGGGCGAAACCTCGGGCTTACGTTCCCCAATAATTGCAGTGAACATCGCAAAGGCCTTGGCCCAATTTGAGATTGTCTCATCAACCCTGAATCCCGCCATTTTGGCTTGCCATACACTCGGGTGCCACAAATCCTTCTGTGTCTTAACATACTCCATCTCACGATGGTCAGTCAGCAGAGAAAACATATTCACATACTTATCAGCCCATATCAATTCTTTTGTGGCCAACGGTATATGTTGGACCACCTTCTCCCGTCTTGAGGGCAAAGACCCCTCCCTTGCCATTGGCAATGCCTGCTTACCCGGCTCCATTGCTGTTCCCGCTGTTTTTTCGACGCCAGCTGCCGGTCCTTCCGAGGTCACCTGTGGGGGGACAAGAGGGAGATTCGCCTTCGCGGCATCTCGGGACTGCCGTAACTGCTGCATTAGTAACTTGGCCTCCTCGGCCGTGTCTCCCGGTGCCGTAGCACCCCCTGTTTTTCTGCCAAGCCATGCGGCCAACTGGGCGGCTAGTTCCGGAGGCATGTCCTCCTCGCTGGCGGGCGTAACAACAACCGGAATCGGTTGGCCCGCGTCCGGGATCGGTACCGGGGCCTCGACTGGAATGACCGGGCTTGCCGGGGGTAACTCGGGAACCGGGACCTCCCCCCCTGCCGTCCTATTCCTGACCCTTTTACCCCTCCCCGCGGGGACAACTCCCGGCAATGCCGGGCCTATAACCTTCTTCGGTTTACCCGTATTGTTCATCGCTGCCATCTGCTTCTTCATGCTCGCCATATCTTTTATCAGCATGCGAAGCAACTGGTCAGTCCCGGACTTCTTTCCCGCCTTCTTGCCAGGCATTGTTATCGGATATTCGATCCCCGTTGCTCAACACGGTCCTGGATCCGTAGGCTCGAAGTCGCTGAAAAAGAAACACAAGAATTACAAGTTCTCAAAATTGCTCCTTGTTCCGTCGAGGGCTCACGTGCAACAAGTGGGTGCAGCTTCCAAGCACAGGAACAAGAGGATGCTTCTTCGGATTCCTTCTCTCTTTATTCCTCTTTGGGAGGGCATGTACCCTCCTCCGGTACGCCTACTGGGCGTGGCCAACGGTGTAGGTGTCTAGGACAACCCCTCTTGGGCGGGAAAAGGCGCGCCCCGGCTACGCCGCTTCAGGCATACCAGCCGTGACACGCCCCCCGCCCAAAATGGTTTCCCGGGGGGATCCGGGCCCCCTACCATACGTTCGGGGGGACCGAGTGGTCGCCCCTTTCCATTCAATCTGTACCTCCGCCCTCTGATCCGATTGATAAAATCCTTTGGCATCTCGGTGTTTAATTACACCAACGATACCCAATTGGTCTTTTCCTTGGAGGGTAAAGATGCAGTTTCTTTAGAAACATTCCATCGCTCTATGACTGCCACATCGAACTGGGTGCGCTCCAACTCTCTCCAGTTTAATGGATCAAAGACGGAGTTGCTCTACTGCTCCAATGACCGTGTCCCGCGTGCACTACCGGATGGCTTCTGGCCCCCTTCCTTTTCCGGGACAGTGACTGCAGCAGAGTCTGCTCGAAATCTGGGGGTCATGTTTGGCCCCAACCTACAACTGGACCTTTTCGTTAACAAAACCGTAGCCACTTGCATGATGCTGCTTCAGATGTTGCGGAAAGTCCTACCATTGCTCCCAGCGCAGGCTAGGCCAGAGGTAGTGCGAGGTTTGATCCTAAGCAGATTGGATTATTGCAACGCACTTCTCCTGGAGGCGCCCAGAACGCTGGTGGGTAAGCTGCAGCGGGTCATAAATATGGCAGCCAAGCTGGCACTTTCTAGACCGCGTGCTGCCTCCTCCACCATGGCACTATAGGATTTTCACTGGCTGCCGGTTCATCAGCGGATCCTTTTTAAAGCATCCTGCCTGGTTTTCAGAGCTGTACATGGACAGGGCCCTGTCCTGCTACAGAACCTATTCTCCTGGTACTCCACATCTCAGAGCCTATGCTCCTCCTCCGCTTGTCTGGTGACGGTTCCCAGAGTTCAGAGGATAAGGATGGGAGTGTGGTTGTTCAGCTTTGCGGCCGCCAGACTCTGGAATTCTCTCCCGCTCTTGTTGAGGAGTCAGGGTGAATTTCTAGCTTTCTAAAAAGGACTGAAAACCTACCTGTTTCCTAGAGCAGTCTGATTTCTGCATCGGTGGTTCGGTTTGCTGAGTCAAAGCGCCAGGATACCCTTTGGGTGGCAGTACAGCGCTATATAAGTATGCAAATACATACATGCAAATACATACATACTTTGAACCTTCCTTTACACTGTTGCGATGGAATATTTGATGCATCTTCGGTCCTTGCGCCATGGTGCCCCGTCCCATAAATAAGGTGCATCCATGGCGCATGGATATGCCACAACAGCTTTGTATCATTATTGATAAATATGTTGCTTATTTTCCAGGTATTTACATAGGAATGAAGCATAACATGTGAGATATAAATTTATTGCAAAACACACAAGATGATGGACAAAATATGGCAAAACATTCACCCCAGTCACAGATCTGGGTTTAATCCATTGCTATTTTTCTCACCAAGCCTCCCCATTTCAGACATGGCCATATGCAAATCAGTCTTGACCCTGTGCCTCATGGGAACAGTCCAGACCGAACTGCCAAGCCATGTCTTCCCTGGACCGGAATCAAGCATCCAAGGACAGGTTTGAAGCCAGCGTTTAATGTTTGCTGATAAGGGTCTCAAGACCGTCACTTATTCTCACGTACACCCCTCCCTTCCCACACCCATTGGGGCACAAATGTTTTTTTCCAACTAAGTGATGTATTTTCTGTGTGATATACTGAATCCGCAGGCACATTGTGATTAAATAACAGTGTTCCTAGTATATGTAGGTCAATGCAATCGGTTTGAATTGGGTGCAGGAAGAAATGGCACTCTAGCATGTACATACATAAGTCAAAAGAACACAGTGTATTGAGGCTACGGTGCAGACAGGTCAGGGGAAACAAACCCAAAGGAAAAAACAACCCCTGCCAAAGTGTGGGTTGAACCCATACAACTGAAATTGTCCAAAGTCCTGTGCACACGTATATATAGGGTAATGAGGGTCAGTAGATGAGCCAAACGTCTTAAATCAGCCGGCACATGTTTTGTCACACCATGTCTAGATTTGACTCTTCAGGGCTGAAGATGGTAGAGATTGGATGAATCGCAGTACCGGTGAAAATTCCAAACCGGTCACGGTTCGGCGTAGGCACGGTAAGTTCTAATGTAGCAAGGGGACGGGTCCGTCCAAAACGGAGATCTGGGCTCCGAGGATGACGTGTGAATCTAGCATCTTCGTGTTCCCGGAAGTGGACCCCTTCCCACACCCATTGGAGCCAAAATGTTTTTTCCAACTAAGTGATGTATTTTCTGTGTGATATACTGAACCCGCAGGCATATTGTGATTAAAAAAAGTGTTCCTTGTAAATGTATAACTTTTTTATTTATTCTTGCATTATTTATTCACCTTGTTTTTAATAACTTTGTACTGGGACCACTTCCTTATATGTACTGTAATACATACAGGTCCCAGTGACATTTTTGGGTATACCCTCTTTACCGTAATGCTCCTGTTAACTAATCACAACTCTGCAATGTAGCAATGACATTGGCATGAGCGCAGTGGTTCGGTGCTCAGTTAGGGAATGGGAGGTTGGGTATGTTCCCCACCAGGCTGTGTAACGAAGCCTAGTGGGGAACATGCAAAGTGCGCAAGACTGTTGAGCCGGCCCAAGACGGCATGCCAAACTGTCATGCACACTTGGAGTAGGCAAACCACTCCTCTCCCTGTGCCACCAGCCCTGCCGTGCCCTAACTCAGCCCATAGTGAAAAATAAAATGATAATGATACATTTATTATTTTAGTTTTCCTTTCTCCTGCTCTAGCAGTGGGGCGACACTTCTCCGCCTTAGCAGAGGAGTCGCTACAGCATTTTCTCCATCACCATAATTTGGCCGTAAACCTGCACAATATTAGCACTATGGGAATTCTGATACCTGTGAAAACTCTCTGTTTGCTCAGGTATCAGTATATACTCACAACTCTGAATGAGGAATTAGGTGTTGGAGGGCTTTGGTGCAGAAGGCTATGAGTCCTGAGTGTACAATTGTTCATAAATAACATTAACACAACCAGCTTCTTAGTTGAACTTTACCCAATTGAAAGGAATTTTTCACCCTCAAAAGCATTAGTCACTAAATGAAAGTATGCTTTAATGTTTTCCTTCTGTTCTTCAAAAAGATCCATGAAAAACAAAACATACTTGAAAATACAGCTTCTCCTCAGAGTCTCAATTCGTTAATGTTATATTTAAATCGCTGCCACTGATGACATTCTTTTTGCTGAATATCACTAAAACGCGCGTCGATTATGAACTGAGACTCCATGCTTTATTAAAAACTATAAAATAACACAGGGGAACTTCAGATAAGAACCAATTGAAACCACCAGCCAGCTGTTGAGAACATGAGCAATAAATATGAAGAAAACATTGTTTACAGTGGTGCCCTGAGAAATATTGTACCTGACTGGCAGAAAATATCCCTGCATTTGTTACTCCTAAACAGGATTATAGAAAAATGATTATAGATAGTCTTTCGATTGCTCCAGTGAATGTACGAGTGTTTACTATTATTTTCTAAATTGAAAGGATGTTTTGTCTGTTTGCTGTTAGCGGAGAGGAAGAGCAGTATAATGTATATTTAATTTAACTAGCAGTTTTGTATAAGGTGAGCAACTCCCTAGTGCTTTACACAGAAGTAGATAATATAATTGAATAAGTTACAACATTAATCAGGGGGACAATTAGTGGGATTTCTTCACAAATAAAGCGCTATCTGCTTGCATAATAAGAAAAGCAATGTGGGCCCTACGCTTACAAACCTATATTAAATTGCACAAAGTATTGGCAATTTCAAAAGTAGTGTTCTCATAGTTGATATTGCAAAGAATCACCATGCAGAATGCGCCATGATCATATTTTCAAAGTTATGTTCCCACAGTCAAAGGTCGAAATAATGATACATTTTAAAGGGATTTGAACTGTAGGAGTCCTGTTAGTTAACATGGCTATCGGACACAGTTTTGTAAAGGTATCATATCTAGAGACCTATAAAACTTCTAGTTGAAAGAGGCATTAGAAAAACAGACTTTTTGAAGGCTGTAATTGTCCTGCTATCAGGAGGCATAATTCCCGTTTCTGGGAGTGTTTCGTAAAAAGGCTTGTTTCAAAGTTGTAGTCTTTTTCATAGTTGAAATTTCGAAGAAGGTTTCAGAGATCCTCATTTGACGCTGTTCTCCCTACATTTGTAGTTTCCCTTGGAGACCCCTTTCCATTTGCGAATGGGTTACCAACTACTTGAAGTAGGTGGAAAAATGCGAATGTTTTGCGACTGCATTTCGGTCACAAAACATTCCTACATACGATGCAAATCGGTGTTAGGAAGGGATGCCCTAAACACGCCCCTTCCTAAAAGCTAATCACAAACCCATTTTGCGATTCGGTAACAGGTTACTGAATTGCAAAATGGGTCTTCATACATGTAAAAAGACTTTTTTGAGTTTGCAAACGGGCCTTTCCTTTCAAATCGGCCCGTTTGTGAACACAAAACAGCTTGATACATCTAGTCCATAGTGATTTAAAACTGGCTACAGGGTCAGCGCTCACCTTTATTCATGCGGCCCTGGATCAGGATTAAAACAAGGGACACTGCAGGATTAGCTTAGTCCTGCATGAATATGTCACCAGAAGAGGGCAACACGTTTCTTCCATATTACCCTTGGACGAGGTGTTTTGGCATTGGAGATATGATGTTACCACGCGTACTTTTAGCACGCATACCATAACCACGCATTTTTTACAACGCAGGTCATTTTACAACGGAAACCTTTACAACGCAATACACTACAACGCAGATACTATTACAACGCATACCATTACAACGTAAGTATAGGTAAGTATATACTATTGATATATAATGTAAATAATTATTTTTGTATTATTTAATTTAATTATTTATTATTTAATTATTAAATAATTTTATTTATAAAATTAATTTTAATTTTATTATTTGTAAATATATGCTAAAAATACCCCTGTACCCCAAAACCCAATCCCAACCCTAAAACCTAAAAATACCCCTGTACCCCAAAACACAATCCCAACCCTAAAACCTAAAAATACCCCTGTACCTCAAAACCCAAACCCAGCCCTAAAACCTAAAAATACCCCTGTACCCCAAAACCCAAACCCAGCCCTAAAACCTAAAAATACCCCTGTACCCCAAAACCCAAACCCAGCCCTAAAACCTAAAAATACCCCTGTACCCCAAAACCCAAACCCAGCCCTAAAACCTAAAAATACCCCTGTACCTCAAAACCCAAACCCATCCCTAAAACCTAAAAATACCCCTGTACCCCAAAACCCAAACCCAGCCCTAAAACCTAAAAATACCCCTGTACCCCAAAACCCAAACCCAGCCCTAAAACCTAAAAATACCCCTGTACCCCAAAACCCACACCCAGCCCTAAAACCTAAAAATACCCCTGTACCCCAAAACCCAAACCCAGCCCTAAAACCTAAAAATACCCCTGTACCCCAAAACCCAAACCCAGCCCTGAAACCTAAAAATACCCCTGTACCCCAAAACCCAAACCCAACCCAGTGCTGACCGTTGAGGTACCCCACAAGGTAATGTAAAGGAAGAGGATCTAATGCCATTTAGTTCTACAAATTGCTCTATATCTGAGAGAAAAGACTGAAGCAGCTTAAGAGCCTTGTCTCTCATGCCTAAGGTAAAGAGGCGCTTGATCAGAAGACTATGGTTCATCATGTCGAACGCTGCAGAGAGGTCTAACAAGATCAGGGCAGCGTTACCTCCATTATCTAGAGTTTTTCTGATTTGTTCTGTGGCAGTAATCAGTCCCAGCTCAGTACTATGCAGGATTCTGAAGCCCAACTGTGACAGATCTAGTAGCTTGTGAGTTTGGATAAAACGTGAGAGTTCATTGTTCATGGAAAGGGGCGACCACTCGGTCCCCCCAAACGTATGGTTGGGTGCCCGATCCTCCCGGGAAGCCATTTTGGGCGGGGGGCGTGTCTCGGCTGGTATGCCCGAAGCGGCGTAGCCGGGGCGCGCCTTTTCCCGCCCAAGAGGGGTTGTCCTAGACACCTACACCGATGGCCACGCCCAGTAGGCGTAACGGAGGAGGGTACACGCCCTCCCGAAGAAGAATAAATAGAGCGGGAATCCGAAGAAGCGTCCTCTTGTTCCTGTGCTCGTAAGGCTGCACCCACTCGTTGCTTGTGAGCCCTCGACGGAACAAGGAGCAATTTTGAGAACTTGTAAGTCTTGTGTTTCTCTTTCAGTGACTTTGAAGCGAAGGATCCAGGACCGTGTTGATCGACTTGGAGTGGATAATCGAAACAATGTCTGGCAAGAAGGCAGGAAAGGGTTCCGAGACAGACAAGGTGCTACGCATGTTGGTGAACAGAATGGCAAGAATGGAACGAAACATCGGACAAGTCCCAGCGCTTGGTCGGGATATGGCGGGCATCAAGAAACAACTGGCCGCAATGAACAAGCCTGGTAACCCGAAGTAGGTAATAGGCCCGGCATTGCCGGGAGTCGTCCCCGAGGGTAGAGGGAAACGGGTCAAGAGGAGGACGGTTGCAGGGGAGGTTCCGGTCCCTGAGGTGCCCCCAGTCATCCCTGCCATACCATCTGATGACCCAGTACCAACCCCAGACGCGGGTCAACAGATTCCGGTTGTGATTACGCCCGCTAACGATGAGGATATGCCTCCTGAATTTGCCACCCAGTTGGCCGCATGGCTCAGCAAGCAGGCAGGGGGTGCTACGGCGCCCGGAGACACGGCCGAAGAGGCCAAATTACTAATCCAGCAATTGCGGCAGTCGCGAGATGCCGCGAAAGCGAATCTCCCTCTTGTTTCCCCACAGGTGACACCGGAAGGACCGGCAGCTGGTCTCGAGAAAACGGCGGGAACAACGACCAAACCGGGTAAGCTCGCTTTGCCAGTGGCGGGGGAGGGCTCATTACCCTCAAGGCGGGAGAGGGTGGTTCAACATATCCCGATGGCCACGAAAGAATTGATATGGGCAGACAAGTATGTCAATATGTTTTCGTTGTTGACTGACCATCGCAAGATGGAATATGCTAAAACACAGAAAGATTTGTGGCACCCGAGCGTCTGGCGCGCCAAGATGGCAGAGTTCAGGGTGGAGGAGACGATAACGAATTGGGCGAAGGCCTTTGCAATGTTTACTGCGATTATTGGTGAACGTAAGCCCGAGGTATTGACCGAACTGTCTTGTTATCAGGCAGGTATAATGGATTTTTATGAAATGTATGAGGGGGACGAATGGAAATGTTACGACATGAAATTTCGTAAAGCGAAAGAGTATGATTCCTCTCTGACATGGGATTGCCTCGACTCAATTTCTTGGCATAAGCAGCTCCTGCCTGGGACGGCAGGGACATCCTCGCCAGGTGGGAATGGGTCGGGGGTTTCCCGCCAAAAGCCCGCGGTGCCCTTTCGAGCAGGCACCGGTGGTGATCACCAGCCGAAAACCGGCGGGAATGGTGGAAAGCGGGGGGTCTGTTGGGGCTTCAATAGAGGCAACTGTAACAGACCGCAAGGTACATGTAGGTTCAAGCATGTGTGTGCGCGTTGTGGGAATTCCTCTCACCCGGAGAATTCATGCAGATCGAAAAATAGCGGGTCGGGAGGTAAAGGAGGGTCCAAGCAAGACTGAGGTGGATCGTTGTGTACAATTTCCTACTCCCGTTGATCTCATGGCTATGACTCCTTGGTTAAACAAATACCCTGATTATGTCTCTGCTGGGGTGTTGAGGAAGGGATTCTTATATGGCTTCCGCATCCCGGTGGGGGATTTTCGTGGGGAACCTTTTTGTAAAAACCAGCTTTCGGCACAGCATAATCCAGGTGTGGTGGAGAGAAAAATTGCTAAAGAAGTGAGCCTAGGCCGAGTGGCTGGGCCTTTTCAGCGCCCGCCAGTGGAGGGTTTCATCTGTTCCCCATTAGGGGTGGTCCCCAAGAAGGACCCGGGGGAGTTTAGGCTGATCCATAATCTGTCGGCTCCAAGGGGTCTCTCGGTAAACGTTGCTATTGACCCAGAAGTTTGTTCGGTGCGGTACGCATAATTCGATGATGCCGTCACCATGTTAAATCACCTGGGCCCTGGGGCGCTGATGGCGAAATCAGATATCGAATCAGCGTTCCGGTTGCTCCCGGTACACCCACAGGATCAGCGTTTGCTAGGTTTTGCGTTCCAAGGGAGTTATTACATGGATAAATGCATGCCGATGGGTTGCTCCATTTCGTGTGCCTATTTTGAAAAATTCAGCTGTTTTTTAGAGTGGGCATTCACCGAGGCCACAGGGCATAGGCTTGTTATGCATTATCTAGATGACTTTCTGTTCTTGGGAGCAGCCGGCGACACTAAATGTGCGCAGGCGCTACAGGACTTTTGCATCCTCATGAGGGAGTTTGGAGCGCCATTGGCACCAGGTAAGACGGTTGGACCATCTACTTCACTGGAGTTTCTCGGTAATTGAGCACGATTCTGTGGAGGGATGTTTCCGTTTGCCAGTGGGAAAGGTAGCTAAAATTAGGGCTTCCCTGGAACTTTGCCTTAGTAAGGAGAAAGTGACCCTGCACCAATTACAGCAAACTGTGGGTCAGCTTAACTTTGCCTTAAGAGTTATACCAATGGCCCGCCCCTTTTCACGCTCTATTGCACAAGCTATGGTTGGTCTCAAGGAAGGACACCACCGCACGAGACTGTCTGCAGAGGTTCGCCAGGATATGCGCATTTGGTTGGCATTTCTGGCGGACTTTAACGGTCGAGTAGTGTGGAACAAGCCGCCAGCGTCTTCGGACGAGTTGGGTTTGTGGACTGACTCAGCGGGGAGCGTGGGATTTGGCGCCATTTTTGGTAACCGATGGTCAGCGCAAACTTGGCCGGCGTGGTGGCATTCCTGCGGTCTCACAAGTAACATAGGGTTCCTTGAGCTATTCCCTATTTTTGTTGCTCTGATGGCATGGCCGGACGAGTTCAGAGACCGCTCTGTGGTATTTTGGTCTGATAATATGACTGTTGTCGAATGCATTAACAATCAGGCAGCACGCTGCAAATGGATCTTGAGATTGTTGAAGGAAGTTGTGCTGCTTTGCATGAGACTGAATGTACAGTTCAGGGCGAAACATGTGCCGGGTGTACTGAATCATGCGGCTGATGCACTCTCTCGTTCACATATGCAGGCGTTCAGGGGTTATCTACCTACAGCGGACCTAGCGGCAGCACCATTCCCCGAAGCACTCTGGCTAATCGGTGCCCCGGATTACAAGACCTCATGGCAGCAAGCTTAGCCCCCAGGACGACGAAGGCATACGAAGGAGCGTTTCGTTCCTATTGTGCATTTTTGGGTCCGACAGGGAATCAGAACTGGGGTCAGGAGGATTCCTTCCTAGGGTTCCTGGTAGCACTGCACAGAGAAGGCCGATCAGCGGCAACGGCCAATAGACACAGGGCGGCCATCTCATTTATGGCACAGGTGCATGGCATCAAAGACCCAACAGGTTCCTTTTTGGCGAAAAAAGCCCTTCGCGGCTGGCAGCGCCTCGAGGGTCGCAAGCAAGACGAGAGGCGCCCGATTGGCTTAGAAAGGTTGTCCCTACTCATGGCGAAACTAGTCACGACATGCTCCTCCCAATTCGAAGCAGTTCTGTTCCGGGCAGCTTTCGCATTAGCGTTCCATGGGGCTATGCGGGTGAGCGAACTGGTCGCAAGGAATAAGAAAGATGTGGAGGGAGGCTTGTGCAGGGATCACATCCTAATTAGGGGTGATTCGATGGTAGTCACGATAGCTAGGTCCAAGACTGACCAGGGAGCTATGGGAAACAGTATTGTTGTCCAGCGCGTGCCAGGGTCCCCCACGTGCCCGTTAATGTGTATAGAGGAATACTTGGCACTGAGGGCGGATACATAGGGGGGAGTTTGCTGAGGCACATCGTTGGCACCCCACTGACGAGGTTTCAGTTCCAGAGGGTGCTAGCACTGACAATCGCTGCGGCGGGCATGGACCCGTGCGATTTTGGGACCCACTCCTTTAGGATAGGGGCTGCTACTGAGGCTACAGCCAGGGGTCAGAGTGCAGAGGAAGTGAAACAGTTGGGACGATGGTCCTCGAATTGCTTCAAAAGGTATGTGCGATTGCACATGTTGTGAAGTCAAGTGACATGCACTCACGCTTCTTGTCTTCTGTTTGATTTACAGTTTCGCGAGCATGTCATGCGGGCGGAATTGGCAGTCGACCCAGTTCCAGGGGACCAGCGGTCATGGATCACCGTCTGAGGAGAGAGTGGTTTGGGTCGTGGGCCACTCATACGTGAGGCTTGCCGGGGACGTATTCAAAGCAGGTGACGCGACTCGCGCAGCTGGAGAATACGGGTACAGAGTTGCCTTCCACAGAAGGGGCGGGCTCCGTATTGACCAATTCGAATCTTTTGTTGAGGGTCTGTTAGGGCGGCAGAGGTCACCGCCATCTGTAGTCATAGTACACCTGGGGGGCAATGACTTGGTGACACTGGGTAGACGAGTATTGCTCGAGCAAGTTTTGTCTTCCGTTAGCTGGTTGGCAAAAAGAATCCCGGGGTGCACGATTGCCTGGTCCCACATGATTCCCAGGAAGGTATGGCGGGGGGGCCTTTCGGTGTCGGCACTGAACCATTCGGTGAAGAAGGTTAACAACAAAATTGGGTAGATTGTTTCGCTCTGCGCAGTAGCATAGCATTCCTCATGGGTGTATTCGGGGTGATCACATGTATCTGAATGACGGGGTTCACCTGTCCCGGGAGGGGAATGTTTTACTCATAGGAGACTTCATAGCATGGCTAAGGGGTTTGAGGAAGCATGACATTTAGGAGTTTGGGGGGGGCCGGATAGCCGGTCAACTATCCGGCCTGTGGCGGTAAGGTCATGATCGGTGAGCAGTAATTTCAAGGTCCCTAGAGGGGGGCGCCACCCACTATGGATGGGAGCGCCCGGGGGGAGGCGGCCATTGGCCCCTCCCACTGGGAGGCGGCACCCACTAAGGATGGGTCACCTAAGGGGAGACGGCCATAGGCCCCTTCCAGGGGAGGAGGCGGCTATATGCCCCTCCTACGAATTTCCCAGGGCCCGGTTATCCGCGACGGCGGATATGATAGAGAGTGTGGGGATGGGGGGGGAGTCCACGCTGTCCTTCCTACAGATACCTCACACGGGAGCTCGGACGACCTTTAAGATGGCGTCGAGCGGAAAGGGGGGCCCCCAACCAGACAAGGGAAATTAGAGTTGGCAAGGAGGGTACAGTCCTCTGCGCGGCCGCCACTCACACCGTGAGGGCGAGAGTTTTGGTAGTAGGGATCTGACACCGGTTAAGACCTTGCCGTTGGCCCTTAATGCTAGGATGTACAATTTTAATTTAGAATGTATGCATTTGCAGGATGTTAGACTCGGCTAGGAAACCTTTGTATTAGAGATTTGTTAAGGTTAGCCAAAGAACATGTCTTCATCGAAATGTAATAAATGAAAATTGTACATGATTATGAAACTTATTTAATGTTTTAAATTTTGTTTCATATTTTAATAAATACGGCCGGGAGGGTGACTCCCTCCCGCCTTCCAAAAGTTCAGAACTGCGTCCGACTTCCCATTATTGGGGATTGTGTTGGGAGGGGGTGACGGGCATCCCGGCCATATGGCTTTCTCCACCATCTTTGCAGAAAAAGGAAGACGGAATATGGGTCTAAAGTTACTAAGAATACTAGCATCAAGCTGGGACTTTTTTAGAAGAGGGAGAATATAGGCAATCTTCAATTTTTTGGGGAAGTAGCCCAAGGAGAACATTTGATTAAAGAGGGTCAAGAGGTAAGCAGGAACAACATTGGTGGCTAGATGCAGAACTCTAGGGGGGCAGGGATTAAGATGTGACCCAACAATACAGCTACCTGTTGTCCTGTGAGGGGGTAAATGATTGAAAGAGGCCGTCCCAATGCAGCTGACATTCTTGGCCTATGGTGGCTAAGTTTGTTCCCAACCTATTGTTGGTAAGATTCCCAGTATCACGCAGTATCCTCTTGAATGGTATGAGACCTGCAAGCATCATCAGAAGTCTGACTCATGACAAAAACATTGAACATGTCTTCTACTTTATCTTTAAAAAAGTGGCTAGTTCATTGCAAAACGATTGGTCCACCTTGGAGTTTTTCGCTTCTGGGAGCTTACTTGATCCCTGTGGCAAGCAGTTTGTTAGGGATATTAATAGCAGATTTAATTTTGTTAATAGAATAACTAGTTTTGGTTTTAAGCAACTGTTATTTGTAAGTCTGAATTCCCATGTTCTACAAAGTTGTTTGTGGGTTCTCAGTACTTCATAAAACCAGGGTTCCAATGGCCATGATCTACTATTTTTATCAAGTTTTGAATGAGTGAGTATATTAATAATTGAATTGATCCATTGGTGATATGTTTCTGTTTCTATTCCTAACTCAGATAATGTTTTAGGCATAGATCTACCCAGATTTTCGGAGAACTGGTCTGCCAAACCTTTATGCCATGGATGCTGTTTAGAGACATGCAGCACCAAGGTCTCTTTAGAGGAATGATTTGCATGGTCTGCTTGAAGCATCACTGCCCTGTTATCTGACCAAGTTAGTGGCATGACTGAGGAGACTTGGATAATGGAACTGTCTGAGAAAATGCTATCTAATGTATGTCCCCTGAATGTGTAGGGTCTTTTACTACCTGTGGGAGTCCCAGAAGTGATAGAGAGGCTAAGAGATCGTTGGTATCTTTATCATTAACACTGTCCAACTAAAAATTAAAATCATCCAGGATTGTCAAAACAGGGGAGTTGGCTTTGATGTCCTATAGGGTGTTGTTACTGTCTATAAAGAGATTTCTGGGGCCAGGAAGTCTATAAATAAGAGACCCATTTAAGGAATATTGAATCGGGAGAGCTAGCTTAAAGACAAGTGTTTAGTATTCTGTTGTACTCGGGAGGGGATTATACATGACTTTAAACTCGTCTTGGTATAAGATCGCCAACCCTCCACCTCTTTTGCCTGTCCGATCAATCTGATCAAGGAGTATCTGGGGGGGGTAAATGAGCTGAGGTCTGGGCCTGATGAAGAATCTGCCCATGTCTCTGTGACAAACGCAAGATCTAGATTATAACTAGCCAAAATCAGCCATTTCCACAGCGCTCTTCACCAAGAAGCAAGCATTTATGAGTGTACATTTGTTTACCTTATTTGACAGAGAGCATGGTCTCGCCAGTCTAGCTGATCTAAGAGAATCGATTTTATGACTAGTCAGTGTAAGAATACATACTCGCCCTATTTTCAACTGTCTTCTAAAGTGTATAGGCTCATGGATGTTCTGAATGCTGACTGGTAGTGAGTTCCTGAACATGTCATCTTGTGCTGAGAAAGCAGTGCCTCCTATGGATTTCCTATAATAAAGTGGTATTCATCATGCAAGTCAGGAGAGTAGTGCCCTGTTTTGTTTGTATTTCTCAAGTTTAACTTGTAGGTATAGTGGTCCTGTTCCTTGGGAGGCTCTGTGGACAATTGAAAGTGTCTTGAACACTGCTCTTCTATATATAGGCAGCCTGTGGGGCAATTGCAAGACTGGAGTAATGTGTTCTATTTGGTGTAGGCGGAGGACTCTTTACGGCAATATTTTGGTTTTGTTGTATTTTGCATATGATACATTTCGGTGCACCAAGGTGTAGGCTGTTGACATAGTCAGGCTTAGAGATAATGGGTGTGTGGATGTCTTGCAGCTTTTGCTGGTACCCAAGTTATGATAAGATTTTATATAGTGTTATAGATTGTTTTCATTGCGCAGAAGGAACTATTTCTAATGTTGTTAAATGTGATATCAAGTATATGTCTGAATCCATGGCTACCCTAGGGTTCTGATATTGTCTTTGTGGTATTGAGCTTTAGATAGTTATTCATTATCTACGTGATCATGGCAGAAGGCAGCGATCAAGTTATAATTTGTAGAGGTCTTCCATGCCATCCTTTTTAAAAAGGTTTTGGGTATCATCTTCATAGCTGTAACAGACGAGGTTGAATGATTTAATCCGGTTTGGTAAGGAGGTTCAGTGGATGTTTAATAATATTGGGGATATGATGGCCCGCAATCCATCATATGAGGGGCGCCACAGTTTTGTTGATGAAGAGCTGATGTGAAAGTTGATACCAACACTAGTTTGCAATAACAGCTGAGAGGCCAAGAATTCAATGGGCAACAGCTCAACTATCTTCTCACCTCTCACATTTGGGGGTCAATTACGACCCTTGGTCAGAGTCTTTACGGCCTCAGTGTAATGGGCCAGTCAGTTTACTTTATGATTGCCTCATTACAATGAAGGCAGTTGTAAACTAAACCTGCTGGTCATTCTGGCTGGCTTCTGATAGGCTCGGAGTTCTCAAGGTCGGGCATTTCTGCCCTTGAGATTACAAAGTTTGGTTGCGGAAGCCTTGCTGTGCTCACCTTTCCGACACGTAACAACTGTCAGAACTCGACTATGGGGGCATCCAGCAGGGCCTCCTGTTGGAGGCCGAGAGGGTACTGCCTTGAGGTCCCTGCCTTGAGGTGCCTACATTGAGGTGTAGGGATGAACTTGACCTCCCTTTTCTCAATGAGAGCTTGTTGTGGAAAAAGTGTAATGCGACCGAAGGGGGAATTCCCCCTGACACAGAAATGAGGCCTTTGGTGTGTTAAGTAAGAAATTGCTGTGCAAAAAGAATGCACAACTGCACATGACTTTAAGTAATTTTGTTCATAATTCTGCACCTTTCATGACCTTTCCTATTTCTGATACATAAGTGATTGTCACGACCAGCCATTCTGAAGTAAAGTCCAATAAGGAATTCTCCTGCTTCCAATATGGCATAGTGCTTTGATTAATCACTTAGCTGGGGCGCTTTAGTCACACATTAGGTATGACTTACATCTGACTGACATTTCTCCGGCATATAGCCTTTCTAGGGCTACTGGCCTGTTAAATATTGTCCAGTGAGATAATGTTCAAGGTTTAGACCACGTTGTAAAGGCATGGAGTAAAGGCTGTTTACCCGCTAGACATCTCCACACAAGACTAGCATTTTCTGATTATATATATTGCAATCTCATATATGTGTAGTATGTCTCTGCCTTTTTAAATGTATTGACTCCTTTGAGAATCTGTCTTGTATTTTTCTAATTGATGGACATAGCAAATATATTGCTGTTATGAGAGCCCTGGGACCAAAAGATATTTGTAAAGGAGAAATGGATGCATAGCCCCTTCCCCAAACCACAAGTTGCCCAGGGAGCCCATACCTGGGGTCTTTAATGGGAGAGGGAGATGAGCCACTCTCCCTGACCCAATATTGGCTCCAGGCAACCCATCCACTAGGGCCAAAACATATATTTTAAGGGGGGCATTGAGTCCCCCTCACATTCCCACTATAGGCCCGGTGACCCCATTCCCTCGGCCTTTTTCCTTTTTAAAGGGAAGGGGGATAGGAAGCCTACCTGAGCCTCTAGTTGCCCCAGGGCCACATTCCCTGGAGTCTCCGGTGTTCCTGGGTGGGTGCCCCAGTTCCCACCCTCAACAGTATGCTGTGAGCTGCGGGGGAGCCCCAAGGCCCCCGCAGACATGCTGAGTATCTGCATCCACATATGCAGCGGGAGAAGCTGTTTAGCTTGTTCCCCGTCAGGCAAGAGCAATATGATTTTCCCTGCCTGCAAGAGGGCGGGAAGAAAAACAAAAGCCTGCTCCGACCTGGCCGGAGCATTTTCCAAGATCCTGTCAGTGGGAGCACACTTGCTTTCCCTGCATGCACTCCTGCAGGCAGGAAAAAATACTACGTCCTGGGGTGGGCACTCCAGGATGCAGATTAGCCAGCCTCGGGGGATGGGGTCCATAAGGACGTTTACGCCTTAGGGAGGTCCCCTCCCCTATGCTTACATTTTGGACCTGTGGGATGGGATCATCAGGGTACGTAGGTGGCCGAGGAAGGCTGTGTGCCCCCTCCCCTTAAAAATGATTTTGGCCCTGGGGAGGCTCCCCAAGGCCCTACAGAGGTTTGATGATGGGAGTTCACACCCAATCCCCTATTATTTTAGGAAGAATCCCTAGGGAAGGGGTCCTTGTGGCCGTAATAGGCCTAGGGATGTGGGCTGTGTCAAATCAGAAGGTCTTGGTTAACACAGGTATAACACTTTCAATCAATCTGGCATTTGCAGGAAACCTCTTGCCTTTGAGAAAGAAAGAAACAAAGAAAGAAATAAAGGAAGAAAGAAACACACAAACAAACAAACAAAGCAAAACAACAAACATTCAAAGAGCAGGAAGGAAAGAGAGAACGAAATTTCAGGAAGGACAGAGAAAAAGAAGCAAAGAGCCTGAAAGAAACAGAGAATGAAAGAAGGAAAGAGAAAGAAAGAAAGAAAGCTACCAAGAAAATGAAAGAAAGAGAGCGGGAAAGAAAGAGGGAAGAGAAAAGAGAGAAAAAAAAGAGACTGAGAGAAGAAAAGAAAGATGAAACAAAAGAGAATATAGTGTGACCCCCGTTGTACTGCTTTCACGTCCTCCTCAGATATGTGCTTATAATTGTAATCTGCTCAAAATGAAATTAAAACTAATATAATTATTTTTTTTACAGCAATCAAGTGTCAGAAATTATTTTCATTGTATGCCAATGGCCTTGGGCTACAGTACACTGTTCTAGTTCATGCATCAGAAAATATATTTCATTGTAACTTCAGATTCGTAGAGCTATTTGCATATTTTGATATGAATAATAAATTCATATGAAAGCATTTTGAAAAATAATGCAAAATTACAAAGACTGCTTATTTATGCATATCCAAAATCGCACACGGATTACATCAACAATAAAATGGCATACAACAGTAGCATAAAAAAATAACATAATTTATTTATAAATATGCATTGTTGTATGAATTGAATATGAGGCAAATGAATGATTTGATTCTTGGAAAATCGATCTCTAGGGCTTTCAGCTTAGTGTGTTTACGAAAATATGATCTAGCTCTGCATTACTACATGGAAGGACAATTATCACACCATTTGAAAATATGTCTCTGAATGCATACTTAACAGGCCAAAGAAGAACATTTGCCAGCTCGGCCAAGACTAGATTCCCCACAGTGCTACTAAGGTACATGTGGGGATAGAGAATTCAGACAGTTAAGGTTAGGTACTTGCTTAAGGAGAAAAGAGAGGTAAATGCACCCACTGGACATTTCTCAATAGCAAGAACTTGCCTATCATCCACATCTCTGTACCCAAAGAAAGCTTAGAGGCTTTGAGAAATGGCTTGATGGTTTGATCAGAGGAATACAACCATACATGTAGAAATAAGGCTGAGTATAAGCAACTGGTTGTCAGCCTGCACTGCGGTCACCCGTGAAAGCAGAATGTTATATACTGTTGAGAATATTCTCGGCCTGATTTGGATCTTGGCAGACGGGTTACTCCATCACAACAGTGACACACATCCGATCAGCCTAAAAATAGTTGTGCAATATAAATCCCATTGGATATAATGGTATTTGTATTTCAGCGGATGATATATCCGTCACCAATGTAACCCATTCAACAACATCTAAATCAGGCCATACTCAGTGGACTGGAAACACATTTTATCAGCCATACAGTTATCAGATCTCATTTTTAATACGGCTTTAGAAGCCTCTAAGGGTTCTATTGAGGCTTAAACATGACAACTTATTCATCACACATTATTATTATCTAACTCCCCTCTTCAGTCCATGCCACAGTCAATGAGGGTTCCTGAGGGCAGTACAAACAAGGGGAGCAGCTTTCACTTCAGTGCTGCTGAGTAGCACAGCTCATGCCCCTGTCTGATTCCTCTAATGTGAACGATTTAAACATGCACCCAACTACCACAAAGTTGCAGGTCCTCTGATTGACAAGTAGAAATCCGAGGCCTCTCCTTTGGCCTGTATACTAACTGTTTCTCTGACAGTTTTGCCAACTGATTAAGGCATGTACATCCCACCTTTAGTTGAAACCATTCAGGAATGTAATGTAAACACAAGGCCCTAAACTAAAAGGCTGAGGGGCATATGTACAAGCTCCTATCGCCACCACGTCGTCACTTTTAACGACGTTGTGGCAGCGATATGTGGCTTAACGCTGCCTTGTAAATAGTTCCCCTTTTCACAATATGCATAGTGTGAAAGGGGTGGGCAGTGGGTCTTGCAGTGGGTGTTCCACCGCAACAACCATTGATTTTGATGCTGACCCCTATGTACAAGGGAGGCAGCACCAAAATTAATACCAGGGAATGCTTTATATCCCCTCTGTTTTGATTTTTCTACATGTGCTGCCTTGTACAGCACACATGGAAAAAGCAAAACGGCTTGAATTGTTTATGTGTAGGTAGGTGGCCCTTCCTGCACATAAAAAATCCTTTAAAAAAATGAAATTTTGTAACTTCCATGTGCGCAACATTAAGCAGCACAAATAGAAGTGACAAAATGGCATTTCAGTATTGTTCATGTGCAGGAATAGACACCTTCCTACACATTAACAATCCTCTCATGCACGCAGACACCCTTTACTGTGGTGTAAGGGTGCATGTGTTGGCGCTATACTGTTATGTGTAGCGCCAGCACAGTGGGAAATGCAAGGCTGCACCATATCCTTGTAAATATGGTGAAGCCTTGCCTTTCTGAAGTGGCAGAGTGAGGCGGTAAGGCATGACGGCTAACGCCTCACTCTGCCACTACCTTGTACATTTGTAACGGAGAGTCTGGCTATTTACGAACATTTGCAAGTGCATAGCCCAGACTCAGCAGCCCATCTTAGCTGCAACTGTAAGTCAAGTATTAACTGCTTAAGAAAATGTGGAACCGAGCATTAGTCACACATATTTTCAAGGTGATGGCTTCAGGATGGAATAGTATGATAAGGAAATCGGTTTTAAGCAAAAAAATGAATTACTCTTAATTAAAATGTGCTTGATTTCCTTAACTGAAGCTTGCATAGATTATTTAACATAAAATGTACAAAGTTGAGGCCATGACAACGTGTGTTATTACTTAAATCGCATACACACTATGACAGAGCATAATGTTTGCCTTTTTTAGCTTATTACTACGTCTAGCCTTGAGACTATGAGGCAAGGAAGAGCAAATGAATGTTATTCAACTTTTAAAATACAGCTTTCCTAAACTCATTAAAGCAGAAACCAGAGATTGTGTGGTGATCCCTTATTTTCCAGCAAAGGGACCAATATATAATGTAACAAAGGAGGAAAATAGTACATCCCTGGTGTGTGTCTCGAACTATTTGCGGCCAGTCCAATGTCTGAGCTTTAACAACTATCTTTGTCACTGGAACGAGGAACAAAACCCTGACTGCCCATACAAACCCATTACTTTACATGAATTTAGCCACAGTTTCCCAGACATAGAACAAATGAGCTCAGCAAAAGCTTCCTCTGAATCTGTACTAGCCGTGACAAACATATCTATATTGGGTTACATTCATCTCTGTAGGAGGAGCCTGGCTAATTTTGATAAATACAGTAACTACTGCAGCTATTTAACAGACCATGCAGATTTTGGTGCAGTAAGCACTAAAAGTCGCATGCTGTTCCCCAAAACATATAACTGGATGATATTTGTCACACCCTGTAACTGTTCATGCTAATAAGCAAGGGGTCTAGTTTGGCCCAGCCAGTTTGCCAACACTTTGACATGATTAGATGGCTCTGGGAACAAGGGAGTTTGGTGTGGGAACTTTGCTAAGGACCACACCCCGTGAATTCGGAATCCCGTGGTGGATCCAGTTTAAAGAGGTATAGTTACCAAAAATGTTGACATAAATGAAATAAAGATCATTTATTCCACATTAGGAGTGTGCAACTATGCGGAAAAAAATGTTGTCACTTCTGTGAAATATAAAGCTTGCAAAAATTTGAACAAATCCAAGATGGGCAGCAATAGCAACCGTGCAGCAAGAGAGACAGAGATGCACTCTCACATTCTTAGTCATGCTTCCTCTGCATGCATCACCAGGTCCTCCACCTCTCCCGCTGTCCCCTCACTATTTTTAACCCGCCTCTCAGACCCGCAAGGTTTGCTGCTACTGGCCAGGTTTTACTTCACGTTACTTAAGGACCTAATTTAGGTATTGGTGGATCAAGTCCCACCATCTCTTTTCAATGGAGATGTCATTTGAGATGTCATCAGTGATGTCATCAGTGATGTCACTGACCATGTCATGAATGATATAATGTGTGACATCATCAGCAGTGCAGTGCGGGCGCGCGAGTTATAGTTAGTACTACTAACTATAATGGGGGAATTTCAATGGTTTTATACGAGTGAAATGTCCAGCTTACTATAACACCTCTGAAACCTATGGTTTTTTCAGTGAATTTCTAAGGTTTTTTAAATGCTAATTTTAAACTATTTTTATTGTTTTTTTTTATATTTCCTAACTACATTTTTTAAATCTTTTTATTTTTAGATGTTAATTCCTAACTATAACTTATCTGAAAGCTATGGTTTTTACAGTGAATTTCAAAGGGTTTTTAAATGCTAATTCCTAACTATAACATGTCTGAAACCTATGGTTTTTTCAGTGAATTTCAAAGGTTTTTTAAATGCTAGTTCCAACTATAACATGTCTGAAATCTATGGCTTTTTCAGTGAATTTCAAAGATTTTTTAAATGCTAATTTGTAAATATTATTGTTTTTTTCATATTTTCTAACTACATTTTTTAAATCTTTTTATGTTATTTTTTAAATTACAATAAAAAAAAAATTTTAATTCATTTTTTTACATAAAAATATTTGTTTTTCATTATTGTATATCTATACTAATATAATAAAGAGAGAGCCCAATCCTTTGAGGCGGGTAATCTCAGGAACCACAGCACCAATCACAACACCCAATACAGCGTTGGAAAGGGCAGTTGCAGCAGAAGCACATAGGCTATGCAGACGCCCACCATATACATTTAAAAGGTAAAAGAACCGGGCCAGCAAAGTAGTCCCTTGTGGGTGTGTCTGCGTTGTGCTCTGGGCAAGTTCTGGGGGCGTGACAAACGCTGGGGGCATGTGGTATGTTCTGCCCTTCATGCCATGTCTCATAACGTGTGCTAATCCCACCCTGCTCCCTTTAAATACCCCTGCACCCCATAATCATAACCCACCCTTACTCCTTAAAATACCCCAACACCCTTAAACACTAACCCATCTTAACCCTATAAATATACCCTGTACCCCAAAACCCAAACCTATCCCTGAACCCTAAAAATACCCCTGTACCCCAAAAACCCAAACCTAGCCCTGAACCCTAAAAATACCACTGTACCCCAAAACCCAAACCTACCTCTGAACCCTAAAATACCCCTGTACCCCAAAACCCAAACCTACCCCTGAACCCTAAAAATCCCCCTGTACCCCAAAACCCAAACCTAGTCCTGAACCCTAAAAATAACCCTGTACCCCAAAACCCAAACCTGCCCCTGAACCCTAAAATACCCCTGTACCCCAAAACTCAAACCTAGCCCTGAACCCTAAAAATACCCCTGTACCCAAAACCCAAACCTAGCCCTGAACCCTTAAAATACCCCTGTACCCCAAACTCCAAACCTAGCCCTGAACCCTAAAAATACCCCTGTACCCCATAACCCAAAACTATATCTGAACCCTTAAAATACCCAAACACCCCAAAACATATACCTCAGTAGCCCAAAACATATACCGCTATACCCATACTTACCTTATCCAAACATTAAAAAAACCATGCTTTTACCGTTCATGCATTTGCAACGAATTTCGTTGTAAATGTATGCGTGGTAAAAGCATATAAAATGTAATGCCATGCGTTATAATGGCATTGCGGAGTCATAGTACTTTTGTGATGAAAGTATGCGGAGTGATGGTATGCGGAAAGAGAGTTGCGGAATAAAGGGTGTTTACCCTCCCCAGTAAGTACATTGGTGGCACAGCGGCCCACATCTCCAGCAACATACTCATATTTTCTCACCACCCATTTGAAAAATGCACAGGTCTCTCTCATTGATGGCCAGCATCGACATACACTTTTAGACACACCTCCCGCCATAAGTTCTTGAATTGCGAACTTTAGAGCTGGGGAGCTAAGTTCGAATCTCAGCTTCAGATCAACATCCTGTGATTCCAAGCAAATCGCTTTGTCTCCCCATGCCTACCACAAATGAATGTGCTCTTCTGTAATGTAAATTGTGCTCATGCCTTGTTGTCGAGTTCGCGATATATAATATTGCAAGGAAAAATAAAGTAGGGAAACTGAGTTCACACACTACTGAACTCTCGCGCACTCTTAAGTGCATCAGCAGTGCACTGTGAATCGGAGCGTTTCACAGGCCTGTCACAGATAAGAAATGCTATCAAAACGAAAACCTACAAAACAATATACTACTGGCCGGCCGCAATTCATACCCGGACAACGTCGGGACGGGCTGCTAGTTGTTTATAATATACTTAAATTATTATTAGTATTATTATTTTTTTTTTGCAGTTGCGCACCCTACGAACACTCTACTCATTTACTGCGAGAAATGTGTCCGCCATTTTAGGGTCGCTGTCTAGGATCCGCGCAGGGTGTGTGACAGGTACAACTTTTCCCATGCAGTTGCTATGCGCCTTGCGCATACGCGAGATGCATGTATAATGCGATGTGGTGGACGCGCGGTAGCGTATGACGTCATATACATATCAGATGCGGTGCGTGCGCAACTTCCATGATTTTTTCAATATTGAAAAACTTATTTATATATATTTAATATAAATATTAAGACAAGAGATTATCTGAATTTATTATTTTAATAATTTTCTTTAACTTTCTTAAAAAGTACATCACTGTTATCTTATGGGTAGAAATTCACTTAGCAGGTAAATAGTGTTATCGTTACCTTTTCTTACTCAGTAATGGATCCTGGATACAGCACTGCTGCATCTCCTCTAAACAGTTGAAAGAATGCAAATGACCAAATACACGCGGAAGCCCACGTCATTTTTCTTTTTAAATATCGTTCGAATGCGCCGAACATACGCGTACCCCGCGATTTTTCCCAAAACAAAAAGAAAATAATAGGGGCCCTGGGAGACCGTGTGGGACCCCCTGAGGAGACCTAGAGGATCAGGGTGTGTCTGCCCTCCCCCTTTTCACGTTTTAAACACACATTTCACACGCTTCTTCAACCTCCCTTGTACCGAGACATAAAATGGCTGCCAACAGTTTCTAGTTTCGAATGTTGACAACCCCTTGACAGCCAATTAGCCTTCGGTGCGTGTTTGGAAGGGTGCGCTTATGGTACGATGACAGTAAGCAGAGTATATGTATTCAATTTTTTTATGGGAAGTGGGCCGCGTGGCCCCCCTCCCGTGCCCAATTCCGGGCACCGGGGTCCCCAGCCCTGGGGGCATGGCTGATTATATATTATTATTTTATGGAGGAGGGCTGCAAAGCCCCCCTCCTGAAGCCACTTCAAGACCATGGGGACATCCAAACTCCATCTATGTATGTACCCCGTAGGAGTTGCCTTCACTTTGCACATGCATGTTTGTGGTAGCGCATGCGTGTTAATGTTACGCATGCGCACAATACATCCCACCGTCTGGCTATGTACCCCTAGTGTATTTAATTTTATTTGCGCATGCTCCATTACAACATACCCAATCACAGCTCTCACACCCAGTGACATCATGCTCAACCAATCATCCTTCTGCAAAGCATTTATAAGCTGCCAACCTTCTTGAACTTTTCCTATTCCGCAGTCACAGCCATTGAGAGTGTTCGTATCCACTTCTTCGTAGGTGAGCACTTTTTTTAAGACTAATTAAATTAATTAATCTGAACAATCGTTAAATACCGCGTAAATGCAAATTTATGTTCGATTTGGCAATGCTGTTTTCAAGCACGCTTTCCTGCTGTTTTATATCGTTAAAGTTGACTTCGTAACTTTTGTTTCTGTGCAAATCACTTAATCCTGGTGCGTTTGTTTAATTTGCCAAGCGCCACATGGCCGCTCCTACAGCAGTGTGCTGTTCAAGTGAATACAATGTTGTTTTTCTCATAAAAGTAGTGCGTCACGTGCCCCATGCATTGCAAAAGTAATGTTTTCAGCAAAAGTGTATTTTAGCACGGTTTCCAGCTCTTAAAACTTAAATATTTTGCCTTGGTAGGCGATGTTTCCGAGCAAATCACTCAATCCTGCTGCATGCAATTTTTTAAGTAGTACGTCATGTGCTGCTTCCTCCTCATGGAATGCACATGTAATTGATTGGTCAATGTTGTATTTTATCATGCTCTCCATGTTTTTTAACAACGTTAAACTTCATTTGCCTCTTGTTCTATCTCATTATACAGATATCTCAACCATGAGACGTACTGGTCGCCACAAGCTGTCCTGCCCATACACTATACCATGTTGTGGTGAACAACTCGACACACCAGATCCACTGACTGCGCTCTATATGTTATCAGCCGAAAATTGCAATGGACATAATGGAGTTATAAGGTTTGTCTTCAACATTTCATGATCAAAACCATTCTGAGATAAGCACTTGTGTATTGCATGTGTTTGCAGGCGGATAACTGTGGTAATGTCATGTTTTACTAGAATTCGTAGGCATTCTGAAATCAACCAAACATAAAAAAGCACGTCCTCCCGATTTTATTGCCCAAATATGTGATTCAAAATTGAACAATGTATAAGTTATATTTTTCTTGCTTTTATAAATATTTTTATAAAATATAAATCTGCATTGTGATAGTCTTATAGATGTTTCTTTCTGAAACCCATTTCTCATTTTAACACGTTTTCAGCGTGTACTTCAGATACAAAGTAAAAAAATGATGTTTTTTTTTTGTAAACTTGTCTTTTAATTTTCCTTGCTATTTATTTCTGAATTTCTAGATCATGAAAGTCCAAAACGGGTTGCTCCAGTGGTATTTGGGCCTTATCATGAAGCAGGAGGAACCTCTCACAATCTCCTTAACTCTTCCCTTGCAAAGTTGACTGGATTCTTAGGGGCACATTAGGATTCGCCCACCATCCCAATGCAAAAAGGGACTGCCTGCCATAAGGGCGGCGGTCCCGTGGGGGACATTAGGATGCACCCGCCACAGTGGAGGGCACATCCAGCATTCCTGCTGACTGCACCGCCCACCACAATGCCAGGAAGGCATGCTGTGCACTTCAATGCACAACATGGCAGGCACCGCGCGGTGCCTGCCATGCTGTGCATGGAACTGCGGGGGGTACCATAGGTACCCCCCATGTGCACCCTCCACCCCCCAGAATCCCTGGGGGGTGGCTACAGGTCCCCAATGTTACAAACTACCTGCCTTTCCACCACGGAAAGGCACATCTCCACCCTCATAGTAATATGGATGGCGGTGTCTACCAGCCACCGCCACCATATGAACTGCTTTTCCGCCCAGTAGGCAATCGGGTGGATTGCCTACCGGCGAAAAACCGGCGGACGGTCTTCCCGTCCGTTGGGGTCCCCCCACCATGGTAATGTGGTGGGGAGGAAATTAGAGGTGGCCGGTGGTTTTTAGCAGGCAGATCGCCACCGCAATACGGTCCTCTTTATTGGGGTCTTCTCTTGAAAGCAGTCTTGCATATGCGGCAAGTAACTTTTCTTGCATTCACCTTTTCCAAGACTTGTGAAAATTAATTTCAAAACATTCAATAAATATGGTGTCACTGTGCATTGTGTCAAATGCTTTATTAAAAATATACAGAAAATGCTCCCTTTAATTGTTGTTAACGTCTTTACAAGAGAATTTGAAAGGTGAAAGTAGGACATGAATAACAGAGGTAGGACGTTATATCTCAAACTGCAAAAATTGATTAAAAGGGTGGACCAAAGTCTGCATGTACAATGCCAGTGGAAGTGTTTCAGGCACACTGCAAACATTTTTTAAAATATAAATATTGTCTAGTGTTACTTTGACTTGTAATGTTTAACCTCATTTAGTCACGTCAATCTAATTTTAAACAATAATTTTCTTTTTTGTTTTGCAGATTAACTACAATACTTCTTTTGTATTCCATATTATATGTTGTTTATTATATTCTTTTGTTAGTTATAGTTATAGTTATTTATTGTATTGTTACCTTTTAGTTTTAGTTTAGTTAATAAAAATTCATTAAAAAAGTACATATGTCTATTTTTTTTGTGGGGGTAGCAGATAGAAATGCTATTTATAATTTGAAGTATAATTCTGAGGCTAACTCATTAGCAACATAGTGTGCTGAACTTTTAACCTCTGTGCTCACGTAAGTGTTCCATGAACTGTTACTATGGTAACAGGCAGAAACCTGTTTGGGGGTAGGGTTAAAAGTTGCTGGCTGTACAAAATTTTTTATATTTACCCAGGATCTTCTACATCACAGAAAGGAAAGCAAAGTAAAACAAAACACTGTTTATCAGATTTACAACCCCTTTGCACCACTTTCACGTCCAAACCCCCCCCTACAACATTACAAGTATGTGGGCTTCAACGAGACCCCTCAAGCCCCGGGAACCAACACCCCCGGAAATTTGTGCATTACGGGACTGCATGGCCTATGATTATATTTATTCACATGCCACCTTGCGTGATGCACCACTAGGATGCAGGAGGCCTTCAACCCCAGGTGCTGCAGCGTCAACCATTGACCAGTGACCATGTGTGCCTGTAACACAGGCACAGGCATACATGGTCACTGAGACACATCTTCTGGCCCTTTACGCAGCTACAGTGTAGTAAAAGCACTATGGGGCAGATTTACAAGCCGCTTGCGCCTCTTTTGCGGCGCAGTTGCATCACTTTTGTGACGCAGCGGCAGCACAAAAGATTCGCCATGGTTCGGGCTATTAACAACGTGAAGCATCTGAGAGATGCATCACGTTGTAAAGCCCTGCGCCATCAGGAGGCGTTCCGGCGCAGCGGAGGGCGTTCCTGCGCAGGAACGCCTCCTAAAAGTGGCTGAGTGAAATCTACAAGATTTCACTCAGTCACTTTTAGGCCAATGCTGCGTCAAAACCCTGCGCCTGCTAGAAGCAGGTGCAAGGCTTGACGCAGCATTGGGGAGATAGGGCCCCCCAGAGCATTGCTGGAGCTCCAGCAATGCGATGCTTTTACGGCACAGATGCTTGACGCATCTGTGCTGTTTTTGCCACATGGTGCGCCGCATTGTAAATGCGGCGGACCATGGGCGCCGGAGCTGTGGCGCACAATAACTGGCGCATCCCTGGGGATGCGCCAGTTGCTGTAAATCTGCCTCTATACATTTAGCCAACGAGGGAGCACTTACTGATTAGACAGTAGAAAGTATCTTCGTGGACAAACACGCAGGGCGGGATTCATTCTGCCCCCTGTTAGACTCGTTTTTTGTGCCCTTCTGCCCACTGTTAGACTCGTTTTTCCCTTGTTTTTCTGGCCTTCTGCCCTCTGTTAGACTCGTTTTTCCCTTGTTTTTCTGCCCTTCTGCCCCCTGTTAGACTCGTTTTTTGTGCCCTTCTACCCTCTGTTAGACTCATTTTTCCCATGTTTTTGTGCCCTTCTGCCCTCTGTTAGACTCGTTTTTGTGCCCTTCTGCCCTCTGTTAGACTCGTTTTTTATGCCCTTCTGCAATCTGTTATTCCCTTGTTTTTCTGCCTTTCTGCCCTCTGTTAGACTCGTTTTTTGTGCCCTTCTGCCCTCTGTTAGACTCGTTTTTGTGACTTTCTGCTCCCTGTTAGACTCGTTTTTTGTGCCCTTCTGCCCTCTGTTAGACTCGTTTTTCCCTTGTTTTTCTGCCCTTCGGTCCTCTGTTAGACTGGTTTTTTGTGCCCTTCTGCCCTCTGTTAGTCTTTTTCCCTTGTTTTTCTGCCCTTCTGCCCTTTGTTAGACTGCTTTATGTGCCTTTCTGCCCTCTGCATCACCACATCATCACTCAGCGCTACCCCAGCATCAATCTGCACCACCACATTATCACTCAGCACCACCACATTATCACTCAGCACCCCCACAGCACCACTCAGCACCACCACAGCATCACTCAGCACCACCACATTATCACTCAGCACCACTCAGCACCACCACAGCATCACTCAGCACCACCACAGCACCACTCAACACCACCACAGCATCACTCAGCACCACCACAGCATCACTCAGCACCACCACAGCACCACTCAGCGCCACCATAGCATCACTCAGCGCCACCACATTATCACTCAGCACCACCACAGCACCACTCAGCACCACCACAGCATCACTCAGCACCACCACAGCATCACTCAGCACCACCACAGCACTACTCAGCACCACCACAGCACCACTCAGCGCCACCACAGCATCACTCAGCACCACCACAGCATCACTCAGCCCACCACATTATCACTCAGCACCACCACAGCATCACTCAGCACCACCCCAGCACCACTCAGCACCACCACAGCATCACTCAGCACCATCCGAGTATCATTCAGCACCACCACAGCACTCAGCATCACCACAGCACCACTCAGCACGACCACAGCGTCACCCCAGCATCAATCTGCGCAACCATTCAACAGCAACTGGTTTAAATATGTTCTCTCAATGTTTAAAATCACTTTTATTTAAGTATTAATTATTTTAAAAAATTAAAAGCCATTGTAATTTATAATACCAATACATGTAAGTCACGTAAATACAAAACATGTTGCATTACAAATGCTATTGGTGTCACATTTGCGAAAGTTATAACTATTGGCATTGTAAATGACAAAGCTATTAATTTAGCTATTTTCAAAACCAACACATAAATAAAAAAATTGTCATTTACAAGACCAATAGCTCAAACTTTCCTAATGCGAGACCTATTGCATTGCAAATGCTTGTTTTTATATCTGTCATTGCTTCCTGTTGAGGTTTAATTTTCGTGACAGGTGCCTCATTGCCTACTTGTAACTATTCTCTGACCCTGCTTCAAGGGTCAGAGCAGGGTCAGAGAATAGTTGCAAGTAGGCAACGAGGCGCCAGGAAGCACTTATAGGCTTACAGCAGCAGGTGCCCAAGTTGAAGTTAATTTCTTTGTAACCCTTTTGTAAAAGGTTACAAAAAATTAGCATCAACTTTTGCACCTGCTGCTGTAACCCTGTAAGTGCTTGGCTGAAAATTCGTCCTGCTGATTTGCGGATTTTACTGCTATTTTGCGAGATTCGCGGATCGCGAAATCTCGAAAAATACGCAAATTCTGCGAGCGGAACAAATTTTCAGCCCATGCTTAGACCAAATACGCGGATACTACGCGACTTTGTTTGTAAAAAATGTTCTTACTTTTTTTGCCCTGCGGGTCCCTATGTCACACCCTGAGCAGGCCTAGGGGGTCAGGGTGTGTTTAACCTGCCCCTGTTCACATTTTCCCAACATATTTCACACACTTCTTCACCCTCGCTTCTACCGAGGCACAAATGTTTACAACCGCTTGACAGCCAATTAGAATACAGCGCATAATCGGAACGTTGCGCATATCCTACGAGGCCAATCCTCGCACAATATATATATCAGACAGTCAGTCAGTCAGAAAATGTATTTCGGCTTTCCAGCCATAAAAGCACAAGTTGTTAAAATATTACACAATGTTGTAAGAGTTACAAGACAACAGTTATAGGCTTATAACAGTTTGTACAAATTGTAGTTGATACCAAGTAAAACGTTATTCTACAGTAGAGATTACCAAAAGCCAAAACAATCGTTTAAGACAATAAGCAAATTTAGAATCTGTAGAAATAAAAAAATTATTTAGAAATAAGAACATTTGAGAACAAATGACCATAAAAAGATTTCAGGTAATCTCCGCAATTTGGGGAGATATGGTTATGTGGGCCACAGTGCATCTAGTCGGAGGCCATAGTTACATTACTGGCCAGCTGATTAGCCTTTATGATGCCTCTACGAATACACCACATCGCAAATAAAAATTTAGAGGTGACAGCTGCAATTAATGGGTGCGTATCATACTTGAGTAGTCTGAAAAACTCTATATATTTACGTATCCCCATGTTCCTACAGAACTGAAGAACCCACTTAGGCCTTGTCTTCTTATAAGCAGGGCAAAAGAGTGTAACATGGAGGTCGGTTTCTTCTGTTAGAGAGCACCCAGGGCAATCTTGTTTGATGGCTCCTTTCTATTTATTCATAAATACACGCGAAGGGAGCGTCCCGTGTCTAAATTGTAGGAATAACTTCTTGGTCATCAAAGGTTGGATACTATCTAAAACCGACTCTAGCTCATATTGATCTTTAATCTCAAGGAACCTAGAAGTCAAGGAAGATGAGTCTGTGCTCTGTAGGATATGGGCCAATTTATATTCTTAAAAAGCAATAGTTAGTGACTTTTTAGAAATCAGAGGGCAAGTATCTACTCGTGATAGCCACACTTTTTCCCTCCCCAGTGCTTGGCTTAAGTTCCTAATATAGGACAACCAAGGGAGATTCCCTGCATGTTGAGTGGACATAACATCCTTCAATTCCTCTCTATAGGGAGCTAGCTCCGGCGTGCTCCAGAGACGGCACCAGTAGAGAAGAGGACGAGCTGCAATTAAATCAGCAATAGGGCCAATTCCCAGGTCCATCCTAAGTGAGGTTAAGGGAGTACTTTTTGGAAGTCCCAACAGCTGCCTGATGAAACTATTCTCTGTCGCTGTAAGGGCATTGGAGGGGGAGTGGCCCCAAAGTTCAGCGCCATAAAGGGAAGCTCCCCTAGCTTGAGTCTTAAAAATTTCTGCTTGTGGGCCCACATTTTTTGGGTGCAGCTCTTATAAAATATTAGGATTCCCCCTGTGGACTGTATTAATCTTACATTGGCTTTCTTAACTTGAGCCCCCCAATCCATCTTATCAGTTAAGGTAAGACCTAAGTAATCGAAGGTAGACACCAGCTCCAAGGGCCTTCCTTCCAATCGAGGATGTGGACAGTTAGTGGTATTGGTGTGGAAAACCATGTATTTAGTTTTCTGGAGATTTATATCCAGGTCCCTTTCCTTACAAAATAAACTAAATTCATCCAATACCCACTGCATACCCATGGGTGACTTAAATAAAAGGGTATCATCAGCAAACATTAGATCTGGCATTTTATGAATTGCCAACCTAGGGGAGTCTGTATCCTTGACAGCAAGAGGGTGTTTATTGGGGGGGACAAGGTCAGTGAGGAGCTTACCTCACCACCGCCAGAACCGCCAGAACGGACACCGGTCACAGCGCCAGCTCCTGGGTTGGGAACGCTGCAGTCTCGCCGCATCAGCGCCATCAAGCGGCTAGAGACTACAGCTCCCAGTGAGCATAGCGCCAACTTCCGGGCACACAGACCAAGCGCGCCTGGTGGCGCTACATAACAGCAGACGCTCCCTCGGTGGAGCGGGGGGACAAGGTCAGTGAGGAGCTTACCTCACCACCGCCAGAACCGCCAGAACGGACACCGGTCACAGCGCCAGCTCCTGGGTTGGGAACGCTGCAGTCTCGCCGCATCAGCGCCATCAAGCGGCTAGAGACTACAGCTCCCAGTGAGCATAGCGCCAACTTCCGGGCACACAGACCAAGCGCGCCTGGTGGCGCTACATAACAGCAGACGCTCCCTCGGTGGAGCGGGGGGACAAGGTCAGTGAGGAGCTTACCTCACCACCGCCAGAACCGCCAGAACGGACACCGGTCACAGCGCCAGCTCCTGGGTTGGGAACGCTGCAGTCTCGCCGCATCAGCGCCATCAAGCGGCTAGAGACTACAGCTCCCAGTGAGCATAGCGCCAACTTCCGGGCACACAGACCAAGCGCGCCTGGTGGCGCTACATAACAGCAGACGCTCCCTCCGCGTCGCGGGACGCGCGCGGGCGACGCCGGGCGGAGCCCGGGCAGAGGGCGGGCCGTCTGTGGCCGTCCGGGGCCGAAGGAGGCCGGGCCGGGCCACGTCGCTAACATCCTCCAGACAACATGGGTAAGAGGAAGAAACAGACGAATGCGGAGGAGGGGGGTAAAAATGCCAAAATTCCTAAGCACTCCAACACCATTATGTCATACCTCGCCTCGGCTGTGGGGGCTCTAACAAAGGAGATAGCAGATGTGGAGCAAGAGCTGGCCACCGCATTAACTGCTCCGAACACTTCACCCACCTCGCTGGCGGAGGTTGTAACATCCCACTCTCCCGGCGCCCCTGCCAACGTTCCACTAGAACCGCAGGTGGTAATAGCTAACTGCCCCCCCAGTGTACAACCATCCTCGGTTTCTCAACTGGGACCATCTGTCCCATCTCCCAGTGCTTTAAACCAGTTAGCCACCAGACCTAGCTCACGCAAAAGAGGGAAAAAAGTAAATACTCTGCCCCCCCCTGAAGATAGATCAACCATGCTGGAGGACAAACTAGAAGAACTATTTGTAGTGAGGATTGAACCCTTGCTGGTGGGGATCGCAAAGGACATTGTAGATACTCTCAATACCTGCCTTGAAGGTCTCCTGAAGAAATGTTCACTTCTGGACAGAATTATGCAAGCACTTCCCACTAACCACAATCCAAGTAATGGGGTTAGGCCTGATCAGACGAGCACAATAAGGGTCACTGAGGGGCCAATAGTGCCGATGGACCTTGTAGGCAGTAATCCAACCAACGAAAACAGGATATGTGAACACAATATACTCCCCCCGACAGTACCGACGAACAATCCATGCGGGGCCTCTGCCACACTAGCCCCACTAGATAACAGTCAACCATGCAGAAAAAAGGCAGTGCCAAGTACATATAAACTCCACCTCCCACCGGAAGCATCACCTTTGGTTGCAGTGTTTATTGGAGTAGACCCACTTGGGGAAGGGGACAGGGAATCCACGGAGGACCTGATCACCAAAGCCAAGAACTGGAGTGGCAACACATGCAGTGGCGATAATATAGCGGAGTGGATCATCCACGCAAGAAGGGTGGGATGGATTGGGAAACAACCCAAATCAACGTTTGGCGACTGTGTGGTTGTTAACTTCTGCAGGGCGGACGTGGCTGACAGACTCTTTTGGGACGGCTCAAAAATTTCTTGGAGGGATCGTCTAAGACCAGTCCCTTTGGGCTTTTTCTACCAACCTCCATCTCTACGCAAACTCAATATCAATTACCAGGCCAGATGGAAGGACAAAAGGTTAGCAACGGCCCGCATAAACACACACGCCCCTCTCTCAAGCCACTCAGTAGCGTCCTGTCCCATCCCGCCCACTTTGTCTCAACAGGCCACCCAGGCAGTATCTCTGGTCGAGGGGACATGTATAAGCTTAACAAACCAGTTCTCTCCCCTGTCGGGCCTGGATGACATGGACTGACTAGCATCAGATGAAGCTTCCACACCTAGTGAGGTCGCAAGGGCCTCCTTGGCAGTGCCGAAGGATGAAAATGGTTGCAAAATAATTAGCTGGAACATTGCCGGAATTAGCTCAAAAATGAGCGACAGCGAATGGGTCACCTTTGTATCAGAACACGACGTCATCGCTCTGCAAGAAACATGGGACTTGTTATCTAGTTTGTGGCTGGACGGTTTTGTAGGCTTTTCAGTCGCGGCCAGCCCCAGCACTGCAGGCAGAGCGAGGGGAGGCCTCTTGACCCTCTTTTCCCTTGACCTCACGGGTCCACTTAAACAAATTGACTATGACTCCCAAAACTGTCTAATTGTAGAAAGGCAAAGCTGCTCTTCTAAAAGTATTCTGTTTATTAATTTCTACAACTCTGTCAACAAAGAATTTGGGGGTAATAACATCACCCAACTGGACACATTTCTAAACACATTTATCCAAAATTCCTCTACCAGCTATGAAATAGTACTAATGGGAGATTTTAACATTCACCCCTGTAACTCCGGCTGTCCCAGGCAGGGAGCTGTGGAGATTTGGGACCAGGAGGGTCCACACTTCGAACACACCAGGCCTGGAGAGGAACTGGAGGTCTTCCTGGCCAACTATAACCTTCTTGAATTTACAGCAGGAGAGGGGGTATCTAGAGCACCAACGTACAAGGGCTCTCCCATGGGTTCTGTTATTGATTACATTTTTGTGACCTCTGCCATTCTTGATTGTACCATTTCCTACCGCACTGTATTTTCCCCTTTTAGCGACCATAACCCTGTTTTTTTATCGATCCGCTGGGGGGGAGCGTTGGGACCCATGCCAGGGCAGCCTAAACAGGGCTATATCCTTCGCCCTATAGATCAAGGCAGGCGTTTGAAGTGGGGGAATGTGGTGGCAGACGATTTTTATCGAAACATCGGTCAAGAGATCGAAGAGCAGATTAAAATCTGCCAAGATCCGACCTTCCCAGGCAATGATACTATGGCCGCATTTCAATCAATATGCCACACCGTGGCTGAGAACCTTATGGAACCAAGGGGCAGGGGAGAACCAAAGCCACACAAATGGTTTGACTCTGCATGCAGTAAGGCCCTTAGAGCTTTAAAAGCTGCCCTTAAAGCTCTACCTAGGGATAGGGCTCTGGTCTCAACGCTGAGAAAAGAGTACAGGCTTGCCACGAAATCTAGAAGGGATAGCATCAAGCAGGAGGCTTGGGAACAACTAACCGACATTAACATCTTCCGGGACAGTAGGCAATTCTGGGCTGTAGTAAACCACCCTTATTTCTCAGAATCTCCCAATGCAGACACTGATTGTGTAATACCAGATGAGAAGTGGCTAGCCCATTTCAGTTCTGTTTATGGTGAGTCGGGGGACCGGCCGCACTTACAAAACTGTGTAAATTTGGTGGCCACTCCTCTACAGTTAAACAGCAGGGAAGTGGAAAAAGCAATCTGCGCAACAACTAGGAACAAAGCCCCTGGCCCAGATGGGGTGCCAGCTGACTTTTATCTACATTCCCCCAAACTCTGGGCTGGCATCCTGGCCAATGTGTTCACAGCCGCAAATACTTCTCCCCCCCCAAACACGTGGGCCACTTCCACCATAGTGCCTATATTTAAAAAGGGGCGAAGGGACGATCCAGGGTGCTACCGTCCTATCTCCCTGCTGGACTCTGCTATCAAGATCCTGGGCAGAGTCCTTTTAGACAGACTAAGAGATAGCCTGGAGGAGTGTGGGGGTCTGGCAGATATACAGTATGGCTTCAGGGAAAAAAGGGGCACGATAGAACAATGCTCAAATCTCCACCTCTTGATTGCCAAGTACACGGTGGCCAAGGAGGGGTCCTTGTATCTAGCATTTATGGACCTCTCCTCGGCCTTCGACTTGGTCAACAGGTCTAAGCTATGGGAGATTCTGATTAACATGGGAATTGAAGCAGACCTGGTGGCGTTTATAGCATCTATGCATCAGGACCTATTTGCTGCTGTAAGAGTAACCAAAGAGGGAAGATGCACGTCACGTTTTAGATCCCTTCGTGGCGTTAGGCAAGGATGCATACTGGCCCCCCTGTTGTTTACCATCTATATAAATGACTTAGGCAAACACCTAATTGGGGCAGCTAGTGACGTTCCGCGTGTAGGAGAAGTTAAGATCCCTGCTCTCCTATACGCAGACGACGCTGTACTAATAGCACGCACAGGGGTATGCCTTCAAAAACTGCTAGATGCATTTGGGACCTTTATGGACCGGTTGGACCTGAGGGTTAATGCCTCCAAATCGCACACTATGGTCGTAGGCAGACAAGGGAAAAGGGCCAAGAGAGGAATAAAAACCTTTTTCTGTAAAGGGGAGATAGTATCGGGAGTCCCCGTGTTTCCATATCTGGGAGTCCTTTTTGACAGCAGGGGTACCTGGGGCCCACAGATACGCGCAAAAAGCCTAGCGGTCACTAGAACATCCATGGCCATCTTAAGCTTCGCTAAAAGGCTGGGCCATAAACCTATGAAGGCCATTATCCAGGTTTATAACAGCAAATCCCTTCCCGTGGCCTTGTATGGTGCCTCCTTATGGGGCTATGTACGCTTAGATAAAATTCAGGTAGCTGAGAATAGTTTTTTACGCTCAGTCCTGTCCCTCCCCCAATCCTCCCCGGTTTTTTCCATTCATTCAGAACTTGGTATGGATTATATCCAGGACAAACTGAGACTGGCTCCACTAACATACTGGCTTAAGACCTGGTTAAACCCTGAATTATCGTTAAACCACATGATCATGAGGGATGTGATGAGTTTGGAACACAGCCACACGATACCATGGCTGGGGTATTTGCACAAATGTTTTAATGAACTAGGTCGTCCAGATTTATTCACCTCTCCCTCGTGTATCACAAAGCAGGATGTGAGTTTTATAAAAAAACAGTTTATGTCTAGGGCATACATGTTGCGAGAAGAAGTTGAATTATTTAAACCCTCTGTCCGAACGCACTACTTAACTCTTCAGTCACTTGCAATCGAGCCTTATTTATGTTTCGTCACAAACCCTTTTCACAGATTCTTGTTAACAAGATTCAGATTCAACATTATTCACTTTTATTTGGGTAATTTTAACAAATGGATGAATCCGGAGTTAGCACCACCTTGCACCTGTGACAATTTTTCTGTTCAAGATAGTTTACATTTTGTTATGTTTTGTGATTTCTTCTCCGCCCAAAGAAAAAAATACCTGCTACCAGTTCTAAGAGAAGCTGGTTTCTCCCAGGTGAGACCAGCAATGCTATATTTACAATCATTGGGCAACATCTGCATTACTTTTGCCATGGCCAATTTCCTGGTGGCAGCAACCAGAGCCAGAAGGAGCATGAATTTGGAAAACTGATGTATATAACGGGTCTTTTAAATATTTTAAATGCATCTATTTATTCAAATTAACTCGCTGATAAATGAAACTGTTTAATTCTTTTTTTAACTGTAAATAATGTTTTTATGTACTTTGTATGATTTTATCAAATCGAATAAAGTTAATTTGACTGACTGACTGACTGGGTGTTTATTAAACCGTTAAGAAAGAGGGAGAAGAGAGTCGGGGCTAGCACGCATCCCTGCCTCACCCCCTACTCAATGGGGAACGGGGTTGTTAATTCTCCATTCTTACTGTGTCTTACCCTTGTGTAAGTACTTTTGTGCAGGCGCTTCAGTTGGTTGCATAAGAATGATGGTACTCCCATATCATGGAGTAAACCCCAGAATTGATCGTGCCACACCATGTCAAAGGCAGATTTAAGGTCTACAAAAGTTAAATAAACACTACCACCCTCCACGACTACAGTTTTCCAGTAGATCAGTTGCAATCTAAATAGCTGATTGATGGTTGAGACTTTAGACTTAAAGCCAGCTTGTAAAGGGGTCTGTACGTTCGTCTCATTTATCCATGATTGTAGTCGACCAAGGAGTACATGAGCAAATATCTTTTGGGTTACATCTATAAGATTAATTGGGCGGTAGTTTGCCGGATTGTGTGGGGAGCCTTTTTTATAAATGGACATAATTTCTGCACCAGCCCATGAGGGAGGGAGCTCCATACATTGGAGAATGGTATTAAATAAGGTCCATAAATAGGGTGCCCATACAACTTTGTAATTTCTAAACAAGTCTCCAGGGATCCTGTCTAGCCCTGGTGCCTTATTTGGCAGTAATTTGGCCAATGCCAATGTTTTCTCTGCCAATGTGCAGAGTGGTGTTGTAGTATTGCGAACAGGGATCTGGTTAAAATCGATAACCATATCATGTTACTCTATCACGGGGATTTGTATATAAAACTTTAAAATGGGATCTCCAAGCTTCTTCTCCTAAATTGAGTTCAATTGCTGAGTTGCTTTTGGATTTTCCTGTATTAACTAAATTCCAAAAGCTTCTCATATCTCTGTCACCTAAAGCTTTTTTAATGCTTCCCATCTGTCGAGATCCCATGCTGTTTTGGCTTCAGCAAGGATTTTTTTGTAGTCCGTCCTGACAACTCTGATACTTATACTGTCTCCTTCCCTAATCTCTAGAGTCAAAGAGGATTTAGCTTCCCAACATGCTTTGTTAAACCAGGGATTTTTGGTTATGGGGAGAGTTTTTTAGGAATTTTACTGATGTAAAAAACTCTGACAATTTTAAAACCATATCTTGGTGGTTCTTAGCTATCGTTAAATGAGATTCATAGCCACCACTATTTTGAACAGCCGCAATTGCAGTTTCTAAAAAGGGGAGGATTTGTTCATACATGGAAGACATTTTTTCATCTGATAGTACAAATGTTCCCCAGCGTACTCTTCTGCCAACTTCAGTTGCGATTAGATTGAGGGGACATGGTTCTAGTGTTCCCTGAGCTTCTTTTAGCTGAAACCACTCTATAGTTAAAACCAATGGATTATGGTCACTTTCACAGCGTGGGTGGACCAAACAGTTCTTAGACCTGTCCCACAACTCAACGACTACCAAAATATAATCGATTGTGGATGCCTGTCCCATTTTTTTAAAGGTGGAATTACCCAAACTATCAGATGGAAAGTGACTGTTGCACACCCTGAGCGAGTGTGTGAGTATAAGCGTGTTCATTTGGAGGACAAGGGGGGTCCACCCCCTAGTCGAGTAGATGTTACATTCTGGTATTCCCAAAACCGAATCTTCCTCACTTGTTATAGAAGAGGATATGCCATTAAGAGGTTCAAAATGACAATCAAAATATCCTCCAATGATTACATGTATTGACTCAGGTAGTGAAGAAAGAAAGAGGCCAAGCAATCTAAAGCCTGCGAGGTTTGGCCATATCTCACTGGGCGTGAGTAAGCGTTAATAATGGCTAGCTTAGGGAGGGTATCTGACGAGAGAAGAATACAAAGGATATCTGGGAAGAAGGTGTCTACCATCTTAATGGTGCATCCCAGATGAATGCCAATCCAAATACGTAGGCCCCCTGAGAGTCTCCCCCTGGGCCCCTGGAAGGCTGGTAAGCAGTATGCAACATATCCTACTCTGTACAATGGTGTTATTGCCCAAGTTTCCTGGAAAAGACATAGCTCATGGGTGTCTATGAAATCTCCCCAGTCCGGTAGATCTATTTTTTATATTAAACCTGCTATGTTCCAGAATAAGAGCATAGTGCACTGCATATTTACTATCTTTGCGGTATGCAAGGGCAAGAGTTGCGATGGATTGAGTTTCTCCTGATGGCGTGGTACTAAATATGGGGCCCCCGCCCGTCCCTGTGTAGAACAAGGAAGAACCTTGGATGTTCCATCAATTGCTCCTAAAGTACTAGCCACCGGTAGAGCATCCTGGTTTCCCCTGGTATGTTGGTCGAAGAGTTTAATTATTTCATAGTTATGGGACTCAACTAGCTAGTTATCTTTGGGAGTTTTGCGTTCAACACAGTTGTTTATCAGTCCACCTGGTCCAAAGAATTGTATTGGTTGCTGACAGAATGTTGAACGATGAGTTTATTTCAGAACCCCAGCCCATATTTGATGGATTACCTGGCTGGGCTCTCATTTCCCACTTTTTAAACACACTTCCCATTCTCGCAGGTAGGGGACTTGGGGGATAAAAGTAGCCTAAGGGAAGTGTCTGAATGCCACTGGTTAACCTATGATGTCCCCGCTCAAGGATATGTTGTACAGCCTGACTGTCTCTGAAATTAATCAAGACTAAATCTCCCATAATGTCTTTCTACCTCAGCCCCAGCCACCTCACCCTACGAGCGAATAGAATTTCGCTGTGAATACGGGGTGGTAATGGTCTATTTTTATTTAACCAATAGATAGTTGTATTCTTTCGTTCTGGGTAAAGTTCCACAAGACCTGTTTCCAACTCCAGTACTCCAGCTAATATAACCACATACGGAGTGGAGGCTGGGGGCAGGTCTCTACGTGGCAAAGTGGCATTAGTTTCCCTTAGATGGGGTCGGTATAGATTCTTATTATCTCTGTTGCCCTTTCTAGAGTGGTGATGCTCTGGTGGGCAGTCCGCGGTTGTTGCCATGGCCCTCGAGCCTGGGGCATTAGGTATAACATGAATCGGTCTTTGTTGGGGAGGAAATAGACCCTGAGGTTCTTGGGTCGGATGGATAGGCCCCTTAGATACAATCGTTTGGGCTAGTTGTTCTTGTTCATCTGGGAAAGATGGCACAGTTGCAGTAGATTGAGTCACAGGGATTTGTTGGGGTATGGGGCATAGGTCTGAGGTTTATTAAGGTGGATAGTATTCAAACAGTATCAATCTTGCTTCCCCAGGAATCTACCAATGAAGATAATTTATCAATGCAGCTTAATACAGCTGCGAGCTCAGATTTTATAAGATTTTCAAAGTGGGATTTTATTTCCTTTACCAGATGAGAAACCCAAATTGGTGGCTTCATTACTTCATTGCTACTAACTAACCCTGGGCGTAGTGTGCTTAGTGGGGCTACGCGAAGCTACGCAAAGTGGGCGAGAAACTACGCCCACCTGCGCACTTCGCGTAGCCCCACTACGCACCGCATGCCCCCTCCCGAACATAGCTAAATTAAATTAAATGGGCAAAGATAAATACATGTGCATATCTCGTGAAAAATGAGCATGCGCGGCCGTCCGCGCATGTGCATTGGTTAGAAGACGGCACCGTGAACGAGCAGAGGGAGCCCCGGGTCGCCGCGGACAAAGTAAGTGTCTTTTATGTATTTACCTTTGCCCATTTAATTTAATTTAGCTATGTTCGGGAGGGAGGCGGGTGGCGGGCAACTTCGCTACGCCCAAGGAGTGGGCGTAGTGTTGCCTACTCCGCCTACTTTGCAAAAGGCGAAGTAGGCGACACTACGCGCACTTCGTGGGCATAGCGAAGTTGCCCGCCCAGGCTTACTACTAACACCAACCGTATTACCCAGCTACAAATGGTTGGACCCCTCCACAAGAGTGTGGTTCCCTGGTTTCCCTCCCTTGCATACTTTTTGTTTCCTGTGGTCACCTTTCCTTTTTCTGCCTCCACAAGTGGATATTTTGTTGAGGGGCTCCTGCGCTGTACTTACTTGTACAAGAGATAAGTCTAAGGTGGACGGAGAGTCTGTTGGTTGAGAAAAACAGGGAGCTACTGACTCCAAAGGTGGAGTAGTTCTTGGTAGTGTTGGTGTTAAGGAGAGACGTCTCTCAGTGCGTTCAATTTCACTGGAGACGGCTCCTATTGCTTGCTTTAGCTTTTTATCAAACGCTGTGGGTTTAACAATTGGGGTATGCACAAGAGCGCTATGCCTAGTATTTGGCCTTATGGGTGGGGGAGTGTCTTTCCTCATACTTGTTGATTTTGAGGGCCTCGCTTACCAGTTGGAAATAGTAATTAAAATTTGTTAAAGGTAGGGCCTACGTGCTTCCTGAAAGGCTTCAATGTTTTGATCCCTGGGGTTTACTCAAACAAGCCCACAATACCTCCCCCAGGGCCAACAATACAGTAGGTTAACTAAAGAACACTTGCTAACATTACAACTCACATGGAAAAAGATATAAGGGGGGTGGCCCAGCCCAGCCTCGTACAGTCTCGGACGGGCTCAGACGGGCCCCCCCTTGGCCTGGGCTGTGCCCGGCGCACCTGTGCGCGTCCCGTGCCGCGGGGGTTGAGGCAGCGCTAAATGTGTATATATATATATATATATATTCACTGAAAAAACCATAGGTTTCACACCAGTTATAGTTAGGAATTAGCATTTAAAAAACCTATTATATTCACTGAAAAAAACATAGGTTTCACACCAGTTATAGTTAGCTGGAAATTTTACTGACATAAAACCATTGAAATTCCCACGTTATAGTTAGTTGGACTCACTATAACTTGCGCATGCAATGCACTGTTGATGACGTCACATATTACATCACTCATGACATGGTCAGTGACATCACTCATGACATCACTGATGACACCATCCAGTGAATGTGTGTCTTTCTGAAAAATAAATATTATTGAGTAATATTTAAATATTTAAATATATGTATTAGTGTTTCTCTTTGTGTATAAGTGGATGCATGGGTTGGTGAGTAGCTGCATGTGTATGTATATGGGTTATTAGATTTTTTTTTTAATATCAGTATGAGTATCTATATGGTTTGGTGGGGGTATTACTTAGCACATAGATGCATGAGTGACTGATTCTGTGTTTGTATGTGTTTTGAAGACAGCATATGTGCAGGACTGTATGGGTGGATGAGTGTATATATGTTAGTGAGTGAATGACTGTCTCACTAGTGTCTTTATCAATAACTATATATGTTTTAATCTAGTATATGTGAATATTGATGTATATAAGTGAGTACATGTGAGAGTGAGGGATTGTAAGAGTTCCTGTTTAAATTAGTATGTGTTTCTATAAGTGATTGTTTAAGAGAGTAAGTATGTGTAAGTTTCCTTAGAAGTAAAGCTGTATATGCAAATAAATAGATGTTCAATAATTTATTTGTATGTGTGAGTATGTGTGTGAGTAACTTTTGGGTGACTGTCGGTGTGTAACAGGATGTATAGGTGTATCACTACATATCATGAGTGAGTACATGAATGAGTGACTATATAGAACTGTTGGTGAATGAGTGGATGTGTATATAGATGCTGGAATTATTGATTTTGTCGTTGTAACTGGTATGGGTATCTGTATTGTTTTGAAAATTGTAGTTTGTATTTTTGAATATGTGTTTCAAGGGTTACATTACAGTGAAAGGAGGTCTGTCACTGTGTCACAAGGATGGTGTCATCAGTGATGTCATGATTGATGTCACTGACCATGTCATGAGTGATGTAATATGTGACGTCATCAGCAGTGCATTGCACGCGCAAGTTATAGTGAGTCCAACTAACTATAACGTGGGAATTTCAATGGTTTTATGTCAGTAAAATTTCCAGCTAACTATAACTGGTGTGAAACCTATGTTTTTTGCAGTGAATATAATAGGTTTTTTAAATGCTAATTCCCAACTATAACTGATGTGAAACCTATGGTTTTTTCAGTGAATTTCATAGGTTTTTTAAATGCTGATTCCTAACTATATATAAGGCCCCAAACCTATGTTTTTTCCTTTGAATTTCAAAATTTCGTTAATAGCAAATATCTATAGCTATAAAATGTAATATTTTTGAAAATGAATGAATCCTATATTTTATTTGTATTTAAAAAAAAATGTTCATGTATATTTTTTTACATTTTATTTTTAACCCTGGAGCGCTCCAGGGGCGCGCCCCGGTGAGCGCCCCGGAAAGCGTAGTCTTTTGAAGCGCCCCAGGGCACGCTCCGGAGAGCGTCCCATTAGCGCTATTGCCGCAAACGAAAACATCATCGTGACGTGTCGCATAGCCGCGTCCACGTGATACGCACGGCGTAAGTGCACCCGGAAGCACTCGAGCAAATACGAACGCGCAACGTAAACATGTGACCTGAAAATAACACTTTTTATTGGTGCAGAACAGTTTTGGTTTCATAATGATGAAATCCCTGGTCTTGTGACCTGAAAATAACATTTCCCATTGGTCCAGAACAGTTCTTTTTTCAAAATGATGAAAGACCCTACCTTTTTTTCCTTATTCTGACTTTGTCCTTTGACTGAGGAAGACCGGTTTCAGCAATACAGAGAACTATTTTGTACTTTCAAATGGCTACTGTAGCAGCAACAGCTGGAGCATCTGCACCACCACCACCACCACCAAGAGGACCACCACAACAGTACATTGGTGGTCAAGAAGAGGAGGAGGAGGAAGAGGAAGAGGAGGAGGGGAGAAGATGGCTGACTGAAGAGAATACCCCATACAAGCCAAGGCCACACATTGTATGGGAGTTTTTTTCAATCCTAGAGGGCAAGAAAAAAGTGAATGCGCCCAAAGTAACTTGCCTAATCTGTGGCATGGAACTCTCAAGGGGCAGCCCAAACAAAAAATATTCATTTGGTAACAATACCATGATTAGCCATATGACCCGCAAGCATCCAAACAACTATTCTGCTGCAGAGTTCAGGGAACTGGCCAGTAATCTCCCCTTAGTCTTCAAGGACCACCTCCAAAAGAAAGCAACCCACTCCATCGGGACCAGAAACAACAGAGACGATGCCTTGTATTCAACAACAATTTGAAGATTTTAGAATTACATGCATTCATTGTGGCAAGCTGATCTCCTAAGGGGAAAAGAGCGTAAAGCTCATCGTCCTTGCTGGTGACAATCACAATTGCCCCAAAAAACCCTAATTTTTTCCGTTTTTTTTTTGCTCCAGTTTTGCCATTTTCAATTCCCTGTTTTTTGTTTCTCCCCATAAAAATAACAAAAAAAATAAAAAATAGTTCATAAAAGCCAAAAGAAGTACAAAATGTTCAAAAAACACAAAAAAATGTAAAACAACAAAAAGAAGAAAAAAACAGTTCTTTTTAGAACTACCTCCAATTTATAAATAAAGGCTACATTTTTTTAAAACTCTGTCATTCTTCTTTCCCCATGGAGCGCTCCTGGGTGCGCAAATCAAAAAAAAAAATTTTTTTACCCTGCGGCGCCCTTTTATAACCCCCACATCAAACCTAGGGGGTCAAGGGGGGGGTCTACTCTGCCCCCTTATGGTCTTTTCCCCCTTTGTTTTGGCCACCCCTTGTGTCTCGATCCTACCGAGACACAAGATGGCGGCCGCTCCGGACTGTTTGGAATGTTTACAACACCCGAGAGCCAATCAGCTTTCCGTGCGCACCTCGCGTGTCTCGCCCGCTGAGCTCCCCGGTGCGCGTACCGGGGCGCGGCCATAGATATATGTATTTTTTTGAACCTAAATTACTCAAATTGCACTGGAGCACATATCTTGAGACATAGCAAAGGCACATTGGGCTACCAGTCCCTACAATTTTGCCAAGTTTGGTGGAAATCCATTCAGCCATTCGGGCTAAAAGTGAGTTCGACCGCCCTATGGAAATTAACATGGGGAAAACACGTTTTGGAACCCCCCTTTTATCTCGGCCCCCGCTTGACCATGTCATGAATGATGTAATATGTGACATCATCAGCAGTGGATTGCGGGCGCGCGAGTTATAGTGAGTCCAACTAACTATAACGTGGGAATTTCAATGGTTTTGTATGAGTAAAATGTTCAGCTAACTATAACTGGTGTGAAACCTATGTGTTTATATATATAAAACAGACAAATCATCAGTGAATTTACTTTTGTCAGATTTCATGTCACTTGATAATATGATATTAATGCCCATCCGACTAGTTTAATAAAATTATAAAGCTTTCATTTCCACCCAACTTAATTAGTTCCCCTTATAACTTGATTATGAGGCAGTTTATAGTCCATGCAATTGTTAACTCAACATTACATTATTTCTCTGTATTACATATGGGTCTACAATTCAGTTCCCAGTTAAGAGAGAACACGGCGAGTCGTTTTATTACAGAGAAAAATTAATAGGAAGCAGCATTTTATATGCTTACGTTTTTTTCAAATGTGCAATTCACAGCATTATGCAGAAGTCCTTACTAGGTCAGTTTTGATATCGAAAATGTATCCATAGGATGGGTCAAGTCGGGTAGGTATCAGGGACCCCCTGTTAGGATCTAGCTCCTGGGTCAGGGAAACAATAATTTTTGAAAAAGTATATACCCAGGCAGACTTATACTACAAGGAGCTGGCTAATTCTTAACACATCATGATCACAACATATAATAACCACATGAATGGTAAAAAACAATTAATACAACAGACTGTTAAGATATAAAAAATATGTTTTTAATCTCGATACGTTTTTTTAAAAAATAGCATAGTAAAACGATTCAGAAAATGTTGCTATGTAAATATAATAAATTTGATACAATGATTATGAAATGACAAATCTGATACATTTTTTTTAAAAAATGACAAACAAATATAAAAAAATAATTTCCAGATTATTCCTTCAGATTTTGTTAGACTTGGGCTGTGTCAACGCGTTTCGACAATCTTTTGTCTTCATCAGGACTTAAAATATGCAGCCACTTTTTTTCTAAATAAAATAAAACAGATTTTAGATAGATGTAAAGTTAACACTTTCTAGGTAGTATGCAGCAACTTCTATTTCAGACTGACCAAAACTTGGCCAACAAATCATAACGTTTCATGACATTTTATAACAGTCTGTTGACAGTTTTCTTAAAAAATGTTAATAATAAACACATGTTGAGCATTTGCTCTAAAAAAGGAGTTGATGGTTTAGAATAACAATCCTTAGCCAGACTTCTATATACATGGGAGTGATAATACAGAATCGTAGAGACTACAGAATGCGAGACACATTAGTAGTAGAGGAGCTAATTTTTCGTAAGTCGTGTAAGGGAGAAAACCTATTGGCAAAGCTAAATTAAGGGCTTATTCATATTGGGGAAACCTGGGTGTTATAACGAAGGTTATCCTGTTAGATCCTTCCTTTTAGAACAGGCTCATTGTCTAATACGCTATTATCGTAACTGCTATTCACTTTTAATTATATGTCTATGCTCTATCTTATTTTAATAGTGTCATCAGATAGTGTCTTACCTAGAACAAGGGGTTTAGTAGTATCCTTCCACTGTGCTCTATTGTAGAAAGCTGTACAAAAAAGGTTTTGGGGGACTGTGCGACACCTTCTCTGTATTGATTGTGTAGTATTTAATATCTGTTGAAAACCAAAAGACAAGACATATTGGTGTTCCAGTTCTTTAGCTCTATCTCTATTGGTTTAATCTATAACCATGAACGCAAAGCGGGTTGTTTATTCTGACTACTCCTTATTCCTCATTAAAAGCTTTACCTGTAAAAGTAGTAGTAAATGCGCACTTGGTAATCCTGCCCTTATAGTCTTCTCGGCACTATTTCATCATAGAGTATAGTCAACAGATGGTTTCATTTGGGCAACAGATGCAGAGCGGTCCGTTAAAATATTTTTAGGTAGCACGCTCCTGTGTAGAAAAGACGGAGGTTCAAATCTACTTGCATTTTAAGCTAATGTTATCAGGACAGATATAGATGTCAATGTTAATTGCTAGCCCTTATTTAAGTCATAATTTACCTTAATCAAAGCGCATAAATGCCCAGAATTAGATCGAGCACGATGAAGAGGCCAGCAGAAAGACGTATGCTGTCGTCTTTAAGATATGTCTTTCAGATGCCACCGCTCCCTCTATTTTCACGAGTGACCGTGGTTAAAGCTTGAATTGATACTGAAATTTAAAAATAAACCACATCCTGCAAAATAGGCGAAAAAAGGACGTTTTAGTGTTTAATTCTTCACGGAGTAGGGTTGAAGGTTAGTTTGGTTTCTATCCGTGTCATTTCGCGTTTATTTACCTTTCGGAATTCAATCAACAGACTCGCTTTGTCCAGCTTTAAATTTTCTGGCGGGTCAGTCAAAACCGGATCCTTAGTGTGGATACCGATAGCCCGGGCCGGGGTGACCAAATCGGCGCAACAGTGACTCAGAGTCTAGGGAGAGTGAAAAGATAAAACTCTCCTTAGTGGCTGGTTAGAAATCGTTCCAATTAGAATTTCGCCAAACAGGATTTTCAGTCGGTGGCTAAGGGGTAAGTCTGCAAGGAGACAAGCAGACAAAGAGCAAAGTTTGTGGAGCTCTTACCGTTTACTGTGCGCAGCAGCGTCGTACGTCTCCTTCCGTCGGGATTCCAAGTGGGAAAATGGACGATCATAGAAAGTCCTTCTTCCATTGCTATATATATCCTTCCTAAGCAGGAGGCGGGGTTAATTTTTTAAAGGAGCCTTATCTATTCCGTCATGTTTCCTAGTTTAGAGCGGTGGTGAGGCTAAAATTTAAAGTGACATCGTTTAAGTCAGAGTCCAAGGTAGGGGCTGTAGATTAAAGCGATATCGCTTCAAATTATTTCAAGGGGTTTGCTAATCAGGTTCATCATATTAGGGATATATAGATAGGTGACAGATTTTATCTATACATATATCCATATGTATATGTCTTTGTACTCATAATATTGCGTTTTCCCAGGGCAGATCCTGATTAAGCCCATGTTCAAAGGTCCCAAGGGTAAATATCCAATATACTTCACGCTTCTTACGTATTTCATTACCCCCTTGGTTCTCCTGCACATGAATTTTTTCCAGGATGCGCCATCTTATGTCCTCTGGTTTATGCTTGTAATCAGAGAAATGATTTACGAGGGGGGCTGTTAGACGTTTTGTTTTAATTGCCGACCTATGTTCTGTGAGTCTCGTTTTGATCATGCGAGACGTTTCCCCCACATAACCCAGATTGCAGGGGCATATGATCAAATAGATCACATTTTTCGTCTTGCAATTCCATAGTTCTTTTGCTCTAATGGTCGTCGTTTTGAATTGCATTTCTTCACCAATTATGATGCTGTCGCATGAGTGGCATGATCCGCATCTAGAGGTGCCTCTGATTGCATTTGTTCCAGTAATTGATTTCTGGATGAATGCATTATCTTCAGTTTTTGGTTTGTGGCGGGAGTGGACTATTTGGTCTTTTAAATTCCTATTCCGTCTGTGGGCGAACATAGGTTTCTGTATTTTCTCCTGGTCATCTGTAGTATTTAAGAGATGCCAGTTGGAATTTATTATTTGTCTTATAGTTGAATCCAATGTTGAGTGTTTTGTTATACACACCAACTTGGAATTATTTTTCTGTCTTTGGGAGTTCAGTAAGGTATCACGATCGTAGAAACGAGCTCTCTTATACGCTGTTCTTACCAGACGGTGTGGGTAACCCCTCTGGATGAACTTTTCTTTCATTTTTATAGCTTGCATATCAAAATCTTTGATGTTCGTACAGTTTCGTCTGACTCTCAAAAATTGAGAGAATGGTATGCTATCTTTCTGGCACCGTGGGTGATAGCTGCTGAAATGTAAAAGCGTATTGCGTGCAGTGGGTTTTGAGTATAGATCTACTTCAAGGGAGCCTTCATTGTTTTGTATATAGATATCTAAAAACTCAACTTTTGATTCATTTATGTGTGCAGTAAAATGCAAATTTTGATCAGTCAGGTTCAACCAAAGCAAAAATTCCTTCAGAGTCTGTTCCCCATCGGTCCATACAAAGAAAATATCATCTATGTACCGGTACCAATGGGAAACAGACTCGAAGAACGGCGCCATTTCATTGTAGATGAATTTGCTTTCAAAAAATATCATATAGATATTTGCTATGGAAGGCGCCATGGAAGCACCCATGCTTACGCCCTTGACTTGTAAAAACAGATCACTGCCGAATTCAAAAAAATTCTCTTTTAGCACAATAGTTAGACAGTCTCTAATGAATGTTTTACAACACGGAATCTGATGCAGGTCAATAAACCATAGGGTGGCCTCAATGGCTTCTGCTTGAGGTATATTACTATACAGTGACTCTATGTCTAGTGTCACTAGTAAATCCCTGCCCATAATGAAAGAAAGGTTCTCTACTCTTTTGATGATATCACCTGTATCTTTCACGTATGATGGAGACAGTGAGATATATGGTCGTAGGACTGCATCTAAGTACTTAGAGATTGCTTCAAGGGGGGTCCCAATCGTGGAGACGATCGGACGATAAGGCGGATTTTTTTGATCCTTATGGATCTTGGGTAATCCATATATGCAAGATGTTTTTCTTTCCGATTTGTTTAAATATTCAAATTCCTTCTTATTTATAACTCCTTCATTCAGCGCTTTTGTTGTTAATTTGTTAATAGTTTTAACTATTTTTTCTGTGGGGTTGGAATGGATCCTTTTGTAGAATGTAGTGTCATTAAGCATCTTTTGCATATTATCTTCATATGTGGTGTAGTCCAAAAGGACTATACCACCGCCCTTATCGCTACTCTTGACTACAATTGTGTTGTCCTTCTTTAATCTTTCAAGAGAGTCATGTTCATCCTTGGATATGTTGTATTTAGGTTTGGGGATGAACTTGAGGGCCTGTTCTAATCTCTTTATAATAACCTTTTCGAAGACGGCTACTTCGGGGCCCAATTGTTGTAGAGTTGGTGTAAAGCTAGAAGGTAGAGATACAATATTGTTACCTGTATTGTCTATCTCCAGTGGGTCATTCATGTTGAAGAACTTTTTTAATCTAATTTTTCGTAAAAAGGAGTGAATGTCACGATAAAGTTCAAAAACATTTACCTGTGCATGTGGGACAAAGGTTAAACCTTTCGACAAAAGGGACACATCAGAAGGTTCAAGGACATGGGAGGATAGGTTGAAGATGGGGATCACATCCCGTTCCGCCAATACTGCTTGTTCCTTGTTTCCAAATACCTCTGAGGTTCCGGGGTATATTGGGCTGGCTGGTATTGTGCTTGCTGATAATTGCCTCTCGAGTGGTTTTGGAACCTGACTCTTTGGCGGTTTCCCCTCCCCCCTCGGTGGCCTAAAAAAGGGCGACGGTTGTTTCTTTGCCCATTTCTGGGGTCATATGGTCTGTCGTCCTGATATCCCATGCTCCCTTCTTCTTCTGAGTCTATTTCTGATCCTGAGGAGACTGAGAAATTTTGGACTTTGTAATGGTAAGTCTGTGTCTGATTACCTGAAACTGGGTCACAATTGAAAAAACCATCTACGATATAAGGATAGGTTTTTTCAACAGAATAAAACCTTTTATCTTTTGCGAACTTATCTTCTTTCCTTTTTCTCAAGTAATCAGAAAAGGATAGTATATCTTTTTTGATGGAGTCCAGCTGTTTCTCTGCCTCATCTAAAGTAGTAGATTTTTTCAATTTGTCCTCGAGGACCTCTATTTCCTTCCTTATATCAGCTGCCAGTTCTTTTGACGTGGAGATGATCAACATCATAAGGTCTCTCGAGCAGCGACTCGCTATCATACTCCACTTTTTTAGAAAAGATTTAATATCTACAAACAGGCCTGGGATAATGCGAATTCTTAAACCCATTGGGATTATGCCATGCTTGAGGTAGTTTAGCATGAACTCCCCATGTGCTTCTATTCTAACCAACTTTTTTTGAAGATCTAGCAATTTACTATAGTCGCTGTTATTTCGTTGGTTACCTATTTGATTTTCACCAAAATTGACATTAGTCCCTACTAGGGTCTCAAAATCCTCATCTGAGAACCCGAAGGTTTGAAGGTTTGCCATTATGTGTATAAAGGGAAATAGGGGGGATTTCCTAGATGGTGTCTATTATTAGTTTGATTGAGGCTGTGTTTGGATATAATTCCTGGTTTAATGTCTACTGAGTTTCTCCGATTCTGTATGCAAAACGGGGATAAAGGGAAGTGAAAAAAAGCCCCACACGGATAAACCGTGGGTAAAGTCGGGTAGGTATCAGGGACCCCCTGTTAGGATCTAGCTCCTGGGTCAGGGAAACAATAATTTTTGAAAAAGTATATACCCAGGCAGACTTATACTACAAGGAGCTGGCTAATTCTTAACACATCATGATCACAACATATAATAACCACATGAATGGTAAAAAACAATTAATACAACAGACTGTTAAGATATAAAAAATATGTTTTTAATCTCGATACGTTTTTTTAAAAAATAGCATAGTAAAACGATTCAGAAAATGTTGCTATGTAAATATAATAAATTTGATACAATGATTATGAAATGACAAATCTGATACATTTTTTTTAAAAAATGACAAACAAATATAAAAAAATAATTTCCAGATTATTCCTTCAGATTTTGTTAGACTTGGGCTGTGTCAACGCGTTTCGACAATCTTTTGTCTTCATCAGGACTTAAAATATGCAGCCACTTTTTTTCTAAATAAAATAAAACAGATTTTAGATAGATGTAAAGTTAACACTTTCTAGGTAGTATGCAGCAACTTCTATTTCAGACTGACCAAAACTTGGCCAACAAATCATAACGTTTCATGACATTTTATAACAGTCTGTTGACAGTTTTCTTAAAAAATGTTAATAATAAACACATGTTGAGCATTTGCTCTAAAAAAGGAGTTGATGGTTTAGAATAACAATCCTTAGCCAGACTTCTATATACATGGGAGTGATAATACAGAATCGTAGAGACTACAGAATGCGAGACACATTAGTAGTAGAGGAGCTAATTTTTCGTAAGTCGTGTAAGGGAGAAAACCTATTGGCAAAGCTAAATTAAGGGCTTATTCATATTGGGGAAACCTGGGTGTTATAACGAAGGTTATCCTGTTAGATCCTTCCTTTTAGAACAGGCTCATTGTCTAATACGCTATTATCGTAACTGCTATTCACTTTTAATTATATGTCTATGCTCTATCTTATTTTAATAGTGTCATCAGATAGTGTCTTACCTAGAACAAGGGGTTTAGTAGTATCCTTCCACTGTGCTCTATTGTAGAAAGCTGTACAAAAAAGGTTTTGGGGGACTGTGCGACACCTTCTCTGTATTGATTGTGTAGTATTTAATATCTGTTGAAAACCAAAAGACAAGACATATTGGTGTTCCAGTTCTTTAGCTCTATCTCTATTGGTTTAATCTATAACCATGAACGCAAAGCGGGTTGTTTATTCTGACTACTCCTTATTCCTCATTAAAAGCTTTACCTGTAAAAGTAGTAGTAAATGCGCACTTGGTAATCCTGCCCTTATAGTCTTCTCGGCACTATTTCATCATAGAGTATAGTCAACAGATGGTTTCATTTGGGCAACAGATGCAGAGCGGTCCGTTAAAATATTTTTAGGTAGCACGCTCCTGTGTAGAAAAGACGGAGGTTCAAATCTACTTGCATTTTAAGCTAATGTTATCAGGACAGATATAGATGTCAATGTTAATTGCTAGCCCTTATTTAAGTCATAATTTACCTTAATCAAAGCGCATAAATGCCCAGAATTAGATCGAGCACGATGAAGAGGCCAGCAGAAAGACGTATGCTGTCGTCTTTAAGATATGTCTTTCAGATGCCACCGCTCCCTCTATTTTCACGAGTGACCGTGGTTAAAGCTTGAATTGATACTGAAATTTAAAAATAAACCACATCCTGCAAAATAGGCGAAAAAAGGACGTTTTAGTGTTTAATTCTTCACGGAGTAGGGTTGAAGGTTAGTTTGGTTTCTATCCGTGTCATTTCGCGTTTATTTACCTTTCGGAATTCAATCAACAGACTCGCTTTGTCCAGCTTTAAATTTTCTGGCGGGTCAGTCAAAACCGGATCCTTAGTGTGGATACCGATAGCCCGGTTTAAAGAAGGACAACACAATTGTAGTCAAGAGTAGCGATAAGGGCGGTGGTATAGTCCTTTTGGACTACACCACATATGAAGATAATATGCAAAAGATGCTTAATGACACTACATTCTACAAAAGGATCCATTCCAACCCCACAGAAAAAATAGTTAAAACTATTAACAAATTAACAACAAAAGCGCTGAATGAAGGAGTTATAAATAAGAAGGAATTTGAATATTTAAACAAATCGGAAAGAAAAACATCTTGCATATATGGATTACCCAAGATCCATAAGGATCAAAAAAATCCGCCTTATCGTCCGATCGTCTCCACGATTGGGACCCCCCTTGAAGCAATCTCTAAGTACTTAGATGCAGTCCTACGACCATATATCTCACTGTCTCCATCATACGTGAAAGATACAGGTGATATCATCAAAAGAGTAGAGAACCTTTCTTTCATTATGGGCAGGGATTTACTAGTGACACTAGACATAGAGTCACTGTATAGTAATATACCTCAAGCAGAAGCCATTGAGGCCACCCTATGGTTTATTGACCTGCATCAGATTCCGTGTTGTAAAACATTCATTAGAGACTGTCTAACTATTGTGCTAAAAGAGAATTTTTTTGAATTCGGCAGTGATCTGTTTTTACAAGTCAAGGGCGTAAGCATGGGTGCTTCCATGGCGCCTTCCATAGCAAATATCTATATGATATTTTTTGAAAGCAAATTCATCTACAATGAAATGGCGCCGTTCTTCGAGTCTGTTTCCCATTGGTACCGGTACATAGATGATATTTTCTTTGTATGGACCGATGGGGAACAGACTCTGAAGGAATTTTTGCTTTGGTTGAACCTGACTGATCAAAATTTGCATTTTACTGCACACATAAATGAATCAAAAGTTGAGTTTTTAGATATCTATATACAAAACAATGAAGGCTCCCTTGAAGTAGATCTATACTCAAAACCCACTGCACGCAATACGCTTTTACATTTCAGCAGCTATCACCCACGGTGCCAGAAAGATAGCATACCATTCTCTCAATTTTTGAGAGTCAGACGAAACTGTACGAACATCAAAGATTTTGATATGCAAGCTATAAAAATGAAAGAAAAGTTCATCCAGAGGGGTTACCCACACCGTCTGGTAAGAACAGCGTATAAGAGAGCTCGTTTCTACGATCGTGATACCTTACTGAACTCCCAAAGACAGAAAAATAATTCCAAGTTGGTGTGTATAACAAAACACTCAACATTGGATTCAACTATAAGACAAATAATAAATTCCAACTGGCATCTCTTAAATACTACAGATGACCAGGAGAAAATACAGAAACCTATGTTCGCCCACAGACGGAATAGGAATTTAAAAGACCAAATAGTCCACTCCCGCCACAAACCAAAAACTGAAGATAATGCATTCATCCAGAAATCAATTACTGGAACAAATGCAATCAGAGGCACCTCTAAATGCGGATCATGCCACTCATGCGACAGCATCATAATTGGTGAAGAAATGCAATTCAAAACGACGACCATTAGAGCAAAAGAACTATGGAATTGCAAGACGAAAAATGTGATCTATTTGATCATATGCCCCTGCAATCTGGGTTATGTGGGGGAAACGTCTCGCATGATCAAAACGAGACTCACAGAACATAGGTCGGCAATTAAAACAAAACGTCTAACAGCCCCCCTCGTAAATCATTTCTCTGATTACAAGCATAAACCAGAGGACATAAGATGGCGCATCCTGGAAAAAATTCATGTGCAGGAGAACCAAGGGGGTAATGAAATACGTAAGAAGCGTGAAGTATATTGGATATTTACCCTTGGGACCTTTGAACATGGGCTTAATCAGGATCTGCCCTGGGAAAACGCAATATTATGAGTACAAAGACATATACATATGGATATATATATAGATAAAATCTGTCACCTATCTATATATCCCTAATATGATGAACCTGATTAGCAAACCCCTTGAAATAATTTGAAGCGATATCGCTTTAATCTACAGCCCCTACCTTGGACTCTGACTTAAACGATGTCACTTTAAATTTTAGCCTCACCACCGCTCTAAACTAGGAAACATGACGGAATAGATAAGGCTCCTTTAAAAAATTAACCCCGCCTCCTGCTTAGGAAGGATATATATAGCAATGGAAGAAGGACTTTCTATGATCGTCCATTTTCCCACTTGGAATCCCGACGGAAGGAGACGTACGACGCTGCTGCGCACAGTAAACGGTAAGAGCTCCACAAACTTTGCTCTTTGTCTGCTTGTCTCCTTGCAGACTTACCCCTTAGCCACCGACTGAAAATCCTGTTTGGCGAAATTCTAATTGGAATGATTTCTAACCAGCCACTAAGGAGAGTTTTATCTTTTCACTCTCCCTAGACTCTGAGTCACTGTTGCGCCGATTTGGTCACCCCGGCCCGGGCTATCGGTATCCACACTAAGGATCCGGTTTTGACTGACCCGCCAGAAAATTTAAAGCTGGACAAAGCGAGTCTGTTGATTGAATTCCGAAAGGTAAATAAACGCGAAATGACACGGATAGAAACCAAACTAACCTTCAACCCTACTCCGTGAAGAATTAAACACTAAAACGTCCTTTTTTCGCCTATTTTGCAGGATGTGGTTTATTTTTAAATTTCAGTATCAATTCAAGCTTTAACCACGGTCACTCGTGAAAATAGAGGGAGCGGTGGCATCTGAAAGACATATCTTAAAGACGACAGCATACGTCTTTCTGCTGGCCTCTTCATCGTGCTCGATCTAATTCTGGGCATTTATGCGCTTTGATTAAGGTAAATTATGACTTAAATAAGGGCTAGCAATTAACATTGACATCTATATCTGTCCTGATAACATTAGCTTAAAATGCAAGTAGATTTGAACCTCCGTCTTTTCTACACAGGAGCGTGCTACCTAAAAATATTTTAACGGACCGCTCTGCATCTGTTGCCCAAATGAAACCATCTGTTGACTATACTCTATGATGAAATAGTGCCGAGAAGACTATAAGGGCAGGATTACCAAGTGCGCATTTACTACTACTTTTACAGGTAAAGCTTTTAATGAGGAATAAGGAGTAGTCAGAATAAACAACCCGCTTTGCGTTCATGGTTATAGATTAAACCAATAGAGATAGAGCTAAAGAACTGGAACACCAATATGTCTTGTCTTTTGGTTTTCAACAGATATTAAATACTACACAATCAATACAGAGAAGGTGTCGCACAGTCCCCCAAAACCTTTTTTGTACAGCTTTCTACAATAGAGCACAGTGGAAGGATACTACTAAACCCCTTGTTCTAGGTAAGACACTATCTGATGACACTATTAAAATAAGATAGAGCATAGACATATAATTAAAAGTGAATAGCAGTTACGATAATAGCGTATTAGACAATGAGCCTGTTCTAAAAGGAAGGATCTAACAGGATAACCTTCGTTATAACACCCAGGTTTCCCCAATATGAATAAGCCCTTAATTTAGCTTTGCCAATAGGTTTTCTCCCTTACACGACTTACGAAAAATTAGCTCCTCTACTACTAATGTGTCTCGCATTCTGTAGTCTCTACGATTCTGTATTATCACTCCCATGTATATAGAAGTCTGGCTAAGGATTGTTATTCTAAACCATCAACTCCTTTTTTAGAGCAAATGCTCAACATGTGTTTATTATTAACATTTTTTAAGAAAACTGTCAACAGACTGTTATAAAATGTCATGAAACGTTATGATTTGTTGGCCAAGTTTTGGTCAGTCTGAAATAGAAGTTGCTGCATACTACCTAGAAAGTGTTAACTTTACATCTATCTAAAATCTGTTTTATTTTATTTAGAAAAAAAGTGGCTGCATATTTTAAGTCCTGATGAAGACAAAAGATTGTCGAAACGCGTTGACACAGCCCAAGTCTAACAAAATCTGAAGGAATAATCTGGAAATTATTTTTTTATATTTGTTTGTCATTTTTTAAAAAAAATGTATCAGATTTGTCATTTCATAATCATTGTATCAAATTTATTATATTTACATAGCAACATTTTCTGAATCGTTTTACTATGCTATTTTTTAAAAAAACGTATCGAGATTAAAAACATATTTTTTATATCTTAACAGTCTGTTGTATTAATTGTTTTTTACCATTCATGTGGTTATTATATGTTGTGATCATGATGTGTTAAGAATTAGCCAGCTCCTTGTAGTATAAGTCTGCCTGGGTATATACTTTTTCAAAAATCCATAGGATGGGTCAACAACGCAGCGTTACAGATGTTTTTTGTACTAGTCTTTTGACTAGACGTTTTGCTTTATTTATTCACGAGTTGATACACAACATTATACCACTAGACAGTAAAGAAATCAAATTGTCACAATTTAAAGGCTCGCCAGAGTATCTAAAGTTGGTGTGTGAAAAATAGTTTGTAATAAAATTTCATCTGTTGTATGTCAGTAATAAAGGTCCCTAAGAACCTAAATCAGAGAAAGTACCCATAAACACATCACAAGGATAAAAACTGAGGTACTGAGTTAATGGGTGTGTTGGGCCTATTCTATTCGCCCAGCAGAGCATGACAAATCTAATCAGTACAACTAACATCAAGGAGTACAGCAAACAATATGGTAAAGAGCCAATAGATAAATTGACAAACTCTGAAGTAGTTACAATAAAAAAGTTTCCGTGCATTTCGGTGAATGTGCGTCTAAATACACTATTTTCTTCAACGGAAGCAAATAAATAACTGACGAAAGCATGCACTTAAACGTAATGGAGATATGGGTGGGAGGAAGGATGGATAAACCTAGCGGAGATGAGGATTAAGTGTGGAGAGTAGGGTGTACTTTTCACACCATGTAAAAATAGCAAAAATCTGTTACAGGAAAAACAAACATAATTTTAGTGCGATCACAGTGCTTCTTAACCGCCACCCCCTCTCCCCCCCCTTCAGCCCTCCTCGTTAGTACTCCTCGTACCAGTCAATATTTACTGGGGTGGTCTCGCCTCCCAACAGCCAAAATGCAAGTTATTACTTTTGACTGTATTTATTTAGTCATTCAACTAGTTTTTCTGTCCTATATATATGACCCCTTCTCCCTCTATTGCATCCTGCTGGTTCATTACCTCGTTTTCGCCTGCAGGCTAAAAGTCTGGCTTCAAGAAAAGTAAGTCTCATGCCGTGCAACTGTGATATTTGCCTTTGTAAAATTCAGTGTTTCATTTCTGCGTTTACTCGAGTTCGGGTGCAGCTGAACAGCACGCGCTCTCTACTCAAGTTTGACGCTGAGAAGGGGAGCGGATTATAACATTCTGCTACCGTGCCCTGTGGACAGTGGACACCCAAAAGGCGGCTTCTCCTAATGGGAATAGGAAGCGTCATACATGTGCGACCATCTCATTCGGCAGGCCCAGAGAGGGGCACTATTTTTAATAGTTCTTTCTCTTATGTAAAAAGTGTATGCTCAAGCAACTCCCCTTTATAAATTGCCAGAGCTCTTAGCCTGGCTTCTTCGTTACAAGCATGCAAAGCTCAAAGTGGGTGGCTAAGCAGAAACGCATGGAGCATCCTGAGGAGCCTGGAAAAAAGAAATGAGCCAGAAGAGCTCATTACTAGTTCCAGAGGAGAATTGGGATCTTTAATCAAAGAGGCTGGAAATACTGCAATCCAGGAGCCTCAAGACAAAAAGGCAGAAATACAGAGGATGAGGGCGATTTGGAAGATGGCCCAAAAGAGAGATATGTCCAAGGCAGCAAAATGCAGGAACGTTTACAGCACATCAGAAAAGCTCTAATATTTCATCTAGCCACACTGAGGACCAAAAGAGATATTGCCGAAAATAAACGCTGAATGGCCTCCTGAGCTCTCGACATAAAATGACCCCTGGACTGGTGCCAAGCTAGAAGAACCCATCTACTGTGCCAGAGGCTGCCCAAGTAAACAATACATAATATGGGCTTCATAGGGTATTAATTGGGGTGGTTAGTGAACAGACTGATAAGTCTGCAGATATTTTGATTCTTGATATACCTACATGGTTAAAGCAGCTGGGCTGCGAAGATGACTCAATTACTTTCTCACTATGCTGGTGCGTTGTACATTTCATACAAATAAAATAATATTTGATTATAAAAGTGGTGGAGAAGTGTGGCTCAATGGTTAGAGCGGCAGACCCTGATGCAGAGGTCTACCCTGGGACCAGGGTTCAATTCCCCGCCTCGGAGGGTTGCATGGACCTGATAATTCTCGCCTCGGTGCCTATTCCAATCATGGAGTCCCACTCTGCAACTCTGTGCATTAGCTTGCTTAATCTCCACAACGCTAAGGATGCCTGGCCTCCACCTTGGGGGTGCCCAGGAGTGGACGCCTCACAGGAAAAGCCAGGATGGGTTTCACAGCAGTATTCGTACAAGCGCCTTGAGACCCTTGCGGGTGAGTAGTGCGCTATACAAGTATCAATTTTTTATAAAACAAAGCACTGGTTCCCATTGAATCAACACTACAACATGATGTTGATTCCAGTCATGGAGGAAATAACAAACAAACTGCAGTGGTGGTTATAAACATCCAATCTAAAAAGGAACACTTTTTCAATATCTCAACCCAATGATCATAACAACCGATGCAAGAGAAAATAGGCTGCAGAACAGTTCTAGAGATGTTGGAATTAAAAGGGAATTGGTCAGAGCAGGAAAAAACACATTCATCAAATTTGAAAGAGCTGAGGATTGTATGGTGGGCACTTAAGGGTTTCTTTCATCACATTGTTTGGAAAGCTGTCTTAATATACACAGACAATCAGGTGACAAAATGCCATCTCCATCAGCAGGGAAAAACGAAGGGCATGACCCTTGCAAATTTAGCTCACACTATTTTTGCATGGGCAAAGAGCAATCTATTGTCCCACACAGAAGTGTGCATACTGGGCAAAAACAACATCCAGGTGGACACGCTCAGCCTCAGCATTCCAACACTAGTGTCTTTTCACCTCATTCCAGAAGCATTCAGGTTGGTGGTGTTGTAGTTTGGGATGCTGTGGGCAGATCTTTTTTGCATCCCAGAGCAATGCCCTACAGTTCTTACCACTGCTTGGACCAGTGGTATCCAAATGTCTGGGCAGTGGATGTCCTATAAATTCAGTGGTGGTATGATTGCTCAGTCCTATTCCCCAATTCGTTGTTGTCAACGGTATGGAAGAAAATCCAATTGGAAGTTCTGGAAGTAATTCAAATTGCTCTGTTCTTGCCACGCATACCCCGATTTCCCCTTCTTAACGTGTTATCCATAGATCGGAGTCGCCAGCTTCCACAGGACTTTCCACCTAGTCAGTTTCCACTGCTAACACAGAAGCAGCTGTGGAGCTAACATCTAACAGTATGGAAATTGAGAGGGCAGCATGACACAATTAGTATGTTTAAAGGAGATAGTATTGGATGTCCAAGCTACAAGAAAACTGTCTACTCTCAGATCATACTCTAAACACTTGTCACATTTTGAAAAGTGGTGCTTCAACAAGACGTTAGAACCAAGAACTTGAGATCAGCTCCAAATTTTAAAGTTTCCAAGAGATGGGTTCCTAAAATGGCTTAGCACCATCCACATTGTTAACCGGGTGTTCAGCCAGAAGAGTGTTTATGGCACCTCCTCAGATATTTCAAAAATCATTCTTTTAACAGCAAAATCGTTAAAATCTTTTGAACTAAACAACCTGTAGTTTCAAACCCAATAGTAGAATGGGATATGTCAATACTATTAAAAGGCTTACAGGAGCCTTTCTTTGAACCCTTAGAATCAACCAACATTTCATGGGTCTCATCAACGCTAGGATTCCTAAACGTAATTACGTCACCCAGGAGACTGAGAGAAATTACCTCACTCATCAAATTATCCCATTTGAAATTTTTTAACAGGTTCTAAACAAGTTCCACTCTCAAAGGAGTTTTACAGTTAATAACAAGGGGATCAAAAGAATCCATTCCAGTTGGGCTAAATTTTAAATCAGCCCTACAAATCTAAAATCAAAAGACAATTACATTCTCTTTTTATTTCACATGGGGTAATAAATAAGTGAAAAAAGTACCTACATCCACGCTGAGTAGATGGGCCAAGCACACCATAACCCAGGCATACTGATCAGTAAGGGCAGAGCTGTTACAGACAATCCAGGGGAGATCAACAAGAGCAATTTGTACTTCTTGGGCAGAGGTACTGTAAATTTCCCTCCAGGAGATATGCAGGGCAGTTACTTGGTCCACCCCAAACACTTTTGTAGCTCATTATCATTTCAATTCGGGAGATATGATTAGGTAAATTTTTCTTCCATAATTCCTAAAGCTGTAACGAAGCAATTGTAAGCTTTCCTTAACAAGTATAATATATTCATAGCATAAATGATTATTGTAGTGCTGACTTTTGTATATCCTCTGAAGGTATTGACTGGGATGAGGAGCACTAACGAGGGAGTAATTACTTTATTCCCGTGAGTTCAGTGCTCCTCATCCCAGGACACTCTCTCCCTCATAAATCATCTAGAACCAACAATGCAAATAGCTTGGAATAGGCAGAATGTCATAGAGGGAGGAAGGGTTATGTTAGAAAACTAAAAATAGTTTAAGGACTAAATAAATGCACTCAAAACTAATACCGGGCTGCACCACGGGGACTTCGCGGGGCCCAAAAAGCATTTAAAAAAGAAAAATTGGCAGGAATCACGCTGGGTTTGTGGATCCCACCCAAAATGTTAATCACATCGATGCTGATGACGGAACTGCTCCGTCATCAGCCGCGGTGGCGCTGTGCTGATGACGGAGCAGTTCCGTCAATGCCCGCCTGGAGCGAAGGAGTTAAAACAATAGCACACTGCCTCCTGCGCTTCGTTATTAATCAGCCCTGAGGTGGGCCAATCTCCGGGGAATTTAAATGAATAAGGATGGGCTGCCCTGCCCCCCCTCCTGGGGCTTACTGATGCCCCAGGGAACACCACCTCCCCAAGGCTTGTTATTCAAAAAATCGAGACAAGGACCGTACAGCATCTCCCGCAGCCCTGGGGCCCACCAATTCCCCAGTGCTTTTTTAATTATAAATGGGTGGCATGTTGGAACCCACAGCTTCGGGGACCGCCACCTCCCAGGGGCTTAAATTACAAATAATGCATGGGCCATGCAGACCCTCTGCAACCCGGAAGGCAGCTGCTTCCCCTGGTCTTAAATTGTTAATAATGCAGAGGGTCCGTTCAGCCCTCTGGGGCATATTCTAACAAAGGAGGTGGACTGGGAGCCGTGTTATGTTCCAGGCTACTCACAATTGAGACCAGGGCCTGGTCCCCAGGACCAAAATCAGCCCAGGAGTGGTGGTCATGGCCCCCCTCCAATTGTTCTCTTTGAAAATGTATAATTTTCTTTTTCTAAAGGCTGTGCCCTGGGACAAAGGGGTCCCCAGGGCCAAAACAGTCCAGGGAAGGGGGCCATGTGGCCTTCTGCCCAAATACATTTTAATATTTGTTTACATTGCAGAAGACTCCCTGTCCTGCACTTTAATTTGTTCTAATAATTTTTCCACTTCTTTCGGGTCCCTGATATTGTATGTCTGATTGTTCCACATGATCCTAAGTGCAACTGGGAACTTCATTTGGACTGCTGCACCCAGTGACCTAAGATCCTGCATGTAGTTTCCCAGCTCCCACTGTCTGTCCGGTGTGGCTCGTGACAGATCAGACCTAATTTTAAAGCTGTAATCTCTTTTTGAAAAATTACCAGCTTTTAAGGTGTCACTCATAATTTTTTCCTTCAGTGTATAAGTTTTAAAATTCACGAGAATTTTCCAGGCATTTTTCCTCATTCAATATTCACAAATTATTTCGCCTTGAGTTATTTTCCAGTATTTTGATTTTTTCTCTAAGATCTTTTTCATTTATTCTTATCTTCAAAATTTCCTCTTAGCAATTTTTTACTTCTTCCGGATCTTGTTCCATCGTGTTTTCCATTACCAACACTCGGTCCATTAAAGAGTTAACCTTTGATACAAGTGCTTCACATGTGGCCTGAATTTTTTCTTGGTTTTTTTCCAATCTTGCAAAATTGGTTCTCATTTCTATGATTAGTGTTTCTAACAGATTATCTGAGTTATTCTCCTGACCGCCCCAGGATCTACTCTGAATATCTGTACCTTTCGAGATCCTGCCCCTCGTTTCTCAAGGTTTTCCTCCTCTGGTATATAAAACCGTTTTGTTATAGCTCCTCCAACAGCTGTTGGTTCTATGGATTGTATACTTATCGCCCCCCCTGATAATACTTTCACTTTCCACCGGAGCTAGAGTCCTTTGAGGGAGTTTCTCCTGTAATTTAAAAGAGGAGCGTAAAGATGGGATCACCTTTATTTTTACCCCTTGTTTAGCTCTGTCAACTTCAGCCGCGTTGGCAGCTTTAGTAGATATAACCACACCTAACAAAGGAGGGGGCCCTGGGTGCAGTCACCCCTCAGGGCCGGCTCCTGTTATATCCCAGGCCATCCACAACTGAGACCAGGACCTGGTCCCCAGGATCAAAATCAGCCCAGGAGTGGTGGGCATGCCCCCCACCCCATTTTTCTGTTTCAAAATATAAACATTTTTTTAAAGGCCGTGCCTTGGGACAAAGGGGTCCTCAGGGCCGAAACAGTCCAGGGAAGGGGGCCATGTGGCCTTCTTCCCAAATAAATTAATAAAAATAATAAAAAAGACTGGCAAGTCACCGGTCGCCCTGCTCACTCTCACCACCACTCTGCAAACATGCCTCCTGGCACACAACTGGTTGGGGGATGAAGTCCCCTTGGCTGCAGAGGGTAAAAGGAGGGCATGTTAACCCTGTGGTCAACACGCCTTCCTGTTACTTCCAGTAAGTCCCACACAGTTGGATTTGCTGAGAGGTGTTTGGAGGTCACACCCCCGTTCTCCACCACTCTGCAAACATGCATCCTGGCACACTGCTGCTTTGGGGATTAAGTCTTCTTGGATGCTGAGGGCCCTTGGGGGCCAGCAAGCCCTCCTGTTACCTCCAGTAAATCCCACATAGTGTGATTGCTAAGAGGACTTTGGAGGCCATGGTCCCTTTCTGTACCACTCTGAAAATGCACACCCTGGCACACTGCTGGTTGGGGTATGAAGTTTTCTTAGCTCCAGATGGTCCTGTGGCCAACAAGCCCTCTTATTACCTCCAGTAAACACAGTGTGATTGCAGAGAGCTAGTTGGAGGCCTGCCCCCTTTATCTACTTCTCTGCAGAAGAACCTCCTGGTCTACTACTATCAATCAATCAATCAATCAATCAATCAATCAATCAAGGGTTTGTGAAGCACACTACTCACCTGTGAGGGTCTCAAGGCATTAGGAGGGTGGGGAGCAGCTCCGGATCAGTTGCAGCTTCTGGATCAGTCGAAGAGCAAGGTCTTGAGGTTCTTCCTAAAGATTTGCAGGGTTAGGGAGCGTCTGATGTTCACTGGGAGCTCGTTCCAGGTCTTGGCTGCAATGTAGGAGAAAGCTCTCCCGCCTGTTCTGGTTCTGCAAATGCGAGGGACCTCTGCCAGGGCGAGGTCGGCGGAGTGGAGGTTCCTTTTGGGTATGTGGAAGAAGACTCTCTCATTGAGGTATATGGGTCCGATGTTGAGGGATTTGTAGGTGTGGGTGAGGAGTTTGAAGGTGACCCTCTTCTCGATAGGGAGCCAGTGGAGGTCTCGCAGGTGTTGGGTAATGTGTTCATGATGCGGAGTCCCGAGGATGAGTCTGCCAGCGGTGTTCTGGATGGTCTGGAGTCAGTGTAGTAGAGCTCTCTCGATTCCAGCGTATAATTAGTTGCCGTAGTCCAGTCTGCTGGTTATGAGTGCATGGGTGACGGTCTTTCTGCAGTCGGGAGGGATCTATTTGAGGGTCTTACGGCTGATGCGCAGGCTTTTACGGAGGATGCAAAGGCTCTTACGGAGGATGACTACTAGATGGGAGATAAAATCCTCTTGGATGCTGAGGGTTCTTGGGGGGCAAGAAGCCCCTCTGTCACCTCCAGTAAGTCCCACAGAGCAGGATTCCTGAAAGATAGTCAGAGGCCCTGCCCCCTTTCTTCTAGGTAGGAAATAAAATTTGAAAAACCTTAGAAATTCACTAAAAAATCCAAAGGTTATAGGGATAAGTATACCTTACGCATCTGATGGTCAGCAGTCATGACATCACTGATGATATTTCAAATGACAGCACTGAAGACATCACTGATGATGTTATCCATGGAATCACTCATGCACCTTCTCACACCCCATACAACCTCTTGAATGCCCACTCACACACCCGTACAACCACTCACATACCCATTCACACAAGCATACCAGTACTTACACACCCACTAACTCTTCAATAGAGCCACTCACACACCGACTCACTCACTTGTACAGCCATTCACAAATCCATTCAAACACCCATACAGCCACTCATACGACCAGTAAATCACTCATACAGCCAGTCACATAACTACAACTCACACATACAGCTACTCACACACACACTTATTTACCTACAAAGTCACTCACATACCCATTCACTCACCCAATCAACCTGTCAACAGAGCCACTCTGCAAAGATAATAGAGAAAATTATTAACAAAGAACTCTCTACTTTCATTTCCAACACCGAAGTCCTAGATCATAGTCAATTTGGCTTTAGGTCTAATCATAGTACGGAAACGGCTTTGATTAAAACTACTGAAGAAATTCGATCGTCTCTTGACAGCGGTGGGTCAGCAGTTCTTATACTGCAAGACATATCTGCTGCTTTTGACACAGTAGACCGCAGTCTTCTGGTGCAGCATTTAAAAACTATAGGAATCGGAGGAGCTGCTCTTTCTCTTCTTACCTCCTTGTCCGACAGAACCCAATCTGTTCAGCTGGGCAATTTTAAATCAGCCCCTTTCACACTGCCTTGTGGGGTCCCGCAGGGCACTTCGTTGAGGCCCACATTCTTTAACATTAATGTTGCGGCATTGGCTCCACTAATCAGGAGTTTTAATCTTATTCCTACCTCCTATGCCGATGATACCCAATTGGGCATCTCAACAGTGGACAAGGGTATCAACTTTTCTACTAAGCTCCAGGATTGTTTGACTAAACTTCATGGATGAATGATCACTGCCTGAAATTAAACTCCACCAAGACAGAGGTGATCATGTTCCGGAATCTTTTTCCAGCTGGAATCCAGGACGGGAGGTGCTGTGGCGGCTGGCACACGGCAGTGGCGCTTTAAGGCTCATATGTGAGCCTTAGCAAGGTACAGCAATGGGAATGCCATTGCACGTTCCTGCAGGGCATGGACTAAATTCAATTTAAATACAATTATTACAGTTCTGACAACAGTCATAAAAGTGTTGAATTCAGTAAATGTTAAATAATTAAAAGACTGTTAGTTAATAGGTGCAATACAGCAGAGCATGAGAGAAAATAGCAGGAAAATCGAGCATTAACATCCAGGACTGAACATACAAAATATAGCAGATCACATCACTGCATCTGCCATGGGTAGGTTACCCGATAATATGCAGAGAGCTGCCCTGACTTTCCTCGTAGCCAATAAATAGCGAGTTAGTGCAAAAATGAATGTTTTACAAAGATCAGTACTTAGTATCCTTAAGGCAACTTTATATTCTCTGGTGCCTAGAGGACGGAGCAGTGGTAATATTCAGCATCATCTGCTGCTCTCATAAGCCAGGTAGAAAAACAAAACATGATCTAAGGTCTCCTTGGGAGCACCGACGGCGAGGCACCATCTCTCATTGGCACTATGGGCTTTAGCCCTTATGACTGTAAAAGACCAAACGTTAAGCGTCCCATAACCTAACTGCAAAAATAAAGACCTAGCCCAGAGGTCTTCAAACTTTTTGATGCCGAGACCCCCTTGTAAAACATTTCTAGGGGTAAGGACCCCCTTCCGACAAAAGTTTCTAGAAACGGGTACTCCTCATCATCATCTTTTGACAACCATAAATGCGCCTGTTAGACCTCTTCACATCTATCCATCATTCATCCACCCCACATTCACACGTCCATCCATCCTTTCATCCTTCCATCCATACACCCATCCTTTACCCATCCACCCTTCCATCCATCCACCCATCATTCATCCACCTTTACACAAATCCATCCATCATTCATCCATGCAACCTTTTATCCATCCATACATCCATCCACCCTTTCATCCTCCCATCCATACATCCATCCTTCATCCATCCACCCTTTCATCCATACATCCACCCACCCTTTCATCCATCCATCCACCCATCATTCATCTCCCCACCTTTTCACACATCCATCCATGCATCATTCATCCATGCAACCTTTGATCCATCCATCCTTTCATCCATCCACCCTTTCATCCATCCATCCATCATCCGTCCACCCTTTCATCCTTACATCCATACATCTATTCTTCATCCATCTAACCTTCACCCATCCACCCTTTCATTCTTCCATCTGTACATCCATCCTTCATCCATTGACCCTTCCATCCATCCACCCATCATTCATCCACCCACCTTTTCACACATCCATCCATCATTCATCCATGCAACCTTTTATCCATCCATACATCCATCCACCCTTTCATCCTCCCACCCATACATCTATCATCCATCCACCCTTTCATCCATCCACCCATCCATCATTCATCCACCCACCTTTTCACACATCCATCATTCATGCAACATTTTATCCATCCTTCCATCCATCCATCCTTCATCAGTCCACCCTTTCATACTTCTATTCAACCACCCTTTGATCCATTCATCCACCCTTTGATCCATTCATCCACCCTTTGATCCATTCATCCACCCTTTGATCCATTCATCCACCCTTTGATCCATTCATCCACCCTTTGATCCATTCATCCACCCTTTCATCCATCCATCCATCCATCCATCCATCCATCCATCCATCCTTCATCCGTCCACCCTTTCATCCATCCATTCACCCATCATTCATCCACCCATCTTTTCACACATCCATCCATCCAACCTTTTATCCATCCATACATCCTTCATCCATCTACCCTTTCATCCTTCCATCCATCCATCCTTTTATCCATCCATCCTTTTAACCATCCATCCTTTTATCCATCCACCCTTTCATCCATCCATTCATCATTCATCCACCCACCTTTTCACACATCCATCCATCCTTCATCCTTACATCCATCCATCCACTCATCATTCATCCACCCACCTTTTCTGTGCCTCTCTCATGGGGGGGGGGAGGGGGGTCAGTATCTCTCCACCTTCTTCCTTCTGGGGGACGTGCCACGGGACCCACAGCTCCAGGCGCGCAATATCCATTGACCTCAAAGGGCTACACTGCAGCCTGCTCCCCCCCCCACTTCCCCCTCCCCCCCAGCTCGAAACTGCTTTAGGGACACACACACACAGCCACACCCGAGTACTTGACAGGTCTTTAAAAGACCTTTTACTTTTTAATGAGGCTTTGATGTTTTTCACACCTCGGTGTGAATTAGGCCTCCACCGCGAGCACCCTCGAGCAGCCCAAGCCAGGAACTGCACTATGACAGAATCTGCGACCCCCTTCCAAGGACTCCCCGACCCCCCTTGGGGTCGCGCCCCACAGATTGAAGACCTCTGACCTAGCCAAAAGAGGTTCAATCTCATCCATAAAATTTGCTCTGCAATAAACTGGAATAAATGCATCGGTCACAGAAACTCAACTCTTCTGTGAATTTACTGCAAGGCCTATGTGCTGCCAATAACTTTTTTAGGATGGTCAGAGGGATCCCCGCTGACTCATTTGAAGTACTCCAGAGGGTTATAAACACAACTTCTCCTAGGAGGGATCTCACATACGTAATCCAGGAAATTTTGCTAGAGCCGCCTTAAAGGCTGAGGATCTCTACTAAGCCCTCCCAGCTCTGTTGGAGCTCTGGAGTAGTTCAAAGCCTCCTCCAGAACAGGATAGGCCATATACCAATTTAGCTGACAATAATCTCATCCCGAGGTCGAGTCTAACAGGAAGTATTGGGGTACTTATGGGAACACCTACCAATTGCCTAGCAACCAAAGTTTTTACTAAATCAAGCATAGTGTCATCCACATGGCCCCACAACTCTGCACCATAAGAAGCTGACCTCAGAGCCTTCGATTTAAACTTGCAGGGCTGGGCTTGCAGGTTGAAACTGTGATCTATATGCCATCTTAGGAATGCCCCCCACAATTTGCTCTAGTTTGAGCCTACACTGGGTAATACAAGCCTGCCACTCCATGTGTTCAGTAGCTGTAGTAGTCAAGTACGTGAAAAAATGTACTCTTTCAAGGGGAGACCCTGCTAAAACTGGATTCACCCTGGTCAAGCGCCCTGGGTTTAAAATCATGTACTTTGTCTTGCCTACAATTATGTTAAGCAAAAGACACACAATTGATAAACGGAATGCAGAAGAAATTAAAACATTTACCCCCAGTCAAAAGTTTTGGGTTAAATTCATCATTCTTTTCTCACCATGCCACCCCAGTTTACACCTGGCCATGTGCAAATCAGTCTTGACCCTGTGCCTCATGGGAATAGTCCAGCCCTAACTGCCAAGCCAGATCCTCCATGAACTGGAAACAAGCATCCTAGAACATGTTTCGGGGTTTCACCCGTCTTCAGCCAGGATACCTTGATTCCAGTAGCACAGTGAGTCCAGGATCCACGTCTGGGCATACATGGCGCACTTAGGGCGAGAAAGCAAAAGACACACAATTGATAGACGGAATGCAGAACAAATCAAAAATGTCAACCCCAGTCAAAATATATGTGTTAAATCCATCATACTTTTGCTCACCATGCAACCCCAGTTTACATCTGGCCATATGCAAATCAGTCTTGACCCTGTGCCTCATGGGAACAGTCCAGCCCGAACTGCCAAGCCAGGTCCAAATTGGGGTGGCGTAGTGAGCAAAAGAACGATGGATTTAACCCAGATCTTTTGACTGGGGGAGATTGTTTGCATTGTCTGCATTCCGTCCATCATTTGTTTGCTGTAACACTTTTCGTGGGATGGGTATGCCCAGATGTGGGTTCTTTGCTCACTATGCCACTGGATTTAGCTAGCCTGGCTGAAAAAGTGTGACATACCCTGAAACTGGTCCCAGGATGCTTCTTTCCGGTCCAGGGAGGACCTAGCCTGGAAGTTCGATCTGGACTGTTCCCATGGGGCACAGGGTCAAGACTGATTTGCATATGCCTGGGTCCAAACTGGGGTGGCGTAGTGGTCAAAAGAACCATGGATTTAACCTAAATCTTTTGGCTGGGGGAGAATGTTTGCATTGTCAGCATTCCGTCTATCACTTGTTTGCTGTAACACTTTTTACCCTAAGTGGGATGGGTATGCCCAGACGTGGGTCCCTTGCTCACTGTGCCACTGGATTCTAGCTAGCCTGGCTGAAGAAGGGTGCCATACCCTGAAACTGGTCCCAGGATGCTTGTTTCCGGTCCAGGGAGTACCTGGAATGGCAGTTTGGTCTGGACTGTTCCCATGGGGCACAGGGTCAAGACTGATTTGCATATGGCTGGGTCCAAACTAGGGTGCCGTAATGGGCAAAAGAACAATGGATTTAACCTAAATCTTTTGACTGGAGGAGAAGGTTTGCATTGTCAGCCTTCTATCCATCATTTGTTTGCTGTAACACTTTTCACCCTAAGTGGGATGGGTATGCCCAGACATGGGTCCCTTGCACACTGTGCCACTGGATTAAAGCTAGTGTTATGTATTGCTAGCGCTACTGTGCCACTGTATAATTTTATGTTTTACTGTTTTACTAAGAGTATTCGTTACAATTTATTTTTTTCTTTCTTGATATAGCTTCTCCTGCCAATCCACCATCTGACACTCGGGAGAGAGCATCCAGGACCGGGCAAAGTAAACTGGAGGCCTTCAGGGCCGATTATCAGTGGCCGGTGGCCCAGGAGTAGGAGGAGGAGAAAGAGGAGGAGGAGGAGGAAGAGGAGTAAGGGGGGGAGGAGGAGGTGGCAGCAACAGCAGCCTCCAATGCCCTGAGCCTCAGTCAGGTCCTATTAGTGCCTCCAGTGGTACTGTGCCATGGTCCGGCAGGAGCCTGCTGCCATTCTTCAACTACTGCAGCTCAGCCGCAGCCCGTGAAAGGAGTTATTGTAGGGCAGGAAGGAGGGGCAGGGGACAGGCAGGGTGGGGGGGTGCTAAAAACCGGAATATGGATAATTGGATGTAAGTAAACAATTTAATAAATAAAACAAATTTCGTAGCGCGCCCTGCATCGCAAAATGTGATGCAGTGCGCCCTACGAAATTTGTTTCATTAATTAAATTGTTTACTTACCTTCAATTATCCATATTCCGGTTTTTAGCACCCCCCAACCTTCCCCTCCCCACCCCGCCTTCCTGCCCCACTGTAACTCCCTCCACGGAACGTAGCTGCTGCAGCTCCCCTTGTACATTACAAGCATTTCAGCGCTGCATGCTCCTGGGGATGACACACCTGGAAAGCAGGATAGATGAGCGTTTTGACGAAATGGAGAGGAAGATTCAACTCCTAGCCCACCCCTAGGCCTCAGTCCCTTGGCCCTTTTCCAATCTTTTGTTTGGTGGGTAGGACTTGTTGGGGAGGGTGTGGGAATGTGGTCAACTCCATACCAGCAGTGTCCTGAGTGAGTCCCGACTCGTCCTGACTCAAAATGCAATGTATCTGCCAGTAGTAGAACAATTTTGTTATTGAACAATAGGAAGTCACATTTTGTGTGTAGAGCAGCCTGGACTGATTTGTGTTTGCAAGCTTTGCATTATTTAAGTGACTGCAAAAAGAACAATTGATGGATAGAATGCAGAACAATGTCATACATCCACCCCAGTACAGAGATCTGGGCCTTAACCAATAGTTTTTTGCTCACTATGACATTCCAGTTTGGACCCAGCCATATGCACATCAGTCTTGACCCTGCGCCCAATGGGAACAGTCCAGCCTGAACTGCCAGGCCAGGTCCTCCCTGGACTGGAAACAAGCATCCTAGGACCGGTTTAGGGCTTTTATCCCTCATCAGCCAGGATAGCTTGACTCCAGTGGCATGGAGAGCATACAACACATGTCTGTGCATACCTGCTCCACTCAGGGTGACAAATGCAAAAAGAACAACTGATGGACAGAATGCAGCCTGGATTCAAGCTAGCCTGGTGGAAAAAGGGTGACATACCCTGAAACTGGTCCCAGCATGATTGTTTCCGGTCCAGGGAGGACCTGGCCTGGCAGTTCTGTCTGGACTGTTCCCATGGGGCACAGGGTCAAGACTGATTTGCATGTGGCTAGGTCCAAACTGGGGTGGCATAGTGGACAAAAGAACAATGGATTTAACCCTGACCTTTTGACTGGGGGAGAATGTTTGCATTGTCAGCATTCTGTCCATCAATTGTTTGCTGCAATACATTCATTTTAAGGCCCAGATCCCTACAAAATTGTTCAAAGCAATCCAGGAGCTTTTGTAAGCCCATGGGCGATTTGGACATAAAGCGAGTGTCGTCAGCAAACATGAGGGCAGGAATCCTCATGTTCGGCAATCTGGAAGCCTCTTTGTCAATCAGCCCCAGTTAATCTATAAGACCATTTATATAAAGGGAAAAAGTGTCGGAGCAAGTGCACAGCCCTGTCTTACCCCTCTACTTACTAGGAAACCCTCTAGCCTGGCTGCACTTCACCGATGCATAGTTTTTCATATGCAACCTCACAATGATATCAAGTAAATCATTGGGTACCACCATCTCTACCATGCCTAGGCATATAACTTCGCTCCGCTCACTGAGTATGCAGACTTTTGGCAACTCCGGATTCTGCATAGAACGCGGAGTTGCCGAAATACTTTGCAATGGATCAGAGTTTTTTTTGTGTTGGCATGCCCAAAATCTGTTTTCATGTACACAAGGGCAACTCATAAGGTGCCTGCGATTGCTGCCAAGATTTCCAAGCTATTTGCAAGCACCACAAGATTTTGTAGGCGGACGCATGGTCCAGCAAGAGTTGGCGGTCACCAATATGTCATTTGCTTCCGCCAGCAGAGTTCTAGGGGGGTTTTGTGACGAACGGGACCCGATCGTGCAGGATCTACCGTATCTGCAATCTGGAGAAGGTTCTCTCCCTGAGCAGCATCAAAACCTTCTAGAAATAACGATTTGGAGAGAAAAAACTCATCAAATTGACATTTGGCTACAGGTTTGTTGTGCAATGAGTCCTTTTTCTTAACATAACATTTGTGGTATCCTCAGTTCCTTTGCCTCCAAGATTTGGATGTGATTAGAGTTTCAGGAATTAGGCATTATGGATCAGACTAGTATTCTTCTTCTCTCTCTATTGGTTAGCTAAATTAATATTGTAGACATACCAGCTCAGCATGAGCCCTGGACAAACAAGCTTGTGTTGCAGACTTACGTTACTTTACTAGTGTCTGCAGGTGAGTCAGCTGTACTACACAATTACCTCTTTTTTCTATTATAGGCATTATCTGTTAAATGGCAAATGTTCAATTTCACTTTCACCCTGACTAGTCTAGAACAAGGCAGATGAATAGTTACTGATATGAATGATGATAATCTTCACAACATCATGTAAGGTGCTACTATTGTATTTTTTGTAACCATGCAGCCAATTGGCCACCCATGGCTGATACTCTAGAAAAATGCCACGGGTAGGGCGTGGGTCTCAGGGGAGTGAATTGAAAATGGGAGGGTACATAATATATCTGTTGCGCTTGGAAACTGCTTGGAGCCAAGGGAGTAGTCTGAAATACAAACTCATACCTTTGAATCAAAAACTGTGATAAAAACAAATTCCTTGTTCTTCCCAAGGTTTTCTAGCATTATGTTATCACCTTTGGCTTTGCTACTCAGGCACACTTTAAGTTTTACATTCTCTTCATCTAGTCTTTACCTGTGATTAAATAACATCCATCCATGCAAACATGGCTATCATTCTCAACAAACCTTTCACCAACCTACATTTGTCATTTAACCTCCCATGCATCCTTCCTTTGAGTTGACCGATCAAACCCCCAGAGGATTCCTTTTAGCCATGCACTTTCACCCACCCAGGCAGTCATCCTTTCTTTCGCCTTTCTCCCATCCTTCAACCAGCCATGCATCCTGACAGCATTCCCTTTTCTGTCAACCCATCAAGGTCTGAGTCTTCTTCATAAAACTTTCTCTGCTGAGTTGAATATAGAAATGGCCATTAGTTACTCAACTCCCCCTGTATATGCTAATGCTAAGCAAAGTGTGTCTTCAACTGTTCACGACTTAGTCTCAACAGTACAGTGTACAGTGTACACCTGTGCAGCCAGTGTATAAATTGTCAATAAGCAAGCAATCTGACTTACCGCCCCGCCACTGCTGCTGGCACAGCCCCTGCAGCTGCTGCATCTGCTCCCAGCTTGCTGGCATTACGTCCCCGCTGGACCCGGCACTGGTGGTGGGTATGGCTCAAAAAACATTACACATTTTTAGATGCTATATGCGCCTCCCCCTATTTATTTATTTTCCATAGCAGAATGAAAATACTCACACCAAATACATCACTACATTTCAGGTACAAGCAGTATGTCCGATCAAAAATAAAAAATCTCAATTTGGGCATTTTGTTTTCTCAATTTTTGAAATGCATCTCAAGAAGACAACCTGTAAAAGGCTGGACTCCATGGCTAGAGCTATTGGTGATCTGAGTTTTTGAAAGGAAATAACAGTTGGCAACTGGGCGAACAATCATACATAAGGTCTTCTTGCTTGGAAAATGTAATGGTGCTGTTCTCCGCCTCCTCCTCATAATTCCTTTGTGCACCTGAAACAATTCACCATCAACTGCTGATAGTTTATATATAATGCTAGATCTAGATGAGAAGAAGACAGAACTTTGGGGTTTCCAACCAGACAATGGCAACCCTCTAGTTTTACTGATTGAGCAAGATGAAGTAACAGAGGGGCATATTACCATCAACTAGCCATAATTATCGCTATGTTGGCTTAGCGGCAATATTTTTATCGCCGAGCTGCGGCGATTTTTATCGCTTAGGAACCTTGCTATTATCAAGGTTTATCCCCTAAGCGATAAAAATCGGCCGAAATGCATGAATATCACTGAAAAGTCAGTGATATTCATGCATTACCGAGCTAATGCTCTTAGCCATGTTATCCACCTACCATTGGATAACATGGCTAAGAACTGCTCAGGGGCAGGTGTTAGCTTTTGGAGATAACCCCGCTTAGTGCGAATATCTCCAAAAGTTGGTAATAGGAGATAGCGATGTTAGCGACTGTTTCCAGTCACTAACAACTTGGCACGCCCACTTTGCATGTCATTAGTGATAAATTTCACTGACATGCAAAGCGGGGCCCAAGATGGTCGCTATCTCCTACTAGCTGTCGCTAGCTGGTGTTAGCGACAGCTAGGTAATAGGGAGATAATTTTATCTCCGCTTTCTTGGCTTTTAAAGCCAAAAAAGCGGAGATAAACCCTCTTGATAATATGCCCCGGAAAGCCTTCTCATCTCAACAAACATGTGTAGAATACCTTACATGTCCATGCAATCTGCACAGCAGGTTAGTAGTATTAGTGTGCTGGTAGTAGTGAGGACCAATGGGTTCTCCAAGTTTTACAGTACCACCACTAGACAGTCCACAAAATAAATAAGGTGTTAGGGAATGCTGATTGAAAAATCTGAAGAAAGCAAGCTACAGACAGTCTAGTATAGACAAAGGCAGTTTGAGGTAAAAATGTAAATACAGACACTAGTAAATAGGATAATGCAGGGATAACAACAATTTAGAAACAGTAGATAGATCAAAGAGGATTTGATAAAAAATTAAATTAGGAAACGGAAATATAAAGTTAGGAAAATATATATATATATATATATTAATATTAACAACATGAGGACTTACTGAGGCCAGCAGTGCCATTGGATGAGGAGCGTAATTGCTCTTGGGAGGTGCCTCCAGCTCCCCCTCCCTCACCCGCCTCGGACAACCTTGTCTGACTCTTGCCCCTGGATGCTGATGATCGTGTAAGACATAATCAAAGAGACAAAAAATAATTAGTGGTAAATAAAATATTAAATAATCAATTCAAAAAGATTTTTTTAAAGAAATAAGCAATTGCAATAACATTGACCTTTCCTAAATCAGATCGACTAGTTGTAGACTAGTATCGTGGTCTAGGACTGTCCTATCTTTATTATTACACAGTTACAAACAATCCGATTCGTGAATCCTAAACCAACCTACCCAAGACTTTGTAATGAATTGCAAAACATATGATATTTGCTTCTAGTTTCTGATCTCATTCGCAATCATCTCAACCGCCTCTCATTGGCAAATTCAATAAGTCTGCATTTAGGGTCTGATTACAATGGCGGTGAACCCCCCACTGACAGGCTTTCGGTGGCGGGTTCACTCCCAACGTAAGGCCAACTACCGCCCGCCAGATAGTGATGGCGGGTGGAAAGCCCAACCTCCACATGCCCGAAAGAGGCAATCTTTACGATTGCCTATCGGACTGTCCCACATTCTCAGAATGGTGGTGGTGCCTAGCAGACACTGCCCGCCTGATTAGGAACTGAATTCCCGCCAGCCTTTCCATGGCGGTTGCCCCGTCATGTAAAGGCTGGCCAGGGATTGATTTTGGGGGCCTATTGCGGGCTCCCCCTGTGTAGGGTCAATGGGTTACTGTACTTCGGAGGCACCTACAGTGCCCCCTTAATTTTCCCTTTAACATTTGGCATGCACCGCGTGGTGCCTGCCACTTAGTGCATGGATAAGCAAAACCTGTATTTTTAGCATTGCGAATAGTGCTGCAGCTAGCAGCACCCACCGCAATGTTAAAAGGGCTTTTTGCGGCCGCATTGTAATATCATATGTAGGTCTTAGAGATGGGTGGTCCCCATCACAGGACATAATGACCCACTTAGTCTTTAAATGCATTGATGAACACATGCATATTACATACACCAGATTGGTTGGTTGGAACATGCTAGTCACTATACAAACTACAAAAAAGGTTCTACTAAGGAGTGAAGTGAGAGGACGCGGCCCGCTAAATTAATAATACTACTTAGTAACTAACTAACTACCACTGTCTTAGTGACAGGACAAAGGGAAGGAGTCTCCCTAGTCTGCCTTACTTAACTTAAGTTCTTACATAATGTGAAAGTGGGAACGAGTATCACGGCGCAAACAAAGTGGAAGGGGCTCACAGGCACGGCGAGGGCACACCCTTCCAGGACCAACTACGATGGGCAGGAGCACGAAGACCACATGCTCGATGAGCAGGTCTTGGCGATAACGCACCAAAGGCCAAAGTTAGGCGGCTTTCTTGGATGGGACCCCAAAGCGAACCACAACCGAGGCAAATACGAAACTGAAGGTGCAGGCAGGCGCCCTCTGAGACAAGGCAAATGGCATAGAACGAGAAAGACAACCCCTGCCTCAAGACTTCCTGCGGGCACACTGAAGCGGAACATCCGAGAGCCAAGCAGATACAGACTAGACCGCCAGCACACAAGTAAAGCCACATAGGGCCCACGGGGGGAACACTATAGTTCGGCCACACAACGAAAAGGTGGCAGATTAGACAGCTACCTAGCCAGAAGGCGCCTCAGCGAAATGTCAAACCAAGAAGGGAAAGTAGCCAATGAAGTAAAGAAATACAAAAACAACCCTGAATCGCCCCTGAAGCTCAAAAGCGATACAACTCTGGACAAAATCCTCAGGAAAGTCAATGAAGGTAATGAGGTCGCTAAGTCCACCAGACAAACAATCGACAACATGCAGCTAGAGCTAGCAGCTATAAGGGCAGACCAACACAATACAAACAGCAGGATTGACACAGAGGATTTGAGAATCAGCGACATCGAGGACACCAACAAGCAGTCAAGCAGAGCCCTACTTTCGGTCTCCAAAGCCACCAACAGCCTACAGAAGCAGCTGGCTGAACAAGACAACCGTACAAGAAGAGGCAACATAAGACTACTCGGTGTACTGGAAGGGGAAGAGGACAAGCCAGGATCCTGCTCAGCCCTCCTAGAGGATCTAATCCCACTAATCACGGGCCTCAGCTTTGACAGACACTTCGAAATAGACAAGGCCTATCGTGTACCAGCAATGAAGCTCTAAAACGCACGTGGTCCCCGCCCAATCATTTCCAGACCTCTTAAATCACAGCAAACGGAGGCCATTTTTGCAGTGGCTAGGAAAAACCAGACCCTAAAGTGGAAAGACAGCAAAATAATAATTACACAAGACTTCTCTTGCCAAACCGTCGAAACAAGGAAAGGCTTCCTGGCACTGAGGGAAAGAATGAGGAAGGACAATATCACTTTCAGCTTTGCAGACCCTGCAAACTGAAAATCGTAGACAAGGGGCACAACCTGATCTTCGATGACCCGGACGAACTAAGAAGACACCTCCGTGGCCCTCCACCGGAGGACATGAAGGCCCAACGCTCAGAGACCGCGAAGAGAAGAGCGTCATCGGAGAATACGAGTGCAACGGATCACTCCGGCAAAGGTCAACAATCATGGACACAAGAGAACTCAAAGCACGCAATCAACGAATCTACCTCAAGCAACCACTCTACCTCACTGTATAGTTTTTATCTAGAGCATTAACTCACAAAGAAGAAGATCCTCAGTGCACCCTGTCATTAACTCTGTGAACTTGCCCTACCTCAAGGCAGCACGCCTACCTCAGTCACTCTGGGACGACGGAACGCAACAACGCAATGACTTTTCGTACGGACCAAATGTATATTCTTTACTAATGATCCCTGGTCAAACCCGGCGCCAAGACCCTAGATATTTCAAGAAACCCTCGAGGGGAGGAATGGGGAGGGAACTTTGCTGACGCATGCCCAATTTTCGAAATGCGGGGGGAGGATATGAGGGGGTGGGGGTAGGGGCGCCAGGGGGTAGGCCAGTACAGATCATACACTTCTATTTCTTTCTTTCTCTATTTCTCACACTCTCAACGGACACACACATCCAGCCAGCACGCATCTCAGACCAACCAGACGTGGCACGCGGGTAGGCACCAGGAGAGGGGTGGATAGACCAATACGTAGGGGGGGCAACCCCTCATAGACAGCACCAAGTAAGAGCGATAGGAAGCACTAACCATGACAGCACACAGTAACTCCCAGCTACTCTCTGACCTGAAAATAACCTCACTCAACGTCAAAGGGCTCAACCACCCAATAAAGAGAAGGAAGATAATGAACTACCTAACTAAACTAAAAAGCGACATGTGTTTCCTGCAGGAAACAAAACTTTCCGAACAGGACGCACAGCGCATAAAGGCGAACTGGGTTGGGCTAACCCTATGCACGTCAGCCATTCACAAAAAAAGAGGGGTAGTAACGCTTATAAATAAGAAAGCCAGACTGAGCCTACACGAGTACCAAGCGGACGAAGATGGACGCCTGCTAATAACCAATCTGAAACTTGGGGAGGAAACTGTACATATTGCCAACATCTACGGCCCAAACACGGAGGACGAGTCCTTCTGGAGAGAGGTGGGAGACAAACTTGGAAGTCTCCCCCAGGAGGAGCTCCTGATAGTAGCAGGGGACCTCAATCAGGTATTGGACCAAACTATAGACAGACATCCACAAAGAACCAGCCACCAAACACAGTCTCAACACACACTTAGGAACCTATGCGCCAAACTCCACCTCAAAGATCCATGGAGACTCCTGAACCCAGACGCCAGAGATTACACCTTTTACTCCCACACCCATAACTCATATAGAAGAATCGACTACATCCTGGTCTTAGCCACTTAAACCAACCTCATAGAGCACACAGAGATTGCGCCAAGAACGGTGTCACATCACGCCCTCATCAGCCTAACACTTAGCGGTCGCCACAACGAACAAACAAGCTGTAGACGGAGATTCAATAGCGATGTCATTAGAGATCCAGCTAATGCAGCAGCCGTAGAGGAAGACATTAAAGACTATCTAGATATTAACGACAAGCCAGACACAGACAAGGGAGTACTCTGGGATGCTATGAAGTCCACAATAAGGGGGAAAATAATAAGCATCAAGTCTAAAATGAACAGGGACAGGAACAAAACAATAGTAGAACTAGACGGACAGAGCAAAGACCTGGAGATGCATCACAGTGTCAACCTAGCTGACAGGAACACACTGACGACCCTGACAAGGAAAAAATACGAACTCAATAAAATTCTAAGCAAAAGAGCAGGCACATGGATAAACAGGTACAAAGCCATAATCCTCTGTTCAGCAAACAAAGCAGGCAAGGCCCTGGCCTCTTACCTTAAAGCAAGCAAAGATAACACGCCATCACAGCCATGACTGACGCTAACAAGACATCTCAGACAGCCAACAAAGAGATTCTCAGGGTTTCAAAGAATTCTATGAGGAACTATACAAAGAGGACAAAGATCTTAAGCCAGATGGGGGAGCAGCCCTCCTGGGCAAGCTTAACCTACCCAAGCTAACAGAGGCTCAACGCACAACACTAGAGTCAAATATAACAGGAGCAGAAATACATATGGCAGTAGCGGCCCTAAAAGATAACAAGGCACCGGGGCCGGACGGCTACACAGCCAAATTCTACAAACACTTCCTCCCCCAAACAAAAGAAACAGGCCAAATCAGCACACCAAATAATATCAATCACACCGTCAGCTCTAGGTAGTCCTAGATCTCCATTGGAGAACAATGGAATCCCACCCGATGTGACATGGGTTTCGAAGTCAAGTTAGAACAATGTCCCTTTATTGTAAGTTTCAACAGATTTAGAGATCCAAGCCAAGTAATGTTCTTCAAATTCTTTATTAAAAGTTCATAAATAAATACTACTTCTCAGCTCACACCGCCGACACGTGTTTCGTCTCTATCTGAGACTTTTTCAAGGCAGAAACTGTATGGTGATCTTGCACTAGTGTCTAGCTGGTCAACCCATCCGTTCAATATCCAATCGATGAGTCCAACAAGACTTGATGGCGATGAAAGGGTAACCACACAATGTCCCTCTAATCAGTAGTTCCGTTCCAGGCAATATTGCCAAAATAGTGTAGCTCTACCGCGTATAACACGGTAACACATTGAAGTTGAGGTGCCCTCCAATAGTATAGGCGAGGCTGTAGCATACAGTTGTATTCAGACTATGGTGCAAACAAAGGACATCCCCCCTGAGGTTCCGTGACGATTTGAACCCGTGTTATCAATATTGTCGAAAATACATAATATTGGTATCAGTGAACCGCAAATGATCCATTTAGCATATCCTGGTGTTTTCGCTACGCTACGAGCAAGAGTACTCCTGTAACCAACACATTTCTGATCTACCCATGGCATCCATCTTAGATCATGGCAGCCATTTTGTGTTTCTTGCCCTCACATACGCAATAACCTCTGATCACTTCATTTCAATTAAGGACACGTAGCCTTAGCCGGAGAGTCACCTCTCTAGTGACACGTGCACCTTAGGCCAGATCACGCTGTAGCTGCATGACTCGACAAAGGCTGCCTCCTCTGCCCGAGGCCAGCCCTGCTGAACTGGTTCTCGTGTCCGTTGGCCTGATCACGATTAGGCGGCCGAAGCTGGTAGCCTTGCCCATTTACAACCCACAAACATCTCTTATCCTGCTTTTCTATCTTCTGCACCTGGCTCTGCTCCTTTCCTTCTGGGCCTTTATTAGGGGGAGGTAACGAAATTTACGATGAGGCGGTCCGGGTCCTGAATGAAAAGTTGACATGAGATTATGATGGAAAAGTGGGAACCTCTCATTCGTAATGTTGTGTCATCAGATATTGTCGACGATTCCTGTGCAACGCCAAATATTTATTGTTTAGGACACAAAGGTTTGGGAATGTACTAACATGTGAAGAATTTGCCCGAAGCTCAATTTTCAGTATATAAGGAGCAACCCTCTTTGTACAAATTGAACAGGCTCCTAGATACTGCCCATGCGTAGTTTCTGTGACTTCTGTGTCCCTGCAGTAATAAACCTTTGGTCTTTGACGCCACCATCGAGAAGCCCGTGTTTCTGTTTATTTGTGCACCAAGGCAGGTGGAACTCCGGGGTCTTCGGGTGTTGTTCCCTGACACCTCTGGACGGAACCAAAAAGTCCAGAACTCCAATTGGCGCCCAACGTGGGGCGACGTCATTCGGTACCGGTCCAAAAGCCTGAAGAGTTCGAGAAGCTTCGTGTGAAGATTCCTGAGGGAGGCGCCCCACTTCATCGATCCCGGCATATCGCAAAAGTGGCCCGAAGTTCTCTTCCACGAGGGTTCCCGTTCAGGACGGCTGCAGTGGGCCGTTGCCTTGACCGTCGCCCTGTCTTGGACCCGAGGTGCAGTCCTTAGTACGGCGAAACGTGACGGGTTTCTCCTTGGTGACGTCTTCAGTGCCTCAGTTAAGTATTTAGTGGTTGCTAGCTGGTTACTTCGTGAGGGTTGTTAAAATCCTTTTTGGTTCTTGGTTTGGTTTGGTTTCGTAAGATTATCACTGGTTGTTCTGGTTACGATAATCTATTTGGTTTAGTTTGGGTTTGATACATCAGTTCGTTTTTGGTAGGCCTAAGTTCTTGGTTCAGGTGCACATATCTGTTTCGTGTTTTGTTTGTTCTGTGTTCCGGATTGCAAAATGGTAAGTCGGAGAAATTGTATGTTGTCTTGTTTTGGTTGCAACAGCGATTCACGATTGGAGGACTCATGTCTGGTTCCTCCGATTGGGACTCCCTTATATGATCTGTACTGTAAGCATGGTGTGGGTCCTATATCCTATAATGAGGTATGGGTCCGCTATACGAAAAAGGATGGTGTCCTTAGTTGGCCACTACATGGTAGTTTTGAACCCGAAATCCTCGATAATTTAGAAGCGAAATTGTTTAGGAAGAAAGCCCGGCCGGCAATGTTTGATTCTTTCCGTTACTGGCAAAAAGAATCTAAACAGAGAGAAATTAAAAGGTTGAAGAAAGAACAGAAGGAGCAAGAAGAGTTGACTTTAGAGCAAGCGGCTAAACAGCTGCAAGTTAACGAGTCTGAGAAGGCCATAGAGGTGGCCATTAGAGAGCATAATTTAGCGATTGACAAGTGCTATCCTGCCTTGCCATCGAAAACAGCTAAGATACTGGAGGACCCCGAAAACGATCCTCTGTTATCTTATTTGTTACGGTCACCTCCACCGTATGCACAAGGTGCTACGGCTCCACCTGTACCGAATGTTCAATTGCCGGTTGCTGGACAACCTGGTATTCCTGCTCCTGCCCCTCAGAATCAAGCTCCTGTACCTCCTGTGGTCAATGTGAATGTTCCTACGGCACCTCCTCTTCCTGGGTTGACGACTTCTGTACCTGTACCTGTATCGCTTACACCTACTGTTCCACAAACTATCTTCCTCGATACTCCTACTGTTCCGCTATCTATTCCAACTGCTACTGTGTTCTCTGCATCTGCCAGTATGTTGACTCCGCTCTCTGTTCGTCGAAGAATCACTGATTCTGTCTCTAGCATTCTGTCTCCTCTCTATAAAACTTTAATTAAGACTCCTACTTCTGACTCTGTACAAAGACGTAGTCAGCTTCCGAGTACTGAGGAACGGGGAATATTAGATTCCACGGCTCTCAGATGGATTTCGAAGAGTAGGAGATATAGCACGAGAGATGTACTAGATACATTTATGCAGTGGAATGAACCAACGCAACGATATGTTTTTGATGAGATGTGCTCTCTTTTACGTGATGAGTTAGAAGAAGATGACTCTGAATCTAATTTAGAAGACTTAATTAAGGTTCAGAAAGAGTTTGCTGCAGGAATGATAGTAGGTCAAAATATAAAAGAAGCAATGGAACTGATTTTAAGTTATAGAAATGATCCATTACTTCGTTCACCGAGAGATTTAGAGAAAGATAGTACGAAGCAGACTCGCCAATATCCAATGAGGGAGGTTCCTCCAATTTGGCGCGAAGCTGTGCAAGCTGATGTGCCGAATGGTATTCTTGCTGCTCCGGCCCAATTCCAAAGAGTGTGGATACACATTCCGTGGAAGCGAGCCGAAGTGTTAGCAGTGAAGCAGGCCTTGCCAGATCCGCGTAAGAATCCTGCTGGGTACTATAAGGAATTAACACAGACAGTCGAGGCTTGTGTAATGAACTTAGCGGACATCGATATGTTATTTGGGAATGTAGTTCCGCAACCAATTTGGGCTAAAATTCGTAAAGAGAATCATCCAGTTGCCCTAGGTGGTGATTGGGCAGCTATCATTGCAGCGGATGGTCAGCAAATAGGTGGTTCCAAACCCGAACCTCTAATTGCTAATCTTCCAGGTAGGATAATCGACTTAATGAAGACTCTGATGCCCGCATTGCGCGTTAATTGGGACAAGTTGTCCGCATGCAGGCAGAAGAAAGACGAGAGTGTCTCCGACTTTTTCACGAGGTTCGAAGAGACTTTTGTAGATCATAGTGGTCAGGATATGAGCACAGAAGGAGGACAGAGACTGTTTGTCGATAAATTTGTACATAATTTGTTACCTGAGTTATGCAATAAATTAAAAGATTCCGAGAGTGCGTGGACTGCCCTATCAACTGCTAAAATTCTTCTCAAAGAATATTTCCCTAGGTATGGAATGCCACGGATTGTATGGTCAGATAACGGATGTGAGTTTATAGGGAAAGTTATGCAGAGTGTGTGTGCCGGTTTGGGCATCAAACAGAAGTTCCACAGTGCAAACCATCCCCAGTCTGCTGGTTTAGTTGAGGGTTACAATGGCACCCTCAAATTAAAGCTAGCTAAAATACAGGCATCCACGGGTCTATCCTGGCCAGACGCACTACCCTTGGCTTTGTTATCAACGAGAGCAACTGTACATTCTAGAGTAGGGCTTAGTCCCTACGAAATTGTTTTTGGCCGCCCGGCAAATATTTGGGGTGTGCCTAGGCCAAAGGAGTTTTGTTCTCTAGAATATCCTATGTTGATCGATTACCTTTACGACTTGACTGCTAAATTGAGTCTTATTCACCAACAGGTTTTCGATGCATTGCCAAAGCCTCCGGAGAGTCCAGGGCATCAGCTGAAACCCGGCGACCACGTTGTGGTCAGAAACTTCGCGAGGACGAAGAACCTTCAACCAAGATTTGTTGGCCCCTTCCAAGTGTTGCTTGCGACAAGAACCGCTGTTCGTGTAGCTGGTCGCACGCACTGGGTACATGCATCTCATGTCAAACGTGTACCTTTGCCACTTCCTTACGACGACTGGGTGAAGAAGGGAATTGGTGCCTCCGAATTTGAACAAACGCCAAAGTTCATCCCTTTCAGCGATGCCGAATTGATTACCGACACTCTGAACTCTGACTCTCCTCCTGAAAAGACTCCTCTGAACTCTGAACATTTGTCCTCTGCATCAGAAAAAACTCTGACATCTGCGAACCTGAACACTGCAACAGCTGCTAGTGATACGTTATTTGCCGATCAAACAGTACCTGCAAAGCAAAGATACAACCTACGACCTCGTAATATGGACAAATAAAGCAGGCAACTGCCTATTGTGATATTTTGAAATTTTGAACTTTTGCCTTCAGCCAGGAAGTTTGCTATTGTTTTATTGTTTTTAAAATTGCCTTGCCGTCTGGGTAGCCGTAGGGTCGTGGCTGTGTGCCTAGTTGAATCTGCGGGGGTCTGACACAAGGTCCATCTTTCTGTTAGTTCTGGGAACTCCCAGGGCTGATAGAGGCATTTTCATCTACGTACACATCATCAGTGGTCGCGAGCGGATTGTAGAAGATGGAGCTTCCTGCGCTGCAACGAGAAAATGTGATTTATGTTCGCAGAAACAGACTTTACAGAATTCTTCACAGCAAATGCTTTATGATACAATGTGCCATTACATTCTTGATTGTTTTGATAACGTTGGTGGGTGGAATCGTCTTTGGTATGGGTTTGATTTTTGTACCAGTAACTACAGTACCTCCCCTTGATCCTGCTACTTCTACTGTTTCTTCCATACACTCTTTTCACTCGTTTCCTGAACATGAGCAAGCTCGACGCTCTGAATTCATCAATAACACTTTTGTACAGCTCTTGCACCAACACCAACTGGTAGTTAACACTACAGACTGCTGGGTGTGTGGCTTGATACCCCACACTATGGATAAAGGCATTCCCTATCTGGTTTTGCCTTTTAGCTACAATGGATCATTTCAGGCCCTTCAAACCATTTTTGCGTATGCCCTTGAAACCTATCCTCCACGTCCACCACGTTCCACTAAATATAACTCTGCCAACAAAGCCTTAGTCCAGGGAATTATTGACATGATCAAGGACATCAATAATACTCCATCTTACCCTCGAGACGAATTACGAGTATATTTGAGTTGGAATTCTTCAGAGTATCGCCTTAGTTTGGGAGAAAGCAAGCGTAAAAGCTCAACTCCAATCTGGGTCGTACCTCACCGAGGTCAAGTCTGTTTGCAAGGTAATGGGAGAAGTCCGAGAGCTCAGCTAGGGAGGAGTGAATGCGTAGAGACTTACGTGTTTCCGTCTAACTCTTCCCCAGCTTTTCTTACTGCTAGGGGTACTTACTTCATCTGTCGAGACAGAGCGTATACATGGTTGCCTGCCGACTTTTCAGGATCATGTTATATTGCTCGATTATTGCCTCCAACATACACTGCATCATCTGACTACCACAAGACCAGAGTAGCAAGAGGTGTCTTCAGCAAGGAAGATACCGCTGGTCAGGAAGCTGGAGACTTCTTCAAAGGTTTCCTTCTGTTCTGGGGGCCTATGGCCAATAGTAGAAACATACGTCAGCTAACACGGGTAGTTGAATCTACTATTACCGAAACTGCTGGTGCCCTTAACAATTTGACAGCTGAGCTTCAGGCGGATAGACTCATGACGTTGCAGAACCGTATGGTTCTAGACGTAATACTTGCAGATCGAGGTGGGGTATGCAGAATGATCCAATCGAGCTGCTGTGTCTTTATTCCCAATAATGCTCCAACAGTCTATGAGGCGATCTCTAAGCTACACAAGATTTCCGACTCTATTCATGTAGACAAGGGAAACTGGTCCTTCATGGAGTGGTTTTGGACTCTGATATCAGCGTGGGGATGGAAGGTTCTAATGGTCATTGGTGTCATCTTAGTATTCCTATTCTCATGCTGCCTGATTATCCAGTGTGGTCCAGCTTTGTGTAGTCTCTGTGCTGCAACCTGTTTCAGAAAACCACCTGCGTTTGGAGAAAAGGCACGAGAAAGGATGATGATACAACAACATGTCACTGACCTGATGAGCATAGAATTAGACTCTGACATAGACTGAGTAATTGCCTATGTAAGGGCAAAAGGAGGGTCTGAGGTTCCGTGACGATTTGAACCCGTGTTATCAATATTGTCGAAAATACATAATATTGGTATCAGTGAACCGCAAATGATCCATTTAGCATATCCTGGTGTTTTCGCTACGCTACGAGCAAGAGTACTCCTGTAACCAACACATTTCTGATCTACCCATGGCATCCATCTTAGATCATGGCAGCCATTTTGTGTTTCTTGCCCTCACGTACGCAATAACCTCTGATCACTTCATTTCAATTAAGGACACGTAGCCTTGGCCGGAGAGTCACCTCTCTAGTGACACGTGCACCTTAGGCCAGATCACGCTGTAGCTGCATGACTCGACAAAGGCTGCCTCCTCTGCCCGAGGCCAGCCCTGCTGAACTGGTTCTCGTGCCTGTTGGCCTGATCACGATTAGGCGGCCGAAGCTGGTAGCCTTGCCCATTTACAACCCACAAACATCTCTTATCCTGCTTTTCTATCTTCTGCACCTGGCTCTGCTCCTTTCCTTCTGGGCCTTTATTAGGGGGAGGTAACGAAATTTACGATGAGGCGGTCCGGGTCCTGAATGAAAAGTTGACATGAGATTATGATGGAAAAGTGGGAACCTCTCATTCGTAATGTTGTGTCATCAGATATTGTCGACGATTCCTGTGCAACGCCAAATATTTATTGTTTAGGACACAAAGGTTTGGGAATGTACTAACATGTGAAGAATTTGCCCGAAGCTCAATTTTCAGTATATAAGGAGCAACCCTCTTTGTACAAATTGAACAGGCTCCTAGATACTGCCCATGCGTAGTTTCTGTGACTTCTGTGTCCCTGCAGTAATAAACCTTTGGTCTTTGACGCCACCATCGAGAAGCCCGTGTTTCTGTTTATTTGTGCACCAAGGCAGGTGGAACTCCGGGGTCTTCGGGTGTTGTTCCCTGACACCTCTGGACGGAACCAAAAAGTCCAGAATATAATATCTTGCTGTTTTGGTGAACTTAACTCAGGACCCCAATAAGTCTCAACGTGGAAACGTGTATCATACACCCAGCATGGCAGCCGTCTAGCGTAACCCAAGACCCTGATAAGTCTTGACATGGAAACTTGTGTTCCACACCCAGCACAGCAGCCATCTATCGTGCTGCCCAGGCGTCGGCGCCCATTTTTCAAGTTACTAAACGACTCCCCCCCCTCCCCGTCATCAAAAAGGCTCTTTTGATGACGTGGTGGGGGGCCGAGTCATTTATTAACTTGAAAAATGGGTGTTTCCAAGTTGAGACTTATTTATTCATGAACTCTTAATAAAGAATTTGAAGAACATTCCTTGGCTTGGATCTCTGAATCCGTTGAAACTTACAATAAAGGGACATTGTTCTAACTTGACTTCGAAACCCATGTCACATCGGGTGGGATTCCATTGTTCTCCAATGGAGATCTAGGACTACCTAGAGCTGACGGTGTGATTGATATTATTTGGTGTGCTGATTTGGCCTGTTTCTTTTGTTTGGTATTGTATGCACCATGTGTGCTTAATAACACTCTTGGTGGTGAGTGTATACCAGGCTTTTTTCGAGCACCCTGTGCAGATTGGCTACATTTTTATGAGAAGTCTATATAAGTCATGTATATTATTGTTTTTTTTCGATCTGTTATTATATGTGTGGACGTTTCTTCTGTGTAGGAGAACACTACCACCAACTTTCTGTCTCCACTTCCTCCCCCAAATTAGGAACACACTGAAAGAGGTTTTCGCACACTGCTTCAGAGGAGGGAAAATGACTAACTCAATGGCGGAGGCCAACATCATAGTCATCCCCAAAGAAGGGAAAGACACACAATTCCCGCAGAACTACAGACCCATCTCTCTAATTAACGTAGACTGCAAGATATACGCAAAAATACTAGCAGGAAGACTTAATGCACAACTCCCAAACCTCATACACAAAACACAGGTGGGCTACCTTAAAAACAGACTATACCAAGACAACACAAGACTCCTTTGCCACATAATTAACTATGCCTCTACCAACACTAAACCAGCGGTGATGATCGCGCTAGACGCAGAAAAGGCCTTCGACAGAGTTTCATGGCCTTTCCTTGACCAGTGTATGCAGAAGTTCGGCTTAGGTGAGAAGTATAGGTCAATGGTGATGGCACTTTATAAGTCCCGCAAAGCCCGAGTCGTAGTGAATAGGGGCACATCAGAGACCCTATATCTGGAAAGAGGCACCAAACAAGGCTACCCACTTTCCCCGGCACTGTTCCAACTGACCCTAGAACCCCTACTGACCATGATCAGAAGCAACGCCAAGATTAAAGGGGTGGAGGTCAAAGGCAACACGGTCAAACTAGCAGTGTACGCCAATGACATATTCATCATGACAGAGAACCCTGAGCCCTCGATAGAGGCACTAATGAATACCATTGAAGTATATGCCAAAGTAGCAGGGTACAAGCTTAATAGAAGCAAGTCCGAATGCAAGCCACTCAATGTTCACACCACCAGGGATGTGATAGGATCCTCGGGTCTACACCGGCAAAAGGGGGCCCTAAAATACCTGGGTATCTACTTTGACAGGGACCTCAAGTCAACACTAGATCACAACAAAAAATCAATACTAAACAAAATAAAAGACAGGCTAGACATGTGGTCCCCCAAGTACGTCAGCTGGTGGGGCAGAGTAGAAACAATAAAAATGATGATAAACCCCATGGTTAACTACCTGCTGAGCATACTGCCACTGATAGTTACTAAAGAATTTCACAAAAAACTGAACGCCATGATAAACATGTTCCTCTGGAGGGGTAAAAAAGCCAGGATTAGCCTCCAGAAACTTAGGCTCAGTAAGGACCTAGGGGGGCTTACCGTCACAAACTTTAAGACTTTCCAGACAGCCTGCCTTGCCAAACAAGGCATATACTGGCTCACACAGGGATATACACCGGCTTGGCTTGGCTCCTGCTGGGAGGTTTAAACTCTGCGGCCCTCCTCACTGCTAACAAACACTCGGAAGCTAGCAACATAATTCTCAGGAACACCAAAAACGCCCTTCTGCAAGTAGACAAAAGAATGGAAAAAAGTATAAAAAACACAAAATGCGAATCCATTTGGGTCAACACAAAAATAAAATACAAGAAAAGCATACTTATCATAACCTCCTGGCTCCAGCGAGGGATCCACACCCCATCTCAACTAGAGGAACATGGGTCCCCTTCCACCTTTACCAGCCTACAACAGGAACACGACCTCCCAGACATAGAACTATATAACTTTCTCAAAATTAAGGTGGCAATCACCAAAGCAAGACTAAGCAAAGAGGTACCAACAATACCCCAATACCTGGCAAATCTTAACAAACTTGGGCACCAAACATCATGCCTATATAAACTACTAAGGGCAAAAACAACCAGATTAAACAGGAAGGTCATAGATTACTGGGAAACACTACAGGCAGGGCGTTTTAGTGAAAAAGAAAAAGCTCACCTCTGGTCCTCGGCAAGCAAGAACAAAGTCACCACCACACTAGCACAAACAAAATTCTGGCTCCTACACAGAGCGTACTGGACTCCGGCACGCCTAGCAGCGGTCGGGCTCATAGACAACGACCTATTTTGGAACTGTCAAAAACAAAAAGGAGACCTAGAGCACATGATTTTCCAATGCCCTAAAGTTAAAACATTCTGGGGAAAAGTAATAGATTTCATTTACAATGTAACTGGGCACACTCCACAACTAGACCTCCTCAGCATAACAAACGCCTTCATAGCCCCGGAGAAACACTCTGCCAACGACAGGGGCCTCAATGATCTACTCCTCACGGCGGCAACCAAGACAATCCTTTCTAACTGGAAGGACACGGGGAAGGCCACTTTCAGAGTATGGTTCAACTGGGCCACCTTCCTAAGGGGGCAGACAACATAACGAAAAATCAAACACCACAAGTTGGATGGAGCAATGAGATGTGGCTCTTCCTGGACAAACACCTTGCCTCGCAAAAACCGCCGTGAACCCACCACATTGCCAAACACCCTGATGTTCCCACCCGCACCCCTCCCTCCCACCCCCTCTGATGTAACCCGTCTGCAAACTCTGTGGCCATACAAACCACAACCCACCACACTGTGTCCGTCTTTTCTCTTTCTTCTCCTCGTCTATCGTCCTACTTACCTCTACACATTGTCTCTTACGACCGAAGGGGGCAATGCACATGACCTGTATGTAATGCAAAGGACTCAAGCTGTCTATGTATAACCAGCACCCAAGTGCCTCAACAAGCCCGTATGCATCATTATCCATGCGTGTGACTACAGCAAACCATTGTTGCCTTCGTTTCGGCTTACTCTGTACTGTTTTGTAAAAATTTCTTCTAATAAAATCTTTTGAAATATTTATTTTTTAAACTTGTAAAGCGCAACAAATGCCCTTGAGCGTCTCGGCGCTGTGGTTTAGGCGGAATCAGAGGCCAGCTTATTGTTTAAACAACCATGTTTTTATCATTTTGCGAAAGTGTAGCAGTGACTGGCAGGAACGGATCTGCAACGGAAGGGCATTCCACAATCTTGCAGCTGTCACAACAAAACGCCTGTCCCCCAAGACACTGTCTTTGTACGTGGTACATGTAGCTGGTATGCAGTGGAAGAACGAAGTTGTCTATTGGGACAGTATGTGGATAACTGATTTATCAGGAACTGGGGGCCTAATTTAAGTGAGGCTTTGAAGGCAATGCATAACGCCTTAAGTTTTATGCGATTCCTTACTGCCAACCAATGGTAGTTTTTGATCACGTGAGATACCAATTTAAATTTAGGGGTCCCTGACTATATTCTGGCCGCTGCATTTTGAACCGTTTGCAATTTGTTGATTACCCTGCTTTGTGCATTAGCAAACAACCCATTGCAATAATCCAAAGATGACATCACCAGCGTTCTGACCAAAGTTTTTCCTGCCGTTTCAGGGGGATATGGAAGAATTTTCTTAATCAATCTAAGTTTGTAAAACGCTGTCGAGACCACTTGATTGGCAAGGGAAACAAAATTCAGACCATCATCAAACATAATTCCTAAGTTCCTAACCTTGGTGACCTGGTTGGGCAGAGTACCCAATAACGGTGGCCACCAAGAGCTGGACCATGAAGGGGACAGCTTTCCAAAAATAATGACCTCCGTTTTTTCGGAGTTCAATTTGAGGCAGTTGCTGCCCATCCAATTACTGATGGCCAGCATGCCTTCTTGGAGGGGAACATCCTTTTCAACGTGCATGTTACCCCGCAGTGCTTTTACGACGCGTCCTTTACAACGCAAGTCGTAACCACGACTTGCGCTGGAGGGCGCTAAAGGATAAAGAATAGTATAGTTACTATTCCAAAACCTTCCCTTCTATCCACGGGGACTGGTGTTAGAATAGAAAATTATACTATTTACTATCCGCGCCCAACAACGAAAGTCGTTGTAACGACTTGCATTGTTAAAGACGCGTTGTAAAGGCACGCGTTGAAACGGTACGCGTTGTACCGTCATACATCCCTTCTTGGAAGCTTGCAGCAATCTTCTCCCCGTCATTGTTTACTGTAAGCACCAACTGGGTATCATCCGCGTAGGACGTAAGGCCCATCTCATGAGCTTTTATGACTCTAGCTAGGTCCGACACATAGATCTTAAAAAGTGTCAGACTCAGGGTTGTGAACTAAAACTGTGTTGTGTTTAAATTGCTGAGCAAAAATGTATTATCAAAGGCACTAATTGTATGTCTTTTATATGTATATATTGCAATGAATCATGCTTTATTCGTTTGAATTTAAAATGTAATAAGCTATAGAACATTCCTGAATTAAATGCAAGGCAAATGATAAAATTTGAAATACTCATTCTTTAGTTAGTGCGCACTAGAGTCCTTGTGATCTTGCGATCCTTGGCTATATACATTGTTCGGAGGTGTTGGCAGGCACCAATTTAGTGCAGCACACATACCGTACAAGTGACTCATTTTTTGATTATTAGAGGTCAATACCACCAACCATTCATTATCAGACTTAGGGATGAGCCTTGGGGAACTCCACAAGGTAGAGTCAGTTGGGCAGATTGAAAGGAACCTAGGGTCACAGCCTGGGTCCTGTTGGAGAGAAAGGAGGTGAGCATTTTGTTTTGCCCTGTCTTGGATGCCCGTAGCCGAGACACGGTCGCTCAGGATGGAATGATCGACCGTGCCAAATCCAGCTGACAAATCTAGCAATATGAGCACCGCTGTGCCTCCCTGGTCCCTGATAGATCTTAAAGCTGTCTCAGTACCATGTAATTTACGAAACCCAAATTGAGTATCGTCCAACAGTTGGTGGTCTTTAATATATCTACGGAAAGTTGTGAATTCATTGCCTTCTCTACCACCTTGGCCAGAAAAGTTAGGCTAGCTATAGACCTATAGTTCTTAGTGTCCTCTGGATTCAGGTGAGCTTTTTTTAAAAGTGGTTTAAGTAAAGTATTTTTCAGTGAATTAGGATAAATTCCAGTTGTAAACATGGAGTTACAGATTTGCGCTAGTACTGGGGCTATTAGATCCGTAACAGGAACGAGCAATTTTGGTGGACAAGGATCAGTGGATGATCCTGATTTTATGGTATTCATTATCTCAGCAATTTGTTGCTCAGTAACTGTGTTTAATTGCGCAAAGCAATGATCTGGGGGATTAGTGAGAGACAACTGTGTTTTGAGATTTTTATTAGTCGAGAATTCCGAGTAAATTGTGTTGACTTTCTCATAGAAATAATCGGCTAAGGAGTTGCACAAGGATTGAACCGGGGTGACTACAGGTGTTTGCCCAGCTAACTTGTTAACTACTTCAAATAGTTGTTTATTTGAGTTTTTGGCCAATTCAATTTGGGTAGTGTAGAATTTTCTTTTTTCCTGCACAATCATCATTTTATATTTGGCCAGTTCTTCCTTGTAGCGTACTTTTAGTTCTGTGGTGTAATATTTTCGCGAGTGTCTTTCACAGTTTCTTGATCTTTGTTTCTGTTCCCTGAGAGAACCAGTGAACCAGGGTGCCGAGGGGGAAGACCGGTTCTTAGAAATAGTCTTCTTTGTCACCAGCACATTCATTACGTTATACAGCCAATTAGTGTATCTAAAGATGTCTATATTTGGGTCAGATGGAATGACAGGGCAGGTGGAAGTTAGGTGTATGACCAGCCTCATGAGTAGGTATAGTAACCAGCTGTGTGAGACCCAATGGCTCCATATCTGCTAATAATGAAATTGTTTCATTATTGTGAATATTTTCCAAGTGGAAATTAAAGTCCCCATAGATGGTAAAAGGGTCCTCTATCATTAAGGATTCCATCAGATCGTTAAAGGTGGCTAAAAATTCTGTTCTAGTTCCTGGAGGTCTATTGAGAAGGACTCCTTTAAAGTTATGTGAGGGGGTTAGCAAGCTAGAGAAATGAACAGCTTCACACGTTGAAGATGGAACATGGGTAATTCTTACAGAAAAATTATTACATGAGATTACAGCCAATCCACCACCTTTTTTATTTATTCTATCCTGTCTCTGGGAAGTGTAACCTTCCGGGGTAGCTACCGCCAAATCTGGTTCAGAAGTTTGATCGGTCCATGTTTCTGTGATGAACAGTATGTCAATGCTTCGGTCTGTAATAAAATCTGCTATTTCCTGCTTATGTTTGCTCAGGGAGCGAGCGTTAATAAGTGAGGTTACTGTGGTCTTGCTTTTGTTATTAACCATTCCGCAAGTATTAGTAGCATTTCGGATAGGTGATGATGATAAATTAAAATCACAGTGGGGACATGTTAATTCCTGATTTCTATCCAGACCCTCAAGTCCCACCACAATAAAGTTATTATCTGGGGCCTGAGTAATTGAATAAGTTCCTTACCAGAGTAGGATTGCATAATGTTTGTAGGTTGTTGACCAGGGGGTATGACCTTGGTCCCGGTCCTGGCGCGGACGGGCGCAGACGGGCTTGCTCTGTATCCTAAGTAATCTAGGATGTGCCAGAGACTGGAGAGCTAACTCCGGCATCCGCCGGAAGTGGTGCAAAAGCTCCCGAGTCAGCCCTCCGAGCAATCGGCACAAGCCATGTCGGATCGGGGCTACGGGCTGAATTTTCAGTCAAATGAGAGTAAGTAGCCACAATAGAACAAGAAAGCAATTGAAATGTGCAAGTTTTAAAAAGATAAAAAGCAGCGAGCGGCGTCAGGCATTTAACAGACTGCACGCGTCCATCCATCCATCTGGGGCCATGCTACCATTTAAGAGGTTTTTTTGTTTACTGGCTTTTTCCTTCATTCTTGGCTTCTCCTGATAGGCACCATCTGCTTAGGTGCTACCAAGTGTCAATACCACTGGGGCTACTGGAAGGGGTCACCCTAACCTCTGGCAGACCGTGACTGTTAAACACTGGGATTCTCATCTTACCTGGAATCAGATGTCCTTTGTTATGCATCAGTCCCTTGATGATTCTAATCTCTGCCATGCAGTTGTCCGCTGCCTGAAATACAAGACTTTGAGGCTAACTGTGAGGTTCTAATGCTGTCAAATTCAATGTTGTATACAAATTCTAGCCACATTTTACCATGTCAAATTAATCTTGCTACCCGCAAGGCAAGAAGCAAGCCTACAAGAACAAAGAACCCATTTTCCTATAAATGCAGTTCACTCGGGTTAATTCAGGAGACAGGTCTTTAATACTGTATAGACACAATGGCATCTTCATGAAATTAGATAGAAATCTAGTCAGTTTCTAATCATGCTCTCTACTCATCACATCTTGTAGCTGTAGCATCAATGAGAACCATAGCTGCATGGTTTTCTAATACAAACTCATTACTGGGCATGAAGTTAGATCCAGGCCATTCACCTTTTGAAAGTCCTGGTTTATATCCACGTTAGCTAGCACTTCAGGTAGTCTTATGTCATCACCCCACGTCAGCACTTGAGGTCATCTTAGTTGAAGCATATATTTAAACTGCCTAGCCTTCCATGGCATCCCTAGCCTCTTACTCCATTGTAGAATCATTGGAAGTTATAGAATTGAAAGAGATTTCAGGTGAAGAAGAATAATGCTCGTCTCCTTTGATAAGACTTGTATCAGTCTCAATACATCTTGCACAAAGCATTCAGCTAGCTTACACAAGGGAATGTTGACCTTCATGTTTCTTGTGCCTTTCTTTGTGTCCCCCATGTACACAAGATGTGAGAAGTCCAGTGGGAAATACAAAATTAGATTTGCCCCCTCTTTTCAAGCAACTCTATCTATCACAACTGCCCTTTGTTCTCAAAAGCATGCACAGATTTCCAGCAAAGACTCAACACTTAGGGGCTATTTTTGAGAGCCTTGCATCACTTTTGTAAGATGTAAAGTGGTACATACATGACGCAGGGTTCTCATAAAGATTTATGTAGCCACACAAAGCCACCCTGTATGGCTTTGAGTGACCTATTTAATCAGGAATAAGGGGAAGGAGCACAAATCACTGCATTTCTTTACTCTGCGCCTGGGAGGTGTTTAATGGGTGTTGCGGCTAGTTTTCCCATGCAGCACCCTTGGAACTTAATGCTGCCCCATATTTATAAAGTGATGTGGACCTAGGAAAGCATCAAATATGTACGCCTCCCAAGGTGAAGGTGAATCCATAGAAAGTGGCAAATGCCTGTAGGATTGATTTTGTGCAGGAAGGTGCCCCCTCCTGCACAAAAATAATCCAGACTGCAACAGAAGAACCTTTGCACTATGGTGTAAGTGTGTCTACCTTGGCGCTAGGCTGCCAAAACAGCATGAGCTCAGGCAGGAAGGACAAGAATGTACTGCATTGTTTAAATACGGTGCATTCCTGCCCGTTCAATTTTGCGTGGGGCAGCACAGCAAGGTGTCTTGCTGCGCTGCCATGTGCCAAAGTGAAAGGACAGGATTGTTTTTGTGCAGAAAGGTGCACGATACTGCACAAAAACAATCCTACAAATCGTTTTCCTCTTTCCATGTGTGCTGTAGCCCCCACGGAAAGAGGAAGAAACAATGAGAAAGTAACATATTTCTCCTCATTGCGCATCACTCTGGGAGGCATACAGATTTGAAAAATCTGGGGCAGTGTAAAATTTTGTGGGTGTTGCGTGGGAAAACTCACCGCAAGACCCATAGGATGCCTCCGAGAAGGGATGTAATGCGATGTAACAATTTGCACTGCATCGTCTTACTCAAGGTTTATGAGGCCTCTCAAAGCCACATAGCGTGGCTTTGTGTGGCTTCATAAATCTTCATGAGAGTAGTGCGACACGCATGCACCACTTTACATGATGCAAAAGTGACACAGGGCTCTCATAAATGAATCCCTTACTTTATAAATGTAGCAGTACTACCCTTATGGAGCTGCCAGACAACAACTACAAATACTATTTCGAGAATCACGCACATTTACAGACTAGAGTGTTCCTTGCATTTGCCTTGGCCGCAACAGTTTCTGTCCCCTTAACCTCATGCGCGCTAGCGGAATCCAGCTCGTACGCTGAGATTTTTAAAAGCGCATGTTACGTGACGAGCTGGGATCGTCATCAGCGTGCGAGGAGGCTACACCATGACGAGCCCAGCTCGTCATTAGCGTGGAAGGGGTTAAAGCGTGGTGAAGGTTCTACAGACTGATACCTAACTGGGAGCTCCTCTTCTGCACAGTAGCCTCTTGCCTGATAAGCTCCTTCCTCAGGCCTTCGGGCATATCCCTGAATAGACTACGGGGCCCAGCAGGAAGAAACAAAGAGGGGCGATGAGTGATCAATCAATCGATCAATTTGGATTTGTAGAGCATGGCTTTTCAATATCACCCCAGGGGGGTATTCAGGCGCTGAGCGTGAGCTGATTAGTCAAACAGCCAGGTCTTGAGTGCTGCCCTGAAGTCAGCGAGGGATGATGATGGGCAGTCGTTCCAGGATTTGGCAGCGAGGTAGGAGAAGGATCGCCCCCTCCTGGGGCTCGTGTGATTGAAGATACTTGCAGAATTAAGGAAATAGCCCTTCTTTTTTGGAGCGACTGGTTTAGCAGCATTTCGGACAAAGTTAGTTTACACCTTTTACACCTAAATTGATGCTGATGCATTCTAATTAGTCTTTGTCTGTTCGGTATCCCGTTATTCAAGAAAATTAAATCATTTTTTTAATAATATGAATTTTTCCTTACTCAGGTATTGGTTTTACTAAGCATCAGAGCGCATGTTTACCCCTTAATAACTATAAAATAGATCAATCAGGTTGAGGCGCTATTAATACTACTTTTATAAAGATGCTTCCCGAGTTTCTCCTCAATACATTGATAATGCTTTTTCAAAATACCTGTGTAGGATGTTTGGTCTGTCATTAGAGGCATTTAATCTATAAGTACCAATGTCAAAAGCATGCAAGATTATTTACATAGACTGTCGTCTTTATCTTTTTTTTAGTATGTATTTGAAAATCCATTAGGGATTAATTTACATTTCTTTAGCCATTATTCTCTCATTACTAATTCTAGCTTGATTGACAGAATATTAAAGTGCCAATTACATTTATAATATTAGAATAATGCTTGCTTCTTTTGAGCCATCCTAAGCAATTTAAATGTGAGAGTGATTTAATTATTTTCAGGACACACTGTTCCCTTATGGTATGAGTTAGTGTTGATAGTTTAAAGTATTTATTGTATGTCTTGTTTAGCATGTTTACGAGCACATACCTTTTCCCATTTTTTCTAATATAAATGAGTTATTTAATGTTTTGTATGGTTTGTATAAATTAAATGTTTACACGTACTACTGCAAACAGATTTCGCTACATTTCTAGTTTAAATGGAACAATAATTTTGCGACTCTTCCCAAAGTGTTGCTGGTGTTGGATAAAAATGAATCCCCGTCTTGCAAACTGCATCAAAGTTACCCCAAGGACACCTGAGATCTCATCTCCTTCCAATCGATCGCTGTTTAAATAAAGCCGAGCATAATAATAATCATTTTAGGTCCGATTCACGAGATTTCCCGCCCTCCTACCCCCCCCCCATCTGGGCCTCCGCAGATTGCGGAAACATGTGAATACATGCATGTGCAAACTCAAAAATATAAATTCCACACGTTTATAATAGTTGGGTGAGCACTACCTGATCGGGCCGACATGAAAACACAGAGCAGCTCTGGCAATTCTATCGACAATTCTATTGGGAGGGGATTGGGGAGGGTCATGGGTTGGGTAAGAGTGCTAGGGTGAAGCACTGCTGCTTAATTAAACCGGTCCAGAGCTCTGCTGCTTTTGTTACTGGGGCTGATATTACAGCACTCTTGCAAAACTGGCCGCCAGTAACAACAAGCATTGGCATAGCCATAGGTCTCGCCTTTCAAAGTCAAAGTCAAAGTCAAAAGATTTATATAGCGCGCTACATACCCATAGGGTCTCAAGGCGCTTGAAGAAGGGTGGGGAATTACTTGTCGAATATCCAAGTTTTAAGTTGCTTTCTGAATGCTAGGTGGTTCTGTGTAAGGCGAAGGTGAGTGGGAAGTGAGTTCCAGGTTTTAGCTGCCAGGTAGGAGAAGGATCTACCTCCCATGGTGGTTTTGTTGATGCGAGGTACAGTGGCAAGGGCTTGGTTGGAGGATCGTAGCTGGCGGGAGGGGGTGTAGAAGGACAGTCGTGTGTTGAGGCATTCAGGTCCAAGTTCGTAAAGTGCTTTGTGTGCGTGGGTTAGGAGGCGGAAAGTAATCCTCTTATTTACAGGGAGCCAGTGGAGGTTTTTCAGGTGACCGGAGATGTGTTCTTTACGCGGGATGTCTAGTATGAGCCTGGCTGAAGCATTCTGGATGCGTTGGAGTTTTTTCTGGAGTTTTGCGGTGGTACCGGCGTATAGGGTGTTTCCGTAGTCCAGGCGGCTCGTGACCAGTGCGTGGGTGACCGTTTTTCTAGTTTCGGTGGGGATCCAGCGAAATGTTTTTTTGAGCATGCGAAGAATGTTGAAGCAAGAACATGAAACGGCGTTGACTTGTCTGGTCATCGAGAGTGAGGAGTCCAGGATGACGCCCAGGTTCCGTGCGTGGTCCGTCGGGATGGGTGCTATTCCAAGGGCCTCTGGCCACCAAGAGTCATCCCAGGCGGAGGGGGAGGTGCCTAAGATGAGGACTTCTGTTTTGTCTGAGTTCAGTTTCAGACGGCTGTGCTTCATCCATTCGGCTACTTCTTTCATTCCTTCGTGTAAGTTGGTTTTGGCGGTGTTAGGGTCTTTGGTGAGTGAGAGGATCAGTTGAGTGTCATCAGAGTAGGAGATGATGTTGAGGTTGTGTTGGTGAGCGATGGCCGCAAGGGGACTCATGTATACGTTGAAGAGGGTGGGGCTGAGTGACGATCCTTGTGGCACGCCGCAGATGACATCAGTGGCATCTGACTTGAATGGTGGGAGGCGGACTCTCTGGGTTCTTCCGGTGAGGACTGATGTGATCCATTCCAGTGCTTTTCCCTGGATTCCGACGTTTCTGAGGCGCTGTAAAAGGGTGCTATGACAGACTGTGTCGAAGGCCGCGGAGAGGTCGAGGAGGATGAGGGCGACTGTGTCTCCATTGTCCAGTAGGGTTCGAATGTCGTCTGTTGCTGCGATAAGGGCGGTCTCCGTGCTGTGTTTGGCTCGGAAGCCTGACTGTGAGGAGTCGAGGGATTTGTTGGTTTCGAGGAAGGCGGCGAGTTGGTTGTTGACAGCTTTCTCGATGACTTTGGCCGGGAATGGAAGAAGCGATATTAGCCAGAGGTTTTGGTTTGGCCTTTGTTTTAAGTTATGTTGCAAGGATAGCTTTACTCCACCCTATGTGGGAAGGGTATGCCCAGACGTGGGTCCCATGCTCAGTAAGCCACTGGAGTCAAGCTATCCTGGCTGATGAAGGCTGATAGCCAGAAACCGGTCCCTAGGATGATTGATTCCGGTCCAGGGAAGACATGGCTTGGCAGTTCAGTCTGGACTGTTCCCATGAAGCACAGGGTCAAGACTGATTTGCATATCGCCATGTCTGAATTGGCGTGACTTGGTGAGAAAAGTAACAATGGATTAAACCCAGATCTGTGACTGGGCGTGAATGTTTTGCCATTGTGCAACATTCCGTCCATTATCTTGTGTGTTTTGCTGTTCACACTATGTGGGAAGGGTATGCCCAGACGTGGGTCCCGTGCTTACTGAGCCACTGGAGTCAAGCTATCCTGGCTGATGAAGGCTGATAGCCAGAAACCGGACCTAGGATTCTTGATTCCAGTCCAGGGAAGACATGGCTTGGCAGTTCGGTCTGGACTGTTCCCATGAGACACAGGGTCAAGACTGATTTGCATATGGCCATGTCTGAACTGGGGTGGCTTGGTGAGAAAAATAACGATGGAATAAACCCAGATCTGTGACTGGGGTGAATGTTTTGCCATTGTGCAACATTCCGTCCATCATCTTGTGTGTTTTGCTGTTCACCCTATGTTGGAAGGGTATGCCCAGACGTGGGTCCCGTGCTCACTAAGCCACCGGAGTCAAGCTATCCTGGCTGATGAAGGCTGATAACCAGAAAACGGTCCTAGGTTGCTTGATTCCGGTCCAGGGAAGACATGGCTTGGCAGTTCGGTCTGGACTGTTCCCATGAGGCACAGGGTCAAGACTGGATTGCATATGGCCATGTCTGAACTGGGGTGGCGTGGTGAGCAAAATAACGATGGATTAAACCCAGATCTGTGACTGTGGGTGAATGTTTTGCCATTGTGCAACATTTTGTCCATCATTTTTTGTGTTTTGCTGTTCACCCTATGTGGGAAGGGTATGCCCACCCGTGGTTCACGTGCTCACTAAGCCACTGGAGTCAAGCTATCCTGGCTGATGAAGGCTGATAGCCATAAACCGGTCCTAGGATGCTTGATTCCGGTCCAGGGAAGACATGGCTTGGCAGTTAGGTCTGGACTGTTCCCATAAGGCACAGGGTCAAGACTGATTAGCATATTGCCATGTCTGAACTGGGGTGGCTTGGTGAGCAAAATGACAATGGATTAAACTCAGATCTGTGACTGGGGGTGAATGTTTTGCCATTGTGCAACATTTTGTCCATCATTTTGTGTGTTTTGCTGTTCACCCTATGTGGGAAGGGTATGCCCACCCGTGGTTCACGTGCTCACTAAGCCACTGGAGTCAAGCTATCCTGGCTGATGAAGGCTGATAGCCAGAAACCGGTCCTAGGATGCTTGATTCGGGTCCAGGGAAGACATGGCTTGGCAGTTAGGTCTGGACTGTTCCCATAAGGCACAGGGTCAAGACTGATTTGCATATTGCCATGTCTGAACTGGGGTGGCTTGGTGAGCAAAATGACAATGGATTAAACTCAGATCTGTGACTGGGGGTGAATGTTTTGCCATTGTGTAACATTCCGTCCATCATCTTGTGTGTTTTGCTTTACAACAAATGTGGCACGTCTGCTGCAATGGCTGCTACTTGTTTGTATTTCCGGTGCACTATGCGCTTTCATTTTTACAATGGCTGCCCCACATAGCACTCCGGGGACACCAGCTTTGGCAATTGCGACGCTTCTTGTTGTATTTGCAGCACGCCATGCGTGCTTTCATGTTAAGAATTGCTGCCCACACAGCAGTGCTGTGTGGGGCTTTATCTAAAATAAGTGTCGCTGTCAGCCATTCTTAAAATGAAAGTGCGCATGGTGCACTGGAAATACAACAAAGACCAGCGCCATTGCGCCATTGTGCTGTGAAAAGGCAGCCATTATTAAAGTTAAAGCGCGTACGGCACGCTGGAAATACTACAAAAAATTGGCATCATTGCGGAAGACGGCGTCCGTGACTGCTGTGTGGGTGCAGCTATTATTACAGTTAAAGCGTGCATGGTGCGCTAGAAATTCTACAATAAGCATTTCAAAGAAAAGCACACCGGCGCGTTATGATCAATTACTAACCTGATACAGGATCCGGGATAAGCAATCGAGCTGACACCCTGCGTGCCCCTGCTCGCTCCCGAGAGCAAAACGCTGTTGGAGTGACACATTGAAAAGGAGGTGGGACGTGCACCCGCCTTTGGCCAATTGTGTGCTTTCATTATTGAAATCCACATGCAAAGGCCAATCCAAAATGTCAGAGGTGTGTGGGAGGAGTCAGACCCACAAGGAAAAGTTAGGAGTGCTCACAAAAAGCCTCCCAATAGAGCAGTGCATGCGCGCTCCGCTGAACCTAAAAACTACGCCTACTGCTACAAAACCTGCGTGCACCGTTCCAGCACCTCTCCCCCCCACCACAAATGCCCAATGCATGCTACAGCCAGAACAGAAGGGACACATTGTTTTGTCTGGCTATTAGCAGTATATGCGGTGTAGCAGTATATATGGTGAGGCACATACTGGTGCACCATGGTCTTCCCTGCCGAGTGGCAGAGCAATGCCTTCCTGGGCTCTATTGCAAGTTTAGAAAATCTCACCCTTCCTCTACTGAGGCAGTGAAATGATGGCTCTGGAGGGCTTGTCACTCCCCAGGCACAGTTGCCACTCTGTGTGAGTCCTACACTTGCAGTGTTGCTGCAATCGAAGATACAAAGTAGAAATCATTATTGTTTGTGTTCAGGATTACATTCTTATACTTATATCAGATGATATCAGGTAGCAACTAGACTGGAATTTTGGGGGAACTGGTGGGTGGTGGAGGTTGGCCTTACGCATCAAGCAATGGGTGAATCTAATACTTCAAATAATTGGGACAGTAGTTACACTCTGAACCAATATAACTAAACAGAGTGGAAACTGTCTATTTTCAACATAGTGGACAGGTCTAAAAACTGACCTTAGTGGGAATAACATTCCTGGTTGGGACGAGTGAATGGTTTTCTCTCCTGAGATCTACACAACACCATTCAAATGGCAATATTACAACGTGTTGATTGCTCTACCATGAATCTGCGATATCTTATAAATAACATTAGTTGTTGTTAGTACCCTAAGTTAAGCAGGTATCATATGGCCTGCATAACTGACATAACCCATGCAGGAAGCAACCAAACCTAAAGAGCTGGTGCTTTGTCCTTGAGCATGTCACCCTTGAATAAACAGAAATAGTGCATTGTCATAATATCCATCATAAAAAAAGCTTTCAATTCTATTCTAAGACCCACTGCACAAACCGCCCGCGCATGCGCATTAGTAAACAAGACGGAAGGATGCAGATAGCGAGCCCCGGGGACGCGGCGGGCAGCGGCGGGCAAGGTAAGTGCGTTTTAATTATTTTACTCGTTTCATTGAAAGTATTTAGGGAGGGCGGGAGGGAGGCGGGTGGCGGCCAGCTACGCTCCATCTGCGGAGCGTGCGTAGTGCCGCCTGGCTACGCCCGCTCCGCAAAATGCGGAGTAGGCGGCACTACGCACACTCCGTGCACGGAGCGTAGCTGGCCGCCCACCCCTAGTAGGAAGCCGGCTCTGTATATACTATACCAAAAAGAAGTATAGAGTACAGTGAGTAACCAAAGGTATAGCACAGTTTAAAGTAGATAATACTTTACTCTGAATTTAGTGGTAGCTGGGCTGAGCAGTTAGGCTTATCAGAGGGTAGTGTGAATGACTTTGTTGTACACACTCATACAAGTCAAGAACACACACTCAATGTCAAACTCCAGACTAATGTTTTGCAAAAATATTACTTTAGTTATTTTTATTTTAGGAACCCAGTTGAACTCAGTTACAGGCAAGTACACTTTTCTGGCAGGTAATACTTTCATGAAGACATTAGACATGCTTTATGGTCTTGGAAATACTTTGGTACAAACAATCTGAAACAGTAACATTTAGTACTGGCAATAGCAATAGTAGATAAGCACTGCAGCACTTAGAGGTCTTTCCTGGCCACAGGTCCCTTGGTACCCATGGTACCTTTTACAAGAGACTGAAAGGTGCCCAGAGAGGTGCCAATTGTAGGTACAAGGTACAGTTTTTGGGAAAGAACACAGGCTCTGGGAACCTCATAGGCAGGGACTCAGGGCACATCAAGTCAAAGTGCAGCAGTACTCTGGCAAAAAGTGTGAGGGGGTTACTGCAACAGAAACCCAGCTTACTACAGCTGTGGAGTTCGTAATGACAAACTCCCAGCTCATGTTCTCATTATGGCTTTACTGCACTTACAATGTCTGTGAAAGGCACAGACACTGTAAGGGCACATTGCTCATGCAGCTATGACTTCACCGGTGGTATAGCGCACCCTGTATTAGGGCTGTGAGGCCTGCTAGAGAGGTAACTTACCTCTGCCACAGGCAGTCAGTGTGGGCACTGCAAACAGAGGTGTGTGTCATGTCGACCCTTCGGTTTTGCCTGCACCAAAACACGCCACCTGCAATGGCATTGTGTGGGTGTTAAGTTGAGGGGTCTCAGGGTGGCACAATACATGCTGCAGTCCTCAGAGCCCTCTCTGGTCACAAGGCCCAGGGTACCAGAGGTACCTTTTACAAGCAACTTAGGTGTGACCCTGAGGTGTGGAAAATTGTGGTAAATAAAGGTACAGTTTTGGGAAAGAACACAGATGCTGTGGCCTGGTTAGCAGGATCGCAGCACACACTCGATGTAGTTAGCATCAGGCATCTGGTAAAAAGTTAGTTGGTAACCATACAAAAAGAGGCACTTTCCTACACATGTTGTGCAAAATTATGATGAATTTGGATGCGACCCGCATGATTACCAGTTGTTGAGATTAATGAGGCATTCCATCCATCACTGTTTTGTACACTTATTGTGTTGCCCTCAGTGAGATGGATATGCCCAGACGTGGGTCCCACTGTGTCGAAGGAACCAAGCTGTACCTGGCTAATGCGTCCATAAATAGGGTGAAACCCGTCCTGGGTTGATTGTGTTCCAGCTAGGACCCGGCTTGGCAGTTCAGGATGGACTGATCCTACTGGAGCAGGGTCAAGACTGATCTACATATAGCAGGGTCCAAACTGAGGTGATATGGTGTGGAAAATAACAATGGATTGGGATGCAGCCTGAGTGAATACCAGTGACTGAGAATAATTCAAGCATCCCATCCATCACTGCTTTGTTAACTTTCTAAAAGTGGCATTTTCAAAATCGTAGTGAAAATACGACTTTACAATTGAAGAGGGTTTATCATTACAATTTCATAGATACCAAACATGATATAGCCTTCTGTTCCCAATTAGCAATTACATTTTATTAAATGTAATAAGGACTCCCCCAAGTTATCCTATGGCAGGGGTGGGCCTCACATTAGTGAAAGATGAAAATAAGTTTTTTCACTATGAAGACATGGCAAAATTAAAAGAACATGTCAAACCATTTAATCACACTACCCTATGCGCGACCCAGGGCCTACCTAAGGACTGGCGTATATATAAAAAAAATGGGAGTGTAAGGCTTAGTAAGGAGGTTTAAATGCCAAGTCAACATGGCAGCTTAATACTGCACTACGGTCTACCTCTCAACAAGGGGCTTATATGTAAATCAAATATGCCAATTAGGTATATGCCAATCAAACCATGTTCAGGGGAGTAAGCACAATTACTTTGCCACTGTTTAAAGGTGGAAAAGTGCAGAGAGTCCTAAGGACAACAAAAACTAATTTCAGAACAAATTGGAGGTAAATAGGCAAATGATTTGTGGGAGGACCCCCTAATGTTGCCAGGTCTCACAAGCACCAATTGGCATATTTAATATATTTATAAGCTCATAGTAAAGTTTTACTACATGTGCCCAGGCACTGTAAATTAAATGCTACTAATGGTCCTGCAGCACTGCTTGTGCCATCTACTTATGTAGCCCTTTTAATCATATCCCAGGTCTGTGATTGCAGCCTGTGTGTGCGGTTCTAGCATCCATTTATACCTAGCAAGATAAGCCTTCCTTTTTAAAACATATAGTAACTCTTAAGGTAGGCCCTAGAAAGCTGAATGGGAATGGTCCAATGTATTTAAAATGGTGGGCCTGTACGTTTAAGTTTTAATGTCCTGGTAGTTAAAAACTCTTGAATTCATTTTCACTGCAGCAAGTCCTGCCTCTCCCATAGGATAGCATTGTAGTTACCTCAATACATTTAGTAAACTGTCTTTGGAATTGTGATGAAAAATCCTCTTTTTTGATGAAGTCAGATTTGAAATTGCAATTTTGAAAATGTCACTTTTAAAAAGTTAGCATTTTCCTTCTTTGAGCATTTAGTGCCAGCAGCTTGTCTCTAGGTCACATGACTGGGTGTGGCTGACAGTAGGGCTTTGTGTATTTATTCTAGGCAGCCACACCCGATAGAGAACTTAGGTGTGCCTGAATGGGGCATCACTGACAGGATGGGAGTGTGGCGCTGGGCATACTCCTTCTTGCACTTGAATAGGCTATATCCTGCCTCCACTCAAACCCCCATAGTTAGTCTGGAGCCAGAGCAGGGTAGGCAGGAAGCCTGTGGACTACAAAGACAAACCTCTATTATCTTTTCCCACTTCAAATGAAGGCCTAGGTATAAATATTGGGGCTCAGACACTAACTCTTCAGTAAACTACTGGAGCTGGGGATACTATGTCAGGAAGATAAACTTCTACCCTGCTGAACTACTGCCTTGCTGGACTGGTGCATTGCTGACCTGCTACTTGTCTGGGCGAGAGGACTTTAACTGCATCCGTGGAATTCAGGCCCCTATAGTGACTCGGAAGTGGGCCTTAAGGTGCTCTGCCAGTCCATCCGTGTATCCAGCAGAACTAACATCTCTCCTCTGCTGCTCTGCACAACCCTGAGCAGAACCAATGCACTGCTTCTACTGAAAGGTTTCTTGAAGCACAAATAATCAACCCTGACCTCACAGCCTGCATCGGAACTGCCACCATTCAAAGCTACCCAGACACAGGCTCTTGCATCGCTAATGTCTCAACGATGACAGCCAATAAGATGATGCAGGTTCTGACACCACAGCCTTGCAGCCTTGCAGCCTCACATCCTTGCAGCTCCTCGGAACCAACACATCGCCTAGACTGCACGATGCATCCCCGATGCCAGACTTCTCACCACAAGCACTCATTAACAGGATCCTCAATGATGACGCAAGACCTTGCATCGCAGCTTTCCAACTTCTAAGAACTGGTGCATTGCCTTTGCTACTCAGGGCATACTCGGCTCGGTACCTCCAGGGGTGTAACAAAGGCCCCCGCAGCCCACCAGGTGCGGGGGGCCCGAGCTCCAGGGGGGCCCCTCACCATCGACATTATCAACGCCCGAGAGCTCCAGAGTGACCTCCACTAACTGCACAGCTCCTGACTTGGCTGCTGCCTCTTCTCGTCCGACAGGCTTAAGGGGGCTCGCTCAGCTCCCAGCTAGCTACAATGTTTTACACCATACCACGCATTCTTTGAATCATGAGGCTGCCCCATGATCTAATTTGTCCAATCAGCATAGGCGCCGTGAGCGGACAGCGGCATAGTTTTAGTTGTTGTGCAGCCAGCACACTGGGCCTGCCGCTGCAGCTCTCAGCCCTCGGCCAGATCGGCGTTATTATTCGGCCGTGGTGGTGCATCAGCATGACTGCCTATGCCTCAGGTGCTGCCTGCAGCGAGCCCAGTGCAGCTAGTTCTGCTAATGCCATGCACGTCGGTCGGAGAGTAGTGTCCGATCTGGACTGCGGTACAAAAGGGGGTGGTGATGGACGGAGCATCTGAATCAATCAAACACTCACACCCAGTCAAAAGATCTGGGTTTAATCCATCTCCGTTCTTTAGCCCACTCTGCCACACCAGTTCAGACATGGCTATATGCAAATCAGTCCGACCCTGTGCCTCATGGGAACAGTCCAGCCGAACTGCCAAGCCATGTCTTCCCTGGACCGGAAACAAGCTTCCGAGGACCGGTTTCTGGCATTCCAGCCGTCTTCAGCCCGGCTTGCTTGAATCCAGTGGCAAAGTGAGCAAGGGACTCATGTCTGAGCATACCCTGCCACACTTATGGTGGCCAAAAGCGGTATAAAAGGGGGTGGTGATGGACAGAGCATCTGAATCAATCAAACACTGACACCCAGTCAAAAGATCTGGGTTTAATCCTTCACCAATCTGGACTGCAGCCGTGGAGCTGCCACGGACTGTGCAAACAAATCGTCGCAACTGGCCTCACCGGCAATGGGGCTCTGCTAACAAAGTAAGTGAGGTGTCACACACTGTTTCTTCTTGTCTTCCAACTGTAATTTTCTTTTAGGAGCCGCGAGTCATTCAGCCTGCATACAGTTACATACAACAGCTCTGTATGCAGTCTGCACAAAGACAAATTCAGCCACGCATATAACGCCAGTGCAGCACAGCAGCATAATATAAAGAGAACTTCGATTATACAATACTCTGCTTTATCAGTGAAAGGTCGACTCGAGCCAGTCTCATTGGGATTTATGATATAAAGGTCACACTTGCATCCCCTCAATATCTAATTATCGTGCACATCAAGCGGGACATGCCTCTGTGAGTGAGTGCACTTAAGGTCATTTAAGAGGTCCGGGCCGGCAGGCAGTTTTGGCCCGGTGGCGGTAGTGGCACCTTTATTTGTCAGACTTTAGTCTGTTAATATCCTGATGCACAGTGTTGTCCCACTGAATGATGAGCCGCTTTACAGAGCTGACTCGGCCTGAATGTATTGGAGAGCTCCAGCCGAGTGATCGGAGTCTTGTGTTTGCATGGGCAGTCAGACCCTCACTCCACAGTACCACCATGCTCACAGGTGTACCGAGAGAGATTGCTGCCCCTGTTTATGTCCGCACACATACAGGGGGCTCAGGGGTGCCATTCAGGCCCGGCTCCAGGAATTTTTATTTGGGTGGGCCAAGAGTGCATTTGGGTGGGCCACTGCAGGCTCGATTTGTCTCATATATGTCTGGACAGGCCTGGTTCAGGGCCCCCCTTTTATCACTTCTTAGTCTTACAAGGCCCAATAAAATGCACTATTTTCCAAATCTTTTTTAAATATTATCAAAAAGTGTTTTTTCCATGAAATGCTCCTTTAATTGGATTCACTTTCATTTTTCCGGGAAAAAAAAAATAGTAAAATCACCTTCAAACTTAAAACATTGAATATAGCAGTAAATATAATTAGCAAGCACTTTGTAGCCCTTATGACCCGACTTCTAATTAAATAAACAAAAACAGAAAGGCCATGACAGAGCCTGCTTTAGCGCTGATGCGAAAGTCTTTTTTGGTGCCACACCAATTACCTCTTTCTCCATAAATACCTTTACTACCAACTTCCAACAGTGCTCTCATCCCTCCATGGCCCCCCCATTGACCTCCTCCTCGGATTCCCTCACTGCCACACACCACAAGTGCCCCTCATCTCCCCATAACCCCTCCCCCTCATGACTTCCTCCTCGGATTCCCTCACTGCCACCCTCCACCAGTGCCCCTCATCTCTCTGTAGCCCCTCCCCCTCATGACTTCCTCCTCGGATTCCCTCACTGCCACCCTCCACCAGTGCCCCTCATCTCTCTGTAGCCCCTCCCCCTCATGACCTTCTCCTCAGACTCCCTCACTGCCACCCTCCACCAGCGCCCCTCATCTCTCTGTAGCCCCTCCCCCTCATGACCTCCTCCCAGACTCCTTCACTACCACCCTCCTCCAGTGCCCCTCATCTCTCCGTAGCCCCTCCCCCTCATCACCTCCTCCTCAGACTCCTTCACTACCACCCTCTTCCAGTGTAACTCATCTCTCCATAGCCCCTCCCTCAAATGCATTTCATTTGTTGTATAGCGCTACTCATATCAGTGTAGGGTGTCACAGTACTTTTACATCACGCACAAATTATACAGAGACAACCAATCATGCAGGTATGTAAATCAGTCTGCAGGGAATGTCACATAAGCCATTGAGGATTACAAGGTGTAGGAATCACATGTCATCCATACTGTTGGGCAGTATATTTTAAGAGGCTTTGGTCTGGGGAAACACAACCGTAGGATTTAAAGAGTATTCCATGGGGGTCAGTTTTACTGATACAAATGTATATCTGCCCAATAATACTCATTTTAGTAACATTAGAATAATGAAAGACTGAGGAACTTCTAACTATATCACAAAACAAAACAAGCATTTGCAATGCAATAGGTCTTGGGTTAATTAAGTTTGAGCCATTGGCATTGCTAAATATTGCAAAACAAACTGCAACAAAAGCTATTGGTGTTGCATTATTTAGCAATGCCAATAGCTCAAACTACCTTGGGAGAGTGCAGCGCCGATGGGGCGCAGGGCAGCCATGGCACACAGCGCAGGTGCAGCAGGGCCCTTTTCCTATCCATCGCATGGAAGTCCTTGTGCCCTACACTATGCATGGAAGGCGGCACTCTGCGCATATCACCCATGCCTCGTGCCTTCTGCGCTGTTCGGGGTGCACAATGAGAGGACTCTTAGAGGCAACGAAACTCAGGGCATGTGATGTCCCTGGCACTATATCCAACGGGCAGCCCTGGCACAGCTCAGCAGGAAGGCACTGGCATTCAATTATCACCCCTGCACACTCAATGCAGAGGAAAAAGCACTGTGCCTCAATCCGAGAGCCCTGCACTCGGAGGCAGCGGCTGCAGCTCCCAGCATTAGAGCAGAACTTCACGATGAACAGCAAACAAGATCCAGGTGACCGCCCCCTGCTCCACCTGAAAGCACTGCACGGTACCGATGAGCACAGGACATCCATCCCTGATTCTCCCCGGGTGCACAGAGCAGCGAGGAACTAGAAGCACCCCTTGCCCCTGCTATGCCCAGAATGCACTGCACAATGAGGAAGCTCTAGTTCCCGGTTCAAGCCCTGCTTCACCCCAGAGCGTTTTGTGCGGACCCGGTCTTTACTCAGCGGACCTATCTGGCAGTACCCAAGCTGGCTATGCTGGTGCAGCCGGATGTGCACCTTCCTCCGCTGCCACCAACGGGCCCCAGGATCCCAGCCCCCCGGGGAACGTGCTGATGGGAGCTCCGCTCCTGCCCTGTACCGGCCGTGGCACCTCCAGCTGCTGCTCTGAACCGCTACTGCCGCCGGCCTCTGACGTCAGCGGATAGCTTCGCCACCCCAAAGCGCTGCATGGAGTTGCTGTGCATCGCTCCATTGGTAGAGAATGTTTTTATCCCCAAGAGAGGACAGGGGGCCGCTAGCAGTTTGGTGAGACCGAGGAGACGGACGCTTCGTGTAAGTACTTGGCAGGTGGGCTTGTTAGTTATCTGGGGATATATGTTTTGCAATGTCCTAAAATAGAAACATTGGCTGGTTGTGAAATTAACATTAAGTGCTGTTGTGAATAATTTCACATTGCAAGCAGATTATTGGCAGCATTTCTGGATCACGCAAAATGTGAAATTCAGAAAACACTGCATTGGCGGAGAGGGGTTAACGTGATACCATGAGGGCGTGTTTTCAAAGCTCCGAAAACAAGGAGGAGTTAACAACTGAAGAGGGAGAGGCTGAAGGTGGGAGGGCGGGTGAGAGAAGAGGCAGCCAGCTTGTTTATGAGCGCCACGCGCCTCGTGAACAGCGCCGTGCGCCCCTCTGCAGACTCCCCCTGCATTCCAGAGAGGCGCGCAACGCGATCCGGTCTGCCATGCAATGCTGTGGAGACAAGACCTGGCTGCGCGCACAACGTTATCCTAGGGGGAAAGGCTGCGTGCGGCCAGGTCTTGTCTCACTTCGGCGTTCTCAGACTGCTGAGACGCCGACTATAGTTCTCTGGCGAGAACGTGCTTTCAGCGCGTTACTAGCCGAGACCTAAAAAGCGAAGTTCTAACTCTACCATTTATGTTTGTATGCAGCTCTTTGGTGACGGTTCATTGGTCACTGTCCTAAGGTGGGATTGTAACTTCTGAACTGCAAGTAACACAAGGATCTCTGTGACAAAGGCAGTAACCCACTGAGCTTCCACATAAAATACAGTTCATCTGCATTTAAAAACTACTAACAGACAAATGATTGCTCTCCAGCAGGATCATTAATCACCAGGGTTATCTGGGCATTTTGTATTGTCTTATTGTTGTCCTGCACCAGCCATGATAATGATAAAAACTGTTCAAATGAAGCACACACTTTGACTTTATGTATTAACTGTACAATTAATTAAAATCATTACAGTAAAAAACATAAAAGCAAACAGCTAAAAAAATAACCACTGAGAAAAATATGAAGGCATCAAATAAAGTTCAGTTACTGTGCCATGAAGTATGTGTCCTGCTGGGCCTGTGCAGATTTAAAAATGAAAAATAAATAGTAACACATTCTCTTACATAAAACAAACTTTGTGTCACAGCCTGATCTGATAAGCAACTGCAGGGGAAGGAAAGGTGAATAGAAATAAACAAACTTATTTTCTCCTGCACCACATAGAAAATAAAATATCTACACAGCAGTGCAGTAGACAAAGGTGACCGTTGTCAAAGAAAGGATTTGTCGCCCTTCGCCATGTGGAGATGAAGGGGTGAAAAATAAACAAAGTCTCCTTAACATATCAATGAATGGTCTTTTAAAGACCTGTGAAGTACTACTACGATCATCTCAAAAACTGTCTGTGTGTGTATTTATTCGCCCGGGAAGCTGCCCAAGCCCAGGCGCACACACACACACAAACAGCCCTTTGAGACCAATTGCACGCCTGCCTTCAAGCCCTACTGTAAGGGCCACGGCTCCTCTTTGGGTGCGTGGGCCAGGCTCATGTTTGGGTGGGCCTGGAGCACCTGGCCAACCCGCTAGAACCGGGCCTGGTGCCATCCCCTCTGCTGTACCGCTCGGCCTTTACCAACGCCGTTCAGCTGTAAATTTATTAGCGCAGCCCTGGCCTCAGAAAACCATTCCGAGCAGGCTTGGGTTACCAAGACTTTGCCCCCACACACCTGGGGCCTGCCCTATGCCCGCCCTTTCTCTTTAATGACTAACTCAGTCTCTATTTTAGCAGCGTGCCTGCGTGACTGCCAGCTCATGCCTTGGAGTGTCAATCGGGATAGCTGGGCCTCTCTGTTGCTACTTCTTCCGTACTGGGGAGTAGGGGGAAGCAACCTCTAACGTATGAGTACTAACCCCCTCGCCTTACTTTTAAGTAAGGCTACTTACAGCTGAATGGGCACTGCCAGATGAGAGCTTCGATTTCCGCTCCTGCTTCCATCTGTCTGTTTCAGAATGACTGAAACATTAATGATAAGTGAGGCAAAGGCGTTCGTTAACTTTTGGTCAGGCATTCTCCCAGGTGAGGGTACAGACTAGTCTTCCCAAAGCTGCCAAGGTTTCAGATTGCTATATGTGTCATTTTCATAATTTCATTGTAATTATGGGTCAGCCACTGCAGTTGTTTGCACCAGTTTTAAGATCTTATAGTTCCTCGATCTAATTCATTTCTGACATTTTTATGTTTCCCTTTCTTCATAGCTTGATTTGTTTTACTCGCAAGAAAGTGTCACTCATACTCGTCAAAATGTCACTCATAATTTTATTGAAATTTTGAAAATGTCACACATAGCAATCTGAAACTGTGGCAGCTATGAGTAAGTCTGGAAGGGGGCTCCTCCATGCACTTTGCAGGGGGGTCCCCTCAGATTTCGTTACTCCACTGGGTACCTCACGATGCACTGCATCCCAGATTTATGGTACTCTTCTTCAGCAGACCGAACTGGGTCCCTGTAGAAGACCTGGGCTCCATAGCTGGTGACCTATAAGTGTGATATTGTCCTGGTCCGGTATGGCCGGATATCCACAAATGGCGATTTGTGCCTTTTTGTGCTATTTTCTGAAAATCTTTAAAATGGTAAATAACTGTTTCGATATATTGGATTCTTGTTGTTTTGATTTTGCTTTACTAATTAAAGCCTACTCTATTTTTCTAAATCTGGTCTTGAATCCTTTCATGGTGTGTTTTCACCGTGTTACTGTTTGAAATGCACCCAATACTTTTCAATTTGGCTCTAAGTTAAGCCTGACCGCTCTGTGCCAATCTACCAGGGGGCTAAGCACAGGTTAATTTGGGGTTTGCTTGTAACTTCACTCTGACAAGTATTATTGTTTCTGCTTGAGTTGGGTTTTAGCCCCATCTGCCAACAACTCAATTCTTTTCACCATATAACCTGACCACCAGGAAGTTAAAAATAATGATAATGGAAGCCATAGTTACTATTAGGTGCAAAAACATCGACAAAGTGAAATACCCACTTTCTGGAACACAGTCACACTGTCAATGACATAGCATGGGTAGCTTTAGATAAACTTGAGATAGATACCACCAAACTTGAGAGACATTAAATACTTTTTTTTAAAACATGAACAGCATTGGAAATAAATGCTGAGAAGCTATGTGAAGGGAATGAACAATGATATTCCCTGGCATTACCAGAACAGCTGAACAATGAGAAATAAGCGTTTTGAGTACTTGATTTCTGTCATAATTAGCAGAGATTACTTAGTATCTCTGCAGGTGGCACTTAGGATATGATCAAGTTTACTATCAAGAAGACCTGGCCCCAAGAGAACCGTCATAGATATAAAAGTAATATGCATGGTTTCCTTTAGTAAATAGGAGATACAATAATAACGTGCTCAGTGAGGGTTTTTTTTTTAAATCATTAAATTCCTTGACATTTTTCCCAAGTGATTAGCCAAATAAAACGGGCGTAATTAGAAGCATGATATCTGAACATAAGTTGGGTAATACATATAAAAGAGTGATACATATGGGTTCAAACATTCTGAAGATAACACGCACATCGATAGGGACTTTGGACCTTAATTATGAACAAACTACATCATTTGTCTGGGTAGAATTTACTAATAAGAAAAACACACATAAAGGTAGAGTTGTTTCATGGAGATAGGATGCGTGTGCATTATAAAGCCAGCCCCTTCTAAAGATTTACCCCTCTAGTCTTTTTATGATATATAGGCGTCATGACGCCTGCCATCTTAAGTATGGCTATCTATCACTGTTGGAACATATCTATATATCTTTTTCTCTACTCTGGGAACACTAAGAGATCGGGAGTAAAATGATTCTCAACACCGTGTAGTGTAATGTAATCGAATCTCATGCTCATGCTTAGAATGTACTGCTTAGAATGTACTTGTATCGCATGCACTATCGCATGCACAGAATGTATTGCTTTGATTGTGGGGAGCCTTCTGAAGTCTGGGGTTCGTTGGGCATGTTCAGTTGCTTGTCGGACTCCGGGCTGATGAGGCGCTCCTCTTGTGGTTGGAACCTATGGAATAAACTTCCTATTTAATCTACGCTGGATTCCTTGGTTTTATTAAGACATTCCTGTCTTCTACACACCGAAAACAAGTTGATGCTTTTGAGCAACACGTGTGCATATGTTGGGCCATAGAGATTTCAAGATTATAACGTTAATAGCAAAATAAGAAAGAAACCTTGAAACAAAGTGGCGTAGACAGTCTCGTGAGAACTTGAAATAGATTACTGGATTGAGGATAATAACACAGATATTCCACTGTTCTTTATTTACCCATATAGTGTATGAAAACAGGGCGACCCTCCTGCTCCCACGCCAGGGTCAGATTTGCTAACCAGACAAATGGGTAAGAATACCGGTGATGCTGACTACAGGTTCTGTGTGTGTGCTACCACGAAGGGCTGCACCCGTTGTGTGCTGTGCATCACAATTTACAGTGTTTTCACATTTCACGTATTATAATTTTTATCAAAATTGACAAAAAGCGTTAAAATTGTGGAGATTTTAAATCCGGCAACATTTCTTGAGTGGGCTGGCACATCCACATTCTTAGAGAAATTATATGTCAAGCATGATATTTGTTTTCACAGAGAAATGCTTCTTCCTTGCATGGTGTGTGATCAACACTCTCCCTTTTGATTAAATGCACAACTGACTGAATGACGAAGACAGTGGCTAGATAGGATAGCATTGTGGAATTTTAGTTTGCGAGCTAAACATCATCTGCGCCAGCTTGTCACCCACGTACAACATGCACAACAGCCATTTTAGGTATCATGGTCTCCTTGTCCACACTCGATCACCAGCGCGCCCCTCTGACCCAGCAAGCATCCTCCGCGCACCCTGGCTCCCCCTCCCTCCCCCTCATGAGCATAACCCTTCTGCATGACCCTGTCCTTGGGAGTCACGCCTGCGCCTGACCAGCATCTCCTCTCCTCCCATGAATGCCCCTCTGTTGATAAACCTTCCCTCCACGCTCGATTGTCCACGCGGCATGAATACCACTCTTTTGATGACCCCTTCCCCCGTGTCCAGCTGTCCACACAGGTCCGAGGTCATCGCCTAAGCCGGCAGATATCATTTACTGCCCCTTATTGTATGAGGTCGCTCTCCTTCAAAGGACCCTCTATTGATCCAGGCCTCCCCACCCCCTGTGATATGATCAGGCGCACACATCCTAAGACTCGACGGAACACTCAGCTGCGTGATGACCCCCTCCTCTTATCAGCAGGTTGAGGACCTCTATTGTGGAGGTATATGGGGGTGGGATTGACACGAGGATTACGGGGATGTCTTTTTCTTTATGTCACAATGTTCTGATTGTAATAAAGAAAGGTCACATGCCATAAACCAGTGTATAAGAGGCCAGGCCTCCGAGAGGCTGTTAGAGCACCTCGAGACGATACCTTGTTGTCTGATCTGATGTGTTCTGCTCCGTCGGAATAAAACTTCTGTTTCCCGCCTTCTGGTCTCCGGCGCCTGCCTCATTGCTTGGTAAATTTGAATGGTACAAGGGCGGTTAGCGCCGGGCAAATCTTGAGAAAAGGTCCTAGCCCTACCTTTTTTCTACAATTGGCGTCCCAAAGCGTGGGGCCCATCAGCGACACGTGGATCCAGTGGGAGAGGTCCCGACGACAGAGTGAACGACTGCAACGATCGGGAAGAGCTCGTGTCCGATAGACCCTCGTCTGACAGCCGATCATCCGACCTTCACTAGTTCTGAACAGACCTCTCTCGAGTGATCTACGGTCCTGACTGGGAACCATCAGGAGTGCCACGGGCATCACGAAGGAGAGAGGACGATCGGGCGCTGGATCCAGAGGACAGGAAACCGTCCATGCGGTCCGGGTAAGGTCGTGTAAACATGACGAATTGAGAAAAGATTGTTTTGTTTGGATAATACTAGTATTACGCTTTGTTGAAACCTCTGGAGATTCGCTGTCTGCAAACGGAGAAAACAACAGGCTCTCTCTTTGCAAACAGTGAAGGATAGGTAACGCAGACTTTTGTCCCCGTTGTAATCCGTCGTGCCTATCTTCCTCCCCCACTGTTTCCTGAACTGTCGTTCGTGGATTATTGTCTGGAGATTCTTTGTCTGCAAACAGGGAAGAACAAGGTCTCTCTTTGCAGGTAGAGAAAGAGTAGGTAACGATAACTTTTCGTGCCCACTTATTCTCCCCACTGATTGTTTTGATTGACCGATTGTTCGGTATTGGTTCGTTTGAGGTATTCACCGCCGGCAAACAACGGAGAATAGAAATATTCTGTCTAGTCTTTGCCCGCCGTGATAAGATAGGTAGTGCAGACTTTTGTCCCCGTTGTAATCCGTCATGCCTATCTTCTCCCCACTGGTTGGTAGCCTGTTTAGCCCGGACCGCTTATTAGAGATGAACCATCCAGCTCCACTGGAGGGCACCCCTAATAAGGACATGTTCACTAAGTATGGACTAGTCGCTATAGCTTACACTAAACTATGGCATAAATATACAAAAAAGAACCCTGAAAGTCAGTGGCCACTGATAGGTTCCTTTAATGAAAATAAAATAAAAACATTAGAAATAGCGCTCCAGAAGAATAAGACCACGCCCACTATGCTCGACAGTATCGGCATGTGGTGCAAAGAAACGGAACAACGAAAGAAAAGAGAAGAAGCAAAAATAGGGAAAGAATTACGAAAGGCAGCCCACCTAGCCGCAAAGCAACTAGAAGAGGAAATAAAAGAAAGAAAGGAAGCTACACAAAACCAAGAATCAGGGTCGACAGGCCAATGTCCTGTTAGGACCCCCTCTGCGCTCTACCCTGAATTGCCCTCCAAACAACGGGCAAACGATGAGTTACTGCTAGGTCCCCCAATCATCTACATGCCCCCTCCATATGCTCCCAGCCAACAAAGCCTGCAAGCCCCGAGTGTGAGTGAAAGTGACCCTAGCGCTAGTGCACCAGCCCTCACGGCCTCTGCACCAGCCACATTAACAACTTCGTCAGACGATCCCGAGGCTAGCAAACAATCACCAGCCAGACTAAATAGGTTGAGCAAAGATGAGCGGGATGGGATCGACAAAATAGCAAAGACATTAGTAGAACGAAGGGAGAGCGAAGATTATACAATGAGCGTATATAACTCACATGCCGACAACTACAGACGGCATTTCATCTTGCGATTCAGCTACTACACCCTGAACGCATATGAAGATAGGTATCAAAGTAAGGGTCCCGCTAAACTAACAACGCTGTATAGGAAGATTGATGTTGGAGATGGGACTGAACGTGAGGCGACGGAGCTCTTCATGCAGATGCTTGAGGTCTTCCGCCACCTCACGGAACAAAAACCAGAAGCCAAGGTTACAGCCCCTGAAACGACCTCGGTAGAAGTAGCCAATACTATGATGCCTATCAGAGAAGCGGCCCCTTACTGGATCCCGCCACGTGGCAAGGGAACAAGCGATGATATTAATAATGAAGATGCAAAAGGGAGGGTTGTGTACAATTGGGTTTACCAACCATGGGACCGACAGGATATCCTAACCTTCAAACAAACCCTGCCCGATTTAAGAAAGAACCTGATGGCATTTTATACCGAATTAGGCACTGCCTTGGGTTCGACAATAATGACTTTAGCGGACATTGACTTGTTCTTTGGGTTATGCCTGCCAGCTGACGTGTGGAAGCAAATCCGGAAGGCTGACCACACGGATCTGTTTGGACATACCTGGGACCAACTCGGTAAACTAGATAGACAGCGAGAGCCAGGAAGGAAACCAGTGAAGGACATACTGGAACTCCCAGACAAACTAGTCCAGAAATTAAAGACACTGATCCCAGAAAGAAAGGTAGATTGGTCGATAGTCACGGCCTGTCGACAGAAACCGCAGGAAGATGTGTCAGAATACTTCTCCCGATTCGAGACAGTGTTCTCCAACTACAGTGGCCAAGACATGACCACCGCAACCGGACAGCACCTGTTTGTACAAAATTATGTAAAGGGCCTAACACAAGAAGTCTCCCAAAAACTGCAGACGAGTGAGAGTAGTTGGGGGGCCTCCAAACCCGCAGCTATCCTTCAGATGGCTCAGTATTACGAGCACCAAAAGAATGAGAATGATAGGGCGTCCGAGAAAAAGAAGAAAGATTTAAAGGAAAGGGTAATGATAGCCCAGATACAGGGTATAGCGGTAGGACGGGAACACCAAAGGGGGAACTACCAATCAACCACCCCCAGAGATCTACCTCCTAAAGATCACACCCCAGCACCCCACACTGGACGTAGAGACATTAGCAATGACCAATGCGCCTTCTGCAAATGGTTCGGCCATTGGAAATCCCAGTGTCCGGTTCTGCTAGAGATGAATAGGAATAGGGATTCCAGGGATGTGGCAGGTGGTCCGAGGAATAGAGTACAGGGACGAGGGCACCCCAACGACACCAACAATGACAGATCAGGGAGACTGAACACATTTGACCGTCCCCGACAGAACCAATATCAGCTATCCGAAGGTGAAAATGCCCCCGATTTTGCATAGGACTGCCAGGGGCAAGGGAGGGATCCAGTCGAGCTCTGTGTTGACCAGCAAGGTCCTTATGTCACCGCTAAGGTCCTGGGTACAGAGTCTCCATTCTTGGTAGACACTGGGGCGACACGTAGTGTGTTATCAAAACGACTGATTCCAAGGGCACCCTTGTCTGGCTCACACATAACGTCGATAGGTTTCGATGGAACGCCCTCCACTAACCCCCTGTCCGTACCTATTACCTTTGACCTAGAAAACAACACCACTGACGCGACATTTCTACTCTCCTCCAACTCCCCTGACGCCATTATGGGCATTGACTTACTGAAACATTTTCGAGCTACCATTAGGTGTTCCCCAGATGGAATACGAGTCATCCTGTACGACAACCCAGACTTGCCCAGATCCCGTCCCCCACGACACATGTGCTCCATAACTGACGCTGACCTGTCCCTGCTTGACACCCTGCCTCCGTACCTGTGGGCCAAAAATGACTCTGATGTGGGGCGAATGATGATTGATCCTATTCACATAACTGTACGACAGGACGCTATGCTCCCGAAACTCCCGCAATATCAGATATCGCCAGAGGGTGAGAAGGCACTGGTAGCGATCATTCAATCTCTGGTGGATGCAGGAGTGGTTGAAGAGGTGGTTAGCAACGTCTGCAACAGCCCAATCCTACCTATTGTTAAGAAGCAAGGTGAAGGAGATGAGAAAGCGTACCGCTTCATCATCGACTTGCGAGAGATTAACAAAGTGGTTGTACCCCAATATCCTGTAGTCTCCGATATCACCACCATTCTGACCCTCATCCCGTCCACTGCCACCACCTTCACTGTTATCGACCTTAAGAACGCGTTTTTCTCTATCCCCATTCATCCAGACAGCCGTTATCTCTTCGGCTTCACTTTAAAATCCCGCTCGTACCGATTTTGTAGAGCTCCCCAGGGGTACACTGAAAGTCCCAGCATTTACAGCCAGGCCCTCAAAAGACAGCTGGATGCCTTCCAGCTACCAGAGGGAGTGGTGTTGATCCAATATGTCGATGATATCCTTTTGGCGGCCGACACCACCCCGCTTGCAACGACAGCCACCGTCCAACTCCTACACTTTCTTGCAGAAAATGGCCATAAAGTCTCCAAAAAGAAGTTACAGTTCTGCCAGCCACAAGTGACTTACCTAGGCCATCTTCTGTCCAAAGAAGGGAGGAAACTTACACCCGACCGAATCCAAACCATCCTAGACACCCCCATCCCAAAAACACAAAAGCAGGTCCGCTCTTTGGTTGGCCTAACCTCTTTTTGCAGACAGTGGTTGCCTAATTACAGCCTCATTGTGAAACCATTACTTGCCCTGCTGACCAAAGATGTCCCCTCCCCGCTTCCTTGGACCACTGAGTGTCAAGCCTCCTTTAAGGAATTACGGGATGCACTCTGCTCAGCACCCGTCCTCGGAACGCCGGATTACTCCAAACCCTTCTCCCTCTTCACCCACGAAAGGGAGGGATGCGCATTGTCTGTCCTAACTCAATCGATTGGTCCTAAGCAGCGCCCTTGTGCCTACTTCTCCGCCACTCTTGATCCTGTAGCCAGAGCTTTGCCTGCCTGCCTTCGAGCAGTAGCTGCCGCTGCTGTCTCTATCCGTCAGAGCGAGGGAATCGTACTTTCCAACTCCCTCACAGTATTAGTACCCCATGCAGTCGACACCCTTTTGAACCAGACAAAGACCCAACACCTGACTAGCGCACGACTGACAGGGTACGAGTTGACTCTGCTTGCACCCCACATCACACTAAAGAGATGCACGACTTTGAATCCTGCCACATTGTTACCCCTGCCTGAAAATGACCCCGACGTGCCTCCCATACACGACTGTGTGACCCTCACGGACGAACAGACTAGGAGTAGGGTTGACCTCCGAGACACTGCTTTTTCTGACCCCGATGGAGAGCTATGGGTAGACGGCTCATGCATCAAACTCTCAGATGGCACCACTTCAGCTGCCTATGCAGTAACGACAGCCCGAACAGTAGTTGAGACAGCCTGCATCACACAACGATCTGCCCAGGCAGCAGAGCTGATAGCCCTCACCCGAGCATGCATCATAGCCGCAGGGACCACCGCGAACGTATATACGGACAGCCAGTATGCCTTCGGAGTGGTCCACCATTTTGGGCTCCTGTGGAGGGAGAGGGGATTCCTGACGTCCCACGGCACCCCAATCCTCCACGGAGATCTAGTTTCCGCTCTGATTGAAGCAGTTCTCCTCCCCAAACGATTAGCGGTAATCAAATGTCAAGCACACAAAAGGGTGACAGACTTAGTTGGACAAGGGAATGCATTGGCCGACATCACTGCACGAACCACAGCTGAGAATAGGACGGCAACACGCATGTATGTGACCAGGTCACAAGCAGAGAGATGGACTGACGCAAGGGAAATGATCAGAGACATCCAGTCGGCCAGCACCCCTCACGAACTGACTAAGTGGGCAGGGGTGGGTTTGAAGGACGAAGAGGGCTGCTGGCGAACAAAAGATGCAAACAGATGGTTGCTACCCGACTCATACCTGATCCCCATACTGACAATGGCACACTCCCCCGCACACATAGGATCTGCACCCATGATCGAACTCATTTCCAAAGTCTGGCACAACGACAAAATCCCTGACTCAGCCAGACGCCTAGTTCAGCAGTGCCTCATCTGTCTGCAACACAACCCCGGGAAAGGAACTGTGGTACCCCGGGGAGGGTTTGGGACCCCCAATCACCCCTTTGAGGTCCTTCAGATGGACTACATCCAACCAGAGAGATGCCAAAACCTGAAGTATGTACTAGTCATCGTATGTGCCTTCAGCAAATGGGTAGAGGCCTATCCAACCCGTGACAACACTGCCATGACTACTGCCAAAGTACTACTGAAGGAATTCTTCCCTCGCTATGGCCTTTGTCGAATTTTATGGAGCGACAATGGCCCCCACTTCATAGCTGAGGTTATCCAACTAATCCTAAAGGTGTTGGGGGTGAAGCAAAGGTTTTATGCGGTCTTCCACCCCCAATCCGCCGGTCTAGTGGAACGCCATAATGCCACACTGAAGCTGAAATTGTCAAAAATAGTGGCCACCACTGGACTTAACTGGCCGGATGCCCTCCCACTGGCCTTGTTATCGATGCGCTCCACTCCCACCAAGCACCATTTGACCCCCTACGAGGTCGTGTTTGGGCGACCGATGAATCTCTGGACTGCTCCCAAACCGACCTCCATTCATGACGTCCCAGACGTCCTACTATCTGATTATTTGTGCAAGTTAACTAAAACGTTGTCTGTCATTCATCAACAGGTGCAGCAGGCCATCCCCGATGCTTCCAGGGGCCCCGGCCACGACATCCAACCGGGAGATTTCGTCCTAATACGAAATTTCCAGCGGACCAAGAGTCTGGAACCTCGGTGGACGGGCCCCTGGCAAGTGCTGATTACCACACGAACGGCGCTTCGAGTGGAGGGGAAGAAGCACTGGCTGCACGCACATCATTGCCGAAAGGTCTCTGCGAACCTGGCCATGACAGAAAACGTCAACACCCAAGAAGAGCTCCTGAGCAAAGATCGACCGACATTGAACTGTTATCCCGATACTGAGGCACTTGAACTTGCAAAATTCTCTGATCCCACTGTGCCATCCAGAGAAGGGTATTTCCTGCGTCGAAAGGAGGGAGTTTCGGCTAAGTAGGCCACGGACTAAGTTAAATCTCAGAACGGTGACCTAAACACAATCAAGGGTTACCGGGAGAGAAGCTAAACGAAGTCTGTGGTTCTGCCCACTACCGAGCCCCTTGAAGGTGATGGAAGCGCCAGATAAGAAGATGATGGAAGCGCCAGATAAGAAGATGATGGAAGCAACAGGAAATACCCAGTATAGAAATCCAAAAACTGACAACTTGCACAAATCAAAGACAATCGCACTCTTCATTGTCTTCCTCTTCTGCCTCCTCCTCATGACCTCCTTCTGGATTCTGGAGGAAAGCACACCGGCTCATGAGGCATTGCTACCTACTGCACAGCCAACACCCCTGAAAGAGCATCACCTAATCTCTCTGTCGCCTCAGCTCCGAGAAAGGCGCAGGGAATTCTGGAACAATTCCTTCGTGCAACTGTTGCACCAACACAACCTTGCTGCAAATGCTACGAACTGCTGGATCTGCGGGTTGCTCCCGCATGCCACAGGACACTCCATCCCCTTCATCCATTCTCTTTTCTCAGTTCACGGCTCCTGCCTCGCCTGGTTGATGCTCATGCAAGAGAGCCACAAGGACAACGCCACCTCCAGCCGGACAGTGTCACACTTCTACTCTGGGTTCTGGCTGAACAAAACCGGAAAGACCCCTGCTGCCCTGTGTCCTGCGCTCGCAGGCGCCACCTTCCTTAAAGACATTCCAGCCAAAGAACGAGTCGAAGTACAGGTGCTCCACAATCCAGCCAGAACCACCTTCTCTCATCTGCAAAAACAAACTACCGCCACCCTGACTGTGGCTCTGTCTGTTATCAATGTCACTGGCCTTGTGTGCCTCGAAGGCCAGGGAACGCAGCTGGTGGGTCACAGTTCCTGCCGAATCACCAGAACACTGGACTCAGTTGACCCCCCTTCTTTTGTCGCCTCTCCAAACATGTACTTTGTGTGTGGCACCAAAGCTTACACCTGGCTCCCGAAAGGTTGGAAGGGTATCTGTTACATTGCCTTCGTTCTTCCACCCACATATGTAGCCCCTACCAACCACCACCGGCAGAGGCGTGCAGATGACATTGGACAAGCCGACTCCACCGGAGCACAGTTCCTGGATGCAGCAAAGGGACTTGTTCCCCTGTGGGGCCCAATGGCAAACAGCCGTGCTATCCGGCACCTGACCCAGGCAGTAGAAACAACGATCAACATCACGGCTGTCATCCTCGCCAACAACACTGCGGAACTTCAGGCGGTCCGCCTTGTGACCCTTCAAAATCGTCTTGTCCTAGACGTGGTCCTAGCCGACCGAGGAGGAGCATGCCGCATCATCGGATCCAGCTGCTGCACCTACGTGCCAGACAACTCGCCTTCAGTCTACAAAGCCATTGAACACCTCCACAGACTTTCCTCAGAGGTTCACCAAGAACAGGAAGGATGGTCGCTTGGGAGCTGGTTTTGGGACGCTTTGAAGAACTGGGGTTGGAAGTTGTTTTCCTTCGTGCTGATACCTGTTGTGATATTATGTGGGTGTTGCTTAGGTATCCAATGTCTGCCACCTTTGTGCGGCCTTGTTTCTAACTGTATGTGCCCAAAGACTTTGGACATCCGAAATGAGCACATGAGTCCCCTCTATGAAGTAGAAATACGTGGCCTTATGGGGATAAATCCAAACTGACAAGTTGGCGAGACATGTTAAAAGGGAGGACTGTGGAATTTTAGTTTGCGAGCTAAACATCATCTGCGCCAGCTTGTCACCCACGTACAACATGCACAACAGCCATTTTAGGTATCATGGTCTCCTTGTCCACACTCGATCACCAGCGCGCCCCTCTGACCCAGCAAGCATCCTCCGCGCACCCTGGCTCCCCCTCCCTCCCCCTCATGAGCATAACCCTTCTGCATGACCCTGTCCTTGGGAGTCACGCCTGCGCCTGACCAGCATCTCCTCTCCTCCCATGAATGCCCCTCTGTTGATAAACCTTCCCTCCACGCTCGATTGTCCACGCGGCATGAATACCACTCTTTTGATGACCCCTTCCCCCGTGTCCAGCTGTCCACACAGGTCCGAGGTCATCGCCTAAGCCGGCAGATATCATTTACTGCCCCTTATTGTATGAGGTCGCTCTCCTTCAAAGGACCCTCTATTGATCCAGGCCTCCCCACCCCCTGTGATATGATCAGGCGCACACATCCTAAGACTCGACGGAACACTCAGCTGCGTGATGACCCCCTCCTCTTATCAGCAGGTTGAGGACCTCCATTGTGGAGGTATATGGGGGTGGGATTGACACGAGGATTACGGGGATGTCTTTTTCTTTATGTCACAATGTTCTGATTGTAATAAAGAAAGGTCACATGCCATAAACCAGTGTATAAGAGGCCAGGCCTCCGAGAGGCTGTTAGAGCACCTCGAGACGATACCTTGTTGTCTGATCTGATGTGTTCTGCTCCGTCAGAATAAAACTTCTGTTTCCCGCCTTCTGGTCTCCGGCGCCTGCCTCATTGCTTGGTAAATTTGAATGGTACAAGGGCGGTTAGCGCCGGGCAAATCTTGAGAAAAGGTCCTAGCCCTACCTTTTTTCTACAATAGTATAAAGTCATGACCAAGGCCACTGACCCGTAGTGGCATATAATATTTGTCTGAAGGATGTGGAGAACAATTTAAATGATGGTAGGGTGAAAAAAAGCCAATTGACCTTACAACCGAGAACCTTTTTAATCCTGTCTTGAGGACCCAGGAATAACTCATCAGGACTGATCGGGTACCTCTAAGGTCATTTTAACTTATCAAAATTCTAACAAACCTGATCTCGCTTTAACAGTTAAGAAACTGTTGATGGCTGTGCAGTGGGTGTGGGAACAGCCCTATGAAGAAAAGAAGCATGTCATGCATAGTGGGCAAGGGCAGTTATTCCCCAAGAAAAGGAAATCCTTGGTGGGTAGCTTGATTACCCTTATTGAACCTTTATGTCTGTGGTATTTATAGTTGATGAACGATTACTTCTTGCCCCCCTTTTTGTGGTAGACACCATCAGGTAATGCCTTTTTCATAAGCTGGGGTGCTGCTTACCTTAGAGAAGGCAACTGCTGTGAAAAAGGGCATTGCTTGTTGATTGTGATGTGTTGCGTCATCAAATAACACATTTATCTCTACTAATAAAGTGAAGTTACTGCTGTTCATTGGGATAAGAGTACATATATATTTTAACTTAGCAATAGTTTCTGGTGTAGATTGCAGCAAATGGTATGCCACTAGTAAGTTACAAAAAAATATGGTAGAAAAGAATAGTTTAAGCAGGCAGAGTTTTAAGTGGGAAGTGAGAAGGGTATGACCAGACATGGGTCTATGTTTACTTAACTTGCTGCTTTTAAAAACAAATATCGCTAACTGCACGCAGCCGATCTAAACGCTGTCGCGCATTTCATCACCCTTCAGCCGCCGCCATTAGCCCAGGCGTGCGCGCTAAACCACGCCCACCTTTTAGGCCACGCCCATCAGCCCGCCTACAAATACGCTGAAAACAAGCGTTCCTTCACTAATCCTTGACCCAGTCCTGAGGGGGAAGCCGGGAGCTTGAGGTACTCAAAAACTGCATATTTTTCTGCTATTTTAACCTTCTGTGTGGTGTCACTTACTTGATAATTTGTGAAAACTTGCTGCTTTTAAAAACAAATATCGCTAACTGCACGCAGCCGATCTAAACGCTGTCGCGCATTTCATCACCCTTCAGCCGCCGCCATTAGCCCAGGCGTGCGCGCTAAACCACGCCCACCTTTTAGGCCACGCCCATCAGCCCGCCTACAAATACGCTGAAAACAAGCGTTCCTTCACTATTCCTTGACCCAGTCCTGAGGCGGAAGCCGGGAGCTGTGTGAAAGTTGAAGAAATTGATGTACATAGACAGCATTCATTCCCCTTCTTCTCCCACTCCACCCCCCTGTGAGCACCATGAATACTGTAAACTGTTGACCGTATCACCCTGCCAGTAAGAGCCCGTACCAATATGCATATGTACAGCCATTTCTAGGCACCATGGCCTTTTACCCATTGGGATCCCCGGCTTCCCACCTGCGCGTACCTTACACCCCCTCTCTCGTGCATAGACCATGAAACCCTCTCCCTCTGCGCGACCCTACTGTGAAAGGCAACTCTCCTGCTTGACCCGCACAAGACCCCCTCCATTCCCTCTTGAAGAGGCATCCTTCGCCTTAGCTGACGTAGCCCTCCCCAGCTGCACCTGACTGCCCCCGCTCTCTCATGTACGGGTCATCAGATCTCTCTCTCTCTGTGTGACTCTGTCCCTGTGTCCACCCTGGCTACCCCTCCCTTCTCCTCACGTGGGCAAGTCATAAACCTTCTTCTTCTGCAAGACCCTGTCCTTGAGAGTCACGGCCGCGCCTGACCAACACCTCCTTTCCTTCCATAAATACCCCTCTGTTGATGAGCCTTCCCTCCGCGCTCGATTGTCCACGCGGCATGAATACCACTCCTTGATGACCCCTTCCCCCGAGTCCGGCTGACCACACATGCCCGAGGCCATCGCCTAAGCCAGGAGATACCATTTACTGCCCTTATTGTACGAAGTCACTCCTCCTCAAGAGACCCACTATTGATCCTAGCCACCCCACCCCTGGGCTATGATCAGGCGTACACATCCTACGAAACACTCAGCTGCGTGATTGCCCTCCCCTCTTATCAGCAGGTCAAGGGTCCCCATTGTGAACACATGTGGGGTAGGATTGACACAAGGATTATAGGGATGTCTCTCTTTTGCGTCATGCTGTCCTGATTGTGTTATCAAGTGTTCTGTAGGGTATAAAAGCAAGAGTCTCAGCTCACTTGTTAGAGCACCTCCCGAAAGACACTGTGTTTCGTGTCCGAAATGACTGGCTCTCCTCATGAGAATTAAACTCTGTTCTTGATTCCTGCTTCCAGCGCCCGTCTCTTTATTTTGGTAATTATTCAACATGGGAACTAAGAGGCGGTTTGCGCCAGCAGCCTGGGCATCGATAGGATTATGGGCTCATTTTCTACAATTGGCGTCCCAACGCGGGGTCCATCAGTGACATAGGGTCCGATAAGAGAGATCCAGACGAAGAAGTGAACATCTAAATGATCGGGGTATGCCTGCCTTGAGAGGGCCCTCGCCCGGCTGCCGATCGACAGAACTTCACCAATTCTGAACGGACCTCTCTTGAGTGACCTATTGTCCTGACTGGAATCCCACAGGAATGCTACATGGAGTAAGAGAACGATCGGGCGCTGGAGGAGGAAGTCAAAGAACTGTCCGTATGGTCCGGTCCGGGTAAGATTAAGTAGGGCGTTCTTACGCCTGATTGGTAGGGTGGTTCTATCCACCTGATTGATTGATTGATTGTATTGAAAATCGGTATTTGTATACCGAAATTGTTGGTATTGGTTCATTTAGCTTTGAAGGCTACTTGACATATTGGTTCTCTTCTGAGAACGAGACATTCTCTGTTTGCAAACAGCGGCGAATAGGAACGTCGTCCCTCTTTGCAGATAGAGAAGGGTAGGTAATGCAGACTTTTGTCCCCGGTATTAATCCGTCATGCCTATTTTTCTCCCCACTGATTGTTTGAAGTCGATTAATAATCGATTGTTGTTCTTTGAGATCTTCCCTGTCTACAAACTGAGACGAGTAGAAATATTCTGTCTTCCTTTTTGGATAGCGAAGGGCAGGTAATGCAGACATTTGTCCCCGTTGTAATCCGTCATGCCTGTTTTTCTCCCCACTGATTGGTTGGTTGCCTGGACATTGTTGTTCCAGGAATTGTTTCGTTTGAGGTATTTTCTACTTGCAAACAACGTGGAATAGAAATATTCTATCTAGTCTTTGCAAGTAGTAAAGGGTAGGTTATGCCCCTTTGTGAATTCGTCAGTCCTACCCACTCCCCACTGTTTGGGGGGTAGCTCGCATGGTCCGCCCAGGAGACTACCCTTATGGAGGACATATGCTCCCCGCTCATGGGCCATTTGGTGGAAGTAGACCATCTGGTCCGTCCAGGAGGCTACCCTAGTAAATGGAAGTACATCGCTCGGTCTGTCCAGGATGATACCCTAATGAAGGAATATATGTTCCCCTTTTGATCGATAATCTCGTTCCACCCCGGACCATTTATTGGAGGGAACTCGTCTGGTCCGTCCAGAGGTACCCCCTAGTAAAAAGGACACATAAAAATATGAAGTGATCACCGTTCCCTACTAACAGAAAACTTTAGCTCGAAACACGCTAAGGAAGAGAAAGAAAAATAAAAAGAAATCAGGCTAAGTCAGTAACCCCCTGATGAGCTTTTGACTTCACTAAAAATAAGAAACATTAGAAATAGTTCATAATAAGAAATATAAAATGGCGAAAAGTTTGGCAGCAAAAAATAGCCACGAGGTAGCTAGGCTTCACTGCCTGTTCCTGCTCCCAAATCTGGCCTCATTGCCCGCCACGCCCAAATAACGGTCACATGAAATAGAAACAATCCAATAGGTACCTACCCCCATTCCGGAAGCTCCCAAAGTGCAACAGGTCCGCGGTTACGCCCATCCGGAAGGCGAGGCCTCGAGGCACGAGGGGCTCGCCTGGCCACGGTCAGGAGGAGATGATGTTGGGCAGGCGGTCCAAAGAATGGCAGAGACCTCTCCTTCTCTCCTCTTCTGCTGCTCTGCAGGCCACGGGGGAGGGGGGCTGTCTTGCCTCAGCCACCGACCCCCCCCCTTCTGTCTCTCGCCTGGTCCGACCCACGAAGAAGGCCGAAGCCAAAAGCGAGAATGGCGGCGCTTGCAAGTAGTCCCGCCACATGTCAAATTCCTGGACAGTTCCAGGTAGTGCCGCCACATGTCGCCGCCTGGACAGTTCCAGGTAGTGCCGCCACATGTCGCCGCCTGGACAGTTCCAGGTAGTCCCGCCACATGTCAAGAGAAAAGGGGGGGCTGTCTTGCCTCAGCCGCCGACCACCCCCCCCCATCTTCAATAGCCAGCACGGCCAATATCGAAGCGACGGAGCCGAGGAACGGCGCGGGGTCGCTGGAAGGGGGAGGTGACGCGAACGAGCCTCCCCCACCTCCCTCCAGGTGGAGGCTTCCAGCGACACCCCAATGCTCTTACTTAAAGAGGGTCAACATCAAAAAGCGGTCTTCTGCCCAGGACGGGCACATGCTCCATGCCTTCTCTCCTCAACACTGAAGATTCTATAAGAGCCGGGGGGCACCCCGATCCCTCCGCATGGGTGCCCCCGCCCCCCCCACTGGGAACCACGACATCGGTGCAGCTCCTGCCGGCACCAGCCTCGGATTGGAAATGGCTAAAATGCAGCCGCGGCACAGACTTGTTCAGTTCCGGAGGAACACCAGGATGACCCGGTAGGAAAATTATTGCCGCCCTTCCCACTCTTTGACTCATGGTCCATAATTGATAAACTGTTAACCACATAGCACAAAACTTTTTGAACTGCCAACGGAAAGTTCTGGGCCAACCACGCGAGACTAGAGACTTTCTGACTATGCTGGAACTCGCCTGACCCCTCCCAAAATGGCGCCGACACAAAATGAGACGTTTTTTTGAATAAACTTTGTTGCACCCTGATTGCGCAGCTTGTTGTCCCGAGATCTATATGCAGTTTTTTGGATAATGAAAGTAGATATGAAGGATGTTGAGTATGTGCTTGGATAATGAACTGACTTAGGGTGGGTACTGATTACGATTTGGAAAATGAATTGGTGTAATTTAGATAAAGAATGAGTATTGGATAATGAATTTATGAATTAATTAAAACTGAATTCTTGACATGCATCATGCTTGCTCTGTAAGAAAATTTTAATACGATTTTATTGCACTGCTGCACTTTATGCAATGAACTGCCACCAATTTCGTTTATTAAAAGTATTTTGAAAAAGAAAGCATGGTTGTAGCAGTTGCCTTAATGAGTTTTGGATGTCTTACTACTGTGAGCGAAGAATAAGTATGATGAAGGATGTAGATCAAAAAGGGATCAGGTATTTAGCAGCTACATTATGTATCGCAAGCAGCCAGGAAAAGTGTTTTAGACACCCTTAAAATGACACCACAGAAATGCCACCTGACCGTCACCCTTGCACCCGATAAAGAGGGTTACGACCAAGTAATGCATGTAGATACGCAGATCGTCAATGATTATCTATCTGACACCACTGGTCCCTCTGGGCTTAAACGCCGAGATGGTAAAGAAATGCAGTACGCGGAGATAGGTCGAGTAGGTGGTAGGTAAAAACATTTTTTGACTACTACATGCTGATGTACTTTGAATGCTGCCCCCCCCCCACCCCTTCTTTTCCCTCCCTTCTGCAGGTCACGTCAGAACGTCGGCTGAAGTGTGGAAGAGCGACGGTCGGACCCCCGACGAAAAAGGGAAAGAGGGAATATGTGTGTAGTCGTTATAACGATAAGTTTTCAAAAGACGTAGACTTAACATGACTGTTCCTTCTTAGGACATAGCGACTGAGAGGATGGACTGACATAGAAACTGGACAGGTACTGAATGACGAAAAATTGACTAGAAATGACGCGTTAAATAATGTAACTGGACGTTTGACTAGGTAGGGAAAGGACAAAGAAAAATTATACGGGTGAGGGTTGCCACGGCACCACCCGTCTAGGAAGTTAGAAATGTTGCTGATGTTCGAAATGCACTACCCCCTTTCTCACACTCTTATAGATATAGCCAAGCTGTCCGACTGTTCTCCCGATCAATACTTGCCGTTGCCTCAGCCTGGAGAACTTCCCACCAAAGGAGGGAACAGAAAAATGGCTTAAGATCCAACCATGGGTAACTAGCACGACCAGGTTAATTACTGATCGACCGACCGAGGTGTGAGTATTGGTAATTGGGAACGCTCGCAGGCGTAACAAGCGAGAAGGGAAAGGGGGGAAGGGTAGAAAGAGCTTAGCACGTAGATAAAATAGGATAGTAAAGATACGTAGGATATATATATATAAAACCAGATCTTGTAGGCTAACAATTGTTTTCTGTCTTGTCGTGAATGTCTTGTATATGTGTAATGCATGTACCGTCTTCCCTGTCTGAGTTTGTGTGTGTGTAATGTACGAATTCATGTCTTCCCTCTGTCTGTATCTGCGTGTTACCTGACCTTTGCTGTTCCGTGTTGTGAGCGCACTAAATGACCTATTTTTGTACACGTCTCTCTCTCTCTCTCTCTCTCTCTCTCTCTCTCTCTCTCTCTCTCTCTCTCCCTCTCTCACTCCCTACATGTCATACGTGTACCGAATGGCTTGTTTAGATTGCGGACGACTCTCACTCTCTATGAGAGTCTCCCTATTTTCTCTCCCTCTTTTGGTAAAACTGTGCCCCACCGGCACCAGTCTGATTTGATCCATATTGAACGCGAAGGTGTTCAGCGAAATTGACCGACACTAAAATGATTGTATCTCGCCATATTACTGCCTCTCCTTTCTGTAAAATGAATGAACTTGAATTGGCTGAGAAGGAAAGGACAGGTAAGACGACTAAAGTCCCCCAAATCTGGCCATTTATAGGGGAACTGTATGTCAATGGCACCTTATGTCTGTTCTTCAGAGACGAACGCCAACGTCTAGATTGACCCCCAATGCCCAGATTGCCCCACACCCCCTTTTTTTGCACCGAAGCGTAAGCGCCCGAAGCATCCCCGCCCCATTTTGATAGAACCCAGTTGCTGTCCCGGATATGAACATAATGACCATGAGTAACTGTTGACCCTCGAGAAAAATCTTGTTTTGCCTGACTCTCGATGATGGCACCCCCGCCCTGTCTGAAAATGTTAGCCAGTCCTGAAGGGAAATGCTCCGTAATGTTGAATATGATGAAATGCACAGTTGATGGGAATCTCATTTATCCTCACTTGAGTTATAAACAGGACAATGAATAAACCTGCCATAAACTCAGTAGGAATGCGGACACGTGCACTGCTTGGTAATAGGACCTCTGACTGTGACCAATGAGCGTATCTCCCAAATGCGTAGAATTGAGGGAGGAATTCACATGCGTAGATATCCTCTTCTGCCATTTCTCTAAAACCTTGTCTTGTACCTATTCAAAGATTCACGATCACCGAAGGAGATGGGTCAGATGCGACGTACAGCCTGACTGCGGATCTTGGGACTCGTGTGACCTCGACCAAAGGTGGAGCCGCAGAGCGACAGGATACGGGACGAGACCGCAATTTCAACGTGGAAAATGAAAAATGACGGGCCGCCTTGAAGCTTTCCGTCTGCTAACCCACGTGTGCCTGGAGTCTCCGCCCCCCTTCTTTGGGCCCGATGGATGGGCCTGCCTGCTTGTTATCCTTTGCTCCCTTGGTCCCTTTTGTGTGTCCCAGGAACTCTGACCCAACTCCGCCCTCTCACCTATCGACTATTTGAACTACACTCACCCTCTTTTCCACGTGACTTTTTGCCAAGGGAAAGAACCGCATCCCACTGGGAATAGGGTGCTGCCATAGAACTATGGGTGCCGAGCATAAGGCGCCACTAACCGGATTGTTTAGGGAACAGGACTGTGGTCTAACAGCAGAGGACTGACCGCACCCTGCAACGCGTAAGGATAGAACCGAGCTGGACCTTTAGCTCCACCGCCGGTGCTCAACAGCGCCAACGAAAGTACTCGGACTAGAGCCTACCAGTGATGGCTCACTGACAAAAAGACACTGTGACGAAGAAATATTGTGTATCGAACTGAATTCCGCTCTCAACCACCTGGTCAGAACTGTTCATTGGTCACATTTTTTTTAAGTCAGAAAGATTTTTGCTATGTAGTGCGTTTAATTGTTAGGAACTCAACGAAAAGCAATTTTCTATGTACTGCATTCTGCCCATCACCTTAACTGTCTATGATTGTACGCCAAATGTCAGTATCGACAAAATGCTAATTCATCAATAATGCTTGTCTACCTGTAAACTCGTCAATTGCAAAAATGACTGCTGTTATGTAAAAAGGGGCGACTGCGAAAGTTGAAGAAATTGATGTACATAGACAGCATTCATTCCCCTTCTTCTCCCACTCCACCCCCCTGTGAGCACCATGAATACTGTAAAATGTTGACCGTATCACCCTGCCAGTAAGAGCCCGTACCAATATGCATATGTACAGCCATTTCTAGGCACCATGGCCTTTTACCCATTGGGATCCCCGGCTTCCCACCTGCGCGTACCTTACACCCCCTCTCTCGTGCATAGACCATGAAACCCTCTCCCTCTGCGCGACCCTACTGTGAAAGGCAACTCTCCTGCTTGACCCGCACAAGACCCCCTCCATTCCCTCTTGAAGAGGCATCCTTCGCCTTAGCTGACGTAGCCCTCCCCAGCTGCACCTGACTGCCCCCGCTCTCTCATGTACGGGTCATCAGATCTCTCTCTCTCTGTGTGACTCTGTCCCTGTGTCCACCCTGGCTACCCCTCCCTTCTCCTCACGTGGGCAAGTCATAAACCTTCTTCTTCTGCAAGACCCTGTCCTTGAGAGTCACGGCCGCGCCTGACCAACACCTCCTTTCCTTCCATAAATACCCCTCTGTTGATGAGCCTTCCCTCCGCGCTCGATTGTCCACGCGGCATGAATACCACTCCTTGATGACCCCTTCCCCCGAGTCCGGCTGACCACACATGCCCGAGGCCATCGCCTAAGCCAGGAGATACCATTTACTGCCCTTATTGTACGAAGTCACTCCTCCTCAAGAGACCCACTATTGATCCTAGCCACCCCACCCCTGGGCTATGATCAGGCGTACACATCCTACGAAACACTCAGCTGCGTGATTGCCCTCCCCTCTTATCAGCAGGTCAAGGGTCCCCATTGTGAACACATGTGGGGTAGGATTGACACAAGGATTATAGGGATGTCTCTCTTTTGCGTCATGCTGTCCTGATTGTGTTATCAAGTGTTCTGTAGGGTATAAAAGCAAGAGTCTCAGCTCACTTGTTAGAGCACCTCCCGAAAGACACTGTGTTTCGTGTCCGAAATGACTGGCTCTCCTCATGAGAATTAAACTCTGTTCTTGATTCCTGCTTCCAGCGCCCGTCTCTTTATTTTGGTAATTATTCAACATGGGAACTAAGAGGCGGTTTGCGCCAGCAGCCTGGGCATCGATAGGATTATGGGCTCATTTTCTACAGCTGGAGGTACTCAAAAACTGCATATTTGTCTGCTATTTTAACCTTCTGTGTGGTGTCACTTACTTGATAATTTGTGAAAACTTGCTGCTTTTAAAAACAAATATTGCTAACTGCACGCAGCCGATCTAAACGCTGTCGCGCATTTCATCACCCTTCAGCCGCCGCCATTAGCCCAGGCGTGCGCGCTAAACCACGCCCACCTTTTAGGCCACGCCCTTTTCCTTCTGCCAGAAATGTGCATACACAGGAAGCGCAGCGGACGAACGCAGCGGGAGCGCCGTTTGCGCGCCGAAGGCGCGCCAAAGGCAAGCCCGTCTGCGCCCGTCCGCGCCAAGACCGCGACAGGCGCAGGAAACTCTGCCCAATCTCCCTCCTACATCAGGTACCTTTCGAGTGACCTCCACCGATTACGGGGCACTAAGCACTGCTCCTGCAAACTCAACCCAGCTAAGCTCTCTGGCGCATTCAGCAGCAAGTTCTGCCGCTGGACTACTATCAAACACCCAGCCGACATATCAGCCTCCCCATCACCCCCCAAGGTCTCCCCGCCTCCCTTTAAAGGAGGTCTGATCAATGCCCGCTCCATGTGCAAGCATAACCAAGACATACGCGACCTCATCTGTTACTCTGATCTTGACTGCCTAATGATAACAGAAACTTGGCTAACGGAAGACAGCAATCCTGATATTGCCATCTCCCTACCCCAGGGCTTTTAATTTTTCAGACAAGATAGATTGAAAGGCAGAGGCGGAGGTGTGGCCATTATACTTAAGAACACCTTCCCTTGCCATACGTTCAATTTAGAGCCCTTGAAAAATACAGAAGGCCTAGGCTTCTCAATTAAACTGAATGAACACACCTCCTTCTCAGGTGGTCTTATCTATCGCCCGCCCGGCAATGCCACCGAGTTTCTTGACTCACTGTGCGACTCCCTGGGACACTTCTTACTCAGATACCCTCATTTCACCCTACTCGGGGACTTCAACTTACACCTTGAGTCCAAATCCGATGCACAAACCATCAACTTCTCCCAAACCCTCGAAATGTTCAATATCCAGCAATGCGTCACACTACCTACTCATTCGCTGGGTCATACCCTCGATGGTGTCTGCACTAACCTCTCCTCCCTAACCACTCTGCCCCCTCTTCCCCAAATTTGGACTGATCATAGCCTGATCCCATTCCATATCAAGAATGCGCGTCCACCTTCCTGCAATAAAACTAACTCTCACCTTATCAACTCCGTCAACTGGAAAAAGGTTCAAGAAATCATTATTCTTTACCCCATCCATCAATCCCAATCCCCCACCTTATCCGGGAACGTCGAACTTGACGCTGACCTTTTCCATAACTGGATCTCACAGGAAATGAAATCTAGAAACCCTCCCAAACGTCTCTGCACCTCTCCTAAAAAAAAAAAAAACAATGCCCCCTGGTTCACCCCAGATCTAGCTACCTCTCATCTACTATGTAAGAAGGCAGAGCGAAAATGGCGCAAGACATATGACAATGACAACCGTCTCTCCTATATCCTTATAAGGAAAACTTATCTTTCTAAAATTAAATCAGCCAAAAAAACTTTCTACGTTAACGCCATCAAAGAATCTAGTCAAAAACATAAAACACTGTTCGCAATAGTAAAATCCTTCACTCAGCCCAAAGCACTTCAACCCGAAATCCCCCCATCACAGGATTTGTGCGACAAAATCTCTGATTACTTCGAAGACAAAATTGCCTCCATTCAAAGTAACTTCCCCACTTTATATACATCTTCAGTTCCCCCTCCCCCGGACTCTCGAGTCGGAAACCTTAAAAATGTCTCTGCGGTCACTCTGGCGCAAACCAGAGAAGTCATCTTGGCTTGCAAATCGGGCTCTCCGTCAGACCCCTGTCCCCCCAAAATTCTTTACCAACTAATCGACGAGGTGAATCCAATAATCAATGACATAGATAACTCGTCGCTCCTCACAGGATCTGTCCCCCGCCTGTGGAAGAAGGGAATTGTCAAACCTCTCATGAAAAAGGCCAACAAATCCCCGTCGGACCTGACCAATCTTCGCCCGATCTCACTACTCCCGGCCCTGGGAAAAATAACTGAACAATTAGTCTACAGAGAACTTAAACATTACCTGGAAGCAAACAACATACTCCATCCACAACAATCTGGTTTCCGACCCAAACACTCGACCGAAACAGCGCTGATAGAACTGTCAGACACTATCAAGCTGCTACAAGATCAGCAGAAAAACTCAATTCTCATTCTTCTCGACCTAACCGCGGCGTTTGACACAATCTCCCACTCCATCCTAATCAGCAGACTGATGGACATAGGGATCTCGGAATCCGCTCTATCCTGGATAAAGTCATTTCTCACCGACTGATCACAAACTGTAGCTCTTGGCCCCTTCCATTCCAAAGAGAAGAAGGTCTCCTCAGGTGTACCGCAGGGGTCCATCCTGAGTCCCCTCCTCTTCAATATCTACCTCATCCCACTCCTATCCCTGATTGAATCATTCGGCATACCAGTAACTTCGTATGCCGATGATACACAACTCATCGTGCCCCTAGAGGACAATTCTACCGGAGCTGAGCTCAACCTCAAGAATTGCCTGACTGAGGTCTTCCGTTGGATGGACATCAACCATCTCAAATGCAACTCTAGCAAAACGGAGATCCTCCCGATTGGAAAAAACACCTCTTTCTGCCCAGCCTTTGGTGGCCAGATGACTCAGTCGCACCCCCTCAGACAGTAACAACGGCCAGGAATCTTGGGGTCATATTCGACTCAGACCTTTCCTTCGACCAACATGCCAGGACTGTAGCAGGTAAATGCTTCGGAATAATAAAATCACTAAAAAAGTTCTTCGACTTCCTTCCACTTGACGCCAGGAAAACGGTGACAGTAGCCGTTATAATTTCACGCTTAGATTACTGCAACAGTCTTCTTGCAGGGGTAAAAAAGAATACTCTATCGAAACTCCAAAGTGTGCTTCACACGGCCGCTCGACTGGTTCTCAAACTGCCCCGTAGAGCATCTATCTCCACAGCCCTACGATCCTTACATTGGCTGCCTCTTCACAAAAGAATTCTTTTTAAAATATTGATCACCGCCTTTCGAGCTTTTAACAAATCCGGCCCTATATACCTCTCCAGATGCTTTCCCCACTACACCCCCAGTCGATCCCTCCGCTCGTCACAGGACAACCTCATTCTCCCCGCTAAATACAACCTGAAGACGGAAAAACCTTAAGCTTCCTGGCCACTAAAGCCCGGAACAACTTGCCCAAAAATCTTAGACAACAAACCCTCGAAAAACCCTTCAGAAAACTCCTAAAGACATGGATCTTTAACCTCCCCGATGACTACACCAAGGCAGCCATCTAATCCCCTACCGTCACCAGGACTGGTCATCCAGGATTTTCAGCGCCAAGATGCTCCCTCCGGAGCGAACGTTGCGCTTTAGAAATACCCTCACAAATATCACAAAAAAATACTGTGCCACTGGATTCAAGCTCGACTGGCTGATATGGGGTGATGCACAAAACCAGTCCCAGGATGCTTGTTTCGGGTCCAGGGAGAACCTGGCTTGGCAGTTCAGGCTGAATTGTTCTCATGAGGAACAGGGTCGAGACTGATTTGCATATTGCTGGACCCAAGCTGGTTTGGCGTGGTGAGCAAAAGAACAATGGATAAAACCCAGATCTTTGTGACTGGGGGTAAAAGTTTGCATTGTTCAGCATTCCTCCATCATTTGTTTTTTTTGCTAGAGTTTTAATGGAAGCATGGGAGGGAAATAAAGGTACCCAACCAAAGTCTAACTTTTGGAAATCAATGATAGCCACACCCAGTTCGTGAAAGCTCACCAATGCAGGACTCTCTGGTAGGCCTTGCTGGGTCTCCTCATATTTGAGTCATTCACCTCCTCTAAGTGCAGAAGGATGATTTGGTTACAGTGATGCCAGCCTGCCACTCCTAGCCTTGGAGCAGATGGTTGACTACATGGCAAAGTCCGAACATTTAAGCAGGCACAAGAGCAGCTGTCTTCGGATCAGTGGGTAGCTTTAGGGCTTACTGAGTTGGTTCGACAGATTTAGTTAGATTTGCTCTTGTGTCAAGGTGGTAACAGTTAGACTGTTTGTTGGTGCTTCACAGCTGGACTGCCATGGCAAATCACAATTGGGCAGACATCTGGTCAGTGCCTCGGGCAGCATAACTGTTGCTTGAGCACCCAGTGGACAAGTGCCTCAAGGGAGCAGCTTCATATGGAGCTGTGCAGTTCGCTTGGGCACCCTTCAGGCAAGTGAGGTGCCTAACCACCCTAACTCTATTCAGGCACATTTGGCAGGAGCCACGGGATTAGGAATAGTCATTTCTTCAGTGGCACACTGCACTTGGGTACACTTGTTAAATGCTTCAGGCTGTGACAGCAACGGTCTGTTTGGACAAGTTCCATGGACTAGCAGCAGCTTTCCTTGAGGCAATCTGCGTGGAAGCACAGCAACTGTGCCGCGGATAATCCACTTCAGATAAGATGAGGTGCTCCGAAACAGGAGCACACTGTGTTTGTATGAGTCTCCTGGAAGGACCTCATGACCTGGGGTCATCAGCTCTTATCCACTTTGGCAGTCAACTCCTCCTATAAGGTTGGCTTGCTCCTTCCCTCTTCTCTCTGGCAGGTCACCTCCAGGTGGTCCAGGACAGGGTGACAGATCTTTGTTCATATTAGACTCCAGATAATGTATCTCATCTCTGTAAAGCTGGCTGCTATCCTGATACTAGCCCTGGTTGGCCAGTAATGTTCCAGGTCTTCTAGGGATCACTTAAGCCTTTTTCCGACACAACTTGGAAGTTGAGCAAGAGTGTGAACAGCTCCAACTATTATACGGGTATCACAAACAGGAAGTGAGTGTTCTCAGCCTACACTGTGAGGGTTGGGTTGGCTCTTCTTTTTATAGGTTCTTTTCAGGCTAATGTCCAGACTCAGCCTTTGTCTAGAGGTATGCTCCTCACTACAGGATCCTTCTCCAGGTTGAAGCCTCAACAACAGAAACACAAGGAGGTGTGAACAAATTGCGCCTGGTTATCAACAGTCACAATGACTGTGATCAGGATAAGAGTCAAAAGACTGAACTCTTCTAAAGCACCCTTTATGCTCTGAACAAAAGTGACCGTAGTGCAATCTTACATCAAATAGCAGTATTTCCAGTAGACTAGTCAGCAGCTCTTTACAACAATAGGACTTTATTGAATCGCTAATGGGAAACCTGTCACCTCTTCTCCATGCCAATGTTTGGTCCGTTCCCTCTAGTTTTCAGGTGTCCGCAATACACTTCCCCCATTTGATAAAATAACCTCATCTTCATCTTGAGCACATGAACAGATCAGGGATTTCCAAAATGTTATTCACTGGCATCCTCAACTCTGGCTCACTCTAAGACACATGATGCATGTATCACACAGACTAGATACTTTAGCACACATGTACTGGAATTTAGCAAATAGTTCTGGTCTAGCGTGTAGCATCAGAAGTGGGCTAGTACTTTAGCTCAGTGAGTGGGCTAGTAAACCCCCACTATTGTGATGCAGATACATTTGTCTAGTCACAATTATATGATCACTGAAACATAGTATGCTGCCACCACCTCTCTACGTGCTAGTACCGGTGACAGTGACAGTATTCTGTTTTGGTTCTCCCTTCCAGATCGAGTATGGTCCAGGACCATAGGGGCATATGTATCATGCCCTTTTCCCATTCGCAAACAGGCGGATTCTCAGAATCGGCCCGTTTGCGAACGGGAAAAGGCCTTTTGGGATGTATCATCCCAAAAGGGCATTGCAAATTAGAGAATCACAATATGTGTGATTCTCTATTTTGTGAATGCATTTAAGGAATCACAAATTGCAATTCCTTAAATGCAATGTATGAAGCACAGAAAAAGTGTGATTTGACCTTAAGAAATTGGAAATTACTAACAACTTCAAGTTGGTGTTAATTTGCGATTTCTTTGAAAAATGCACTTTTTTGCATATTTCAATGTGCCATGTAGCGCACATACATGCCCCTAGGGCATGTATGTGCGCCCCATGTGTACACATACATATTTCAGGGGTGCAAAAGGGTGTCCTTTTGACATCCTGACACCCTTGAAATTGCATTCTCTATTTGCGATTCTCTAATTGCGTATCGCAAATTGAGAACTTCTTCCCATTCATTACTATGGGCCTCCTAGGAATGAATGGGATGGTATTCCTTAATTGTGAATCTTGATTTGCGATTCACAATCAAAGACTATTAAGGAATCGCAATTAATATTGCGATTCCTACATACATAGCATTTTGCGATTCTTTAATAGCAATTCGTTAAAAATCGCTATTAAGGAATCGCAAAAGGGCTATGTTCATACATATGCCCCTCTATCATTTCATGGGACACTCAGAGGTTAGGATGAGGCTGGAGCCCAAACTCGACAAAACAGGATACAGATATTCACAACTGGGCACTTAGGACAGGGGACACAACTATACACTATGCAGGGCGCATTACTATTTCAGAAGTGATGCAACTACTGCCTAGTTTCCCCAAAGACCATCTTCTAGTCCTCAGCGAGCCAAGCTACAACAACACACAAAATATTAAGGTAATCTTCAATAACATTTCATGAACTTGTGCATCCTGTTAGCTTTTTTAAATATCAGATTAAGCATTCACCATCATTACATCCCATGTATGGTGAAGATGGTTTTGAATTGCCATTCCCATGTATACCATGTAACTGCAAGCTTTTGATACACTGTTAAGATGGGCAATACAAGCTTTCCAACCTAAATGCATTTTTTCTTTGATAACTGGGATAAAATACAACAAATGTATGAGTTTGTTTTCCATCATACGTTTCATTAATATTGTTGTATTATAGCACATGGCCTCCCCATAGTCAGCAGTGGATGCAAACGAGTTCCCAGCAGGCAAGCACGCTGTGCCCGCCCGCTGTGCAGACATGCTTCAGTTGGAAACTGAACGGTGCCACCACTCATGCTGCTACCCATGTGACTGTGAGTGGCCAGTGAGACATCCCATGATGGCTGGTGCCCAGAGCAGTAAAAGGAGGTCTGGGCTAGTTCACTTAAAACGTTAACAATGGCATTTAATGATATGAAAACATGTTTAATCCTTGGTAACCCATGATTTTACTACCTAGGCTGCACGACTGACTTCCAAATCAGGCAAAAGTAGCAAAATTATGAGGCAGAGTGAAGGGAGTTGATTCACAAAGTAAAACACAAATAGAACTTAAATGGGACGTTACAGGTCATTTGTGTTCAACGAGTTTGGAACCGCAAACAAACTTGCTATGTTACCTTCATCTGTTTGAATACCATATAAAATACATTGACCATACCGTAAAATATTTTCTTTTGTGTAACGCTTGTATCTAGAATATATTAATTGGTTCCATTTACCATTGTATTTCGTGAAAACGAGGAGTTTTCTAAGTATATTCTGAGAACAGCATTTTACACTTTCCAGGCAGGATTAATAATACCTGTATCACATGGATTGTGCATTGTGGCAAGATCAAGGTAGAAGAACCATCTAATGCAAAGCATTGATACCTATTTCAAGTTTCCGCTTGATAATATAGACTAAAGAGATGCACATGACTGAGTATGAATGTCGTTAGCTGCAGTGAATCAAAGGATCTGTTTATATCAGTTTTAACCATCAGGTTGATCAGAGCTCCTACAGCGCTGGGCTAAGTAGAATGTAGCTTCATTGAATTAAATATAACGTGTGTTATGTATTTAAAGATCCCAGTGTTCTGACATAGCAGTGATATGGGATGCTTGATTTACTATTGTAAATTGCCCATGATGAACATTCAAGCATGTAAGGTACAGCATGTTCTATATTTTTGAAGAAGTCTTTATTTATATGCACATTTCTTTATGCACGACTTTGATCGTCGTGCTCCACTCCTTGCATACGAGCTTCCTTCCATTTCTGAACGAACAAGCACATGTGTGGGCATACAAGAAATACAGGCACACAGGCTCGTCGATGGGCACTTTTAAAATTAATACAATGCAAAACCTATTTCACAGGGCCAAGTTTTTTTATTTTAAACATAGTGGAGTTAACCTCCTTTATGGTCTGCTGTACTCCATAAGTGTATAATTGATTTGTTCACACTCACATATTTTTGTAACGTAGAAAGCTTTTCATTTCTAATAAAACGCTCTCAAATCAAAAGGAGCATCTTAATTTATTTAAAACAAGTAAAATTCAAAACGAGTAACTAATAACAATAAAAATCAAGCATGAAAAAAGATCAAGGGAATAGGAGAAAGAATTCGTTTTTTAAAAACATTTCTGAAATACTTGCCAGCTCAGGAATATTTAATTGCTTGGAGTTGAGAGGCCCTTCTCTTAACAATGCATTAAGAAACCTCTACCCTTCACACCTAAAACATGGGATGTGGTAAATTATGTACAAGTTATGTTCCATTTCACAATACATGCTGTTAGAACAATAAACATAACTTGAATAGAGCATTCAATTTTGTTTAAAGATAGATAAAACTTTAGCTGTGTGCTCAAAGCACAAGATCACCTCATAACGACCCTATATGCTGTGAGCTAAGTAGTATTTGAGTCAATCACATGAGTAGATCGACGCTTGGCATTTCTGCTTTAGGATAGAGCAGCAGAATTGCCTCAATATGTAAAAATGTAACTTTACAAATCTTATTAGCTCATGTAATTGTAAAGACAAACGTAGGTGACATACTACAATGTGCACCAGGACCAGTCTCCATTTTTTAAAAATACCCAATCATCTTACCTTCTAGCACTAGTTAGTAGGGTCCTTATCTTGCAAGACCCCTCAAATTGCAAATTGATGCTCCTCAGGGACATCCTGTGGTGTGCAATGAGATCGGAAGGCCGTCCATTGGTCTTCCTACACTGTAGTATAATGGGATACCTCTCCCCCCACTCGGCAAAGGCCCCAACAGGTAGCAAATATCATAAGATTTGAGGTGAGTAATAGCAGATGTAGCAGAGGAGAAAGCTACTGGAAACTCTGTGCAAATGAATCCCAGTGGCTCGGGTCAGACCGACCCCCGTATTTGTTGATTATTCAAAAGTTTTACAAATTTAGCCACGCAAGGCCACCTTGCGTGGCCCTGCATGGCTTGATAAGTTTGGAGTAACTCAAGGCAGCTTGAATCGCTGCCGTGCGTTACTCTGCTCCAGTGAGACGCTCTACCAATATGTTTTTTTTATAAAACCCTCACCTGCCAGGTTTACCCTCTGATGGCTTTATTCATCATCCCGTTTCGCTGTGGAGCGGGACGTGCTGCGACCTACAGACTACGCAGGAGCACTTTTAGTTATGTATACAACGATAAGCATGCTGGTGATTGGTTGAGGTGTTGGGAAAGAGCTAACTTAAAAATACCTTGCTAGTATGTATATCCTATTTATTCTGTCCTCTAGACTGTATACTGAAAAAGTGGAAAATAATACTCCCTTCGAGGTTCCTCCACTGCGCTCCAACCTACTGGGTCTGCCGCCGGGGAACTATGCGCTCCCTGGCTGCAGACCCAGTAGTGTGTGACTACAGGTTTCCTTCTCCCCCGGAGGAACCATGATGTGATATCGGAACATATTACATAAACAGAGTCACTGATCTCCTACAAGGTGGTAATTATACACACCTTTCTACATGCATGCAATAAGCATGTGTCTATTGTAATTTAACAGGAATGGTACGGGGGAGCTTTGCTCTTTAGGTCCTGATTAAAAGCCAATAGGGTCACAGATGGAAACATGTTGACCTGTTAGGGGACTAGGTACATTAATATTTGGCTCCCTAATTGTTTCTCTTGCTGGAGCTTTGCAGTCCACTTCTGCTGCCTCTAGATGTTCAGAAATATATGTACAGGACTTTAAGGCCCTCTTCCCTCTCACCACAGAATGGAAAAAAGGCTACATGAAGAACGGCTCCAACAAATACTGGATAATCTGCTTCACAAAGACACGTCTATGCTATAACTCTTGTTATTTTACCCTTGGCACTTCTAGCTGAGATAACGGACCCTTTTGTCTTGTGAGACACCTGAGCCGAGAGAGGTCTGTGTGGGATACATCAAACTTAGTGCTCCTGTAGGGCTGTACCTGTGGATCAAACTGGAGTTTAACTCCGTTCTTGAGTGGCGTCTTTGAAGAAGGAGCTGCTGACCAAGAGATCCTACAGTCCACCAGAAGAAAATACCTTCATTTTAAGAGACCAACCATCCTTTATACTAAACCTGCCGAAAGCAACTATAAATTCTCTGTTTACTAAGACTTTTGCAGGCATGCAAAAAGTGGATACTTGTCCAGGGCCCAATATCCCATATAAAATGGACCCCATATAAAATGATTGAGACAGTTTGAAAACTAGGGGGCATATTTACAAAAAAATTGTCAGAGTGCGGTGCTATTCCAAATTTGGCAATGCTGTGCAAATGCAGGGATGTGCTCTATTCACAACAAAATGGACCACCCCTGTGTTTCCCCTGAAGCTTGCAAAAAAAGATTATGCCTAGCACCAGTGCAGGCATCCTGCGCCATGTTAGAAAGGTGCCTGCTCTGCAGGGCGATTGTTTATGTGCAGGAAGGGACACCTTTCTGCACACAAACAACCCATAATGGCGATATGCTCTTTCTATTGTCACATGGACCATAGAGACATTGTCGTTTCTCACTAACTTAGCATAAACTCGTTGCAGCTTGCCTGCTGCTTTGCGCACATTACTACATGTATTTATTTTTTGCAATCATTTCAAAGACTGCTTTCAAATGAGAACTCATCGTTGTGTTCACTCTATGCACGTTCCTGGGATTTTGACTGAACATTATGTGCAAGGTCGAACAACAATGCCCCTTGTTATTCTGTTCTGGTCCTTAGCCCTTAGTCACCACATACTGATGCAGCTGTTGTTTGGATAGTTTGCTTGGGTTTTTAGTGGGGTGCAGGAAGAGGTAGCACAGACTTGGAGAGGGACCTTTCCAGGGAGAAGAGCACCCATGATGTAGACATTCAAGCTACAGGCGAAGGTATGGGGTCTGCATCACACAGAGAAAGAACAAAACATGAGGAGAAATTAATCTTTTCTCCACGTATCACCATGCTAAGACCTGGTTTTCCCTGGCCTTAGTTTTTGGCGCTGCCTCAGCCATGTAAATCTGGGGCAGTGTCAAAAAGCAATGGACGATGCGGTGGAATGCCCACTACAGCACCCATTGCACTCCCCTTTGCAGCAGTAGCGGCAACAGAAAGGGGCTTATTCACACGGTGGTATTAAGCCACGTTAAGTGGCTTAGCTCAACTTTGGTAAACATGGGAAATGACGCTACGCCATTGATGCGTCAAAAAACTTGACGCTACGGAGGCAAAGGGAGCTGACTAATTCTACCTCTGGCTCTGTCTCTTTCGGCTTCATCACGTATCCCTTCAGCACTGCTTTCTACTTTTGTATCTGCCTCTCTTTCTACCTTGCTTTCACATAGCTTTCATCTCTCTCTCTCTCTTTCTCTCTCTCTCTATCTCTCTCCACCTTTCTTTCCCATTTTACCTTTCTCTTCTTCGGTCTTTCTCCTATTAATGTGCTCTTACTTCTCTGTGTATACTTTGCCTCTTTCCCCATTCACCTTTCTTGACCTCATCGCTCCATATCCCCCATATTGTGTATGTCATCTTTCTTACGTCACCATTCTCTGTACCAAACTTCTATATTTTCCTTCTCTCAGACTTCCTCTGTATGTCACTTCTGCCCACTACCCTCCTCCTTTCTTTGCCTCATGTATGTTTATCTCATATATCTTTCCTTACTTCACCTCATCGCATCTACCTCACCATCTCCGTTTACTACTCCTGCCATTCTCTCTCTACATCTCATTTCACCCATCCTCCTGTCCCTCCATACATACTCTGTATACATACTTTGGGGCAGATTTATGATGCCCTTGCGCCGCAATTGCGTCACTTTATTTGACGCAACTGCGGCACAAACAATGCGCCCTATTTACAACGTGACGCATCTAGGAGATGTGTCACGTTGTAAAGCCCTGCGCCATAAGGAGGCGTTCCTGCGCAGGAACGCCTCCTGAAAGTGGCTGAGTGAAATCTGTAAGATTTCACTCAGTCACTTTCAGGCCAATGCTGCGTCAAAACCCTGCGCCTGCTAGAAGGATCTGCACGTAAATAAGACCACGTCTACGTGCATGATGCTCATTCGGATGCTGCGCAAGGTTCTACCTCTCCTTCCTGAGCAAGCCAGAGCCGAAGTAGTGCGGAGCACTATCTTAAGTCGACTCGACTACTGCAACGCACTACTATTGGATGCCCCTGTAACACTACTGGGCAAGCTCCAAAGGGTACAAAATCTGGCGGCCAAACTTGCTCTGTCCCGCCCATACTACAGTTCGGCAACAGCAGCATTACAGGAACTTCATTGGTTGCCGATTCATCTTCGTGTCCGCTACAAAGCCGCGTGTATAGTGTTCAGAGCTATTCACGGCTTGGGACCCATCCCGCTGCGGAGAATGTTTGCTTGGTATCTCCCAGCTCGAGCCTTACGCTCCTCGTCATCTAAGCTGCTAGTGGTCCCACGTTTCCAGAGAGTGAGGATGGGTGGCCGATCGTTCAGGGTAGCGGCGGCCAAACTCTGGAACTCTCTTCCACTATCCCTAAGGAGCCTTGAGGCCCTTCCAGCCTTTAGGAAGGCGTTGAAAACCCATCTTTTCCCGAGGACAGGCTAGTTGCGGAAATTGTTGTTGGACCAGGGCTCAAAGCGCCAGGATGCCCTTGGTGGTGACAGGCTGCGCTCTACAAGTATACCACAATACAATACAATACAGGTCTTGATGCAGCATTGTGTAGATGGGGCACCCCCGAGCCTTGCTGGAGCTGCGTCGCGCTTGCGACACGACTCCAGCAATGCGCCACATTTCCGGCACAGATGCGTCACGCATCTGTTTCGTTTTTGAACCATGGTGCGCCGCATTATAAATGCGGCACAACATGGGTGGCGGAGCTGTGGCGCACTGTGGCGATCCCTGGGGATGCGCCAGTTAACATAAATCTGCCCCTTTGTGTCTTTTTCAGCTTCTAATGCACCTTTCTCTTCTACACTTCTCTCTACCTGCCCAACATTCTTTGTGTTTACTTCTGCTTCTCTAACCTATCCTCTCTGCCTCACCTCTCTCTAACTGACCCCGCTCTCTGCCCATGGTTGCTCTCTTTTCGTTTCACCTCACTGTAACTCTCCTGCATCTACCTCACTGCTCTGTTACCTAATCTCGCTTTATATCTCCTCTTTATCACTTCCATCTTTCTATTCATTACTTCTCAATTTCACTCGCGACCCACTCTTAACAATGCCCCTCTGTCTATTACCTGCTTCCGACCCCTTGCATTTCTTTTATTATGAGATGGAAGCTGTTGTCTAGCCAGAGAAGTGAACACATAGAAAGATAAGAGAAGGGGTAGTTCAGGGGAAGGAAATAATGGAAAAATCATCAGATGTCATCCAATGCAATGGTGAAAATCACGGAGCAGTGCTTTGATTTTCTGCGTTGTAGTGAGAAGTTCAGTTGAAAAAGGGGATTTATTTATGACAATCAATATCTAACAATCGACCTTCAATTTCAAGCACTAGGTAAAGATCTTATTTTAATGTTATGGACTATTCAACCCTGAAATCACCCTTATTTTGTTTGGTACCACACTGGGAGAAACCTGCTGGTTAGACACTGAATTTCGGGTTGCAACACCAAACAAATCTAATTACGAGCACAAAACGAAATGCCCAGATCAATGCCTTATTATGCTTTGTTTTGTTACTGTTTAGATGGTGGACATTTGGCAGCCACAGCTTTCAGCTGTTTTTTTCTGTCTCTCTTTCTGGAAATGTTATATATAATTCAAAATTGGCTCGTTAGGGCTTAAATTAGATGACAGTTGGTGCTAAATTTAAAGTTGTTCTTAAAAAGGATCCCCAAAATCTTTTTCCAAGAGCCCCAAAAATACTTTAAAAGGTCCAGTCTGTTTCAGGTTGCATTTTTCAAAGATTGTAAATGCTTGCAAACCTGAGACCAGGTATCTCAGTTTTGATGGGATGGTTGCAATAATTTATGGTCCATGTTAGGGTTCATGATTGGCGTGAATTTATAGAAACGTATACTGGGCTGGCACATAAAAGAAGCTCTGACACCAAAATATATTGTCACATTAAGTACATTTGTTTGCACATTGTGGCTGTTTTGAACTTCTAAAGACACTGGGTCTGATTCAGACAGGGCTTCCACACTCGTGGCTGAGGACCCACAGTCCTACGGGAGTCTACGCAGTCGGCGGAGTCGTCGCAATGAGAATTCTCATTGCAAAGATTCCGCTCTGAGTGTGGCACCTCACCACGACTGTGGGGCCTCCAACACGCGTGTGGAGGCCGTTTGTGTATCAGACCCACACTGTATACTTGTTTTAAAAGGTATGGAAGACTACATGGATTCTAACAACATGGCAAGCCATGTCTTTTCGAGGTATTTAAAAGTGGTCACTAAGCAATCTCACCAGTATGTCCTTACTAGACTAAGACTAGGCACTGTTCATAGACTGGTGGCTTTCCCTCTGACAAAAAAGCATACGTTAATCACCTGTCCATGTGACGGGATTTCGAAGCAGAGCACTGTGCACTTTTTGCTCATTTGTCCTTTGTACCTGCATCTCCGTATTGCCTACCTTAAACCGCTTTTTAAAAAATATTCTGTGTCAACTGTTGCAACTGCCATGAGGTTCTTATTTGCTCTTGATGTACCGGATGTGTGTATTTTTTACAGCGACATTTATTTTGAAATCCGTGTCCGCCAGGAAAAGTATGGTCTTTACGACCCAAATGTGAATGTACCGCTTCTCATAAAATCAATTGCTACTGTTTACATGATATCTCTCCCCTTTAGTGATTGTAATGAATCTTTTTACCTTAAATTTTATAGCTGTCATGTAATATTGATGTATTTCTCTGTGTGCTTTTATGATTGTTTTTTTAAATGATCGAATAAAGCTTTTGATACCGACTACATGGATTTGAATTTGGTGCAGGTAATGTTTAATTCAATATTAGCGAAATGACAGTAAACCGGCCCAGCAGTCCATAAAACAAGCCCACAAACAGCCAGGGAAAACCGACCACACTCTGATCTGTTAGACTAGTCCTTTTGGCACTGTCTGCTTGAACTATAGGACAACCTGATCCTGAGCATATGTTGGAAAATGTTACTTGAACCACAGTCATATATGGGGATTGAATCACAATTGTATATATTTTTTAAGACTACACCTGCCGTTAACGATCATTAATCACTTGTGAATGTTGTTTGAGTATTTATGCAATATATATTTTTGTTCATCAGTAATAAGGTGCAGAATCTGGAAGTATTCTTGAATTTATACGTGCACACTGATCGGATGCTTTTGCACTTGGATCTAATTTCCTATGACACACAGAAGTATGATTTTCTGGCTCTTAACTAGGCCTTAATCTAGGGCCAAAAATGTCTTGTCTAAAATAGCTGTGTCATTCTGCTTGTACACTGTTCATTATTTCTGCAGCTACAAGTTAAGCAGTCATGTTTGTTTAATTCCATTACGATGGTCCTTGCTGGTTTCAATTAAAACTTTCCAGTGTGACAACAATAATGTTTCTTTCTGCAAGGACCTTCCACTAGCTCACTGTACCGTATTCATTAATAATAGTTTGCTGTTGTTCATGTAGCTAGTTTCTTCTTCCATCGACATTAGTATAAAGTGGGCAGAATCAATATTCATGTGGTGGGATAGCCCTTAGGTGCCAAGGCAATATGACATTTCAAAAAAACTATGCTCTGATTTGCTAAAAATGTATTTCTTGTTTTCCCGACCATGATGAACTAGCACTTCCATTGTCAGTCTATGTGAAGGTTTCTTATAGAAACCCTGATGTTGGTGGTGATTCACACGATTTTCCGATGCTACTAAGAATGCTGTTCATTTCTCTACTGATTTTGCTTCTTACATGGCACTTACAATTTTTCTTATGTGCCCATTATGTTGTAATGCCCTATACTGCCATTTATATAATTGTTTTTGCAACTATGATCTTTGTACCATATATTGTAAATCTTCTAGATACATATTTTACATTTCGTTCCTGATCTAGAACTCAATCACTGAGTAGGTCTTTACTTAATTTACTAGATTCTTGATATGTTGTGGGATGCCTTATCTTGGGGACACTGTACCTCATGTAATTGAGGTTCAACACTGTCTTCAATTGACCAACCCATTGGTGAGTTGTTGAGGTAAATTTTAAGGTGTTCAAATTTAGGGGTTCCATGCGCCCACTATGGCATATAATGTTCTTTCTGCTGCATTATAATTTTTTTGTGTATAGTGTGTTTAGTATGCTTTACTAATCAGTTCTAACTTTCCACTGTAAATGTATTCATTATTCATATTGTGAGATATTAGCAGGGCCACTGTAATTATGCTACTCCCCAGCTGCGACATATTCATTATAACTATGGATTTACAGTACAAACCAGACTACCATCATGACTGCATAATGTGAAAAATTCCATAAGACGAAATCAATTCCTAAATTGAACGGATCAAAAGTTAACTAATAAAATAAAAACGTCATTCGTGAGGCTGTACAGGACTAAAGGTCAATTGGTCAGCTTTCAGTTGCTGAGTGGCCTATTTAGGTGCTACCCTAGTACAACAAGGTGAAATTTTCACTCAAATGATATTAAGGTGCGTAAAAGTGACAAAATATGCCTATTCTTGCTGCATAGTTTAGTCCACAGTAGAGCATAAGTTTGCCCTCCACTTCTTAAGGCTCTGGATACTAAAAAACTGTTGTGTTCTCCCGGGGCGATACCTCTGTTTTGGCAAAGGGGCGTCGCCTCACTGAAAAATAAAATGATAATAAAACCACTTCCTTATCATTTTATTTTTCCTACTGCCAGCCGAGGTTAGGTTGGGGGCACAGCCATCCTGACAAGAGTCACTTCACAATAAGGAGGAGTGTTGAGCACTTGTAAATGCATATGTCAGTTTAGTCAACCATCTTAGGCCGATCAATCAATCAATCAATCAAAGCATTTGTATAGCGCGCTACTCACCCGGAGGGTCTCAAGGCGCTTGTGGAGGGGGGGGCCCGCTACTGCTCGAACAACCAGGTCTTGAGTTGCTTCCTGAAAGCGTGGTGGTCTTGGGTCATGCGGAGGTGGGTGGGGAGGGAGTTCCACGTGTTGGCGGCCAGGTAGGAGAAGGATCTTCCTCCCGTTGTGGCTCTTCGGATGCGGGGGACGGCGGCGAGGGCGTGGCTGGTCGATCGAAGCTGGCGGGTGGGAGTGTAGAAGTGGAGGCGGTCGTTGAGGTATCTTGGGCCTTGGTTGTGGAGAGCTTTGTGTGCGTGGGTGAGGAGTCAGAACGTGATTCTCTTCTTGACGGGGAGCCAGTGCAGGTTTCTTAGGTGTGCGGAGATGTGGCTGTGTCGGGAGATGTCCAGGATGAGTCGTGCTGAGGCGTTCTGAATCCGCTGAAGTCTTTTCTGGAGTTTTGCAGTGGTTCCGGCGTAGAGGGAGTTGCCGTAGTCCAGTCGGCTGGTGACGAGGGCCTGGGTGACCGTCTTCCTGGTTTCCGTGGGGATCCACCGGAAGATCTTCCGTAGCATGCGTAGGATGTTGAAGCATGACGAGGAGACGGTGTTGACTTGTCTGGTCATGGAGAGGGAGGGGTCCAGGATGAAGCCCAGGTTGCGTGCGTGGTCCGTTGGTTTGGGTGCGCTGCCCAGGGCAGGTGGCCACCAGGAGTCGTCCTAGGCGGATGGCGACAATCCCAGGATGAGGACTTCCGTCTTATCTGAGTTCAGTTTCAGGTGGCTGTTCCTCATCCACTTGGCTACGATCAAACAGACATGTTCACTTATGTTTCTCTAACCCAGCTGTGATGCACTGTAGTGTTGGCCAAAAAACAACGGGCTTGCTGTGCCTGAGCGAAGTTAAAGTCATCCCACTCAGGCCAATTACAGTGCTGCTCTCATGCTGGTGAATGGTATTACCAGCATGAGGGCAGTGCGTTATTGCCCCCTGGGATCCTGTACAGTGTGACCAGCATTGGAAGAGGAGCACCGAGGTGGCGACCGCAGAGGCAAGAGGCAAGTAAGTGTTTTTATTTATCATTTTCCCCTCACCCCCTAATGTTTGCGCTGGCTCACCACCCAAAATTAGAACAGCCGCCACTGGTGTTCTCACAACTCTGTCTGGCTATATACATCTTTATTTCAACTGTGATTACAGTCTGCACTGTACCTCAACTCATCCTACAACGCCTCCTTCAAGCTGGGCATATTGACAGTTTATTCGCTTCATTCTAGAGAGTCCAGGGGGCGCGTGGCTGAGCACCTATAGTTGTATTTAGAGGAGAACACTAGCACTCTCACTTCTCAGCTATATTATCTTAGTAACTAATACAAGTCGTATGTTATCTTTGCAGAGAACATGAAATTTCGGGCCTGCTATCCTTTTCTTTCTTAGTTGCAAATAACATTGGGATTTATGGTTGATGGTACTCCAAATTTCCCTACTAGAGTGTTAATGGAACATTTTCTTTTTTCTTCCATTCTTTTCCATCCTGAAATTTCATGTTGCCATAGTGTCCAGAAGGTCACACGTCCTTGAAAAATAGTATGGGGGATTAATTAGCACATGCAATGACGTGCCATGCATTAACATCATAGAAAGTGATATCACACCTCTATAATGTCTGTCAATGCAAAAGGGAACAGTCCTATCTTTCCTTTAAAATTGAGATTCAGTTTTTACTGCACATAAGAATGCAAATTTACATATACAGTGCATGTTTTTGTATGTAAATCAAGCATAAACCTACATTAGCTTGTTGCATGTGCATATGAAAACAAGTACATTTTAGAAAATAAGACCAATTTACAAAGGTATTTTCAATCCTAAATATAAGTATAAGCTTGATTATATATCCATTTATGTGTCTTCACAATCCAGAAGAATTCCTGTCAGATGCAAAAGGATTTACTACTTAGATTTCCCTGTCATGAGTGCTGAAGAATCTGCAGTGATAAATCTGAATTAATGGGTGGGAAATGGGAATTACACAGTGTGGGTTAGACTTGCAAGTTTGTGAATGCCCACAAACACGCATGTTTCTGAGCATTAACAAACTCTGATTGGGCCTGTTCCCACTCTTGAAAAATAAGAAATGTATTCTCCTATTCCATGATTGGAAGGATAATGGATCACCCCAAGATTTTGTAAGTGTATAGCGAAAGGGCTTTCTCCATGGTGAACATTGGTTTGATTGCGGAGAACCTAGAAAGAATGGTGTATTTGCACAGCGGGCAGCCTCCGGTGCATAAATATATGATGTGTATATTTTTAAACTGGAGGAATAGGAGCCCCTGGTATATGTCCCGTGACATTCCTAGTACTAAACTAGGAACCTGCGACTGTCAACGCTTTTCAGAGATACGATTCAGAAGGAATTTTGATTGGAAAAAAAATAATAAAGTATGTTCAGAGGGAGACTAAAAGAAAGTTGATTATTATTTGGGGTGGGTTGTCACCCCCTTAAGGAATTATGACATTAATTTGTCAGGGTGAATTTCAAAGTTATACATTATCCTGACCTCAGCCCTCTGGTAGTTATGGCACAGACCAGAAGCTCAATTTAGGGCAATACATAAGGTATTTATGCAGCACTAAAACAGTAATGAAGTCAAAACACCAAACAATAAAAACTTCAAACCTCATTAGAAAAATAGAGTAAAATGTCATAAACAACATGACACCAAACTGACAAAAATTCAATAAAAGAAACAGGGGATTCGAATTTTTTAAGTTTTAATTATAAATACAACCAAAAAGCAATTAATGCTGATTATATCTTTCACAAACATTATGTGTGATTTGAGGCAGACCATGTTGGAGCACAGGACAGATACATGAAACTGGTTTGTCCTGGTCAAATATTTTACCTTCTCACTTACTCTTTTTTATGAAGTTCAAAATCCTCTAGTGGGGCAAGCCTTAAGTTGTATCCAATAAAAGTGGATCAAGATCAGACACCTGTGCTATGAGGTCCCCCTGATGGCTCCAGAGGCCTAGAAAGTCCAGCAGTTACCTAAGTCCCTGCTTCTCAGTATCTCTGCAACAGCTCCTGTGAGAAATGTCTAAGGCTCCCAAGACCTCAGGGACAGCACTTAGGGGTCAGACCTCAATCCAGTAAAATCCACTAGTAAGGTTCTCTCCAAATTCAGTTGATACTGGCCAGTTGTTCAATTCAGGAAAGATGCATTTTGCAGCTTGTTGTATCACAGCAGTCACCAACCGACCCTTGGAGTCCATGTATTTGTTCTGATAACAGAGGGAACTGGGCCAGTTCTTTAAGGTGTCTCTAACATCCCAGAGAGCAGAACTAGTTCTCGAGTGATATTTTGCAGGTGAAAAAAGTGTTCTGAGGAGGGTGCCTTGGAATGCCACATTTATAGTTGGCACTAGCTAATATATTAGGGTGACACCTTGCTCCTTCCTAGCCATCTGGGTAAAAGTTCCTAGGGCAAACCGACCCACTTCAGCAGTTCTTGATTGCCCTACTGAAAACGATCCCACAGTGCCCTACACTCTAAACTCCAAGATGGGGAATCCCTTTATCCGTTGTGCAGATCTTTGTTGTCCACACAGTGCCTGCCAATGTACCAACTCTGAACCAGTTATGGGCATAGCTTCCCTCCCACTGGGTTCAGAACCAGCATGGCTGGGGTTCACCTTGGGAATAAAGACTTTCCCTTCTTCAGGTCTCTTCTTACTCTAAACTATGAATGGGCAGGTTACTTTTCAAGTTAATGAAGTGAATGTGCTCTCTCCTGTGGGTGTCACAGGTAAGATTGGTCTACACCTGTTGGGCATATTTAATTTACCTGTTACGTCCCTTGTACAGTAGTGTCCCATATACCAAGGGCCTGTAAATTAAATGCTACGAGTGGGCCTGCAGCACTGCTTGTGCCACTCACAGAAGTAGCCTTTCAAACCTGTCTCATGCCTCTGCCACTGCGGAGCCTGCATGCACAGTTTACTGCCACGGTGAATAGGCATTGAAAGTGCCTGCCAAGTCTGAAAGTCCCCTTTTACAACATATAGGTCACCCCTAAGGTAGATCCTAGGTAGCCCCATGGGCAAGGAGCTGTGTAGGTAAACGGTAGGGCATGTGTTCTTGTTGTGTGTCATGTCCTGGTAGTGACAAACAGCCTATCTGGTTTCTCCCTGCTGTGAGGCTGCTCCGCTCACATGTTTGCATTATGGATTCCCTGATATGTGTTTTAGTGGTAATTTCTAATCTGGAAGGAGTACCATTGACATGTTTGGTATGTTTGCAATGGTGGTGCTAAATCCTGCTTGTTGGCAAAAGCGTTTTTTTTATTACTATTTGCGAAATGCCACACTTAGAAGTGGGCATTTCTGTGTGCGTATGACTCTTCATGCTTTGCAGTCTGACTCCAATCAATGTCTGTTTTAGGCTGACATGGGCCTGTTTTGTCCATTTACTCTAGACAGTCACAAAGGGAGATGAGGGGTGCCCTGCATATCCTGATGAGTCTTCCTGGGCTAGAGTGGCGGGAGGAGTTGTCACCTGCGCCTGAAGAGGATGTGTTTGCCTTCCACAATGCTGTCTCTGCCCCCCAGTAGTGTGTCTGGAACCAGGGCTCAGGATTGAATGGGGGTGCTGTGCACTTCTAAAGTTGTATTGAAGTTACCTCCATATAAAATTAAGAATATAAGTACAGGGACTGTGACCGCATGGTTTTCGACACTGCATGGAATTGTGAACAGATGCTGCTGGGGCTATAGACAGCTCCTTACCAGAAGGAAATGTTATGCTGCCAGGAGGAACTGAGTTTGAACTCCCTTATGTGTTGCACTGACCAGTGACCTGCTGGGCTTCAAGAAGGACTCTGTGTGCTGGCCTGCAGCATCTATTTCTACTGGGTGCCCCCAGTGAGCTTCGAGGGTAGGGTGGCCTGCCCTGTGTTATTGAACCATAAGCGAGTGGCGAACGCTTTATTTTTCACCCAAGTGCAGACTGACTTGCTCGGTGTCCCGCAATGGGAGTGTGCGTGGAGTGCTCAAGATTTCCTGAGAATGACATGCTGAGCACTTCCAATTGGGCTATGACCAGCGCGTGTGTGGTACTGTTAATGGAGCTCTGAGACGTAAATACTTTATTGTATGAAGGAGTTCATGGTGAGTACTTCTACCCCGGTCTGCATCAGAGTGAGGGGTGCCGCTGTGAGAAGGAGCTGCCCCTGCATCTCCTGGTGTGGCCCCAAAATTGTGAGGATGCCTGGCAACCTTCGGCTGCTGAGTGCGGCCTGTCCGATTCCCAGGTAACGAGGATTCTGGCCAGGGGCCTCTTCAACTCTGGAGCTCCATGTGTGAGGCCCGCCAGCACCCCAGTACAGGGCCAATGAGCTACTGGTGTACCAGGGGACAGAGTGGCGCCTGACTCTGCTTTCGTGTGCCAGGATGTTAAACCTCAGGTGCTGTGCTGCAGCCGTCCTACAGGATGTTTGTGATTGCGGGGAGGGGGAGACTTTTGTGTTGACACACCAGCCTCCCCAGCTCTGAAATGGAGGAACAGCCGTGCTGAGAATTGTGAATGCACCTTATTTGGTTTTGGGGATTAGCTAAATCCGACCTGAGCGGTCTCAGCTTGGCTGTGTTGTGCTCCTTACTGGTGGGGGCACACCCTTGCATCCCCAGGTGATCACCGGCAGCTGCCATTGAGGATTGCACTGCAGGAGGAGGGGAGGGAAACAAGGCCTTTCCACTTGATGTTTCAGTGCATGCCCCCTCCTTGAGTGACACTTACCTTGGGGAGTACTGTATTTGGCACCACGGATGGGATGTGACCTCAACGGAAGCCTCCGCTAACTTTACGAAATCTCACTGGAATTGCAGCATTCACTGTTGTGAGTAGGTAGGGGGGCCTGTCACCTACGTGGAAGATTACGATATTATGTGCGTTAGAAGCACAGAAATGCTGTGCTCTATGCATTTATGGTGATACTGGCTGTAACCTCATAATATTTGGTGATTTGTGTACAGTGATATGTGGCGATTCATGTGTTTCTCTCCCTAGCCTGTCTGCTGCATTTCATGCCCTGATACTGTGGTTTATGTTTTTTTATACCTTGCAATGATAGGATAATGAATATCATTTTAGGACCTGTATAATATGTACAGTGTTGGTGTGGGTTTTTTAATGACGTGTGCAACCTATAAGTATTGACTTAATTGCACTAACTGTCGATGTTATGACAATTGCCTAGTTATCAAAGTGATTTATGGTTATGATTTATGTGATTGTGGTGTGAGTCTCTTTTGTGGTGTATTTATTGTGTCACTTTTCCTCTGGGATAAGCCTGACTGCTCGTGCCAAGCTACTAAGGGGATGAGCATGGGTTATCCTGGGTGTGTAACTCCCTTACCCTGACATGAGTGGTAGGATCTGCCTAGTTTAGCTGCATACCTTAGCAAACTAGAAACTCCATTTCTAACACCAGGCCTATGCCATTATTCTTCTGGGTGAGCAGTTTTTACCCCTCCTAAAGGTCAATTTCTTTCTGAGCAGCTAATGCAAATTAGGCTCCAGCAGCTTCAGGAAGAGAAAAAGGTAACTTCTAATAGTAACTTTCTAGAAATTACCTTTCCTGTACATTTAAATTGATTCAGAATCAGCCCCAATATAAGAAATAACTAATGCATTTATAAACATTTAATGATTTGCACGGTATCAAATGGTGAACAGATGTATATACTTGATGTACAATTAAATAATAAAATGATGATTCCAGATATTAAGAAACGACATGCTCTTAACGTTGTCATAAAATATGTGACATGGTGGATTTGGTTTGTGATCTGAATTCCCCTCATGACTGCAGTTGCGCTTTACAAAAACAACAAATTATTGAAGTATGCTGAAATATGGAGGAACATTTCTGTACTTTTTTCTACATTTTTTAAGTCTTGTAGAAAGTGCCAACATAATTAAACAGATTTGTGGAAGTTTATAATTACATTTGTTTTCCTTCTAAAAGGTAAATAATGTATACTGCAGGGATATGTTTGAGTCAACCTTCTGCTGTTAATTTGTTTATTTCCTACATGTGCAGATCATTAGCCATGGAAAGGTTAATGATGTGCAGTTAAGACATTTAAAAAGAACCTTCTGCTGTGCCATTCTTACAGTCACAGGGCACTGCCCATGGGATAGAGAGGTGAAAGCACGCTGAGGTCACTCTACAAATATGCGCGATTGAATACGGTGTTTTAAAATGCTAGGAAATACCAGGGGTTGGGCATGTAGAAGTGTTTTGAATAATTCAGAAGCTAATGCCTAATTCAGATGTTTTTTAAGTATCATAATCAGACCACAGACGATATTACAAGACATTAATCTGGAAAGAAATGCTCACTTTTGTTTTACACGAACAAACCTTTTTTTATTACCAAGGTTTATCGCAAATGCGATAAAAATCGCCGCAATGCATGAATATCGCTGAAAAGTCAGCGATATTCATGCATTACCGAGCTAATGCTCTTAGCCATGTTATCCACCTCCCATTGGATAACATGGCTAAGAACTGCTCAGGGCAGGTGTTAGCTTTTGGAGATATTCGCGCTTAGTGCGAATATCTCCAAAAGTTGGTAATAGGAGATAGCGATGTTAGCGACTGTTTTCAGTCGCTAACATCTTGGCATGCCCACTTTGCATGTCATTAGTGATAAATATCACTGACATGCAGAGTGGGGCCCAAGATGGTCGCAATCTCCTACTAGCTGTCGCTAACTGGTGTTAGCGACAGCTAGGTAATAGGGAGATAATTTTATCTCCGCTTTCTTGGCTTTTAAAGCGAAGAAAGCGGAGATAAACCCCGTTGATAATATGCCCCGATGTGTTTTGTACAACTCTCTAGCACATCCTTATCCATGGGCTACACGCTCGATAACTGTCAATTTGTCCTTATCATCATGTGCTTTGCTGGGCACACGTGAGCACCAGCAGCCGGTAATTTCACCCACTGTGTATTTTCTAGTGCGTTCCAAGACTCAGCAATTAAAGACAACCAGTCTCGACGCTGGACGCTTGGCATCAGTTCTCCTGTTCACTCACCTGGTCTCAGGTCCTGCAACACTCCTTCCGGCTCCCAGCATCAACAGTGTTCTGGCAGTGTCACCTACAGCCTCCAGATTTGGCCTACCAGCCACTCCTCTTCAGCTCCACGGTAATGCATCCTGATTATCAGGATCTTCCAGCACGGCCATTTCCTGAAAGACAAAAAGATAGGAAGAAAGGTTAAGCAGATATTCTCCATTTCTTCCGTCTTGCAGTTACTAAGCATCCGCAAGGTTATTACCATATTTTCTTTTGCTAAAGCGCACAAATACCAACCACTTGGCCAGAAAGACTTCAAGTTTTGGAACCTCAGGTCATAGACAAGGTTGGGAAAGTTGTCTTAGCAGTAACTTCCGTAAAAAAAGCAGTTAACTGTGGGGCATATTACCAAGCAATAGCGATAATTATGGCTATTGCTTGGTTAGAGACAAAAAATTACCGCTGAGCTGCGGCGATTTTCATCGCAAATAAACCTTGGTATTACCAAGGTTTATCGCAAATGCGATAAAAATCGGCCGCAATGCATGAATATCGCTGAAAAGTCAGGGATATTCATGCATTACCGAGCTAATGCTCTTAGCCATGTTATCCACCTCCCATTGGATAACATGGCTAAGAACTGCTCAGGGCAGGTGTTAGCTTTTGGAGATATTCGCGGTTAGCGCGAATATCTCCAAAAGTTGGTAATAGGAGATAGCGATGTTAGCAACTGTTTCCAGTCGCTAACATATTGGCACGCCCACTTTGCATGCCATTAGTGATAAATATCACTGACATGCAAAGTGGGGCCCAAGATGGTCGCTATCTCCTACTAGCTGTCGCTAACTGGTGTTAGCGACAACTAGGTAATAGGGAGATAATTTCATCTCCGCTTTCTTGGCTTTTAAAGCCAAAAAAGCGGAGATAAACCCCCTTGATAATATGCCCCTGTGTTACCGGCTGTGCAGCATTCTTGGTTTATTCCTCGAAGATGCACAAACGGTTACAAAGCAGCTATAAAGCGCTCAGCAACCCTTATGAAAGCGAAAAGTTGACCAAGTTGAAAAAGACTGTGTTACCTGTACGAATTGTGCAGCAACAGGCTTTCTCACAAAATGTTTCGACTATGATGCGAGTTGTGTTGCAGCAGGGTTCGCACAACTTATATTGACAATACTCTTTTAGGATTTAAATAACTTTTGAGGAATTATTATTATTAGGTAAGGCATGTGTTCTGGGGCACTAATACCATACCAGTTGATTAAAGGAGTGTGTAATAGGTGTCGATCGGGGGGGGGGGGGGAAGTCGAGGATGGGGGTGGAACTCGCGGAGTTGCACTACACAGAATTCTGTGGATTTGCATAGAAACTCTGTGGAATTCCGCAGAGTTCCCCGAGTTTTATATAGCGTGAACTTGACCCGAAGCACCAGTTGCGTTACATGAGGACACATTAAGCGCTCAGAATATTTCATACAACACACAGCCACCCTGGGGACACACCACACGTTTTAGCACAGAAGGGGTACAGACAGACTCCCACTAGCGGTCTGCTGCTTTATAGCATGGTTTGTGTTTTAGAAGTGCCCACACACTGTTGTTTTTATTCACTAATCACACTGCGAAACAGGCCGCTAGTGTGATATCTGAGCACATTCCAGATACTCCCAACATCCAGGTCTCATGTGATTTACCCAGGCATGCGAAGAAGGTCTGTGATGCAGTGGCATAGCTAGCCTTATGGCCTCCCGTGGTGGTCCCTGCTTTTGCCACCCATGGTGGCCCCATTGAAGAGCAGGGGGGGGTGCTGACGAGATTTGGCCAAAATGTAGAGTGGCGGGGGGGCCATTGCCGCCCCAGAGATGGCAGGCAGGAGCGGAAGGAGGCTGCCTCCCCCAATACTTGTGCCGCCCCTCCCCCCACCGTCCCCTTGCTACACCACTGGCCTGGTGGACAAATGCAAAAAGAACAATTGATGGACAGAATGCAGAACAATGTCATACATTCACACAAGTACAGAGATCTGGGACTAAATCCATAGTTTTTTTACTCACCATGACATTCCAATTTGGACCCAGCCATATGCAAATTAGTCTTGACCCTGCGCCCAATGTGAACAGTCCAGCCCGAACTGCCAGGTCAGGTCCTCCCTGAACTGCAAACAAGCATCCTAAGACCGGTTTCAGGCTTTTACAATTTCTCGAAGCTGAGAGAGGAGCCTGAAAAGTGGTATGCAGAGGTGGAGAGGATTCTAACTGTTTTAAAGGTACTTTGGGAAGATCTAGATGTGTTGCACCTTAGGATTTGGGGACAGAATGCAAGACAATCATTCCGTGGCCTGAAGAAGGGCCATAGAGAGTTGGTCCAAGTAACACCATTTCTTTCATGAACTAATATATATTAATATTGAGCATTTGAAGAGAGAGGTACCCAAGAAAGTAAACTTGTCAAAACTCATGAGAGCGATGCTAAATCCCGAGCTGCGGCAGTGATCATTCCACTGGCAGCCAGGTGGAAGTGTTGAAGTACACTCCACTCCTGTGCTTGGAGGGTCCTGGTGGGGGTGACCCTGCGCCCACGGCTGTCCTGGAGCCAGACCCCCCAGGGTTTACACCTCTGCATAGTGAGGCTGTGGATTGGGGAACCCTCCGGCTGCATTGCCTCAATCAACTACATCAATGGTGGGCGCCGAGTATAGAGACCTACGTGGGGTCAGCCCCGCTGCTTCCACACAGGGCTGATCTTGGCACCAAGGAGAAAAGTGTGGGCGGTGTGAGAGATTGACTGCCTTAGGAAGTTAGAGACTGGGAACACACAAGAGAACTGACAATGGCCATTGTGCTCCCCTTGATGACTGTCAAGTCAAAGAGGCCAGTGTGAGGTGGTCTAGATCTATTCAGTGCAGACCCGACTGCCAGCAAGCCTGCTCTGATACAGCCACTAATCACTTTCGCTGGATACCTCTGAGATTCCAATTGGTCAGCCGGGACCCACAACACCAATTACACCAGAAGACCAGGCCTCCAGAAGGGCGGCGGCACGTAGCAAAAAGAGACTGCACGCTCAAGGAAATGCTCACGGAGCAGGTTGAATCTTTGTTTCCAGACCATTCCCTTACAGCCAGCCAAGCCCCATCCCCCCGAAAGTGGATACAGTGAGGCCCTGGTCACTCGCTCATACCTAGAAGCATTCTTCTCCTCTTTGCGAGAAGATCTAAAGACAGTGATGAAAGACCTTTTGCATGAGTTCCAAGCTGCCCGGAGGGAAGTGACCGGAATTGGGGACAGACTTGATGCTTTGGAAGACTGTGAAATAACTAGAGATGAAGAGATCGAGAAATTGCATCAAGAAATGATACACCTTACGGATCAACATCTTGATCTCCAGGTGGACATAGAGGATCTCGAAATCAGATCTTGGCGAAAAAAAGTATAAGGATCCAGGGGCCACCATGGCAGTAGAAGGAGAGGATAGCCAAGCCTATGTGAGGGCCCTCTTTTCCCAAACTTTGGGAGACGCGCAGACCTCGGGCATACGGGTGGACACATTACACAGGCCTCCCGTGACCAGGGGACTCCTGCTCACTTGACAATTTGACATGCATTCATGATTTTCCTGTGAAAGAACAGATCCTTTGTAGGGCCATAGACATGAACCCAGTACAATTCCAGGGCCACACCCAGCAGCTGTTCCAGGACCTCTCCACCATAACGCTCCAGAAAAGACAGGAGTTCCACCCAGTGACTACCTTCCTTCGCAACAATAATGTTACATATTCCTGTGGCCACTCCCACCACCTTATTTTTCAATGTGACCACTCCCAGCTGACCACTAAGAATCAGAGAGTCAACAATCGCTTACGCTGGTGATGGAATCGATTCTGCTCTGGAATACCAAAGTCTGTTTCTGCTCAATTTCTCAGGAGAGAAGGGTTGTCCAGGAGAAGCTGTCTTGAGAATTGATGACCCAGGAAAGTACTTGATATTGCCAGGACTGTGATCATGTTCCTCTAGATTTTGGTAGGATTTGCGGGGGTGTTCGAGGATAGGGCCTACTCCATAAGGTTCACCTTCCATGGACCCCATTCATCTTGTTTCCACTGGATTGGCACAGGCGCATTGTAGGGACCTTCATATTCCAGGAACATTTACTTTGTTTTAATTCAAGTTGGGTTTTGTTTCAATGGGGTGCTCACATACACAACATAGTCATTATACACTGGCTTTCTATTACACAGAAGTGATTTCTTCAATACACGTTTCACATGGATTAGGCCAACATCCCTGGAACACGGGGCTTACCGGAGTCCAATATACTCCATGACGATGCCACGTAATATCCTGAGGGTTGTCACATGAAATGTGAAAGGGCTCAATAACACTACCATGAGTGTCGTTATCTCCTATTTAGAACATTGAAATGCTGACATTTGCCTCGTTCAGGAAATTCACTAGCTCATGAGCAATTGGCATCAACTTAAATTCAAAGCCTTTCCTTAACAATATTTTTCTTTTCCATAGCACATAAAATAGATGGAGTAGCAATCTTGAACTCATACACTTTGGGGGAAATTGGGACTTAAACTCACAGAAATCAGGGGCCCCTTCGATTTTGAGTTTCATATACGCCCCCAATGAAAGACAGAAGCATTTTTTGAAGATGACAATAGAAGAGACCGTGACTGCGCAAGATGAACTGGTTATCATTGGAGGTGATCTCTGATTTTTCTTGACAACTTAGAAGGCTCGGCCCATAGAGAGGGGGGAACGGGAGTGCTATTGTTGGATTGTGCATGTTGGCTGCAAGCAATGGGTTTAAAAGATTTGTGAAGTGAGTGTCGCCCGCAGACGCGTGATTACACCTTTCATTCCCATGCACAAAAATCCTAAGACCGTCTTGATCACTTTCTGATTCCCGTTAACTGCAGATATTGGGTACATCAGTAGAAATAGAGCCATGATCCCTTTCAGACCATTCCACTGTGTCCATAGATTTACAACTACCACAAGTCGAAGTTGCTCCTCTGCCATGGCGCTTGAAAGAGACCTTTCTACAGAGACCAGCTATAGTTCAGCATATACAGAAATCCATCACTGATTCTCTTAGAATTAATGATCCCTCTGATGTTTCACTGGTGTGGGATGCTTCAAAAGCTGTTATCTGAGGTTAATTTCTTGGAGTATCAGTGGCAGATAATAAACTGCGTAAGAACAAAAGAGAGCAACTACAACAACAGGTGAGTGAGCTGGAGCGTATTCGCTATCGCACTGGGGCCCCCAGGGTTTGGCCTCAATTGGAAGCTGACAGTAAACAGTTGGCAGGATTAGATCTCAATAGATTACTCCGTCTTAAACATTCCTTGTATGTGGGGGGAATAGATGTGGGAGGTTTCTGGCCAACAAGGTCCTAGCACAGCGATGGGCTATGGGCGTTGAACTCTTAGTGACAGATGAGGATTTTGTAGTCGAGGGAGATGGTCCCATAACTTCCAGGTTAAAGGATTTTTGCAAAGATCTCTATTCAGTGCAATACCTATTCAGATAATCCCACCCTCTACCTACAATAAGCAAATACAACCTGCTTGACGGAGGATCAAACATCAGCGATTGATCGCCCGATTCATATAGAATAAGTCTTAACTGTCATCTTCAGGCAAAAAACCTCTGAAATCCCTGGGTCTGGATGGATTCTTGGCACTTTTTACAATACTTTCTGTGACATATTAGCTCCTCTCCTCACAAAACTTTTCAACCCAGTCACCAGCACTACTATGATACAACCCTCGATGATGGAAGCATTGATTGTGGTTATTACTAAACCTAACAAATTCATACATTAATGTTGGTCCTACTGGCCCATCTTATTGCTGAACATCAATGCGAAGCTGGTTACTGGCATTCTGGTGGCCGCCTTAACCCCTTGATGCCAGGATTGGTGTCTCCAGACCAGGCGGGCATTATTCCCCGGAGACAATGTGCTGATAACACTAAAAGGATCCTTCACCTCATAGACAATTCCAACTGCTCTAAAAGAGAGATCAAGTTACTCTCTATCAATGCCAAGAAGGCCTTTCATCGTGTTCAGTAGACCTATCTAATAGAGACACTAGCCCTTTTCTGCTTTGGGGTGCAGTTCCGAGCCTGGATCTTATGCAATTATGGGAAACGAAATGCATCCATTAGAGTTAATGGAAGGAGCTCTACCCGATTCCATATACTTTGGGCACACCACAGGGATGTCCATTGTGACCCCTATTATTCGCTCTTTACATGGAACCCTTTGCACAAAGGATGAGGATTCACCTGGCTAACACAGGGTTGTGCTTCGGTGGGGAGGAACAAGCCGATGACGTTATTGTGGCACTAGATAACCCTTGAGATGACCTACCGATCTTTTTAGAGGAGATGAGGGAGTTTGAAGAAACCTCAGGCTTTTGCATGAACTTTCATAAGCTGCAGGCCCTTAATATCCCAGTTCTGCCCGAGACAGTGACTTACCTGGCCCAGAGACACTTGCTTTAATGGGCAGCTGGGTCTATTTCCTACTTGGGTATCCAGCTGGCACCAGCACTGGAGGAGGTAGGGACTTTTAATTACCATAATCTTTCTTCACAGGTAAGGGCCGATTTAGCTCGATTTAAACTAAATAATGATTCTACTGAGGATTCTTTTCCTCTTCCTCACCTCTACAACCTCCATCGGTTGGACACCTTCATATGAAACAAAGTCTTAGCTATTGTCCTCCTGGGGAAGGGGCCCTGGGTCCCCCAAGCTTACTTCATTACTATCATGGGACCCAGAATTGTTACCTGGTCGAGTGGTTCAGAACAGAGCCGAAGAAGCCTTGGTTATTTATGGACTGGGCAGTACCCAGGACCTTGCTAAGGATGATTTTGGTTTTGCCTTGTACCTTTCGACCTGCGGGTCTCTATCTGTCCCAGATAACCAGCTCAGTTTTAAGAGTATGGAATGGGCAGGTGATACTTGGGAATCTCTCATCTTTCCCTCCCCCTCCCTACCCCTGTAGTAGGGAACCTGAATTATACACCATGACTTGATCGGGTTGTGTTCAAGCAGAAGGATGGATGCGTTCTATTGGGCATCTTTTCAACAAGGAGGGTCCCATACCTTTTAAAAGGCTCCGACATGACCTGAGAGCAAGAGGCTCCATTATCTACAAATAAGACACTGGATTCTGCAAACCTAGCTCAGGGTAGCAGCACAAAGACACCTGGTGAGGTTTGCAAAATGGTTTCTCATAAAGCATACGGACAAACTCCTCATCTCAAACTTACATACTATGCTGCTACATGCATTACCTAGGCCGAAGTCCCCAGTGCACCTTCACTGGAAGGAGGAATTGGGTAGATAGTTAACCCATAATGAAAGGCAGGATATATATTACAGAGCAAAACATTCTGCATTCAATACATCAAGCATAGAGACTGGCTCTAAAATAGTAACCCACTTGTAATTGACCCCTACTCGTCTACACAGACGCAATCTGCCACATAGTGCTGATTGCTGGCAGCGGTGTGGTGCTCCTGGGACTCTTATTCGCATCCTGTGGGAATGCCCTAAGCCGGTCCCCTTCTTGGACAGGATTTTGAGTGGCATTGATAGACATTTTCAAACTCAAATACCCCGTTTCCTGACCTACACCATTCTGGGACTTCAAACGCACTTACATATCCACTCACATCACTCAGAGGCCGTTTCATTAGCTTGGCACTGGGGGGAGGCACACCAGATGCTTCTGGTGCATTGGGGACAGAGAGGTTGGCTACACATCTAGGATGGCTCCATCGCATTTGGCATGTATTGGGAATGGTGAAACTGAAACTAACAATGCAGGGGTGCACTTTTCGAGATTTGTGGCAACTATATTTAGCACTTCTCTCCCAGGAATTTAAAATACTGACATGACCCTGCTATTTGATGTTGCTTCGCTTGACTGAGCCGATACATGCATCGCAAGTGAGGGACCCACCCACACAATTCATTCCTTTTCTGTTATCATTTTTCAAGTTCTGACACAGCTGTGAGTGCCCCAGGGAGGGTGGAATGTTTAAATAGTTGCACTTCTTAGCATGGAAGCTATTGCTACTGATATGTTGCCTCCATTGGTGAAACTCGTCTACTTATATTTTTAAACAATAATGCTAAATTTAAACATAAAAAATATTTTTACAAACATTCACAAAGGGGAAGGGGTCCCTTGGTAAAATGTAAATATTTTCCGGTTGCCTTTCGGTCACAAAACATTCACACATACCACTGCAAGTATTAGGAGGGATGCCCTAAACACGCCCCTTCCTTATACCACAACGCAAACCCAGTTTGCGATTCGGTTATAGGTTACTGAATTGCAAACAGGGCTTTGTACATGTAAAAAAGCCTTTTTGCATACACAAACGGGCGATTCTGCCAATCGGTCCATTTGTGATGATAGACAGCCTTTGTACAGATGGACCCCAGCCTCTATTTCATGGACACAAATTAACCTAACCAGAGTGCTATTTAATTCAGTGTGTAAATTGCATCACTTATGATGAAGTTACACTAAATTAGTTTATCCCACTTTATTTCATCTGGTTCTTTTTTCCAAGCCAGGTGGCCTCCTCTGATATTTGTTCGGCAAACGATTAACACTAAACAGGCTCACCATGACCCACCTCATTCAGTTGTAATATACACATAATTTCAGATATTTCCCATAGAAGGATTGTCATAATTCTGAACTAGCAGAGTAAATTCTGCTTCGACGATAAGGTTAATTATTGTTTATTTGCCACTTGTTCCCTGAGCTAATTCTGTTACAAAATACAGTCGTTAAACTGATTGCATTTAGGAGAGTGCCGCCAGGAAAAATAAAAGGCGCATTCGAGAGTGAGAAACAGTAAAATGCTTCTCAAATCGCCTATTCTGGCAAGAATTTAGACTTTTAAGATCCATGCAAGTCTCTTGTTTTTCCGGTGCTTCCGCTCAGCAGCTCTCCCGAACACTGGGTATGATTAGCAAAAACAGTGAGTAGTCATCAGAAAAAAAAAGCAAACTCATTTGCATTTAAATGAATTTTTAATTGAACCCAAATCTGTTGTTTCTGTTTAAAGATGCAGTGTTGACTTTCTGGTCTGCGCTGCTGAGAGCCAAGTGGGATCCTAATGTGATAAAAACAATGATAATTCTACGGCTAATTATGTTTGAAAGCTAGTCTTGCAAGTCGGGTAAGAAGACTGGAAGAAAGAGGATGGAATCCAATAACTTGAAAGGTACACAATTAGTTATGCCAAACCTCGTAGGATGGGCTCAGAGGGCGAGCATTACAACCATGACGTCTTCGGCTCAGTGATGCTATGGAGAGTTGTTCATGGCTTAAAAACTCCGCCCAGAAGGATGATCATTTTGTTTATGTATTGCAACGATTGCCGTAGGCAATGATTGGTGCATCGAATCAAGAAAATTAATAATGGAATGAAAGAGCTTGCATAGCACGGCGCTCCAAACTTAATCGTCTTAATGCTCTTCCTGGTATGAGTGGACGTGACTGCAAATGACTCAGAATAGATCCATTTTTCATTTCGAATTCGAGCTGCGGTATATCTGGGAGATTTTCTTGGTTGAGTGTTAGGATGAACTAGAGATGCAGCGCCTTGCTTTGTTGTCGGGTTACTTTGAGGCGTGCCTATGGATTCATTTATTAGAGAGACATATAGCTTTGATTGGGATTCTGTGTGTTCTGGGTTGAGAGTGTTGGTCAGATAGCAGTAGGCTGGTGGCTGTTTTTCCAGCAGTACAAGAGGCAGGTCACAACTGAGAAGGCAGAGAGAATAGTGGCGATGCTGAATACCCAGTGAAGATGAAAAGAGTGTGGACAATCTTGGATAAATAGTTGTTATAACATTGCTTCCTACCAGAAACTAACTGAACAGGTGACACGCTCAATAATCCTTTTTTACCTCTACACAGAGCCAGAATTAAATTTAACTTGTCACGCACACTTGTGAGATCGCTGGACATTTCAGGTCGGGGTCCATAGCAGAACATCCTTTTAGCCCCATCCTATTTAACCCTAAACAGGTAATATCATTGTTGGTCTAAACAAGACAGCATGATAACGAACACGAACCCAATGCTCTTATTTTGATTCACCCCATAAACTTTTTGAGTTACTTCTGACCAAAAGATGAATAACGTCTTTATCAGTGAGGGGTGGGGCGATGGGTGAAAATATGCTACTGAGGTATTGCATCCTAAATGGTCAAATATTCAGACCATCTGGTGAGCGCCCACAGAACTTCTAAAGTGAAAAGGAAATGCCTCCCAGATCCCAGCAAGGACATTGACATTCGACATTGATCCATGGCTTTCACACATAATAGGTGATATACAATATTTAGTTTACCATAGTGGCAAATGTACAGCATCCTTGGTAACTGCTTATTTTTTCATATCATTGGAAACAGGCATTATTGCTTAAAAAAACAAAATAGAGAAAAATGCAACAGCATTCAAATTAAGCCAGGACTTAGGGCCCCAGGTTTCAAGTTTTTTTCGGTTGCATACTGGATGATTTGCAGAAGTGACCCATTTGCAACCACAAAAAGCATTTTGGTATGTAACAAACACAAACTGTGATTGGGTGGCATGTTACCGAATCACAATTTCGATTTGTGACCACATATCCATTTGGTTCTTGGAAGGGGAGTCCCTGTCAAATACCTAACCGGAATGGTATAAATTAATGTTTTGTGACCGAATTCTGGTTGCAAAACAATAATAATTCACTGACTCCCGAAGTGTAGTGGTAAGGCATTCGCAAATGGGAAGAGGTTTCCATCTGTGAACGTAAAAAAAAAAGGTTGGTTAAGACAAGGCATAGGTCCATGGGACCACTGCGTCTTCTTAACCCCTTGGCCGCGGCGGTAATTCCGCTGCAGCGCTGGGGGAAAGGAGGGGTCGCGCGGCACCGCCATGCTTGTGACAGAACCACTCCATCACGAGCCACGGGTGGTCTGTGCTTATGACGGAGTGGTTCCGTCACAGTTCCGAACACTCACTAATTCGCCCGCACAGGCAGGGAATCAGCGCCGCGAGGGCAGAGCGGCCGCGGCGTGACGGAACCACTCCGTCATGAGCATACACCACCCGTGGCTCGTGACGGAGTGGTTCCGTCACAAGCATGGAAGGGGTTAAACCAAATTTAAAACAAAAACTTTTATTTTTAAATGTATCCTGCTTACCTTTAAGGAAACCGGACTGCATAAAAAAAAGACTGCTTTATGCTTTATTTAAAAGCAATCAAAGATATGGAGGTCTGCTGACCTCAGCAGGCCACCATCCCTGTGATGGCCATGATTTCTAATGGGTCACAAATTGCAATCTACCTCACTAATATTCATGAGGTAGGTCGATTTGCAACCTACTAGGAATCACTAAATGAAACTCTAGGAGTTTCATGCATTAGGAGTCGCGATTTCCCAATTGTGATTCACGGAAAATCTCAATTAGGTAATTTGTTATTCCTAATATTGATACATCTGGCCTATAGAGATACGCCACATAGAGAATATGCCACTGCTCTTGAATAATGTAAAACATATGGCTTTGCTGTTACAGTTTAAATCCAAATGTATCCAGGTATGTTGATTAACAGGATAGGGAGAGCATTAACTGTCAGAAATGTGTAGAAAAGTAAATACTCAGAAAGCTGAATAACAAGAAACAAAGAATATAGATAAATTGTTCTGAAAACCAAATAAAATCTCTTTGCAAACATGCTAGCTTCACCCTAGGTGTAGCAAAAGTCCAACATCCCTGGGTGCAAGGAAATGGCTCTTTTTGCTTGATTGCCCCCAAAGGTTTGGTCTGATGCTGCTGTTTTTTAGATCCTGAGTGAGCACTGAGGCATGCTAACCAGACACAGAGCCAGTGCTTTGCCCAGAAAACTCTAAAACTAGATTGGTTATACCCAATCGACACAACTTTACTTTCTAATACGTCCTCAGTAAATGGTAGCAGAGGTATCCAGGGCCGGTCCTGTAAGGCTGCAGCACTAATTGTGCCAACCTTGCTGCGACAACATGAAAACATGTCTCCCATCCAGCTACGGCAGACTGGCAGAGCAGATTTTATCTGCTAACTTGGCTTTGCATTTAAATTAATGGCAAAGCCCAAACCTACCTTTTTAATATGTATAAGTCGACAGCTACAGCAGGCCTATCGAGTCCTAAGGCCGGGTTCTCTATATTAAAAAGCTGGACATAAACTTTCATATGTGCTAACGTTAATATTGATGTTGATGTACGCGACAATTCATGTGTGCATGAAGACTTAATCGAATCGCTGTTGTCACAATCACCCAAGATGGCCTCTCCATCAACCCTTAGTCAGAAATATGTGGTCAGGCAGGCCCTGCAACCTAGGCCTGAGGCAACTGATTGACAAATCACAGGTGGGGTGGCACGTAACCAGCAGAACAAACGCACAAACAGGAAAAACACAGATTAGTCCCACATATAGGCAGCAACACCCCAAAGGTCCGGGGAGATTGGCTAGAATAAATCGCACATGGCCAGAGGGGGATTGGTGTCAGTACAACGCGTTGTGTTACAACGCATTCCGTTACAACGCAGATTTTACAACGCGGGATCCATTACAACGGATGTCATTACAATGCATGGCATTACATCGCAGATGCTATTACAACGCATGGCATTACATCGTAAGTATAGGTAAGTATACCTTTTTTTAAAAATGTTATTTAGTTTATTGTAATTAATTTTTTTTAAATAATTTAATTAAAAGACATTTAAAAATTGTCATTAATTTAATTTATTAAAATAATATCTATTTAATAAATGTAATTTTATTAAAAATTGTAATTAATTTAATTTAATTAAAAAAAGTAATTAGTTTAATGTACATATTTTTTATAATGAAATTAAATTAAATTAATAATATTAATTTATTTAATTTAATTAATTTAATTAAAAATGTAATTAATGTAAAATAATTAATTTAATTTATTAAATATATTTTAATTAATTTTAAAATGGTAAATATAATTTAATTATCCCTAAACTCAAACCCTGCCCTAAAACCTAAAAACACCCCTGTACCCCAAAACCCAAACCCTGCCCCAAAACCTAAAAACACCCCTGTACCCCAAAACCCAAACCCTGCCCTAAAACCTAAAAACACCCCTGTACCCCAAAACCCAAACCCTGCCCTAAAACCAAAAAACACCCCTGTACCCCAAAACCCAAACCCTACCCTAAAACCTAAAAACACCCCTGTACCCCAAAACCCAAACCCTACCCTAAAACCTAAAAACACACCTGTACCCTAAAACCCAAACCCTGCCCTAAAACCTAAAAACACACCTGTACCCCAAAACCCAAACCCTACCCTAAAACCTAAAAACACCCCTGTACCCCAAAACCCAAACCCTACCCTAAAACCTAAAAACACCCCTGTACCCCAAAACCCAAACCCTGCCCTAAAACCTAAAAACACCCCTGTACCCCAAAACCCAAACCCTACCCTAAAACCTAAAAACACCCCTGTACCCCAAAACCCAAACCCTACCCTAAAACCTAAAAACACCCCTGTACCCCAAAACCCAAACCCTACCCTAAAACCTAAAAACACCCCTGTACCCCAAAACCCAAACCCTACCCTAAAACCTAAAAACACCCCTGTACCCCAAAACCCAAACCCTACCCTAAAACCTAAAAACACCCCTGTACCCCAAAACCTAAACCCTGCCCTAAAACCTAAAAACACCCCTGTACCCCAAAACCCAAACCCTGCCCTAAAACCTAAAAACACCCCTGTACCCCAAAACCCAAACCCTACCCTAAAACCTAAAAACACCCCTGTACCCCAAAACCCAAACCCTGCCCTAAAACCTAAAAACACCCCTGTACCCCAAAACCCAAACCCTACCCTAAAACCTAAAAACACCCCTGTACCCCAAAACCCAAACCCTACCCTAAAACCTAAAAACACCCCTGTACCCCAAAACCCAAATCCTACCCTAAAACCTAAAAACACCCAAACACCCCAAAACATATACCTCAGTACCCCAAAACATATACTCCTATACTCATACTCAGTTAAAAAATCACTTAAATTAATATATTTAATTTATAATATTTAAAAACAAAAATAAATATTTTTTTAAATAATTAATAATAATTAAAACAATAAAATAATATTAAATAAAATAAAAAATAAATAAATACTTACCAATACTTACGATGTTATAGTATGCGTTGTAATAGCATCTGCGATGTAATGCCATGCATTGTAATGACATCCGATGTAATGGATCCCGCGTTGTAAAATCTGCGTTGTAACGGAATGCGACGTAAAAGTTGCGTTGTAGGTGTTACATACCCCAGAGGGATACGCACTCCCAAAACATCACACAGTTAGATGCCAAATGAAGTTAAGGACACTCAGCCAATCAGGACATACTACTCACAGCACATGCAGTGATCACCACTCCCTCTGGCAGATATCCGGACACGTTACCCACTGGCCCTCTTTGTGTCCATGCAAGGTCGAGACCCACCTGCATTAGTCATTAGGTCGGAGTCATTTACGGCTCCATGACCAGGTCCACATTAATTTCTCTAAATTTGATCAGTGAATTATTTTATGATGCTCCAAGAAATGTATCTAAAGGCCTCAAAATGATTGTACTTTGAGTCAGTCTACTGACTAGTTTCTGTATGCTGTACGATAGGCCGCAGTGTTTAATTAAATCAACTGTTATGTATTGCCAAACCCCTCTTGACTTTGTTTTTTCAAGGTAAATTCATATTTGAGCAACACTTGCAGTAAAAACCCCAAAGGCTAATAGCTCCATTGGCAAGTAAAAGGTTACATGCTGATCACCCAGCTGTGCTAACTTCTGAATGGGACTACTAAAGTACTTCAAGGTATGAAATTAATTGTCACATTAAACTTGACTTGAAGCCCAAGTAGTGTTTAATGCAATTTCTAAGGAAATGAAACTTTGAGTTAATTGACACTCTGTTGCCCAAGTTTTCCAGTCCCACAAACAGATACTGGTAACAAAAAAGCATTATGCCCTCTTGGCGAGAAGCATCAACAACTCCGAGAAGTAATAACAAGAGATGTCCGCACTTGCAAGAGCTGACACCTCTCCATTGCAGAAAGCAACACAGGGTGTGCACCCAAAAGACGAGCTTCAAAGGGGAAGATGGCTTTAAAATGGTAAATGGTGGACACACACAAGAGGAGCTCCATTTTTGTTGAGGTAGACTGGTTGGAATCAGGAAAAAAGATGAAAGGCCAGTCGTCAAACCAGCTTTTCTGTGGACGTGTAGCCCTCAATTAGTCACAGTACTAGGACGGGCCACAAATCCCCACCACTGACAGAGGAGACAGAGTGGGTAGTGGGCAGAATTGTTCACTCTGGGAAACCTAGATGCCACACTTTGCAGGAAGTTGTCATCATTTGGGAAAGCTCCTACTAGCTTATTGGCTTGTGACCACCACCTACCCGAGGGCCTTTTCCTGGGTATGAATATGGGACTCAGTCCTCACATCACATCTGGACAGGAGAGAGGACTTAAAAAGGACTGTCCTGTTATTCCCCAGACCTGACAAGAAAGACTGCACCAATCTGTCGACTGCACCTGCTGGTCTTTGGGCTAGTAAAGAAAGGACTGTGCCTGTAGTGATTGGGCCATGGAAAACCACTTCAGAGCCCCCGACATGAAAGGTAAACTCCAAGAGTTAGTTGTCTGACTTCCTGTTATAGCGCCAGGGACATAAAAGGAGAAGTAGCCTATTCTGGGCAGTCAGTAGCCACAATTGTTTGGCCGCCGCTGATCACCAACAACCAAGTCTGGATGCTCAAAAGTTGCACCTGAGTCTGCAGGACTTGTTAGAGATGTCAAAATACAGTTTGGCTACTGGCAACCACCATCTCAATTTAAAAACTGCTCCCAGTAATACCATTTAATATTCAACCATGCTATCTATAAATGCCCCATATTTGATTGATATATTTTTCAAGTATGTAAGGCAATCGGTTATGAGACAATGAAAAATGGAAATATGAATGTTTCCTATGAGCAATATTGCTAGACAACTTTTGAAGTGCTTTCACCTAAAGTACAAGAATAAAGAGAGGACCCTTCTTCTCTTGCTGATTTACTCATATCAAACACATCACAGGGGCTGGCTGGTTGTATTCTGGAATATCGAGCAGGGAACGTAGTAACATCATAGCCAAAATATCGAGGACAAAACTATTGAAAGGTAAGTGCATATAGGAAACATTCTTAACACTAAATCTACAAACATTGATCTTGTCAATGTACATATTTGTGATTAGGTGTGGAAAATCTATACAAACTTACCTGTCGGTATTTTTGTTCTTCATATTATGGCTGCAATATTAAGAACCAACAATATTCCCTACCTCATATTCAGGACCCAGATGAGTTGAATACACCCCTTATACTACAACACATAGGTTTCCCTTGGCTTAGATAGTGTTACAGTCTCTGCACTCCACATATAACAGGGTCCAACAATTCCTAAATTTGTTTTCCTCAGCACCCTGAGGTAGGTTGCTCTTTACCTAATCTCTTTTAGCTCTTCTGTATGTTATAACTGCTTTATAAACCATCTGCATTTCATGTACCTTCTCTGTACTGATATTTCAATAGAGGTTTAAATATAGAAACAATTTTTGCAAATAAAGTTGGAGAAAATGTCTTCAGTTGTTAGTGTATCCACTCTAAGGCAATATTCATTACACTCAGTGCTCATTTTGCTAGTGCCATATTATTATTACCTTTTTTGCCATTAAATTATCATAATTACATTTAAGGAATTATATAATGTCCCCATTCTCGACCCACAATCAATAATCTGTATCTGATGTTAGGGTGATATGGGCCACATTTAGAGTTTGGCAGACAGTTGAAGTATACTGTTTGCATTTCTGTAACTAAATTGCGGAGACCCAAACAATGAGGTGAGAAAGATGGATCAGGCCTGCCTTCAGAAATTCCATGAAGACTTTATTAGCAAGAGGCTGCTGATTGGTTCCTCAGCAATACGTTTTGGTAGACAGTAGGGGTGAGGGTAAGGACTGCAGTTTCTGTTGTTTAAGGTACTTGTTGGCAGGTCTTTTGTCAGTCTCTAATTCCTACACCAGAAAGTCTGATGAAAACCAGGGACAGAGTTCTTACAGTTCATTAACTTACTGTTCATTATGCCCTTTTGGATATATCTGCTTAGAGACAGTCCCATTTCTACCTGCTGAGCGAGTAATCAATTTGCAAATGGCTGAGCTTGGTGAACAGCCTGGATATGATATTTGAAAGAACCAAACCACACTCATTTTGAAGCATAAGGGAGAATATCCACATCTCTTGCCTTGAAGTGGAGTGGTGTGGCTCACTGGTTAGAGGCTGCAGACCCGGAAGCAAAAGTCGGCCCGGGACCAGGGTTCAATTCCCGACGCGGCAGGGTCAGCGGACTCGATAATTCTCGCCTCGGTGCCTACTCTAACCAGGGGTCCCACTCAGCAACTCTCTGCATTAGCTTGCCTAATCTCCGCTAAGGCCCCATCAACGCTGGGGATGCCTGGCTCCACCTTGTGGATTCCCAGCAGGGACCATCCCACAGGGAAAGCCAGGATGGGTTCCCCAGCGGGATACAGCGCCAGGACGATGACAGGCAACAGTGCGCTTTACAAGTAAACATTACATTTACATTTGAAGAGATAAATGCATGTGAGAGCTAAACAACTCCAATATGTTCCAGTCCCCAAGTTATTCTTTACCAAGGGAGGGCTCCGTACAAAAAGAGGTGCTGCTTTACCAGTTCTGGACGGTGATTGACTGACAGCCAGTCTCCCAGAGGAAGCTGACTATCTCGACAGAGCAACCAGGAATTATTTGTGGTTCTTGAGGAGCTGTGCATAAGACTGCAACAAAGCATGTCATTCTGTGTTACCTGAAATCCTGCTGTGAACCCAATTACTAGTGCTGCCGCTGACAACAATTAAGAGACTGAATCACCTCCAAAGTGGGAAGCCTCAAACTAGCCCGAAGGACACAACTGGCCCCAGACACCACAAAGAAGACTTGGCCTGAAGGCAGCAATTTTTGCAAGCTGAAGTGCCTCTCTGCAGCCCACCTCGACGGCTGTCACTGCCGAAGACGTTTGCTGCGATGCAAGTCCGCCCCCAGAGTCAGTCTTGTGAAGATTATCCTGCTAGTATCAGGGCTTGCGGTGATCTACAAAGGAGAAGTCCACCCTGTAAGGGCATGAATAGCAGCAATGCTCATGACAGACAGACCACCACTGATCACGAACAATCTGCGCAGCTCAACTGCACCAGGGAACAAGAGGGAGACTGAAATGCGCTGGCAAAGCGGTGGTACCCACTAGAGACTCTTTGGTAAAAAAAAAGTCACTAAGGTCATTGAACTGAGTTGCACACTTAATAAGTGGGAACTTTTGAGTGATGTGCATCTGATTGCAGGATGTGGGGTTGGAGATGGTAAGAACGGGATTTCGATCATAATGATGCGTAACCTGGAAAGTAGAAGGAAAGTAGGCACCTCGTGGTTAAAGCACACATTATGATGTGTACATTTGATTGTGCAGTATTTAGCTCTGCAGAGAGATTAAATATGCTTGGGGGGGGCATCTCTGTGAACTGTTGATCCCAGCGTGTAAGGCTCGGTGCTGACCTCCAAGCTAACAACACCACCCTAGTGATCCCCATAAAGGACAGCCATAATCCTATCTAGAACCAGCAGAGCCGATTTGGGCGGAAGATATCAGACCTTAAATGTATCTCCTGCTCCCACTGTCCACATTCAGCCTAAACTCAAACTAACTCCATAAACAGTTTTCAACATGAGTCATTTCTTCACACATGCCATGGCATGTTAAGTAATGTGTTATATCACAAATCACATATATACTCACAAGGCACTCACCCACATTTCCACATTCCTCAGGTGATGTTAAAATAGACTAATGGCTATGTATTAACCTTAGCTCCCACCCCACAGGACTCAATCAACCTTAACTCCTTTCACCACCCTCTCTTGCTGGAGGTGGAAATGATAAGCCAAGTAGTGTACGTTAGAAGTTAAAGTTGACTGTAAATGTCTGATATATTTATATATGCAAATGTCTGGAATTTGTTAAATAATTTGAAAGTAAAAGTAAGAAAATCAATACTTTTGATACAAGTAGTGAGAAAATAACGGTAAAATTTGCAGAAAATTATGTTTCTATTTCAAAAGAATGACGAAATGATTCTTGTGTTGTAGTATCAGCTAGTTTCGCAGGGTTCGGAGAGGTCCAATTAGTATGTTCTTGTCACATGAGTATCATTATTATTAGGTAGCTGCATAATGAAGACCTTTTGAGGGAAACTGTGTTTTGCAGAGATAGCAAGATGTGTTTGGGTGTTGGGACATCCCCACATTTTGCTTGAAACAGAGGACATCATTTTTGAGCACTATAAGACAGTGAGAGCCCCAGGGGTACAAAGAGGACATAGATGTTGCAGTCATAATAGTCAGCATTTATTTTAGGGGTCTTAGAAAAAGGGGGTTAATCTTTGCCGGGGGGATGATTTCCAAGGTGAGAAACAATGCAAAGAAAGCTGGAATTTCTTTATAAACATGAGAATGATTTCCGTTTCTCAAGAGAGAATCTGCAGAACAATGGGATCAAATATACACTTGATCGTGAATGTCCAGTGCCCATAAAGTTCTCCTTGACTGAAGTCTGGATGGTTGACCTAAATGCTGTTACACTGGGCTTTTGCTTTGTTTCTGGCTGCGCTCTAGGCATCCTATTTGAACAAACACGAGAAACAAGAGGCATAATTACTAAAGAGACTCAGGGAATCTTATTAGTCTCTGTTCTGATAGTTGTAATAAAGTATGCATATGACCGCACACTAGTGCTACCCTCTACTCACCCAAATCTAAAATCAAAGTTTAACAATCTCAATATAACCCGAAGTTATACGAGGCATATGGTATATCATTCTACCCAGCTAGGGTATGGTTAGCAGCTTAAGCATGCTCCAGCCCTGGGAACAAAATCTTATTAAGGATCAATAAGCCTGTAGTTCTAGCTTTAAGGAATTCCAACAGAGGAGATTAACGTAAGGATGCTCCTCTGTCTTCCTTGGAATCTTTGAAGCAGGTATGAACATAATTTCCTACTCTTTTATTCCCCAACTATTTAATTAAACCACCAAGACCTACTAGTACCACTGCTCTGCAGAATACACATCTCCAAAGCATGTGCAGTATCACCGCATCCCACAATTTCCCATAAATAATTCTTGTTTTATGGAAAACTGCTTGACCTGCTGCCACTTGCCTCATCACAAATAAATTCAAATTTGACCACATCAGCACAACCTCTTCACTGACCCTTGTCCAGCATAATTGAAATTCATATCCCACCAGTGACAATTTAAGGCATGGGCGGAGTGGGAAATTGTCTGCCCCCCTTCCAATAGGGCCTTATGAACGTTTTTTTTCCCTCTATCTAATGTCTGTTTATTTCTCTGTTTCAACATTTCAAATATAAGTCACAGTTGGCATCATAAGATTTGAATTAGTAGAAAATTGGTAGTCAATTCTAAGTTCTTCTGGCCTTTTTCTCCTCGATGACAGGGTGTCTTTGTGCATACTGAACATTGCACTCATACTACTTGACCTCTCCGTAGCCTGCAACACTGTCTCCCACAGCACACTCATCACAAGACTCAACAGCTCTGCAATCAATGGTCCCATCGGGCCACCTTTCTCTCAAGCAGGATCCAGAGTATCAGGCTTCCGTCCTTCACCTCTGAACCCACAAACCTCATCTGTGGAGTTACTCAAGGATCTTCTTTGAGTCCTCTACGCTCTTCAAAGTCTACATGGCACAACTGACCCACACTCAGCTCATCCTTTCCCTCATAGACAAGAACCACACCACCAGGACCATCTTAAACACCTGCATGTCTAATGTAGCAAAAAAGGGTGAAATAGAACTGCTTAAAGCTCAGCACAGATACATCTGAAGTCCTGAACTTTGGGAAATAGAGCTGTCCGTGGGACTCATCCTGGTGGTTACCAGACCTGGGACCCACCTCCAACTCTACAGATAATGCCAAAAACTTCTGCATCATCATGGACAACAGACCTATGATGGCCAAACAAGTGAACACCATCACATTCTCCTGCTTCTTCATCATATGTATGCTCTGCAAGATATTTTATTGGCTCCCCACAGACCCAGAGGAATGGTCCCTCAGGTCCTCATAACCAGCAGACTAGACTAAGACAGTGAACTCTACACCAGCATCATAAACCAACACATACAAAGACTCCAGACCACCAAGAACGCTGCCAGCAGACTCATCCTGTACACACTCCGTGACGCACGCATTACGCCCCATCTCAGAGAACTACGCTGACTACCAATACAGAAGCGATGCCTATTCAATCTCCTAACACATGCATACAAAGCCTTCCAAAATGCTGGACCTGGTTACCTAAACCCCTGCCTCAACTTCCAGCAACCAACCAGGCAACTGCATTCAGCATCACTTCACCTCATGCAAATACCCAGCACCCGCAGGAGAAAGTAAGGAGGACGCTTATTTACAAACTTTGCTGCCAAAATCCCAGAACAACCTTCCACACCACATCAAGACCTCCGCATCCCTTCTCGAATTCAGCAAGAAATTTAAGATATGGCTATTCAACTAGGAGCCCAATTGGCCTAATCAACTGCCCAGTCCCTGGATACCACACTGGTGATAAGCACACTCTACAAATCTGCATACCATAATTTGTTAGATTTGGGGGTCTCTAGTTGGCAGAGGTAGGTACCTTTGACCAAATAGGGACCCTTGCGTCTAGTCAGGGTAAGGAGGTACACTCCGAAAATAACCCCTGCTCACCCCCTTGTTAGCTTGGCACAAGCAGGCAGGCTAATTCCAGAGGCAGTGTGTAAAGCATTTGTGAACACATACAATAACCCAGTGACAACACTACAGATGGACACCACACAAGTTGTAGTATAAAAATATATATTTTTATATAGATTTAACTCAAGACCACAAACGACAAAAATCCACAGTACTGTACTTTAGGTTTAATGTCCCTTTGGATGCATAACGCTATACAACAAAAGTGTTTCAGGGAAGGAGAGGCGTCGGTTCCTTACACGCAAGAAGGGTGATGTGTCGGGTCCCTACTGCTGTGTAGTTGATGCATTGGTTCTTCTCCGGGTGGGGAGGTGATACATCGGTTTCTTATTGCGCTTCCGTGGCGATGAGGCTCGCACCGCTGTGATGCGATGAAGATCCGGTGCAATGAAACAAAAAATCTTCTTCTTGATGCAACACAATGCGTGCATGCCCGACGGCCATGCGGTGACTCAGCGATTCTTCTGAGCCGCAACAGGCCGTGCGACAGGCTTCTCCGGTGATGCGACGGCTTCTGATGCAACGGAGACACTCTTCTCCGGTGATGCGAGACGCTTCTGCGATGCAATGTGGCAGCGGCGACACCCTTCTTCAGTGATGCGACGACAGCGGCTGCAGTGGCGACACACTTCTCCGAGGATGCAACGGCATCTGATCCAACGGCGACACTCTTCTCCGGCGATACAAAGCGCTTCTGCAAGGTGAAGCGACAACAGCGGCGGCAACGTGCTTCTTCTTCGTGAGTCGCACTTCCAGTTCCTTGCGGCACGCAGTCCCTCAGAAGGCCCAACACAACAGCATGCACTTCAAAAGAACTCTTGGGGAGCTGGTGGGTGAAGTCTGTTGTCCCTGAGACTTCAGCAGGAGACAAGCTCTATCTCAAGCCCTTGGAGATCCTTTACAAGTTGAATTTACAAGTATCACAAAGTCCTTTCTCCTTTCTTTGGCAGTTAGGCAATCACTGCAGGCCAATCCCCCAAACAGCACCCAGCTTGGGGATCGTCTTCTCCTCAGTTCCTCTGGTTCCTCTCCGCAGCAAAGGTTCTTCTTGTTTCCCAAAAGTGATCTAAAGTTCTGGTGGGTCTCCTCTTTTAAACTCATGTTTCCTTTGTTCTCTGAAGGCAGATAGGCCTTTGCCTAGTACAAACTAGTCCTGGTCAGTCCTGGAGCACTTTGTTGACAAGTGTCCTTCTATCCTTTCACAGTGTAGGCCAGGGACATCAGACGCATCACAGGAGGTGGAGCCAGCATTGTGGAGGGAAGTCACAGCCCGATTCAGGGATGAGGTGCAACTCCCCCCACCCATCCACATGCAGATCTCTCTATTCAGCACAGTGCTGACTCACCCTGTCTCCTGGAATCCCCCAGCCCCTGCTACTCAAAGTCCAGACAAGGAATATAAAACCTTGCAGAGGCAGGCTTTGATAATTAGGCAAGAATATACCTATTTTCTAAAAGTGGTATTTTCAAACACAGAATGTTAAAAACAACTTCACTAAAAGATGCATTTTATCATTCTGAATTCAGGCATACTAAACCCGAATTTTTACATAGTTCCCTGAGTCATTTAGGATTATAAGATGTAATAATCATCCTGCTCATTTTGGCCTATGGGGAACAGGTCGCTTTGCAATGGTGAAAAACAAAAATGGCTTTAATTCAGTATTAGGACATGCCACACACACCAGAGCATGTCCTACCTTTTACCTATAAGGCACCCTGCCCTTGGGCCTAACGTAGGGGTGACTAATATGCAGAAAAGGGAAGGTTTAGGGACTAGCAAGTGGGTGCACTTGCCCAGTCAGCATGGCAGTACAAGACTGCACACAGGCTCTGCAATGGCAGGCCTGAGACACACTTCACAAGCTGCTCTGTTGGGTGGCACACCCAGTGCTGCAAGCCCACCAGCAGCATTTGATTTACAAGCCACGGGCACACGCTGTGCATTGTACAAGGGTCTAACAAGTAAACAAAAATCAGCCAATCATGGAGTCACTAATCCATGCATCACTTTTACCATAGGGAGAGCATATACACTTTAGCACTGATCAGCGTGGTAAAGTGCCTAGAGTCATAAAACCCAACAAAAACAGGTCAGACAAAAAACAGGAGGAAGGCAAAAACTTCAGGGATGACCCTGCAAAAAGGGCCAAGTCCAACAAACTGAGGGGCATATTACCTACGAGTAGCGATATTTATCGCTAACTAGGCTTTGCAATGATTTTTTTATCGCTAAGCATCGCCGGAAATTATCGCTGAGATAACTTGCTATTAGCAACGTTTATCTCAGCAGTGATAAAAATCCTCACGTTAACTGCCAAATGAGAGATTATCGCTGGAAAACCAACCATAATCTCTCGAAGTTTGGCGTTAGCTTGATGATAGGGGCTCACAAACTTAACCATGATATCCACCTTCCATAGGATATCATGGCTGAGTCAGGAAAATACCAGGTGTAAAAAAAGCAGTGCTAACCGCGGTTAGCGCTGCTTTTTTTTAATCACTAACAGGGTTAGCGATATCCTTGATAATAGGAGAAATGTCGCTTAACAACATTTCTCCTATTATTTTTCTCTGGAACGCCCCCTTTGCATCTCATTAGAGATGCAAGGGGATGCGTAGAGAAAAAGGTTGTTAACATGCAAATTTGCGTGTTAGCACCCTGTTGCTGATAGGGAGATAATTTTATCCCCGCTTTCTTGGCTTTTAAAGCCAAAAAAGCAGAGATAAATCCCTTGATAATATGCCCCATAATTTGTAAAAATGGATTTGTGTACTACACGACCACACCTACTTTGCTGGGCTGGAGACCCAGAAAATATAGAAGAATTATATCATATCATATTATAACAATATCTGTTTTTAATTACCTTTCCAGACCTTTTGGTACTTTTATTACACAGATGTTTAGGGCAGTTTAAAAGTCCAATAGTATCCACATTCCTATAAAGGATGCTGCATTGTGACCAGCTCAGCTATACTGGTTCCCCTCCCCTTTAAGTAAGAGATCCCAATGCAACACCTAGTGCGATACCACGCACTCCGAAAAGACAAAATAACAAATAGTTAACATTATTGAATTTGGTGGTGAGCCAACAGTTATCCTTCTCTTTCCTCAACAACTTGTTCTATTAGGTTCCCCTCATGGCATCACTACATGTTCCTGCCTCGCCTAAATTCATGATATCTGCTATTTCTCATCATATCACCACTGGTCAAGATATCTGATGCACCCCTCCAACTGTGAGAGTTGTGTTTGTTTCTAACACTGCATATTTGTAATGCTCATAGGCTCACTCATCTGGTGGAATCCAATGGACCTTCAATCTTCCCTCGGAGAATGTTCATACCAATACCGCATGTAACTTCATTCAGGCATCTGAGTGACCTGCCAAAGAATGAGTCTCCTTTACCACTCTCATGTTATTGCCACCAACCATTAGGATAGAAACACATCCCATACTACTCTGTATATTCTTGTAGGATCCACTACTGTACCGACTGAACTGAAAACAGAGACTCATGATGGACATCTCAGTATAGCTTCATCTCAAGACTCATAGAGGAACAACATTCTCTTATCTATTATACCTTCTCCAACTTGGTATGACTCCTGAATATCAAAGATAGGATACCAAGTTATATCAATATTGAGGCCAAATTATTGAATGTGAAATAAAAGGTATGTATGTATAGATTTTCTCTATATAACTCCACATATATGTACCTATTTTTCAAGCAAGCTGACAAAGGAGGACCAGGACCTACCTATCAGCTGATTCCCTGAAAGTCTATTTCCGCAGAGTTTGGACTTCCACAGCTCCATCTACAATCTTCGATGAGGATGATTTCAAAGCTACATTGGATGACACTGAACCCTTCACTGAGTTTAGCCTATAGCCTTACACTGTTGAGGGAATCCTGAGAAACATCGAAGATTGATCAGTGATGACTTCAGCAGAACCTGTGCTAACCGACCGCTGATTGAAGTTCAGACCATTTTGTGTCACAAATCATGAAATGATCACACTAGAAGCCTTTCCACCTTCCTCAATGACCACATCAGGACCCTGTCCTCCTGAAACCCATTGCCATGTTACCCTTCTCCAAGTTCAGCCTGCTGAGTTTGAGGCTGACAAACCCACCGACAAACAGCCGACGTCCAAGAACTGTTTCTAAGAAAAGAAGGTAGCTTTTTGACCTAAAAAACCATCTCTGTGTTTGATTGCCGATTGACTGCAGTCAGACTTAAATTGTGACTTGACCCCAGCAGTCTAGCAGGACCAGTTACCCGCGTTTGGCGCTTTGCATTACTTAGTGCTATTTTTATTTCAACATTTTTGAATTCATATCTCCAGTTCTACTTTTTGAAATGTCATTTTGTTGCCATTATGTTCATTAAAATTTCTATATTTTTTTATCAATTTGACTGAAGTTTTTATTGTGTTTTGTTTTTGTCTCTTTATCTGTTTTGGTACTTCTAAAAGCTTTTCACTTTTTCTGAAGGTAAGTCTGTCTGCTTTGTGCTAGACGTGCCAGAGATTGTGCTCAGGTTTAAATTACTGGACCTAAAAAGAATAGCGACATTATTACTTGCTGTGGATTACCATCCAATCCATTTAATAACCCACTTTCGCACACTTACAATGGGAACAACTAAAAAGAACACAAACATGGAGCATGAAAGGCAAAGAGTGGTCTAATGTGGCCAAATGCAAGTAAAAATAGCAGCAAAAGCAAACAAAGCAGTCTACCCTATATGAAAACTAAAAGTAAGTAGTATCTAAATGTTGTGAATGTGGTCTATGTAGATGTAACAAGCGGGTGTGCAAACCACAACTTATAATTCTTAGAGAACCTGAAAAGGGAGGAGTGTATTAAATGTGGCAAATTGCATATCAACGAGTCATAATCAGCAGTTTATCATTGACAATTAACTGCAACAGTCTGGTTTCATTATTTGTTTGCTTTATATAGATTTCATTAATGAGTGAAAGAGGAGCAATCACCAACCACACTCTGGAAACAGGAAACCATAGTAAATGATCGAAGGAGTCCACATAAGAGCGACACTGGCACATCTCACAGTCAGTGAACTAATCCACAAGAATGCATTAATCACATGGAGCTAAGGCAAAACATGTTTTATGGAGCCATCAATCAGGAGCTATAATGATGAAACCCAGAGGTGTTTGAAAGTCACCCTTTTGCCCTGTTCACTCCCATTTCTTGCTGAATGATACTGGTGGTAACTGACTCTGCCTGTCCCCTGGGCGCTGCTATCCAGGCCCAGGGCCGGCGATATGTTATGTTATGTTAAGCTGAATTTGTAAAACGCACTGACACCATACGTTTCCTGGCGCTGGGTATGTATGGAGAAGGTGCGGCTGTGCAGGCTAGCAGGACTTAGAGAATAACCAGGTCTTTAGGGTCTTTCTGAATCTCAGTAGTGAGTTACTGGTCTTAATCACCAGGGAGAGGGAATTCCATTGCCTTGGGGCCAGGTAGGCAAACCTGCGACCTCCTAGCTTTTTCAGTTTGATGGTGGGAATGACCAGTAAGTGTAGATAGGCCGAGCGGAGATTGCGGGCCGGGCGATGCTTTACAATGAGGTCCTTCAAGAAGTCCGGGCTATTGCAGTGAAGTGATTTGAATATAAGGCATCCTGTCTTAAAGGCGGCTCTTTGTGCGATTGGTAACCAGTGCAGTTTACGCAGCAGGGGTCTTGCCGATTGCCACTTCGGAGTTTTGTAGATTAGTCTTGCTGCCTGGTTTTGGACAATTTGTAGGCGATGGAGCAAAGACTGGGGTAGACCTAGGTAGAGGGAGTTGGAGAAGTCGAGACGGGATATTACCAGGGAGATCACAACTTGCACCAGTGCCGCATGGGAGAGCAGGTGGGAGATCTTTCGAATTTTTTGCAGCTGAAATATGCTGGAGAAGATCACTGCCCCCACGTGACCTTTAAGGGAAAGATCAGAGTCGATGATCACCCCTAGGCTCTTCGCCAAGCCAGAAGGTGTGGGGGAGGGGCCAAGGGCAGCTGGCCAGAACTGTGGGACCCAGTGTGCCACACTGTTTCCTGCCAAGATGAGTTCCGTTTTCCCTGGGTTAAGTTTGAGTTGATTGTCATTCATCTACTGCTGTATGTGGAGCATCACTGCTTGGAATTCTGTTGCGGCATTGGGGGAATCCAGGGGGAAGATGATCTGCAGATCATCGGCGTAGTTGAAAACCGTGATCTTCCACTTTTTTAGCGAATGAAGCAGTGGCCGGAGATACAGGTTAAATAGTAGAGGTGAGAGGGAAGAGCCCTGGGGAACTCCGCATGCTGTGGGTGCCTTGGTAGCAGTGTAGGGACCCAGACGTACCGTTTGTACTCTGCCTGAGAGGAATGACATGATCCACTCAAAGGCAGGGCCCTGGATGCCAGCCTGTCCGACATGGTGTAGGAGAATGTTATGGTCCACCGTGTCGAACACAGCTGACAAATCCAGGAGTACTAATGCCTGCGGGGCCCCCATGTCGGCATTTCCCCTCAGGGCATACAGAAATGCCAAAATGACGGTCTCGGTAGAATGTGTTGCTATGCTATGTTTAAAAAAGTACATGTAATAGGGTACACTTTCAATTGGCAATTACATCCCCTATGAGTTTCTAGTAGATAACAGGGCTAGGGGGTGCAATCTACCTAAAAGTCCCTAATATATAATAGGGCATAGAGGTTTAGAGGCCCAGTATTTTTTCTGTACTTGCAAGTGTAACAACATATATTCTCACAATTGGTAATGACAGACCCTATATGTTCTTAATATTAAATAGAGCTAGGGGGTACTAACTACCTATGCTTTCCTAGTTTATAATAGGGCATCGAGATTTAGAGTCTCAGCAGATTTTCTGCACTGGCATATGTGCACTGCTGAGTGCCTGCTGTCATTTTAAAGGCAGTCTGGCTTTGCAAACTGTCTTTAAAAATAAATTGTATGCAAACTCAACTTTGGTGGTATGGGCACTTTAACAGTGATAATCTACCTTTATTGTTACATATTGGGCACCCAAGGGTCTCCCCTGGGTGCCCCAGCAGCAGGAGGGAATGTAACTATAAGCAAGGACCTTATAAAAGATGTTTTATATACGCTGGCCCATGATGTGACCGACTTGACATCGAGAGTCAAGCCAACTAACTTCAACCATGAGTCAGCCAGGATTTCAGGTTTGTCCAGCTGAAAGCTCTGGAGCTCCAGACTACCTGGATGTGATAAAGGCCTCGCAGAAAGTCAATCTGGCAAACACTCACTGAATCCGGTCTGCTGGGGAGGAATGACTGATGCTGGAAGAAAAAGCTTCAGAAAAGTGTGAAGGTAACATTTTGACTGCTTAGTTATCCGAACAGGGATCTATGGTGGACGGCCTCAAACTTTGAGTTTGACCTGGTCAAGCACGACCAGATGTCCCAGAGTGATGCTGTATGCTTATAAGCACTAGAAAGTGGTTAGTCTTTAAAAATTCAAATCTCCGGTTTTCTACATTGGATTTTGTCATTTTGGTGTCTATCTGTTCATAAACATATTTCCTATTTTTGTAACTTGATGTGGGATTTTTATTGTGTTTTGTGTTTTATTTATTTAATGCATTGGTGTTTTTATTTGCTGTAAACTCTGGTCTTCTAAGTTAGGCCTGACTGCTCGTTGTCAGTTACCAAGGGTTGAGGAAGGCGCTAATTTACGGAGACCTTTACAGGACCCTATACCGTGTTGGTGCCTTAATACTAGTGGCAGATGTATACTTACCCATAACAATAACCTACTTTCCAGCATTTGGTGTTCAGAGGAGTTGATACTTGTGTTTACTTGTTTCTAGATACTTGGATACTTGTGTTTATTTGTTTACTGAATACTTGTGTTTGAAGTACACATACATTAATTACGTAAGATCTTTAAAAATCCTCTAAATTGTCCTAGAACAAAGCCTTTGATTTTTGCATTTTTAAAATTTGGACTAAACTGATTTTTAATCCATTGTTTTGATTTTTCTAAATGTGTTCTAAGTTTCATTGATGGTTATGAAGACCCAAAGCTAGGTATACCATGGAACTTGATCTGTCTAAAGTGACTCAACATGGCTGAACTTAGGGTTCTGTGTATGGCAAGGAGGCTACTTGCTACTAAAAAGATTAGGAAGGAGGAGTTAGTTAAGTCCTTGAAGACCTGGGCCAGGTCGGCCCCAGAGAATAAAGGGAAGAGGAAGGCTGACCCCAGCAACATCACCCAGGAGGAGGGTAATGATGATACCTCCTTCACTGCTACCAGCGCTAGGTACATAATTCCAGATGGTGGGAGGAGGTAGGGTCCCCCCAACAGGACCACCCCTGTCCCTTGCAGGGAGGCAGCTTGAGGGCCAACTAGTTTAAATATCTTTGAAGCAGAAGAAGCTGTAATTAGCTGAGAAGAAGTTGTTAATGGAGGAGGAGAGATGAAATGGTGGCAGCGAAAATTAAAAGAAATTTAGGTCTTCTGGGGTAGGTGGTGGATTCCAAGTTCACCAAAAGTATAGTTCCCAGGTACACAGGGATGGCATTGGCTAATGGCTCACAGTATTTGAAAGGGCCCTTGTGGTAAGGAATGCCCATCTCAAGCATTGGGGTCCACTCTTGTGAGAACTAATTCCCATAGCTGTAAGGGACTGGACCTGCTCCTAGAGTAGGATGAGGCTGAATCCCACACCGACATGGGAAGACGCTTAGTTGAGAAATTTGGTTTGACCCCAGAGCAGTACAGGGTCACATTTAAGGACACCCAGAAAGTGAACACATGCACCTCTCAGGAAAAGCGCTAGGAGGCTGGATTGATAGTAATCAAGTAACTACAATTTGTTTATGAAACAACAAGTTTTGACTCATTCTGTGCAAGAAAAGTTAGGCCAGTATCTAGTGGACTCTAAGCTGTCTAGTCATAGGGAACTAGCTAGGGCAGCTGATGAGTGGGTGATAACCTGGGTTTCCAATCGGCACCAGGGGGATGATCAAAAGAATGGAGGACTGGTCCCCTCCCAGGGGAACACCCAGTGGAAAGACGGTCAAAAACAGAAGGAATCCTCAAAGACCAACAAAAACCAGAATAAGGAGGAGGGCCTGAGCCACTCCAACTTCAAGGGGAGGGGGTATCAGGGAAAGAATGGTAATTAGCCAGGGCACAGGAAAGGAGATGCAGTCTGCACAAAGAAGACCCCCACTGTGGGCAGTCCCTAGAGATTGCTATTGTAAGTGTAGGGGTAAAGAGTGCCCCAGAGATGGCTAGGGAAGTGACAGAGGCAATCTTAGTGTCCCTGGGTGGGGTGGATATTGCAACCCTGAAGGCCTTCCTTTCAAGCATCAATAAGTACAGGCAGAGGCCTACCATCAATGGAACTGATGTTGAGGCTCTCAGAGACACAGAAGTCAGTGCGACTATGGTCATAGACACCTTGTTGTCTAAAGAGCAGATCCTACCTGGTGAGTTTTACCAGGTGATCTATGCAGACAGCAGGACCAAACTCCATCCAGTAGCTATGATGGATTTGGAATGAGGAGGTGTGACAGACCCTAAGACTGTAGTTGTGTCTCCTGCACTCCCATTATAGTGTTTACTGGGAAATGATCTTGAAGCATCTGAATGGTTAGAGGTGGACGGAGAGCTCCATATGAGAATGTTGGAGCGCCCTGAGTGGATATGTGCAGTGACCAGGTCTCAGACTAGGGGGAAGGGAAATGAGGGGCATTTGGACTTTGGAATAATGGGCCAAGCATCTATGGACAAGGGCACTGTATCTGGTGAGCCATCCCAGGGAACTCCATAAGCGTAGCTGGAATATGGGGGTGGGGATCTGGCCTATGAGGAGGGGCTCTATCGCTGCTAGAGTTGTCAGACATGGCAGAACTGACAGGGGTCAGTGGAACCTCCAGAGAGGAGTTTTGTCAGGGGAAGAGAGACTGTCCCACCCTTGAGGGCTTGAGGGGGATTGCCTGATTGCCTTAAAGCAGGAGAAAAGGGATGACAGTGGGATCCACAGAATCAACTGGAAAGATGGACTTCTCTACTCTGAGGCCAGAAACCTCAAGCAGGGATGTTGGCGGTGCCCTAGAAGTAGAGAGAGTTAATCCTGACTTTGAGTCATGATATCCTTTTGGCAGGACATTTGGGGCAGAGCAAGACTTAGAATTGGTTGATAAACCATTTCAACTGGCCCCATATCTCTGCAAAGGTAAAAGAGTTTTATAGCTCTTGTGTTACCTGTAAGGCCTGTGGCAAGACAGAGGGCAAGTCAAAGTCTCCCTTGATACCACTGGCAGTGGTTGGGTTTTCCTTTGAGAGGGTGGGGTGGCTATTGTTAGTCCCCTGGAACCCCCAACTGCATCAGGGTATAAATATATCTCGGTGGTGGTAGACCATGCCACAAGAGATCCTGAGGTAATACCACTCAGAATAGCCACTGTTCGTTCATTGGCTGGGTTCCTACTTGGTGCGTTCACCCGAGTGAGGTTCCCAAAGTAAGTTGTTTCAGATAGGGGCACAAACTTCATGTTCAGCTATGTGAAAGCTAATGTGGATGAATGTGGTTCTACCTACAAGTTCACCACTGCATGTTATCCCAGACTAATAGTCTTGTGGAAAGGTTCAATAAGACTTTGAAGGGCTTTAATCAGTGATTGTCTAGCAAACTCGGGGAGAGGTTGGATGTTCTCCTCCGAAGCCCACTGTTTACCTACAGGGAGATCCCACAAAAAAGGTCTGGTTTCCATCCCTTTCAGCTGTTGTTTTGGCACTCTGTGAGGGGGCCATTGTGCCTGCTGAGAGGGTCTGAGGCGAAGCCTCACAAGGAAGCAAAGGACAATATACTAGACTGTGCTTGGACTGAGATCTGGCATGGAAGAGTACATGTACAAGGCAGGCAGGAAACTGGAGGCAAGCCAGGAGCTCATGAAGCACTGGTATGATAAAAAGTCTGTAATGCCTGAGTATACTTCAGGACAATTGGTGTGGATGTTGGAGCCTGTAGCTCATAGGGTAGTCCATGACAAGTGTACTGGGATCCATGAAATCACAGATAGAAAGGTGAGGTTAACTACCTGGTAGATCTTAACATCCCCAGGAACCCTCATAGGGGCCTGCAAGTCAATAGATTGAAATTCTACCATGACAGGGCAGACATGACCATAGTACTGGTCACAGATGAGGGAGAAGAGGAAGAGACTAGACCAGCGCCCGGCCTCCTCTCCAACAACGTGCAATATGAGTCAGTGGGAGGAGTTGTACTCTCCCCCAAATTGACAAACCAGCAGCACAGAGACTTTAAGCAGGTGCTGGGGCACTTTGCTGGTCTGTTCCCTTTGACCCCAGTTATCACTAATTGGTGTGTGCACCCTATTGACACAGGTGACAGCCCATCTGTCAAAAACTAAATTGTACAGTTAAGCTGATCAGATCAGAGCCAGCATCAGCGCTGAGGTGGCTTAGGTGCTAAAGTTGGGGGTAATTGAGCCCTCTGACAGTACATGGGTCAGCCCAGTAGTGCAGGTGCCCAAACATAACCCCCAGGGGGGAAATATATAGTTAAGGTTCTGTGTGGACTACAGAGGGCTGAATGCAGTTACAAAGACGGATGCTCACCCTACACCTAAAGCTGATGAGCTCATTGGTAGGTTAGGGGCTACTAATTATCTGAGTACATTTGATTTTCCCTCAGGCTAATGGCAGATTGCCTTCACTGAAGGAGCAAAGGAGAGGTCAGTATTCTCCACACCAGAGGCGCATTATCAGTTCAAAGTAATGCCCTTATGCTTAAAAATTGCCTTCGCCACCTTGCAAAGGTTGGGGAACAGGGTCCTGTCGGGGTTGGAGCAGTTCAGTGGAACTAATCTGGATGATATGGCTGTGCATAGTCCCACCTGGGAGGATCACTCACACCACCTAATGGAAGTGCCTTAGGTCATGAATCAGGGAGGTCTGATTTTTAAGGCCAGCAAGTGCCAAATATAGCAGATTTACCGCTAAAAAGAGGCCAAAGAAAGTAATGTGGACCCAAGAGTGTCAGAAGGGCTTTAACACTCTGAAATTGGCTCTGTGTTTAGCACCAGTATTACCAACCCCTGACGACACAAATAAATCTGTTGTTCAGACAAATGCTTTAGAACAATGGATCGGGTTAGTGCTGTCACAAGTAGATGAGCAGGACCTTGATGAGTCAGCTGCTTTCTTAGCAGGCAACTTCTCCCCAGAGAACAAAGATGGAGTGCCATGGCGAGTGAGGCCTTTGCTATGGTTTGGTCCTTGAAAAAGCTGAGGCCTTACCATTTTGGTACTCAGGTTCATGTTCAAACTGACCACATACCTATCAGGTGGTTCATGCAGATGAGAGAGGAGAATCCAAGCTATTGATGTAGTTCATTTCTCCACAGGGGATAGACTTCACAGTGGAACACAGACCTGGGGATGCCAATGCAGATGGACTTTCCAGTTTTTTTTGACTTAGCTAATGAGGACAAACAGGGTTCAGGTTAGTTAACCATCACTTCTGATGTGATGGTGTGGGCATTTTCGAAAGTCACCCCTTTTCCCTTGTCACCCCCATGTTTTACTAAATGATACTGATGGTAACTGACTCTGACTGTACCCTGGGCACTGCTAACCAGGCCAATTGCCAGTGCTGTGTTTAAAAAAGTACATGTAATAGAATACACTTACAATTGGCAAATGAAGACACTATACGTCCCTAGTAGATAATAGGGCCAGGTGTTGCAAGTCCCTAGTATATAATAGGGCATGGAGGTTTAGAGGCCCAGCAGATTTCCTGCACATACATGTGTGTGCTGAAGTGTGCCTGCAGCCCTTTTAAAGACAAACTGCCCATACAGGTTCCTGCGGTCACATTTGAGAATTGAATCCCACAAAGAAATAACATCTAAAGGGCCTGATTACAATTTACAGAGAGTGATCCTAGTGCCCAGCTCCTAAGACATTCCAGTGGGTGACATTACAAAAGACATACACATGATCCCTGAAAGACAAGCATAGGTTTCATGTATCTACAATGGTTAGGTCAAATCATGTTCCCTTGGGCAGTGTTTCCAGCTCATGACTTTAATTCTAAAAATCATAACTATCAGGTGCATCTGTGTAATTATTTCTCTTTATCCAAACCAAGACTAGAACATCCAGCATGCATTGTGAATTTGGAGTCTAGGACTGGAAACAGTGCTCATAATGAGTTAGCGTGTGGTGGTTACTTTGTATGCAAGTATTAGAGCCACAATTATCTCCTTATTGCAAACCAAGTACCCCATTGTAGAACTTGACTCTCTCAAGGTAGCAAAGCAGAGCAGCCTAAAGCCTTTTGAATGGAGGTGGTGTGGGCTAGTAAGCTCCATCTGCTGGCATGTAAGAGCAACACTCAATAAATCATTGTCCAAATATGTATATATCAAGTAGAAGGATATACCTTTGATGAATCACATTTGAGCTCTAGTAGGTCTTAAACCCCAAATCACATTAGCCCTGTCTTTACAAGGTGTAACGTCACAATATAAGAGGGCGCTCTTTGATATAAAGCAGGCCTATTGGCTTTGTCAAATTGAGGCATCACATTCAAATATAAGACAAGCCTATTGGCTTTGTCCAGAGGTCACCACACAAAAATGTACAGCAATATTCACATTCTAGTAATCACTATTAAAATCAATGGGCTTAGTTAATCATGTTCAAATTAATTCATTAACAATAGGCACTGCACTGTTCACCTTCACAATAGTCAATAGTGCATTTGTATTGAAAAACAACCGCAAATATGTGTTAGAGTCTTTCTTTTACCACTTTAGGCCACATAATGCAGCTATCGGACATACCATTAGGCGATCCTTGAATAATGTCTCTAGCTGCTACCAAATTCAAATTCAGCGTTTAATAAATGTTACACTGTAGTCCAGTGTTGCCCAATGGAAGCAGCCAGCCTTGAAGGGGTGAAAAAGGCGTTGAGGGATATTTGACTGTAGGGAGATGTTCAACATTCATTTCTGCAAGCCCTACATTTAAATATCATGCAGCCTGCCTTTATGAGCAATAAGGTCTACGTAGGGGTTATTTACCTAAAGTTACAGGTCGAAATTGTAGTTAAAAACTGCCACAGGCAGATTACCTGTGTGCAGCTGCCAGGCTGCGCATGATAGTCTCTCATGTGCAGTCTGCACACATGCCCACACACGTTCATGTGTAACCAGCTCAGTGCCTCTTACCCTAGCTGAGTCACAGCAGCCCCCTCTGAAAAAGACGACACAGGCGGTAAACACATGTAATCCATTTACCAGGCAATTACCATGAGTAAGACAAAGGTATGAGACTTATCAGCAGTAGAGGTCCAAAAACCGGGTGAGCCAAAGCACAAAACCCTGATTTACTAAAAGGGCTGAACCTATTTGCAACAATAAAGAAGAGAAACAAATCATACACATTACCTAATGTCCAGCTCCTGTGAGTCACACTGAATCTTTTGTCAATGACTGTCAGTAGTGACATGCTCGTTTCTGTATTTGTTTGTTAGAGTAAGCACTCTATAAGGTCACTCAAGAGCAGCAGAGGTAAACCAGCAATGATGTACTGATTGCAGCCAGTCATTGTAAATGACCTATTGAGTCCACCAGTGAGAACCAGAGGAACAACATCCAGAAATGCCTAGGCTGGACACAGCAATGGTAACAATACTCTACAGAGTTTAACAAAGAAAGGCAAAAGAGCAACTCACAACAACGCTGGTTACTGGCAAAGGGATCCCTGATGTCATAATTGGGTGTGCAAGCCCACTGTCCAATGAAACCTATGCAACCTGCCTAAGAAGAAGAGAAACATACGAGCCAAATTACAGATCAGTGAGGCTCTGACCCAATGCTTAACCCTGCTAGTCATATTCAGTAGACATCAACAATTAGCAGAATCAGGCAGATTTTATTATTTGTTCTAGAGGGTGAATGCGAAATAGGGCTCAGCCTGGAGAGACAAAGGAACAACATCAAGGCATTCAAAGGGTACAGGCAGCTATGGTAATTTGATCCATAGATTCCAACATAGAGTCAAAGAGAAGAAAGAAAACAGCCAGCAAACACTAGTTACACTTGATGGATATCAGTTTGCTTTTTGGTAACCCTACAATTGCCCTTGCTGCCTTTGTCATGAAGGCAATGGCACAGAAACATAAAGTAAACAGGTGTGGTTGTGCCCTGTCTACGTTAAGAAACTTTTAGAAGTTCAGAGTGGTGAAAGGAGTCACTTCTTCCACCCTGCCACTCAGATGAGTTGATGCCCATAGCAAGATAGAAATGCTGTCTAAAACCAATGCAATATTACAGTTTCTGAAAAAAAATCCCCACCGATAATAGCGTTTCTTGAAGCAAAACCATATTTCAACAATTTTGGACACTGTATTGTCGACCTTTTTGCTTCAGGAGGCGCCTGTATTTCAATTTCTAGTCCTACTAACCTTTTTAAGGAAAGTGAACACTCCCGAAGCCTCTAAAATTCGCTTTGAATCGGTAAAGTTACCATATTTGCTGACCATTTTGATCATTCAGTAGTTCATTTCCAATAACAATCGAAAAGGGGGAATAATCTCTACGATCACACTTACAGAGTTTTCCTGGTCTCCTCCTATGTGATGCAGTTTTACTCTACACATCCTACAACTTTGTGCTCTCCACGAAAAAGTCTCATGATGTTCTCTCTTTTCCGTCTACACTATGTACTGTTGTCCTTCAGTTCACCACATTCTATAATTGTGTCCTTTATCTCAACTCTTCTCCCGCTCAGTGCTTTATTAACCCCACATTTACCAACTCACGCGAAATGACTAAGGCCGTTTCCTCTAAACTTCAGGCCTGTGAGATACCTCGGCACAATTGAGCAAGTCCCCAAATGCTTTTGTGTTCATGTAAAGAGTGCTGCATTCATGACGCATTACTTAACAATCATTTTGGGATTCATGGGGGTGAGGAGGAGGTGGCTTGATGCCAGACAAGATCGTGGTGCATCACTTAGGATCCGAGGGACATCTGCTCCCTATCTAACAATCTCTGCAGGACAAAAAAGATGGCAAAAGTAAGCAGGATGCAGCGTTATGTACTTTTGACAATTGGGAGCACTTAATTACCACAATATCGGCAACACGGCTTTCACTCTCCACACAGATACATTACGGTGTACATTGACATTGGATTTACAGGTATTGACATCACTGTGAGCGCATAGGTTATAGCATACATCAGTATTGCATTTACTGGTGTTGACATCATTGCGCATGCATTGATTTTCAGAGTACATGGATATTGCATTTGTTGGTACTGCCCCTGCTGTGCATGCATACACCAGGATATACATTGCTATCATATTTATCAATCTCAACACTCCCCCTCTAGGTGAATTTTTAACTACTTTATCTTCCCTGTACGTAGTGATAGTCACATTATTTGAAATGGTGTGTGTTGCTGTGGTGTCTGTTATCCTTTCCCTAGCCATTTGCATACTACCTAGTTTGCGGACTGCGTTTTTACAGCAGGAAACCCCCATCTTTGCCTCTGAAATACAAAGAATATAGATTATGTTTTAGTACAATTAGGGGTTGCCCCTTCCCTTCCAATCACATTTACCTATTTATCTCGGTATCCCAGATTTCCTGACATGGGTTATCTGTGCTGGAGTTCTCTCCACTCCCACAGGCTCATTTGCCCTAGTGTTATTGAGATGGATGGCCCTATACTGGAATTCCATACCGCAGGTCCATTTGTTATTAAAAAAAGGTGATCCTAAATACATTAAGAGCAATCCAGGACCACAGATAGAAGTTTGCACACTGGAGCGTGGTTTTCCTACCTCTAAGGACCACTTTTCTACGAAGGCTCTGGGCCAAAGTGTCCTCCCCAACAGTGTCCAGTCTGCATATCCTGAGTAACTCTCTTTTTATGTTGCTAGGCTCAGTGAAAAGGTACAGTGCTGTGGGGTTGGCCTTGTATCAGGATATGTTTTCTACTGCTTATGTGGTCCTACTCTACTGTGTTGTTTCTTTGCCCTAATCCTACAGAGATACAGGTGGATGAGACATTTGACTTTCTGGGGGGTTGTCTCTAGGGGTAAGTAAAGTGTGTCTGCACCTAAAGCATGGGGTATCAGGGAGCACGTTAACCTGACTTGTTCATGGTTTGGGTGCCCACGGTGGACATGTGTTGATGCAATGTGTTGTGTAGGAGTGAGCTGTGTAATGTGTGTGGGGTGCTAGCTTTGGGTTCAGTGTATGTGTACATGAGGTGCAAGAAGGCACCCTTAGAGGCACCCTCATCTACAGACCACCAGGAACCCGCACACAATTCAATAAAGACATCACTGACTTCATCAGCCCACATGCCCTCATCTCCGAGAACTACATCCTACTGGGAGACCTCAACTTCCACCTGGAAAAGAATAACGACAGCAACACCACCACCCTTCTGGACAACCTGGCAAATCTCGGACTCAAACAACTTGTTGACACCCCCACCCACATAGCCGGACATATGCTCGACCCTATCTTCACCTCCAGCAAACACATCTCCTTCGATCACACCACAGCTCTCCATTGGACGGATCACAGCTGCGTTCACTTCAGCTACAAAAAGACCACGACCCACATCCCACCACAACCTATTCCTCGAAGAAACTGGAACAAAATCACCACCGACCAACTCTTCACATCGCTTAACCAAATCGCCCCGCCATAGCATCGGACCCACACCAAGCTGCCACCAAACTCACACAATGGATCACCCACAGCGCTGACGAATTAGCACCCTTGAAAAACCACCAGATCAAACAAGGTAGCAAAAAGGCCCCCTGGTTCAACGATGACCTTAAGAAATCCAAGAAGTTATGTCGTACCCTCAAGACAACCTGGAGAAAAAACCCAACCACCAACAACCTGACCACCTTCAAGGACGCCACCCGCAAACACCACCAACTGATCCGATCTACCAAGAAATCAGCATTCAAGGATCGACTCGACAACAACGCCCAAAACAGCAAAGAACTATTCAACATCGTCAAAGAATTCACCAACCCCACCGCCGGCACCAACGACATCACTCCCTCCCAAGACCTCTGCGACTCTCTATCCTCTTTCTTCCACAACAAAATCGCCGACATTCATAACAGCTTTGAAAACATTGAAAACCTGTCCGAAGAACAACCCACTCCACCCACCTCCGAACCAAAACAGCACCCTCACAACCTTTGCGCCTGGAACTCAATCACTACTGAAGACACCATCCATCTGATGAACTCCATCCACTCAGGTTCACCAACTGACCCATGCCCCCACCACATCTTCAACAAAGCAGACTCCATCATTGCACCCCATCTCCGCGATGTCATCAACTGCTCCGTCAACTCCGCTACCTTCCCAGAAAGCTGGAAACATGCCGAACTCAGCGCCCTTCTGAAGAAACCCACAGCGGACCCCTCTGAATTAAAGAACTACCGCCCCATCTCACTCCTCCCCTTCCCGGCCAAAGTCATCGAGAAACCCGTCAATAGCCAGCTCGCCGCCTTCCTTGAATCCAACAATTCACTCGACCCCTCACAGTCCGGCTTTCGAGCCAAACACAGCACCAAAACCTCCCTCATCGCTGCTATGGATGACATCCGAACGCTACTGGACAACGGAGAAACAGTTGCCCTCATCTTACTTGACCTCTACGCAGCCTTCGACACAGTCTGTCATAACACCCTTATACAACGCCTCAGCAACGTCGGAATACAAGGAAAAGCGTTGGACTGGATCATCTCGTTCCTCGCCGGAAGAACACAGAGAGTCCGCCTCCCCCCATTCAAATCTGAGGCCACCGAAGTCATCTGTGGTGTACCACAAGGATCATCACTCAGTCCCACCCTCTTTAACGTGTACATGAGTCCCCTCGCAACCATCGCGCAACAACACGACCTCAACATCATCTCCTATGCTAACGACACCCAGCTAATCCTTTCCCTCACCAAAGACCCCAACACCGCCAAAACCAATCTACACGAAGGAAAGAAAGAAGTAGCCGAATGGATGAAGAACAGCCGATTAAAACTAAACTCAGACAAAACGGAAGTCCTCATCTTAGGATCGTCCCCCTCTGCATGGGACGACTCATGGTGGCCACTCTGGGCACAGCACCCATTCCCACAGATCACACACGGAACCTGGGCTTCATCCTAGACTCCTCCCTCTCGATGACCAGACAAGTCAACACCGTTTCATCATCATGCTTCAACATCCTACTCATGGTCAAAAAAATCTTCCGCTGGATCCCCACCGAAACAAGAAAAACAGTCACCCGCACAAGTCACTAGCCGACTAGATTATGGAAACACCCTTTACGCCGGAACCACAGCCAAACTACAGAAAAAACTCCAACGCATCCAAAACGCCTCAGCCAGACTCATACTGGACATCCCCCGTCAAGCCAACATTTCCGGTCACCTGAAAGATCTCCACTGGCTTCCCGTCAACAAGAGAGTAACGTTCCGTCTCCTCACCCACGCACACAAGGCCCTCTACGACCTAGGACCCGAATGCCTCAATAAACGACTGTCCTTCTGAAGGACTGGGTTATTTAGGACCCAGCGGTGCCAGGGGACAACACCTGAAACCTTCGTGGGTAACCTGCTCCGGCGTACGAATGACAGAGACACGGGACACTTCCTTCGGCGTCAAAGATTCGAGGTTTATTTACTGCAGGGAACACAGAAGTCACAGGAAGTACAACGAGTGTAAGTTCGAGGAGACTGCTTCAAATTGCTACTGTAGATCGCTCCTTTTATACACGTTTCTCTCATAGATTAACATGGTACACAAAGGTTTACAACTTGGTTCCCATAATTATCCCCGAGAGGGGTTGCTTTGATGCATTCAAGGTCCGGAACATAAGTACAGAAACATTTGGTGGTTCCCAACTGTAAAAACCCATCTTCCCACCATTAGTACATTCTAATCGGCAGTAAACAGATCGAAGAAGGAACAAGAACAGGTGCAGAGGAAGGCAGAAACAGTGGGGAGATCGTAAAGGGTGTAAAAGGGGTGGTATCGGGAAACACGAGCTACAGGCATCAAAGAGACGTGCCTAATGAGATGCACGCCTGAGACAACAGACCGGCACGGCAAGATGAGCCTCAAGCGGGGCCATCTGCCTTACAGTATCATCCCCCTCACCATAAAGACACTTTCAAAGGAAACGTGTCTTCCGCACGAGTCTTGGGAATCCCAGGGTCGCGAAGCGGACAACGTCCGTTCGCTGGCTACTTGAGGGCAAGAAACAAAATGGGTGCCATATCTAAGATGGAACCCGTGGGTACAGATGTATAAACCCACGAAACAAACGAACGGTTTAGGTTAGCACAGCGAAACTGCGCACACCCACTAAACTCGTCATTTGCGGTTCGTAGATACCAAACTCGACCATATTCGTGCGAGTCGAAAACATCACTTACAATTGTCACAGAACCTCAGACGCTCCTTTTGCCCTCATGTAGGCAAGCACTAATCGGAATCATACTCAATATTCATCAGACCATCTAGATGTTGCTGCAACATAGCTCTGTCCAACCGAGTCCCCTTGGTAACAGGTGGCTGTCTTATACACGTTGTAGCACAGAGGCCACATAAGGCAGGACCACACTGCACACAAAGGCAACACGTGAACAGGAACACTACAACAACTCCGATGATCATCAGAATCTTCCAACCCCACGTCGACATCAGGCCCCAAAACCACCCAAGCAGCGTCCAATCCCCTACGTCCACGTGTATGGACTCAGAGATCTTATGCAACCTTGAGATGGCTTGATAGACGGTCGGAGCATTATCTGGAATGAAAATACAGCAGCTCGAATGGATCACCTTACATACCCCACCTCGATCTGCTAAGACCACGTCTAAAACCATACGGTTTTGTAACGTCATAAGCCTTTCCGCCTGAAGTTCTGTGGTGATATTACCAAGGGCACTGGCAGTGATATTAGCTGTTGATTCCACTGTGAGAAGTTGGCCTGGTATATAATGCTCACTAATTCTTAGTGATCACTTTGTACCATGCCAAGCAACCCTTATGATGATGGTTGTAATTCAACCTTGTAGACCAGTTATCCTAGTGGTAACGTGGACAAAGCAGTCTTAGGCTAAACTCTGAAAGGCATGTGAAGCCAGCTGTTATACCATACACAACCCCCTTGAATACCAAATGAAAGGGACACCACACAGATATATATTGAAAATATATATTGATTTATTAACTATTAAAATCCCCTGGACTCTTTATGAGCACAGAAGCACAAGCGTTAAATCACAAGACAGTTTAAAATACACAAAAGTTGCACAATATGGATGAGCCCTAGGGGCCACCTAAACCATATACTAAGAAAGTGGTATAAGAGATACCAGGAGGAAAGTGAAGAGGCCTAGGGCCTTGGGAATCGCTGGAGCTATTCGAGACTGGCAATGACTAAGTCGGGAAAGGCCCACGGGACTCGGGTGCAGTGTTCAAAGTGCACGCACTTCTCAATACAAAGTCTATGGTGCGTAAAAAGCACAAAGCTAGAAAGTTAGGAACCTTCCGAGTGACCTACGGAGCTGAAACTTAAAACACAGGCCCTTGGGATGTGTACCAGTGCAGGAGCACCGGCGGAGCTGAGTTACCTCACCCACAGGAAGCGGGTGCACAGGGTCGAAGTTGTGTCGGGTTTCGTCACGCTGGTCGATGGTGCTTGGAGCTGAAGATGCTGCAGGCGGCTCGATGAGAAGAGTTCCGGTGGATCCAAGGGTGGATCTGAAGATGTGAAGACCTGAAAGCAGAGGGGACAGTGTTCAAAGTCACTAGCCAGTGACTACCGTGGAACCAGATTGGAACCAGGCGATGTCGGGTGCAAACAGGCGTTGTCGGGTAGCTTCTTTCTGCAGCCACGTGGATACCCGGGGTCGAGAACGTCCAGGAGTCGGTCACGAGCTGTCCCACGTAGGCTTCTCGCTGTTGGCGGTGTCGGCGACCTGATCGGAGCAAACAGGCCTTGGCAAATGCAAGCCACGTAGAAGTTGAAAGATGCTGCTCACTCGGACCAGCAAGGTCAGAGCGGGTGCTCCTTTTCACAGGAGCTTGGGTAGGTCTGGAGCAACCAGACCTGTTGTGTAAATCTTCGGGTTCGTCGCCAAGATGGCCGCTGACCACGTGGCTAGTGGCCGGGATGGCGCGTCGAGTGGCACAATGCAAAAGGGCCCCACGCAGATCGTGGAGATGCTGGAGGGCTGGTCTTCGGTGCAAGGGCTGCTCGGTGGTGGGGGTTCTCAATCCCCAAAGCACAACGTCGAGGATGCCTCAGAAGCTGCGCAGCCAGCTTTCCGAGTGTCTTCCAAGAGGTCCGGTCCCACGTCACTCGGTGCCTCCACGGGTCACTTCTTTGCAGGGACTGTGGATCGGGCTCTGAGAGGTCTGGGAGTCTGGTTCTTGTTGGGCTTTGGGCTCGGTCTCCGGCGGGAGGCGGCGGCAAAGCAGACGTCGAGTTGCTGGTTGGTACCTGTGTTCACAGGGTGGCCACTCCTAGGCCACAAGGGAGATTCTCTTCAGTCTTCTGTGCAGCAGAATGTCGAAGTCCAGTCTTCTTCTTGTTTAAAGTTGATTTCGGGATGATCTGCTGTGCAATGGCACTGCTCCCTCTCTTATTCCAATCTGAGGGGTGGATCTCCTGCTAGGTCCCTCCCCTATGGGTGGGACCAGGAAGGGGGGTGGTTACACCCCCTCTCCTTTGTCCAGCTCCTCGCCAGGACTGGGGCTGGAAAGCCCCAGAACCGGTTTGGGCTGGCTTATGCACAGGGACACCTTGTGTGCCCCAGGCATGTCTCAATCTATTCAGCCCTGTCCTACCCAATACACAAAACCCTGTCTGGGGTGGTGCTCGCACCTCCCCAGGCAGGAAACCCTTTGTCCAGGCCCTCCTCGCTGGAAGGACTCCCAGCAGCAGGAGGTCAGACATGTGTATGTGGTGGCAGCATCCATTTTGTGATGCTGAGGCTCTGTTTAACTTTAACCGGGGTTAAGGCTACACACATGTCGTGTCCCTCTAGAAGGGTGGAATGCTATCCCCGTCGCCAGAATTGGCGAGGGGATAGTATTCCAATTTGTATGACACCTTACTCGACATGTTTTGATAAAGCCAAACCAAAGATAGCAAATAACCGCGAGGATTATAATGCACTTAAGAGTATATGGTATGGCAATATCCCGGAACAGCTTAGGGAGTGGTTCCCGACAGCTGCAGACAGGCTCAGCTCATGCTAGAGCACCATCTCACATATTTCCAAGCACTCTGCCTCCAGGATTGATGAGGCCTTCCATAGGAGTGGCTGATAGGAACATATGTGTCCAGTTTAGGGTTAGGCACAGACATACTGTACCTAAGCAAGAGGTGGTTACACTGACTTACCCCAGCTGAGTGATCAGCCAGTTGTGTCAAATATGGAGGCCAGGCCAGGGGTGGCACAATACATGCTGCAGCCCCTGGTAGGCCTTGGCTACACCTATGCCCTGGGTACCTATGGTACACTGTTACAGGGGCCTATAAGGTGAACCAATTCCAATTGTGTTATGCACCTAAGGTACATGGAGTCCATTTTAAGGAGAGAGCAATCAGCCTGGGGCCCTGAATAGCAGGATCCCAGGCCAACTAAGTCAAAAACCAGCTAAACACCAGGCAAAAAGTTTGGGGGTAACCATAGTCAGATATCCACCTTCCTACATCCACCACGCGAGTCAACTGCCTCAGGTTCCTACTATTAACCATAGGTCCCCAAAACGGGAGGAAACCCTTGAAAAAGTCTCCTGCCTCTTGACCGGCAGTGTCCTCTTCGCTAATCACGCCTCTCACAATCCTAGTCTTGTGATAATCTGCATCTACAGTGAACGTCGGAGGCAACAGATTTGCGATAAAACATGAGCTCACAAAGTCGGAGGGCAACCATGTATACGCACGATCATGGCAGACAAAGTATGTACCCTTGGCAGCCAGAAACACAGGGGACGAGACCATCGGCAGAATATAATTCTCAGAGCAAGCACTCTCTCCAAGATGAGCTTTCGATCTTCGGCCACGACCCATTAGACAGAGGTTACCAATGTGGGGTACGACCCATATCGGAGGCGAGCTTCTAAGCTGTTTTTCATTCGTGAGCGCACTATACTCGACCTTACTCAGGACCCTATAGGCTTGTACCTCTTCCTCTGGGATGAGCGATGGCTCATAGATATCTTTATCCAAATCTTCTATCGCTATAGACAAAGGTTTATGATACGAGCCAGGACCAGAGTAGGGAGAACGCGGCTCTCGACTGGGGAAGGAATCTAGTGCACTTCGAAACATTGTCTGGAATGCTCGAGCTGAACCCTGGGAACTATAAGGTAGGACCAGATATGGAATTCCCTTATCCGTGGTATGTGGCATTAACCCACACACCCAACAATTCGTAGTATTCACCACTAACTGATGCTGATGAAGGAGCTGAATAAAGGAATTATTTCTGAATTCCACACGTCTAGCCTGTTCGTGTTCGGGTAAGATATGAAAAGAATGAGGGGATGCAGTGGAGGTATATTTAGGTTCAGAAGTAGGAGTAGGTATGGCAGAAGGCAAGAAGTACGACATCATGTAATACACCCCACCCGCCAATAGCAAGGAAACAGTCAAAAACAATAGGAACATTTGGAACATAAAACATTTGGTACGAATAAGTTGTTGCAGTTTGAATCTTTGCGCCTGAGCTTCTTCCAAGTCCATCAACTTCGAAAACGCCATCCCCTACTACCGTCCGCAACGTTTCTTGACGCACTTCGTTCTGTGTAGCAGTAGTCAATCCCTAGGAGTTCCCAGGAACCGACGGTCTTTAGCCTAGCGCCAAGACCTACTAACCAGAAGGAAGTACACGCGCGGCCCTACGGTACACCTGGATGCAAGGTATCTTTATTCACAATGTATATACAAACAGTCTCTTAGCTGTGGAAGGAAAAAAACATATAAATGGAACGAAGCTCAACTTTTACAAAAATAATCACAATAATACGGGTGTTTTGAACTGATCGTGGCAAATGGGAAAATGCAGTTGTCAAGGGACTGAACGGATTTTATTTGTCTCTGGTGTTAGAACGCAAAAAGTATCGAGTTTTCCCAGGATGTGTCTGTTCATCGAACAAAGAATCTGATGAAGGAACAGAGTTCTGCCGATCAGTTGATTGTTCTAATCTTGAGTCTAGTGATGGCAAACGCTCAACAATGTCTTTCTGCTGCACTGAGGATTCTCCGACAGGCTGTGCGTCGCTAAAGGGTACAAAAGTCTGTGGTCCTTCGGTTTCAGATGAAGCAATGCCCTTCCTCACCCACGAGTCTGCCGGTAAAGGTATAGGAACTTTCTTCGTATGGGTGGCATGCACCCAATTTTTCTGGCCTTCTAAACGGACAGCAGTTCTCGTGGCAAGGAGGACCTGGTAGGGTCCAGTGAAGCGGGGTTCCAAATTCTTCTTGCGAGCAAAGTTGCGGGTAACCACCCAATCCCCAGGTTTGAGCTGGTGGCCTGGACCCTCCGTCTGCGTCGGCAGTGCTTCGTAAACCTGTTGGTGAATTAACCTCAGTTTAGCAGTCAGATCATAAAGATAATCAATCAGCATTGGGTACTCAAGATTAGAGAATACACCCGGTCTAGGGACCCCCCAAACATTCTCAGGACGACCGAACACTATTTCATAGGGACTAAGCCCTACTCGGGAGTGTACTGTCGTCCTTGTTGACAACAAGGCAAGGGGCAAAGCGTCAGGCCACGAAAGATCAGTCGTAGCCTGAATCTTAGCCAGTTTAAGTTTAAGGGTGCCATTATACCCTTCAACCAAACCTGCTGACTGGGGATGATTGGCGCTATGGAATTTTTGATTAATTCCAAGGCCCTTACACACACTTTTCATCACACTCCCTACAAACTCACTTCCGTTATCAGACCACACAATTCTAGGCATTCCGTAACGAGGAAAGTATTCCTTCAGCAGGATTTTCGCTGTAGACAGGGCAGTATTGTCTTTATGAGGGTAGGCTTCAATCCATCGGGAGAACGCGCAAACCACAACTAAAACGTATTTCAGATTATTGCATCTCTCCATATGGATGAAGTCTAGCTGGATTACTTCAAAGGGATATGAAGGGGGAGCAAAATGGCCAGGAGGAGTGGGGGTCCCCTTTCCAGGATTGTATAACATACATATCATGCAATTCTTCACCAATCTCTCAGCACACTTCGTAATACCATCATTCTTCCACACAGGAGACAACAACTTACAAATACCTTTCGCACTAATATGTGCTAACCCGTGTGCCATTGTCACAACAGCCAGCACATACGCATCTGGTAACATCCACCTCTTATGCTCCGACAAATCAACCCAGCAACCATTCGCATCCAACTTTCCCGTACTCTCTTTCCACTTCGTCTTTTCAGTCTCAGTGGCCTCATTCTGAATTGCTTTCACACTCTCAATAGTGTCCTCACACATACTAGTCTCTGTAGGCCACCTAACAGAACTCGTCACATACATTCTAGTGCTAAGGTTCCGGGCAGTCTCCTTAGCAATCTCATCCGCGAACGCATTACCACGACCAACATCATCCGTTACCTTACGGTGCGCACTACATTTAACAATCGCCACTTGCTTAGGTAACGTAAGTGCATCCAAAAGGTCATTTACAAGCTGTCCATGCTGAATTTTCGTACCATGCGACGTCATAAAACCTCTCTCTCTCCACAATCGTCCAAAGCTGTGAGCGACACCAAAAGCATACTGGCTGTCGGTAAACACATTCACTTGTTTCCCTTTCGCCAACACACACGCTCTAGTTAGAGCGATCAGCTCTGCAGCCTGGGCAGAGTTCTGATTCAATCTTGCAGTTTCCACGACAGTATTCAAAGTTACAACCGCATACGCAGTCGTCACATCACCATTCGGCAATTTAAAACACGAACCATCCACATACAAGGTCCCATCAGGATCTTCCAAAGGGGTGTTTTTAAGGTCCACTCGACCTTTTGTTTCCTCCTCAGTCCTCAGATAGCAGTCATGGGCTGCTATTTCATCTGACTCTGTACTAATTGGCAACAAAGTCGCCGGGTTTAGGACATTACATCGTTTTATCTGGATATGGCTTGCCAACAGCGTCAACTCGTACCCTGACAACCTCGCACTCGTCAAGTGCTGAGTTTTCGTACGATTCAAAAGAGTGTCAACTGCATGCGGAACCATCACCGTAAGCATATTATCCATGACCAATCCTGCTGATTGTCGGATGGAGACCGCGGCTGCCGCTGTTGCTCTCAAACAACTCGGCAATGCTCTAGCTACCGGGTCCAAGGTCGAAGAAAAATATGCACATGGACGTTGCTTATCAGCGAAAGGTTGCGTTAAAACACTCAACGCGCAACCTTCCCTCTCTTGAACGTATAGTGTAAACGGCTTGCTATAGTCAGGAGTACCTAACACAGGAGCCGAACACAATGCGTCACGCAGTTCAGAAAACCCTTTTCTGACATTCTTCCGTCCATGGTAAAGGAGTCGAAACATCCTTGCACGTAAGAGCCACCAATGGTTTCGCTAACAATGAAAAATTCGGAATCCACTGTCTGCAGTATGACGTGATACCTAGAAAGGCACGCACATCTCTTTGGGTTGTTGGCACAGTTATGCGCGCAATGGCTGCAATTCTCTCTGGGGTCAACCTTCTTCCCTCCTTTGACAATAAGTGACCTAGATAGGTTACTTCTTGACAACAAAATTGAAGTTTAGAAGGAGACACCTTGTGATGTAAGTCACAGAGATGCTGCAACAATGATATAGTAGCAATTTTGCAAATGTCCTGAGTATCTGCAGCCACCAATAAGTCGTCGACATATTCGATCAAAGCCGCACCAGCCGGCAATACAAACGCATCTAGTTGACCCTTCAAGGCTTGACTGTAAATAGATGGACTCTCACAGTAGCCCTGAGGAGCATGTTTGAAGCGGAAGCTACGGCCACCGAGAGAGAAACCGAAAAGGTCTCTGCTTTCTTCAGCAATCGGAATACTGAAGAACGCATTCTTCAGATCGATCACTGAAAACCAGGATGCAGAAGCTGGAATCAGAGTCAGTAGCGCCGTGATGTCAGGCACAACAGGGAACTGAGGAATCACAATTTTATTGACCTCCCGCAAATCGATAACAAAACGATAAACGGGTGGTTTAGAAGGATCAGTACGTTTCAAAATAGGCAGTACGGGACTGTTGCACACGTTTCCCCGAGTCTCCTCAATAACATCTTTCTCGATCAAATCATAGATGATCGCCAACAATGCTCGTTCACCATCAAGAAAGATACGATACTGGGGAATACGAGGCAATCGTACATTAGATTTCACGTGCACAACATAAGGGGAGATGTCGAGCAGGCCCACATCGTTGGGACCCGTTGCCCACAAAGATACAGGAAGAGAACTCAATTCCGGTGGAAGCTTATCGAGAGACAAATACATAGGAGAGACAACTCTCTCACCCAACGTAAGCTTTACTCCCGCAGGAGAACAATACAAAGTCGCATACAAACGTTTTAGCAAATCCAGGCCCAAGAGATTTTCACCACAACCAGTGGTCAAAATCAACAGAGCTTCAAGCTCACATGGCCCAATTGTAAGTGGCAATGGGCACGAAACCGGATTGCTAACAGGGGCGCCAGAGAATCCAACGGAAATATTTGTTAAGCCAGACAAAGGTGCGCCAGGGAGTTTCGAATGCATGATGGAACTTTTCACTGCACCAGTGTCCAACAGAAAAGGCTCAACGACGCCCGAGGTGGCAACTGCGACGTAAGGCCCTCTCTGATCAACCGGAACTGATACCACTCCCTCTCCTTGTCTACGGCTGTCCTAGTAATTACCGTCGTCGGCATCCTGATCGACGTAATAATCATCTACATTGTATTGCGCAGATCGTCCTTGCGATGATCCACGTTGATCAAAACAATTGTTAGAATTAGATGAATTGTCCGAACGATCGGTGGGAGCACCTCGACCCCTACCACGTGATGTCTGCTGAGCACCACCACGACCTCCTCTAGACGTGTTACCGCTATTACGCTCATTTAGAACAGGACAATTGAATTTTAAGTGACCCTCCTGTCTACAATAGGCACACTGGTTGTACCCTAACGAAGATCTTTGCGAAGAGGAGTCATTTCGGGGTTGCGACCTATTAGATTGCGACTGCGATCGATTATGTTGCTGCGAGTCATTCTGATTCGAGCGCGGAGGATATGCTTGCTGCAACAGCACCTTAGTTTTAAATTCTTTCGTCTTTTTATCGGCACGATCATTCTCTTCTTTCTCCCTATTCTCATAATATTGTGCCGTAGCCAATATTTGAGCAGACGTAGAAACAGCCCACGCGCTCTCAGAATTTTTTAATTTATTGCTCAAGTCGGGCAATAAGTTTGAAACAAATTTATCCACAAACAACCGCTGACCACCCTCAGTACTCATATCCTGACCACTATGGTCGATGAATGCCTCCTCAAATCTCGTAAAGAAATCAGAGACACTCTCGTCCTTCTTCTGTTTACAGGCTGACAATTTGTCCCAGTTCACCCTCATAGCTGGCATAAGTGTTTTCATTAGTGTAATTATTCTTTGAGGGAGATCAACAATCAACTGCTCGGGTTTAGCACCACCAGTTTGCAACCCATCCGCCGCTACAAGGGCAGCCCAATCACCACCTAATTCGTTTGATGATTCTCCTGACGAATCTTAGCCCATACCGGTTGAGGTACGACATTGCCGAACAGCATGTCGATATCGGCAAGATTCATTATCGTAGCGTCTACGAGCTGCGACAATTCTTTATAGTACCCTGCAGGATTTTTGCGAGGGTCAGGCAAAGATTGTTTCACCTGTAACACTTCCGATCGTTTCCATGGGAGATGTATCCATACTCTCTGGAAGTATGGTGGAATAATCGGGTTAGCATTAGGATTGCCTGGCATCCACACTGGTGGAACTTCCCGCATGGGGAACTGACCAGGCGCACCTAACTGTCTCTCAACATCCTCAACGAACAAGGCTTGAGGTATCGGAGAGGGACGGAAAGATAACAACCGCTCAACAGCACGTCGAACGTTGGTATCCACTATCATTCTGCTCGAGAACTGAAGCTGTAGATCAGACAAAGCGGTCAACACATCGTCAGATGCATCGGCGGATATCTGGTCGCGCAGAACCTTGCACATTTCCTCGAAGACGTACCGTACATTAAATTGACAGAACGTATCAAGTACAGCACGTGGAGGATTTCTAAGAGGGTGCGTCATCCAACCCATCGCCATGTTATATAACGCAGCACGTTCCCTGTTACCGGGAAGCTGACTACGTCTTTGAGGACCGTCCGAACCAGCGGACCCAAGAACAGGGCCAAGGGAATTGAAGAAGCTAGCCGCAACCGGAGGGGTACGACATCGAGTAGAGGGAGAAGTATAGCATAAGTTATTAACAAGAGAAGAGGTAGAAGCAGAAGAAGCAACAGGAGTAAGTAGAGTAGGAGCAGTAGCGGGAGCAGGAGTATGTGGAAGTACAGGCAGAGGAGAAGTAGGAACGACAATAGGCAAGGGAGCAGGAACAGTCGGAAGAACAGGTTGAGGAGCAGGCACAGGAACAGGTACAGGGGGAACCACAGGAGCTGCGGTACCCTGTGCGTACGGAGGTGGTAACTGCATAAGATAAGACATTAAAGGATCCTCAACTAATTCCTCCTTCTTATCCGACTCCGTTGGCAGAGCGGGATAACATTTATCTATAGTCATACGCTGAAGCCTGTCAAAAACTTCCTTTTCCTTATCCTCCTTATCACGCTGAAACTGCTCTGCTTTCTTTACAATAGTAGCAACACCATCTCTCTGATTACGTTTAGTCTGTCTGATCTCTTTTTGTCGGGCTTCTTTACGCCACAACCGAAAGGCATCAAACATGGCCGGCCTTGACTTTTTCTTGAACAATTTAGCCTCGAGGTTATCTAAAAATGGGGTCTCAAAACTACCATGAGGTGGCCAACTAAGGACACCGTCTTTTTTAGTATAGCGAATCCAATATTCATTAAAGGTAATCGGACCTAGCCCGTGCTTACTATAGAGCTCATAAGTGGGAGTTCCAACCGGAGGTATCGGACACGAGTCCTCCAGTCGGGAATCCGTACCACAACGTCTGAAACAACTGAACAAAGTACTACGACCAGGCATCTTGCACACTAGCCGAGTTTCACAAACTTCAAGGGTTACGGGATTTACCAAGTCCCAGCAAAGAGCAAAAACCCTCGGTTTTTGGCGACTGCAGACGTCAAACAACACAACAAAGAACCAAGTACTAAGAACCACAAATGCAATGGAACCATGCAACAACTAAGCAACCACAACCAAGGACTATGGGAGCGACCCACAAATACTTAACTCAAAGATCAATGGCGTCACCAGGAAGGCCCGTCAATCGTCTCGCTATACCAAGGTCTACGCCAGGCGCCAAAACAGGTCTACAGTCAGGGCAGCAGTCCGTCGCAGCCGTCAGGAGGCGGGAATCTTCGCGGGAAAAGTCGTCGGGCCACTTGTTTCGACAACAGGATCGATGAAGCGGAGTGCACCTTCCCTCGGAGATTTCACACGAAGTTCCTCACGATCGTCGCGCTTGGACCGGTACCACTGATGCAGCCCCACGTTGGGCGCCAACTGAAGGACTGGGTTATTTAGGACCCAGCGGTGCCAGGGGACAACACCTGAAACCTTCGTGGGTAACCTGCTCCGGCGTACGAATGACAGAGACACGGGACACTTCCTTCGGCGTCAAAGATTCGAGGTTTATTTACTGCAGGGAACACAGAAGTCACAGGAAGTACAACGAGTGTAAGTTCGAGGAGACTGCTTCAAATTGCTACTGTAGATCGCTCCTTTTATACACGTTTCTCTCATAGATTAACATGGTACACAAAGGTTTACAACTTGGTTCCCATAATTATCCCCGAGAGGGGTTGATTTGATGCATTCAAGGTCCGGAACATAAGTACAGAAACATTTGGTGGTTCCCAACTGTAAAAACCCATCTTCCCACCATTAGTACATTCCAATCGGCAGTAAACAGATCGAAGAAGGAACAAGAACAGGTGCAGAGGAAGGCAGAAACAGTGGGGAGATCGGAAAGGGTGTAAAAGGGGTGGTATCGGGAAACACGAGCTACAGGCATCAAAGAGACGTGCCTAATGAGATGCACGGCTGAGACAACAGACCGGCACGGCAAGATGAGCCTCAAGCGGGGCCATCTGCCTTACAGTATCATCCCCCTCACCATAAAGACACTTTCAAAGGAAACGTGTCTTCCGCACGAGTCTTGGGAATCCCAGGGTCGCGAAGCGGACAACGTCCGTTCGCTGGCTACTTGAGGGCAAGAAACAAAATGGGTGCCATATCTAAGATGGAACCCGTGGGTACAGATGTATAAACCCACGAAACAAACGAACGGTTTAGGTTAGCACAGCGAAACTGCGCACACCCACTAAACTCGTCATTTGCGGTTCGTAGATACCAGACTCGACCATATTCGTGCGAGTCGAAAACATCACTTACAATTGTCACGGAACCTCACTTCTACACACCCACCCGCCAACTACGTTCATCCAATCAAGCCCTTGCCGCAATTCCGCGCATCAACAGATCCACTATGAGAGGAAGATCTTTCTCCTACTTAGTGGCCAAAACCTGGAATTCTCTCCCCACTCACCTCCGGCTTTCTCAGAACCATCTCTCCTTTAGAAAGCAGGTAAAAACCTGGCTATTCGAGAAGTAATGCACCCCCCCTCCCCAAGCGCCTTGAGACCCTCTGGGTGAGTAGTGCGCTATACAAATTACTGAACTTGAACTTGAACATGCATTGCAAGAATCCTGGAACTAGGCAAATTTTGTGGACGGGCAAGGCGTGCAAACACCCTTGCTAAGCAGAGTGTGTACAAAAATACAGGAGTACATAACTTTAAAAAAAGATGTAGGCTGTAGGATGGTCTTCAGGGAAGATATCTGTCATCTGGGCGCCCAGAGGTGTCTTGTCTTCTCTTAGTGAAAAGCAAAACAGGGAGATTGTTTTCAGAAATGGCTGTAAAGTCAATTTGTAGTCAGTGCTCTTGAGAGGTTTGCTTGAGGAAGTCTTTTAGAGGCTGGATCGCAATTTCTTTGATAGGCTTCGGCTGAAGATGTGGCATCTGCTGCAATAATGGTACACATGTGGTTAGGTCGTCGATCTGTAGGTTAAGAGCTTTGGGTTGTTTGTCAACTTTGAAAAAACACATTGTTAAACAGTTTTTAGAACAAGCCCTGGTATCTTTTGTACTGGCACATTTTATGACTTTACTGGAGCGTGAAGCTACCTAGCATGGTGCTATTGAAAGGTGGTAGCACTTTGGTGAGTTTTAAGTTTGCTTTAGTTTTATTTGTTCTTTTGCTCCCTCCTCTGCTTGCCACTGTGGGTACAGTATTTTCCACTCTGGGCTGCTCAGTAAAAAGGTGTGTTATTTTAATCAGTGTGGGGAGTAGCCAGCAAGGGCTGCTTGCAATTTTGAGAAGCAGAGGAGTCTTAACTGCACGCCTGTGAGCGTTTCTCTGGTCTCTGCAAGTGGCGTGTAATGAGGTTCTCTCTAAACAGGGTTGGTTTATTGGGTTATGCCTTCTTTCTGGAAGGTTTGAGAATTTTCGGCTGTTTCTAGGCTGCCTCCCTGCCTCATGTAGGTTTCGGTAGGCATCTACCTGTGGCCTGGCATTACTGCTTTTAACAAGGAATACCAGAGGTGGTCGGAGGGCTGTTCCTCGACCCCTGTAGGGCCCTATAAAGAAATTACTAGGATTGGGTTTTCTTGCTGCATTTTCTGAGAAGGGTTGGGTGTGCTGCTGGGGCTCGTCGTGCTCAGCCCCTTGTATGTTTTGATAGTGGGCCCAATGGATTTTCCACTACAGATTGGGGTAGTGAGATTGCGTTTCTTTGAAGTTTTGAGGACAGCTTTGTTCTATGCATGTGAGGAACCTGGCTCTCGACACCAGATCATTTACCTCACTTTGTAACTTAAGGAGGGCCTCCATTTGGCGGTAAACCCTGAAGTTGGCGAGACTTACATAACTCACCCAAAGTTTGAGTTGTGTGAGTGGTCCTAGGTGCCCCTTTTTATACACCAACTGTGAGGACATCCTCCTGCCTCTTCAGACCATTCGCTCCCATGGCATGGTCAGTTAGTCCCGCCTTGGTGGGCCAATGGAGGAGGGAGGCCTGGACCCCTATGGTCACCTGGATGGCGTGTCCTACCAATCAACACAGCATTTGGCGAACCTACACAACTGTGGCAGATGTAGGTAAGGAAGTGTATCTGCACAATGGTGTGAGAGGGATACATATTTTTGTTTGGGTGTGATCTTGTAGTACGTGTGTTTGTATTTTGTGATTGTGTAAAGGCGTTGCTTCCTTAGTTACCCCTCCCTGCCATGGCTGTGGCCCCAGCCCTTTCTGGCCTGGGATCCTGTTCTGCGGTCATGGCCAACCATCTGGAAAGTGCTGTGCTGTGGTGGAGCACTGGTTGCCTGATTTCCCTGGGCTGATTGGAAGCTGCAGCGGCGTTGCTCTGAGCTTGGTTTTGTGGATGGGAATTCTGTGTGGGATGTCCTGGAAGTAGGCCTTGTGATTTGCTGTCAGATGTCATCGGTTGACCATGTGACCTGGTCTGAGACAATAGTGGCATTCCACAAGGCTTGGCTGTGCCTAGCCTCCCTGGTGTCTAACACTATAATTGGGTGGATATTCCCTAGAGTCCGGGGGCAGAGCTCTCTTTAAGACTGGTGCCATCTGTTCACTAGTAGCTAACAAGGCCCCCTCTTGAGAGGTCTTCTTCAATTTGTGTTGGACAAATGTGGCTGTGTCTCTTTGGGCCTGTGCCTGCTTTTCTCCTTCCTTCTCCTATGTCACCCGGGATTAATGCAATATGTGGGCCTGTAATTCCCGCCAGGATTTGGATTCAAACCTCACTATGCCATCTAGTCCTGTTTGGATCTGAGTGGGTAGTCCCTTTTCGAGGATATGAGTATGCTGTAAAAGAATGTAACCTAGGGACCCATGTCAGTTCGGGGCCATCCTGCATCTTGTCCAAATCATTCTTTCATTCTACTAGCAAATCAGTTATAGTCCCCCCAGGCTTCATGCTTTCTGCCATCAATCTTCCTACATCTGGGCAGTCAGAGAATATCTCGCTCAGGGCCGTCCATATTTGGTGTCTATATGAGTTAAATGTGGCCCCTTCATGCTCGGTGTTGATCAGCTGGGATGCGGGCTTGAAAAAACAGTGTGTCTGTCTGCTCCCTAATGAGAATGAGGAGCAGACTTTTGATGTCACCTACAGCTAAGTTTATTCCTGTGGTGTTTTTCTTGAAACACAAGATCCATTTATATATCCTGTACATCAAAAGTGCAGTTTGTCTCTGAACCCTTGTTTGTCTATCTGTGCCCATGGCACATAGATGATCCCTGACACACCTTTCTGCAGTAGTGGATGAAATCTGACGCAGAGGTTTCTCCCTGACGTAGCGCTCACATCATCTCAGGAATTCCTGCTTGTAGGAGTAGTTCCACCTCTGATCCCCCTCCCTGCTGAATGCAGTCTTCTGAAACTGCCATGTCCTTGGGTTTGAAGGATCCCTCCTCCAACCAGGGACGATCATACTGGCCCTTCCTTCCAGTCCAGTAGGCCGCGCAGAGATCTCGCCCGCTTCTCTGGACACTATCTATCCAGGGGTTGGTTTGCCTGACCAGTGCGTTGGGAGGAGAGGAAGCCATTCTTTCCTTGTGCACACCTAAAGGGGCCTTGCTGCTCTTTCTGTGTCTCAGTTGTGTTTCAGTCAGGCTATCCTGGCTACTTATTTCCTGGTTGGCCCCTTTGTTTTGCCAACGCCAGGTGGTGTGTGTGCTTCTGTTAGTAGCCTTTCTTCAGACTCTTCCCTGGGCTTATCCCTGGCTTCCTCCATGGAAGGGGGACTTGTTCTCTCTTCCTGATGGGCTTCCTAGGCTGGAGCTCTCTCTCTTTCTATCCTTAACTCACGCCTCTCCTCTACTTCCCACCTATGCTGCTTCCACCACTCAGTGCTTGGTGCTGTTCTACTGGCTAATGTCTTACCCTGAGAATCACTTCCTGATGCTTCCTCCACTTTTTTCAGTGCTCTGACCATCATCTCCTTGTGTTTCCTACACACCACAGGCATAACCCGCAGGAGGATAGCTCACAGCTCCCCCTTCGTAGTTAGATTTTGGAGAACTCTGGCCCCTCTCTTCCCTCCACTGGTGCAATCACCTTCAAGGATGGCCACAAACTTCCCTCTGAACTTAGGCCATTCGGCAGGGCAGTTAGAATATTGGGACCCTAGTTCTGCATGGACCTGATGGGTTTCGACCAATGGGTGGGGGTGTCAAATTCGGAGGGAGCCTGGCACTGGCCTGAGCCAGAGCTGACTTTGTCCTGGCTGTGGTCTGGTGATCTCCCCCCAACGATGACTGGTTGCTTGTTGCCCCGGGAAAGGTCCAACAGTCTCCTTGACTGGTGGATTAGTGTATCCCAGGCCAGGAGTGACTGAGTTCAATGGCATCAACAAAAGCACATCCCTGCTGGTGTATGGCGAGGGAGGTGCAGATATATCACTTACAAACTCATAGATAGTTTTAGAGGCCAGGACCAACTCTAAGAAAGCCCATAGTTCAAGTAGGGCCTCTCGTTAAGCCCTCTTCTGACCTGTATATCTGGTTTGAATGAGTAACTTTGTGCCCTCTATGATGTTGATATTGATGTTCCCTGCTCAGGCCAGTGGAATGCGAATGCTTTGGTATGGGAGTGGTACTCACAGCAATGTTTTCCTAATTGATGGGCCTGTGTGGTGAGCCTTGCTTATGTATGGCCAAGTGGAGTCTCTATGATGGACTAGGGCACTCGTTTTACGGCATTAACAAACCTTTAAATGTCTCGAGATTTTAAATGATTACAAATTTTACTCTAATTGTGGGAAAACCTGTGTACCCAGGATAGTACCAGAAATAATATACTGGACACCAACTGTCGTTTAACAATTTGACAAAAACGAATGCAATGAAATGACACCAACCTACATCAAAGTGTAATGGTTAGTTCAGAACAATTTGAGTTGAATTTTAGCAGGAAAATAGCAAATATGGAATACTGATTTATGGAAAATAAAGTTATTACTTCATGAAACGCATAAACTTCCTAACATGACACAACATTTAACATGAACTACAATTTGCAAAATTTCAACAGTACCACAACATCAATAATGAATAAAATGCAAACATCCAAAAGAGACTAGAAGAGAAAGGACTTTTCCAAAAAATAATTAGTACCCCGCCAGTGCCTATAGCCAGAGGAGAGGGATGCTCCATGTAACACACAGACCTACGGGAGCTCGATAGTCTATCAACATCAGCTCGGGAGAAAAAAATAGCAACGATTTGTGCAGCGAAAAAGGGACAGCTGATGACTATCGGCCCTCTGGGGCCAGACACAATCTATGCCTTATTCACCAAGGTCCGATGTTTTGTTCCTAACGTCTGAATTACACCCTATGTCACACCCAACTGTTGTACGTACTGAGTTCCTGACTCCCGGGGTTTCAGGCATAAAAGTACACCCTTCAATTCTTTTAAGGACCATTTGTGTTAAGAAACTGACAGCCTCTAAAAAAACTAACTTTAACTAAAAACATAACAACAAGGGCTGGGAATGTACCCGTTGTGTATCACTCAACGGTTCAAGTGTAATAAATAAACGCCCCTATATAACACACCAAGGGCCGGGGATGTACCTGTTGTGTCATGCTCAATGATTCAAGTGGAACAAAACTGTAACTACCTTTGCCATCTCCACATTAAGGATAAGATGAAGTCTCTCACCCTGTGACGGCTGTCTCTGGACAGACCTGCACCCCGTGGATTCAGCCGAACTTCTAATCAAATGTAGCATCTGCTGGAGTTCTTCCTTCGCCATCAGTGGGACTCGGTAAGCCAATCTCTCCTGGCTGGATCATCAAAATGTTACTTGAATATGAATTTACCTTAACCCTTTCGTGAGTCGGACGACCGAGAGACGTCCGACAGCCATGGTGGGCGTGTGCGTCAGACAGCTCCCGGCCGTCCTAGCACCCACCCAGGGGTGAAGTGCTGGCGCTCCTCCCATTGGCTGCCCTTAATGCTGACCCCACCGGGGAAGGCAGCGGACGCCTTTCCGTTGCCCCATCTCCTCCATGTCATCTATGATGTCAGCATACATACATATGTCTTTACATAAAACTAAACACGCTGGAAGCCATTTGCTTCCAGTGCGACCAAGAAGGAGAAGGTGAGTTTCTCCTCCGGGAGGGGAGAATCTAAACGAAAGAAGCATCAGGAAAAGGAAAATGTTTTCCTTTCCTCCGATGCCTCTTTTGAGCATTCCTGCTGCACGATCGTGCAACAGGAATGCCCACTAGACACCAGGGATTTAGTTTTTTTTTTTAAAGTGATCGACGGTTTTCCGGGAGCCGCCCCTTAAGCAAGGTTCGCTCCACTTTGGGAGGCAATGTTTTTGGCTGTTTCTGCCCCCCTGAGGAGCAGATCGGGACATTTTTTTCCAAATCGTGCCCACTAGACCAGGGATATATTTGTGGGGAGTGACCCCTTGGGCAAGGGTCCTTCCATTATTGTGGCCGTTTCTGCCCCCCTTAGGGACTGATTGGACCACATATTTTTTTATTTCTGCCCCACTAGACCACCAGGGATATGTTTGCAGGGAGAAGCCCCTTGGGCAAGGGTTGCTACTCTCTTGTAAGCATTATTTTGGCCATTTCTGCCCCGCTCTTGGGCAGATCAGACCATTAAAAAATATATTGTACCAACTAGAACACCAGGGGATACGTTTGTGGGGAGCGGCCCCTTGGGCAAGGGTAGCTCCCTTTCGGGAGCATTATTTAGGCTATTTGTGCCCCTCTGGGGAGCAGATCGGTTGTTTTTTCCAGTTTTGTGTGGGCCACTAGGCCACCAGGGATTTTGTATGTTGGGGAGCAGCTCCTTGGGCAACGGTCACTCCCTCTTTATGGGGTCATTATTGTGCTATTTCTGGCCGCTTTGGGGGAAGATTTGCCATATGTTTTCAGGCCCATCTGTCCCCAAGGGGGGCAGAAGCCACTAGACACCAAGGTTTTTTTTAAATGTTGGTGTTGGGGAGTGGCCTCTTGGGCAAGGTTTGCTCCCCTCTTACAGGGGGGAATATTTTGGCTGTTTCTACCCCCAGATCAGCCTTATGCTTTTAGGCCCACCTACCCCTTAGCTTGGCTGGTGGATTGTGTGTGGACTGGTGCATTATTTGCATATGTGATTGTAATGTCTTATTTCTCCTTTTTATTCTAGTGCAAAGCTTTTGATTCTTGTTTGCGGTTTCAGCAATGGTTGTTCTGCAGTTTTGCGTAGTTGGATTCATTTAGTAAGAAACACATTTGTGTTGTGTTTTCGCCAAATAAGTGTTATTGTAATGCATGAACGTATTTTTTGTAAGTGGTGTCATAATGGCAGCATATTAAGTTAGTGTTTTGAGCATGAAATTCTTTGTGATGTGTTTTGAGTTGTCTTATGTGTAATTTTCTTTTCTTTTTCTTTTTTAGTGGGATATTGTTGGTCCTTACTGTGTCTATGCAGAGTAGGTGCCGGTGAGTCTAGCTGCTTCTGGCAAGTGAGTGGTATTGTTTTGGAGTACATAGGTGTTTGTGATAAAGCCACATTTTGTTTATTACAAAGTGTTTGTTGTTGTTAACTTCGTTGCCAATTTATCTTCATTAGTAAGGATTATAGCTAGCCGTGAAATTACTGCTTAGCAGGTGGTTGGTATGCTTTTTGAATCTTCCTCTGACCATGATTATGAGACTGACAGTGCATCTGAGGAAGGGGAGGGAATGCATGATTCTGGCAGTGAGTTTTCCGTCCATGAGGAATCATCTGATTATAAAGCTACTCTCAGTGCGGATGAAGTGCCTGTTTTAGAGGAGGACACTGATGTGTTGATGGTGCAAAAAGAAAGAGGCCTTGGGATTGCAGCCTGGGGCTGCAAGGCTTCCTACTGGAAGTGCTGGACTCTGGGTTGATCCAAAATGGTGCAGCCTGTGTTGCCTGCCTTTAGTGGTGATGCAAGGTATAGATTGGGTTGTGAAAAAATGCTTTGCCTATACAGTTTTTTCAGTTGTTTATGGTTGATGTATTTTTTGTGGAGAAGACTAATTTGTATGCTGAACAGTTTTTGAGGGACAGCAGTGCCAGACTTAGGTCCCAATCTAGAGATACCGGGTAGACTCCCAAAGATCCGAATTACATGAAGACGTTTTGGGGTTTTACTTTTTTGATGGGCCTGATAAGGAAGCCATCCCTGGCATCATATTGGTCTACCAGTCCCTTGATGACAACTGCCATATTTTCTGCAATTATGAGCCGTGATCAGTATTTACTTTTGCTTCGGATGCTGCATTTTGTTGATAATGCTTTGGCATTGTCACAAGATCACCCTGACTGTGACTTTCTTTTTAAGATTTGGGCTGTTCTTGATCACTTTGTAGATCGATTTTCAGAGTTCTATACTCCAGGGTAAGAAATAGCTGTTGATGAGTCTTTCGTCCTGTTCAAGGGCTGTTTGGTTTTTAGGCAGTACATTCCAAGTAAGAAGGCATGTTATGGAATTAAGATGTATATGTTGTCTGAGAGTAGGGCAGGATATGTCTATAATTTCTGGGTGTACACTGGTAGGGGTTCCACTATTGACCCCCCTGGTTGTCTGTCTACTTTTGGAGTTTCAGAGTAAATAGTATGTGTACTTGCTAGAGGACTGTTTAACAAAGGTCACCATTTTTACCCTGATAACTTCTTCACTGCTGTGCAATTGTTTAAGTAATTGTTCAAAATGGACACTCTTGCTTGTGGCACAATCCGATCTAACCATAAAGGTTACCCAAAAGAACTTGTTTACAAAAGCTTCAGAGGGGACAGCGAGGTGCCTTGCGTAGTGAGGAACTGCTAGCTATGAAATTTATGGACAGGAGGAATGTGTACATGCTGACTACCATCCATGATGACAGTACTTCAGCTATGACTGTTTGGGGTCAGATTGCTGAAGTGCACATACTTGTTTGCATTTTAACTACACTAAGCACATGGGTGGTGTCGATAGAGTAGATCAGAGGTTGGAACATTACACTGTTGTTCATAAGGCTTACATTTGGTATAAGAAGTTGGCCATCCATCTCTTCAATTCAGCAACTTTTAATGTTTTTTGTTGTGTTCAAGGAGTGTTCTCCTGCGTCAAAGATGACTTTTGTTCAGTTTCAGGAGTCTGTGATAAGCAGCCTTGTTGTAGTGGAACAGGCAGGTATTCCTTGGAGTGGTGGAAGATGTGGCTATATTGAAAGATAGCCACTTTCCTGAGTTAATTCCTCCTACATTCCTCCTACACCCAAAAAATCCAATTTCTCTTACAATCCCTGTAAGAAATTCAAAAGACTCTTTGCGAAGAGGTATGCAGCAGGAGAGTCGTATGCACTGTGATGATTGTCCTATTCCTGGGCTGTGAGTGCCCACATGTTTCAGCTTGTATCACACTCAAAAGAGATTTTGGGAGCATCTGTGAGTCTAATAGTGTACTGCCTGGTCTGTCTGGTTTTATATAGTTGTTGTTCAGTTTCACGATTGGCATTAAAATGATGCCTTTCGTTACCGCTGTTGTTTTTGTAGTTATAGTATTACATCTAGTTCCAATTGGTTTGTGTTTTCCTTCTTGTTAAAAAAAAATTGATGACTGTGTGCGTGGACAGGCGCTTGGCTGGCAGTGTGCATGGAATGGCACTTGGCTGACAGTCTGTGTGGACTGGTGCTTGGTTGACGGTGTGCATGGACTACCGAGTGGATAGCAATGAGCATGGGCTGGTGCCTAGCTGGTGGTGTGCCTGGGCTGGTGCTTGGCTGGTTATGTGGGTGGGCTGGTGCTTGGCTGGCAGTGTGCGTGTGTGAGTAGTGACTCGCCGCTGGTCATTACACACTCTGCTAGTCAAATGCCACTGAACACACTATGTCAACCACCAGTCTGTGTGATTGCTGTGTCAGTCATGTGGGCTTATGAAAGTGATGGGCCCTTGAATGACGCTGTCTGTTGATGTGTTGATGTTGATGTGTTGCTGGGTCCTGGGCTGGAGATGTGAATGGTCTTTTGTGTCACGTATGTGAATGGCCTGTAAAGAGGTTGGTGCCTTGCCGTGGCTTTACAGCTCATGGGCTGTGAGTCATTGGTTCAGGTTTGTAACCTTTTAATTATTAACAATCCATTTACTTTTTGTGAAATCTCTTGTTAATAAAATATACATTTTGAACCTTTCACTCACTGTCGTGCCAAATCCAACCAGTATGTGTGTGTACTTGAGGGACAGATAGATAGGCAGTCATATTTGTCTCATCTGTTTTTCTGTGCTAGGGTGTAGTCTGTCTGCAGGGAAGATTTACCAACTTTAGATATTTCTGTAAACCAAAAGAAATGGGGAGTGCTGGGTGGTGTGCCTCTCATGGATACCAGTACGTTTTTTTTACTCACAATGCCATGCAAACCTCAAATGTGATTATAGCCATGCATTTTTCTTGCATTACTGTTTCATATTAGTCTCGTATCAGAAAAACCACAGTTTTCCTGCCATTCAGCATTCCCCTCAGGTCTCCAGATAAGAAGTACCTGCAACAAGCAAGGGCCCAAAACGTATTGAGGAGACATCAAAATTACCAATCAAAAAAACAACCTGGTTTTGCAAGGGGGTCACCAGTGGGTTTTTGCTCTGGGCTCAGCGGCCATCTTCGGAAACTACTAAACCCACACATTTCTGACAATTAGACACTCAGGGGAGTCCAGCGAGTTATGGCTCGATTGGACCCCCAATATTTTCCTACCCAGAATCCCCTGCAAACCTTAAATTTAGCTTAAAAAAATCACATTTAATTTTTCTCAAATTTCTGTGGTGAGATGGAGACACATTTTGGCTGCATTCCAGATGAGAAGGAACAGGCAAGATAGGATTTTATAGGCCCGGGCGTAGTTCGCAGAGTTTTGCTATGCTGAGCTCTGCGAAGTTACAACAAAAACTACATGAAGTTCTGGGAGAGTGCAGTGTGAACTGCAGTTTGTGCTGGTATTTCTGCTGCTCGGGTAGAAATTCTACACGAGCAGCAGCTCGCATCCGCAAACTTACTGTTCACGATTGCGAACTAACAATTCGCGATCTCGAGCGGGGGAAAAACTCTGCTGCACATTGCAAAGCCGATTTTTCTGCACTCCATGAGCTCCGCATAGTGCGGAGTGCAGAATACTCTGCAGACTCTGCAAACAGAGCGAAGTTCACCTCCCGGCTTAGACTCATTGACCAAACAAAGGTGGAGATTTATTCCAACTATAGGCCTACTAGTAATGTAATTTTAGTTTTAATATTAGAAAAGCCCCCTTTATTACAAAGAGATACACTTAGAATCCCATCCATTCCAGGCACAGGCAAGTGATGTGTTTTTTGCATATTTTGTCACCAGGTAGCAAAAGCTGTTGTGGCTGAAGTTGCAGATTTTACAGTGCACTCTCTAGAGATTTTGTGAAAGCCATGTTGTTTTAGAGAAATATCTACATTGTATTTCCTTATAACGCAGGGGATCTTCTTGACACCCAGGTAGCACTTTTCAGAGCTGCAAAATTCCCTCAGGTAATTGGATGCATGGATGGTACGCACACTGCAATTTGTTCACCATCTAGGACAGAAGTTTGGATTGAAATAGAAAAATGACCACTACTTAAACGTACAGGTTGTGTGTAATATTGAGTGTGTAATCAATGACATTGTAGCACTTTATCCTGGCAGGACTCACGACTCCTATATGCACCACCAAGTCAAATGAAAGAATGCATAAAAAGATGTAGGGGCAAGGGAGGGTGTTGGACTTGGTCGTTTTTGCAGGGTCATTCCTGAACTTTTTGCCTTCCTTCTAGCCTTTTTTTTCTGACATGGTGTTGATGCTTTCAGGACTCTGGGCACTTTAGCACTTCTGTCAAGTGTAAAGTGTGTGTGCTCTCTGTGATAAATATGTTAAGATTAGTCTACACCTGTTTGGCCTATTTAGTTTATCTGTCAGTCCCTTGTAAAGTGGTATCTCATATACCCGGGACTGGTAAACTAAATGCTACTAGTGGTGTTGCAGCGCTGCTTGCGCCACCCACCAAATTAGCGCTTCAAACCTATCCCAGGCTCTGCCATTGCAGAGCTTGTGTGCGCAGCGTTTCTGCTGCTGTGACGTAGCACCTAAAGTGTGTGCCATGTCTTTGACCCCACTTTCACTGCATGTCAGTCATCCCTAAGGGAGGCCCAAGCTAGCCCACTGGGCAGGGTGCATTGTAGGTAAAAGGTAGGACATGCGCCTTAAGTGTGTGACATGTCCTGGTAGTGACAAACAGCCATTTGGGTGGCTGTGAGGCTGCCCTTTTATAGGAATGCATTGGGGATTCCCCGATAAGTGTTTCAGTCGTAATTTCTGTTATAAGAGGAGCAGGATAGTCAAGTTTGGTATTTTTGGAATAGTGATCATAAATGCTATGCTATGGTATGCGCAGATTTATTAGAACTATTTTACAAATTGCACATTTAAAAGTAGAGAATTCCAATAGAAGCCCAGGTTTGTGGTCCTTCACACCAGAACCTGGGCTTCTATTGAAATTTCATAGGACATATTATCAAGCCCCTTATCGCTGCTTTAGCTGCAAATTCCTGCCGCTACAGCAGCGATAATGTTATCGCCGTTCTTGTTAATATGGCCCATGGTGTATAAATATTGGGGCTGTGACCCCATGAAAATGTTATGTGCTTCATTGTGCTGAGAAGAAGCACATTAAGTGTGTGTGTGTGGTTATCACAGAGCCCTTACAGGGTAACTCAATAGACTTGTGTATTAGTACTCAATGTTAATGTTTTTCTCACTTTTGCAATTTACATTTATTTCTTATATACCTAGGGGCATATTTATGAATTATGTGGTGCAGAGAGGCTCAGTAAGTCACCATGCTGACCTGCCCTGTGTCACAGGGAACGGGCAAGAATGCAACATATTTATCCAATATGGTGCATCCCTGTCATTTTCCCTTGTACTGGTGCCATTTTGGCAGCCTAGGGCCAATGCAGGCAACCTTGCACCATGTTGCAAGGGTACTTGTGTTGTAGGCAGGATTGCTTTGTGCAGCACGGAGCACCTTCCTGCATAAAATCAACCGTGAGAGGCTATTTTTCTTTTTCTATGTATGCTGTAGATTTCAGGAAGAGAAGTTTGAGCATGTTTTCGTAACCCTGCGGACAGAATTTTGCAGCTTCCTGCAAGCTCCTTGTGTCCTGGAGCTTTCCACCCTAGACTCCTCTCTATGTGCCATCATCACCTGATAGATAGTGGAGAGTGTAATTTCCTCAGGAGAGAGACAGGCGGTGCCATTCTTATCGGATGCAGCGCTAGTTGCAGCGCCCCCTTTATCAACCAGTCCAGATGAAACCGAATAACCCCAAGACATGGCTCCCATGTTTGTCTTAGCAGTAGGACAGCCAGAGAATGGGTTGATTTTTTTTACTGTCACGGTCCTTGATTGAGACTGATCTCCATCTCCATCCCAGTGAAAGCTACTGGTGTCGCTACCATCAGCAGTTCAATCCCTGTCTTGGGTGTCTTCTTCTAAGGAGTTAGAAGCATCTGATAATGAAAGAAAATTATCTGATGGGTAATCCTCTTTGTTGGGTTCTAGAACTTCCAAATGATCCCCACCAACAGGTAGTAGTACAGTTTGACTGATCCTTGGGCTTAAATCCGATTTCTCCTCTAGCAGGACTTCATTAACCAGCATGCAGCAGGATTGCTGACCGGGATTACAATCAGATTCGTTACCTACAAGGAGCGGCTGAAGAGACTGCACTCCTGTGAGGGTTGCTGGTACTGCTTCAGGCGCGGCTAACAATGAAGGAGAAGTGGTGGGGGGGGGGGCCCTTGCATGTGCAGGCAGCCAGTATGTTTATGAAAAAAGGTGGAGTTTTAACAGCAGAAGAGACCTTTGTAGCCACAGGATTACTAACTGAGGATCTGCTCTTAGAGGACTGAGCTTTAAACAGAGCAGGTAGCGTCTGTTTATTATTATACCGACTGACCGTGCTGGTTTTGCTGGTGAAAGCCGTGTTTGGGAGCTGAGAGTTCTCGACATGCTGTATATCCTGTTTTTCGGTGATCAGGGCTGCCGTGGAAGTCTTTGAGGCTGTCCCTGCAGCTGACACTGTCCCGCCGCGGCCCCTGTTAGTAGAGCCCTTTGGTGGCATATTTCCAAAGTGGCACCCCACAGGCTGAGAAGATGCTGATGGAGCGGGTGCCGGCTTGAGCTTCAAACAAGATGCCAAGCAGAACGGGAGCAGGGCTCGACTCAGAGGAATCCTTGAGCGCCAGCACATTTGTGTGTCAGTTTTGCTTTTCCTCCCTGATATGGCAGAGGACTTTTAGACACTGCTGCTGCTATTCACATGGAAGGGCAGGCTTTCAGGTAAGGTCCCTCATCGCCGAAAAGTCGGGTCCGTGGTGAAGAGCGGGGAAGGGCAGCTCACTCACCCGTCAATGCGGCCGCCATTTTGCCTGGCATACCGGATTTCCCAACTTGAAGATGATTTTGCCACACAGCATTCCAAGGTTAAAAATATGCAATCAATTAGGGATGATACTGTGCTCAAGCTGAACGATTTAGAAAATCGTGCAAGGCGTAACAACTTGCGAATTCTGGGTATCCCGGAGGGCCAAGAGGGGACTAATGTCCGCCAGTACGTAATCAAGCTATTTGAGGAGGCCTTTCCGGATATCCCACAATGGGATTGGAAGACGCAAATTCAGAGGGCTCATCGTTTTCCTTTCCACCAACGGAGCACCGGGGTGCAATCCGATAATCGTCTAAGCACCATTCTGATCTCTTTCAATAATTTTCTTGCCCGTGAATCTCTATATGATCTTGCAAGACCTGATCGCAAAAGGACTGGTAAAGACTACAGTTTGTTTTTGCACCCAGACTTTTGCCAGAAGACTGTTGAACTACGCTGGCATTTCAGACAACTGATCCCTCAGTTCCAGGCAAAGGGTGCTCAGGTATTTCTCCCTAAATTAAAGGTGATCTTCAAGGGTGAGACTCAATTTTTCAACACAGAGGGGCAGGCTAAGGAGTATTTATCAATTCTGAAGGTAGGGTAGTGGTTCATCACTGATACTGGTCTGGATGGTGGTCTATCTTCAAATGTATTTTGCATGATGTGAACTAAATATTTTGGTGTTTCTTACTGTTCGATCTCGATTGGATTTCAGGACTTTTTGCCCCCCCCTTTTTTTTGACTTATAACTTATTTTTCTATGTGATTCGGTTCCTCATTGCTTCTGCTAATCTGTCCTTGAGAAAATGTATGGGTTTAGTAGTGGTTTGAGTCGAGACCTCGCAGCTCAACATCATCAGGGACAGTAGTCCCTATGCCTCTGATAATGGGAAGGGGTAGGGGGTGGGATAGTCGAGGGGGGTAATGAGGGAAGGCAGGGCACGATGTTAGGTGCTGGAGGGGAGCACTGCCTAATTACGCACAAGTTAGTTATGGCAATTTATATTAAAAAAAGTAAGGCTTTTTTCTTGAATCTTATTCTAGGAGCTATTTTAGTGAGTGCTATTGGCAGGTGGAGTTGGAAATGTTTTTTTTGGCTGGTCAGAATGATATTCAAGAATGGGGGGTAGACATGATTTGATCCGAATTTGTTCCCTAAACTGTTGCTGCGTAAATGACAGAAGGAAAAGGGGAGTGCTTGCGAAGCTGATTAGACAATGAGATATGTTATGTTATGTTATGTTATGAGAATTTATATAGCGCGCGGCTGCCCCAGCCAAGGGGCGTCCCGGCGCTGCGAACTGACCAGGGTGCAAAGTGAAGGTGCACAAAGAAAACGGATTATTGGAAAAGATGGGTTTTGATGGCTTTCCTAAAGGCTAAAAGATCATGCATCCCCCGTATGGTTACAGGCAGGCTATTCCATAGCTTGGCAGCAAGGAGGCTGAAAGAGCGTCCCCCAACTCTAGCAAGTCTGGTGCGAGGGATGGTCACTAGATGTTGTCCCTCTGAGCGGAGAGATCTGTTAGGTGTATACTCAGACAGGAGGGGGCTCAGCAGTGGGGGAGAGGCGGTTTTAAGGATCTTGAAGGCTAAACATAGAGCCTTAAACTGGATCCTTCTTCCCACCGGGAGCCAGTGCAGTTTCCTCAAAGTTCCTGAAACAGAAGAGTGGCGGGGTAGGCCGACCAGGGCTCTGGCAGCTGCATTCTGGACTCTCTGCAGTCTGGTGGTTTCGGCCAGGTTCGCTCCCAAAAGGAGAGAGCTGGCATAGTCCAGTCTAGAAAGGATCGTCGCCTGGACGATGAGCTGGCGGGTGCGGCAGTCAAAGAACTTCAGGATAGGCCTGATGTTGCGTAAAATGCCGAAGCACGTGGCGGCCACTTTCTTGGTGTGGATGGTGTATTTTAGAGCCGAGTCGATCCAGACACCTAGATTTTTAACACAGTCTTTTGGCTTAGGGGGAGAGCCCAGAATGTCAGGCCACCAGTTATCTCCCCAGGAAGCGGTGTTTTTTCCCAAGAGGAGAATCTCGGTTTTACCGGCGTTTAGTTGGAGAAAGTTCGCCGTCATCCAGTTGGTGATGTCGATGAGTGTCTGTTTAAAATGACGGGCTTCCAGACCACTGTTGTTATTCAAAGCCACCACCAACTGGGTATCATCTGCATATGATACCAAAGCCATTCCATTCCTTCTGGCCACCTCCGCTAACGGGCGGACATAGACATTGAACAGGGTAGGGCTAAGGGACGAGCCCTGCGGCACTCCCTGTCCGATGCTGTGCTCCTTCGAGATGTAAGGGGGGGTGGAGACTCTGAAAGACCTGTTAGACAGGAAGTCTCTAAACCACCCCAGGGCTGCCCCTGTGACTCCGATTTCCTCCAGTCTCATCAGGAGGACCTCATGTGACACCGTATCAAAGGCAGCACTGAGGTCCAGTAGGACCAGCGCTGCAGTACCGCCGGCGTCAAGAATGGAACGGAGGTCCTCCGAAACACTGAGCAAGGCTGTCTCGGTGCTATGACCAGCTCTAAACCCGTGTTGGGAGTCGTCCAGGATGTTATTGGTCAGGAGGAAGTTGGACAAGATGTTATTGACGTGTGCCTCGGCCACTTTAGCAGGCCAAGGGAGCAGGGAGATCGGCCTAAAGTTCTCCGGGAGTGAGGGATCCAAGGTGGGTTTTTTTAGAATGGGGGAAACCCATGCCTGCTTCCACTTGATAGGGACACTGGCAGTGGAGAGTGACCGATTGATGATATCACGAACGTGGTCTGTGATGAGTGTATGAGCGTCACAGAAGAGGTCAGGCTTTAAGGGATCTGCCGGAGACCCGGATTTAATCTTTCTACAAATTTTAGAGAAAGTATCACGGTCAAGTGTGGGAAAGGAACTGAGGGAAGGCCTAGTAGGATCAAAGGCGACCGGTAACTGAGGGGCTTTGGGGAAGGTGTCGTATATCTTCTTGATTTTATCTGTGAAGAAATTAGCCATGTTGTTACAGAAGTCGGGCGAAGTAGTAATGGCATTGACAGTTTTTTTTGCCGTGAGGTCTTTCAGAATTTTAAAAACCGATTTTGAGGTATTAGAGCTGTTGTTAATTTCACTGGCATAGTATGCCGCTCTCACTCTGCAGACTTTACGGTGGTAGGATTTTTGGAGCAGGACATATTCTTGTTTAAGGCTGGCATCATAACTTTTCCTCCAACGTCTCTCTGCCTTCTTACATTCCTTTTTCAAGGTGGCAAGTTCTGAGTTGAACCAAGGGCTCGCCGTGTGAATGCGGGCCTTGGTCCATCTGGCAGGGATAAGAGTGTCAAGAGCCTGGGTAATCCAGAGGCAGAACTGGTCGTATCCTGCATCCAGGTCTTCACTCGGGGGTAGGGGATGCAATGCCAGAATGTCATGGAGTTCATCAAGATGGAGTTTTCTCCATGGCCGTTTCTGAACTGAGGAGGTGGGTGTTACAACAGCACTTGAGTTGCAGGGGATGGTTAACATCACTAAGTAGTGGTCAGTCCAGGTCATGGGAATAGGTATGTCAGAGGACCCGCCGGTGATGTTGCTGAAAATGGGGTCAAGGAGGTGTCCTGCTCTATGGGTAGGGCCACGGACAAGTTGCTCGAGTTCGAAAGCCGCAAGATCCGCTAAAAAAGTTGCCGCCTTCGACTCGGTATTCTTGTCGAGATGTAGATTAAGGTCGCCAATAATCGTGAAGTTGGCAGAGTTAATAATATTGGTATTTAGATATTGTAGGAGGGAGTTAGTGAAGGGAACGTCAGCACCAGGAGGTCTATAGACCAGAAGGCCAGTAGCACAGAACTGGGGGTTGACTTTAATCGAGAAGCGAGCACTTTCGCTACCTTTGATGTCTACTTTATCGAGTTGACACTGAAAGTGGGATTTGATTATGAGCGCTAGCCCGCCCCCTCTCGTGCCCCTGTTCACCGTATAGATAGAGTAACCTGTAGGTGTTACCAGGTTACAGACCGAGTCCATCTCATCAAGGAGCCATGTCTCAGTCATGAACAGAGCATCTAGAGAATAGTCAGTTAAAAGGTCATGTATTTCTGAAGAATGTTTGTACATGGATCTTACATTGAGGTGTCCTAGCCTGAAGGTGTGGACAGGGAGAGGTTTAGATTTCCGTTTGGAAGTAGAACACAGTTGGGAGGGTGTGACAAGCGGATGGTGTATATGAGCAGGATTGCGTCTGGTGCAAAAACAGGAGGAATGCTGAAGACTCAGCAGCTCGGATTTAGAGTAACACATCCTGCCGAATTAATGACAGGATGAGGAGCAGAGTGCCCGGCGCCCGGCGCTACCTTAGCGCGGACGGGCGCAGACGGGCAGCTCTTTGGCGGGTCTTCGGCGGGGCTGCGCGCGACCGCTGCGCGCTCAGGAAGAAGTGAGGGCTAAATAGCCACAGGAAGTTGTGCACTAGAGCGCTAACCGCTCTGCAAGCTGGCCGACCGGAAGTGCCCCAGCGAAGCGATGCAGGGAACCGGCACCTACAATCAGTGAAGTGGCGTGTGGTGCAGGGGTAAGTGAATTTTAAAAAGGCACTAGTCACAGAGTAAATACAATCATAACAATATTAAATTTTAAAAAAGCGTTTTCTAATCAGCACGTTGCTTTATGCTTAAAGGAGACATTGGAATAAACAAGCTTGGTTAAAGGATCTTGGATTAGACCTGATTGCCTGTTCACAGCAAACAACCACTACTAGAGGGGTAGCTATAAAGGCCAGGCGGGGAGCTAGAACCGTTAATCTGGTTAAGGTGGATAACTTTGGCAGATGGGTTTTGGCTGACATAACTGTCAGGGGATCAGCATATACCACTTGCTCACTGTATGGCGCCAATTTGGACGACCCCTCTGTTTTGCACTTTTTAAATGTTGAATTTGCCCTTTGGCCCTCCCCAAAAATAATATGTGGAGATTTGAATTTATATTTGAATTCAAATTTTGATTTAAACTGCAATATTCCATACCCTGGGAGGAAAGGCATGACATTAAAGGGCGTAAATGTGCTCTGCCGTGAACACGCTTTTTTAGATGTCTGGCAAAAGCTGTATCCGACTGACCCTGGCTATACTTTTTATTCAGCCCCCCACAGCAATTTAGTCTGTTTAGAACATTTCTTGATTTCCGATTTGATTCTCGAAGGGGTCACTTGTGAGCTGTATTCCTGAGTAATCTCGGATCATAATCCACTGATTTTACAACTTCCACTCAAAGGGAAAAGGCCTCCTGGGTCAGCTTGGTCATTCGAGCGGAAATTGCTGCTCGACCAGGACTATTGCAGCCATATGTCAGCATGAATAAAAGATTTTTTCTGCAGGATAATAGCTCAGCTCCTGTGGCCGTTGTGTGGGATGCCTTTAAGGCAACAGCGAGGGGCGACACTCTTAGCTTTTCAGTACATCGTCAAAAGAAAATCAAAAAGAGGGTTAAAGATTGGAATAATCAGCTACGAGAGGCAGAGAAATCGCTATTTAGATTTATCTTTGATCAGGCAAAAAAGGAGGAATGTCTCAAATAAATAGCTATCTTTAGGAATAAAATCTATCAATATTTTGCTGAAGAGCTCGCGGCCAATTTTGTTCAGTACAGACCAGAGATTTATGAGTACGGTGAAAACACCGGGAGACTGTTGACCAAGAGGCTACAGCACAAGGGGGTTCTGAATAGGATCAGTTGGATTAAGGACAGCGCTGATCCGATACAAGATCAACCAGACAAGGTGTGTTTCAGGAATACTATAAATCCCTTTATTCTCCTGAGGAGGCTGATGAACTGGATTCAGTGGAAGAGTACTTATCTGAGTATCCAACTTCGAAGGTGACACTGAACAGGCATCAGCTCTCTCCTTTTAACAACAATGGAGGAGTACCCCCTAGATGCAAAATATACAATGAATGAATTTCTTCTGTATCTGGAGCTTAAGGCTCAGGTTAGCAATAGTTGCCCCAACCCTTAACCGGACAGTAGTTGTCCCTTTGAGAAGACCCCTCACTCACCAACCTGGTTGGTGACATGCTTCATCATTGGGGTCCCACCCCATAGGCCGAGTGCCCATAGGGTGTGCTACGACACCTGGTTACAGTGGAGCGGGTTTTTTGTTTTTTTATATGTGCAAAAAGTAATAGTGATGAGTGTATTAAAAAGGGCCAAGACTACTCACATCAAGAATTTATTCTTGAGTGCTTGATCCCTGTTAAAAAATATATGTGGCACCAGTGCCTATTTAGGAAGGCTTTGGTGTCTCGAGAAGTGTGGTAAATCTAAAAATAGCGTAGTGTGCTATGTGAATTAGTTAAAAGTAGGTCTACATGTTTCAACCTTGTTCAAAATTATTTGGTTTTCGTCAGGACCGTGTGTTTTGAGCGGGGTGGTACGCACACGCTAAGGTTCGCCCTGCCCTCGTTCAAATAAAGACCACAAATTGTGGTCTAATGTAAAAGTGTGTTTTATCCTGGTTCAGGAGAAAAAACCTGTAAGAGAAAAACATATAGGGTTGGGTTTACGTACTGGGGAAGACAAAACAAGGGTACACACTTAATAAATAGTGCACTTGGTGGGTTCACCAGGACTAAGGTGGTAATGTAACACCTCATGATCAGGTCGAACCCGTGGTCTGTCTATAGTACAAGACAGCGGTGCTCAGGCGGTATTTACCGCAGCGTGGATGTGCTAAACGAAACTAGTTTGTATGCTAGTTGTAGATGTGCTAAACGAAACTGGTTCGTATGCTAGTTGTTGAGATCGGTGAAAAGGAGAGGGAGGTGTGGGAGAGCGATCGCCACTAGTCACGCGGCGTCACAAAACACGCCCAGGCACTACTGGAAGTGATCGGTAAATATGAGCTTGTGCCTCAAAAAAGCGAGTCGCTTTTGTGAAAAATACAGTATATAGAATTACAACATTGCTTACACTTGAAGCGGTAAACTAGTGCTTCATGGGCATCGAGAGTTCCAAGACGGCAAGTATCCGTCACCTGCAAATTGCGATAGATGAGAAGCGCACATACAGTTAAAATGTCGCCTATCATTAAAAGCATATGGGTCAGGGATGCATGACATGCATCGTACATCTGGTCACAGAGTACTTACTTGCGGCTTCTGCTCATCTTTCGTACAAACCTACTTGGTTCTCACTCGGAAATGCCCCGTGGAGTGTTCCGATGCGGCAGCAACGCCATGAAGTAAACGCTTCGCTACTTCCTGGTTGGGCGTGGCTCCGAACAGAAGCTCCCCGTGGGCCAATCAGAGCAAAGCTCAGGGGCGGTACCTGCTGACGCTTCGTCTGACGTTCTAGTCATGTGGGTATCGTTGCCGCGGTTGTCAAGGCAACAGCTCAGGAGACGAGGCTAAGGTGGAGCCGCGTCCTAGCGAGAAAGAAGGGGTTTTGAAAAGGGACCGGATCTGGTCTTGACTTTAAGTAAACAAAAGGAAAAGACTATTAAGCCTGGAAAGGAATAAATTATAAGCTAGGCAAGCCGAATGAATGGTGGTCGTAGATTTGGAGTCTAGATACATTGACCGATGTCAAGATGTTGTTTTTGATACTGGGAACAGGGCAGAAGTGATCCCTGTTCATTTTGTTATCTCAAGGGGTTAACATGAGGGTCAGTCAGGGACATATATTTGGACATATTTAGTGTCTGAATTTTCACTGTAGGTATGGCCACTATGAAACCATCCTTCACAGAACAGGGTGCGATGGAAGAAATTTAACCCATTACTGTATGCCATGGGATATTGTCGTTTAGACCAGCCGTATGTGTTGCCAATCTGTAAACCCACCTTTGTTCCTTTTCAAAAAGGCGTTGGTTTAAATTGGCTCCTGATTTTACTTGCTCAATTATAGTCCATTGTATTTCATCAGGATTATGCCCCACCGACAAGTAGTGTTCGGTAAGTCTGGTATTAGCCTTTTTGCACCTGATGGTGCTCCTGTGCTCACCAATACGTGTTTTTATTTTTCTGCTAGTCATCCCCACGTAGCGTAGGTTGCAGGGGCAAGTTAATAAATACACCACGTTTTCACTATTGCAGTTTGTGTGCCCTCTGATCGTCCAGGTTTTGTTTGGCTCCAGTTGTAAAGTCTTGGTATTCTTAGTGAAAGGGCATACGCTACAATTGCCACATTTATAGTGGCCTGTCACATTAGGTAGCCCCCACGCATTGAGAACTGACTCATTTTCCACCGTGGTTTCTCTGGGTCTAGTGTTCACCACTGCATCTCTGATGCTTCTTGCTCTTCTGTATGAGAACAGGGGCTTTTCCCATCTCAGGTTGACGGTATTCAGGATACCCCAGTGTTTCCCTATTATTTTTGTTACATCGTTGGAGATGGTGTTGTATGTGGTGACACATGTTAACCCTTTCGATGCTGATGACGAGCTCAGCTCGTCATCACCCACGGGTGTCGTGTGCTGATGACGAGCTGAGCTCGTCATGCAAACAGCAAAATGGTAATTCCCAGCACAGGAGGGGGAAAACGCCTAGCAGCCAAGAGGTTAAAGGGGTTTCCCCCATTGTCCTAGTTGGATCCTCCAAAAGAACAGCTCGATGTTGATTACGGGCTCGTTTTTGACTTTTATTCAAGATCTTCTCGGGGTATCCCCGGTTTTTCAGTTTAATTGTAAGATCTTGAGCCTGTTGTTTGTAATTGTCCAGCTCGCTGCAATTTCTGTGCAGCCGTAGGTATTGTCCGTACGGTAAGTTTTCCCGCAGTGGTCTCGGATGAAAGCTCTCAAATCGGAGTAGATTATTTTTTGCAGTGGGTTTATGATGAGTGACAGTTGACAGCTTTCCATTGGCTTTTGTTATGGTGAGATCCAGGAAGACCAAGGAGTTATGGTCCTTCACATAGGTGAATTTCAGATGATCATCCAATGTGTTGATCCAATTGAAGAAGGATACTAAGGTATCTTCACTGCCGTTCCAAATGGTCAGCATGTCGTCTATATATCTTCTCCAAAGTAAGATATTAGAGCTGTAAGGATTATGCTGGTTGAGAATGAATTTTTCTTCGAAATCGTGTACATACAGGCCTGCTACACAAGGAGCAAAAGTACTGCCCATAGATGTACCACCCGTCTGGAGAAATATCTTATCTTCATACTGGAAGTAGTTTCTCTTTAGGGCCAATCTTGCACATTTAAAAAATGAACTCTCTTGGGGTTCTATACGTCCATTCTTCTTTGTCAAGAGCCTTTTTGAGCACCTCCAGAGTGGCATCCTGAGGGATGCTCGTATATAAGCTCTCAATATCAAAACTTACCAGGATGGTGTCATCATCTATGGTAAGTTGGTCCAGGAGCCGTAGTACGCTTTTAGTATCCTGCAAATAAGTACTTGTTTTTTGTACCATGGTTTTAAAGAAGAAATCACAAAAACAAGATAAGGGTTCGAGAAGTGAACCTATCCCTGAGACAATAGGTCTGCCAGGCGGTGATATTTTGTTCTTGTGCATCTTTGGGAGCGTGTAAAAGTAGGGAATCCTGCATTCACTTTTACACAAAAAATCGGCCTCTTTTTTTGAGAGGTATCCTTCTGCTTCTCCATGTTCCACTAGTGAAGTGATCTCATTCCTGAGATAATCTGTGGGATCCTCTGGTAGTCTTCGATAATTCCTGTGATCCGCTAGTAGTCTTAGACACTTGGTCTGGTAAGCTGATTTGTCAAGGATAACTATTTTTATTTTATTTTATTTTATATTCTTCTATAGCGCCTGAATAGAACCCCGAAGGGGTATCTCCGCGCTTTGCCAGTAAGAATGTTCTCAGATGGTTTTTTAGTAAGATAAAATGGTACATATTGACAGAGGGGGATCAGTTACTGGAGAATAGGTGTGTTTTTAAGACCTTTCGGAAGGTCAGATGACTGGTGAGTGATCTCATCTCAAGAGGTAAAGAATTCCAGAGCTTTGGTCCTAGATGGGCTAGTGCTCGCCCTCCTTGTCTGGACTTTTTTATTCTAGGCACCTGCAGAAACTGCTGGTTGCCTGAGCGCAGGGTTCGCCCAGGGGCATATGGCTGGAAAATTTTGGCTAGATATTTTGGACCTTCGCCTATCGCACTTTTATGAATAGTGCACAAGGTCTTAAACTGCATCCGTTTCTTCACTGGTAACCAGTGGAGCCTGGTCAGCAGCGGGAGAGAAGGAGACCTGGGGGGAGCATTGAGGATTGCCCTTGCTGCCGTATTTTGGATCACCTGTAGTTTTTTTAACTGCCCTTCATTTGCTCCTAGTAGAAGGCTGTTACAGTAATCCACTCTGCTAATGACTAATGCCTGCACGAGTGTTTTCCTGTGGCAATCTGGCAAATAGGGAAACACTCTCCTTAGCATTCCAATGGCTCGAAAACAGGTACTAGCCACCTGATTTACGTGGTCCTTGAAAGTGAGCTTCTGATCTAATAGCACTCCAAGATTTTGTGCTTTTAGGGCTAGGAACAGGACCTAACTCTAAGGGCCACCATTCAGGTGTCCAGTGTGCTACTGCTTGTCCAAACAACATGACCTCCGTTTTCCCTATGTTGCATCGGAATATGTACCACCATCCAAAGGGGATGACAATTCTGATGCTTCAAGCAATGCATCTAGCAATACCTCCAACTCCAGTGGTAACTCCAGCAACGGAAGCACAAAACCAAGAGGCAGAGGACGAGGTAGAGGGAAGAACAACTGGCCGACGTTTAATCCAATGCCAATGCCGCCTTTTCAGGAGGTGTATAATCACCCACCAAACTATCCCATGTATGGGTGGCAACCACCCTTCCAGCAACCTTTCTTTCCTCAAAATCCCTACATGCCCCCTTTTTTAAACCGGGGCGGGAGAGGACGGGGAAGGATAAAAAACGCCAGCCAGGGCAACCAAGTCCACTGGGCACCGGACGATTCGAGCACCAACCAGAACAGGAACAAAGCTCAACAGGCAGGACCGAGCAATCAGAGAACTTAATAACAAACCTCTCTACCAGACCCCTCAGCAAAGACGAGGAAACAGTGCTTAACAAAGGGTTAGGTTTTGTACCAACCGCGAATTTGGATAAATTCAAGCTCCATTGTGAACTAGCTTCTTTTTTCAGAAAATTGAGACTTAAAGCCTTCTTTAAATAGAAAACCATCACAGAGGAGAGTACTGATACCAATGAGACAGGGCTACGGAATAAATCCACATTTATGCCACCACCGCATACGGTCCCAGTTGAAGTCTCCACTTTTGAGCAGGCGGTCTTCAACGAGGTGGAAAAAGTGTCCCCAAAGAAATCCTTTACTAACCTTACCAAACAGGAGAGAATTGCACTTGACAACCTACAAAATTCGGATACCATTATCATTAAACCCGCTGACAAAGGCGGAGGGATAGTTATCCTTGACAAATCAGCTTACCAGACCGAGTGTCTAAGACTACTAGGGGATCACAGGAATTATCGAAGACTACCAGTGGATCCCACAGATGATCTCAGGAATGAGATCACTTCACTAGTGGAACATGGAGAAGCAGAAGGATACCCCTCAAAACAAGAGGCCGATTTTTTGTGTAAAAGTGAAGGCAGGATTCCCTACTTTTACACGCTCCCAAAGATGCACAAGAACAAAATACCACCGCCTGGCAGACCTATTGTCTCAGGGATAGGTTCACTTCTCGAACCCTTATCTTGTTTTTGTGATTTCTTCTTTAAAACCATGGTACAAAAAACAAGTACTTATTTGCAGGATACTAAAAGCGTACTACGACTCCTGGACCAACTTACCATAGATGATGACACCATCCTGGTAAGTTTTGATATTGAGAGCTTATATACGAGCATCCCTCAGGATGCCACTCTGGAGGTGCTCAAAAAGGCTCTTGACAAAGAAGAATGGACGTATAGAACCCCAAGAGAGTTCATTTTGGAATGTGCAAGATTGGCCCTAAAGAGAAACTACTTCCAGTATGAAGATAAGATCTTTCTCCAGACGGGTGGTACATCTATGGGCAGTACTTTTGCTCCTAGTGTAGCAGGCCTGTATGTACACGATTTCGAAGAAAAATTCATTCTCAACCAGCATAATCCTTACAGCTCTAATATCTTACTTTGGAGAAGATATATAGACAACGTGCTGACCATTTGGAAAGGCAGTGAAGATACCTTAGTATCCTTCTTCAATTGGATCAACACATTGGATGATCATCTGAAATTCACCTATGTGAAGGACCATAACTCCTTGGTCTTCCTGGATCTCACCATAACAAAAGCCAATGGAAAGCTGTCAACTGTCACTCATCATAAACCCACTGCAAAAAATAATCTACTCCGATTTGAGAGCTTCCATCCGAGACCACTGCGGGAAAACTTACCGTACGGACAATACCTACGGCTGCGCAGAAATTGCAGCGAGCTGGACAATTACAAACAACAGGCTCAAGATCTTACAATTAAACTGAAAAACCGGGGATACCCCGAGAAGATCTTGAATAAAAGTAAAAAACGAGCCCGTAATCAACATCGAGCTGTTCTTTTGGAGGATCCAACTAGGACAATGGAGGAAACCCCTTTAACATGTGTCACCACATACAACACCATCTCCAACGATGTAACAAAAATAATAGGGAAACACTGGAGTATCCTGAATACCAGCAACCTGAGATGGGAAAAGCCCCTGTTCTCATACAGAAGAGCAAGAAGCATCAGAGATGCAGTGGTGAACACTAGACCCAGATAAACCACTGTGGAAAATGAGTCAGTTCTCAATGCGTGGGGGCTACCTAATGTGACAGGCCACTATAAATGTGGCAATTGTAGCGTATACCCTTTCACTAAGAATACCAAGACTTTACAACTGGAGCCAAACAAAACCTGGACGATCAGAGGGCACACAAACTGCAATAGTGAAAACGTGGTGTATTTATTAACTTGCCCCTGCAACCTACGCTACGTGGGGATGACTAGCAGAAAAATAAAAACACGTATTGGTGAGCACAGGAGCACCATCAGGTGCAAAAAGGCTAATACCAGACTTACCGAACACTACTTGTCGGTGGGGCATAATCCTGATGAAATACAATGGACTATAATTGAGCAAGTAAAATCAGGAGCCAATTTAAACCAACGCCTTTTTGAAAAGGAACAAAGGTGGGTTTACAGATTGGCAACACATACGGCTGGTCTAAACAACAATATCCCATGGCATACCGTAATGGGTTAAATTTCTTCCATCGCACCCTGTTCTGTGAAGGATAGTTTCATAGTGGCCATACCTACAGTGAAAATTCAGACACTAAATATGTCCAAATATATGTCCCTGACTGACCCTCATGTTAACCCCTTGAGATAACAAAACGAACAGGGATCACTTCTGCCCTGTTCACAGTATCAAAAACAACATCTTGACATCGGTCAATGTATCTAGACTCCAAATCTACGACCACCATTCGGCTTGCCTAGCTTATAATTTATTCCTTTCCAGGCTTAATAGTCTTTTCCTTTTGTTTCCTTAAAGTCAAGACCAGATCCGGTCCCTTTTCAAAACCCCTTCTTTCTCGCTAGGACGCGGCTCCACTTTAGCTACGTCCGCTGAGCTGTTGCCTTGACAACCGCGGCAACGATACCCACATGACTAGAACGTCAGACGAAGCGTCAGCGGGAACCGCCCCTGAGCTTCGCTCTGATTGGCCCACGGGGAGCTTCTGTTCGGAGCCACGCCCAACCAGGAAGTAGCGAAGCGTTTACTTCATGGCGTTGCTGCCGCATCGGAACACTCCACGGGGCATTTCCGAGTGAGAACCAAGTAGGTTTGTACGAAAGACGAGCAGAAGCCGCAAGTAAGTACTCTGTGACCAGATGTACGATGCATGTCATGCATCCCTGACCCATATGCTTTTAATGATAGGCGACATTTTAACTGTATGTGCGCTTCTCATCTATCGCAATTTGCAGGTGACGGATACTTGCCGTCTTGGAACACTCGATGCCCATGAAGCACTAATTTACTGCTTCAAGTGTAAGCAATGTTGTAATTCTATATACTGTATTTTTCACAAAAGCGACTCGCTTTTTTGAGGCACACGCTCATATTTGCCGATCACTTCCAGTAGTGCCTGGGCGTGTTTTGTGACGCCGCGTGACTAGTGGCGATCGCTCTCCCACACCTCCCTCTCCTTTTCACCGATCTCAACAACTAGCATACGAACCAGTTTCGTTTAGCACATCTACAACTAGCATACGAACTAGTTTCGTTTAGCACATCCACGCTGCGGTAAACACCGCCTGAGCACCGCTGTCTTGTACTATAGACAGACCACGGGTATGACCTGATCATGAGGTGTAACATTACCACCTTAGTCCTGGTGAACCCACCAAGTGCACTATTTATTAAGTGTGTACCCTTGTTTTGTCTTCCCCAGTACGTAAACCCAACCCTATATTTTTTTCTCTTACAGGTTTTTTCTCCTGAACCAGGATAAAAAACACTTTTACATTAGACCACAATTTGTGGTCTTTATTTGAACGAGGGCAGGGCGCGCCTTAGCGTGTGCGTACCACCCTGCTCAAAACACACGGTCCTGATGAAAACCAAATAATTTTGAACATGGTTGAAACATGTAGACCTACTTTTAACTAATTCACATAGCACACTACGCTATTTTTAGATTTACCACACTTCTCGAGACACCAAAGCCTTCCTAAATAGGCACTGGTGCCACATATATTTTTTAACAGGGATCAAGCACTCAAGAATAAAGTCTTGATGTGAGTAGTCTTGGCCCTTTTTAATACACTTATCACTATTACTTTTTGCACATATAAAAAAACAAAAAACCCGCTCCACTGTAACCAGGTGTCGTAGCACACCCTATGGGCACTCGGCCTATGGGGTGGGACCCCAATGATGAAGCATGTCACCAACCAGGTTGGTGAGTGAGGGGTCTTCTCAAAGGGACAACTACTGTCCGGTTAAGGGTTGGGGCAACTATTGCTAACCTGAGCCTTAAGCTCCAGATACAGAAGAAATTCCTTCATTGTATATTTTGCATCTAGGGGGTACTCCTCCATTGTTGTTAAAATCTATCCCTGGGGACCAGGAGTTCCCACTACACATAGTCTGTGCAATCTCCCTTACTCTCTCCTTTGATTTACACACATCAGCTCTCTCCTCCCTGAACTCTAGGGAGGAGCTCAAACTAGCTTTAACATCATTGGCTGCAGGTAAGGCAGCAGGCCCCGACCTGCTACCCTTAGAATTCTATCGCACATTCAGGCATATTCTATTAGCGGAGCTAGAAACCTTATTCATACTGGCCCAGAAGGGACAGACTCCTGATTCCTGGCATAAGACCACAATTGTAATTTTTAGGAAGAAGGAGAAACCAGAGTTCAGTCTGCATCCTAACGTCCGATCTCATTAATTTGTGTGGACAGCAAAATTTATGCTAAGATAATTGCACTTAGATTCGCCAACATGGCTTTATACCTGGCCGTGACACCACAGATCACATCAGGCGAGCAATTGCCGTATTCGTTTGGGCGCAGATTTCCAAACAACCCCTGGCTAAGATCCTGCTGGATGCCGAAAAAAGGCATTCAACAGGGTCTCCTGGGGTATTTTATGGCAATTACTCAAAGCTAAGCGATTTCCACAGAATTTCATCCGGTCCATAAAAACTTTATATGCTCTTCCAGTAGCCTCAGTCCATATCTCCGGTCAAGATTCAGGTCTTCTACCCATCAGCAGGGGCACCCGCCAGGGTTGCCCCTGCTCTCCGCTCTAATTCTCGATCTATATTGATCCCTTTCTGAGCAAACTAGATAATATCTTAAGGATTAAGGCAGCATCAGTCAATGGCATAGCTTATACGACACTGACATACGCCGACGATGCTGCCATTTTCACAACAGTGTTATGCCCGGCTCTTTCGGAAGTTTACGATCTAGCCTAATGATTCTGGGCTGTTTCTGGTTATCGCCTTAATGCTGATAAAACTAAAATAATTCACTCAGATTTTTCAAAACCTGTGGGGGTCCCAATAACTTCGGTTGCTACCTATCTCAGAGTGAAGATCACGGCAAAGGTGGAGGAGATACCTGAAATCAATATTTCACCAATTGTCAAAGAAGTTAATCACTCCCTGGAGAGATTGGACCACCTTCATCTCTTACTTCACAGGCATTCTAACGTAATCAAAATGACTATATTCCCGAAATTCTTATACTTATTCCGCTCTATTCCCATTAAATTCCCAACATAATGTATTTTAAGTGCCGAAAGGGCATGTTCAAGGTTTCTGTGGGGCTACCACAAAGCACGGAGGGCTATGAAGTGTATGATACTTCCTAGACTAAGAGGTGGCTGGGGCATGCCCTCTCTGCTGTTGTATCACCGGGCTGCACTTCTACAGCACACGGGTCCATTAATATCAGCTGGAAAGACTTTGGTCGATATATATGTAAGGGGTCCCAGACCAAACACAAGATGAATTATAAATGATCACAATATTTTAGTTAAATTGATCCAAAACAAATGAATGAGGGTGCATAGTGTTTTTATTTTCACCGCACCGTTATAACCATTCAATGATCAAGAAATCAATAAAAGTATACACAAGTTCAATGCGCCCACAGGGAGAGGGGAGAAAGTGCAGGGGAAAGGAAACACATTTTTTGATAGTTATACATCACTAGTCAAAGTTTCTCATATGCATAAATACACAGATCAAAATCATAAAAGTCATAGATCCCCATACGAGGGGTCAAATACAGTGTACATACATCAAAATCGTTTTAAACAGAAGCTCCTAATCTGCTGTATACATCAAGCTATTGTTAGGAGTTCAGGTTTGTAGATAAAAGTCTACGTTTCGACCCAGAAATTGTAGGACAGTAGATCCTTACTACGCGGGTCTTCGTCAGGACGTGAGGGGAGGGTGGAGGGTATGGTGGGGCTGTTTCCTGGTGGGAAGTCAAAAGGCGGCCAGAAAAATCGTGGTCCGCGACAGTGCTGTGGCTTTTAATATGGTGGATGCTGTCCGTATCTCTGCATTAAAGCATGGTCGGATTCGAAGAGTCGAACTAATTGTGGCTCCTCCGTCGTAACGGGGTTTTTTTTTATTCTTAAAGTGAGAGGATCACTTCAACACATCCGAAGGGATTATGTTTGTCGAGGAGCGTGCGAGCCGGCGTCTCTCCCCGTCACCTAGAACTAGGTTTTGATTCTTAAAGTGAGAGGATCACTTCAACACATCCGAAGGGATTATGTTTGTCGAGGAGCGTGCGAGCCGGCGTCTCTCCCCGTCACCTAGAACTAGGTGACGGGGTGTCGTGGGGTGTCAACTTGTCTCATTTTCCGACCTTCAAATTAAGTTTAGTCTTCCCACAAGCTATTTTTTAAAAATATTTACAACTCAGGAGTTATCTGATACAGCACGTGACAAATAGAGCAGACATGTTCAAAAGCATTCCATTAGTGGGGCTCGTAGAGAGGAGATCTAGGATTGGGGCCTTATATCAAACTCTTATCTCTGAGTTGCCTGACAATTTAACGGATCAGAATGATAAATGGGACAGAAAATTCATCCATGGAGGGACTGATCTAGGTGTTCCCTTGGAGTTGGCTGGTCAGATGTTAATTATTGGTAGTCTGCGGTACCAATTTTTTATATCCGCTTTTGATTTGTACTATACGCCATCTAAAGTTGCTAAATGGTCTAATCACCGAGGGAATTCATGCAGTAGGTGTGGTGTACAGGCTGCGGACACAGTACAAATGTTCTTTTCTTGCTCTAAACTAGTTAAGTATATAGAAGACATTGAGCGATTTCTTGCTCAAATCACTGGTAAAGCCTTAACTCTTACCCCAGCTCTGGGTTATGATCAAATAAAAAAAGACCCTTCTCGTAGTAAATATGAGCAAGGCTTCCTGTTCATTGCAATGTCTATCTTTAGAGCATGTATTACTTTAAATTGGATTAGTCCGGATACTCCTACTTTTTGTAAATGGAGGGCTCGCTTGCTGGCAACATACAATATGGAGTCTGCTGTATATAGAGCCAAAGGTCGTAAAAGACAGGAACTTGGTCGGAGAATTTGGGCTCCTATCTCGGCCTGGATTGGCTAGGATGAATGCCGTTCCCTTTTTTCTTTGTGTTTGCTCTCCATCCGCCTCCCGCTGTCCCTCTTTTTTCCTTTTCTTTTTTATAGCTCCTTGCTCGCCTTTTTGATTTTGTATTCTTCTTTTTGCCTTGTGTATTATTTTACATCAATCATATGTTTAATTTTTTGATTATGTATTGCCATAATTTTCTGGTTTAAAGACTTAATAAAGTTAAAAAAATAAAATTAAAATAAAAAGATTTCAGGACACATAGAAAGAGGAAAATTGCCTCTCCTCTGAAAGCATAACTTTTCAGTGCTTTCCCTGGTGTACCACATTTGGTATATCTGGAATAATGTAAAAATGGGAACACTCACGCATTGCCTAAGGAATGATTCCCTAGCCCAAAGTAATGCAAAACACTCTTTTGCGCTGCAGTGCATAACTCCAGATTTTTTACGCCATTCACATCCACGTAAAATGGCTCTGCGTGGCTTCAAAAATATGACATAAGGTTTGCGTCGCTCCTGCACCACATTATTTGGTGCAAGAGCGACGCAAACCAGGTCATAAATATGGCCCTAAGAGTCTACAACCAACTGTCATTACCAGAAGATTGCTCCCTTTTTGAAGTCTTTTTTGTAAATAGGCTTTGAAATCTTGACATTGTCTTTTTGCTTTTATGGGAGCAACTGCATGGTTATCTATAATAGGGAAAAGGGATCTGAAATTGTTTGCCTCTTGTTACAAGTTAATCAGTGATTTCTAAAATGAATGTACAATCGATGATTTTAGTAACCCTCCTTAAATTTTATCACTGCCATCCAAAAAGGAGAGTATGAGTTATACAATCACGAGTTTAGAAAGCTGATCCTTGGACTGTTTTGGCAAATGCTACAGTATGTATTTGAAGACTGATTTGTGAGTTGATGATGGAGTCATACTGACATGAGAGGGTGAGAAGCCCCACAAACATGTAATTGATGTAACCATTTTTGTGCATCTGGGGGTTGGTTTTAGATGAGAGAAGAAGGACTTCTGATACAGTCATATTTACCATTATTGTGAAGCAAGCCATACCGACACACATATTGTAAAGAAAAGAGTTGAGCTTTGTGGATCGTTTCTAGATCAAACATTCTTAGAATGGAATTCCCTAAACCTGTTGCCTTCACCCTCCTAAAGTGGTTTTTACTGTTATAAGTTTATCTGCCCCACGGACAAACACTGGGTTAACAAATTACATTTTAATGAATGCTAACTTCAGATTGGGAGCAGATAGGGAAATTATGTTTACTCTCAAATGAATCATAATTTAAAAATATTTAGTGATGAAGTCAGATTTGAAATCACAATTCATTAAGGTTTATGGTTAAACAAATGTTTATTGGGACGATTGTCCATAAAATATGCTAAACAATGGGGCAACTATACAAATTAAGAACATCTAGCACCCCAAATTCCATTACCACATATCCTATACAAACCTATTCTTAAAATTCAGTTTGACAGCTAAGATAAAAGTACAATTCCAACTGCCACACCAAAATAAGGCTTTTCAGAACAACTTCAATGCTTCCTACCTTTGAGATCGTTGGCATTTTATAAAGGTCTTAAAAGCTTAATAGAGCAGAAATATAAAAAACACAGTCAACAAGTACAAGAGGCAAAGAACATTTCATAAACATGGAGCCCGTGCCAAATCCATTACCGTCCTGAATGACACTGCCCCATTTCCGAGATGAGAAAACTGGGTAACACCCTACTCTAAATTTTAAACTTTCGGTCCACAATCTGGGGTCGGGCATCTGGGCCCATTAGGGGAATACAGTGTCCTGACCAAGAGTATTCATTGAGAAGCTAATCAATGGGTTCTTCCTCAAATAGACCATGTCTAGAGAACTGGCAGCCTTTCTCACAGAGTCTCTCAAAGCAAATTTACTGGGAAAGGGAGACCAGTTTTTAATTATATACCACGGCTAGTGCATTATTTCTAAATTATCTATCCTCTTCCTTGCTTTGTTTGCCCACCTCGTTCACTACCACAGATTTCTTCCCAATCCAATTTAGACACCTTTGGGGTTTCATCATTCTTCGTTCAAAGAATCACAGCACACTGGAAGACTCCTGATAGTTTTGGGAAACCAGGTTCACTTCTCTTCTTATACCCTGAACTATGGTTCCTGGTGGTAGTGAAAGAAGTTTCCTGAGGACTATGCCCGCCATAGGATCCCAATCAGTGGAGGGGTCAAGAGCAAGTTGCTCTGCCCCATACAGCCCCAACAGGTGTATTATCCCTTCGTAGGATTTCATTAGGGGTGTGAAGGCCAAACCCCCATAATTCCAATTAAATGTAATAAGGCACCCACCTTGTAGCATGGCCCTCTGCTTAACACAACCCATATATACAATCCATTTTAGATTCCTGTTGAAGGACAGTCCTAAATATTTATAAAAATTCACAAATTCCACCCACCGTGCATTCAGATGTCATTTGAATGTATATACTTTTTTCCCAAAAATCACCACCTTGGTTTTTTCAAAATTGATTTCAATTGAATTCTGTATACCATATGCTGCCTAGGAGTCTAATTTTCTCTGCATTCCAATGGGGGTGTAGTCCAGTAGAGCCAAATCATCCGCATATCATAAAAAGGGAATGTGCTGTTTCCCAACCATAGGAGACAATCAATGGGATAATTCTATAGCTGCTGGAAGGTATGCCAAAAATAAACTAAGTAGCAGGGGAGCTAATACACATCCTTGACAAAGACCGCTCAAAATTTAAAAAAATTGTGATAGTCATGCAGATTTATCTAGCTCAAACTATGTCTAGATGTCCATATGTAGTGCTTGTACTGCACTGAGGAAGTCATTCAGGAGCTTCCAGGTCACAGGTTTCCCCCATAGAAGTCCCATGTCTACTGTATTGAAGGCTGTTCGAAAATCAATAAGGCAATAACAAAGCCTTTCATTAACTTCCACGGCCTTACGTATGATGGCCAAAACAGCAAAACAGTGGTCAGTGGTAGCGTGGCCGTCTCGAAAGCTCCCTTGCTCAATCAGTATAATCTACTGCTCATAAGCAAATGCATCCAGACGTAAGAGTAGGATCTTTTAGAATACCTTCACTGAGATGTCCAAAAGGCAAATTAATCTATAATGTGATGGGCTCGAGCCATTCAAATTTTTCAGGATGGGTTTTACTATTGAACCCTTCCAGGACAGGATATAGTTACCCTTTGAGGCTATCTAGCCAAACATAAGGGAAAGCATCCTTACCCACCAAGTCCTATTGGACTTAATTAGCACTGCCAGAAAGTTATCAGAGCACACAGCTTTTGATAGTTTAATCTACTCATTTACCCCCTTTACTTCTTTCATTGAAAAACAGAAAGGAGTCATCTTCATAGAGGCTATACAATTAACATGAGATGAAATGGGAGGGGCACCATATAGGCCATCTAAGTATGCTGCTCAGGTATCCTCAGCGATCATACATGCAAGGGTCCCGCCATGAGGGCTAGAGATTTTTTTTACTTTTGACCCAAACTCTCGTTGATCTTCCAGTTGTATAACTTTAATCATATTCTCCCACTCTTTATGATATAACAAGACCTTTTTCTCTTTAACCAGCTGCCTATACAGGCCCATTAACTTATACAGTTTATGATTTTAATCATATTCTGGAGATTGCTTAACTTGTTTGGATGCCTTTCTCACCCGACTTTTCATTTGCAGACATGCAAGGTCAAACCAACCTTTCCCCTTACCATGACCAACTGACTGTGGCCCATATTTATTTATGTTTATACGCATACAATCCAGCACATTAGCCAAGATTTCATTGAGCCACACAATTCTTTTATCTTAGCCCCATGAAAAAACCTTACTGTTATCTGTCAGTTGATATGCGGCCAGCAGCTGAAGGTGGCTTGATTCAAGGCAAGTAGTAAGCTTCTGGGGAAACGAAACCCTAAGGGGCAGTACCTTCTCTACTGCAACTGGTTCCTGAAAATGTAGGGTGGCTGCTGTAGCCCAGTGATCGCGTTCCCCATATTTTGCCACTTTAAAATCTAAAAAAAGACTGAACTGCCAGACTGGGGTGAACATATAATCTATCGGGTCTTTCCTATAACCCTGCCGAAAAGTTCCAGCTATAGGGATGTCATCTTTAAAACGACCATTCAGACATATCAGGCCATTATTCCCCAGTGCCTTGGCCTCTTGCTTTATTGAACAAGGGGGAAAGAGGCTATAGGAACATCATAACAGTCAAATACATCTTCCAACTGGGTATTTCCCTGACCTGGGTCCAATCAAACATTAGAATCTCCAGACATATCTATTATAGCTAAAGGGAATCTCCCTAAAATATACTGTGAGGATTGTTCGAGAAGGTTCAGCCAGTCATTTATTCTATGGAATTATTCTCTATGAATGTATACATTTATCAATATGAAGCATCTAGAAATATTATTGTTCAAATCAAGTACTACCACAGAGAGATGTGTACCATTAAACATATTGATTGGATCCAGTTTTTTTACTACCTTGGTGGATATTAGGGCTAATACCTCAGCCGAGGCTCTACCCTTACCTCGTTTGTAGCCTTTTCTGTTGATAACTTGGATGATTTGTATTGTTTTACAATCTCTCAGCCAATATTCCTGAAGGAACACTACATGGTAGGGCTTTAATCTTTTCTCCAAGTCACCACCCTGTCTGAAATGCTCAAACCCATGCATCAGGGGAGTATATCTATTTCCCTGCTCCCAATCTAAAAGCCCCTCTGCTCCATCGGAATATCCTTTGCAAATATCATTCTCAAATTGTTTGGGGCCTGACTAGCTTTCCCTGACCTTACAACAGTTTGCCATAACCTATTTTGGGGATAGGGTGAAGTCTGCTCCCACTGGCTGGGAACCAGCCCAGCATGCATACTTAAAAATAGGGAGGAATTCAAATAAGGCACTGAACTAGACAATGCATGATTGTCTCTGATTGGACCCCTAGCTTCTAAACCAGCCTTGGCTAAGTCCACTTCTGCTTTCACTACCAATAGTGCGACGTACAGGGAAATAAAATCCACTTTAGATAGCTCTCTTCCAAGCACCCCTGCTTGGAACCCCACTGAAACTCGATCACCTGAGGATATCCCAAAAAACGAAGGAATTTGTTGGAATATGCTCAGTATTTTTGACCTATTTAGGGGATGTTATTTTTTAACTTTCTTCCATCAGCTTATTATATCAAACAGCAGGACATGAGAGCCAGGATCAACAATAGTTAGATTATCTGAGGTAACAATAGTTTCACTAGGGATTATTTTAGGTCCTGAAGGATTAATGTCATTTCCTCTGATTGTCATTAGGATGGCTTGCATGCTGCTGCACCTACCTTCATTCACTGGTGCACCTAAACTGGGCCGCTACTGTCTTGATTTCTTGTCACAGCCTGAATGGTCATATCTAGCTTTGGTAATGTACCATTGTAAGTTGGGTGGCGGCTTTGGGTCTGGTATCACCTGAGCCCCTTTTGTTGTGAGAGCTCTGTGCTTACCTTTGGTCTTACACTATTCCCTCTTCCCCCACCGCAAACATAACTCTTCACCATGAACTTGAGAAGGTAACTCTTCAGCAGGATTAACCTAGGCGCTGTATACCACCAGTGCTCAATTGCAGTTGACCTGAACTTATGACTTCCTTCTGATCTGCCACGACCAGATAACAGCGATTGGCAAGTTCTGCTTCTTGGCGATATTTCTTTTCATTTATTTCAAATCATTTTTATAGATTTTCTTTTTAAATGAATTGATAAATAATGATACGTACAAAGATATACACAATAATAAGATAAAAGCAATAACACGATGAAAGAAAGGGGAAAGAAAAATACATACAAATCAAAGAATACAAAGTAAATAGAAATAGAAATATAAACAACAGAACATCAAGTTACTCAAGTGCCTTACCATGGGAGTCGCAGTGAAGCTGTAGTGGCGTGCAAGTGGACAATCAAGCACAGTTTAAAATACAATGCAGTACAGGGGTGTCATGCAAGCACTGTCTCACAATAGTAATAATATACAGTACAATACATAACAGGTGTAACAGAGTGGAAATGACCTTCAATAAGCATTACCTTGAGGAGAGTGTGAGCCAATTTTCACGGAGGGTTGTATGAGGAGGAGAAGGCATCAAGGGATTTCCATAGCTTCCTGTTTGATTTGCACCATGGAGAGGCGTGAAGTGCAACATTATCAGCTCCTCTGAGGAAAGATAACCATTCCTGCCACATCCAAATGGAGACTTTTGGGGAATTTTTCCACTTATTCAGTACAATCTTACAGGCTAAAGTAAGCATAAGATCTAATAAGCATTGGTTGTTCACATCTTTGATCTTGGGGTCCAGACTCCAGAGCCCCTAGTAGGATATAGGAAAATTCCCTTGGGGGGACAATGTTGAAAGTCTTGCTTATGCAATTGTAGATCTTATCCCAATATGTTTGTAGGATAGGGCAATGGAAGAGCATGTGGGCAAGAATACCAACATGAGATTTACATTTCCAGCACGTAGGGCTTTTGCTGATATTAAGCTTAAAGATCCTCTCAGAGGTCCAATATGTCCTATTAATTAACATAAGCTTAGTTTGCGATAATATTGGTGAGATTGTATTAGAGAAGGGGGTGATATGAATCCTCTCCCAGTCGAATGGGATACTAGAGTTAGGTGCGGATTCCCATTTTACTTCACATTTCGTGTGAGCCCTGAGAGGGTTAGGGGACAGGAGTTTGTACATTTTAGACACAGTGTGACCTGACGTTAGTAGCTGAAGCATCTTTGAGAGAATCAAAGGATCGGAAGGCTTGATAGAGTGCATCATGAGGAGTGATTTTAGTCTTAGGAATTTATAAAAATCTGTTGGGTGTAACCTGTGTTGCGACTGAAGCATGGAGAAAGGTAGGGGGAGGGTCCCTGTAAAAAGATCTTTGACTAGATTTATGTGCTTTTGGACCAATGTTCCCAATGTAGCATCTCTCCATCAACATTCATGATCGGATTGTGCCAGAGAAAAAGTTGTATTTGCTAGTTTTTAGTGTGGAGAAGTGTTCCAGGCGTAAGAGGGCTGTTTTAGTGTAAAGCAAAATATATTTTAAATGGGGGATGGAAAATATATCTATAGTGAGGAGAGCAGGCAAAGGCATATCGTTGATGATTGATCTTTCTATGTCCAACCAGACTGGGGTGTAGTCCACCTGGGGGAGTAGCCAATAAGATTTCTGTTTACAAAGAAACGTGGTTTGATAGTTCCTAAAGTTTGGAAGGCCCAGACCACCTTTTTCTTCGGGCAATTGAAGTTTTTTCATTGATATTCTGGGTCTCTTACCTTCCAAAAGAACATGTTAAAAAGCTTATAGATCCTATTCAGAAAGTCATTTGAGAGTGTCATTGGTAGCATGCTGGCTAGATAGTTAACAAGAGGGGTAATCATCATTTTTAATGTCTTAGCTCTTCCCCACCAAGATAAAAATGTAGGTGACCAACCCTCTAATAGTGAAGAGATTTTCTTGAAGAGAGCATTTTCATTGGTGTGAAGGGTGGTGATCAGATCTCTTGTAAAATCTAAGCCAAGATATTTGAAGCAGTTCGGTTGCCATAAGAGACCCGAATTGCCAATAACTTCTTTCCTGCCAAGGTTGTACAGTATTTTTACTTCACTCTTTTCCTATTTAAATTTATAACCTGATACTGCAGCAAATTCATCTATTGAGGACATAAGTGCAGGGATAGCTGCTTCCACGTTCTTAGAAACAACTAACACGTCATCCGCGTAGGCAGTTGTTTTGACCGTGCAGTTGTTGAAATATATTCCTGTGATCTGTTTATTGTTCCTAAGTTGATAGAGTAAAGGTTCAATTGCAAGGAGGAATAGAGAGGGGGAGAGAGGACAGTCTTGACTTGTTCCCTGTTTTAATTTAAAGGAAGATGAGAAGTGCCCTTCCGGTTTGACCCTGGCCAAGGGGTCGAAATAAAGAGCCATACGTGTAAAATTCTCACCCAAGTTAAATTTATCAAGTGTTGCTTTCAAGTAGGTCCAATCAACTTTGTTGAAAGCCTTTTCGCCATCCAAAGTGATAGCAACTATTGGTGAGTCAGTAAGTTTGGCTTTCTCAAGGACATATGCTAGAATACGAGTATTATCACTAGAAAGTCTGTTTTTTTTAAAACCAACTTGTGAAAAGTGGATGATTTTGGGTAAAAATGTTTGGAGGTGCTTAGCGAGGACCATTGCATAGATTTTGCAGTCTAAATAATTAAAGATATCGACCTATAGTTTTTAGGGAGTGTTGGGTCCTTCCCATCTTTGTGAATTAATGCTATGATAGCTTCTGCTGGTGTCCCAATACTCTGACCCGAGTCACTGAATTCATTGAACAAGTTTAGAAGTGGGAGAATTAGTGCAGAGGAGAAGCACTTGTAAAATTTTGCATTAAACCCATCAGGGCCCAGAGCCTTCCCAACTTTGAAGGCCTTTATCCTCTCTTCGATTTCTAGAGCAGAAATTGGGCTGTTAATTAAAATTTGTTCTTGTTCTGAGAGAGTCAGCAGAATAAAAGTACCTAGATAGTCTTGAATTTTTGTGCTGTCCAGATCCTGGTTCTTACTATATAGAGTACCATAGAAATTCTCAAAAATTTCTGCGATTTGATACAGATCAAAGTGAGCTAAACCTTTTTGGTCTATTAGATTCTTAATCGTGTTCCTCTGCAGATAGAATTTTCCGTATGATGCTTTGTTGGATTCACAAAGCCTATTGCTTTTTTGTTTGTTTATCCATATCCCTGCTCCATCACTTCCTATTTTATTATACTCGTATTTCTTTTTCACTATTGCATACAAGATTGAGGTGTCCCTGGATATTACATGTTTTTCTTCTAGTATAGCAATCTCTTTTTCTAACTTTTCAAGATTCTTATTGGAGTCCATATTCATGGCAGATCTAATTTTAATGATCTCTCCTCTAATGGTGCTTTTTAATGCCTCCCATCGTGTGAGGTCTGATGTGTCACCCTTTTTATCAGTCATAAGGTAATTCTGTATCCCACTTTCAATGATTTGTCTATGTGACTCTTTTTCTAAGACTTCATTATTAAGTCTCCAAAGAGATTGTTTTTTGACTAAGGGTCTATTTTTTATCATGAGGTACCCCAGGCCCGTTCTGCCCACACCTGAAGTATGAGCCCCTACTTAGACCCTGCCAGCCTAATTTGTAGGTCTTTTGTTGAGTTGACCAAACTTCTGCACCCATCTTTACTGAACAGCAGGCTCTGAGCTTGTCTGACGAAACCTCTCAAATTACTTGAAGACAGGTGCCAACGGTTGCTTTATCCGTTTACAGGTATCATCTCTAAGGCTCTACATTATTACTCAGCAGACTTTTTTTTGAGAATAGTAAAAGTACAGCAGACGATAAGACATTCTTCCAACTAGTCACACTAGCCACACGTACCAACAATTGGAACATTGCCTCAAGACTTGCTCAAGACTTTCGGAACAATTACAGAAAATGATCATGGGTGCTACTAGCAGCATTGACACCCATTGCTACCATTGTAATGACTACGCACTTATAGTGTATTGTGATCACAGTGTTATACCTGAGCTACTGCTTAAATGAAATAGAGATATTGTTCCAAATTGAATCAATAGCCATTGATAAAGATGGGACAGGGGACAGTTGACAGGGCAGGATGTTATGTTTCCACCAACCGGCCTCCCACACAAAAAAAGCAGCATGTGTTACAATGTCATACCTGTCTGTCCTAATGTACCATATGCTCTTCAGTCAGCACTCCGAGTCTGTAGTGGTTGCGCCTCCTGAGGAAAGCATAATTTGCAAAGGGAGAGCAAGGATAGAACAGGGATTGTGCACAACGTAGCACTTATAGAAGTTGTAGAGGTAACAAAAATAGTACTACACTAAATGCAGCCTGCTGCCATTACATAATACCTCAAAGACCTGAAAGGTATGCTGTAAGGAATTTGTTCAATAAATGAACAAGAGGAGGGGATGATGGAGCGTCTATTTTTTTATCATGCGATACCCCAGGCCCGTTCTGGCCACACCTGAAGTATGAGCCCCTACGTAGGCCCTGCCAGCCAAATTTGTAGGCCTTTTGTTAAGTTGACCAAACTTCTGCACCCATCTTTAGTGAACAGCAGGCTCTGAGCTTGTCTGACCAAGAATCACAGCCAGCCTCTCTCAGCAAAGACTCCTGCTCTAAACTAAAAAGCCCCCACCCTACCTGTGTGCAAAGTTCACCGGCGCAGAGTTTACCGGCTCTCTGTTCTGTCGAAATATAGCACATCACATCCTGGGTCTGTACATGAAAATAGAGAAGTTCCCACCGCAGCCACGTCAAGCTGGGGTGATGAATAACCAGGACATATATCTTTATATGTATATCATTCTGCTTGCCCAATGCAATTTACGATGAGCACTTGGCCTAGAAATATGACCCTTCATCTAGTCTATGTTCCGCATTTAGTAGGATAGACATGATAATGTCTGATAAATGTGCGAACCATGCTATAAGTGACGTAGGTAGAAGTGGCGTGAGATGACATTACTGTAGGTGCTTCACATAACCTTAGAGAGTATAAAAGGGGATCCCACACAGTTATCGTCGGACTACCCCACCCGTCTGTTAGTAGATGGCAGGCGGGTGTGGGTGCTCCCCAAGAGCTCTTGTTTTTTGTTTTAAGATACAATTTAACTTGCCAATATATTTGCTGTATATGCTATGTATGCTATTTTGTCTCCACATTGGTGTTTTCTTATTGAGAATGTAATGCTTATATTACACGAGGTGCGAGGTGAGGCAACCAAGTCATCCTGCCGCCCGAGCTGAACGCTGCCAGAGCGCACCCCCTACTCCTTTTTTAAATTATTGTCTGCAACTTTTAAAAAGCGTCATTTTTAATTCCCCCTCTTTCCCCCTACATGCGTTTTTGCACAGCTTCTGTTTCTTGGGACTTTACCCTCAGCCCCGGTCCACCGCGGCAGGAGCTGTTTGAGTGGAGGGCGGGGCCAAACTCTCCCAGCTGACACGACAGGGGCGGGGAAGGGGCGGAAGCACTTTGGACTTCCCTACATTAGTACGGGGCGCTGGGACCACAGCGGAGCGAGGTAAGGCAACGGAGTCATTCTGCCGCCCGAGCTGAACGCTGCCAGAGTGCACCCCCTACTCCTTTTTTAAATTACTGTCTGCAACTTTTAAAAAGCGTCATTTTTAATTCCCCCGCTATCCCCCTACCTGCGTTTTTGCACAGCTTCTGTTTCTTGGGACTTTGCCCTCAGCCCCGGTCCACAGCGGCAGGAGCCGTTTGAGTGGAGGGCGGGGCCAAACTCTCCCAGCTGACACGACAGGGGCGGGGAAGGGGCGGAAGCCCTTTGGACTTCCCTACGTTAGCACGGGGCGCTGGGACTACAACGGAGCGAGGTGAGGCAACCGAGTCATTCTGCCGCCTGAGCTGAACGCTGCCTGAGCACACCCCATACTCCTTTTTTAAATTACTGTTTGCAACTTTTAAAAAGCGTCATTTTTAATTCACCCTCTATCCCCCTACCTGCGTTTTTGCACAGCTTCTGTTTCTTGGGACTTTGCCCTCAGCCCCGGTCCACGGCGGCAGGAGCCGTTTGAGTGGAGGGCGGGGCCAAACTCTCCCAGCTGACACGACAGGGGCGGGGAAGGGGCAGAAGCACTTTGGACTTCCCTACATTTATTTCCATGGCCTATAGGAGCACCAAAGGAAATCCCGTCTGCACCCATCCGCGACCTTATGGGACATGGGGCTAGGATCCCTGCTTACAACCCCATATCCCCGAGAAGAGCACCCACTTACACGAGAGCAGAACTTTTAAAAATATAAGACACGATACTCCCGCAATGCCATCACCGGTTAAACTTAGAGCGACCCTTGCATTGTCCGGTATGTAAATTCCCAGGACACGCGAAAAATAACCACAGATCCCATTTTCTCTAATGACCATAGACTGAAAGTATTAGATCTAATCTGGATGCCGTGGACAGATCATGCCTTCATCCCATTTGAGCTCCAGATCCCCAGTGCCGTCCCTAATAAAACCAACACGGTTATAGGACGGAAATGGCCCAAAATTGTACCAGAGGCCTGGATCCGTGACCTGGAGTCCTCTACACCCCCGGAAACTAAAGATCTACACGAGGCACATAACATCTGGCACACCTGGATAAGCTGCTCCATTAATAGAAATTTCAGGAAGCCAGGCCCTTTACTACATAAAAATACTAACCGATCCTCATGGTTCTCCCCCATGCTAGTGCAGGAGAAAAAAACCTGTAAAAGACTGGAGAGAGAGTGGAGGAAGTCGTATGACCCCGAATTAAAAACTTCATATAGAACAGCCATCCGGCGCTACCAAAATACCGTTCGGAAAGCACAGGCCATCTTCTATGAAGATAGAATTGCCAAATCCTCCAACTCTCCTAGGGAACTATTTAAGATTGTAAAATCCCTTACTAGCCCAGCTCTAGAGCCCGACAGTCCAGAACACTCCAAAGAAAGGTGCAATGGATTGGCAACCTTTTTCAAAAATAAAATTTAAATTATCTATAACTCTCTCCAGACCAAATCCCCAGAGCCTTTGGAAAACACCCCTTCCATATCACCTGAATCTCAAAGCCCTGCTCTCCTGGACAGAACAGTCTTGATGGCCATCCCCCCCCTGGAATTAGAGGAGACAACAGCATTAATAAAAAAAATAAAATCAGACTCGCCCTCACCCCCCAATATTCTTACCCAAGGTGGGAAAGCTATTGCCACCCAACTGAGGAGCCTTATCAATCTCTCGTTTGAGCAGGGCATTGTTCCAAAAGAATGGAAACATGCCGTCATCAAACCTCTGCTAAAAAAGCCACATTTGGACCAAGCTGAACTCTCCAATTATCGACCAATATCCCTTCTGCCACTATTGGGCAAAATGGCGGAGAAACACGCGAACTCCGTAATTTCCACCTTCCTTGAAAATAATGACATAATTCACCAAACTCAAATGGGGTTTCGACCCAAGCATAGCACTGAGTCCGCACTGCTGGTGGTTACTGAACAACTTAAATCCATCTTAGATCAAGGAAAAATGGCAGCTGTGGTGCTTTTAGACCTCAGCGCCGCATTTGATACGGTCGACCACGCAGTGCTAACTCAAAGAATGGAAGAAGTGGGCATAAAAGGTACAGCAAAAGAATGGGTTGCTTCATTCCTAAGTGACAGATCCTTCCAATGTGTGGAAGGCGGGTTCAAGTCCGATCCCTTCCTGGCCACCTGGGGAGTACCTTACGGATCTTCCCTGAGCCTTACCCTTTTTAATAGTTATCTCAGCCCCTTTGCACGCATCATTCAAGATTTTGGTATCTCCGTTGTGTCCTACGCGGATGAAAAACAACTAGTCTTTATAATATCAGACACCCTGAATTCCGACCTCCGAGAACTTACCCCGTGCCTTGAGAGAATCTTATCATGGATGCTTGACTGCAAACTGAAACTTAACCGGGATAACACGGAGCTGATGATTCTAGGCAATAGCCTGAATCCCACATCAACATCCCATGGCCCGTTAGTTGGGGACCACCCCAGCACCCAAACCAATTATGAAAAATCTGGGCATGTGGTTAGACAAAAATCTCACAATGGAGACCCAGGCAAAAAAACTCTCCGGTACCTGCTTCGGGACTCTACGCATGCTCAGAAAGATCATGCCCCTACTCCCCGAAGATGGTAAGAAAACGGTGGTCCAGGCCTTCGTGGTCTCAAGGCTGGACTACGGCAACTCCCTCTTTCTGGGATCTCTGAAATATGTAGTTAACCGTGTGCAGGTCGTTCAAAACGTAGCAGCTCGGTTACTACTAAATATACCCAGACGCCAGTCTATTACACCCAGACTGAAGGAACTTCATTGGCTTCCTGTTCAGGCAAGAATTAAGTTTAAAGCACTCACCCTGGCTCATCGTGCTATGCACGGGAGAGGCCCTGCACTTGTTCAAAAACTGGTTACCCACTACATTCCCCAACGACAACTGAGATCTAGCTCAAAATTCCACATGAAGAATACCACTGCTAAAAGAGCTGAATGGGGGGGGGGGGCAGATCCTTTTCCCCTCTTGTAACCAAACTCTGGAACAGCTTGGATCCTGACATCCGATCCATGCAAAATGAAACCCAGTTCAGGAAAAAAATCAAGACCTTGCTCTTTCCACAAGGCTAGTCTCTCCCTCCTGCTCTTCTTGTACCGCAGCGCTGAGATGCCCAAGGATAGTCACGCGCTTTACAAAGCCCATGAACATAAACATAAACACTTGCAAGTCTGATTCCTTTTAGGTTCAAACGTGAGTATTCTTAGCATTTTAGATCAAATGTGTTTTGCATTCTGAGAACATTTTCCTTGATTTAAATCATGTTACTTATGTTGCATTTATAGATGTGTCCTCAAGGGTTTTACTCTGCATGTTATATTACATTGCATTATCTGTGTCTCTTTCTTCAATGGCTTTAAAGCTTTGGTTTCAATGCTTCCATTTAAAAGTGCCTTCTGATCTGAGTATTAGTCTGCTCTCTGGGAATGCGAGGTCATTATATTTTATATTTTGTATTTTAAATGCCTTATTCATGAAGTTGCACCTTCTAAATAAATCTGTTCAACCTTTTGGCTTGGTTTCCATAACTCACACATCTGTTTCCTTCATTTTAGAATGAGAGTTCCCGTGCACCCCTCCAAAAATTAAGGTGCCCCTTTTGCTCTTAAATCACTCCCTTGATCATTCGGTGAAGATCCCAAATACCATGTGCCCCCTTAAAAACGCTCCCTCGAACATCTTGAATAGGCTTCGGGTCAGTTGTAGACAAGCTGAGGCATGAGTGGTCTGAGATCACCCTTGGTTCGGTCGAGGATTGTTCAATCCTGGCAATGGCGTTGCCTGAAATAAGTAGATATTTAATGCGTGAATAGGAGTTATGTAGGGACGAATAGAAGATGTACTTCCTCCCAGTGGGATTTTGAAGCCTCCAGGTGTCTATCAAATTGAAACGTGTGCAGAGATTTATAAGAGATTTGTGAGAGTTGTTGGTACGGAAAGGACAGCGTGAATCCCTATCTAAGGCCCGTCCATGGATAGGTTAAAGTCACCCACTAATATGTGCATAGCAGTGTCAGGTATTGCAGCAATTTGCTTGCTTAGATCTTCCCAGAAGTCAGAGTCATCCCTATTAGGTACGCAAGGTAGCAGCGATCTGTTATGCCTTACTGAGACAACTGAGGAAAACCATTAAACTCCTCCCATTCAGTTCCAGGAGAATACTGGTACAATCCCTGATATTATCGCGCCTTGACTACTCCAATGCACGCTATCTGGGAGCTCCACAAGGCACTATTAAAATCCTCCAGACGGTCCAAAACTGTGCCGCACGTCTGTTACTGGACATCCCACGACGGACCTCTGCCAGATCTGGTTTGCGCCAGTTACACTGGCTCCCAGTGCAAAGGAGAGTGGAGTTTAAGTCCTTGACCACGGTACATAAAGCCTTCTATAAGACTGGCCCCGTACTAATTCAAGCCATGTTCTCCCCCTATTGCCCTCAACGGACCCTCAGATCTAATAATAAGAATCTGTTAGTGGTCCCTAAAACAAAAAGAACACGTACAGGCGGGAGACGCTTTTCGCTACAGGCAACCAAACTATGGAATAGTCTTCCTGACTCCATTAGATTGGAACCCAATCATCAAAAATTCAGGAGGCTAGTTAAAACTCACCTGTTTGCCTAACTCTGTGAATGAATGAGCAAAGGGCGCCGGGATGCCTACGGGTAGCTGTGCGCGTAACAAATGTGTAATTCATTCATTAATTCATTCATAAATATTAGTTATGTGAAGTTCCGCATTGTCTTTTGTCAGTTTCATTGGGATCCACCTCCCTTTAGTATCAGATGTGCTTGTCATTAGGTCTGTGTTTGATTTTTTAGCTACCAAATTCAGGACACCGTTTTTCTTACCCACTGCATCCAATCCCGTGCTGTAGAAACTATTTCTAAGTGAGTTAAATAGTTTTAAGTCAATCTTCCTCTCCTGTAGGAGGAAAACGTTGCCTTTCTGTTTTTGTAAATAATCAAGGATCTTTCTCCTTTTAATGAGGTGGTTTAAGCCTTTCACATTCAGTGAGACAATCTTGAGATTATTATGGGCTTCTCTAGTGTTGTGTTTTCACTTCATTTCCATTTGTGTGCTGCATAAATACTTTACACATTGTCTCTAAGTTAAGCCTGACTGCTTTCGTCTATTGGTCTAAAATTACATTTCCTTAACACACCTGCCTTTGGTCGATCTGCCGCTTTTAATATCTCGACCAATCTACCTCCTGATATAAAAACCTTGCTCCCCATAGCTACTCTGACTGAATGTGCCATGAATAGAGACACATTTACACCGGCTTCCTTCATAACAGACTTCACCAATCTTGCAATGGTAGCAGTCGAAACCCCCTTAGATGGTTTCGCATACAAAGTGAACTGATCCGCACCAGGACAAGTCTTCTCTATTATACTTGCCTCATATTCTTATGTACACCTTATACCACACAACTTTGGGCAATTGTCATATCTTAGATAACAAACATAAATAGACATAGTTTAATTTTTTCTCCGTATCTCAAACATGACCCCATTTGGTTGAGAAAATCCACTATTTGCTTCTAGTGCCCTAATAACTGATACCCTTCCGAAAATAAATACACATAACAAATTAGCTAATCTCCAGAATAACCCTCTTTTTCCTAAATAATTATTACTAGGCTACTTTTCAAGGAACTTAAAAAATCTAATTTACATCCCAGAGGATTCATATCTTGCTCTAGGCAGACTCTCTAAATGTATTCCCTTAATAACCCTACAAACCAAAATGACTCTCATCACTCAACATCCCCTGAATGATAGAATGCCCAGCCACGATAGCTGACCTGTAGCAAATGACTGTTCTGTAAACCAAACCTTTCTTTAAAAAACCTGCCAGAAAATTAGCAACCATCACTTCATCAGCCTCCATGGGATCCAACTCCTTTGCCATGCACTCTATGCACTCTGACAGACACTCTATGCACTCCTATACCTTTTTCTTCTACCTTAAGCACAAGACTCATTGAGAAGTTCAGAAGCTGTTCTCAAACTATATGTTAATCTTCATGATTTCATATATTTTTCCAAACTAGAAAGTTGGGCAAACTTGATTTTACTAAAGGATGCTGTACTTTATCCACTCCTCTTAACAATCCCTCACATGATCTCATTAATTGAGGCACGTCCATCACCATTTTCATCACTGTTGGAAACCAAGTCACCAATACTATTTGACAATCCTGACGCCTCACCTGAATTAACATTTGCTGTATCATTGAAAAACACATAACCTCTCATCTCTCTCCAGTTCTAAGTAAGAGCATCCACCAGTATGGCTCCTGGATCTAGTCTCCAACTGATGTATTCCTTTACCTGAAGAGTTAATCAGAACACACAATGATCAGCACCAAATGGCCCTAAACAACTTTGAATCTTCAGGAAATACTCCTCCTTCAACTTCCACTCACAGAAATCTATCCCATTGCTCGAATTCCAAACCGCCACTACATTTTTTACCCCCGGTAAATACAGGGCCCTCAAGCAAATGTTGTGCTCCAAACAAAGCTCCCACATTCTTAATGGTAAATCTAACAATCCCCTTGATCTGCTTCCTCACAATTTGTTTATATGTCTCTACTGTTACATTGTCTATCCTTAACAATACTGAACTCTCTTGAGTCTGAGACCTGAAACTGCACAGCGCAAATAACCTTGCTCTCATTTTCAAACAATTTATGTTTTCTTTTCTCTCTATCACACACCAAATTCCTCCTGTCCTGAACACATTGCTCCTTATCCTAAATTGCTCACAGTTGTTTCTAAAACATAATCTTGGTCTTATCCTGAAAACTGCCTACCATTCAAGCCTCCAAATTCGCCATCTATCATTTCAGCTCCTCTTTTGCTTCCAAAGTCATAAGCACCTTGTCTTCGTACCACAGTCCATTTGCAAGACATGACATGTTCAATCCTTGCAAGAATCTGTAATGTAATGTACAGGGAAACACTATCTAAGTTGAGAAAGATTAAATACCTATCACATGCGCTAGCTCCCCCATCTTTAGTTTTTCCTTTTTCAACATATGCCTCACTTCCTGCCTTATTTTCCAGACCTCCTTTTCTGGCAACAACAACTGAACCTTGACTATGTCTAACACAAAACCGAGAAACGTCAAGTTCTGAAAGAGAATAAACACAGATTTTCCTGGTTGACAATGAAACCTTCACCAAATTCAGCTGAAATATCAAAACCTATACATTCTAATTCCCAATCATGATATGGTCCACAAGGGAAACAACACTTACAACGCAACTTTTACAACGCACTACCTTTACAACGAAACTTTTACAACGCAACATCCATTACAACGCATGCCATTACAACGCAACCATTACAACGCATGTCACTACAACGCATACCACTACAACGCATGTCATTACAACGCAGTCATTACAACGCATACCATTACAACGCATACCTACACTATCCAACACTTACCCTACTGTTGCACCCCATGGAGTTAGAATAGTAATTTTTACCCCTACAATATCCAATACCTACCCTACTGTTGAACCCCCTGGAGTTAGAATAGTAATTTTTACCCCTACACTATCCAACACTTACCCTACTGTTGCACCCCCCTGGAGTTAGAATAGTAATTTTTACCCCTACACTATCCAATACTTACCATACATGCAATGTAATGGTATGCGCTGTAATGGTATGCATTGTAAATGTAGTCTGCGTTGTAGTTGAATGCGTTGTAAAGGTAGTTTCAAAGAATTTGTTGTAATGGCATGCGTTGTAATGGAATGCGTTGAAATGGATGTTACAGTGTAAAAAATGCATTGTAAAGGTAGACGTTGTAAAAGTATGCGTTGTAACGACATACATCCGGTCCACAATAAATAATCAATCATGTTTCTCTCAAAAACCCCACTTCTAGCATTAGTAGCTTTGTAAAACACCAGAAGCTGCCTATCATCCAAATGGAAGGCACTGAAATGGATACAACTGACCGTTCAATCTGAACTGTAAGAAGTACTGGCTTTTTAAAGCTTTTAGAATAGTTAAATAAGCATCTTCAAGATACATCACCATCCAATCCAGTTCCTGCAACACATCCCTCAATACATGAATCCTTCTGTTGTAAAATGCCTGCAGGTCCAACCCTTGTCTTTCTTCTTCACAGGAAAAAGGAAACCTCACTTGAATGTCTTCCACCTTTACTATAGCATAATTTGCAAACATCTGTGGCACTGCCTCCATTACAATGGACCCAAAATGCATGCACTCAATAGACACTGCAACCAGCCCCCCCCCGGCCGCTCCTATTGCAACTTCAAGTTCCAGCCAGAAAATGAATCTGCCCCCTCCCCTTGCCCTCCCTTAAAATTTTATCTACTGAACTGCCGCTCTACGTCTAAACACTCAACTGAACTCTTACTGTTAATAGAAGAGCTCAGCCCTGACGCATTATTTCTTATCGAGGCCTGGCTTCAGGCTGAATCAGACCCAGCTGTCACTCAAACCCTACCCCAAGGTTACCTGATCCAAAGAGCGGATCGCAAAACTGGCAGAGGGGGAGGGTAGCGATAATATTCAAGGATCAGTTTCATATAGAGGACCTCCCAGACTGCGAAAATATGAATTTTTCATTAAAATTCTCGCCTACCACCACATTCTCTAGCCTATTGCTCTACCGCCCCCCAGGACCCCTGGGCCAATTTCCTAGTGCACTTCCAACCATGGTCGCCAACTTAGCTCTCTCCCCATCCAATTACAAGATTCTAGGGGATCTCAATATTCACCTTGATGACCCCGCTGATAACATGGCTGATGAACTTGTATCCAGTTTATCAGCCTTACAAATCACCCAGAAAGGCTTTGCGCCAACACACATAAAAGGTCATCTTCTGGACGCCGTGTTCAGTAACTCACGGCATCTCCAGATTGATACTCCCATCCCCTTCCCTTGGACCGCCAATGCATTAATCCCTTTCATTTGGACAATCCCAGCCAGCATTCCCCCCCCAAGAGCACCACTAGGACACAAGACAGGAAATGGTCGAACCTTTCCGCTAGCCAGTGGTCCAATCTCTTAGAGAACACCTTACCACACCCTAGCCTAGACCCAGAGAGGGCGAACAACAACTTCAACCTTTGGATCCAAAGCTCATTAGACACGCTAGCCCCCAAAAGATCTATTCATGAAAGATCTAACCGTAATCCTGCACCATGGTTCTCCACAAAACTGAAAGAGCTCAAACAAACATGTAGGAAGTTAGAAAGGAGCTGGAGACTGAACCCTACAGAAGAAGGGAAATCTATCTACAGAGAGGCAATAGGGAAAAATAAGGCAGAAATAAAAACTGCACAATCCTCCTTCTACGAGGAGAAGATCTGTGCGGCATCAAACTCCCCAAAGGAGATTTTTCGCATCGCCAAATCCCTGATCACCATACCTCAAATAAACCCTGATCAGGAAGATGCACTCCCCCGATGCAACAATCTTGCAGAATTTTTTCACCAAAAAATCGAACTCATTGCCTGCTCCTTCCCTCTATCCCAGAACGAATTCTTCGAGTCTGACACAAGGAGCCCTCCCCCCATTCCCCGCTGCTTCCTTGCAGAGTTCCCCCTATTAGATGAAGACTCTCTAAAGGCAATCATGCCTAGAGTGACCTCGGGTTCTCCACTAGACCCTGCCCCTCCCCGATACCTTCCCCTAGTCGCCAATATTATATGCCCAGTCATCCTGGCTATTATAAATGCCTCCATCTCAGCAACCACGGTCCCCCATGCCTGGAAGTGCGCCCAGGTAAAGGCCCTGCTGAAAAAACCCAGCCTGGACCCCTCCAACCTGGCCAACTACCGACCTATATCCCTCCTCCCCTGGATACGTAAGCTAACCGAGAGACACATATACTCCGTTCAAGTGCAACACCTGGAACTTAACATTCTGCTTCACATATCACAAACAGGTTTCCAACCCCGACTAGGGACGGAGATGGCCCTTTTGGCGGTAACTGAAGAGGCCCGGAGACTCATGGACCAGGGTGGCCCAGCAGCTATCATCCTGTTAGACCTCAGTGCCGCCTTCGACACTGTAGTTCACAAGATCCTGCTGAGCGGCTAAAAAGTCTAGGAGTTACCCACTCAGCTCTCTCTCCTGGATACAATCATTCCTCAAAGACCGGGTCTTTCAGGTCTTCAAAGGTAATGCCTCCTCCGACTGCTGGCCGCTCAGTTGTGGGGTCCCTTAGGGCTCCTCCCTGAGCCCCACACTTTTTCATTCTTATGTGGCACCCTTAGCAGAAGTAGTTCTACCTTTCGGCATACAAATCATAACATACACTGATGACATCCAGTTGGTGGTATCCCTGAACCACCCAGAGGGCTCATCTTGCTCCCTCGGCAGCAGCCTAGAGGCTGTAGCCGACTGGATGAAACTCTCCCACTTAAAACTAAATGGCGACAAGACTGAGAACATGTTCTTGGGAAAACTGCCATCCCCCCTGTCTTCACATCTATGGCTGACCTGTCTCAATCCAATGCCCGCTCCAAAACAGCAGATCAAGAGCCTCAGCATATGGCCTGACAGCTCTCTGTGCTTTGGCCATCAGGCCACTAAGCTAGCAGCTACCTGCTTTGGCCTGCTTAGGATGCTTAGGAAAGTTCTCTCCCTGCTTCCCTACAAGGCTAGAAGGATCATGGTACAGGCCCTAATTTTATCACACCTTGACTACGGGAACGCACTGTACCTGGGCAGCCCACAGACAAACCTACAAAGACTCCAGGTGTCACAGAACAGCGCAGCCCGCCTTCTGCTCCAAATCCCCCGGAGACAATCGGCTAAACCTGCCCTAAGGACGCTGCACTGGCTCCCCATCCGGGCCAGAATCCAGTTTAAATCCATGTGTCTGGCTCATAGAGCCATGTGGAAAACCGTACCAGCCATTTCACACTCCCTTATCATGCCCTATCAACCCCCAAGAAGCCTCCGGTCCAGCTCAGCCTTTCTTGCCACCACCAGGAAAGTCCGCCGTGCCAAGTGGGGTGGCCGCTCTTTCTCTCTGAACGCCTCAAATCTATGGAATTCCCTGCCCTCCTCTCTGAGCAGCAAACCAAACATACTGGCCTTCTGCAAGCTCCTCAAAACCCACCTTTTCCTCAATGTGCCCTAATTGTTTTGTCGTCATCAAGCAGTCCACAAGGGTGGAATGTGCTATACAAATATAATTTAATTCATTCATTCATTCACAATAGTCTCTAAACCTTTTAGAAAACATAACTTCCTTGGTTCTTTTGTTTGTCTTGGTTTTGTATTGAATTCTATTTGAAATCTTCCACTGTTGCCGATACCCAGAGATCTTTGTGATTCTTCTCCAGTGCTCTGGATAAAATCCCAGTCTTCCTCCCACCTTTCCTTCGGTAAGACCAGAAACAACCTTATGCTCACCTTGTCCTGAATTGCCACTTTCTCCCTGACTTCTCAATGGTGTAGCTCTGCATTCTCTCCCTCTTTAGGGAAAGGAGCCAGACATTCTCTGGTTTCCTCTAAAAGATCTGTTAATTTGACACCCTGTGAACTGGGACTTACAATATCCATAGCTGAGAGTTTGCCCTCTTCTCTCAGCCCTTCCATAAAAACTATTTTTGACAAACAATCTTCGCATTGAGGACAGCCTTATCCAAAGCTGTAAAGGTTTGTTCATACTTCCCTAACATGTTAACCATTCCTTCTCCAAAGAGCAAGCCTTGGGTTTTATCACTAGACTCCTTTCTCACCAGATCTCCTAATTTAGGGATAATCCCCAAAAGAACTGCTTTGCGACTGTATGCTATCAGTCCTGCATTGGCGTTTCCTAGTAAACTATTTGCACACTGACACCGATCTGTCAGTCAATTAATGTCTAAATCATGTCCTTTAATATAGGAATCCTCAATTAATTAAACATTCTGTTAAATGGCCACCGTACATCCAGTAACGTAACCTCTCACTTTTTTGGCAACCATTCCAACTCTTATCTAGGGCCGCTGCCCAAGTTAAATTGTAAAGGTATTGAGTACTAATTCTGTGTCATAGTTTTTGTGTTCTCATCTATCATAGGATGAAAGTGTCGTAATTTGACAATGGCCGAGTTAGCGCTTAGCTGTGCTACACGTTTTCCCGCTTAAATTGGCTATACCTGGAAACGCCATTTTGTGTGTTACGGCGGCCATCTTAGATCATAAGCGGCCTCGTGGCTAGCGTGCCCTTAGTCCGTTGTCCGTACCATTGACCACTCGAGTTTGCCCAGCAACAGGCTATTTTTAGTACTGGTCAAGCCTGTACATGCGCAGTCCCCACTGACCAGTCACCCCTCAGGAATGTGCCGCCAAACTGACCAGCGGGGTTGTAACCCACCAATGAGCTGGCTGTGTTCCAAAAGATGACCATATATGTACATAACGCTCTGTAACTTTGTGCCGCCTATCTTTTTATTACCTGCAAATTGTATAAAAGAACGGGTCACACCGATGTTCGGTGTGATACTTCTTGCATTACCGAAGGGTGCTGTAGGAATGTACCACCACCCCATGGGGTCTTAATAAACTTGTTCTTTGAATTTTTCAGTTTCCGTGCCAACAGTTCTTGAATGTAAGTGGGTTATCTTTGGAGCATGTAGGCCTTGGGAACCCGATACTACAAATTGGCGACCACGAAGGGACTCATCAGCGACTCGGATGCCCGAAGGAGAGGTCGTGACGAAGGTTTGGAAACTCGCCATGGACGCGTACGCTGCCACCGAGTGACCCGAGTCTTGGCACCCGCGGTGTTTCTTCCTTTCCTTCTGATCTGACCTTCCAGGTGGCGCCGGTCTCCGACTGAGTTCTTGATCGTCTGCGTTGCTGGATAAAGTGCCGTTTGGCTGATTCGATTAAAAAGACCTTGGCAGTTGGAATCTGGACCTTTGAGACTTTGGGTAAGATTTGTGATCGGTAAGGTAGTCTGCGGACGCTTACTGAAGTTCTATGATTTGTGATCGGTAAGGTAGTCCTCGGACGCTTGCCGAAATTCTATGACTTATGACTTTGATTTGAGTTAGCTAACATTTGTGAATTTGGGAACTTTGAATTTATATGTGTAGTGCACTTCACATAGGCAGGCATGTAGAGATGTTTCTCTAATTTTGTTTTTTTTCCTTTGAGCGGCACGTTTGTGTGAAGTACTGTAAGTGCCATTTTATACGGTATCGCGCTTTCGTGATACTTTTCGAACATGCCTGTTTTAAGCACACTCCGAGAGATGTGCTGTCTTGGAAATGGTACCACAATTAGGTTAGCGGAAGCACAGCCGGCTCCCCCAGAAGGAACACCAAATCGTGAAATGTATATCAAATTTGGCCTTCCCCCTATAATGTACAGTAAATTATGGAATAAGTATACTAAATCGGATCCTGAATTGCAATGGCCTCTACATGGGTCGTTCGATTTGCATAAAGTACAGTTTGTGGAGCAATGTTTGTTTCAACGAAGGTCTAGACAAAATATGTTTGATTGTGTACGAATGTGGGAGAAAGCGGTGCGTGAGCGAATGAAACGTGAAGTTGCCTTGGCGGACAAAGAGCAGCGCAAGGCTGCTCGTGATAAGGCTTTACAGCTTGAGGAAAAGGAGGCTCAGGAGAAGAAAGAGAGGGAGGAACGGTAATGTAAATTGCAAACGACTGGTCAATTCCCTATTCGCCGCCCGCTTTATCCTGTCCTTAATAATGAAATTGATGATTTTTCATTGTTAGATCGATCACCGCCTCCGTACATTTCGCCTACGGCTCCAGCTGCAGATTCGGATGATGACGGACAGGATAAGCCGGGAAAGAAGGGTGTATCTGGTCTCAGGTTTTCTGCGGAGAGATCCGCACATTTACGTAGTTGGGCTCGTAAAGTGAATACGAATTTTGTTTCTCAGTCTGAAGTTGTTACGGAAAGGGGTAATTGGACAAATCAAGAATTACTGTATTTTCTGGCTACTTTGGCAGATGAAGTTGTTACCGCATATCGTCAACTTTCAGATATGTTAGAATCTAAAGCTGTGTCAGTTCACCGTGAGAATTTGGATAAAGGTTTATTTGATCTTGCAGATGTCGATGCCCTTTACAAGCAACTGATCCAGCTGCGAGATGATTCTACCAGATTGCGGGACGAGCGGAAAAAGAATAAGGAGTCCGGGCCGGAGTCTAATGGGCAGTCTAAGGAGTGTTCTCTACGGGGTTCAGATAAGAGTTCTGCACTGCATGTTATGCCTATGCGTGAAGCCGCACCCTTGTATGTTCCACCGAAAGGGGAAGGTACAGATGATGATAAATTGTCAAAGGATGCAAAAGGATATTTTGTATATAACTGGGTGTATACGCCTTGGAATAGAGCAGATGTTATGGGCGTTGAAAAATTCTTTACCTGATCTTCGTAAAAATCCAGCGGCATTTTATGAAGGGGTGGAAGGGGCTATTTCGTCTTGTGTGATGACTCTTGTTGACATAGATCTGTTTTTTGGGTTAATTCTTCCGCCTGATATGTGGAGACAGATTCGTAAAAATAATGATGAAACGATACTTGGGGGAACATGGAAAGAAATAACTGCAGCTGATTTAGATAGGGAACCGGCATGTAAGCCTTGCCAGTTGATTTTGGACCTCCCGGCGGCTATTTTGAATAAATTAAAAACGCTCGTACCTTCTAAAAAGATCGATTGGACCATGTTAGCTTCGTGCAAACAAAAGCCAGATGAAACGGTTTCAGATTTCTTTACACGCTTCGAAGAGGCGTTTCATGATTACAGTGGTCAATCTTTAACAGAGGATACGGGTCGGCATTTGTTTGTAGATAAGTATGTGGCTAATCTCCTACCGGAGATCGCAAAGCGATTGAAATCGAGTGAAAGTTCCTGGGCCACGGCGACCCCTGCGTCTTTGTTAACTATGGCTCAGTATTATGAGCGGCAGGAGTTGGAGGCTAAAGAAAGTGTTGATAAAAAAGCAAAGGAATTGAAAACGAAAGTGATGTTGGCACAGGTTCGTGGAACACAGGGTAGAGGGTATGATAGAGGTAGACGAGGTAGAGGCACTACGTCGTATAGTCGTACGGATATAGCGGAGGATCAATGTGCGTACTGTAAAGAGTTTGGGCATTGGGCTGACGATTGTCCGGTACTTCGTGAACAACGTAGTCAGCGAGGTCGTGGAGGTGGTAGGTCGAGAGGAAGTTATACAGGAGCAAGAGGTGGTGGAGGTGATCGTGGAAGGGCTGAGGAGAGGGGCCGTTGCCAGGATGAACGAAATACTTTTGATAGACGAAACCAATATCAGATATCGGAGGGTGAGAATGTGGAGCATCAGGATTATGTGCATGCATAGGACTGCGTAGGATGGGGTACGGAATCAATTGAAGTGCCGGTAGATCAGAAGGGACCATATGTAACAGCGGGCATTTTGGGTCCTACTGATCAATTTCTAGTCGACACAGGGGCTACTCGTAGCGCTCTTTCAAAAAACTTGGTTCCGAGGGCTCCCCTGTCTGGCGAAATGATCACATGTGTAGGGTTCGATGGCACACCCTCCCCCAGCCCATTGTCAAAACCCCTTGCACTTTGTCTTGACAAATTTTTTAGTTTTGGTCAATTTTTGCTATCGCCCCATACACCAGATAATATACTGGGCATTGACTTGCTTAAATATTTTCGAGCAACGATACGGTGCGCTCCTGAGGGAGTACGGGTTATCCTGAATGACAATTATCCTGACTCAGATAGGTTTTGCACTATACTAGACATTCCAGCTTTGGCCTCTCTCCCGCACACGTTATGGGCAACCTCAGACACGGATGTAGGAGAGATGCGTATTCCACCTATTCATATTACTGTTAAGGAGGGGGCCTCTCTGCCACGGGTACCACAGTATAAGATTTCGAGGGAAGGTGAAATTGCCCTGACACATATTGTTCAAGATTTGATAACTGCAGGAGTGGTGGAGGAGGTTCCCTATAATGTTTGTAACAGCCCTATTCTTCCGATTCTTAAGAGAGATACTGACGACAAAGTCTATCGGTTTATTATTGACTTGAGAGAGATTAACAAAATTGTCATTCCCCAATACCCGGTGGTGTCCGACATTACGACCTTGCTTACATTGGTGCCACCAACGGCCACGACCTTTAGTGTAATTGACTTGAAGAATGCGTTCTTTTCCATCCCTGTCCATCCTGATAGCAGATATTTGTTTGGCTTCACATTAAATAATAAATCGTATAGATTTTGTCGTGTTCCTCAAGGTTACACTGAGAGCCCGAGCATTTACAGCCAGGCTTTGAAAAGACAGCTTGATTCCTTTGAGTTACAGTCGGGGGTTGTCCTTATTCAATACGTGGATGACCTTCTGCTTGCTGCAGATTCATATGCACAATGTGAGGAAAGTACGATTGCGTTGCTTTTTTTTCTGGCACAAAATAATCACAAGGTTTCTAAGAAAAAGCTTCAATATTGTAGACCCAAGGTGACCTACCTCGCTCATCTTTTGTCTAAGGAGGGGCGTGCATTAACATCAGACCGAATTCAGGCGATTTTAGACACACCAGTCCCCCGCACACAGAGAGATGTACGCGCCTTCATAGGGTTAACGTCCTTTTGTAGGCAGTGGATTATGGGGTTTTCACACATTATAAAACCTTTGCTAGCGTTACTGTCCAAAGCTACACCAATGCCCCTTGAATGGACAGATGAATGTCAGAATGCTTTTGAACAATTGAGACAGGCCCTTTGCTCCGCCCCTGTATTAGGCACACCAGATTACACGAAGATTTTCACATTGTACGTGCATGAGAAAGATGGGTGCGCGTTGTCAGTGTTAGTGCAAGCACACGGGGATAAGCAGAGGCCATGTGCGTATTTCTCTGCCATTCTTGATCCTGTAGCACGAGGGTTACCTGGGTGTTTTCGAGCAGTGGCAGCAACAGCAGTAGCCATAAGGCAGAGTGAGGGAATAGTGTTATCGCACAAATTGTTCGTGCTAGTTCCCCACGCAGTAGATGCCCTGCTAAATCAAACAAAGACTCAATATCTTACGAGTGCACGGTTAACAGGATATGAGCTTACACTTTTGGCGCCACATATTACACTGAAAAGATGCGCTACCCTGAACCCTGCCACTTTATTGCCCTATCCGGTCGAGGAGGGTCAGGAAGATAAACAGCACGACTGTGTTTTTCTGACCGAGGAACAGACAAAGGGTTGTGTCGACTTACAGGATATGCCACTTCCAGATGTGGATGGGGAACTGTGGGTTGATGGATCGTGTTTGAGGCTGCCAGATGGCACGACTTCCGCAGCCTATGCGATCACGACACTTAAGACAGTGGTGGAAACAGCTAGAATACCACAGAAATCGGCTCAAGCAGCGGAGCTGATAGCCTTGACAAGAGCCTGCGAATTGAGTGCTGGCCTATGTGTGAACATATACACAGACAGCCGGTACGCCTTCGGAGTAGCACATGATTTCGGGCTACTCTGGAGAGAACGTGGGTTTTTGACTTCTCACGGAGTACACATTATGCACGGAGAACTAGTGCGTGATCTCCTAAACGCGTTGCTTTGTACAAAGAAAGTAGCGATAATAAAATGTAGTGCCCATAAAAAGATCACTGATAAAGTGGGTCAGGGAAATGCCTTTGCGGACAGCATAGCGAGACAAACGGCTATGTCTCGAACTGACTCCCCCATGTACGTGACACAATCACAGGCTGAGCGATGGAACGATGCTAGAGCAGAGATCTTAGATATTCAGAAATCAGCTACTGAATCAGAACTTGCGGCATGGGCAGCAGATGGGGTGCTAGATGATGAAGGTTGTTGGAGAAGCAAGGACATGGAGAAATGGAAGTTGCCTGCGGCTTACTTGCAAGCGATGGTCCAGATGACACATGGGTTGGCGCATGTGGGAGCTCTTGCGATCACTCGACTGTTAACACGAGTTTGGGAACATCCCGAGATTGCTAATACCGCCAAGAGAGTAGTGCAGACCTGCCTGGTATGTTTGCAGCACAATCCTGCAAAGGGGACCCATACTCCGAAAGGAGGGTTCGTTCCACTTTCTGCACCATTCGAGGTACTCCAAATGGACTATATCCAGCTTGAGCGTTGCAACAATCTGAAGTATGTCTTAGTGGTGGTATGTGCTTTTAGCAAATGGGTAGAGGCTTTCCCCACGAAAGACAATACAGCTTTGACAACAGCTAAGGTGTTGCTTAAGGAGTTTTTCCCTCGATTTGGAGTTTGCAAATTTTTGTGGAGCGATAATGGGCCTCATTTTGTTGGGAAGATTGTGGAGTATGTGCTGAAGGGGTTAGGGATTCAGCAGAAGTTTCATGCTGTGTTCCACCCTCAGTCGGCAGGTCTTGTTGAGCAGTACAATGCCACGTTGAAACTCAAACTGGCTAAGATTGTGGCATCCACGTCGTTGAAGTGGCCGGATGCTTTGCCGCTAGCATTACTCTCCCTTAGATCAGTGCCCCACTCGCGAACTGGCCTCACACCGTATGAGGTGGTGTTTGGAAGGCCTATGAATATTTGGGGGGTACCCAAGCCGCGATTAATACATGATGTGCCTTGTATAATGATGAACGATTATTTGGCACGATTAACAAATGATTTGCTTTCTATTCATCAACAGGTTCGAGAAGCGATCCCTGACAACTCTACTGGAGAGGGCCATGATCTTCGCCCCGGTGATCACGTTATGATCAGATCGTTTGAGAGGGCGAGCAGCTTGGAACCGAGGTGGCGGGGCCCTGAGCAGGTCCTTCTGACGACCCGGACAGCTGTACGAGAGACCAATAGGAAGCGGTGGGTGCACTCAACTCACTGCCGTCGTGTCTCTCCTGATCTGGTGAATCCTGCTGTGTTAACAGACTACAAGGAAATTTTGGAGAAAGAAAAGAGCCCAGCTGTGACATCGGCCGAAGTTGAGGGAGCCTTCCCGGACCATACTGTTTCTGGACGAGAGCGCTATAATCTGCGGCCACGATAAAGAAGAAATGTTTTGGTTTCTCGAGACTGGTTGGTTACCGCTCTGGGGTTTGTGAAACGGAAACCGGGAATCTCAAGGGGGGGGGGTCAGTTCTGCCAAGAGTAGCGACACCCGTCTTGACCCCGGAGAAGAAAACAACGGCTACCTCGGAGCTCAGCACCGTATTTTTCTTTTTTAGGTATATACATATGTATATTTGAGACTTTGTGAACAATTTGAACTATCTGAGATATTAAGAACTTTTTGAACAATGGCGTCTTCCGCATCACAAGACAAAAGAATACTTGGTGCCATCCTTTTCGTCTTGACAATTGTGGTAATAGCTGTGATAGCCTGGGTAGTTGAACTTGTGGTGCCTGTACGTGAACATTTATTGCCGACTACCCCGGCTCCATCTGAACATTTTCACTTCACATTGCCCTATCATGAAGAACGGCACCGACAGACTTATTTAAACAATAGCTTTATTCAGATTCTGCATCATACGCATAACATGACAAACACGTCAAACTGTTGGGTGTGTGGGATGTTGCCTGGGCATCAGAAGAAAGGGGGCACTCCACTCATTCCTCTCCCGTTTTCACATAATGGATCCTGTAATGCCTGGTACACTCCCCTCTTTACTCTGAGATGGCCAACAAAGGAGGGGTGCTTTTCCGTTTGAATGAAATTTGTTATCACGACAGGGATGGGTTTCCACGGGCTGAGGGTACTCGATTTGAATGGGAGGAGTACCGCCCCGATAATGTGTCTGCCCCGCGTGTGTACAGCAATCAACGGAATATCAATGTATCCAGCTCACACGTCATTAATGTCATTGCTACTAAAGCTGATTTGTGTATACGCAATAAAGGGTCAATTCCGGTGGGGAAAAGTGAATGCAACACCACACTTACCTTTGATAGTCCGAATGGCATATCATTTGTAGCATCTCGCAATACTTACTTCATTTGTGGAACGAAAGGTTATCATCAGCTTCCGTTGGGATGGTTAGGCACTTGTTATGTATCTTTTGTACTACCCCCTGTATTCATTGCCCCACCAATGTATCATAATGATTATATTTTGTACCGCGACTTTGTTTTGAATCGTGTCAAACGGACTGTTGTTCTGGACGATATCGACCAGACCGATACTGCTTTACAGCAATATGTGGACTTTAATTTGGGACTGTTTTCCTTTGTGGGGGCCGCTCTGAATAGTCGGAAAATACGACGATTGACCCGTGTTGTTGAGGCTGTAGCCAATGATACTGCCATTGCACTTGGGAATATTACGGAAGAACTCCAGATTTCTAGGATTGTTACACTCCAAAATAGAATGGTGTTAGACGTAGTCTTAGCTGACCGTGGGGGGGCATGCAGAATTATCGGAAGTAGCTGCTGTGTTTATGTACCTGACAACTCACCATCCGTTTATGATGCTATCTCTAAATTGCATAAGATAGCTGCTGAAATACACCCGGACAATGGAACTTGGACTCTCTCAGGGTGGTTCTGGTCAATGCTTACCGCTTGGGGTTGGAAACTGCTAACGATTCTGTGTATCATTGTAGGGATACTGTTCTCTGTATGCTTATGTATTCAACGTGGCCCGGCTTTATGTTCTATGTGCTTATCAGCTTGTATACCATCAAGACGAGCTCTTGCTCATGACAAAATGATGCTTCATAAAGAAGTAGCCCAAATAATGCTAATTGATATAGAAGATGAACACCCTGACTATGTCCACTATGAGGTAGCTTCAGCTAAACGCTAAAAGGGTTGTCTGTCGTAATTTGACAATGGCCGAGTTAGCGCTTAGCTGTGCTACACGTTTTCCCGCTTAAATTGGCTATACCTGGAAACGCCATTTTGTGTGTTACGGCGGCCATCTTAGATCATAAGCGGCCTCGTGGCTAGCGTGCCCTTAGTCCGTTGTCCGTACCATTGACCACTCGAGTTTGCCCAGCAACAGGCTATTTTTAGTACTGGTCAAGCCTGTACATGCGCAGTCCCCACTGACCAGTCACCCCTCAGGAATGTGCCGCCAAACTGACCAGTGGGGTTGTAACCCACCAATGAGCTGGCTGTGTTCCAAAAGATGACCATGTATGTACATAACGCTCTGTAACTTTGTGCCGCCTATCTTTTTATTACCGGCAAATTGTATAAAAGAACGGGTCACACCGATGTTCGGTGTGATACTTCTTGCATTACCGAAGGGTGCTGTAGGAATGTACCACCACCCCATGGGGTCTTAATAAACTTGTTCTTTGAATTTTTCAGTTTCCGTGCCAACAGTTCTTGAATGTAAGTGGGTTATCTTTGGAGCATGTAGGCCTTGGGAACCCGATACTACAAAAGCATGCAACCCTCATAACATTTGTTTCTTCTTTTACTAGCGGCCTTTTTAGCCAGAATTTAATATAGTCTGCTACATGCTTTAATGGCCACCAATTTGAACCATTTGGATGATTTTTATCATTCGGATCAAGCAATCTTTAGCCTAAAGGTTCTTTAAATGACATTTTTTTCTATATTTATAATGTTAACAACGTCTGCAACCTCATCATCCAAACAATCTTTATCAGGTGACCTAAAGAATGATGATGCATTCAACCCAGATCTGTGACTGGGGGTAATGGTCTGAAAAGTTTCAGAGCTCCGTCCATCATCTTCTTGTGTCTGCTTTGTTTGTCCTAAGTAAGCAGGGTATGCCCAGACGTGGGTCCCTTGCTCACTTTGCCACTTGATTCAAGCTAGGCTGGCTGAAGAGGGGTGTTACACTGAAACCAGTCTCAGAATGCATGTTTCCCGTTCAGGGAAGACCTGGCTTGGCAGTTCGGGCTCGACTGATCCCATGAGGCACAGGGTCAATGCTGATTTGCATATAGCTGCATCTGAATCAAGGTTGTGAAGTGAGCTAAAGAACGATGATGGATTCAACCCAGATCTGTGGCTGGGGGGGAGTGCCTGAAAAGTTTCAGTGCTCCGTCCATCTTCTACTTGTGTTTGATTTAGATGCATGTATTCATCCAAATACATTCCTTCACCAGTTAGCTCCAAATTAGTAAAATGATTCTTCTTGTTGGCAGAGATAGTCTACCCATCTAGCATGCCGCCTTGGACAACCAATCTGTGTGAGCCACTTCAGACGTAAGTCCTGTCTGAGGCATTATCTAACTGGCTTCTCTTTGTAATACATTTGCCCCCCAGGCCTTTATTTGTACTTTCCTCTTCTTCAGAAATGGAGAAATCTCCTGTTCATCAATATTTACCAAATTTGTTTTACCTTTATAAATCTCTTAACCATCTCTTGTACTGCCTCCTTTAATCCCTGAGATAACATTCTCCATGTAATATTTTCCTGTCTTGTCTGATTTCTACCTTGTTCTGACATGATCCAACCTCTCAAAAAACTTCAGCAAACCAAAATACCTGCTGTAAAACCTCTCACGTCTAATTTTCTAACTTTTGTGAGCAAATTCAGGCTTTTCCTAGGCTTCAGTTATTCGCAACAATTGCAACTGAAATGATCGTTGCTATGCGATGAGCTCCGCATCTCTAATGCTTAAAGAAACAAAGACTTTCAAAACAAGCCCTACTTCCTTTGAAAACATCAGACACATTTGTGGGAAATGGTGGGCAAGAGACATATATGAGACTGAAAGATTCTCTTTCAATGTATATTAAGTCAGTATTCTGATTCTTGGATCTTTTAAGTGTTTGCTTCATCAGAAGAATAAATAAAGGATAATGCATAATGCTAGCCTCCGTCTTTCCATAAAATCAGTAATCTTCAGAGCAGTTACTATGCCATCTTTTACACCTTCACTAGTGCTGAAGTATCCCCTGTGTGCCTCTGATAGACGATGCTAAAGAATTTGTAAAAGAAAATGACCATCTGTTAGATCTGGGATTCCTAGTTGGCTAAGGTATGCACCCAGGCCAGGCAGCAACCACCCCTCTAGTCAAGGTGAGCTAAGTGCACACTAAAAGATCACTTGTGCTCACCCTTTTCACAGAGCAGTCAGGCTTTTCTAAAGAAGCAATTTATAAAGTATTTGTGCAACAAACGCACAGTAACAAACAAACACAACCCAAAATGACTCCACATAGGTTTGGAAACATAAAGAATATGTATTTGAATAAAACAAGACCAAAATAGCAAAAATCCCGCCCGTAGAAGACGAGATAAATTAAATGCAAAAAACAGTGCTTAGAAGTCACTAGCAGTCAAAAAGTTAGTTAAGGTCACAATGTACTGGTGCAAATCCAAAGTTGACCGCGATAGAGGGCAGGCGCGATATAGAATACAATCTGGACCCAGTGAGAAAATACCTTGAATGAAGCAAAGCGTTGATGTGGAGGGCACGATGCTTCAATCTTTTCAATGCAGTCTGGTCGCTGCATCATCGTCGAGCTTCACTTAGTTGAAGGTAATGCGTCGCTGTGGAGCCACACAGCGTCATCATCGAGCTGTGCAGGCTGTAGAGCCAACAGCCTCTGTGTTGGTGTCAAAGGGAGATGCATCAGTGCAGATCTGCACAAAGGTGACAATGCCTTGATTTTGTAGCAAAAAACTGCAGAACCTAGGAGCTAGATGTAGGTAAATGCAGGTCGAGTTCCTAAGGGCATGTATGTGTGTCACATGGCACACAAGCCTGAATCAGGGGTGTAACAGGGTGTCAAAGTGACACCCTGCCACCCTTGACTATTCGGTAATTTTGCTGAATCAGTAATTACCGATTCAGTAATTGCCATTGATTCCTATGGGCCTCAAGGCCCGTAAGAATCAATGGCAATTACCGAATCAGTAAATACCGATTCGGTAATTACCGAATCTTAACGATTCGGTAATTGTTACTGAATATTTACCTACATGGCATTTACCGATTAGTAAATACCGAATAGGTAAAATTCGGTATTTACGAAACGGTAAATACCATTTACCTACATCTAGCCCCTAGGGCATGTATGTGTGTCACATGGCACAGGTGTACATGCACAGATTTGCATGTTACCAGGCATTCGTTATTTACCACCAACTAAAAGGTAATAGGTAAATAACGAATCCTTAAGCCCCTGCGGCACTGTTTTCAGTGCCACCTACATCTCAAATTACTGATTCGGAAAATTTACCGAATCAGTAATTTACAGAATCTGTAAATTTAGCGATTCTGTAAATTTACCGAATCGGTAATTTACAGAATCGATCACTTTTAAGCCCCCTACATCTAAAACTCCAAATACCGGCCAGTAACGGCCGAAATCGGCCGTTACCGACCGGTATTTGGCCACCTACATCTGGCCCCTAATTCTGAGGCTCAGAGCTTGAGAGGGAACCTCGGGCACAGGTAGGATTCACAGAAGGCAGTGTCCAGCAGCATCAGTGGAACTGAAGGAAGTCTTTTATGTCCCTGAGACTTCAGTAAACAGGAGTCAAGCCAGAAAGCCCTTGGAAATCACTTGAAGGGAAGGTAGAGTCCAGCTCTCCTGTGGCAGAGTCTGGAATCAGCAGGCAGCAGGGCAACAAGTTAAAAACAGCCCTTCCAGAAAATAGTCCAGTTGAGTCGTTTCATCAGCACACGAGTCATTCTGACAGAGGTTCAGCTGAAGATCCAGAAGTGTTGGATTTCAGGTGGTCAGAGACCCAGTACTTATACCCAAAAGTGACTTTGATGTGGATGGTGACTTCAAAGCAGCTCCGAGAAGCACAAAAGTATCCCTTTCAACCCAGTCCTGTCTGCCAGGCTATCTGTAGGGGATAAATCAGTGCTTTGTTTGTGGACAATGCACTACCTATTGAAGTGTGCCAGCCCCTCCCATTCCTCCCTACCAAGGAAGACGCATCAGAATTCAGATGAATGCAGATAAGTGCTTAGAATGCCGATGAGCCTCACCAGACTTTGACTGTGACTGTCTAGAGGGAATGCACAAAATGCAGCTGTCACACAACTCAGACATGCTTTGGAGACAGGCTGTGAGGCATAAAAAGAGCTAAGAGCAGAGAAATGTCCACTTTCTAAAAATAGCATTTCAAAAACAGTATTGTTAATGCCAACTTCACCAGCAAGGAGGATTTATTCTTACGATCCCAAAAATATGAATCATGAAAAATCTACCTCTCTCTGATCAGGAATTACTGTTAAAATTGTATTAAGGAATTCCCAATGCTAGCCCATGAGTGGAGTTCACCTCACAGCAGTGAAAAATGAAATAGGCTGTTAGTCACTACCAGGACATGCAAAACAAAAAGGAACATGTCCTGCCTTTTACCTACATAGCACCCTGCCATTAAGGTTATTTAGGGCCCACCTTAGTGGGAATTATAATTGATAAAAGAGTTTAAGGCTTGGCAAGTAGTTTTAAATGCCAAGTCGAAGTGGCAGTAAACTACACACACTAGCGCCACATTGGCAGGCCTGAGACAGGTTTGAAAGGCTACCTCTGTGGGTGGCACAATCAGCACTGCTGCCCACTAGAAGCATTTGAAGTACAGGCCCTGAGTATATTGGAATATCACTTTACAAGAGATTTACCAGTACAACAAATATGCCAATCAGGTATACACCAATGCCATCATGATTAGGAAAGAAGCACATACAATTTAGCACTGGTTAGCAGTGGTAAAGTGCTGTGAGTCCTAAGTCCAACTAAAAGAATCAGCAAAACGTGGAGCCAAAGGCAAAACATCTGGTGGAAGACCACCCTAAGGAAACCAAGTCTAACACCATCTATATCACGTGCCAGCGAGAAGGGGCTAGGGACATTAGCTTGGGCAGCATCCACTGATAGTTTGGTTGACATGGTGCTGGAGGGGCAGCAAGACAGATTATAAGTATTTTATAAGGCAACAGGAGAGTCACTATTCATGATGCCCAAAGTTAAAATATTTTTGAAGAGCATGTCATGATCAGTTGTATTGTAGGTAGCAGACAAAAAGATGCTTGTGAAGAAATTGCTGTGCTAGCTACAGTTGGCTTTGTTGTTTTGGTGTACTCTGCCAAGACAGAAAAAGAATAATAACAGCCAATTTTATAAGTGCTTTCCTGAAAATTGACATAAATGTGACCACCCGTGCAGTTGGAGGATGTAGTTATTTCAGCACCTGGGTATTGTCCAACTTCTTTGAAGATTTGAGTAGAGTGAACATTATTACTAATTTGCTACCAAGCGAGCTCTCCTTGTCTCCAAGTGTTATGCGCTTTATATAGCCATGCTGCCTCCCACCAAATTATCTTCTTTTATGCTTTCGCTTCCTGCTATCGCTTTGGAGTCAATGGGATTTGAAAGTGAAAACTGAAAATTACATACATGGTAGTTTCTCGGAATTATTGTTTGCAGTCACTCATTTAAATGTACAACATTCAACACAGGTTTCTATTCAACCCGACATCTTCTTAGAAAATGACAGAAAGTGCAACACCTATAATGTGAATAACAGTGGATTGAATCAAACTGAGAAAAATATTGCATGTGATTAAAAAAGTTATAAACTTAAGCACTGCGGTGTTCATTAGTGCACATAAATTGCCACCAGTGTGCAACTCTGCACCAAATGTATACTTTTCTTCAGAGTATCTGTCTCCCAATGCAACAGCCCATGTTCACATTTGCAAAACATTTACTCAGTGTTAATTGCATACAAACCTCCAGAATGTAGCCAGGGTTCTGAAAGGGTACACAATAGCAGCCGACTCTTTAATCATCGGCCTATTCAGGCTCTAATCAAAGGCGCATATGTAGGAGCTCGAAGAGGAGTGAATATATGTTGCCAGCACTTTCTTTCTATAATTATTCCTCGTTCAAATGCTAATCAGTGCAGCAATCAAGGGACATTTAGACCGAGCACTTTGACATATGATCCCTTGAACTGCCACCTCACACTGATTTCTGTTCTAAATTGTTAACTTAGCAGCTGTTGGAGCAATACGGTCTTTAAAGGCAGGCAGTGGTTCTGTTTGTTTATTTGTTGTGCTCATGAGTAAATGCTTTGCATGCTGGAACTCGACCTGCATTCAGAGTGAGCTGACACGTACTATTGGCTACTGATTTGTTAAGAAAATGCTTCTGGTGTGCTCGGTTCGGACATACGGGAGTGAAGAGAGAGGTGTTTGCAAAATTAGGGGTGCGTGATTAGTAAGGGAATATAGAATGTGATATGGAATGTGTGAGTGTTATGGTAGTGATAGCCTTGCAAGACTTGATTGGCGAATTCAATGCTCTGCAATGGTAAAGAAGGGAAAGAAAAAGTCAGACCAGCAGTACATTAAAAAAAGAGAAGGCTCATGATCTGCTAACAGAGAGTATAGTGAGTGCTAGTTTCGCTTATCCAAATTTGTTCTTACTTTTAAAGAAGTAAGCTGCCACTACTTTCTCTTCTAACCTTGATTAAAGTGAACATTCATTCCTCTAGAGAGGTCAGTGTACAGCACAACTGGAACAAAGGGATCCTTTCTTAAGATGAACTGCTGCAGATCTGTTGACTGCTTTTGAGTGGGAGGAGGGCATGCCGGGCAGCCCATAATCCAGCAGAGATTGGGCCTCATGTACTTTCCTTTGTGTTTTGATTATTGTAATTGCTGCTGGTGCTGCGTAAATCCGGCATATAGAGTTTATAAGTGGATGCAGCAGTAGCCGTGGGATTTAGAGAATGAATATGTAGAAAAGTGCCTCTTTTGACGTTAGCCCCACTTGTTGCCTGATGTCGGATGCAATCTCGAACTGTAAGTGCAATTTTCCCTAAAACTGTACCATGATCGGCACAACTTTAGTTGCCACTTTAAGTCCCTAGTAAATGATAGCCCTGGTATTTAGGGCATGTGTAATGAAGAGGGCCCTCTGAGGCTGCAGCACTGGTTGTCCCACCACAGGGACCACTCATGAAGGCTATGCACTATGCCATTGCAGTCTGCATGTCTTGGTAAAGAGCAATCTGAAGAGCCAACATAGCACATATCCTTGTGTGCCATGCCACCAATACACTTCACAAGATATAGATAAGTCATCCATACTGAACTCCCTTAGCTCTAAGGCAGGTTGCCCTGTACCCTATGTGTGGGCATATCAGCATGCGCAGATATGGTCCTCCAGTGCCCAGCCCAGTCTATTCTGAGCTGTTGTAAGTTCATAAGGATGTCAAAAAGAGTACATGGGCTGGATACTTGTCAACATGAGTTTCAAAGAACTATGATGGCTTCACTGATCCCTTTGGTGTTTGGTACAAAACATCTTTTTTAACAAACCCTCACTGATGCCAATGGTGGATTTATTGATAAAGTCAACAAGAGACCCTTTAAGAGGGTATCCTGAAAACCTACTAAGCACTGGTGTGGTTCCTGACTGGTTTTTGCCAGCCTGCTACTTCCAGACATGTTACTGACCTCAAGGGGTGAAAGCCAGTGCTCTAAGAGGATCGAGACAAAGCTCTAAAGGGAATGCTACCTTTAAAATCCAACCCAGGAACCTCCAGATAGTGGGGGAAGTCAAGCCCCCTTTCCTGCTACACTTTTGGGGGAGGAAAGGTGGAAAACGTAGTTAGATCAGGAGGAGGGTTCTCAGTTAGCCTGCACCCCCCATAAGGAGAGGCAAATGATGTGAACCCTCTCCTGAAATGCCACCATCTTGAGGTTATTAGAAAACCTCCTATCAGGACTAGGGTAGTGCCTCTTCCCACAGGAAGTGGTCACTTGAGGGTGAACACACCTTAAAAGGTAAGTAGCGTGCACGACTTTCAGATTAAAGAATGTATTCTACGGGAGGCGCGGGTCAAACACCCCATAGACTTCCGTTCCTGTAGGCCTCTCCTTTTTCAAGATCTGGCGGCCCCTACTTTGCAGAAAAAGCGGGAGTTCTGACCCGTTACAGTTTTTCTACACTCCTTGGAAGTCTCCTACTGCTGGGGCAACCCATTCGGGCTAATTTTCAAATGGGAGGGCAGGCTTCGCCAGGTCCGCTCTCTCCAAGAGGCCTCATCACTTCTTCACTTGCCAGAGGATGATCATGATTCTCAGGAGAGGGAAGCACACTTTCGACGTCGCAACGATTCGGCAAGATGGCACAGAGTTGAGAAATCTCCATTGCGTCTTCGCCCGGACCCAAGGGCCAAGGAACGTACGGCTGTTCTGAACTCTTTGCCAGAGGACTCCAATGCCACAGACTGAAGTATCCAGGCTCTGGTAACACTAGCTGCAATTCTAATGGGACCCATTTTGTCTTAGCTGGCTGGGCCCTTTGGGGGGGGGGGCGGGGGCTCCTGCTATCCATCTCATGACTCTCCATGGGGCAGTCTGCCCGGGACACTTTTGGACTTTGCTATTTGATGTTTTTAGTTGCATGTTCTTTGTTAAGGGCTACTGGGTTTACTCCTCCTTCCTCCGGACACGATGAGTTGATGGCATTTGCAATCTGCACCTTCTATTCGCTTTTGCAGGTGTTGGGGCGGTTCTTATTAGCACACCTTGGGGCTTCCACTCATGTCGACTAACATTAATATCCTGTCCCTCAACGTTAAGGGGCTCAATAACCCTACCAAACGGCGGGCTGTCTTGTCCTTCTGTGAACAATCAGACACTCATATCTGCCTGCTCAAGGAGACACAACTCCTACCCACTGACACACATAGGTTGAGGTCCAGGGCCTTTCCTCATCAGCTGTTCTCCTCTCGAACCTCTAAGACGGCAGGGGTGGCAATTCTGGTCTCTGCTAACTTCCCGGGTCACATGGGCAGCAAACAGGCCGAGATTAAGGAAGGGTAGACTCCTGGCGTACACTTTCACCCTGGGCACTAACATCCTCATGGTAGCTACTGTATATGTTCCTAATGAAGGCCGAGATGGGTTTATTCGGAATGTGGTCCACAAACTAACTGGTCTCCCGGATGGACCCTTGCTTTTAGGGAGGGATTTTAACCTAGCCTTTGATGACGCAGTGGATTGATCAGGGCAGCGATGGGGGCAGACTCTCTCAGGATGGGAGACACCTACTGCCAATGGATGGACTTTTTGATGTCTGGCGACTGTGGCACCCAGGGCCTACACCTTTCACTCGCATCTCCATTGGACGTACGCCAGGATTGACTATGTACTCACCTCTGACACACTGACGCGACAGACATGAGAGGTGAAGATCTTTTCCTGCCCCCTGTCGGACTACTCGGCAGTGCGGATCTTCCTGTACCTGCAGCACTGCCGATCCTCTCGCAGATTTTGGCACGTGCGTGAGACGATCCCACAATGCTCCTCAGTTGTACAACAAATCCATAAATGCATTACTGACTACCTGGACCTCATTGATTCCCCCACCATCTCTACGACGACCCTCAGGGAGGCACTGAACGTGGTGGTCGGAGGGAAATTTCTGGGTATTGCAGCAGCAGACAATAGGGATAGGAGGTAGAAAAAGGAGCCGCTAACTAGGGAGGTTGCTGAACTGGAGCGCATCCATCAGTAGACGGGGGCGCCCACAGTTTGGAAGCAGCTTAAGGCGGCCAGGGCACAGATGACGGGATTGGACGTCAACAGAGCTGAACACACAGCCCTTCGCCTGAAGCATGCGTTCTATGTGGGAGGCAATAGATGCGTAAAGCTCCTCGCCAACAGGTTACACGCAAAATGACCGATGTCTTGCATTACTGGGATTCTGGATCACCAGGGACGGGAATATGACAGTGATCCTGAGATTGCAGATGCGTTCCGGCAATTCTACTAGATCCTATACGCTGCTCAGACTTTACCCGAGAATGGCCCGGCCCTCTATCTGCAGGGAGTCACCACCACTAAGCTTTTTCTGAATCAGGTGGAGGAGCTTGCAGCCCCCATCAGGCTGGAAGAGGTCATCTCTGCTATCTCTCACTTAAAACTCCATAAATCACCAGGCCCAGACGGATTTTCATCTGTCTTCGATAAGAAATTCTGCGCAGTCTTGGCCCCACTTTTGGTGTGGTTCTATAATTCAATAGGGGTTGCTCCGGCTGCCTCTCTCTCACTTTCTATGCTAGAGGCGCTGATTACTGTAATAGGCAAACCAGGTAAGGACAGACGTTTGTGTAGTTCCTTTTGCCATATTTCTCTCCTTAATGTAGATTTAAAAATCTTTACCGGGATCCTGGTGCGGAGACTCTCTAGTCACCTGCACGTCAGTGCTCTGATAATACAAAGCGACTTATGCACCTGGTAGACAGACCTGAGCCTTTCCCAGCGGTACGCATGATTCTCTCTGTCGACGCTGAGAAAGCGTTAGACAGGGTCTATTGGCCTTACCTAAAGGCGACGCTGACACACATTGGCGTTCCCAGCAGCTTTATTGATTGGGTTTTTGGTAGCTACATGAATCCCACTGTTACAGTCCAAGTGAATGGGATTGCCACTTCGGCCTTTCCCATATGCAGGGGAATGATACAGGGTTGCCCCCTGTCACCCATCCTGTTTGCCCTGTATATGGAACCCATGCTCAAAGGATTCGAGTTAACCCTGACATTAAGGTGGCATGCTTCGGGGGGACGGAGCACAAGCTCTGTTTATACGCGGATGACTTAGTGGCACACTGGAGCACCCTAGGTAATCCCTACCTGTACTTCTGGCCGAATTGGACAGATTCGATTTTGGAAAAGGGGGTGGTGATGGACAGAGTTTCTGAATGATGTAGAATACTCCTACCCAGTCAAGAGATCAGGGCTTGATCCATCACCGTTTTTTAGCTCACTGCACCATCCCAGCTCAGAACCTGGCTACATGCAAATTAGTCTGTTCCTGTCCCAGTGCATGATGGAAACAGGGCAAACCAAACTACCAAGCCAATTCTTATACTGGGAAGGAAACAAGCTTCCGGGGACCGGTTTCTGGCATTTCAGCCGTCGTCGGCGCAGCTTGCTGGAATCCTGATGGTGCAATGAGCAAGGGACTCACGTCTGAGTATACCCTCCCACACTTAGTGTGGACAAAATCGATTTTGGAAAAGGGGGTGGTGATGGACAGAGTTTCTGAATGATGCAGAATACTCCTACCCAGTCAAGAGATCAGGGCTTGATCCATCACCATTTTTTAGCTCACTGCACCATCCCAGCTCAGAACCTGGCTACATGCAAATTAGTCTGTTCCTGTCCCAGTGCATGATGGGAACAGGGCAAACCAAACTACCAAGCCAATTCTTATACTGGGAAGGAAACAAGCTTCCGGGGACCGGTTTCTGGCATTTCAGCCGTCGTTGGCCCGGCTTGCTTGAATCCTGATGGTGCAATGAGCAAGGGACTCATATCTGAGTATACCCTCCCACACTTAGTGTGGACAAAATCGATTTTGGAAAAGGGGGTGGTGATGGACAGAGTTTCTGAATGATGCAGAATACTCCTACCCAGTCAAGAGATCAGGGCTTGATCCATCACTGTTTTTTAGCTCACTGCACCATCCCAGCTCAGAACCTGGCTACATGCAAATTAATCTGTTCCTGTCCCAGTGCATGATGGGAACAGGGCAAACCAAACTACCAAGCCAATTCTTATACTGGGAAGGAAACAAGCTTCTGGGGACCGGTTTCTGGCATTTCAGCCATCGTCGGCCCGGCTTGCTTGAATTCTGATGGTGCAATGAGCAAGGGACTCACGTCTGAGTATACCCTCCCACACTTAGTGTGGAAAAAATCGATTTTGGAAAAGGGGGTGGTGATGGACAGAGTTTCTCAATGGACAGATTCGCCATGGCCTCAGGCTTTAAGATCAATGTGCACAAGTCACAAGCCTTAGATCGCTCCTTGGAGCTTGGGACACTGAGGCTGCTACAACGGTCCTATCCGGTTCAGTGGGCCCGTGCCTCAAGTCCTTACCTAGGTTTGCGAATCTCTGCTACAATCCAGGCCACCAATGAGACGAACTACACGGCAATACTACGGCAGGTCCAAGATTCCCTCCGGAAATGGAGACCGTACTCGCTATCATGGCTGGACCGCATAGCAGTTGTGATAATGGAGATACTGCCACAGATTCTCAACTGTTCCATACCCTCCCCTTGGCGCCTCCGACGGGGATAATAATCTCCATACAACGGGATATAGAACTTTGATCTGGTGGGACCAAAGGGCTCTAATTCATGGGGAGCTTAATCCACAGAGACCCTGTCGAGGGGGATTTGGGAGTCCCTGATCTACAGGCTTACTGGCAGGCGGCCCAGATGAAAGCGCTCGTAGAGTGGTCCCGCCCAGAATCTGAGAAGCATTGGCTGTTTATGGACAAGTCTCTTGCTGGTCAACCTCTGTGGGGGGTTCCCGTCCTCACCCGCGTGGGAAGCCTCGGAATCTGTACCTCTCTAAGGTGACTCACCCTACCCTGTTGGCCTGGAATAGGGTTGCTGCCTCTAGAGGGCTTACGATCTTTCAGTCTCGATCATGCCTATAGGTCATAACCCCGACTTTACACCGGGTCTGGACTCTGCAAAGCTCCAACATTGGATCAAGGAAGATTGCTGTTCTATAGGTCATCTCTTTGATCTCGCTGGCTTCGATCTTTTACTGATCTTTGTAAAGATCAGGACATGCCAGAAATGTAGTGTTATCACTACCTACAGGTTCGCCACTGGGTTTTACAGAGCTACATGCGGAGGGGCATGGAGAAACACCTCATTTCATTTGAGAAACAGCTGCTCACATGCTATAATGACTCACTCTTGACCTCGGACTTATATAGGTTTCTCAAATGCATATCTGACACTGGGAAGACTGCGGGACAGCTACGCTGGGAAGGGGAACTAGGCAGACCTCTGACGCAGAAAGAATAAAAGGATATTTACAGTGGGGCCCGACGCACAGCTTGCAATGTGTCCTCCACCTAGACGGCCACTAAGGTGGCCACCTATTGGTACATAACCCTTAAAGCAGCCTGCACTGTTGGAGAGCCTGTGGCTCGCTGGGTACCCTTACTCATTTGTGTTGGGACCGTCCTTCCCTGGGGTCATATTGGCCACAGATCCTTGATGAGGTAGATTCCCACTTTGATACCCAGATACTCCACCTTCTGGTATATGTCCTCCTGGATATCCCTTATGCTCTTACTTTCCCCCTTTAATCCAGGAGGGGTAAACCGATGGCACTAGCCCTGGGAGCATCAGTTCAAAATATACTTGCCCACTGTGGCACTACGATGGGCCCAACTCGACTGGGGTGACTCCATAGATTGTGGGGCATTTTGGGGATGGAGAAGATCTCCCTTTCTCTGACACATCCAGATGCCTCCTTTCATGACCTGTGGGAAGCCTTTCTCACTCTACTGACGTCAGAGTTCCTGGAGCTCACCTGCCCCAAGTATTTGAGACTCACGAGACCTGTAGACCCCACTCAGGAACCCGCCCTGAACATCCCTGCCACCTAGTTTATTTACATATACCAGCCTATCCTGTTTGATCCTGACGTTCTCAACCCATATAGGTGTGCCCATTGCATAGGGGGAGGCCGGTGGGGGGTTCCTTTTATGTTATCATTGTTCTATGATTTGTCAAATGTCTTAATTCTACTACCGGATTGCATTCTGATGAACACAGAGTTCGTGGCTGGTTCGGTGCATCCCTTGTTTTTTAAATTAATAAAGAAATATTAACAAAAAAAGGTAAGTAGCTCATTGACTACTACCTTTCTCCCCATGTATATTCAGGTGGCACGTCAAGACCTGTACTTCAGGTTCCATGGACAAGAGAAAACCAGGACAAAGAAGACCCACTGCTCGAGAACTGAAGCCCTGCTACAAAAGAAAAGGTGCCAAACCCTACCTGCTGTTTCCAGGACTTGACAATTGCTGCTGCTGTAACACCCTGGAACCTGAAAGGACTCTAAAAATCCAGAAGCACCTCGAGAATTCATGAAATTGCCAAGAAGGTCCCCTGAACAATGCAGGCACCGATCTCGTGACGTCCGGTCTGTCGACGTGCAGGGCTAACTAAAACTCATGCCCCCACAATGCACTGCTTAGGGCCTCACATATTACATCACTCTTGGCATGGTCAGTGACATCACTGATGAAATCAGGGTTGACATCTTAAATTACATCACTGATGACATCAGTGATGACATCATCTAGCGACTGTGAGTGTTTTTAAAAGATTTATGAATGGTAAATATATATACCAAGGAGTATTATTGAATCACTGGATGTATGAGTGACTGTATGGATGACACAGTGGGTGAGTAACTTAGTATATAAGTGACGGATTAGGTGTCTCAGTGAATCTATGGGTGAGAGACGGGTTGTGGGGGATATGGGTGTCTGTCAGTTGATATCTAAGTGGGTGCATGAGTGTGTTAGTAGGATACTTGAAGGGCTATATGGGTGATTGATTGGTTGTCTGACTATGCCTATGTTTGTCTGGGTGTCTGTGTTTGTGGGTGATGAGGTTAACCCTGGGCCGCGAACTCTGCTCCGCTGGTGGAGTTTGCGTTTGTTTGCATACTCCGCGTTCAGCGGAGAACGCAAAGTTCCTGCAAAACCTCTGACTCCGCATGCGCAATCCTACCATGACGTATGTCTGACTTAGGGGAGTCTGCAGGACCATGGAGAGGAGGAGAAGGGCAGCACAGGATGCCGCGATAAAAGTGAGTGCCCTTTTATTTACTTTAATTGTAATTTTTATTTGAATTTTTTTTATTGTGGGGGTGAGAGGCGTGTAGAGCTCCACGTAGAGCAATGCCGCCTGCTCCACCCAGGGTTAGAGGAGGTGTGTGACTACCTGTATGGATCAGTGAGTGGGTGAGTCAGTGGCTGTATGGGGTACTGTTGCGTGTGTAAGACATTGAGTGCATGTGTCAGTATGGCTGTGTAACTGAGACAGTATATATGAGAGACAGGGTATATGAGTAACTGTATGCATGAGTAAGTTAATGTGAGAGTGGCTGTATGGATGAGTGCATGCTTCTGTCAGTGACTGTATCGCTGAGTGAGTATGTGTTACTATGTGTATGAGTATGTAAGTGAATGGGTGTGTAACTGTTTGGTTGAGTAAGTGGCTATATGATTCACTGTATGGAGGAGAGCCTAGGTGTGTGAGTAGTTCTATGGGTGACTCTCAGTGTGTGAGCACCTATATGTCTGTATGAGTGGATATGTCAATGGCTGTATTAGTAAGTAAGTGGGTCTATGTGTGACAGTATGGCTGAGCATGTGGATGTGTGTGTAGATAAATTAATCAGTGAGTGGGTATGTAATACTGGTATAGCTCTGTGAATGGGTTTGTGAATCGTTTTGTGAATGGTTGTGTGGGAGTGACAGTGGATGTATAAAAGATTCTATAGGGGTGTGAGTCGGTGCGTCAGAGATGCAGTGGATTATGTCATCATTGATGTCATCTGACAATCTTATGAGTGATGTAATATGTGAGGTCATAAGCAGTGCATTGCGGGGGCGTGAGTTATAGTGAGCTCAGTTAACTATAACAGCAACATTTTTCTGGTTTTGTACGAGTGAAATGACAGCCTAACTATAACATCCCTGTAACATTTGGTTTCTTTCCGTTAAAAAAAAAATATATTTATATATATATATATATATATATATATATATATATATATATATATATATATATATATATATATATAGACTCCACCATCGGTTCACTGCCAACAGATTGCCCGGACACCTTTTCTGTGCAATTCAATAAAGATTTATTGGCAACAACAACGCGTTTCGGCGGTTAAGCCTTGATCACGCTTACCATCTCGCCACAAAAATGCCATTTAAATCCACAAACAAATGTAAACATAAACAAGGGACTGCTATGCAGGTCAACCAAGAGTATAAGTGAATGTGTCGGCCATCTTAGCATATCATTAGAGGCAGTTTGAATCGACATTGTGACACATACACGAATTGTGAAGAACCAAATACAGCATCATATTCTTTTAAAATAAAAGGATATTCAACATTGTCAGCTCTATAGTGAAAATAGTGAAAAGCACAATGCCCCAGTGGGCGGTTTCAAAATATAAATGTAAATGTCAGAGTTCTCCTCGCCCCAGTGGGCGTGGCAATGAGAGTCATGTAATGGTATCAAAGTTCTCCTCGCCCCAGTGGGCATAATCTTGAAGATATTCAGTGCCTTCTCCCTAATAAGTTCTTCACACAAAATAGACACAGTCTGCAAACAATTTCTAAGTGCCTGCAAGGAAAAAAAGATTAAAATTACTGAAAGTCAGCAGTGACAAGCTATCATGCCAGTTGAAATAGTACTTAATGAAGATGTATTGCCAGTTCTTCATTGACATTGAGTCCAACGGGTACACTACATTCGAAGTCAATGATATAGGTGGATTCAAGTTTTCTCAGAGAAAGTTCACAATTACCACCTCTCATCCCCAGGTCTACTTTGTCAATCACCACCATGCGGAGTTTGGTTTCATCACTATAGTGGTGTGTCTGGAAGTGGCGAGCTACAGGGTAGGTCTTGGTTTTATTCCTAATGGCTCGTAGATGTTCCAAGATTCTTTTCTTGGCTGTGTGTTTACTGCTCCCCACATACCACTTATTGCAGGGACATATCAAAATGTATATACAATACGTGGAATCACAAGTCAGATATTTTCTTATGTGAAATTCCTTCCCTGAATGGGGAACTACCAATTTATCACAGTTGACACTCCATCTGCACGCTTTGCACTTATTATAACATTTGAATCCAATTCTGGTAGAGGAAGTAGTGTTCCTGGTATGTGTGACATGATTGTGGCTAAGCTCATCTTTTAATGATCTGCTTTTTCTAAACGTGATCTGAGGATTGCTAGCAAGGTCAGGTTTGAGATGTTCGTCATTCAACAACACATGCCAGTGTTTGTTGAATATGTCCTTTATATCAGTAGCTTGGCCACAGTAAGTAGTAATGAACCTGACAGTATTGGAGATGTCTGTTTCTCTAGCAGGGTAAAGTAAGTCTTTCCTTGCAACCTTCTCCACCCTCTCACATGCAGTCGAGATGGTTTTACTGCTGTAACCTCGTTCAGTGAATCTGCCACACATTACCTGTCTTTCTATTTCAAAGGATTCAGTGGTGCTGCAGTTCCGTTTGGCCCTCAGTAGTTCCCCATAGGGGATGCTTTGTATCAGTTTACGGGGGTGTGAACTATCAGCCCTCAGTATGCTGTTGCCTGCCGTTTTTTTGCAATGTAATGTGGTTTCAATGTTGGGACCATTGATGTTAACAGCTATATCTAGAAACTCAATCTCTTTTTTGCTATAATTGGCAGTAAAGACCAGATTTAAATCATTATCGTTGAGTTTCCTGACAAAATCAATGGCAGTTTGTTCCGAGCCATTCCAAATGATAAAGATGTCGTCGATATAGCGCAGCCACAGGGCAACCTTGGTGTCGAATTCCTCCATGCGTGCGGCTACCTGCTCCTCCCACCAGCCCATGAAAACAAATACCTAGCAGAGGGCAGCAGCCAATCACAGGATACCTTATGCTATGCCAAATCGGATATGGCTGAGGTATTGCATTCCAATGTAACCTATAGAGAAATGCTGCAGCCCGAACTGCTGAACCGAATTACACCAAATTTGGCAAAGAGGTAGTCCTTGTTTCAGACTCGTGCCTTTTGCTTATTTGGTGTAAATCCGTTCAGTAGTTCCTGAGAAAATGACAGTTAAAGGTACATAGATAGCTATGGGCTCAGAGGGTCCGCGTACCCTACGCGCAGCCTGCACGCACCCTGCTGTGCATGAGCTGCTTTGTAATTGGCTTTCAAAACTACAAATCAGGAAGTGTTGGCAGCCATCTTGTGCCTCGGTAGCACAAGAAACCAAACAAAAATCGTGAAAAAACGTGAATTTGTGGGATGCGCGTAGGATCCACGCATCCTAGCGGTAAAAAAAACAAAAAGAAACGCGGTCTCCCCCAGTAAATATGTTAATTTGCCACCGGGGGGCCAAATCCTGGGGGCATTATTGAAAAAATAGTGTGGGGGTCCCAATCCTCCCCACAATGCCCCTGGGACCACCACACCCGGGGCTCTAGTTTAATATATGTGGGGGGCTCATGGGGCCCCCCGCATCCCCAGGGACCCTACCCCTGGGGCTTTAAATGTTAACTGGGGGACTCTGAGGTTCCCCCAGCACTGGGGACCCTTGGGCTTGATTTTAATGTATGTGGGTGGGCTCACATGGCCCCCGCCTCTCGGGGAGCGCCACCCCGAGGGCTACTTTGATATGGTGGGGGGGCTCCCAGGCCCCCCAGTCCTGGGGGACACCTCCCCCGGGCTTGATTTTAATGTATGCAGGGGGCTCACGGGGCCACCCGCAGCCCCAGGGACCACAACACCCTGGGGCTATTTTTAAATGGGTGGGGGGCTCTCAGGCCCGCCCAGCCCCAGGGACCACCACCCCTGGGGCAAGAATTTAATGTATGCAGGGGGGCTCATGGGGCCCCCGCAGCCCCGGGGACCTCCACCCCCTGGGGCTTCTCAAAAATGTGGGAAGAGGGAGCCCTCGATGGCCCTGGGGACCGCCACCTCCCAGGGCCGGCTCCTGCTGTGTCCCAGGTTGCCCACCCTCGGGACACTGCAGTTTGCAATGGCGGGGCGGGAGCCTTGCGGCTCCCACCCTGTCATTGCAAACTGCTTTCCTATTTAGAAGAGAGAGCAGGGAAATAGGAAAGCAGTTTGCTTTTCCATATGGGGAGCAGCATGTTAGCTGCTTCCCAAATAGAAAAGCAATGCCGGCTCCCGCAGGATGCAGGAAACCGGCTGGGACCGTGGGGGGATTGGGGACCCCCCCACGGTCCCCAACAGAGTGGGCTAGCCCCAGGAGATGGGGTCCCTGGGGCTATTAGTGGCCCGGGAGAGGGGCCACGCAAAAAAAAGTACAAAAAAAAAGAAAAATGGCCGGCCCCAGGGATGGGGTCCCTGGGGCCATAAGTGGCCACAGGAGAGGGGCAAGGCAGCCCCCCTCCTAATACATGTTTTTTTAAGACAAGCCCATGCCCTGGGGGCTGGGGTCCCCAGGGCAGACTATGGCCGCAGGAGGGGGGCCAGAGGGCAACCTTCCAAATTAAAAAGAAAAAAAATTGGGGGCAGGCCCTTGGGGATGGGGTCCCCAGGGCCAACAAATTATTAAATAAATAAAAAACATTTAAAAAGGGATCACGGCCGGAGGCCACGCTCCCTTATTGCACCACTCTGCAAACATGCCCGCTGGCGCGTTTGCAGATGGGGATCAAATTCCCCTTGAATACTGGTGGTTCCTGGGGGCTAACTAGCCACAAGGTACCTCCAGTATGTGCCAGGGGGCTGCATTGCAGAGATGTGTTCTGAGGCCACACCCCTTTTTACACCTCTCTGCAACGCAGCTCTGTGGCACTTACTGGAGGTAGCTGATGGGCTAGTTGCACCCCAGGGACCCTGAAGGTTCAAGGGGAGTTAATCCCCCAACTTAAAACGCGCCACGGGGTGCGTTTGCACAGTGGTGAAGGAAGTGGGTGGGGCCTGAGGTGACATGTGTGCAAACACGCCCTGTGGCGCGTTTTAAGTTGTGGAATTAAGTGCTCTTGAATCCTGAGTTCCCCTGAGGGCCTACTAGCCCACCAGGTACCACTAGTAAGCACCACGGAGCAGTGTTGCAGAGTGTTGTAAAAAGGGGCGTGGCCTCAGAACACCTCTCTGCAACATTGCCCCCTGGCGCACACTAGAGATACCTGGTGGGCTAGTTGGCCCCCAGGAGACCCCAGGATTCAAAGGCACTTAAACCTGCAACTTAAAATGGGCCACAGAGCGTGTTTGCACACATGTCACCTCAGGCCCCGCCCCCTTCCTTCACCATTGTACAAATATTCCTGTAAAACCGGCGAACTACGAATTCCGATTTAATCACCTGTTATCAGGAGAGAACCCAGTGCGACATCTTTTAGCCCAGCACTGACCCTGAAAATTAATTCTATGCGTCCTTACAAGTAACTTGTATTTCCTTCCATAGGAATCCATTGTGTGGTTTTCAGCAGAAAAGTTTCAAAGTGTTGATTTTTCAAGCGTACAAATATTCCTGTAAAATCAGCAGAACTACGAATTCCGATTTACTCACCTGTTATCAGGAGTGACCGCAGTGCTGCTTCTTTGAGCCCAGTACTGATCCTGAAAAGCAATTGTAACCGTACTTACCAGTAACATGTATTTCCTTCCATAGGAATCCATTGTGTGGTTTTCACTAGAAAAGTTTCTGTGTCTATTTTCCCAAACTAAAAATATTCCTTAGAAATTGCCTGTATGACTTAAACGCATTCTTTCGACTGTTTACAGAGATGCACCCGTGCTGGAACCAGGATCCACCACTAAGTAAGAAAAAGTAACGTTAACACTACTTACCTAATAAGTGAATTTCCTCCCAAAGGATAACATTGTTGTTTCTATGTGAAAAAGTTTCTGTCATCTTTTAAAATACAATAACATTCCTTAAAAATCACTATTGTAACCAAAACGCTTTTACTCAACTGTTTACAGGTGATGTCTCAGGACTGAATTTAGGATCCAGTCCTGTGGTTAGAAAAGTAATCCAAAAAGTAATTAATTACATTTAACTAGAAATTCACATTGACCTCAATGTTGCATTGTGTTTGAAATTGAGTTGCCCATTGCAACAACTGTAACTACTGTACTTAAAAGTCTATTGCCTATTTGCAAATTATTTAAACTAAAGTAATTCCTTCTGAGAAAGTATATTTTGTAATGTAATGTATAATGTAAATATAAAGTAATTTAAAAAATAAAATATCTAAAAATAAACTGTTTAAAAATGTTTAGAAAATCAATATAAAAAATAAAGATAACAATAAATACATTTAAAAATTGTCATTTACAAAACCTTTGAAATTCACTCTAAAAACCATAGGTTTCAGACATGTTATAGTTAGGAGTTAACATTTAAAAAACCTTTGAAATTCACTGTAAAAACCATAGGTTTGAGGCCTGTTATAGTTAGGAATTACCATTTAAAAAACCTTGGAAATTAACTGAAAAAAACATAGGTTTCAGATATGTTATAGTCAGGAATTAGCATTTAAAAAACCTTAGAAATTCACTGAAAAAAACATAGGTTTTAGGGGTGTTATAGCTAGTTGGACATTTCACTCGTACACAACCATTGAAATTGCCACCTTATAACTTGCGCGCCCGCAATCCACTGCTGATGATGTCACATATTACATCATTCATGACCTGGTCAGTGACATCACTGATTACATCACTGATGACATCTCGAATGACATCATCCGCGTGACAATCTGATACATCTTATCATACACTAGTATAACCTTTCAACACTCATTATAAAATATGGAGTACCATATTTGAAACCATTGACACACCAATACAAGTTTCAAAAAACCCACTCAGTGATTCCTACATCTACACACACATCTAAACACTTACCTATAGATTCACTCATACATGCTAACAAAGATCAATAGAACACTATCAAATATACCTACACATCTACATCGACATTACACACTAGCACACATCCTATTCACTTATGCAGTCATCCTACTCACTTATGCAAACAATTGATCATACTTACATTTACTAAGCTACACACTTAAACAAACACCACTTTATTTATTCATATAGATAGTAACTCATACTTAGTATGTGTTATAAAATCACTATTACAAGTATACAGTTATCCATACGTCACTCATACAATCACTGAGTCTTATGTATAATTATTTATATACAACTGTCACATACACTGCCTTTTATATTTCTAGTTTGTTGAACTTGTATCATTGAGAAATATATTTATTCATCACCACACCCATAAAGAGATTCACTCACTCAAACAACTGTTTCCACATACAGTCTTAACCTCATATACCCACTAAATCAACTATTTACACATATTTGGACAGTCACACACCTCCCACCCAACCACACACACATTCATTCACTATCCCACACAAATACTCACATAACAAATTAATAACTAATATAGACTTTCACATAGCTAGTAACCAACTTATGTAGTAGTTTACACAACAAGAGATAGAGTGATACAGGTGTTCAAACAGTTTAATCACTATTCCATATATTTAGTGAGACACTTTAAATTCGTCACTTAGACAGTCAATCACAATGCTACTAAATCCTCTATTCAGACACTTATACATCCACTCAGTCTTCAAGGCAGATTGCTATATATATATAATACTTATTTAAATATCGAGGCAAACCACATTCACAGGATGATGTCATCAGTGATGTCATTTGAGATGTTATCAAAGATGTCATCAGTGATGTCACTAACCATGTCATGAATGATGTAATATGTGACATAATCAGCAGTGGATTGCGGGCGCGCAAGTTATAGTTAGTACAACTAACTATAACGTGGGAATTTGAATGGTTTTGCATGAGTGAAATGTTCAACTAACTATAACACCCCTAAAACCTATGTTTTTTTCAGTGATTTTCTAAGGTTTTTTAAATGCTCATTCCTAACTATAACATATCTGAAACCTATGGTATAAATATATATATATATATATATATATATATATATATATATATATATATATATATATATATATATATATATATATATATATATATATATATATATATACATACATATATATATATATATATATATATTTTTTTTTAATACAAAGGTCCATGACTTCGAAGACGCACTCCTCGCAGTTGTAAAGCAAACAGCTTTCATCACATGAAAAACCGGCATCTTCAATTGGGGTGAGCATTATGTGCCGACGCGTTTCAAAGCCGTAGCTTTTCTTCTTCATGGGCAGCTCGAGGTTTCACACAGCATGCTTCAATCAGTCTTTAAATACATGCAAAGACTGATTGAAGCATGCTGTGTGAAACCTCGAGCTGCCCCTGAAGAAGAAGCTACGGCTTTGAAACGCGTCGGCACATAATGCTCACCCCAATTGAAGATGCCGGTTTTTCATGTGATGAAAGCTGTTTGCTTTACAACTGCGAGGAGTGCGTCTTCGAAGTCATGGACCTTTGTATTAAAATAATCATACGGTTGTCTAGCCGTGAAGATTGCACCATCTCAGCAAGAGAAGAGAGGCTGCGCGGCAACAGGAACCATGCCGATGCCGTGAACAGCATTGCAGTTGTGAAATAATTGAACCTGCATGGCAAATGGGGGCCCACTGAAGGGTAAATACAATGCTTTTAAATAAAGGACACACGGAACTCACTTTGAGTAAATTAATTTTCTTCAATCGGGACTCAGTGTCCCAGCATGCATGGCACTAGACAGCGCACTAAGCACGACCCACTGGGGGTCCTTGCATGTATTTAAAGACTGATTGAAGCATGCTGTGTGAAACCTCGAGCTGCCCATGAAGAAGAAGCTACGGCTTTAAAACGCGTCGGCACATAATGCTCACCCCAATTGAAGATGCCGGTTTTTCATGTGATGAAAGCTGTTTGCTTTACAACTGCGAGGAGTGCGTCTTCGAAGTCATGGACCTTTGTATTAAAATATATATATATATATATATATATATATATATATATATATATATATATTACCTACTGGCGATAGCCAGTAGGTATATATAGTTAGGATTATTTCTCTATGGAACTTTTGAAAATTCTATGTCTAATAACTTTGGCGTTTGTGGACGGAATCGGCTGAAATTTTCAAGAAAATGGCACATTTTGTTTCTGAGCAGCCCCTGAAAATTTGGGGGGGTTCGTCAAGGGGGGGCAGAGAAAAAAGGGGGGTCCTAAAACGCGTTTTTCCCATGTTAATTTCCATAGGGCGTTTGGCCTCACTTTTAGCTCGAACGGCTGAATGGATTTGCACGAAACTTGGCAAAATTGTAGGGACTGTTAGCCTGATGTGCCTTTGCTGGGTCTCAATATATGTGCTCCAGTGGATTTTGAGAAATTAACGTTTAAAAAAATGTATATATCTGTGACAGCGTCCCAGATAGCGCTCCAGATCGCGTACTTTTCGCGTCACGGAGCTTTGCGAAGCGATGCTGATTGGCTCTCCGGTGTCTGTCAACATTCTAAACAGTCCGGTGCGGCCGCCATCTTGTCTCTCGGTAGGATCGAGAGACAAGAAGAGGTGAAAAACGAAGGGGTAATTTAATGAAAGGGGGCAAGGTAGACCCCTCTTGACCCCCTAGGAATGATGTTGGGGTTATTAAAGGGTCCCGTGGGGAAAATAAAAAAAAAATGATTTTTCACGGTAGAAGCGCTTCTCGGTTCGCGAACCGGGTCGCAAACTAGCGGCTGAATGGATTTGCACGAAACTTGGCAAAATTATAGGGACTGTTAGCCCGATGTGCCTTTGCTGGGTCTCAATATATGTGCTCCAGTGGATTTTGAGAAATTAACGTTTAAAAAACAGATATATCTGTGACAGCGTCCCAGATAGCGCTCCAGATCGTGTACTTTTCGCGTAACGGAGCTTTGCGTAGCGAAGCTGATTGGCTCTCCGGTGTCTGTCAACATTCTAAACAGTCCGGTGCGGCCGCCATCTTGTCTGTCGGTAGGATCGAGAGACAAGAGGAGGAGAAAAACGAAGGGGGAATTTAATGAAAGGGGGCTAGGTAGACCCCTCTTGACCCCCTAGGAATGATGTTGGGGTTATTAAAGGGTCCCGTGGGGCAAATAATAAAAATTTGATTTTTCGCGGTAGAAGCGCTTCTCGGTTCGCGAACCGGGTCGCAAACTGGTAGCGAAACGTGAATTCGCCATTTTGTGTTTCGATTTCATTACATTACTAGGTATAAGGGGGTACGGGAGACGTATCCTGACCCCTTTTGTTTTCTGAGGGTGGCTGAGGAGGCTCATATATGTTGATACATGTCTTCCAGCGGCTGTGCGTGAGCGTTTTTTTTTTTTGCTGCGTGACGTCTGTTAACGTTCGATTCGATGGAAATCAGGAAGTGTTGACCGCCATTTTGTCACTGCGAGTAAATATTTTATTTGTTATAAATAAATCATTATTGATAAACATTGTCTGCGCCATCTTGCCTTTTTTGCAATGCCACACTTTTGTCGAGCACAGCAGCCATTTTAGATGCCTTGACCAGACCCACTGTCTGCACCCTCGCAAGCATCTCCCCCACGCACTGGTCACTCCCGCTCTCTTTCTCATGTATGGGCTAGAAACCTCCTCCCATCTGCGCTGTTCTTCTCTGAGAATCACACCCTGTGCCCGCCCGACACCTGCCTTTCACCCTATTCACTACCGCACCCTCTGACACTCCTCTTCCTCTGTGTCCGATTGTCCAGGCCCGTCCCAGGCTATCACCTAGCCCTGCAGATGTAGTTTATGGCCTCAACTGTAAAGAATCACCCCTCTTCAAAGAAGTTACAGTAGATCAAGGCCCCCACCCGATGAGATCCGTCACACTACACGCGTTCCTGCAATCTGATAACCATCCTGTATTGTGATTGGAGAGGGGATTCTCACTGTGAGGGTGTGTGGGACTGAGCCTGAAGCGGAAGATTCCAGGGATGCCTTTTTGTACATCAAAGTCTTCACAATTATGTGTCACATTAAAAATATATAGCACTCACAAAAAAGTAGAAGGAAAATAACACTTTAATAACTTATAAATATATACATCGCAACAAAAACAGTAAACACCTTAAAACATTTTTTATTAAAACAGAAGCAACAATGGTCAGTAGCGGTCTGTTGTGCGAATAGTCCCAAGGCAGCATATTTACCTAGAGTGGTGCTGTGTAGGACATTCTGAATGGAAATTAACCAGAACTATAACCATCTACTTCCAATAATATAACTTTTATGCCCAAATTACGCAAAGATTTAGCTAATCTGCTAAAGGGGGGAGTCGCCATTTCTTTACAATAATCAATAATGAAAAATCAACATCAATAGGGTTGTCCGTATTCCCGATGCAGCACTATAGTGCAACATACACAGCACCTGGGGTGTCAAGAGTGAACAGGTCCTAGCTGCTTAACCAATGACTGACAAATGCTATATTAAACACTTACTATGTATAATACTTGCGTTCACAATAGTTTTACTTTACAAAACAGAACAAAAGATGTCCCCTGTAAGTAAACCCATATTAGCTGTTTCAGTTATTGAACATCCTAAGGAAGGTTTTATGACATGGGGAACAGTAGTGATATCCTGGGCGGGTGATGGAACTGGGTTTGTTAATGGAAAAACATCTACAGAGAAAACTATTGGTAAATTATACTTCTCCGGAAATTTAAAACTCACAAATGTTTCATTTGTGTAATCGTTTTATGAACATGTACATTAAAAAACTAAAAGAAATGCCAAGAACGTCCCATGTGAAAGTGAATTTTATCTGGCAATTTTTTTCTTTTCCTTCTCATGAAAATAAAGTTAAAGCCAGGTTCGTTACCTGCCTCATCTGCAAAAAAAAAACTCTTGAGAGGGACCGAAAAAAAATATAGCTATGGTAATCATACCATGCATCGGCACATGGAGAGGTGGCACCCTCTTAATTATTCTAAAGCACAACTTCGAGATTTGGGGGATAACCCCCGACCGGCAAAAACATCCACCAATGACTTAGCAATAAGTGAGTCAGAGGCAAGGGAAACGGTCCCAAATCTGCAAAAGAACTTTGGGCAGATGAGATTGACTTGTGTAGCATGTGGAAAATTAATTTCACGCGGAGAGATCAGTATTACTTCAATAAATACAGTAATCAATGATGCATTAGAACTTAATATCAATTCATTTTCCGAACGTGTAATCAGTACCTGTCCCATTTCAATTCATTGTTCGAACTTATAATCAATACCCATCCCGGATCAATTCATTGTCCGAACATATAATCAGTAAAAAGTGCGACAAGTGCAACAAAATCATATCGATAATTCATTGTGAGCAAGTACCAAAAGTGTCGACAATTCTAACCTTCAATAAATACAGTAATCAATGATGCATTAGAACTTAATATCAATTCATTGTCCGAATGTGTAATCAGTACAAGTCCCATGTCAATTTATTGTTCAGACGTATAATCAATACCCATCCCGGATCAATTCATTGTCCGAACATATAATCAGTCTTATCCCATATCAATTCATGTGCTAAAAACTGCATACATATCTCATGATATCAAGGCTGAGCAATCGGGGCACAATAGTTTCATTTGTACCGGCGCCGTTTTGGGTGAGGTCAGGAAGGTCCAAGTATAGTCAAAATGTCTCCACCAACTCGTGGTTGGACCGGGACCTCTTTCGGCAGTCTAAAAGTTTTCGTTGAAGGGTAGTAGAGGGGACTGGCGACATGAACCATCAGTCAAAGAGGGGTGGGAGGCAAAAATCTCTCCTACCGGGTCATACTGGTGTCCCACCGGAACTGATCAAGTTGGTAGTCTTGCAGGATTTTGGTGATTTCAAGACTGAGGCCGGCGCCGGCATGAGCGCGCCGACGTCCCGCGGCTACGTCGTGGTCGTTCCATGGGTGATCATGGCAGTCATTCCCCATCGGGGGTCGGGGGCCCCCGTGGCTCTTATAGAATCTTCAAAGTTGAGGAGAACGTTTCTGGATGCAGGACTCATTTTCTAGTTGAACTCAGAAGCGCCGTTGCACCGCAACAGTGGACGAGACCCCCGCTGGGTGAGCGGAGCATCATTGCCTCGCAATAGTGGACGAGACCTTTTGTCGGGTGAGTGCAGCGTCGCTGCATTGCAAGAGTGGAGGAACCCTTTTGTTGGGTGAGTGGAGCGTCGCTGCATCGCAAGAGTGGAGGAACCCTTTTGTTGGGTGAGTGGAGCGTCGCTGCATCGCAAGAGTGGAGGAACCCTTTTGTTGGGCGAGTGGAGCGTCGCTGTATCGCAAGAGTGGAGGAACCCTTTTGTTGGGTGAGTGGAGCGTTGGGGGTGCAGCCGAGGGGCCCCCACCTGTGGGGGTGGGAGAGGCTTGTTCGCGCCGCCTCTTCCTCCCAGCGCACCCCACGCCGACACCTGGCGTTGATATCCGTGATGTCCGGACCAGGCGATAAGAGGGGGGGGGGGTCGGAGGCAGAGGCAAGACATCCCCCCCCCCCGTGGCCTGCAGGGTGCCGCTTCAGGCCAGAACGGGGAGCTCATATCAAGCCGGGGCCAGACCAGGAGATACGAGGGGGGGGGTCAGTGGCATGTGCAAGACATCCCCCCCCGTTGTCGCAGCCATTATCTAAGAAAGAAGAAGAATCCCGTCGGCCTCGGCTCCTCTCCTGGCCCACCTTACGGGATGACCTCCCCGGCCGACGGCTGCCAGCAGGACTCGCCCTACACGTGCCGAAGGCCTCGTCTTCCGGATGGGCGTAGCCGCGAACCTGTTGCACTTCGGGAGTTTCCGGAATGGGGGTAGGTATCTGCTGATTTGTATTTATTTCATGTTACCGTTATTGGGCGTGGCGGGCGGTGGGACAGACATGCTTGGAGCAGTGGGGGGGTGGCGGAGCCTAGCTACCTTGTGGCTGCCGTAACGTCAAGCTTGGCTTCTTTCACCACTTTCATGTTTCTTATTTCTAGCGAAGTCAAAAACTCATCAGAGGCCTACTGATTTTGTTCGATTTCTTTCCCTTCCTTTTCAAGTGTGTTTCATGCTAAAGTTTCTGTTTAACAGGATACAGGGATTACTTCGTATTTTAAATATGTCTTCTTTATTAGGGGTTCTCTCCGGTTGAGTCAGATGATGTACCTCTAATAAATGGTCCGGGTGGAACTAGTTTCTCAATCAGTGGGGAGTAGATGGGCATGACAGATTACAACGGGGGACAAAGGTCCGCATTACCCACCCTTCACTACTTGCAAAGACTAGACAGAATATTTCTATTCCACGTTATTTGCAAACAGAGAGTACCTCGAAAGAACTATTCCTTGAACAATAAATGTCCAGCCAATCAATCAATCAGGCATGACGGATTACAACGGGGGACAAAAGTCTGCATTACCTATCCTTCACTATCTGCAAAGGGAGACAGAATATTTCTATTCTTCTCTGTTTGTAGACAGGGAATATCTCAAACAGCAATAATCGATAAAAAAATTAGTAGGATTATAACACTTTAATAACTTATAAATATATACATCGCAACAAAAACAGTAAACACCTTAAAACATTTTTTATTAAAACAGAAGCAACAATGACAACTAACAGTAGTGATATCCTGGGCGGGTGTTGGAACTGGGATTGTTAATGGAAAAAGATCTACAGAGAAAACTATTGGTGAATTATACTTCTCCGGAAATTTAAAACTCACAAATGTTTTATTTGTGTAATCGTTTCAGGTCAAACGGATTGTGGGACAATGTTCACAATGGAAGAGTCACCAAAAGGCATTTGGATCGATGTTGCCTCAGGCTGCCATTTTTATAGTTATTTAATAAAACGTTTTACCCTGTTACTTTGCTGGTGTGTTGTATATATTTATAATATTTGCATAGGGTTTGTCGTTATTTTGGGTGGGGTGGGGTGGGCGGCGGAGTCGAGCTGTCTTGCAGCCATCATGGTGTGGAGCTAAGTTCATCTTACTAGTTTCGTATTTCTCATGAGGGGTTGTTCTTAATGTTTCTATTTTAGCGAGGTCAAAAACAGATCCCATTAGTGGCCTACTGATTTTGCTCGATTCCTTTTGTTTTTTTAAACGATTTTTCACTATCTGCAAAGACTAAACAGAGTATTGCGACTCTGTGCTTGTTTGTAAATACAGAATGAACCAAAGAGAACCAATTCTAAAACAGTAAATGCTTGGATAGCAATCTATCAAATAGAGAGAGAAGCAGGCACGACGGATTACAACGGGGGCAAAGGCCTGCGTTAACTACCCTTCACTATCTGCAAAGAGAGAGTACTGCTAAGAGAAGAGAGGGGGGGAGGGCAGCGTTCAAAGCACATCAGCGTGCATAAACACGAAAATGTTTTTACCTATCATGTACTTGACATTTGACAGCATTTGATATTTGGTATTGATGTCATCAGTGATGTCACTGACCAAGTCATGAATGATGTAATATGTGACATCATCAGCAGTGGATTGCGGGTGCGCGATATATAGTTAGCGCAACTAACTATATATGCGAATTTCAATGGTTTTATGCGAGTAAAATAAGGTTTTGTAAATGCTAATCCCTAACTATATATGGTCTATAACCTATGGTTTTTTCAGTGAATATATATATATATATATATATATATATATATATATATATATATATATATATATTACCTACTGGCGGTCGCCAGTAGGTATATATAGTTAGGATTTTTTCTCTATGGAACTTTTGAAAATTCTATGTCTAATAACTTTGGCGTTTGTGGACGGAATCGGCTGAAATGTTCAGGAAAATGGCACATTTTGTTTCTGATCAGCCCCTGAAAATTTGGGGGGGTTTCGTCAAGGGGGGGCCGAGAAAAAGGGGGGTCCCAAAACGCGTTTTTCCCATGTTAATTTCCATAGGGCGTTTGGCCTCACTTTTAGCTCGAACGGCTGAATGGATTTACACGAAACTTGGCAAAATTGTAGGGACTGTTAGCCCGATGTGCCTTTGCTGGGTCTCAATATATGTGTTCCAGTGGATTTTGAGAAATTAATGTTTAAAAAAACAGATATATCTGTGACAGCGTCCTAGATAGCGGACTAGTTTGCGTACTTTTCGCGTTTCGGAGCTTTTCGAAGCGAAGCTGATTGGCTCTCCGGTGTCTGTCAACATTCTAAACAGTCTGTAGCGGCCGCCATCTTGTCTCTCGGTAGGATCGAGAGACAAGAGGAGGCCAAAACGAAGGGGGAAATGAAGGAAAGGGGGCAAGGTAGACCCCTTCTGACCCCCTAGGATTGATGAGGGGGATATTAAAGTGCCCCGCGGGGCCAAAAAAAAAAAAAAAAATTGTTTTTTTCGTGGGGTGCGCCCGGTTCGCGTACTGGAAAGCGGTCTGGGGAGCGTAGTATAAGGAAACAAGAATGATTGACTTTTAACTTATTGTATGTTTATTGATTGTTCGTTTTGTTGTTTTTTTTGTTTATTTTTATTTACGTAGCTACATGTAGGTATCAATGTAGAGTGTATAATTTAATAAACGCCGTCTCCTTTGTAGATATGTTGCTTGTTGTTAAAGAAGTTATTGTGGTATATGGAATTCATACCATAGTCTGTCTGGAAAGCCGAAACAACATGGAGGCAGGAGATGATAAAGAGATGTTGTTGATGTTGTCACTTGTTGTTTTTGCAAATACACATTGGAGATAATATAGTGGGAGAAAGGAAGTAACTATGTACAAAGTTAGTATGTAACACCAAAAAGTTGCACAGTATATTTAAAGTCTGACTTCACGTTATAAACAATTTGCTACTAGTTTTCAATATATATAAAAATAAATAATGTGTCAAACAATTTTTGAATTAAGAAATTAAAATTTATTTTTCAGATTGTTTTTCAAAATTTAAAAGAAAATCTAAAAAATCATGATCATTTTTTTCTTCATTTTTCAGTAGAAAATGTACTGCATCTACACATTGCACAAGTTCATTGCTTATTGTGTCGTCGTAGAAATCCATGTCAACTTCTGTCTCATTTTTTTTTTCTGTTTCAGTTTTAAAGTTGTTTACTTCTCCTTCCATTTTGAATTCTGAAAAATGAATTTTTAAAAAATATATCAGTACAGATAGGGCACTGTTGGGTTTCAGTACAGACAGGTAGTTTGGTTATTTATACAGTGTTTTTTTCTTTGGGCAGTGTATGGTATCAAATTGGAAGTAGAAATATGAAGAAAATTATCAAATAAACTCTTAGTCAATTCTGAATTATACTAGAGAAGTCTAACTCTATCCTTAACTCAGGGCCGGCGCTAGGCATGGGCAGCGTGGGCTGCCGGTCAGGGCCTCGCACTCAGCCCATCAGCATGGGGCCACACACTGGTGATGTGTCCTTTTGTTTTCCTGGAGATCTATCACAAAGAAAGGTGTCGCCTGCAATTAAGGTCCATTGGCGGGGGCCCCTCTTTGGGCCTCTCATGGATGGTGTCAGGAGGTATAGGGGAGGGAGAAGGAGACGTTCCCTCAATTGCAAGGAGACCATTCACAGACACTGTGGGGGGCCCATTGTCCAGCATTTTGGCGCACCCTCAGTTTTAAAAATAATATCTTACCTTTTAAATATAATTTGAAGTTATCAGTTGATTTTTTGTTGTTCTGCACTTCACGAAGTAGTAGTCAAAATGGCTGTGTTTCTTTCTCTTTGTTTATATATATTCAGGTACATAACCAATCAAATGTCATGATATAGTAGTAGAAATTGAAAGTAATATTTTAATTGGTTGTCATTTCCAACACTTTCGATATTTTTTGTGAAGTAATTTACCTCAGGGATTTTAGAGAGTTCTACATGCTAAATGGCTAAATGGTATTCCAACTAAATTTGTGAAAATGGTAGGGATTGGTATGTAGTATGAGCTACTGTTTAATTGGTGAAAGTGTCTCCAGTGGTTTTTCTGTAAATTACTTTCCCACCTTTTTTGTGCGAGTGCTTGTCAGTGTGTTTCCCGGTACGCGAACTTGCAGTGTTACGGGTATCCTCCATTTTGTGTTTCGGTAGAATTGAGATACAATATGGAGGGTAAATAATGTTCAGAATGGAAAGATTGGGGTACTTTAGACGTATGCTGTTTCCCTAAGTTTTCTGAGGGTGGCTGAGGCGGCTCATATATGTCGATAAAAAAAAAAGGTTTTTTCGTGTGGTTAGCTGCAGGTACGCGAATTGGGTAGCGTACCGGGAAGCGAATATAGGTGAAATTAAGTGGAAAAAAAGGTTCATTAGAAATTTTAAAAGAGTACACTAAGTTAAGGTAGCTCTAAAAAGAGCTTTTGGGTTCTGTGTATGTTCTAGAAAGTTATAAGTAGGAACCAATACACATTCTTAAATTTAGTATGAAAATTCTGTTCCCCTCATCTGAGAAATGCACGCCATCTCCTCTGTAGATATCTTGCATGTAGTAACGCAAGTTATTGTTGTAGATGCAGCCCATTACATGGTCCCTCATGTAAGCTGAAACAGACTTATTTACATGCTTCCTCGATTTCTCAATTTGTGAATAAAATTGATTGGACCACCTCCATTTTTGTCTTTGGCATATATTGGAATATACCAAGGCAGTTTGAGGAAAAAGTGTCATCAATTGCTCAAAGGTGTCCTTTAAAAGCATTTCCAGTCCTACCCCAGTCAAAGTGCCCAAATCGTTTCCTCCACAGTGCACTAATATGAGGTCAGGGGTTGGCAAATTTAAAAAGGTTTTCACCAATGGTATCAATTGGTGACATTTCAATCCTCTTCGACCAATCCATTTGATTTCCACATTTTGTAAATCGAGGTTGTGTAAATTTCTGTTTTCAGCATACCTGTGAGCCCAGTGGATATAGCTATGTCCCAGAATCCAGACTGAAAACATGGCTAGAGGAGTTTTTGCTGCAGTCAGATGAAGTGTGGGAATGAAATGGCAGTTGAAATAGTGATGTTTGTAATGTAAAAAACTGTGGAGTTTAAGTGTAAATGATTCATTAGCAGTGATTGGTGTATTTTCATTGCTGAAAACAGAAAGTTAGGGTGCATGGATGTGTTCTTTGAAAGATGTATTTTGAATGGTTATTTAAAAATGTTGTTATGAAAGATTGCAGTGGATTAGCAGGTGTTCTGAGAGTTCAGAGTTCATTTGAAACATTGTTGTGTGAACTTGTGCCCATGACAGGTCAGGCAGGCGGTAGTTGCTATGGAAAAGAGGTAGAAAGGGCAGAGGGGGGAAGGGTGTTGATTTGAAAAAAGTGAGGGAAGAGTTTTTATTGGCTGACATGAGAGATATGTGTGTTGAATATCAGCGTTTCAGTGCCTTTGTTGGTTCCAGCCTCTGGAGTGCATACCTTTAATTCTGGTACAGAATAATTGGTGTGTTTCTGAGACTGTTTTCAATTTCAAAAAGAATTTGTAAAGGGGAGTTATCGTTTATATATTTTAGTTAAAGAGTAGTATGCTTTTTTGCGTAAATAAGAAAGTCAGCTGTGTATTTAAAATGATGTTTTTTGCGTTAAGTGTCTGCATTCTGCTTTCAAAGGCGTTTTGCATTCTTCATTTATAGAATCGGAAAAATTTTTGGTTCGGAAAAATACCGAATCGGTAATTTTACCGATTCTGTAAATTTGCTATATAGGGGGGAGTCTTCTGAGTCTCAAATGACTTAACGAATCGGTATTTTAGCATGAAATCAAACTTCATGGTAAAATACCGATTTCGGTGTGCATGCACATTTGCTGCATGCACACGTATGTCATGTGAAAGGCAGACCTGCCCTTACATGAATGTAGGTGTATAATTGTTTTACATAAAAGGTTTTAAAACTTTGTTTGAAATCAAATGCATGCACACTTAGGGCCCGATGTAGGTGGTCGTTTAGGCCATTTACCGACCGGTTACGGCCGATTTCGGTCGTTTCCGACCTGTAAATGGTGAAAAGGTATGTAGGCGCCTAAATCCAGGGTCACATGTAGGTAAATTTACATTTACAGAATCGGAGAAATTGTTTTTGATGGTAAAATGATGTGACTCCTGCAATGCGCCGCTTTTGCGGAACAGATATATGATGTAATTGTGTTGTTAATGTTACGGTGTACATGTAAAAAATGATGCATAAGTGTTGCACGGGCATTGTAGATGCTCTCTTATGTGTGCTTAGCAATTTCAAGTCACTTCCCCCGGGTTCAAGGGCCTTGTAAATACGTCCCCATGTGTGTCTGGTCATTTGAAGTCATTTTCCTTGTAGTGTAAGGCCCTTGTAAATACGCCCCCATGTGTGCCTGGCAAATTTTAATTTTGATTGTTTGAGTTACATAGCCATGTTAAAAGTTATTGAAAAAAAGGTGCAAGTTCCTTAAAAAAACGTTTTCATGTGTATTAGGGCATTTTAAGTCTGTTCCCCATGAATGTAGGGGCCAGATGTAGGTGGCTGAAAATAGCCATTTACCGATCGGTAACGGCCGAATTCGGCCGTTACCGACCGGTAAATGGGCATTGACATGTAGGGGCCCTTAAATGTTGCGTTTTTGGTAATTTTACCGAATTGGTAATTTTTCCGATTCAGTAATTTTACCGAATCGGTAATTTTACAGATTCGGTAATTTTACCGAAAATGCAAGATTGAAATGTGGGTAGCCAATTTTCCATTGGCACATGCCTTTCAGAATCGGTATTTTACCATGGAATACAAATCCATGGTAAAATACCGATTCCTGTGTACATGCACATCTGTGCATGTACACATATGCCATGTGACAGACAGACGTGTCCTTAGGGCATGTCTGTGTGCCACATTGCAAACAAAACAGGTGATGGACAGAATGTGGATCAATGTCACGCAATGCTTCAAGGTCCATAGGATTCAATAGCAAATATCGATTCGGTATTTACCGAATCGGTAAATACCAAATTTTTAAGGAATCGGTAATAAATCAGATGTTGGTACCTACATCCCATTTACCGATTTTGAAATACCGGTAATATTCGGTATTTCAAAATCGGTACATGTGATTTACCTACATCTGGCCCTAGGTGTTTTACTTAAAGGGCCCGATGTAGGTACCAAATACCGGTCAGAAACGGCCGATTTCGGCCGTTTCCGACCGGTATTTGGCCTACTGAGATGTAGAGGACCTTTTTTTGTCCGATTCGGTATTTTACCGATTCGGTAAAATTACCGAATCGCAAAAATACCGAATCGGTAATTTTACCGATTTTTAAATTTGGGATGTAGGTGAGACTACTTTCTGTCCCACAGGCCCTTTAGATTCGGTATTTTTTCACCCAATCCAATTAGGTGTTAAAATACCGAATCCAGGTGTGCATGCACATGTGTGCATGCACACCTATGCCATGTGACAGACAGACATGCCCTTAGGGCTGGTTTGCTTGCCACATGGCACCTGTGCCTGTTTTGAGGGTGTCAGAGGGTGTCAAAGTAATACCCCCTGCACCCTTGTGCATACTTTTTTTTTTATAGCATTGTCGAATCTAGTTCTTACTGTTATTGATTTACTGTTTGGTAATAGTGGTTAATAACATTTTTTATTATATTTCACCACAGATTCAACTGCAGATTATTTGGGAATTAGACAATGCCGTCTAAGGATAGAATTCGAAAGGCTACAAAACGTCAAAGACAGCAGTTACCAAATATTTTGCAGCAGTCCTCTACTTTAATATTATCTCAACGGACGAAGAGAACACCGGGTAAGAGAACGAAATCATTCCTTAAAAACATTTGTAGAAACAAAAGTATAACTACAGAACAAGTTTTAGTCCAGAAAAAGAGAGCCAATTTAAATGGAAAGGAAAGGCCCGTCAAAAAAGTTTGTGCTAGAGCAGGAGATAACTCTGTGCATGGCAGTAGAAGGGCAAATATTTTCAGGGACATTCGTAAGCGAATGTTCCGTAACAGGGTAATTGTCAATTTGGTAAAACAATTTAAAAAAGGTCAACAGAAAGTGTCATTTTATAAAAAAAAGAAAAATGTAGAGAAAATTATTGATCAGGCTTTCGAGCGAAAGTTATTTATTTTGGTAATTAATAGATTTAGGAAACTAAACAAGGTAATCTATGTTTTCAAATCTAATAGTAGATGGAAGAGAGACGTTAATCGGAGTAATTTTTGTGAAGTTTTCTTAGGAGAATGGATGCATAGTTCAAATAGTGAGGCATTTTTTAATGAGGAGAGTTATTTTCAGGACAATGTTTTGGTGCATGCAGTTGACAGCAGTGGTCGAGCATATGAGGTAAAAGATGGTCATCCGGTTGAAAAAGAAATACTTGTGTCTGCAGATGCAGAAGAGGCGCTAAGTGATGAGGTTTTAGGGAGACGTCCTATTGGACCAGTGTACACCTGGAAGTGTAGTTCTATTTGCAGTGTGCGACAGGATTCTATCAATTTGCTTTGTGATTTTATACGGACATTTCATAAGAAAAGTGTAAAGCAAAAAATAAAGTTGTTGCAAGAATTAGATCCTTGCAGAGTGAGACAAGTGACAGGTTTGCGTGGTCATTCACTGGCTTGTCTTTCTAGGAGAGTATGCCAGAGTGTATTTCATCATTTCAGGATGCTTGCAGTGCATCATAATAAAGTGAGGAAATTAGTTAGAATGTTGTATTATGCTAAGAGTCCAGCAATTATGCTTAAAAAATTAAGCAAAGCTCTTTTGCATGGTTCTGAAGTAGATGTGAAGAATATTTGTCAAGAAATTGAGTTCTGTTATTTTGCTGGTAAAGAGAACAATGTTGATATTGAACCACTAGAAGATGGTAATGTGGAAGACAGTGAACAGATTTTCAGTACAGATAAGTTTCACAAGGAAATGTCCACGTTTATGGTGAAATCAAGTGAGAGGCCTAATTTCACTTGTGTGTGTTGTCGACGGACTTATTATAAGAATCAGAGTAAGTTAGTGGATATATATGCAAAGAGTGATATGGAAAACAATAGTGAATGGAAGGATTTTGCCACATACTTGATGGTAGAAAATTGTTTTGATTTGGGAGCAGACCAACGTATGTGTACTTATTGCTATAACAAATTAAACCAAAACCAGATGCCTGCTAGAGCGGTTTATAATAATCTGGATTTAGATGACATTCCTTATGAATTGAAGGATTTAAATACTTATGAATCTATTTTGATTCAAAGTGTCCATCCCTTCCAGGCTATTGTACGAATGGAGCCAAAGACAGGGAAGTTGCCTCCATCAGATTTACAGAGAGGATTAAAGGGAAGGGTTGTTTATTTGCCTTTGGATTTGAAGAAAAACATTAATACAATTGGAGTAGAGAAAGTGGAAGAGGAACCTCTGGTTATCATAGTTAATGGTGTTCCGACAAAGAGTAAGAAAATCTGGCAAGATTTAGTGGATGTTAAGAAAGTTAAAAAGGCAACATTGTATTTGATAAAAAATAATAAGTACTACAAGAATGTATGTGTTGCAGAAGAGGAAGTAAGTGAAGAAGAGGACAGCGATTTGTGTCCTGGTCAAATTGAGAAAATAGAATCCTCTAAAAAGGAAGAAATATATGAACATTATAGTGTTCATCCTTTGCATACCAAGGAAGTCATGGGGAATGCTATTGAGTTGTTTCAAATGAAACAAGCCAAAGGGAGTCCTATTAGTGTTTGGGAGGAAAGTTTGGAAGCTCGGTGTTTCCCACAGCTATTTCCCACAGGTCGAGGAGGACGTTATGATGAGCGACCTGTTCAAATTCCTGCTTCAGAATACCGGACTTTACGATTGTATACAGAAGATCCTAGGTTTCGACAATGCATTCCCTATTTATTTCATCTATTGTTTGAAAGTGATCTCTCTGGATTGTCTTATGCAGTGAACCACATCTTGAAAAGTGGTATACAACTGCGAAATATCTCGGCAAGGGACTTTATGGATAAAGTCAATGTGCAAGACAGTATTTTGGATTCTCACCTGAATAATCTCATGGCTTGTCAGCGTGGTACTAATGAGTATTGGTACCGCCGTCATGGTGACTTAAAATGTATGCTGAGGAACTTAGGAACTCCCACATGGTTCCTCACTCTCAGCTGTGCTGAGTATGGCTGGGAAGATTTACTTGAATTTCTACGAGAGGTAAATGGAAACATTGAAAATATTGAATTTAAGACACCTGGAGAACTGTGCTCTTTGGATCCTGTGAATGTTTGCAGGTACTTCAATCATAGATTTGAAGCTATGATGTCTTTCATCACGAACAAGAAAAATCCACCTCTTGGAGAGGTGTTGGATTTCTTCTGGAGAAAGGAGTATCAAGCAAGAGGTGCTACTCATATACATATGCTACTATGGATCAAAGATGCACCTAAATTTGGAACAGATCCGGATGACTTAGTGATGAGTTTCATAGAACAGTATGCTACATGTGCTGTTCCAAAGACAAATGAAGACAAAAGTCTAAGAGAACAAGTTTTACGGTTTCAAAGTCATCGTTGTGGAAAGTACTGTCGTCGAAAATTCAGAAACAAGGACAAATACTACACCAAATGTCGTTTTTCATTTCCACGGTCGGTGATATCTAAAGGAAGAGTGAACAATTTGATGTCATCGCTGCGACATAATGTGACGAGGAAATCACCCAAAAACACATACAATTTGAAAAGAAACGAAGAGTCCAAGTACATCAACGACTACAACCCAGTGATTTTGTCCATGTGGAATGCTAACATGGATATACAGTTTGTGGCTGACAACTGTATGGCTGTTGCTCGGTATGTGACGTCTTACATCACTAAAAAAGAAAAGACAGAACTGAAGGATATGTGGGAGGATATTTCCCATGAAAAGAGCCTCAGTAAGAAGTTGTATAGTTTCAGTCTGAAGATGTTGTCGCATCGAGAAATTGGAGCTTATGAATGTTCTGACCGGTTATCTTCAGCAAGTCTGTATGCCAAATCTAGGAGTATCATTTGGGCGAGTCTTGGTCTTGCTGCAACGCGTAATCAAGTTCTGAAACCTGTACGGGAAATTGAGTATTTGGCGGAGAAGGAGCCAAACAGTACAGATATTTTGAAGAGCAACATGTTGGATACATATTATCCAAATAGAAGCAGTCACCTGGAGAATGCTTGTCTGTATGAAGTTCTTCAAAATTACATTTTCAAGAGGAACATCAAAGAAGATATTGATAAAGGTGTGTATGCTGTAATTGGAAGTGAGGGATGTCTGGTGAAGCAAAAAAAATGTCAATTGATAAATCATCGAAAATTGGATTGCGAATCTCCCGAAAGAAAAGAGTTTTTCTATTTAGCTCTTTTGCAACTTTTCAAGCCTAGGCATGCAGAAGAGGAACTGCTTGGAGATTTCCTCTGTTATGAAGACTCTTTCAATGCAGCCAAGGAGTCCATAGAATGTCCTGTTTTTCCAAAATATCTACAAATGTTGAATGCAGAAATTGAGCAGGAAGCAACAATTGCAGCCGAGATTGCTAGAGACAGTTCTCAGGACAGTCAGAGTTCTGTTTCATTGAGTCAGGATCCACTAGGAGAACCAGTTATTGAAAATGAAGCTGCTACTGCCATGACTGAAGTGGAAAGAGCCATGGCACATGCTCAGAAGGATGCGGTTAACTTAGAAGAATTGGAAAGACAACTTAACGTTGAGCAGAGGAAAATATATGCTGAAGTTACCAACCAAATTGAGCATGGATTAAGTCATGAGAAGAAAGAGTGCTCATGTACGTCGTTGAAGCCTGTCCGACTGTACGTGAGTGGAGAAGCAGGAACTAGAAAAAGTTTCCTTATTAAAGCAATTTCATGTTATATGCAGAAAAGGACTGATTCATCACTGTCTTGTGTTGTGACCGCTCCAACTGGACTGGCAGCTCATAACATTAAAGGGATTACTTTGCATCGGTTACTGATGCTGCCAGTGGAGCATGATAACAAATTACAATACCACAAGTTATCTGGAGATGCTTGTTGTGAAGTATCTCGAGTTTTGAAGAAGATGAAACTTCTTATCATTGACGAAGTAAGCATGGTTTCCAATCTCATGCTTGCTTTTGTGCATTTAAGAATGCAGGAAGTTCTTAAAACAGAGTATGATGTGTTATTCGGTGGCAAACACATCATTGTTTTTGGTGATCTTCTGCAGCTGACACCAGTGAAAGGACAACCAGTGTTTAAACTGCTTACACATGAAGATACCAAGAAGTGCCTAGGGAGCATTGGCAACGTTAACATATGGTTAAACTTCAGTTATGCTGAGCTGCGTGAAAATATGCGTCAGGCGAAGGACGAAGATTACAAGAATATTCTACAAGATATTAGAATCGGGAGAGTGACTGAGCGTGGTAAACAAGCTTTACATGCACGATTACTGTCAAATTTATATCCAGAAGAAGACGTTTTGCCAGAGGATATTTTTCAGAAAATTACTGTGAAGAAATCTGGAATATGTTTGATGCCAACTCTTGCAGAATGTTCCATCTTCAACAACAAAATGTTGAATTTAGAAAAACAAGAGATTGTAAAACTTGAAGCTATTGACAAAATAGAGCATATGGGAGCAACAATTATTTTGTCAGAGAATTTGAAATCTAAATTGAATTCATTAGAGAAGACTATATCTAAAACTGCGGGTTTTGAAAAGACTTTGAATGTGTGTTTAAATTGCCGAATCATTTTGAGAAGGAATTTACATGTTGAAAGAGGTCTGGTAAATGGATCAATGGGTAATGTTGTTGATTTTGAGAAATACAGAAATAGAGATGGAATTGAATTTTTAAAAATTAAATTTGATGGCATTGAGGAAGTACAGCTAATTGGTCGTTGCTCTGCTAGGTTTTTGCTTGTTAAAGACTTATATGTTCGTCGTAAGCAGTTTCCTGTTTGTTTGGCATATGCGGTGACAATTCATAAATCGCAAGGTTTAAGTGTAGACACTGCTTTAGTGAATATTGGCAGTTCTGTATTCAAAGAGGGTATGGCTTATGTAGCATTGTCACGAGTCAAAACTTTATCGGGTTTGTACTTGATTGACTCTTGATGTCACAAACATTTGTGCAGATCTAGATTGTGTTAAGGAATACAATAGGTTAAGAAGAGAGTATGCGCCACATTTGCCTCAATATCCTTTGATTGAGAAACGTGTGGTAGGCCGGAAACGAATAAATATCAGTAATAGTAGGGAGGTTGTAGCAAAAAGAGCAAAAGTCGATGAACCCAAAAGTGGAAGCAGGAATAAAATGAATTCTGTTGAAAATGTTGTTGGTTTTAAATTTGAAAATAGTTCTGGTGTCAACTGCTATGCTAATGTAGTTGTTAATGTTCTCTTTTCACTAGAGACTTTCAAAGAACAGATTGTGATCAATTCGGAACAAAGTTTATGCTGTTTGTTGAATTCTGTGTTAGAGAAATGTAGTGCTGATAAAACGAGAGTAGAAAGTGTGTCTGAAATTCGTTTTCTGTTAGACGAATGTTCAGGTCAAACAGAATTCTCTGAAAATATTCAGCAGGATTGTCAGGAGTTTTTAATGTATATGCTTGATGTATTGCAAGATGAGGGTGTAGATGTAGATTATCTATTTGGCCTTTCTTATCAATGGCAGCATGACTGCGAGAACTGTAGGCTATCAAGTACTACTAGTGTAGACTCAGAAAGATTTATATATTTAACTTTTCCTGACAGTAAATCAATATCCTTCAATAAGGTAGTAAATGCAGCCGATCAAAACATGGAGTGCAGGCAATGTAAGTCTGGAATGCTGTCCACGTTAATTTTACGAAGTTATGGCCAGTATGTCATTTTAATGTTCCAACGATGTAGGCCTGATGGAACTAAATTGACAACTTTAATTAATAATTTTGTGGCTTCGCAGTTGTCAATATCAGGAAGGACTTTTAAAACTACTGCAATTATATATCATAACGGTCCTTCAACTAATTCAGGACATTACACAGCTTATTTGAAATCTGGAAACGGATGGTCATTCTGCAATGATTCTTTTTTAACTTTTTAAAAAAGATTGCCTTTCCACCTTCAAAATTCTTACCTAGTGTTCTTACAACCAAAATTTTAGGAAAGAAAGCTTGGGATTTGTTTAGAGGAATTTACAGAGGTTCTAATGGCTCCTACTATATATGGCCTTGTGGATAATTGTAGTACAGAGCGAAAACTATTTGTTTTTATAAGCAAAGTCAAGCAGCAGATCAAAAAAAGGAGTAGAGGAAATGTAAGTCTGCAATGCTGTCCACATTATTTTTGAAAACTTATGGATGAAACGTCATTTTACAATTTCAACTACATAAACTAGAAGAAAATAAGTTGTCCAGTCTAATTAAAAATGTTTTTGCTACACAGTCATCGATTTCAGGAAGAACATTTGCAACTGCAGTTATTACATAATATGCTGGTACTTTGACAACATCTGGATATTACACAGCTTATTTAAAATTTTAAAAATGGCTATTCTTTCAGCAAACATTACTAATTGAGTATGAAGCAATGTTGCCTTTTAACTTGATTTTTGAAGTCAGAATTTAGGGTAGGTAATTGGACTACAATGATTCTAGGTGTTGCTGTAACTTAGTGTGCTGTTTCAAATTGCTTTGCATGTCTCAGTTTTCTTAAAACAATTGAGTTTATTTTTCAGAAAGTGGCGGGCAGAAAATAGTAACAGCACAACTGAGTATAAGCTGTTCATAGGATATCCTTTGACGTCATAGAAAGTAAGTTACTTTGGAGAAGTTCCTATTTCTGTTTATTTATATTATTTGGGTTTTTTAAACACAATCATTTTGATTGTGTTTTTTTTCCCCGCTGTTATATGATGAATACCTTCAACTCACTGTTTTTAGTGAAATTTGATTTTTTCTGATAACAGCAAAAATAAACCATTAAATATGTTTAATTAATTTTCTACTTTGAATTGTGATTTTGTAATATGTATATGGATTGGTGTGGATATATGGATTGGTGTGGTGTTTAGAGGCGGTAGACCCAGAAGCAGAGGTCGGCCTGGGCCTTGGTCAGCGGACTTGATAATTTTTGCTTCGGTGCCTACTCCAACCATGGGTCCCACTCAGCAACTTTGGGTAATAGCTTGCTTAATCTCAACTAACAGTCCCATCAGCGCCGGGGATGCCTGGCATCACCTTGGGGATGCTCAGGAGGGTTTATCTCACATGGAAAGCCAGGATGGGTTCCCCAGCAAAATACAGCGCCGGGACGCTTCTTTGCTGGGTCAGCTGTACGCTTTACTAGTATACCACATTTAACATTTAACATTCATTTTGTCTTATGCTCACTCTTTTTTTACCATCTTGTATTAATTTAAATTTTTTTGTTCTTTTTTACATAGATAAAAAGTATGAAAATGACAATACAGTACGGTAATGACAATTATAAGGTAAGCGTTTAGTACTTTTTACGTTACATGTCTATCAGATTTAACTTTTATTAGTTCCTCTGCTTCTTTTTTGTAACCCTTAGTTTCCTGTCTTTGCTACTTCCTTTATTTCTTTTTCTATTACTTATTTATACTACTCTTTTCACTTCTTTTATCAGTTCCTCTTTCTACAGTAACTGTGTGTTATTCACTCTATTTTTCTTTGTTTTCACATTACTCTCTGTTTATTAATTCGTCTTATTTTTTAAAAATATTTTTTTTACTTCGCTCCCGGTTCGCGTACTCGGACGCTAATCGGGAAGCGTATCAATAGAAATAGAGGATGCTAGAGTGCTAAACATTCTTGCAATTTTTTTGGAAAAGGGAAGGTAGTTCTGAAAAGAACTTTATTTTTTTATTTTTGATGCTTTATATTTTTTGTGGTTTTTTTTGAGGAAGGAGAAACAAAAATGATTTACTTCAAAGGGCTCAACAGGAGCAACAACAAAAAAATTACTTTCTAGGACGTTTTGGACATTGATGATTTTCAAATGATCTATTTATTAAAGTAATACTCATTTCTCCGCATGAAATTAATTTTCCACACTGTACACAAGTCAATCTCATCTGCCCAAAGTTCTTTTGCAGATTTGGAATCGTTTCCCTTGCCTCTGACTCACTTATTGTAAAGTCATTGGTGGATGTTTTTGCCGGTCGGGGGTTATCCACCAAATCTCCAAGTTGTGCTCTAGAATAATTAAGAGGATGCCAAGTCTCCCTGTGCCGATGCATGGTATGATTACCAAAGCTATATTTTTTTTCGGTCCCTCTTGAGAGTGTTTTTTTGCAGATGAGGCAGGTAACGTACCTAGCATTAACTTTCTTTTCATGAGAAGGAAAAGAAAAAAATTGCCAGATAAAATTCACTTTCACACGGGACGTTCTTGGCATTTCTTTCAGAAAGCCACTTGTCCCTTGCTCCTGTTCCTCGTCTTCCTCTTCTTCTTCCTGGTCGAAGATGACCTGGCTAGTCGGTCCTGTCTTCTTTGGTGGTGGTGGAGGTGGTGGAGATCCACCAGCTGCAGCTAATAGAAATGCCATGTCTTAGCAAACAAAAACAGGTCTTTCTCTCATAAAAATGAAAGTCGGAGTGAGGAAAAAAGGTGGGACTTTCATCATTTGAGAAAACAAAATGTTCTAAACCAATGAAAAGTGTTTGTTTTACGTCATATGATCAAGCGTTCCATCATTAGGAAACTAAAAGTAAAATCAGGCAATGAAAAGTTTTATTAACTAGTCACATGACATGTTATGCTTACGTTCCGCGCCTTAGATTGATTCCGGGGCTTTACGTTTCGCGCCTTTGTTCGCGTTCCTGAAGGCTTCCGGGTGCGCTAACGCAGCACGTCATAAGGGGCATTACGTAGTAACGCGATATGTTGCGTTTATGGGACGCGTCACGATGTGCCTTTCTAACGCGGTATTTACACTAACGGAACGTTTACCGATTCGCGGACCGGCAACGAAACAAGAAAAAATTATTTAAACTATAATATAAATTGAATTAAAAAAATATAATACAAATATATATAAAAATATTTGTGAATTAGAATAAAAAAATATATGTTACAGCTATAGATATTTGCTATTGAAAACCATAGAAATTCACAGAAAAAACCATAGGTTTTAGGCCATATATAGTTAGGGATTAGCATTTACAAAACCTTAATATACTCGCACAAAACCATAGAAATTCGCATATATAGTTAGATGCAATAACTATATATCCGCACCCGCAACCCACTGCTGATGATGTCACATATTACATCATTCATGACATGGTCAGTGACATCACTGATGACATCACTGATGACATCTCAAATGACATCACTGATGACATGGTCAGTGACATCACTGATGACATCACTGATGACATCTCAAATGACATCACTGATAACATCTCATTTGTCATTACTGATCACATCACTGATGATATCATTCATGTGATAATACGATCAACCTCTTCAGACTCTAATATAACCTTAGATACAATCAGTGTAAACAGACTCTCACAGACTGTCACTCATCCCTGGAGTTACTCACACACCTAGTCAGTCATGCAAAGAATCAATCACACCTCCATTTCCTCAACTATACAGTTATACACACCTTACTTAATCAAACATATACTAACACATATTTACTCTCTTATACAATCCCTGATACAAGTTCAGAATGATCCATACAGCCACTCACACATTCACTGGCTCTTATGCCCAGTTATTTATATATGTCAACTCTTACATGTACTGTGTTTTACATATGTACTTACTTTGACATATAGCACTGATAAATCCAATTACTCACCAATGCACTCATGCTGATAGTCAACCGCCCATACAGCTGTTTTCACATGCACTTTTGAACCCATACATCTACTGAATCAACTGCTCACACATCTATGCACAGAGTCACACACCTCCCAGCCACCCCCACTCACACACTCACTCTCCCATACAAATATTTGGGCAACCAATCAATAACCCATATAGTTACTCATATAGCTACTGATCAACACATGCAGCAGTTTACAGAACTACAGTAATAATGATGCACAAATTAAGACAGTTTAGTCACTAACCCATGCACTCAGTGAGACACATTTAATCACTCACTCATACAGTCAGTCATGCCCCTACTAAATCCTTCATCCCAACACTTATACATCCACTCATTCTTCAATATCTAAGACATACTTTAACTTTACAGAAACATACAGTCACTGGATGTTGTCATTAGAGATGTCATCAGTGATGTCATTTGAGATGTCATCAGTGATGTCATCAGTGATGTCACTGACCATGTCATGAATGATGTAATATGTGACATCATCAGCAGTGGGTTGCGGGTGCGCGATATATAGTTATTGCATCTAACTATAGATGCGAATTTCTATGGTTTTGTGCGAGTATATTAAGGTTTTGTAAATGCTAATCCCTAACTATATATGGCCTAAAACCTATGGTTTTTTCTGTGAATATATATATATATATATACATATATATATATACATATATATATATATTTATTTATATATATATATATATATATATATATATATATATATATATATATATATATATATATATATATATATATATATATATATATATATATATATATATATATATATATATATATATATATATATATATATATTCTAACAATTTATCCCCGTCAGGGGAACAACGAGTCGCCACACGAACTTGCCTTGCAGATTTTTATTTCGAGCAGAAGCGGCATTTAGACCAACATGTTTCGTTTCCTCTTGAAACTTCTTCTTAGGTATGCCCCTCCGATTCAAAACGCCAGGTCTGCCACAGGTGATTTTCAATGTTTTTACTCGCCTCACTCCGGAGGCTCCGCCCAGTTGGGATCTTTTCCAGTTCGAAGTGCCTGATGGGCCCTGTGGTTTCTCCAGCGAGTCAATATTTAAAACCCTCCAGTGGGTATTATATTTTACTGCTTTTTCGCTGCTGCAAGTCCCCTCCCGGTCAGCCGACTTTAAAGGCTGACAGAGGGCCAATTACCGGAGTCCAGTCCCCGGGAGCACCGCATTCCCCTTCAGTCCGTTGCCGGTTATATATATATATATATATTCACAGAAAAAACCATAGGTTATAGTCCATATATAGTTAGGAATTTGCATTTACAAAACCTTGAAAATTCACTGAAAAAACCATTGGTTATAGACCATATATAGTTAGGGATTAGCCTTTTCAAAACCTTATTTTACTCGCATAAAACCATTGAAATTCCATATATAGTTAGTTGCACTAACTATATATCGCGGACCTGCAATCCACTGCTAATGATGTCACATATTACATCATTCATGACATGGTCAGTGACATCACTGATGACATCACTGATGACATCTCAAATGACATCACTGATGACATCACTGATGACAACATCCAGTGACTGTATGTTTCTGTAAAGTTAAAGTATGTCTTACATATTGAAGAATGAGTGGATGTATAAGTGTCTGGATGAAGGATTTAGTAGGTGCATGACTGACTGTATGAGAGAATGATTAAATGTGTCTCACTGAGTGCATGGGTTAGTGACTAAAGTGTCTTAATTTGGCAATCATTATATATGTTGTTCTGTAAACTGCTGCATGTTTAAATCAGTAGGTATATGAGTAACTATATGGGTTATTGAATGGTTGCCCAAGTATTTGTATGGGAGACTGAGTATGTGTGTGGGTGGCTGGGAGGTGTATGCCTCTGTGCATAGATGTGTGAACAGTTAATTCCCTAGGTGTATGGGTTTAAAAGTGCATGTAGAAACAGCTGTATGGACAGTTGACTGTGTGCATGAGTGTATTGGTTAGTGAATGGATATCTCAGTGCTACATGTCAAAGTAAGTACATATGTAAAACACAGTCCATGTGAGAATTGACATATATAAATAACTGAACATAAGAGCCACTTAATGTGAGAGTGGCTGTATGGATCATTGTGATCTTGTATCAGGGATTGTATAAGAGAGTAAATATGTGTTAGTATATGTTTGAATAAGTAAGGTGTGTATAACTGTATAGTTGAGGAAATGGAGGTGTGATTGATTCTTTGCATGACTGACTAGGTGTGTGAGTAACTCCATGGATGTGTGACAGTCTGTGAGTGTCTGTTTACACTGAGTGTATCTAAGGTTATATTACAGTCTGAAGATGTTCATTGTATTATCACATAAATGATATCATCAGTGATGTGATCAATAATGTCAAATGAGATGTCAGTGATGTCATCAGTGATGTCATCAGTGATGTCATCAGTGATGTCATTTGAGATGTCATCAGTGATGTCATCAGTGATGTCACTGACCATGTCATGAATGATGTAATATGTGACATCATTAGTAGTGGATTGCGGGTCCGCGATATATAGTTAGTGCAACTAACTATATATGGAATTTCAATGGTTTTATGCGAGTAAAATAAGGTTTTGAAAAGGCTAATCCCTAACTATATATGGTCTATAACCAATGGTTTTTTCAGTGAATTTTCAAGGTTTTGTAAATGCAAATTCCTAACTATATATGGACTATAACCTATGGTTTTTTCTGTGAATTTCAATGTTTTTTTAATAGCAAATATCAAAAGCTGTCAAATGTCAAGTACGTGATAGGTAAAAACGTTTTCGTGTTTATGCACGCTGATGTGCTTTGAATGCTGCCCCCCCCTCCCCTCTTTACTCTTAGTAGTACTCTCTCTTTGCAGATAGTGAAGGGTAGTTAACGCAGACCTTTACCCCCGTTGTAATCTGTCGTGCCTGCTTGTCTCTCCATTTGATTGATTGTTATCCAAGCATTTACTGTTTTAGAATTGGTTCTCTTTGGTTCATTCTCTATTTACAAACAAGCACAAAGTCGCAATACTCTGTTTAGTCTTTGCAGATAGTGAAAAATCGTGTAAAAAAATAAAAGTAATCGAGCAAAATCAGTAGGCCACTAATTGGATCTCTTTTTGACCTCGCTAAAATAGAAACATTAAGAACAACCCTTCATGAGAAATACGAAAATAGTGAGATGAACTGAGCTCCACACCATGAGGGCTGCAAGACAGCTCGGCTCCGTCACCCACCCCGCCCAAAATAACGACAAACCCTATGCAAATATTAAAAATATATACAACACACCAGCAAAGTAACAGGGAAAAACATTTTATTAAATAACTATTTACATAACTATTTTATACTTTTTGTTGCCCGATCCGGCTAGCTCAATCGATCGAGCATGAAACTCATGCACTCTGATAGCAAGCGTTGCTACTGTTGCTATGCAGACCAAAACTGGTTTTCAGTTTGTACATTTTTCTAGATTTTTCCATCCGAGGTTGGTTGAGTTTGTAGAACGATGTCTTCAGATTTTCCACATACGGTGTGGTGTTGCAGACTGGGAGGGGGCGCTTCGCTCCTGCCCCCTCCCCAAGTAAGATTTTCATACGTGAAAGTACGTTAATGGTTTTGGTCCCTGAGTTGCTTCGATGTCACTGCCATTCTCAAATGGCATAAGTTCTGGATGTTGGGTGCCATAGTTCAGAGTTCTGAGCAGCGCTTGTAACACTGTCTGAAGCTTATTTCCACCTACTGCAGCTTCACTATTCTCAAAGTAAGTGAGGGTCGTTTGTGGACCTGACTGCATTTGAAAACAATGTGATATGGTACCTCCCTAAACAGCTTGACGGAGGCCCCCGAGGGGCGGTGTGATGGCACGGACTCGGAGAAGACGCTTGGCTCCGACCCCCTCCCCAAGTCTTATAGCACTGGTGTAGCCTGAGATCGCCCCCGACATAGGCGGCCGGCTCCCGGGGTCCGGCGGAACTTTTTGCCTTTTGATGACTCTTCTATTCTGGACCTTGTCCCACAATCCGTTTGACCTGAAGACACGCTGTAGTGGGGCGCCCCTTTACCGTTTTAGTTGCCATTCCGCCCGCTTTTGCTACACTGTGCCAATTCCGCCATTCAGCTGTTTACCGCCCGCTCTTGCGACTACAGCGTCTCGCTCACCATGTAGTTGAGTTGCTCCCTCTCTTGCGATGCAACGATAGGCGGCTGCCACAGGTTTCTCAAAATGGCGGCCGGCTCTTCAGATTTGGGCGTGGTCCACTAAAATGGCCCTGGGACACCTTGGAACTCGGACGCTTCCCTGATAGGGCTTTGGTCCCATTCTCGAAAGCGTCCCCTCAGCCGTGAAGATTGTACAAAAGTCTTGGGGGCCCCCGACTCCCGCAGGCTTCTGGTGGGGAGCGGCTGCCATGTTTGCTCGTGTAATGGCCACGACGGAGCTACGAGATGGTGGTGCTCTCATGCTGACGTCAGCTTTAGTCTGAAACATCCAGAAACACTGTAGACTACCAATTCGATCAGTTCCGGTAGCGCCCCAACATGACCCGGTAGAGAAGAACTTGCCCTCCCCTCTTTGACTGATGGTTCTTGTTGCCTGTCCCCTCTGTTGTCATTTAACAGAACTTTTTGGACTGCTGAAAGGGGTTGTGTTCCGAACGCTGGTTGGTGGAGACATTTTGACTATATTCTTGACCTACGTTGTCGCGTAATGCGTTATATGACACGCCGCGTTAGCGCACCCGGAAGTGATCCGGGGCGCGGCGCGCAGCGCGTAACGTAAGCATAACAGGTCAGGTGACTTGTTAATAAAACTTTTCATTGGTTCATTTTACTTTTGTTATTTTAATGATGAAAAGCTTGGTCATATGACCTAAAAATTACGCTTTTTATTGGTTTCGAACATTATTTTTTTTTAAACATATATGTTGTAATGTTCCAGGATAATGTACTTTCCCGGAAAATTTACAACTGTCCTGCAAGTAAAATATATTCCTTTTTCGAGAAAAAGGGCGTTTCTTCGTCCCATGACGGGGCCGTTGAGTAAAAGAGGCTCGGCCTGCTGTCTTATTCGCCGATACGCCTGATTACCAGATTCTTATCGATAACTTTATGTTGCAGGAGTGGAAAACACAACTGCCCTTGACCATTTATCTTTACTGCGTTCCTACGTATTATACCTTTTATCCATCACAATTGGACTGCTTTATTTCACTTGCCTTTTACTGATTCGAAAACAGTGACTAAAAGTAAAAACTTTACCAATGTAAATACTACTACCATGTTTTGTTTTAAAAACCTTTATTGTGAAAATGTCAGTATACAAATACGGGCCTATAACCACGTGGGCCGGCCACGGAGCAAACTGAAATCGTATATGATGAGGAGACATTTACACTGTAGAGGAACGTAACGAGCGGGCCATTAGGTTGCAAGAACTAAGGTGTCTAACAGTTGCGGAATCGGTGGACGTACATTTTGTAATTAAAATACGACAAAGCCACTTACAAAAAAATCATCTAGATATACATTTGCGGGCAAGTACCATGGGTGACGTTCATTCGAACTTTCAATAGTACAGTAATCAATAACACATCAGAACTTAATATCAATAGGGATGTCGAAATATTCAATCAATTCTCGTCCCCGCCCGCCATGAGCATCAAAACTGCATTCATATCTCGTGATATCAAGGTTGTTCAACCAGTACACAACAAGGAGTTACGAGTCCCATTTATACCGGCGCCATTTTGGGCGAGGCCGGGCAGGTCCAAGATATAGTCAAAATGTCTCCACCAACCATCGGCCAGACCAGAACCCCTTTCGGCCCTTTATGCTACAAGATGGTGTCTTCCATTCAGAAAATATTGTTGGCAGCATTTTGAAAGGAAAGATAAACAGCCGTTCTCCTAGTGAGTCTCACATTGTTACATTTAGGAAGAATGTTGAAGAGTAGTATGTTGAAAATCTGAAGCCATTGTTCTACAAACTCTCAATCAGCCTTGGATGGAAAAAAAAATCCTGAAGAATGTACAAACTGAAAACCAATTTTTGTCTGTATAGCATCAACAGCAACGCTTGAGTCAGCTTTGTGTGAAGCCGCCATTTTGATTCAATCAATAACGTCCCCCTGCACACATTCAGGGACCTGGTCGTGTCTTCAGGTCAAACGGATTGTGGGACAAGAAGCAGAATGGAAAAGGGAAAAAGTTCCGCCGGACCCCAGGAGCCGGCCGCCTATGTCATGGGCGATCTTTGGCCACACCAGGACAATAGTGAAGCTGCAGCAGGTGCAAATAAGCTTCAGACAGTGTTACAAACACTGCTCAGAACTCTCAACGATGGCAATAAACATCCAGGACTTGCCATCCGGATCTTGGCGCCTTGTGCTGGTTCCGACCTATTCACACATCGGTCCACTACTGACATCACCTCATAAGCCAACGGGGCACCCCACGCCGACTTTCGGCGCAGCATTGTAGGATGGCCACACCAGTGCGGCAACTTGCTGGACACAACCTCGGTGCCATCCGGATCTCGGCGCGTTCGAGTCACTGTACCGCAAGAGTGACCGGAACTCAGCTGGGCACGCCGTCTTTCGGCGCAGCATTGTAGGATGGCCACACCAGTGCGGCAATTTGCTGGACACCACCTCGGGCAATAGTGAAGCTGCAGCAGGTGCAAATAAGCTTCAGATAGTCTTACAAGCACTGCTCAGAACTCTCAACTATGGCACTCAACATCCAGGACTTGCCATCCGGATCTTGGCGCCTTGTGCTGGTTCCGACCTATTCACACATCGGTCCACTACTGACATCACCTCATAAGCCAACGGGGCACCCCACGCCGACTTTCGGCGCAGCATTGTAGGATGGCCACACCAGTGCGGCAACTTGCTGGACACCACCTCGGTGCCATCCGGATCTCGGCGCGTTCGAGTCACTGTACCGCAAGTGACCGGAACTCAGCTGGACACGCCGTCTTTCGGCACAGCATTGTAGGATGGCCACACCAGTGCGGCAACTTGCTGGACACCACCTCGGTGCCATCCAGATCTCGGCGCGCTGTGATGCCTTCGGCCTACTGTAGCCGCAAGTGCGGACGCAACTCAGTTGGACGGCGAGTGAAAAGATAAGGGGCGCCGCACTGCAGCCAAGGAGCCTCCATCTTGGGGGAGACGCACAGCCCCCACTGACTGACGCGACCTTACAGGCCAACGGGGCGCCCCACGCCGACTTTCGGCGCAGCATTGTAGGATAGCCACACCAGTGCAGCAACTTGCTGGACAACAACTCGGTGCCATCCGGATCTCGGCGCGTTGTGCTGCCTTCGGCCTATTCGCATATCGGTCCGCTACTACTGACGCCGCCTCACGTGCCAAAGGATTTTCTACGCTTTTTGTAGCCCTATGCCGCATAACAGGTCATGTGACTTGTTTATAAAACTTTTCATTGGTTCATTTTACTTTTGGTTTCCTAATGATGGAAGGCTTGGTCATATGACCTAAAAATAACACTTTTGATTGGTTTAGAACATTTTTTTTTCCCAAACGATGAAAGCCCCACCTTGTTTCTGGATGTTTCAGACTGAAGCTGGCGTCAGCATGAGAGCACCACCATCTCGTGGCTCCGTCGTGGTCATTCCGCGAGCAATCATGGCAGCCGCTCCCAACCGGAAGCCTGCAGGAGTCGAGGGCCCCCAAGACTTTTGTAGAATCTTCACGGCTGAGGGGACGCTTTCGAGGATGGAGCCCAAGCCCTAGCAGGCAAGCGTCTGAGTTCCAAGGTGTCCCAGGGCCATTTTAGTGGACCAGGCCCAAATCCGAAGAGCCGTCTGCCATTTTAAGAATCCAATGGCAGCCGCCTATCGCTGCACCGCAAGAGTGGGCGCAACTCAACTACATGGTGAGCGAGACGCTGTAGCCGCAAGAGCGGGCGATAAACAGCTGAATGGCGGAAGAGGCACAGTGTAGCAAAAGCGGGCGGAATGGCAACTGAAACGGTAAAGGGGAGCCCCAGTACAGCAGACGAGCCTCCACCTGGGGACGCCCGTTCACGCCGCCTCCCCGACGCCCCCCCCGGGGCGCCCCACGCCGTTTTTCGGAGCAGCATTGTAGGATACCAAAACCAGTGCGGCAAGTTACTGGACATCACCTGGGTGCCATCCACATCTCAGCGCCTTCTGCTGCCTTGGGACTATTTGCACAACAGACCGCTACTGACAAGGCCTCCCCCCGCACCACCCGGGACGCCCCACGCTGTTTTTCTGAGCTGCATTGTAGGAAACCAAAAACCAGTGCGGCACCCAGGTAACATCACCTGGGTGCCGTCCAGAACTCAGCACGTTGTGCTGCCTTGGGACTATTCGCACAAAAGACAGCTACTGACCATTGTTGCTTCTTTTTGCCAAAAAATATTTAAATGTATTTACAGTTTTTGTTTCGTTCGATATATTCATAAAGTTAATAAAGTTTTATAATCCTACTTTGTTGGAGTACTATATGTTTTTAAAAAATCGGGTGAATGGGGCCTTGAATCGGGTTATTGTCATGTGTGGGCTTTGGAAGTGTGCTGCTACAGGATCGGACATTTCAAACTCAAATGCACGTTCTTTTTCTTACCTTTCCGAAGCATGGAGCGCAATAGCAGGCAGAGAAAGGGTGATGCAAGTGTTGAACACTGCCTGGCCTGGCAAGTTGCTGGCAGTGCCCCCCCCCTCCCCCCCGCCTGCTCCTGAAAGAGGGCACACACACACCGTCGCCCCCCCGAGTACTTCACATATCTTTAAAAGACCATGCGCTTGTTAATGAGGCTTAAATGGTTTATCACCCCTTCTAGAGCCCCTGCATCGGCCCTCTGACGTTTCCTGGAAGAATTAGCACGTAACACAATACCAAGCACTGTCAGCTGAAACCCCCGAGGAATCGGGTTTTTGCTTGCAGGAATCGGGAGGCGGGAGACTAGCACTGAAATCGGTAGTCTCACGCCTGAATCGAGAGGGTTGGCATGTCTGGATTCTCTGCAGCTGGGGCCATAAACTACATCCGCAGGGCTAGGTGATAGCCTGGGACTGGCCTGGACAATCGGACACAGAGGAAGAGGAGTGTCAGAGGGTGCGGTAGTGAATAGGGTGAAAGGGAGGTGTCGGACGGGCACAGGGTGTGATTCTCAGGGAAGAGCAGCGCAGATGGGGGGAAGTTTATGGCCCATGCATGAGAGAGAGAGCGGGGGTGACCAGTGCGTGGGGGAGATGCTTGCGAGGGTGGGGAGCCGTGCTGAGGATCGGCGGCGTGCAGAGAGTGGGTCTGGTCAAGGCATCTAAAATGGCTGCCGTGCACGACAAAATTGTGGCATTGGAAAAAAGGCAAGATGGCGCAGACAATGTTTATCAATAAGGATTCATTTATAACAAAATATTTTATCGCAGTGACAAATTGGCGGTCAACACTTCCTGATTTCCATCGAATCGAACGTTAACAGACGTCACGCAGCAAAAAAAAAAAAAAACACGCACTGCCGCTGGAAGACATGTATCAACATATATGAGCCTCCTCAGCCACCCTCAGAAAACATAAGGGATCAGGATACGTCTCCCGCACCCCCTTATACCTAGTAATTTAATTAAAACGAAACACAAAATGGCGAATTCCCGTTTCGCTACCAGTTTGCGGCCCAGTTCGCGGTCCGAGAAGCGCTTCTACCGTGAAAAATCTTTTTTTTTTTATTTTCCCCACGGGACCCTTTAATAACCCCGACATCATTCCTAGGGGGTCAAGAGGGGTCTACCTTGCCCCCTTTCATTAAATTCCCCCTTCGTTTTTCACCTCTTCTTCTCTCTCGATCCTACCGAGAGATAAGATGGCGGCCGCTCCGGACTGTTTAGAATGTTGACAGACACCGGAGAGCCAATCAGCTTCGCATCGCAAAGTTCCGTTTCGCGAAAAGTAAGCGACCGGAGCGCAGCCCGGAGCGCTGTTACAGATATATATCTTGTTTTGAACGTTAATTTCTCAAAATCCACTGGAGCACATATATTGAGACCTAGCAAAGGCACATCGGGCTAACAGTCCCTACAATTTTGCCAAGTTTCGTGCAAATCCATTCAGCCGTTCGAGCTAAAAGTGAGGCCAACCGCCCTATGGAAATTAACATGGGGAAAACGCGTTTTGGGACCCCCCTTTTTTCTCGGCCCCCCCTTGACGAAACCCCCCCAAATTTTCAAGGGCTGCTCAGAAACAAAATGTGCCATTTTCCTGAAAATTTCAGCCGATTCCGTCCACAAACGCCAAAGTTATTAGACATAGAATTTTCAAAAATCCCATAGGGAAAAAATCCTAACTATATATACCTACTGGCGACCGCCAGTAGGTAATATATATATATATATATATATATATATATATATATATATATATATATATATATATATATATATATATATATATATATATATATATATATATATGTGTTGATGCTCCAAACAACTCCCTTTTCCTCCAAAAGAAGTTAAGCACTCCACTGGGTTAGCGTAGCAGATTTTATTCAGCCAGCAGCAGTTTTAGACAGACGCATTTTGTTTCCTTCGTCAATATCGTTTACCGTGAGGACGCCATTTAAACTATTTTGCCGTCGCCTGGGCTCCACCCCCGCTGACTGCAAAAGAACTTCATAGTTAACTGTCAGCCATCTTAACACAGTGCGTTTGTGTATTCCACTATGATACATTTCATATGAATAAGCCTCAGTTTAGACAAATTACACAGTATAGAAGCATCATATGTTCACATACTTTATAAATCTGCCAGTGTTGTTTGCACATATTTAAACATTGTAAAAATCACAGTCATATGTCAGCTGGTATGGAGTGCAAAAAAGGGCGCAAGTGCAGGCTTATGAGGACATAATCATATTATGATCGTGTATCGACTATATTAAAAAAATGCCCTATCTTAGGAAACCAGCTTAAGATAATGCGGGTTTCGCCATATATACGGTTTAGTACCACGTGATTCAACATCCGTGAATAGGCATAGCTTATTGGTGGATACTAACATGCCCCCAAATGTGAGCAAATTATGCCGTGGATCGGCCTAATCATAGTATACCCTTGATGCTACTTTAACATTGTACAAGAAAACATAATTACATATAGAAGTTAAGTGATTCATGCACAATATTTAGTGAGGTGTCATTTGATAAGAAATAAATGTAAAAGCAAACTCGAAGAAATAGTGTTAATAGATTCTGAATTTTATAGGATATTGAGAAAGGATGTCATATGATTCAGATCGCAAATTAGTGGTGGGCTTGAAGAATATTCGGATTACTGGGATGTAGGAAAATTTTATCTACCTAAATGTACAGCCAACTCTTCTCCCCGATTCAATCCCCCGGGCATCTTAGTCTGTAGATCTGATGGAGCAAGGATTCGCACGAGAAGCGACTTGCTTGAATTCATGAACCTCGAATAATGCTAATTATGTAATCAACATGTTTGTCTTACTAATTTAGCCCTTTTTCATCATTATTGGGTATCCGAGTGAAGCTTGCTTATGTGTTTACTAATCTTAATACGCTTGCATTTAAGATGGCTGCTGCTACGCGGGAATTTCTACTGCACATGCGTCTGTCATACCCATGTGACATGACGTACTCGCAGCTTTAGAGGGAATCTGTTGCTTCTGTGCACTAGAGCTAATATGGCTGCTCTGTGTTCTCACATGTGAGAGGCTTGCACTGCTGACTTTGCTAAACCGTTCGTTCTGCCTAATCTTAATGCTATAGTTTATTATAAAGTAATGGGTATAGTGTAGAAATTAATGGTATACAGTGTATTCATTTATTCTGTGTTCTAAAACTGTTTCTCTTCTACTTTTCATGTATCGTAATCTTTGGGCCTGGGAGGTGCTTTTTAGTCCATCTTGGAAGTCCTTTCCGCTCATGACTTTCTGCAAGAAGATGAACCCTTTGGCATTGAATCAGAGCCAGAAGGCAGTCTCAGCCAAGATGTGCCTGGGAAACTCACGTCTGACCCCACTAGAAGAAGCCACATTGCATTCAATGTATTTATCAATAGAACAACCATTGTTAGGTGAAAATGCAGATGTCATGTGAAAAGAAATTGATGGGGCGGAAACGAAAGAAATTAATATTCAATACTGAAGTCTGAAATTTAGGTGGTGTGATGATCTGTCCTCCTCCTTTGTCCAATCGAAATTGGGGATCCTTACACTTGCAACATTGGGGGTGGTACACTGACATGGAAAACTGTATAACTAGGGTAGGCTTAGCTAGTTAATTTGTCCAACTTGTCCGAATAGCTGACCTGTCACTGACCCAACGCACTCAATAGGTGATTAAGAGCAGAGGGCTGTGGAGCACTCTGTCGGGAGGTTTACTGACCCAGTCGGGGTTCTGGGAAGCTGAAGTGCTGGCGACGCACTTTGCTTGTGAATGCTGTAACCCAATCGGGGATTTGGCTGATTCCTTGCAGAGAGGGAGAAGCGCAGGCGTTGCAACCGAACTGCGGGTGCTGGTCTTAACCTTTGGTGGTCTGGTCCTGATCCAAATTCTGGGGTTATCCTGTCCTGATTTCTGAACTGTACCTGCTGGCCTACTGGCACTGCAATCTTTGGGGTTCTTCTGTCTTTTTCAACTGACCCATGGCCAGGGTTGGTCTTCAAACCATTCTAGGTAAATATAAATTTGTGTAGGAAATTGTCAATATAATCAGTGTCCTTTTCTTACCTTCCCTGATTTGAAAAGCTTTGATTGCGTATGTTCCTTTTCTTACCCTTCCCTTAAGTAAATGATAAATTCATGTGTTGCTGTTTATTAGAGTGTTCCATATTCTTACCCACCTTTTAGTTGAATGTTATAATGGGTTTTTTATGATAGCATAATTGTTCCGTCACTTTACCTTTCCCTTTAAGAAGCTAAGCGTGATTATCTGAATTTATAGTATTTTCCAATTTTTACCTTCCCTATAGTTATGTGCTAAAATTGAGTTTTGATAGTGCATATTGCGTTCTTTTTCCAAACCACTGATAATTGCGAAACTGTTGGTTTAGTATGTTCCTTTTCTTTACCCTCCTTTAGTTAAATTACGAAAGTCTGTATCTGAAAATAGTATGTACCCTGTTTTACCTTCCCTTTATTTCAACTTGCTAAATGGTTGGCATAATATATCTTTTGCATAGTTATACACTGTTTCTAATCTTGGTTATTGACAGTCTAATTACTTTCAATCTGTGGCTCATAACTTTTGATGATGATTAGATAAAGAGTTTAAACTTACCCTGAGTTTGTGGTTATCATATGAGTGCAAATGTTATTGTAATATCGACTGCCTTCTTCACATGATCCATGTGGTCATAGGTACCAGTGACGAGGATGGGTAAGTCAATTGTATAGGAATTAGTGGAATAAAATAGACTTTTAGTAGAGTGTGGGTTACCTGATTGAGTAAATGTAGAAAATTGAATTATGGGCCCAGATGAGTATTGGTAAATTTATAGTCGGGTGACCTGCGCGCTCTATCTGATCCATTATAGTGCATGATTCTAGCCTACGTAATCTTAAGACCCTGTCCCCTCCTCAGGGGTTTATTCGTCAGGAAGATCAAATAACATAAATTCTTTAAATTGAAGCCCTCTGATTTGGAGGCTAGACAGCTTAAAACAAAATCTCAATTGAAGAACACTGATATCCTTACTGGACAGGACCTGGATATGATGGAAATGTTGGAAGAGCTACGTACTGAACAGGTCCTTGATGATACTGGAAGCATTGATATAGGTCTAAGGACAAGAAGAGTGGGGTTGGACAAGAGGCACCAATAACTAGTTTTAATCCCCTGTCGCAATTCAATCCACAAATACTCTATGATGCCATTGACTTTTTCTCTGAGGCAGTTCTGGTAGATCTAACAAAGTTTTGTTATACCCGCGCCTGTCAGAGACCCAAACCTAGTAAGAATCTAAACCAGGATCAAGAAACTCTACTATATAATCTCAGCAAAAACGATGGATTAATCTACAAGCCCTTTGATAAAGGGGGAAACATTGTGCTGCTGACAAGAGAGCAATATTGCAGGGAATCCTTGCGTCAGTTGAACGACACAAGATATTACGAGAAGACCATGAAAGAAAGATATCAAGAGAGCATCATGGAATACCACCAACTTATCAGCAAGTGGCGTGATAAACTACTGTTGGATATGAATGAATTCCTCTTCCTGCGCAATAGTGACCCAATTGTACCGACTTTTTACCAACTTCCTAAAATACACAAGGACCTAGAGGATCCACCGGGGAGGTCGATTCTTTCTTCCATAGGAGGATTAACTGAAAATATGTCCATATACATTGATTCCTTTCTCTTTCAGATGGTACAACAATTAGCATCATATGTTAAAGACACAAAGGACTTCATTATCAAAATAGATGGTATACATTGGGATTCCGCATTTGTATTGATAACTATGGACATCACCAGTCTTTATACATCCATAAAACATAGGCAAGGCATTGATGCCATGAGCTACTTTTTGAACAAAAGACCCATGAAGTTATTTGAACACAATACCATGCTGATAGAGTTTACTGAATTTTGCTTGTCTCATAACATCTTATTGTTTCAGGAACAACTGTATAGACAAATCTCCGGCATGGCGATGGGCACCTGCTTCACCCCCAGACATGCAAACTTGTTCGTAGGCTTGTGGGAGGAGCAGGTGGCCCTCGCTGGTGACCGGGCAAAATGAGCAAAATATGTTGTTTCCTGGCATCGGTACATTGATGACCTCTTTCTTATTTGGAGGGGTCAAAAGATCAAGCTAAACAATTCATTCAGGAGCTTAATGAAAATAATCTTAACCACAGATTCACCTATGAGGTTAGTACTGAGACAGGGAACTGTCTTGATCTAAGGGTTTACATCAAAGAAGGGGTGGTACAGACGGAACTATTTAGGAATCCAACTGCCGGCATTTGTATTCTCCACGCCGACAGTAACCACCCCCCTCAATTGATCAAGAGTATCCCGTATGGAGAACTTCTCTGCCTTAAACGCAACAGTTCTGACAAAGAAGAATTTTTAAGGGCTGCAACTGGTTGCCTCTCTAGGTTCAAAGCAAGGGGGTATAAGCAAAATCTACTGGATAATGCATTAAAGCAATCCAGAGAATCCCAAGAACATAACTCCTCAAGGACAAAAAACCTAATATCACTGATGACAAGACATCCGATGATGCCAAAGGCCAATTTTGGATGATAACCACCTACTCTGATGATGCCAACAGTCTTAGGAATTTGCTAAAGAGAAATTGGTATATACATCAAACTCATTCAGTGATAGGGAAAGACATTCCAGACACACCCCTTATCAATTTCCGTAAGGCGAGGTCAATCAGGGATACTCTTGTTCATAGCCACCTTTCCCCCATTATGCCTTCTACCGGTACATTAAAAGAGATGAAAGGATTCTTTCCCTGTGGAAAATGTAGAGCGTGTATGAGCAGTAAGAGGGTCCTAAACTATAAGATTCCGGGCCTAAAAAAACCGAAAGCAAACAGTAAGTTAATTACCTGTTCAACATCGCATGTGGTATATTGTTTAGCATGTCACTGTGGACTCAGGTACATAGGGAGCACTATCCACAGTGTAAAGGTGTACGTTTTAGAACACCAACGAGCAATAGCCAAAAAGGTCGCCAGGCTTTTTGGCTATAAACATTAGAGCAACAGTGACCTGTTGCAATATTTTAGGCTCAATTGCGTACCAATAAACCCCAGAAGAGGGGACAGGGTCTTACGATTACGTAGGCTAGAATCACGCACTGTAATAGATCTACAGACTAAGATGCCCGGGGGATCGAACCGGGGAGAAGAGTTGGCTGTACATTTAGGTAGATAAAATTCCCCTACATCCCAGTAATCCGGATATTCTTCAAGCCCACCACTAATTTGAGATCTGAATCTTGTGAAATCCTTTCTCAATATCCTATGAAATTTAGAATCTATTAACACTATTTCTTCGAGTTTGCTGTTACATTTATTACTGATCAAATTACCCCTCACTGTAAATATTGTGCATTAATCACTGAACTTCTATATGTAATTGTTTTTTCTTCTACAATGTTAAAGTAGCATCAAGGGTATACTATGATTAGGCCGATCCACGGCATAATTTGCACACATTTGGGGGCATGTTAGTATCCACCAAAAAGTTATGCTGATTCACGGATGCTGAATCACGTGGTACTATACCGTATATACGGCGAAACCCGCATTATCTTAAGCTGGGTTCCTAAAATAGGGCATTGTCGGAATATATTTGATACACAATCATAATATGATTATTTCCCCATAAGCCCGCACTTGCTCCTTTTTGACACTCCATACCAGCCGATATACGACTGTGATTTTTGCAATGTTTAAATATGTGCAAACAACACTGGGAGACCTATAAATAGTATGTGAACATATGTTGCTTCTATACTGTGCAATTTCTCTAAACTGTGGCTTATTCATATATAATGTATCATTGTGGAATACACAAATGCATTGTGTTAAGATGGCCGACAGTTAACTGTGAAGTTCTTTGCCTTCAGCGGGGGTGGAGCACAGGCGACAGAAAAATAGTTTAAATGGCGTCCTCACGGTAAACGATACTGACACTGACGAAGGAAACAAAACGCGTCTGTCTAAAACTGCAGCTGGCTGAATAAAATCTGCTACGCTAACCAGTAGAGTGCCTAACTTCTTTTGGAGGAAAAGGGAGTTGTTTGGAGCGTCAATATTGTCGCTGGGCACCACTGTGAAAATGCACCGCCTACTATAAATATATATATATATACATATATATATATATATGTATATATATCTATATATATATATATATATATATATATATATATATATATATATATATATATATATATATATATATAAGCAACCCAGCTCCGGTATAGAAGAAGCCGTCTTGCAGGGCGGTCCGCGGTCAGGGCACCGGAAGCCCTGCACACTATCACACCAACACTTCCTCGCTCGAGAAAGATTACCACGGACACCTCACATGGATTGCAGATAGTTTAATCATATGGAGACTGCACAGCAACGCGTTTCGACTTAACGTCTTGATCACGCTAAGAAGCTACACAGTGAACACACTTAAATATACTGTAGTGAATAGACATCAACAAAGGACTTACACCAAAGTGATAACAAATAGTACATGGTGGTTCCGCCATTATAGCCTAGTCAAAGTAAATACTGATTAACACTGTGCAAACATAAGCAATTCATTTCATATTGTGTCCACAGAAGTCCGCTTGGAATATATATCAATCTCGAAAATCCTTTCGTTTAAGTAATATTGAAAAAACATCTAACGTAATGCCCAAGTGGGCAATTGTTGTTTTCATAATATCCAAGCATCATCACACGGCACGGAAGGTCTTGCCCCAGTGGGCAAATAGTTGCACAGTGTGAGTGCACAGATTGTCTTATACAGGCAAAGTCCAAACCACCTTCAACAAAAATTGTGTGCCACCATCTGAAAAATGAAAAAAAAAAGTGCTATAATCAACTGATAATATCCAAATACATACAAAGATTAAAAACATCGAACGGCAGCAGATAAAACCATAGAGTCTCTGTGGTTTACATACTCGCACAGATTATAGGTTCTTTTATATACACAAGGGATAGTTAATGTAGGTGGATAGCTAATTCCTCACTGGAATTCAATCCCTGTGGCATCATAATCTCTAAGTCTATGATATATTTGGATTCCAGTTTGCGCAGGGCAAGCTTACGATTACCCCCCCGAATGTTATTGGGGACATCGTCAATGACCACCATCCTCAGTAGTTTTTCGTTCTGAAAGTGTTGTTCAAAAAAATGTCTGGCAACTGGATATTGCCTATTATTGTGCCGGATTGCCCTGATGTGTTCAAGGACACGTTTCTTGGCACAATGAATAGTGCTGCCAATGTACGCCTTATCGCATGGACATAATAAGGCGTACACACAATACATAGCATTGCAATTCAGTTTCTTTTTGATGGTCATCACCTTTTTCGTGCCTGCGATGCATAAGGTTTTACAATCAATGCTGTTGCTGCAAGCTTTGCATTTCCTGCATCTAGTATATCCACCTTGCGATGATTTGTTGGTTTTCCCCTTGGAAGTGACAAAACTAGGGCTTAATTCATCTCTGAGAGAATTACATTTTTGGAATGTTATCTGGGGTTTGTTATTTAGATGTTTCTCGAGGTTCATATCAGTAAGCAAGACATGCCAGTGTTTCTGAAGTACCCTACGGACTTGTGTAGCCTGTCCTGAGAATTTAGTTATAAATCGTAGGGTGTTCTTTTCCGGAACCTCAGCATCCGGGTAGAGTAGTTTGGTTCTAACAACTGCATCTACTTTAACACAGGCTTCACTGAGGGTCTTGCTATTGTATCCCCTCTCCCGGAAGCGTCCAATCATGGTTTGTCTCTCAAGTTGGTAGTTCTCATCAGAGCTACAATTACGTCTGGCTCGTAAGAGCTTGCCATAGGGGATACTGTATACCAACTGTCTCGGATGAGAACTAGCAGCATTGAGGATACTGTTGCCCGCAGTACTTTTGCGGAATAGTTTCGTCTGGATAGTGTTATCTACAATCTCCACTAGAACGTCCAGGAATTCAATTTTGGTGTAGCTCATATGTTCAGTGAAACCCAAAATATATTCATTATCATTAAGGAGTTTCACAAAATTGTTGGCAGATTCCATGTCACCATCCCAAATCAAAAAAATGTCGTCTATGTACCTTAGCCACAGGACACAGCGATCATGATGTTCTAACTGGGCGGCCACCCGCTCCTCCCACCAGCCCATCACCAAATTGGCATAGCTGGGGGCAAAGCAGGTGCCCATCGCTGTGCCCTGTAGCTGGTGGTAGACAACCTCATCAAACAGAAAAAAAATATTTTCCAAACAAAATTTAATCATACTCAAAATCATATTGGAATGGGACAAAAAGGCGATAGAGCGTCTCTTGAGAAAATGTTCCACTGCTTTGAGTCCTAGGTCATGTTTTATGGACGTATATAGGCTGCATACGTCTAAGGTGATCATGATATAGTTAGGTTCCCAATGAATACCATCAATGATAGTAAGAAAGTGAGTGGTATCTTTAAGATAGGCAGAAAAACTCACAACAAACGGTCTCAAGTAGTGGTCAATGAATCTAGATGTTGTTTCTAACAGGGACCCACTGGATGACACAATGGGTCTCCCTGGTGGATTCGTGGGGGACTTGTGTACTTTTGGTAACAAATAGAGGACAGGAATGCGAGGGTATGGGCATTTCAAATAGTTAAACTCCTCCCACTCCAAAAGTCCCTGTTCCTGCCACTCACTCAACATTTCACCATACTTCTTGTTCGATAACAGAATACATGATCTATCTGATTTAGCATAGCAGTTAACATCCGACAACTGCCTAAGGCCCTCATTTAGATATGCCTCCTTTTCGAGAACTACTACGTTCCCTCCCTTATCGGAGGGGCGTATTACAATGGATGTATCCGATTTTAATTTCTCTAGGGCTTCCCATTGTTCTCGCGTGAGATTCCTATCTCCCTTAGGTATTTGACAGTACCTCATCTTTTTTAAATCCTTCAATACACCTCTTTCAAAGACATCAATAGCATCACATTCCACCAATGGCAAAAATACTGATTTAGGTTTGAAACCACTCCGTGGATTGCTATTGCCACTTAAGTTATACTGTAACAGATCAATATCAGCCTCATTATTACGGTCCTCTTGTGATGTCAGGATATTTAATAGTTCCACATCATTCAAGTTCAAGTTACTTTGTGTCCTGGTTTCTGTGACCACATTAGGTTGATGCTTAGTATCAAACCACTTTTTCAATTGCAATTTACGGGAAAAATAAAACAAGTCAATACGTGTTTGGGCAAAATTAAAATTAGAGGTAGGGCAAAAAGACAAACCTAGTCCCAGTAGTCCAACTTCTTCATCCGATAGTTCGCGTTTGGAGAGATTCATCACAGTCATACTTGAGCTTTCTTGCCCCTTGTTACCATTCCCACTGGGGTTGCATCTTTTCTTTCATCGTGTTTTGGCTTGTTTGTTCCTCTGTTTCTGCCTCTGCCTCCGCGTCCGTCCCCTCTCTGGGAGCCCTGGCCCTGCTGTTGAGAGTATTGTTCTGTCCTTCCCTGATAGATCATTTGAAACTGATCTAAAAAATTAGGCATTTTCTTTTGTTTCTGGATTACAGGTGTCGATTTGATAGAGCTGTCCGACGCATTCCCATCCGATATGTCGCTCTCTGAAATAGTGATGCTGTTGTCCTTGCAGAATGGTTTCTTCAATCCTCCCCCGTTTTTCTCAAACAGGTGGTCATATTTCTTGTGAAATGTCAGTGTGCGCCCCGATTCATAGTCTTTATAATCTCTCATAAATGTTCTTTGTTTTTTCGCAGTTATTTCTGCTTCCAATATCTCCAAACGTTTGGACAGCGTAGTCATGAAGCTTTCAATTGCCTCCTTTGTTGTAATTTTTTCCAGTTCACTTACTACTTCATCAATTGTTGAGAGAAGTTTTTTCAGGGCGTATTTCACCAATATTTTCTTCATTGTCATCAAGCACGCATTGGAGTTTTTTGACCAATCATCCAACATTTCGGGATCAGGGTCCTCGTACGTCGGGATGGTAAAGATTCTCAACCCACGCGGTACTCGAGATCGGATGAGATCAAAATTCAGGAACTGTTTATGAAGCTAGAGAAACTCCACCGCAAGGAACTTGCGAAATGGTGGGAAGCAGAATCTCTACAGCGTTACATTGAGGCATCACGAGTACCGCGTGAGTGATGTAATATGTAATATGTGACGTCATCAGCAGTGCCTTACACGCGCAAGTTCTTGTGAGTCCAACTAACTATAACGTGGAATTTCAATGGTTTTATGTCAGTAAAATTTCCAGGTAACTATAACTGGTGTGAAACCTATGGTTTTTTCAGTGAATTTAATAGGTTTTTTAAATGCTAATTCCTAACTATAACTGGTGTGAATCCTATGGTTTTTTCGGTGAATTTCATAGGTTTTTTAAATGCTAATTCCTAACTATAAGTCTCACTTTCTAAGTAAGGCTGTTAACGCTCTAGTTGTTCTTTAGAACACTCTGGTACATTCTATCATTGGGCTATAGTTGGGCTACATATGGCTGATATTTGGGCTACATTTGTATTTTTTTGTCTCTGGTGGCCATCTTTGGGCTACATTGGGCTACATTGGGCTACATTTGGGCTACATTGGGCTACATTTGGGCTACATTTGGGCTCTAACATATATATAGCCCAATGTAGCAAGATATATATTTTTTTCAAAGTTAATTTTCGTAAAAACCACTTGAGTATAGCAAAGGCACATCGGGCTACCAGTCCCTACAATTTTTCCCATTTTTTATTTTTATTTTTATTTTTTTTTTTAAATGTTTGCCTTGGAGCGCTCCCGATGCGCGCCCCGGTGAGTGCCCCGGAGAGCGTACTCGTTTGAAGGGCCCTGGTGCTCAAACCCGGAAGCGTCCCGTTAGCGCCAATGTCGAAAACATGATCGTGACGTATCATGTAGCCGCTTCCGCGTGATATGCACGGCGTAAAAGCACCCGGAAGCATTCGATGCGCTTACGCGACGCGCCCCTGGGCGTGCCCCGGGACACGCCCCGGGGCGCGTAGCGTAAGCGCATCGGGTCATGTGACCTGAAAATAACACTTTTGATTGGTTCACAACAGTTTTGTTTTCCAAATGATGAAAGACCCCACCTTTTTTCCTCATTTTCACTTTGTTGTTTGAGTGAAGAAGACCTGCATTGTGTAAGAAATGGCTTCACTGGTAGCAGCTGCAGGTGCATCTGCACCACCACCACCCCCACCACCACCACAAGGACCACCACAAGACCACATTGGTGGTCATGAAAAAGAGGAGGACTAAGAGGAGCAGGAGGAGAGGCAATATCTGCCTGAGGACACTCCCCCATACAAACCCAAAGAACATTTTATTTGGGAGTTCTTCAAAATGCCAAGGGGTGCCAAAAAAGTAAATGCATTAAAGGTGACTTGCCTCATCTGTGACCAAGAACTGTCAAGAGGGAACCCAAACAGGAAATATTCGTTTGGGAATCACACGATGATAAGGCATATGCAGAGAAAGCACCCAAACAATTATTCAAGAGCAGAAGTCAGGCAACTGACCAAGAACCCTCCCCTTCCTTCAACTTCAGGCACCTCCAACCAACCCACTCCATCGGGTGCAGAGGCTAGGGAGATGGTCCCTAATGTTCAAACCAAGTTTTCCAAATTTAAATTTGTTTGCATATATTGCAACAAAACTATATCTTATGGTGAGCAGAGCATCACTTTACTTAATCGAGCTGCAGACAACCATCACTGCAGCAAGCAACCTTAATTTTTTTCTATTTTTTGCTCCAGTTGAGCTGTTTGCAATTCCCTGTCTTTTGTTTCACCCCAGAAAAACTACAAAAAAAATATAAAATTGTTCTGAAAATCCCCTCAACAAACAGTTCTTTTCAGAGCTACCTCCCATTTATATAAAATGACTTACATTTTTAAACTCTGCCATTCTCTTTTCTCCCCGGTGCGCTCCCCGGTGCGCGCACCGGGCGCTCCCCCCGCGTGAATCAAAATGTTTTTTGTTTTTCTTTTGCCCAGCGGGACCCTTTTATAGCCCCCACATCAAACCTAGGGAGTCAGGGGGGGTCTACTCTGCCCCCTTATGGTCAATTCCCCCTTTGTTTTGGCCACCTCTTGTGTCTCGATCCTACCTAGACACAAGATGGCGGCCGCTCCGGACTGTTTTGAATGTTTACAAACACCCAAGAACCAATCAGCTTTCTGCGCGCAAGTCGCGTGTCGCGCCCGGAGCGCGTACCGGGGCGCGCTTATAGATATATATATTTTTTGGAACCTAAATTACTCAAAATCCACTGTAGCACATATCTTGAGACATAGCAAAGGCACATGGGGCTACCAGTCCTTACAATTTTGCCAAATTTGGTGTAAATCCATTCAGCCGTTCGGGCTAAAAGTGAGGTCGACCTCCCTATGGAAATTAACATGGGGAGAACATGTTTTGGGACCCCCCTTTTATCTCGCCCCCGGCTTGACGCATCCCACCCAAACTTTAAGGGAAGGACCGGAGCTCGACGAGGCCATTTTGAGGAAATTTTCAGGCAGATTCGTCAACCGGCGCCAAAGTTATTCCAAATACAATTTTGAGATCTAACATTGAAAGAAATCCTAACTATAACTACTTACTGACGACCGTAGGTAATATATATATATATATATATATATATATATATACACACATATACACATATAGATATACATATACATATAATTGTGTGTAGTTAGAACCTAGTTGCCATAGGGAAAGCCTTTGTTTAGTTTCCTGATAACTTTTATGCCATTTGACGAATATTCATAAAATTCTCCCCCAAAAATGTATTGCTCAGGATAGTTCTCTTTGGAAAGCTTTGGGGTGATCCGTCAAGCGGAGGCAAGGAAAAAGGAGGGGTAAAAAAATGGTGTTTCCCATGCAATATCCTATAGGGATTCTAGACACAAATCTGGCAGAAAGTTAACTCTTGGTCAAGAAAGAGCTGTTTTTGTGATTTGGTGTAAAATCCACACACATGGCATCTAACATACCCACTCACAGACCCACTCACACACTCACACACAGACCCACAGAGACACTCACAAATCTACTCACAGACCCGCACAAACACTTACACATCCAGTTATAAACCCACTGAGATACTCACAGACCCACTCACAGACCTACACACACTCTCACACACCTACTCACAAACCCACACATACACACTCACATCCACTCATAGACCTATTCACTTAGACCGACTCACACACTCCTTGACCCACTGAAAGATCCACACTCGCAATCACTTACCCACTTATAGACCTAAACAGACATTTACACACATACTCACAGACCCAATCGCACAGTCACAGTCTCACTCACAGATCCACACAGACACTCACACATGCACTCACAAAGCCACTAACAAAGCCACTCACAATCTCACTCACATGCCCACTCACTCACCCATAAGGCGACTCACACACCCAATCACAGACCCATACAGCCACTAATACACAAACTCACAGACTCATGCAGCCACTCACATACCCACTCTCAAATTGTACAGGTTACAGTAAGGAAAAAAAGTTTACAAAAATCATAGACATTCACATTTAAAAGAAAGGTTATAGGGAAATTCTAGTTGGAAAACAGCCTTAAAACACCTTAGAAATTCACTTAAAAAAACAAAGGTTACAGAGATGCTATGGTTAGAAAACAGAGTTTAAAAAAACCTTAGAAATTCACTGAAAAAAACAAAGCTTACGGGCAATGTTTCCTCTAATTTTTTTCCTCTGGGTGCATGCGCTGCAGCCAAGGCTATGTGCGCCAGTAACCTGACTGCATGTGTGGTTGCAGCAACAAATATCAATGCAGGTTGGGTGAGTATTCATGTTAATCGCATCGCAAGTCATGTGCTGAAATTACCATTAATACTTTCTTAGAGGCACACAATATGCCCTGCACAGGGCGGCCTTAGCGCTGGTGGCGCCCTGTGTGACAACGTTAGTTGGAGCCCCCCAATGATCACACCCGCCAGTGATTTCCTCACTATTACCCTTTAACAGTGTTACTCAAGGTCTCCATTACCACTCTCTCTAAGATGTATTTAATTTGTTTTATAGCGACTCTCATACCAGTGTAGGGTGTACTTTTCATTGCACACATATGAAAGAGAGACAATCAGTCATAGGTCTGTAAATCAGTGTATAAGAAATGTTACATATGACAGAGGACTGCACGCTAGGAGTGACATGTCATTCCTACTGATAGGCAGTATAGTTTAAGAGTGCCTTGTCTGAAGAAGCACAAACTCTAGATTTAAAATGTAACACCATGGTTAGGATTTCTCTTTAATAAGAATCCCTTTGTACCCAAATTAACTAACCCTATTTGCAACATTAGGCTAATGATTGGCTGGGGAAAAATCATAATGCTATAATCTATACCTTGCAGGATGTATGAAGTTCTTTGATGACAGTTAATACTTTACTGTTCTATATTAGGATTTTAACTTCTAAACTGCAAGTAAAAAAATGACCTCTCTGACAAAAGTAGAAACCCTAACCAATTTTTATTCTATACACTTTGTGGTCTGTATGGTACACATTCTCTGCAGCAGACATAATATCCCTATGCTCTACCTTAAAACTTCCACTAGAGAAAATTCTGATCACTCTAATACAACAAGTAACATTACACCTAGAACAAGTCAGGACTGATGGCTTTGTCAATGGTTCTTATTTGCATACGATAAATAAGCACAACTATGTCTTAGTTGTATACAACTTTGCAAATACTTCAGTTCTGACATGAGGACACTGACAGAACTATAACGAGTCTTTTTGTATTTGAATAATAGGCAGTGAAGGGTGGTACTTGCCGCAGAGTAAGAATTTTTGTTTTTTCACCCTGAGGGTGAGGGCAACGCCCCTAGGGCTGAAGGTGCTTCAGCCCCCCACACGTCCTGTATCTCAGCCCGGGCTGCTGCAGCTCGAGCTGCTGTGAGCTCGACTGGGCAGTGTCTGGAGTCTTTTCTCCAGCATAGCCAGGTTTTTCACAGGTCTTTAAAGACCATTTGCATATTTACATACCTTTGTAAACTGTTTACCGAGGCTTAGATTTTTTTCTGATTCCAGTATTCCATGAACCCCCACTGCGCCTTTTCCTTAAATTTGTATTTTACATTCACTGCCGTAGTGTGAGAATGCATTTCATGAAAAGGAATATAAAGTAGGGTTGCCAAAAGAAAAATGCCAGCCATGTGTTGTTTAAAGAGCTTGCAAAGACCTTGTGTTGACACTAAGGGGTCTATTAGGATGGCGGTCTGAAAACCACACAGACCACCATGGTAGCGGAAATCAATTGCCCGCCGGTACCACGGAAAAAACGGCGGTATAATTAGGATCAACCGCCCCAAAAAAAACGACTGCGGCAGAACAAGGCAACGAAAAAACGCTCGTAGAAGGGGGAGAGGGCCTAAATCCCTCCACGGTGTTTGGACTTGCGGCGGAAATTCGCCAAACCGCCACCAGGACAGCAGAGAGACCACGTGGAAAATTAGGATATCCCCGATGTGACCACGGTCCATTTCGCTGTCTCCGGCTGCTGCGGTCCAAAACAGTGAAGAATGGGAGAGCCGGCAGAAGAGCTGTAGCATAGAACTGCGGAAGGTCGTCCGTGACAAATATGGCGGTTGACAGAAAAAACTCACAACTAGGCCACAAAGTGCACACAGCAAACTAGCCATACCCCCAAAAACACCTAACACACCCCAATGACACCCAGGTGGCAACTACAAAAATAGAAATCCCAGGACAACCCACACAACACACCTGACAGCAATATCCCATTTTGACACACCCACATAGCAGAGTATAAAATCAGCCCCTTCCCTGACCACAATCCTTGCAAAACTCCAGAAGTGAAAGGACAAAGACCACAGCTGAAAGGAGAGGCAAATCAACACTCTAACCCTACTCACACCACACACAGCACCACCACCACTTCCACACCTGTACCTCCAGCCCCTCTGCACATCACACACCATACACATCACCCCCACCTCCACCACTTACACCCCTGCACGTTTAACCTCTCTGCACATCACACACCATGGCACCACAGAAAATTCCCAAATTCACATAGAGTGAGTTGACAGTCATGGTAGATGAGATAATCAGAGTAGAACCACAAGTGTTTGGTAGCCTGGTCCAACAGACCCCATTATACACAAGAGCACAAATGTGGGCAAGTATAGTCGACAAGGTCAATGCAGTAAAGACCACCCCAAGCAGAAAATCATGAAGCGGTGGCATGACTTGAAGAGGGTTGTGAAAGAAAAGAGGAACAAGAACCGTGAGCTGGCTGAGAGGCCTGGCGGTGGCCCTCCCATTCCACCAAGAACATTCACTGCATGGAAGGAGAATTTTCTTGCCATACTGCATTCAGAGAGTCTTACAGGAATAGCCGGGGGAGTACAGGCTGGTAAGTGCAAACATATGTAGACCATTACACTGCTATGTACTGTCCAGCACAACTACAACGCTCTCAGAGGTACAAGTATATTCAAATGCACCACAGTATCCAACACATGTCCCACAGATGTAACATTCACTCCATCTAATCACCCCAAAGGTAGACAACATATACAGGGTTGTACATGTTCAGGAAAGCAGCACTACAACTCCCAAGAGGCCATCCTGTCCCACCCCTTAGCAGGATGTAGAACTCCCCCCACCCAGAAGCATGTGCCAGCCATTGTTTGGTTCCCACTCACCGAACAGATAGGTAGCCATCTTCCCTGGGAGGGCTGTTTGGGGCTGGGAGGCCTGCACTACTACTCCCACCATGCCTCCTGGTTTCCCAGCTTAGCAGGATGGAGCACTCCCCACCCACCCAGAAGCATGTGGCAGTCATTGCATTGCTCACCTCCACCTAACAGGTAGGTAGCCATTATCACAAGGACGGCTGTTGGGGGTGGGAGGCCTGCACTACAATACCCACCAGGCACCCCTGGCCCGCCCCTGAGCAGAATGGGGCTCACCCCCCACCCAAAAGCATATGGCAGCCATTGTAGTACAATAACCAAACTCACAGGTAGGTAGCCATCTTCCCAGGTTGTGCTGTTTGGGGGTAGTAGGTCTGCCATACTACCCCCATCATGCTCCAGTGTTCTTCAGCTGAGAAAGATGGAACAGTCCCCACCCACCCAGAAGCAATTGGCAGCAATTGCATTGCTCACCTTCACCTAACAGGTAGGTAGCCATATTCACAAGGACGGCTGTTTGGGGGTGGGAGGCCTACACTACAACTCCCACCAGGCCCCCCTGGCCCACCCCTGAGCAGGATAGAGCTCACCCCCCACCCAGAAGCATGCCAATGTAGTACAACAACCAAACTCACAGGTAGCTAGCCATCTTCACAGGGAGGGCTGTTTGAGTCAGGAAGGCCTGCAATACTACTCCCACCATGCACCCTTCTTTCCCAGTTGAGCAAGATGGAGCACTCTCCACCCACCCAGAAGCATGTGGCCGCCATTACATTGCCCTCATCAAATTCACAGGTAGGTAACCATCTTCCCAGTTTGTGCTGTTTGGGGGTGGGAGGCCTGCAATACTACCCCCAACATACTCCCTTGTTCCCCAGCTGAGCAAGATGGAACACTCCCCATCCACCCAGAAGCATGTGGCAGCCAATGTATTACAACACCCAAACTCACATGTAGGTAGCCATCTTCACAAGGAGGGTGTTTGTGGGTGTGAGTCCTGCACTACTACTACCACCATGCCCCTTTGTACCACAAATCATCCAGATGGAGCAATCCCTCCAAACCCGATGCATATGTCAGACATTTCACTGTCCGCTTCAAACTAACAGGTAGGTAGACATATTATGCTCTCTTGTCCCACCCCTGAACAGGATGGAAGCCTCCAGCACACACACACACAGAGATGTGTCACAAATCCAACATAAATGTGAAAACAGAACAGGCAAGTAGCCAGTACATGTACATGCACCCAGCCATTCCTCTCAAAAGGAATGGTGCCATTTGACAACACCAGCACTCTCATCACACAAAAATACACACAGATCCTATTGCCACTCAAAGTGTGCTGGCAGCTAAGCACATGTAACTGTCACAGCAACCAAAGTGTGACACACCAATTCACATGAAGAAGAAAGCCTGTGCACAGTCATGCACAGCACTGAATGCCATGCGTAAGTGCCATGTGGCCAGAGCATCAGGGACCATATGAAAGCAAAGAAAGCATGGCTGGTGGTACAAACTTAGATTTGCACATGACATGACAAAGGTATGCATGAGATGACAATGGCCAGTTCAGGCTCTGATGTAATGTCTGCTAGCCACAATAATCATATTCAACATAGAGGCTTCATATAAATTCTTTGTTGCACTAGTCGCTACATGGCAACATGTCCCCGTAATCACAAAATATGCACGTGGCACATGGTATGTTTCAACATGTCACACCATGGACAAGTAATGCATCTACCTCAACATTATGTCAGGAGGCACAGCAGTGTGCATACAAACAATGTGATGATTAGTCATCTGCGTGGTGTACAAACAGTGAATAATACACATCTAACACAAAGCTTGTGGGGTGCACTACAATGACCATTTCCCCTCTGTCCCACAGGTGACCAAGAACTGACTGCAGAGGACAACACCTGCAACCTGCAGAGCCAAACTCCCCCACTCCCCACCCCACCCCCCCCCCGGAACATGGACTCTCTGATGTTGACTCCTGGGATTCAGAGGACGAGGAGCTCGAAGCCAGCCCATCTGGGGTACCAGGGCACAACAGGTCCTAGGACCCCATCATCCCCCCACCACATTTGCAACACCAACCTATCTGCAGACCCCTGCTGTTACGGCTTGTGGGTCTTCCACCAACACCACCAGTGCTGCCTGCAACACTCTCCCTGTCCCAGAGGATGACCAGCCCACACCACCAACTGAGGAGGGCAGGGAGAGGATGTGGGGACCCACAGTGGTGAGCCAACAGGTCCGTGGCAGCAGGGCTAGGTGGGAGCGCAAGGGTCAGTCAAAGACAACCAGACCCTGCGACCGAAGCCCTGGACAACATCAACTGAATCCTTGGGCCTCTGAACGGGCCCAGAGACAAACAGGCCAGTCAGAAGAAGATTCACAAAAGCTCCTCCTGCTGATGAGGTCCATGGATACCCACATGGGCCAACTTTTGGACCTCTTGGGCTGCTAGTGGCGGTACTCAGTAACAGGCCTGCGCCACAAACAAAACCTCCACCTCCCTCTGGTGGGCTGCAGGATGATAGTTCAACATCCTCCCTTGCGGCTACAGAGAGGGGTGAGTCCTCAGAACCCACTGGCCTTACAACAGAGGTCCCCCATGCCAAGCGAAGAAGGGTCCAGCTCAAGAAATCCCTGGGAGTATCCCGTGGCAAAGCACCTGCCAAACATCAGTCAGGGAGCCAGCCATGAAGGCAACCCTCTTCACTACTGCATTGACTTTTTGGGATGTCCTTACCCACACTGCCTTGTGAATGGCATCTGTCAGTTGGACTGGGTCACCACATCAATGTGGTGACTACTCGATTCTCCCATTTACCATACCTGTCAACTCACTGCTTTACTAATCACCTCAATGTAAATGTTCCCCCCTCACATGTCACCATTGTAAATAAATACTCCTTATACACGTTGTTGTTTCTGCTCCGTGTTTATTCCAGGATGTGCAGTCATCACCATGATTGCAATGTACCAGTCAATCAATCAATCAATACACTTGTAGAGCGCGCTACTCACCCATGGGGGTCTCAAGGCGCTGGGGGGGGGGATGTGGGAGGGAGTGCTGCTACTGTTTGAAGAGCCAGGTTTTGAGATGTTTCCTGGATGTGAGGTGGTTCTGGGTCAGTCGTAGGTGGGCAGAGAGGGAGTTCCACGTTTTGGCCGCCAGGTAGAAGAATGATCTTCCTCAAGCGGTGGTTCTGCGGATCCGTGGGATGGTGGCGAGGGTGAGGCGGCGGAGCGGAGTTTGCGTGTTGTAGTGTAGAACGTGAGGCGGTTGTTGAGGTATTCAGGACCTATGTTGTGGAGCGCTTTGTGTGCGTGGGTGAGGAGCCTGAACGTGATCCTTTTGTTGACGTGGAGCAAGTGCAGGCCTCTCAGGTGGGCTGATAAGTGGCTGTGGCAGGGGATTTTGAGGAGTATGGAATGTTTGTAGCTGAGGATAGGCTGAAGGGACCTAGGAAAACACAACAGAACAAGATTCACTAGTCAGGGGTTGGCATCACAGACATCACGCAACACTTATCATCAAGCTACTCCATCATCCACAAATAACAAGGAGCAACAGTGCCAACATACACATCCTGTAGATGTGCCAAAATACCGTGTTCCACATTAGCCATCAGCTGTGGTACAATGCTGTTACGCATGATGTATGAGTCATGGGCCGAGCCTGGAAATTTGGCACACCCCTGCAAGATGATCATATTCGCCTGGCACACCACTTGCATATTTATGAAGTGGAACTGTTTACGATTCCTGTAGATGTGCTCACGTGCCTGTGGTGGAGCCAGCCCAACATGTGTGCAATCAATGGCACCAACAACATGGAGGATGTGTCCAAGGGCATAAAAATAACTCTTGACACCCGCCAATTCACGCACCCTGGGGAAATGGATATATCTGTCCTTGTGGATCATCATAGCGGACAGTACATCACGGAGCACCATACTGAGCATAGGTTGCGACATCCCACCCGCCCTGGACACCGTGTACTGGAGAGCTCGAGTGCAAAAACCACAGTTGATGGACAGAATGCAGAACAATGTCATACATGCACCCCAGTACAGATATCTGGGCCTAAATCCATCATTTTTGTGCACTCCACACCACCCCAGTTCAGACATGGCCATATGAAAATCAGTCTGACCCTGGGCCTCATGGGAACAGTCCAGCCCGAACTGCCAAGCCATGCCTTCCCTGGACCGGAAACAAGCTTCCGAGGACCGGTTTCTGGCATTCCAGCTGTCTTCAGCTCGGCTTGCTTGAATCCAGTGGTGTGGAGAGCATGGGACTCACGTCTGAGCATACCCATCCCACTTGGGGTGACAAATGCAAAAACCACAGTTGATGGACAGAATGCAGAACAATGTCACACATTCACCCCAGTACAGAGATCTGGGCCTAAATCCATTGTTTTTTTTGCACTCCACACCACCCCAGTTCAGACATGGCCATATGCAAATCAGTTTGACCATGTGCCTCATGGGAACAGTCCAGCCCGAACTGCCAAGCCATGCCTTCCCTGGACCAGAAACAAGCATCTGAGGACCGGTTTCTGGCATTCCAGTCGTCTTCAGCCCAGCTTGCTTGAATCCAGTGGTGTGGAGAGCATGGGACTCACGTCTGAGCATACCCATCCCACTCGGGGTGACAAATGCAAAAACCACAGTTGATGGACAGAATGCAGAACAATGTCATAGATTCACCCCATTACAGAGATCTGGGCCTAAATCCATCGTTTTTTTGCACTCCACACCACCCCAGTTCAGACATGGCCATTTGCAAATCAGTCTGACCCTGTGCCTCATGGGAACAGTCCAGCCCAAATTGCCAAGCGATGCCTTCCATGGACCAGAAACAAGCTTCTGAGGACCGGTTTCTGGCATTCCAGCCGTCTTCAGCCCGGCTTGCTTGAATCCAGTGGTGTGGAGAGCATGGGACTCACGTCTGAGCATACCCATCCCACTCGGGGTGACAAATGCAAAAACCACAGTTGATGGACAGAATGCAGAACAATGTCATAAGTTCACCCCAGGACAGATATCTGGGCCTAAATCCATCATTTATTTGCACTCCACACCTCCCCAGTTCAGAAATGGCCATATGCAAATCAGTATGACCCTGTACCTCATGGGAGCAGTCCAGCCCAAACTGCCAAGCCATGCCCTCCCTGGACCGGAAACAAGCTTCCGAGGACCGGTTTCTGGCATTCCAGCCGTCTTCAGCCCGGCTTGCTTGAATCCAGTGGTGTGGGGAGCATGGGACTCACGCCTGAGCATACCCATCCCACTCAGGGTGACAGATGCAAGAACCACAGTTGATGGACAGAATGCAGAACAATGTCATACATTCACCCCAAGACAGAGATCTGAGCCTAAATCCATCCTTTTTTTTGCACTCCACACCACCCCAGTTCAGACATGGCCATATGCAAATCAGTCTGACCCTGTGCCTCATGGGAACAGTCCAGCCCGAAGTGCCAAGCCATGCCTTCCCTGGACCGGAAACAAGCTTTTGGACCGGTTTCTGGCATTCCAGCGGTCTTCAGCCCGGCTTGCTTGAATCGAGAAGCAAATAAAATGCAGGGCCACCATCACCTTAGACGTTGGTGTGAAAGCACCCGGATGTGTACTGCGAGGCTGCAGGTGGGGCTCCAACATAGCACATAGTCTTTGAGGGTGTCTCTATCCAGAGGGAATTTCCGTATGACATCCTCATCCTCAATGTTTGCCACCACTGTGAAGGGACGATGCACATTCGGTCTCCTCCGAGGTGAGATGAGATAGGACACATGTCAATGCAACCCACCAGAAGATATGTCTGTCATCTTACATTTAGACTGACACAACAGCAACAATGGCTAGTATCACAGTTGAGCTTACAGCACACCTTACATATAGGGACACATAGGGACACCTTCAGCTACACTAGTCATACACTTGTCCAACTTTCACACAGCAAGTACCTACAAAACAATATCTAACTATGAGAATGCCCAAATGGATATAGCCACATCTTGCATGAGAAGCCCTGAGAGTATCTAACACAGCATATGTGTGAAACAGCAACACAACTGTCTCATACCTAGCTGCAGTACCTGCCACACCCTCAGGCGTAAGTCAAACAACACAATGAGCACAGTCTGTGTGAGAAAAACAGGTATGTGCATGAGCAAAGAAAAGTAGACACCCAAATCAGCACATTATTCAGTAAGACAATCATCACTGTGAGTTGCTCGGCAACACTGTTCTAAGGGCATGCCCAGCAATATCACTAGGGACATGTGAGGGAGTACATGCCAGTGTCCCAAAGCATAAACAAAAACATGGCATGTGTAGTCAGCATTGAGGTAAATGTGACATTGGCATTGTGTGCACAATCATGTGCCATTGATGATGTGGCCTTATACACGTGTCCGTAGGTGCTGTCAAGGTGCTCCACCACCCAAATCATGGTCATTCACGGCAATGTATGGCACCCATATCATGGTAGCTACCACCTGGCACCTGTGGTGTGTCACCGCCAATGCCCAAGACACAATCGCGGTAGTGATAGGCATATACACATGGTCAAATGGCAGTTGGCATGCTCCGCCACCAAAATCACGGCATTCATGGCAATGTATGGCACCCATATCACGCCAGCTCCCGCCTGGCACCTGTGGTGTGTCACATCCAATGCAAAAAGACACAATTGCAGTAGTGATAGGCATATACACATGGTCAAATGGTAGTTGGCATGCTCCGCCACCAAAATCACGGTCATTCATGGCATTGTATGGCACCCATATCATAGCTACTGGGAAAGGGGTGTGTAACCTATTTCACACGTCTCCCTGCCTGCACATCAAGAGTGGAGGGACATGTATTGTCTTCTCAGCCATACAGTAATGCAGCAAGTTGATAATGCAGGAGTAAGGGCAGTTATTGCTTGTGTGAATGGCTGTGAGGGTCCCTGATGTCCTCCACAGGCCCATCTGTGGTCTTAGCTGGGTTTTGTCGTCCAGTCGGTAGTGATGGAATTGTATTTTACATCATCTCCAATTCAGCACTATGCTCAGTACATCATTACCCAAGGGTGACACTATTGGTGGGCATTCACCTATGACACAGCAGATTACCGTACTATTGTGCACAGCACCCTCCATTTCCACCAGCATGTGTACTGACTGGCATGTGTAGGCACTGTTTCTTCTCTCAAATTGTCATGTTGGACCTCAGTGTGAGCCCACCTGGCCTGCACAGTCACCGCCCAATCTGACAAGGACTCATCACTGAATGTAAAGAGTGTTAAATGTGTGTCTTTTGCTGGATTCTCCATCAATGAGCCATCTCAACCCTGTAGATTGCACACAACAGGCCTTGTATGAAGGGTGTGGGTTTGCAAGATCATGTCCCTCAATGTGACATCCACAACACAGTGAGCCATTCACAGGGATAGGACACTGAGGGCTGCACAGTGTTGGACACAGTAAGTCTACCCCCAAACATATATTGATATGTACAGTATGTCTTGCTCAACTAACAAATGGACAGTAGATGTGGCAGCCTACACATAGCTTTCTGTGCTGGCAACCTGCATGTGCATGAGAGGGGCAGGTACTGTGTCCACCTTCATACCTGCATGCATTTACGTGTGATTCTCCCATGCTAATGTACTATTTGAGATGCTGTATTGTCTCTGTTAGACATATATGTGAATTTGGGATGAGTTAGTATCATGCTCCTGTACTGAGAGATATTGGTACATAACACTGTGTCACTGATTTTCCCCCTCTTGTCTCCCATGCATGCAGTACAAAGTCCACCAGCGTAAGGCCGTGTGGAGGGCCACTGCATGCAAGGTGCGGGCTCTGGGTGTCTCAAACCAATGGCGCACATACTGTTACACAAGGTGGGATGACATCTGCCAGCTGAGCAAGAACGTGGCAGAGATGACGCTGGGGCTGCTCCCTCAGACTGGCAGGTTGGCACGGCGGAGCATGACACCACTAATGGCCCGCAATTTGGCCGTGGCACAGCCTGAGCTGGATGCACATTTGAAGGAGCATCAGAAGCAAGTTAGGGGTGAGTATTCTTGGAAGGGTGAATTTGGCTGTGAGTGCCTGCATGTGTACACAGCCTGGGCCAGTGCTGGGCTATGTGATGTTGGTAGTGTGATGCAGTGGCTTGTAAGTGGCCTCTGCGTTGGCTGCCGCTGTCGTGCATTTGCCATACCTGTACATCCTAATGTAATTTGAGTAATGGGCATTGACATTGCATTCTGAGTCGTGGGCTTCAGGTATCCTCTGCATTGGGGTAGTGTGGAAAATCCCATGTAAGGGCACAGCAGTGTGCTATATCTGAGTGTGCTTTCATCAATGCGTGCATTGCCTGACATCACAATGGTGAGGTTTAGACATCTGACACCAATGTGCAACAGTAGTTGTGCCCCAAAGTACAATATGGTGGATGACATAAGCTCATGGCCATTGTAGACTGTTATGTTGTAGTCTGTATCTGTATTGTCCCCTTCTGCTCCATCCAGATAGGACAGTGACAGCATGTCTTGGGGTACATCTTTGCCCCTATCAGGTTCCTAGTTGTGCTCAGAGCTAATTGTGCATCTAGTTGAACTGAGCCACCGGAAGGATATTATGCTGTGTGGTCATTACATGGATCATTTGAATCTATGACATAATATCGACAGACAGAATATCCCCATACAAAAAAATCGACACAAAAATATTGAAATCAAAAATATCGAAAATATATATCTACATTATGGTAAGTACAAAAATATCGAAAAAATAATATTGTTGTACAAAAATATCGAAATTAAATATATTGTTTTTTTAAATGAATTAATAATAATTTAAAATAAATTTTAAAATACATATAAGTGTACAAATATTGAATAAAAACATTAAAACATATGTAAAAAATTATAACTAATACATATACATTTAAAATAAATTTAAAATTCTACATATACATTTATAAATATACTTACTCCACATATTACAACAGTAGAAAAAGCGTTGGATAACGTAGGGGTTTAAATTACTATTCCCACTCCAGAGAGAGCAACAGTAGGGAAAGCGTTGGATAGCGTAGGGCTTTAAATTACTATTCCCACTCCAGACAGTGCAACAGTAGGGAAAGCGTTGGATAGCGTAGGGGTACAAATTACTATTCCCACTCCAGAGGGTGCAACAGTAGGAAATGCATTGGATAGCGTAGGGGTTTAAATTACTATTCCCACTCCAGAGAGTGCAACAGTAGGGAAAGCATTGGATAGCGTAGGGGTTTAAATTACTATTCCCACTCCAGAGGGTGCAACAGTAGGGAAAGCGTTGGATAGCGTAGGGGTAAAAATTACTATTCCCACTCCAGAGAGTGCAACAGTAGGGAAAGCGTTGGATAGCGTAGGGGTTTAAATTACTATTCCCACTCTAGAGGTTGCAACAGTAGAGAAAGCGTTGGATAGCGTAGGGGTAAAAATTACTATTCCCACTCCAGAGGGTGCAACAGTAGGGAAAGCGTTGGATAGCGTAGGGGTAACAATTACTATTCCCACTCCAGAGGGTGCAACAGTAGGGAATGCGTTGGATAGCGTAGGGGTAAAATGTACTATTCCCACTCCAGAGGGTGCAACAGTAGGGAAAGCGTTGGATAGCGTAGGGGTAAAATTTACTATTCCCAATCCAGAGGGTGCAACAGTAGGGAAAGCGTTGGATAGCGTTGGGGTAAAATTTACTATTCCCACTCCAGAGGGTGCAACAGTAGGGAAAGCGTTGGATTGCGTAGGGTTTCAATTACTTCCCACACTACTCCCCAGTAACACACAACACACTAAACATTAAAAAAAAACACAATTAATAAAAGTTTCAATGAATCAATTAATAACAATAAATATTATTAAATTGATGTAAGTATAAATGAACTAATTAACACTTATTAATTACCAATTAATTAACAATAAATACCAATAGATAAATACAATCTCTTTAATCAATTACATGTAATTATATAACACCCTATTCCCCTATAAACACACAACCCACTACACATAAATACATTACATCATTTAATCACTTAATAATTATTAATTACCAATTAATTATTAATTAACAAAGAAAAATTATAAATTAAAAATATTAACACTTTAACTCTAATTAATGTAATTTACTACTTAATATTATTTAATTACAAATTAATTATTAATTAACAATAACACAATTAAATATATTGCCACAATAAATTTAATTAATTTAATTAACTAATTAATATTAAATAATTAACGATTAATTATTATTTAACAATAACAATAAATTAAATATCTTAGCACATTAAATCTAATTAATTTAATTAACTAATTAATATTAATTAATTACCAATTAATTATTAATTAACAATAACACTAAATTAAATATATTAGCACAATAAATCTAATTAATGTAAATAACTAATTAGTCTTAATTAGTTACCAATTATTATTAATTAAATATATTTACAAACATATATTAATTAATTAATTATTATTAAATTACTTCTCACCCTATTCCCCTATAAACCCACAACCCGCTCTAATACCAAAACGCAAATTGTAAACAAAATTACTAATTTTCAAACATACATTTCTAAACATATTTAGCAAACATATAAACAACATAATAAAATACATAACACAAAACAACAAAATTTCGATATTACTAACATACATACCTTAATATCGATATTCTGTCTATCGATATTATGTCACATCGATATACTATACCATCAATATTAAAACATTGATATTATTGTATATCGATATTTTAATTTCGATATTTTGTCTGATTACCGGCTCATTTATGCTCTGTTTGCTTGTTGACACTCAAAATTCGAGTTAAAAATTGAGGTCGCACAGGGTGGTGTGCAACATGGAGATTTCATCATCTTTAGTGATGCTTTGCTTGCATATGGTTGTTCTGTTAATGCCAGGCTCTGGTGGTCATTATTTAGACAGAGCAAGGGAACCCAGGGCACAATATACTAAGGACCTTGGGTAGGTACTTTTTTTCAAAGAACAGTGGTCCTTAGACTAAAGGGAAAATTGTTAAGACAATAAATATAGACTAAATAGGACTTTATTTTTTTAAAGAGTTGTCCAGCCGGACAGTTTAATAACTTAATAAGGAAGATCACAAGGAAATATGACACACAGTGTGATGGAAGTGGGACACCAGCCGATGTCCGACTAACCCACTGGGGGCACAAACAAAACGTAAAAGTAACAGGCAAGGTTGGGTCATCTAGATATCATAAATCATAAATAGACAATCCACAAGTATACACATATGCATGAACAATTCTAGTCAACTATGCATTTAGTGCATTCAGGTCGACGACGTTTCGAACCATACACAATATCGGTTCATCTTCAGGACAGACAATGATTGCCTAAAGAAATTACTCTTTCAATTGACACCACAGTGGGGTGGGGCTGTAAATGGATTTCAGCACGAATTTTAGGGGTATATTATTGTCAGGGTGAAAGAAACAGGCGAATTGAGGAATTCATCAGTTAGGGCAATGCCTTGAACCAGACGATTGGAGGGTCAGTAACGCAGGTCCACAATGGGGGTCCTTGCAACGCGAGAAGAACGTGCAGCGGGCGAGCCTGCGGCGCGCCAAAGGCAAGCCCGTCTGCGCCCGTCCGCGCCAAGGAAGTGCCCAGTGGCAGTTACGCTGCCAGTTGTGGCCATATGGAGATTAATCCACAATTATCCGGCCCTCCATATTCTAGAGAGACGCTGACAAGGGTACATTTAAGCTGTTGCACTCAGCCTACCCACGCGCAGACTTCCTTGCTGATAATCTTTTAAAGTGCGGGCTTTTGAATGTGAGGTCTTTACCAAGGCATAGTGCAGAAATCCAGCTCATGATTGAGACACATGAGCTTGAGGTCCTGTTTATGATGGAAACATGGACGCGTCTTGATTGCTTAGTTGACCCCAGCTGGGCTTGCCCCTCTGGGTTCAAATTTTTACATCTCCCTAGGTCTAATGGGAGGGGTAGGGGGGTTGGGGTCATCTGTAAAGCAACTTGTAAGATTGGTACCATTGACATGGACCCGGCTGATGGGACGGAGCTGTTGGGTCTGTCTATACAGAGCTGTTCCGGGACTACTTTCAATGGTGTTCTGTGCTTTTAGCATCCAACAACAATTGCTATTAGCTACCCTGACCAATATGGCAGCCTCCCACCATAAGCTTATAATTCTAGGGGATTTTAACCTTTGGCTTAATGGTTCACTGGATTTGGGCTTATTAAATTTGCTTAATTCTTGTGAAAGCTTTGGTCTTTATCGGCTAGTCACAGAAACTACTCATAAGGCAGGGCATATCCTCGATCTGGTGTTCACTGCTCCTGACCTGTTGGATATGGGGGAAATCCTGCCTATGGACTGGACAGACCACTTCCTCGTTAAATTCTTTGCCAATATTATGGGTTCTCAAACAAAGGATCTACAGGCCACCAAGGAGTTTTTGTGCAGAGATTGGAAGGCTCTGGCATGACTAAAGACCTCCAATTTGGTGTTTAAGGTGGGAGAGTGTTTTACTTTGGATAAGCAAGTTGAGGAGAACTTTGCCTCACTTTGCACAGGGATTACGACTGTGCTGGACTCTCATGCCCCCCTTAAAATCTGCAGTTGCAAGAGAAAAAACTCTGCCCCGTGGTTTAATGATACACTGAAAAATTTGAAGCAGGGTTGTAAACAAGCGGAGAGAAGTTGGAGGCGGGAATGCGAGGAAGCTAGTAGGGTACAGTGGAAGCGAAAAATCTTTGAATATAAGAGCCTGATTAGGAAATCTAAGGCAGATTATTACTCTTCCTTGATCTGTACTGCTACTAATAGTTCTAGAAGTATTTTTAATATACTAAACAGTCTTGCTAGACCCGAGTGCTCTAAGAACGCCATTGTCCCGTCCAAGGTACTTTGCGAGAATCTTGCCAACTTCTTCAAGGAAAAAATGTAGCTAATTATTGAGCATTTGGAGAACTCCCCGGACTCCGGCTATCCCCCAGCCACCAAACACGGGTCTCCGCTGGATGGGAGTAACGATCTAGCCTGGTCGCCGAGGGAACTTTTTTTCAGAGTTCCCCATTTCTCACGGAAGTAGCCTTTAGTGGGTTGGCAGGGGGGATTTCTTCCGGTTCTCCTTTGGACCCCGTGCCACATAACATCTGGAAGGAGTTTGGGGAGGAATTGTTTCCCACTCTCCGCCTGATCTGTAACCAATCCCTTGCCACGGGTACTGTTCCTGCCCAGTGGAAGCAGGCTGTGATATCGCCCCCTTCTGAAAAAGCCTTCCTTGGACCCAGAATGTTCCAAGAACTACAGACCCATTTCCCTGGTGCCCTTCCCGGCTAGGATTGTCAAGCGTTTGGTCAGTGCAACCCTCTTCAAACATTTGGAACAGCATCACTTATTAGAGGACGATCAATTCGGCTTTCGCCCGGCTCATGGGACCGAAACGGCCTTGGTCACCGCCGTGGATGAGCTTCAAAGGCGTGCAGACAGGGGACAGGCAGCATTTTTGATTCTGCTTGACATGTCTGCCGCCTTTGATACGATCAACCATGAGATCCTATTGGGCCGTTTAAGTGATACTGGGGTGAGAGGCTGTGCTCTGTTTCGGTCATTCTTGCGGAACAGACAGCAGGCGGTGTCCTTGCCCCCTTTTCAATCAGCGTTCTTTCATGTCCCACATGGGGTGCCACAGGGTTCAGCTATCAGCCCCATCCTTTTTAACCTTTACTTAAGACCTTTGGTATTGCTCATTAAAGCCTATAAAATCAAGATAATAAACTACGCTGACGATACGCAGATGATCCTCTCTTTTGAGGGAGATGAATCAACACCTGTGGAGGCATTCCACAATACGTCACGGTGGCTAAAAAATAACTCGCTCCACTTTAACGCAGGGAAGACGGAGGTGCTTTTTAGCGCCAGAAATAAGATCTCCCGTTCGTTTCATGAGAATTTCTGGCCTCCTGAGACAGCGACTAAAGTGCAGCCAGTGGAATCAGTTCGTAACCTAGGGGTTATGCTTGGTCAGAAGCTTAGCATGGAGACGCATGTAAAGAAAACAACCGCCTGTTGCTTTTCTATTCTGCGGTCCTTGCGGAAGATTCTCCCACTTTTACCATTCCAGGCACGTGCACAAGTGGCAAGGTGTACGATCCTCAGTAGGTTGGACTACTGTAACGCCCTACTGCTGGAGTCCCCTGGCTTTTTGTTGGATAGACTCCAAAGAATGCAATCAGCGGCCGCTAGGTTGGTTTTGGGGCTTCCTAGGAGAGCACATGGGTTGGCTGCTTTGGCAAAACTGCATTGGCTCCCTTTGAGACAGAGGGTACAATTTAAGGCCCTCTGTCTCGTTTTCAAGGTGCTCCATGGAGTAGGCCCTCTTCCCTTACAATTGAAATTTGCTTGGTACACACCAACCAGGCTGCTTCGTTCCTCAGGGGCTAGGCTGGTGAGGGTGTCTAGATTTAAAAAGATTAGATCAGGGGGCAGATCCTTCGAGGTGGCCGTGGCCAAACTGTGGAATCTGCTCCCGTGCGAGATAAGGCAAACCAGGGAGCTTCTCCCCTTTAGGAAAAAGATAAAAACTTGGCTGTTTCCCAAACAACTGTAACCTGTGCATTCCACCCTGTACTGTCTGACACTCTCCCGCCCCTTTGAGCCACCAGCACCATGATGCCTGCAAGGTGATAGTGTGCTTTATAAGTCAAATAAATAAAATAAATAAATAAAATGAACTGACCCTTCATCTCTCTCTCTCATGCAGTATCTCCTGTGGGCTCAGAAGGACAGGGGACAGACAAATGTGGTGAGGCATCAAGCACAACTGCTGCACACGAGCACAGTGACACAGATGTGACCAGCTCCTCGGAGGGGGACAGGAGTCTGCTTGAGGAAACACAGCCAGAGACACAAACCTCAACGTCATCAGACGCCAGTGGTGACGCATCTATGTTGACGGGCAGAGGGAACGAGGTCTCTGCCTCCTCTTTCACCACACAGCGTACAGTGCCCACCCTCCCAGCTGCCTGTGTTCACACCAGTAAGAATGGAAGAGTGTCCTTCACCCCATGCACCACTGCCCCTGCCCCTGTCCCCCCTGCTGCAGTCAGTGCTGAGTCTGTAGGCCTTTTGCGTCATTTATGTGTGGGCCAGACAGCTCTCCTCAATGCCTTCCTCGACCATGACAAATAGTTGGCATAGGTGTGGTAAGTTGGGCACCTTGCACCAGTCCAAATGACCATTATTGATGGTAGATTAAAGACAACCTTTATAGAAAGCTATCCTAGTGTTAGCTGTGGAGAGCAGCCTTCAAGCGAAGTCTTTGAGGAATGTAAAGAAGCTTGTTTCACCAGTCTATAATCTCGTGAATGACCAAATGAAAGGAGAACCAAACCAGGTATATATACATAAAATATATGCATTTTTTCTAAACACATCCCACTAGTCTCTTTATGAGGCTAGATGCAAAATTACATACAGTAAACTTAATAGTACACAGTAAATTAGCACAATATATGTTGAGCCCTTGGGGCGTACCGAACCATATGTTAAGAAAGTGATATAAGAACCATGGCTTAAGTAGACAAAAGGCCTAGGCTAAAGCCTGTAGAAGTGCTGGGGCCACAAGGAACCACCCAAGGTAGTGACACAGGGGACCCACAGAGGACGCGTGCAGTGTCTGAACACGACCACAAATCACCATTAACTTCAATAGGGAAAGTCACGGTTGGAAATTTATAGAAAAAGGACACTTAGAAGAAGACTTTGAGCAAACCCGTTTAGACTTAAGGGGTTCTAGAGCAACACCCACGGCAGCACCGGAGTACTCGAGTTACCTCACCCAGGGAAGCAGGGTGCATAGGTGTCTTTTGGTGTTGGGTTTCGTCGTCGTTTTCAATGGCAATCTGCTTCAAAGTGCTGCTGCCAAAGAAGAAGAAAGTGACCGGTGTGATCCAAGCCTGGATCGAAGATGAGAAGGACCTGAAAGCATAGGGGATAGAGTCTGGGTCACTAGCCAGTGACCAGGGGCACGATAGTCGAATGCCCACAGAAGTCGGGTGATTTCAGGTGAAAGAGGTGAAGATTGACTCTTCAGCCACGAGGACCAGAAGGCATTGATGAAAAACAGGAGCTGGATTCGAGCTGTCCCACAAAGGATGTGATGCGGTGTCGGTGCCCGGATTGGACCCAACAAGACTTGGCAACAGCAACCCACACAGGAATCAAAGAAATTCTTTGATCCAGATCAGTAAGGTCTGAGGGACTCACCACTCAGTGGGGAGTCAGGGCACGTCTGGAGCAAACAGAGAAGCCCAAGGAAAATTAGAGTTGCCTTCACAGGGACCCACCAGTTGACGGACCAGGAATAGCAAAGGAGCCTCGAGCTGAAATGCAAGAAGCGGGCTCTCGAAACACTCGTGGAGTGTAGGCCACAATCTTCGGTGCAGATGGTGCTCGGGCCTTGGGCTACAAGGAACCCAAAGCACAACTTCAAGAGATGTCGAGAAGTCAATGCACTTGCAAATGTGTCCGGGAGTTCTGGTTCCACGTCACTCACAAGGGCGGCGGGTCTCAGCTTTGCTGGGAACTTGGGTCGGCCTCTGAGAAGTCTGGAAATCCTCTTCCTGTTTTACAAATACTTCAGAGTACAGCGGGAGCTTCGGAAATGCAGACTGACAAGATGCTTTATTGGTGCCTGTCAAGCAGGGGAGTCACTCCTTGACCCCAAGGGAGATTCTACCATCCTCTAGTCTTTAGTAGAGCGTTGAAGTTCCAGGATTCAGTTTCAGAGTTTCATCCAGGTGTAATCTAAAATCCTGTTGCCAGGGGTTCCTTACTTATACTAAACAAAGGGGTTAGACATACTCTGGGGACCCCCTATGGCAGAGTCTGAAAAGAGGGGTGGCTACACCCATTTCCTTTATCTAGTTTTGTACCAGAGCACGGGCTGGAAGCCCCTGCAACCGGTTTGAACAGGACTATGCACAGGGACACCTGCAGGAGTTTCTGTCAGCAGCAGGAGGCCAGACTCGTGTCTGTGGCTGCAGCATCCATTTTGTGATGCCAGAGCTCTTTTAAACTTTTACCAGTTAAACCAGTGTGTACATGTCTCTCTCTCTCGAAGGGTGGAATTCTACCCCCGCTGCTAGGACTGGCGGGGGGGGGTAGGATTCCAAAGTGTTTGACACCAAACACAACATGTTTCCTTGCAGCCATTCCAAAGTTAGCATTTACCGCAAGGTTATAATGCACTTAGGAGTATATGATCTGGCAGCATCACTGAACAGCCCCAGAGAATAGATGCCGAAGGCTGCAGAGGGGCTCTGCTCATGCATGGGCACCCTCTCACACGAAACCAAGCACCCTGCCTTCAGGATTGTTAAGGCCTGCCAAAGGGGTGACTGATAGGTTCCCATGTGCAGTGATGTAAGGTAGATATAGGTAACCTATATCTTAGTAAGGGGTGCATGCACCACCTTGCTCAGGCTGCAGTAGCAGGCCTGTGGTGTCATTTTGGAAGGCTTCCCAGGGGTGGCATAATACATGCTGCAGCCCCTGGTAGGTCTCTGGGGTACCTATGCCCTTAGTACCTGGTGTACCATATATTAGGGACTCACAAGGGTACCCTGGTACCCAAACTGGAGGGTACCTAAAGCACTTGGAATCAATTTAGAGAGGAACGCATATAGGCTGGGGTCCTGAATAGCAGGATCCCAGCCAAACTAAGCCAAAAACCACCAAAACACCAGAAGAAAATTGGGACAACAATGTAGTCAGATTGCACCTTCCTACAACAGGTTTTTGCTTTCATGGAGGACATTCATTCAGACATGGGTGGGCTGCACCAGACGGTCCAGTCTTTGTCCCACGCAGTGACAGCAGCCATTCAACTGGCTTAATCTCTGAGTCTAGCTCCAGTCCCTTTGTCCACCCCCCTGCCAGTGGCCACAACTGATGATAGTGACCACACACCACAGACCTCAAGGGCAAGATGCAGCACACGCAGCAGACAGCAGCAGCAGTCCAAGCGGTCCAGGGCCCAGACACCATCCCCACAGAAAACTAAAGCCACCCCAGAGCGCAAAGACAAAGCCCGTCAGGCAACACTAAGAGCCACAAAGCCAAGAAGCAGGCCTCAGGGTCACATGCCTCAGAGGCATCCCCAGCCAAGGACTCTCCTGTCCCAAAAGCATCTCGCAAAGACAAGCAGACAGTTTCCGTGCCCACTGAGAAGGTGGTGCCTGCTAAGATACACATAAGAAGAGCTCCAAGTCAGATTCACCCACAACCTCAACTCCCATCCAAAGCCCTGTGAAGCAGGGAAAAGAGGGCACTGTCAGGGGTACACCTGGTAAACAGGGGATGTAGTGGCAAAGGCAAGGTCAGGCCAAGCATAATTCTGGATCCAGCACCTGATGCAGCTTTGGTGGTGTGTGTGCCTGTTGTGTCAACACCACTTTCCATTAATCCCAAGACAGGAAAGCCATTTATACTCCCCAAGAAGTGGAAAGGCACCCCTCTACAATCTCCCACCCACACTGTGTCTCACAGCAGCAAGACTCCACCTCCACCTGCCACTACACCACCTGGTCCAAGCAGCCCTCCGGCTACCCAGGCCACTGATGCCGCTACCTCAGCTGGGCCTCTCTCTCCCCGGTCCAGTCCACCAACTGTCCCCAACACTCAGCCACCTCCCAGACTGACAGCCAAGTATGAGTAGAAATCCCCCTCACAAACGTGTCTCACCCACAGCAGTGCCTGTAGTGCCCATTGTTACTCCCTGACTGTGTTGCTGACCGTGGCAGGGTACAGTCACACACATTTCCTGTGCAGCTTATCATGTACTTACTCCGCACTTTGTGTTGGCCACTGGCTTTGTTATTCCCAGCTGTTTGCCCATTGTTGTGCAGCTTCTCGTGTCCTTACTCTGCACATTGGACTGGCCACGGCCTTGTTGTTCACTGTTGTTTGCCACTTGCATGTGCAGGATCTCATGTAACTTCTCTGCACTTTGTGCTTGCACTGGCCTTGTTGTTCCCTGCTGTTTGCCCCTTGCCTGTGCAGCTTCTCATGGCCTTACTCTGCACATTAGACTGGCCACTGGCCTTTTCGTTCACTGCTGTTTGCCACTTGCCTGTGCAGGAGCTCATATAACTACTCAGCACATTGGACTGGCCACTGGCCTTGTTGTTCACTGCTGTTTGCCACTTGCCTGTGCAGGATCTCATGTAAAGACTCTGCACCTTGGACTGGCCACTGACCTTGATGTTTGCCCCTTCCCAGTGCAGCTTCTCATGTACTTACTCTGCACCTTGGACTGGCCATTGGCCTTTTTATTCACTGCTGTTAACCCCTTACCTGTAGTGGTTCTCATGTACCTCATCTGCACCTTGGACTGGCGACTGTCCTTGATGTTCACTGCTGTTTGCCCCTTCCCTCTGCAGGATCTCATGTACCTCATCTGCACTTTTTCCTGGCCACTGACCTTGCTCTTGTCTACTTTTGGTGCCTATCTGTGTAATATGTAAATAAAACCAGTTACTCCTGTTGTCTGCCTTGTCAGTTTCCTTGCTAAATAAATAATTTTCTGTGCGGGTACGGTTTACTGTGACACATGCTCTATATGCCACTTCAACATTGCCAATGGCTTGTTTAATTTTTTAAGGGTTCTATGGAGGTGACAGATACTTCAGTTCTCCTCGACTCTGAGGCTTGGGGGTGCAATGATGTTGGTTTGTTAAGAACTACTGGTATCAGGATCACTCTTTGGTCAGGTTATATTGTACACATGTCATGTTTGTTTGCACTGCCAGAACAAAGTGGGATTCTAACCACAGTATTACAGATTGGCTGGCCAGGGTCATCATGTCGGTGTGAGCTTTCTTGATGTGCGCACAGCAGTGTTGGTGTATGCTCAGGCGTCCTAGTCACATGGGTAAAATTTAATGTGTGCACTTGTGTGTTCATGAAGTGTGCAGTGTGAACGGGGAGACTTTGTCAGTAGTGTTGATGTGTGTGTGCACCTGCAATGTCAACTGCACACATGTGTCACCCAGGAGTTGAGTTCCGGTTATTTGGATTGGTCAGCCCGTTGCGCGTGTCTGTGTGTACATTTGTGAGTTGTATGTATGTATGTTGTGCACTGTGCAGTGTGTTGGTGTGTCCTTGCAGTTCTTGCTGACTCCTACTTGTTGTTGGTGGCAATTGTGAGTATGTAGAGTGTGTGACTGGGAAGGCAGTGTTGTGTTTTGGTGATCAGCCATGTGTCTTGATACTGTTTGTGGTCACTGTGCAGACCTGCTCAGCCACACTGACATTGTGAGCGTGTTTTATCATTCATTGCTGTTACATGGGGCTTTATTGCCTCCAATATGGCATGTGGTGTGTGGTGTCATACCATTCCCTATCTGTGCCTCAGATGCCTACCCATTGTGAGTCTGCACTCCATTTATTTATGTATGGTTCACTCCTGCCATGTCCACTACTGACGTACACAACACTTCACTTTGACTTCAGCTGTCCCCTTGGCCTGCCTGTGTGTGTGTGTGCCTCCTCAGCACTTTACTCGTAACACTGTACTTTGTGGTGCAGATCTGTGCACAGGACCAATGCGCCACTGAGGACAGTATACCAATTGGTTATATGTGATTTTCATGTACAGTTTTGCAGTCACGGTTGCTCATCTGTAGTTTAACTGTCTGTGCTGCCTTCCTCCAATCATGTTGTTTCCATTTTGGGGTCCCATACTTGTGCCTCAGTGGGTTTTGAGTTAGCTATATGTGTGTTTGTTGAAGGACTGCTTAACTTTCTGGGCGTGGTGTTGTCTGTGTGCTGTTTTTATTGTTGTTGTGGGTGTTCATGGTGTGTCACTCATATCTGTGTGGAACTACCTGATGTGCACCCCCTGATGTACTGCTGGGTTTGCAATGTGATTTCTTGACGTGTGCAATTGTTGTGCGTTTGATGCGGCTGTGTGCAGTGTTTGAGCTAAGTTGCTTCTTGCAGATGACAGATGCTCTGTGTGTGGTGTTCTATTTGCATGTCAGTGTGTGTGGTTTGCTGGTGTGCTTCATTCAGATGTGTGTTGCCAGTGTGGTGTGCCTTACTTGTGTATCATTCACATATACCTAGGTCTGTTCTAGTTCCTGTGCTTGCTTTAGATGCATCCTTGGTTTTTTCTCCTCTCATATTTAAGCTGTCTCTTCCCATTCTTGTGCATGTGCAGGCATGTGGTACACTATGACGCCATGTTGACTTGGTGGGTGGTGTGGTATGTCTGTCTGTGTATCATTGTAGGTCCATTTCTCCCAGTTTGTGTCCATGATTGTTTTGTGATGATGCACTTCTTGTCTGTGATGTGGTATGTTGTCTGTGCTTTGTTCCTGACTGATGAGGTTGTGTTCTCCTGCTGTGTCTGTGCTCCCATTGGCTTTCCACAGTTTTGCTGCACAAGTCATGTCTGTTCTTGTTGTAGTTCTGTGTGTGTTTTTATTGAGTTATGTGTCTGGCTGTTGTTTTTATGCAAACATTGGTTCAGGCCTCCCTGTGTGTGTGTGTGATGTTTGTGGATACCTTCCAGGGAGTGTGATTGTTTGCCAGTGTATTGACTGGATATTATTGGCAAACTTCTGTGTGTTTGACACTGGTGTTGTGTGCTGCATGTGTGATGGGGGCAATGTGTGAAGGTTCATACTTGTGTTTGACAGTCATGGAGTGTTGCAATGGGCCCTGTGTGTTGTGCTGCTGACATACTCCTGTCATGTAGTTGGATACAGATGTGTGGCTGTTCATTGTTTGACTTAATACCCTTCCTTTCATCCCTGTACCTATACATGGGCTGCCTTGCTGTCTCCCTGATTTGTTGCACTGAGATGACTGTGGTTTGACTTCACTCACTGTGCCTGCCAAGTGTGATTTGATGGGCTGAGGGTGTTGTTATATGTTTATTCTCTTGCATGTCATGTACACATGCTTGGTGGTTAGCTCCTTGGCCTTCCATTTGTAAGCACCTCACTTTAGGTTTCCTATTTGTTATCCTCCATTGCTGCTGGCATTTGATCTCTCTGTGGATGTATGTCAGTGTGGGGACTTGGCAGGCTGTGTGTCTGTTGAGTGTTTGTTCATTATCTGTGTGTGTGTTTATTTTGTGAATGGACTCAGTTTTCTTGCCATGAGTGTGGTATTGTTGTGGTGTGTGGGTAGCCCTGGCCCTGTGCTTCTGTGCTGTGTGTTCCTCTGCAGCCACAACTGCTGAGGCTGTCTCCCTAGTTGTTAGTTGTTTGGTGTGTGGTGCAGGGTGTGGGTTCACCTGGCAGGTTATTGTGCATGGGGGCACAGGTGGGGCACATGGCTTGTCTGTTGTCTCATCATGTTGGGGGTCCTAGTGTGTGGAGTGTGGAGGTGTGGCCCTGTGAACTCTGTGCACTGCCCATGCCTGGCGCTGGCCCTGCCTACTACATTGTGCACATGTTTTCATGCAGCTTCACTGCTGCAGTGACGTGACCGGGACATTACTTCAAGATCGTGGTCGATGGATGACCTGGATGCGGAGAAGTGATTTGGTAACTGGTAGGACATGTGTGGGTACACTTGTGGGTGTTCCTGTCCCCACCAGGGTGTCTGGTGTGTAGAGGAACCCTGTATCTGCGCATGGGTAATGTGTTACTTTTTTTGTGCGGAGTTCTGTTATTGCCTGCCTGCGGCGGCGTCCACGACGGTGCATGAGTTGCTGGTAGTGTGTCAGGTACAGCACCGGGAAGACGTGTAGAGCTGGATACATTGCGGTTGTGACCGGGTGGAGGGGACAGGGAATCTGGTTTCACGCTCCGCTGTCCAGCTTCTGCAGTCTCTGGTTAGGCGGTTACTCCGCTGCGCTGCGACTGGCTGTTTGGAGCATCCCGATTTGTACAGTGGTCAGAACGTCATTCCGCTCTGCAGTGGGTCTCTGTTGGCTCCCACCACTGCAATGGCGGGTGCTTTTTTACGTGGTTCGCGTTGCACCGTGGCAGACGGGAAATGGGCTATGTTTGACCATACTAATATTGTGGGCGTGACAACCGCTGCTAGCATGCAGAAAAAGGCTTTTTCTGCCACTGCCAGCACCGCAGTGGTGACTCCGTCCGCCATCATAATGGGCCCCTTAATAGGGTTATAAATACATAAAAGTATGTATTCATTTGTAATGTGACTTTTCTATCTTTGTTCACTTTAATTATCAGTCATGGATCATTTAGGCAGCCCTAGAACACAATTGAAAGGGCTTTCTATTTATATTTGCTATTTAACGTATTCACAGATAAGTGCTGAAAATATAGCTTTAGGTGGTTGTTTATTTTTGTACCATCTGGGACATCAAAATAATTATTTATTTCTCACCCTCGATCCCTGAATATAATGCTATATTAGCAATAGTTTAACTTATATCTGACACCCTACACCACCGTCAATAACATGCTGAGTTACTTCAAGTGTCTGGGAATGCATCCTGCATTCAGACAACTAACTTCTCATTCTCGCCTTTCACTTTCACGCTCATCCTGCACTCACTGCGATCACAATTCACTCACACTGATCGCCATACACTCACACCATTCACCCGCTCACCCTGCACTCACAGTGATCGCTCTGCTCTGACAATGAATGTGTGCTGTTCACCCTGTAAGTCAACCTGCAGACACAGAGCACACTACTCACCCTGCACTTATGTGACACTTCACTCACCTGTCCCCCTCACTGATCAATCTGCAATGTCACTCAAACAAGCCAATCCCTAACCATGCATTATTTCGTCCCACTCTGCACTTAAAGCCTCACCCAAGTTCATATGGTAACCTCACTCACCCTGTAGTCACTCCTCTTACCCTACTCACACTGTTGCATCACTCACCATGCACTCCCATGGGCACTCCTGCCACCCACACAGTGCAGAGGGTTAATGTGCCTGCTACAAAGAACGTGTACCATGCAGATCACAGAACTGATTGTAAGTAAACTATGAGTAGTGAAATAAAAAAAAAAATGTTTGTCAGAAAGGTGCTATAGAGAGATGAGGTGCATTGTTGGTGAGTGGTAGAGAGGGAATTCATGTAGAAGGAGGAAATGGGGAAGGAGGCTTTCCAAAAAAAGACTTTTGCACTGTGTGCGACCAGTGGTAGGGCCAGCCCTGGCTGGCAGTGTTAGCTCTCCCCGAAGTTCAGGTCCAGTTGCACCCCTGCATCTCACCACCTGCGGAGCACTGCCAGCAGGAGCGGGCCCACTTAAAGCCTTGGGTTTGGTGTTACTTTCTGTGTCTGACCGCTCTCTGGCGCAGTGAGTCACAGATGTGAAGTAAGTCTGTTGACACCACAGGATGGCAGATTAAGCACGTTGTGCTTATAGTTAGTGATAGAGAAAAGCAATGGTACCTCAATATGTGAACCTGGGGTGGTAAGGCATTTTAGAAAAACAATGATTCTGGCTTGGTCAAAAGGTCCATTCGAAAAGTGACCCTAAGGGGGGCACTACGTTTGAGAGTAGGAAGTTAATTCTTCAAGGGAGCGATGAGCAACATACAGAGAGACATGCAGGTCAGTTTATGACAGATATTTATTTCCAAAACAATAGTATTTGGCTGCTCACACAATAAGTGGCAATAATTGTGACGTGAGACGTGGTATTAAAATAAAGACATTGCATTGACAACAATAATAGAAGCTCTGCAAAAAAATGTTACAGAGTGAAAGGAGTTCATGTTATAGGGGGTCAACGGCATTTCAATTTCAATTATTTGAGATCATCTTCAGGACATATAAGTGAGCCAGCTGAATTCGGGTGTTTATGCGGTATAATTCAGCATCAGAGGAAGCGCCTATTGAATGCTGCAGTAGTCTTCAGGTTAGTGTGATATGTAAGCTGAGAGCAATGGCCAGTATCTTGAGTAACAGCTGAGTTGGTCAGGTGTTCAGGTGGGTAGCTCAGAGCCAGTTAATTATTTATAGATGAACCCATGTCACTAAATGAAAGCCACGGGACGGAGAGTGGAGCGTGTCCTGCTGCTACAGCTGCTGAACTTGTTCTAATCAGCTCCCCCCTACGAGTACCTTCTTGCACTCAGCGCAGGTAGCCAGACCCTCACACCTACTCACACAGCCACACACAGATCCACATAGCCAGTTACACTTGTACTCACACACCTACCACATACTCACACACCTACATACACACACAAACAGCCACTAACACACCCACTTACAGACCAACACAACCACTCACACAACCACTCATAGACTAAAACTGTCATTCATGCACTCACCACATACTCCCATATCCATATATGCACCCAGACAGCAACTCACACACCCAAACCCACACAGCCACTCACACACCCACTCACACTTCCAGGTTGCAGAAACATTAAAGTTAGAAACTAGCATAACACAACCATAGAAATTCATTGAATAAACCAAAGGTTACAGGGATGTTACAGTTAGGAAATAAACTAACTACCCCACATAGTCATCTTCTATGTCATGATTGAAAATGCCACTTCAACATTTGCAGTAAAATTATTGATGAGAAAACTGTGCATGGCAGGGGTGCAAGTTATAGTTACCTTAAGTTTACAGCATGAGTTACAGTTTCTTGAGATAACTATACCTGCTGAACTTCTACAGTTTTGTGGGTGTAAAATTTGAACCTAACTATAACATCCCTGTAACCTTTGGTTTTTCTTAGTGGAATATATATATATGAACAAGGACTCTTGTGGACCGGAACGCGTCGTGCGTGGGTGTGATATTAAATAAAATCGCTTTGCCTGAAGAGCTGGGGGGTCTGAGACTCCTTCTTCGCCAGTGAGGGTTGGAAGTGGCATGAGTTTGTCTTTGCTGATATATATATATATATATATATATATATATATATATATATATATATATATATATATATATATATATATATTACCTACTGGCGATCGCCAGTAGGTAGTTATAGTTAGGACCTAGTTTCCATAGGAAATCCCCAACATTCTATTTGGAATAACTTTAGCGCCGGTGGACGAATCTTCGTGAATTTCTCCAAGAAAAGGGCTGGCTCTGCCCCTTCACTGAAAGTTTGGGGGTGATTTGTAAAGCGGGGGCTGAGAAAAAAGTGGGGTCCCAAAACATGTTTTCCCCATGCAATTTTCCATAGGACCTTTAGCCAGGGCTACAGCCCGAACGGCTGAACGGAATTACACCAAATTTGGCAAAAAGGTAGAGATCTGTTTGCAGATCACGCTTTTTGTTAAATGGTGTAAATCCATTCAGTAGTTCTTGAGAAAATCATAGGTATATCTATAGGCGCTTACCGTATGTGTACGGTAAGGGCACGGTAAAGCGCACCATTACGAGCACGAGCTGCCTGCTCATTGGCTGTCAACTGTCTGTCAACACTCCAAACCAGGAAGTGTTGGCAGCCATCTTGTGCCTCGGTAGAACTGAGGAACAAGAAAGCAGTCAAAGAAATGTAAAAACACGTAAAGGGGTAGGGTAGATACACCCTGACCCTCTAGTCCTGCTCAGGGGGTCCCAAAAGGCCTCCCAATTATTATTATTATTATTTTTAAATCGCGGGGTACGCGTATGGTGTGCGTATTCGGTGAATAAGAAAAAAAAATTAAGATAGCTTTATTCCTAATTAGCCTCTGGGGGGCCAAATCCTGGGGGCAATTTATTTTTCTGTAATGGGGGATGGCCACCCCCAGGGCTTTTTTGAAAAATATGTGGGGGGCTCATGGCCCCCCACAGCCCCGGGGACCGCCATCACCCGGTGCTTCAATTTTATAAAAAAAAAAATCCTGTGTGGGGGGCTCAAGCCCCCCCCCCCATGCCCCAGGGACCGCCACCTCTCGGGGCTCTAATATTGAAAATAGGGGGGTCCATGACGGACCACCCAGCCCCGGGGACCACCACCCCCTGGGGCTTTTCAATGTTGGGAGGGGGCTGCGTGGCCCCCCTCCTGGAGCCTTGTGGTGGCCCTGGGGACTGCCACCTCCCCAGGGCTGGCTCCTGCAGTGTCCCGGGGTGCCTACCCCGGGACACTGCTGTTTGCTATGGTAGGGCGGGAGCCTCACGGCTCCCACCCTACCATAGCAAACTGCTTTCTTATTTGAAAGAGAGAGCAGGAAACCTTCTCTCTCTTTCAGATTGCTTTTCGTCAGAGAGACCAGCATGTTAGCTGCTCTCTCTGACCAATAGCAATGCCGGATCCCAAAGGATGCGAGGAGCCGGCTGAGACCGTGGGGGATTTGGGGCTCCCCCCACGGTCCCAAGCATTATATTTCAGCCCTGGGGGATGGGGTCCCGGGGAATTATAATAAATTAGTAATAGAGGTTATTTTTTTTTACGATAGATTTACTGTCCACGTACCATGCTCGAACGTACGACGTATGGTGCAAAGTCTGTAAGTTGTCCCGTGAGCATACATAAGCAAAAAAAAAATCTATTAAAAAAATATATATTTTACAGATATCTATGAAGTTCATGTGTTTATGTGTTGGTTGGTTCTAATGAGACCTTTTCTCTTTATTGGTACTTATAAGTTAGTGCTTATGCACAATTTAAACTTGTTGAGGAGCAGTGTTTTATAGAGTGCATTTTTTTTTGCCTCTGTTGACAGTTGACTTTTGAAGGACCTGTTGGGAGTAGGGTGGAAAGTTATGTCAGTTGGAAAGGTTTGAAATATTGAACCAATGGAAATGTGTGTTTGGTTTTGAATTATTGTGTGAAGGAATTTGATTTGTTATCAATGTGTATGTGTAAATTGAGAGGGAAAATGTGCCATTTCTTGGTTCTGGTGCATTACTGTAAGTTTGGACTATTGGCGTTGCATTACTATTAGCAACTCCAATAGCTCAAACTTTCAGTAATGCAAGACCTATTGCATTGCAAATGCTTGTTACATATGTAGTTACTCACACAAGTACAACTGAGATATACATTCACTCACTAACACCCATACACACATTCACCCACCCATACATTCCATCACATATGTACTCTTGAAACCATGCACCCAAGGAATCACCCACTCATACATCTGCACAGAGTCACACACACCCCACCCACACAAACATTCAGGCACCCATACAGATACTCAGACAACCAATCAATAACCCATATAGACACTCACGTAGCTATTCGCAAACCCATGAAGCTGCTTACACACCAACAGACAGACGGATACAGACATTCACACAGTTTAGTCACTAACCCATGCATTCAGTAAGATATGTTTAATCACTCACTTATAGAGTCAGTCACGCACCTACTAAATCATGCAGACACTTATGCACCCACTAATTCTTCAATAGGCCTTTCCCTATATATATTAAACATATTTACATTTTACAGAAACACACAGTCACTGGATGATGTAATCAGTGATGTCATCAGTGATGTCATATGAGATGTCAACAATGATGTCATCAGTGATGTCACTGACCATTTCATGAGTGATGTAAAATGTGACATCATCAGCAGTGCATTGCTGGGGCGCGAGTTGTAGTTAGCTGAACTAACTATAACAGGGGAATTTCTCTTCTTTTGTCCGAATGAAATTTCCACTTAACTATAACTTTCCCTAAAACCTATGATTTTTTCAGTGAATATACACCTATATATTACCTACTGGCTGGCGCCAGTAGGTAGTTATAGTAAGAACCTAATTTCCATAGGAAAAGCGTTTTTTGATTTGCTGATAACATTGGCGTTGTTTGATGAATCTTCACAAAATTCTCCAAAAAAATGGTCTATTCAGGTCAGATCCTATCCTGAAAGTTTGGGGTGATTTCTCAAGCAGAGGGGGAGAAAAAAGGGGGTCCCAAAAAGTGTTTTGTCCATGTTAATTTCCATAGGAAACTTTAGCCACAGCTACAGCACGAACTGCTGAAGCGAATTACAGCAAATTTGGCAAAAAAGTAGCGCTTGGTTCAGAAAGCAGCCTTTTTTTTAAATGGTGTAAATCCGTTCAGTAGTTGCTGAGAAAATGAAAAGATAAAAATATTGATATCTAGGGGCGCAATGGGGTTGCGAACCCTCCAGATCACGTTCTAATTGGCTGCCATCACTCCAAACCAGGAAGTGTTGGCAGCCATCTTGTGACTCAGTAGACATTTAAAAGTAAAAAAAAGTGAAAGATTAAGAAAAGAGGACAGGGTAGAAACACCCTGACTCCCTAGGCCTGCTTAGGGGAACCCAAAAGGACACACAGGGCCAAAAAAAGCATTAGAAAAAATAATTTCAGTGGAGTTCACGCTGGGGTCACAAATTCTGCTCAAATTATTTAAAAAATGAAGTGCGGGCTCCTGCGCTTCATTTAAATGAGGCCCCTGGGTGGGCCAGGTCCCGGGGGCTGAACACAATATGTAATTTATAATTGTGGGGGACTGCGGGGGCCCGCTCAGCCCCAGGGACCCGTTACCTCCCTGGGGCATCTTTTTTATGAATATGTGGGGGGCCACCAAGGCCCCCCAAGCCCTAGGGACACCACCTGCTGGGGCTTTTCTTAAATATGCACAGGGGCACATGGCCCCCAGCTGCACTGGGGACCACCACCCCCGGGCTTCTATTTTTAATGAACATTAAACCTGTGTGGGGCGGCTCTAGCCCCCCACATGCCCCGGGGACCGCTGTCTCCCGGGGGCACTAAAAATGGGGGGTCCGTTATGGACCCGAACACCAGAGACCACCACCTCCCTGTGGCTATTTTCACAAAAGGAGGGGGCCGTGCGGCGCCCTCTAGGAGCCCACGATGGCCCTGGGGACCGCCATGCCCCAGGGCCGGCTCCTGCAGTGTCCTGGGGTGCTCACCCCTTGGACACTGCTGTTTGCAATGACAGGGCAGGAGCCAGGCAGCTCCCGCCCTGTCATTGTACACTGTGCTTTGGATTTTGGAATTGAGAGCTTCCGAAATCCAAAGCAGATTGCATATCAGCAGCTCCCCAAGTGGAAAAGCAATCCGGCTCCCGCAGGAGGTCGGGAGCCCGCAGGGACCGTGGAGGAAGTGGGGCTTCATCCATGGTAAGCATGGGCGTAAAATCCGTTCCGTTCACGGAATTTGTGGATTTTCTGCAATTTCGCGGTCTGCAAATCTCGCGAAATTGCAGAAAAATCAGTGAAATCGTGTGCGGGACGGATTTTAAAAAACTGAAGTACACAAAGCACTTACAGGGTTACAGCAGGTGACCAAGATGAAGCTAATTTCTTTGTAATCATTTACAAATGGTTACAAAGAAATTAACTTCAACTTGGGCACCTGCTGTAACCCTGTACGTGCTTCCTGAGCGGCGCCTCCAGAGTTGCTGCCTACTTGCAACTATTCTCTGACCCTCGATGCAGGGTCAGAGAATAGTTAAAAGTATGGCACAATGCTCCAGGCTGTCACAAAAATTAAACCACAACAGGAAGAACTTAGAGATAAGGAAGCAGGTGCCGGACTTGAAGCTCAAATTCAGTAACACATTAACCAGCCCCCGGTTGAGGCTGGGCAGGTGTGCTTTCTCCCCATAATCTACAGTGGTGAACCAGAGGGTGCTGTGATGAACCAGAAGGTGCAGTTGTGAACCAGAGGGTGCTGTGATGAACCAGAGGGTGGCAGTGGTGAACCATAAGGTGGCAGTGGTGAACCAGAGGGTGCTGTGATGAACCAGAGGGTGGCAGTGGTGAACCACAGGTGGCAGTGATGAACCAGAGGGTGGCACTGATGAACCAGAGGGTGGCACTGCTAAACTGCCCAGGAGCCCTATGGGTGTGAGCCCCCGCACTGCTGGGCTGCCCAGGGGTTGTGAGCTCATGCGCTACTGAACTGCCCCGGGGCCCAGTGGGTTTGAGCCCCCTTGCTGCTGACCTACCCTGGAGCCCTCTCCGTGTGAAAATCATTTGTGCTCAATTGCCTGGGAGCCCTCTGGATGTGAGCACACAATGTGCTAAGTGCCCCCCTGTCCCGAGTACATATATACCTGTACCGCACAGCACCATTATGCTCTTGCACCATGAACTCTGGTGCCTTGATGCTCCTGATCCGTGTAGGTGGTACCACCGTCTGGTGCAGCCAAAATGTAAAGTCATAACTTGCTACACAGCACCAATAAACATGTGTCCCCCCATGGGGGGGTCCGTTATGGACCCAAACCCCAGAGACGACCACCTCCCTGGGGCTATTTTCACAAAAGGAGGGGGCCGTGCGGTGCCCTCAAGGAGCCCTCGATGGCCCAGTGGACTGCCATGCTCCAGGGCCGGCTCCTGCAGTGTCCCGGGGTGCTCACCCCCTGGACACTGCTGTTTTCAATGATAGGGCAGGAGCCAGGCGGCTCCCGCCCTGTCATTGCATACTCTGCTTTGGATTTTGGAATTTAGAGCTTCCGAAATCCAAAGCAGATTGCACATCAGCAGCTCCCCATGTGGAAAAGCAATGCCGGCTCCCGCAGGAGGTGGGGAGCAGGCAGGGACCGTGGAGGAAGTGGGGCTCCATCCATGGTAAGCATGGGCGTAAAATCCGTTCCGTTCACGGAATTTGCGGATTTTCTGCAATTCCGCGGTCCGAGAATCTCACGAAATTGCAAAAATATCCGCAAAATCGCGCGGGACGGATTTTCAAAAACTGAAGTACATGAAGCACTTACAGGGTTACAGCAGGTGCCCAAGTTGAAGCTAATTTCTTTGTAACCATTTACAAAATGGTTACAAAGAAATTAACTTCAACTTGGGCACCTGCTGTAACCCTGTAAGTGCTTCCTGAGCCGCGCCTCCAGAGTTGTTGCCTACTTGCAACTATTCTCTGACCCTCGAAGCAGGGTCAGAGAATAGTTAAAAGTATCGCACAATGCTCCAGGCTGTCACAAAAATTAAACCACAACAGGAAGCACTTACAGATAAGGAAGCAAGAGCTGGACTTGAAGCTCAAATTCAGTAACACATCAACCAGCCCCCGGTTGAAGCTGTGCAGGTGTACTTTCTTCCCATAATCTACAGTGGTGAACCATAGGGTGCTGTGATGAACCAGAAGGTGCAGTTGTGAACCAGAGGGTGCTGTGATGAACCAGAGGGTGGCAGTGGTGAACCAGAGGGTGGCAGTGGTGAACCAGAGGGTGCTGTGATGAACCAGAGTGTGGCAGTGATGAACCGGAGCGTGGCAGTGATGAACCAGAGGGTGACATTGATGAACCAGAGGGTGGCAGTAGTGAACCAGAGGGTGGCAGTGATGAACCAGAGGGTGGCAGTGGTGAACCAGAGGGTGTCAGTGGTGAACCAGAGGGTGTCAGTGGTGAATCAGAGGGTGACAGTGGTGAACCAGAGGGTGCTGTGATAAACCAGATGGTGGCAGGTGTGAACCAGAGGGTGGCTGTGATGAACCAAAGGGTGGCAGTGGTGAACCAGAGGGTGCTGTGATGAATCAGATGGGGCAGTGGTGAACCAGAGGGTGGCATTTGTGAACAAGAGGGTGGCAGTGATGAACCAGAGGGTGGCAGTGATGAACCAGAGGGTGGCAGGGGTGAACCAGAGGGTGCTGTGATGAACCAGAGGGTGGCAGTGATGAACCAGAGTGTGGCACTGGTGAACCAGAGGGTGCTGTGATGATCCAGAGGGTGACCATGATGATCCAGAGGGAGGCAGTGGTGAACAAGAGGGTGGCAGTGATGAACCAGAGGGTTGCAGTGATGACCCAGAGGGTGGCAGTGATGAACCAGAGGGTGGCAGTGGTGAACCAGAGGGTGGCAGTGGTAAACCAGAGGGTACTGTGATGAACCAGAGGGTGGCAGTGATGAACCAGAGGGTGTCAGTGATGAACCAGAGGGTGGCAGTGGTGAACCAGAGGGTGGCAGTGATGAACCAGAGGGTGACAGTTTTTAACCAGAGGGTGGCAGTGCTGAACCAGAGGGTGGGAGTGGTGAACCAGAGGGTGGCAGTGATGAACCAGAGGGTGACAGTGATGAACCAGAGGGTGGTGCTGCTAAACTGCCTCTGAGCCCTGTGGGTGTGAGCTCCCGCACTGCTGGGCTGCCCAGTGGTTGTGAGCCCACGCGCTACTGAACTGCCGCGGGGCTCAGTGGGTGTGAGCCCCCATGCTGCTGACCTACCCTGGAGCCCTCTCCGTGTGAAAATCATTTGTGCTCCATTGCCTGGGAGCCCTCTGGGTGTGAGCACACATTGTGCTAAGTGCCCCCCTGCCCCCAGTACATATATACCCATACCACACAGCGCCATTATGCTCTTGCACCATGAAGTCTGGTGCCTGGATGCTTCTGATCCGTGTAGGTGGTACCACCGTCTGGTGCAGTCAAAATGTAAAGTCATAACTTGCTACACAGCACCAATAAACATGTGTCCCCCCTGGCACCGGTATTCGCATGTACCAGGTGTGGAGCACCCGCATGCCACTGTACCCTACTGCCCAGCACCAACATATACCTGTACAGGGCAGTTTAGTATGAGATGGGACATTGTCCGGCAGCAGCAGCTGCATGCGCCTGATCCCACTGAGCAGGAGCAGAATGGCTTAGTACCAACATGCGCAGCAGAGCTATCTTGGAAATCTGAAGGATTCTGGGGTCCTGTGCCAAACGTATTTTTGCATCCATGAGTTTCCCGAGCTCCATCCCCGTGTAGCTCCTGTGACCAGGAGGCTGCTTTCTCCTCATCTGCTGCTCTGCTCGGTCTCTGACCCTTTATAAACAAGATGCATGTGAACTCGCATAGAAGCCCAGCCCATTTGACCCCGTCCACCACAAACTAGCGGTATGAAACGTCTTCCCGCCCGTCCCCACTATAATGGCCAGCTCACTCAAGGGACCTCGGCGGTTTTTGCCGCGCAGGCAAAGTTACAGGCACACGTGGTCACATATTTGTGCAAATGGCACAAAAATCCGCGAGTTCGCGGTAAAATGCACGAACTTGCGGATTTTTTTTGCCATTTTGCACAAATTCGTGGACCGCGAATTCACAAATTTCACCCATACTTAATCTATGGGCCCCAAGGGAGAGGCCAGGTCCCGGGAGATGGGGATGAGGCACACCCATACACACACTCACCCACCCATACAGCCCTTCACAGATGCACTCTTTAACCCGTACACCCAGAGGATCATCCACTCACACATCTATGCACAGAGTCACAACACACAGACACTCAGGCAGTCATACAGATACTCAGACAACCAATCAATAACCCATTTGGATCCTCATTTAGCTACTCCCCAACCCATGCAATCGCTTACACACCAACTAACACCAACCTGTCTGTATCAGTCCCTAACCCATGCATTCACAAGGGTGATGTCATTGGTGATGTCATCAGTGATGTCATTTGAGATGTCATCAGTGATGTCATGAGTGATATCACTGACCATGTCATGAGTGATGTAATATGTGATGTCATCACCAGTGCATTGCAGGCGCGAGAGTTATAGTTAGCTGAACTAACTATAACGGGGGAATTTCAATGGTTTTGTATGAGTGAAATGTCCAGCTAACTATAACATGTGTGAAACCTATAGTTTTTTCAGTGAATTTCTAAGGTTTTTTAAATGCTAATTCCTAACTATATCATGGCTGAAAACTATGGAATTTTCAGTGAATTTCAAAGGTTTTGTAAATGATAATTTCTAAGGTATTGTTATATTTTTTTATACTGATTTACTACATTGTTTTAAAAGTTTATATTTTTAGATATTGTATTTTTTAAATTACATTACATATTTTTAATAAAAATTGAACAAAGAATGTTTTTAAAAATATTAAAATTGTAATATTTTTTTTCTTATTTTTTCTTTATATATATTTTATATAGCAGGCAATGATATCCTATAGAAGGAAATTCAAGTTACTGGTAAGTATGGTTAAAATTACTTTTCAGGAAAAATAGTGAGCTGAAAGATGCAGCACTGAGGTCTCTCCAGATAACAGGTGAGTAAATCAGAATTCGTAGTTCGACTGATTTTAGAGGAATTTTTTAAAGTTCCAAAACTCCACACTTAGAAGAATTTCCAAGTGAGCCTATGGAAGGAAATTCAAGTTACTGTAAGTATGGTTAGAATGACTTTTCAGGATCAGTAGTGGGCTGAAAGATGCAGCACTGAAATCTCTCCTGATAACAGGTGAGTAAATTGGAATTCATAGTTCGACTGATTTTAGAGGAATATTTGTACGTTTCAAAAATATACACTTTTCTGGTGAAAACCACACAATAGATTCCTATGGAAGGAAATACAAGTTACTGGTAAGTACGCTTAGATTTACTTTTCAGGGTTCATACTGGGCTCAAAGATGCAGCACTGACGTCTCTCGTGATAACCGGTGAGTAAATCGGAATTCGTGGTTCGTCTGATTTTAGAGGAATATTTTGCTCAATAGTGAAGGAAGGGGGCCGGGCCTGAGGTGACATGTGTGCAAACACGCCCTGTGGCGTGTTGTAGGTTGGGGAATTAATTCCTCTTCGATCCTGAGGTCCCCTGTGAGCCAACTAGCCCACCAGGTACCTCCGGTAAGCATCAGGGAGCTGCGTTGCAGAGAGGTGTTCAGAGGACACGCTCCCTTTTTACACACTCTGCAACAAAGCTCTGTGGCGCTTACTGGAGGTACTTGTTGGACTAGTTGGCCCCTAGGGGACCTCTGGATTGAAGAGGAAATAATTCCCCAGCTTAAAACGCGCTACAGGGCATGTTTGCACACATATTACCTTAAGCCCCGCCCCTTACCTTCACCCCTGTAGCGCATTCTAAGTTGGGGGATTAAGTCCATGGGGTCCAACTAGCCCACCAGGAACCTCCAGTATGCACCAGGGGGCCAAGTTGCAGAGAGGTGTAATGAGGCCATGCCCCTTTTTACACCTCTCTGCAACGCAGCCCACTGGCGAGTTTGCAGGGGGGGAACTAATTCCCCTTGCATACTGGGGGTCCCTGGGGGCCAACTAGCCCACCAGACACCCCCAGTATGCATCAGGGGGCTGCATTGCAGAGAGGTGAAATGAGACCACGCCCCTTTTTACACCTCTCTGCAACGCAGCCCCCTGGTGCATTTGTAGAGGGGGAACTAATTCCCCTTGCATACTGGGGGTCCCTGGGTGCCAACTAGCCCACTAGGTACCTCCAGTATGCACCAGTGGGCTGCATTGCAGAGAGGGGTAGTGAGGCCACGCCCATTTTTACACCTCTCTGCAATACAGCCCCCTGGCCCATATTGGAGGCTTCTGGTGGGCTAGTTGTCCCACAGGCACCGCCAGTATGCAAGGGGAATTAGTTCCCCCTCTGCACTCCGGGAAAACTGCAGGAGACGGCCCTGGGGGGTGGCGGTCCCCAGGGCCATTAAGGGCTTCAGGATGGGAGCCGCATGGCCCTCTCCCAACAGTTAAAAGCCCCGGGGTGGTGGTCCACTGGGCTGGAGGGTCCGTCACGGACCCCCGTATTTTGAATATTATAGCCCCGGGGAGATGGCTGTCCCCGGGCGTGTGGGTTTTTTTTTTTTAAAGAAGCCCCGGGGGGTGGCGGTACCAGGGGCTGCGGGGGGCCGTGAGCCCCCCGCATACTTTTCATGGAAGCCCCGGGGTGGCAGTCCCTGGGGCTGGGGGGCCCCACTGGGCCCCCCAATATTACAAATAAAAAAAACCCTGGGGTGCCAGTTCCTGGGGCTGGGGGGCCTCAGAGCCCCCCACCTCATTCAAATAAGCCCCACGGGCTAGTGGGACTGGGGCTGGTGAGAAAGAATCAAATGCCCCTGGGATTTGGCCCCCCCGGGGGCTACAAAAAATGCAATATTTTTTTATCGACAGGGTACGTGTACCTACGCGTATCCTGCAATTTCGGAGGGCCTTGGGGGTCCTTGTGGGACCCCCTGAGCAGGCCTAGAGGGTCAGGGTGTTTCTACCTTGCCCCCTTTGTGGGTTTTTCGCGGTTCTTTCACTACTTTCTTGTGCCTCGGTTCTACCAAGGCACAAGATGGCTGCCAACACTTCCTGGTTTGGAGTGTTGACAGCCAATAAGCATGCAGCACATGCACGGGAGGGTACGGGTACCATACGCGTACCGTACTTCGTCTATAGATATATCTATGATTTTCTCAGGAACTACTGAACAGATTTACACCATTTAACAAAAAGCGTAATCTGCGAACCAAACTCTATCTTGTTGCCAAATTTGGTGTAATTCCGTTCAGCAGTTCGGGCTGTATTCTTACTTAAATGTCCCTATGGAAAATTGCATGGGGAAAACACATTGTAGGACCCCGCTTTTTTCTCAGCCCCCGCTTGACGAATCACCCCGAAACTTTCAGGGAAGGAGCGGAGCGCCCCATCTTCTTGAAGAATTTCGCGCGAAGATTCGTCAACCAGTGCCAAAGTTATTCCAAATAGAATGTTGTGGATTTCCTTTGGAAACTAGGTCCTAATTATAACTACCTACAGGCGACCGCCAGTAGTTAATATATATATATATATATATATATATATATATATATATATATATATATGGATTAAGTTCTGTTTCCAGGATGAACCCACAGAAAATACGGACCACCACACGAGTTGCAGAGTGTCACAGCAGGCGTTTATTCAACCATTTTGCAGCTTAAATTTGGCATGACGCGTTTCGGGCAAGGTCTGCCCTTGATCACATGACGGACATGCAGTATTCTTTCATTTAAATAGTGCACACACTCGTTTTTTTCGCTTCAGTTCACAGTGACACCACGTGATCTATGCATAGACATAGAAAGTAAACTACAAGTGTAAGGTGTTTAACATGTGTATACAAATGGGCGCTGATTATGGGCTTTTTAAAGTCTTGGCAACATTATTGTACAAGGCACCCGCACACAAATATTCAAGGTAACAATTACGTGCAAATGTACATTTATAACCGCCTAAATGCGTGTTAAACCATTGTGTAACAGTGAGCTGGCAACATAATTCTGAAAAAATGACACTTTCTTTTAAAGAAGGGATATTTTACACATATCTGTATAGCGAAGCAATTATTTACACCAATGCATCAAGATTTATATAACATATGAATATGTTAAATTTCTAAAAAGACATGTATAAAAGTCCATAATAATTTAAATGCATAAATAAATAAATATTATGCTAAAAAATATATTGTGCAAAATTGGCAGTGTATTCCGCATTCGCTAAGATAGCCTTAGTGTGTCTAGTTCATTGATCACAACAGGAGCTCGCTCACTCAGTCATTACATTACATTGTCACGTTGCAATGTGCAATTGTTTGCTTGTATTAAAGTGCCAGTGCCGAAACCTGTAAACAGGGATAGGGACCTATCCTTGCCCATCTGGCAATCCCGGAGGGTCGACCACCTTGGTCTTGCTCCAACAGCAATTCCCGTTGTAAAGTGCTAAGTGTAATAAGTGCAACCAAAGTTGTGAGGTTAAAAAATGATGATTTAAAAGGAGAGGTACGATTAACAGGAAAAAACTGATAATAGGTACTTGGTCAACCATATAAGAATCACTAAGGCATTCATTAGTTAGATCTGTTACATGGAGCCCGGAAAGGATACAGATTATGTGATTATATAATGGTGAGAGTGGAGAATCAGGCAGGACAGTTTTAACTTAGGTTAAAGGAAGGTATGTATGTCTTCCCTATCATTAAGGCCGTTAGGATGCTTGCTGTTAAGATTCAGAATATATCTGGTCTCTAACTGCCTCAAAGCCTTGTCCCTATCTCCACCTCGCTTTAACACCGGTGCCTGGTCAATTACAAAGTATGTCAAGCAGTTCACATTCTTATTGTGACTCACCTTGAAATGACGGGCTACCGGGTAAGCTGGATCACAGTTAATTATTGCACGAATGTGCTGTAGGATACGCATGTAAACAGGATTTTTAGTACTGCCTACATATCGCAAGCCGCATGTACACGTGAGGACGTATATAGCGTACTCAGTGCGGCAGTCATACTTTCCCCTGATGGATATTTCTTTTGTTCTAAACGGGGTTTTGTATGTGGCAGTATTGGCTCCAAAGTTACATGCCCTGCAAGTGGAACACTTGCGGAAGCCATTGCTTGTGGGCATCCAAGTTTTAATACTGGTAGACCCAGCTGAAATCTCCCTAGATAAGAGGTTGGCCATGTTTTTAGATTTCCTAAACGTTACGCTAGGATGTTCTGGCAACGTATTTCTCAAAATGGGGTCAGTTAGAACTATGGGCCAATTTTTGTTTATGATGTTGCGTATTTTGCGCTCCTGTCTACAGTACGTGGTGATGAGTCTGGGTGAATTATTCTCATCCGCTGTGCTTATGTTGCTCTCAGTGGTGCTGGGCAGTAGGGTGGTTCTGGGTCTTTCACTTGTTTTGATCATGGCTTTTTTCAAAATTTCCTCGCTATATCCTCTTTTGCGCATGCGCTCTAAGCATAATTGACTGCAGACATCAAATTGCTCCGGTGTACTGCAAATACGCTTCAGCCGTAGCAATTCCCCGTAGGGTATGCTGGCTATTAGGTGACGTGGATGCGCGCTGGATGCATGTAATATTGCATTACCAGCAGAAGGTTTTCTATAGGCCGAGGTAATGAGTGTCTCGTCAGTTACTTGTATCTGGACATCCAAAAATTCCAATTTGGAGTCACTCATGTTGGAAGTGAAGTGAAGATTAAACTCATTGATGTTTAACAAGTTAACAAATTCTAATGCGCTTTGCATGCTTCCCTTCCAAATAACAAAGACATCGTCTATATAACGAAGCCATGATATCACATTGTTTTCAAACATGTCCCTGTGTGTGTTCATGAGGACTTGCCTTTCCCAAAAGCCCACGTGCAAACACGCGTAGCTTGGGGAAAAGCAAGCCCCCATGGCCACCCCCTGTTTTTGTCTATACAAATTCTTTTCAAAAGAAAAGTAGTTATTATTCAAGCACCATGAAATAAGAGACATTAACATTTTGTTATGTATAGCATATTCAGCAGGACGTGTATTTAAAAAGTATTCCACACCCCGCAGACCACATTTGTGTCTTATACTGGTATAGAGAGACTCTATATCCAGAGATAGTAAAATCCAATCCTTTGACCAAGTAGTATTGTTAAGGTGTCTTAAAAAATCCCCAGTGTCTTTCAAATAAGAGGGCAAAGCTTTTACCAGGTCCTGCAGATAAAAGTCAATGTAAGTGCCCACATGTTCAGTCATGCTTCCTATCGCCGAGATTATAGGGCGTCCAGGAACAGGGGTGGTGTTTTTATGAATTTTTGGTAGCAGATAGAGGAAGGGCAACCGGGGGTGAGTGTTGAATAAAAATTTATATTCTTCATTTGATATCAAACCCTCTGATTTCCATTTTAGTAATTCCTTTTTGATGTTTTCCTTCGCTTTATTATATACGCCCCATGTTATCTGCTCATAACACTCACAGTTATTTAATTGTCTTTTGGCTTCTGCATCATATTGTTCTTTGGGCCACAGGACCACATTGCCCCCTTTATCCGATTTTTTAATTATAATAGAGGCATCCTTGGCTAGCTTGTCAGTTAACTTTTTCAAAGAAACTTCTCGTTGGTTCAGCGTGCGTCTTCTGTTTTGATCAATAGAGCAATTCAAATCCTTTATCTCCTCCACGATACGATCATGGAAGACGTCGATTGCGTCACGTGGCATTAGTGGCATAAAGGTTGACTTTGGTTTGAAAGGGCTCTCCCCGGCACCTTTTTGCAATAGATTCAACTCTCTTAACTTTGTTTGAGTTGGCGCTTGAGAACTCAAATCGTCTTCATTATTTAAGCTGTGTAAAGCCCAAAGTGCTGGTATTTCTCCAACTTGTAGGCCGGAGGAATCAGAGGCTGGCAGCTTATCTTGTTTCTCTTCTCCTAGATTTTTAAGGGTGTGAAACTTTCTGAGTTTAAGTTTTCTAATGAAAAGGAATACATCTACTCGTGTAGAGGCGTAATCAAAGTTGGTATTGGGACAGAAGTTAAGACCTAAAGCAAGCAATTGTTCCTCAGCTTTCGTAAGTGTTATTGTACTGAGGTTCACTACAGTGTTGTCTTTCATTGCTTCTTCTTCCGCCAGTAGTTTTGCCTCCTTTTTGGCTTGCCTTTGCCGTTTTCTTCGGGCGGTTTTTCTGACGGTGTCCCGCCTTCGTCGGCTTGTTTTCTTTCCTTTCTCGGTCTCAAAGTTTTCAGTCTGTCCTGTACTAAAAAATCAACTTCATCGCCCAGTCCTGGGATTGTGTCCACATTTTCCAAACTACTAGAATTCGAACCAACTGAGTTCATGCTGGACTCACTAGTCAGTGATATTGTATCTAACTCTGGTGAATCTCCAGTTGCTGCTGGTTGTCTGGCTTCCAAGACATTAGGTTTAGTTACCGTTTTACCTTTCATTTTGCGAATATTCTCATATTTTTTAGCAAAGGTGTATATTTGGCCTCTTTCATAATCTTCCAGGTCCCTGGCAAATTTATGTACTTTTCTGTTTTTTATTTTTTCTTCATATTTTTTTAAACGTTCTTTAATTTCGTTCATTTTTTTCAAAATCCAGTCCTGGTTTTCCATTTTGCTCAGATCATGTTCTATTTCTTCAATTTCTTTGGCCAGAGCTAGCCGGTCAATGTCAGCATATTTAATTAGAATTCTTATTAAGTTCATCGATTGTTGTAGATTGCTCTCCCCCCACTCGAGTAGCATTGCTGGATTAGGGTGCTCGAAGCTGGGAGCTAAAAGTATGCGCAGCCCCCGAGGGACCCGATTCACTTCCACATACTTAGTAAGAGATTTGCTCTCCCACCACTTGGTGAGTTCTGCTCTCATTTTCTTCTCCAAGCTTTTTAACAACAAATTCGCGTCTTTATTCACATCTTCCGTTACATTTTTTTGCGTGTTTTTATTTGCCTCTTTACTTTTGTTTCTGACCACATTCTCAAATATATATATATATAACATATTTAAACTCTACAGAAACAACTCACTGTAACATCCATGATACCTGTGTTTTTTTCAGTGAGTGTATGTTTGTGTGTGTGTGTGTATTTATGTATGTATGTACATGGGTGCCAGCCAGTAGGTACTTAGAGTTAGGACCATGTTTCCATAGGAAAAGTGTTTTATTTTGATTTGACAATATTTTTGGCGCTGTTTGACAATTCTTCACAAACTTTTCCAAAATACTGCCCGAGTGAATCTTTCTCTGCACAGAAAGTGTCAGGATGACCCATCAAGTGGGGGCAGAGAAAAAGGAGGGATTAAAAAGTGTGCTTCCCATGTTAATTTGCATAGGAGCTTTAAACACGACTCCAGCCCAAACCGATAAATGCAATTACAACAAATTTTGCAGAAAGCTCTCTTTTGTTGCACAGATTGTGCTTTTTGTTAATTCGTGGAAATCTATTCAATATTTGGAGATACATTTCAATTTGCTTATCTGTGCTTGTGGCTAATTCACGACGATTTTGTGATTAGTCGCGAAAGCATGCACCAACAGAAATGCCATGATTGGCTGTCCGCAACCTGAGCCGAGAGTTACAGCTGCCATTTTACTTCATCGGAACACTCCCCGGGGCTGAAACCAAAAGCCAGAAAGTGACATAAGGGGTCGGGTTGCATATTCCCTGAGGGAAACATCCATTACAACGCAGACACTACAACTACCTACCTTTACAACACAACTGTTGCAACACAACTGCCTTTACATTGCATGCCATTACAATGCATGCCTTTACAGCGCATCTGCCTTTACATTGCATGCCATTACAATGCATGCCATTACAACGCATACCATTACAACGCTTGCCATTACAACAAATTATAAGGTAAAATAAGGAGATTCTTTAAGTATTAGGGTGGGTATGGGTTTTAGGCTACATGGGAATAGTATTTTTTCCCCCTATACTATCCAACACTTTCCCTTCTTTTGCACTCATTGGAGGGGGAATAGTAATTTTTACCCATACACTATCCAACACTTACCCTACTGTTGCCCTAAAAGTATTATGCATTATAATGGTATGCGTTGTAATGGTATGCATTGTAATGGAATGCGTTGTAATGGTAGTTTTTAAAAATGCGTTGTAATGGCATGCATTGTAAAATCAGGCAATGTAATGGTAGCTGCGATGTCAAGACAGCATTGTAAAAGCATGCGTTGTGATTGCATGCATTATAACATCATATATTCGTACCCTGACCCCATTCGAGGGATATAGGGGTGTTTGAGGAACCCTTTATAAGTAGAATATGCCTTAAGAAATGCACCTACTCATGTAACCATTCAGACACTTATGCACCCAGTCAAATCCCACTTAGACTCACACATCCACTTTCATACCTAGTCAGAGACTGATGCAGTCAGTAATAGACCCACTAAGAAACATATGCACTCATATACAGTCCTAATCAGAGAGTAATAACTCACTCACAAATCCAGAAATTCACTAAAACACTCATGCACCCACTTGGAAACCTACTCAAAAAGTCACAGACTAACTCAAATTGTCAGACATCCACTCCCACATCTAGTAAAACACTCACAGACTCACTGACACACCCACTCTCAAAGAAAATTAAATATAAAAACCTTAGAAATTCACTTAAAAAACAGGTATTCATTCAAGAACAGGCCACGTGTTGTGAAACACCTTTACCCAACTGGAGTACTTTTTACTGACTAATTAGTAAGTGCTACCCCATTAGGTAAATGTAAAGTGCATCTCCTACACTACAGCTGCGTACAGAAAGCTGACGAAATGTCTCCAGTGACCTTGTGTGTCTGTAACTTTGCCAATGTGATTGTTGCTCGAGTGTCTTCAACAGATAACTTTACAAGGTGGACCAGCAAAAAAAATACACTTGGATCATGTGTACTTTACAGAAGTAAATGCTTTTTTAGTGGAGATGTGATAGTATTCCTGGGCATCAAGACCAGTCTCCAAAATTGGCAGAAAACAAGCTTGCAGGTCATTTTAGTAAGGTGTCCATCATCCTGGATAAAAAGGGTGTGGAGAGGTTTCCATCCCCTAATGTATATGGTGCGCGACCAAACGGGTGGGGATTCTAGGCACGTTTACATGTTCTACTTTTTAAAAGTTTAGAACATGATCTCTGGTCTCAGCAGCAGATGACAAGAAAGAATCCCTTCATCACAGAGACTACATGAGATATTGCGCTCGAGAAAAGCAAGGTTGCAAACACCTCCATCGTGGATTACAGATAACTTTTCAGTGGAAATGACGAGAAAACACACTTGTTTTGCATTGGCAGTGCATACACACTTAGGATGGTTAGCACTTTACAAAAGTGGAGCTTCAACACAGGCCCCTGATTTGGTTATATCTGGAAGTGCTTCACGTGGAGGTTTTATTTCTGTTACTGAGCGTCGTGCCAGAATGAATCCTGCCCTGGGTATTTATCCAAGACGCCACCATTTTGTGCAACTTTTCTACCCAACTGGAGTACTTTCTACTGGCTAATTAGTAAGTGCTACCTTGTTGGGTAAATGTATAGTGCATCTCCTATATTACAGCTACATAAAGGATGCTGAGGAAATATCTCCAGTGACCCTTTGTGTCAGTAATTTTACCAATATGATTGTTGTCTGAGCGTCTCCAACAGATAACTTTACAAGGTAGAACAGCTGAGAAAACACATTTGGAGGATTGATTTTTCTTTAATTTACCAGGGGTAGGGGGCCCACGGCCCCCGTCCGCAGGGTGATTTTGCCACTTGGGTGATTTTACCCTTGGGTCCGGTCATTTCACCTGGTAGCCCCAGGGCACCCACTATGCAATGGGACAGGAGAAAGACTCAATGCCCGTGGTCCCAGCCGGCTCCCCACCTCATGAGGGAGCCGTCATTGCTTTGACAGACCGGGGGGTTCTGAAAGGCAGCTCCCTGTCTGTCAGAGCAATTTTCCATCTGTTTCCCTGCATGCATATTTGTGTGCAGTGAAACAGATCAAAACTCCACTTTCTGCAAGCTTGAGCTTTTTGACAGCTCCTGCTTGCAGAAAGTGGAGTTATAAAACAGAAAGCTATGAGCAGCTGACCATAGATTCCGCACCACACTCCCCTTCACACTTATTTAGCAAGCAGTCCTGTGCATCCTCTTCCGGCACTTGCCACCATTTAGTACCTCTGGACACCGGAAAAACAGATATAAGCAAAAAGGAAGGTGCACCAGAAATAGAATCAATATGGCCTGTGTCAGTTCTTCATCTTCTTTTATTGAAAATTATTGAGCATATGCTTTAAAGTCAGCCAACGAGTTTCGTTCCTTTTTCCCAAAAGGAACTTCGTCAGGACTTCAATGATTAAATAGTACATTCACGCTTATAGGTAAGAGTTGTAGTAACAGCACCTGGATTGACACCCCAGAATCAGGGTTAAAGTAATTTCCGTTGCCAGTTGGAAATCTGAGTCCTCAGACGTCCCGGCGTGGGCACGGTTACCCCGGATCAAGTTTAATTGAAACTCTGGGATGACAATCCTGGTGCTGTTACTACGACTCTTACCCACAAGCATGAATATACTATTCAATAGTTGGGTCGGTGTGCTAAAATATATATGAGGCACAATTTACCTAGTAGCTAAGTCTTGAGTGCAAGTAGTACTCCATGTTAAATAAGGTAAAGACTGAGCACAGTTGGTATGGGTTGCAGAGGCACATTTCAACTAGACTGCGGCTTAAATACAAAGTCTGTTGCCACAAATATGTGAGAAAACCTATGGATTCTGACAATAGATTATCAACCTGCAGAAGGCTGGCACATGACCACGTTAAATAGTTGTCATACAGTGCTATTAACAATTTCTATTTAAAGTGGAGGTTTACAAAGTGTGGATACTTATTGGCAAACTCTCCCATAATATTTTAAGGCATTATACATTGAGGAAGAATGTACAGTATATTGGTGACTATAAGAAATGTGGCTATTATTTAGATATGATTCCTTCAGAAAGGCTAAGTCCACAATTGTCTCTTTACTTGGAACCTTATACACCATTATAGCACTTGACTCTCTCAGGGTAATGAAACAGAGAAGTCCACAGCCTAGGGGCAGTGACGTGGCCAAGTAACCCAAACATGCTTGTGCACAACACTCCGTGCTCTTTAAAAAAAAAAAAAAATGTAAAGTAGAATTATTAAACACATGCACTACTAAATACTGTGCACTAAATTGCAAACATTTTCAATCAAGTAGACAGCAATACCTTTGGTGACACCCTTATTTTGCATTTTAACACTAGTCAGTACTGAACCCCATAACCACAATACCCACATGTATAGTAGATGCAACATCACAATATACAGGATGTCATTATAAATAAGGCAGGCCTACTGGCTTTGTAAAGGTTGTACCACATCAGTAAAAGCAAAGAGTGAGTTATTTTTCACTTTTGCTGTAGGTTTCTAGCACGTCATTCAAATCAGTTGCACTTCTGTACAAACATTATCAGAATTATTAATAAACAAATGATCTCTTGTCTTGTCTTCAGGTGTTGTTTTTTATTTCATCTTTTTCAGATGACCTTCTCTTAGCCTTAGCCAACATGTGTTCATCGTTTCTGGAGGATGTCCCTATCACTTCATCAGGGCTAAAATTAATGCCGATATCAACGTTTTACTAAAATATTGTGACACTGTTTTTATGAAGGGATTTCAGTACCTGCTTTTACACAGATTAAAGTACTTGGAGCACCATTACACTCAGCGTGTATTCTGGTTATCAATGCAACGTGGAAACCCATGCCAAATTCATTTTGAGAGTTTATGCGACTGTAATCATGTGACAAACTGTGCAAGACTAATGAGAAATCATGTGCAAAGTGATGGAACATTCATTGCATTAATTTAAAGCATGTGAGCAAAGATACCATGACATGTGACAAACTTGTGTGGCATATGTGGATTATCCTTATGTCTAGCCCCACCGTCCAGACAAGAATGTGAAGGACAGTTCTATCTGTGTCTTGGATAAATACATCAATTTTGAGTTCTCTCCAGGTCTGCACACTCAAAAGGCATATTGTACCTGGTCTTTTGTAGGGGTTCAGCAGTCAGACCTACGTTTGACAGAAAACGTTGCAGCAATAGAAAGAAAATTGTTAGGGTAAAACCCATTGACCATGAATTACGGTGTTTATGTATAGTGCCAGGGTATAATGACACTTGCATCCTGTCTGGAATTAGCAGCATAGAAGTTCAAATAGTCCGGTTCTCCTAGGTATGTTTAAATATAACACGTAGAGTAGCCACTGGATAAAGTGGTTTGGAATCAAAGAACAGTATTCCCTCTGTACGGGTAAAGCGTAGTATGCATAATTTTAGTGTACAACAATTCATGTACATAAAAGTGAATTGTATATGCATCATAGACAGTAAGGTACTTACCCAAAGATGCTGCCAATATATTTGTCTTGTTTTTTAGGTCTCGCCTAGCGACGCAGAGCATGCGCTGTCGCCTTGACGAGCCCTATTGTTGTCGGTTTGGTGGGTGAAGCGGGACAGGACATGTGCACGCGTGTTAAAGACAGGACATGTGCACGCGTACATCTGTCTAACAGCTTAGCTGAAGACACAGCAGATGTGCGTGTAGGGGTGACAGGAGATGTGCAAGTGTACGGCTCTGCTCGGTTGCTCCCTCTCTCCTTCAGTGCCTGTGCGCACGCAGGACAAAACATATGCATGCGCTCTGCTTCCGTTGTTAAGGACAAAACATATGCACACGCTCTGCTTTAGTTGTGAAGGACAAAACATCTGCATGCGCTTTGCTTTTATTGCCGCACCATATTTACTTTCGCTTTTCTTCACTTGGTTCCTATTTTTATTTTCTCCCTCTTTCAGGCCCCTTCTGCTTTTGTGACATCCCAACCTACCGCAACAATACATGCCCCCACAAGTAAACCCCTGCAGCCGAAGTGACCCTTCCTTCCAGAAGCTGTGCAACCCCAGTCATGCAACACTGCCTTTTGAAACCTCTGGCTTGCCCAATCCCTGCAGAGTGCCCTGCATCAGGCCCACTCTAGCACTATTTCCCATTTTAGAACCCTTCCTTTCTGGGTGAAGCAGATCTTAAGAGTGCTTTAGATGTGTGACGGCGTGTGATGGAGGAAGCGGCGGGCTGAGAGGGTGACCTAAGTGGGCAGCTGACAGCTCTGAAGGCCAAGGCCAACTTCACCACAGGTGCCTGGGGCTTGTAAGTTCAGAGCGGGCCGATGGGAGGCTGTAAGTATGGCTGGCGTCTCACAGCCCTATGTGTCAGTCACTAGGAGCTGCTGACATTCTTGTGCTCATAGAGGAACGAGCATCGCTTGTGTGCCCGGGGGTGCAGCGTGTGTGCTACTGTATCGAAAGGTTTGGTTTGTTTGTTATTCAATAGGAGCTTATCTTATAAATGTAGTAAGTTGTATTCCTGTAATGCTACAGCTGATATATGTTTCATGGTAGGCTTTACAAACAACATATCTTTGTGCCATGAATGAGGAAGTGAGGAAACAGGAGGAGAGATCAGTAAAATACAACTTTAAATATGTTTGATAAAGTCTGGTGTGTGCTGAGGTAATTCTACACATTTTCACATGGAGCGATGGGGTCACCAAAAGCAGAGGGTGTGGTTTAAGTCATGTCATGGTCATATTGTGCAATCATTTAAAGCCGTGGTCGAAGTGCACTAAAAAACAAGCATTTGCAATGCGATAGGTCTCGCAGTTAGGCAAATTTGAGCTATTGGCATTCTAAATGGCTATGTCTTTTATTTTGTTTTTTAAATCATAAATAAAAGACATTGTCATTTACAATGGCAATACCTAAAACTCGCGTAAATGCGAGACCTATTGCATTGCAAATGCTTGTTAATGAGATTGGTTGCAGAATAATATGCTACCAGGTAAGCGTGTACAGACAAACTAGAATTGGTCAAAGCTTCTACGGGTGCGGTGGAGTATGATCAATCAAAGGGAACTGCATATGTGGCTGCGTTTGGGTAAGTGTGTTCCAGGACTCACCCGACTCAGTCCACCCTGCAGCTAAGCAATCCTCTACCTGGTGCTGCGAGTAAATGGATTAGTGTGCTGTCTGCGAGGACGCCAGCTACCGGCAGTAAATGCAGAAAGAAATAGACAAAGGAAAACATGTAACTGATGGCCGTAGGCCTAAAAAAGTTATGCCATTTCGGAATGGAGAGGGACAAAAGGGTATCCCATACTTATAGCATGAAAATGAATGTGTAGCCCGATGAAGAAAATGAGGCAGGTTACATTCTATGAATATATGTGCAAGTGAGTGAAAGATAGAGTAGAAATAAATTAATCAAAATAAATTAAAAGAGATAATACAAACTTAATTAGCGGACAACGGTCAATGAGAAGAGTGAAAGATACAATATGGGATCGAATGGGCTAAAGTAGATCAGAGACCTATCGGATGGAATGCAAATAAATAAATTGTAACCATAAGGCCCACACACAAGTTGTTAGGGTAAATGGAGGCAATGTATTGCAATGTCCTGTCCAACCTCACGATGATAACATCTTGGGGTCATACATAAGGTAATGGTATACACTGACAGTGTAGTGATTCATATCAGTAAACCAGTCTTTGCCGTATTTCAAAAGGAGCATACAGGTTGGTGCTCACTGAGAAGCACTGATATACATCATATATATGAGTAGACGTTAACTGGCTAGATTAACAGGTGATCTATGTATAGTCAAGTAATGTTGTGTAGTTCCTCTAAACCTATATAGGATCTGTGTGTTTAGATAACATACACTTAGGGCTCGGTGTCCAAACTGATACCGGCCTGTATACCAGCTAGCTCACAGTGCTACTAGAAACCTCTCTTACCAAGGAGAGAATAGTTCTTGGCAACTATCGAACATGACAACTCTGTTCCATCAGGGATCGTGGAAAGAATGCTACTTTTCGCTCAGCCACTCGTGCTCACTTTGACTCGGAGAGAGATACACAGAATAAACTGCGGGGACGTTTCTCAATAAGTATTTATTGAACCAGCATCATTCTAGTATAAAATAGGTGTGCTGAAACAACCATTAGACAGTAACAGATATGAATGATTATAAGCACTTACAGAGTAAAAAGATGGTATATTTCTACCATAGTGCTAAAACGATAAATACAGGCAAGTATAAAAATACATGACAGTAATAAAAGCATACTTCTACGATGCGTCCCTAACTAGATGTACCTGAATGTACCTAGCATGGATGTGAGTGTAAAGCCAAGAATACCTCTAGGGGAAAGTCAACCCCATTACCTGAAGTGTAAGACTGTGGGACCCAGTTCTGGTTTCGAGGTGAACACCCAGAAAGAGATGTCAGACCACTGCGAGCTGGAGTGTCTGCATGCAGAAGCCTCAGCTTCTCGCATCCATGTGTTGGCATGGAAGTCCTTTTCTCCTCTCTCTACCTTAGCAAGAGATGGTGTATATATATATATATATATCCAAAGAGATACCCCCTAAGGATATACCTCACTGTGCATTGTCGAACTAGGATGACGGAAGGAATGATCCTTGTACATAGTATTTTATGCAGGAGATGTTAGGCCTCCTGTCCAGCTATGATTCCAAGAATCCTCTTGCATAATGAATGAGGCTTAGAGTTTTTGGGGAAAGGCTCCAGGTCCTCCAGTCATTACCTCAACTAGGTAAAAGGTCAGTCCTAAGAACCGTTATGTAGTGCAATATGAGGGAATGCAGGTTAAAGGTGCATGTAGTACCTGAGCCGATATTGGGGTACCTATATGGTATATAACATCCAATCCTCATCCCACTGGACGACATACTAAAAGGTCTAATGTACTGCCAAATATAGTACGTAAATAAGTCTATACTTATAGTCCTTAAAAATGTAAAAGTCCAATAAATAGTCAAAAACATGAATAGCAGACAATAGAAATCTAGAATTTGTTCGAGGATATAGTTTGAACAAAGAGAGACTGAAAGCCATGCAGCTTAGACTAAAGTGTCTTGTTTAAAATTCCAAATTTGGTTGTTTTGGAAAAAGGCTTAATTTTCCCAGCACACAATGAGCCAAATGTTTTATGTGTCATGGCTGGGAGACGCAACATCACTGTTGCCTGCAACCATAGACGACGATCGCTGTGTCACATCGCAGATCAGGTCAATCGAGAACAGATGTTCCTTTGTATTCACCACAGATATTGCTGGTGAAGCGCTAGTGTCATCCGAGGCCTGAGTGTTTGTTGAGGTGCCAGTATCCTTCCTAACAGGAGCTGAACCATTCAGTGGTGGCTCTAAGAATGCAGACATCAACATTGGAAAATGCTGAGGACACTGCAGAACATGGGCCGTTATTGGGTCCAGTAAAGCATCAACGTTCGGTGGCAAGATTCTTGGAGGTGTCTGACAGAGTTCCAACATGCATTCTTGTCCGCAGGGCAGGCATTGGAGGACAGGCAGAATACAGTTGATCTAGACTGGTCTAAATGACAAGAACCAAGAGGCACTTAGTTCTCCAAGACGAGGGGGAGTACCATGATATCACAGTATCAGTGCTCCAAGAGCATGCTTTCCATCTCCTTGGTGACTGGGACGTCCATTGCATAGCAGAACAAGGAAAATCAGGATACCTGCTTTTAGAAACAGGATCACCAGAAACCCTCAAAAATGCTTCCAAAGACGGAGTGTATAAAGTTGGGAACAACTCCGAGGATTGTCTGAAAGGTGCTTAACAGTCCAGAACCTATGGTCTTACACAGGTGGAAAATGCCATTGTATCAGACATGCGAAATGTGAAATGGAAAGGGCAGTTTATTCATATTAGTGCCTGTATCTCGGCCAAGGACTTCGTAAACTTTTTTTTTCTTTTTTATAATTTTATTTATTGTTGTTGTTTACAAACATGAGAAGAATACCAAGAAAACACATAGGAAACATAGTAAAAACAAATCCACATTTCATATTGACACGTTATGTCTGGTCCCTTAATATGCGCAAGAAAAAACAGAAAAACAGATGCTACACTTAAATCATCTTTAAATACACCATTATTTAACCACAAAAATAAGAACCTGTCTCTCCTTATAGTTTACGACAATTTAAATAACTGAAGATCACAATCATAATCATGATCATGAGAATATAAAATCCCATACTAGCAGTTGTAGCATTCTTACATATTTACATGTTTACTCCTAAGGGGAATACCAGCTGATGATATCCTTCGCTACTCATGTTACTGAAGCCAATCTATTATAGGGGCCCACAGTTTTTGTCCCTTTTCCCGTCTCCTTTGCCCTTTTAGACAATAAACTGAGACTTCTGTATTAAATACAGCTAGAAGCCTGGAGCGCCAGTTACAAAAAGTAGGGGGGTCAGGGCTAATCCAGTTGGAGGTAATACACAATCGGACTATGGCCATTGAGATAAAGACAAGCCCAATGACAGCAAGCCACCAGCTCACATTTCTCTCTACTCCCAAAATGACCATATCTGAAGAGATAGAAATGGAAGCCCTAAAACCTTTGTCAAAAAATGTTCAACATTCTGCAAAAATGTCACTAACCTAGGGCAAAAAAACATATGTACTGTCGCTGCTGATAGCATCTCACATCTACTACATGAGCCACCCACATTACCTCCCCATTTAGCAATTTTTGCTGGTGTATAATAAAGATCAAAAATAGACAAAAAATGTTGGCTCCGAATGCTACCTGATAATAGAGTCTGGTTGGCTAATTCAAGTGAATCTTCAATTTTAATACTCTCTTCCCCAAATTTTAGATCCCATTTATCATTCTGACTTAATAAATCATCAGGGAGGGTTTCCAACAACATCTGATAAATTCCCCCTATCCGGAATTTATTTTGAATTAGTTCAACTAATGATGCCTTCCCATATTTTACAATAGATCCTTGTGTATTACTATCTGAAAAACTACGAATCTGGAGATATTTAAAGAAATCTTGTTTATCAAAACAATATTTTTCTTGTAAAAAGGAAAAGGAGGCTAATTGGTCTTCATGCACCAGATCCCCCACCGGACTGATCCCGAGTATACCCCATCTGTGTGTGGTTTGACCATGAAAAATTGGAGGTAAGATCCCAGAAGCCAAAATGGCATGTAGCTGTTGAAAATTTGAAATGTGCTAAGTAACTTTCTCCAAATCATATAAGCTGCCTTAATTGTCTTGAATATGGTCTTTTTTATAATACCTAGGTTCTAAAATCTTGACCAAACAATGTTTAGCATCATCCTCCATACCAATTTCAGAAATAGTTGGACTGACCGCCTCTGAACATTGGGTCTTATCTCTGACTAGAAGTCCCCCATATGTTGCAAACTGCATGCCCAATAATAAAACAAAAAATTTGGAATGGCCCAGCCCCCCTCAGTCTAGAGAGGGTCAGCCACTTGGCCGCCCTCCTGGAACTATTATAGCTCCACAAGAACCTGGAGCACATACTTTTGATCTTTTTAAACCATGGAGCAGGAAATTCCAAAGGAATAGTCCTGAACAGATCCAAAATTTTGGGAAATACCATCATTTTGATGACATTACTTCGCCCATATATAGACAGATGTAGATGGTCTAGCCTTTCTAACGTCTGATTGATTGTATTAATCATGGGGCCAATATTTATATTTGGGATTTGATCAACCTCTGCAGTAAGCTTAACCATCAAATATGTTGCTACTGACACAATTGACAAATCCAGAAAAGACTCCCTGCCTGAATGGAGAATCTGAGTCTTATCAGTATTTAATGTATACCCTGAATTAATTCCATAATGCTCAGCCTGATCTTCAACTGCTGGATACGCCGAGATAATATCAGATGTTAATATCCAGACATCGTCGCATAGGCCAGTGTCTTATATTCAGTATCATTAACTTTCACTGGCTGGATGTTACTACATTGTTCTAATTGCTGCAAAAAGGGATCAAGATATTACAAAAACAGGAGGGGAGGACAGGGACACCCCTACCTAGTGCCCCTGCTTATATTGAACGTGGTGGGCTCTTGTCCCGAAATATGGATCACGGACACCGGTAGCAGATACAGAGCCTGAATTGCCTGAATAAATTCATTAACCATCCCCTTCCATCGAAAGATGGACCACAGGAACCACCAGGAGACCCTGTCAAATGCTTTTTCAGCATCCAACAGGATCATCCCGAGCGGAGACCCCGTGGCTCGTGCCCAGTCAAGAAGGGAGATAGCCCTCCTGACATGATCAGTCGTGCCCCTCCCCAGAATGTACCCATGCTGTCGTATGGAAACCAAAGGATTAAAAATACCTCCTAATCTAGATGCTAAGATTTTTTAATAAATCTTTCTGTTGGCATGATGATCCTCCTTAACTCTTTGACATGTCCCTAAACCATGTCGTGCAAGAATAGCCACCCACCTAATAGTGGTATTTTGCCATGTATATGCCACAAAATCCAGACCAAATACCTTCAGTCAACCACTTTTTCTACTAGGGATATGGGTTTCTTGTAGGCAAAGGACATCAATCTTCGTAAGTTGTACGCACTTGGCTAATAACCCCTTTTTTTCTATCATTTTAGCCACAGAGGCTCCATGAACATAGAAATATTTCACCCCTTCTACCTGTCATCTTTAAAAGAACTAAATTCTTCACCAAGCCTAAACAAATAAAGCAGAGAACAGTTCCCAAGTGTACCAATATTTACTGGTTTCCTTAAACAGCCAGAATCATAAGGAAATTGTTATGAACGATGCTGAGTCTTGCGTAGGTTCAATCATGGGTTTATTTCAAATCCAATATTCATCGAAAGCACTAACAACCAGAGCCGTCCAGTCGTGAGGAAGCCAACGTCCAGAATGACGTACGAGGAATCCTCACGACTGAAGGTCAGAATTCGAGAACAACAATGGGAATCTCTCGTGCTTGCAAGCACGAGAGAACAGGAAAGAAACAGGATGATAATATGTATATAACATCTTCCCCTCTAAGAAGGGTAACAAAGAAAACATACATGAGCAAATACAAAGTTACTCCAAAACATAGTCTCTCAATCTGCAGGATAACTGCTTCAAGCGAAAAGCTCTTTTTGTTGCCACTTCAGAAGTCTCTTGGGAAACCGAATCGTGTGGTAAAGGAGATTCTACAGGGTCAGTAAACTGTGACAAGGCAGAAGAGGCAGGAACTGATTCTGAGGGAAAAGGGGAATGAACTGGAGCAGCTGCCTGAAAGGACGTGGAAGTTCCAGCAACTGGATTGGAAGAGGGTGGTTGAACATAAGACAAATCAAACCAATCACAGTGCTCAGACTCTGAAGTGGCATGTTCCTTGATGACGTGGGCTAGGAGTAGAGATACCTTAACAAGAGCCCGCTTGTTCTACCATCCCTTGTCATCAAGAAGAGCTGAGGCTTTGCTAACTTGTGTGACCAAATTTGGAGAAGAAAATTTAGACCTCCCTTTTGAAACTCTTTTGGGATTCTTAATGAGAACCATATCCCCTTTTTGCAAAGGCTGATCAACAGAATGTTTACCTTCATCAAAACGTGATTTCATGGACAATTGTTTAGCACTCACATGATCTTGAACAGAAAAAGAATAATCAGACGAATCACAATCCTTATACAACCAACTAGGATTGAGAAAAGAATGAACTCTTCTTTTTCTAAGTAAGGTAAAAGGTGAGACACCAGTTGTAGAGTGTGGGGAAGTATTGTAAGCCCACACTTTGTCATGAACGAAGGGCAAAGGATCAAGCCTAGAAGATATAGCAGTTTGAACACCCTCCTTAATAATGCGATTACACCTTTCCACTAAACCATTTGAGGAAGGTGAGTACAAGGCAACTTTGTAGTGAGAAATATCATGACTTTTGAGAAAAGAGCACATTTTTTGTGAGACAAAATGGGTACCATTGTCGGTAACGATGGTCTTGGGAAAGCCCTCAATATCACAAACGGACTGTAAAAATTTAACAGCATTGTCAGTAGAAGCAGAATTGCAAAAGGAATAATAGAGCCACTTGGAGTGGTAATCAACAAGAAGAATAAGAAACTTGTTCTCAGTAGGTAAAACGTCATATGGACCAGAAAAGTCCAAAGCAACTTTGTCCCATGGACCAGCAGGCAGGGGAACAGGACATAAAGGTGTGGAAAGGGTTTTCCAATGTTTATCAGAGAGTATGCATTGAGTACAATTATCAATCATCCTTCTAATGTGAGAGTCCATGGAAGGCCACCAGTAAAATTGTTTGATGCGTTGACAGGTTTTTACAATACCAAGGTGACCTTGATGGGCAGAACGAATAATATGATCACGAACAGACTGAGGAGGAACAAATAAATAGTTACGCATGACCATATCCTTGACTAAAGAAAGTTCTTCAGATACGTTTGCAAAACCTTTTAACTCAGAGGACAGAGTTCTGCGTTCAGGCCATTTGTTGACAATGAACTCCTTAACTTTGGAGAGAATTACATCATTTTTATAAGCTAGATTCCATTGAGCTTCAGAAATGGGTTGACATTCAGCAATTGCATCAATGGTGGCAACAACACACTCAATATCATCATCAACAATAGAATCATCAGTTAAAGACATTCTTGAGAGGCAATCTGCCCTAAAATTCTTACCCCCAGAGATATGTTTGATGACAAAATGGAATTCATGGAGTTTGGAAAGAAGACGAACAAGTCTGGCAGAAGCCCTATTAGAAGTACTGTCGGAAAGCATGTGCATAAGGGGCTTATGGTCTGTGTAAATCTCAAACTCACGACCCCAAATGTAAGATTTGAATTTTTGAATAACCCAAACGCAAGCCAGGGCTTCTCTTTCGATCGTACTGTACCTAGTTTCAGCAGAAAGAAGTGTTCTGGATGCAAAGGCAACCGTATGTTCTTTGCCCTCGACCCATTGTCCCAAAACAGCACCCAAACCAGTAAGACTGGTATCAACAGTGATAAAACACTTAGAGCCGTCGGAAAAAGGATGCAAAGCAGGTGAGTCTTCAATGATCTTCTTGACCTGGTCAAAAACTTTCTGCAAGTCTTCAGACCAAACGAATTTCACTCCCTTCCTTAAGAGTGCTCTCAAAGGTTCAACAATCTGTGCGTAACCATGCACAAACCTGGCGTAGTATTCTGATAAACCCAGAAAGGAGCGAAGGGCATCTCGATCCTTGGGAGGTTTGGCATCTCTGATAGCTTTAATTAAAGAGAACTTGGGTTTAATGCCGTTGGGAGAAAGGGAATGACCCAAGTAATCTAATTCTTGAACGCCAAACTTACATTTGTCGTGTCTGACAGTCATGCCAGCTTTCTCCAACACTTGTAAGACAGTGTTAGGAGTGTGATTATGCTGGGAAGAGTCGTTAGCGTAGACCAAAATGTCATCTTGATACACTTGCACGCCAGGAATGTCTTGAAACAGGTTGTCCATCAGTTTTTGAAAAATGCTGGCTGCCGAGGCCAAGCCAAAGGGGAGCCTAAGATATTTGAAAGCACCAAAGGGAGTGATAAACGTTGTTAACTCTTGAGATTTAAGGGACAAGGGAATTTGGTGATAAGCAGACCTAAGGTCCAGGAGGGAGAAAAATTTAGCCCCACCCAATTTAGCCAGTAGGTCATGAATTTTGGGAAGGGGATGGCAATCCACGATGATATTGTTATTCATTGAGCGTAAATCAGCACACAATCTCACCTCCCCAGTTTTTTTACGAACTAAAACAATTGGGGAAACCCATTCTGACGAGTCACAGGGAGCGATGATTCCTTCATCACAGAGATTTTTAAGAACACTTTTTAGTTCATCTCTTGCGCTCTGGAGGCAGAAGAGACAGGAGACGAACAACGGTGGTGTTCAGGTAAGTCTTGAAAACTTGACTGGCGGTGGGTGCAGCAAAATCCCACCCTCGTCGCCAAAATATGTTATGAACGATGCTGAGTCTTGCATAGGTTCAATCATGGGTTTATTTCAAATCCAATATTCATCGAAAGCACCCACAACCAGAGCCGTCCAGTCGTGAGGAAGCCAACGTCCAGAATGACGTACGAGGAATCCTCACGACTGAAGGTCAGAATTCGAGAACAACAATGGGAATCTCTCGTGCTTGCAAGCACGAGAGAACAGGAAAGAAACAGGATGATAATATGTATATAACAGAAATATAAACAAAAACAAAATTACACCTCCAACACAACCCCCACCCTGTATCCCCCCTCTGAGGGAACCCTCCCCACTAACCCCACCCCCGCTATCTCTCACCGCATAAGGCTTGGGGACCAACTGTCCCTAGTGATGCTGAGCTAGCACTCCCACCACTCCAGATTGCTCGACCTGTGATCATAATCTGTACACTCTTCATACATTTTTTTAAAAAGGAACGCGATTGTGAACAGCCAAAAAAAGAAAAGAATAGAATAGATTCCTTAAGAGTCGAGGCTCAAGAAAGACATATGCAGTCTAGGCACAAAACACAATGCTCTAGCCAAGAGGTTTCAAGTTGAGTTTAGTGACTATAGAAATTCTTTGGCCTGATGGCGGCCGGTCAATTGATCGAGTGAGCTGACCACCCACTCTCTCCTGCTAAGACCCATTTAGATAGCGATTCTGGACACCGTATTTTGTGGAAGCTATCGGATTGATGGATTGACGGATTAATGGAATAGACAGTTTTCCTACTTACATTAGGCATCTTGTGTCTGGCCCCATATACGGAACGTGTGGATGCTCTGGGGGTCGTGGCTTTGGCTTTGGGGAGTTCCACTCCGCTAGCGATTGGCGTCTTGAGCTCCTTCTTATCCAGCAGCTCCTCTGATTTCTTCACCTGAACTCACAGAGGCAGCCTCAGTAATGCAACAGAAGGCAGGCAGCAATGGAGTCACGTGCGCGGCAAGCAGGCTTAATTGGACAACGCTGGTAAGCCTGCTCCTGTCTGTGCCGTGGATGGAGGAGGCTCTGCGGCTTTGAGCCGCCGGTCCGGAGCGGATGTTTTGGGCATGGGTGAACAGCAGAAACCTGCCGGGAAAGGAGCGAAGAACGGAGTTGCCATACGCGGTAAGCAATCTGTACCCCCGATATTTAAGGCTCAAGCTGGGAGAGGTAAAGCGTCTGGCAGTCCCTCTGGCGGCGTCGAGTCATCTCCCATGGGGAAAGCAAAAACCCTTGATCTTTCTGTGCAGGGGGACACGGGTGCTCAGGCGCTTTTAATTCAGGATGCCAGGGTGAACGGAGCGGGGGTTGCTCGGGGCTCCGATTCAGGAGAGAGCAGAGTCTGAGGCAACAGGGCAACCTGAAGTTACCTCTGGGATTACTGCTAATTTAGATCCTGTTGCAGAGAATCTTTTGGAGACTGGTGCTTTAGTTACTGAGATGCCTCTCCCATGGCTAATAACAGTTTGCTCAATTCAAACACAGCAATCCCAATGCATTGTTGGAAATGGAGTCCACCCATTTGATAACCTGAAAACTATGGCTGTGGGCACAGCTCAAATACTAAAACGGCTGTTCAGAGAGACGGCAACTAATCTAACTGTAGGGAGGAGGATGTTATTGAGAAATATTTCTCTCTATCAGATCACTCTTATTCTTCGGAAGATGATGGCCAGGATAAAGATTGGGCAGGGGAAGGGAGTGATATGAGCAGCCTACATTGGGAGGAAGACAGTGATAGATCCAGACATCGTCGCATAGGCCAGTGTCTTATATTCAGTATCATTAACTTTCACTGGCTGGATGTTACTACATTGTTCTAATTGCTGCAAAAAGGGATCAAGATATTACAAAAACAGGAGGGGAGGACAGGGACACCCCTACCTAGTGCCCCTGCTTATATTGAACGTGGTGGGCTCTTGTCCCGAAATATGGATCACGGACACCGGTAGCAGATACAGAGCCTGAATTGCCTGAATAAATTCATTAACCATCCCCTTCCATCGAAAGATGGACCACAGGAACCACCAGGAGACCCTGTCAAATGCTTTTTCAGCATCCAACAGGATCATCCAGAGCGGAGACCCCGTGGCTCATGCCCAGTCAAGAAGGGAGATAGCCCTCCTGACATGATCAGTCCTGCCCCTCCCCAGAATGTACCCATGCTGTCGTATGGAAACCAAAGGATTAAAAATACCTCCTAATCTAGATGCTAAGATCTTTTAATAAATCTTTCTGTTGGCATGATGATCCTCCTTAACTCTTTGACATGTCCCTAAACCATGTCGTGCAAGAATAGCCACCCACCTAATAGTGGTATTTTGCCATGTATATGCCACAAAATCCAGACCAAATACCTTCAGTCAACCACTTTTTCTACTAGGGATATGGGTTTCTTGTAGGCAAAGGACATCAATCTTCGTAAGTTGTACGCACTTGGCTAATAACCCCTTTTTTTCTATCAATTTAGCCACAGATGCTCCATGAACATAGAAATATTTCACCCCTTCTACCTGTCATCTTTAAAAGAACTAAATTCTTCACCAAGCCTAAACAAATAAAGCAGAGAACAGTTCCCAAGTGTACCAATATTTACTGGTTTCCTTAAACAGCCAGAATCATAAGGAAATTGTTATGAACGATGCTGAGTCTTGCGTAGGTTCAATCATGGGTTTATTTCAAATCCAATATTCATCGAAAGCACCCACAACCAGAGCCGTCCAGTCGTGAGGAAGCCAACGTCCAGAATGACGTACGAGGAATCCTCACGACTGAAGGTCAGAATTCGAGAACAACAATGGCAGGAATGCACTGCCGGGAATGGAGCGAAGAACGGAGTTGCCATACGCGGTAAGCAATCTGTACCCCCGATATTTAAGGCTCAAGCTGGGAGAGGTAAAGCGTCTGGCAGTCCCTCTGGCGGCGTCGAGTCATCTCCCATGGGGAAAGCAAAAACCCTTGATCTTTCTGTGCAGGGGGACACGGGTGCTCAGGCGCTTTTAATTCAGGATGCCAGGGTGAACGGAGCGGGGGTTGCTCGGGGCTCCGATTCAGGAGAGAGCAGAGTCTGAGGCAACAGGGCAACCTGAAGTTACCTCTGGGATTACTGCTAATTTAGATCCTGTTGCAGAGAATCTTTTGGAGACTGGTGCTTTAGTTACTGAGATGCCTCTCCCATTGCTAATAACAGTTTGCTCAATTCAAACACAGCAATCCCAATGCATTGTTGGAAATGGAGTCCACCCATTTGATAACCTGAAAACTATGGCTGTGGGCACAGCTCAAATACTAAAACGGCTGTTCAGAGAGACGGCAACTAATCTAACTGTAGGGAGGAGGATGTTATTGAGAAATATTTCTCTCTATCAGATCACTCTTATTCTTCGGAAGATGATGGCCAGGATAAAGATTGGGCAGGGGAAGGGAGTGATATGAGCAGCCTACATTGGGAGGAAGACAGTGATAGATCCTTGGTTAATCCAGGTACGGTAAAGAAACTTCCTGTCCTCCCTACTCCAGCTATTGGGCCGAGGAAGCCACCGGCAGCATGATTTGGGATTACTCTAACTCGCCAAGTCTGGGTGAGATAGCTAATAAGGGAAAGGGAGAGTCATCGGCAGAGCCAGGTACCATGCCTATTTGTTCCGAAGAGATTACGCTGTCTATGATTTACCAAGGGATTATGGCTCATCGAGAGGCAACAAGGGGGGAGAACTCCCGGACACAAGGTGCCTGCAGAAAATTACAAAACTCTATTCGTAGAATTGCTAAGACTTGTGCTGACTTTGCTACAAGAATCAGGGAGGCAGAAAAGGCTGAATCAATGCAATCTTTAAGAGATGATACTCTCCTTAAATTTACCAATTTCGAAAATCACGCTAGAAGCAACAATTTGCGAATGTTGGGTATTCCGGAGGGAAAGGAAGGGTTTGATGTTTGCCAGTTTGTGATCAATCTTTTTGGAGAGGCTTTTCCAGACTTGCCTCAATGGGACTGGAAAACTGAGATTCAACGGTCTCACCACTTCCCTTTCAATTAGCGGAGAGCAGGAGGACAACCTGATAACTGTCCAAGCACTATTCTAATTTCCCTGAACAATTTATTGGTCAAGGAATCTCTATATGACCTTGCCAGACCAGACCGGTAAAGGGCAGGAAAGGGTTGTGATTTTTTTGTCCGGCCTGATTTCTGTCAGAAGACATTGGAAAAATGTTGGCTCCTTCATCAACTTATTCCAGAATTTGAAGCAGCAGGGGCTCAAGTCTTTCTTTTAGATCCTGCTAAATTGAAGGTGGTCGCTCAAGGGCATGCCCAATACTTTCAACCGGAGGACTCTGTAACCTGACTCATAAGTTTCTCGGGTGGAGGTTAAGGGCATGGTTTGTTGTAAAAGCATATTTTTCATTTGGCTCAGAGTACCAGAGTAAAGGAAAAATTCAACGAAGGCCATAACAGCACCTGCCTGATTGTGTGAGTTGGTGGAAACAATGCTTGCATACAGCAAGTAACCATAAGTTTACAGTGACAAGATAGGCGATGGCTGGGAGCATCCCACAACAACCTTGATCATTCAGCATCAAGTAACTCCCATTTCAAAGTAACTCGAATACAGGATTAATCACGGCCGCCGGAGTCCCTTTCTAGTGACAGGATAATTTTGCAACTGAACCATTACAGGCCCCATGAAGCATGACTTTCTGGCATATGAGAGAGCCGCTTAAAGCACTCCTACAGTTCATACTTCTAAGAAACACTTCCTTGTCCCCATTCCTGCATCAAAATCTGTACGGCAATTCCCAAGATTCCCTGATGAATTCCCTACCCATCACTTGATATCCGCCTCCCTGTCGTTGATTTAGGCAATATTGAAACTGAAAAGTATTGACCGGTGGTGTTATATAGCCATGAATTAATCATTCTGTTGACGGTGACTCTGCCACAGTAAAAGGTAACTTGCCCAATTTTTTAATATGCAGCATTGTATATTTGACTCCCCTTTGTGCCATTGTAATTTGTTTTTCAGTTAGAATATATGATGAAAATAGAGACGTACTGTTGATAAATCGCCAAGGCACATAAACAATGCACAATGATTGCAGCGTCCAGCTTAACGACATAACAGAATGTAGTTGTGATTGTCCATGCTGTAGAATGGGCAAGTCTTCTTCTAGTATATCAATAGCAAAAGATACAATGCTGCTCAGTGAATAATTCCTGGATGTTAATATAGTCATACAATTGTCAACTACAGCTAATGCTTTTTCTAGGTTAATTATATCCATCTCACGAAGTGTCTCCGCATCTTCTTGTGGAGATATTTTCCATATTTCATTATATGCAGCATAATAGAAACGTTTCTGACATGGCTTTCGGGCCCTAATAAAAAGTCTCTTAAATCCACCTCATCTGAGAGTAAGGATAAGTGCTGTTTCACCTGAGAGAGTGTCAATCTGAGTAAACCAGTCATTTCCGTATTTCTAAAGGAGCATATGGGTTGGTATTCACTTTGAAGTACTGATATACATCATATATATGAGTAGACGTGAACTGGCTAGATTGACAGGTGATCTCTGCACATGCATCAGTCGCCCAAGAAGTACTGTAATTCATGGTCAAAGTTTATTCCATCCTCTACTGCTCTTAGGTGCATAATCCACATGGCCTCATGCCTTCTGAGTTTCAATTCTCTTTTGCTCCCATGAGGATCTCTTGTAACATGTTCATTTCCATAGAATATGAAGGTTTTGTTGAGTCCTTGGGCATAACAGTTGTGTGTATGTGTTGCAATCGGATATCTCTCATCGCCCTGTTTCAGAGCTCAAATATGTTCACTCACTCGATCCTTGAGAGGTCTGATCATAGTGTCTACATGAACCTTTCCACATTTACAAGCAATTACGTACACAGCAAATTTGGTATTACTGGTAGTTAATAGTGTGAATTGTATAAATATTGCCGGCATCAATACTAAATTGTTTTGTCTTGTCCTGGGCCCACTTGCACATTCCACAATGTCCACATTTAAAGAAACCATGAGTAAACTGTGACATCCATTGACTCTGTGGGGCAATAACCGGGTAACTGTAACTCAAAATAGAACTTAATGCTTTGCCCTTGTGGAAGGTGATCTGTGGTCTTGTAGCAATCGACCCTTCCAATGTCTTGACAGACTTTAGGATATACTAATGTTTGTTCATACTCCTTTGTATTATGCTGACATGTGAATATAGTCTGCTATCATTCTTACCAGTGTTGATGACTCTTGCTTAGTTAAAGTGGGTCTCAGTGTAGTTGTCTGTTTTATCCTCAGGGCCCTCTCTTTTGCCATTGTTATGTCTTGCGTTTGGTTACCTCTCTGTGTGAATCGTGATTCCATATCGTGTATGCAAGCCAGAAAGTTAGAATCCTCATTACAGTTATGTCTGGCTCTGACGATCTCTCCAAAAGGAGTAGATTTGATCTGGTATCGAGCATGGGAACCAGTAGTATCCAGGACTTAGTTACTTGATGTCAGTTTATGAAACATCTACCTGTTTATGTTGTTGTCCTTAATGTAAAGTTCTACATCGAGAAACACCACACTAGTTTGAATGAGTAGTAAATCTGATGTTTGCATTATTACTATCGAGGTAGTCACAGAATTCCTGTAGTTTGTGTGATGGGCCTGTCCAGATCATAAAACAATCATCTATGTAAGTCCCCAATATAAAATTGATTCGCTGCATTGGCGTTCCCAGCACCCCAGATCCACTCCTCCTCTAGCTATTTTCTGTTCCCCCTCACCTCTATTACAGTGTCTCCTCATCAAAGTGTTAGTATTATGTATCTCCTATAACCAAGTGAGTGTTTACCTTGTTGAGTGTTGTTCACATATCTATTCAAGGACATCCTGGAGATCACGTTCAGCAAGCTGCAACGGATCTAGTGAAAATTACTAGCAAAGCTAAACAAACTGTGTACAGATCATCTGTCGTCAATTGCTTTTCATCAACTCATTTGAGATGCTACAAACGGAAGCAAATTATATGAGAAAAAACATCTTGAGCGAGTTTTCAAATCCAATTGAGGAAGGTTCTTTAGTGCACCATATCTGAGTAGAACCTCTTGTAAACGTTGTGAGGTCTCAGTGAGAGGCATTTCTTCATTAGGAAGTCTTCCATTTCAGGCAGTGGTTAATTTATTAAAAGAATAAGGGCCATATGTATCATAGTTCCATTTTGCGATTTCTAAATAACGATTTTTAAGGAATCCCTATTTAGAAATCGCAAAACGGTATGCATGTAAAAAATCGCATTGTTTTTGTGATTCCTTAATCTTCCTTATTTGCGAATTCGCAAGTTGTGAATTCGCAAATAAGGAATAATTTCCCATTCATTCCTATGGGCCGGGAGGCCCATAGGAATGATTGTGAAATGCATTTCATTTTGCGATTCGCAATTTGCTAATCGCAAAATGAGATTGATTTCAAGGGTGCAGGGGTGTCTCAAGGACACCCTGCTGCAGCCCCGAAATCAGCATGTGTGTGCAGATGGCGCACATACATGCCCTATGGGCATGTATGTGCGTCACATCCCACATTCAAAAATGCGAATTTGTGCATTTTTACAAGAAATCGCAAAAGTACCACCAATTGAAAGTTGGAGGTAAATTGTGATTTCTTAAGCTTAATTCGCTATAGAAAAATGCTTCATACATAGCATTTAAGGCATCGCAAAATTGCGATTCCTTAAATGCTATAGCAAAATAAGGAATCGCAAATTTATGCGATTCCTTATGATGCGATTTTTTAATACATATCAAAAAATGCAAAACAGCCTTTTGCGATTCGCAAAGGCCGGAATTCGCCAAATTCCGGCCTTTGCGAATCGAAAAAGGCTTGATACATATGGCCCTAAGTGACAAGGCTCTCGTCAGGAGGTCACTGCAGCTTGCACCACCCATTGCCGCTGCCAGCACTGTCAATGACTGTTCGATCACAATTCCAACAATTCCTAGCCATCATACTTCTAAAAAATGACAATTCAGACTATTCCAGGCCCCCAAAGCTACAAGAATGGCTTTAGCGGCAGGCACCAGGTATTTTTTAATTCAAAACAATTATTATTGAGCGCTATAATTTCTGCTACCTGGGTTTGACTTTTAGTTCATCAGGATCTTGGTACTCCCGGATTCTAGACTCAAACTCAGTAGAACTGCAAGGGCAGTTTATATTCTTATTAGCTCGGGCACTAGAGCGACTGTCTCGCCACCACTGAAGGTGTACAACTCTCAGTGTATCAGTGCTGCTACTTACGGAGCAGGATTGTGAGGTTTTAATAAAATTTGTTCTTTATACGCTGTGGAAAATCGTTTTCTTCGACAGCTGTTGAATTTACCACCAAATACTTCTAGCTTCATTATTCACTCAGAGCTGAATCGAGATTTACTTTCTGATAGGGTTCACCTGGTCCCTAATTTGTTGTGGGTCAGTATTTTTACAAACTCAACAGCCACGCTATGCAGAGATATCATTCTCGAGTGTCTCAGTCTGGAAAAGGTTTTTCTATCCCGTGCCTGAGTTATATTCTGGATACTCTAGTTAACCTGGGAATGTCTTCTCTGTTTACTGAGCCAACTAGTATTCTTAAAGCAGGCAGGACAAAGGTGAAAGCAACATTTCTGGAACACTTTGAAGGTGTAGGAATGAAAAATGAGATAGTCAAATGTACAGTCTTGATTTATTATAGATCTTCAATCAATCAATCAAAGACATTTATATCGCGCACTACTCACCCGGAGGGTCTCAAGGTGCTTGGGGGGGGGGGGGTCCGCTACTGCTCGAACAGCCAGGTCTTGAGCTGCTTCCTGAAGGCGAGGTGGTCTTTGGTCAGGCGGAGGTGGGACGGGAGGGAGTTCCAGGTCTTGGCGGCCAGGTGGGAGAAGGACCTTCCTCCTGTTGTGGCTCTTCGGATGCGGGGGACGGCTGCGAGGGCGTGGCTGGTCGATCGGAGCTGGCGTGTGGGAGTGTAGAAGTTGAGGCGGCTGTTGAAGTAACTCGGGCCTTGGTTGTGAAGGGCTTTGTGTGCGTGGGTGAGGAGGCGGAAGGTGAATCTCTTGTTGACCGGGAGCCAGTGCAGGTCTCTCAGGTGTCCGAAGATGTGGCTGTGGCGGGGGAGGTCGAGGATGAGTCTCGCTGAGGCGTTCTGGATTCGCTGTAGTCTCTTCTGGAGCTTGGCGGTTGTTCCGGCATAGAGGGCGTTGCCGTAGTCCAGACGGCTGGTGACGAGGGCCTGGGTGACCGTCTTCCTGGTCTCGGTGGGGATCCACCGGAAGATCTTACGTAGCATGCGCAGGATGTTGAAACAAGACGAGGAGACGGCGTTGACTTGTCTGGTCATGGAGAGGGAGGAGTCCAGAATGAAGCCCAGGTTGCGTGCGTGGTCTGTCGGCCCAGGGTGGGGGGCCACCAGGAGTCGTCCCAGGCGGAGGGTGAGGAACCCAGGATGAGGACTTCTGTCTTGTCTGAGTTCAGTTTCAGGCGGCTGGTCATCATCCACTCGGCTACGTCTTTCATCCCTTCGTGTAGGTTGGCTCTGGTGGTGGCGGGGTCGTTGGTGAAGGAGAGGATCAGCTGTGTGTCGTCGGCGTAGGAGATGATGTTGAGGTTGTTTTGGCGTGCGATGGCCTCAAGGGGGCTCATGTAGACATTGAAGAGGGTGGGGCTGAGCGAGGAGCCCTGAGGAACGCCGCAGATGACTTCGGTGGCTTCTGACCTGAACGGGGGTAGGCGGACTCTCTCTGTCCTTCCAGCGAGGAAGGAGATGATCCGCTCCAGTGCCTTCTCCTGGATTCCGACGTTGCTGAGGCGCTGCACTAGGGTGCGGTGGCAGACAGTGTCGAATGCTGCGGAGAGGTCTAGGAGGATGAGGGCCACTGTTTCTCCGTTGTCGAGCAGGGCTCGGATGTCATCGGTGGCAGCGATGAGGGCAGTCTCGGTGCTGTGGTTGGCCCTGAAGCCCGACTGTGAGGGGTCGAGGGATCCATTCGTCTCGAGGAAGGCGGCCAGTTGCTTGTTGACTGTCTTCTCGATGACTTTGGCTGGAAACGGGAGGAGCGAGATGGGGCGGTAGTTTTTGAGTTCGGTGGGGTCCGCTGTTGGTTTCTTTAGTGGAGCGCTGAGTTCGGCGTGCTTCCAGCTCTCAGGGAAGGTGGCGGTGTCGAAGGAGGTGTTGATGATGTCCCGCAGGTGGGGTGCGATGACGGCTTTAGTTACAGGGATGCCAACTATGGGGCTGATTATGATGGCGGGCGGATCGCCACTGCTGGTCTGGCGGTGGCGATCCGCCCACCATCGTAACCTGTTTTACCCACTGCCAGATTACAATGGCGGTGGGTTACTGGGCAGACGGAAAGTTAGTCTGCTGCTTTTTTGCCGGTCGGCAATCGTTCCGATTGCCGGCCGGGTGAAACTGGGGCACATATATGGTGGCGGACCCTAGCAGGCCCCGCCATCCATATTATGATGTTGGGTTTTAAAGGCCTTTCCATAGCGGGGATGCCGCCATGGAAAGGCTGGCGGGGATTTGCCTTGGGGGCCCGTTGCGGCCCCCCCCCCCCGTGGGAGTAGGGAGGTGGAGGGCTGCACTTGGGGTGTACTCATGGTGCCCCATACATTGCCATGCACAAGGTGGCAGGCACCGTGCGGTGCCACCTTGTGCTAGGCAATGCACAATATGGCAATTTACTATTGCGGAGGGTGCTGCAGCCAGCAGCACCCGCCGCAATGTTAAAATGCCTGATGCGACCGCCACCGCAGAGGTCGCATCATGATTGGGGTGGTGGGACTGCCGCTTAGCAGGTGGGAGGTCCCATTACCGCTAGGGTGACGGTCGGACTTAAGTCCCCCTCCATCCTAATCACCCCATATGTATCTATCTCTTGATCTTTCACAATGGGATACATCACTTCTCTTACGCTGTAGGGCGGGCTCAATTTATTGGTCCCAGACCTAAAGCAGAATATAGTATCATCTTCCCCATGTTACAATCAATCCAAACAAACACTACTGCACTTTGTGTTTTTCTGCAATTTGCACAGTTTATCACGTAAAGTTAATATTTCAATGGTGTAAAGTAGCTTTGCTTTAAGTACAGTATTTTAGTTTGCCTGAAATTTGCCACTTTGTTTGTACCTTTCTGAAAAGGCCATATTTTAGGATGAAGCATGTTTTAGGTCTCATGAAGTTTTTTTTACATATGTATGATTTTATTGCATTAGACCAAAGTGTCTTTCTTTTAGAGCTTGTTTTCGAAAAAGAGTTACATTTGCATTTTTTTGTCTTTTTGTACTTCGTGGTTTTCTTTTATGACATATATAGGTCAGATAAAGATTTTGAATTGATTAAAAACATTATTGAGTGTGATTAGTTAACGTCTGGAGGTGTTAGTTGCCACTGGGCTGATCCTCAACAGTGGTGTCCTGTCAATGGTGTTACGGGATGTGCATGATAAGCTATCTAATATATTGTCCTTCCATTTTGCATTGATAAAACACCCCCCCTCTCACATGAGGTCAGAGTTCATTGACTAACAGGAGTGGAGCATACACAACAAGGAATGGAATTGTCTGGCACCTTGTATAAGTGTCTATGGATCTTTAATTGCCAATATAAGATTTCCCCTTTTACCTCCAGGTGGAGGGAATAAATCAACATATTTAATTACTATTTGTTTTTGCTTTGGGCGCCAAAATGTGGTGATAGACTAGCACTACATGGTGTCACACGTTAAATGTTTTTCGTTGACACAACAGAATAATTGTTGCAAGCCAAACATGTTGCATTGGTATTAATTGATTCGTTAACGATGCTTCATGTGGTAGCCTGAGATGTGTATTTCAACATTATGAAATCACCGGTTGATAAATGCCCTCTCGTGTGAGGGAAAGATCCATGCAATCGTGTTGTGATTTCTTGTTACATTTATAGCTGTTTGGGGCACCTTTGTTTTATTTTCTTGAACTCCCCTCAGCCCCAACTCTCCTTAACGGGCACACCCCGTCCAATTCATACTGAGTAATGTTGGAGGCAGCACAGCGCTTCGAATCCCTTCAGACGTCAGGGGAGAGGCTAACCAGCCCAATTAGGAGCTAGCCTAAAAACCTGGATCCTCTCCATCCAAGTACACATCAATAGAGCTGGTGAACTGGAGAGCAGGACGCTGATGTAATCTAAGCAGACGTCTGCAAACACGGAGGAAAGGGCTGCCCTCATTGTGGGACTCGGTCTTGCCATCACGCAGGTTGGTAGCAGGTTTTGTTTTGCGTCCTTGTTAATTGTGCAGAGGGACAGTCTGAGCCCCTCTCTTTATGAAGCCACTTCGTTTCATTTGGACGCAATCTGTCAGTGTCTGTGCGGAGAGCGTGGAACAGCCGCGTCGCCGCACAGCTCCCTACGCACTGTTCATTATGTCCCCATGATTCATGCCTTGCTTTGCTGGCAGAGACAGAGTGGCCTTGATGCCGCGTGTTCATCGCTTCTCACGCGGGCATTATCAGATTGCTGCCTCTCCTGATCATCTTTTTTATCACTAGCCTCCAACTCTACTTAACACGCCGTATTGCCCCCAGGAAAGGTAATCTATTATGCAGTATATTATATCTGTGGAACAATCGACTGGAGGTGAGCTAGCCTCCAAGGAATGTCTCAGTACACATCATGAAAATAAAAACATCAAATCCAATGAAACTAGATCCAACACACAAAAAAAACACTTTCTGAGAAGAAACTGTGAACGGTCTGGGTTTCTCAAATATCCTATGGAAGAGAGTTCCAAATGTCAAGTATTGCAGATGACAATCAGTGCCTACGACCCTTACCATCGACACTCCCCCCCTGAGTCTACTGTTTGAAATCCTCAGTTGGCCGCCAGAAGCACAGAGGGTGGTGTTAGGAGGCCTGCAAAGCCCCACATCCTCTATGTACCATACAGATGCTATTAACATACTTTGATGTTTTTATGCACTTCAGTGCTGTTGCATAGAACTTAGGGGCATATTATTTAGAACGGCGTTAAAATTATCGCCGGTTTAGCAGCAGAAAACTACAGCTAAAGCGGGGATAATGGGCTTGATAATATGCCCTGGAGAATTCCAATAAAAGCCCCTGTTCACACCAGAACATGGGCTTCTATGGGAATTCACAAGGCCATAATATCAAGCCCATTATCGCCGTTTTAGCTGCAGTTTTCTGCCGCTAAACCGGCGATAATTTTTAATGCCGTTCTGGATAATGAGCCCCTTATTGAACATACCCTGACATTTGATATCGCAAATATTCAGTCTGTAGGTTGAATGGAGTGTGCGCTGAAAGGGTGGCCGTCCATCTGCTCTGCAGGGGCCTGCGTTACACCCCTGTCTGGACAGCATGATGTGTAGACTTTGGCTCAGATTTATCAAACAATGGTATTACCCTTGCGTCATGCAGGGTGATGCAAATGTAATGCAATTCTTAAGTCAGATGTACAAAGCCACATAAGACCATCTTGCGTGGCCCTACGTCGCTTGGTAAATCCAGAGAAGTGCAATGCTACACAAGTTTCTGCCTTGAAACACCCTGCGCCAGGAAGGTTTTACATAGGTGGAGCACAGTTAGAGCATAGTAGTTCCTGCGCATCCACCCATGCTTTTAGGAGAATTCTCATATTTATCAAAATTGTATGCTTTCCAGATAAAGAAGCAACAAGTACAAAGACCGTTATTTCTCCTGATTGTTTTACCTTTCTAAGAGCCTGATTATCAGCTGAGGCGTTTTAAATGGATAAATATGAATACCATGGGGTTCATTATCTATTAGGTGCGATAAATAATACCTATTATGACTTTATGGGGATAACACTCAGATGTTATGATATGATAAATATAGTAAGTTTATCCCTGTTAAATTTTGCCAGGTTTGACTGGCTGAAATGTAATGAATATTGGGTTGTTTAACGCATCCAATAATTATAGGTTGTGTTAAATATAACTAGACTCGTAATTCTGTCCTGTCTGTAAACAGGGGTTTATGCACTGGACGGAATTTTACAAGCCACTCATAATTTGGCTCTCTGTGTTCTGCATTCTGCAGCACGCTTAGAAAGAGGAAACCGTCGATAAGGATTGTTTGTTTTTGTGCAGGAAGGTGTTTCTACGTTTCTGGCCGGGGGGGGTAAGGGGGGGGGGGGGGGGGCAGACAAGCCCACTAGAGCCAGGGATATGTAAATATTTAAAATGAAAGCGACCCCTTGGGCAAAGTTTCTCCCAAGGTAGATATATTTTTTAAATTGTATTCTGCCCCCCTGGGATCAGATCAGCATGCTTATTTTGCCTCTCTGACCCCAGGGGGGGAGGGGGCAGAAAACCCCACTAGACACCAGGGAGTGTTTTAAAATTTAAATGGCCCCTTTGGGCAAGGGTCGCTTCCTTTTGGGCCATATTCTTTTTAAGACGTTTCTGCCCCCCCTGGGGACAGATCGCCTGCATTTTTTGGTGTTTCTGGTCCCACGGAGGGGGCGGAAAAGCCCACTAGAGCCAGGGATTTGTAAATAATTCAAATGGAGGTGATCCCTTGCGCAAGGGTCGCTTACAGTGGAGATATTTTTTGTGTGTGATTGGCATGTTTATTTGGACTTTAAAACCCCACTAGACACCAGGGAGTTATTTAAAATTAAAATGGAAGCGACCCCTTGGGTTAGGGTCGCTTCCAAGTGGCAGATTTTTTTTGTGTGTGTATGCTGACCCCTGGGGGCAGATCGGCCCGTTATTTTGGCCTTTCTGCCCCCAAGGGGGTGCAGAAAACCCCTCTAGACACCAAGGACTTATTTAAAATTAAAATGGAAGTGACCCCTTGGGCAAGGGTCGCTTCCAGGGGGCAGATATTTTCTATGTGTGTTTTCTGCGCCTCCTCCAACTGGGGGCCCAGTTTCTGACCTTTCTGCCCTACTATGCACCAGGGATTTTGTTTTGTGTGTAAAGGAAGTGACATAGTTGGTTCCAAGCGGGTAACATTTAGTTAATGTTTTTTTCTTCCCCTCCTGGGGACAGATCTCCCCCCTTTTTTGGCCTTTCTGCCCTAGGCAGGAGGGGGGAGGCAGAAAACCCTACTAGGCACCAGAGAGTTATTTCTTTTGCAAGGGATGCAAATTTCTGTCGGCTGCTTCCTGTCCCGCCTGGGGGACAGATCAGCCTGGCAGACAACCTCACCGATCCCTTGGGCAAGATCACCCCCCATTTTTCTTAGCCCTATTTGAAGGCCCATCTGGCAGATTGACCATTTGGGTAGTAACATAGCGTGTTATAATATTAGTTGTTTTATTTCTTGTGAATTGCAATAATAATGCTTTATTATTCCTTTTTGTTCTAATTCAAGGCTTTTGCTCTTTAGACTGTTCCAGGTTGCGGTTTCTCTACTGGTTGTTCCGCTGTTTGTGTAGTTGTATGGGTTTGGTAAGTGACTTTTATTTGGACAATGTAAATTTGTTTCATTTCTCTGCATGAATGTGTTTTTTGCAAATGGTGTAATAATAGCTGTATGTTTGGCTTCTGTTATTTGAGTATCAAAAACTTTTTGCAATTGAGCTCAATGTGGCATCTGGACTGCAGCCTGGGGAGGCAGGGCTTCCAGTTGGAAATGATGACCTCTGGGTTGCCCCAGGCATTGTGCAGCCGGCATTGCCAGACTTTGCTGGTGTTCCAGGGTGTAAAGTGAATACAGAAACATTTTTGCTGATACATTTTTTCCAGTTGTTTATGGACGATGTATTTTTGTCAGACATTGTTGAGCAGACTAATTTGTATGCCGAACAGTTTTTGAGAGACCACAGTGCCAGCCTTAGGCCCCACTCTAGAGCTTCCTAGTGGACCCCCACAAATCTGGAATAGATGAAGAAGTTCTTGGGTTAAATTTTTTGGATGTGCTTTGCTAAGGAAGACATCAATGTCTTCATATTGGTATACTAGTCCCTTGATCGCAACAGCTATATTTCCGGCACCCTGATTGTGACCGTCTTTTTAAGATTCGGCCTATCATTGATCACTCTGTAGATCGATTTTCTGAGATCTATGCTGGGGGGAAAGAAATAGGAGTGGATGAGTCTTTGGTCTTGTTCAAGGACTCCTTGGTTTTTAGGCAATACATTCTTAGTAAGAGGGCATGCTACGGAATAAAGCTGTATGTGCTGTGTGACAGTAGGACTGGATATGTCTCTAATTTCAGGGTGTACACCAATAAGGAATCCAGGATTAACCCCCCTGGTTGTCCGTCCCCTTTTGGAGTGACTGAGAAAATTGCATGGGAACTTGGTAGAGGACTTTTTAATAAAGGCCACCATTTATATGTAGATAACTTCTACACTGGTGTGCGGTTGTTCAGGGAATTGGCCAAAGTGGACACTGTTGCTTGTGGCACATTTCGCTCTAACCGTAAAGGTTTCCCAAAAGAACTTGTTAGTCAAAAGCTTGTGCTGGGACAGTGCAGTGCGTTTCATTGTGAGGAACTTCTAGCTGTGAAGTTTTCAGACAGGAGAGGTGTCTACATGCTGACTACCGTCCATGATGAAAGCACTTCACCTGTGACTGTTTGGGGTCAGATTGCTGAAGCGCGCAAACCTGGATGCATTTTAGACTATAATAGGCACATGGGTGGTGTTGATAGAGTAGATCAGACGTTGGAACCTTACACTGCTCTTCGTAAGGCTTACATTTGGTATAAGAAGTTGGCTATCCATCTTTACCACTTGGCAAACTTTAATGCTCTTGTTGTATTCAAGGATTCTTGTCCTGAAGCAAAGATAACTTTTGCTAAGTATCAGAAGTCTGTAATAGGCAGATTTGTTGTAGTGGAACTGGCAAGTGTTCCTAGAGTTGGAGTGGTGGATGATGTGGCTAGATTGAAAGATTGCCACTTTCCTAATCATATTCCTCCCACACCCTCTAAAGACATTCCCAGTAGGAGATGTAGAGTCTATCGGCGAAGAGGCACACGAAAGGAGACTCGTATGTACCGTCCCGAGTGTCCTTCTAACCCTGCGCTGTGTGTGCCTGCTTGTTTTAGTATGTCCAACACCCAAAATAATGTTTGGGAGCATCCATGAGTGGTAAAGTGAACTGCCTGGTCTCTATTGTTCTATATTTTTTGTTCAGTTTCAAGGTTGGAATTTGAGCAATGCATTTAGTTTCAGATTTTGTGTTAGTAGATCAGTATCTATTTGCAATTTGTTTGTTTCTATTTTGTATTAAAACATCCTAAATGTGATGGCAGTGTGTGTAGGCTGGCACTTGGCTGGTGGTGTGTGTTGACTGGCGCTTGGCTGGCGGTGTGCATGAACTGGTGCTTGGCTGGCAGTGTGCATGGACTGGCGCTTGGCTGGAGGTGTACCTGGACTGGCTCTTGACTGGTGGTGTGCCTGGACTGGCGCTTGGCTGGTGGTGTGCATGGACTGGCGCTTGGCTGGTGGTGTGCGTGGACTGGCGCTTGACTGGCAGTGTGCTTGGATTGGCGCTTGGCTAGCAGTGTGCATGGACTGGTGCTTGGATGGCAGTGTGCATGGACTCGCGCTCAGCTTGCGGTGTGTGTTGACTGGCGCTTGGCTGGTGGTGTGTGATTAGTGACTTGCTGCTGGTCACTACACACACTGCTAGCCAAATGCCACTCCACACAATCCATGAGCTGGTGTGGTTGCTGTGTCAGTTATGTGGGCATGAGAAAGTGATGGGCCCTTGAATGGTGCTGTCTGCTGGTGTGGGCGTTTTAATGCGCTGGGCCCGTGGCTGGCAATTTGAATAGTTTTGTATGTGTCAAAACTATGAAAGGTGTATGAATGACCTTTAAAGAGAATGGTGCCTTGTCGTGGCTTTACAGCTCATGAGCTGTGAGTCAATGGGTCCGTTTATCGTCCTTTCAATTATTAAAAGTGCATTTAATTTTTGTGAAATCTCTGGTTAATACAAATGTATATACTGAACCATCACTCACCCTCACGCCAAATCCAACCGGTATGTATGTGTGCTTGAGGAATAGGTGGTTGCGCAGAAATATTTGTCTTTTCTGTCTTTCTCAAGCAGGGTGTACCTTGTCCCTTTTTGTGAATGTTGTAATGTGTTGGTTTCGTGCTTGGTGGTGTGAATGGTCTTGTGTGTATAACGGTTGAAAGGTGAATGAATGGCCTGTAAATCGGTTCGGGCCTCGACGTGGCTTTACAGCTCATGAGCTGTGGGTCACTGGTTCAGTTTTTTGTCCTTTAAATTATTGAAAGTGCTTTTCATTTTTGTGAAATCTCTTGTAAATAAAATGTTATATATTGAACCATCACTCGCCCTCATGCCAAATCCAACCAGTATGTGTGTGTGCTTGAGGAATAGATGACTGTGCAGTAATCTTTGTCATTTTTGTCTCTCTTCCAAGGTGCACATTTAATCTAAGAAAAACCTACCAACTGTAGATATTGTTGTAAACTAAACACCCATGGGAGTACATGGTGATGTTTCTCTTGTGGATCCCAACAAGTTATCTTACCCACAGTGTCCTGCAAATCTCAAAATGTGACTGTCACATTTTCCTTGCAATTTTGTGCCCAAATTTTCACGCTACAGTAAGTAACAACAAATTTCTAACCCCCTAGTATTTCTCCTAGTATCAAAATAGAAATGGTACCTCACTTGTGTGGGTGGGCCAAATACCCGTGGCAGGGAAGGGCCCAAAACCTATTGTGTTGACATCAAAATGACCCATCACAAACCAACCTGGTTTTGCAAGGGGGTCCCATGAGTTTTGCCCGGGGCTCGGCTGCCATCTAGGGAAACCTACCAAACCCACACATTTTGGAAACTAGACACCCGGTCCAGCAAGGTATGGCTTGCGTGGGTCCCCCAACATTCTCCTACCAAGAATCCCCTGCAAACGTCAACTTTTGCTGAACAAATCACTTTTTTCTCAAGTTTCTGTGTGGGAAAGTTTTGGAATCTGCGTTGATCCACAAATTTTCTTCCACCCAGCGTTCCCCCAGGTCTCCCGATAAAAATGGTCCATCACTTGTGTGGGTAGGCATAGTGGCTGCAACAGGAAATGGCCCAAATCATACTATGGAGACTTCAAAATTACCTAGAACTAAACTACCTGGTTTTGGGGGGGCACCTGGGGTTTTGGCCCGGGCTCAGCGGCCAGCTTGGGAAAGTACCAAACCCAAATATTTCTGAAAACCTGATACCCGGGGAAGTCCAAGGAGGTATGGCTTGCGTGGATACCCCAACATTTTCCTACCCAGAATGCAATGCAAACCTCAAATTTAGCTGAAAAAAACACATGTTCCACATAGTCTTTGAATGCGCACTGCATCATGCAGCACACACACACACACAGGAAATAGCCATAACCCCTTCGGTGCTCGTGACGAGACCAGCTCGTCATGAGTCATGGTGGAGCTGTGCTCATGATGAGCTGGTCTCGTCATAACGGCGCCGCTCCGCCCACTTGCGGTTAATTCCCCACCTGTGCGGGTGAATTAATCAATGTGCGGGGTAGTGACGAAACCAGGCCGTCATGAGCACAGCTCCATCGTGACTCATGATGACCTGGTCTCGCCACGAGCACCGCGTTGCCCCGCTCATCCCCTCATCCCCCCCCCCTCACACCGTGGGGGAATTACCCCGCAGGGAAGGGGTTAAAGCATACTTTTTGTGCAGGACCTTTGATTTCTTCAGCAATTTTCTATGTTTTTTTTTTTAAATATCAAGTGGGATACCATTGTCACACCGAACTATAACCTCACTTTTGCCTTAGTTTTTTTTGTGAATTTATGGGTTTTTAAAAAACATAAATAACTATTTTATTACCTTACCTAAAGCCATCCCACCCACCGCACAAAGCTGAAAACCTAATCTCCACTTCCGCAGGTCGGGTACAGAGAAGCACTTAATTTGTGTAAAAAATAAATGTCAGGGCCCTCGTCAGGAGTCCACAGCAGCCTGCACCACCTATTGCCCCTGTCAGCGCTGCCAATGACAGTACCAACAAAACTACTAACCAGCACACTCCTACTAGTGTGGCAATTCAGACTATTCCTGGCCCCCAAAGCCATAAGAATGGCTTGAGCAACAGGTATTTCGAGCATACAAAATTAATTAGCAACTGTTGTTGTGCTCAATACTAGATAACAGCACAGGCTGTCATGACTTGCACTGGATGGCGCTCTAACCTAAAGAATAGTATGATTTACTATTCCAACACCTTCCCTACTGTACGTAGACTGGTGTTGGAATAGGAAATCATACTATTCCTAAGTACAGCACCCTCCAGCGCAAGTCGTTGTGACGACTTGCGTTGTAAAAAGTGCGAAGTAACGTACCACAATCATTTTGATCGCATTGTAACGGTACATATTTGGTGTTATAAATACTAGTTCTGAGCACTGGAAACCACCGCCACAAATTTACCACTAGTACAGGGACCAGCTTAGTCCCACTGAGCTACCTTCTTAAAGGTGGCATGAAGAGATTCATTTGAATTGGAGGAGGTTGCGGGGAGGAGGCATTTGACTCAAAGAGGGAGGTCGAACATTGCGGCTGGTTGTTGCAGTAGTTTGAAGATCTGGTTGAAGCTGGAGCTTTACATAGGTGGTTATCGTGGGCCTTTGTTGCTGTAGCCCTAAGTGCAGGTCTCACAGTGTTGGTTGATGGGAACAGGCGCTTTCGCGTGAATAGCAAGCCTCATCAGAGCTTCATGTTGGTGGTCATCGCAGATGGCATAGTTTCAGCAAAATCAGGCCTGTTCAGAGTCACAAGGAGCCTTCCTTTAGGATTTTCAACCCTTTTCCTCTTAAAGGAAATACCACTGATGCCAGCAAAGAGTCCAGGACCGGGGAGGAACCTCTTGGGGACCAGGACTCAATTCAGCAGCGGGCAGTAGCAGGGCTCAGACAGGTCCAGGCATGTCCAGTTGCAGTTAGTCAGATGGACAGTTGCAGGAAGGCATCTAAAGCTTGTTGTGTCCCTGTAACTTACACAGGAGGTCACCCAACTGGATCTTGGAGTCACTCTGGGTAGCCTGGGAGCAAGACAAGCAGGTCCAAACTTCCTTCTTCAGACATCAAGGCAGTTCTTCAAGCAGCAGGGCAGTCTTTCTAGCAGCAAGGACGTCCTACTTCTGAATCTTTCATGCAGGAGTGTTTTTAAGAGTGGTTCTGAAGGCCCTGCCTTTAAACCTGATACCAGCTTTTAATTGGGGGTATTCCCTGACATATCCCCATATCCCCATACTACTTCTGGTTAGATCATCCCCTTCATCTGCTCCAGACTGTCTGGGGGTGACCAAAGGCAGGGTGGCCTGGTGTCAGGTTTATTTGCGTGTGCTGTGGGCAAAGTCCTTTGAAGTGTAAGTGATGCTGTGCACAGTCCCCTACCAGCCACCCTGTCCACATCTGAACCTCCGTTGTCTCACTCTCTGAAAGCAAAACACAAACTCCAACAGCAGAGTTATTTACAGTCATGTGACTTAGGACATTGTCAGAAAGGCACAGTTGGATGGAACAAGAAAATGCCAACCTTCTATAACCCTTCACAAACTTATGTGGACTTTACTTTTGAATTTGAACTTTGAACTTTATGAATGAATATAAAGATACCTCACGCAAAGCGTCAAGGACCATACGTTGCTTCATTGCCCGATATGCTTCTTTCTGAAAATTGAAAATATGTTTGAAATGTTTTGAAATGCCATTGAAATCATTGTATAATGTAGTACACTCTGTTGAGTGACCTGTAGCAGTGCACCGGGGCTACCAGATCACCATCTGGTATTCTCTCGTTTTGAACCTTCTATAAGTGGCATTTCTGAATTGTAACTTAAAATCTGACCACACCACAAATGATGTTATTTGTCAACAGCATTAAACAGTGTTTCCCATCCAGTGATGACAAATCCAGGGGTTTAGATGAGTTGTATTGTGCACGTGTTATGGGTGTATATTTGATAAGAAGTTGGTCTGAGATGTGGGCATAGCTCTTGTTTTGGGAACCCTGGAGGCCACACAGACAATAAAGATTACTGAATATTTACTTTCAAAGCAGGCAGTCATGCTGCCGTCCTTGCTGGTGTCATTGCGGATGGCTGTGGGTGATGAAAGAGTAGTATCTATGTTGGTGTCGACCAAGGAATCTAGGAATCATGTGTAGTTTGCAGGGTCATAAGTCTCTGGATTGGCCATCCATGGTGATCCACTTAACAGCAGGTTCAAGAAGTCCGTATTTAATGTCCCATTTCTTTAGTTGTGGACGAAGAGCAAGGAAGGCCTGGTATTCAGTTTGTGTATCCTCCTCCAACCACGTCTGTGAATAAGTAATTGTGAAGAAATGAGCAGGGTGGCTATGGGACCATTGTCTTAGGAGGAGGATGGAAGGTGCCCTTGGATGAAGACTGGTTGTGTGGCTCGAGAGTATGGTTTGTACTGTGGGCAAAGTCAGGGAAGTGTTGGCCGTAGGGGTTTGATTTACTGTCTCCACACAAAGGTGGTAGTGATGTGAGGGGTGGGCTATGCCCCGCTCAAGGTCTGTCAGTGGTGGGAAGCACAACCCTTGCCAAATCCCGTTGTGAAGTAGAAGGAGCGATATCACCCTCAAACAGGAGGTAATATAGTATGGAGGTGGACACGAGACAAGGCCCAATGCAATGATTAGTACCTGTTACAGTAGGGGATCTGTGTGAACATTCAGTTCAGTCCTCAAGTACAATTAGAGGTGGGGCGCTTCTAAGGCATGTATGTCAAGGAGACAGAGAAGTATGTGACCCATTAGCTGTGGCTGTAGGTCATGAAACTTAGGGGTTGGCAGAGACCAGAAACTGAATAGGTTGGGTGGTCATCAGGCCACAGACCCAGACTGATATAGCAATGATATTCCTCAGGGTCTGCAAGTGGAAAGGACTGGGACTGCTTTCCCATCGGTGTCCCAACTGCACCCAGAAGGCTTAGGTTTGGAGAGTATATATGTCCAGGTGATCAGTTATATGTCTCTATGATTCCCCATCCATGGGTGTCCTCCATAGCATGACAGGGATGGTCTAAAAACACACCTCAGAGGCCACATAGCCTGTATCAGGCTGTGGAGTCACAGTGGTGGGGTGTTCGGAATCTGTGGGGTCTACTGGTGTGCCAATGTCAGTTTATAGTTTGCTTGATGGCATTACAAATACTATAAACCGACATTGGCACCTGGTGGCGAATGAACTGGGCAACATGCCCCCTCCCCTACACACTTTCAGGAAAGGCAGGAACATTAGGGATCACTTGATCAAATCACTTTTACCCATCAACTTCACCCTTGGCCAAACGACATTTTGAGGCATTCCACCTGTCAGGGGACACCACAAATGCGGGTTTTGTAAAGCATGTCCCATGACACTAGAACTGACGGCCTTCACTCACTATGCCCAGACATTCACATTACAGGATCACAGTAATTGTAATACAACTGGTGTAATCTACGCAATCAGCTGTCCTTGTGATTTCCTCTATGTACGGCAGACAATACAGAAGGTCAAATGCCGCATCCTACAGCATTGCTGTCGCTTCCAGTGCAAGGTACAGGGGGCCCCCTTAGTTGACCACTTCACCACTTTTGAACATGAAGCTAAAGTCTAAGCTGGTGGATTATTGAAAAAATGAAGTCTAATCCCAGAGGTGGGGATCTAGGCAGAATACTTAACAAACGCAAGTGTAAATGGATATATGCGTTGGACACTGTCACTGTCACAAAAGGTCTAAATAAACTGGAGGAGATCAGCAGACAGGTGTCTATACAAGGGATTGGATGAATCCAGCCAAGTCTGCAGATTTACTGTCTCGCTGTGGTCCTGTTGCTTAGTTGTTCGCATTAAACTGGGCAGTCAACTTGCAGATACCATGCAAGGTTATACCCTTTGGCCAATGTTATTATCCCACTTTAACCGGGCCCCTGGTATTTGAAATATGCCCTCTCAGCACTCAGTGTACTGCGTAATTATTCACACAATTACAGCACTCATGTTACACTGTGTAACTTGATATTATGTACCACCGAGCAATGGGGTTTTGAATATTGTAGTCCTCACTTTATGCAATGCATTCTGTAAGGTTCTTAATGCTACATTCCTATAAAAGGTTTTAATGTAACAGCAGACATGTATTATTGCAAACTTCACCAGGCATATCTACATCTATGCAATATCAGGCGCCTTCAATGTAAGATCTCCCCGTGACTCGAATGCAAAATTTCACAAGGCAGCCCCATGTACCTGCTATTTCTTAACATTGATGCATATAGTGTATGCGCCCATATATAATTTTGTTTTCAACATTTTTTAATCTCTATACCTACAATTGAGAATGCGATTATGTGTTGTGTTCACTCTGGGCTTGATCATGTATGTTTCCACCAACGAGATGTCATCATGAATCTAATATTCGGAATTATTTCAACACATGACACGTGAAACCCTTTAATCTTTTTAACCTGTTTACATTTCCATATGATATCGCAGTTGTCATTACCATTATCTATATACACACCAGAGGTTAGTCTTTCCTCCTTTTACATCATACCGGCAACGTCGGACTGGCGTTACCAAAGGTTTTTAACATCCTCAAGGCACACATGCTTGCACCTGCGAGCAAGACTCGCTGCCGTTAAGAAGCTAATAGCAGCCCTGAGGTAATTGACTATTGTACATACTCGGTATGCTTCCTAGCTACTGTTTGGACCTCTATTATTGATTTAATTGTACCACTGCACCCCCTGTACCTTACAGCCTTGAATATTCAAGCCTTGATGAGGAGTTTCTTAAATTACTGAACCTACCTCCACAACTCTGACTCTTCTGGGATTTACAGGTAACCTTTATTTACCTGTATCTTGCGGGCCCTTGACACATCCGCATTTTTTTCAAGGGGTTGATACATATCATTTTTTCCAGATAACACGCCATGGATTAATCACACTGGCCCTTCAGGAATTGGATTCAACACATTCCTTGTTTCTCCTAGGGGGTAAGCCTTTATTATCATACCCTTAAATGCACTTACAGCCGGTTCCCGCGCAACAGCCTGATTCTATCATTATTTCCTTAGGATAATCTGAAGTCCTACAAAGACTAATTGGTCTTCCCCACTCTGTCCTGATGAAGACCCGCAAGGCCAAGGTCTAACTTACCTCATGGTCCCAAGACGGGTCGAAACATTGACGCCCCTTTAAACGCACTGCCTGGACCCCCATCCTTCATACCCAACGTCCCACATGGGAGTGTATATCCCGGTGTGTACAATTGTTTAAAATACCATTTAAATTGCGTTTGTGGCCAGGCCAACAAGGACGGTGATTTACAGCCAGTCCTCATTTTAGAACTGTATTATCTCATGTCACTACCTTAAATATTTTTTCCTTCCTTCACCAGTACACACTAGTGCACCTTTCCTCTTAGCACGTTCCTCCTCTGGGGCACCCAATTTATACGTGTTGATATTTATTGAAAAGTATATTTCCATTTACCTTTTGCGAAGAAAATAAATTGCAATCTTGTTGTTGCTTTTTATACCCCTTCTTTTCACTTGAATGATGTATTGAATACCTTGAGCAGACTTGTGTTCCCTCAGCATGCTCATAAATTAATTTACTAATTTAATTAAATATTTTGATATATTTTGATTTTTGGAATAAGGTTTAGGACCATTGTTTAATGTACCAGTCTACACCAAGGCCGCAACCATTTGGGTAACCCCATTACTGTAATGGCAGCCTTCTGACATACACATTATTCGGAAAAAAAACAGTCTTTGACGTGTCATCGGCAGGCCAAGCTGGATCCAAAGCAGGGCTCGATGACCATAGATTACTGAAGAGCAGGGTCATGGCAGGGTCATCAATGAAGTCGAGAAAGCTCCAAGTGGGTGTAGTCCAAAGTCTGTGCCCAGGAAGGCCTCAACATCAGACCAGCTGAAGCCATCTACGTTTGGACTTTTCTGGAAGTCAAATCCCCTTGAATACAGCAAAGCAACAAGTTAAATCTGACCAGAGATCAACATTGACAGCTTCGGCTCCATGACACTCTAAGTTTCCCAGGAGTTTGCTGGAGGAAAAGTTGGCAAAAAGTTTCTAAGTTCAAGCTTTTGCATTTTGGACAGGAGGCGTACACTCCAACACCAGGGAAACGAGGAGTTGTTAGATGAAAGGGGAGGAGGAGCTGTGAGGAGCAGAGTGAGAAGGCTGGCTGTATAGAATAGGGTAGGAACAAGTACTATGGTGAAGTAGGATGGCAAAGAGAATTAGGCAGAGGAAGGGTGCAAAAGAAAAAAGATAAGATAAGGAGAAAGAACCAAGAGGATGTAGATGAGGAGAATTATACCTAAGAGAATGAAAGAGGAGTGAGATGGCAGCCTTAAGTAGTTGAGGATAATAGAAGACACAATAAGCGGTATTTTATGATGTCAACAAGTGTTGTTCCAGGTTATATGATGGAGAGGACAAGCTGTAGTGAGGCGGATGAGGGGGCAAAAAGTTCTGAAGGTTAGAGAATTAGGAGTTAAGAAAGGCTTAGGGATTGATTGCAATGCGGTCGGAAAGCATACTGACTGAATCGGTCTCGGAATGGTTTCCGACCTAATCGGAATCAGGGAATCTGCCCGAACGATTACAATGGGTCTGAATACAATCGGTCAGACTCTCATCGACTTCAATGGAAGCTAGTATTCCGACCAATTACAAAGGATCCCATTGAAAAAAGGGGTGGGTGAGGAAAATTGTGCACCCTGTGGTGGGCACCTCTTCGGAATGCTCTGGTTGAAGGGGGGCCTGCTACAGGTCCCAAATTCATATTCTGACAGCCGACTCATGTCAGAACACGAAATTAGGAAAGGCTATCAGACATCGCAATTGCTTGGTCAGAAACATTGACCTGTACGAGTTGGCTCCGAATCACTCGGTTCCTCTGAATGCCATTCGGAACCGAGTCGGAACTTACTTGGAAAGTCCAAGCGCTTTCTGAACATAACAATCAGTCATTCGGAAAGCTTTCCAAATTGGTCAGAAAGACGGGCCCTGAAACAGATTCAGCAGGCCCAAATCCGATTTGGAGCCTTTCTGACGACATGTTTTGCAGATTTATCTTAACCCCGAGCAGTTGTGAATCTAGCCAGACGTAGGGCCTAGTGGGACTACTTGAAAAGCCAGGTCTCCAGCTTCTTGTGTAGTTCCAGAAGCAATAAGGAGGCTCTTATGTGTAGCAGTAAGCTGTTCCAAGCATTAGGTGTGATGTAGAAGAAGGATCAACCAGTGGACCTTGTTTTCCATATCTGTGGGATGTGTACAAGTAGGAGAATGGAAGAGAATAGGAGTCTGAAAGGTTTGTAATAGCAGATTTTATTGTAGAGGTATGCAGGGGAATTGTTATACAGTCCCTGAACAATCAGTGGCGGGCATTCAGCTTCTAGGAGGAGGGGGAGGGGTAGTGCAGAGCTTGAGGGGAGGTAGAGGCAAAGAGTATTCCACTGACAGGTTAACAGTAGGAAGAGTAGAAAGATGAATCACACTCCCATTCTAAACACTAGGCACCTGATTAAGAGATTGACTTAGGTGCAGTGCAGAGTTATGTGAGTCCCTATTTTATGACTTTGTTCATAATACTAATGGTGAATAATACTCTATTATTATTAATATTATGTTTAAAAAAGGCAGCACCATAAGCAATAATGTTAATTAAAAGATTTATTTTGTGTGTGTGCTTGCCAGGGAGAGTATAATTATGTGAGAGAGAATGTGTGAAAGTGTATGTGGGTGTGTGAGCGTGTGTGTCTGTGAGTGTAAGCATGTATGTGTTAGTGAAAGTTACTGAAAGTCAGTAGTAGATAGGGTGAATGAGTCAGACAGAGTGTTAATAAGCGAGTATGAGTAAGTCAGAGGGAGCGAGACTGAGCGTAAGTGTGACTGCAAGTGACTAGGTGACAAAGTTCTCCTTGACCTAAGCGTGAGCCCTTGAAATACCTTTAAATTTAGGCCCAAAGTGCCGAAGCAGACATACATGTTCTCTCATAGAAAACACCAAGATTTTTAGTTGCCCTCTGGGGCAATCTGTGGAATCTCTCAAATAGGTGGTCCTTGAGGCACACCCCAGAATTACACAACATGCCCTCTTCAGAATTGAACAGAGATGGGAGCACTGCCTGTCTACCAACACACTCGCTGGCTGGGAGGTAGCCATCTCCCGTCCCAGTATCAATATCCTTTTCAGTGGCCGCTCACCTGTCCCGTCCCCGCCGCCTTGGTGTGGGCCACTACTAGTAGATGTCTGTAGGTACACATACCTGACATACCCCTTCTGGAATTCATGGGTCTTGCCTCTGAAACTCATAAGCATACTGCACCAAACAAGCTCTTGGGTGCATGCACCAAATGGGTACTGCACATGAGGTTGGGATTTTTTGTGTAGAATTCCCCTGCTCCTGAGTCCTGACACGATGTACGATTGCATTTGGGCTGCCCTAACTATACCTATATATTGAGGATGGTTCTTTTTTGTAAGTATGGGTGAATTTTGCGGATCTGCGGTCTGCGAATTCTCAAACAAATCTGCGAATTCGCGGATTTTCCCATGAAATTGCGGATTTTTTTGCGGTTTGCACCATACTTAACTGGAGTACTTTCTACTGGCTAATCAGCAAGTGCTACATCGTTGGGTAAATGTATAGTGCTTTTCCTACACTGCAGCTGCATAAAGGGCCAGATGATTTGTCCCCAGTGACCATGTGTGCCTGTAAGTTTGCCACCGCGCCAAAAGGTGACAAGGTCCCTTGAGTGTGCTGTGCATCATAGTTGGGAGAGGGTGGGAAAAACGTTTGATACTGCTAGTGTGTGGTGCGGGGCTTCTATGCGTGAGCACATGCCTCTTGTGTAAAGGGTCAGAGAGCGAGCATGGCAGAAGGTGAGGAGAAAGCAGCCTCCTGTCCACAGGAACTACAAGGGGATCGTTCTCGAGAAACTCATGGATGCAAAGACCTCCCTCGAGTATTACAGCTAATTTTCGATGGCAGATATGGGGTTAAAGTACACTTGCATAGCCTCGACCGTTCTCACTAATGCTTTGGGCTGATTAAAAACATTACTGAATTTGAACTTCAACTCGGGCACCAGCTATATCTGTAAGTGCTTCCTGTTGAGGTTTAATTTTTGTGACAGGAGCCTCGTGCCAGAATGAATCCTGCCCTGCATAGTTTTCCACGAAGATGCCACAGTTTTGTGCAATACCTCTACTCAACTGGAGTACTGGCTAATCAGTAAGTGCTACCTCATTGTGTAACTGTATAGTGCCTTTCCTACACTGCAGCTGCGTAAAGGGCCAGAAGATTTGTCTCCACTGACCATGTGTGCCTGTAACTTTGCCACCACGCCAAAAGGCGCCGAGGTCCCTTGAGTGAGATGTCCATCATAGTTGGAAAAGGGTGGGAAAAACGTTTGATACTGCTAGTGTGTGGTGTGGGGCTTCTATGCGTGTGCAGATGCCTCTTGTGCAAAGGGTAAGAGAGAGAGCAGGGCAGCAGGTGAGGAGAAAGCAGCCTCCTGGCCACAGGAAATACAAGGGGATCTCGCTCGAGAAACTCATGGATGCAAAGACTTTCCTCGAGTATTACAGCTAATTTCCGACTGCAGGTTAAAGCACACTAGCCCAGTCTCCACCGTGCTCACTCATGTTTTGGGCTGATTAAAACGTTACTGAATTTGAGCTTCAACTCGGGCACCTGCTTTATTTATCTGTAAGGGCTTCCTGTTGAGGTTTAATTTTTGTGACAGGAGCCTCGTGCCATACTTGTAACTATTCTCTGACCCTGCTACGAGGGTCAGAGCAGGGTAAGGGAATAGTTGGAAGTAGGAAACGAGGCGCCGCTCGGGAAAATCATTTCGTAAATGGTTACAAAGAAATTAGCTTCAACTTGGGCACCTGCTGTAACCCTGCAAGTGCTTCCTGGAAATAATTAGTCCCGCTTTCGGATTTGCGGATTTTCCCACAATTTTGCGAGATTTGCGGATCGCGAAATTGTGGAAAATCTGCAAATTCCGCGAGTGGAACACATTTTCGGCCCATAGTTATTTTTTTGTGTACAATTCCCCTGCTCCCGAGTTCTGAGACAGTGCATTTTGGCTGCCTTAACTACACCTACATATTGAGTAGCCAGGACCTGGGCAGTGTCTGGCCATTGGCAATATTCACTGCAATAAAAATTTCGTCCCTACACTCTAAGATGGCCGCCTTGTTCCCAGTTCCGGCTCAGCTCAGACAACTGAGACTCTCTCTGTACCATGTGATGTGACATGTCGAGACGCCTTCCCATCTACGCAACGGCCATGGGAAACGAAGAAGATTCATAAGCACTACCCGGGTGGCAGCCCTTACAGTATTCGGCTTTTCGGCTCGGTGTTGGGTGGTTTACCGACACACGTCCTCCAGGTGAGTGATTTGGCAGCTCTTGCTGATGTGTAACTGACAGCATTGGCTTACGGACCGAGTGGTTCCTATTAAGTTGGTGATTGGGTTACCTTGGCACCACCCAGGCCCCGGGCACGGATACTTGTGTGGCCCGGCTTAGGGATGACTCCTTTTGGCGCACTTAAGGATGGAGGGAGACCAGGCCGGGCTACCCCCTCCTCTGGGCGCCAGGTAGTCCTGCCGCCGTTACCACGGACCGAATTTGCTTCACAGTATGTCAACTGGCCCACACCACTTCTGAACTAGAGGGAAGGGGTGTTCGGTTGGGTCTCCTACTTCCCCCCATATTGGGACACATATTCGGCCGTGTTCCACAACACTGTTGGAGGAATAGTTAATGAGGGTTACTTATTTTTTATCTTACCTCCAACTCTGCATAACAGTACCTCTTTGGTGTCTGGAGCTGTTAAGACTGAATGGAGTGAGTTTTACCCTCCAAATAGGTGAGTTGTACTGTGGACTACTGACTCTCTATGTAGGGTTTGTTCTCAATTGCATTACCAGTCTGTCTTTTAGCCGTTGTTTTAACCCAGTCACCTTTATGAATCATTCTATGTTTTTTAGATAAGGGGTGCATTATACAACCCCTGCGCACTCACTAGATGGATAACTGTCATAAAACTTTTGGGCTGATATGATCTTTTGCTAGAAATATGTATCTGGGAACTGGACACTGCTTCCATGTCATCCCCCTTTAGGTTACAACTAGGATTGGCGGGACTTCGTGCTGACATCCATGAAGAGTGGTAGGTAGGAACCTCTCCATCTACCACCACGTGTAGATAGTTTTGCACTTAGGTCCTGATGAAATGTAATGGATCAGTATTGACCGCAATGTATGAAACATGTCAATCGCATTTTAAGAGTTGAGCTTCGCTCCACTGGACCATTAAGCCAGAGAGCAGCCACTCCACTTCTCTTTTAATAAGGTGGATTACCACCTAATAAAACATTTATTTGTATTATCCAACCTTTTTTAACATCCCTCACCCACTTCACAGCTACACTGTCTTCTAGGGCCATCACACCCACAGCACCATACAGCAGGGAACAAAAGATCTCCGCCAAAGAGCCCCTTTATGGGTGTCCGTCGGGTAGTGCAGCGCCGACCCCACGAGGAGCACGTCCATATGATGAAGCATGACACCTAGCTTGCTGGGTGTGTGAGGACTCTAGTTCCGAAAAGGAGGATTTCCCTCCTCCTGCCTCTACAACACATTGTCCACACTTTCTTTGGGGAACAGCATACTCTTCGTGTAATGCATAGCTCAGAGGGCAACCAATCATCCGACCAGACAACATAATCTTGGCCTTGTCTCCATTAAGATGTTAACAGTTTAGAGTCATCCTGGTGCATTAGTCTCCCCCCTCATTCCTGCATTTCACCCTTCACCTGGAGATAGGCATGGAGTATGTCCAAGATATCATCAATGCTGCCCCCCTGGCTCTCTGGTGTTCAATTTGGTCCAACCAAGAAGCCGATTTCAATCGGGCTGTTATCAGAGATTGTCAAACTTGCGCCCGTGGCTTGACCATTCCATGGTTACAATATATTAAAAACTGGTTTTCGGCTCTTGGCTGTGCCTTACTGTTTGAGCACCCTGAGTCATCGGAAAAAAAGACAGAAAGTGGGTCCAGGATAGTTTTTGCAAGCACAAACAAATCTCTAGGGAACTACTGGAAGTTAGAGATTATTGCATTATTCAAGTGACTTCAACAATTACTCCATATTTCTTATACATGACCAACTTTTATGAAAGAAATCTGTTAGCAAGATTTAGGCTGGGTTCTTTTTGCTGGTTGATATGTTTTCCCATAGAACAGTATTCCTCTGACACTGTTACCATTTGTCCATGTAATGAGCAATTTAATCTGCCATTTACTAGGTCGTTTTTATTACCGATACTGCGCAGACACAAATTTTCTAAGTGCAAAACGGGTCTCTTCTATTTACTGCAACTTAACGATCTTAGGGCCCGATGTAGGTAAATCTAATTTACCACTTCTAAAATACCGAATCATACCGATTCGGTATTTAAGAAGTGGTAAATTAGAGGGGGGGAAATGTAGGTAATTCTGAATCGGTAAATACCGAATCTGTAAGATTCGGTGTTTACCGATTCTGTAAATACCGAATCGGTATCCCCCATTGATTCCTATGGGCCTTGAAGCCCATAGGAATCAATGTGGAATACCGATTCGGTATTTACCGATTCGGTAATTACCTATTCATGAAAGGGTGCAGGGGGTATCACTTTGACACCCTCTAGCACCCCGAATTCAGGCACGTGTGCCATGTGGCACACAGACATGCCCTAAAGGCATGTCTGTCTGTCACATGGCATAGGTGTGCATGCACACATGTACATGCACACCTGTATTCGGTATTTTACCATCCAATTGGATTGGGTGGTAAAATACCGATTCTGTAAGGCCTGTGGGACTCAGAAGAGTCCCACCTACATCTGCAAGTTACCGAATCAGTAAATTTACCGAATCGGTAAAATAGGCCCCTACATCACAAATGACCATTTACCGGTCGGTAACGGCCGAAATCGGCCGTTACCGGTCAGTAAATGGCCACCTACATCTGGCCCTCAATGTCTACTATGCAGTTGCTAGTTTTCTGAAGTGTACTTTAGATAAGAGAAGTAGTTTGCTGTTTCGACAAAAATGCTTTTTATTGTTCTTTTTAATCATTGACCTTGCATTGTTTCGTAAATGTACACTGATGATTTTAATTTTTTTAATCATATGGCATACTGTTGATGCCCCTGGAATTTGAACTCTAACACTGTCATTTATTTAATGTTAAATCAGTCCTCTTGTACTGTCACTTTATTCAATGTAAAACAACACAAATGAGTTTTTTCGCTTAAATATGTATTTGTTTGTAACTTACAAGACATGACACACTTTGAACTCCATTTTTTTATACTGTTACTCCGAAACATGCACTTGCACAAGTATCTGCTTTATTTTTTAATATGAGGTCATTATTTTTTAATATGAGTCTTTTACAATGTAGTTTGCTTTAACTGTGTGTATCCTTTATGATAAGTCATTGGAAGATCGAATAAAGACAATTTGATTGATTAAATTAGAGACAGTGTTAAATGCGGCTGACAAGCCAGGTAAGACCAGCATAGCTGGCTTGCAGTGTCTGGTGGTATTCTGATGGGGTCGACTACAGCCACCAATAAGTTTCCATTCTGTGAAAAGCTCCAAAACCCAATTGCGTGGGGCCAAGTAAGTGGTGTTCATCCAAATAGCAGGAGAGTTATTTATTCACAACAGCCTCTAGAACTTTGCCTAAAAAAGGGAGGAGCAAGATGGGCTGATGTTTGGCCAGCTCCTTAGGATCAGCAATAGGTTTCTTTAAACAGGAAAATCCTGCGCTGATTTCCACTCCAGTGGCATTATTGCTGAGTTCATTGATAGATTGAAAAAAAAACGTGATGGAAGGTGTGTGTAGGGTTGACAGAGTGGCCACTATATGAGGGGAGCAAGGTTCCGAAGTAGATCCCATTTTAATTTTATCAACATATCAGACACTTGCTCATGAGTAAAAGGCTCAAACTTTTCAAACAATGCCAGAAAGTAAATATGCATTCGAAAAGTTCTGATAAATGTTCATGATTTTCCCCTCAAAGTGATCCACAAGACAATCACTCAGAGCTTGTGAGGCTGGAATGACAGATTCTCATGGCATGAAGTTTAGTAAATCTGGTAATCCGGTTACACTAGACTAGGAGAAAGCCACTAGTTCAGGCCAGACACTGATCTCGGTTAATCCATCTTCTATTTTTGCTCACCACAACACCCCGGTTTGCACCCAGACATATGTAAATCTGTCTTGACCCTGCTCCACATGGGTACAGTCCACAGACCAGGCCACGTCTTCCTTGTACCGGTAACACCCCTCCTCAGACAGATTAGATTGAACTCAGTGGCACATTGAGCACGGGTCCCGCGTATGGCCATAGCCTTCCCACTTAGGGTGGCAAAAGCAAAAAGAACACATGATGAATGGAATGCTGAAAACAATCAAGCATTCACCCCCAGTCACAGATCTGGGTTTAATCCCAAAACCCTCTGCACCCAAACCCCTATACATTAAGCCAGCCTATACATTTCCCCCCCAAAATTACCAATAATTTTAATCAAATGTATATTTCAATAATACTTTTCAAACAAAGGAGGAGACAGAGGATAAACAGGGCTCATCCTCCACCTAAACGTAAATGAAAAATCAAGAGCCCAATTGTTTCAAATGGACTAAACCTCCTTAAGGAAAGAAAATACTTGGGTGGGGTCTCTGAGGCCACAAATTGGCTTTAGGAGTGGGGCCCCCTCCCCATCTAGATTCTTGCAGCATTGTGGAATTGGGTCCCCCTAGCCTCTTCCGGCTTGGGGAGGGGTTCCGCGTGGTCAGCTCTCCTTTATCAAATTGATGTCCATGGCAGATGGGTCCACATGGCCATTTTAGGCTTGTGAAGGGGAGCTGCATGACCCCCCTTAATTTCTTAATCTTTTACTGCCCCCAGGGAATGGGGTCCCCACTGCCTTTTTTAAATTCAGGTGGTGACAGCCACTCCTCTTTAGTAAGCTATATGCCCGGGTAGGTGGTGTCCCTGGGAATTATAGAGAATTGGGGGGAGGTACATGCCCCACTAACATATACACCCTCCAACAGTTACTGGCCCACCCTGCAGTGAGTTTTCATGGAAAGGGGTGGGAGCCAGCCATTTTTGTATTTTAGTTTTACAGTGCATGTGCCGATCCTCTGTGAATTTGTGGCAAAATGGGAAAAAAAACTGTTTTTGATCTCAGACTGCACCATCAAGCCTTGGGGTTTAAAGTATCAGTACCTTGCCCTCATCTCTTGTTTTGTGTGTTTTGTGTAGGACTCGGGACTGAGTCCAAAGTCCTAAGTTGGATGCTCCCACTTCCTGGTCATCTCGATTACGGGAGTGCCTTGCTGGTAGCGGCCAATGGACTGCTCCTCTATAAATTGCAGGTTATTCAAAAGGCTCCCCATTGGCTCCTACGCTGAAAGCTCTTCACTGGCTTCCAGTGAGAAAATGTTCCTGTTCAAAATTCTCTGTCTCATATCTGGTTGGCAAGGGACCAGCTTACCCACAAGAAAAACTTACTCAGTATTGCCCTAACAGAAATTTTAGATCAAAGGATAATCAAAGGCTATCAAGACATGTCAGCCAGTCGTTTTCCTATCTTATCTCTAATCACTTGAAAAAGCTTCTCCTTCATATTCGATCTTGCTCAGACTGCAGTAGCTTTAAAAAACTTCTGAAGACCTGGTTATTCTGATTATTTGTCTTGTCTGGTTTCAGCAGAGCGCTGAGATACCCCTTCGGAGTGAGTCGTTGTACAGTACCAAGTCCCAGAAACATGATCACAAATGGTACTTTGTAATTTGAGGCACTATTTGCACAAAAAATATTTTAAAAGAATATCTCCGATTCTACTGAGGGACTTTTGGCATTCTAGTATTATTATTTTTTTCTTACTTCAATCTATTTTTCTAAATTAGTTTGGGATTTTTCTTATGTTTTCACTTTATTGTTTGTGTGCTGCATAATTACGTCACACATTGGCTCTAAATTCAATTAATTGCGTTTGTGCCCCGCCTACCAGAAGGTTATTCACAGCTTAATTTAGTGACTGTTTTTGATTGTTGTCTGAGTAGGGCTTCCACCATCTCAACCAATAACCCAATTTCTTACAATAACCTCTAATAAATACATAGCAATAAACATAAGGACTAAAGTAAAAGAACAAAATAAGGCAGTCTATTAGATTGTATGATTCATGCATTGTAATCTGCATAGCATCATAAACCAGTGCTGACTACTGGAGCCTCATGTCTATTGTTGGGATACATTAGGCATTAAGAGGAACCCTTGACTAAAACATCACTGGTAGAAAATCAAACAACAGCAGTTTAGGCAGAACTGTGTAAAAAACATGAAGGCTTCTGTGAAATGTCCACAATTTCTAAACAAGCATTGCCAACAAAGCCAATAGATTTGACATTCGCTGCCAGCCTTTTGGCTTTGTCAATACTTTTTTATTTGTCATGTTTTTGCAAAACATTATTGGTTGGGATGCTGCCAGTACATTATTATTCTGAAAAAAAAATGGCTACAAACAAAAATAGTGTTAGCTCTCAAAAAACAGGTATTGTTATAGTAGATCCTTAGTAGAGCGGGTAGTAAACACTGTTACTCCCTAACCTGATGCACAGCTCAAACTTATGTTTGACTTCTAAACTGAATTTATATAAACTCTTTACTCAATTTTTCGTTGGTTTATCATGGTTTTATTTACCATATTTCTTTGTGATAAACATATTATTTAGACATATGCTTAGTTTTACGTATTCTTCTTGTCTGAAATTATATCAATCATTGCCTATACATTTGATCTTTGGTGTGATATGTATCACACATTAACACAACCCATAATTATTTATGAACCGACGATTGAGGATTTAGTTGGCCCGATGCATTTCGGGACCCTGTCCCTTCTTCGGGGGCCTGCCTGTAAAGAAAGATATACATATATTTCATTTATCATTTTCTCATTGTGTTAAATATTACGTTAACTGTTCAATTCAAAGGACACTTAAGGTTTCAAATCAACCACCGTGGTGTGAATGCATATTTACTGTTCTAATCGTTATTATTTGGCCCTTTGGCTTTGTTACCATGGACTCTATACATTGGTTCTGGTTATGGGTAACTCAAAATGCAGGATGCCCTATGTTATATGGTTTCTCTACTGTGACTATGAACTGTGGTATACGATAATCTAGCATTGTGCGCAAAGACAGAGTTGCTGGGGGATTTCACATTTATATAAAATCTAACACGAATGATAGCAGAATAGTGTACCTTATCGTACGGTGTAGTATTCTTAATCGTAATCTGCGACTGTCCGTTATGCTTGTGCTGGAGGCTACAAAATGAAATTAACTGAACTGTGATTTCATGGTTCTTTGAAGGTTTCAATCTGGTGTGGATAAAAGATTCGTATTGTTAATACCTTTTAATGTGGGTTAGTCTTGTTCCCTTTGATTGCGCTTCTTATGTGCCCGCTCAGTTTAAAAAAGTTGCGTGGGAATCTTGATCCTAAAATATAACGCGGAATGCGGTATTAGGGTTTTGCACAAGTCTACAGTTTCATAGTTATGCCGTATCTAACTGGATGAAAGATTCGTACTTATAATACCTTTTAATGTGGGTTCGTCTTGTTCCCTTTGATTGCGCTTCGTAGGTACCCGCTTAGTTTTGAAAGTTGCGTGGAGATCTTTATCCTAAAATATGACGCGGAGTGCGGTCTTAGGATTTTGCACAAAAATACAGTTTCAGAGTTTTTTTTTTTTACTTCAATCTATTTTTCTAAATTAGTTTGGGATTTTTCTTGTGTTTTCACTTTATTGTTTGTGTGCTGCATAATTACGTCACACATTGGCTCTAAGTTCAACTTAATTGCGTTTGTGCCCCGCCTACCAGAAGGTTATTCACAGCTTAATTTAGTGACTGTTTTTGATTGTTGTCTGAGTAGGGCTTCCACCATCTCAACCAATAACCCAATTTCTTACAATAACCTCTAATAAATACATAACAATAAACATAAGGACTAAAGTAAAAGAACAAAATAAGGCAGTCTATTAGAGTGTATGATTCATGCATTGTAATCTGCATAGCATCATAAACCAGTGCTGACTAATGGAGCCTCATGTCTATTGTTGGGATACATTAGGCATTAAGAGGAACCCTTGACTAAAACATCACTGGTAGAAAATCAAACAACAGCAGTTTAGGCAGAACTGTGTAAAAAAAATGAAGGCTTCTGTGAAATGTACACAATTTCTAAACAAGCATTGCCAACAAAGCCAATAGATTTGACATTCGCTGCCAGCCTTTTGGCTTTGTCAATACTTTTTTATTTGTCATGTTTTTGCAAAACCTTATTGGTTGGGATGCTGCCAGTACATTATTATTCTGAAAAAAATGGCTACAAACAAAAATAGTGTTAGCTCTCAAAAAACAGGTATTGTTATAGTAGACCCTGAAACTTAAGGGAACTACTTTGTGTGAATGTACTCTTTGTGAAAGTGAAGAATGTTATTATTCACAGTGAACTGACTCAGTGGCTGAAGTGGACTGATCATTGCTCCATGCTGTATGCTGTAGAGAGAGAAAGAGAAATGTGAATGACACAATAACAGACCAAATTATGAAGAAAGCTGTCTGAAAACCTCTGTAAGTAAGCATTGAATACTTATCCTTTTAGCACAATCAAATTGTCTCGGCTAACATCAGACAAAAAAAAACAACTCAGGACTGGGACGGTGGTGAGGGGAATCCATGGCACCTCAGAGGTTAAGATTTGTTATAGTGTTTACGTCATGGATTTTACACATTTTTCACCACAGAAACTGTGTAGGAGTTGTATGAAACATTTATATCACAGTATGCAGATCTATAGAGAGGCTCTGCGAAAAAGGAGACAATGTACTCCCAGAACTCACAGAATGGCGGCATGACTCACCACATGACGCAGATAGAGATAAGTGGTGAACTTTGACCTTTAAAAGAAGAACAGAGAGATCAAGAACAGTGCATACAGAAGTATATCAATCATTGATTCAATCGAGCGGCCTTGACCTTGGCACCGTGTCGATGTATACATTACAAAAACAGATATAGTAGATTACAATAATAATGATACAAAAATTACCGTACGTTAAAATAAGTGATTGAATTCTTATACATTGAGAATGATTCAGCCAACCCCCTGACAGGTTAGTTAAATATTTTACAATTTTAAAACGTCTCTCTGACTTTTGAGCGTAGATTGCCAAGTTTGGGGAGCAGAGTAAGCGCATAGCCAAGGTTGCCAATAACACGATAAAACATTAACATTATATTTAAGTTGTTAGTGAGTATTAGTATCATTTGGCACTGCCTTCTGGCTTCCCGTGTGCGCTTTAAATAACCAGGAGCGGCGGCACATTAACGCTGAATAGCAGAAGGACTGGTCTGGATGCAACGCCATCTCTGGAGCGGCACAATTGATCATTCCTGAAGAGATGCAGGAGTTGCCTGATCCTAAATAAAGTATATTTAGGACAAAAAGAAAGCAGGTGCATGACGGGGCCAGCAGTAACATGGTCACAGACTCTTATGGGTTATCGGAATATGAGAATGCCTCCTATAAGAGTCGCTCACCGCCATCCTGTCCTTGATGGATGAAGAAGAATCATCTGAAGTGCAAGCGGGCTCACCTGAACGTGTTGTACTGAAAGTTAGCCTTCGCAATAGGGACGGTCTGGTATTATAATAGTATTAATCAGTAAGTTCTGTATTACATGTTATTGACTTTATTTTTCGTTTTTTAAGGTGATTGTTAAGCGCTTCACATGAACTTACAGTCGTGCCAGTGCCCCTAAAGCTATATACAATAGGAACAATAATTCATAGACGTGGTGGTAGACGAATCAGTTAATCAGCCAGCAGAAGGGTGGTGCAAATGAAAGGATGCCTTTACGGTGGTAAGTTAGAGGTAGCCTTGCATTTCAAGTTCATAATTAATTGAAGCGTCATTAATGTTTAGTATATTTGTCCTCTGTGCAGAAACTCTGCTTGCATCAGGAAAAAATGTGCAAGGCCAAACTGCACCAGAAATGTTACACAACAATGCCCTTGGGCAATTCTTACGTGCTAGCTCCTTCCTATGGATGCAATCTAATTTGTTGCTTGCTGCTAGGGAAATTCATAGAGGCCTGCAAGAGTTTAATTTATTTAGTTATAAAAAAAAGTATGTAGCGTTTTAAAGAAAATGCTGTGCACAGTGGCAAGTCTTCAGACAAAGGACAAACAAATACTGCTTGGGTAGATATATAATGAGCATGGTGAATTCATGTAAAATGTTGACTTCAGCAGTTGAAGTATGCTGAAACTGTATTATTTACACAGTAAATCACAATACGTAGTAAAGTAAGCTGAACTTTGTGAGGGTCTAAGTTGAAAATATGTGCTTGTGCGATGGGTCTTCACTACTGTAAAGGAGATTAAAGGTCTGGGGTCAGTAGGAAACGTAATCCAGTACAAGGAGCCCCAAATATATCATTTTAAACCAGTATAATTCACACATGAACTCGGTGTAAGTGTGGAAGACGTGAGGTTCAAGATTAAAGAAATGCTTTTCCGGCAGTTTTTACTCCACTAAGGGAGGAGATGGTCCTGAATTCATAAGGGAGAACTTCCACGAGAAGAGGCTGTAAACATCTAATGAGTATCAACTTAATACATCATGGAGGTCATTAAGGACTTACAGGTTGTGCATACTGCCTTAACTGATTGTTCAAGCTGGAGAGGGACAAACGGGGCCAGAAAAATAAGGGATATATGGCCAGATGTAGGTGAAATAGATTTACCGATTTTTAATGACCGAATTTTACCGATTCGGTAATTAAAAATCGGTAAATCTAAGGGGTGGATATGTAGGTATTCCAGATGTGCTGGAATACCGATTCGGAAGAATTCGGTATTTACCGATTCAGTAAATACCGAATCGGTAATGCCCATTCATTCCTATGGGCTTTGAAGCCTATAGGAATGAATGGGCATTACCGATTCGGTATTTACCGAATCGGTAAATACCGATTTTCACAAGGGTGCAGGGGGTGTCACTTTGACACCCTCTGGCACCCCCAAAACAGGCTCGGGTGCCATGTGGCAGGCATACATGCCCTAAGGGCAGGTCTGCCTGTCACATGGCATAGGTGTGCATGCACAGATGTGCATGCACACCGGAATCGGTATTTTACCATCAAATTGGATTTGATGGTAAAATACCGATTCTGGGTGCCTCAGAATCGGTAAAATTACCGAATTTTACCGAATCAGTAATTTTACCGATTGGGTAAAATAATGCCCCCTACATACCTGTCACCCATTTACCGATCAGTAACGGCCAAAATCGGCCGTTACCGCTCGGTAAATGGCCTCAAATGGCCACCTACATCTGGCCCTTAATCTATTAGTTAATTTGAAGGCCAAATTGAGAAGGCTCTAGATAATATGCCCCTCGATGTAGGAGATGCCCCACTGGCTTGTTTGTGAGGACGAAAAAATAACTATTTTCAGTTTGGGTTGTTAAAGGTACACATATTATTATTACAGTAGATTAATTTACTGATTGGTGGCATGCCCCTCCCTGCCAGACTTGCAGTTATACTGCATAATTTACGGATTGGGAGTGGCTGTTGTTCCTGAAGGTGTAGCTTCCACACCAGCTGACTCTAGACCAGGCATTACCAGACAGGTCACAGTAGCAGTGCACATAGATAGCTGCTGCTGCTGACTTTCTCTGCCTGGTTTAGCCATGTGAGGCATGGCGACCTGGGGAGGGGAAACAAAACAAAGGCCCTGACGCAAAAGGAGAAAATCCCTTTGTATCAGGGCTTTTGCTTTTTTCTGTAAAACAGACAGTTTAGGTGTAACAGAAAGCTAAAATGGTAGTGCATGTCATTAAGGGAAATATCATATATAGTAACATTTAAGGGGCTGAGGATAAAGCCTTAGGGCACTCTGACTGAGAAGTCTGGACAAAGTCCAAAATGAGCTCAAGAGATTGAGAAAAATAATGATGAGCGAGATAGAAGTAGAACAATGTAAAGAATTTACCAGGAATGCTGAGTGATGGCATTGTGTTCAGTATAATAGTTTCATTGACTGCGATGAATGAAGAGGATAGGTAAAAAAATATAACGATGTATAACAGGTGATTTTACTGTGGTTTTAAAGTTAGATCATCACAGAGAGATATCTGACTGGAATCAAGGGCAAGTAAGGCAGATCAAAGGGGTCATTTAGAGTGTGCAAGAAGTTGTAGTGAACGAGCTTGTTGGAAAGCGCTGATTGTTTGATTTTAGAGAAGGGCAGGTTGATGATATGGTAATAGAAGACTATAGGAAGCTGACTCTGCATATACTATACCAAAATGAGGTGTAGTGTGCACAGAATCCAGTGTTACCCCAAAGGCAGGAAGAGGTAAAAGTAGATTCACCTTACTCTATTTGTGGTAGTGTGAGCGAGCAGTAAGGCTTTATCTGAGGATAGTGTTAAGCATTTGTTGTACTCACTCAATCAGCAAAGGATGTCACACACTCAAAGACTGAACTCAGACCAATTTTGTTTGTATAAAATATTATTATATTATTAAGTTATTTTATTTCTAGGTCCAAGCCATGCCTGGCACAGGTAAGTGAAATAAATGCTTTGCATGCCTGGCACAGGTAAGTGAAAAAAATGTTTTGCAAAATCTTATGCAGTGCTTTACAATTTAATTCAGGTTCAAATGCATTTGATTGAAATACAGGTAAGTCAAAATGCTGAAATTACTTTTCAGATTACTTTCCAGCTACTTTTCAGATTACTTTTTAAGTTACTTTTTTTTACTCAGTATGATATGGCTATATATCACACAGGGACATTTCCTAGAGCAAAGTTAAGTAAAATCAGTTTTGCACAGTTGTAGTTTTTCAGGTTTTCATATAAATCAACTCCACACAATTTTTTTTCAAGGAAAAATAGTCAATGTGTTCCTATGGAGAGAAATTAAGTAATCAGTTAACAGGTAAGTACTCGGTCTTGAGGTTGAGTTTCTGGGGTTAGAACAAGGGTTCCCCCAAGGTCAAGGATGCACTCTCAAAGCACCCTCTGCGACACTAGGGTGGCCAGGTTCAGAGTGCTGAGTCCCAATGTTATCCAATGGGGGATAGGGTGCCTCCAGTTGGTGGCTGCTCACAAGCAGGCCACAGGGTTGTGGAAGCAAAGCTCCTGGTGTTAGGCTCAGGAAAAAGGGGGATCCGAGTTAGTACCCCCAGTACTCCCGCAGCAGTGCAGGGACCGCTGCGTGTATGGTGCTGCTTTGGTGTCGGGTGCCCTGTTGGTTTCAATGGTGATTCCCCGGTTTGGACAAAGTTGCAGGCTTGGGGATGAAGATCTTCTGGAGGTGACCACTGGTTGAAGAGGTAAGTTGGGATGCCTGGGGATGCTGGGACACCATCAGTTGGTCCACCCAAGGCTGTGGGACTTCGGGTGCAGTGGTGTCTTTAGGCGTCAGTTTTTTTTTACCAGCTCCGGTCACTGTTGGGGGGATCCTTAAAATAGAGAATGCAGGCATCGTGGGGAGGGTCGAGGCATTATCAGAGATCGCCAGATCTCAGTTCTGGATCACCGGGAAAGCCTCCTCGTGGTGTTGGGCCACTCAAGCTCAGGCCGGGGGCATTATGTGCAGAGTGGTGCAGACTCATGTGTTTCGCCTGAGCCAGAGTCTGTGGGTGAGCAAATCCGGTGTTTATGGGAGACAGAGTCTTTTCTGTGGAAGGCAGGGCAGGTCCTCGGGGTTCTTGAGGTGCTGGCTGCAGGACACAGATTTTGCTTCTGCAGGTTCAAGGAGGGGAAAGAGCGGTAGGGTTAGGTGCAAGTCAGTGGGTGTCCTCATCTTCTTATCTTTGGCACGGCTTCTTTGGCCCTTCTTCTTCTTTTCTTCTTAGTCTGTTCTTGTATGAGGTGGCAAGGTTCAGGGGTGCCCCTAAATACTAGATGTAGGGGTGTTACAGGTAAGTAAAGGTTAGGACCAATGGGTCCCTTCTTGGGGGTGGATACACCACCTATTATGCCATCCCCCAGTGGGAGGGGCATATGCATCACTCTTGTTGGCTTGGTCCCCCATTTGCAAGATGGCAGGGACTGAGAGTTGTGCTTCACCTCACCTCCTTCACCTGAGGGTTTGGGGTTGGCAAAGGTGGGCACCCCTCCCTACCTCACTTGGTTTTCCCACCAATACTCCTGCCCAAAGTGGGGGTCAGAAGCAGTGGGGGGCAGTTTCTTGAAGCAGTAAAATACCTGGGAAAGCTCACATATGCGGCAAAGCCTTGACGCTTCCCCTTCGTGGACCCTGCCCAACCTGGGGGAGGAGGCTTGGAACCTCGTCCCAGGATGTGCATTGTTTCAGACCCCGAGAGCAGCAGGCTCTCGACCCAGGGGTGCAGAAATATGTCTGGTGGTGGCAGCTGATGAGCAGCCACTCAGCCTGGACACTAGTGTTAGGACTTATTTCAGGGGTCATATCTAGGATGCCCTTTGTATGCATTTGTCATTAAATCCCACACTGGCCTCAGTGTGGGTTTAATGTGCTGAGAAGTTTGATAGTGATACCAAACTTCCTAGTTCCTAGTAAAGCCTATGGCACTGTGGAAATTATAATCATAAACTCCCAGCACCATATACTATTAATGGTATTACTGCACTTAAAATGTCTAAGAATTGGCTTTGACACTGTAGGTGTACAGGGTTCATGCACTTGTACCCTCATCACTGGTATAGTGTACCCAGCTAGAGGGGTGGCTGATCTAGGCCAGGACAGTGGATTGGAGGCATGACACACATGTGTGCCATGTTGACTCTTTACTTTGTTCTACACCAAAACACAAGCACCCTGCAAAGGCAGTGTGTGTGTGTGTGTAAACGTACATGGCCTCAAACGGTGGCACAATAAGTGCTGCAGCCCTTAGAGCCCTTCGCTGGCCAAAGTGCCCTTAGTACCTGGGGTACCATTTACAAGGGGCTGACCTTGTAGCCAGATAGTGCCAATTTGGTTTTGTTTTCAATGGAGTTTTAGGGAAAGAACATGGGCCCTAGGTACCTGTTTGGCAGGAGCCCAGGGCACACTCAGTCAAAGTACATCAGCAGTTTAGCAAAAAGTGGGGGCAAACACGCCTAAAGAGGGCACTTTTCTTACAAAGACAAGCTGATTTGTTTTTAGGAGTGTTAGAACAACACCACTCTGGCAGCTGCAGGGAGAAGTCAGAGACAAAGGAAAGATGAAACACTCTGGTAATGCGGGTTAGTACCCTTGAGGTGAGACCTAGAGAGTAGATGGTTCAGAGACAGAAGGGATAACACTGAGCTCAGGAGGGACATGTGATTTTTAGTAGGGAAACAATTTTAGATGGGGATAGAGAAGAAAATAAAAATATGTATGCCGAATTTATCAGTGGAATGATGGGTGGGTAACAGAGGGTGAAAGGGCAACTAGCTGGCTGGTATGCATTGTCCTGATGTTGTCAATCTCTTATGAAAGTAAGGTTAACATCACAATTTGAATGAATGATGGTAGTTATTGGGGTTGCGTAGTGATTAGATAGTATGGGATAGACATATGATATGATGTTGTGTCATTGGACCAGATTGGGATGATTTCTAGCAGATGTGAGAGTATCTAGAACATTTTGGTATTTTCGAAGATCATCAGATATTTAAGATGTCCTCCGTTTTGCAGGTATTTGCGCATCGTCGCTTTAATGCAGATTTCCGATGCTGGGATAGGGTGTTACTGAGTTTGTGAGTGAAAGGCAAGATGATTATTCAATGTGATGGATAAGGGGTTCACACATGCTTTCAAGGAACTGGTTTCAGCAAGAGGGTGTTAACCTTTGAGCCTTAGAGTGGTCTTCCACAAAACGTTTTGCCTTTTTCCCTCCATTTTTGCTGGAATACATATTTTTGGGGCTTAAGACCTCTGTGCATGTTACAACTGCTAACCAGTGCTAAATTGTGCTAACTCCCCTAAACATGTTAAAATTGGCACATTTAATTCACTCACAAGTCTCTTGTAGAGTGGTATACCTTATACCCAAGGTCAGTACAATAAATACTACTCGTGGGCCTGCAGCACTTATTGTGCCACGCTCTTACGTAGCCTTTAAAACATGTCCAACGCCTGCAATTGCAGCCTGGAGGCAGTTTTAAACTGCCAATTCGACATAGCAATATAACCCCCTTGACAAGCCTTATACTCCCCTTTTATTGCATATATCACCCTAAGGTAAGCCTGAGGTAGCCTATAGGGCAGTTTCGATTTTAAATTAAAAGGATAGACATGTACTTTCAAGATTTAAATGTCTTGGTAGTGAAAATACTATGAGGCTTGTCTGTACCCATAGGATAACATTGGGTTGCCTTATTGCCTATAGTAAGTGCTAACTCTTGATTGGGAATAGAGAATCATTTCAGGTTTGGTATCTATGAAATTGTAATTTAAAAAATCCTCTTTAATGGTTAATTGGATTTTAAATTATAATTTTGAAAATGACATTTTTAGACAGTTGACATTGTCCTGCCCTTTGCCATTTGGTGTCTGCAGCCATCCTAGGTCACATGGCTTTGTGTAGTTGGCAGTTAGACTTTGTGAATTCCTCCCAGACAGTCACACAATAGACCGATTAGTTGTGCCTGAATGAGCCATCTGCTGGCAGGATGGGAGGTAGAGGAGGGCACAGCCACACTTGCAAATGAATAGGCTGCGCTTTGCCTCCACACCACACCGCACCTTCTCCTGCTTCAGAGAAGGTGCCATGGGGCTCATTTATGAGAGCCCTTCATCACTTTTGCACGCACCATGTAAAGTGGTACATGTGTAATGCAGGGCTCTCAGTTAGGATTTATGAAGCCACTCAAAGCCACTCTGCGTGGCTTTGAGTGGCCTCATAAATCATGAGTAAGGCAATGCAGCACAAATCGCTCTGTTGCCTTACTCGGTGCCCGGGAAGCATTCCATGGGAATTGTGGTGGGTTTTCCCATGCAACACCCATGGATTTTGACACTGTCCCAGATTTGCAAAATCATGTCAACTTGAGGAAGTGCCAAATCCTTACACCTCCATAGGTGAGGTATAATGAGGAGAAATATGTTTATTTCTCCTCGTTTTTCCTCTTTGTATGTGTGCTGCATTGTGCAGCACACAGAAAGAGGGAAATGCCTCTTAACATTGTCTTTATGCAGGAAAGTGCCTCTTCCTGCACATAAACAATCCTGCATGCAACAGAGGCACCCTTGCACAATGGTGCAAAGGTGCCTATGTTGGCGCTAGGGTACCAATACATGCCAGCGCAGGAAGAAGGGACAGGAATGCACTGTATCACAAAAATACAGTGAATTCCTCCCCTTTCTTTTTGGTGTAGGGTAGAGCAGCAAGGTGCCTTTCTGTGCTGCCCTACACCAAAATCCCATAAATGAGGGCCCAGGTATATTCGGCCCTCAGACTCACTCTTCAGTTCACTTTCTGGACCTGTGGAAGGACGCTCAGAAGACTACCTCCTGCCATGGAATTTTGTGTATTCCACAAAACCTCAACAGCTTTGCTGCTCTTGGAAGGTCTGCTTTACTGACTGGAGCATGCCTTGAACCCTCAGCGGCCGGCCGCCCTGCTTGAGCCCTGCTTCTTCATCTGAAACCAGGACTGCAGGATTGACTCAAAGGGCTAGTTTGCTGGCCTGATGTTTAGAGACACGGGGACATAGCAGGCTCCCTCCATCTTGAACCCACACCTGGACCCAGCCTAAGTGAGTCTTAACCCTCCAAAGGGTGACCCTTCAGACCTGTACCTTTGGCAGTAGTGCTGATGGTGTCCAGATAGGCAAAATCCAAAGCTTGGGAACATTTTTGACTAAAAACTGCCAAGTGAAGCTCGGGACCAACTTACTGGTCTAGCTGCCTGAGGTGTTTCACTGGTCGTCCTTACTTTGTGCTAATTCCTTCCACATTCTTTTCAACAACAGCAAATCCTGTTCAGCAGTCCTTCATCACAGTGGTATACAGCCTCTTGGAACTCTCATCAGCTACAGCTGCTTAGGACTTCAAACAAAGGGATTTAGTCTGAACATACAAATCTCCGTGACAACTTCGTGCAGCGACTCGCCTTTGATGACGTCCCACCTCCTCGGACACCGCCTACAGCCTTGCCCCCCTAAAGTTTACTTTCTGAGAAATTTTCCTCCAAAAGTCAAAGTGTAAACGGCTACCGGGCCTAATTCCTTGCTTGGATCTGACCTGTGTTTCATCACAGTCAGTCATATTTTTTTACAGCTGGTCTTTGATCTTTTAGGCTCAAGTTTTTTTCCAAAAACCTTAAAACTCCATAAATACGGTTCTGCTGATTGGATCTTTGTTGTTTTGGTGTCAAATAATTTAATACATTTTAATCTATTTATCTAAATTTGTGTGGGATTTTTCTTGTGTTGTATTTTCAGTTTATTCTTGTTTGTGTGCTGCATAAATACTTTCAACATTGCCTCTGAATTAGGAAACAGGGAGGGGGAACACTCCTGACCTCTTAGCCGGGTCGCCCCTTCACATTCTGGTACATGCAGTTCACACGATTCAGGACAAAGTTTGTAAGTATTACACCAAGGTTGGTGCAAGCAGGTGCTTGGTACAAGGTATCTCTAGACACGAGACATGGCTCGTGTTTCAGGATAGTATCCTTCATCAGTAAAGATCAGTCTGGGGTGGCTAAGAGGCTGCCAAACAATCCAGGCTTCGTTGCCTCTCGTGTGAACTGCATGTACCAGAATGCGAAGGGGCGACCCAGTGAGTCTCAGCGGTGCAGGCGCATGGGGGTGGAGTACTGGACGCCCCCGACGGCACTGAAACTCATAATCGGGTCCAGAGACTCTTTTGAAATTGGAAGAAGATTCTGAAGTTCACCAATAATATCTTTGAAGCCGATGCAATGTAAATGAAATAAAAATGTCTATGCCTCAACAGCTAGAAGTTAAACTTTTGCTTATGTGCTCATCTGACCCCTCACCCCTTCTTTCCACCTAGCTTGATGTTATGGGTTTCCACTGAAAGGCAGACCAGAATGTCTGCAATCTGGCTGTTGTTTCTGACAGTAATCTTTTGTTCACCTAATATGTGAACTCAGTCACTATTTACTGTTTAATTGTCTTCTTCGTTTCCTCACATTACCCCAAACATTTTCCTGTTTCTTTGCTGTGGCACTATCCAGCCTGGGTTATTGCAATACCATCTTTACTGTTAGAAACGGGACCCTGGCTGGCCAAGACTCGCGTCGAGGTCAGTCAGGGATCACCATTCCCAAGGTCAGGGCAAGGGAGTTACACGCCAAGATAACCCCTACTCGCCCTCTAGGTAACGTGGCGCGAGCAGTCAAGGCTAAACTTGGAGGCGATGTAAGTTAAGTATTTGCGCACGCACCCCAGCAACAACACCCAAGGCCCACCACAAAGGAAAACTCCACACAAGGTTATATAAAAATAGCCTTTGTATTATAATAAATATACATCAGATAAAACACACATCTTGTTACACTCTGCCAACAGGCACGGGCGGAATTTACAAGGGATATTTGTACAGGACAGGGCCACCTGGACCACTGTCAAGGGTATCAGCACTTTTAGAAGCAATACTTTCAGAAATAGCACTTTAGAAAGTAAAATCAGTGTAGCACACAATATAAACATAGAGCACACAACCAGTAATCACTGGTAACAGGACCTCACTAGCACCACCTGTACTAGGGAGAAAACAACCACCTACATGTCACACTACCTGTAGGGGTGTAAAGACAAAACACATGATGCATTAACATTCAGAGGTGTAGCAATGACATTGCGCAAAACTTAGATCAGTCACCACCTGTGACAGTCCCTGTGTCCCAATGTCAGGGCCTAAACGTAGCAGTTGCCCACAAAGTGCTGGGCAACTGGTGCAGGGAAAGTTAGGGCAACGTTGGAGCCTCTCTGGGCTCAGGAACCACCACTGTGGCACTGTGGAGCCTCTCTGGGCTCTTCACAAGAATGGGCACTCGAGCCTCTCTGGGGCTCGCAACGCAAAAGGGCTGGAGCCTCTCTGGGCTTCAACACGAGGGAATGGCACCCTCAGAGCCTCTCTGGGCTCAAAGAACAAAATGGCCCCCAGGAGCCTCCTGGCTCGGGAAGAAGATGCCCCCTCTGAGCCTCTGAGGGCTCAACACAAAATGCGCCGTCTCCAGAGCCTCTCCGGGATCAACATAAATAAATGCCCGGGCCCCCCACAGGGCCTAGAACAATGGTGCCCCCTTCGTTGGAGTCCCCCCTCTGGGGGCTCGAAAACAACTGGCACCTCGAGCCCCTCAGGACCCTGGACACCGAAATGCCCTCAAGAGCCTCTCGTGGCTCTGACAAAGGTGGCGCTGTGAGCCTCGCACTGGAGTGGAGGGGCGGGCACCGTCAATGTGCCCCGACGCCCCCCTGTCCCTGAGCAGTCACTCACCGGCTGTCTGGGCTGCAGGGCGGCTCCTCTTGCGGCGGGGCTCCTTTCCTCTCGTCCCGGGGCTCTCCTCTCCACTCGGGGAGCCTCGGGGACCCGGCCGGTAGCTTCTCCCTTCCCGGCTCGGCTGAGAAGGCGGGACTTCCGGTCGGCCTTTCCTGGGCCGCGCTGTGATTGGCCGGGCCTCCTCACCACTTCCGGGTCGCCGCGGGCAGCGCGGCGGCTCGCTTTTAGGCAGGCAGGCGGGCTCCCATGATCCGAGGAGTGGGCTTCCTCGTGAATCAAAACAAAACGGGCAAAACAACGCGGCAATGAGCGGGGTGGCACCCGCGCCGCCAAATCACCACACGGGGCGATCAGATGCCGGGTGGGCACCGGCTGTGCACACCAAGCGCTAGCAGCGCTAGCAACGAAGGGCAGGCGCTCCCAAGCGCCTCCAGGACACAATACAGCGCTCACAGCGCTAGGGGCAAAATCAAGCGCTTTCCAAGCGCTAGGCAGGCGATTTCAGCGCTCCCAGCGCTGAAGGGCAGAGAGCAGCGCTCTCAGGCTGCAGGCAAGGAGTCCTCAGTGCTCCCCAGCACTGGAGGACAGGACAAGGCTCCAGCAGGGGCTGGAGGCAGGCAGGGGGGCAAGGCTGGGCCAGAGCCAGCACACTGGGTCTCCAGGCAGGGAGACACCCCAAGTGGCGGTCCTCCTGGCCCCAGCAGCAGCAAAAGCCCCCTCTGGCAGGATCCAAAAGTAGAACAACTTCAGTGGGGACACAGCCCCTTCTTATACTGTAAAATCCTTTGTTTCAAGGTGCAGGGTGGGGGGAAAACCAGTCGCAGCTGGCCCAACCACCCATTTCTTTCACTGGGGAGGCTAGGGTCGTTAGACACACCACAGGGGGGCGGAGCCAGCATTGTGTGGGGAAAACCCAGCCCATCCAGGACACAGGTACACTCCTCCCACACATCACTCATGCTAATCTCCCACTCACCACCGGGCAGGCCCATCCAGACTTCCTGGAGCCTGGCATGCCAGCCAGCTCCAGCCAATCACGCTCCAGCACCCTCACTGCACACATATCTCAATGTCCAGAAGTAGCACTTCCCTTCTAGACACAAACATGCCGCAGACACCATCTCGCAGCATTCACTCTCACGAGTTTATACATACTAAACTCGAGCCTGCACTCCCCACGCATCAGGAACTACCAGGGACACACACATTCCCCATGCATTCCTATGGGAGGGCAGGCCAGCCATACTACACGCACGCACTTTCACTCTGGGACTCAGGGGAAAGTGCTCAGAGACCCAAAAATCACTGACACAGGGTCACACATAAGGCAAAAAGTCTAGGGGTGAACCTGCCCTAAGGGCCAAGTCCAACATTTACCCATCGCCCTAACAACTTGAATGACAAATTGCAAAACATTGAAAACCACTCTGCAAGGATCCGCTGTTGCCTCAAGTGTACATCCCACCCACTCTAAGATCATTACATTAACTGCTATTAAACTTGGCATCTTTTGGCATGGTTTCCCCAGTTTTTTTTGCCTCTGACCTCCTGTTTTGCCTGTGTGCTGCATTTAACTTTTGCTGAACTCTGGGCACTTTACCACTTCTCACCAGTGCACTATGTCTAAAAGGTAATGGTAATTGGTTTCTCCGTGATTTGTATATTGATTTAGTAGTAAGTCCCTAGTACAGGGCTGTTAGACATGGGGGTCTATCATGGCGTTGTGAACAAACAAAATCAAAATTTCTGGCTAGCGGCAGCATCGTGGGCCAGCTGCTGTGTCAGGAAGACCCGCAAAATAGTACCTTTAGAAATGCAGGGCATCATAAACCTTGCGATGAGCTCCGATGAGCCGGCCAAGGCTGAGGAGTGGGGCGGGACGGTGCCTTGTGTAACTTACAAGCGGTGCTCCCAAAACACAGGGCAGACAACGGAGTTGATGTCAGCTTGGACCGCCGGCATCAGCGAGAATAGGGCTGTGGTGCAAAGCAGGACAGTGCTCTTTGTTCTCCACGATTAGTGTCCTCAGGTCACGGTGCAGACACTGGCATTGATGGTGGCATTGTGTTGTTGTCAAAGATATCAGGACAGGGGTGTGAAGCAAAGCGATGCAGAGTGTGGTACCCACAAGTCACTGTGCAAGCAGCAGCTTAGTGGTGGCATTGAATGGCGGTGATGGTGAGACCAGGGTTGCCGTGCAAAGTGCAGCGATGCCCTCCGCAGTGTCTTAAGGTCATGGAGCTGGCAACAGTCTCATTGATGACATTGGGTTGCTTTTTCTTCTATTACAGCACAAAATACACAGTTCCCAATGCAGATAGCAGATGAACTTTAAGTCTTTGCTGTTCCAGAGACTTCTTGAAGCGGGGGCAGGCTGGCAAGCTATATCTCAAGCCCTTGGAGAAACTCAGGGAAAACAGACGCAGAAAGTCCAGTCCAGTCCTTTCAATATCCAAGATCGGGGGCTAACACTCTCCTAAACGCTTCTCCAGCTCTTCCTCTTGGCAGGTTCCTTGATCCAAAAGTGTTTGAAAGTTCTGGGGTCAAGGCCCCAATAATGATACCACATTTCCCTTTGAAGTCGGCACAAACAAAGTCCCACTGGCATACATAAACCAGTGCTGCCTGTCTCAGGCCAGGTTCACCTGAGTAGAGGAAGACAGCTTTGTGCAAGGCAGCTACTGTCCATTCAGGTGCAAGTGACAACTCCTCCCTCTACTCTAAATGCAGCCAGGTCTATTCAGCCTAGCTATGAGTCACCCAGGAAAGTCAAGGCATACTTCAAACCCCCCTTGTGTGTATCTAGTGTGAATGCAATCCCTTCTCCTGTCACTCTGGAACTACGTTGTGAATACAAAAATGACAGAGGCACATAGAATGGTTAAACAAAAAAGGCCCCCTTTCTAAAATTTGCATTTTGAAACATGCAACATAAAAATCATCTTCACTAAAAGATGTATTTTCAAATTCTGAGTTCAGGAAGCCTAAACTCCATTTCTCCATCTTGTCCCCATGGAAAGTTATGCTTGTAAGATGTTACAAAGCAACTCCCATGTTACCTATGAGACAGATAGCCTCTCAATAGTAAATACAAAATTGGCAGTATTTCACTATCACAACATGTCACACACACCAGTACATGTCCTGTCTTGCACTTAGACTGCACCCTGCTCATAGGGGTAAATGAATCATTCTAACCGATCATCGACCTACTAGTTCCCCCAGGGTTCTCAATCATCAAGAAAGACAGAATGGATCAACAAGGCCGTGGCTTAACTATTATCCACAAAAATACCATCACAATGGTGTAAACTGTATCCTCCACTTATAGCACTGTTGAATATCTCAGCACTACTATACGGATGAAAAATAATAAAACAACAAATTGCCACCTCCTCTATCACCCTCCGGGGAACACTTTCCCTTTCCAAGAACAACTATCAGACCTGGTAACACACTGCTCACTCCCAGATGCCAACAATATAGTCCTAGGTGACTTCAACCTCCATTGGAATGATGGGAAAAACTCAATAATCCAATCCTTAAACAAGCTCTTACTTGAGTACAACCTATTCCAACACTGCAAAGAACAAACCCACAATAGAATCTCAATCCTTGACTCCATTATAGCCCAGGAGAAGGCAATAACCATCAATAACATCCTCCCAGTCGACTGGTCGGGCCACTGCATCATCTTGTTACATTTAAACCTGGAAGAGCCATACTCCATCCATACTGAGAAAACCCTCCATTGGTCCAGAAACTTAAGCAAGGTTCACCTAGCTGATCTGGAAGAAAAAAATGATCTCTATCCTTCCCTCAAAAACAGACAACCTCTCAATGATTGAACTCAAAACCCACTTTACTCTACGATGTCAGCCGTCTTAGACCAAGTAGCCCCTCTGAAACTAAAATGGATTAGAGACACCCCTTTGAGATCCTGGTTTAATAAAGAAATCAACACAGAAAGAAGGCAACTCAGAGCTGCAGAAAGACTCTGGCGTGCAAATCCTTCCTTAACTCACCTTCACCAACTCAGAGAAGAATGCAGAACATATAAAAATCACATAATCAAAGAAAGAGCAGCCTTTTTCCGCAGCGCTCTTGACAATGCAATAAATCGTCCGAAAAACCTTTCCAACATCACAAAAAATCAGAGTTCCAAGGCACCTGCTAAAGCCCCTCAGGGCTCCAAAGAATGCTGTGATAAATTCACTAAATGCTTTGATGAGAAAATCACGATGATCGAGTCCTCTCTTGAATGACTCACACAAGCATCTCTGTAATCTCCCTCCACACCACAGTTAAACAAAATTTCACGCTTCTCTCCCCTGACTCTCTGCTGTAGGTAGGAGGCTTTGCGGTGTGAGTAGGGTGGTGGCAGCTCCCTATAACCTCTGCTGAGCGTGTGGCCCATAACTCGAGCTCTACTTTATTAGCTGTTCATTTTAGAAAAAAACGCAGATTTTCCGAAAATTTTAAAAAATAGTATTTTCACTTGGATTAACTTTTTTTGTTGTGCAGGTACATTGCGGGGGTGCTTTGACTCACCCACTTTGCTCCTAGTGTCTTTTCTGGCCCCTTACATCGTGCAGGCTGTTTACAGTCGAGTGGAGGGCGGGCGGCCATCTTAGGGGTAGTCCTTCTACCCAGCAGAACTGGTGGCAGCGTTCTAGCTGGTGGAGAGAGGACTAGCTATAAATTTAGCATGCCCCCGGTAGCGCGCAGCGGTCGCGCATGGCGGGCGCGCCTTAGGCGCGCCGAAGGTAAGCCAAAGGTTAGCCCGTCTGTGCCCGTCCGTACTTCGGACGGGCCCAGGGCTAGCCCTCCTATATGTCCCTCTGTCCCCCTCAGACGCCTGGGAGGCGCCATTAGATATTCAAGAAATGCGCTTCTGAGGCTGAATTCCACCCCCTGTGATGCTCGATGCGGCCTAGCTGGGCCGGATCGTGGGGTGCAGAAGTGCACGAACTGCGGTTTTGCCCCTGTGCTAACAGCCATTCGAGCAGATATCAGGCTTGGTCCCACTTTGGTTAGGGCTGGCCTGGTTAACGCCAGATCCATGTCTAAACATACCGATGACATCTTTGATATTATGGGCGATGGCGAGCTGGAGCTCCTTTTTATCACGGAGACATGGCTTAATGGCTCGTGCGCCCCTAGTATTGAACTTGCTGTTCCTAGAGGTTTTAAAATTGTTAGGGTGAACCGCCCGACGGGCAGGGGAGGTGGCTTAGCCATTATTCACTGAGAGGGATGGAGCCTTTCCACTGAACAGGCTGGTGGTTTGGCGGACGAGGAGGTGCTCCACTTCTCCCTGGTGATTAATCCTCACTTTACCCTGTGGGGGTCTCTAGTCTATAGACCACCAGGATATGCTGGTCCCTTTATTGAGTCACTGGAGGAGTGTATAGTGCCCAGAGTCTTGAGTTTTTCAAAGTACCTTTTACTGGGGGACCTTAATATCCACATGGAGGCCAATGATTCATCTATGGCCAGCCGCCTGGCAGAGATCTTGGAACTGGCCCAACTCAAACAATGGGTGGAAGGTCCGACTCATGTGGGGGGTCACTTACTCGACTTGGTTTGTTCCAACTTTCCCATTGTGGCACTTAGGTCGGATAGAGTGACGTGGTCCGACCACAAGTTGGTCAGTTTTGCCTGGCAGGTGGATGGACTCGATAGAGTGAGCACGGGTCCGGTCCTGGACCTCCCTTCAAAGATCAACATCGCCTCCTTTGAGCGAGCCTTAATTAAGTCCCGACCAATAATCAGCGGGGAGCTGGTAGAGGCGGTTAGTAGCTTTAATGGGTGGATGGAATGTGCAGTCAAAGAATCCACAAAGCCTAATGCCCCGTCCCGTCCTCGCTGCATCCCTTCTCAGCCATGGTTTTCGCCCGATCTAAGGGATTTGAAACGTGGCTGCAAGAAATTAGAGCGGGCTTGGAGACGAGACTATCAGCCAGAGGCTAAAGCAATCCTGAGGACTGCCCAGAGGGAATATTATGCCGCCATCAGATTAGCTAAGGGTGGTTACTATGCTGGGAGGATGGCTAAAGCTAGTAACAATAGCCGTGAGATATTTTCAATTGTTAAAAGCTTTTTATCCTCTGTGGCAGACTCACCATTGCTTCCCTCTTCTTCTCAATGGTGCGAGGAGCTATCCTGTTTTTTCAGTGAAAAAATTGAAAAAATTCAAAGGGATTTGCTCGCTGCCTTGCCCACAGGCAATATTCTGATGACTACTGTCTCTCAAACAGTCCACTGCCCCTCACAGCAGTTTCTGGATTTTTCAGTGGCAGAGGAGCCTGATGTCCAGGCTCTCCTTCAGTCCCTGAAATCGGGCTCACCTTCTGACCCCTGCCCTGCTCGGGTTCTCTCTGGAGTGGCGTCTACTGTATGTACTGAGGTCACCCAGATTGTGAACCTTTCACTGTCTTCTGCCACGGTTCCGGGATGCTGGAAGCAAGCTATGCTGCTCCCTTTACTGAAGAAGTCAGGGCTTGAGGCTACGGTATCAGGAAATTATCGCCCTATATCTTTGCTACCTGCCCTGGCGAAGATCTGTGAGAAGGTGGCTTTTCACCAATTGGACAGCTTTATTGAAAGATCCAATGCCCTGCACCCGGCGCAGTCATGGTTCAGGGCGGCCTTTAGCACAGAGACAGCTTTGGTGGAGGTGACGGAGGCCATTCGAGAGTGCTTGGATGGTGGCGGCAGAGCGGTCCTGATTCTTCTGGACCTCTCTGCCGCATTCGATACCGTCCCCCATAATCTCCTCCTTGCTAGACTGTCTGAGATTGGCATTGGCGGCAGGGTACTGGCTTGGTTGTCATCCTTCCTTTCTGATAGGACGCAGCAAGTATGGATGCCGCCGTTTGCCTCAAAGGCCAAACCACTCTGCACAGGGGTCCCTCAGGGCTCCACTTTGAGCCCGTTGATGTTTAACGCCTACATCACCCCTGTGATATACCTGGCCGAACAGCTTGGGGCTAAGGTCATCGGATACGCTGATGACACCCAGCTGCTCTTTACCTGGTCGGATGACCAGCTGGATAAAACGGCTGTTCACCTCTGTCTTTCCTCGGTGTTTCATTGGCTGGCGATGGCCCAGCTTAAATGCAACGAGGATAAGTCAGAGGTCCTCTTCTATGGGTCCTTCCCCTCCAACTTTAAGAATGAGTTGTGGCCCCCGGATTTTCCTAGTCCCAAGGTGATGGGAGGCCCGGCTAAGAACCTCGGAATTTCGTTCGGAGAAGACCTCAGATTTGAGGACCATATCCAGAAGCTGTCAGGGACCTGTTTTGCTACGCTAAGGGCTTTAAGAAAATTCTTCCCTCTGCTGCCCAGAGAAGCTAGGGAAACGGTTGCGCTTGCCCTCATCTTGTCCAGATTGTACTATGCTAATGCATTGTTTTGTGGTATCCCGGCGTATCTGGTCAAACGACTGCAGGTTGTCCAGAACGCTGCGGTCCGCCTTTTGTTTAGCATTCCGAAATGGCAGAGTGCTCGGTCACACATGCGCGCACTCCACTGGCTCCCTGTAGCTCAGAGAATTATGTTCAAATCTCTTGTGCTGTCATTTAGAGCTGTCCACGAGCTAGGCCCCGGCTACCTGAGGAAGCGCTTCTCTTTCTACACTCCTTCTCGCTGTCTCAGGTCAGGCTCGCTGGCCAAACTGACTCTTCCCCGCTATAAGCGGGCTAGGCTGGGCGGCCAATCTATTTCTGTGGTAACTGCGAAGGCTTGGAATGCTCTCCCTCTTCATTTGCGTACCGCCCAGTGTCTATCCAAGTTTAAAAAGGATCTCAAGACCCATCTGTTTATTTGTCAGGTCTAGGCTGTCTCTCTGTGTTATGTTTGGTCACCTCCGCAACGCGCCAGGATACTCCCCAGTAGCAGAGCGCGCTACAAAACAACCTTTAACATAACATAACATAACTCCCGAGTAGGGACCCCCATCCTAAGACTAATGTGGGCAATCTAATCCTAGGACCCCCCCTCTACCCTTAATTGCTGGAAAGCATTTATCCCACTCACAGAAATGGAAATCTCCAAACTAATTGTGAATTCATAACCCTCCTCCCCTTCGCAGACCCCCTTCCGGTCTCTATGGCAATAAATCTCAATCCCGTTATTAAGCCATCTGGACGATGATAATAAACAGCTTGGGGGTAATGCAAGACTGCCTAACACATGGCCAAGTCTCTCCACTACTAAAAAAAACAGGTTTAGACTCAGAGGAACTTAACAACTACAGGCCAATCTCAAACCTGCCCTTCCTGGCCAAAATCCACAAGAAATATGTCCTACTCCAACTCAACCAGCACATCGACACCAACAACCTCTTGGATTCTCACCAATCAGGCTTTAGAAAGGGCTGTAGCACAGAAACAGCCTTACTAAAGTATGAATGCCGGTCGTTGCTGCCTGCTCATCCTCCTAGACCTATCTGCGGCCTTTGACACAGTGGACTACAAAAACTTCTTCTTAACATCCTCAAACAACAGATTGGTGCTGAAGGCATGGTGCTGAAATGGATCACATCGTTTTTTCACAAAAGCTCTCAACAAATCAAAATAAACAATGCAACTTCTGATACCTCTACTATAACCAGAGGTGTCCAACAAGGCTCAGTACTCTCTCTTCATTATCTACATGGAACCCATCACTACCATAATCAAAAAAGCCACCATAACCTTCCACCTCTATGCAGACGACATCCAGCTCTACCTCGACGTTACCTCCCCAGTAGACATACGCCGTCTAAACAGTACTCTAACAAAACTCCAACACTGGCTATCAAACAACCACTTAAAACGTAACCAAGATAAGATGCAAATTTTTCTCCTCTCAAACGACAGACAAACCCACAAGGTCCAAGAATGGATAAAGCTTTAGGACTCCCTAAACGTCAACCGAACCCTGCCAAATATCTGGGACCTCAACCTGAACATGAGATCACACATTAAGTCTACTGCAAGGAGTGCCACTACAAATTAAAACTACTTAACAAAATCAAGCCCTTCTATCCCGCATAATGATCTCAAAACTGCAACGCAAGCCTTGGTTCTATCCAGACTAGACTACAGGAATGCTACCCTGACAGACAGAGCAAAATCCCACCTTGCCCTCAATGCAGCAGCAAGGATGGTCGCCGGAGCTAAAAGGCACAATCACATCTCCCCCTCCTTGAAAGAACTCAAGTGGCTCTCAATTAAAGCTTGTTGCAATTTCAAAACTGCCTGTCTCACCCAAAAAGTTCTTCACACTGGTAAACCAGTCTACCTGGCAGCCAAGCTCACCAAGGCAGGCCAGGCAAGAAACCTGAGGAGCACCAACAACCTACTTTTCATTCCCCTATAGAGGCATAAACAAAAAGCCCTGGCTTGCTCCTTTTAGGGCAATGCCCCTAAATCTGGAACTCCCTAACAGCAGATCTCAGAACCAACCCCTCCTTCGTGACCTCAAGAGAAAACCAAAAAACTAAAGGATCTGCTCCTCACTTGGCACCTTTAACCTTCTGAACAATACACCGTAGTTGCAATCAAGGAACGCTTGACTTTGGTACCTGCCTTCCGAATGGTTGTCCATTTGTTCTGTCTGTCTGTTTTTCTTATTACCTGTGTACTTGTTGTAAGGCGCTCTGATACCTACGGATCTTGCCAGTGCTATATAAAACTCTCTAAATAAAAATAAATAAAAAAATAAAAAATACCTTCAACCTACCCGAGGGCTGTCTTACATGTAAGACAAGGGAAGGTGTAGGCCTGACAAGTGGGTGCACTTGCCAGGTCGACATGTCAGTGGAAACTGGGTGCAGACACTACAGTGGCACGTCTGAGAACCCCTTTGAAAGGCTGCTGGTGTGGGTGGCGCAATCAGTGCTGCTGGCCCACTAGCAGCATTTGGTGTACATACCCTGGGCGCACACAGTGCGCTGTACTTGGGACCGAGGAGTAAATCAAATTAGCCAATCATGGAAACACCAATTGATAAACAACATTTTCAGTAGGAACACTTTAGTGCTGAACAGCAGTATTAAAATGCGCAGAAACACTAAACCAGCAAGAACAAAATCGAGATTACCACAAAAACCCGGAGGTCAGAAGGAAAAAGACAGGGAAAAGATGCAAAAAATTGCCAGGTTTAACAAGTGTACTGTATGTGCCCAGCGCCTGTAAATCAAATGCTATTAGTGGGCCTGAAGCACTGTGTAGCTCCATAAACATGTCTCAGGTCTGCCATTGTAGGGTCTGTGTGTGCAGATTTAAACTGCCATTTCGACCTGGTAAGTGCACCGACTTCCAGGCACAAACCTTCTAATTCATTACATAAGGCGCCCGTAAGGTAGGCCCAAGGTAGCCCCATGTGCAGGGTGCAGGATATTTAAAAGGTAGGACAAGTACTGTTTTGTTTTACATGTCTTGGTAGTGAAATACTGCAAAATTCATTTTTCTCTAAAGCAAGGCCCATGGATTACATTGGAGCTGACTTGTAACATTTTACAAGTGTATCTTCCAAGTGGGAGTTGATAAAAAATTGCAATTTGGTGTCTCTGAGCTCGCAATTTAAAAATACATCTTCTAGTGAAGATGTTTTTTAAATTGCTGGTCTGAAACTGCCACTTCTAGAAAGTTGGCATTTTCTTACTTAACCTTTCTGTACCTCTGCCTGTCTCTGAATACCCGTCTGGGTCAGGATGACAGTTGGACTGTTTGTGCATTCACTCTAGACAGTCACACAAAGGGAGCTGAGGTGTGCCCTGCATATTCTGGTGGGCCATCACCAGACTGATGGGCCTTTCTGAACTAGAGTGATGTGAGGAGTTGACACTGACACCTGAAAAGGACTGTGCCTGCCCTCACACAAAGAAGTCTCCAATACCTATAGTATGTCTGGAGCCAGGTCAGGGAAAGGCAGGGTCTTGTACACTCCAAAAACTTTCCTTTGAGGTTTGCCTACTTCAAAGGCTGAAATGGGTATAAGCATTGGACCTGTGATACCATATAGTCAGAAAAGATCTGAGTTGAGGACATTCTGCTAGGAAGAAGAGCTAGATTGCTCTCAGGAGGGACTGCCACTTTGCTGTTTGCTTTGCTGTGTTGGTATGCTGCTTGCTGCTTCTCTCCTCTCTCCTGGGAGTGAAAAGGCTGGACTTTGCTTTCTACATCCTACTTCCAAGGTTCTCCAAGGGCTTACTTTGAGCTTGCCTCCTGTTAAGAAGTCTCAGGACCATCAAAGACTTCACCTGCAATTACCTCTACTCGGCTGCTGTGAGTCCTACTCTGACAAGTGGTGCCAAATCGAGCTCATGGGCCCTGGGAAGTGAGTTCTGGTGATATTAAGAAGAAAATCAATGCATCAACTCCAGGCGTCGTTTGGAATCAGTGCAGCACCTCCAAAACTCGACGAATTGCTGCTCCGGTGGTTCCCGTTGCAGCTTCTCCAAGAAACTGTCGCTGCAGGAGGCTTGAGCACCTCATCACCGAAGTCCATGATGCATCACCCCAACTCCAATGGAGTGCCTGTCTTAATGCTCTGCAATCAATGCAGCATGCCTTCACCTTCAGCGCATACTACGCGGGTGCCGATTTCTTCATTGACTCCGCACCTCAGCAAGGAACCGAGGCACTGTGCCTGAAAACAAGACATCGCCTCCCCTGCCTAGCAGTAAGGAACAATGCATCCCCTCTTCCGTAGCAGTAAGGAAATGTACAGGAATTTATATAGCGCAAATCACAGAGCGGTTTCTAAGCGCTTGCTTAGGGAACTCGTCCTGGTATTCCCCTGTGAGATGACCCAGCAGGGTATCCGCAAGGTGAAAGCCAAGCATCCCGCCGCGAGGGGCCGTTGTGGAGATTAAGCAAGCTATTGCCCAGAGTCGCAGAGTGTGAACCCATGAATCAAGTAGGCACCGGAGCAAGAATTGTCGAGTCCATGGACATTTTAGGACTCAAGACCCCGCCGAGCCGGGAAGTGAACCCTGGTCCCGGGCTGACCTCTGCTTCCAGGTCTGCCTCCTCTAACCAGTGAGACACACTGACGCATCACCTGCATTTTTGACGTCTCACCTCACCGGCGCCTCGCATCGTCTTTGATTTTTGATGCATCTAATGTACTTTGTCCCGATCAAAGCAAAACCCTTGATTTTTAAGTACAGAATTATTTAATCTTTGAAAACTCATATCTTGACTTGTATATGTTGTTTTTTGTTTTGGTCTTGAATTATTCAGAGAAACATGACCTATATTTCTAAACTGGTGCAGAGTCCTTTTGTAGTATTTTGACTGTGTTACTGTGTGTGGGTGTAAAAATACTTTATACATTGCCTCTGGGATAAGGCTGACTACCCTTTGCCAAGCTACTAAGGGGTGAGCAGGGATTATCTTAGATGTGTAACTTACTTGCCCTGAGTAGAGTGAGGGTCCCTACTTGGACATGGTGCAAACCACTGCCTACTAGAGAGACCACTTCTAATACCTACCTTTTGTAAAAGCAAGAACCACATTCCAGGTCAAGGTCAACCACAAAAGTTACTAAATTAATATGTTTTTAGCCTTCTGGTAACTTAGCACAAAAGTAGTCAGGGTTAACCTAGAGGCAAAGTGTAAAGTATTCCGAAAATGTATTTAAATAGCAATAAAGTGGAAACTAATTTAGAACGATAGAGTACATGTTCATTAATAAAATTACACCAGAATGACAAAAATCCAATCAGTAGAAGCAGAGATACGCAATCTTAACATTAAAGTGAAAATAGTGCCTAAAAGCATGAAGCATCACTCACGGTCATCTGGCCACGCTAGAGCATGGGAAAGGTACGTGTTCAGGCTGACTAAGGTGGTGCCCGGGTCGGGTACATTGACCAGGTTAATCCTGCTGAAGTGTTACTGTCTAAGTCTCGCACAAAAGGTTTTGTTCATGATTGAGGATGCCATGAGGAGCAGGGAGATCGTCACAAATGGTCGTTGTTGTAGCGCAAAGAGACGGGGAATCAAATTGCCAGTTGTCGCTGGAGGTTGCTGTAGCACAAAGAGAAGGCCATGTTGGTGGTCATTGTGGGAGTCTGGGCATGAACTTGCCAACTCGCAGTGCAAATCAATCAATCAATCAATCAATCAGTCAACTTGTAGATTGTGAACTTATCACCCATGAGTGTATCTAGGCACTGGCAGGTTACAGTATCTCAGTTGAAAAGTCAGGTTTTCAGTGACCTTTGGAACTCCTGAAGAGTGGGGGAGGTCCTAGGGTAAGGGCAGAGGTAGTGCCAGGCTCTGGCTGTGAGGTAGGAGAAGAAGCATCCTCCTGATCTGTTACATCCTATGCAGGGTTGGGTCCAGAGCGAGTGAGTCGGAGTGGAGGTGTCTGGAGGGTGTGGGGAATCTCGGGCGGTGGTTGATTTCAAATTGAAATTCAAATTTCTTTATTCGGCATTATACAAAACACCAGAAAAGTACAATTACAAATGCTAATAATACACATATGCTTGTTATCTATACAGCAAAAGATACAATAATATTATTTACCATTCATTAATTCCCAATCTAACCCCCACTCCTTTCAACAGATCCTCTTGTCTCTCTTAGTTTAAATGCTAGCCTTAGAAATCTCGTAATGGAGAGCAGGGTCAGGGGGGCTTGGGCCAATTTTAAGTATAAAAGGGCAACCTTAGCATGCCTGAATTTAAGTTTCTTCAGCAAACTAATTAGATAAAGGCGCCTGGGCAATGAATAAAAAGGGCACAATAATACAAAATGAAGGGTAGTCTGCGAAGATAGTTGATCGCAGCCGCAGGGACCCCTTGGCTCAGCAAAATTAGTAAAACCTGCTGGATCAGCTAATAAATAATGTAAAATGTTGAGCCTAAAACGTGTTATTAAAAATCTGTCCTGAGCGCTGTGTATAAGGGCTAGGTATGGCTCCATTCCTTTGTTGGACCTCACTAGGCCGTAAGCTCTGACTGACTGTTTGCCCAATTCCCTCTCTTCTCTAGGAGCAGTCTTGTGAATGATAAACCTCTTCTTCACACTGTCCTTGTCCCGACCTACACCTCTGGTCGGGTTTGAGAAGAGATCTTTACAGCCAATCTTTTCAAAAACAACCTTAAGAGACTTCAGCCATGGAATGTCCATTCCCCTGTCCCTACCAAGGCAATCCATGATTATTTGCCTGGTCAGTGTTGCCTCTGGGTTGTCCCAGATCTTTAGCCATGGTAACAGGGGTCAGACCTGGATCCTATCCTCTATAAAGGCCCGCCCAATTCGTCATGAACAATGTAAGAGGGAACAACCTGTGGGGCCTTGAGGAGCCTTCTCATATATTTATTCTCCTCTACCTGCAATTTATCCGAATTGGTGAACCCCCAGAGTTCCGCACCATGCATCACTTTAGAGTAGCAGATAGAGTTATATAGATTCATCATTTGCTCCGGGGACCAATGTCCAAGTCTACGGCCAAAATTCATAATTGCCCCTGTGCTGGACACTAACCTGTTGCAACGCTCCTCAAGTAATACCTTGAAATTTAGATGCCCATCAAATAAAATGCCCAAATACGAGAAAGACTGCACCTTCTCTAATTTGTGTTCGCCTATTCTGTAATTGAAACATTTCCTTGGTTTTATCCCTGTTTCCATGACATACGACTTGGTAAGGTTGGCAGACAGATCTAAATTATTCATAAAATCCACGAAACCATCTATCAATGTATGTAGTCCCCGTGGAGTACGTGCCAACAATACCACGTTGTCAGCATAGAGCAAGACGGGCATTGCTCTTCTGCCTACTCTTGGAGAATCCACATTTAGGCTTAAAAGGGCTTGTTTTAGGCCATTTATGTACAGGGAAAACAGGAATGGTGGCAAAATACACCCTTGTCGCACACCACTAGTGCAAGTAAAAGGCTCAGTGCATCCGCCCTCTAGATCAGGGGTCTCCAAACCGGTCCTGGAGGGCCGGATCCATGCCAGATTTTTTGGATATCCCCATTGAGATACATGTAGTTATTTTAAAAATCTGGCATGGATCCGGCCCTCCAGGACCGGTTTGGAGACCCCTGCTCTAGATTATAGCTTACATTAGCAGCGGTGTTCCAATGTAGGGCTTATAAGCTCTTTATAAGGTTCTGATCTGCCCCTAAATTACTCAATTGATCCCACAGCTTCTCCCTTTTAACCAAGTCAAATGCTGCAGTGAGATCTATAAAGGCTAAATAAACCGCTTCCTTACTGGCGATGGTATATTTAGCCACCAGTAAATATAACTTTAAGCATTGATCTGTTGTTGATCTTTTAGCCCTAAATCCATACTGGACATCAGTAATGATATGTTGGTCCTTAGCCCAATTCATCAGGCGATTTAAGACAACACGTCGCGGGACTTTGGCCGTAACATCTATAAGGGAGATTGGGCGGTATCACTGGGGATTATCTCTATTCCCCTTTTTAAAAATGGGCACTATTGTGGCAGATGACCTGGCGCGAGGAAGCCCTGTGGCTATAGCAGCGTTTGGTATTCTTGTTAAAATTGGGGCCCACAAGTTCACCTTACTTAGAAAGAGGTCCAGCTGGATCCCATTCGGTCCCAGTGCCTTATTTCTAGTGAGACCTAGGATACCTGCAGTGATCTCCTCTAGAGTGAATTCAAGCGTTACATACCACCTCCCCATCCCCTCACCATTGTACGGTGGGTCCCTATTTCTCCGGTTATAAAGCCCTCTAAAGTGCTCCACCCACTGTTCCGGGAGAATGTTAGATCCTATCTGTGGGCTGTTTACATCTTGGAAACAGTGATTATTAATTATCTTCCAAAAGGTGATTATATCCTTCCTTTCCACAACTCCTCTCAGGTCCTCCCAAGTTTGAATTTGGAGGGCCCTCTTCCGTCGTTTTAGTGCCTGCTTATAATTTAGCCTGCATTGCATCACCCTTTGTTTATCCCTTGGGTTAAGTCTTAGTGCGGCTTTCAACTTTCTCTGTGCAAGAGAACATGCTCTATCGAACCACCTAGGATCTTTTTAGACTTAACCTGTCCTGTTGTTTTTAAAAGGCCATCTATTAGGCGACCCATTTCTTCAAATAGATCCACTAGATATGACCCTTCCACTGATAAGTCTAAACATTTCTCCAAAAGCAGTCCACCCTCTTTTGCTAGGGATCTATAAAAGCTTTCCCCATTAATTCTCGCCCATTTCAAGCGCCTGCCCTGATCAGTAATCTTTTCTAAGTTTGACCCCGCCCCCCTCTTGATGACCCTACTTACATTTACTAGGGAGTTGTGTCACTAAAACCAATCAATTCTATTGAAAATCTCCGTACCCATTTCTTTAACAGTTGAGACACTAAGATAAAATCAATGAAGGGGCTACAACCCCTTCTTTTAAAAGTGGGGGTAACCCGCTTGTTAGAGTCAACAACCAGTAGATCCATTGTGTGTTCAAGCATGTGGTTACTCATCAGCCTGCTCAATTCCCTACCCTCCAGTGTGTGCTCAAAGTGAAGTCCCTCCTCTAAATTGCAGGAGGTCCAATCTTTTTTAATAGGTAGCAAATTTGGGCACAAGTGGCAGTTAAGGTCCCCAGCGACTAAAAGCATGGGTTCTGTTATACCCAGCTTCTGCTCCATCAGGGGACTTAGTCTTTCATCAAGCTCTCTCACTCTGGAACCTCCCGAGTTATAAAAATTCACCAAGTTTATATTAAGACTCCTGTTTTTAAACCCAAGGCCTATCATGTGTTCTGAGATCCATTTTAAATCGACCCAACCCCATCCCAGACATACGTCTGCATTGTTAGGAGACCTCCCCTCGCTCTTTCAGCCATAGACTTACTTGCCAGGATCCCAAACAATTTGTACCCAACTAGATGAAAATTAGAGTGATCTACCTCCCAGGTGTCCTGAAAACAAATTATTTTGAATTTGCAAATGTATTCCAGCCACTCCTGATTCTGAAATTTGGATGACAGACCTGCAACATTCCAGGATATAAATTCAATAGTACTCCCTAATGTTTCTACATCAAGGCAAAGGCCTGCAATAGATCTATCAGTGCCTTGGGGTACCTATGTTCTTGGAGTCCTTATTTTACATGGGGCGATCTGATGTATATTCGATGTAACTTCTCTAGCCTGCTCCTCCACCTGCTGTATTGGGTTTAGCATGGCCACAGTCCGGACATTATCTTGGCCTGATTTCTCTCCCTGTAGTCAGTCCACTTCGCTGAGATGTCTGCCCCAGTGGAGTGGTGCATATCTATTGTACAAAGGGAGTGCCGGCCCTGCACCCTCCCTCAATGACACAACCTGCTGATCGTATGTGTTTCCTCCCCCTAAGTCTCCAGCCCGAGGCTCATTCCTCACCCCTCCAGCCCCCCCTCTTAACCTACCTGATTGGCCAAACCTGCCCCTATGCCCATCAAAATGTTAAAAATTGGGAGTATAGTCTGATGGAATACAAAAATAACTTACGTTCTGGGCCTGGACAGAAGATCGTGAATATGTCCAGGGGCCCCTGCAAACATGGTCCACCACCCAAGGGTCAATAAAGTTAATGACAACATAGTCTCCTGCTATGTTTTTTGTCCTGCCTCCTACCCAGCTGACTCTCCTTACTGAGATAATTTTACACCTTGCATCATGGGGCAGTGCTCTATTTATGTTTAGTCAGTGTGTTGTCTTGTTTTTAAGTTGGTCATAAGATTCTGTTTTGCCATCTTCCAATTCAGGAACACCGGTCAAAGCGACAACATAAGGTGTACAGTCAGGGGGTAGGTCTTAATGGGAGGGCTGATTCGTTGCCTCATTCTTGTCCCTGTCTCTGTCATTACCGTGGCTTGCTCCATGTGCATTTGAGGGGGCTACAATTCCTCCACTCGCTATTCCTCCCCTTAGATTATCTGAGCCTGTATAGTGGGGGACCCAGCCATTGGTTGATGCTGCTGTGAGACTAGGGCAAGCAGCAGAATCCCTTCCTCCCTCCCTCATTGGCTCGTTTATATGGCCGCAATTTACTACTTTGTTGTCAATGCTTCCCAAAGTGTACATTATCAATCCTCCATTTTCTCAAGTCTATTTTCAATTAATGAGAGTCTGTCCATTAGTGGCTCCAGGGATGAAGACATGAGGGCACCTATTTTCTGCCAGTACACTTCCGGTGTATCTATGTGTGGCAACTCTCTCTGTTTGCTTGGCTTAGAGGTCTTGTGGTTCTTTCCCTTTTGCTGTATGCCTCCTCCTGTGCCTCCTCTTTTTCTCTTGCCGCCCCCCTCCCCTGTATGGAATCCGTGGATTGAGAAAGCTCTTTATGGACTTCTGTCACACACGTAACTGTGCTCTTTGTTTGGTCCGGCAGTGTTCTTCCTGGCAGTAAGGGGCGATTCAAAGGGTCTCCTTCAATATTAAGTGATATCATGATTTGCTGTGAGCTTACAATCCCCGACTGGGGACCCATTGCGGTGACAGGCTGGCGAAGTCTTTCCGGGGAGCACAAATTAATTATGCCCCCCAGAGATGATCGATTTGCAAACACCGGGTCTGTGGATAGACGTTGTTCTGTGATAGTAATCTCATGTGCGAGCATGGATGTGGCCCTGGTTATGAACTGATCAAGGGTAACTGCAACGTAGCCGATTCCCCCTCTTTTCTTCCCTCTTTCCACACGTGCTGTCATATTAAGTCACTTTAATTGCGACTATTCGGGGAAGAGGTTAATACAATTGACTCAAATGTTAGTCTTAGGGACCACTTACTGGAAGGACACATCCACCGTTGAGATCCAAGACCTTAGAAGGGGGCCCAGCCCAGCCTCTCTGTCTCGAACGGGCTCATACGTGCCCACCCTTGGCCCAGGCTTCGCCCGGCGCATGCCCGCGCACGTTCCGCGCAGCGGGTAACGCGCTGAGATTTCAAGCAGCCAGTATTGGGAGGGGCTGATTGCAGGCAGCTGCATCGCCCCGTGGACTCCTGGACCTCCAAGTCCTGTCAGCAGCAGAAAGGTTCCCCGCAAAGCTCTAATGCGAAGCGTCACCCGCGAAGCGAGTGGCGCGAGGAGTTCTTTTGCAGCCGGTGTTGGGAGGGGCTGATTGCAGGCAGTTGCATCGCCCCATGGACTCCTGGAGCTCCGAGTCCCGTCAGCAGCAGAAAGGTTACCCAAAAAGCTCCTAATGCAAAGCGTCACCCGCAAAGCGGGTGGCGCGAAGAGTTCATGTGCAGCCGGTGTTGGGAGGGTCTGATTGCAGGCAGCTGCGGAACCCCGTGGACTCCTGGACACCCGAGTCCCGTCAGCAGCAGAAAGGTTCCCCGCAAAGCTCTAATGCGAAGCGTCACCCGCGAAGCGAGTGGCGCAAGGAGTTCTTTTGCAGCCGGTGTTGGGAGGGGCTGATTGCAGGCAGCTGCATCGCCCCATGGACTCCTGGAGCTCCGAGTCCCGTCAGCAGCAGAAAGGTTACCCAAAAAGCTCCTAATGCAAAGCGTCACCCGCGAAGCGGGTGGCGCGAAGAGTTCATGTGCAGCCGGTGTTGGGAGGGTCTGATTGCAGGCAGCTGCGGAACCCCGTGGACTCCTGGACATCCGAGTCCCGTCAGCAGCAGAAAGGTTCCCCGCAAAGCTCTAATGCGAAGCGTCACCCGCGAAGCGAGTGGCGCGAGGAGTTCTTTTGCAGCCGGTGTTGGGAGGGGCTGATTGCAGGCAGTTGCGTCGCCCCGTGGACTCCTGGACCTCCGAGTCCCGTCAGCAGCAGAAAGGTTCCCCACAAATCTCCTAATGCGAAGATTTATGTAGGTCCAGAGTCATACAGGGCCTTTAATGTGTGGGGGAGGAGCTTGAACTTGTATCTTTTCTGGACCGGGAGCCATTGGAGTTTTCTGAGGTGGGGGAGGTGTGTGTGAGACAAGCAAGATCTAGGACGAGTCTAACTGTGGCATTCTGAATGGTCTGCAGTCTTTGAATGAGGTTGAATTGGAATTGGAATAAGATTTTGTGGTGAAGAAGGTCCACTTAGGAAGGTAGTATTTCAAGATGATTTATTTTATGAAGATAACACGTTGTGAGGTACAGGACATCATGTAGATATGTGGTAGATCAGAGCCCCACCAGGAGCTGCCTGTCAGCTGCTCAGCCCATGCCCAATTGTCACTCTGCCTCCCTCAGTCCCAACATTCTGAGGCATCATCAGACTCCAACATTCTAATGAGTCAAAGCCAGGCACTGGCAGAGCAGGGCTGGTGAAACACCATACAGTGTAATATGCAGGATACTACATATCCCCTTTCGTTCTAACAGAAGCATTTAACCACTACGTGAATAACAACTAGCGAGAGAGAACCAAGGAAGAGATAACAAGGAAGAATAGCAGAGGAACAGAAACAACGACAAGGAAAGGTGTAAGCAAAGCAGTGTGAAGAGACAGGTGGAAGAAAATGAGGAGGAGAAAGAGAAGAGTAAAGCGGGAACCGATAGAGATAACACAGACTCACAGACATAGAAAAGATGAGGAAAAAATGAGTAATCAGAAAATGGAAACAACAAGGGGCAGAAGAACTCACACGCACCAAGGACTACCCCCAAACGCCAGGCAGGCAGGAAGGGAAGAAAGAACAAGGCACAACAGAAGACGGACACCAGCCTCCACACAGAAACAGGGAAGAGAGAGAACAGATTTCCTCCAAAACAGGGAAGGAAAGAGTGAAAAAGAACGAAAGAATGCTAGGAGGCAAAAGACGACAACAAAACGTGTTGTTCCAGAAACCAGGGATGACAATGAGAATGACACCACGAGGAAAGCTGGACGAATAGGAAAACAGAGAAGAGGCAAAGTAGATACATACAGTATGACTAAAACTTTTCTCTGTTTCCAATAAACAGAATACATACGATATAAATGTAGTATTGCGTTATTCAAAACTGCAAAATTACAAAATGTAAATAGACAATATCAGTCAGAGGGACTAAAACCCATGACCGTCCTCTACTCCTGTGCAAGAGTGTGAGGAGCACTTTAAATGGGACTGAATTTAAAGTGACCATTTTGAATGTAAATGGGAATGAAACCCATAATAAGCCCTGTGTGAGGGTAAAAATGTAAATGTAAATGGGACAGTAACCCATAAGACGGTTCCTTATGTGAGGATACTCGTGTAAAGGTAGAAGGGGATGTGACCCTAACTACTGTGCCCTGTGTAAGCCTAAAAGTTGTATGCTACCTATGTAGGCAAGTGTATATGGGCAAATGGGGTTAGTACCTATTCCCATCCCTGTGTAGGGTGAAATAATGTGAACAGGCACATATATGTGGGCAACCGGGGAAACACCCATTCCCACACCTATGTAGGGAAATATCTTTTGACATACAAAAAGATGCAATTAATGCATAGAAAGTTTTCTTATTTTTGTGGAAGCTAATGGGGTTAAAACCCAAAGCAATCATCTTTCAATGTAAGATAATGTGCCATCATATTTCCCAAAACAATTTTTTAACTATTTTTTTTTTGTAAATAGGTATGTGTGTCACCATCGTCCTGTGACACTTACTGGAATACATAGGTTACCCAGACTTGCAGAGACATCATTACGATGTTGACTTGACCTGAAAAGAACGTTTGGCTCAGAACCTTCAATAGTGGAATTCTTTGTAAAGCTTGACATGAGTGATCAATAGATCATCGAAGGCAGGAATTCAAAATTTGCAAACATTCGTGACAAGAATTTTCAATTCTATTAAGGACTAGGAGGCGAGGATTTTGCTAGTCTCATTTCTTTATTGAAATGCCCAGCAGCCAAGTAAAAAACCACATTACCCAGAAACACTTGGGTGATAACCATAGAGTCTTGTAGTATAAATAAGCATGTAGACAATCCCACTTCCTCTTTCCTTGGTGAGGAGAATCCAGGAAACAGCAAACAGTTCAAAACAGTCAATGCAACAGCAAATCCCAGTCCAGGGAAAGTGACGGAAGGTGCAAAACCACAACAGCCGAAGGCAGAAAACAGGAACTATCTTCAGAGAAGAAAACAGGCACTTCTACGCCGCACCGGAGACACATCACTTGGGGTCAGAGCCTGAAAAAAGACACAAAGCCGTAATACACGTCCAGTAGAAACAGGAACATGTCGAAACAAGGGTGGGAAATAAGACAAGGCAATAGATACTGTTGTAACAGAATAATGCATAAACAATTGTCAGTAAACACAATGTATAATCCATGGGTGGGATAATCCTTGCCTCCTAGTCCTTAATAGAATTGAAAATTCTTGTCACAAATGTTTTCAAATTTTGAATTCTATTGCAGGACAGGAGGCTCCGATTATGCTTGTTCAAAGCTCATCCAACACCACAGAAGCAACGGTAGCAACAGGCTTAAAGTAAAAAGTCTTATACACAGAATCTGTTGACCAATCAGCAGCTTTCATAATGTCCCCCAAGGTGACTCCCAATGAAAAAGCCTTAGAGGCCATGGCCCCACGAGCAGAATGAGCACCAAATACAGAAACATCAATACCCGCCTCTCCCATAAGCCACCGTACCCAGCGAGCCAATGTAGCAGGAGTAACGGGGAGGAAAGGCTTCAGCAATGCAATCAACAATTGACCTTGCATATCAGAGCGAAGAAGCGAAGTACTCACCTCATAAGCTTTAAGGCATTGGACCACACAAAGGTTGGGACGAGCCGGAAAAGAAGGGTAAGAAATAACCTCAGTATTAGTTTTGGTGCGCCTGGAAAGGCGAAATGTAACCCCTTCAGGAGTAAAACTCCGTCCAGCAAGATCCAATGCGTGAACATCTGAAATTCGTTTGCAGGAAAGCAAACACAGCAACATAGTAAGTTTGGCCGAGAGTTGTTTGCGTGACAACGGCCAGGCTTCCAAAAATCGTAAGACAACCGAAACGTCCCATAAAGCAACATATTTGGGACGCGGAGGAACAGCCATACGAATACCTTTAAGGATTTTTGACACCAGAGGATGCTCCCCCACATGTTTTCCATCGATAGGAAGATGGCCCGCCGAAATAGCGGAACGGAAATTGTTGACAGTACGGTACGCCAAACCAGAAGCTGAAGACAGGGAAGCCAAAAAATTGACAATTAAAGAGACATCAGCTGATGTCGGATCAACTTGCCGTTGAGCACACCAATCTCTCCAACGTTTCCATGAACCTCTGTAACGTTTGTGAGTAGCCGGGGCCCAGGCATTGCTGAGGAGTCTGGTAGCGTCCGCCGAAAGGCCTGACACTGCCCAACGGTCCCCGAAATCCGCCACGCCAGGAGAAGGAGAGAGCCTGACTGAACTAGGGGATGCGGATTCCGAAGCGGATCTAACAGGAGATTCCGCTTCTGAGGCAGAAGAAATGGCAATGCGCAAGCCATTTCCAGGAGAACAGGGAACCACGGTTGAGCCCGCCACAGAGGAGTGATCAGAATTAACTCCGCCTGAAAACCTGTCACATAGGCCAGAAACCTGGGGATCATCAGAAATGGGGGAAACGCATAACATAGGGAGGACGGCCACAGTTGAAGGAAAGCATCCGTTGCCAGAGCCTCCGGATCCGGTCTCCAACTGAAGAACCGGGGAAGTTGGGCGTTGAGCCGGGACGCAAAGAGGTCGATCTGACAAGGGCCCCAAGTCCGTAGAAGTTGTTGAAACACCCCCGGATGGAGTCTCCAGTCGCTGAAATCCCTCAGGTACCTGGAGTTCCAATCCGCCACAACATTGCGACAACCCGGAAGGTATTCCGCAATAACTGTGATCTTGTTGTGAAGACAATAATGGCAAAACTCTTTGGCTATCTCCGCCAACAACCTCGAACGAGTCCCTCCGAGCTTGGTGATGTAACGGACTGCTGATAAATTGTCCATCCGGAGAAGTATGCAGCAGCGGGACTGAAGTGGAGACAGACATTTGATCGCGAACGATCCCGCCATTAACTCCAAACAATTGATGTGGAGAGAAAGTTCCTGTGGGGACCACCGTCCCCCTGTCGTGACAGAGCCGCAGCGGGCTCCCCAGCCCCACCGACTGGCATCCGACTCGATCACAATCTCCGGAGAGGATCCGAAGAGGGCTCTGCCGTTCCAGGCCTCCATGTGATTCAACCACCACGTCATTTCCGACTTCGCTTCCTCCGACAGGGGAATGTGGTCGGAGTAACGAAGGCCCTTCTGAAGATGTTGAATCTTCAGGCGCTGCAATGCTCGGTAATGCAGCGGAGCCGGAAATATTGCCTGCAGGGAAGACGCTAAAAGACCGACAACTCGTGCTAATGATCTCAATGACACTGTCGGACTCGAGACAACGGAACTCAATTCCCGCTTGATGTATCGAATCTTCTGACGAGGTAACAGAAGTTGGCAAGAGAGGGAATTGATTTGGAACCCCAAGGAATCTATTACCTGAGTAGGATGAAGCACAGATTTGGGAACATTCACTAAAAACTCCAGAGACTGAAGAAGGTCGACGGTCCACGTCAGATGAGTCTTAAGCTTGACTGGACAATCCGCCAGCAGGAGGATGTCGTCCAAATAGATGATCAAGCGGACTCCGCGACTGCGGAGTGTCTCCACAACTGGACGCAACAATTTCATGAAGCACCACGGTCCCGACGAAAGGCCGAAGGGTAGAACCCGATATTGATACCAAATCCCCAGCCACTGGAACTGAAGAAAGCGGCAATGGGGCGGAAAAATCGGAACAGAGAGGTAAGCATCTTTGAGGTCCAGACGGACCATCCAATCTCGTTCCCTCAGGAGATCCCTCAATAGATGGATGCCCTCCATCTTGAAGTGGCGGTAAACCACTCCCGCATTGAACTCCTTCAGATTGAGGACCAACCTCGAACCCCCTCCCTTCTTCTCCACCAGGAAGATTGAGCTGGCAAAGCCCCGAGGGTGGCGCCCTGTCGGCACAATCGCCCCTTTCTGCTCCAGAGATTTGAGTTCCTCTGTGATGAACTCTTGACTTTGCTTTGAGAAATGGAGAGGAAAGGGAGGGTAGGACTGACGAACAGGCTGATAAACCTCCAGTTTGAAACCCTGAACCGTCTCCAGCACCCATGCATCGCTGGAGATTGATCGCCAGTTCTCTAGAAAAAGGCGAATCCTGCCCCCCAGAACAACACTGCATGCAGGAGGAATTCTCACCTGAAGTGGCGGAATCGTGATAACCGCCAGAGGAGCCACCAGCACGTCCTTTTTTATATTGGCCACAGCCTTTTCTTGAGGGATAGAAGTTGGAGCGCTGGGTATATCCGGAATCCTGCTGGCCTCCACGCTGGGACTGATACCCCCTCTGGGAGGGCTGTTGTTGACCACGGCCGGAGGAACGTCCCCTACTTCTTCCGGCCCTGTTGAAAACCGGACGAAAGGTCCGGCGCAGAGATGCCTTTGCCTTATCCAGGCCACTGAAGGTATTGACGAAGTTGGGAAACTCTTTTAAAAATGGATGTCCGAAAAGCAGACCTTGAGCCGCAGGGCCCGACTCAGAAGTCGCCAATTCTGCCAGCTTAGGGTCTAGCTTAAGTAAGATGGAGCGGCGCCGCTCGCTAGAGAGCGCACAGTTGGTATTACCCAACTGGCAAATGGCGCGTTAAGCCCATTGAATGAGTTCATCAGGGTCAACCATCCTGTTCGTACTCTTCGCCAGAAAGCCAAGGTCTAACATCTTGGTGAGGGGCCCCAATAGGTCTAAAACCTTGTCCTGGCAAGCCCGCCAAGACCTGTCAAGACCCTTTTTCGGATCCTCAGGGGTGTCCGCCAGGTGGTCAGCCAAATCTGGTCATGGACATTCGGAACGGAGGCGGGCACGTACCTCCTTCTCGAATGGTTGACGTATGTGCTGCTGGACGTACTCCGTCACAGCTGGGGAAGGAAGCCAAGCCGTGGACTGGGGATGGACAATGTCCGCCGGCTCAAAAGTAAGCACTGGAGGATGTGTTGATGCATCGTCAAAATGTTCCTTACATTTTTTCTTCTTGGGAGGGGTGGAGCGGGGTCCGAGGACGAAGAGGATTGCAGATCATCACTCTTGTCATCTTCCACAATAGTGGCAGGCTTGGCAGAGGACAAGGACTGTGCCAACTTCCTGAAGTCCGAAGCATGCGGATTACCAGGAGAAGAGGAAGAAGACTTCTTGGCCGCAGGGACCCAACCTTGCTGTCGGGCATACTTAGTCAAGTGCCGCTTTAGAGGTGTGATAGCACGTACAAGAGCCTTATTCATGGAGTGCTGGACTCCTCAGTCTAAACCCTCCACAAGATTCTGCTCCATGGTGTCTGGAGCCTCCTCATCAAACTCTTCCTCTTCCTCATAATAGTATTCACTCATGATTCACGAGGGTCGTGAAAATTATGCCCACAAATGAGGAAGGAAAAATAAATATAAGCCAAAGGCCAATTCAAAGGGGAGTGAAAAAACCCTCACAGTAAGCCAAACTGTAGAAAAAACTACAGACAAAATACAAATAAAGAGTGGAGGAACGGCTCACTGTCACAAAAAAATGTCACTCTAGGCAAAGCCTATGCAAATTGTTACAGCCGGAGACTTTTGCCAGACTCCGGTGTCCAAAGGGGTTAACTCTGAAGCCTGTGGGCGATAACATCGTGAAAGACGTCTGTCAGAGAAGCTCCGGTGTAATGTAAACACGGAGCGCTGGAAATGCCAAAGCGCGCATGCGCGAAAACCGGCTGCCTTTCAGAAAAGAGGAGAGCTCGCACGAGCAGCGCGAGGCCACCGGAGACCCCTAACACCACTCCACAATAGCGAGAAAAGAGCACAGGCACAAAGCTCCTGGCCCCTGGAAGGAGAACCCTCGCTCCCAGTCGCGTGACGCCGAAAATGAAAACGGAACAATGAAACACAACCCGGCGAAAAGCGCAAGCAGAGCGCACTATAAGGCACACACAATGCAGCAATACAAGCACAAGAAAGCGCAAATACAACAATAATAAGGTAAGAGCACTTAACTGGCTGCGGAGCAGCAAAGAAAGAGGAAGTGGGGTTGTCTACATGCTTATTTATACTACAAGACTCTATGGTTATCACCCAAGTGTTTCTGGGTAATGTGGTTTTTTACTTGGCTGCTGGGCATTTCAATAAAGAAATGAGACTAGCATAATCGGAGCCTCCTGTCCGGCAATAGAATGTGTTGGCTTCAGGAAGCAACAGTACTCAAATGTCTACAAATCGCAATTTACAAAGCCTGCAAGCTTCCGGACACCGGGATCACATGATGACATGCAGCACGTCCATGATGCAGTGCCGGGTGGCTCGGGGCAGGCTAGGGCACTAAACAATGTCTCTCTGCCAGACACCCATTCCATGACATCACAGAGGGCTCTCGTGCGCGATGAAAGGCAGTTGAAGAAGAGTTAATTTGCACAATTCCAAGCATCCATTCTGAGGTGAGATAGGCACACCTGTAAACTGCCACAGTTCGACAGTTAAACAGTAAAAGACTCCGTGACAGAGGTGATTTTCCATTGTCGAAACAGCTGCTCGTCACCTGCACCAATTATTGCCTTCCACGTAATCTCCTTTGCACATGCACAGCCAAACTCTTTAAAATACATATGAAGTTTGACATCGATGTCAATTACTGCCTCACGCTAGTTTGAATATAGCAGGACAGAGTTGTTCAACATGAAATCGATTTAACACGAGTCCGGCAAAGTATGCTCAATAACAAACAGTGTCTCTGTGCCAAAATGTCAACTTTATTTGTCATAAAATGCTCCACAATCTTTTCCGGTAAAGGAAGAATTCAAGAGAGACAATACTTGTCTAAGCAAGATTGAGCATTCCCTTCAATATGCACAGTTTGTTTGCTTTGACTAGCACAATGACTATTTATGTTTAAATAAATGTTGGAAGCATAGATAGCTGTTTCAAAATTCACGAAGCAAAGGTCAAGCGCTAATACATAGTATTCAAAGGAAAATATGCAAGCCTGTTTCTCCTTTCGATGGGAATGTCATCTTGACAAGGATGTCAAGTCAAGTCAAGTCAAGAGATTTATATAGCGCGCTACATACCCAGAGGGTCTCAAGGCGCTTGAAGAAGGGTGGGGAATTACTTCTCGAAAATCCACGTTTTAAGTTGCTTTCTGAATGCTAGGTGGTTCTGAGTAAGGCGAAGGTGAGTGGGAAGTGAGTTCCAGGTTTTAGCTGCCAAGTAGGAGAAGGATCTCCCTCCCATGGTGGTTTTGTTGATGCGAGGTACAGTGGCAAGGGCTTGGTTTGAGGATCGTAGCTGGCGGGAGGGGGTGTAGAAGGACAGTCGTGTGTTGAGGCATTCGGGTCCAATTTCGTAAAGTGCTTTGTGTGCGTGGGTTAGGAGGCGGAAAGTAATCCTCTTATTGATGGGGAGCCAGTGGAGGTTTTTCAGGTGCCCAGAGATGTGTTCTTTACGCGGGATGTCTAATATGAGCCTGGCTGAAGCGTTCTGGATGCGTTGGAGTTTTTTCTGGAGTTTTGCGGTGGTACCGGCGTATAGGGTGTTTCCGTAGTCCAGGCGGCTCGTTACCAGTGCGTGGGTGACTGTTTTTCTAGTTTCGGTGGGGATCCAACGAAATGTTTTTTTGAGCATGCGAAGAATGTTGAAGCAAGATGAAGAAACGGCGTTGACTTGTCTGTTCATCGAAAGTGAGGAATCTAGGATGACTCCCAGGTTCCGTGCGTGGTCCGTCGGGATGGGTGCTTTTCCAAGGGCCTCCGGCCACCAAGAGTCATCCCAGGCGGAGGGGGAGGTGCCTAGGATGAGGACTTCTGTTTTGTCTGAGTTCAGTTTCAGACGGCTGTGCTTCATCCATTCGGCTACTTCTTTCATTTCTTCATGCAGGTTGGTTTTGGCAGTGTTAGGGTCTCTGGTGAGAGATAGGATCAGTTTAGTGTCATCGGCGTAGGAGATGATGTTGAGGTTGTGTTGGCGTGCGATGGTCGCGAGGGGGCTCATGTATACGTTGAAAAGGGTGGGGCTGAGTGAAGATCCTTGTGGTACGCCGCAGATGACTTCAGAGGCCTCTGATTTGAATGGTGGAAGGCGGACTCTCTGGGTTCTTCCGGTGAGGAACGAGGTGATCCATTCCAGTGCTTTTCCTTGGATTCCGACGTTTTTGAGGCGCTGTAGAAGGGTGCTATGACAGACTGTGTCGAAGGCAGCGGAGAGGTCGAGGAGGATGAGGGCGACGGTGTCTCCATTGTCCAGTAGAGTTCGAATGTCGTCTGTTGCTGCGATGAGGGCGGTTTCAGTGCTGTGTTTGGCTCGGAAGCCGGACTGTGAGGAGTCGAGGGAATTGTTGGTTTCGAGGAAGGCGGCGAGCTGGTTGTTGACCGCTTTCTCGATGACTTTGGCCGGGAATGGAAGGAGCGAGATAGGGCGGTAGTTTTTGAGTTCGGTGGGGTCAGCTGTGGGTTTCTTCAGAAGGGCGCTGAGTTCGGCGTGTTTCCAACTTTCCGGGAAGGTTGCGGAGTTGAGGGAGCAATTGATGACGTCTCGGAGGTGTGGTGCTATAATGGAGTCTGCTTTGTTAAAGATGTGGTGAGGGCATGGGTCTGTGGGGGATCCTGAGTGGATAGAGTTCATCAGACGGATGGTGTCTTCAGTGGAGATAGGGTTCCAGTCATTGAGGGTGTTCAAGAGGGGTGGGGGTCCTGCAGAGGGTTGGGTGGGTTGGTCTTCGAGTCGGTTGTCGAAGCTGTTGTGGATGTCTGCAATTTTGTTGTGGAAGAATGAGGCTAGGGAGTCGCAGAGGGCTTGAGAGGGGGTGATGTCGTTGGAGTTGGCTGAGGGGTTGGTAAATTCCTTGACGATGTTGAATAATTCCTTGCTGTTGTGGGCGTTGCTATCTAGTCGGTCCTTGAAAGCGGCTTTCTTGGCATTCCGGATCAGTTGGTGGTGTATGCGCGTGGCGTTTTTGAAGGCGTCTTTGGTGCTGGTGTTTGGGTCTTTTTTCCAGGCCTTCTCAAGGGACCGACAGAGTTTCTTGGATTTCTTAAGATCATCGTTGAACCAGGAGGCCTTTTTGCTGCCTAGTTTGATTTGTCGTTTTTTCAGTGGTGCTAGGATGTCGGCACTGTTGGATAGCCATTGGGTGAAGTTAGTGGCTGCTTGGTCGGGGTTTGAGGAGTGGGCGAGGGGGTATTGAAGAAGCGATGAGGAGATCTGGTCGATGGTGACTTTGTTCCAGTTTCTTCGCCGAGTGGGTTGGGGATGGTTGTTGAATGTGGACTTGTTGTAGGTAAAGTGAACGCAGCTGTGGTCAGTCCAGAGGAGAGCTGTGGTGTGGCTGAAGGAGACATGTTTGCTGGAGGTGAAGATAGGGTCGAGTGTGTGACCTGCAATGTGGGTGGGGGTAGTGACAAGTTGTTTAAGTCCGAGGTTGGCGAGGTTGTACAAGAGGGAGGTGGTGTTGCGGTCGTTGTTCTTTTCAAGGTGAAAGTTGAGGTCTCCCAAAAGGATGTAATCCTCGGAGGGGAGCGCGTGTGGAGTGATGAAGTCCGTGATGTCTTCATTAAATTGTGCGCGGGGTCCTGGTGGCCTGTAGAAGAGGGTGCCTCTGAGTGTGGTCTTGGGGTCGATATGGATCTGGAAGTGAAGGTGTTCAGTGTTGGCGAGATTGACGTCTGAGCTGGTTGAGATGCGGATGTATTTCTTATGGACGATAGCGATGCCTCCTCCTGTTTGGTCGGTCCGGTCCTTACGGATGATTTTATAGCCTTCCGGGATGGCAATGGTGATGTCTGGGGCTGAGGAGGCGTTCATCCATGTTTCTGTTAGGAAGGCGACGTCCGGAGAGATGGTGTCTAGTAGATTCCAGAGGTCGATGGCGTGCCTGTGGACTGAGCGGGTGTTGAGCAGGATGCATTTTAGGTGGTTGGGGTCGGATATCTGTTGTGTGTTCGTAGATGAGGAGTTGTTCTTGGTGCCGTCGAACTTGCAGGAGTTGCAAGAGAAGGGTCCATGGGTGTGTCCAGGAGCGGCTTGGACGCAGTTGGGGGAACGGCCGGGGTTAAGGGCTAGGAGGGTGGTGGCATCATAAGTAATGCGGGAGGGGTGGGTGGTACGGGGGCCAGGGGGTCTGGCGCTGGGCGCGGTCCAGGCGCGGACGGGCGTAGACGGGCTTACCTTTGGCGCACCTTCGGCGCGGATGGGCGCGTTCGCTGCGCGTGAACGCTGCGCGCATAGGCTTCTGTAATATATGGATGGTGGGAGGGGAGGGGCGAGGAAGGATCAGCTGGGAGGCGGGATCAGGTCGTAGGGGAAGGCTCCGAAGCACAACAACAACAACAACAAAATGGCGCGATGTTGAAATGGGGTCAGAGTCACAACAGCGCGTATTCTACCTGCCCAGCGCACAACACTGTAAATAGTGACAAGCGGCAGCTAGAGGACTACAAGCGCGGTAATTAAATAAATTAAATTAAATTAAATCCCCTCTAGCGTTGAGTCAAGTGGCAGCTAGTGGAGTGCACAGCGCAATGGTTAATTGCTTCAACACGCTCTAGAGTTGTGTCAAGCGGCAGGAAGAGGAGAGCACAAGCGCGGTAATTAATTAATTAAATCCGCTCTAACGTTATCACAGGCAGCAGTAGCGAGAGGCACAGAGAACAGAGAAGCAGTAAGCAGTAACGATACCAAAAGCAGCAGGCAGCTTGGGGAGCGACCTTCTCTGAGCGCGTCAGGCAGGTCACAGCGCGACTGGAGGTGGGGGCTAGGCTGTATGGTCAGTGGGAGGGAGGATCAGCTGGGAGGCGGGATCAGGTCGTAGGGGAAGGCTCCGAAGCACAACAACAACAAAATGGCGCGATGTTTAAATGGGGTCAGAGTCACAACAGCGCGTATTCTACCTGCCCAGCGCACAACACTGTAAATAGTGACAAGCGGCAGCTAGAGGACTACAAGCGCGGTAATTAAATAAATTAAATTAAATTAAATCCCCTCTAGCGTTGAGTCAAGTGGCAGCTAGTGGAGTGCACGGCGCAATGGTTAATTGCTTCAACACGCTCTAGAGTTGTGTCAAGCGGCAGGAAGAGGAGAGCACAAGCGCAGTAATTAATTAATTAAATCCACTCTAACGTTATCACAGGCAGCAGTAGCGAGAGGCACAGAGAACAGAGAAGCAGTAAGCAGTAACGATACCAAAAGCAGCAGGCAGCTTGGGGAGCGACCTTCTCTGAGCGCGTCAGGCAGGTCACAGCGCGACTGGAGGTGGGGGCTAGGCTGTATGGTCAGTGGGAGGGAGGATCAGCTGGGAGGCGGGATCAGGTCGTAGGGGAAGGCTCCGAAGCACAACAACAACAACAACAAAATGGCGCGATGTTTAAATGGGGTCAGAGTCACAACAGCGCGTATTCTACATGCCCAGCGCACAACACTGTAAATAGTGACAAGCGGCAGCTGGAGGACTACAAGTGCGGTAATTAAATAAATTAAATTAAATTAAATCCCCTCTAGCGTTGAGTCAAGTGGCAGCTAGTGGAGTGCACAGCGCAATGGTTAATTGCTTCAACACGCTCTAGAGTTGTGTCAAGCGGCAGGAAGAGGAGAGCACAAGCGCGGTAATTAATTAATTAAATCCGCTCTAACGTTATCACAGGCAGCAGTAGCGAGAGGCACAGAGAACAGAGAAGCAGTAAGCAGTAACGATACCAAAAGCAGCAGGCAGCTTGGGGAGCGACCTTCTCTGAGCGCGTCTTTTTCAATCTGTTCATTTTTTTATTTTTTTTTATGACACTCTGTAGATGTAGGGCAGAGTCCAAAAATGGATAGTGTAGATGAGCACAACTTGCCTGTGGAAGGACTGTCCGATGGTAAGGACACTGGTGGGGCTTAAAGGCGTAGTGCTTAATGCTTTCTTTTTAAGTTTGAATTTATTGAGTGAAAAGAATCAAAGACAGAAAGACAGAAAAGGAAGAAACAATCAAAGGTTACAAAAACAAGAAAAAAAATATCATCTGTACAATATAGGCATTATAAATAAGAATTAAATAAAATAACAATGGTAAAGAAAAAGAGCAAATACAAAGTAATGCAAATAATTAGAAACATAGATGGTAAATCGAATAAACAATATACAATGCAACAAGGCAAGTGTAAAAGTTCATGGTGGTTTTTGGACTTCATCAGTTTGAACTCTGGGAAGAGGTGGAGAAGAAGCAACCAAGGATAGATAATTGGTAAGGGGGAGCCATAACAGATCACTTTTGACTGCCAAGGAAATGGGAGTAACAAAATTATTATCTAATCGATGATTAAAACACACTGCATTCCACCAAGCACGGAAGGAGACATCAGTGGCCTGTTTCCAGTTAGAGGTAATATGATGGAAAGCAATAGCTATCAAAAGATCGATTAATTTATATTGTTGTGAGGAAAAAGCAAAAATAGGGGAAAGTGAACCCAGAAAAATATTAGGAATGGAAAAAGGGGACTGCAATTTAAAAAATTACTGGAGCTGGAACCAAACTAAATGCCAAAAGTGTGCAATGGGTGGGCATTCAAAAAGCATATGTTTCAGGTCAGCAGAAGGGCAAGGACATGACCAACAAGAAGCGGGAGTGTCTGGGGAAAAGGACGAAAGAGCAAGTGAAGTAAATAAAAGACGATTATAAATGAAAAATAAGGTTTGAGTGTTGTTAGCAGCTCTAGAAGTACGATTTATTTTTAACCAAATTTGATCCCAAACGGGGATTGGCCAGTTTTGAGAAAGGTCTTTTTCCCAAGCCAACTCAACTTTAGATTTAACTCTATCAACTGGATAATGAATTGACTTATAGAGAAAAGAGGCTGAGGGTGAGCGTTCTAGTGCATTAGATATGGGAACGAATGTTACGGGAATATCATTAGTATTAGGAAGAGAATGTAGGTATTGAGTAAGAATGGGAAGGAGAGAATTGTAATGCGTATGAGAAGAGGTAGGCAACGAGAATTGAGTCTGGAGGTCTAGAAAAGGGAGGGGTTGATTGGATGAGACAAGTTGAGAAATCCATTTGAGGCCACGAGAATGCCAGGATATCCAAAAAATAGAGCGATTATGAATATTAAGGTGTTGATTATACCAAATAGGTTGAACGTGAATGGAGGAGAAAGAAGGATAAGACGAGAGTAAGTACGGAGTAAGAAGGTTTCGAGAGTGAGTGATAACAGGTGAGCTGAGAGAAGCCACATTAGTAGAGAAAGAAAGTACCTCGTGAAAGCTAAAAGGAGAGAGGAAGGAGGATAAGCCAAAGAGGAGGGTAAAAGGGGATATCAAGGGAAAGCCAATGCAGAGCTTGTTTCAGAGAGAAAGCTATATGGTAATTTTTAAAATCCGGAAATTTAATACCTCCCGCCGATTTTTCTTTTTTCAAAACCGCGATAGAAATCCGAGATTTTTTACCTTTCCACAAAAACTTTAGTAAAAGGGATTCTATTGATTTGAAATAGTAAGCAGGAATTTGAATAGGGATCATCAAAACCGTATAAAGCACAAGGGGAGCCAACATCATTTTATTAGAGTTCAGGCGACCCCACCAGGAGAGAAAAAGAGGATTCCAAACGATCAATTGCTGAGGTAAATTTTTTAGTGAGATAATCAAAGTTAAGTTTAAGAGTGTCTGATAAGCGAGGAGCAAACCAGACCCCTAAGTATTTAATTTTTGACGGTTGCCAAGAGAAACCCGAACAATCAATGAAATGTTTTTGGCAAAGAGGATTTAAAGGTAAGATTTCGCATTTATCAATGTTAAGACAATAACCGGAAACTTTAGAAAATGAGGAGACTTGATTTAAGAAGAAAGGAAGAGAATATTGCGGGTTAGAACAATACAGAAGAATATCATCCGCATAAACTGATATCTTAACTTGCTGGGGATCAAAATGGAAACCGGAAATATTCTCATCAAGTCTAATTTTCGTCAAAAAGGGCTCTAAAGCTAAAACAAATAGTAAAGGGGATAAAGGGCAGCCCTGCCTTACACCTCGTTGTAATGGGAAATAATCTGAAATCATACCGTTGGCAAAAATGGATGCGTGGGGACTCGAATAAAGTAAAGAGATAAGAGAAATAAATTTAGGGGACAAACCTACCCAAGTGAGAGCTTGAAACATAAAATTCCACCCAATCCTATCAAAAGCTTTCTCGGCGTCAAGGGAAATAGCTGCTAGGGGATAGGAGAGTGAGGGGGCATTACTTAATATATTGAAGAAGACACGAGAATTATCTGAGGATAATCGACCTTTGACAAAACCTGACTGCTCCGGGCCAATTAAATCAGGTAGAAGGGGATCGAGTCGGAGAGCCAATATTTTTGCGAACATTTTGTAATCTGTGTTAACTAAAGAGATGGGACGATAATTTTTACATAAAGTATGATCTTTGTCCTCTTTAGGGATTAAACAAATTAGGGCTTCTTGAAAGGGAATCTGAAAAGGATCGACATAACAAATGGAGTTTTGGAAGAAGGAGTGAGGAGAAATGATTGTAGAATTCAATAGTGAAACCATCAGGGCCAGGTGCTTTGCCATGACGCAAGACCGAGACAGCATGCGAAATTTCAGTGAGGGAAATATCAGAATCAAGTGAATGAAAATCTATATGAGAGGAAACAGGAGAAGGAATGTCCTGAAAATAAGAGAGGAGATCAGCCGGATCAGGACAAGATTCAGGGGTGTACTTTTTTTATAAAATAAGACAAATTCGTTCAGTATGTCTTTATCTTTGTACAAAGATGCACCAGCGGGACCCTGGATAGAATCAATCTTTGTCCTATCTTTGCGTTTCTTACACCTTCCCATTTTATTTTGACCACCATAATAACAAGAGTTACATTTCAGGAGAGTGTTGGAGGCAGCAGTAGCAGTGAATTGATTGAAAGCAAATTTAGCGTCGATAAGCTCTTTGAGGGATGGACTCAGTACCAGAGTTATAGTAAGTGTATTCCAGTTTCTTAATATTGGTCAAAAGTTGAGCTGACTTGGAAATTGATTGTTTTTTCTTCTGGGAAACAAAATCAATAATAAAACCTCTAGCTGCAGCCTTAAAGGAATCCCAAACCATCACAAAGGGGGAATCCGAAACCTGAAAGTGTAAAAAAATTCAACAGCAAAATCATTAATTTAGAGCAAAAGGTAGGGTCAAGGAGCAAGGAATTATTAAATCTCCAGCGGCCAGAATGAGAGGAAAAGGGAATGAGATCGATGTCAACAAAAACAGGTGCATGGTCGGAAATTAAAATGGAGCCAATATTTGAATGAAGGGCAAGTTGAGCTAAGGGTTTACTAAGGAAAAGGTAATCAATACGGGATTGGGAGTGATGCGATGGGGAGTAGAAAGTGTATTCTCTAAGATCAGGATAGCAAAGTCTCCAGATATCAACCAGTACATTATTGTGGATAGAGGTAGTAAATTGGGAGTTCATTTGGTGGAAATAAATTTGACCTTGGAGTTTCTGTCTATGATGGGGTCAAAAACCTGGTTGCAGTCACCACCAAAAATAATATATTTCTCATCAATAGAGGTTAACTTAACTGAAATGGCAGGCCAAAATGATTTGTCAACACCAGTTAGGGCATAAACATTGAAAATAACAATATGTATTCCATCAATAGTTAGTTTAACAAGTACCCAACGTCCCTCCACATCACATTCTTGAGAAACCATAGAAACATTTAACGTTTTATGACATAAAATCACAACACCATTTTTCTTACCCAAAGCCGGGGAATGAAAAACATGACCCTCCCAGCAACGTCAAAGCCTCAGGTTCCGAAAGATGGGATTCTTGAAGAATGGCCACATCAGATTTAAGTGTAGCAAGATGTGTCAAAACTCGTTGTCGTTTAATAGGGTTATTTAAACTTTTAACGTTCCAAGTAACTACCCGGAATTAAATTGAGAAAGTAACGATATCAAGAAGTTAAGGAAGGTAAAAAAAAAGGAGCAGAATGAAGGAAAATAGGAAGAAGAGAGGCCAAAGCATACCAATAAGCACGAAGAGAAGGTTTAAGAGATAAGGTGAAGTCCCAAAAAATGTTTAAAAAATTAATAAAAGAGAAAATGAGATAGATGAATGAGGGGGAGAGAGAAATAGAAGAGAAATAGAAAGTGGACAGAAGAGAACAGGAGAAGACATATGAAAAACATACCAACAGAAACAAACAAATAATGGGGGTGACGGCGCCAGAAGACGACGACATCAACAACGCGACCAAAGCCATCGAACAACCGAAAAATCCAGCAAGTAGGACAAAGTGAGGAAAACTTTGTGATGCATAGGAAAAGGTATATCTGTGGAAAAAAGGAGAAAATACAAAGAAGTTAAAGCAAGACGAGACATAAGAAGACAAGAGAAAAACACGCAATATCAAGGGAATATAACAGTGACCTACAAAAGACTAGAAACAGGAATACCAGCTCAAATTAGATGATTAAACAGCTCTTGCAGTGTCCATGACATCAGCTCCCTGTTGACGAAGGAATTCTTGCAGGACAAGCGGATCTTCAAACATCGTGGTCTTGTCCTTGTATGTCACCTTGAAGAGACAGGCGAGAAGGAAGCCAAACCTGGCATTAAGAGCTCGTAATTGAGGACGCAAATTGAAGAATTGTTTCCGACGATCCGCTGTCACTTTAGCCACATCCTGAGAAAGATACAGATGGTGACCTTCATAGATAATTTGTTTTTTAGATTTGGCAGCTGATAAACCCTGAAGAAGGTCGGTGTATTGCAGAAACAGCATGATGACACCACGGGGCTTGGTAGAGATTTTGGGACCCAGTCTATGCGCACGTTGAATGTTGAAAGTGGTGGTAGAAGGGAGATCCAAAATTTTAGGCAAAAAGGACTGAAAGAATGTAGTAGGATTATATCCCTCAATATGTTCCGGAAGTCAGTAAATTCGGAGGTTGTTCCTGCGATTTCGGTTTTCCAACTCCTCCGTCTGACTCCTCAAAAGCGATACATCTTTTTCCAGAGCATTGATACGCGAACAGGAGGTCTGAAGGGACTCCGTCGACTGTTCCACCAGAAAAACACGAGATTCCAAAGAGGATCACTTATCATAAAGGAACTGTAGAGTCTTTGTGGTTTCAGCCATGAAAGGTTTCAGCGCTCTAATTTCTTCAAGAATAAGATCCATTGAAGCGGAATGTGAAGCGCTGCTAGGGGGAGGAGGATCTTTCTTCAGACTTTTCATCAATGCAGATTGTGGTAACTTGCTTGAAGAAACCATTTTAGGGATTGCCCCAGAAATCAAGTCTGATTTGTGAGAAGAATTTTCCTCCATGTCGGGAGAAAGCAAATCAGAGTCTGAGGGAGAACGAGATTTGACAGATGAAGAAAGTTTGAGATTGCACAACCTCCCCATATAGACACTTGAAACCAGTAGCAGAGTTACCTTCGTTACGAAAGTTCCGATGAGAAAAGTGGTCTCGAACAGTCAGCAAGGTGAGTCGTACTTCAAATGACGAGTGAAAGTAGGTCCCATCAGACGACAAAATGGCGGTCAGTAGAGAACATGAAATGAGGAAAACATCACCGCTGGATAAAAAAATCACTGAACAAGTTCCATATTGTGACAGAAGAAGGAGGCAGACGGCAGAAGGGACGGAAATAAGCTGAAGTAAAAGCATAGCGCTGATAGAACTGAGAGTAGCGCGTAATGAGGAAAAAACAAAATGGCGGCCGAACTGAAAACGGCTCGCCTTGCGATAAAGTCAAGGAGTAGAGCGTCTAGCTCACCTCATATTCCCAAAAAAGATGCTTGGTTCAGCGACCAGAAATCACCGATGTAAACAGGTGAAAATTGCTGGTCTCGCCGTTCGGAAAGCGGAGCTCCGCCGCTAAGCCGCCATCTTGTGCGGCGCTCAAGCCACACCCCCCGCTTTCTTTTTTCTTGATATCTTCTTTTTGTTTCTTTGTAGTCGTAGTTTCTTCTTTACAGTTGTCATCATTGTACTGTGTAGAAAACACATTTTTCTTCTTCATAGTTAATTCCTTCTTGTGGTTTCCTCTTCTTCTGAAAATAGTGGTTACTGCCACTGTATTTTCATTATTTTGCGCCATCTCCAGGTGCACTTTTAAATCAGGTACCTGAGATTTGCTTGTAGCTGTAGGTTCTCCGTCACCTCGTTGCCATATTATTTGGTGAAGAAGGTCCACTCAGGAAGGTAGTATTTCAAGATGATTTATTTTATGAAGATAACAAGTTGTAAGGTACAGGACATCATGTAGATATGTGGTAGATCAGAGTCCCACCAGGAGCTGCCTGCCTGTCAGCTGCTCAGCCCATGCTCAACTGTCACTCTGCCTCCCTCAGTCCCAACATTCCAAGGCATCATCAGACTCCAACATTCTAATGAGTCAAAGCCAGGCACTAGCAGGGCTGGTGAAAGACCATAAAGTATAATATGCAGGATACTACAGATTTATATAGCACATGGCTATCCCGAGGCATCCCAGCGCTACGGAATTGATCAAAGCACAGATTAAATTAAGGGAAGAGCCAGGTTTTCAGTTGTTTGTGGAAGGTTAACAGGTTGGTTTCCTTGCAGATGGTAAGTGGCAGGGAATTCCAAAGCCTGGAGGCATTGTATGAGAAGATGCGACCCCCTGTCTGCGCCTTCTTGATTCTGGGGGTATCAGCTAAGTAAAGGTGGTCAGAGAGTAGCTTTCTATTGGCTTTGTAAGGTTTAATCAAAGCTCTTAAGATTGGGGTGCCATTATCCTGGAGGATTTTGCATGTAATGCAAGGAGATTTGTAGTTAACTCTCTCCTGGATCGGGAGCCAGTGAAGAGAGCTTAATGCAGGTTTGGCAGAGCACCGATCTTTGGTGCCTGTGAGAAGTCTAGATGCCGAGTTCTCGACTAGTTGGAGTTTGGCAATGACTGTTTCAGGGATGCCAAGTTAAAGGGTATTGCCATAGTTCAGTCTGGAGAGGATAAGCCCCTGAATAAGAAATTTTCTAGAATTGGCAGGTAGAAGGGGAAGTATTTTCAGCGGAGTTCAAAGCAGGCAAAAACAGACTCCCGCAATTTTCCTTGCTTGAGTTTGAAAGGTGAGGTCCTGGTCGACTCAAATGCCCAAACCTTTTATCTCTTTTTTTGGGGTTGGTGCTGGTCCCACACCGATCGCCAACAAAGAGTAAGAGGTGCATTTTAACTGGTTGCGCAGCACCAAAAGCTCCATTTTTTCACCGTTTAGTTTCAGGTGTGATCTGTTCATCCAGCTTGTAATTTCTTTAAGACAGAAGCACAGATTTTCAGGGGATTGGTCCAACTGATTCAGAGATACAACAAGTTGGGTATCATCGGCATAAGTGACCAGTTTGATTCCAAAAGGGGCTACTATTTCTTCCAGTTTTTTTTATAACAGTGCCTTTACTATGGCTATTTTCCAAGCCATGTTCCAGTTCAGGGGAACTGTGCCCTGTGTTAGAGAGGCATTAATTAGGTTGGTAATAGAAGAGATGATGGTGGGTGCTGCTGACTTCAAGATGTTAAGCGGTGCCGGGTTGAGTGGCGAGCCGCTCTTGATTGATTCCAAAATGGGAGGAAGTAGTTCCATTGTGAGAGGACTAAAAGAGTCTAAGCAATGGGCATTATTCTGAGGTTCTGATAAATGGGACTCTGGCAAGTGGTCATTATTGATGGTTGGAAGCAATTTTAAAATGTTTTAGATTTTAATGGCAAAGAATTCTGCCAGATCGTTACTTCGACGACCAGAGGGGTCGTGGCAGGAGGTGAGTCGGGGACTTTCAGAAGTTTTTTAACAATGCGGAATGTTTCCCTAGAGGAGTTAACGGAGGTTCAGATTTTTTCTTCAAAAAAAGACGCCTAAGTTGTTTTGAGTGCAGCTTTGTAAGATGAGATGGATAATCTATATTCTATATTCAATTTTTTTATTACTAGCAAAGTCTTTCCGCCATACTCTTTCTAGTCTTTTGCATTGTTTCTTCATAATACGGAGTTCTGGGGTAAACCAAGGAGATTTGCACGTTCCACTCTTTGTTGACAACATTTTTTTGGGCAGTACTAGGTCCAAAGAGTTCTCAATCCATGACAAAACTTTCTGATCTGCTACTGAAGGATCAGCATGACATGTGGGAATGGCTAATTCAAGTTTGCGCCTCCAGTCATCTAGGAATAATTTGGGCTAGAGTCATTCTAAGGTGCGTGGGACTGGCACGTGGAAGTCCTCAATGAGAGAGTGCCAGATAAATGGTACTAGAAAATGATCTTACCACGGGGCGGGAGAGGGTTCCAACACTTTCAGTTCAGATGTGTTTGAGAAAATAGGGTTTAAAAGATGACTGTTCACATGAGTAGCTTGATGAATCTTGAGGTTGAGGTGGTAGGCTGCAAGGCCAAGTGCTAGTTCACCAGCTACTTTGTCAGAAGGGTCATCAAAATGGGGATTTAAGTCTCCCAGAAGAGTAAAGTTGGACGAGGTACTGGCCAAAGAGATGATAGTTTCCAATAATGAGCTACAGAATTGTCCATATGCTCCCGGGGGCGGTATAAGAGGATGCCAGAGAGTGATTTCGAGGGAGAAAGTTGAATGGTGATGTGGGCGTTCTCACACTCTAAGATGGGACTGTCCAGAAGGTGACAAGTAAGGTGATTTTTGTAAATAATTGCGATTCCGCCACCCTTGCCACAGGCTCTGTCAAGGCACTGAATCAGGTAGCCTGGAGGGAGAGCCTGTACAGCGTCAGGGTCAGAAATTGGAGAGAGCCAAGTCTCTGTCAAAAACAGAATGTCAGGTTTTGTCTCCTGAAGAAGCATGGACATTTCCAGGGAATGTTTAGACAGGGATCTGAAATTCAGCAGGGCATGCTAACCAGATTCCCTGCTGAATGCTGGGTTCCCTTTGATGAAAGTTCATAAGAGCAATGGGTGCAGTGATTTTGCAGTTCCTCCAAGAAGACTGAATGGGAGCAGTGTAATTTTGGGGCTTGCCTAATTTGGAATAGTTTATCCCTGGAATAACGTAAGAGGACTATGAAAGGGGAAGCAGAGGTTCCTGGCCCTGGGCCCGGTCTGGCGCGGACAGGCGCAGACAGGCTTGACGTTGGGGCGACTTCGGCGTGCCAGTGGCACACCTGCTGCGTGGCTGGGCAACCATGATGATTATATAGACCCCCCCTGATGACGGAAATGAGGGCAGGGAGGTGGAGCTCTGTCCCGCTGCTGCTAGCGGTAATATACAGTAAGAGGATCAAAGGCACTGGGAGCTAGCAGAAAAGCAGGTGAGTGCGAGTCAGCCTCAATAAAAAGTCAAAGCCAAGAGGTTTGGGATGTTAAAAACGAACAACACAATACAATTTAAAAGTTCAACAGACTGATGTGAAAACGCGCTGTTGCTTTCCGCTATGCGGCCGGGCAGTCAAAGGAATTATATAGACACCCCTGATGACGGAAATGAGGGCAGGGAGGTGGAGCTGTGTCCTGCTGCTGCTAGTGGTAATATATAGTGAGAGGATCAAAGGCACTGGGAGCTAGCAGAAAAGCAGGTGAGTGTGAGTCAGCATCATTAAAAAGTCAAAGGCAAGAGGTTTGGGATGTTAAAAACAAACAACACAATACAATTTAAAAGTTCAACAGACTGACGTGGCCTCGATTCCCAGTTAGAGGGCATTTCTGTAGTCCAGTCGACTGGTGACAAGAGTTTGGGTGATGGTGCATCTTGTGTTTAGGAGAAGCCACTTGAAAATATTTGGTTGCGTGTACAGGATGAAGAGGCAGGAGGATGACATGGGATTGATTGAGGAGCTCATGTTTTGGGACCCCCCTTTTTCTCAGCCCCCACTTGACAAATCAGCCCGAACTTTTTAACACACCAGCTGAAGTGAGTGGGGCAGCCATTTTGTGCCTCGGTAGAAGCGAGGATCTTGATATTAGTGGAACAAGTGTTCAAAACATATAAAAGGGGCAGGTAAGAAATATTTTGACCCTCTAGACCTGCTTAGGGGGTCCCACAAGGACTGAAAAAACTGAGAAATGTGCGCTGGGTGCATGGATCCGCTGTAAAAGGTTCCTGTGCTTGCTTAAAAATTAGCTACCCGAGAGGGCCAATTCCCGGTGTCTAAAATATTATATTTGATGGGGGTTTAGAGGGGCCCTGTAACCCGGGGACCACCCTTCCTTGGTGCTACAAAATACGTGGGTGAGGGAGCTCAAAGTTCCGTCTAAGGCCTGGGGATTACCACCCTCCAGGTCTTTTTATATTTTGGGAGGGGGGCCGCATGGTCTCCATTCTGGAGCAGTCGAAAGCCTTGGGGAACACCACCCCCAGGAGCGGCTCCTGCTGTGTCTTGGGATGCCTACCCCCAGGTCACTGCTGTTTGCTATGGCATGACGGGAGTCGAGGTTCCCGCTCTGTCATAGCAAACTTATGGGCATATTAACAAGTGCCATTTTGCCGCAATTTTTTTTAAAAAGTAAAAAATGCGGTGAAAATTATATTGCCTTATTTACTAGGCGACGCTAAGATGCATTAACGCATGTTAGCAGCCTGTTTGCTAACGGCTTGCCTCGTATCTCCAATGAGTTGCAATGTAGGTGTTCCCAGTGGCAAGGTAGGTGTTCCTATGACAATATAGCATGGAAGAGGGAGGTATGAAAACAGCGTTGTATTTACAAGGCGGCCCTTGATTTGAGGACCGATAGCACAACTCTTGGTAATTGCGGTTTATGTTGGATCCTAACATCTGTTCTGAAGCAGACGTAAGCATGTTTAATATGCGAGGTGGATTGATATGTTAAGTCCACAGTCTTATATTAACAAGCTTTTCACTTGCGAACAAGAATTATTTCTGTATTTCTCGCGATATTGTGGGAATATTTACAAGGACTTCATTAAAATTATCGTCGCTTTAGCGTTAGGAAAGTGCCGTTAAACCAGCCATAATGGGCTTAATATAAGGCTTTTGAGAATTTGTGAGAATTCCAATAGAAGCCCAGGTTTACACCAGAACATTATAACGCTGTCCTTGTAAATATGCCCATTACAGACTCCTAATTTTACCATAAAAAAAATATCACCTACTACCAATTTTTATTCTTCCTCGGGATCCCATCCCATGGGCATATATTCAACGTTGGGGTCTGTGGGTAGAGGCCCAATGTCCCTACAGTGCCAGTCAGCTCCCTGTGTCCTTCGGAAGCCACCATTACTTTTCCACACGGGGACCTGCTAAAATGCAGCTCCCATGGGGGAAAGCATTCTGCTTTGCATCTTAAAAGAGAGAGTAGGTTTTCGTGTTCTCTCTTTCAAAATGCAAACCAAGTTTGCTATGGCAGGGCGGGAGCCTTAGCTCTCAACCTGCCATAGCAAACAGCGGTGTTGAAAAAATCTTCCGGAAAGACAACAAAGGATTTTGAAGTCCATTATCGCCGTTTTAGATGTAGTCTTCTGTTGTTAAAAGCAGCGATAATTCTTGTAAATATGCTCCTATGTTTTGGAATGTCGACAATCCTGTCTCCCATTTAAATAGGCACAAAGTATTTAGTGAAGTGCACACTGTGAATCGTGAGGCAACAGTGTCTAATTGTGATCGATAAAGAATTGCCCATTGTTGAGTACAGAGTAGGTAAATTGTACATGGGGTTTTGTAACGTCAGTGGCTATTCCTCGAGCCCTCTCTTGAGGTTAATTCAAAGAGTTGTGTACTTCTTTTGCTCGTAATGTTCATAGTATTCCATCGTCTCAGTTTGCTTTCCCCTCTGTCATGTAGAGGATCCTTGGTAAATATAACTGCTTCTGTACAGCCTTTACCTTTCAACCCTACCCCCAAACTGCTTACTGCCTGTTACCACAGTAACAGTTCATGGAACACTTAACTAAGCACACAGGTCACTAGTTCACCACACAATGTTGCTAATCCAAACAGTAAGTGTGCTGGACTTTTAAAATGTTTCCATAGGAACCGTTAATCACAGTTACAGACTCTGGTAAAGAGCTAGTAAAGAGTTAGCCTCAGTATTATACTTCTAGTTATAAACATCATTTCTACTTTTGATTGTTAAATCTTCTCTAAGCATATGATTATCACACTAAATAATAGTGAAATGTTGTCAGAAAAAGAAGACGTATACACTCATTTTTTCAAATTTACTTTTATTAAAACAAAAATAAATAAATAGAAACGTAACTTTAACATAAATGTATAATTAACAAAATGTGAGATGGACTCCAATGGTAGGAGGGTAGTTAACCTGCAAAACACAAATGAAAATAAGTCTTTAAAATTAGATCGATGTGACTGAATGAGGTCAAAGGTCACAAGTTAACATAACACTTGGCAATATTGCTTATTCGCACGTGTGCAGTGTGCCTGATACATCCCACGCCTCTCATAGGCCCGAGTTGAAGAGGTGTCTGTAGGGAAGTGTCTGCTGGGTGAGATCTACAGTATGGTCCAGCAGGTCTTTAAAATGATTTAGAGACGAGACAAAATTAGGTGAGAGTTCACGTCATTATGCAGGACAATATTGTTTATTTGCAAAGCGTTTAATTGGAGGCATTGTGTATCTAGGCCGCTCTGCTTACCTTTTGTAAACACTGTTTTCAACAGAGCTCACAACGTGAGTTCTGCTTTGGTTCTATACTGCAGACTGTATTAACCCCTTCGGTGCTCATGACGAGCTCAGCTCATCATGAGGCACAGTGCTCGTGTGCTCATGACGAGCTGAGCTCGTCATGACCACACCCATTTCTATTATGGTCCAGCACAGCAGGGGAATATCTTAAGCAGCCAATGTGCTAAATTCAGCCTTGATTTATTTATCTTTATAAAAGACTGATATCATCATACCAAAGTGCTGACTGTAGCAGCACGCCAAAGCCGACCGAGGCGGCTTTTGCAGAACCCAGCAGAGATCGCATCGTACTACTAACGATCCGGCGCAACAGTCCACCGTGACTAATCTAATCAAGGGAACATCAACACTGCTTCGGCTGTAGCGTGTTTGAACAGGAGCACCAACCCAACAATATTCGTAACGCACGCCTTGCCTCACATTGAGAACCCGGCCGGGTGCTCATGTGAGTCACTTTTAATTATTTCACTTTCCACGGTGACACACTTTCACCAAGGCTGCGCTATTACCAAGACAGATGTCTCAGTTATCAAAGTCCCGAAGAGACCCCCCACCCATATAGGGGTTGAGACGCTGTCAACAAGTATAAGAGAACAAGCCACTACTCAGCGTGTATCATTGTATACTCATGCTGTTAAACATGGTTACAAAAATGGTCGTTCTTTGAACTTCTGGAAACCATGTATATAGTAGACCACGTCAATATTCACATTTAGGTTCCATTTCAAATGGAGGACATGATGCACTATAGTTATTTCTTTTGTTTACAATGCATATAAAACTGAAAATCTTGTTATAAATCAACCTTTGTGTGTGGTTTCTTGTCCTGTGACATTACTGTAGATAATTCAATATAAGAAACAATATGCCCCAATTGATATAGATATGGGCTCGGCTAGAGACTAGAAAACAACCGGGGCAAGCTCACCTACGACCGTGAGGGGAACGGTCCAACTTCCTCCGCATTCTGGTAGTGTTCCCGGTGGCAGGTGGCACACTCCAGGTCTTCGCCGTGCGGGGAACGGCTGCAGAGACTGCAAGCCCCAGAAACACTTCAGGTGCCCAGTGACTGCGCCACAGCTCGGCGCTGCCGCTAGCCACAAGCCCTCATTAGCGTGCCACGCTTCACGCAGCGCGGAATGAGAAAACAACTGGGTCAAGCTCACCTACGACCGTGAGGGGAACGGTCCAACTTGCTCCGCATTCTGGTAGTGTTCCCGGTGGCAGGGAGCACACTCCAGGTCTTAGCAGTGAGGGGAATGGCAGCAGAGACTACAAGCCACAGAAACACTTCAGACACCCAGAGACTGCATCACAGCTCGGCGCTGCCGCTAGCCGCCAGCCCTCATTAGCGCGGCGCGCTTCATGCAGCATGGGACGCGCTGGCAGCGCCCGGGCAAAGCCCGGGCCAAGGGCGGACCCGTACTGCGCCCATCAGCAACAGGAAGAGGCAGGGCAGGGCCGCCTCTTTTATTTTTTTGCCTCTAGACTTAAGGTACTGTTCTGAAGATCCTCTTCCCTTTACATGTCTATGGAGTTTTATTTTATTGTTTAGGTCTTGAGGTTTGTGGTTTAGCGATAGCATAGTTTAATATATTTTTACAAAATGTCTAAACGAAAGGGAACTAAAACCCCTACTGAACATACAGGTGCAACAATTGACACCTACTTAGTTAAAGCAGTTAGTGCTATTAACGATGAGATCAATAGGGCAGAACGCCGACTCGCTTTAGGTATGAATAGTCTGCCGACTTCAATCCAGGTATCAATGCTTGTACCCCTTGATGTGAGTAGTGACCCCTCTAGAATAGATGATGAACCTGATAAAGGAGGAGACGAGGTAGTTTCCACTCCATCGCCAGATGTGCGCACTGATACCCCTTGTTTGTCCTCTGGCAGTAGGGCTCCTGCACCTAGACCTAAAAGAGGATGTATGAAGCCCCAACCTAAACAGGGGGCGTCAACCGGTAATAAAGGAACAAAATCGGCCCTTGTTTCCAATGAAGAAGAAGGATCAGTAGATTTAAATGTTGGGGGACTAAATGGAACACAGCTGAGTGAGATAATCAATATTTTGACTGTCAAAATCGACAGCTATTTTAAAACCCTGTCAGATAAATTAGATTCTCTGGCAAGAGAAGTCACCAGGCTGAGTAGGAAGCTAACCCTCCAAAACAAGTCAGAAAAATTAGACTCATTGAAAAACAAAGTCACCAGGCTGTCTGGGGAGTTAACACTCCAAAACAAGTTACTTTTGGCGTCTAAAGAAGCACTGGTGGGGGGGCGTGGCTTGGATGCCGGCCAAGTGGCGGCGTAGACCGAGCGCTCCGTCACCGACCGGCTCTCATCTCCTCACAAGGGGCATTATGTCGGCGAACTTTTCCATTCTGACCATAGCCCTGCAAATTGGAACGTGAGCAGAGCCCGGCGCCCTCACTGTTTCCGTTCTTTGCGGGCCAACGAAGGAGTTGCCGAAGGGTTTCGTCTCGCGGCTGCTGCCGCCATTTTGTGCACCGGCCGCGAAACACAGCGGCGGCCGGCTCCTCTGCATATCTCTTCACCCGGACGTTCCTCGGCTCACGTCAAAGAAGTTGCACCTTAATTTAAGAAGTGCTAATTTGCAGCTACGCTCCTCGGTAAGCCTTCTGTCTTTGCAGCTAGCTTTTTGAAGCGCCCTTCTCCTCAAGCTTTGCCTGCACTACGCTATGAGGCATTTTTGGCTATTAACATATGTGACCCACAGCAGCAGCGCCTCATAACGCTCTCATTTACGCCTCTATTGTACTTTCCCTTCAATGCCTTCTCAGGAGGTCCCTCTACTGCGGTGCAAGCTACGTTAAGGTTTCATTCTTTTACCTTCAGCCACCAATTTCTACTCAAGCTGCGTGAGGTCTTGTGTTCATCCTTCTGCCAACGCATTGCATGTCAGTGGTGTTTTCCTCAAAGAAGGCTGCTCAATACACGTGTCCTTATCCTCTCATGCTCAGCTACGCTCCTCTGCAGTGTTCGCCCTTCATGATGTTACTCTCTTGACTTTTCCTGAGGCGCCCTTTTTTCTCATGCTCTGCCAGTGACGCATTTAAGACCTATTTGGATCTACTTGTCTCCTTTCAACCTCAACGATCGCTACTTCCATGAACTTTGCCACACGCTATTCACCTGCAGCGCTATTTCTCACTAATTGGCGCTTCTGTTTTTTCCATGCATTGAACTTTCTGACAGGACTTTTTCTCTCACCAATTGCCTTCAGTCCTGCGTTCTTGCCTGATTTTCTCTCTGTGGATTGTTTCTTCTACGCAGTGTGACCACTACTCATCACACCACATTGATGTTATGGAGTTTCTCCTATCCTCCTTTTGCTCCAGGTTTTTGATTGCCTTTTATGGGGAAACTCTGTACTTTGAAGCTCACGTCTCTGCCGAAACTACCATCTGGATCCGATTCTGATTCTCCAAGCCAGGAAATGGAGGAGGGCAAACCCTCGAAATCTGATTCAGCCCCTGGGGCTATTCCTAAAGCTCAAACTGGAGGTAAGGCACAACCTTCTCTGACCTCATCCAAGCGGCTGAAGAAAGATCCGCCATCACCTGGGAGTAACTCTTCTTCCTCCTCCATGGATCTCATTCGGGAAGAACTCCGTGCCTTCAAACCCTTTATGGAAGCCACCACAATAAACATGCAGGCTATGCAGGAGAAGTGGACATCTTTGGACTCACGTGTCACGACTTTGGAACAATCCTCAGACTCTTTACATTCTTCCTGCTCCGGCATTCCTTCAATAGAGGCTGAAATTCTTCTCCTCAGGCGTCAAACTGAGGATTTGGAAAATAGAAATCGCAGGAACAACCTTCGCTTATACGGCGTTCCTGAACTTTCAGAGGGGTCCAATCTTACCGTCTTTTTCCAATCTTTCCTTGCGAAGATACTGGACGCTCCGGCCTTATCCTCCATTAATATTCAGCGAGCACACCATCTTGGCCCCAGAGTTGCTACCAAGCCTAGAGGTGTTATCATGCTGTTTTTGCAATATACTGACCTCCTGCAGGTCCTATCAGCCGCCAAACTCAAGAAGCAAATCATGTGGGAAGGTCACCGTCTCTATCTTTCGCAAGATGTTTCCAAGGCCACCGCAGATCGAAGGAAAAGGTTTTTAGACTTGCGACCTCAGTTACGAGCTATTAATGCTAGATACGGTCTCCTACACCCTTGCCTATTCAAGGTTACGTATAAAGACAAAACCACCACATATGACGATCCTGCGGCTCTGCAAGCCTTTCTTCGCCAGATGAATCCGGATGTTATGGATACCTCCAAACCTGGCTGAAAAGACTTATTGTCCATTGTTTGATACTTCTGCCTGATCTCGTCTGATTATGGTTCTACGTTTTCTTCCTTAGTGTTGTTTATTCTGTTTTAATTGTTGTTTCTTATTCTACTAGCTGTTTTGTTAATTTATTCTACTGCTTTGTATACTATTATACTTAGTCGAGTCATGTTTTCATTGTGATTTCCTATATTACTCCCTAATGTATATCTCCTTCCTTTAGATATTTTCCTCATCGACCCTTCTTGATGCTTCCTAATGTTCTTTGTCTTGCCCATTGGATTTCTACATATCACTGGTTGGTTACTCGCTATGGTTGTTGACGTCGTCATCTCCGGCAACCACCATCCCCATTCCTGTCTGGGTTTTTCCGTTTTCGTAAGTATGTCTCTCAGTCGTTCGTTTCGAACTTGTACTGTCTCTATGTTCATTTCTGTCCCTTTCCTCTTTCCCTTTTCTTTTCTTGCATTCTCTTCTACCTTTTCCCTGGGCTCTTCTTCACTTTTCTTTCCCCTTTTTCTGATGTCTCTTCTTCTCTCTATCACATCTGCCATCTCCTCATGCATCTACTCCTTCTTCTTTTGTTCTCTCTTTCTTTTCCTCTTCTTTTTCTCTTTAATCTTTTTAATCTTTCTTATTTTTCTCCATTGTATTTTCTATGCATTACTGTGCATGTTGCACGCAATTGTTTTTCTAAATTGTTCCGTTCCGTGTAACCACATGGAATGTTAAGGGATTAACAAATCCCATTAAAAGACAGAGGGTTCTCTCACACTTAGCTAGACTTAAAACTGATGTTGCTCTTCTCCAAGAGACTCACCTTGCTGAACCAGAAGCTTTGAAACTTAAACGTTGTTGGGTGGGTCATGTTTTTTGTTCTCCTACAGGTTCTCGAAAAAATGGTGTTGATCTTTTGTTACACAAAAAATTAAATGTCTCCTCGACTACCTTTGAATGTGATGTTGATGGCCATTGGCTCACTGTTAACTTACTGATTGATAACATTCCCCTCACCCTCTTTAATGTATATGCTCCTACTGGAATCGATAAATCCTTCTGGCCTACTATCTCTTCTAAATTATCCTCCCTCCCTAGCGATTATATACTACTTGGTAGAGATTGCAACCAGGTTGTTGATCCATTCCTCGATCGCCACTCGAAAGCTCCTTTTGTTCCCTCCAGAATGCACACACAGTTTGTGAACTCCCTACAAAATAATGCCTTAGTGGATATTTGGAGATTATGCAACCCAGATGTTAGAGAGTACAGCTTCTTTTCCCCTCCTCATCAGTCCCAATCCCGCATTGACCACATTTTTCTTAGTAAATCCCTTTCCCAGCATGCCATCTGCTCTGAAATTGGCTCTATCTTACTTTCTGACCACGCCCCAGTTTTTGTTGACCTTGATCTACTCCCATTTTCCCCTCACTCTGGAAGATGGCGTTTCAATAATACTTTACTTTTAGACCCCTCCTTCTGTACCGAATTCACCTCCTTTGCCAAAGAATTTTTTCTTCTAAACCAATCCCCTGACTCTTCTTTTGTTTCAGTTTGGGACTCATTTAAAGCAGCCTCTAGGGGTTTTATTATTAATTTTGTTTCTCGGCGAAAGAAACTTCGAGAGGCCAAGTCGGAGAACATTTTGACTGACATCAAGGCTCTAGAGCTTGCTTATTATTCTTCTAAATCCAACACCTCCCTTAAGGCTCTTATTGACGCCAACATTTTGTTTAACAAATTTACAACAGATGCTGCTTCTAACATCTTACTAAAATGTAATTCTAGATATTATGGGGGTAAGAACAAGATGGGGAAACTTTTAGCCAATTATTTAAAGATTCGTAGGGAACGTACAAAGATTCAATCGATAAAGACTTCTTCTGGTGCATCCACATTTAAAGATAAGGATATTCTTTCTGAATTTGTCAAATGTTATGATTCTCTTTATACCCCTGAACAGGTCCCTTCACCTGATGACCTCCTTTCTTACTTTCAATCTCTTCCACCTCCCTCGGTTTCACATGTTGACTTCCACTCTTTGGAGCAAGATATTTCACTTTCTGAAATCTCCCATGCTGTATCCAAACTTCGTCTCCTGGCCCTGATGGGTTTACCATTGAATTTTACAGTCATTTTGCCTCTCTTCTTCTTCCTAAACTATTACTCTTATTTCAATCTTTCTCTGCTACAGGTTCCTCTAGCGGTTCTTTTCAACAAGCCTTAATCTGCTTAATCCCAAAAGAAGATAAATACCACTCTTTGTGCAAAAATTACAGGCCAATATCTTTAGTTAACACTGATTACAAAATTTTAGCAAAGATACTAGCTCTTCGTATGGATCCACTTTTGCCTGATTTAATTGGTCCAGAACAATCCGGCTTTGTCAAAGGACGTCTCGCCTCTGATAATTCTCGGGTATTTCTTAATATTCTTAGCAAATCTTCTTCCTTGACCCTGCCCTTTATGGCTATTTCCCTAGATGCGGAAAAGGCTTTTGATCGGATAGGGTGGGATTTCATGTTTCAAGCTTTACGTTGGATTGGTATTCCTCCTAAATTCATTTCCATTATTTCTTTGCTTTACTCTAATCCTCAAGCTTCTATTTTTGTTAATGGAATGTCCTCTGACTATTTTTCTTTACACAGAGGGGTTCGTCAAGGTTGCCCCTTGTCTCCTTTGCTTTTTGTTTTAGCTTTAGAACCTTTCCTTACTAAAATACGCTTAGATGATACTATTTCTGGCTTCCATTTTGGTTCCCAACAGGTTTACGCTGATGATATTCTTTTTTATTGCTCCAACCCTGCCATCTCCATTCCTTCTTTTCTTCAACAGGTCTCTTCTTTCTCTGCGGTTTCCGGATATCGCTTGAACGCTGACAAGTGTGAAATTTTGCCTCTGAATCTTCTATGTCAAAAACATCTTTTTTCTTCTACAGGTTTTTCATGGCAACCATCTAAAATCAAATACCTAGGGGTTTGGTTTGCTCCTCTTTTATCCGATACTCTTAAATTAAACTTTGACTACATTTACAAGAAAATGGACACAGCTATTTCTCGCTGGCATCCGCTCTTTTTATCCTGGTGGGGTCGTCTCAATTCTATTAAAATGATGCTATCCCCCTTACTTCTCTATACCCTTTCCATGCTTCCTTTACACATTCCTCTCTCTTTCTTCAAAAAGATTGACTCTTTGTTACTTAAATTCCTCTGGAACGGTAGGCGCCCCCGAATAGCTCTTGCTTCTTTACGTAAAGACAAAAATCATTCTGTAGTTCGTTTTCCAGATTTCAAACAGTATCACCTTGCGTTTTCATTTAAGCAATCGATCCGTTGGTTTTTGTCTTCTCAGCCTAATTTTCCCCTGTGTGGCTAAGCATGGAATCTTTTTTCATCTCTCCTTTCACCTTTCGCGAATTCTTATCTTTTACTTCTTCTCTCACCCGCTTTCGTTCATCTATTCTTTCGCGTTCTCGTACTCTTCTCTTTCCATACTTAATTTCTTCTTATCCATCTCTCCTCTCCATACATGAGCAGCCAATTTGGAATAATAACCTTCTAAAAATCCGTAACCGTACCATTTTTTGGAAAACGTGGCATTCTCGTGGAATTTGTTGGATTTCTCAACTTCTTAATCAAGGTACACCTCTCCCTTTCAAGGACCTTCAGTCTCTTTTCTCTCTACCTGCTTCTTCTCGTTCGCAATACAATTCCCTTTCTCCTGCTTTGATCTCTTATCTTCACTCTCTTCTACCCACCAATGAAATTCCCATAGACCGTAAGCCCACATCCCTTTTGTTGGAGTCCTCTCCTTCTGCATCCGCTCTATATAATTCTTTCCATCTCAGCACTAATAGATTAAAGTCTCGTGTTGAACTTGCGTGGGAGTTGGATTTTTCTCAGGATTGGCCTGTACCTCTTCGGGATAAACTTTGGACTAAACTTCATAAGACCTGTAGAGCTTCTAACACCACCCAAACTTTATTTTTCATTTATCACAGAACTTTATTTACACCACTTGCCATGCCCAGCTTTTCACCAGACACTCCCTCTACATGTTGGTCCTGTCCCTGCCCTTCTGCTGATCTTAAACATATGTTGTTCGAATGCCCCCCTACTTCTCAGTTTTGGCAATCAGTCTGGCGGCAAATACAAAAGATCTTTCATTTCCAGGTCCCTTTCTCACCATCTCTAGTATTTATTGGCTCCCTCTCATCAGAGCTCCCTCTTTCCCCCAAACATTATCCTTTACTAGACCTTTTCATTGCTGTTACCTTCCATATTATTACCTCAAACTGGAAACAGGCCACTAATATTTCATATCAGTCTTGGTGGAATGCAATCTGTTTTAATCATCGTTTAGACACCAATTTTGTATCCCCCATCTCCCTAGCTATCAACCGTGATCTGATTTGGCTCCCTTTAACAACACACCTCTCTTCTCCTGCTCCAGCCCATGCCTCTCCTGATCCTGATACAGTTGAAGTTTGCAAACCTCCGTGATTTTATTATTCATATTTGTACCTTTTCATTTACCTATTATGATTATTATATCTCATTATTTTGTTTATTATCTACTGTAATTATTACTGTTATGTTGTGCTCATATTTCTTCATACTTGTAATGCTTACTTTTTATGCAATGTATATTTTTCATTATATTGTTTATTTCATTCATTCACTGTAACTCTTCTCCCCCTCCTCCCCTCCCTCCCCATATTTTCTCTATTTACCTTAATAAATCAAACTTAAAAAAAGAAGCACTGGTGGAACGCCCTACTAACAAGGGCACTGAAACTACAGAAATGATCCTAATAGCTGTAGTAGGAAATGAAGGGAGGGAGGGCATTACCAGAGGGGGGAAAGGTAAACAATATTTTAGTAATACAGTGAGCACCCAAGAAACAGAAACACAGATGGGGAAATGTTTTAACACAATAAATTTACCTCCAGATTATGCCCCATATGTAGCAGTCATGATGAATGTTCCAGCACTAAGCCAAACCCAATTTGAAACACATGATTCTCTTAAGAATAAAGCGGTACACTGGCTGAATTATAACTGTGGGTTCCCAGTGAATTGTTTTGATCAGATCCTCACAACTAGAGGGGTCAACTGGATAGGACCTTCTAAAAAGAGTATGCAGGGTGATTGCGTTATTATAAATTTTAATAACCCCAAATGCGCCAGTTTCTCGTTGCTCAGAGTTGCAATGTTGCCACAGGAAGTGTAGGGTATCACGTTGCACCCTCTTGGTCTCTTGTATAGCCCGCAAATGAATGTAACTAGGGGTGAGAGATTTCCGAATATGTTCCCTAAAAGTAGGGCTTTATCTCTAAATTCCCCCTTGTATGAGGTGCCGGTGTCTAATCGATTTCAAGTATTTAGTACTCTTGATACAAATGATTGACAGGTTTTTGACCGCCCTATAATGGATATGGCTATTATAAGACCTAACATTATAGAGGGGGAATTTATTGGTGAACAGGACGCCATGGCTGAGGATATTCCTCTGCATGGCACTTGCCGGGGAGCCGCAAGTAACATCAATAAAGATGATGGGGCTCCCTACGTGGAAATCATAACCCCACCACCAGAAAAGGCGGATATAAGCAATAATAAAAGGATATCTATAGCCAGCTGGAATATAGCTGGGCTGGCTTCAAAAAGAGAAAAGCTAGGATGGGCGGATGTTCTTAGTTCCCATGATATAATTTGTCTCCAAGAGACTTGGTGTACCGAACCTGTTAGTTATGATGGGTATGTCTCTTATGATCTACAAGCGCAAGGTTCAGTGTCTGGGGGAGCAAAGGGTGGCCTTTTAGTTCTTGTTTTGACAAATTTGCATTTGGAAGTGAAAAGGTCTATGAATATTGGGATGCGCAAAAATTACAAAGGTTCCCTTTTCATCTGATCTTGAATAAAGAGAATAAGGTCTCTGAGGGATCTTGGTAAAAGACAATGGGTGGACACTGAAATTATTTAAAGGTTGTATATGGATTAACAAATTTACAATTTTGCAAGGATGATCTACTTCAGATATTTACGTCGGACATCAAGCTGAAACAATGAGAGTGAGGAGACAAAAATATGAGGTTTATCTCTGATATTTATTTTCTATTCTTACATGTATTGTGAGTTAAAAACATATTTATTCATAAAAACAAATGTCATTATTAAAAACAATTTCACACAAAGGAGAAAAAATGTCGACGCAGCGTTTCGGTGATATAGGTCGTCACCTTCTTCAGGACAATTTTTCATTTAAAAAGAACAGTCTAATTATACTGCTGGCTAGTCGCTTTAGTCAATGGGCGATTTCGAGCTCTTGCAGGTTGTATATCGTTTCTTATCTTCATGAAGGGTTTCCTTTTCATCAACCGTGGTAAAATCTTTTCTATCACAGGCCCATCTGGTGATTCATCAATTATCACTTCTATCTTGTGTTCTATTTCTCGGAAGGACGGCCGTTTATGTTAAAAACTTTCTTTGTTCAATCGTCTCTTTCAAAAACGAGGAAGTAAGCTTCTTCCATTACTAAATATTAGTCTGCGCTGTTCTTGGGGGTTCAGAGGGCATCTTGCTCCAGTTTGCAATCCTTATTTGTCAGAAAAAGACCTCACGGACTATGAATATTGGGACACACGTGCAGATTCTTTGGCTTTTTCAAAACGTTCTTTTAATCAATTATTATAATAATGTTTTTGATAATACACGGTTTTAAATTATTAAGGAACTGGAGAGCGTGATTGAGAAATTAAGTACAGATGAACATTTTATTTTTAATTTCATTTGGGTGGGAGATTTTAATACCCCCATATGTCAGTTGTCTACCTCAAGGGTTTGCAGGGTGCAGAGAGTCGCAGGTGAAGATGACTCCCATTTTCCTCATAATTTATATTTATGGCAGATTATGGCCTGGAATTATTGCTACCCACAAGTGACGGAAGTGGAAAAATTATTCCCACCTTTATTGGTAGAAACTCAAACTCCATCATTGATCACGTCTTGATATCCTTGAATATTTCCCCCCTCTGTATGACACCTAGGATAGAGGAATCCTTACTTAGTGACCATAATTGTATTACTTTCACTACTGTAATTTGGTAATCCAGGCCTGCCAATATTACGAGATCCCTGTCCCTGCGATGGTCAAACCAAGCAAAGCACAGTGCACTTTCTATTTATCTGTAATTTTTATACGAATTTTTGCATTGCTTATTTGAAACCAATGTTTTTAAAATATGGCATTTTTAGTGTGGCTGCAGCTATGAGACTGCTTTTCATGATGCAGGAACCTGATATATGCTTTTTTACCGCTACTTATCTACATAAATGCATTAATGTAAGAAAAAGTATGATGTTTTAATTCTTGGTTTTTAACTTGAATTATTCTGTACCAATCCCCATCCATACAATAATGTATTATCTATGTGCTTTTATGGTTGTTTTTACACAAACCAAATAAAGCTTTATGAATCGAATCGAAGAAACAATCTGCCCCAATTGATATACATATGGGCTCAGCTAGAGTCCCAGAATTGGGTTTATCAGTAATGAGCTCACTTAGACCAGAAAATAATTATAACTTCCAAAACAGGTTAGTTGATAAGAAACATTCCATATTTATTCAAATTTTTACATATATAGATGATGACAAAGAATAATTACATTAGCATAATACACAGTCAACTCATTACGTCCATATCTCACACATCCCTTCAGTCAATCGTATCCAATCCAATTCACACCTACTCACACATTCCTTATGTATCCAATATACATCACACTTCAAATGCCAGTTGTTAATATATCAGGTTCCGCAGGGTCTCCCGAAGAGATCAAGACTACATGACAAAATGGCAGGACAGACTTGAGGCGCCAACGCGCATTTCGGTGTTCAGCCAGATCTAGGGCCACACCTTCATCAGGGCATACAATAGAAGAGAAGGGGACAACAGCACCAATCTCAGAATTTCAAGAGGCACAGAGATAAGTTCAGACAGATCATACAGTTCATGAAAGTCGTAGTTTGGCGTCCAAAACGCTGGTCTTAAACATCAAGGACAGCTACAATTGGTTTGTGCATCTGAAAAAATAAACGAATAAGGATGCAAGTATCCATGAGGGCGGGTACTCGAGGCGTGGATGATGTCTCCGTGTGTGTCGGAACACGTGATCAAGTGTCCCAGGCAGGTTTCATATACATTTGAGGTTCAAGTCCTTGAAGGTAAGGCTCCCAGTGCATCAGACAAACAGGCTGTTTTAACCAGAATCGGGTTCAACATTTGTTCAGAGCTCAAGGCCAAGGAGTTCTCTTCATCAAAGGATTACACCTCGACATTTAAGACCAGCGTCTTGGACGCCAAACTATGTCTTTCAGGAACCGTATGATCTGCCTGAACTAATCTCTGTGCCTCTTGAAATTCTGAGATTGTTGCTGTTATCCCCTACCCTTCCCTTCTATTGTATGCCCTGATGAAGGTGTGGCCCTAGATTCGGCCGAACACCGAAACGCGTGTTGGTGCCTTAAGTCTGTCCTGCCATTTTGTCATCTAGTCTCAATCTCGTCCGGAGACCTTGCGGGACCTGATATATTAACAACTGGCAGATGCAAAGCTGAATTCAAGTTGTGAACCCTGCTGTCCGCAGTGTAGATCGAATGCAGTAGTCGACACAGACATCAAGGAATGCTTTTTGTCCCTTATTTTAACAGAATCTGACAACATATATTACAATTGTCTCTGCCTTAAAGAAAGCAGGGCTGAATTTCATGCTGTCCGTAGTGTAGATCCAAAGCTGAATTCAAGTTGTGAACCCTGCTGTCCGCAGTGTAGATTGAAAGCAGTAGTCAACACAAACATCAAGGAATGCTTTTTGTTACATCCTTTAGCAAAATCTGAACACATACAGTACAGTTGTCTCTGCCTTAAATACATTGAGACTGAATTCAATGTTTTCTGTAGTGCTGATGTGATCCTGGTATCAAGTTGTAAACTCTGCTGACCGAAGTGTTGATCGAAGGCTGTAGTCAGTACAGACATTGAGGAATGTTTTTTGTTGCATCCTTTAACAAAATCTGAGGACTTAGGGCCAGATGTAGGTAAGTATATTATACCGATTCATAAATACCGAATTTTACCAATTCGGTATTTATGAATCAGTAAAATAGAAGGGGGGAGATTTAGGTAGAATCGGTAATTGAATTACCGATTCTGTAAGAATCGGTATTTACCGAATCGGTAAATACCGATTCGGTAATGCCCATTGATTCCTATTAGCATTGAAGCCCATAGGAATCAATGGGCATTACCGAATCGGTATTTACAGATTCGGTAAATACCGAATGTTGCAAGGGTGCAGGGGGTGTCACTTTGACACCCTCTAGCACCCCGAATTCAGGCATGTGTGACATGTGGCACACAGACATACCCTAAGGGCATGTCTGTCTGTCACATGCCATAGGTGTGCATGCACACATGTGCATGCACACCTGGAATCGGTATTTTACCACCCAATTGGATTGGGTGGTAAAATACCGATTCGGTAAGGCCTGTGAGACTCAGAAGAGTCCCACCTACATCTCAAAATTACAGAAACGGTAAAAATACCGATTCGGTATTTTACCGATTTGGTACATTTACCGATTCGGTAAATTTACCGAATCGTTAAAATAGGGCCCCTACATGCCAAATACTTAATACCGGTCGGTAACGGCCGAAATCAGCCGTTACCGACCGGTATTTTGGCTCCTACATCTGGCCCTTAGAGTCCAATTGTCTCTGTCTTAAATAAATCAAGGCTAACTTCAATGCTGTCCGTAGTGTAGATCCAAAGCTGAATGCAAGTTGTAAACCCTGCTGTCCGCAGTGTAGATCGAAGTTAGTAATCGATATAGACATAAGTCTGCGGTGCTGTGGCGCTGAGTTCGCAATGGGCCTGTATCGAGGAAGCACATGGTCACGGTGGCGGCCACGTGGCAGGGTGAAGACCTTTGCCGAGGCAGAGTCTTTTCTCTTTGCAGAGGTGAACCACGCCCAAGGAATAGGCTCAGTATTTATACTCTTACGCTGGAGTTGCGTACGTTGGATCATGCTCACTCCGCTTCTGCTTCAAGGGGGGAGACAACACAGCTACATGACCGAGATATTCCGCATAGTCTGAGACAATGTGGTTGCGTCCACTGTGCAGTACTCTACACACATCAATAGTATATCTACACACGGCAAGGTTTTTGGTTTGTATAGTGAGTGTGTATAACATATCACTGGTAGTGTTAGTATTGTGTACATTATTGTTGATGTGCGAGTTCCTTCCCTTATACATAGTTGATTGCTACATCTCTGAACATTGAGCTACTGTGCTGTTGAGGTGTTTTATTATTTTGGGAAGGTCCGTTGTCCTGTTTTGCACTGCCTCTGAGGTAATAGAGGGGGAGGGGTCAGTAAGGGTGGTTGTGGTGGTGGTGGCGCTAGGTGTTGTGATTTTGTTGGGTGTTGGAAGTGCATGATTAGTACCTCTATTACATATTTGTCTTTAGATATGGGTGTGAGTTGGATGTAATTCCCACAGTACATAGTGGACGTCCTTACAATACTTTAATGTTAATATTAATTTGTTAGTGGTAAATTGAACTATTGCCTGTTTTTTTAGGTAGCATTGTAGATGTGGTTTGTTGCTGAAAGTATGGGAAGTGGTGTTTTTTTTTCTACGAGAAGGCCTTGTTTGTTTATTATTAACGTTAGTTGTGGTTCTGGTTTGTAGCAATTTTCTTGGATTAAGGAATAAATTGAAGAGTGGTAATGTTTGCAGTTTTTACCACGTTGAGAACGGGATGATAATTTAAAAAGATAGAAAAAAACAGATGTGCTTAATGAACATTATAATTAGGAATTATCATTTAAAAAACCTTTGAAATTCACTGAAAAAAACATAGGTTTCAGGCAGGTTATAGTAAGGAATTATTTCAAAAACCTTTGAAATTCACTGAAAACAACATAGGTTTCAGGCAGGTTATAGTTAAGAAATATCATTTAAAAAACCTTAGAAATTCACTGAAAAAAAGGTCTCATTAGGACCAACAGGAGGTAAATCTGGAGGCATTACATTGCAAGTATCATCTAAGTTGTTTTTTAAAGTTTAAAGTGAACTAATTTTAACATTGTAAATGTCTAGAGTTATGGGTGTGAATATCTGGTTCAGAATGTATACATATGTACATATATACGTATGTACAGCTATATGTGTATGTGTGTAGCCCATGTATATGCGGTATATATGCGTCCACACAAATAGGTTTCAGGGGTGTTATAGTTAGCTGGACATTTCACTCATACAAAACCATTGAAATTCCTCTGTTATAGTTAGTTGTACTAACTGTAACACTCGCACCCGCAATCCACTGGTGATGTTGTCACATATTACATCATTCATGACATGGTCAGTGACATCACTGATGACATCCTTCGCGTGACAATGTGATGCACCTCATCATACACTAGTATAACCTTTCATCACTCACTGTAAAATACAGAGTACCATATTTGAATCCATTGTCATAGCAATACAAGTATCTAAAAATTCACTCAGTGATTTCTCGCTCTACATACACATCTAATCAATTACCTATAGATTCACTCATACATGTTGTCAATGATCAATAGAACACTATCAAATATACTTATACACCTATATTGACATTACACACCAGCATACATCTTATCAGTTATGCAGTCATCATACTCACTTTTGAAAACAAAATATTATATTTATATTTACTCAGCTACACACTTATACAAATAGCACTTCTTTTATTCACATAGGGCCAGATGTAGGTGGACAAATACCGGTCTGTAACGGCCGATTTTGGCCGTTACTGACCTGTATTTGGAGTTTTAGATGTACGGGGCTTAAAAATTACTGATTCGGTAAATTTACAGAATCGGTAAATTTACCGATTCGGTAAATTACCAATTCGGTAAATTTACAGAATCGGTAAATCTAGATGTAGATGGCACTGAAAACAGTGCCACAGACCCTTAAGAATTCGTTATTTACCACGAAATATTATTTTGTGGTAAATAACGAATTCCAGTGTACATGCACACAAGCCAGAATCAGGTGTTTAACAGGGTGTCAAAGTGACACCCTGTCCCCCTTGACAATTCGGTAATTTTACCAAATCGGTATTTACTGATTCGGTAATTGACATTGATTCCTATAGGCGTCAAGGCCCATAGTAATCAATGGCAATTACCGAATCGGTAAATACCGATTCGGTACAAAATTACTGAATTATTTCCTACATCTCATTTACCGAATCTAGAATACCGAATCGGTAAAATTCGGTATTCTAGAGTCGGTAAATGAGATGTACCTACATCGGGCCCATAGATAGTAACTCATACTTAGTGTGTTATGAAATCAATATTACAAGTATACCTACAGTCACTCATGCAATCAATGAGTCTTATGTATACTTATTTATATACAACAACTGTCACATACACTGCCTTTTATTTTTTCTACTTCGTTGGACATGTACCATTGAGAAATATATTTGCTCATCACCACACTCATAAAGATATTCACTCACCCAAACAATTATTATAACACGTAGTCTTAACGTCATATACCTACTGAATTAACTATTCACATATCTTTGGGCAGTCACAGATCCCCCACCGAACAACCCACACATTCACTCTCCCATACAAATAGTCAACTAATCAATAACAAATATAGACTTTCACGTAGCTCGGAACCAACTGGTGCAGCAGTTTACACAAAAACTGACAAAGTAATACAGATATTCACACAGTTAAGTCACTATCCAATATATTTAGTGAGACACTATAAATTAGTCAAGTAATAGGTCAATCACACTGCTACTAAATCCTCCCTTAAGTTAGGTATATATCCTCTGATTCTTAAATACAGATTGCTATATATATATAAAATACATATTGAAATAACAAACCAAACCACATTCAGTGGATGATGTCATCAGTGATGTCATCAGTGATGTCACTGACCATGTCATGAATGATGTAATATGTGACATCATCACCAGTGGATTGTGAGCGCGAGAGTTACTGTTAGTACAACTATAGTTTTTTCAGTGATATACATGGGCTACACACATACACATATAGCTGTACATACGTAGATATGTACATATTTATACATTCTGAAACAGATATTCACACACATAACTCAATACATTTACAATGTTAACGTTAGTTGACTTTATACTTTAAAAAAATAACTTAGATGCTACTTGCAGTGTAATGCCTCCAGATTTACCTCCTGTTAGTCCTAATGAGCCTTGATGTAGAGCCTTTAAATTAACTACGTAGTAAGATAAACAAGAGAACCCCAATCCTTGAACCTCGGGTGATATAATATATTAGGAACCACTGATTGCTAAGCGGCCAATATGGTCCAAAGTAGACGCAAAAATTGCTTTAGAAATCAATCAAAATGCCTCAATTAAAGTGGACATATATGGAAATTAATGATAAAGGGAGACGCAAGGAAGTATGTGACCAGGGACACACTCAAATAAAGTAACACATGTTATTTTTTTTCAACACTATGCAAAAATAGTTCAGGTGCTCACATAAAGGTGGGAGTAAGAGTGATGTGGTGAGTGAGGGTGACTTTAAAATATATACATTGCATTGACAACATAAGGTGGAACCTCTTAAATAACAACTTATAAAAAATGCAAGGAGTTCCTTGTTGTAGGGGGCCAACGGCGTTTCGATCTCAAGGACTTGAGATCATCTTCAGAGCAAAGCATATGTGAGCAAGTAGAATCTGTAAAAAACTTTATGGTATGTTAAGTTATGGTCCCTGAGTTCATGTTCTATTATAGTACATAATTTTAATCAAGTGATGTGCTCCCAGTGAAAAACGTCTGCACAACGTGGCTAGACAATATACTGGTAAGTGACATTCAAAGTCTGAATCAGGCAGAAATTAATTAATATGAAAATTATTTTAGACAAGGAAAAGCTTTTGCCAAGAATAGCATAGTAGTAGAAACAGCGTAATACAAATGCGTGCAAGAAGCGAAATGTAGTAGAAAAGATCAGGATGATTCAAGTGGAAGCACACATTAATAGTACCAAGCGACTTACTGGGACAACTTGTCGAAGCCGATATTACGGAAAATTAATTCATTCATGTTGGACGTAGCGAGTAGTGACTGGCGGTATATAGGATAATTAGCCAATGTCAGGTGGGAGCCTTGGTGGGTGTCTGAAATAGGGTGAAGCACTGGCCCAGGTAACTGCAAAATAAAAATCACTAATGGGAGCTTTAGGGACGGAACGAATAAATAGCGCAAACCGAGGGTAATGATAAGCAAACTTACATGGTAATTAAACCAAGAAGGGTGGTCTAATTAGGTGCTTAATCGCTGCGGCAGATAAACCTGCAGGGGATAACTCTCAAGTCGACTCCATTCAGTACTGTACCCGATTCTGAAAAGTACAGAGTAATAACTAAGGCAAAAGTGAGGCAGGCATCCTGAAAAAATGACGACGCGGGGGGCACAGAGCCTGGGAGTGGCCACACTTACTTGAGGCAAGACTGCATGAGTCGGTCTGCGCTGACTGGATGGGCCTCTGACTTAGATTCCTGGTGCTCTGAAGAATCAGGGCGTTAACAGCATGCCAGGTGCTCGTTAAATGAGCTGCCGGTGAGCGTGCGTGGCATGCAGCAGCTCGATTGGGTCGGGGGGAGTCAGTTAACCCTGTATGCTCCATGGAAAATTATACAGTGTTAAAAGGCTGTTGAGCCTAGTTAAACAGGTCGAGGGTGTAGCAAAGAACCCTATGTGTGCCTAACAGAGCATGCACTGTTGTAGGTCAATGCCTCAGCGTTAGACAATTAGGTAAGGCAATCGCCACAGGCAGAATGGTAGCTACAATTATGGTAAAATTAGGTAATGCATTATTAAGGTAAAGCATCATTTTACTGAAGCGCAATAGATATGAAACATATGGGTGAAGATCATTATAGAGGAATTAAGAATCAAGGCAGAGAGACAAACTTAAGCACAAGTAACATAACAAAAAATAATATTAACTAATAAAAAGAAATAATAATATTAGCTCCAGAGCGAGCACGGTTATTAAATAAGGTTCAGTGGAGCATACATGGCGGAATTTTATACAAGATAAAGTATACTGCCTAGCCCTCGTTTGTGGTGAATAAACAGTGCTTAAATATTAGCATGCCATTCATCCATTGAGTTTAGTCCATACTCAATAGTACAACAGTTAAAGATTCATTTGCACTCCAATCTGTTCAGAGTCTGCTATTGACTTTCCCCTCTGCAGTTAGTGCGTAAGCCGTCAATAACTTGCAATGAGAAATCAAGTTCAGAATGTCCTTTTTCAAGAACATGTTCCACAAGTGGGGCTGTGTTGATCCTGCAACAAATCCGGCTCCTATGTTGTGATATCCTCTTGTTTATCCTCTGGGTCGTCTGTCCTATATACAGTAGTTTGCATGGACGTCACATTTTGAGAATTACATTTGGAAAATAATTTTACTGTGTGTTTTACATCTCCATATTCAAACAATTTGGTATTCTCTGTAGAGTCACATGCCAAGCAATTATTACATTTGTAGAGACCCTGTAGTGGTGGCAGACTGAGGTAAGATTGAAGGGAATTGTCCCTACATGTGGGTTTGTGAGCCCTATCCAAATGGTCTTTGATAATACGGTCTCTTTTAAAGGAAAAAAGGGAGGGCCCCTGTTGTCAAATCCAATGGTGCAAGAACTGACCAATGTTTAGTAATCATTTTGGTCAACTTATTGCTCATGGGGCAGTATGTGGTGACACATGTGACTTCAGGAGCAGGTGCTTTCTGTTTAGGTTGCAGCAGTTTTTCACAGTGAGAGTACCATGCTCGTTTCATGGAGTGTTTGACTAAATATCTGGGATAGCCTCTGTCATAAGTTTTTTACAAAGGGTTTCAGCTTCTCTGAAGAAATCCTCTTTAAATATACAATTCCTGCCGAATCTGAGGAATTGTCTGTATGGTAGTCCGTCTCTGAATGCTCTGGGGTGTGAACTATTGTACTGGAGCAGTGTATGAGGCTCAGTTGGTTTTCTGACCAATGTGATGTATAGTTCTCCATCCATCCAAACTTTTGACAGTCACATCTAAGTCATCAGTTTGTGTGTTGTTGTGACTATATGTAAATCTAAGGTCAGGCTGACTGTTGTTAAGCCAAGCACAAAAGTCAATGTAATTCTGTACCATCCCCTAGCCAGACCATGAACACCTCATCTATGTATCTTTGCCATAACCAGATTTTTGGTAGGTATGGATTGAGTAGATTGAGAATGATTGAGGTCTTTATATTGTCAACGAAAAAAATCATAATGTTTGGGGCGAAAACTGCCCCCATGGATGTGCCTTTGCACTTTCTGTAATATTTATCTTGGAAAAGAAAGTAGATTCTTCTCAGGGCTATTTCGAGAAGTGAGATTATGAAGTCAGTGGGTACTTGGTGTGGAGCAGGGCGTTGGTTGAGGTGATTCTAATGACATCAATACCCTTGTCCTGGGAAATATTAGTGTAAAGTGATTCAATGTCTAGGGTGACAAGTAGTTCATTTTGAGAGTCAAACTTTCTGATTCAATAAGGTTTATAAAATAAGTTGTGTCCTTCACATATGTGGTGGTGCATTGGGCTAAGTCACAGATGAAATAGTCAATATAGCTCCCCCGGGGTTCTAGGATAGAACCGCAGCCTGACAGGATGGGTCTACCTGGTGGGGCTTCCATGTTTTGATGTATTTTGGGCAGTGTATACAATACAGGGGTCCATGGAGTCTTATTGTTAAGAAATAAGAATTAATTTCGGCTTATAAAAGTCTTGTTCTTCAGCTTTTTTCGTGACATTCAGGCTGAGATCTCTTATCTCCTGGACAGGGGTCAGGTGTTCATAATGTGTAGTGTGGCCAACCTGACGGAAAACCTCATTATCGTAGGCTGTTTTATCCTGTATGACTATTCCTCTGCCTTTGTCACAGGGCTTAATGACTATCTCGTCAAGTGCTTTCAGTTTGGTAAGGCTCTGTTTCTCTTCCAAGCTAACATTGTATGGAGTTAACTTGTATTCTTTCTGTAATTTACCCAAGTCTTTAAGGACTGGGTGTTTCAATGGTATGACCTCAGGGGGCATAGAACCACTCGGAGGGTTGAATGTGGACTTAGGACATAGTCAAAGTCAAAGTCAAAGTCAAAGTCAAAAAAATTTGTATAGCGCACTACATACCCAGAGGGTTTCAAGGCGCTTAGGAAGAGGAGGAGGATTATTTGTCAAATATCCACGTTTTAAGCTGCTTTCTGAACGCTAGGTGGTTCTGGGTGAGGCGAAGGTAAGCGGGGAGTGAGTTCCATGTTTTAGCAGCCAGGTATGAAAAGGATCTGCCTCCCATGGTGGTCTTGTTAATGCGAGGTACAGTGGCGAGGGCTTGGCTGGAAGAACGTAGTTGGCGGGAGGGGGTGTAGAAGGACAGTCGAGAGTTGAGGCAATCTGGTCCGATGTCGTAGAGTGATTTGTGTGCGTGGGTAAGCAGTCGGAAAGTGATTATCTTATTGACGGGTAGCCAGTGGAGGTCTTTAAGGTGACCAGAGATGTGTTCGTTGCGTGGGATGTCTAATATGAGCCTGGCTGAGGCGTTTTGGATTCGTTGGAGTTTCTTTTGGAGTTTAGCGGTGGTACCTGCGTAGAGGGTGTTTCCGTAGTCCAGTCGGCTCGTGACCAGAGCGTGGGTGACTGTTTTCCTTGTTTCGGTGGGGATCCAGCGAAATGTTTTTCTGAGCATGCGAAGAATGTTGAAGCAGGAAGAGGATACGGCGCTGACTTGTCTGTTCATTGAGAGTGAAGAATCCAGGATGACGCCAAGGTTCCGTGCGTGGTCTGTCGGGATGGGTGCTTTTCCGAGGGCTTCCGGCCACCAGGAGTCGTCCCAAGCAGAGGGGGATGTACCTAAGATGAGGACTTCTGTTTTGTCTGAGTTCAGTTTCAGACGGCTTTGTTTCATCCATTCGGCAACTTCTTTCATTCCTTCGTGTAGGTTAGTTTTGGCGGTGCTGGGGTCATTGGTGAGAGAAAGGATCAGTTGAGTGTCGTCCGCGTAAGAGATGATGTTGAGGTTGTGTTGGCGTGCAATGGCCGCGAGGGGGCTCATGTATACGTTGAATAGGGTGGGACTGAGTGAGGATCCTTGAGGTACGCCGCAGATGACTTCAGAGGCCTCGGACTTGAATGGAGGAAGGCGGACTCTCTGGGTTCTTCCGGTGAGGAACGAGGTGATCCATTCAAGTGCTTTTCCTTGAATTCCGATGTTATTGAGGCGTTGTAGAAGGGTGCTGTGGCAGACTGTATCGAATGCTGCAGAGAGGTTGAGGAGGATGAGGGCGACTGCGTCTCCATTGTCCAGTAGAGTTCGAATGTCGTCTGTTGCTGCGATGAGGGCGGTCTCAGTGCTGTGTTTTGCTCGGAAGCCAGATTGTGAGGGGTCAAGGGATTTGTTGGCTTCGAGGAAGGCGGCGAGCTGGTTGTTGACGGCTTTCTCGATGACTTTGGCCGGGAATGGAAGAAGCGAGATGGGGCGGTAATTTTTGAGTTCGGTGGGGTCCGCTGTTGGTTTTTTCAGAAGGGCGGTGAGTTCAGCGTGTTCCCAGTCTTCTGGGAAGGTAGCGGAGTTGAAGGAGCAGTTGATGACGTCTCGGAGGTGCGGTGCTATGACGGAGTCTGCTTTGTTGAAGATGTGGTGAGGGCATGGGTCTGTGGGGGATCCTGAGTGGATGGAATTCATCAGGCGGATGGTGTCCTCAGTGGAGATAGGGTTCCAGGCGTTAAGGGTGTTCACGGGGGGAAGATGGTCAGAAGATGGTAGGGTGGGTTGGTTTCCGGGTTGGTTGTCAAAGCTGTTGTGAATGTCTGCAATCTTGTTGTGGAAAAAAGAGGCTAGGGAGTCGCAGGGGGTTTGAGAGGGGGTGATGTCGTTGGAGTTGGCCGAGGGATTGGAAAATTCCTTGACGATGTTGAAAAGTTCCTTGCTGTTGTGGGCGTTGTTGTCAAGTCGATCCTTGAATGCTGTTTTCTTGGCTTTTCGGATCAGTTGGTGGTGAGTTCGGGTGGCGCTTTTGAAGGCGTCCTTGGTGCTGGTGGTTGGGTCTTTTTTCCAGGCCTTTTCAAGGGAACGGCAGAGTTTCTTGGACTCCTTGAGATCATCGTTGAACCATGAGGCCTTCTTGCTGCCAGGTTTACTTTGACGTTTTTTCAGTGGAGCTAAGGTGTCGGCGGTGTTGGATAACCAGTAACATCTGTCTTGGTGGGTGTTTCCTTGTTATGGAAGGAGCTCAATCTTTTCTAAAAAACTGAAAGATTTTGGTTTGTATAAGGAACCAGTTAGGTTTTTCAGTTATGACTTAGGGCAACCCTCTGCTCAGTAGAGCAATGTCTGTGGACGCCAGCTGGTCTTTGGACAGGTTGAAAATAGGGATTTCTTAAATGCTGGGTGTGGGTGTGGAAGGTACAAGGTCTACTACTGGTACCCCCATTGATAGAACTTGCATCTCGTTTGATGCTCCCCCAGTGGGAAGTTGTACCTGGTTTTTCCTCTGCCCCTGCCTCGGTCCCCTTCAAATGGTTGGCCTCTCCCTAAAAAATTAGGGTTGTGGGTGGAAGTACTGGGACCTGCTCTGGGGTCAGAGTTATCAGAGTCAGCTGAAGAATCAGCGAAAGTTACAGGTTGTTTATTTTTTAATCTACCCCAGGTCCCTGTGGGGTTTCTCTGAGGTTCTTGTTGGGAGGCGGTGACATTTATTTTCCTGTAAATAGGGATAGGTTCTCTCCTTGTTGTAATTTTTTATGTCTTTTGACACTTTTGTCAATTTTTTGTGATGCTCAAAGCTTTGAAAATCAAGTATGGTGTGTTCTAGTTTCTATAGGACTGCTATAGCATCCGCTAGGCTATCTAATTCTAGAATTGCCTTTTCTAGCTCAAGTATCTCTTCTAGTTCTTTTTTGCTGTGTTCCAATGGATTCGCAATCTCAATCACCATCCAATAGTGGGAGCACCTGGTACCAATTTGTGCAAACCCATTCTTAAATTTTTATCTTGGAGAAATATTGCTGGGATGTTAGGATCCTGCAAGCCTACTGGGATGATAGCTGCTTTCAGATATTCAGTTAGCATACGTTCATGCAGTGCCATACGTATATGTTTCTTCTTTAGCATCTCTAAGGCCGTTAATTTTTCGGTGGCCAAATCTGTGGGGGTAGTGGTAGTAGAAACTGGAGTATTAAACAATATACTCCTCAGTATAGGTAGGAATAACAGGTGTAGACATGATCTGTATAAGTAGCCAGGATGGGATTGAGGTACTGCTTATGTTTAATGTGTCTAATGTTGAAAATACACATGGAATATTTGTAAATAGGAAATACATGCAACCACTTATAAGTGATAACCCTTGCAGTGTAGCCACTGCGCTTACACGTAGTAAGATAACAAGGGAACCCCAATCCTTGAACCTGGGGTGATATAATGTTTTGGGAAACACTGGTTACTAAGCGGGCAATGTGGACAAACGTAGATGTGAAATTGCATTAGAAATAGATCAATATGCCTCAATTAAAGTGGACATATATGGTAATTAATGACAAAGGAAGCAGCAAGGAAGTATGTTACCAGGGACACACTCAAATTAAGTAACACATGGTATTTATTTTCAACAATGCAAAAATAGTTCAGGTGCCCACATTAAAGAGAAAACAAGCGTGATGTGGTGAGTGAGGATGACTTTAAAATATATACGTCGCATTGACAACATAAGGTGGAAACTCCAAATTGACACAATATAAAAAATGCAAGGAGTTCCTTGTTGTAGGGGGTCGACGGAGTTTCGATCTCAATGACTCGAGATCATCTTCAGGGCAGAGCTTATGTGAGCAAGAAGAATCTATAAAAAACCTTACAGTATGTTAAGTTATGATCCCTGGGTTCATGTTCTATTATAGTACATTATTTTAATTAAGTGATGTTGCACTCCCAGTGAAAAAGTTCTGCACAAAAATGTTTTTTACCTATGTGTTTTGGTTTGGAGCGGAGTAGATGTATGAGGTGAGGAGTGGAATTATTTGGGTTTGTATTGGAATTGTTAGTTGTGAATGTGTGTGGGGTGCAATTGTGTGAAGTGGAGTGTATTTGTGTAGTGGAATTATGTGACATGATGAATAGATAGGGGTGAGGGCCGTACAGAATAGATAGGAAGATATACAGGGATAGACAGAATAAGCTTTAAGTGGAAATCCTTGTGTTTCATTATCTTATATACATTGGATATGGAAGACATCACGTTGATTACAGCAAGAAAAGCTAGTAATTATATGGTATTGAATGTAGTGGAATTATGTGTAGGTCTATGTGAGATCTATTGACTTTGTTGGAGTCTAGTGGTGTGGCATGGACTAGAGTGGAGCGGTGTTATGTGAGATTCGTGCTGTGGAGTGGCGTCGCATTGTGTGACATGGAGTGGTATTGAGTGGGTTGCACAGATATATGTAGATGTTGCTATTATTCGTAAGGATAAAAAGTTGGTGTTTGAGCCCTAGCTACTGAAAATAGGTTGGGTTTTTTTTGGGCAGCATTATCTAGCGCCTGAAAACACGTTTTTTGTTTTCTTTATTTACTGTTTCTTACATAGCGCCAAGCAGCTCTGAAAGGAATCAGTTGGCTTTACTTTTTGATTGCATAGTAAAGATTAAAAGGGACAATGCACATTTACTGTAACCATACATTGTAAATTTTAAATTAGGACTGAGAGAGATTGGATCTGCAAGAGAAGCATTAAGGGAATGAGATCATGGAGGGGGGACTACACGTGGGTGAGAGTGCAGTATGCAGGAAATCAAGACCACGGAAGCCCAAAAGCAGTATGAAGGAGAGGGTGCACAGGTTGAAGGTGGGGTGACGGTATCACAGAAGCTATAAATATCACCAGACTAAAGGTGCAAAACACACATGCACTCTCCAAAAGTCCTTAATTTACAATTTTGTTTTGAAAAATTCAAGCTATTATTTAAAAGATGTACATGTAACATCACATTCTGAGGGCAGTCACAAACTGCTAACTGGAAAGTGAGTTCATGTACTTAATGAATTCCAACCTAAGTGTGTTTATTTACCAACATGCCTGTGAGCTCGCATCAATGCTGCTGAAACCCGGGCACCCCAACCACTTGGCCAAACTTACATCTTCGGAGCCTTTTGATAGCACAGCAAGAGGGTTGTTAAATGTGCATATTTATGCCAGGGGTGAAAAAGCAATCTCGGATGTGGCAAATCACACTTCAATAAGTGCTTAAAACGACACTTTGTGACGTAGGAAATAAAACAAATGTTGTACATGTTCATGGCTTCCTATATATCAGGCAGCATGGGTATAAAATGCACGTTGTGCATAGATCCCAGGCTCGCCTAGGTACACCTAAGGTGCAGTGATTTTATAAGAGTGACTGGCAGTTTGAGTCAGCCCTCCGTCAGGAGTCACAAGAAGTCTCTATAACACGCAAACTCATCTTGAAACAAAGATGTGCTGCTTGACAAAACATGGACTTATAGACCAATTTTCACAAAGTGCAATCACAGCCAGAAATGCAATTGTGACTGAGTAGCACCAATAAGGCATCCCCCAAAAAATGCAGATAGCTCCACTGCCAATTTGTGGCTAGACTGTAGGCAGAATGAGTGCAGTATGTCAGATAAACACACAACAGTTGAATTCAAACTATATCAGAGTTCTTCCAATTTTTGATGCTGAGACCCCCTTGTAAAACCTTTTTAGGGGTAAGGTCCCCCTTCCGACAAAAGTTTCTAGAAACTGGTACTCCTCATCATCATCTTTTGACAACTATAACTGCGCCTGTTAGACCTCATCAATTCCATCCATCATTCATCCACCCACACTTTCACACATCCATCCATCCTTTCATCATTCCATCCATCCATCCATCCTTCATCCATCCACCCTTTCATCTTTCCATCCATACATCCATCCTTTACCGATCCACCCTTCCATCCATCCACCCATCATTCATCCACCCACCTTTTCACACATCCATCCATCATTCATCCATGCAACCTTTTATCCATCCATACATCCACCCACCCTTTCATCCTCCCATCCTCCCATCCTCCCATCCATCCTTCATCCATCCACCCTTTCATCCATACATCCATTCACCCACCCACCCTTTCATCCATCCATCCACCCATCATTCATCCCCCCACCTTTTCACACATCCATCCATGCATCATTCATCCAAGCAACCTTTTATCCATCCATACATCCATCCATCCTCCATCCGTCCACCCTTTCATCCTTCCATCCATCCACCCTCATCCATCCAGCCATCCTTCATCTGTCCACCCTTTCATCCTTACATCCATACATCTATCCTTCATCCATCTATCTTTCACCCATCCACCCTTTCATCCTTACATCCATACATCCATCCTTCATCCATCCACCCTTTCATCCATCCACCCTTTCATCCTTCCATACATACATCCATCCTTTAACCATTCACCCTTCCATCCATCCACCCATCATTCATCCACCCATCTTTTCACACATCCATCATTCATCCATGCAACCTTTTATCCATCCATACATCCATCCACCCTTCCATCCATCCATCCATCCATCTTTCATCAGTCCACCCTTTCATTCTTCCGTCCATCCACCCTTTCATCCATTCATCCACCCTTTCATCCATTCATCCACCCTTTCATCCATTCATCCACCCTTTCATCCATCCATTCATCCATTCATCCATCCATTCATCCTTCATCCGTCCACCCTTTCATCCTTACATCCATACATCTATCCTTTATCCATCTATCCTTCACCCATCCACCCTTTCATCCTTCCATCCATACATCCATCCTTCATCCATCCACCCTTTCACCCATCCATTCACCCATCATTCATCCACCCATCTTTTCACACATCCATCCATCCATCCATCCATCCATCCATCCATCCATCCATCCATCATTCATCCATGCAACCTTTTATCCATCCATACATCCTTCATCCATCTACCCTTTCATCCTTCCATCCATCCACCCTTTCATCCATCCATCCACCCTTTCATCCATCCATTCATCATTCATCCACCCACCTTTTCACACATCCATCCATCCTTCATCCTTAGATCAATCCATCATTCATCCACCCACCTTTTCTGTGCCTCTCTCATTTGGGGGAGGGCGGGTCAGTATCTCTCTGCGTCTTTTTCCTTCTTTCCCGATCATGGGAGGGCATCTCTGTGCCTCCCTGCTGGGGGCGGGGGACGTGTCACAGGACCCACAGCTCCAGGCGCGCAATATCCATTAACCTCAAAGGGCTACACTACAGCCTGCTCCCCCAACCCCCCTCCACCCAGGGCAGGGTTCGCCATAGAGGGCACCGGGCAATCCTCCGGTGTGCTGCACGGATGGGGGCCGGTTTGGGGCCCCTGGGGGCCGTTTTTGTTACAGGGCCGTTTTTGCAGCATATCTGCAAAATCGTCCCTGTAACAAAAACGTCCGAAAACCGGCCCTGGTAGAGAGCTCGGCGGCATCCACAACCCCCAGGGGGGTGTGGGAGGGGGGCTGGCCGAGCACTTTGCCAGTGCCGGTTTTGGTACCCAGTCCGGCCCTGCCTCCGCCCCCCCGACTTCCCCTCCTCCCCCAGCTCGAAATGGCTTCAGGGACACACACACACAGCCACACCCGAGTACTTGACAGGTCTTTAAAAGACCTTTTACTTGTTAATGAGGCTTTGATGTTTTTCACACCTCGGTGTGAATTAGGCCTCCACCGTGAGCACCCTCGATCAGCCCAAGCCAGGAACTGCACTCTGACAGAATCTGCGACCCCTTTCCAAGGACTCCACGACCCCCGTGGGGGTCGCGCCCCACAGATTCAAGACCTCTGAACTATATGCATATGAGGCATATAACAAGCAATGAATGCTGAGAGAAGACCACTCATGGGCTCTGCAGCGTGGTAGGATGGGGACTCGAGTCAGTCGATCAGAGAGCGGTCTCCCAGGAGCGTGTGTGATATGGTGACAATGCTACAGCAAAAATGGTTAGGATAGGAAAGTATGTGCGAGTAAACAAAGGAAGTGTTCGCGTAAAGAGGGCTCAGTTATGGCCGATGATCGGATTAGTGCTAATCCTAGCAGCGGGCAAGGCAGGGAAACCGGTCTTTGCCGCCAGCTCTTCAGCCTTATTACGAGGTGAGGGCATTGTAAACCAGCAGTACAACCCTCCCTCTCTGTCCACCTGACTATGCTGTGAGGCAGGTGCAGACTGGAGTCAGTTGACTGATTGGAAGGGAGGAGGAGGGAGAGCAGAGAGAATGGGATTGTGGAGCAGGGGAAAAAACACAAGAAAGAAAGTAAACAAAGTGTGGCACTCGTGTAATGGGTGCAGTGCTGATAAAGTATGTTCTCAATAATTTAAAAAGAGGTGGACAAGCCACACCGTGCAGAACAAATGAAAGGTGCAGCTGCCATGCTTAAGGATAAAGCATGGCGTGCCAGAGAAGGTGGTGGTGGGGGAAGAGCACCACAGGGGGAGATAAAGTAGCAAAAGCAGGGGCACTGAAGTCATGAGCTAGTCTTGTAGTCTTGTGAAGGGCAGCAGAAACAAAAGAGTTCTGCCAAACAACAGATAAGTCCTCCTCAGCCTTCAATGGAACTGACATATCTACTGCGGGAACCAGTTAGGAGCCAGGAAAGAAGATCAACAGAGGAATTAACCAATGGCAAGCAGCAGGCAGGCTTACACTCTGTATATTGATTACAGCAGACCTTCCAAACAGCGGGTGCGGGCTGCCTAGGCTTGACCTAAAAAGTAGCTCCTAAAAAAGGAGAAAAGGATGGACCAAAGAACTTGGTCCATGCTCTTGGGGAGGGCTGAACACAAGAGTAAATTATAAAGTTGGGGTAGTTCCTCGTATGCCAGGTGGTCACCAAAGGTTGAACCAGGTGGCTGCTACTTCTGTCGCAGGAAGACACAAGCGTAGGCATGACGCATGCATGCCATGAACAAATGGGGACATAGGATATAAGAACGAGGCTGGAGCAAGCAAATGGTAAGCGTATTAAATGTGACATATGTCTTAGACAAATGAAAAAACAACAATCGATGGACAGAATGCAGAAGAATGTCATACATTCACTCCCGTACATAGATCTGGGCTTAAATCCATTGTTATTTTGCTCACCATGTAATTCCAGTTTGTGGTGTGGTGTGGTGAGCAAAAGAATGATGGATTTACTCCAGATCCTTGTGACTCATGGTGAATGTTTACATTGTCCTGCATTCCGTCCAGAAATTGTTTCTTTTGCATATGTCGCCCTAAGTGGGAATGGTATGCCCAGACGTGGGTCCCGTGCTCACTTCACCACTGGATTAAAGCTCGCCTGGCTGATGAAGGGTGATGCCTTGAAACCGGTCCCAGGATGCTTGTTTCCAGTCCAGGAGAACCTGGCTTGGCAGTTCGGGCTGGGCTGTTCCCACAAGGAACAGGGCAAACACTGATTTGCATATGGCTGGTCCAAATTGAGGTGATATGGTGAGCAAAAGAATGATGGATTTAACCCAGATCCTTGTGACTGGGGGTAAATGTTTGCATTGTCCAACATTCCGTCCATCAATTGTTTCTTTTGCATATATCTTAGACACAGCGCATGGGCCGTCTATACAAAACCTAAAAACAAAAGGCAACTGCCATTTATCCCTGGATATTAGTGGTCTGTTGGAAGGATATGACCACCACACTGTCTGCTCTGGAAAGGTAATGAGGAGGACATAGCAAAGAATTATGATTGTAATGTTTTGTAAGCTTGGTGACAGACTAACATATTGAGACTAAATTAGTATTCAGTTGGTTAATATGCTAACAGAGGAATGACTCATCTCATTCTCCATGACATGCTGATGCTGATGCCATCCGCACATCTTTCCATTGTAGCTGTAGTATCATAGGCCTGGGTCAGGGTACTCATACAACCACTTCTACTGATACTGAAAAGAGTATACCTTTTTCTTCAAATAATGTGATAAAACTTTTGTTTAATTTGTCACTAAAATAGGATAGTCTTGTCTGAAAGAAAGTACTGTTCACTAATATGCAAGTGACAAATAAGAACCACTCCTTCATCCTCAATTCATCAGCCAATAATGTGCCACAACCTTATATAAATGCATTTAGGGTCTCCTTTAAGGATTTTGGTGTTGGGCAGTGCTGTGCATTAACCCCTTCGATGCTCATGACGAGCTCAGCTTGTCATGAGGTATACCTCTTGTGTGCTCATGACGAGCTGAGCTCTTCATGACAACACCCGTTTTTATTATGGCCCAGCACAGGAGATGGATAACAGCAGCAGCGATGGTGTTAAGACACTTTTCTGCACTACCCTACTCCAAATTGAAAAGGCAGGAATGCACTTTGTATTATACAATATGGTGCATTCCTGACTTTTCTCCCTGTCCTGGAGCCAATTTGGCAGACTAGCGCCTATGTAGGCACCCTTACAACATGGCACTACCCCCAGGTTTACGAGACTTTGTAAATCTGAGGCTGCGTGGCCTTACTCATAATTTATTAGGCCACTCAAAGCCATGCAGGGTGGCTTTGCGTTGCTTCATAAATCAGGTTAAGAGCTCTACGTCAAACAAGTACCACTTTACGTGGTGCAAAAGTGATGCAGGGCTCTAATAAATATGCTCATTAGTGTTTTAATGTGTGCTTAATAGTAACAAAGCAGTGTGCACAGAACAATTCTACAGGATTTGAAGCAGGGATGCGGCTCCATGTGAAGTTATTGTCAAATTCTACTGGCAGCCAATGCAACCAAATCCACTGTTCCATAGATTGGTGCTGTTAGTTATCCAGTCTGAGGCCAACTTCATCTTCCTGCACTACATTGAAAGACCTGTGAGATGATCCCTGTATAAAATGTAGACCTCCTTCTTGGTTTACTTACTCTGAAACCCCTTGGGGCAAGTGGGCTCCAGAACATTTTCCCTTATTGGAAACTGCTAAATTGGATTCATTTGTATTTGAACAACGATGTGTAGTTCACAGATCTTCAGCATTCTATATTACAGGAGAATTCTGATGTTGATGGTGTTTCCATAGTCCAGTCTGGTTGTTATGAGTGCATAGGTGACAGTCTTTCTTGATTCAGGGGGATCGATTTGAAGGTTTTGTGAAGGATGCGGAGGGTGTTGAAGCAGGTGGAGGTGATGGCTTTGATCTGTCGGGTCATGGTGAGAGGAGTCGAGTATGATGCCGAAATTTTGGGCATGGTCCGTGGGAGTAGGGGGATGCTGAGGGTGGTGAGCTACCAGGTGATGTCCCATGCTGAAGGGGTGGGTCCGAGGACAAGGACTTCTGTCTTCTCCGAGTTGAGCTTCAGGTAGCTGCTGCTCATCCATGATGCGATGTCTTTCATTCCTTCCTGGAAGTTGAGTCTGGTGGTGTGGGGGTCCTTTGTGAGGGAAAGGATGAGCTGGCTGTCGTCGGCGTAGGATACTATGCTGAGTCCATGCTGTCTGACGATGGTGGTGAGGGGGGCCATGTAGATGTTGAAGACCATGGGGCTGAGCGATGATCCTTGGGGTACTCCGCAGTTGATCTCTGTGGGTTTGGAGAGGAAGGGTGGGAGTGCGATTCTTTGGGTTCTGCCACTGAGGAAGGATCGGAGCCAGCCGAGGACGGTTCCCTGTATGCCAGCGTCGTGGAGTCTGGTGGTAAGAGTGCAGTGGGAGATGGTGTTGAAGGATGTAAAGAGATCTAGTAGGATGAGTGTTGTGGTGTGGGCTTGTTCGAGCAGAGTGCGGATGTCGTCTGTGGCGGTGAGGAGGGTGGTCTAGGTGCTGTGGTTGCTGCGAAATCTGTATTAGGAAGGGTCCAGAATGGAGTTCTCTTTGATGAAGTTTGTTAGCTGGGCGTTGATGATCTTCTTAGTGACTTTGGCCGGGAAGGAGGGGAGAGAGAAGGGTCGGTAGCTTTTGAGGTCTGTCTGGTCTGCGGAGTGTTTCTTGAGGAGGGGCTTGACTTTTGCGCATTTCTAGTCGTCGTGGAATGTGCCGGATTCAAAGGTGGCGTTGATGGTGCATCATAGCTCGGGTGCTATGGCGGCGGCGGCTCTGTGGAAGATGTGCAGCAGGCAGGGGTCCATGGGGGCTCCTGAGTGGATGTTTTTCATGGTTGTCTTCGTTGGTGACCGGGGTCCAGGCGGGGATTGTAGGCTGGCTGTCATTGCTGGAGGTAGGAGTGGTTTCGGTGTCTGGTGTTTTTGTTAATTCAAGTTGTTGTAGAGGGACTTGATTTTCAGATGGAAGTGGGAGCCGAGTTTGTTGCAGAAATCAGGGAGGGTGGGACGTCAGTGGCTTTGATGGGGGTTTGGCGAATTCCTGAATTATGCTGAAGAGTTTCTTTGAGTTGCTGGAGTTAGCAAGGATTTTGTTCTGGATGAAGGTCCCTTTGGTGGATCTGATGAGTTGGTGGTATTCAGTCGTAGTAGTCTTTAGGGTGGTCTAATCTTCTGCAGTTTTGCTGATCTCCATGGCTTCTCGAGACGTCTGCAGGTGCGTCTGGATTCTTGGAGGTTGGTGGGGAACCAGGTGGCCTTGATGGGGCGCTGTCTGTTTGGCTTGAGGAGGGGGCTGAGCTTGTCGGCGCAGTTGGGGATCCATCTGTGTAGTTCTTTGGCTGCAGAGTTGTCGTCGGTTGAGGGTGGATTTGAGGTGCTCCTCAGTGACCTTTATCTAGTTTCCTCAGGGGGCATGGTGTAGGTTTGTGAGTGGTGACTTTGTTGAAAGAGAAGTGTATGCAGTGGTGATCCGTTCAGAGGGGTTGCGTGATGTGGCCGAAGTGGATGTTCTAACCACCTGCCAAGATGGGGTTGAGGCTGTGTCCTGCCTTGTGGGTGGGGGTGGTGACGAGCTGTCTCAATCTGATATTAGCAAGGTTGTCCAGGAGGGTAGAGGAGTTGGGTCGCTGAGGTTGTCGAGCTGGGAGTTTAGGTCACCGAGCAGTATGTTGTGCATGGAGGCAATGGCGTGGGGTGTGAGGAGGTCGGTGATGTTTGTGGTGAATGTGGTTTGAGGTACGGGAGGGCTGTAGGCGAGGATGCCACATAGGGTCGTTCTGGGGCTGTTCTGTTTCTGGAAGTGGAGGCGTCGTTCGTGCTGGAGGTGGTGAGTCGGCAGGAGTTCTTGTGTGCGATGGCAAGTCCTCCTCCTGGGTGGTTAGGGCAGTCCTTCCTCTGGATCTTGTATCCGCCTGGGATGGCTGTAGCGATGTTGGAGGAGGCGTTGGTCTCGGATTCTGTAAGGACGGAGAAGTTTGGCGAGAGGGTGTCGAGGAGGTCCCAGATCTCTAAGGAGTGTCTTTGCAGGGAGAGCACGTTGAGTGCCGTGGTGGTGTGGAGGGTGGTGAAGGTTTGGCAGCAATGGCAGCAGGAGAAATGGCCGTGGGTGGTGCTCGGTGTGGACAGCTGGCAGTCGTAGTGGTGTGTGGTCGTAGAGCCAGGGTCCCGGGCGCTGGTCGAGGTCGGGTAACGGACGGGAGCAGACGGGCTTGCATTTGGCACAGCACCGGACGCAATTCAATAGGGGAAGGGGGAGGGAATGCAGCTGGGAGTCAGGAGCAGGAGAACAGGCGGTGGAGGGTCTGCGGGGGCAGCAGCAGCGAGAAACGGGTGGGAACAGAAATTAAGGCAAAAGTACGATACAAGAATGAAAAAGGAACACAGAATTAAGGCAAAATACAGTATGAAAAATTTAAGATAACTACAATACCAGAGGGGAACAGGGACAGCATTCTTGAAACACTACCTGTCTCAGAGGTAGAAAGGGCAGCCGCGAAGGGGCTCAGTCAGCGGTGCAGCACAGGCAGGGAGCTGGGTACCTGACCAGGAGGTCAGAGGTCCTGCTCAGGCGTCCGTGCAGCAGCCGCCATTAAATAGGGGAAGGGAAGTGCAGCTGGGTGGCGTGAACCGGTGGGGGAGGGGCAGCAGGGGCAACAGCGACAAAAAATAGGCAAGAACAGAAATTAAGGCAAAAATACGATAGGAGAACGCAAAAGGAACACAGAATTAAGGCAAAATACAGTATGAGAAAATAACAGGGGCACAGAATTTAAGACAATACAATATGAGAAAATAACAGGTGCACAGAATTTAAGACAACCGCGATACCAGAAGGAAACAGGGAACAGGTACAGCAGTCTCAAACCACTACCTGTCTCAGAGGTGGAAGGGGCACCAGCGGAGGGCCTCAGTCAGCGCAGCTGCACGGGCGGAGAGAGCTGGGTCCCTGACCAGTAGGTCAGAAGGCCTTCCTCAAGATACTGTGTTACAAATACATTGCCCATGTTGTGCATTCCTCACTGTGATACAGTCTTGTCACTTCTCCTGAACTTTTTTCAACCTCAGGAACAGAGGGTAGAAAACCTGAGTCTTTACATTTTCCTAACCTACTTAAAATGATATTGCATATATACTGCTGTGCAGCTGTCCTCCAACCACCAATGGACGTAACCAGCAATGGATGAATGCAGAAATCTATATAAATTCGGGCCTCCACTTGATTACTTGGATGGGGATTAGTTCAAGATACTTGTGCAAATGCGACTATTCCTAAATAAAATGCATTGATAAATTGATTTAAACGAATAAATATCATATATGTTGATGCACGGAGCACGGAGCATAACATGCTATTTATAACAAATTTTCAGCGTTGGGGGAGACCATGACTCATGAGAGCTAAAAACAAAACCTGGATGCAAGTGATTAAAATTGTGTGGTAAGGTTAAATCACATCGAAGATGTCTTGTTACCGCTAGGAGACTTGTTTTCAAGCATGAATAATAGTAATATACAATATGCGATACAGTAAACAATTGTTCTAGTGGGAGGTTCGCTCTACTGTGGTAATGAACTCCCCTAACATATATGTGATTGAGGGTCTACTAGTACAGCTGCCTTAAATATCATGTTATTGTGCCACAATTATTTTAATTGCTATGTCATAAAAGCGGATTCCACCCTAATGAATTATAATAACATCTAAAAGAGAGGACTATAAAAAGTAACTTAATCATTAATCGATGTGGTGCTGGGTGCAGATGGAGAAATACAGAACGCATTATATAAACGCCATATTGCAGATCCACACCAAAAATTGGGTTGAGTCCTTCCACACAAGGCACTGTATTGTGGTCTCCGCAGGAGATACTCGTAAACCTGCCGTCTGACGTCTCTGTCCACGGTCTGCGCTTCCACTTACACACATCACCACTCGTTAAGCACACCCAATATCTTACTGGGGCTTTACTTTTTGTGACTGCAGGGGGCGGGGGGCTCTCCAGAGCACCTTTAACGTGGACTTGGCTCCGTCCAGTGTCCCCTTGTGACCTCTCTGCGCAGTTTCTAGGCCGCTCTCGGAGTGACATTCTAATGAGGACTTCCGGCCAGGATCTGCCAGCCGGAGCTGCATGCTCGGTCCACTGCGCCCTGATAATTATGACGACGACCAGATCTCCTTTATTTTTCCAACTCCCCTTCATAATACACGCATTCAAAACGCACAAGATGAAAATGTTCTATTTTCTGTTTGCATTCTTTTCACAACGTCGTAATACATTAGATTACAATAGCACTCTCTACCAGGAACAAGTAAAACTCAAAGGGGTATTTTATCAAGTACGGCGTTAAAATGATCGCCACCTTAGCGGCAGAAAACTGCCGCTAAAGCGGCGATAATGGGCTTCATAATATGTCATAGAGAATTCCCATAGAAGCCCATGTTCACACCAGAACATAGGCTTCTATGGGAATTTATACGGGCATATTATCAAGCCCATTATCGCCGCTTTAGCAGCAGTTTTCTGCTGCTTACGGTGATAATTTTAACGCCGTTTCTTGATAATATGCCCCAAATTCACTTGGGAATTTCAATTTTTGTTGCCAATTTTACACAATGCCAGTATGCTTCTGATTGCTTTAGCACTTTTTAGGTCTCGCCTCTCAATGCGCATGCGCATTGAGCAGAGCGAGACTATAGGGCTTTAAACAGACTTTACCCAACTGGCGATTTGGTGCTGTGCCTGTGCGGTTTTAGGTCAATGCGCAAGCGCATTGACCTAAAATGCGCGTGCACAGCACCAAATCGCCGTATGTTCCCTCAGCCGCACTCCTCCCACACCCCCGCTCCGCCCCCTCCCCTGCCTGCTGTGTCGCATTTCTCCTCCCCCCTCCCCACAGCAATGCCCTCCGTCTTGGCTCGCTGTTCTTTTAAAAACTACTCGCTGCCTCCTCCCGCTCTCCTTAATCCGCTCTCCCTCCTCCCACACCCCCGCTCCGCCCCCTCTTCTGCCTACCGTGTCGCATTTCTCCTCCCCACAGTAATGCCCTCCGTCTTGGCTCGCTGTTTTTAATCTCATTCCCTCCCGCACGTACTCTCTGCTGTCTTCTCATCAGTATGGTATTTATGTTTTTCTTTATCCACTGTTGCAGGTTCCGTGTATTTCTCTTATGCTTTCCGTTCCTCTTAATGTCGTACCTCATTTTCCCTTCTGTTTTTCATCTATCTCTTTAATACCTCCGTCTCAGTCCACTTTTTTTCGCATCACATTTCCTTTGTTTGCCCTTTTCTCGCTTCTTTCTCTAATTCTGGTGCTTGCACGCGCCTTTAACACTTTCGCTCTTGCCTCCCAATCTTTCTTGTGTCCTATTCTATGCTTAATCATTTTACCTTGCTCTTATTTCCCTCTCCTTCTCTTTTGTCTCGTGCCTGCTCCATTCTCTCTCCTCTTCCTAGTACTGCTTCTTCACCTTCTCTCCCTTCAGATCCCTCTTCACAGTGTTGTAAACGTATGCAGGAGCCGCTTCAAGCACTTACCCATCTTTCCCTCGCGTTCACACATGGAGTTTGTAGTACTTTTTCTGTGCGGAAATGCGGTAGTAGTGATACAGAGAAGTAGCTACTGTGTTGTGCTCAGATCTGGGTTTCTTCAGTGTGTTTGCTGATGAATGGAATGTAAAACACAAAAAAAACGAGCAAAACGTGTTCGTTCTTGTTGATGCCATTAGCTCAAGTACATGTTTTTTTTATAAGTGATATCTCAGGCATTACTCTATTTGTATTTAAGACTACAGTTCTCGAAAAACACATAAAATGGACTTCAATGGTTATCTTCCCTGTTTATTAAGTGGTGAAGTTTGTTTTTACTATGAAATTAGAATGGGAATAAGGAATGCCTTGTAATGATATATTGTTCATAAATCAGAACCAAGACCTACTGTTGTACGATATTTGTCGTCATGCAACATTTCAGGCCTCTGTGGGAACAATGGACATGATTTGTTCTCTTGTATTAGCTAAACAGAACAAGGGAACCCAGGGCGCAATATGCTAAGGACCTTGGGTAGGTACTTATTTTCAAAAGAACAGTGGTCCTTAGACAGAGGAGAGAATATTTAAGGGAATAAATATAGACTAGATAGAACTATATTCTTTTAAGACGTGTCCAGCCAGACAGTTTTAATGTCTTAATAAAAAATAATCACAACGAAATTTTACACAGGGTGTGATGGAAGTGGGACACGAGCCGATGTCCGACTAACCCACTAGACAAACGTACAAAACATACACAAATAATAGGCAAAGAAAGGTCATCTGAATATCATAAATTATAAGCAGATGATCCACAATATACACATATGCATGAACAGTTATTGTCAACTATGCAATTAGTGCATTTCTGGTCGACGACGTTTCGAACCGTACAACATTTTGGTTCATCCTCAGGGCAGACAATGATTGCCTAGAGAAGTGACAATTTCAATTTGGTCCCACTATGAGAAAATACATATGCCATACAATAACAAAAATTAGACGGGGAGAGAGGAGACATAAAAAGATAAAACATGTCAGTTGATTAACCGCTTATCACAACTGTTATTGCTGTGCCAGACTCATACCATGCCATGCCATGGTGACATCGGCGGCTGTGTGGGGTGCACGCTAATTACATGCAGAGCGCTCAGAAGTGTCTATATTCGGCGCGGCAGAGCGGCACGAGAGGAGCTCAAGGTGAATGTGTCTTACGAGCAACCGTGAAAATTATCACTTAAAAGGAATCATGCCACTAGGATGGAAGCGAATCATGTATAACGGGGTGATGGGCTGAAGGACGTGCAGGGGTGAACAGTCTCGAATGAGCGTGACTATCGGGTTCAGCAGGGAGTAAAGAAGCAAGAGGGGGGACCTTCGTGAGCAAGCTTACCGGTGGGGCGAAGCTGATATAGTGATAACACGGAGTGTTCTCTTGTATTTACATATATATGACATGATTATGTATAGTTATGAGAAAATCAAGAAAAGATGGTGGCAAAAAAAAGACGACATGGGCCCACATTCACAACCAGTTCCTAAACTGGAAAAGTTTTGTATGGCTAAATACCTATGACAATGATGTACAGAAAAGCAATGTCATTGTGATAACATTTGAATCATATGGTTAAATGGTCAAAAACAAAAATTCATTGAAAGTTTTTTTAAGTAGGTAGTCTTCTTCAAAAGCAACAAATAATCACTCTGCATGGCAAGAATCTCAGGTCCTAACTACGCAAATGACGGTCCAGGGTTATCGCCGTCTACAGTTTTTAGGGTTGCTTGGCATGACAATCATGAAAAACATTCAAAATTTACATTGAAAAAAGTGTGTGTTGGTACATCATTATTGAAGTGCAGTTTATCTTGTCTTCCTTAGTACTTCGTACATCTCTCTAGAGATGTGGCCTAACGACCAGAGCTGCCATCTAAGTCACGTACATACAAAACATGTTGCATTACAAATGGTATAGGTGTCACATTCGCAAAAGTTATAACTATTGGCATTGTAAATGACAAAGCTATCAATTTAGCTATTTTAAAAACCAACACATAAATAAAATATTTGTCATTTACAAGACCAATAGCTCCAACTTTTCTAATGCGAGACCTATTGCATTTCGAATGCTTGTTTTCTGTAGCTCTCGTGTTAGATTACTTTGAGTTCATGACACTAAGGCCCTGATTACAAGTTACATGGAATTCCGAGATTCCCAGTAGAAGGAACTACCCTTACTGGCCAGTATCTCTGCATGGAATCCCACCTAGTACGAGTTAGACCCACTTGGAATAGTGAGTAACTGTGCGAACACAGAATTAGTGTGCAGAGTTCTGCCTGGCATACGTTTTTCTAAGGGAGCAAATGCATTAATTTACAAGCGCTCTGAACCGGTGGTAAATGGGAGTAGTGGCTTCCTTGCAGAGTTGAGATGGATTTTGGGGGGAGGGGTTGGATGGTAGAGGCGGTGATGAGGCATATGGCAGCTTTTGCATCCAAAACATTATCTTTGCTTTAGTGGCAGAAAACTGCTGCTAAAGCGGCGATAATGGGCTTGATAATACGCCGTAGAGAATTCCCATAGAAGCCCATGTTCACACCAGAACTGTGATAATGTTAACGCTGTTTCTTGATAATATGCCCCCATGTCATTTTACAAGCCAGAATTTCCAGCAGATAAAATTGGGGGCAGGAATACTGGGTCATTTGTGATCACGTGGCGCTCTATCCTGTCTGGGGATGCCACTGCACCTGGCCAGTAGTCAGTCTGGTGTATGTACAGAAACAAGAGAGAAGCTTATTTAGCCGTAAAATCTCAGGCATAGATTAAAGGCCTACCTTAGTTTGAGCGAGGCACCATCAGAATGTATCGGTGTACATGTAAAGGGCCACTGTTTTATGCAAAAGCAAGACACCAGAAGAAATTGAATACTGATGGCTGTAAGAATTCCACAATGGCTGTGAGTTGCTTCTTTAATAAAAATATTCAATGCAACATTTTCTCAGAATAATGAAAACGGCAGCTGTTTAATAACAATCTTCCTTTACTTTCTATATCTGCAGGTTTATTATATATGTGAATTTTTAATATGAAGTAACACAACTAACACTCTAAAAACTTCATTTGAATATTTTTATAGAAAGTAATACTGTGGAAAAAAAGATTTTTCATAAATAATGAGAAAATAACACATTAATTGTGGACAAGATACTGAGCAATTAAAAATGCGAAATTCCTTCATGATACCCACTAGCTGGTTTTGTAGTTTTGATATGAAGTTGCATTTTTAAATTACAATGGTCTTACCTTTATCGATCTGTCTTTTATACCTGTACTCTGACGGTAAAATTGCTCAATGGAGTAATGTATTCACTGTAAAGACTTGTGTGAAGAACTTCAAGCTTACAGGCTTGCATTTCTGTTGACCTCTCAGGCTCCCAACACTGCTTAATTTGAGCCGTGGTTTCTGGTGCCCTGCACCGGCACTGGCACTTAGTTGTCAACACTGGACCTTAATCATCTCTGCTTGTGTAATTTAGAGATGAGTAGAAAAACAGTAGTGTAATAGTTCAACATACATCGAAAGCAACTAATACCGGCCTCCTAAGCCATTCTTATAGTTCTGGGGATTGAGGTCAGTGTTGCATCAAAAGGAGTTGCATTGATTTGACGGGAAGTCCATGGAAGCTCTGCAGGTGTGAGGATTCAAATAGGGTAAATGCTCATGCCAAAGCACATTTTGAGTCGCAATGCGCGCCAGTAACACATCCAGTACTTAATTTAAAACGGTGGTTGCAGGTGACGACCACTGGCACTAATATTTTGGACCACCACTTCCCCTTTTTCATCAGACATTGACTAAGATCAAGAGAGTGTTACACAAACACAGGGGGAAAAATAGGAAGAGAGAAAAGGCCAGGGCATAAGTTGGTGGGGGGAGGGGGGCACATGCAGGTACATGGTATACACCCACTTGTCTCTCCTACCAAGAACTTGGACACCACAGGAATATGCTGAACTTGTCCTGGTGTCATTTTCAGACACCAGGACATGTTCAGTAGAGTCTGTACGTTGTCTGCTTTTTATTCCCAGCAGCAACGTGAAGGCAGTCAGAGAGCTTTTTTTCACCTCCAGCTGGGCCAAGTTACGGCCGGGGCCTCTTTTTGTTAGAATACCCTGACTGGAGGTGGTCTGGAACCTCAAACTTAAATGTAAATGCCACAGAGGGGAAACAAAGGCACACTGCTTATCATCTCTTCACAGGTACTTAAGAGAGGCATGCTTTTGACTTTGTTCAGTCCTTGTACGTAAAACATGCAAGCACTGTAAGAATGTCAGGTGTGTTGATGTGTCCCAGTATTTACACAAATAGCAATTTCAAAAGCACTACTTTATTTCTGTTATAGCGCTACGCAACCCAATGCAGGGGTCAGAGCTCTTTACGTAACATAACATTATACATTGACAAGAAATCATGTACATGTGTACATCAAACTACAAGATGAGTTACATGGGTCCCGGGTTATAAGGTGTGGGAGTCACATGTCCTTCATAGCTCATTGTGCTATAATACAAGGATTACAATTTAGGAACTGCAGATAACAAAATGATCTCTGTGTTAAAAACAGTAGCCCACTTTGCTATCTACATTAAATAAAAATCTGTCATCTGCATGTCACCTGATGTGCTTTGCAGGAGACACATAAATCCGCTCCGTTTCAAATCTGGAAGTTCACAAAACACAGATCTCTCCAGCAAATATGTTAACCTCCAGAGTTATCTCACCATTATTACTATTCTCTGAGATTTACTGGACACCTTTCCAGCAGTTGCCTTTGCCCATAAAATATAAAAAAAATGCAGACTTGCAACCAAATAAGCAGAATAGATCTACTGCCATGCTTTTCCTTGCTGCCAATTTCTTTGTGACAGGGTGGTTTAAAAAATACATATATATATTTGTTGAGGGACAGTTTTTGCGTCAGGATTGCACTGCTTTTTTGGCACAACCCTGACGCTAAGCCTCATTTGTTAAATCTCATAATGTGCTTTCAGGTGACCCGGGGCATAGTTTGCGTAGTAGTGCTATGCGTAGTACACTTCGCACTATGCACACTACGCGTAGCTACGCGAACAGCGTAGTGTGGTAGGGAAAATGCTGTTCCAACTGATTGCCCAGTGCCGGATGCTTGTCCGCCCTGTGCAATCATTGCAAATGGCACCTTGCACAGTGCAAGCGGTTGTTTTTTGCCGCTCGAGTAGATTTGTACTCAAGCGGCAGCTTTCTCAACGCAGACTTGTAGTTTCTCATCGCGAGCGGTCACGAGCATACGCGACCACTCGCAATGAGAAACCTGACCTCCCCGCGTTGAGAATCTTTCTGGGAGGTTTATTTCCACACTCGCGATCGGCAACTTGATGTTGCTGATCGCGAACGAGGAAAAAGTCTTGCCGGGACGTTGATTTTGCTCGCTTGTGGTCGCCAACTTAACATTGAGGACCGCGAGAAAGCAAAAATTGCCCGCTACGTGTTTTTGCACTGTGCTACGTGCAATTCGCGTAGTGCATAATAGCGCAAACTACGCACGCTCCACGAGCGTAGCATAGTCCTTCGCACAGGGTTACTTTAATGTACTAGTGATATACCTGATAAACATGTATGAGGTCTTAATATCTGATATCACTTCTTGTGATGTCACATCAAGTGAGGGTTACTTCCTGTTATGTCACATGCAATGTCACACATCGTGACATCATGCACTATGATTGCACGCGTTATGATACTACATAACCTGGTTATCCTCCACACTTCTTTTTTAGGACTGGTGCCCTGGAAAAAAACATCACAAAGGGAGAAGGAATGCACCTGCAGAAGAGAGATAAAAGGGCAGAGAGTGTCTGGTGGTGTTTTATATGGAAATTAAATGAAGTTGTAGCTACGCATTTTCCTCGCTAACATTTGACAGGACGGTATACAACCCTTACAACGAATCTTTTACCACGCACTACCATTACAACACAGTCATTACAACGCAAACCATTACAACGCATTGCGCTGGGGGGCGCTCTAGGATAGGGAATAAGTTTAATTTACTATCCAACACCTTCCCTAGTGTCCACGGGGACTGGGGTTGGAATAGTAAATTAAACTATTCACTATCCAGCACCCCAAAGCGCTATGCGTTGTAATGGTATGCGTTGTAAAAACCGCGTTGTAATGGTATGCGTGGTAAAAGTATGCGTGGTAACGTCATACATCCGACAGGACTGGCCACAGGCTTCTGAGCAGAGCTTTGTTCACAGGCAATCATTCTTTTACAAATTAAGCACTGCACATATCCCTCTCAGGTAGCCAAAGTAATGCTCTAATACCACTGTAAATAATGAAAGTTATCACAGCAAGGGACCATTGTTAATCAAGCACCTAAAACTGTTGTACTGCAAAGCGGCAGGGCAGTTGTGTGCTGGGACTCTTCAATCAGGAGTAATACCACAACTCTCAATTGTGGTAATGAGGGCTTTAGTAGTGCAGTACAGAAGAACCACACATGGAAATTGACCGGAGGATTGTGTGCTGTGTTGAATTCCGCCCATGGTTGAATACTGAAGCAATTGTTTGACTGATGTGCCTGTCCATATGGGCTTATTTTTTCCCTTCTCACAGTTACAGTTTCAGATAAAGAGTACAACAGAATACTATCTGATTTTTAATCAGACCTCCATTTTAGACTAACTAATGGTGAAAGGAGACATCAATTGCATCAAATTTAATATTGTCAGAGCGCAACTCCATTTCGCTTCTGATCTGGGAGACAGTCAGACTGGTATATTTGCCCAGTCTTGGGCATTTTAACCCCTGGATAAATTATTCTATACAACAGTTTCTTCTCTTCCCATAATACGCATCAATTTCTAACAGCGCCACCATTTTGTGAGCATGGCAGTGTTTCTTGAAGGATTTCCTTCCTTGCCGCTATGAATTCGGTGAGAGGCAGCCAATTTATCCCACAGTGTGCATAAATTGCAGGAAGGTTAAGCTAGGCTAGGAAATATGTCAAACTACATATTTCAGCACACATTAAAATGTTAAAGAACTGAAATATCTTACGTGGAAAGGTCCCTGCTGTGCTATATTTGTTTTTTCCGATGAGCTGGTATGACAGCATTCCGCAAATCTATTGGCTGAGAAAAGAACTTTGAAGGATTGTACATCCTTTACCAGGTCAACTTTGTTCCATTCCCTGACAACAAACATGGAATCCTGCAAAAAGTGCATTCTAAACAGCCACCGGAAGTATTTTATCTCACAGAATGTCATTGTGAAATAAAGAACACACATATAAACAAGCCTTGGCAAAGCCAACAAGTCTGGTCTTGACTCCCTGTTTGGTATGGTTTACATGATGCTTTGTTCTGTACAGAACTTTAAATGTGAGGTATTACAATTTGCTATGTTAAAGCATGATATATACATCATACACGGGCAACCCTTACTCCCATGGGAACATGGGTATACAAAACATTCAAAAAACAACGGTTCTCATTGGCATCAAAATTAATTAAAACAAATATCAATTTGGTCAGCCACAAACAATGACTGCAAACAATTAAACAAAAACTGAAATGCAACATCACTCCAAATTACAAATGTTATTACACGTTGTGCAATATACAGAGAAAATCATTAGACAAGTGCATGTGTCTCAAATGAAGTCGGACCACCAAAAGCAACAACCAAACACTCAAAGCAACAACCAAACAAGTGTTTAGGTATGATAAGCTTTTACCTGTTACTGAGTTAGGCTTATAATGTTTGTGTGTATATTGTCGATGTTTCACCCCTGTATTGAATGTAGGTGATAGCAACCTTACTGTGCGGCCATGTCTACCATACGGAAAACCCCATGCATGACACCCAGTTTATGAATTCAAATAAGGTACGGTTGCAAGGTGGAAGTTATTATGTGATATGGCTGGTGCGCCTCATCATGTAATACTAACACAATACACAAGAGTAGTCCTCGGATTCACTCTTAGCATCCTTAGTCCTGGTAGTGTGTCACAGAGAAACCTGTTAAGCAATTGACAGTACCAGCATTGAAAATAAGTAGGAGACATGCATCGAAAGAAAACTGGACCCCAAATTTATAAAAATAGAGTGTATTTTTATATAAATATAGTCACCAAAACAAACTTTGTATCATACATACAGCCAGTGTTGTGGATTTCGAAAGCGTTTAAAAATGAATACAATAAAACTATCAAAACTGGTCCTATTGAAGTCAATGGGGGAAAAACACAGGTGAATCACGGTCACTTGCAGGGTGAGGTCAATCAAAACTTCTTGTGGATAAAGTCATTCAGGTTCATAGATCAAGTTCTCATGGCCATTACTTTGCTACCTTGCCCAGGGAGTCTGGGTGCTGATGTGATTTCGCTGTCCTTGGTACTGAACGGGACCCGCGGGAGCTGTCGCACTTCCAGCACTTGACAAAACCACACTTGGAGATGAAGTTACACTCTACTCTCAGACAGTAGAGGACTTTGGGGTCCTAAGCCCTGGGTTCCACAGCAGTATTTCTTCTACCTTGCTCAGCTACTCCAGGTGCAGAGGTAGCTGACAGCTGTCAATCACTGGAGCAGGTTGTGCCAAAGATGCTTTATCACACACTCGACAACACCACCTTCAGAATGTAAGGTCACATCAGTAGGGTAATTGCCAGCGTTGGTCAAAAGTCACTGTGAGTTGCTCTCAGGCTGGGGAAGTCACTTCAGGGGTTAGTTACTGAGCTGGGGACTAACAAGCTTTGACTACGGCAAAAGTAATCCACGGGTACTTCGGTGGCTAGAAGGCGACAGGAGTGAAGTAACGGCTTGGAAATTGGTGAAAGCTTAGCTACCACTCCAGGCTTGCAGGCCATCATTTCTGTTTGGGCTCACTCCTGACCGGCCCAGTGGGTTGCAATTCTTGTCAGACTAACATAGATTTTTCTGCAGCTTGCAGGGGACTGGACCCAACAGTCCAGGGGAGTCTGCTTCGGTTTCTGGCATCCACTGGAGTGCCTCTTGCTGGGAGCAATGAGCATTTTCCATGGACACATGTCGAACACACTGTTCCAATGTATGCTCTCTTAAGGGCACTTGAGTGTCCTATCTTAACACCGCAACTGAGTCCAAAGTCCTGTTGTCCGTGACAGCATCTTCTTTGTGCCTCTTCTCAGATTCAAAGACAGAACTGTGATGTCGGTGTCAGAGGAACCCCATAGGCCCTAGTTTAGGGATGCTCAGTGTGTGAAGGACAGTGGCCAATGGGCTCCTGGTCCCAGTGGGAAACTCACCACTGTATTGACAACATCCTGTTGGTTTACCTGACTGTGCTACCCAGAATACTTTATTTCAGGGTCTTCCAAAATGACAGATCCCTTCCTTGGCTTTACAAACCTCCTAGCCCACTCTAAAGGTGTGGCTAGCCTTTTGGAGGTATACGCCTCCTGCATACCTAATTATCCTGCCTTCCTGCAAGCAGATCTGCTTCAGGGTTGGAAGAGCTGTGTCCTCGAGTGGGGGGCAAGTACATTTTCACATCAAGGGTAGTGACGCCTTTAAGGCTCACCACTTTGAATTCTGTCACACTAGCCATCATTATTATGGATTACTATAGTACGCAAGGGTTTTTTTTGTGCTGGTGACAGGCTTGAACAGACAACAGGGCCTAAAGATTTGCAAGATATTCCAAATTAGGCCCCCTTAAGGGGGATTTCATATAGTTTTGATAGCTGACATTTTCTAAATATTTGTACTTTTTTCCAGTATGCCTAACATTTGCCTCGTGGGAAACATTATGGTCTGTACAATAGGCCTGAGTTGTTTACCATGACACACAAAAGATGTAGGCCACAGGCCTGATCGGTTTATTTGGAAACAATATTTCAAATATAATAGGTCTGATCTGTTTATTATGAAAATATGACAAAAGCAGTAGGCCTGATTTAATTATAATGAAACACATATAATAATGACAATAGCTTTTTAAGGATGGATTGTTATTTCACTGTGTTAAAGCCTAAAGACTTGTATTTTGTTATGTGGAATCTCGCAGATTACCTTTGACGGCAGGACTTTGGTGTTGATTACTCCATTTGAAAAACTGTAGGGCTAGAAGATTTCCAGGTAACTACCATACAACGATATTGGCTCTAATGTATCATTGTTTCACAAATACGTAGATTGCCAACATGCTGGTTGTAAATGCGGCAGTCATGCTGGACTTTTTTTTTACATTACACTGGGTAAAATACCACTTGCCTCCTAGATATAAGTTTAATTTCATTTTTATTTCGAGTATTCGAGACCTCTTGTATATACTTTATTATATACTTATATATATATATATATTCACTGAAAAAACCATAGGTTTCACACCAGTTATAGTTAGGAATTAGCATTTAAAAACCTATGAAATTCACTGAAAAAAACCATAGGTTTCACACCAGTTATAGTTAGGAATTAGCATTTAAAAAACCTATTAAATTCACTGAAAAAACCATAGGTTTCACACCAGTTATAGTTAGCTGGAAATTTTACTGACTTAAAACCATTGAAATTCCCACGGTATAGTTAGTTGGACTCACTATAACTTGCGCGCCTGCAATGCACTGCTGATGATGTCACATATTACATCACTCATGACATGGTCAGTGACATCACTCATGACATCACTGATGACACCATCCTTGTGACAGAGTGACAGACCTCCTTTCAGTGTAATGTAACCCTTGAAACACATATTCAAAAATAGAAACTAACATTTTCAAAAAAATGAAGATACCCATACCAGTTACAACAACCAATTCAGTAATTCCACCATCTATATACACATCCACTCATTCAGCAACAGTTCTATATACTCACTCATACATATACTCACTCATCATATGTAGTGATACACATATATATCCTGTTACACACCGACAGTCATCCAAAAGTTACTCACACACATACTCACACTTACAAATAATCTATTTAACATCCATTTTTTTGCATATACAACTATACACACACCCTAGCACATTACGTCTAAGAAAACTTACTCATACTTACTCTCTTAAACAATCACTTATAGAAACACATACTTATTTAAGCAGGAACTCTTTCAATCTCTCACTCTCACATATACTCACTTATATACATCAATACTCACATATACTAGATTAAAACATATGTATTTACTCATAAAGACACTAGTGAGGCAGGCATTCACTCACTAACACACACATATACACACTCATCCACCCATACAGTCCTGCACATATGTTGTCCTCAAAACACATACAAACAGTGAGTCAGTCACCAACCCATGCAGCCACTTATACTCAAAGTGAAACACTGATACATGTATTTAAATATTTAAAAATTACTCGCTAATATATGTATTCACTAAGATACACTTAATAAGCCAGTTAACCAATCAATATTTTATTAAAAAAACATCCATTTACACACTTATTTAAACATTTATTCTTCCATAGACCTTTACAAATACGTATATAAAACATATTTATTTCTCATAAAGACACATATTCACTGGATGGTGTCATCAGTGATGTCATGAGTGATGTCACTGACCATGTCATGAGTGATGTAATATGTGACATCATCAGCAGTGCATTGCAGGCGCGCAAGTTATAGTGAGTCCAACTAACTATAACGTGGGAATTTCAATGGTTTTATGTCAGTAAAATTTCCAGCTAACTATAACTGGTGTGAAACCTATGGTTTTTTCAGTGAATTAAGTTGGTTTTTTAAATGCTAATTCCTAACTATAACTGGTGTGAAACCTATGGTTTTTTCAGTGAATATATATATATATATATATATATATATATATATATATATATATATATATATATATATATATATATTCACTGAAAAAACCATAGGTTTCACACCAGTTATAGTTAGGAATTAGCATTTAAAAAACCTATTAAATTCACTGAAAAAACCATAGGTTTCACACCAGTTATAGTTAGCTGGAAATTTTACTGATATAAAACCATTGAAATTCCCACGTTATAGTTAGTCGGACTCACTATAACTTGCGCGTGCAATGCACTGCTGATGACATCACATATTACATCACTCATGACATGGTCAGTGACATCACTCATGACACCATCCTTGTGACATAGTGACAGACCTCCTTTCACTATAATGTAACCCTTGAGACACATATTCAAAAATAGAAACTGAAATTTTTTAAAAAATGGAGATACCTATATCAGTTACAACAAGCAATTCAGTAATTCCACTATCTATATACACATCCACTCATTCACCAATAGTTCTATATAGTCACTCATACATATACTCACTCATCATATGAAGTGATACACCTATACATCCTGTTACACACCGACATTCATCCAAAAGTTACTCACACACATATTCACACGTGCAAATAAACTATTGGACATCCATTTATTTGAATATAGAGTTATACACACACTTCCACCTTACTTCTATTTAAAATTACACATATTTATTCTCTTAAACAATCACTTATAGAAACACATACTTATTTAAACAGGAACTCTTACAATCTCTTACTCTCACATATACTCACTTATATACATCAATATTCATATATACTAGATTAAAACATATGTAGTTACTGATAAAGACACTAGTGAGACAGTCATTCACTCACTAACAAACACATATAGACACTCATCCACCCATACAGTCCTGTACATATGTTGTCTTCAAAACACATACAAACAAAGAGTCAGTCACTCATGCATCTATGTGCTAAGTAATACCCCCACCAAACCATATAGACACTCATACTGATACTAATAAAAATATCTAATAACCCATATACATACACATGAGTGGATGTGTATTAGATGGTGATATTACTGAATTGGTTGTTGTAACTGGTATGGGTATATCCACTTTTTTGAAAATATTAGTTTCTATTTTTGAATATGTGTTTCATGGGTTACATTACACTGAAAGGAGGTCTGTCACTGTGTCACAAGGATGGTGTCATCAGTGATGTCATGAGTGATGTCACTGACCATGTCATGAGTGATGTAATATGTGATGTCATCAGCAGTGCATTGCACGCGCAAGTTATAGTGAGTCCGACTAACTATAACGTGGGAATTTCAATGGTTTTATATCAGTAAAATTTCCAGCTAACTATAACTGGTGTGAAACCTATGGTTTTTTCAGTGAATTTAATAGGTTTTTTAAATGCTAATTCCTAACTATAACTGGTGTGAAACCTATGGTTTTTTCAGTGAATTTCATAGGTTTTTTAAATGCTAATTCCTAACTATAACTGGTGTGAAACCTATGGTTTTTTCAGTGAATTTCATAGGTTTTTTAAATGCTAATTCCTTTGTATATCGAGTTTCTAACCTTTTTTTTTTTTACAATTTGCTGTTTTTTTTTAAGTATTCATTTTTTCTTATAATTTTTTTCTTTTGCGCTCTGGGTGCGCGCTCCGGGAAGCTTTCAGCTAAGCTCTCCTGTAAGCTTCTCCGAGAGCTCATCTGAAAGCGCACCCAGAGCGCAACTGTCGTTCGTGAAAAAAAAATATGAATGAAAAGTTAATAATAATGCAAAACATTTCGTACCATACAAATAAAATTAGTTTTTTTTAATATGGAAAATGATTATGCATTTCTATAAAAGATTGATGACGTCACTTCGGCGCGCAACGTAAGTGCCCTCGGAAGCGCATACGTGCGCGGCGCATAAACGCACGGAAAAGCGCCTACGATCGCGCCACGTTTGCGCCCCGGAAGCGCCTACGATCGCGCTGCGTAAACGCACCCGGAAGTGCTCCGGAGCGCGCAGCGTAAACGCGTCGGGTCATGTGACCCTCAAATAACACTTTTCATTGGTTGCTAACAGTTTTTTTTTACAATGAATGAAATCCCCACCCATTTCCTTCACTTCTTCTTTCACTTTTGTGACTGAAAGACCTGCCTTTTTTGCTGCTCCATATTCCTGGATTCATCATGGCTGCCAGACCATCCAGCAGTGAAGATGACTTCATTGATGAAGAGCCTCCTACCCCAAAGGTGAAGGAACATTTCATTTGGAAATTTTTTAAGTTTCCAGAAGGCCAGAAGAAGGTGAATGCACCAAAAGTAGAGTGCAGGATCTGCAAACAGGTCCTGTCACGGGGTAACCCCCAAAAAAAATACTCTTTTGGGAACTTTACGATGATCCGACATGTGGAGAGGAGGCACCCCCAGAATTTTGCCCGGGAAAGTGTCAGGGCTCTGGCACAGGAGGTTCCCAGAGATGGGGCCTCTACATCAACAGGAGGAGCAACTTCTTCTGGAAGAGACCAATCTCAGGGGCAGGTAGCCAACATCCAACCTGCATTCAACCATGGGCTCGTCAGATGCAGATACTGCAATCAACTCCTCACCTATGGGGAGCAAAGTGTCCAGCTCATGGTTCGGGCATTAGAGAACCATCACTGCCCTTCCCACCCCTAATTTTTTTCTTTTCTTTTTGCTCCTGTTGAGCAGTTTCTATTCCCTGTTTTTGTTCCTCTTCAGTTAAAAGAAGAAAACCAAAAGTTCTTTTCAGAACTACCTCCAATTCTCATCAAAGAGCTATAATCTTAAAAAATGAAGAGTAAGTGAAATATAGTGCATTGATAATTGAAAGGAGAATGAGTAAGAAAGAACAGAAAGGTATGAGAGGTGAAAGGAAGTGAAGTAGGAGGAATGAAAGAAGGTGAGTGTTAGAAAAGAAAGTTATGACACAGTGAATAAACTGGAGTATTTCTGACATATCTGTAAACACAAAAGTAACGCATTGCAGGAGTGCGTCACAAAAGTGACGCAACTCCAGTAATGTGTCCTTTCACATGGAAAAAGCACCATGTGAAAGGTTTGCTGTGAAGCAGGCGCAAGATTTTGGCGCAACTGCATCCTAAAAGTGACGCACTGCGTCATTATTACCAAGCTTTTTGCAAGGAACACCCCCTCTGCATGCATTATACCTGACACTATTTTTTAAAAAGTGACGCATCTAGGTACATGGGTCACTTTTTAAAACTCTGCGCCATATTGTATCTGCATCAGGTATATTGTATGCAGAGGGGCAATCCCGCGCAAAAAGCTTGGTAATAACAACGTACTGAAATCTATGAGATTTCCCTGCGTCACTTTTAGGATGCTATTGCGTCAAAATTTTGCGCCGGCCTCGCATCACTTTTATGTTTACACATATGTCAGAAATACTGACGTATCTGTAGCTCCTTGCAACATGATTCGTCATACATTAAATATGACACATCTGGAATGTCATAAGGACTGTGGACAGAAAAGTGACGCATCACACCAGCAGTGTAATAAAATGTGCCTCGTTGCACTATATTTAAAGGATGCAACAGCATCCTAAAAGTGACGCAGTGAAATCTCAAACATTTCACTGCGTCGCTATTACAAAGCTTTTAGTGGGAGAACACCCCCTCTGCATGCATTATACCTCACGCAGATATAATGTGGCGCTTGATTTTAAAAAGTGACCCATCTACCTAGATACCTCACTTTTTAAATATAACGCAACGCGGCACATTTTTTTACACTACTGGTGCAATGCGTCACTTTTCTGTGCGCACTCCTTATGACATTCCAAGTAACGCATTGCTGGAGTGCGTCACAAAAGTGACGCAACTCCAGTAATGTGTCCTTTCAAATGGGGAAAGCAGCATATGAAAGGTCTTGCCTCAGTCTAACACCTGCTGTAAAGCAGGCACAAGATTTTGACGCAACAGCATCCTAAAACTGACGCAGTGAAATCTGAAAGATTTCACTGCGTCGCTATTACAAAGCTTTTTGCGGGAGAACACCCCCTCTGCATGCATTATACCTGACGCTATTTTTAAAAAGTGACGCATCTAGGTACATGGGTCACTTTTTAAAACTCTGCGCCATATTGTATCTGCAACATGATTCGTCATACATTAAATATGACACATCTGGAATGTCATAAGGAGTGCGCACAGAAAAGTGACGCATAACACCAGCAGTGTAATAAAATGTACCTCGTTGCACTATATTTAAAAAGTGACGCATCTAGATAGATGCGTCACTTTTTAAATATTGCATAACAATGCGCATTTTTTTACACCGCTGGTGCGTCACAAAAATTGACGCACAGGAAGCGCAAAACTAACAGCGCAAGGCCTTCATAAATATAATCCTGGATTTTCCCCGTGCTTCGCCGGTGCGCGTACCATGCGCTTCCCCCGCGCAAAACGAAAAAAAAATTTTAATGCCCTGCAGGACCCTATTTTAGTCCCTACATCAAACCTAGGGGGTCAGAGGGGGTCTACTCTTCCCCCTTATGGTCATTTGCCCCTTTTTTTTTCAAACCCCTTGTGTCTCGATTTTACCGAGACACAAGATGGCGGCCGCTCCGGACTGTTTAGAATGTTTACAGACAACTGAGAGCCAATCAGCTTCCTGCGCGCAAGTCGCGTGTCGCGCCGGGAGCGCTCACGGGTGCGCGCACGGGAGAGCGCCTATAGATATATATATTTTTTTGAACCTAAATTACTCAAAATCCACTGGAGCACATATCTTGAGACATAGCAAAGGCACATCGGGCTACCAGTCCCTACAATTTTGCCAAGTTTGGTGGAAATCCATTCAGCCGTTCGGGCTAAAAGTGAAATCGACCGCCCTATGGAAATTAACATGGGGAAAACGCGTTTTGGGACCCCCCTTTTATCTCGGCCCCCGCTTGACGAATCCCCCCCAAACTTTCAGGGAAGGACCGGACCGCCATGAGACCATTTTCCTGAAAATTTCAGGCAGATTCGTCAACCGGCGCCAAAGTTATTCAAAATAGAATGTTGAGATTTAACATTGAAAATTATCCTAACTATAACTACCTACTGGCGACCGCCAGTAGGTAATATATATATATATATATATATATATATATATATATATATATATTCAATGAAAAAACCATAGGTTTTAGCCCATATATAGTTAGGGATTAGCATTTTCAAAACCTTATTTTACTCGCATAAAACCATTGAAATTCGCTTATATAGTTAGATGCGCTAACTATATATCGCGCACCCGCAATCCACTGCTGATGATGTCACATATTACATCATTCATGACATGCTCAGTGACATCACTGATGACATCACTGATGACATCTCAAATGACATCACTGATGACATCACTGATGACATCTCAAATGACATCACTGATGACATCACTGATGACATCACTGATGACATCACTGAAGACATCTCAAATGACATCACTGATGACATCTCATTTGACATCTCATTTGACATTACCGAGCACATCACTAATGACATCATTCATGTGATAATACGATGAACCTCTTCAGGCTCTAATATAACCTTAGATACACTCAGTGTAAACAGACACTCACAGACTGTCACTCATCCATGGAGTTACTCACACACCTAGTCAGTCATGCAAAGAATCAATCACACCTCCATTTCCTCTACTATACAGTTATACACACCTTACTTATTCAAACATATACTAACACATATTTACTCTCTTATACAATCCCTGATACAAGTTCACAATGATCCATACAGCCACTCACACATTCACTGGCTCTTATGCACAGTTATTTATATATGTCAACTCTCACATGTACTGTGTTTTACATATGTACTTACTTTGACATGTAGCACTGAGATATCCATTCACTCACCAATACACTCATGCACACAGTCAACCGCCCATACAGCTGTTTCCACATGCACTTTTGAACCCATACATCTAGTGAATCAACTGCTCACACATCTATGCACAAAGTCATACACCTCCCAGCCACCCACACACACTCAGTCTCCCATACAAATACTTGGGCAACCAATCAATAACCCATATAGTTACTCATATAGCTACTGATCAACACATGCAGCAGTTTACAGAACAACAGACATAATGATGCACAAATTAAGACAGTTTAGTCACTAACCCATTCACTCAGTGAGACACATTTAATCACTCACTCATACAGTCAGTCATGCACCTACTAAATCCTTCATCCAGACACTTATACATCCACTCATTCTTCAATATGTAAGACATATTTTAACTTTACAGAAACATACAGTCACTGGATGTTGTCATCAGTGATGTCATCAGTGATGTCATTTGAGATGTCATCAGTGATGTCATTTGAGATGTCATCAGTGATGTCATCAGTGATGTCACTGAGCATGTCATGAATGATGTAATATGTGACATCATCAGCAGTGGATTGCGGGTGCGTGATATATAGTTAGCGCATCTAACTATATATGCGAATTTCAATGGTTTTATGCGAGTAAAATAAGGTTTTGAAAATGCTAATCCCTAACTATATATGGGCTAAAACCTATGGTTTTTTCATTGAATTTCAATGGTTTTTTAATAACAAATATCAAAAGCTGTCAAATGTCAAGTACGTGACAGGTAAAAACATTTTCGTGTTTATGCACGCTGATGTGCTTTAAACGCTGCCCCCCCCCTCTTTTCTCTTAGAAGTACTCTCTCTTTGCAGATAGTGAAGGGTAGTTAACGCAGGCCTTTGCCCCCGTTGTAATCCGTCGTGCCTGCTTGTCTCTCCATTTGATTGATTGTTATCCAAGCATTTACTATTTTAGAATTTATTCTCTTTGGTTCATTCTCTATTTACTAACAAGCACAAAGCCGCAATACTCTGTTTAGTCTTTGCAGATAGTGAAAAATCGTGTTAAAAAAAAAAAATAATCGAGCAAAATCAGTAGGCCACTAATGGGATCTCTTTTTGACCTCGCTAAAATAGAAACATTAGGAACAACCCTTCATGAGAAATACGAAACTAGTGAGATGAACTGAGCTCCACACAATGATGGCTGCAAGACAGCTCGGCTCCGCCACCCACCCCGCCCAAAATAACGATAAACTCTATGCAAATATTATAAATATATACAACACACCAGCAAAGTAACAGGGTAAAACATTTTATTAAATAACTATTTACATAACTATTTTATACTTTTTGTTGCCTGATCCGGCTAGCTCAATCGATCGAGCATGAAACTCATGCATTCTGATAGCAAGCGTTGCTGCTGATGCTATGCAAACAAAAACTGGTTTTCAGTTTGTACATTCTTCAAGATTTTTCATCCAAGGCTGGTTGAGAGTTTGTAGAACGATGGCTTCAGATTTTCAACATACGGTGTGGTGGCGCGGACTGGGAGGGTGCGCTTGACTTCTGCCCCCTCCCCAAGTCGTGTTGCCCTGGCGTGGCCTAAGATCGCCCCGACATAGGCGGCCGGCTCCCGGGGTCCGGCGGAACTTTTTGCCTTTTGATGACTCTTCCATTCTGGACCTTATCCCACAATCCGTTTGACCTGAAGACACGCTGTAGTGGGGCGCCCCTTTACCGTTTCAGTTGCCATTCCGCCCGCTTTTGCTACACTGTGCCTCTTCCGCCATTCAGCTGTTTACTGCCCGCTCTTGTGACTACAGCGTCTCGCTCACCATGTAGTTGAGTTGCTCCCGCTCTTGCGATGCAACTATAGGCGGCTGCCACAGGACTCTCAAAATGGCGGCCGCCTCTTCAGATTTGGGCGTGGTCCACTAAAATGGCCATGGGACACCTTGGAACTCGGACGCTTGTCTGCTAGGGCTTGGGCCCCATTCTCGAAAGCGTCCACTGAGCCTTGAAGATTCTACAAAAGTCTTGGGGGCCCCCGACTCCCGCAGGCTTCTGGTGGGGAGCGGCTGCCATGATTGCTCGTGGAATGGCCACGACTGAGATACGAGATGGTGGTGCTCTCATGCTAACGCCAGCTTCAGTCTGAAACATCCAGAAACACTGTAGACTACCAATTCGATCAGTTCCGGTAGCGCCCCAACGTGACCCGGTAGGGAAGAACTTGCCTCCCCTCTTTGACTGATGGTTCTTGTTGCCTGTCCCTTCTGTTGTCATTTAACAGAACTTTTTAGACTGCTGAAAGGGGTTGTGTTCCGACCGCTGGTTGGTGGAGACATTTTGACTATATTCTGGACCTACGTTGTCGCGTAATGCGTTATATGACACGCCGCGTTAGCGCACCCGGAAGTACTCCAGTGCGCGAAGCGCAGCTTCCCGGAAGGGATCCGGGGCGCGGCGCGCAGCGCGTAACGTAAGCATAACAGGTCATGTGACTTGTTAATAAAACTTTTCATTGGTTCATTTTACTTTTGTTATACTAATGATGAAAGGCTTGGTCATATGACCTAAAAATTACGCTTTTTATTGCTTTCGAACATTATTTTTTCTTAAACATATATGTTATAATGTTCCAGGCTAATGTATTTTCCCGGAAAATTTACAACTGTCCTGCAAGTAAAATATATTCCTTTTTCTAGCAAAAGGGCGTTTCTTCGTCCCATGACGGAGCCGTTGAGCAAAAGATGCTCGGCCTGCTGTCTTAGTCGCCGATACGCCTGAATATCAGATTCTTATCGATCACTTTATGTTGCAGGAGTAAAAAACACAACAGCCCTTGACCATTTATCTTTACTGCGTTCCTGCGTATTATACCTTTTATCCGTCATGTAATTGGACTGCTTTATTTCACTTGCCTTTTACTGATTCGAAAACAGAAACTAAAATTAAAAACGTTACCAATGTAAATACTACTACCATGTTTTGTTTTAAAAACCTTTATTGTGAAAATGTCAGTATACAAATACGGGCCTATAACCACGTGGGCCGGCCACGGAGCAAACTGGAATCGTATATGATGAGGAGACATTTACACTGTAGAGGAACGCAACGAGCGGGCCATTAGGTTGCAAGAACTAAGGTGTCTAACAGTTGCGGAATCGGTGGACGTACATTTTGTAATTAAAATACGACAGGGCCACTTACAATAAAATTATCTAGATATACATTTGCGGGCAAGTACCATGGGTGACGTTAATTCGAACTTTCAATAGTACAGTAATCAATAACACATCAGAACTTAATATCAATAGGGATGTCGAAATATTCAATCAATTCTCATTCCCGCCCGCCATGTGCTTCAAAACTGCATACGTATATCGTGATATCAAGGTTGTGCAACCAGTACACAACAAGGAGGTACGAGTCCCATTTATACCGGCGCCATTTTGGGCGAGGCCGCGCAGGTCCAGGATATAGTCAAAATATCTCCACCAACCAGCGGTCGGACCAGAACCCCTTTCGGCAGTCAAAAAAGGTTCAGTTAAATGACAACAGAAGACATAGGCAACAAGACCAACAGTCAAAAGAGGGGAGGGCAAGATCTAAAGCCATTGTTCTACAAACTCTCAAGCAGACTTGGATGGAAAAATCCTGAAGAATGTACAAACTGAAAACCATTTTTTGTCTGTATAGCATCACCAGCAACGCTTGAGTCAGCTTTGTGTGAAGCCGCCATTTTGATTCCATCAATAGCGTCCCCCTGCACACATTCAGGGACCTGGTCGTGTCTAAAGGTTAAACGGATTGTGGGAAAAGATGCAGAAAGGAAAAGGAAAAAAGTTCCGCCGGACCATGGGATTTTCGGCGCAGCATTGTAGGATGGCCACACCAGTGCGGCAACTTGCTAGACACCACCTCGGTGCCATCCAGATCTCGGCGCGTTGTGCTTCCTTCGGCCTACTGTAGCCGCAAGTGCGGATGCAACTCAGCTGGATAGCGAGTGAAACACCAAGGGGCGCCCCACTGCAGCCGAGGAGCCTCCATCTTGGGGGCGACGCACAGCATCACATTGCTTTCTCAAACAGCCCCCACTGACTGACGCGACCTCACAGGCCAACGGGGCGCCCCACGCCGAATTTCGGCGCAGCATTGTAGGATGGCCACACCAGTGCGGCAATTTGCTGGACACCACCTCGGTGCCATCCGGATCTTGGCGCGTTGTGCTGCCTTCGGCCTACTGTAGCAGCAAGTGCGGGCGCAACTCTGCTGGACGGCGAGTGAAAAGATAAGGGGCGCCGCACTGCACATCAGGTGCCTCCACCTGGGGAGGCGACAGAGGCCAGTTTGCGCCACCTCCCCCCCCCTCCCAGGCACCCCACGCCGACTTTCGGCGCAGCATTGTAGGATGGCCACACCAGTGCAACTTGCTGGACACCACCTCGGTGCCATCCGGATCTCGGCGCGTTGTGCTGCCTTCGGCCTATTCGCACATCGGTCCGCTACTGACGCCGCCTCACGTGCCAACGGATTTTCTACGCTTTTTATAGCAGCGCGTAACGTAAGCATAACAGGTCATGTGACTTCTTTATAAAACTTTTCATTGGTTCATTTTACTTTTGGTTTCCTAATGATGGAAGGCTTGATCATATGACCTAAAAATATCACTTTTCATTGGATTAAAACAATTTTTTTTTTCCCAAACGATGAAAGCCCCACCTTGTTTCTAGATGTTTCAGACTAAAGCTGGCCTTAGCCTGAGAGCACCACCATCTCGTGGCTCCGTCGTGGTCATTCCGCAAGCAATCATGGCAGCCGCTCCCCACCGGAAGCCTGCAGGAGTCGGGAGCCCCCAAGACTTTTGTAAAATCTTCAAGGCTCAGGGGACGTCCGAGTTCCAAGGTGTCCCAGGGCCATGTTAGTGGACCAGGCCCAAATCCGAAGAGCCGTCCGCCATTTTAAGAGTCCTGTGGCAGCCGCCTATCGCTGCACCGCAAGAGTGGGCGCAACTCAACTACCTGGTGAGCGAGACGCTGTAGCCGCAAGAGCGGGCGATAAACAGCTGAATGGCAGATGAGTCACAGTGTAGCAAAAGCGGGCGGAATGGCAACTGAAACGGTAAAGGGGCGCCCCAGTACAGCCGACGAGCCTCCACCTGGGGAGACCCGTTCACGCCGCCTCCCCAACCCCCCCCACCCCCCCCCCCCGGGGCGCCCCACGCCGTTTTTCGGAGCAGCATTGTAGGATGCCAAAACCAGTGCGACAACTTACTGGACATCACCTGGGTGCCATCCACATCTCAGCGCGTTCTGCTGCCTTGGGACTATTCGCACAACAGACCGCTACTGACGAGGCCTCCCCGCGCACCACCCGGGACGCCCCACGCCGTTTTTCGGAGCTGCATTGTAGGATACCAAAAACCAGTGCGGCACCCAGGTAACATCACCTGGGTGCCCTCCAGAACTCAGCACGTTGTGCTGCCTTGGGACTATTCGCACAAAACACAGCTACTGACCATTGTTGCTTCTTTTTTCAAAAAAATGTTTAAATGTATTTACTGTTTTTGTTGCGTTCTATATATTTAAAAGTTATTAAAGTGTTATAATCCTACTTTGTTGGAGTACTATATATTTATAATGTGACACATAATTGTAAAAACTTTGATGTACAAAGAGGCATCCCTGGAATCTTCCGCTTCAGGCTCGGTCCCACACACCCTCACAGTGAGAATCCTCTCCCCAAGCACAATACAGGATTGTTATCAGATAGTAGGAACGCGTGTGGTGTGACAGATCTACTGTAACTCCTTTGAAGAGGGGTGATTCTCTACAGCTGGGGCCATAAACTACATCTGCAGGGCTAGGTGATAGCCTGGGACCGGCCTGAACAATCGGACACAGAGGAAGAAGAGTGTCAGAGGGTGCGGTAGTGAATAGGGTGAAAGGGTGGTGTCGGGCGGGCACAGGGTGTGATTCTCAGGGAAGAGCAGCGCACATGGGAGGAGGTTTCTGGCCCATGCATGAGAGAGAGAGCGGGGGTGACCAGTGCGTGGGGGAGATGCTTGCGAGGGTGAGGAGCCATGCTGAGGATCGGCGGCGTGCAGATAGTGGGTCTGGTCAAGGCATCTAAAATGGCTGCCGTGCTCAACAAAAGTGTGGCATTGCAAAAAAGACAAGATGGCGCAGACAATGTTTATCAATAAGGATTAATTTATAACAATTATTTAAAACAAAATATTTACTCGCAGTGACAAAATGGCGGTCAACACTTCCTGATGTCCATCGAATCGAACGTTAACAGACGTCACGCAACAAAAAAAAAAAACGCTCACGCACAGCCGCTGGAAGACATGTATCAACATATATGAGCCTCCTCAGCCACCCTCAGAAAACAAAAGGGGTCAGGATACGTCTCCCGTACCCCCTTATACCTAGTAATTTAATGAAATCGAAACACAAAATGGCGAATTCACGTTTCGCTACCAGTTTGCGAACCGAGAAGCGCTTCTACCGCGAAAAATCCAATTTTTATTATTTGCCCCACGGGACCCTTTAATAACCCCAACATCATTCCTAGGGGTCAAGAGAGGTCTACCTAGCCCCCTTTCATTAAATTCCCCCTTCGTTTTTCTCCTCCTCTTGTCTCTCGATCCTACCGACAGACAAGATGGCGGCCGCACCGGACTGTTTAGAATGTTGACAGACACCGGAGAGCCAATCAGCTTCGCTACGCAAAGCTCCGTTACGCAAAAAGTACGCGATCTGGAGCGCTATCTGGGACGCTGTCACAGATATACCTGTTTTTTAAACGTTAATTTCTCAAAATCCACTGGAGCACATATATTGAGACCCAGCAAAGGCACATCGGGCTAACAGTCCCTATAATTTTGCCAAGTTTCGTGCAAATCCATTCAGCCGTTAATTTGCGAACCGAGAAGCGCTTCTACCGTGAAAAATCTATTTTTTTTAATTTTCCCCACGGGACCCTTTAATAACCCCAACATCATTCCTAGGGGGTCAAGAGGGGTCTACCTTGCCCCCTTTCATTAAATTCCCCCTTCGTTTTTCACCTCTTCTTGTCTCTCGATCCCACCGAGAGACAAGATGGCGGCCGCTCCGGACTGTTTAGAATGTTGACAGACACCGGAGAGCCAATCAGCTTCGCTTCGCAAAGCTCCGTGACGCAAAAAGTACGCGATCTGGAGCGCTATCTGGGACGCTGTCACAGATATATAAATTTTTTAAAAGGTTAATTTCTCAAAATCCACTGGAGCACATATATTGAGACCCAGCAAAGGCACATCGGGCTAACAGTCCCTACAATTTTGCCAAGTTTCGTGCAAATCCATTCAGCCGTTCGAGCTAAAAGTGAGGCCAAACGCCCTATGGAAATTAACATGGGAAAAACGCGTTTTGGGACCCCCCTTTTTTCTCAGCCCCCCCCTTAACGAAACCCCCCCAAATTTTCAGGGGCTGCTCAGAAACAAAATGTGCCATTTTCCTGAAAATTTCAGCCGATTCCGTCCACAAACGCCAAAGTTATTAGACATAGAATTTTCAAAAGTCCCATAGGAAAAAAATCCTAACTATATTTACCTATATATATATATATACTTATATATGCAGCCTGCCCATTGCTTTCATTCGTCTGTTTCAGTGTCCTTTAAAAATAATAGCTTGCTAGTGGTCAATCCTTCGTCTTGTCCCTCCTTATCTTTTTCATTTCCTCCCATAGCAGCTGGGAGTAAGGGGCATATTATCAAGGACGGGCATTAAAATTATCGCCGCTTTAGCTGCAGAAAACGACCGCTAAAGCGTCGATAAGCCCAATATCCTCGCTTAAGCGGCAGTTTTCTGCCACTAAAGCAGCAATAATTGTATCGCCCGTCCTTGATAATATGCCCCTTACTGCAGTATAGTAACACTCATTTGGAGGAATATTTTATTTCTGTTTCCTGCCCTCCTGTCCCTCACCCCTCCTCATCTTTCCACCCAAATTTAGGGGTATGTAGTTCTTTTTGTCTTTAAAATGCTCCAAGCGCACTGAAATCATGCGCTGCAGGCACTACGAGCCACATGCATCATTGTTGCCGTTTGCAATTTCTTAATTGAGAAAATTAAGGAATCCTAATTAAGAAATCGCAAACGGCTATGCACCAAGAAATCGCAATTTTTTTTGCGATTTCTTAAATTTTCTTAATTGCGATTCACAATTTGCGAATCACAATTAAGGAATCCCTTCCCGTTGATTCCTATGGGCCTAAAGGCCCATAGGAATGAATGGGAAGTCATTTTCAATTTGCGATTCGCAATTTGCGAATCGCAAATTCAAAATGCAATTGCAAGGGTGCACCCCTGAAATATAACTTTAAGTGCATTTTTCACACACACATGCCCCAAGGGCATGTGTGTGTGTAAAATTAAACTTTCTCAAAAATGCACTTTTGTACATTTTTGAAAGTTTTCGCAAATTACCATGAAGGTCAACTTCATGGTAATTTACCTCTCCCTCTTTGCGAATTCGCAAATTTAAAATGTTCATGCATTGCATTTAAGAAATCTCGAAATGCGATTTCTTAAATGCGATCGCAATTTTAGAAATCGCAACATGATTGCGATTTGTAAAATTGCGAAAAACATGCTGCATCCCAATTTTGTCAATTGCATTCGCAAACGGCCAAAAATTGCAATTCGCACCGTTTGCGAATGCAATTGACAATGATGCATGTGCCCGTACATGTCCAATCATGTCAAGCGCTTTCTCACCGCTTATTGTCACCACCACGGCAGGGGCCATGCATTGCTGTCTTGTTCTTTCTATGCCTACAGCTCCTGTTACTCTCCCAATGTGGTGGGTTCGTGCAAAGCAACCCCTTCACAGAGCTGCAGCTGCCAATTAACAACAGATAAATAAATCTTCGCCCCCAAGATCACAGCATTTCACACTATTTGTGTCTAGGGCTTGTCATAAAAATGAGCTTTGAAAGAAAGGGAGTAGAGAAGAAGGTCTGAAAAAGACTTAGGCTGGCTACTTTATACCCTTCTTCAAAATTCTTATTTTGGTGTTTCATTCTTTCCAAGGCTTTGTGCTGTTTCTTTCTTTTCTAGTTCTTGTGATACTAGTGACATAAATTTGATGGTGTTGCAAGACAGTTGACCTGCAGAATCGCTGAGGTATTTTATGACGGCCGCTCTGCAAGTCCTGTTTTGAGTTTCTCTTAGGATTGGCCTTAAAAGTGACGTCCTTTTTAGGTGTCAGCTGAGCCAGCGCATACGAATAGTGAGGCATTCTGTTTTGTGGCACATCCGGTGATCGCGCGCTCATCGCCTCGTACATAAAGTGGCGCATGTCTCACAATGGGACGCCCACGCATTCAAACTTAGCCGAGGAACGCAGCCATCACCTCTGCCAGGGCAGGCGCAATGTGCCCTGACCCCCTACTAATGAGGATAAACATAGATATTATGTCTCTTTATTAATGCACATATGAACAGAATGCATCATTTATCCTTCGTAAATGGTTAAGCGCAGGGATCCAGTCTTTGGCAGAAACCAGCCCGCCACTGCTGGGGAGTTTCTAACACTGTTAACAATTTCTATTTAGAATGCCTGGTACTCTGCCTGCAAACACATTTAGGTTGCTCTGATACAAACCCCTTCATAAAGCACCACTGCTCATTTCTTGATTATTTTACTTCGTTCTGTCTGTTTTGCATGAATTGGGAAACGTTGTAATTATCAAGTTTTATTGAGCACAGCTTCCTACGTTGAGATCCTCTTAGGAGCGAAACACACAAACTCTGACTGTGTTGTGCCCCACAGTCGCAGGCGCATTGTGTGTTTCAGCGCTGCGCCATTAATAATACTCGGGACACTTGATGCTGGTTCACCGCGTGGACTGGACTAACCCCGGGCCACGCCTACTTTATTTTATATGCGAGCGCGTTACGTCACGCACTCGCGTGTGCGCACCTCGCGGTGCGCGTCTAACTAGACCGCTGACTCGCGGCCATGAACATTACATTCCTTCTAAACTTTATTTAGAAACAACAAAACAAGCATACAGTCACTATAAGTTGAGAAACGGGGGCCAACGGCCAGTTACCAGCATGATGCGTAGACAGTTCATGATCAGCCCACAGCAAAGTCTGCAAGTTGGGACGACGGAGCCGGATTCCTTCTCAGCCCATACCCAGCCACTTCCCCTCGGGCGGGGACTCTCCGTGGGTTCGCTTGAGGGGATGCCTAGGTGCACCTGGGCTACTCTGAGGATCGGTGGGGGCTGAGCCTGGGAGTTCTGGATAATGGTGAGCTTTCTTCTCCGCATCCGTCCTGGTTGTTACGATAATTTTCCTCTGTTCCGCTTGGTTCATCTAGTTGGATAGAGGCTTTTTCTTCTTGTTCCGGCACTTGAGAGCTGGTACTATCCGGGTGAGCTTTCTTAAAGAAGGACACATTTCTGGTTACTGTTTCAGGCCCTCATTGAGCTGTTATCATCATACCCTTGCGGCGTGTGACAGTCCATGGTCGGGGTTCAAATGGGAGTCGGAACTTGCTCCCTGGGTACCTGTCTTTCACGTATACACTGTCTCTTTCATGGATTTCCGGCTCCTTGGCCCTTTGCCTAAAGCTGGCGTAGTTGTTGGATCGAGTCCTGTTGTGGAGGGTCCTTTGCAAGTCTATCTGGTTCGGAGTCCAGTTAGGGTGACTGGGGAGGGTGTCTCTGACCACTCGTCCTAGAGCGGATGGCCCTGGTGCCGCTTTGGTGGTTCGGTGTGGCGTAAGGCGGTACTCCCTCAGGAAGCTGTAGATTGCTTTTTCCATAGAGACTTCTTCTGCATGGGCTATTCTGATGACCTTGTTCAATGTGCGCATGAATCTTTCTACCTCCCCGTTGGCTTGAGGCCAGCGGGGTGTTACTTTCCGGTGATGGATTCCCCAGCTTTTCAGATATTCAGCGAATTCCTGCCCTTGGAAGGATGGTCCATTGTCCGTTTTGACACTCTCAAAGATTTCATGCGTAGCTATTGTCTTTCAAACTTTGCAATGACCTCTTTTGCAGTAAGGGTTGTTACCACTTCCACTTCAGGGTATTTGGTGAAATCATCAATGATGACAAGTACATATCTTCCATCTGGGAGATGTCCAAAGTCCGCACTGACACACTCCCATGGCCTCTGTGGGTTGTCTTCCGTGATGACCGGGGGGTGGTCTATCGGGCGCTTGACACCACTGGCACGCCCTGACTGTTTGTTCCACCATACTATCCATCTCCGGGAACCACACTTTGGCGCGGAGCCTGCTCTTGGTCTTGACCATGCCTTGGTGTCCTCTATGGGCTAGCTCCACCGCTTGCTGGGTTAGGCTCTCGGGCATTACGATCCTCTGACCTCTCAACAGGCACCCTTGGTTGTCTAGCGACAGCTCTTTTTTCACTTTCAGAAATGCTTCTATGGATGTCTTGGCTTGTGGTGTCCATTTGCTCTGTGAGGCTTGGACTGTCCTTCAGTCGTTTCATTGGATGGCGCTCGCCACCAGCTGCAACAATTCTTCATTCTGAGTTTCTCCAATGATCATCGCCAGACTCATGGGCAGGGGTCTCGACCTCTCCAGTACGACCCTGACATACTCCTCGGTCTCTTCCGCGTCCTCTCTTTCTCCTTGGGTTGCAGCTCGGGGGTATCTGGAGAGATAGTCTGGGGGGTTTGTCGCTCCTGGTCGGTACTCCACCTGGTAGTCGTATTCTTGCAGTTGGAGAATCCACTTTTCAATTCTGGGGGGCGGCTTGGATACTGATCCTCGGAATAGTGCTATCAGCGGCTTGTGATCTGTCGACACAGAGAACGGGTGCCCGTACACATATACGTGGAAGTGTCTGCAGGCCCAATGGATCGCTATAGCCTCTCGTTCTATTTGGGAGTATCTTTGTTCTGTGTCTGTCAATGACCGGCTGGCGTAGGTTATGGGGGTCGATTCGTCTTCTCCTTGACGTTGTGTTAGAACTGCTCCTAGGCCGTAGGGGCTGGCATCAACTGCTATGTTGGTGAGTTTAGCTGGGTCAAAGTACAACAGAGTTCTGTCTGCGGACAGCGCTGCTTTGGTGTCTCTAAAGGCCGCCTCCTGTTGTTCACCCCATTGCCAGGGGGTTGCCGACTTGGTTAGTTCCCGGAGGGGTCGGGTGAGGTTTGATAAGTCGGGTATGAACCTTCCACAGAAGTTTACCATGCCCAGGAAGCTCCTCTCCTCCGAAATGTTTGAGGGGGCTGGCGCATTCTGCACGTCCTTCTCCTTGTCCGGGTCTGGCGCTACTCCTTGGTCAGAGAAGGTATATCCGAAGAAGCTGATCTTGTTCTGAAGGAATTGGCACTTCTCCCTGTGTAACGTCAGACCTGTCTCTTTGAACCTCTGCAATACTCCTCTTAGTCTCTGGTGGTGTTCTTCAATGGAGTTCGAATAGACCAGTAGATCATCACTGACGTTCAGGCCGCCTGGGAGTCCACTCGGAACCTCCCTGATGGTGTTTTGGAAGACTTCAGCAGCACTGGATATGCCAAAATTGAGACGCCGGTAACGTCTGAGGCCAACGTGGGTGGAGAAGGTGGTGATGTATCGGTAGTCTGGGTGGAGAGGCAGTTGATGATAGCCTGATCGGAGGTCCATTTTTGAGAACCATTGCGCTCCATTTAGCTCTCCTAAGATGTCATTGATCGTGGGAGTCAGGTGCATCTCTCTCTTGACTGCCGCATTGGGCAGGCGCATGTCCACGCATATGCGGACTTGACCAGGCTGTTTTGGTTTGCGCGCTATGACAATTGGGGACACCCATGGGGTCGGTCCGCTGACCTTTTCGATGATGCCCTGTCGTTCGAGGGCTTCCAACTCTTCCTCCACCTTCTTTCTGAGGTGAAAAGCGATTCTTCGGTGCCTGAGTGCGACAGGTTGAATGGAACGGTCGATGTGGAGGGATGCCTCCTTCCCTTTTAGGCATCCAATGCCCCGGAATGTGTCCTCGAATTCCTCCAGTATCGTGTCCCGCTCCTCAGTTAGCACCGCCATGGCAAAGGATATCAGTCTAAGTTTTTCCGCTGCCTGCCCGCTGATGAGCATGCCGCTGCCCTCTTTGGTGACATATATCGTCGTCGGGACCTTCAGCTCTTGGTGCTGCAGCTCCGTCCGGAGGCAGCCTATCAGATGTATTAGTGTTTTCTGCCCATACGCGAATACCCTGATTCTTGCGGCTTGCAGTGGCGGTTTGGTTCTTAGCTGGTTGTACACGTCCGCCGACATAAGTTCTATGGAGGCTCCGGTGTCGATTGTGGCCCTCACTTCTTGGTTGTGTATCCTGATTCGACACTTCCGGAGGCGTCTCTTCTTCCGCTGGGGTTGATCGATGGCAAAAACGTAGTGGACAGGATAGTCATTAGTGTCATCGTCCATGTCTTTGCTGTCCTGACTTTCTTTTATGGTGTGAGCTGCCTCTTTCTTGGACTTGGCCAATCTGCATACAGCTGCAAAGTGGTTCATCCACCCACACGAGCTGCATCTTTTCCCTCGCGCCGGGCAGTCTTGGATGCGGTGTGGTTGACCTCCACAGTATCCGCAGTCTCTGCGTTTGTCTTGTGGCTTCTTTCCGCCATATTGGCTTGTCTTGGATTTGACAACATTGATTTGTTCAGCAGTATTGACCTGCTCCGCCTTAACTGGTCGGTGGAGAGCCGCCTCCATGTGCGACTCTTTTGCCTGGGATAGTTCCTTGGAGCGCCCCAGTTTTAGGATATCCGCCAACGGCTTTCCGTCTTCTTGTAATATCGTCACTCTCAGCTTAGAGGAGTAGCACCCCTGTATTATCTGCCCCCGTATTTCCTCTTGCTCGTCACGGGAACCACACGTGCTGGCTAGTTCTTTGAGCCTACCGTGGAATGCGTCTAACGATTCTTCGGCTTCCTGTTTTGCTTGTCCGAATATGAACCTTTCATAGTCTTTGCTAGCCATGGGTTCGAAGTGTGCGTTAAGAGCATTGAGGAACGTTATGTAGGTCTTTGGGGTGGCTTCCACGATGGTCTTGTAAATCCTGTGTATGTCTTTCCCGCCCAGATGCAGGAGGAGAGCCCTGCAGCGTTCCCTTGCTGTCCCTGCGCCCTCGAAATAGATCTGCAGATGATCTGTCCAGTCTTTCCAGCGAGGCGCCAGGGATGCAAGGGCACCATCTACCACAAATGGCTCAATGGCAGTAATTGACGCCATATTGGAACGTGGAAGGGCCTAGATTGTGGCCTGGATCCTCTTGGCTGTGGTGCTCTGGTTCCTGGCGGGGCCTGGCTTGGCACGTGTGCTGGGGTGAGGGAGGTGGCACGTGTTCTTTTCCCCCGTGGGTCTGTCTGGGCTACCCTTGCTTTGACACTGACCTGCCACCTTCTTGGCTTGCTGTTCGTCCACCCACTCGGGCTGTGTTGCTTGAGTGTGCCGCTTACTCTTCCCTTTCCTTTTCCATTCTTCTGTTTGCGAACGTTTGGTGGCTTTCTCTGATCCACTCTGGCATCTGCTCCGCACCCGGAGACGTGGGCGCCTCATCGGCGGCTCCGTGATTCACAGCCACGATGCCTCCGCCTTGGTCTGGGGTCGCACGTGGATCTGGTGCACCGCCTGTGCATTCCGCGCAGGGCCCGCCGCTGTATACGGTAACACACAGCCGTGCGCTTCCGATTGCGGCCAAGCGAAGGTTGCCAAGGGCATAGTACAGGTTCTCAGACCCTCATCGCCATTGTTGTGCCCCACAGTCGCAGGCGCATTGTGTGTTTCAGCGCTGCGCCATTAATAATACTCGGGACACTTGATGCTGGTTCACCGCGTGGTCCGGACTAACCCTGGGCCTCGCCTACTTTATTTTATATGCGAGCGCGTTACGTCACGCGCTCGCGTGTGCGCACCTCGCGGTGCGCGGCCAACTAGACCGCTGACTCGCGGCCATGAACATTACAGACTGTAGGGGCCCTATACCTCCATGAGGGTGCCTCCAAAGTCCAGGGCGGCTACTTCCGCCACCACTTTATCAGGGGAGTGAGAGGAGAGGGGTTGATAAAGCCCAATTGCGCCCATCAAGAAAGTCTGCCGCTGAAGTAGACTCAGTGGGTGTCGGTATTTTCCGGTGCCAGTGAATATTTCTGTGTCCTACGGACAATACCAAAGATTTATGGGTTGTTGCTTGAGATTTTGAGAAACACAGGCTCTTCTGCCCACCAACTTGACAGACTCCTCCTTCTCAACAGTCAAATTTGAAGTATTGCTTTGCACAATACTTTGCCCGTGTGTAGGCAGGTCACATAGACAGAGATACTTTGCACCAGGGCACAAGTTCTAAAACAAGCATTTGCAATGCAATAGGTCTCGCATTTGCGAGAGTTTAAGCTATTGGCATTTTAAATGACAATGCCTTTTATTCATGTTTTAAAAACCAACACGTAAATAAAAGGCATCGCCATTTACAATGCCAATAGCTCAAACTCTCACATCTGCGAGACCTATTGCATTGCAAATGCTTGTCTTGCTTGATTTGCTATTCTTTCAAGGGCTACTTGCATGGACCTATGTCATGCTTTTAGTATGGACAATTCCCAGGAGTTCTTTTCAACCTTGAGAGATGTACTTTACACTGCCTCTTCTAACGCTGGGGGTCTATTGGATGAATCATATAGCTTGCTCCCCAGTACTTGACAGGTTTTCACAAAAATCTTATTGTAGCAAATCAATTTCTAATTTCCTCTGAGATAACTCTCAGTACATTTTCTATCCCTTCTTTCCATGATCCTCTGTTTTGCTGAGAGTTTACTAGTGCTGGGCTCCAGCTGAGCCCTTCCACCCCCATCCTGCCCCCTGAGTTTATAGACCGGTCGGTACTCTGGGTTAGTTATCTGTCCTCATTTCCTTTCTAAAAAGCAATTTACAATATCTTAGATGAAATAGTATAAAAATATCATGGGTAGGATAAAAAGAACAGATAGAATAGAAATGCAGGTAAATTAGATTGGGGAAAAAATCAAGGTGACGAGATAGTAGGGAAAGTAAATCTTTACAACAATAAACCAGAGCAGGTATACTAATAATATGCACACAAATTCACAACGTCAAATTACACACTTCCGTCTCAAAATGAAGACGTGAGCAAAAAATTGAAATGCATGCCAATGAATGACTCACAATTATTAACAAGCATTGACATAGCCAATAGGTCTTGCTTTTGGGACCTTTTACGTGTTTAGTTATTCAGCACAATATCCTTGGTGCAACAACATCAAGTGTTGCATGGCAAAAAATGTATAAGGTCCCAAAGGCGAGACCTATTGGTTATTCCAATGCTTGTTATATAATGCCGGACAGATGCATAATAGATGTAATAGTGACTCTGCTCCGTTACCACAGACGGTGCAAAAGGGGGTGGTAATGGACGGAGCATCTGAACCAATCAAACACTCACACCCAGTCAAAAGATCTGGGTTTAATCCATCACCGTTCTTTAGCCCACTCTGCCACCCCAGTTCAGACATGGCTATATGCAAATCAGCCTGACCCTGTGCTTCATGGGAACAGTTCAGCCCGAACTGCCAAGCCATGCCTTCCCTGGACCGGAAACAAGCTTCCGAGGACCGGTTTCTGGCATTCCAGCCGTCTTCTGCCCGGCTTGCTTGAATCCAGTGGCAAAGTGAGCAAGGGATTCACATCTGAGCATACCCTAATACGCTTATGGCGGCCAAAAGCCGTACAAAAGGGGGTGGTAATGGACGGAGCATCTGAACCAATCAAACACTCACACCCAGTCAAAAGATATGGGTTTAATCCATCACCGTTCTTTAGCCCACTCTGCCTCCCCAGTTCAGACATGGCTATATGTAAATCAGTCTGACCCTGTGTCTCATGGGAACAGTCCAGCCCGAACTGCCTAGCCCAGCTTTCCCTGGACCGAAAACAAGCTTTCGAGGACCGGTTTCTGGCATTCCAGCGGTCTTCAGCCCGGCTTACTTGAATCCAGTGGCAAAGTGAGCAAGGGACTCACGTCTGAGCATACCTTGCCACACTTATGGCGGCCAAAAGCGGTACAAAATGGGGTGGTAATGGACAGGGTCAGACTGATTTGCATACAGCCATGTCTGAACTGGGGTGGCAGAGTGGGCTAAAGAACGGTGATGGATTAAACCCAGATCTTTTGACTGGGTGTGAGAGTTTGATTGATCACCACCCCTTTTTTGTACCACTTTTGGCCGCCATAAGTGTGGCAGGGCATGCTCAGACGTGAGTCCCTTACTCACTTTGCCACTGGATTCAAGCAAGCCGGGCTGAAGACGACTGGAATGCCAGAAACCGGTCCTCGGAAGCTTGTTTCCGGTCCAGGGAGGACATGGCTTGGCAGTTCGGGCTGGACTGTTCCCATGAGGCACAGGGTCAGACTGCTTTGCATATAGCCATATCTAAACTGGGTGGCAGAGTGGGCTAAAGAACGGTGATGGATTAAACCAAGATCTTTTGACTGGGTGTGAGTGTTTGATTGATTCAGATGCTCTGTCCATCACCACCCCCTTTTGTACCGTTACCACAGAGGCAGCAGTCCAGGGATGGACAGGTCTGTAGCCATTTTGGAGTGAGATCTTTATTTGAAAAGGAGCCCAATCTCAGTAAGGTCAATTTCTGCTTGTAATGATCTCTGAAGCAATCTTGCAGATAGGGTTGTGGTTTCATATGCTTATAGGTTGGCATCACAGACCATGCATGACTTTTACTGGCAAGTATGGTTTTATCGGTTTAAAACAATATTTTTTTATTGATTTGTTTGTGATTTTTTTTAAATGGGGTATGATATGGGTGTTTGTCAGACTTTCTCCAGATTTAACGTTAGAAGCTCTTGTTTTAAAATTTGGAATATCAAATTTTTGTTCCTTAATTGTATTTCAACCTCCTCCCGGCAGTGGTGGTCAAGCGTGTTGTCTTCCGCAGCCCTCATTCGCCAGTAATATTTGGCCAGGACTCCTTACCTAGCCTGCGTCTGGTTTGTTAGTCCATATTCCAGACATATCTGCGCCTGAGAGATGTGTCACAGGATTAGAAACAGTTTTTTAAACAGTCTGTACTAGGCTAAATTTAGCATTTGGCAGTACTTGGTATTCAGCATTTCCGAGCCATATGTTATCGCTGGCAAACACTTTGCAGCCACTAGCTTTAGGAGATGGTTTGTTGAGCTGCCACTTAGGCTTTTCTGTAAACTTTTGAAGGCAAATGATAATTGTTCTATTTTTGTGAGGGTATGTTCTAAGTGTTTTTTGAAACTTAAGTGGCGATCTAAAAAAAAAAACAGATATTTATATATTTCCACCTGCAATAAGATACTTGAGTTTGTCCTCCAGATGAATTTGGGGCATTTTTTATGATTGCTGGGAAAACATAAAACATTAGATTTTTTTTAGGTTTATTATCAGTTGTTCTTTTAAAATGTATGTTGCTAGTTGAGAGATCAGGCGCTGCAGACCAAGCAGAGTTTGAGATAGTAACACAATATCATCCGCATACTGCAGACTTGCTGTTTTTGTCTTTCCCAATTTGGGTTGGTCTCAATGAATGAGACTAAGGTTGTTTTCTAAATCAGCCTTGTAGAGGTTGAATAGGCACGGCAACAGAAAGCATCCTTGCTTTAACCCGTTTTTTGTTGGAAATTTCTTGTTTAAACTCTGGCCATCCCCTTTTTTTATCTGAACCCAAGTTTGTAAAGATAGGTTTATGATTGCTTCTAGTAAATTATGGGGGATTCCCCAATCTTTCATTTTGACCCATAGCTTGGTGCTTGGCACTTTATCAAAGGCTGCTTTAAGATTAACGAAATATGTGTAGAGGATGTTTGAATTGGCGATCGCTTTCTTTGATAAGAGGGTGAGTGCTGAAATATTTGTTGAAGTCCCCATGCCGGCCCTGAACCCAGTCCGTGTTTTCAGGATTAGAACTTTGCTGCTCACCCATATTCCCAAGTCTGCCAGTAGATTTATTGCGTAGATCTTAGCCTCTACATCTATAAGGGCTATCAGTCTGTAATTGCTGGGGTCTGAGCATGTCCCTGACTTATAAATGGGTTGAAAGATTCTACCAGTCCAAGAATCAGGAATATTTCCATGCTCTAAACTATTGGAGAACAGGGGGGTTAAATAGCGGGACCAAAACTCGCTGTCGTACCTGAACAGGACATTCAGTAGACCGCTGGGGCCAGCTGCCCCATCCAATCTCATATGTTTTATTGTATGCAAGATCTGCTTTTGTGTTATCTGTACAGGTTCTACTCTTTGCGCATGTCTGATAAAGATACTGCTGTCTTTCTGTACTTCTCTGGTTTCTTTATGGAGTTTGACGTTGGATAAAGTCTTTAAGTTGGTGACTGATGCGTCCGCTGAAATCCATTTCTCCATACTCTGACTCCCAGCCTCTGATTTGTTCTCCAGACTGGGGCACTGTGACCAGTGTTGGCTATTGTCTGTACAGTTCTGAAATTGTATGTGTCATCGATATGAGTGCTCCAAGATTCTTCTGTTATGCCAGAGGTGAATTGGCGATGTTTGCCATTTAGCAGGAAGTTGATTTTTGTCCAAAACTGTTTTGAGTTTCTCTGCTTACTTGCGTGGAGCAAGTTGATCTCAAATGTTTCCTTGTATGTTCGTTTGGCCACATTTATTTCATGTTTTTGTTCCCTTTTTGTCTTTTTTATAATTATGAGAGTCTAATGTGAAGGTTGGGGACCATTAGTTTGAATTAACCTTAGTTGTTTGTTCAGTCGCGTTTTTATTGTCCGTAGGTTGAAATTTTTTATTGATGTTGTCTGTGAAGGACTCGCAGAGCCCCGTCACATATCGCCAGCGTGGTCTGCGCCTGTAGATGTTAACAATGACCGGCATGTCTCCCTTATTTCGTCAATGTTCTTTTCATCCCAGATTAACCGTTTTATGTTGTAGAGTTGTGTCATTAATGTAAGAGGATTTGCCTGCTCTGACCCAATTGGAATGATAGTTAATGTGAAAGTTTGAGGGTAATGATCGCTTTCGACTCGATCCTGAATTTGAAAGTCTGTTATGTGTGGAAATAGATCAGAGTCGGCTAGTGTAAAATCGATTGTTGATCCTGTTTTAGATGTAGGCCTCGTGAATGCTGCTGGACTATTCAAGGGGCCTCTACCATTTAACGTGTGTAGGAAAAGGTCATCAAATTTCTCTGAACATTTCTTACTCATAAAGTCTTGTCTGCTTCGGTTACCCTGTCTTGGCTGTATGAAACTCGGTAGGTTGCGCTCATGGCTTTGGATTAAGTTCATGTTAAAATCACCAGGTATTATTATGTTGGCACTTGGGTAGGTGCTTTTCAGCGTTTTAATTGCCGCTATTGATTGCTTGATTCTTTGGGTCTTCTTCTTTCTTACTGGATGAATATAGAGATTCAATATTAGTAGGTCCATTGAAGGTGAAGGATCTACTTTGGTACATTGCATCCATGAGGCTTTGAGGTCGATGCTTATGTCTCGCCATGAGAGGTGTGTAGCTATATAAGTTGACAAGAACCCTGTGGCCCTTCCATACTGTGCCTCCTTTTTTTCTGGAATAATATTTTCTTTGTAGCCCACAAATGGACAATTTTTTGTCTGCCATGTTTCTTGAAAAAGGAGAATGTCATGAAGTTGGATACATTCCACAAAATCTTCTTCTTCTAACTTTGCACTTATGCCAATAACATTCCAGGAGCAAATCCTAATGCCCCTTGATTTCCTAAGTGATTGGTTTGAACTGGTTCATACTTATCCCCGCTGCTTAGGTCCTGATGTTTTTTTGGGGAAGTGCCTCGAGATCCGCTACTTCTCTTTCTGCAATTGTAATTGTTATTTGTCTAATTGGATGACCCTCTTTTTCCTTGATGTAGGTATGATCTGGGCATTTAGCGTCTTTAAAAGGCTCTGTTTCTGTGTTTTTTGTTGTTGTAATGGACTAGGGTACTGCGGGAGCTCAACCTTTTTTAGTTCTATGCCCCAATTTGAGAATTCTTCCCTCTGCTGCAAGATCAAATCTGTGATGCTATAGTAGGTACATGTTAAGATTGGAGAGTCTGGACGGGTTAGGGGAAGGTTTGGTTTAAACTCTATACTTTCCAAGTCACTGGATTTTATATGACTCATAGATGGTCATTCTTCTAGTAATTTTAGTACTGATCCCCTATTCAAGATGTCGTGTGGTCCCCTTGAACTATATTGCAGTATGAGCTCTACTTTATTTCTTGTGGTTAGGCGTAGCAAGTCTCTGTGATGATTCTTTTCCCCATTGCTTGATTTGACAGTTGCAGCCCGTATTCGATCTTGATCTGGGGGGCCAGGAGTTTGTTGGTAGTGGGAGCAGTAGCATGCGGTGCCCCTAGGGAACGAGGCTGGAGCAGCCTAGATTCCAGCCGTCGACTCCTCCTGTTTCCCCCCTCCTTTGCACTGGCTGCTCTCAAATATATCCACTTGTCTACTAATTGCTGTCTCTTTTGTGTTGGCAGCTCCACCCGTTGATATTGGAGGATTTTCCTGAGAATCCAGGCTGGGTAGTTTGACATTTTTTTTCCCTGCCTGAAGATAGAATATACTGTACATTTTCATTGATAGTTGATTATTGCTGATGCGTTGAATTGTGCGTACTGTAGTTTTTTCCTCTTTTGAAGTGGAGTTTTAGTGAATCTTTGTCCCTGTCATGGACCTAATGTTACTTTCAGAGTTTTCTCTCTCAGGCGTACCCTTGTCTTTTGTCTCAGGCTTAATTTCTTGATGGGATAAATCAATCGACCCTCCATTTTTTGTTTTACTCTCTCTCGCTTTTCACAAATGTTTTCTTTCCCTCTTTGTGAAGGGAATTAATGCAATGGATTGTTTGGGGCTAGCTTTTTCAGACGGGATGGATTGTTTAGGGCTTGTGTTTACAGGCATTTCTAATGCCTGATTAAAAGATGCCGCCTCTTGCACTACAGGGTGCGCTTGTTTAGTCGGGTCTTCTAGCCTCCTAAAGTCGGTTATAGCGGGGACACTTAAGGGCATTGTGGTTAGTGGTCCCTCTTCTGCACTCAGGACTCCGCCAGTGCCAATCCCCTGCTGGCCATGTTGTTCGCATGATGCTGCTTAAGGGTTTTGTTGGACTCTTTAGGGGAATGTTTAACGGCTGTTAGTATCTGCAACATCAAGATGGGTACTGTTGCCAATTTGTCAATTATCAGGGGGCAGTGGCACGTATGGTAAGTACTATCCCTGTATTGTTGTACCTTCTTAATCTTTGAGTTCAGGTCATGCAGGTTTGCTTCTACCCCTTGCACATAGATAGATAAGCGATTTAACAGTTCTACTTGAATATCAAGCTTGTCTGCATGATGTGTCATTGCTTTCCAATCGTATCCATTGTATTTAATAGTTGGGGCCATGCGGAAACCGTGGGCTGGTTCATTGGTGCTTCCTGGAATGTTTGACTTTCCAGTTGTTCATTTCTTAGTGGGTTTTTGGGTGGCATAGCCACTGCCTTTACGATACTTGACTCAATGGTATCTTGGGGATGGCGCCTGCTTTGTTTGATATGTTCTGTTTCTTTGTGATCTCTTTAGAGGCAAGAGAAAGTTGTTGTATTTTTCCGCCCAACCCTCTTGTTCCAATGGATGCTGTTCTATTATTAGCGAAGGAAAATGGACCATTGCAAACAGGCCTGAGGCTTGAGCCTGTTGATCTTGATCTTGATTAAAATTGTCATAGTTCAAAGAGCTGCCTTCAGATCCTGAGTCTGTGTTTGCGTTTTGCGGTGATTGCGAATAAAGTTGTTGTTTAAGGAAGGAGTCCCAGCTAATGTCAGGCTCCCTATGGACTAGAGGGAGTGCTGGTTGGTGGGATGGACTTGTTGAGCTTGAGGAAATGATAGTTGCAAAGGAGGATCTGATGCTTTGAATGGTAATGAGCTGATTTGAGCTTCTAGCCCGGATAAACCGATATCAACGTTCCCTGATCTTGCCAAATTTCCAATGTCATAATGGTTGATCTTGCTGCTTCACTCTTTGTCTTTACTCATTATTTTTTGTCTGGTGTTGCTGGGAGTGCTTTCATTGAGATCCTCAATGTCACCTCCTTCTGTGCTTTCCATGTGGTCCTTAAAACTTCCTGCAAAGAGTTCCTTTTCACAGTCCGCTCGGCATTTTAAGTTTTTGGAATAAAACGTTTGGCTAATAGGAAGAACCAGGTCTATAAAAGGTTGTTTATTTGTTTGTCTATTTATTGACGTATTTATGTATAGTTTTTATAATAAGTGTACTGACACAGTGGCTGACAGGACCGTAGTTGCATCTACCTGGAATTTAGCACAGTAGGTGCAACATGCCAGTTCCCAAATCTACTCTTCCTGTTCTAAGATTTCCCAAGTGTCTTAACACCAGTAGGTATGTACCACTGCATATTGTTAAACTATCTACATAATAACAGCAATCTCACGCATACATCTGGAACACCTCTTTACTAACTGAAGGTTTACATTGTGGGATGCGGTAGATGTAACTTGGGTCCATTTCATTTGTTAAAAAATATCTGGATTGGTTTTCACATTAAATATATGAGAAATTATCAAACCAGTGCTACAAAATGTAGGTAATACAGGATGTATACGTCGACACAAAAACCACGTAGGTTCTATTCAAGTAGTTGAATTGAATTCATTTTATTCTTGCAGAATCTGGCAGCACATGGTGCACACACACTCATTGTAAAATCTAGTGGTTTTCAAAGAATTTTTAACAGTGTAAGTAGGCTACAATGCCCCAAATATTTCTTGCATCTCAGAAATGTGCCCTGTACTAGACTATATTATTGCTCTCAACTGCTCTTGCCACCAAGGAACACAATGCACTAACATCACACAGCAAGCCTCTCCAGGGCTAAATGATCTGTAATCCCCTGGAAAGGAGCTTCTTATTCTACCTACAGATGCATAAGCAACTGGTAAATTTCATCCAGCAGACCACCGACTTCAAAATCGCAGTCACAGCTCACTGAACTTAACAACACTACCCATCACCACACAGAGCATCACATAGTACCGAGAACATTTTGTCACAATGTGACTTAGGCCTATGTCTCTCATCGGATGCCTGGAATTGCATGCTGTATCACCCACAGATATCCTAGAATGCGATGAGGCAAGACAATACTAATGGCTGACAATGCTCTACAAAATCCAGCAGCATAGCAAGTGTCTAATTGCCCTTCTCCAACCCCTCTGTAACCGAGGGCTGACTAGTAGATGTTATCTGGTGCCACTTGTGACAGGGTGCTTCCCTGAGGTGGCTTAAGTTGTTACCATGCTCTTAGATTAGTTAAACTGAGCTTAGAGGGAGCAGTCCTCCGGAAAACTGACAGGCCTAAACTCGGGCGGATGGTTGACTCCAAAGGTAACTTTTGCCTCCTGCAGAGAAAGACCTTGTCTATGGCAGCTGTATGTTAAGTCCGTGATATGTTTCTTATAATAGATTGTGCCTTAAAAGAGTCTTAAAAATCTGCCAGATGTAGATAGGAACGTCCGACTAACTAAAGGGTGAGTTAAGGCCCTTTGTGACTTTCACAAGCTAGACACTTTTCTTAGGTGGGGGAACTCAAGGTTGTGTCCTCTGACTGCTGACTCTCCCTGTTCAACTTTTACATGGACCCTGTGGGAGAAGTGGCCATACATCAAAAAGGAGATGCCACTCAGGTGCAACCTAACCAGGTCTAATCTATCTGGCTTTACAACCATAGAACACTATCTGTAAACAGAATTGAATGAGCTCCGTTTCATTCAAACTAAATCACAACAGGCCAGAATGTCTTCTTCTGCACTCCAAATATTTGCCTCCAGTCGTCCAAACTAGTTTGACACCATTTTCCCAGTGGGCATCTTCCCACTCAATATAATATTATTAATTCCTATTTGTAAAGTGTAAACATATCATCCCTAAGGGTTTGAAGGCGCTGGGAGCCTTCGGGGTGAATAAGTGAGCTATTGCCCAGAGTCATATGGTGCTAAGCTGAGCTGCCGCCTGCGATAGAACTGTGATCTCCACGCTCTGGAGTCAGCCACTCTGGCTGCTACACCACACCCCTCCCTCAAATTGCATAAGGATAATCTCTAGGATTCTACATTAACATAATACTGCATCTTAAGTCTTACAAAGCCTCTTCATTCCAACTTCACCTTGCCAGGAATCTAAAAACATGAGTCACAGCTCCCGGTATCTGATCAGGCTTCAAGCAAAGGTATTGTCCCATGCAGTAAGGGAATCAATAATTGAGTTAGTTGCTTGCTTACTTATGGTTAAATTAGAACACAATATCTTCTGAACTATATGAAGGGGATCCACCTAAGTTGTCCCTGGAATCTAAAGAATAAACTTTACTTTGGTGAAGGTTCTATTAGCACAAGAAGCAAATTATTACTCCAACGTAAACCTGGAATTAAGCCTTCTCCTGTGTATGATTAAGCCTTCTACTTGAAAATTCTACAGTTAGCAGACACCTAACATAAGGCCCCCTCTAAATATCTAAAGTCTTACATTTGATCAGGTGTCCATTTTAAGGTTTAATCAGAGATAGCCTGAGAAAATCCTGGTTGGAATAGCTAACATGTCACTCTTCCACCTCAAATGGACTACTTTCTTTGGTTGCGCATTTATAGTTAAATCACTTCATCCTGAAGGACTTCCCCTGCCTTCCTGTTGAAGCCAGAATCACCTTCAGTGTTTTTGGCATAACAGTTTAAGGCTATCCAACTACGTCTACCCTCCTATCTGGTGGATACTCATAACATCGCAGAAGGTTCACGAGTCAGTAGAAGTAAATCACATCTGTAACTAAAACCCTGAAATAAACCTGCTAGAAGAGCTACAATAAGCGTGCAACATTATAGCAATTCCTGTTGGCCCATCTATCCACCATTCATCTCAGAAATTAATTCACAGGTTTCGTTCTCTGCACGTGCATCTATGACTTTTATATTCCTGCCTAATGCCACTAAGCTGTTTGTTATTGTTTTTAATGTTATCTGCGCCTGTGTGACTGTGTCCATGATAGAGGGTTGCTTTCTCTGCCGGATATGTCGCCATGATTCATTTGTTCCCACATGGTCCCATTCTAATCGCAGCCTCCTTCAGAATGGGGCTGGTTTGAACATTTTTGCAAGGGCTGATTTTGGTTCCTAAGCTGGCCTCTATCTCTGTCCATTGTATACAAACACTATTGCTAAACATATATTACACCACGTGGTATACAAGTCATCATTGCCCACCGTTGCCCCCACTGATTATGTTACTACTTGCTAATTTTGACGGGGCTGTGATTGCAAGCCTCTCCGTTCCTTGCAACACATCTCACACAATGAATTTATGGACCTGGTCAAAGCAAGCAGGCCTGCCGGCATCCCTTCTGACCCCTGTCCTCCACAGACTTTCAAGACAATTCTTTTAACAACCTCTTCTGCCACTCCAGTAAGAAGAATCATCAGCGATTCCTTAATTACCAGAATATTTACAGAAGAACTCAAAAAGTCATACATACGCCCTTTACTGAAGAAAACAAACTTGGACCCACTGAACCCTGATAACTACAAATCCATTACAAATGAACCTTTCCTGGGAAAACTGATAGAAAGAGCAGTGTTCGCCCAGATGTCACAATTCATTGAAGAGAATTCCATACTTTCAGACTTCCAAACAGGATTCCATCCGGGAAGAGGCACTGAATCTGCCCTCCTTGCCATCTGGAATGACCAAAAGAATACAGTTTACCGCAACGGGGTTGCTGCGCTACTTCTCTTGGACCTCTCAGCTACCTTTGACACGGTTGACCGTGACACTCTGAAACAAAGACTTTATGAAGCCGGCATAGAGGTAACTGCTCTAGACTGGTTTGCGTCCTACCTTTGAAACAGAACTAATGTCACCCATACCCCACCTTTCTCGTCCAAACCGTACTCCACAAAAGCAGGGGTCCCTCAAGGTTCTATCATCTCCTCACCCATGCTTTTCAACATCTACATGAAGTCATTACCAGTACTGATCAATAAATGTCACCTTACGTGCTATATTATGCAGATGACACGAAATACTCCTTCAACTGGAATGCCCCAAAGACATTGGAAAAATCACCAATTTCAGCTGTCTCAGAGCCGTGGATAAGTGGATGACTTGGAGCCATTTTAAATAGAATGCTTCAAAAACTGAAATACTCATGTGTGGCGATTGGAAACATTAGAACCCGCTTGCCGCATGGCATGATGAACTGGGATCACTATACATCAGTCATGCAATCACTAATAATTGGAATCCTCGTTATTCAGGGTTGTCGATTGGTGTTGTTTATTTCAGGAGACGTCACAGCCAACACGTGTTTCGTCGGTAGGGAATGTAACCCTCGACTTTTTCAAGGCTATTCTCCGAAATGTCTCTTTTCTGTCCCCTCTGCCGTTTCTGCATCACAGAAACGGCAGAGGGGACAGAAACAGAAGCACTCGAGCGCTAGCGGCGAAAGCTGCCACATTGACAACCGACACTCCGGTTACAACCTGTGGAATAGTTCATCACAAGAACAAGTCCCTGAACGAAGCCCCTTTGAGGGTTGGAATTATCACCTCATCGAGTAAAAAGAGACATTTCGGAGAATAGCCTTGAAAAAGTCGAGGGTTACATTCCCTACCGACGAAACACGTGTTGGCTGTGACGTCTCCTGAAATAAACAACACCAATCGACAACCCTGAATAACGAGGATTCCAATTATTAATGATTGCATGACTGATGTATGGTGGAAACACATATGTACAAACGTGTAATATGATACCAAAACTTGTGCTAAGGAGTTTCAAGTATTTAGTGGCTCTTGCCTAAATCTAGAAGAGGAAGTGTGGGTCTCTTCTCCTTGTAGCACTGTCAATTATAGAGAGCTAGAAAATAGAAAGGTGTATATTCCCCTGGAGCGCCAAAACCTAGTATAATACCACCAACCAAGTCCATGAACTGGGATCACTGCCTAAAGTATCAAAGGAAGTAAGAAACCTCAGAATGACCATGGACTCCAAGCTGTCGATGAATGCTGAAGTGGATAAACTCGCAAGATCAAGCTTTGCTACTATAAAAACGCTGCAACGAATTTTCCATCATTTGGGATTTCCTCGCAAGGTCCAAGCTACCATCTCCCTTTTTCTGTCCAAATTCGATTACGTCAATATCCTCTACCACGGATCACCTTTAATGACCATGAAAAGACTACAATGGATTCAGAACTCGGCTGCCAGACTACTCTTGCATATCAAACCGCGAGATCACATCTTCCCTGCCTTGAAAGCCCTGCATTGGTTACCGTTTGCCAGAAGATCCACGTTCAAGCTGCTTTGTATCATGCAATACATGGAATAGGACCACTCTTCATCAGGAATAAAATCACCAAACACATTCAACAAAGGAGCCTCCGCTCTAAAGGAGCATCTAGCCTAAAAATCCCATCATACAAGAAAAAAAACATGGGTGGCACATCCTTCTCTGTTCAAGCAGCCAAACTATGGAACTCTTTACCCCCAACATAAGGTCCACCGACAACCACCTTATCTACAGAAAACTACTCAAGATTTGGCTCTTCCACCACATAAGCACCACAGCATATCCCTCTGTATATAAGCATTTGTTTTCACTATAGATATGTACCTATCTTTGTGTATTACTTTGTATAAACATGTAAAATAATATTATGTTAAGAGAAAAAATAATAATAAATAAATAAAAATCATCTTTGGTCTACATGTACATCTATGTACCTCCCATGTACTTGGATCTGTGTGTCTGTTACTTTTCTCCTGAAAAAGCATATACGAAGCACTACCCTATTTCTCATCCTGTGCCTCTATCAATATCTTTAATCTACATATACTAACCTCCTTTATGTATATATATACTTTCACTGTACTTATGGATCTATATATTTATCACTTTCTTCTAATTTAGCATTTCCAATGCACCACCCTATTTCTCAGCCTGTACTTCGCTCAATATATCTTCTAGCCTAACCTTATGAGTCATCTCAAACTTCTTTCTACTACTCCTTCCAATGCACTACCCTATCTATCATCCTATACATCTATCAATACATCCTCTACATCCACTGTCTCATTTATCCCAAACCCCATACCACTACTATGATCGCCAAAATAACCCTCTCTAAACTTACTCCTACTCTACCCCTCCTTGCATCATCTGACACCTCTTTTTACTATACCGATCCCCTAAAACAAACCTTTCTAAACACTTCCCTCTGACTCCTCCCCTCCAAAACTCCTTTTTACTCATCCAAAAGCCTCCTCCTACTGCTATGACCTAAAAAAAAAAACAATCCTTCACTCTTTTATCCCTCCACTATCCTTTTCAATCAAAATTAACAGACTAACATGTTCACTTCTCAAATTCCATATTCAACTATACTAATATACTACTCAAATAACTGAATAACATATCCACTACTCAGATTACTTCATATTTATACTATACTTGACTAGAATAGTGGAGAAGTGTGGCTCACTGGTTAGAGGAGGCAGACCCTGAAGCAGAAATCAACCCGGGACCAGAGTTCAATTCCCTACGCGGCAGGGTCTGAGCCCAAGTGTCAACGGACTTGATAATTCTTGCTTCGGTGCATACTTGAATCACGGGTTCACACTCTGCAACTCTGGGCAATAGCTTGCTTAATCTCCACTACAGCCCAACCGCAGCGGGATGCCTGGCTTTTACCTTGGGGATGCCCAGTAGGGGTTATCTCACAGGGAAAAGCCAGGACGGGTTCCCAAAGCAAGCGCCTTGAGACCTTTCGGTGAAAAGGCGCTATATAAGAACCTTTGACATGACATGACATACTAATTTTCAACACTAATCCTTTATGGGATCCGGAGTGGTGTGCTACTCACCAGAAAAGCGCTTCAACACCCATCAGGGAAACAAGTACAATATGAATGCTAATCTTTCTTCACCTTTTATCCCTCTGCTATTCTTCTCACTCCAAGAAACTGACTAATATCCACCACTGAAATTACTTCATATTTCACCATATTAATTCACCACTAATCCTTTATAGGCTTCCTGAATAGCGTGGGTCAACAAGCGCTTTATAAATACAAACCTTTGTCCTCCTCTATCCTTCTGCTAACATTCTAAATCCAAATAACTGACTAACCTATCCACCACTTAAAATGTACTTGCATGTTTCACTATACTAATTCAACACTAATCCTCTATGGGTCCTGGAGTAGCGTGCTACTCGCCGAAAAAGCGCTTTGATGCCTCGTCAGGGGTAGTAAGTGCTATATAAATGCAATTACAATACAATACAGTACAATGTATCGAAGCAGGGAGTGATCAACACTTGTGGAAGAAGAAAAGCAGCACAGTGATGCTTTATTAAGTGTAATAAAAAAGCGACATTAGTCTTCTTTAGGTCACAACACTATACCTCTCTGTTAAATGCAAACTACCAAGACTGCAAAATGTTGCTATAGACCAAATAACTTACACTCGTTATATCTGCAGGCACTGGAAAAATCTCAGAGGTGTCCAATAAAAGTAACGCGATAATGCCCATATGGAGGTGCTTGACCAGAACATAAGGAGCAGAATCACAAGATGCATGAGGAGGACAGGCAAAACAAACGCAACAGTAGAGTGCACTGTAGTTGGGCAACACTGAATGGTTATCTCAGTCTCTGCAGCAGGCAAGATTGCATTAATGCTTTAAAAGCAACACACCTCGAAAGCTCTCAAGAAAACACTGCTGTTCTTAACGATAGTGAACGAAGTGAAAGGAGAGTCTGTAACAAATCAACACGTTATTCAATTAAAATAAAAACATTTTACAAAAGTGCATTCATAATAAGAAGTACTGCTTAGCGTGTCTTTTGTTTTGCTAGGAAAGTATATATGAGCAGTGGCTGTGCCCGCATCTCCCTCGGCGTCTCTGATTTTAAGTAAACTATCAGTTTACTTAAGTTGAAAGACGCCGAGGGAGAACTGACAATGCATGTCAGTCAGCATAACGTCGGACCGCCCACCCCCTTCAGAGTCTGAAGGGGGTGGGCGGTACTGCGTCATGCTGACTGACATGCATTGTCAGGGGCAGGCAGCAGTACAGGGCATGCAGCAACACAAGTGCGCATGAGTGGGGAAGGTTGGCAAATTTTTCACCCGTGCCCACTCATGCGCAATTGTGCATTCTCTGTCTTGCGCATGCCCATTAAGAAAGCCAGAGTGGTCTCCTAATGGGCAGGCGGGCGGGGAGTAACTGTGCCCTGAGTCAAACCTGACGCTGCTCCAGCGCCAGGATTGGCTGAGGAGGGCAGGGATGCCACTCCAGTGAAGGCGCCAAGGGCCCAGAAGATGCGTCGCTGACAGGCGGTCAGGTAAGTTATCTTTCATTATTTGTATTCATTTCCCGGCCCCCGCGCGACCCCTCCCCACCTCAGTATTGCGATGCAAGCCGCGATTGTATCTCAGAACTTGATTTTTCTGTACAGTGTGAAAATGACCGTCATACTTGTCAAGAAAGAGAAGCAGTCTATGGTGGGAGGGGCAGAGTACATCAGAAGCCGGTTAACTAGCTAGCCAGAAAGGTGGAGAGCCACATCAGGATAGTTATGCGTCCAAAGCACTGACAACGAGAAAGTAGAGAATACTGTCATGATGAACCAGTGAAGCAATGTAAAGTAAAAGACACATATTCTGAAGCCCGGGCACACATGTGAATGTGAGAAATGCAGTGACTCACAGAGGAATGCAGCTAATGATAACAGAGCCCAGGCGGATTCATTGTTTAGGCCATAGGCCTAGGGTGACCAGACCTTGTGGCACAACAAAAAGGCGATCTAGCAAAAATTCAGGAAGGATTCCATTTTTACATCAACGATGTGGCAAGGAGTAACAGCCTACAAAAGGATCACAGAAACCTGTGGTATGGGGAGCACTATTCACTCGTACACGATTACGTGTTTGGTTTTTTCATTACCTTTATCTACCTACCTTATATCAATTCAAAACAATGTAATTCAAAGAAATTAATCACAAACTATGTCAACAATCATACAGATCGGACTGAGAACATAAAGAAACACCAAAATAAATTCTTCAAATAGTGTTTTGTATTTCCTTTCTTCAAGATATTTTATTCTTATTCTTCTTTTTCATCAAATGAAAGTTTACGTTCCATCAAACATCTTATGAAGCCATGTCCCAATGCATTTCGGTATGCACCTTCTTCAGGGAAATGTGCTACAAATAACATAAAAGTCCATCATATGTTTGTCAAAGTAAATATTAACAATTTTATACAACAACTTGTTCTCATGCATAGAAACCAGAAAATCTCATAAGTGTAATTGCTTGTCATATACGCTAAAAAACATGCTCAACAAAGTTCACCTGCCACCAGTCAAACATGGTGTGCAACCAATAATACCAGACCTTGCTTCTCGCACATGCAAGTGTGAACACCAAATATACACCAACTAAACAAAACAGTGTGTACCACCTCCTAATCCGAACTCAAAAAAACAAAGTCAAGAAGTGTCACAACCGTGCACTCTTACCTTCACTTCCTGCTTTCAAAAATGAAATTCTGAACTATCTTTACTCTAAAAGATAATAACAACATCACAAACCTTATTGTACTGTCCCCAATCGTGAGTATGTAATCAGACTGTCGAAAATCAACCATTACTTACTCAATCTTATGGAACCCACGTCTTAGTCCTTATGGTCACGTTCTAATCACTCTTGTCCTTGCTCTAAAATATAGAAACAGGAGGACTCCTAAATACTTGAAATCAATATTTCGATGGCATTATACTAAAAAACATGATTGCTGCCTCACCTCTCGCTACGAGTGTGCAGCGTAACGCTAGGATTCCTTCGTCTGTGGTTCACCATTCAACTGAAGCCGCCTCGAGAATGCCGGTTCCCGGCGTGTGACATCATACCATAATAAACATGGAAAACGGACTTCGCGCTATGATATCCTCAACTAAAATGGCGATTGTGTTTGTTGGCTCGACAAAAATAAATAAATAAACGAGGGACTCTTTTCCTAAATGAATAAGAAATAAAATAAAATAAAATAAAATGCTCCCTGCCTCAAAAACGTGAACTGCGCCTGATGCATGTGTGGTCTGATATTATGTGTGAGATTTATTGAGCATGGATAACACATATTAAAACCAGATACATAAAAAGTTATTACATTTGCAAAAATACACAAATCAGTAATCAAATTGCAATACTAGTTCACAAGAAATAAATCATTTCAATTTTATCATTTAGCCCATAGGGGGTCAGCGTCCTAAGGGACTTGATCCAGTATGTCTCTCTTTGCGCAAACAATTTCATAGTGTCAACATGTGGTTTATCCACCACTCTCTCTAGCACAGTATATTTTAGTTGAGGTATTGTATGTCCCCTCTCATGCCAATGTACAGCCAAACATGATTTCATGTTTTTTGTATGTATCATGCTCTTATGTTCGGTCATCCGAACCTTCACCTTCCTTGCAGTGCGTCCAACATAAACAAGTCCACATGGACACTTAATCGCATATATTAGACCACTTGAGTTACAATCTGATGTATGTTTCAGGGTTATCTTTCTACCTGTGTGTGGGTGCGCAAAGGTGTTACCTAACAACACATTACCACAATGGCCACAATTGTGGCATTTCATCATGCCTTTCTGTCCTAGATCCACTTTTTCAAACTTGCCACCTTTCAGGATTTCTTTTATGTTCCTTGATCTTGAATGTGCAAACAGAGGTTTGTCTGGAAATATCTGTCTAAAATCAGGTTCCTGCTCAATTATTTCCCATCTCTTCATGATAGACTTCTTTATCGCCTGTGAGGCTGTAGAAAATTTTAATACAAAAACTTCTCTCCTGTTTTTGCTTCTTTCTTTCCTTTCCAACATAGTGAATCTAGACATTGTTCTAACTTTGTTTTCAGCTTGATCAAGAACTATGTCCGGGTACCCCCTTGCTGTGTATTCTGTGCGCATTCTCTTGATTGTTTCTAACCCTTGATCCTCATCTGAACAGATTCTTCTTGCCCTGATGAATTGCGACAATGGAAGATGTCTCTTTAGTGATTGTGAATGAAAACTCTCAAAGTGTAAAGCATTGTTTCTATCGGTTGCCTTCTTAAATACACTAGTTTCAAGTATGTTCCCTCTTTTTGTGATCATGATGTCAAGGTAATTGATCTGCTCTTTGCTAATAGTGTATGTGAACTTGATACAGGCATGACAATTGTTTAGCTCTTGGAGTTGTATCCTTAAGTTATCTTCTGAACCTTTCCACACTATCAGTATATCATCGATATACCTCAGGTATAATGCCAGATGGTCCTTCCATTTCTCTTGTTTTAATATGTGTTCGTCTTCGAACTTAGACATGAACATATTAGCATAGGTGGGTGCCCCCGTAAAACCCATAGAGGTCCCCGTCTTTTGTAGGAAAAAAGTATTCTGCCACTGAAAATATCCGTGGTACAAGCAGAACTGCAATAGTTCGAGAAGAAAAATATTATGGCTCTCTTCATAATCGTGTTGCAAAAGCATCCACTCTGCTGCCTCTATACCTTCTGTATGTGGGATCGAGGTGTACAGGGCTGAAACATCAACCGTGCACAACCATGTCTCCTCATTCTCAGAAATGGGCACATTCTTCAGTTTTCGCAAGAAATCAGTAGTGTCTTGCACAAAAGTTGACCATTGTTGCACCAAAGGTTGCATGAAATGATCTAAATATCTTCCTAGTGGTTCATGTAATGACCCACATCCCGCCACAATCGGTCGGAATGATGGGTCAACCGGGTCTTTGTGCATCTTAGGCAACATGTATATATGTGGCCTATTGGGATACTCAGTGGTTAAATATCTCTTAGTCTGTTCATCAATCCTACCTAACTCAATGCCTCTTTTTAAAATCTCAGATAGGATCATCTGGAACTCCATTGTGGGATCAGCCTCTAACTGTATATAGGTGTTGGTGTCTTTCACATGTTGATCTACCTTCAGGTGGTAATAGGCCGAATTGAGCACCACTAGTGCTCCGCCTTTATCTGCAGAAACTATGGTGAGTGTCTCATTTGATGCAAGTTCATTCAATGCTATGGTTTCCTGTCTAGTCAGATTTCTTTTTGTTTTACGATAGTAGTTCAGTTCCGCAAGATCTTTTTTTACTAAAATCTCAAACAAGTCTAGAGCTTTGTGTGTCATTGGTGACATGAATGTGCTTTTTGGTTTAAACGCTCTAATCTCTGAGGTGTCTGCTGTGTGTTCGGGGTTATCTGTGGTTATTTGGTTAAAGAACCACCTGAGTCTCAGTTTTCTCATAAATTTGAAAAACGAGATTTCCGTCTCAAGGTCATTACTTTGATATGTGGGCACAAAGGACATGCCCTCATTCAGAACCGCTATTTGTGTGGGAGTTAGTACAGTGTCTGAAATGTTCATAATCAATTCCTCTTGGGATTGCGTCTTACCACATCTTGTTTTTTTGCCTTGTCCCCTCCTTGTTCGTTTGTTTTGTTTTGTGTTTGTGGTATTTGTTCGTTCGGTGGATGGTTGGAACTGTGGCCCCCTTCTAAAAAAGGCTGCCTACTTTGGTTGTTAGATGTCCCTTCTGCGCATGCTCCTCCCCCTGATGTCTCTACTGGAGGGCGTGTAGGTAAAATGTCTTGCTCAGTGGCTAGACTCTCTTCTGAGGTATTTTTAGTTGGTTTTCTAAATACCCTTCTCTGTGCATATTTATCAGCCCAGCTGTACACCTCATCCAACTTATAATCTAAGGTGTCACGCTTAAATTTTCGCAGTTTCCTTTCGTGGACTTCTTTTGTGTGCTCATCTAGTTTGTCATTGATTTCTTTCAAAGTCTTGTCCATATCATCAGCAGACATTCGCGTAGACAATTCTGTCTTCATATCCTCAATCTCTGCCTCTAGCTCCTTCAAAACATTAGACAGTTCCTCTACTATAAGAAGTACTAAATCGAGTGAACATTTGTTCAATATCGCAAACCATCTTGCTAAGAACGGTTTATTAAATTTGAACAGCATTGGTCGTAATGAGATGCGCAGTCCCCTGGGGATACGCTTAACCCTATGGTACTGTATCAGAGTGGTGGCATGAAGCCTCTGATTAATTTCTTTACGCAGCGTGTATTGCAGTTGTTTGATTAATTGTGCTGTGTTGCCTGGCTTGGTTTTTAGGTCTCTGGTTTCTTTTATGAGGGTATAGATGTTCTCTGCTTCCTCCGCTGTATACCCTTTTACATCTGCCTGATTCTTAGTCAATTGAGCTATTTCATCAAAATCCATCCTTGTATGCGGGTGCTAATCACAAATGGAGCTAATACGGTAAAATGTGCAAACAATGTTATGTGATGAGCACTCCCTATTTTATCTCATTACTCAAATTTTATCAAATAATATATGGTGCACCATATATTATTTGATAAAATTTGAGTAATGAGATAAAATAGGGAGTGCTCATCACATAACATTGTTTGCACAAGGAGTAACAGCCCTCATCAACATAGAAAAGCAGAAGGGAAAATAAGCAAATAAATAAAATTTAGTTTTTAAAACGAGACTCATACCTGTTAATAAAAGTGCTTACTTTTAACAGTGGTTTCCAAGTCCTGCTTTGGAACACCTAAAAAATTGCCTCTCACTGTTTTCAGTTGAATCTTAAAATTGGGGCATGAGCCAAATCTGCCAAAATCTACAGAGACAGCTGTTACTCCTCGGGACTGTCCCGGCAAATCCGCGACGTCTGGTCACCCTATCATTGCCTCATGCTACATGCTGCCCTGTGGGCAATGCAAACTTTGAATGAAACTCCAATAGACCAAAAGCTAATGAAAGATGATTAGAAGCCCTGTGAATGTATGAATATGTGGGGAATACAAGAGGCTGGCGCCACAGCTAAATCTATCGATAGGCCAGACCTAAAAATCAACATATTGGGACTTGAAAAGAAGTAGCTTACAAGCAATGTATTGTCAAATAATTAAAAAAGGCACTTATGTGACATTTACAGGTTGACAATAACTTTGCTGATCTTTGTACCTTATAACTCAAAGGCTCTGGGGTGTGTGGCTTGCGTGCCGAGGAGTGATGGCGGCTTCTCCGTGAGCTCCGCAGTGCTGCGGGTCTCCAGAGCAAATTTCGGACCTCATTCTACGTTTCGAGGAGGCCTTCTGAAGTCTGCTCGACGTCAGAAGATGTCCTGCACGTAAAAGAGACTTTGTTTGCTGCTTGGCAGCTTATCTTCATCTACTTTCAGCTACCGGTAACTTTCTCCCATTTTGGATGCGGCCGCCCGCCATTTTGTGCTCCTGAGCCCGCACCCTTTCCTCAACCCAACGCGTCCTCTTTTGCCGGTATGCAGCCCCTTCAGCCGCCGTATATGTCGCGTAGCCACTTTACTTTAACCACTTTTCCACGTGTGGTGTAAAGCGCGATGTTTACTTGTTATTTATTGTGCTTTTTTTTTGTCAACTGCTTCTGCTTTGCCAAATGTGTGGAACCACCGGCCGCCATTTTAATACTGGCGCAAAATCCGTTTTTGCTATATTGTCACTCCTGCCATGCTGTTTTATCGATAATTAAATACAGCTTTTCTATGAATGGACTTCTTATCTTCACAGCAGCCCTATATATCCTGGACTCTTCTCTATGTTTTTCTTTTTGTATGGAAACTACTCCTTCTGACAGGCAAACACACTATTATCCTAAAACATGGTCTCTCACCTCCATGCCTATGTTTGCATCAATACTATTTCGGAACTGATACATATTGATTTATCCTACATATTTTTGAGCGAGATTATCTGTAGTTACATTTTTGGATTTTTGGTGCTCATTTACATTTCTGGTCTCAGTGTTTTTATGAACTGCTTGCTTTTATCAAGTTGTTTAGTTCTTTACCTTCTTCTGGGTCTCTCCTCACGTTTTCAACATCGCTCATGAGTCAACCAATTCAAAATCTTCTCTTACTGGAGCTAAATCAAGGAGACCAAAAAATGATCCGCCTTCTCCTATTTTGTCATCTCCAAATCCTGTTCTGGACTCTATTTTTGAGGAAGTTTGTGGTCTCCAGCCTTTTATGTCTGCTACCAATGTAAAACTTAACCAAATTGAAGAAAAGTTGGTTGTTATGGAAGGTAAAGTTTTAAATTTGGAACAACGTGTCAGTGACATTCAGGATGTTTCCTCTAAGATTCCTATCTTGGAACAAGAGATTCACAAGCTGAAGCTTCACACCGAGGACTTTGAAAATCGTAATCGTAGAAATAGCCTACGCCTTTATGGTCTTCCGGAAGATATTGAAAGTCCTGACATGGAGTCTTTTCTACAGAAATTTCTACAGGATATCCTGGAACTTCAACCTATGTCACACCCTCTTTATATTCAGAGAGCCCACCGTTTAGGTCGCCTTACTCCTAACGCCACTAAGCCTCAGGGCATCATTATGCTTTTTCTTGAGTTAACAGAGTTAATGACTGTGTTGAAGGCTGTCAGGCTCAAACAACGTCTTATATGGTCTGGCCATAATTTTTTTATTTCTCAGGATCTCTCTAACGCAACAAATGCTCGACGCAAAGAATTTTTGAATCTCCGTCCTCAAATGAGACAGTTGAATATTCAATATGGTATCCTTCATCCATGTTTCTGTAAAATTACACACAATGGGCTACTCGCTCTTTTGATGACCCACAGAAGCTTCACTCATTTTTTCAGAATATCTCTCCCTCTGGCATGGACACTAATATTTGATATTTCTCTTTTTCTCGGTCAAGATTGCTCTGTTATTTGTAATTCATATGTCTCCTTTGTAAATTTCTACTCAATGTCTTCTCTCCTTTGTGGTGGTTCTGTTTCTCTTTCTTCTTTTACACTGCTCACTGGAGTCCGTATCCTCTTCGGCATCACTACGCTCCTGCTGTTTTGGTTTTCCTTTTCTACTCAGACCTGGCTCTTTTGCCTTGATCTGTTCATCTATTTCTTCCTTTCTCTCTTTATCTATTCCCTTTTTCTCTCTCCCCTCATACGCTCTTTCTCTTTCTGGTTTTTTCTCATTGCCCCTGTATTTTTCTACTGTTTTTTTTCTCAACAATCTCTTTTTTCTGATTCAGCATTTTTTTTTCTTGCTCTGCACTGCAGCTTTAGGATCAATGTATTCTAACAATGTGAATATGTTAGGTGATTTGTCCCAATGTAATGTTTCTGTTTGTTGTATTCTTTTTTTATAGTTGTCTCCTTGAAGTGTTTCCACTCCAATTGTTCCCCTTCTTCCCTACCTCCCACCATGTGTAATTTTGCTTCGTGGAACGTCAGAGATCTTGGACTTCCTGTTAAATGACAAAAGGTACTATCCCATTTATCTAAGCTTAATTCTCAAATTATTTTTCTCCAAGAAACTCATTGTACAGATGTGGAATCGGTTAAGTTGAAAAGACAATGGGTGGACCAAATTCTCCTGCTATTAACAAAAAAAAGGGGGTGTTGCTATATTGTTTAATAAAGCTTTATCATTCCAAATATTGTCTACTCAAAATGATGATGATGGTCGTTGGGTAATGGCTAAGATTGTGATACTGAATTAGACATTGGTTTTATTAAACATTTATGGACCTGTCCGACCCGATCCCACATTTTGGAATGATATTAAAATTCTTCTATCCTCTATTGACTGCCCCAATACAGTAGTTGTAGGTGATTTCAACCAATGGTTAGATCCTTTTTCTGACAGACTCTCTTCATGTAAATTTTAACCAGACAAGTCCCATAAATCTTTCCAATCTGCCATTGCCTCGCATCCGTTCTATGATGTTTGGAAAATTCACTTGTATATACCCGTTCACGAATTGACTACATTTTGGTTAGTAAGTCTTTACTTCCCTCTATTCAAAACTCCGAAATTGGTTCCATTTTTATTTCCGACCATGCACCTGTATATGCTGTCCTGGACCTTTCCCTTACCTCTTCTAAATTTAGTCGCTGGAAATTCAATACCTTTCTCCTGTCTGATGCTGTTTTTATAAAAGAAGTTACTATTTTTGTTAATTGTTTTTTTACTTTTAACAATCCGTCTAAAACTTCTATTCCTATCAATTGGGATGCTTTTAAGGCTGCCCATCGGGCCTTCATTATTTCATATGTCTCTAAAAAAAAGAAACTAAATAGAACTAAATATAAAGATCAGTTGCAGAAAATTAACCGCTTCCATGCTCGTGACGGAACCGCTCCGTCACTAGCCTCGGTTGAGCTGTGCTCATGACGGAGCGGTTCCGTCATGGCCCGCTCGGCGCGCCTGCGCAGCGCTGTTTTTGCGCCTGCGTGGCACGTTCTATTGAGCGGGCGGGGCCATGATGGAACCGCTCCGTCATGAGCACAGCTCAACGGAGGCTCGTGACGGAGCGGTTCCGTCACAAGCATGTGAGCGCCGCTCGCTCCCCCTCCCCACTAGCGTTGGGGCGGAATTGCCACCACAGCGAAGGGGTTAAAGGACTAGAACATACCTACTTCACCTCTAAGTCTACTATTGCCTTTCAGTATCTAATTGTAGCAAAAACTGAGCTTAATAAAATTGCCACAATTGAAGCATGTAATACTCTGCTCAAGATTAAGTCCAAATTTCATAGGGGTCAAAACAAAGCGGGTAAAATGCTAGCAAATTATCTAAAAATCAAGTCTGAACGTAAAGCTGTTGGCCCTATTCTCAATGAATCTATTAATAAACTAGTCTCATCAGATGAATTGCTGAGGTTTTCCATGATTATTATCAATCTCTTTATACTGATGATACCCACCCCTCCACCGAGAACTTAACCTCTTTTTTCCTGGTCTCCCATCACCACCATCGTTTCCTAATGAGTTTGCACAATTAGAGAGAGATATTACTCTTCAAGAAGTACTTCAGGCCATTAATTCTCTGAAAAAATCGAAAGCACCAGGCCCTGATGGTCTGCCTGTTGAATTTTACTCCACTTTTCACTCAATTTTTGCCCCTAAACTATTACAGCTTTTTAACTCTTTTATTGCTGATGCTAAGGGCTTCGGATCCTTTATGGATGCATTAATTGTCATTATTCCCAAACCTGACAAAGACCATTCCCATTGCAAAAATTACCGCCCTATATCATTAATTGATTATGATTGTAAGATTTTTGCTAAAATTCTTGCATCCCGCCTTGATTCTATCGTTCCACTTTTGATTAAAACAGACCAAGTTGGATTCGTGAAAGGCAGACTGGCCTCTGACAATGCTCTTATGTTCTCTAATATTATTTCACATGGCAAAAAATTCAAAGACCCTCTTGCAGCCCTATCTTTGGACGCTGAGAAAGACTTTGATCAAATTAATTGGCAATTTATGTTTCAGACTCTCCATTGGTTTGCTTTTGGTCCCTCTTTTATTTCCTTTGTCAAACTTTTATATTCCTCCCCACGAGCCAGTATTTTTGTTAATAACCAGTTTTCAAGGTTTTTTTCACTGTCCAGAGGTACAAGACAAGGTTGTCCTCTTTCCCCTTTACTATTTATCCTCTGCCTCAAACCTTTTGTAGAGCGCATTAGAATTAATTCTCAGATTACTGGTTTCACACTCTCCTCTGTTGAGACTAAAATATCTGCATATGCAGATGACATATTGATTGATATGGCTTTCCCAGTTGCATCTCTACCTCCTTTTTTGGATGAAGTTCGATTATACTCTTCCATTTCGTGCTATAAACTGAACTTATCTAAGACGTAAGGTTGACCTTTAAACACTATTTGCTATCAATATATGTTTAATACTACTGACTTTACGTGATTTCCCTCCAACATTAAGTACCTTGGCATTTGGTTTTCTTCGTCCCTAGTTGATACACTTGAATGTACTTTTACCGCTGTTTTGAAGAAAATTAAATCTTGCCTCCAACTTTGGTCTCCTTTATATCTTTCCTGGTGGGGTAGACTAGATACTATCAAAATGATGATTACTCCCCATGTACTATATACTGTTTCTATGCTCCCTAATAAAATGCCTAATGTCTATTTTTCCTGCATAAATTACATATGTACTAAATTTCTGTGGAATAATAAGCACCCTCATATTGCTTTAACTAAACTTACTCGTCCTAAAAATGAAGGTGGTGTTCGTTTCTCTAATTTTAACAATTACCACTATGCTTTTTGGATTAAACAATCTTTTTATTTAGCTTATGATTTTTGGGAAACTCCGGTTCCCAGATGGGTTCTTTTTGAACATTCTCTATTAAAGGACTTTTCTTTTCCTCATATTGTTTTTATGTCAAATTGCTCCTTTTTGGCTAAGTACCCCGTTTTGAAATACTCCCAAACACTGCTTTATAATGATATATAGATATATATAGCCTGGATCACTGAAATAATATCGACCACAAAAATATCGAGTTGCCATAATATCGTTGATAAAATATCGATGGACAAAATATCGACTGGCTATCTTTAAACAGGTAAGTACAAAAATATCGACTCTAAAATATCGAGTTACTAAAATATAGACTGTAAAAATATCCTTTTTTTTAAATGTCTTTAAATTAAGTTAAAACTAATGTAGTAATAAATATATTTATTATAAACTTACTTAAAATTAATAAATTAATATTATATTAATAAATATTTATTGTAAATTAAACAAACAAAAAAAAATAATACATATATATTTATATATATTTTTTAATTAAATAAACATATATAATAATTTTAACGTAGCATAGCAAAATAGTTAAAATTTATTGTAACAAGTGTAGTGAATTCTACAATAGCTAAAGCGTTGGATAGCGTAGGGGTAAAAATTACTATTCCCACTCCAGTGGGTGCTACAGTAGGGAAAGCGTTGGATAGCCTAGGGGTTACAATTACTATTCCCACTCCAGTGGGTGCTACAGTAGGGAAAGCGTTGGATAGCGTAGGGGTTAAAATTACTATTCCCACTCCAGTGGGTGCAACAGTAGGGAAAGCGCTGGATAGCGTAGGGGTAAAGATTACTATTCCCACTCCAGTGGGTGCAACAGTAGGGAAAGCGTTGGATAGCGTAGGGGTTACAATTACTATTCCTACTCCAGTGGGTGCAACAGTAGGGAAAGCGCTGGATAGCGTAGGGGTAAAGATTACTATTCCTACTCCAGTGGGTGCTACAGTAGGGAAAGCGTTGGATAGCGTAGGGGTTAAAATTACTATTCCCACTCCAGTGGGTGCTACAGTAGGGAAAGCGTTGGATAGCGTAGGGGTTAAAATTAGTATTCCCACTCCAGTGGGTGCTACAGTAGGGAAAGCGTTGGATAGCGTAGGGGTTACAATTACTATTCCCACTCCAGTGGATGCAACAGTAGGGAAAGCGTTGGATAGCATAGGGGTTACAATTACTATTCCCACTCCAGTGGGTGCAACAGTAGGGAAAGCGTTGGATAGCGTAGGGGTTAAAATTACAATTCCTACTCCAGTGGGTGCTACAGTAGGGAAAGCGTTGGATAGCGTAGGGGGTACAATTACTATTCCCACTCCAGTGGGTGCAACAGTAGGGAAAGAGCTGGATAGCATAGGGGTAAAATTACTATTCCCACTCCAGTGGATGCTACAGTAGGGAAAGCGTTGGATAGCGTAGGGGTTAAAATTACTATTCCCACTCCAGTGGGTGCAACAGTAGGGAAAGCGTTGGATAGCATAGGGGTTAAAATGACTATTAATTAATTAACAATTAACAATTATAATTAATTTACATAATTAATTATTCATTATTAAATTACTTCCCACCCTATCCCCCTATAAACTCACTACCCACTACAGAAAATAATTTACTAAATATTAATTATTTATCAATTAAATATTTATAATTAATTACCAATTATATTTTATTTAATTACCAATTAATAATTAATTAACAATTAATATTAATTTACATAATTAATTAATTATTATTACATTACTTCCCACCCTATCCCCCTATAAACCCACAACCCGATACAGAAAATACTTTACTAAATATTAATTATTTATCAATTAAATATTTATAATTAATTACCAATTATATTTTAATTAATTACCAATTAATAATTAATTAACTAATATTAATTTACATAATTAATTAATTATAATGAAATTACTTCCCACCCTATTCCCCTATAAACCCACAACCCGCTACAGAAAATAATTTACTACAAATTAATTATTAATCAATTATTATTTTTTACCAATTATATTTTAATTATTTACCAATTAATAATTAATTAACAATTATTATTAATTTACATAATTAATTAATTATATTTAAATTACTTCCCACCCTATTCCCCTATAAACCCACAACCCGCTACAGATTTATATTACACAATTATTAAAAAATATTAAAAATCTACCTTATTTTAGATTTTTTTTCTCTTTATTCTATCTAGTCGATATTATGTCTAGTCTATATTTTTGATTCGATATTTTGGCTATTAATATCGATATTACTCGATATTTTTGTAGTCTATATTATGTCTGGTCGATATTTTTGCTAGTCTATATTTTTTACTCGATATTTTGTCCAAACGATATTTTGGATTCGATATTATGTCTGTTTATATATAAAACGCCATTTTACCTTTCTGCTGGTTTTGCACACAACACTTAGTTGTTGCTTTAGCTTTGAGCCTAGGAGAATGTTTCGATTCATACGAGAATAATATGTTGTTACACTGATATCAGCCTTGCTTGGCGAGCTGTGTCTGTACAGTGAGTGCTGAAACCTTCAAGGATATCTCAACACAGTAGTTGTTGTGAGCACTGATCTTCACACGTTCCTAGACTTAACATTCATGCAGCTGCAGCCAAGATCTGGCTTTAGGCGCATTTTATATTGCTTTGTACAAGAGCATACAAGCTAGGGAGGGTGAGAATTAGGTTTTGTTAAACCCTATTCATTTTAGCATAATACTATGCTTTCACTGTTTGTGTTTTATGGACTAGTGACTATGCTGATTACTTTGTTTCTTATAATATGTTTGCTTGTATTAGCTAAGATACTGCGTTTGAGAACACTGCATTAGTGAATAAACATTTCAAATATGCACGTGTCCTCTTTTACTCCTTCTTCTGGATTGAAATGATTGTATAACAAAAGAGTGTTCATGTGTTCCACGTTACCTGAGTCCATGTTCTGGTATGTCTAAGCACTGGGAGTTTATGATGACCAATGAGACACTGATTGCTAGTCTGGTAGGGGATTTTTGGGTACTAAGGTGAGTTTTGGCACACCCTAATTCACTGAGGTTCCAAGCCTCTATGCACAGTTCTGTCTGAGCACGGAATCCCTGCGACATGGCACCCAATCGTTGGTGGTCTTATAGCATGATACTTGAGTAGTACATCATTCAGTCCTTAACACCTTCACTATTGTTTCTGGTTAACAGTGGTGTCGGACAAACCTACCTGTATGCGTATAGGTCCTTTCAAGCTTGAATCTTTCTAAAACGGTTTCATTGAGTTACTACCCAGTTGTGCTACAAAGTTTCCTTTGTACCTTTTTTCTTTCTGTGTCACTATGGCTGCGTTGGACATTGCGCACTTAGCCGCATAGCGGTACGCAATCATTTGCAGATTTATAATGTCCCCGAAGATGGTATGGCCATGATCATGGTAGTGAGTGCAGAGGTGGCTTACCGGTATGAGATTTTCTACTCATGGGTGACCTTCTCAGCTATGAATGCAAATACTTGTGTGTTCGACACGTACACTCCCACGGCTGTGCCAGCAGAATATGCACCATATAGGGCACAGGAGATTCTTATTGATACTTGGCAGCATCGAGTTTGGTTTAATGGCGCCCTACCCCATTCTTTAGCAGCTCCGAGGTTGGGTCCTTTGTCCATTCCAGGCGCAACTTAGCCTGTTTTGGCTGGGTTTACCCCTCATCCTCTACATGGAGCATGTAACGTAGCTGAGTTAAGACGACTACATGTAGTCGCAATTAGCGTGATTAGGTCGTTAGTGCAATACGTTATCCGCAATCTCCCGGGCGGGGCTCCGGGTGGTGCGGCGCTTCCTGCCCGACAGGCCGAATGAAGCTCAGTCCCGTTATGGGCAAGCGTCCCCAAGAACAGGATGAATTTCCTTTCTGGCTGGCTGAAAAGTTTGACCAACTGGAAGCAGTATTTCCTAACATGTCTCCTGGTGAAAAACACAGGATTCTGACAATTAGCTTACCGAAGGACTTGACCCCTGAAATCGGTGACTGTGAGACCTGGGGAAAAACGTTTGCGGCGGTCTACGCGAGGTGTTACGGCACTCTGTCTATGACTGTCTTGCCGACGGGCCTTAAACATGTTCAAGATGAACACGGACCGGAGGCTGCAGTTGAATTGGGTATGCGTCTCTGTGGCACCTTTGATGTGGTTTCCGATCTCATACTTGCTAATGTCAAGGGAGATGCAGTGAACTTTCAGGTAGCCAATGCTTTGCAGGCGATTCCCGAGACTGAAAAACCCCGGCAGTTGGCGAGGATTATTGTGGCGGCTTATAAAACCATGGGCCGCAATAGTAGGGGTCTCAAGCCTTTTTCTACTAAAGAGAAAAAACAACCCCAAGGGCAGAGGTCGGAAACCGACGAACAGCCCAAGACCAAAAAACAAAATTGGCCTAAAAAACAAAAACAGGGAAAGCAACAACAACAACAGAAACAGGATTCTCTTCCTGCGTTTCCATTGCCTGCGCCCACAGAACGTGTTTATGACTTGCGCGATCGCGCAATGATAAAATCACCTGATCGTTTTCAGGTCTCTGATCAACGCTCTCCTGGTTCTTTTCAGGAGTCATCGGCTTTTTCATCTGGTGGTGGAGGAGGTGGCAGGGGTCGGGGCGGCCAGCAAGGATGCTACCAGCCCGGCCTGAAAGACGGCAAAGGCAAGCAGGACAATTCTACACCGAAGAGACCCCAGTTTCAGAAAAAGAAAGTCACTGCTTTAACAGCACACAGATATGCCACAGATAATGAGAACCCAGCTTCAGAATCAGACATGGGTTCTGACCTTGCTGGACAGCACAGCGGAGATTACCATAGCTGGAGAGGCCTTGCGTCCACTACTGAAGGTGACAGCGACTGACCGTTATGCTGTTGTGGAGACAGCTGACACTAGAGTAGCTCCCCCTGACAGGATCTATGAAATAGTCTTATTCATTGAGGGTGACATTCAACGTACCATAGAAGGGGTATTTTGGGAGAATCTTACGACTACCTATGACATTTTGTTAGCGGAGGCTGACTGGCCCCCACCTTTTGTGCTCGCAGCTCCGAGAGGGGAGGAGGTAATCCTTCCTAGTTTCGCGCACACAGTCTCGAAGAAGCTTGCGCTGAATTTTGCAGGAGAGTGGGCTAAGGCCCTTGCGCCGGCTCTGTACCGTACTCCCTGTTGATGGGATACATTTTTCCCTCACCACGAGATTCCTTTACGTTCTATGCCTCATCCTCAACCCCAATATCCCTTGAAGCGTGAAGCGAAGGCTTCAGTTGCGGAAATCCTTGAACAATTGGAATATCAGGGTGTTATTGAAAGTTGTGTGTCACCAATGAATAACCCTCTTTTCACTGTGACCAAGCCTGACGGTTCATATCGTTTGGTATTGGATTACCGGCATTTAAACTCGCATTGCCGTACCTGTGCAGTACAGAATACTCACGGCTCTGCTTTAGTGGATAGTCTCATGCGTAAGCGGTTTAAAACCACGCTTGACATTTCCAACGGTTTTTCTGCCCACCATTTGGATGGTTTTAGTTCCCAATAGACCTCCTTTACATGCGGCGGTGTAAAAAAACATTTCAAATGTTTACCTATGGGCTACAAGAATAGTCCTAGAGTGTTTGCTGCCCGCATAGTCTCTCTCTTAGAGAGAGTTGACCCAGATGCTTGTTCCTATGTGGATGACATTTATCTCACGGATGATGAACTGTGGGAGCATCTGTGTTGCGTTGACCGCTTAATTTGTGGCTTTGCGGACTTCGGTTACAAATTCAACTTTGCAAAATCGCACATTGCAGAGTACACAATGTTGTTCCTGAGCTACGAGCTCAACAATGAAAGTCGAGGATTGGCTCCTCACTTCTTGGAGAAATGCGTACAAATGCGCGTTCTGACAACTCTGAAAAAATTAGTCTTTACTGGGATTTTTACATTTCGGGAGGACATACATTCCTAAATATGCCCAGCGTGTCAAGCCCTTGTATGCTTCGATACAACCAAATTTTACGAAATCTAACTGGCTGCTCGAGCACTCAGCTATACTGCAATCTTTGCAGGCTGATCTGCTTGCTTCTAAATACTTATTGACTCGTGATAATCACACCAACCTGGTGATAAGAATCATCCCTGGGATGGTGGGTTTCACATACCTTACTTTTAACGAAGGAGATACAGTACCTATTGCTTACAAGTCACACTTGTACACTTCAGCTGAAATGTGATTTTCCACTGTGGAGAAAGTTTCGACGGCTGTGCAGATGGCAATTCTAAAGGAACGTGCTCTGTCACATGGAAAACGCATGTTGGTTGTTACCCCGTGTCCTGCTTTGGAAGCAGTTATGAAAGCCAGTGTACCTAATTCTAAAGCTTTGCACCCTCGGTGGGTACAATGGGCCGCATCATTGACGTCTCCGATTGTCACGTTCATTTTTGATGCCTCCTTAAGGTCGCAGGAGTTTTTGCAATATGAGTTTGTACATCTTGCCCCTTTGGTTATGCGGCCTTTGGAGTATTTCCATTGCATCATATACACTGATGGTTCGGCGCAGGTCGCGCATGGTTCTACACACGCCTACGTTTCCGCATGCGCCTTTGTGGTAGGTGCCATGGTGAACGATGAGTTCAAGTCCAGAGTCGTGCACACGTAGACTCTAGGGGACTGCACCGCACAATTCGCAGAGCTTCGTGCTCTGATGCTTGCATTGGAGTACGCAGATCCTAGTGTGACAACACTTATCGTAAGTGATTCCTACTACTGTGTCCAGTCTTACAATGAGAACTTGTTCTTTTGGATTCAGAATGATTTTCGTGATTCCAAGGGTAGCACAATAAAACATAAAATGATCTGGGTCCGAGTGGCTGAGCTTGAAGAGCAGTTGCCACTCGTGTTTGTAATTCATACTCTCGGTCACCAGCACGTTGGAGTCACGCTGTCGGCAACTCGCTTGCGAATGAAGCAGCGAAAATCAGCCGTATCGACATATTTATTTGCCGCAGTCACACGGTCCTAAAGAAAGATTGATAATGATATCTTGGCGGCTGTTGCTGCCACTGAGAAGGGAGATAAATATCCTACAGGGTTCCCTTCGAAGTACAAATACCACTTAAGTCCCGATAAGGTTCCTTATGTGAAAATACCTGAAGTTGGAGAGAGATTGATTCCCAACTCTGATCGCAGACATTCACTGATCACAGCGACCCATGAAGGGGTTGCGTCTGCGCATGCGGGCGTATCAGCTACTGTGTCTCAGTTGCAACAACGTTTTTGGTGGCGGGGACTGTACAGAAGTGTGGCTCAATGATTAGAGCGGCAGACTCAGATGCAGAGGTCTAGCCCGGGACCAGGGTTCAATTCCCTGCCTCGGCGGGTTTCGGGCTCAAAATTCCACGGACCTGATAAATCTAGCCTCGGTGCCTATTCCAATCATGGAGTCCCACTCTGCAACTCTCGGCAATAGCTTGCTTAATCTCCACAACGGCCCCCACAACGCTAAGGATGCCTGGCCTCTGCCTTGGGGGTGCCCAGGAGTGGACGCCTCACAGGGAAAGCCAGGATGGGTTCCACAGCGGTATTCGTACAAGCGCCTTGAGACCCTTGCGGGTGAGTAGTGTGCTATACAAGTATCAATTTACAATTTTTTACAAACAGACGCATGATTATGTCCTTCAATGTGACATTTGCCAGCAGATTAAGCCTTCAACTGCTACGCGTCCGCCCCAAACACAGTTGTTCACTTTTTCTTTTGATACTGCGTATAAGTACATCTTAGGAGCAGTTGATTCATGCACACGCTTTGTTTGGGTCTGGCCTCATAGCAGCGCTGATTCACGGACTGTCATCAGGGATTTGCGTGTCTTTGTAGGGATTTTTGCCTGTGGTACCTTCCATTCGGATCAGGATCCTGCTTTCGCATCTAAGGCGTATAGGGATGCCATGACTTCGATGGGGGTCCAAGTCAAGTTTTCGTCTCCATACCGACCTGAGGGTAATAGTGTTGTGGAACGAATGAACCGTGACTTAAAGCAATCACTGACAGCTCGAGTTATAGGCACTGGCAGAAACTGGTTGGCCAATCTTAATGGCGTGCAGCGTGCTCCTAATAATCTCCCTAGAAGGTCTCTGGGTGGGCGGACCCCATACGAAATGCTCTTTGGTATCAAGATGTATGTCCCGGACCTTGACTGTCTAGACACGGTCAGTTCGGCTGCTTCCTTTGACGTAGATGAACATTGCACTGTTTTACAGACTCTACAAGAGACCAGAGACAGTCTTGCAAAGGAACATTTGCCCTCCACATCGGATGATGCATTGCAGATCCTGGTAGTTGGCTGGCTACCCCAAGTTGGAGAACTGGTTCAGGAGAAGATCGATAGCAAAAAGGAATTTGGTCCCTCATACTGTGCTCCGGTTCCCGTGCTTGGAGTGAAGGGCACAAGAACAGTCATTTTACCACCACTTCCAGGTGGTATTCACCCGTTACAACGCATCTTTTACTCCGCACTACCACTACAATGCGGGCATTACAACGCATACCGTTACAACGCATTGCGCTGGGGGGCGCTCTAGGATAAGAGGTAAGTTTAATTTACTATCCAACACCTTCCCTAGGGTCCACGGGGACTGGAGTTAGAATAGTAAATTATACTTACCACTATCCAGCACCCCAAAGCGCTATGCGTTGTAGCGGTATGCGTTGTAAATACCGCGTTGTAATGGTACGCGGAGTAAAAGTATGCGTTGTAACGACATACATCCCTTCCAGGTCGTAAAGAGAACAGGTATATCTCCATTGACAATGTCAAAATACACAGAGTGGCCGATTCTTCTTAGCATGACACCGGCAGTCTCATGTCTTTCGATAGTGAGAAATTCTGTTTTGGCCACTGCTTCAGATCATGCACCGGAGGTGGCCCTCGAGATGCCTGCAGTTTCAAGTCCTTTCTTGAGTGCTTTGCCTGGTACTCGCCTTGATGATACAGAATACACCTACCCAACTGACTTATCGATGCCTGATTCGCAAACTCGTTTAGCCACAAAATCCAGATTTTCATTTGACGCTGTTTCACATACGTCGGGGAAGCCCACAAGGCTGAGAGCCTACGCAACATTGTTTAAAAAACATTTTTTAATTCCCCCTTGGACTTACATTTGGCTGGGGCTTTTTGCTCTCTATCTTTTTATGTCAATTGGTTGTGTGTTTTATTTTTTTTCGATTTATAAATGGACATTATGCCGAGGAGAGAACATGCATTAGACATCTGAATGGAACATTGGCTCCCCACTCCTCATCACATTCAGCCCACAGATTGAAAAGAGACTTGGCCGTTGTTAACATCACCTGTCCTGGATGGAATAGTCTCGGATGCAGTTAAATTTCAAATCCATGGCCCGACTGAAGTTATTAATGTTCCTAATGTGCTTAGAGTTAACATGGGGGATGTGGTTCAACAAAACATACGTTCTGATGATTGGGATGTTCAGGCCATAGAGACTTTGTTTGCTGATTTGAAATATTATGCTGCCTTTGATGCTGAAAATTTATATTTAGAATCTGCTAATTATGGTGATTTGTTTTGCTTTCAACATTTTGGCAATCACTTCCTACATAAAACTAATTCCAGGAGGAGTACTGTAAATTATACACAGTGGGAGCATTGCCCTGCACCTTTAAAAGGCAGCTCGAATACATTTTTTAAAAAGTACACTTATTTTACTGACTTTAATCAGTCCGATCCCACTTCCTTTTATTTTAAAATGACAGATAAATTCATGTCCAAAGTTAGACTTACCAATACTAAGTTACTGTATTCGAAGACCTTTCTAGACCAGCTAGCTGTTGGTGGCTACGAGTTGTGGAAGGAAACTATTGACCTTAAATCAGCTTGGGGTTCTAAAAGTTGGCAGGTACAAGGCACTGAGGCTTTGCACCGTGCATGTCTCATCCCAAATCATATGTTGTTTTTGAATTCTACTATTTCAAAGACAACTTGCTTTGGATTGGCTACTTTTAAAAAATTAAATACTCCTTCCTTCCCTGATTTGGAAGAATATTCGGGTTGGGAACATTAAACTAAATTTTCAATTAGAGAGTTGCAGAGCCTTTTGCTAAATGCATCCTTTAACATATCTGGTTTGGATCCAAAGGGTTGGTTGATGTGGCACAGAAGTGCTGATTCGTGCCAGCGTCGTTTTTTGGGCCTGGCTGAGTGTTTTACACAGGTCAGAGTAGATCCCCGTTTTGAGAGTGACCATTCTGTTACCACTTATTCTGTAGGAAAATTGTGTCAGAATTGGCTCAAATACTCTACATTGGCGTCAGTACAATTAAATTTGTCTAAACTGACTGAGGAGGTTGACTTGAATGACTTCATTAAGGGCCCGGCTAAGGGTAGATCTAAAAGATGGATCTATGCTGTTTATAATGAACTCTGGAAAACATCACAGATCGAAGCGGCTACACGCCTTAGGGCTATTGACCAAGCTAACTTGGAAAAAGTGCTTGCAGTTGTGGATAACAGCATTAACACCCTTTCCTCCCGAATTTACACATTGGACAATATTATGTCATCTGTTGTTGAAATTGTACAGCATGAAGTGTCTGTTTTGTACCATGGTCAAAATCCATTGCGTTCTAATATGCAGTTTGCGTGGACCCTGCAGACACTGAAAAATTGAAAAGTTCCTTGGAATTACATTAATTTTACATCTCTGTTTGCACCTTTTAATTTAACTGAAAAACAATGTTTGCTTTCAATGAGAGATGCTTCTTTTTCCATGTTACACATTGAACGCTTAGAGTCTTTACCCTTTTCGGTGGCAGAGGCCACAGCTGCAACGTGGCTTATCCACGGGTTAGTAACTTTACCTTTTGCGCTATTCCAATTTACAAATTGCATGAAGTATTTTGCCATTGGCAGATACAAGCGGCTCGGTACCTCCTATTTACATGAAACCTGGTCTCTCCCTTTCACTTATAGATGCCTTAGAGATGGGAAAGAGGTTTATCTAAAGGGGGCATAGTGTACAGAAACACCAGATCACTCATTGATGTGTAGACAGATCCAATTGCATGGTTCCTGTAACCAAGACCGCCCTACTTTGGCATTTGTTTTGAAAGGCACACCAGTGCCTGCTATTGTCCCGACTTTCACTTTGTTAGCAAACGGGAGTTATTTACTTTTACATAATGAGGATTGTTGTGGGTTATTGAAAGGCTTAGCTTATGTTGTAACAGTCAGTGAGCGTGTGGTTTGCTGTAAAAATGTGTTGTATCCACCCCCGCATGGGAACCTGGATGTTTCCATCTGGTCGAGAATTCCAACCTTGAAGTCAGAGTTCAATAAGATGAGCAGAATAAGAGCCTTATTGTCACAAAAAGAAGTTGCCCTGACATCTGCTCGCGAAACATTTGTCCTTCACGTAGCTAACACCCGCACAGAAGTACATGCCTTATTAAATACTGACCTTCCTTTACATTTTGGTGAGCTGATTCATACAATCTTTCACGCGTCCTCCACTTCGGGGCTGGCTCATTTTTTTAAAGTAGTGAGCAGTGGTCTAGTGACTTCTTTCCAAAAGATATTTGGAGGCATTCCTGCATTCTTTCATTCGATCTTTTCCAGCCTATTTGGTGGTGGATTTCCCATTTTACTGGCGCTAGCTGCTGGCTTTTTGTTGCTATTTTGTTTAATCAAAATGGATGCCCGTCCTGTATTCGCAAACGAGCAGGAGCAGTTAGCACTGTTTCGCAACAGGATGCTTGAATACTATGGTGTGCTGCCACTTGCCACCTTAAGTGGTATGTAACTGTTACCAGGGATTTTTTAGCACGCAGTACCGTTACCACGGATCCATTACCACGCAGGATCCATTACCACGGATACCTTTACAACGCATTTTTTTACAACGCAGGTACTATTACAACGCATACCATTACATCGTAAATTTAGGTAAGTTTAAAGGTAAGTATTGGGGTATTGGGTTTGGGTTTTGGGGTACAGGGGTATTTTTAGATTTTAGGGTTGGGTTTGGGTTTTGGGGTACAGGGGTATATTTAGGTTTTAGGGCTGGGTTTGGGTTTTGGGGTACAGGGGTATTTTTAGGTTTTAGGGCTGGGTTTGGGTTTTGGGGTACAGGGGTATTTTTAGGTTTTAGGGTTGGGTATGGGTTTTGGGGTACAGGGGTATTTTTAGGTTTTAGGGCTGGGTTTGGGTTTTGGGGAAGAGGGGTATTTTTAGGTTTTAGGGCTGGGTTTGGGTTTTGGGGTACAGGGGTATTTTTAGGTTTTAGGGTTGGGTATGGGTTTTGGGTTACAGGGGTATTTTTAGGTTTTAGGGCTGGGTATGGGTTTTGGGGTACAGGGGTATTTTTAATATATATTTTAAAAATTTACAATTAAAAATAATTTCATTAATATAAATATTTAATGATTAAATAATAAATAATTAAATTAAATATTTAAAAAATAATTAGTTTATATATATTAATGAATTATTAAATTAAATATTACAAAAATATTTTTAAAAAAATATATATACTTACCTATACTTACGTTGTAATGGTATGCGTTGTAATAGTATGTGCGTTGTAGTGTATTGCGTTGTAATGGTATCCACTGTAACATGACCTGCGTTGTAAAAAATCCGTGGTAATGGTATGCGTGCTAAAAGTACGCGTGGTAACATGGTACATCCACCTTAAGTGCATCGTATGGATTATCGTTTCGATTTTCCTATTTCACCTGTGTCCAGCCTGTGTTTCATTGCCTGAGCTGTGATTTCGATTGGGCCCTGGATTTGTGTCTCTGCAATTTGGTGTCTCCTGAAGTGGATTATGATCATCTCATGACTCCCTTAGTTACTCATGAATTGCTTTGTTCTGATGGAGGGATTATGGCTTTTGCAGCGATGCATGGAGTTCTGGGTCGTTGGAATATTTTCACAGTGGCGCAAGATTTCTTGGCACACAGCTTCATTGAGAACCCACCGAGTTGTCCTCTGATGGTACTAGAGGCTCCGGGTATTGAAGAGCATGTATGTTCTTTCTCACTATTAAATTGGATGGCTGAGTTATTTTCGGATGATAACAGTGACTTCCTTTTGGAAGCAGTTGCTGCTTTTTTCGCATACTCAGTTTTAGGCTGACTCCTATTGAGACCTTTCATGTCATGATTTTTTTTCCCTCTCAATTTTTTTTTTCGAGTTATGATGGATATTATTTTTAAATCAGACCTATTGGCTTTACTAACAGTGGACATTACGATGTCATGCTGGTGAGATTTTGGATTTTTGGCGGACTAAATTATTTTTTTCCTCCCCTACTTAATTTCGAACAGAACGTTTTATTAAACTCTGCTCTCAACAATTGAGTCCCCTTTCTTATCTTATCTTATCTTATCTTATCTGATACGTGCTCGGATCAAGGGAGGGTGATATATAGATATATATAGCCTGTATGCTGTGTTAAGTTAGCATGAGCTTTTTAGGAGTTTAAACGCCATTTTACCTTTCTGCTGCTTTTGCACACGACACTTAGTTGTTGCTTTAGCTTTGAGCCTAGTAGAATGTTTTCGATTCATAGGAGAATAATATGTTGTTACACTGATATCAGCCTTGCTTGGCGAGCTGTGTCTGTACATTGAGTTCTGAAACCTTCAAGGATATCTCAACACAGTAGTTGTTGTGAGCACGGATCTTCGCACGTTCCTAGACATAACATACATGCAGCTGCAGCCAAGTTCTGGCTTTAGGCGCGTTTTATATTGCTTTGCACAACAGCATACAAACACACTTGATGGTGCTTCGCATGCAGAAGAGCTGGTTGCTGATGATGTGATCCCTTACCACTTGGATCTTGAGGTATGGGGCCGCTCTGCTAAAACCCACAAGAGACCTTCTTAGATATAATATAATATACTAGCTAGGGAGGGTGAGAATTAGGCTTTGTTAAACCCTATTCACTTTAGCATAATACTATGCTTTCACTGTTTGTGTTCTATGGACTAGTGACTATGCTGATTACTTTGTTTCTTATAATATGTTTGCTTGTATTAGCTAAGATACTGCATTTGAGAACACTGCATTAGTGAATAAACATTTCTAATATGCACATGTCCTTTTTACTCCTTGTTCTGGATTGAAATGATTGTATAATGAAAGAGTGTTCATGTGTTCCACGTTACTTGAGGTGTACTAAGTCCATGTTCTGGTTTGTCTAAGCATTGGGAGTTTATGATGACCAATGAGACACTGATTGCTAGTCTGGTAGGGGATTTTTGGGTACTAAGGTGAGTTTTGGCACACCCTAATTCACTGAGGTTCCAAGCCTCTATGCACAGTTCTGTCTGAGCACAGAATCACTACAACAATAATACGTTCTCTAAGGATTCTACCCCTCTTCAGTGTTTTTTGTCCTCTATTGTGTGGTATAACAAATTTCTTAAATACAAAGGCAAATCTTTTTACTACAAATATTGGAAGGAAAAGGATATTTTGTTCGTTCATCAATTTCTTTCCAATCATTCTATTATTCCTTTCAATGAATTACAAACCATTTATCAATTAACTGCCACCTGTCTCCATGAATATACCATTATTACTACTGCTATACAATCTCATTTGTCTACATTTTCAATGCCTTCTACCTTACCACCTTTTACTCCCTCTATGGTTCGTTCTAAGTTAACTGTTGAGATTGCTTGGGAAACTGATTTGTCCGTTTCCCTTTCTGTTATAACTTGGGATAAATAATGGTTCAAATTGTTTAAAGTTTCTGCTGCTGCCCGTATTACTCAATCTTTGTTTTTTATTTATCATAGAGCTCTTATTACTCCTGTTCATATTTACAAATTTTCACCATCGTCCTCCCCTCTTTGTAGGTCATGTTCTAAAGAAACAGGCACGCTCAAACATCAATTATATGATTTTCCTTCTGTTATAACCTTTTGGAATTCTGTTTGGAATATTTGAATGCCAATGTTTAGCTGTACCACCCCTTTATCACTATTGCATGTTTTTTAGGCTCTTTATCACCTGACATAGACATTGTCCCCTCCTCTGCGAGATTACTTGATCTTTTCATTGCTCTAGCCCTTAAAGTGATTTTATCCTCTTGGAAAGATAACTCTAAACTGTCTGTACTTACCTGGTGGAATTTCATTTGTGATGAACATAGGATTGCTGTTGCTTCTTCTGTTTCTCTGAAAATCAAATCAGATCTCCTCTGGCTCCCCTTTACTACCTACCTTTCTTCCAAATTTTCCCAATGTTAATTATGTTTCCTCCTTTTATGCAAATATTCCCCTTATACATAATTTTGATTTCTCTTTCTTTCCCTTTCTTTTCTTTCCCTTTTCCCCTTTACTTTTTCTTTTTCTATCTCCTTCTTTATCTTCCTATTCCTTTTTTTTTCTTCTTCCTTTTAGGGTATATTTTTCATATGTCATATGCCTCCTGTTTTATTATCTCAAGTGTAATACTTATTTTCATATGGCTTATGTATTGTATTTGCAAAATCCTAATAAAAATCTCATAAACAAAAAAAAATAACTCAAAGGCTCTAGTACAGAGACCAAGTGCATGTATGGAAAGCAGCAGTGCAGGTTTCTCGAAAAAGGCAGGTCCAGCAGAGGTGCAGCAACAGGAAAGACAGTGCGCTTCAATGAAACAAACACAAGTACAGTATAGGCAGCAGCAGTACATGTTCCTGTCACGTACACCGAACGCTCAAAATGCCAGTAGCAACAGTACATGCATTCCTTACGAGGGACAGTTACAGCGAAGACAGCAGCAGTTCAAGCTACTCTCATGCAGAGCAGCTTTGCTTTCCCGTGTTGCATGACCTCAAAGCAGGGGCATAGCTTTTTGGAGTGGGGAGGGTGTTTAGGATGTGACATCCCCCAAATAAATGCATTCTTGGCTTGGAAGTCGGGCCCGTGGGCAGTGAGCTCAGTCTGCTATGTCAGTGTGGGTTTTTCTTGTTGGCCTAATTTCACTAAGTGCTTTAAATGTGTTAATTTTTTGGATTAGGAACCTAAATATATAAAATAGCCGGTTAGGCAGAAACGTAGCAAATCTGCACCCATAGAAGTACTTAATGAATGGATGCAAATGTACTACTTTTTTGAATTCACAAACACTGGCAGTAGTAGGCTTGGAAAGCTGCACGAGTCTCAGGTTTCCACCTTTACTACTGTTGAGCAAATGCTCAAATGGTGATGGTAGGAATGCTTGCAAATATTCTAACCACTGTCAATCCAATTGGATAGCATTCAAACCATCATTTTCTTTCCAATATACCACACAAGACAGAGGGCCTAATTTGGGGTTTGGCAGATGATGTAAAAGGTAGACAGGGTTGCAAAGGACTTTACATTCACAACTCCACCTGTGACGGATGGACGGTATATTGAATGAAGGTAAGTGAAATTTAATTAATGTTCACAGCTACAGGGAGAGCACTGTGCATAGGACCGCAAACTCCAACTGCCCGACTCCTGCGTTGCATGGAACTGTGCTATCTCATTGCCATAGTTCCATGGCAACAGGACACCACACACCTTCCTCCCTTAATGCGTTCACAAACAAGTCTTCTTGCTGGAACTAACCAGAACATTAAAGTATGCAAAGGGGAACCAGGTAAATAGGTACAATAATGGATACACAGGAAAAGGGAAGGGATAATGGAGAATAAGAGAAAATAATAATTAATGCATTGCAATAAAATCCTTACATTTCGCAGGCAAGGTTACCACTCTTACTGTCTTGGTAGTACTGCTATTACTTACAACAACATGAGCACCCACCTCAGCAGTATCCCCTCAAGAAGTAGGTACTCAGAACTGTTTGGCAACCACACAGCAGGAGAAGAAGGAGTAGAAGAAGAAGAAGCTGTAAGGGAGTCATCTGGGGATGACTCGTCCCATTTATAAAACAGCCAGGGTCTGGAAGAACCAACTCTATTATTGCTCCATAACAATATACTATTACATTTGGAAAGTTTGCTATGATGCCAAATCTTTCCATTGCTCAAACTAGCAGAGCACTTAAACACCACCACAACTTTATAGCGAGGGGAAAAATGGCTGTCACCCTTACACACCTTACAAAACAGCTTCACACACACCCAATCCCCCTTTTTAAGGACACATTCTTTGACTTTGTTCCTCTCATTATGGTAAGTCTTATAAACTTCTTGAGCGCTTAAACCAGAATGTTTATTTCCAGAAGACAACAATTAAACGAGGTGATTCGATATCCAGTATATATAATTTTACAAGATATTTTACAGTTTTGCAGTGTTTAGCTGCAACATTTTTCCTATTATAAGAAAAACAGAGCAGCATCTTTAAAGTAAATATAATTCCAGTAAATATCATTTATTTTGGCGGGTACTTTTTACTTTTGTGTCATTTCAACTGAAGGAATCGAAATTTTACAATGCCGGGCTATACTTACCAATAGCCCATATATATATCATAAGGGAATAATAAAGCAGTCGGCAATGGAGAAGGTCGAATCGTTTATTCAATCAAATACATGCCCCGTCAGGGGAGCCTCGGTTTACACAACCCATGAAGGTGCGCAGAGGAGACTAACTAAATACAAGTGATACAAAGCATATATACGTTTTCACACATTCAGGTTAACACCCTACAAGGAAAAACACAAGTTGTCAGTAAACCTGCAGGAAGACCCATATAAGGCACAATTGATTGCTAGTAGCTAAGCCGGAGCTATTCCGGGGGCAGGTCGGTGAGGTGCCCTCTTGTCTATCTAAAGCCTGGGGAGTAAAGGAACAGGCTCTGCTAGAATGCACGCATCCCACAAGAGGGGCAGATGCGACCTTGGGTTTCCCTGAGCTATACACTAAAGATCAGAGAAGCAGGCTGATTGATTCAACATGGTTTCGTCCCAAGAGCTAACCCATGTGACTTCTGGGAAACAGTACATGAACACGGGGAAACAAAACAAGGTGGCCCTAGTTATATCAATAGGTCTAAATGGGCCTACATGAATCTTTCGTAAAGCTTACATATATAGCATGATACTATGTAGTTATTTATATGCATATACAGTTATATGGTACATAGCGGGCCAATCATGAATTTAATTTTATATCCCAACAGATGGCCCTTTCGGCCTCCTATGGCCAATATAACTACTTCACTCTACAAACACCCCTTCATCGATCTGCATGAGGTCTGTTACCTCCTTCTAAATCATTTGTTTCTCTACCTTTTCCTGCCAGGAAAGGGTCAGAGCAGACGTTATCCTATTTGCACAAAAGGTACAACATGCTGGGCCGCATTGGAGGCATAAACAACATGTGAAAATAACTCCAAATGCTCCTGCCAGGATCATGAATATCTTCCAACCCCAAGTAGCCAGGAGGCCCCGGGACCAAGTACCATTCTCCTCATGAATCTCGCTAGCTAATCGATGTAATTTCTTGATTGCGAGATGTGTGGTAGGGGCCGAGTCAGGAATAAAAACGCAACAAGAGCTGCCGATCACGCGGCAGGCTCCACCCCTATCTGCCAGGATGACGTCTAACACCATCCGATTTTGAAGAGAAACAAGCCTCGTAGCCTGAAGTTCAACAGTAAGGTTGGTCAAAATCTCAGTCGTGGTTTGAACCACATTTTCCACTATTCTAGACATGCGTCTTATGTTTCGACTATTAAAATCGGACCCCAGAATGAGACCAGGCCCTTTGAAATGTCTTCAAACTGCTGCAACGAGGTATCCGTCTGATCAGTACTATCGGTATCATAGCTCCTAATAGTCCGATTAGATTCTACCTCCCTTTTTACTAGCCGATGGGTCTTATGGTAATCCGAAGGGGCAATATACACAGGGGGATAAAGAAAGGACAGATAACACGGTCCTGCCCATCTGCGAGGAAGCCAAGTATAAGCATTTTCCCCGCATACAAAATACACATTAGGGGGAGTGATCATCGGGGGAGTACTGTCGATCTGCAATGTATAGGTATAATTACAGGTGCTACTCCCTACCTTAATGTGACTCCGTCCCCTAATACAAAACAGGGAGATGGAATTAATTATGGGGATCGGCAGGGCTCTATCATTTGTAACATTGCGTTCCTTAAAATGCTGAAAATACAAAGTAGAATTAAAAAGTTCAAAATCCTGCATTTCTTCCTGCAACCAGTATCATTTTTGGAGTCAGTATATACATTCATACAGGCATTTGGATCTAAGGAACCCTGACCTTCATCCCCTTCAGCATCGAATCCTTGGTGTCCCTCTATATACTTTAAAATGGCTTCATAATCCCTTTCAGAATATATTTTGGGATTTGCAACATAGTGTGAATACATTAATGATAACAATTGCCACCATGCTTCACAACTGGCTAAATAGGACAAAGGGAGGGAGATGAATAACTCATGCTGATGCATGACTGACGGCAACAAGCCACAAACCCAACAGTTCGTTTTGTTTGTGGTACTGTGGGTCTGATGCAACATTTCAATAAAAACATTCTTGGAATAAGTTTCCCTATGCCTAGCCTTATGCGGAGGCAAAGAATAAAAGAGATGCTCTTCTGGGGCAGGAGTAGTTTTCAACAATTTCTGCACTGGATGCTGAAATTCCAAGTATACAAACACACACATCATTATTACAGTAATGATAACAATGAAAGCAACGAATACCACCTTCACTCTGGTGGGCCATCTGGAAAACAGTTGCATATTATGAATATGACGTCGAGGGGCAAGTGGTCGTTCATCCTCCATCATAAATCGATCAAAAGAAAAAATACTCTCTAAAAGTCCAAATCTATCTCGGTCCCTTGCTAAAAGTCCAAAACTAATCTTTGTATCCACAAAGCACGCACACCACCAGAGGGTTTCTTCTTCCCATCAAGGGATCTTCTCCCTGTGTCCGTTTTTTAGAGCCTCACAGGCATACCCTTATCACTCATCGAAGGAAAAGCAAACTTTCAGATTCCAAAGGTACGATAGCGGCCCTTTCTTTCTGAACAGAGCCTTATTACACAATATTCCAAGCTCTCTGCGAGTTCAGTCCAGTGTCTCGCTCAATACCCCAATCACTCTAATCAACGTTTTTTAACACAAAGTCTTGGTCTAATTTCTTCCATCAGAGAGTGGGGTACCGCAAGGTTTTCGGGGCCGCAGATCGTATCGAGAACAGCAAGGTTGTTCCTGGACAGAAAACAATTCTGTGGCGTGGGTAACAGACTCGGTCACCCACTGTGATGCCTCGGGACTGGCAGTCGCTTCTGATTGAGCTGTCTCTCCTTCCCCTTCAGGCAACACTTTACTTGATTGACCTATTTCCTGAGCATCCGAAAAGGGCACAAAGCTTTGGATCAACTCTCCTTCCTGACGCGGCACTCCGTCTTTGTTCTGCCGGTCAGAAGGCAGGGGCAGCGGCAGGCGCTTCACGTGGCTCATGTGGATCCAGTACTTGCGGCCATGCACCTTCACCGCCGTCCTCATGACCAAGATGATCTGGTAGGGCTCGGACCACCTGGGCTCCAAACTCTATGTCCGTTAATAATTCTTCACCAGTATCCACTGGCCGGGCTCCAAACGATGTCCAGGACCCTCCGGTAGTGGCTGCAATGTATCCAATACCTATTGATGAATAGAGCGCAGATCTTTAGTCAAAGCATAAAGGTAATCTGTCATCAACGGATAATCTATATCCCTAAAAGATCTGGGCCTGGGGACTCCCCACACATTTGCGGGACGGCCAAATATTACCTCATACGGAGACAGACTGGTTCTAGTATGAGGAGTCGTTCTAAGGGACAATAAAGCCAATGGGAGGTTATCAGGCCACTTTAATCTAGTGTCTGCACAGATTTTGGCCATTTTAAGCTTCAGAATACCATTATATTTTTCTACCAAGCCTGCTGACTGTGGATGCCTAGCAGCATGGAACTATTGCCTTATTTTTAATCCATCACAAACACTTTGTACAAGTAAGGCATTAAAATGGGGCCCGTTGTCTGACCAGATAATTCGGGGCAAACAATACCTGGGGAAATATTCCTTAATTAGGACTTTAGCAGTGGCAATTGCGGTGGCATCTTTGGTGGGGTAGGCCTCGACCCATTTACTAAAAGCACATACCACCACCAATACATACTTCAAATTATTCACACGTTCCATTTGTATATAATCTATCTGTATGACTTCAAAAGGCAAGGATGGCATAGCAAAATTGCCACTCAAAACAGATTCTCTACCTCCAGGATTATGCCGCAAACACACCGGGCAATATATAACAATTTGGGCTGCTGTTTTGGAAATGTTTGGATTATTCCATACTGGGTCTAATACTGCACTAATTCCTTTTGCACTGATATGGGCCGGGCCATGCGCCATGGTGACTACTGCATATACCAATGCATTAGGGAGCAACCATCGCTGCTTTTCAGATCGGTCTATCCAACATCCATTCTCGTCTAGTTTCCCAATCTCCCGTTCCCACCTCTGCATCTCTTCCATAGTTGCTTACTTCTGTAACTCTTTCACACTTTCAATCGTATTATCAAAAAGGGATGTTTTGGTAGTCCATCGGGCAGATGTACTAAGAAACATGGGACTTCCTTTAGCCTGAGCCGTTTCCTTTGCCACTGAATCGGCGAATGCGTTCCCCTTTCCAGTAGAATCTACAACTTTCTTGTGAGCACTGCATTTAATAATGGCCAACTTCTTTGGTAATGTCAAAGCAAATAATAATCGATTAATCAAGGGACCATGTTGAATTTTCTGGCCATGCGTAGTAAAGAAACCCCGCTCCCTCCACAGCCTCCCAAAACTATGAGTAACGCCGAAGGCGTACTGGCTGTCGGTAAAAATATTCAACCTCAAACCTTCACTCAATTCACAGGCTCTCAACAAAGGTATTAGTTCAGCTGCTTGGGCTGAGTGGTGTGAAATCCTTGCGGTTTCTACTACTGTCTTCAAAGTTGTAATGGCATATGCAGCTGTTGCAGTGCCATCTGGTAACTTAAAACAAGAGCCATCCACATACAATTCCCCTTCTGGTTCAAGTAAAGGGGTGTCAGTTAAATCTACACGCCCCTTTGTTTCTTCTTACGTTCTAAATACACAATCATGGACATCAACTCTTTCATCTTTCTCCGGGAAAGGCAATAGTTTGGCGGGGTTCAAAGTAGTACATCTTTTAATAGTAATGTGAGGGGCAAATAATGTCAATTCATATCCTGTCAATCTGGCACTCGTCAGGTGCTGAGTCTTAGTTCTATTTAAAAGGATATCCACAGCATGCGGTACCATAACTGTGAGGTCAGTGTTCAGGACTATTCCCTCTGATTGTCGGATGGCCAGTGCTACTGCAGCAGTAGCCCTCAGACAACTTAGGAGGGCTCGAGCAACAATGTCTAAAACTGAAGAGAAAAATGCACAAGGTCTCTGTTTTCCACCAAAAGTCTGAGTTAACACTGATAATGAACAACCATCCACCTCATGCACATAAAGTGAAAAAAGATTGTAGGTAATCTGGAGTTCCCAACACAGGTGCAGAACAAAGAGCAGACTTTAAAGATTCAAAGGCTTCTTGACATTCATCCATTCAGGGCAGGGGTTCCTTCACATCTTTGGTTGTCAAATGCAACAAGGGTTTCGAGAGAAGTGAATAGTTAGGAATCAGTTGACAACAATAAGAGGTTATTCCAAGAAAAGCACGAACATCACATTGAATACGAGGTACAGACATGTTAGTTATAACAGATATTCGTTCAGGAGTTAATCGCCTCCCCGCTTTCGACAGAAAATGGCCTAAGTAGGTCACTTCCTGTCGACAATATTGAAATTTAGAAAGGGACACTTTATTTCCGTTCCCAGCCAAATGGTGTAACAAGTTCACCGTACCTCTTTGCATCCCGCTTTAGTATCTGAGGCCACTAGAATATCATTTACGTACTGAATAATGGTATTTCCGGCAGGCAAAATTAATTCATCAAGAACTGCCTTTAAGGCTTGGCTATAAATGCTAGGACTTTCAGTATAGCCTTGGGGGGCGCGTGTAAATCGAAAACTTCGGTCAGCCAATGAGAATCTGGAGATATGCCTGCTATCAGGATGAATCAGGATGCTAAAGAAGGCATTCTTCAGATCTATTACAGAGAAGTACTGAGCTGTGGGAGGGATCATAGTCAAAATAGCAGTTATATCGGGTACCACTGGATACTGTGGAACCACTATTTTATTAACCTCTCGAAGGTCAATCACAAAACGATATGTGTTCTTATAATCTGGGGCACCATCAACTGGGGCTTTCTTCAAAATCGGTAAAATAGGGCTATTACAAATATTCGCCGCTGTTTCTACCACTACCCTCTTTTGAATAAGGTGGCGAATAATGTTTAACATAGCCCGTTCACCTTCTGGTGAAATTTTATACTGTGGAATGAGAGGCAGCTGCGCATTAGGTTTCAGGGTAATGGACACGGGAGCTTTCTTTAACAGACCAACATCAGTGTCTCCTGTAGCCCACAGTGTCTGAGGAATTGTAGAGAATTCAGGGGGAAGACGTTCACTTTTTGCAAAATATTGAGCGTCCGTCAAAGAAGGTCTCTGCATCATCAAATATACACCATCCGGTGAACAATAAATCCGAGCATGTAATTTCTTTAAAATATCTAAACCCAAAAGATTCTCACCACAATTTGATGTCAACAGAAAGGGTGACTGTATAGAAATAGGACCTACAGTGAAAGGCAAAGGCTTAGAAACGGGGCTTACCACAGGTATTCCAGAGAATCCTACTGATACATTAATTTGGTCAGACAGAGCAACCCCTGGGACCATTGTACGAGCAACAGTCTTTTCCTTGCTTTCATTTTCTCGATGCTCATAATACTGAGCCATATTGAGGATCACGGACGGGGTGGCCGTAGTCCACGTACTCTCAGCTGCCTGGAGGCAAGATATAATCTCTGGTAACAGATTTGTCACAAATCTATTTACAAACAATCGTATCTCCCCATCTGTGGATAGATCCTGCCCACTAAAATCTATGAATGTTTTCTCAAACCTGGTGAAGAAATCCGACACACTCTCATCCTTCTTCTGTTTGTTTACACGCTGTTAATTTATCCCAATCTATTTTCTTAGGAGGGAGGAGGGTCTGCATAAATGTAATAATTTTATCTGGTACTGCTAAAATTTCATCCTGCGGTTTCTCTCCAGGTTTTCGTTCCTTATCCCAAGTCTTCAGTTGATCCCATGTTCCCCCTAGCTCGGGAACATGATCCGTATCATGTATCTGCCTTCAAATATCAACCGGGATCAAAAGGCCAAAAAATAACTCAATGTCAGCTATAGTCATAATACGCGAAATGGCAGCCTCGGCCAATTCCTTATAATAAGCTGTGGGATTCTTACGGGGGTCAGGGAGCTGGGCTTTTAATGTAAGAACGTTGTTTCATTTCCAAGAGGTATAAACCCATTGTTCCTGAAGCCTTGCGTCCACCCTTGCTATGGTAACATTGCCCCCGGCGTCCCTTACTTCAGGTAATTCTGGAAAGAAGAGAGGGTGTACCTCTCTCATAGGGTTCTGGGTTCCCCAATCGGCACAATTCCGATGCATTCGTTCTCGATAATGTAAGAGAGTTGCTACATTCTGATATACTTCATCAGACTGCAATTGGAACTTGTGGGCTCGATCTCTTATATCCCTCAATATTTGGGGAGGGAACCCTTCCTCAAAACACTGTTCCCATATCGAAAATAATCGGATCGCCATATTTTCTAAAGCCAGTTGCTGAGCAACGGGTTCAAAATCTTTCAAGGTGCTCCAAATGTCCTCCATTGTATAAATGGCATTCCGCATCCATTGGGATGCCTGATTTACTATAGTCCGTCTTTCCTCCATCCCTAGCGAGGATCTAGTAAAAATCCGTTGTTCACTCAAATCAGACCCAAGACGCTTAGGCGTGGTATCTAAGGTAGCCAAAGCTCGAGGATCTATAGCACCTCGAGCCGGGGGAAAGAGATATACCGGATGCAAAGGGAAAGAAACAACCATGTCCAGTTGTAACGAAATCAAGGGTGAGGTAGTTGGTCGGAGTGAGGGTATGGGAAGTAACGCACTCCGTACAGACCCATTAGACGGGGCCGTAGCCACTGCTCCCGTAGAGTCCTTAATGAATAACGCAGCCACGGGGTGATCTATGCGGTCCAAGGGCACTGCTGGATATAAACCCTGTGGAGCATAAGGGGGAGGTGGACGAGCTTCTAATAAGTCCTCCATCTCATCTCCGGTATCGGGTCGGGTCACATAACTTTTATCTGTTTCCAAACGGAACTGTCTATCCATTTGGGCAATATTTTCCTCTATCTTTCCTTTATGGTAAGCCATGGCTTTCTGTATTAAAGTCTGTCCGGATTTAATCTTTCCCAATTTCTCCTCCCTTATCCGTCGCCGTTTAGCCTCCTTTAACCATAGGTTCAAGGAGTCAAACATCGACTGGCGGCTTTTCTTCATAAACATTTTATTTTGGAGGTAATTAATCTTTTTCTCATCGAATGACCTTGTTAGAAGCCATTGCAAGTCAGTATTATCAGTGGTGTATTTGTGCCATAAGGTATTAAACAAAATTGGTGTAAGAACATGTTTAACATACATATCAAAACTGGGGCTTCCCTCGGGAGGGGCAGGCTGTCTTTCTTCCAGCCGAGCACCTCGCCGACAGCAGCACCCAAAACATATTTTGCTGAAGCAAGGCATGACAATAATAATATCACAATTCTCATTAACAATTTTCAATCATTCCTTTCATGCGGGCGCGCCCTCTTCACCATTTACTCTCTCATACTCCTCCTATTTTCCAACCATGTAAAGTGCTGTAAAGCGCGTCAGGGTAACAATGAGCTCAATACAAATTCAATGCACATGACATGTCTTCTAAAACGAACAGAGCCCGTCGACTCTTGTTCGGGGAATCAATTCAAAAAGAATTCCAGACCAATCCGAAATTCAACCACAAATAAGCTGAGGCCACTTGGTAGGAAAACCACAAACCCACTCTCTGGTTATCCACTGGTCGTATTCTGGTTGGGCCGGGTTTCGGGGCAAGAAGCTCCAGAACCCTAGCTTACCCAGTTGCTCCCAGGGCTTCCTCTGAGTGAGTTTGGCCGAGCAAGCACTCCATGCTTTGCGAGGCACTAAGTATTATTCTCCAATATTGACCAAACAAATCCGTGAGGTGTCTACCCGTGCAGCCCCTGCGCCGCAACGTCAGACCCCTCTGATTCCCTTGTGGGCCGGCATCCCCGGCCACCAACAAAAAGCAGACTGCTATTACCATGCGAACACTGCTTCCAAGCGTCCGTTTCCTAATATAATCAAAAGGCTCACTCACCTGGTGCACTCAGTCCGATCACGACTTCTCCACTGCGGATTTCTAGACAGACCAACACAGCCTGTTCTTCTCTCGGGTTAGGCCCGTAGGACTCCGTCGTAGGGTCTTCAGCAGCTGGGAGGGATACTGGGCTCGAGGGCGGAATCTCTAGTTGTCTTACCACAAACGGGTGTATCGGATCAAAATTCTGTTTGTCCACCCACTCGGCCAGAACTCCTCCCTGTCCCTTCTGCTCCTGTTTACAGGAGGGGACGACCCTATCGCAGAGTCCCGGCGGAGTCGCCAACTGAAGGAATCGAAATTTTACAATGCCGGGCTATACTTACCAATAGCCCATATATATATCATAAGGGAATAATAAGGCAGTCGGCAATGGAGAAGGTCGAATCGTTTATTCGATCAAATACAAGCCCTGTCAGGGGAGCCTCGGTCTACACGACCCATGGAGGTGCGCAGAGGAGACTAACTAAATACAAGTGATACAAAGCATATATACGTTTTCACACATTCAGGTTAACACCCTACAAGGAAAAACACAAGTTGTCGGTAAGCCAGCAGGAAGACCCATATAAGGCACAATTGATTGCTAGTAGCTAAGCCGGAGCTATTCCTGGGGCAGGTCGGTGAGGTGCCCTCTTGTCTATCTAAAGCCCGGGGAGTACAGGAACGGGCTCTGCTAGAATGCACGCATCCCACAAGAGGGGCAGGTGCGACCTTGGGTTTCCCTGAGCTACACACTAAAGATCAGAGAAGCAGGCTGAGTGATTCAACATGGTTTCGTACCAAGAGCTAACCCATGTGACTTCTGGGAAACAGTACATGAACACGGGGAAACGAAACAAGGTGGCCCTAGTTATATCAAAAGGTCTAAATGGGCCTACATGAATCTTTCGTAAAGCTTACATATATAGCATGATACTATGTAGTTATTTATATGCATATACAGTTATATGGTACATAGTGGGCCAATCATGAATATATTTAATTTTATATCCCAACACATCTTGCATTATGATGTCTGGTCATTATTTTTTCCAAATCCAGGAGTTTATGATAATACCAACTGTTATGTTGCAATTGTCAGCACAGTGTTGTTACTTCATAGCACTATAAACAACATATGCTATATTTATTCATTCCTATCGTCCAATGCTGCTTTCTGTCAATTGAGCGAAAATCCGGTTCCAATTTCAGCAGCAGATGCATCAACCCACAGAGCTTTCTCCCCAGCAATGTTTTCTTTTCAAGTATAACGAAACAAAGGCCTGGTTGGAGTCTGTAGAAATGCGCCGATTTCGAGGAGCCATTTAAAAGGGAAATTACGGGGTCTTAGGGAATGGCTCACGCCCTAAGGGGGATGTTGCCACGAGAGATATGTCGGGGATGTCGCTGGGTTGTGACTTTGTGTGAGAAAAGAGCAGGTAGTAATATTCAAATGTGGTCTTGATAAGACAAGCAGGTGAACACCTGGCCCAAACTAGTTAAAGAGCATTTTTTAGGGCTCGCCTGCTAATGCGCTTGCGCATTGCTGGCAAGAGATATTGGGGCTTAACCAGAGCTTAACTATCGGGCGATTTCATGCAGTGCCCGTGAAAAGCGCGTGCACATCAAAGCCACCAGACTCCCTCCCACAGGCATTTGAAGCTTTCCCCAGCGTGCGCTCGGCCTCAGGCAGGCATTTCTCCTCCCCTAATTATTCACTCCACTTTCACGGCCGCCAGGCCGTGCCTCGCATTTCTCCTCCCTCCCTCCCCACAGCAATGCCAAGAGCTTGTTTAACTTTTCAGCATGCACTCTTAGAAGAGTGAATGCCTCGGCAGTCCCTTTCCTTCAACCCCGCATTACCATGCCATCACTTTTCTTCTCCTCTTGCTTTCTCTGGCATTCTCGTCCCTTATTTTTTGTAACGAGTATTCAACCAGTTTTCAGTAATTGGAAAACATCTCTGTAACGAACATCAAAGCTCAGTGTTTTTTGGTGAAATAGCCAATTGGATTTAATTTAACTGTCCCTGTAAATAGTAAGGGCGTTGTTGTCGATTAGGCCTGGGTTTATTTCAAAATTAGAATTGAACTTGGTTCTTAGATCACACACAAAAAAAACAGAATGTCAACAGAAAAACGCAAACGCCAGCTGTCAGCGTATGACTTTCATTTGTGAACTAATTCTTCTTGTTGGTTTTGGTATAGATAAAAGAGGTGTCCTGTTAATTAAACTGTTACATGTAAATCAAGAACGGCATGCAGAAGACACTTAAACACACTCTCTCGCAGTGCTCCTTTCGACATCCCGGACACAGAACATGTTACTCTCTCTCACTCAGGCGCAGGGCTGCCCACTGCATTTTAGACGCAGTGTGTGTGTGCATACCTTGGCCTGTGTGTGCATGCCTGGGCGTGTATGCAAATATGTGTATGTGTGCGTGCCTGGGCGTGTGTGTGTGTATCTGCGTGTGCATGCTTGTGTATGTTTGCCTGTGTATGTGAAAGCATCTGTGTGTGTTTGCCTGTGTATGTCAAAGCGTGTGTGTGTGCGTGCATGTTCCTTTACTTTTCACTTTCGTGGCCACCAATCCCCCCCACCGCCACCCCCGAAGTTTCTCCGCTGTCTTCTTCTGCAGCCTGTGTATTAATCTGCCCTCCGACCGTAAACACCGACCCCCCATCAGTTTATTTGTGGCCTCATAGGAGCCCCTGTAAAATTCAAAAGGGAGATGCCTTTTCCACTCGATGCGTCTGTATTTTGTTTACCATCTCTCCAGCTCCCATTTTGTTCCACAGCAAATACGGAGCCTTTTAAGTTGTTCTCCACATATTAATCTGCGAAGCGGCCATCATGTCAAAAAGCTATACACTGGTGAGCATAAGAGCATTGTAGTATGCAGTTAAATACGTAGCACAAGTGCTGAATCTGGAATTCCTTTTAAAAGCGTTTGCGCTTTATGTGGAGTATTTTCAATTCACTCGAATTCCTCCTTTGCACTTGTTTTGTTTGAGGTCACCACAGGAGCCCACGGAGCTTCAAAGTGAGCGCTCTAACCTTTCGGATTGGTGTTGAGCCCTCCCCCACCCTCCGAGCATGAATGCAACGTTTCCCTCAACCCACCCTTCCCCGTGCATAGAGTGCGCAACCATCCATGTCCTTACCTAGAAGAGGGGAAACTTTTAAGCCCTTTTCTGTGGGATTACTGACCGGCTTGCAACACGCACTCATTAAGCTGGACAGGACGCTTTGCAATCAAACTTTTTTAGATGAATATTTATTTTATTGAAAAATTACCCTGAGCAAAGTTTTATTTGCTATCTATCACTCTATCACTGCATTTGCAGCTTTTATCTCTCCTCCTCTGCGAGCTTTCCAATCGTCCTGCCCCCCTCCCCAATTGAATTTTTTCCTATCTCTTCATTGCTTGCCCGTCCCCCAACCCCCGTGCCTTGCTACGGTTTTCAGACTGCCGATTCTGCTGTGAAACCACTGTTTTGCCCTGCCTGTGTTTATGCTGCATGAGTTGTTTCTAACCCTGCATCAACCTTAATTGCTGGGGGTTATGTACAAGGGTATGGTCGGTGCTTAGGGGCTAAATGTCTGCGGCCGGCTCACCATGATTAAAAAAAGAAATATTCTTTAAAAGGGAAATCGTGCTGACTTATTTAAGCATTGGAACAAAAAGTGCTTAATGTTTACATTAAAAACGTCTCGACTGGTTCCTTCAGTAATTTTCTGAAGAAACTCAATCACACATTTATTAACATACCATTCACGCAACGTGAGCAGCACGAGAGAAGCACAGGACACTTCCCTCAGAACACCTCTTTCTGTAAATAAAGTTCCAATATGAGCTTTGCACGTAATAAGGCTATTGTTGAAGAAATGGGGCTTACACATAGTGCTTGAAATGATACTCCACGTAGAGGCACATCTAATAATCTCTGCACCTACATCTAGGCTATCATTAATTTTTTTGGGCTGTAGGGAGATTCAGAATAGGCACAACTTCTCTAGTTTCTTGTCTTGCCGTCTGCTCCCCTGATTGCCCTCGTTTTCTTGCCTTCTGCTTCCCTGATTGTACTCGTTTTATCTTGCCTTCGACTCCCCCACTCCATCCATCCAACCACCCCCCCACTCCATCCATCCATCCCCCCCACTCAATCAATCAATCAATCAATCACAGTATTTATATAGCGCACTACTCACCCAGAGGGTCTCAAGGCGCTAGGGGAGGGGGGTCCGCTACTGCTCGAACAGCCAGGTCTTGAGTTGCTTCCTGAAGGCGAGGTGGTCCTGGGTCAGGCGGAGGTGGGTCGGGAGGGAGTTCCATGTCTTGGCGGCGAGGTAGGAGAAGGACCGTCCCCCTGTGGTGGCTCTTCGGATGCGGGGGACGGTGGCGAGGGCGTGGCCGGTCGATCGAAGCTGGCGTTTGGGAGCGTAGAAGTTGAGGCGGCTGTTGAGGTATCCTGGTCCTTGGTTGTGTAGGGCTTTGTGTGCGTGGGTGAGGAGTCGGAAGGTGATTCTCTTGGTGACCGGGAGCCAGTGCAGGTCTCTCAGGTGTCTGGAGATGTGGCTGCGGCGGGGGATGTCCAGGATGAGTTGTGCTGAGGCGTTCTGGATCCGCGGAAGTCTTTTCTGGAGTTTGACGGTGGTGCCGGCGTAGAGGGAGTTGCCATAGTCCAGACGGCTGGTGACGAGGGCCTGGGTGACTGTCTTCCTGGTCTCGGTGGGGATCCACCGGAAGATCTTTCGTAGCATGCACAGGATGTTGAAGCATGACGAGGAGACGGCGTTGACTTGTCTGGTCATGGAGAGGGTGGAGTCCAGGATGAAGCCCAGGTTGCGTGTGTGGTCTGTTGGTTTGGGTGCGCTGCCCAGGGCTGGGGGCCACCAGGAGTCGTCCCAGGCGGAGGGTGAGGATCCCAGGATGAGGACTTCCGTCTTGTCCGAGTTCAGTTTCAGGCGGCTGTTCTTCATCCATTCGGCTACCTCTTTCATCCCTTCGTGGAGGTTGGCTCTGGCGGTGGCGGGGTCGTTGGTAAGGGAGAGAATCATCTGGGTGTCGTCGGCGTAGGAGATGATGTTGAGGTTGTGCTGGCGTGCGATGTCTGCGAGGGGGCTCATGTACACGTTGAAGAGGGTTGGGCTGAGGCAGGAGCCTTGAGGAACGCCGCAGATGACTTCGGTGGCTTCAGATCTGAACGGGGGGAGGTGGACTCTCTGTGTCCTACCGGCGAGGAAGGAGATAATCCACTCCAGAGCCTTCCCCTGGACTCCGACGTTGCTGAATCGCTGCACTAGTGTATGGTGGCAGACAGTGTCGAAGGCCGCGGAGAGGTCTAGGAGGATGAGGGCCGCTGTTTCTCCGTTGTCAAGCAGAGCTCGGATGTCATCGGTGGCTGCGATCAGGGCGGTCTCGGTGCTGTGGTTGGCCCGGAAGCCAGACTGCGAGATGTCGAGGGATCCGTTCGTCTCGAGGAAGGCGGCCAGCTGCTTGTTGACTGTCTTCTCGATTACTTTTGCAGGAAACGGGAGCAGCGAGATGGGGCGGTAGTTCTTGAGGTCGGTGGGGTCGGCTGATGGCTTCTTTAGTAGAGCGCTGAGTTTGGCGTGCTTCCAGCTCTCCGGGAAGGTAGCGGTGTCGAAAGAGATATTGATGATGTCCCGCAGGTGGGGTGCGATGACAGCGTCGGCCTTGTTGAAGACGTGGTGAGGGCAGGGGTCGGTCGGAGATCCGGAGTGGATGGAGTTCATTGTGCGGACGGTGTCTTCGGTGCTGATCGGGGTCCAGGCACGGAGGGTGGTGGTGGGGGGCGGTGGTTCGGTCGTGATGTGCGTCGGTTGAGTGCTGAAGCTGTTGTGTATGTCCGCGATCTTGTTGTGGAAGTAGGAGGCGAGGGAGTTGCAGAGGTCTTGCGAAGGGGTGATGTCGTTGTTTCCGGCGTTGGGGTTGGAGAGCTCTTTGACGATGTTGAAGAGTTCCTTGCTGTTGTGTGCGTTGTTGTCCAGTCGTTCCTTGAATGCGGTTTTCTTGGTGGTGTGGATGAGTTGGTGGTGTTTTCGGGTGGCGAGCTTGAGGGCAGTCATGTTGTCCGATGTTGGGTCTCTGCGCCAGGTTCTCTCGAGGGCTCGGCAGTTCTTCTTGGAGCTCTTGAGTTCGTCGGTGAACCATGGGGCTTTCTTGCTTCCGGGTCTGCTAGGCGCGGTCTTCAGAGGGGCGAGGTCATCTGCGCAGTCGCTGATCCATTTTGTGAGGTTGGTGGCCCCCCACTCCATTCATCCCCCCCACTACATCCATCCTTTCCCCCACTCCATCCATCCATCCATCCATCCATCCATCCATCCATCCATCCATCCATCCCACTCCACACATCTACCCCCCACTACATCCATCCATCCATCCCCCCACTCCATCCATCCATCTAGCCCCCCACTCCATCCATCCCCCACTCCATCCATCCATCCATCCATCCCACCCCATCCATCCATCGCCCCACTCCATCCATCCATCCCCCATTCCATCCATCCTTCCTCCCATCCATCCATCCATCCATCCATCCATCCCACTCCATACATCCACCCCCCCACTCCATCCATCCATCCATCCATCCATCCATCGATCCATCCATCCATCCATCCATCCATCCATCCATCCATCCCCCCACTCCATCCATCCATCCATCCATCCCACCACTCCATCCATCCCCCACTCCATCCATCCATCCCCCCACTCCATCCATCCTTCCCCACACTCCATCCATCCATCCATCCATCCATCCATCCATCCATCCATCCATCCATCCCACTCCATACATCCACCCCCCACTCCATCCATCCACCCCCCACTCCATACATCCATCCATCCATCCCCCCACTCTCCATCCATCCATCCATCCATCCATCCATCCATCCCACTCCATCCATCCATCCCCCACTTCATCCATCCATCCCACTCCATCCATCCATCCATCCATCCATCCATCCATCCATCCTTCCATCCATCCATCCACCCCACTCCATCCATCCATCCATCCATCCATCCATCCATCCATCCATCCATCCATGCATCCATCCATCCATCTATCCCCCCACTCCATCCATCATCCATCCATCCCACTCCATCCATCCATCCATCCCACTCCATCCATCCATCCCACTTCATTCATCCATCCACTCCACTCCATCCATCCATCTCCATCCATCCACCCCCCCACTCCATCCATCCATCCATCCATCCATCCATCCATCCATCCATCCATCCATCCCACTCCATCCATCCATCCATTCCACTTCATCTATCCATCCATCCATCCATCCAGCCAGCCATCCCACTCCATCCATCCATCCATCCATCCATCCATCCATCCATCCATCCATCCATCCATCCATCCATCCTTCCATCCCACTCCATCCATCCATCCACCATACATCCATCTATCCCACTCCCTCCATCCATCCAACCCACTCCATCCATCCCCCCACTCCATCCATCCATCCATCCCTCCACTCCATCCATCCCCCACTCCATCCATCCATCCCCCAACTCCATCCATCCATCCATCCATCCATTCCCCCGACTCCATCCATCCCACCCCCGCCCCACACTCATTCCCTCCCCCGCCCACACTCCATCCCTCCCCCACCCCACACTCCATCCCTCCCTCGCCCCACACTCCATCCCTCGCCCACACTCCATCCCTCCCCCGCCCACACTCCATCCATCCATCCATCCATCCATCCATCCATCCCACTCCATACATCCACCCCCCACTCCATCCATCAATCCCCCCACTCCATCCATCCATCCCCCCACTCCTTCCATCCCCCCACTCTCCATCCATCCATTCATCCATCCCACTCCATCCATCCATCCCCCCACTCCATCCATCCATCCCACTCCATCCATCCATCCCACGCCATCCATCCATCCACCCCACTCCATCCATCCATCCATCCCCCCACTCCATCCATCCATCCCCCCACTCCATCCACCCCCCCACTCCATCCATCCATCCCCCCACTCCATCCATCCCCCCACTCCATCCATCCATCCCCCAACTCCATCCATCCAACCCCGCACTCCATCCATCCATCCCTGCACTCCATCCATCCATCCATCCATCCATCCGACTCCATCCATCCCTCCCCGCCCGACACTCCATCCCTCCCCGCCCCACACTCTTTCCCTCCCCTGCCCCACACTCCATCCCTCCCCCGCCCCACACTCCTTCCCTCCCCCGCCGAACACTCCATCCCTCCCCGCCCCACACTCCATCCCTCCCCCACCCCACACTCCATCCCTCGCCCACACTCCATCCCTCCCCCGCCCCACACTCCATCCCTTGCCCGCCCCACACTCCATCCCTCGCCCACACTCCATCCCTCGCCCACACTCAATCCCTTGCCCTCTTGCCCTGCCTATATCTCTCACCCTGCCTCTATCTTTCGCCCTCCCTCTATCTATCAATCGCCCTCACTATCCATCGCATCACCACAGCATCACTCAGGGGCACCACAACATCACTATGCGCTACCACTGCATCACTGATTGCCACAGCATCACTCGTCGCCTCTACAACATCATTCAGAGCCACCACAGCATCAATCTGTGCAAGCATTCAACAACAACTGATTCAAATATGTTCTCTCAATGCTTCAAACTTTATTACAAATGTCACAAAAAATGTTAATATTTCACTTCTGTTCTTGTATTTTCATCACAAAAAGTTTAACCTATTGCCATTATAAATTACAATAACTTTTATTTAAGTATTAAATATTGAAAAAAATACCACCCATTGTTATTTTTAATATTAATACGTCTAAGTCATGTAAATACAACACATATTGCATTACAAATGCTATAGGTGTCACGTTTGCAAAAGTTAACACTATTGGCATTGTAAATGACAAAGTTATTAATTACGCTATTTTCAAAACAAAAACATAAATAAAATAGTTGCCATTTACAATACTAATACCTCTAAATTTACTAATGCGAGCCCTATTGCATTGCAAATGCTTGTTTTAGTCGCAGGTATGATACATCTTATAATTAGAAACCAGGACCTGCATTCTTTACTTGGTGGGATAGAAGCAGATCGCAGCTCCCCGTAAATGTCGCCCAGTTCCCGGTCTCCAGCCACAACCTACTTTCATGGAGGAAACATTTTCGGAGAGGGGAGGGGCTCTGAAATCACACTGCATTTAAGTAAAATAGGTTACCTTCTGCTTTTTGGCCATTCTGAGTTTGAGTCCCACAGCCTATTCTGTGAGTAGTTTTGCATTACTCCAGAGTCGGTACCTCTGCACGGGCGAGGCACAACGTGGTGCAAAGTGGTGCAAATGGCAGTGTCGATCAACTTTTGTAGATAAAAGTTTTGTGTGGTGCTGAAAAGTCACCATGAGCACTCCACAAAACTGCTTCGGCTCGCCTGGAACCAAGCCCTGTTAATATATGCAAAGTGGATCTGAAGTTGCGTAAAATCTGCAAGAGCCCTAAGATTCTGCACGAGGCTAGATCGACTTAAGTGGAATGCCCTAGCTTTGCATGTAATGCCTGCACTAGTTGAAAGCAGAGTCAAACAATAGGCAAAAAGAAATCTGCACGATTTATTACACCTAATCCCTGTAAAAAAAAATTAACACTCCATGCAAAGTAATCATAGGCACTTGTCTGTGAATAGAAATATGTACTAGAGGTTGTCCCTCATGTTTAGATTGTAGCGCAGCTCACCGCTGGCTTGCCTTGGCACCACTCTGCAGAAACAGCGTTTTGTCTGGGTGAACATGCATGAAATGAAATGAAATTAAATTAAAAAGGCTTTTATTAAGCGCGGCTGCTGCCCTGAGGCGTCCAGGCACTAACAAACTGAGTCAATACCCTCCAATGAGAACAAGCAGGGGGTTAACCTGATTTATTAAAAAGAAAGGTTTTAAGCTGTTTGCGGAAGGTAATCAAGTTAGGATTGGATCTTAGATGAAGAGGGAGTGAGTTCCATAACTTGGCTGCGTTCTAAGACCGACCTCCAGCTCTGGATCTCCGAATCCGAGGAACTACCGCCAAAAAGGCTTGGAGAGAATGGAGCTGTTTGTTGGGTCGATGAGGGGTGATCAACAATTGGTTGATTACTGGGCCGGATTTCCAATACGCTTGATGGGAAATGCACATAGATTTGAACTCAATTCTCTCCCTAAGAGGGAGCCAATGCAGGGCTTTCAGCCCAGGCTTCACCGGTGTTCTACGTGGCAGGCCAAGCATTGTACGTGCTGCACAGTTCTAAATCCACTGGAGTTTTTTGCAGGCAGTAATCGGGCGTCTCTAGATACAGGGCGTTACTGAAGTCCAGGCGGGACTAGATGAGACCCTGCATAACTACCTGCTTGGCCTCAAAAGGTAGGAGCGGGAGGATTTTTTTCATCATCCTGATGAGACCAAAGCAAGTCGCGGACAGCTTGGTTGCTTGGATGTTAAAGGTCAGGGTTTTGTCCAGCCACACCCCAAGGCTTTTTATATTGTCTCTGTGTGTGGGGGGTGCGCCCAAGCTAACGGGCCATAGCAGCTCCAAGGTGGAGGGAGCTGATGGACCCATAAGCTTCAGCTCGGTTTTATCACCGTTAAGCTTGAGACATGACTTCGTCATCCAGCTGTTGATCTGTTCCAGGCAAGTTGTCAAGCTGTTTGTGGTTGATGGCAGTTCTTTTGCACAAGAGAGACCACTAGCTGAGTATCGTCTGCGTAAAAGATGATCTTAATACCATAGGGACGGACGATCTCAGCCAGCGGTCTCATATACGCATTAAATAGCGTAGGGCTCAAAGATGAGCCCTGCGGGACGCCACAGCTCAGCGGCCTGCTTGCAGAGACAGAGGCTCCTTTAAAAACTTGGAAGGTCCTGTCACTGAGAAAGGACTTGAACCAGGCCAAGGCTCCTCCTGATATTCCCACATTGTGAAGACGGCTTAAAAGGATTTTATGGTTCACCGTATCAAACGCTGCGCTTAGATCAAGGAGGATCACTGCCACTGATCCTCCCTAATCCAAGATCCCCCTAGCTTCCTCTGTAACCGCCATCAAAGCAGTCTCCGTCCCAAGTTTTGGGCGGAAGCCCGTCTGAATAATGTCAAGCAGATGGTTACTCTCGAGAAAACTATTTAGATAGGTATTAATATGTTTCTCGAGGATTTTGCTTACCCAGGGGAGCAAAGAGATCGGGCGGTAACTATTGAGGTTGCCGGAGTCGAGGGTGGGTTTCTTCAGGAGTGCACGTACCATAGCGTGTTTCCAGGTGGGTGGTACTATACCAGTCGCTATGGAGGAATTCAGTAGCTCCAAAAGCATAGGCAGAATGACCTGGCTAACTGAGACCAGCGTATTTGGAGGGGCGGGGTCGCATGGAGAGCCGGACTTTATTTGATGCATCAAAGGCTCAAGTGTTTCTGAGTCCAACTGGGGAAAATGATCCAAGATGATTTGATGGGAGTCCTCAGCATCTATAGCGAGCTGTGGTCCTTGGGTAGGGGGATCTGGGTCCGTGTCTGGGAAGGATGAATAGATTTTATTCACCTTATGAAAAAAGAAATCTGCCAGATCATTGCATCGGGAAAGTGGGTTATGTTGACAACTGGGGATGGTGGGAGCGTGGTCAGACATTTTTCTATTTGATACATCTCTTTAGGCTTGGATCTGGCCAGCATAATTTTCTCCTTGTAGAAGGACGATTGTGCTAATTTTATTTCGGATTTATAGGCTCTAATAGCCTCCCTGTAGGTGACTTTGTCCGTGGCGTCATAGCCCAGACGCCACTTCCTTTCCAACCTCTTACACAGGCGCTTGTTATCTCTGAGTTCTTCCGAATACCAAGGCGCTGTTTTCCGGTGCCTTTTTTGGCTGGTGGTACAAAGGGGAAGTATAGTGTCAAGTGATTTCTTAATCCAGTTATCATATTCCTTGTTATCGGAGGGGGGATCACCGGTAAGTGAAGGTCTGGCGGTTGTAAGAATGCTAGTCCACTGGTCCAGACGTAGTCTGTGCCAGTTTCTCATTCTACGCGAGGTAGGGGTAATGGAAGGAAGGTTGTGTGTGGTCCAGGCGATGGGAATCAAAAAAGGATCAGTCCAGGGAAGACGAGTAATGGTACCCACTTTGAGATATGCACGCCAAAGGTGGCCTTTGACGTGAGTGGGGGAGAGGACAAGTTGTTCCAGTAGAACTGCGGCTAAACTCGCCGTCAACTCTACGGCGAGGTTGTCCGTGATATTATCAAAGTGAATAGTAAAGTCGCCAAGTAGCATAAAGTTTGACGGAAAGGTAACCAGTTTGGCCACGACGGAGGATAATGCAGTATGAAATTGTTTAACTGGGCCAGGGGGGCGATAAATAAGAGTGCCCGTAAAACTGTCATTGGGAGATAATTCAATGACAAAAGGCATGCTTTCGCAGTCAGCGATGGTCCCTGAAGAACAGCGACATGTGTACATGTCCTTATAGATGGTCTCATCATTGGCGAGCAACTCTTTGTAAATATGGTGCTCCAATTTTACCCCAAGGCAGGGCCACTGCCATTATGCAATACTGCGGCCATAGGTTTTTTTTGTCTACTTATGGATTCTCGGCACTTGCCACGTAATCCATCATCTGCTGCATAAACTGCAGATTTTAGCCCCCAAAAAATAGTTCCTAACACAAATGTATCAAAAGTTACTGAAACAAGCATTGGCATAGCCAATAGGTCTCGCCTTTGGGAGCTTATAAGTATTTAGTCATGCCGCACAATATCCTTGGTCCCAAAGGCGAGACCTATTGGCTTTGCCATTGCTTGTTTGATATGTTTTTGCTGTTTATATACTTTGGGCACTGCACCACTGCTATTCAGTGCCACAGTCCAAGTGCTCCCTATGTTAAATTTATGTATTGATTAGTGATTCCATGATTGGGTTATTTGATTTAATTTTCAGACCCTAGTACAGTGCACCACGAGTGCCGAGGGCTTGTAAATCAAATGTTGCTGGTGGGCTTGCAGCACTGGTCGTGCCACCCACAGAAGCAGCTTGTAAAGCATGTCTCATGCCTGCTATTGCAAGGCCTGTGTGGAGTCCAGTACTGCCATGAAGTGCACCCACTTGCCAGTCCCTAAACCTTCCCTTTGCTTCATATTAGCCACTCCTATGGTAGGCCCAAGGGCAGGGGGCATTGTAAGTGTAATGTAGGACATGCTCTGATGTGTGTAGCACCTCCTAATAGTGAACTACAGCCATTTTCGTTTTTCACTATTGCAAGGCTACCTGTTCTCCATAGGCTAGAATGAGCAGTTAGATTATTACATTCTTATAATCCTAACTGACTCAGGGAACATGGTAGAAATTCGAATTTAGTTTGCCTGCACTCAGAATAATAAAATACACATTTTAGTAAAGTTGGTTTTAATATTCCTTGTTTGAAAATACCACTTTTAGAAAGTAGGTATTTTCTTGCCTAACTGTCCAGGCCTGCCTATACTAGGTTGTGTATTCCTTGTCTGGGTTTGTGAATGACAGGACTGGGTGATTCCAGGAGACAGGCTGGGGCAGCCCAGTGGTAACTAGAGAGATATGCATCTAGATGGGAGGGAGGAGTTGCACCTGGGACCTAAATAGAGCTGGGCCTTCCCTCTACAATGCTGGATCCACCTCCTGTGGGGCGACTGATGTCTCTACCCTGCACAGTGAAAGGAAGGAGAGAGTCATGTAAACAAAGTGCTCAGGAACTGGTTTGGACTAGGCAGAGGCCTCTCTGCCTTCAGAGAACAAAGGATTTGGGGGTATAACTATTGGGACCCTGATCCCAAGAGATTAGATCACTTCTGGAACAAGAAACCTTTTGCCAAGGAGAAGAGCCACGGAAGCTGCAGGAGTCTGACTGCCCCTCTGCCAGTGTGCTGTGTGCTGGGTTGGCCTGAAGTGGTTGCTTCATTGCCAAGGAAAGGAGAAGGAACTTTTTAAGGACTTTCATCATCTACAGAATATTCTCCAAGGGCTTGAACTGTGCTTGACTCCTGCTGAAGTGTCAGGGACAAAAGACTTCATCTCCAGCTCCCCTCTAAATTTCCTTGCTGGGAATTTTCGCCTCCAGACATTTGCGAGTCGCTGTGAGCTGGAAGCGCGCCGCATCGAGAGGAAGCGTGTCACAGCCGCAGCTGAAATCGTCGCATCGCTGGAGAAGCGAACCTTTGCCGCATCTCCCTGGAAGCGTGTGTTCATTAAAGCTGCCTGCTGTCGCATCACCGGAGAAGCGTGATGCCATTGAGAGAGTCGCCATCGCATCACTGGAGAAGCGTGCCGCAGGGCCTGTCGCTACTCTAAAGTTTAGAGTCGTTGCAAAGCTGCCAGGGCGCCTACGCATCATGATGGCAGCGTCATCGCATCGTCGCATCAAGGGCGCCATCTTCTCGCATCGCAACCGGATCATCGCATTGCATCAAGGCGCCATCTTGTGCACCGCAACAGGACCGCAGGCCGAGAATCTACGCATCACCTCCGCACCGGTAAGGATCACAACGCATCCCCTACTCTGCGCAAGCATTGAGGCATGATGCATCATTTCCCCCGGATCATGCAACTGACGCATCTCCCCTTTTGCGAGCCTTTTGTTTACTTTGCGTTACTCATCCAGGTACTTTGTTGAGAACTTTGTCGCATTTATCATCAACTTAAACTAAGTAACTTTTATCATCTTTAAAGCAATCTTAAGTGCAGTATTGTGGATTTTTGTCGTTTGTGGTCTTGTGTTAAGTCTATATAAAGAATACTTATTTTTATAAAACCGGTGTTGTGTCCATCACAAATGCTTAACACACTGCCTCTGAGATAAGCCTGTCTGCTCGTGCCAAGCTACCAAGGGTGTGAGCAGGGGTTATTAAGGTGTACAATCCCTTTATCCTGACTTAGAAGTAAGGGTCCCTATTTGGATAAAGGTGAATACCATTGCCAACTAGAGACCCCCAGATCTAAGAGGTTTGATATACGTAATGGCTATAAGGTGTGCAGATCACCATGCTGTTCAATTTGGCACGCTTGTAAAATGACTAAAGGGTTAAAATATGTGCTTTGTGCAGTTGTATGTCACTAAGTAATGATGCCTGGAAAATATATCCGGTAATTCGCTAAGTCTGCAAACAGGTGTGGGCATCACGGAAAGCCAATAGGTTGATTAAAGAAGATGCGCAGCACACCAGCTACAACCTGCAGTAACCAAGGAGAAGAGCCTTCTGGTGTAGGCTTCACAATGGCAGCAACTTGTGCCTGTAACCCCGGCAGATGGCAATACACTTGGCGTCAACAATGTAGGAAATCATGTGAGGCGTATGCTGTGACATCACAGCACACAGCCAGCAAGCGCTGCTTGGTAACCAGGGTAGTGCTGCAAGGAACCGCTGGGCAAATTCCTTTAAATCTAGGGTGTCGGGCAATGAACAGGCTCCCCCAGGGCTCAACGCTGTACTCTCCCTGCCTGACACACCTTAGCGGAACCTCGTAGGAGCTGGAACTTCAGCACAGGAACACAGGAACGAAAAGGAGTCCCAAGAAGATGGCACTGCTGCAGGCTCATCCGGATCATCACCCAAATGTAAAGGATGGACGGCACATCGAATGAAGGTAAGTAACATTTTATTAATGTTCACAGCTACATGGAGTGCATAGGAACAAGTCCTGCGCAGAGGACCGCAAACCCCAACTGCCCAACTCTCGCATTCCATGGAACCGTGGCTGTGTGCTATCCCGTTGCCATAGTTCTTTGGCAACAGGACACCACACAAACTTTACTTTAACTGCCAAATTTAGAGATGTCTGCTGGCCCATGGACATCTGAATATATTGGCAGGAACTGCTGTCATGGCTGTTGCTGTCAATGTAGGAACAGTTTGGCAGACCACTATGCCAAACACAACAGCTGGCTACCAGTTCTTTCCAGTCTTTTTATTTTTCAAAATCAAACTTCCAAAAGCAGTAGATTATTTTTGTAAAATGAAAAATCCAGTGACCCCTTAACTTGGGAGTTTTCTCCCATGGTGTGAGGATCACTTTGTTTTCTGTTAGACCATCAGATTATGTTTAACACTAATGGAGTAAATTTTATTTTTTCGGTGTAAAACCTGTAGTTCCCCCACTCAAAATAAGATGGGCAAACCTTGAGAAAAGCAAAATACTATAATATTACTCCATCTATATTAACACCTTAGGTCACATATAGTACACAAAAGGCAATTTTTTCTCTTCCATCACTAATAGCGTTGTCATTGGGGCAGTAGTGGTGTGGGCATTAATGTTTCTAAATCCATGATTTATCGCATAACAATTGCCATTCAACAATTATATAATTTAATATGCTTAACTGAAATCCATTGTAAAGATCCCATTATAAAGTCTTTCTGAAATATATACTGGACTCTCTGAGCCAAGCAACAGCAGGCCCCTCATATGCCTCTCCCTTAAAGCCTTGAAGGTTGGCACTGCTTGTTTTGACCCTGAAGAAAACATCAACCATCAAAATGAAAAATAAAAGGGTTTTGAAACATTCTGTAGAACGATTCATTTTGCATTGTATATAGCATGGTAGGCAAGAAATTTGTTTGGCCAGTTCCCAGCACCAACACGGATCCCTCACTTACAGTGAAACTGCCCCAACCTGACACAGATAAATGGTTCTCTGTAAGGATTACCTACTGATATCTAAAGTGGAATGACATTGAAGGAACATCGTATTATTGGAACCTAACCATGAATGAATACAATGGCACACTTAGGGGCGATTGCCCTGTCGGTCGGAAAGCCTCCGACTGACAATTGTATTTCCCTAAACCGTTTCAGAACCTATGTTTCCAACCAAATCGGAGAAGTTTCCGACCGACTACAAAGCAGGGAAACTGTTTGGGATGTACGATTCAGTTCCGGTCGGCACTCGGAGTCCTCGAGTCGTTCGAAGCTGAATTGTACAGCTCTATGGACACCGTTTCCGACCGACGAATTACGATGTAAGATTCTGACAGCCTTTTTGAATCAGTCTGTCCGACACAAAAAGACTGTCGGAGACTGACTTTGGGGGCCCATAGCAGGCCCCCTTCACACGGGGGCCCCCAGTTGGGGCCCTTAGGGATACCCATGGGACCCCTCTTTACAACAATGCACAGTGTGACAGGCATCAAGGGGTGCCTGCAACAGGATGCAAGGCTTTCCAAACCACCCCTTTTTTGAATGGGAATCTGTATTGTCAGTCGGAACACAGGCTCCTACTGAAGTAAACATGTGTCCTGATCGAAGGGTGTTTGGAAACATCGCAATAGATCGGTCAGATTCCCCTAAACCGAGTCCGTCGGAAATTATTCCGAGACCGAGTTGGTTGGAAGAGTTTCCGACCTGCATCGTAATCAGCCCCTTACTTTGCATTGTAATTTCAAAGATAATATATTAAAGTTTTCATTAACTAATCAGGGCAAATGAGGATAAATGGAAACAAGAAAAAACCTTGCACATTTATTTTGCAAAATTTTAAAAATATCTTTGTGTCTTCATTTTGTTGCCCAGTCATTGATTAGAGGTCTTATGAGGGTGTGGTAACTCGATGTTAGTGTCCCAAATACACCAATGGTAATTCCAATATTCCAAAAGAGTTTTTAAAACAAGAACTAAACAGTTGCATTACAGTACAAAATATCCTTTCAGTGAATCTTGGTGCTTGCTGTATTTTTAGGAATAGGAATTTCTCTTGTTAGGATGTTGATGTGTTTTGGCACATTCAAATCTGTCCTCCTCAGGACAAAACAAAGAGATGGGGCAACAACAGACATAAAAATACATATATATATAAGTATAAGTATCTTGTAACGGATCTTATTTCAAACCACAATAATCTTATCACCTGGATCCATATTGAATGCACATATACACACATAAATTCTGTCTAGTAGCACAGGGGAACTTGTATAAAGCTAAACTGCTATGGATTGGACTTCCAAACTTATTGAACCAATCTCACACCATGTTGGAATATGCATGCATATTTGAAGTGTCCCCAGAAATAGATAACTGACGCAAATAATCAATCACCCATATCAAAACAGAACATTGGCATAAAAAAGTATCCCTCCGTTGACCCAATCTCACATTTAAAAAAAAGACATTTTATTGAGGTTTTTCAAAAAAATTCATACATCTCGACACATTTGCTATACATATTTTTACATTTGTATTAACCCCTTCACAGCGGCGGCTATTCCGCCGCAGTGCTAAGGGGGCGGGGGGCCGCTCTGGTGACGGAACTGCTTCGTCACCAGCCACGGTTGCACTTTGCTCATGACGGCGTGGTTCCGTCACAGCGCCGCCCGCTCAATGGAACGCTCAGCGCAGGCGCGGAATCCGCGCCGTGCAGGCGTGCCGAGCAGGCCTTGACGGAACCGCTCCGTCATCAACACAGCACTACCGCGGCTGATGACGGAGTGGTTCCGTCAACAGCAGGGAAGGGGTTAAGGTGTGCATCAATCGCAGGCTAACACATATTTGTTATTGCCAACATTAATCCATGATAATCGCCCGACAGTAGGGAGTGTCGTTTGGAAAGTGGGCCCACCCGCTATAATGTGCCATTAACAATTGCATTATTGATTTCGGGTGTGTTTGCTAACAATGGACCTGTGCAGACCCACTGTTTTTGTGTGCCTGCTCGCAGTGCGTAATGTGTCCGTTCTTGACTGAGTGCGTTCCCAACAAACTAACATTAGAACCATTCCTGCTGATGCAGAACTTCGAACCTGTAACTATTGGGGTGAACTATGGGTGGGGGTGATAGAGAGTCACCAGATTTTAGTTTGGGATGGTCAACGGTGTGGGGGGTGGTATTGTCTCCTTAAAGTGTAATTTTACGATGACATATGTACCTTCAAGCAGGGGGGGGGGTCGGAGTGTGAAACAGTTCTTTATGGGTATTTTTACAATCACTGGGGGACTTGCAGGCGTGACTCCAATCTTGGTGGAAACCTAAGTGTCCTGCTCCGACCTCGGAGTGTCTGCGTTGGATCCCTTAGGGGGTGTGGGCCGGGCGGGGGTTGGGAGTTTGCTGGTGTTTCCTCAAGGGTGGTTTTGTGTGTAAAGATGTGCAGTAGTTGTGCCCACTCGACAGAGATAGGATGTTTGCGGGTACCTTTCACTTCCTCGTCCCGCAACACCTCCTCCTCCGCTTTCCCCATTTTTTCAAGGCTCCTACCCAGGCTGCTTTTGGGGGGGGGCGGTCGGGCCGGCCAGTACATAGCTATTCCCCTTTTCACTAAGAGGATGGCGAGGGACATAAATCGAGACTGCACTTTTTGAGCCTTCCGTCTATGGAATATCCCAAGGGCGCACACCTCCCAGGTGTAAATGGTTGTGATGTTGGTCTTTGCCCTACGCGTCTGGTGGACTCGGTCCCAATACTCTCGAAGGTTAGGGCAATCCCAGAACAGGCACTTGACAGCCAGGGCAGGCAAAATTGGTGTCAGGGTAGAAACTATGGAGTCGGTGGGGTGTGAGGTATGCTCTGTGAAGGATGTTGAACTGTATGTTTTCAAAAAGTGCTTTCCTGGAGACCTTCTTCAGGATATTCCAGGGCCACATCCCATTCTCTGTCATTAAAAACTCTCCCTATTTCCGTTTACCACTTCTTATGTAACGGCTGCAGTGAGGGGAGAATTAGCTACTGTATAGCTTTATAGAGCCACATAACTAGGTGGCACCCTATGCCCATGTGCAAAATAGTGTGTATCACTGGGTGTGTCGGAGGCTCCCCTGCTGTCGGGTCCCAATATCGACGTTTTAAGAATTGTCCTGGTGGGAGACCGTATTGTTCGGTCATCTGGGCATACGTTTTAAGTTGGCCGTCCTCAAATAGGGATTCCATTTCCATGACAGCAAGGTCAGTCCAGACTTGAAGAGTGCCGGGGGTGTGGTATTATATCTTCCCTGGGGAATCCTACCAGAGGGAGCAGGGATGAGTATGGGGGCCTTGCCTTGGACATGCAGTGGATGCGCAACATACAGGTGCGGGCTATGGACATCTGTAAGGTTCGTGTACGCATGGGTTTGGTGCCCGGTAGTAACCTCCTGTGAATAACTGGCAATGGCATGTGGCCCTCCGCGGTGATGTTTTCCCCCGGGTGACCCTCCGCCGTCCAGTACGACAGCCATTGCAGCTGGGCTGTGAGGACATATACCTCAAAGGAAGGCGCTCCCAACCCTCCACCCATCGTGGGAATGTGTAGTGTAGACAGTGCTACCCTGTGACGACCCCCTCCCCAGATCAGCTCGGTAAGTAGGGAGTCCAGCTCCGTAAAGAATGGCCGCGGTGGTATAGCTGGGAGGTTGGTTAAGTGATATAGCATTCGTGTGACCATGATCCTCTTAGCAATCCCACTCGCCCTATGGGGGCCAGGGGTAGCATTTTCCAGAATCCCACAGTTAAACAGAGCCCTGCCAATGCCCTGTTGTGATTCCCTTCGTACAGGTCCTTAGGGGAGTGGTATAATCTCACTCCTAGATATCTGGGCGCCTCGGCATTCCATGCAAGTGTTTGTGTTCCTACCTGTTTTTTGAACGGGCTATGTTAGGGCTTAGTGGATAAATAGTGGACTTACCCCAGTTAACTCCGAGACTTGAAGCCTCCGTGAAGTCTTGCAGTATCTGCCATATGGATGTCATATCTTGAGTAGCGTCGTGGACATATATTAAAAGGTTGTCATCATAGAGAGATACACAGAGTGTCATGCCCGCCAACGGGATACCCCATTTCTCACCCTCCTGTTGCAGACGTAATGCCAGGGGTTCCACCACGAGGGAGAACAGGAGGGGGTACAGGGTGCATCCCTGCCTCGTTCCCTTTTCTATAGCAAACACTAATGAGATATACTTGCCTATCCTAACTCTAGAGGTGAGGCTGGTATAAAGGAGTTTTGTGTATGCCACTAAAGTGGGTCCTATGTTTATCCTGCCGAGGACCTCAAATAAATAGGGCCATAGTAGCATGTTGAAGGCCTTTTCAAGGTCTAGTATGAGACACGCTGCCTAAGGGAATTGCGGCTTGTCCCATCCTGTACATGGATTAGCCTACGTAAGTTTTGCGAGGTAGTTCACCTTGGGATAAATCCACATTGGTCTGGGTGAATTCATGGTGTCAAAATTTGGGTATATCGTTCCACTAAGATTTTCCCAGTATCTTACAATCTGCATTGAGGACAGTTATTGGTCTGTAGGAAGAGGATAGGGTTGGGTCTCTATGCGGTTTGGGGAATGTGACTATGACCGATTTCCTGAGGGAGCCTGGAAGCTCCCCTCTGTCAAGTGCATCATTATACACTACTGCCATGCGTGGGGTCAGTTGGGAGGAGTAAGTGCTGTAGTATTCTACTGGGAAGCCATCCATTCTTGGAGCCTTATTCCGCGCTGGCGCTCTAATCGCTTGGGAGACATCCGCAGGCTTGATCCTCACCTCTATTTCTTTTTTATCCGCTGGTGGGACTCGGGCAGGGGTAATGGGTCTAAGATGTTGGCGCTCGCGTGGTGATCATCTCGCTCTGGGGCCCTGTAAATGCCAGAGTAATAGTCATGAAAGACACGCAGAATATCTAGTTGCGAATGCCGAAGAGCTCCAGAGTTATCTACTATTTCTGTGATTGGCTTGACCTCCATATCTTGCTTGGATAGCCAGGCTAAGAGCGCTCCCCCCCCTTGTTTCCCTCCCGGTGGACCTTAGCTGCATACATTCGAAAATTGTATTTACGGAGCTCTTTAAGAGTGCCCGCATGAAGCGTTTTCACCGCTTCCATTTGCATTGGAGTGGCCTCATCCTTGTCTGCACGTTTCGAGAGGTTCGCCAGGGTTTGTTCTGCTTTTTGTAACAATTCCTATAATGTTCTGTGTACCCCTACTATTTGCTGGATACAATGCCCCCTTGCCACCACTTTGTATGTGTCCCATCGATCAGACGAGACGTTGCAGTACCAGCGTGTAAAGTGTTTCTGAATATGTTCCCCATGGTAATCTTTAAATACTTGATCCGTGAGGCAGTCTCTCGATAACTTCCATGTGGGTATTGGGAGGTGCGGTGACCTCTATCTTCGGGTCAGTATGTGTGCATCATGGTCTGAGAGTACCCTCCCCAGATAATCTGTATGTTGTACTTTTGGAAGTAGTGTGGGAGAGCAGAGAAATCTGTCTAAGCGCACCCGTAAGATATGGGGAACTGAGTGGAAGGAGTATATTTTGGTGACTGGGTTGCGTAGTCGCCAAACGTCAGTCAATACCAAGTGTTTTACCCATGTGTTAAAAATTTCAACCTGTTTGAACGCTGGTGAATGCGTTGGGGGGGTGAGATCTGTCTAAGGTTGTGTCTAGGGTGCAATTGTAATCGCCACCAAGTATCCACGGGCGTGCATGTGTTGTGTTAGCATTCCAGTGAGGCGATTCCAAAAGAGGGGCTATTCTACGTTTGGGGCATAAATACTTCCTATCAGTATAGGTTGCCCTTCTAATAGGCCTTCCACCACAGCGTAACGCCCTTCATTGTCTATTTTTTGCGTCAGTTCCTTAAATGGGGTACTGGGGCGGATCCTGACTAGGGTCCCCCCGGCGAACGCCGAGTACGCTGTGGCACAGACAATACCCCACCATTTCTTACGCACGTGCTCTACTTCAGTCGCCGTCAGGTGAGTTTCCTACAAAAGAACTATCTGAGCCTGCTTCCTCTTTATGTAATCATACACTGCATATCGCTTACTCTCAGTGTGCATTCCCCGGACATTTAATGTGATGAGTTTAATATCTGTGTTAGGAATGTGTGTAGTCATGGCAAGTGCTTTCTGAATGGGGGCTGTTTGTGTGCCATTGTGCTGGGCATTTGGGACCCCCTCTTATCTGCGTGACCACCCTCTGGAAGACTGACACCCATCCGTCCATGTGCTCTTGTAAGGGTTCTAAGGGACTGCTCAGAGAGGGGGGAGCTATAACCTAAACTGTGGGAAACATTCCCAACTAGAGGGACTTATCACACTAGGTAATATGTCCAAACTGCACGTTTGGTGCTAACTGTAGTTCAATGTATTAGGGGGAGTTACTGTGTGTGTTCATTGGCTGTCCCTGTTTTGGCTGCCCGCTGCTGCGTAGTTAGTTTGTGGTGCCTGAGAATGTCTTTACATCTTATTCTACTCATGGCACACCGGTCTATGATGGTGCTGTTGCAGGGTGCTCCGGATAGCGTCCCAATGCACCTCCATCGTGGAGGCGTGGTCTGGTCGGGTGGCACGATCCCTAGGAGGGGAGAAGGTAAGAACTGTCTTCTCCCATCCGCCGTCCATTCCAAAGGCCACTCTCATATCAGTGTGTCCGCCGTCTGAGGTGTAACTATCAGGGGCGTAACTGATCCGTCGCGAGAGGTTTGGGCGTCACTGACTTCCTCTTCTGATGAGAACAGGTGAGTGTCTCTTTCTCCGTCTGTGCTTGTTCCCGTCAACCCTGTCACTGTTGCTGCTTCTCGTTGAGCTCTACTGCGCTATGCGATTATTTGCTCAAGATCAGGGGAGCTTTTAGTATGAGTGTCTGTCTGTCGGGTTAGTTGCATTAGGGTGACTCACCTATGTTGCTGCCGCCTGCTAGATGGTCGTTGACCCTGCAAGTTGCTGTGACAAACTAAGCCTCCCAGATGTTGTTCCACCCAATCGCTTTCTGCCGTAGGATCTGTAAAGAAATTTGTGGTGCCATCATGGATGATTTTAAGGCGGGCAGGAAATAGGAGTGCGTATTGTACATTTTTCTGGCATAAGGTGCGTTTCACTGCCAAAAAAGAGGCTCGCTGGTGCTGAACGGCTTGAGAGTAATCCGAAAACAGCATGACATGTTTGTCCTCCACTCAGAGTGGACCTGTTTGTCTAGCTGCTCAAAGCACCATTTCCCTGTCCTGATAGTGGAGCAGTTTCAACAGGAACGGCCGGGGTGGCGAGCCTGGAGGTGGTTTGCGTGCCGGGGCCCTATGAGCTCTCTCCACGGATAAGTACGGAGTTAAGTCCTGGTCCTGAGTGAAGGCTTTGATCCATGTCTCTATGTAGCGAACAGGGTGTGCCCCCTCTGCCCCCTCCGGTAGGTTAAGGGCACGAATATTGCTCCTGCACAACCTTCGTTCCCTGTCGTCTGTTTTGCTTTCCAGGGCTTTCACTCTTGTTTGAAGTTCTTTTAAGGTCTCCTGGTGTGCCTGCAGTTGAGGTTCCACTGTTAGGGGTGTCTTCTCCCCCTGTTCCACTTTATCCGCTAGTTTTCTGTGCTCGTCCCGCAACAAATTGAGATCTGTGGCTAGTTCCCCAAATTTATTCTCCATGGTCACACAAGAGTGTTTGATTGCTACTAGGACTTTGTCCAACTTGACTGACGTGGTGACTGCGCTGGGAAGCTCCCCTGCTGGTCGCGAGTGCATTGGGTCCAGGGAGGGTCTTCGTGTCACTACCGGAGTAGCTGTTGCAGTGATCGCCCATTGCCATCTCATGTCGCTCTGGGATCCCTGCGAGTTACAATGGGGCAACTTCTGGGATCGTCTCCGGTTGTCAGCGTGGCCCACCCTCGTGGTACGGTTCCTACTCAGGCGACTCGGTCGGGGGTGACAGCAGTTGTCGGTCTCTGTCGTGGTTACTCTACTTCGTGCTGTGGAGAAGTACCCAGGGCCGGGGAGCACAGGTCGTGACCAGCCCGGTCGTCATGACGAAGGGGGCACCATGTGAGCTACGCGCCCTTGGCCCCACTCCGTCGGGGATGGTTCACGCCTCTGAAGTAGGGGTCACCAGCAGGTACACTATGCTGTCTGGACGTGTATTTTATAGTTTTGTCTTTGTTTTCTCCCAATATCCTCCAGGTGTGGGGGACTGTATGGATAAGGGCGCATTTAGGGCAAGTTGCCGACTCCTGAGTAATCCACCTCTCCGTGGTCCAGCCACGCAGGCCTCCATGATGAGTTGGTATCCCAGCGGGGGGGTGGTACTCCCGCAATGCGCAGTGTGGGTACAGCTATCACCCTCCAGGCATGACATCCTTAAGGGTCCTGTATTGGGGGAGGCTAGAAACGGGGCACCCACTGTGTATATTCTGTGTCCTCTCCATCCCGCTATGGGGCACTCACTCCTCTCCTTGCCCAACCAGTCCCCAGTCTGGGCCTCCAGGCCCAGGGGCCTCTGCTCCACCTTCGCCGTTCCTGAGCAGGTAAACGGGGTTTGGGGGATCCCCCCTCTCACGGCAGTTGATGTGATGCTCTTTCGGAGGCGGGAAGCCTTGCGGTGGGGCAGTTCATCTCGGTGAGGACCCTATGAGTTGGGCACTACCTTGAAGGGATCTCGACGTTTGCCAGGTGGGTGGAGTCCTCACGTCAGTCACCCCGTCAATGCACCAGTGTCCTTATGTGCCTCGATTTCAGATGCCGATTGGGGGACACCCAGCTCCGGACTCAGGGCACAGCATCACCCCCTTACGGGGTGGGGAGCCAGCCGCTCTGGTGTGGAGCCGGTGCAGGGCTTCAGTAACACGGCCCTCTCTCCGGGGAATTCTTCGGGGAACTCTAGCTAGCGGCGAGGCAGGTTGCGCGCCAGCCGGGTTCAGCCAATCCCGGGCCCGGCACTGGTCGATGCTCCCATGCTGACAGGAAGCCTCCTGATGCAGCAGTTCATTTCGGCGGGGCCCCTGTCTGGAAGGGATCCTGCCATTCGCGAGGCAGGTGGAGTCCCCTCACCGCACACCCCGTCAGTGTCCCAGTGTCCTCACGCGCTGCGACTTCAGGCACTGACCAGAGGTCTCACAGCTTCAGCCCTGGGGCACAGCACCACCCGCACGGGGGCAGGGAGCCACCAGCTCCGGTGAGTAGCCGCTGCGGGGCTTCCGTATCGCGGCCCTCCCTCTGAGGGACTCTCGCTGGCGGCGGGATAGATTCCCTCCGGATTCTCACCGTTTGCTTCAGGTGTCCTAAGTCCTTCAGTCCAGCGCTCCGCCTGCACCGCTCGGCAGATCCAGGGACAATCCACAGGTTGTCTGGCCTCCCTCCTTGTCGCCTCTGACCTTTAGGACTCGGCGGGCGCCGCCATTTTAGGCAAGGCTCGGGATCTTCAGGGCGGTGTCATCGTCCCTGGAATGCACTGCTGGAGCCGGGTTTCGAGGCATCGCGGGCACGCCAGTGGTCCGCTGTGGTTCCGGAGCCATTTTTTAGCATTCCCTGGGAATTATTTCTATGCAATGATCACTTTGCACAGGCGGCCATGCGGAGCTCTAGAGGAGTGCGTCCGCCATTCTGGTTGGCTCCGATCCAATCTCACATATACATCACAACTTGCATGTACATTTGTAATATCACCTGATAAAGTGTTGCTCAGCACCACATTAATATTAGTGCTTTGAGTGCTTACTTCTTTCTATCTCTTGGCAAGGTGATGAATGTATATAGTGATCGATTTTGAATGCTAGTAGAGCCTCATACATGCTAAGGGAATAATTAACAACTGTGATGTAACTAGAATTATTAATTTACTATAAGATATAAAATTATCTAGACAATATAAGTTCTTTCATCAGAATGGTAAAATAAGTCATACTGTTTTCTAGGGCTGAGAGGATTTAGTGGCGCATTTATTAAAACCTGGTTGATATAGCTGTCATTAATAAAAGAGTAAAGCAATTAGTCATATTAGTTTGGAAGCACCTCCCCCCATGGACAAATTAGAGAGTGTGCCTATCACTGCACCTGGCATTCAAAAGAAGAAGTTTATAGTGCACATAAAGCCATTTTGAAACGCTGATCTCCACTTGACCAGGACCATGTTTGGCGTAAGTCACTGGTATGACTTATTACGTGCAACAGTGGATCCCAGTGTAAACCTATGGTAGAGACAGTCTTGCTACAGCGAAAAGCAACTTTAGGAGATATCAGAACATGTAAAACTTAAACACGCATATCCTATTTTTAAAAAACATGCACCCTGCCATATGTAACTTTAAGGACCACCTTTGGGGTGACTTATTGGTATTGGAAAGGAAGAGTTAGACCTGGCCAAATGTTTATTTTGCCAGGTTGAAGTGGCCATTCAAAACTGCACTAAAGGCTGTACTGACAGGCGTGTAACACCGGACTACTTTAGAGGGTGGCACAATGAGCGCTGCAGCCCTATAATAGCATTTAATTTACAGGTCCTGGATACATGTAAGCCAAATACTAGAGACTTAGAAGTAAATTAAATACTCCAATTAGGTGTATAGCAGCAATTTTACTATGTTTAAGGGAGAGAGCACAATCACTGTACTACTGGTTAGCAGCAGTGAAGTGCGCAGAGTCCCAAAAGTAGGGACCGTCCTGGCTTTTCACTAGCTATCCTAGCAAATTTTGGAAAATATAGATCTTATCCCAGTTTTTAGAAAGGGTCGAGTGAAAATGGTGGGAAGTGCTTTTTTTCCAAGGCAGGGACAGGGAACTGTGCCCTCGGTTGAACTTAAACAGCAGTCTTTCTTCTATTTTTGTGAAATGTCCTGGTTGTTGGCTTTAAAATTCTGCCCACTCTGCCTTAAAGCCAATAAAAATGGGTTCAGCAACGGAAAGCAATAATCTGGTGGTGACCCTGCTTTTTGCAACACAGCCCAGTCCAGCACCTGTATGTACAGATTATAATTGGTGAACATATTTACAGTATGGAAAAGTATCCAAGATTACTACAGAGATTGTTAATGGGGAAATTACTCCATGTAGCATGACATGTTTCAGGTTGCTAGGAGCAAATAATAATATTAATAATGCAGCAAGGTTGCTACTTTTCTGAAGCTTGAGAACTGGTCAGGTGTCAAGTCGAGCACATCATTATCCTAGTTGGCATGATAGTTATTTTATGAGGAGTGATAAAACCTCTTATCTCCTAATTAGACCAAACAGTTTGTTATGTTTATTAAACCCATTCTGCACAGTACCAAATCTCCTATTGAACTGTGCTTCACATAGTACCAGTGAGTTCACAGTAAGCCACCTCTTTGGTCTGGGCAGATAATTTCTAGCACTGTCCATATGATGTCATTCACAGAAATGGGGATCTCTCTTTTGCAGAGGTAGGTACCTTTGTCCAAATATGGACCCTTGTGTCTAGTCAGGGTAAGGGGGATACACACTTTAGATAACCCCTGATCACCCCCTGGGTAGCTTGGCACAAGCCAACAGACTTATCCCAAAGGAAATGTATAAAGTGTTCATACTCAAAACATACAGGAATACAGTGATAACACCACAAATGGAGTTTAGAAAAATAAAGTTTATCTAAACTCAACAAGACTAAAACAACAAAAGTCCAACATACACATACCATAAATACGACTTTTCAAAGGTTTCAAAAAAGTGGGTCCATAGAAAACTATGGATTCATGATTTCTCACAAACTGCCTGTAGATGCAAAATTCACAAGGCCAAGCAGCTGCAGAGATGGGAAGCATCGAGAAACAAAGAGATGCACCAGTTCCTGAGACCATATGGAGGCGGTGCAACAGTCATGCATCGAATCAGGTCTGTAGGGGGAAACGATGCATCGACTCCAAGATGATTCTGGTCCGTGGGTGATGCGCCGGGAAAACTTGCTGCACAGGTACGATGCGTGGAAATCTGAGGTGCATCGGCGAGTGATGTGGCAACGTCGAGTAGTGCTGCATCTATTTCATCAGCCGCAATCCCTCAATGCATCGGTTCTTGAAGCAGCGATAGGCGCTGCATCAGTTTGGCAGCTGTGCAGCGAGGAATGGAGATACCTCTTGCATAGCCGTGCTGCACCAGAAAAAGTCACAAGAAGAGTGATGCATCGATTTCTTCAGTTATTTGGGATTCCAGAGGCCCACAACTGGAATAAAAGGGGGTGGTGATGGACGGAGCATCTGAATCAATGAAACACTCACACCCAGTCAAAAGATCTGGGTTTAATCCATCACCGTTCTTTAGCCCACTCTGCCACCCCAGTTCAGACATGGCTATATGCAAATCAGTCTAACCCTGTGCCTCATGGGAACAGTCCAGCCAGAACTGCCAAGCCATGTCTTCCCTGGACCGGAAACAAGCTTCCGAGGACCGGTTTCTGGCATTCCAGCCGTCTTCAGCCCAGCTTGCTTGTATCCAGTGGCAAAGTGAGCAAGGGACTCGCGTCTGAGCATACTCTGCCACACTTATGGCAGCCAAAAGCGGTACAAAAGGGGGTGGTGATGGACGGAGCATCTAAATCAATCAAACACTCACACCCAGTCAAAAGATCTGGGTTTAATCCATCACCGTTCTTTAGCCCACTCTGCCACCTCAGTTCAGACATGGCTATATGCAAATCAGTCTGACCCTGTGCCTCATGGGAACAGTCCAGCCCGAACTGCCACGCCATGTCTTCCCTGGACCGGAAACAAGCTTCCGAGACCGGTTTCTGGCATTCCAGCCGTCTTCAGCCCGGCTTGCTTGAATCCAGTGGCAAAGTGAGCAAGGGACTCACGTCTGAGCATACCCTGCCACACTTATGGCGGCCAAAAGCGGTACAAAAAGGGGTGGTGATGGACGGAGCATCTGAATCAATCAAGCACTCACACCCAGTCAAAAGATCTGGGTTTAATCCATCACCGTTCTTTAGCCCACTCTGCCACCCCAGTTCAGACATGGCTATATGCAAATCAGTCTGACCCTGTGCCTCATGGGAACAGTCCAGCCTGAACTGCCAAGCCATGTCTTCCCTGGACCGGAAAAAAGCTGCCGAGGACCGGTTTCTGGCATTCCAGCCGTATTCAGCCCGGCTTGCTTGAATCCAGTGGCAAAGTGAGCAAGGGACTCACGTCTGAGCATACCGTGCCACACCTATGGCGGCCAAAAGCGGTACAAAAGGGGGTGGTGATGGACGGAGCATCTGAATCAATCAAACACTCACACCCAGTCAAAAGAGCTGGGTTTAATCCATCACCGTTCTTTAGCCCACTCTGCCACCCCAGTTCAGACATGGCTATATGCAAATCAGTCTGACCCTGTGCCTCATGGGAACAGTCCAGCCAGAACTGCCAAGCCATGTCTTCCCTGGACCGGAAACAAGCTTCCGAGGACCGGTTTCTGGCATTCCAGCCTTCTTCAGCCCGGCTTGCTTGAATCCAGTTGCAAAGTGAGCAAGGGACTCACGTCTGAGCATACCCTGCCACACTTATGGCGGCCAAAAGCGGTACAAAAGGGGGTGGTGATGGACGTAGCATCTGAATCAATCAAACACTCACACCAAGTCAAAAGATCTGGGTTTAATCCATCACTGTTCTTTAGCCCACTCTGCCACCCCAGTTCAGACATGGCTATATGCAAATCAGTCTGACCCTGTGCCTCATGGGAACAGTCCAGCCCGAACTGCCAAGCCATGTCTTCCCTGGACCGGAAACAAGCTTCCGAGGACCGGTTTCTGGCATTCCAGCCGTCTTCAGCCCGGCTTGCTTGAATCCAGTGGCAAGTACACTAGGGGTGTGTATGATATGCTAATCATATCTATATATATATGTGGTGGAAGGGGGCAACACTAGTTGGTTTTAGTTACCCTCACACACCCTAGTGGTGTCATTCTTCATCATCGGGTCACCCCGACTCCTACAGGTCGGGGTGGGCTCAACCACAGTGTTGGGAAGCTCTTGTGATAGTGAAGGCAAGTGGATATAAAAAAATACCTCAATCAGATCCCTGGTATCCCTTTATTCATGGGTCTGGTTGGGTTGTTAAAAAATAAGTAAAATTGCGTCTTACAAGGATTTTTATGGTCCTATGACCCTAGTGAAGTGCCAACATGTTTCAGTCCTTGTGTGGCCATAAAGGTCCCGGACTTTCTTCAGGGCAAGGTGAAGGGACCCCCTTATGTGTGGGGATACTAAAGAGGTGGAATTCCCTACTCTATCAATGTAGCGAGGGAAGAGTAGCTTCTCCTCGTGTTTGTGTGGTAATAATGTTGTAAGATGCCAGGCTCCATCCAAATTATGTTGGCGCAGGCTTCTCAGTCAGCAAGACGCTGGGGCATGCTCTCTTATTGTGAGGACGCTCCCTACCGGCAAACGAACTGTCTCGCCTCCCGTCTTGTGGCTGCTGTTCTCAACAACCCAAAATAAGAGTTTGCAACCTGTTCAACTATTGACAGGGTCAGTCATATTTTAACCCGGTGCTGATAGATGCGCAAATACGCACTATTTATTTAATCACCCCGAACATTCACACTTGTGCCTGCCCAGGTCTCTTTCACTCATCAGCGCGCGGTGTGTCAAACAACACACGTCTACATTCAAAAGGCATTCATCAGCGCTCCCCTTATTACCGCAGCTCCACGGCCGTTGCACATTATCTAATCATGGTGTGTGGATGCGGAAGTGGTTTCTCTGCTTAAAATCCTGCGCCCGGGGTGAGGCGCATCACGTTTGCCACCTCTGAACTCTGCGTACAATGTAATATCAAGGAGTTCAGGTCGGCGCCATATTGGAGTTTCGAGACTATGGCCCCCATTAGGATAGCGGGCGGAAAACCACCCCGACCCCCATGGAGGCAGGAAACAACCGTCCGCCAGGACCGCAGATAAACCGGCAGCCAAATTAGTATCAACCGCCACAAAAGACCGACTGCGGCGGTAGTGGGCCAACCAAAACCGCCCGACACGGGCGGTGACGGCAAAAAAATGACCGCAACGGTCGGAAAAGTAGCGGAAAAGCAATAACCCGCCGCAAGGAAAGCGGAGACACCGCACAGGAAATTAGGATATCCCCGAGGGTCCCACGGTCGGAGCCGCTGATTCCGACCGCCGCGGTTGCACACAGGAGTGAATGGGATAGATAGCGGAAGAGCTGCAGCATAGCCACCTCAGCGGAAGGTACATGAAAAAAATGGCAGGCGATGCAAAAACACTGCAGTGATGCCAAACATTGGACAAATCAAAGCCCCAAATACATAAAAAACATACAAATGAAATAAATAAATGCAAAATCAAAAACAAAAGCACAGGACAACTCCCACAACACACCTGACAGTCAAATTCCACCTGGACACACCCACATATCTGAGTATAAAACCAGCCCCTTCACTGACCACAATCCTTTGCATTACTCCAGAAGAGAAGGCCATACACCACATCTGAAAGGAGAGGCAAAAGAGCACAGCACACACACACAACCACCACCACCATCACTACCACCATCACACCAGCACCAACAATCCCCCAGCACACAACACACCACACACCAAAACCACACCCGCCACCCACACACCTGCATCCACAAACACTTCAACCACCACACACCATGACCTCATAGAAAATGCCCAAATTCACAGAGGGTGAGTTGACAGTCATGGTCAATGAGATGGGCAGAGTAGAGCCACAACTGTTTGGTAGCCTGGTCCAACAAACCCCATTAGCCGCAAGGACACAAATGTGGGAAAGGATAGTACAAAGGGTCAATGCAGTAGGAACCACCCTGCGATCCAAGAAGGAGATCATGAAGCGGTGGCATGATCTCAAAAGGGTTGTCAAGGAGAAGAGGAGCAAGAACTGGGAGCTGGCGAACGTGACTGGCAGTGGCCCTCCCATCCCACCAAAACCATTCACACCATGGGAGGAGAAGGTGCTTGCCATTTCGCATCCTGAGAGTCTCACAGGAGAACCTGGGGGAACGGAGGCTGGTAAGTACAAACAAATGCCAAACAACACACTGATAAGTACTTCCTTTCACAACCGAAACACCATTGCACTGTTCACCCTCACCTAACAGGTAGCCAGCCATCTTCACTGTGAGGCTTGTTTGGGGGAGGGAGGCCTGCACTACCACTCCCAGCATGCCCCTAATTCACACTCCAGCAGCATGGAGGCCTCACCCACCCTGGAGCATGTGTCAGCCATTGCACTGTTCCCCCTCACCTAACAGGTAGGTAGCCATCTTCACTGAGAGGTCTGTTTGGGGGAGGGAGGTTTGTTCCACAACTCCTACCATGCCCTCTGGCCCACACCCCAGTAGCATGGAGCACTCCCTCCAACCTAGGAGCATGTACCAGCCATTGCACTGTTCCCCTCACCTAACAGGTAGGTAGCCATCTTCACTGGGAGGTCTGTTTGGGGGAGGGAGGTTTGTTCCACAACTCCTACCATGCCCATACCCCAGCAGCATGGAGCACTCCCTCCCACCCAGGAGCATGTGTCAGCCATTGCACTGTTCCCCCTCACCTAACAGGTAGGTAGCCATCTTCACTAGGATGTCTGTTTGGGGGAGGGAGGTTTGTTCCACAACTCCCACCATGCCCCCTAGCCCACACCCCAGCAGCATGGAGCACTCCCTCCCACCCAGGAGCATGTGTCAGCCATTGCACTGTTCCCCCTCACCTAACAGGTAGGTAGCCACCTTGCTTGTGATGTTTTTCCATCTTGCTTGCGAGGCCTGTTTGGGGGTGGGAGGCCTGTACTACTACTCCAACCATGCCCTCTGACCCACACCCCAGCCGCATGGAGCACTCCCTCCCACCCAGGAGTATGTGTCAGCCATTGCACTGTTCCCCCTCACCTAACAGGTAGGTAGCCATCTTGCTTGTGATGTTTGTCCATCATGCTTGGGAGGTCTGTTTGGGGGAGGGAGGTTTGTTCCACTACTCCCACCATGCCCCTTGGCCCACACACCAGCAGCATGGAGCACTCCCTCCCACCCAGGAGCATGTGTCAGCCATTGCACTGTTCCTCCTCACCTAACAGGTAGGTAGCCATCTTCAATCTTCTTGATGTGTGTGTGTGTGAGACCTGCATCCCTACACACAGCAACAATTGCATGCAATGCATTGACACCTGACATGTATGATTAAATGATGTTCCTCTGCACCATGAAATTACACACAGTGTTGCAATGAATAATACTAGTGGAGACTTCACAATTGTGTAGTGTACAGACAGTCGATGACACACAGATGACACAATACTTGCACAGTGCCCATCACTGACCATTACCCATCTAATCCACAGGTGATGAAGAACTCACTGCTGAGGACCACAACAACGAACAGCAGAGCCAGTCTCCACCCCCGGTACATGAACTCTCGGATGTTGACTCCTAGGACAGTTTGGATGATGAGCTTCAGGCCATCCAATCTGGTGTGCCACAGACCAACAGGTCCTAAGACCCCATCCTCCCCACCACCACGTCTGCTGCAACAACAACAGCACAGCAGACCCCTGCAGTCACGGCCTCTGCCTCCACCGCTGCCACCGCTGCCACCACTGCCACCACCACCACCACCAGTACAACCAGTACCACCTGCAGCACCCTCCCTGTCTCAGAGGATGACCACACCACACCAACAACTGTGGAGGGCAAGGAGAGTGTGCATGGACCCAGAGTGGCGAGGCAACAGGTCCGTGGTAGCAGGACAAATGGGAGGGCCAGGGTCACCACCAGACCTCAGGAGGAGTGGACACCATGGCTCACTTCACCAGAGTTGTGGAGGCATACCAACAGGTCCAGGGACAAAGTGGCCGGTCTGATGAACTATTACGGGAGCTCATCCTGCTGATGAGGTCCATCTACAACCGCCTTGGACAGATGGTGAACCTCATGGGCCAGCAAGTGGCATTACTGAGGGACAGGCCAGCGTCCCAAACAATACCTCCGCCCCCTCTGTTGTGCTACAGGATGACAGTGCACCATTCTCCCCTGCGGCCACAGAGAGGGGTGAGTCCTCAGATGCCGCTGGCTATGCAGCAGCCCTCCCCCCAAGAGATCAAGGGGGCGTCCAAAGAAGAGCCTGGGAGTCTCTGGAGGCAAAGCACCAGCCACACACCAGTCATGGAGCCAGCCCTGATGGCAACCCTCTTCCCTACTACATTGACTCTTTGAACTGTCCTTCCCCGCACTGCCTTATGAATGGCACATGTCTGTTGGACTGGGTTACCACATCCATGTGGTCTCTACTCTTGCATCTCATCTACTATGACTGTCATCTCACTGCTCCGTCACCACCTACATGTGAAAATGCCTGCACCCCTCACATGTCAACTTTGTAAATAAAACACCTTACACACTACAATTTGTGCAGTCTTGTCTTTAGTGCTATTTTTACTGTGTCCAAAATGTCCATTATGTATACAAAAGATGTACATTATGTAGGCCAGGATGACTCTGTAGCACCTAGGTAGACACAACAGAACAACAGTCACTGGCGTCAATGTGCTATCACAGACATAACACAACACCAAACATCAACATAACTGTACAGGCAGACAACACAATTTGAAACAAGTGTCAACAGAGTCCTGCATATGGTCACATGTGAAATTTCACTGCCACATTTTCACATACAGGTCACTCCACATGTGCCTGTCTGTTACATCCGCACATAGCCCTTCACAACAACAGCAACCACACCAGACAATGTACAAGTCATACCTCGTCATCCACCATCAAGTAGTGAAGTAGCGGTCGATGAGCTGTTGGCGAAGGTCAACTCCTTTCTCCTCTCCACTGTCCTCATCACTGGACTCAGGTCCTTGAGCAGGCGGTGGCCTTGGTTCCTCACCATCGTCCATGAGCAGGGGGATCCCCTTGTGGATGGCCAGGTTGTGCAGCATACAGCATGCCCCAACGGTCTTGCAGACCTTCCCAGGCGAGTATGCCAGTACAACTCCTGTCCTGTCAAGGCAGCGGAATCTTGACTTCAGCACGCCAAAAGTCCGCTTGATTACACGTCGGGTCCTGCCATGGGCCTCATTGTACCGGACGTCACCCGAGGTCCTGGTATTCCTTAGCGGGCTCAACAGCCATGGCCGACTGGGATATGCCGAGTCACCTGTGAATGACAAACACCCATTGCAATGTTGCACAGCCAGAGTGCAGCAGGTAACACACAGCACGCCATATCAGTAGGCATACTCACCCACAATCCAAGCACGCTCGGGATGCAGATTTTCCATCATCCGTGGCACCAGGCTATTCCTCATGATGTACAAATCATGTGCAGAGCCAGGAAATCTTGCACAAACATGGGAAATGGTCATGTCCGCAAGGCACACCCCCTGCACATTGATAGAATGATAATGTTTACGATTTCTAAAAATGTGCTCAGTGGCCTGTGGTGGCACCAGACCAACATGGGTGCAATCGATGGCACCACCAACATGGGGGATGCGCCCAAGGGGATAGAAGTCACCCTTTACACCGGCCAATTCTGCTCCCCTAGGGAAATGAATGTAGCGATACTTATATAGCATCATGGCTGCAAGAACATCCCTCAGCACCTGGCTGAACATGGGCTGCGACATCCCTCCAGTGCTTGCCACGGTCTCCTGGAATGAACCAGTTGCAAAACGGTGGAGGGCTGCCATCACCTTGTATGTGGGTGGGAATGCTGTTGGATAGTGGCGGCAAGGCTGCAGGTGGGGCTCCAAAAGATCACACAGGGTCATCAGTGTTGGTCTGTCGAGGCGGAATTTCCAAATTATTGCAACATTCTCCATGTCCCCCAGCACTGTCAGGTGACATAGGAGATTTGGCCTCCTCCTAGTTGAGATGTAAATGTGCAAATGTCAGTGACAACCATCATGCGATGGCCACAGCACTTTTCATCAACGATGTCATGGCAAAACAAAGACTGCCGTGAGAGATGCATGGCACACCAGGTTACATGGGTGGCCAGTTGAGACACACAGAGGGAACACCTCTCCACTAACAATACACAAGTGCCTCAAACAACACATAGGTCAAAGTGAATACACACATACTGAACCACACATTTCACATGTGCACGCCTGGTGCTGTACCATCCCCCAATGTGTCTAAAATGACCATGACTGTATCATACCCATCTGCTGTACCTGTCACACCTCAATGCATCATGTAAACTCTGCACACATCTACAACACAATGATCACAGTAGCCGGAAAACTTTCAGTTGTGTACATGAGCTGATGTGAAAGCACCAGTCTGGTACGATACCATGCAGTGAGACAAGCCTTGACAAGGTCAGCACTGACCCACACCACATTGATTTCTTCTACATCATTGACACCACCTTAAGAGTGTCAAGCATCATCAACCATCAAATGCATAAGTGATATGGCAGGGACCACAGACCAAAGTGCATCACACAGAACGTGCGTCCACCTGTGGATGATATGGAAGAATGGCATTGTGTGTACAATGATGTGCCCTTCACCATGTTGCTGCTGTGTACTGATGCAGTGTTCACGATGGACATAGCCAGTAAATGTTACAAAAATGGCGGTAGCTACCGCCTGGTCACGGCGGTGTGATACCAGCTTCACCCCTTCACAAGTGCGGTAGCCATTGCATGGAGACATGTGTAGATGGCAGTGGGCATGCTCCGCCACCCAAATGGCGGTAGCTACCGCCTGGCCACGGCGGTGCATCACCGCCATGGAGCATAGCTACAGCCAATGGCAGCGATGATCGCGGTGGCATGATGCAGATTTGAAAATCGCGGAAGGTGTGCACCGCCACCGCGGAGGCGGTCATTGGATGCTTTTGAAAGATGCACCATCGCGGTATCGCACCCCGGGCACCCGTGGTGCATCACCGCCATGGAGCATTGCCTACAGCCAATGGCAGCGATGATTGCAGTGGCATGATGCAGATTTGAAAATCGCGGATGGTGTGCACCGCCACCGCGGAGGCGGTCATTGGATGCTTTTGAAAGAGGCAGACCTGGACAACCAATTGTTGTACCTTTTCAGCTTACAAACGAACCTAGAGGGCTATAAATCTGTGGGAGTGAGCCTCACATTTCCACTGCTCACACAGCCTGCTACCTGGGACCCTCTCCTGCTGCTGCCTCAAGAGCCTGCTACCTGGGACCCTCTCCTGCTGCTGACTCATGAGCCTGATGCTTGGGACCCTCTCCTGCTGATGCCTCAAGAGCCTGCTGCCTGGGACCCTCTCCTGCTGCTGCTTCAAGAGCCTGCTGCCTGGGACCACTCACTTCCACCACAGGTGTTCCATGTCCACAGGGATGGCAAAGACAGAGAAGATCCGTGCCTGTCCATTCACAAGTGAGGAGCTGGAGGTCCTTGTGGATGAGGTGCTGGCACAGTACCCAAAGCTGTTTGGTGGTCCCAACATAGTGGTAAGTCACCATGAAGGTAGCTGTAGGGCAGGGGGGTGTCAGACGTGTAGTTGTGCTGCTGAAGTATATGCCTGGGGTGTGGGGTTGTGTCAAACACTAACAGACAAGCTGTCTCCAGGGCGAGGGAGTGTGTGTCCCAATGTCACTCTTTTCCATGCCTGTACTTGTATGTGTGAGTGAGGTGTGTTACATTGTCAGCCATACAGAGCCACCGGATGTTAGCCATGTAGGTGCCAGGACAGTAATTGATTGTGTGAATATTTCAGTGTGCACCTGTTGTCTGACTCAGTGTGACCCAGAGAGTAGGTCCAGTGCCTGCCTACCCAAATGAGAAAACATCACCAGTCTTACATGCTCCTTGCTCCAGTTCCTTCACAGTGAATAGTAGATATGGCCCATCTGTGCCCTGTATAATTGCACACTTACACACTTCTGTTGATGCATCCTGCATTTGTGAGATAGTCATGGACCCTCTATGCCCCAATGTGTGCATGCAATCACACCTGTTTGGGCCAGGCAGAGTGCCCTTGTGAGGGGTGCCCCCGTTTTGGAGGGAGGGGGGTTACAATTGGTCCTGAGTCTGTGTCTTGCTACTGTACTGATAGATGTTGGTACCTGACACTGTGTAACTGGTCATTTACCCTTCTTTTCTCTCATACCTGCAGCTCAGGGTACACCAGTGTGGAGGGCCATTGCAGCAAAGGTGCGAGCCCTGGGGGTATAGAACAGACGATGCGCCCGCTGTCACAAGAGGTGGGACGACATCAGCCGGCTGGTAAAGCAAGTGGCAGAGATGACCTTGGGGATGCTACCACGCACAGGGCGTTTGGCACGGCACAGCATGACTCCACTGATGGGCGCATTTTTGGCAGTGACTCATCCAAACCTGGATGCACGTCTGAAGGAGCATCGCCAGCATGGCAGGGGTGGTGAGTATCTGGGGAGGGTGCTTTTTGCTGTGAATGGATGTATGTGTACAGGGTCTGTGGCAGCAGTGACCCATGTGATGTGCGTGTGTTGCTGTGCTGTGCTGTGTAATGTGAGTGGCTGCCATGATGTGTGCTTATATGAGGCATTGGGCCACCCTGGCCTACCTAAGCTGATCCTCCCTGCTGTACTTTCGCATTGCCAGATGTGTTAGGCTCCACATGGTCATTCATCATTGGGATAGTGTGGGGAATTTATTATGGGGTGAACAGCAGTGTCCACTTTCTGAGTGTGACTTCATTAATACCTACTTTGCATGCACCATCATCGTTGAGGCCCACACATCTGAAAATAACGTGCCCCAGATTCCCACATGGTGCTTGCTATGGCCTACTTGGCATTGTGGCCTGTAATGTCACAATAGGTGTGTGTGTTGTCCCCTCCTGTTCCCTGAAGGTCTGTCAGTGGTAATAAGTGCTGTACCCACATCAAGTCCCTAGGTGAGGACAGGGCAAGTTGTGTGTGTGGTGCACTCCATCTATGGCCATGGTGTAGTGCTGTGTGGCATCAACATGGCTCACTCATGGCAGATATTCAGTGTTACAGGCACTGTTGTGGTCTATGTTGTGTGTTGCTGCACAGTGATGGCAGGGTGTGGTGGTTACCCTGTAGATTTGGGCCTCTCCTGTACTGCATTTATTTGAATTCGTGTGACCAGATGATGACACTTACACAACCCTGTATCTCTCTCTCATGCAGATTCGCAAGAGACCACGGAGGAACATGAGCCAAAAACCAGTGGTGGCGAGAGTAGCACAACAGCTGCAGCGGAGGCCAGTGACACAGAGCCCACCAGCGCATCTGAGGGGGACCGAAGTATGCAGGAGAAGTCTGTGGCTGAGACACAGAGTACCACATCATCTGATGCCAGCGGAGTTGCATCCATGTTTGCAGGCACAGGGGATGGGGAGTCTGCATCATCATCTACCACCCAGCGGCCAGTCTCCAGCCTCCCATTCACTTCCTCTGGTGCTGCCTGTATCTATGTCACTAAGAGGGGACGAGTCACATTCACACCTGGCACCGCTGCCCCTGCACCTGTGCCCCCTGCTGCCCTCAGTGCAGAGTGTGTAGAGCTCCTGCGCCAGCTTTGTGTGGGCCAGACCGCCCTGCTCAATGCCTTCAGTGACCATGACAAGAAATTAGGCCAGGTGGTTGCATACATGGAGGGCATACATTCTGACGTGGGTGGGCTACACCGTACAGTCCAGGCATTGTCATCCACAGTGACGTCTGCCCTTCAACAGGCACATGCTCCCATTCCAGCTCAGGTGCCTTTGTCCACCCCCCAGTCAGTGGCCACATCAGATGACAGTGATCACAATTCGCCTGTGTCACCAAAATGATACAGCACAAGGAGCACAAAACAGACACAATCCAAGCACTCCCGCCCACAGGCACCATCACCACTGAAGAGCAGGGCCACCCCAGAATGCACAGACAAGAGCCAGTCAGGGAAGAGCAAGGCCAGAAGAGCAATGAGGCAGACATCAGGTTCACATGCCGCAGAGGCATCACCAGCAAAAGACTCTCCTGTCACAAAAAAAAATCACACAGACCTACCCATGCAGTGTCTGTGCCCACTGAGGAGGTGTGGCATACCAGGGGTACACCTAGGAAGAGGACATGGACACATCCACCCACCACATCAACCTCAATTCCCAAACCATTGAAGCAGTTGGAGGAGGGCCCTGTAGAGACCCCCCTGGCAAAAAGGTAAAGGAGGGCACTGTAGAGACCAACCCTGGCAAAAAGGCAAAGGAGGGCACTGTAGAGACCACCCCTGGCAAAAAGGCAAAGGAGGGCACTGTAGAGACCACCCCTTAGAAAAAGTCAAAGGAGGGAACTGTAGAGACCACCCCTGGCAAAAAGGCAAAGGAGGGCACTGTAAGGGGTACACATGGGAAAAAAGGCAAAGGAGGGCACTGTAGGGGGTATACCTGGCAAAGAGGGGAAGGTGGTCCAGAGGCGTAGCCAGACCAAGCGTTCCACAGGATCCAGCACATCACCAGAGGTAGTGCCAGTGTCTGCACCTGATGTGGGACAGTTGATGTGTGTATAAGAAAAAATCAAGAGAACTCTCTCCTGAAGACGTGTGCACAACAAAGAAAATGTCTATATGATAATCTTTCTTAACTTTGTTTCGAACTTTGTTATCCAACGCATGTAATAGAGTAAACAAAGAAATAGAACCCAAATATACAATTCAAATTGAGTTTGTTATTGTCACAGTAAATCCTTGAATATACTTATTGACATGAGATCAAACAATCAAAATCGTTAATTTCATTAATACATCATATATATACAATTGTATTAGATATTCCACATCACAACATTAAACATGAGCCCGATGCATTTCGGGACAGATGTCCCTTCTTCGGGGGCCACTGCAATTCAAAAACAAACGAGTATTTTAATCAACGAAAACATTCTTGGTAACATCATTAAATGCTGCTGTCAAATAGTCATGGCCCAGGAGGGGTGATCATGTGTTAAAATAAAGTAGCGTGTACCTTAATCTCTCCACCAATGTGTTCACTAAACATAGTTACTAACAAATAATAATCAGACATAATGTGTGACTGTGCGATAAGCTCACATGATGACAATAAAACGACTTCCACCCGAGGTGAATATTCCCCAATGACACGAACGCAACCCTGTCTTCCACACAACTAAAAAATAATACTGCTACATAAAAGACGTAAAGTATAATAACATGATACCTGGTTGTTGCGGAAATGTACCAATATGCTGTAAAGACCAAATATACAAGTAATCAATGCTGAGAGATTGACGTAGCAATGTCCACCAACGCAACATGTATATATGTGACTCCCTACATACCTGAAAATATGGTGTATAGCAACTACCACGAAGACTGTAACTATTTCCAGTATCCTGAAACAGATATGGACAATTCTAAAGTGAAGGACCAGTGGTTGCTGAAATCTACCGTGCTACAGAAGACCATCAAAAAATCAAAAATCCTTACTGGCAGCGAAGCAGAAAAATGTCTGAACCTCGCTAATCTTCACTACACTTCAATACACCAACGTTCCTCCTGTCTCTATGAAATAGTTAAAAATAGAGACTCTCGTTAACACCATCATCTTCCCAGGCTATATGAAACTAACAAACACTGCCACATAGTCCACCTATCAAGTAATCCGAAAAGTTTAGTCGATATTTTCTCTACGTGGTCTGCGCCATGCTGTTGCCAAACGCCAACATATACACAGTTCAAAACGTTCGCCAGGCCGGTCATGTGATTACAACATGAAGATAGAAAGAGGACAGACTACTCCTAATCGAAACTGTAACAACTTCATAGCGGCTGACTACCGCGTCCCGGTTTCTAGTTGTGCGGAATCCTACGTAACGCACACAATACATACATGCAGAACATGGAAATAGACAACACAAATAATAATACAAAGAGTGATAAAGGTGAATAAAAATGAAAATAAAAACTAGAGAAAGGTGATGATGAATAATGGGTGCTGAAAACCATGTATGAATCGAGCACTAGTGAAAGAATGACAGGTAATGCTATCATGGGCAATCTTACATAAGATAAAAAACTTCTAAATCCTGTACTTGCAATGGTTTTTTAAATAACGCAATAAAGTTATTTACTTGTTCCATAACATAAAAAACCTGTACAGTCTGGTTACATGAATACAACTCCATCAGTGTAAACTGGTATACAATGCATACAGTGGATGTGGTACATATAAGTATTATGTGCATATATGTGAGAGTGACGTGATTACAAAGGAGTGAGAGATGGATACGAGCTAAGAGTGTGTTTATAGAAAGCAACTTAAATCTAATTTGTCATTCAGACCGTCTGGCATCATAGTCTGTAATTTGCGTGTCCAGAACACTTCTCTCTGTGAGAGCCTCTTGCTGTTGTCAGAGCCCTCTTTCATGATCACCTTTTCAATGATTACAAATCTGAGTTGAGCAATATTGTGGTTTAGTTCCAACCAATGAGCTACTAAATTGGAATTCTGATTTTTATTTCTGATCATGCTTTTGTGTTCTCCTATACGAATTTTCACTTTTGTTTCAGTTTTGCTGACGTACATCAGGCCGCACGGGCATTTAATTCCGTAAATCACGTTCGCGGATTTACAGTCAGATGTGTGGTTCAAATTGATGTTCTCTCCCGTTTTAGGATGTGTTATGCATTTTTGTTGCACAACATTATTGCAATTCACACAAATGTGACATCTCCTCATGCCCATATGATTGGATGTTGTAGTCAATTTTTTGGATGCCAGTAGTTCTTTTAAATTGGGACTACGAGTATATGCAAATAGTGGCTGCTCTACGAAACAAGTTCCAAAATCCGGTTCTTGTGATAGCAGTTCCCATAGTTTCTGAATAATCCTTTCGATGTTCGGTGAGTTGGTGGAAAACTTGGACACAAATACTGTTCTGGTGGTAGGTATTTTTTGTTTGGTGATTAGTAGAGTGTTCCTTTCCATCTTCGAGATCCTGTTTTCAGCAGCCTGAACGACGGTGATAGGATATCCCCGTTGAACGAATCTATTCAGGATTCTCTCTAAATCAAGCTTGAATTTCTCATCTGTCGAATATATTTTTTTGGATCGGACCATGAACGAATATGGCAAATTTTGTTTTAATTTTGGAGGATGAAAACTCGTAAACAGTAAAGTATTGTTGCAATCCGTGGGTTTGATGAACACGCTAGTGTTGATAGATGGGCCTGTTTTTTCCACCATTACGTCCAAGAATGGCAAACAAGTAGAACTGATATTGAATGTAAATTGAATACGGTTATTTCTGGTATTCAAAATTTCAATTTGTTTGTGTAATGAATCTTCCGTGTCAGACCAAATCAAAAAGATGTAGTCAATGTACCGACGGCACATTTTCAAATTGCTTCTCCAATCAGGGTTATTCAAGATGTATGTTTCCTCAAACAGTGCCATGTACATATTGGCATATGTGGGTGCTCCCCCAAAACTCATTGAAGTTCCGCTTATTTGCAAAAAATAGTTCTCTTTATAATGAAAATAACTGTGTTGTAAACAAAATTCCAGTAGTTCCATCAAAAAAACCTTGTGTACTTGGATTTCGGCTTGATTGAGTAAGGCCCATTCTACGGCTTCTAGACCTTCTTGCAAAGGAATGGATGTGTATAAAGAGGTCATATCAATCGTACATAGCAAAAATTCCAGGGTGTTGTTTAAGTCTAACCAATTGAGTTGGTTTAGAAAGTCAGTGGTGTCCCTTGTGTGTGACCGTAGAGTGTGTCCGCCTATCGGATCTGATTTACAGTGTATGGCCTGCACCTTAGTGAGAGATAGGGTCACTATAATTGGTAAAACACCTTTAATTAGTATACCTAGTGATATAGTTGTAATGAGAGATAGGTCTGTGTTACTCCCTGTGATAGAAGAGTTGTCTTTGGACACAGAGGCTCAGTTTGTGACGCCGGAAGAGGAACCCGGTCTTATTGACTCACCATTATTGACCCCAGGGTTATAGAGGATAATAAGTGTATCCAGACAAGAGCTTCTTCTCCGGAGAATAAAATGATGATCCTATCCTGGAATATTGCGGGATTACGATCAAAAAGTAGGGGATCCGAACTGGGAGGCTTTTCTTTCAGTATATCATATTATTGCCCTACAGGAAACTTGGGAGGCTAGAGAATCTTATTTGCTGGATAGTTTTCAATCATTTAGTAAATTTGCCATACCAGCTCCAGCAGGGAGAGCCAGAGGGGGTATTTTGTTATTATTTAGTTTTAAACTTCTGTACAAAGCAGTGTTAGTTGGGACATGCTCACCAAACATTTTAGCGGTGGGACTTGAGGCGGAGAATTTGCCCAAAATCTTAGTGGTCAATTTTTATAATTCCTTCACTAGGCTCGATGAATTGGACCACCTAAGGACTCTTTCAGTGTTCCTGGATGACTATGAGGCAAATAATGATGCCTTTTATTATCTTCTAGTTTTGGGAGATTTTAATACCCATGTTTGTCATTTAAAATGTCTGTACCATATAGATGCCGATGATGACTCGAGGGGGAGTATTCATTTTGAGAACACTAAAAGTGGGACGTTTCTTGAGAGTTTCCTAGCTGTACACCATCTGTGTGCTCCATCACAAGGAGACACTTCTTCTACTGTCCCAAATTTCATTGGACAGGGCAATTGTTCTACAATAGACTATATTTTAGTGTCATGTCTTTTGAAAGACACAATAGAATCGTTTGTTGTTTCTTATAACGGACTTAGCGATCAAAACCCGCTCGCTATGGTTATAAAAATTAGGGTGCTTAGAGGTAAAGAAGTATCGGCCCTGATTCTTAACTCAAAAATAGGGAAATGTATCCGAGGGGCGGAGATTAAAGTGGGTGGTGATCAACCCTGAAGACTTTCAGGAAAATTTGCTCAGGAGTAACTATGAGGACTTGAGTATATGTTTGGACATGTCTACTAATCTAAAAACAATCCTTGGTGCTTTTAGTCATATTACAGATTATATAGCAGTAAACTTAACTAGAAAAAGTAAACCTAGACCTAAAAAATGGAAAAGTTGGTTTAACAAATCTTGTATTGATAGTCATATGGTCCTTCTAGAAGTATTAAAAGAATCTAGTAGGGACGCACAGAAGATTGCAGAGGCTATAAAAAAGCTATCAAACTGAGGAAACACGAAATAAAAGACTTGGCATCGGAGGAACTGTCCAAGGTGTCCTGAAAAGTAGCACTCAATTTTGGAAGGTGATTAACAGCCCCCTGTACAATTAGACAGATAATACAATCAGGGATTGTCTCATTGCCCCTGAAAAGTGGGTGGATCACTTCAGTTGCCTCTACGCGGAAATAAATCAGTCATCTTCTGTCGTACGAGGTGTATCCATGCAGGCTGTTAAAAACAGCTTTACAGAGGAGGAAGTTCTGGAGGCTATTGAGTCCACTGCTAAGGGGAAAGCTCCAGGCCCGGATGGGGTCCCGGCGGACTTGTATAGGGCCGATCCAGGTTACTGGGCAAAGGTGTTAACTTCTGTATTTAACACGGTTTCCAAAATTGGCCCTCCAGCATCCTGGGGTAAAGCTGTCATCATCCCAATATTTAAGAAAGGCTCAAGAGAGGATCCGGCATGTTATCGGCCGATCTCGCTCTTGGATTCAGCCGCAACAATAATGGGGAAAGTGGTATTACAGCGGCTGACAGATTGGTTAGAAGATAACTCTATCGTCTCGGACTTGCAGTACGGGTTTAGAAAGGGAAGAGGCACTGTAGCCCAATGCTTCAATTTACATCTTGTCATAGGTAAGTACACAGTGGCAAAGCAGGGGGACATACATTTAGCATTCGTGGATTTGTCTACTGCATTTGACCTCATTACCCGACAAAAACTGTGGACTTCCCTGTTACACTTGGGGCTGGACCTGGTGTTGATTTCATTTCTTGCTGATTTGCACGAGAATACTAGTGCTGCAGTCCGCTATGATGAGAATGGGAGCTTGACTGATGCATGGCCAGTAAAGCGAGGGGTAAGACAAGGGTGCATACTGGCACCCTTGTTGTTTACGCTTTATATTAATAATCTAGGGGACACAATAATCGGGGCATGTAAGGACATTCCGACAGTTGGCCAAAAAAAGATTCCGGCATTGTTGTATGCCGATGATACTGTCTTAATAGCGAGAACGGCAAGAGGGTTACAAACCCTATTAGATTGTTTTATTAAATGTATGGATTCTTTAGATCTGTTGACTAATTTTAAAAAATCACATGCCATGTCAATTGGTGGAGGGCGGGCTAAAAAGCCATCATTCTTCTGCAAAGGGTAGGTACTTAGTAAAGTACCAACCTTCCCGTACTTGGGGATTGTCTTTGATGACAGAAGGTCATGGGTTATGCAACGCGCATTGAAAAAGAACACACTAGCTAGAGCCTCTAGTGCCTTGTTAGGGTTTGCAAAATGTTTGGGATGCAAGCCTCTACTGGCTCTAATGAAAATCTATATCGCAAAATGTGTACCCATGGTATGGTATGGAAGTGAGGTGTGGGGGTATACTGACGTGAAGGAGATCCAACTTACGGAAAATGTTTTTTGTAGAAAAGTGTTGTCGCTCCCTCAATCTGTACCTTCTTTCAATGTTCATGAAGATTTGGGGGTGGGCTATATCTGTGATAAGATTGCTGTGGACCCGCTGTTAGGGTGGCTGAGAATATGGGCACAACAACCGCCAAATTTAAATCAACTAATCATTCAAGATTGTCTATCCCTAGATAAGGGCCTCGCAATACCCTGGATTTGTTATATTAAATCTCAAACGGATCTTATGGGCTGTCCTGACCTGTTCACGGACCCCAGATCTCTAAGCAAAATGGCCATTAAGGCCATAGAGTCCCAATTCTTGAATAGATTAAAGCTACAAAGGGAAGAAGAGGAATTGTTAAAACCATCAGTTAGAAACTTTGTAATGTTAAGTATAGGGAGAGACATCCAGCCGTACTTGACTTACATAAGTAAACCGTTCCATGTGTTTGTGTTGTTAAGATTTAAACACAACATATTACTTTGGTTGTTATCCTTCCCAAAAGGCTTTACAAAAAAGGGGACTTTAGGGCCTTGCCCATGCAATAACGTTTCTGAGCAAAATATGCTCCACATGATTTTTTTCTGTAAGTTTTATGTTCTGCCCCACAAGAAATGTATCCTGCCATTATTAAGGGCCTGTAATTTTGAGCAATTCAGACCAGCTATGGCGTATCTACAAATGCTTGGGTCCGCTGTGGTGTGTTTTGGAGTGGCGAGTTACATTACAGGGGCCATCAGGTGTAGAAATAATCTGCAGCTAACGTAATATTACTTAGGTAAGCCTTTTCCTGAAGAGTCATCTATACTACTATTATAAAGAGAGAACAGAAACCTTTTGGCAAGGTAAACTCGGGAACCACAGCGTCAATCCACACACCCAATACATTGTTGTAATCCTCAGGGTGTGTGGATGGACATAGGCTGCATAAAATTAAAAAAAACGTAAATTAAAAAATTAAACTTTAAAAACAAAGTAGTCCCCTAAAAGTAGCGCCGGCCGCGACATAGCACTGGCCGCGACCTAGCAATTTCCACAACGTGCGTGATGACGACAGGCGGGGAGGAGCGGTGACAAGCAGCAAGGAGTGGCGGTGAAGTCCGGAGCGCGGGGTAGAGCGGCGGCTCAGGTAAGGCAAAGGCAGAGGCGGGAGGCGGCAGGCGGCCGGGAGGCAGGAGGCGGTCTGGGCAATGTCGGGGCGGGCGGGGTAAGGCAAAGGCAAAGGCGAGGCGGGAGGTGGGAGGCAGGCGGGAGGCTGGCGGGAGGCGGGCGGCGGGAGGCGGTCTGGGCAATGTCGGGGCGGGCGGGGTAAGGCAAAAGCAAAGGCGAGGCGGGAGGCAGGCGGGAGGCGGACGGGAGACGGTCTGGGCAATGTCGGGGCAGGCAACGCTGCCTCAATCCGGAAATGCTGCGCCCAGCCCCCTTCTGCCCCAGGCAACGCTGGGGCGGGCTGCTAGTTTTTATATAATTGGATAACTTTTTAAGATATGCCTAACATTGGGTAACAAACTGTTTATGACTGTTTATAGCCATTTTTATTGTACAATAATTGCATCAAAATGTATGTAGCGGTGTTATATATTAGTATGTAATCATGTATAATTGTATGAGGTAATAATATGATGTGCTTTGATGGTTTTAAAGTTTTAACTGAATAAAGCAAACTTTTGACTTTGACTTTGACTTTGTGTGATTTCCAGTTGCGAACAATCAGTTGAAAAAAGTAATCAATATATTTCCCCAACGGTTCAAACAATAACCCATACCCAGACACAATGGGTCTGAACGGGGGATCAGTGCTGTGCTCTTGAATTTTAGGCAGCATGTATATGTGCGGCCGCTTGGGGTTGTTTTGCCACAAGAAAACTTTGGTTTTTCCAGATAGCCAATCCATGCTTTCAGCTTTATGCAGAATTTTTTACAATGTCAGCTGAATTTCTCCCGTAGGGTTGTGGTCCAGTTTCAAGTAAGTTTTCTCATCAGAGAGATGTTCCTGAACTTTGCGGTGGTAATATATTGAATCCATCATAACTAGTGCTCCTCCCTTATCAGCTGTTTGAAATGTCAGTGTTTCATTGTTAGCCAATTCCTTGAGAAGATTCCTCTCTTGTAAGGTCAGGTTGTGTTTTTTGTCAGATCGGTAATTGAGTTTCAACAGATCCTGTTTTACTAATGACTCAAAACAATCAAGTATTTTATGATAAACAGGAGCAACAAAGGTGCTTTTTGGTCTAAATTCCAAGAATTCTTTCTCTACTGGAGTGGTAGGATTGGGGACCACATTGTCAAAAAAATGCCTCAATATTAGTGTACGCATGAATCGATAAAAAGCAACTTCTGTTTGACGAAAGGTCGTACAATGCGTAGGTACAAATGAGGTCCCTTTGTTTAGAAGATATGTTTGCTGTGGGGTGAGAGTTTGGGACGATAGATTAATGATTATTGTCTCTTTAAGTTTTGGCGCTGTTTCTCCTTTGTTGTTTTTTCTTTTTCCTTGCCTGCTTTTGGTGCATTTCCACTTGTTGATGTGGTTTGTGGATCTGGTGGTTTTGATGGTGGTTGGCCCTTCGATAAAAAAGCCACATTGATAGTAGACAGATCTGTTGAGTCCTTAGAGCTTGAAGGCTCACTTCTTTTGATGTTTGAGGTTACTGGTGGTCTAGTTATTTGTGTATCATGATCTGAAACCACACTTTCCTTAGAGGAAGTGTTTGGATTTTTATATGGTCTACGTTGTGCGTACATTTCCACCCATGTATAGACTTCGTTTAGTCGGTAATCAATGGTGTCCCTTTTGAATTTCCTGAGTTTGCGTTCTTGTAATTCTTTACCATAAATGTCAAGTTTGATGTTCATCTGTTCTAATGTTTGAGACCAGTCTTCTGCCTCAATTATTCTTGATAAATATTGTTTCACATTAAATATATCTTCCTCCAAGTCTTTGATAGTTTTTGACAATTCCTCTATGATTAACAAAATGAGATCTAATGAGCATTTGTTCAGGACCGCATACCAGCGGTCCATGAACGATTTGTTAAATTGGAAACGAAACAACATAGGTTTGATTGCTAACCGAAGTCCTCGAGGGATTCTCTTGTGTTTGTGATATTATATTAAGTTTGATGCATGTAGTCGTTGGTTCAACTCTCTGCGACAAATGAATTCTAAGTGTTTCAGTTGTTGCGTTATTGACCGCTCCTGGGTGTCAAACGTTTTGGCAGCAGTAATGAGTTCATAAATTTCCGTGGCTTCTTCTGTGGCAAATGCTTTGGTTTCCGCACGATTTTCAGTGGTGCTAGCTATACTTTCAAATGAAGTCATGTTAGTGAATGGGTAGGCGCTACCATCCGGGGTAGGCAGTGAGAAATGACTGAACGTGAAAGGGGAGAAAGACGGTGCACACCTCTTTTAGATTTAGAATCCAATGCTTGCTTGGAATGTGTAATGTCGCTATACTCTAACTGAACATGTTGTAAGTGTGCTACACAGTATGTGTGGACTGCTTGATCCACATTGATAATGCATAAGAAAAAATCAAGAGAACACTCTCCTGAAGACCTGTGTGCACAACAAAGAAAATGTCTATATGATAATCTTTCTTAACTTTGTTTCGAACTTTGTTATACAACGCATGTAATAGAGTAAACAAAGAAATAGAAACCAAATATACAATTCAAATTGAGTTTGTTATTGTCACAGTAAATCCTTGAATATACTTATTGACATGAGATTAAACAATCAAAATCGTTTTTTCATTAATACATCATATATGTACAATTGTATTAAATATTCCACACCACAACATTAAACATGAGCCCGATGCATTCGGGACAGACATCCGTTTGTTTTTGAATTGCAGTGGCCCCCGAAGATGGGACATCTGTCCTGAAATGCATCGGGCTCAAGTGCAAGTGCAAGTGAGAGAAAGCATGAGAACCGCACTCTCCCGCAGATTCGACAATGGGCTTGTGAAGCCCAACGCTGCCTGTTCCCTTAACTAGGCACCAGGCAATAGGCTCCGAGGGGGCTCTGATGGGCCGTCCGAGGCCCCTGACACTGCACTTCATCGTTGGGGTGGGACTCGGTCCCCCAACAAGCCTTGCGGCGGCGCGGGAGATGACGTCACCCTCCCGATGTCTCTTCATTGCCTGCACTCTCCCGCAGCGCGGTATTCGACAAAGGGCTTTTGAGGCCCAACACTGCCTGTTCCCTTAATCAGGACCAGGCAACAGCCTCTGAGGAGGCATTGACAAGTCGTCCGAGGCCCCTGACACTGCCCTTCATCGCTGGGGTGGGACTTGATCCCCCTAGCAAACCCTCCGGTGGTGCTGGAGGTGACATCACGCGCCTGACGCCTCTTCATTGGCCTCACTCTCCCGCAGTGTGGAATTCGACAAAGGGCTTGTAAGACCCAACGCTACCTGTTACCTTCACCACGCAACAGGCTCCAAGGGGGCACTGACATGCCTTCTACGAACCCTGACACTGCACTTCATTGCTGGGTTGGGACTCGATCCCCCAGCAAGCCTTGTGGCAGCGCAGGAGTTGACGTCACCCTCTTGACGCGTCTTCATCCGCCGAAATCTCCCGCAGCGCAGGATTCAACAAAGGGCTTGTGAGCCCCGATGCTACCTCTTCCCTTCAAAAGGCATCATGCAACGAGCTCCGAGGGGGCACTGACAAGCCGTCCGAGAACCCTGACACTGCACTTCATAGCTGAGGTGGAACTCGGTCACCCAGCAAGCCTTGCGGCGATGTGGGAGATGACATCACCCTCCCAATGCCTCTTCATCGATCATACTCTCCTGCAGCGCGGGATTCAACATAGGGCTCATGAGCCCCAACACTACCTGCTCCCTTCACCAGGCACCAGGCTCCAAGGGGGCACTGATGGGCCATCAGAGGCCCCTGACACTGCACTTCATCGCTGGGGTGGGACTTGGTCGCCCAGCAAGCCTTGCGGCAGCACAGGAGATGACGTCACCCTCCCTACACCTCTTCATTGGCTGCACTTTCCCACAGTGTGGGGCATGCGTGGGTGTGCCTGGGATGTGCCCGAGTGAAACCCGTGCTATGGGCAGGCCCGTCTGTGCCTGTCCGCGGCCGGAAGAGGTCAGGCCAGGCTCAATCCCTTGTTTTTTTTTTCCCACCAATCACAGTGGACTAGTATTGTCAGTAAAGGGCACCAGCTGTGTAACTCCAGCTGTGTAACTCAGAGGATTGTTTTCCCCCTTCTTTTTGTCCCCTTATTTTCCAAAATGCAACTAGCAGTATGGGCAAACGAAAGGTGGGAGGTAAAAAGTCATCAACTGAGCAATCCAGTACCCCTAAGTGAACCACCATAGACACCTTCCTGGCTCGTGCTGTTGGAGCCCTATCTAAAGAAATCGATCTATCGGAGTGGCTCATGTCCTTTACTGCGACTGTCCAAACTGGGGGTACCCAATGTGTAACATCCACTAAAGGGAAGCCTGGTCTAGGCAATGAACAAGATGCCCAGTGTGCGGGATGCATAAGTGAAACTATTTGCCAAACACCAATTGTACTAGAACAGCCACTAACTTCTACCCCCCAGGCCCTGCACTTTCACGGGCAGCTAAAGTTTTGACCAGCAGCTAATAAATAAAGACACAGCATGAAATCCCTGTTGACTTAAGATCCCCAGATGTTCTTACTTTGCTGGGGGTGGGCGAACATGGAATTTAACTTTATGGGCAAACAAATATTGGCACCATTTTGGGATAAACTAACATCTGTCATTAGTAGCTTATTAAGCCCCCTCAAAGAAAGACTGGGTAAGATGGAGGAGGAATGAAAAAAGGTTACCAGTGTCAACAAAATGCCATTGGACAATAGCCGCCATTACTAGACACACGTTTGAATGGTGCTATAGGCGGAATGCCCCCTCATGCTGAGGCTCTGACTCGTTCCAGCCAAGAGGTGATGTTGGGCGAAAATGTACAAGAGCCTTATTGCAAACCTACTAGGACTCATGTTATGGCAGAACACCTAAGAGGTTCAAATACACCCGATACCAATGCGCCCTCACAAGATCTAGTTGCCATTAATTTGCCTTCTGCTAGCTGTCCATACAAGGCAGTATTAGTTAATGTTCCCCCGCTAAAGTGAGGGGCCAGGGAAACTATGGCATGCCTGAAGAACAAGGTGGTTCACTGGCTTAGCTCTAGACTTTTATTCTCCCCTAGTAAAGCATATGAAATGAAATCCTATTTACAAAGAGAGTGGGGTGGATTGGGCCACAGGAAAAAATTCTTGGTTGTGATTGTGTTGTAATTAATTTTAGAAGCCCAAGAATTGCCAGTTCTATCCATAAAATGATAGGGGAATTATCCATGGAGACACTAGACATTGGCATACTCTCACTGTTTTTTTTTAATCTTCACTTGAAGGGCTTAGATCTAATGGTGTAATAGTCACATACTTAACTTCCAAAGACAGATGGTTACTCTAAGTTTGAACTCGTCCCATGGTCTGGAATTTGCAATGCCTACTAGTGTTAATGAATGACTTAGCCCTGATCAAAGTTATGCTGGGGACCCTCTGAGTTATCAGAGAAGGGATACTACAAGGGAAATTGTAGTCAATCAAATAAGCCAGCTATCTCTGAGAGATCATACATATATTATGCAGACACCCACTATTTGTGGGATGGTTGAAGCTAAGGCTGGCAAGGCAATTATTAAAGATAATTTTAGAACTTGTAACATACCTATAAGTATATCAAACACTCCCCCTGTAGGACAGGCCCATATGCAACCTGGATTGTGAATGGGTTATTAAATAAGGCTGAGAATATTGATTGGGTTAGTATCATATCAGTTCTGACATTATATGTCTACAAGAAACCTGGTGTATAAGTCCTGTACATGTAGAAGGATATTCCGCACATTTTCTACCAGCCATAGGGTCGCAAGCTGGGCGAGCAAAAGGGACTACAAATACTTATTTCTAATAAAATCTCTACCAATGTTAAAAAGTTTGAATCAGTGGTCCCCTAAGCAGAAATGTTGTGGCTAAGTAAAACAGGAGGGAAAGATTTGGTAGTTGTAAAGTTTTATAACAACATTTTTGATTCTACCTGTAGTAATGTTGCAACAGCTCTTGACCATATCCGTGAAATATTTTTTGTTCCAATTAACATTGACTATGTATTATTGTGGGCACGAGGTTTTCATATACAGGCATGCGGAGCATCCAACAACCAGGCATGTGGCCATATTTATCAGGATAGAGAGGGAAATGATCATTTTTGCCACAACGAGTATGGGGATGCCCCAAATCGGATGACCCAAATATGATTTCCAACTACTTAGGGGGGACTGTGCTCCTAATGGGGACTTAGTCCCAACCTTTACAGGGAGAAATTCAAATTCTGTTATAGACCATGTATTAGTGTCTGCTTCTGCTATTTGTATGTGTGGCAACCTTAGCGTAGCTCTCTCCGTATTTAGCGATTATAATTTGCTTACACTATCATTTTTTTTCTGGGGCAAAAAGAGTGATGTTTTTGATTTAGTAAATTGTATTGATCCTTTTAGGATAAATGTGTGAAACTCAAGTGGACAGATGTTGATCCACGTTTGACCATGTGGAAAATAAGGTGCACAGACAAAATATCGACTCAAAAATATCGAATGGACAAAATATCGAGTTAAAAATATCGATAATAATAAAATATCGATAACAAAAATATCGTTGGTCAAAATATCGATTAAAATAATGATAAAAAAATATCGAGTACAAAAATATCGACAAAATATATATAAATAGTCAAAGTAAAAAATTTCAATAATATGTAGAAAAAAGGTTAAAAAAATAAAAAAAAATTATTAATAGTAATATAAATTGTAGTTAATGTTTAGGAGCGGGATGTTGGGTTAATAGGGGATAAGGGTGGGGAGTAATTTAATAATAATTAATTAATTAATATATGTTTGTAAATATTTTTAATTAATAATTAATTTGGTAATTAATTAATATTAATTAGTTAATTAATTAATATATTTTGTACATATTATTAATTAGTAATTAATTGGTAATTAAATAATATTAATTAGTTAATAACATTAATTAGAGTAATTTATTTATATATATAATTTTTAGTTATTGTTAATTAATTAATTGGGAAAAAATAATATTAATTATTAAATTAAATTAATTACAGCTAATGTGCTAATATATTTACTTTATTGTTATTGTTAATTAATAATTAATTGGTAATTAAATAATATTAATTAATTTTGGGTAAAGGAGTATTTTTAGGGTTCAGGGTCAGTTTTCAGTTTTTGGGTAAAGGGGTATTTTTAGGGTTCAGGGTCAGTTTTCAGTTTTTGGGTAAAGGGGTATTTTTAGGGTTCAGGGTCAGTTTTCAGTTTTTGGGTAAAGGGTTTTTTTTAGGGTTCAGGGTCAGTTTTCAGTTTTTGGGTAAAGGGGTATTTTTAGGGTTCAGTGTCGGTTTTCAGTTTTTGGGTAAAGGGGTATTTTTAGGGTTCAGGGTCAGTTTTCAGTTTTTGGGTAAAGGGGTATTTTTACGGTTCAGGGTCAGTTTTCAGTTTTTGGGTAAAGGGGTATTTTTAGGGTTCAGGGTCAGTTTTCAGTTTTTGGCTAAAGGGGTATTTTTAGGGTTCAGGGTTAGTTTTCAGTTTTTGGGTAAAGGGGTATTTTTAGGGTTCAGGGTCAGTTTTGGGTTTTTGGGTAAAGGGGTATTTTTAGGGTTCAGGGTCAATTTTCCCTACTGTTGCACCCACTGGAGTGGGAATAGTAATTTTAACCCCTACGCTATCCAACACTTTCCCTACGCTTGCACTCTTTGGAGTGGGAATAGTATTTTTTACACTTCTGGTATCGTACTGTAATATAATAGTATCTTATTTAATTATAGTATGTTACTATATGTATATGTTTTAACAAATAAGATTGTAAAAATGTTTATTTATTATTTTCATTTATTATTTAATTATTATAAGTTAATGTAAGTATTTTTAAGTATTTTTTAGTATTTAAATTTTAATATTAATTTAATTTAACACTGTTTTTAATAAAGTCGATATTTTTTACATCTATATTATTGTAAACGATATTTTGTACTCAATATTTTTGTACTTACCTGTTTGTAGATACAAACTCGATATTTTGACTGTCGATATTTTGTCCACGATATTTTTGCAAGTCGATATTTTTTCCCTTGATATTATTTCAGTGATCCGGAAAATAATAGTGTTTAACCACAGGGAAATAACCTATTGTCTCCAAGATGAAATCGCCCAAAATATAGTGATCAAACTTTTTCGCTGTATTACAAACTCCATCAAATCGCTTTTAGCAAGGTACCCAGGAACATCAGGTAATAACAAAAAAAAGGGATGGTTTAATGGCACTTGCACTAAAGCACCACAGTTGTTAAAACATGCTCTGTCTAAACTGCAGCAAGATTTAACAACTAATAAATCTCTATGGAGCGAGTATTAACTAGCATTGAGCAATGCATTCACTCAGATTTACTCATCGGCAAGTATACTAGGGCAAAGGCAGGTACTCTTTATTTATGCTTTACCGATCTAAGTAGTGCATTTGATCTGGTAGATCATAATTTACTCCTGCCAACTTTGATTTCCATGGGAGCACATACAGCGATTATTGGGTTTCTCTCCCATCTGTATGAAAACCTAACCAGCCAAGTCTGCTTTGGCCCCCGGGGGAAATGCTCACCTAAATTTAAGGTAGGGCAGGTATTCAACAAGGGTGTGTGCATGCGCCAATTCTATTTTCCCTTTTCATTAATGGAGAAGAAAACTATTTACAAACTATGCAGGCTTATGCCCCCAGGGCGGCTGCTCGTCCAATACCTGTACCATTATATGCGGACGGGACAGTACTATTAGCACGGACCTCAGTAGGCCTCCTGAGACTGATGAAGATTTGTTCAGATTTTATGACAGAAAGGAAAATGCTAATCAATAAATCGAAAACATACACCATGGTCTGTGGGCTTAATCCGAAATCTTGCTAAATGCTTTTTATTGACAGTATCCCAATTCATACACTGAACTCCTTTTGCTATCTTGATATTTTATTTTCGGGAAATGGTTCATGGTCCCAACATATTTTAAATAACAGAGACAAAATGAGCAGTGCAAATCAAGGGATTTTTTTAATTCTCTTCAAAACTAGAGAATCGACCAATTAATGAGATGATAGCCATTTATAAAGCAAAAGGAGCAAGTACAACCCTTCATGGGGCAGGTCTTTGGGGTTATGCAAATAGCACTGTCCAGCAAACAGAAGAAAATTGCTTCCTAAAACGTTAATGAATTTACCGCCTTCTGCATCGAATACTATTGTACACCACGAGGTGAGACTTTGGTTTTTAGAAGATCTTTTATTGGTTATTCCACTGTTATTGTGGGCCTCACTTTGGAAGAGGGAAGAAACAGCTTTTACTAGATGTAATGTAATGTATGTGTTCTTGTAAAGCGCACTGCTGCCCCGAGGCTTCGTGGCGCTGTAGACCGCTGGGGAACCCGTCCTGGCTATCCCTGTGAGATGGTCCCTACTGGGTATCTCCAAGGTGAAACCAGGCATCCCCGGCGAATGTGGGGGGCCGTTGTAGAGATGAGGCAAGCTAATGCCCAGAGTTGCCGAGTGTGATCCCTGGTTAGAGTAGGCACCAAGGCGAGAATTATCGAGTCCGCTGACCCTGGTCCACGACCCTGCCGCGTCGGGAATTGAACCCTGGTCCCGGGCCGTTCTCTGCTTCAGGGTCTGCCGCCTCTAACCAGTGAGCCACACCACTCTACTCAATTATTTTATATTGTTTAAATTTGAATGATGTGTTAATAATTCCATGGTTATTATATATCAATTCCTCTCTAGAAAATCTGCCCAAGATATCAATATGGTAAGATACCTCACATTTTGTCTCACACAAAGAAAGAGATAAAAGATTCCTTTTTGCAGCATAGGCAGGATCTTAGATCAAAGGCTCAGCAGAATAAACCATTTGTCACCTTGTACAAATCTTTCAACTTAGAGGAGGCAGCTAATAATTACCTGTCATATGTGACTTATGTACAGTATTGTTTTGTGCTACTGAGACAGAGATGCAGCATTGCTCATTACCTTGTGGCATTCCCAAAAATGAAATCGCGCCCACTTCATATGGTACCATGTCCCTGTGATAACTAAAGTAAACAAAGCATGTTGCACTTTTTCTTGTTTTGTAACTTTAATCACAATTTTAGGTGTTTTCTCTTTAAACCATAGTTTGCTGCTCTTAACATTAGGTCACCCAAAGTAGGAATTAACTTTATGATGACACTAGATGATCCTATAATATGTTATAATGTTGCCCTGTTTATTCTGAAAATAATTATTGCAAGGAAAAGTATTCTGTTATATTTTTTTAGATGTATTATTATTGTCTGTACTTTGATGGCTATTTCTCTTCGATAGCCGAATAAATATTTGAAATGAAATGAAAATGAGATAAAAAGACAAAATAATGGAGAAAGAATGAGCATGAAAGATAAAACAGGTTTATGAGAAATGAAATAGATAGAAAGAGACTAAAAGGAGAAACTAAAAGGAACGAGTTGTGAAAAAGAGCTCTCTATCTCTCTCTCTCTCTCGCTCCCTCTCGCGCTCTCTCTCTCTATATATATATATCCCCCTCTCTCTCTCTCTCTCTCTCTCTAAAGGAGAGAGTCAAATAAAGAGAGAATCCAAGCAAGAGTAAAGGAGTAAGAAAGTACAAGAGAAGTATTGTGACACCACTGTACACTCAATGATCCAAACATTAATTGTTGCATTACCACTGAATACATATAACAATACAAATAACCATAGCAACCTTAAGCTTCATTCGTTTTAATGATTGTTTATATGCAGGAAGTGGCACCTTCCTGCACAATAACAATCAATAGAATTTTGCTCTTTCCATGTGTGCTGCACAATGCAGCAAACATGGAAACAGCAAAAACGAGGAGAAATTAAACATTTCTTCTCGTTTTGCCAGGGTGAGACTATGTTTTCCCTGGTCTTAATTTTGGTGCTGCCTCCTATTTATGTTGCCCTTGTAAATATGGCACAGCGACAAAATCAATAGGTGTTATAGTGGAAGCCCACCACAACACACATTGTCCTCCACTTTCATGCTAAGTATAGCGTGAAAGGGTGCCTTATTTACAAGGCAGCGTTAAGCCATGTTAAGTGGTTTAACGCTGCCTTGTAAATAAGGCGAAGCCCCTATCGCCACCACAACATCCAAAACAGTGAAGCTGTGGTGGCCATAGGGGCTCGTAAATATGCCCCTTAAGGGCATATTTATGAGTTTTGTGGCATTGGGCAACAATGCAAAACACCTTGCAGCACTGCCCTGAGTCATAGGAAAAGGGCAGGAGTGCACTGTACTTATACAATAGACGCATTCCTGTCCTTTTCCCTTGTGCTGGTGGCATTTTGACAGTTCAGTGCCAATACAGGTACCCTTGCACCATGGTCCAAGGGTGCCTATGCTGTAGTCAGGATAGTTGTTGTGCAGAAAGGCGAACCTTCTGGCACAAAAACAATCCTGAGAGGCATTTTTCTCTTTCTATGTATGCTGCAGAGTGCAGCACACAGAGAAAGAGGAAAAAACGAGGAATAACGCATATATTTCTCCTCGTTATGCCTTTTCTGGTCAGGTGCATCTTTTTGCTGCTTTCCCTGGTCTTGTAAATCTATAGATGCTTAAAACACCGTGGAAGATGCACGGGAACACCCATGCAACGCCCATGAGCCTACCCAGAGCAGAGTAATGCAATGCAGTGATTTGCGCTGTGTAGTGTTTCTCCATATTTTTTGAGCCACTCAAAGCCATGCGTGACTACAAAAATATGACTGAAAGTTTGCCTCACTCTTGCACCCCTTGATCACTCTTGTGTCATGCAAGAGTGATCCAAACCGGATTATAAATATGGCCCTTGGTGTACTGTCTTACGGAAAATAAACAAACTAGTTAGCATGAGTTACTAAAATTGGACAAGTGGTTATTTGTAGTGAGTGAAGTCATAGCATGCAACAGAAAAACTGAAGGTATTCCTCTTCCACGAAAGACACTGTAAAGGCCCGGCTGCCTATTTGCCTATAAAAAATAATTCCTCCAAAGTTTGTAGCCACACAATTATTTTCACCTCCTGAAAGGAATACTTTATAGAATTAGTGCCATGTACAAGTCTTGATTTCGAGAGCTGTCGAAAGAATTCTATATTAGAAGAGGCCCTTGAGACAACCAGTCAGCAGAAAAAGAGAATCTGTCAATTAAATCCTTCTAATTAAGTCTAACACAAAGGTCTACGGTCCTGTTTCCCTTTGTCACTGTCAACTTTTAGGCAGTCACTGACAAGAGATTATTATTTTTCGTTATGTTTCACTGCCCACACATTTTAGATAATTTTACACTGTTCTTTTCCCCTCATTTTCTCTTTCATCCTTTTGTTCATCTCGTTATAACGATGACACCAGGGTGTTGAAAGGTTACCAGGGAAAATGCCATTAGAATGCTAAGGAACTCCAATGTCCAAGATGTTTATCACACTTTCAAGTGTTACATTTTCGAACAAAACTAAAAACCAGTAACTAAAACATTAGGCAATGTTAATATGTTAGCAGAATACATTGGTATATTGTAATTGTGAGAAATGTGGTTGTGTGTTGAAGGTGGGTGGCCTCTACTCAATTAACAGCCCCAATTCCGATCATGGCGAATCACAAATTTCACCCAATTAATCTGTGCTTAAGGCTTTAGTAGCTTGCTACAAAGCAGTCACGATTAATTTAGAGGCAATGTGTAAATTATTTATGCAACAGACCAACAGTAATAAAGTAATAAAGTGAAAACATAACACAAGAAGAATCCTACACCCATTTTGATAAATTTAGTATATTTTAATAAATTATCTGACACCAAAATGACAGAATATCAATCAAAAGAACCAGAGTTATGATTTTGTAAAGTTTTTCGCAAAATCTAGCATTTAAAAGATCAAAGCGCCAACCACAGGCTTCTAGTCGCACAAGGCCAGGTTAAAGTCGAAAAATATAGCCAACAGTGAAAGAGCGCACGTTGGATACAAGAAGTGATAGGGCCTGTCAGTGCTTTCCTTCAACTTGGAATACATTTTGAAAAAAACATTTTGAGAAGGTACATTTCATCAGACAAGAATTACCATATTCTGGATTTTGGCTATCTGGGCACCTTTAACACAACAAGGGGCAAGGACTGGTTGAGTGGTTGCACCACTTGGGCATTCAGGATGATGGGAGACTTTTCTGTCTCTGAAACTCTGAACAGGAGGCCAACAAACTAGCCCCTGGAGTAATTTTGGTATTCCTTGGTTCATGTGATGAAATAGGGCTTAAGCAGCAGGGCAGACCTCTGAGCATTTAGCAAAGCAGTCCTTTCGCTGAGAGTCCTTCACAGGTTCAGAACAGTGAGCCTGAAGGTTCTATTTTCATACCTGGAGCCCCCTTTGACGTAAGAGACGTTTCTAGAAGTTTCTCTTTTAAGTGCTTAGTTTTTTCCTGACTCCCCTGCTCTGTCCACAGGGACAATGAAGGGGTGTCAAGTCATTTGCATGAAAGCAGAACACAGCCTATTCAGTTGCAAGTAGGGCTGTGACCAACTCGGCACCCATTATTCCAGTTGATGGCCCCTTCAGGCACACCTGATCCCTCTATTGTGTGACTGTCTGGGACAAATAAACAAAGTCCAAATGCCAACTACACTCAGTCATGTGACCTAGGAAGGACAGGCAGCAGGCACCAAATAGCAGCAGCAGGAAAATGTTTTTATAAATGGTGTTTTCCAAATTTTAAATCTGACCTTACCATTAAAGAAGATTTTTTATTACAGTTTCATAGATACCAAACATGAAATGCTTGACACCAAACATGAAAAGCCCACCTGTTCCCAATAAAAAGAGAGCGCTTATTAAATTTAATAAGGCATGCTTATGTTATCTTATGGGACAGGTAGGGCTAAAGCCCGCAAAAGATATGTTATAAAACAGCAGTTGTCTTTTCTCAAGGAGCACAAGATCCTTTCAGAGAGTTACACAGCATCAAGACTGGCCTCTTCGCTGTGATCGATAACATCAGGCTCTCTTTGAATGCAGGAACGTCAGTCATGTTAGTGTTTCTAGATCTATCAGCAGCCTTCGACACGGTCTCCCAATCCATTTTAATTTACAGGCTGCATGAAGCAGGTCTGTATTGCAGGGCAATACATTGGCTCAGGGACTTTCTTGATAACCACATACAACATGTCTGTCTTGGACCTTACAGGTCAAGACTGATGGAATCAAAAAAGGGCGTTCCCCAGAGATCATGCTTAAGTCCAAATCTGTTTAACATCTATACAGCGTCTCCAGCCCACGGTGGAGTTCTTGCCGTATTCAGATGACACTCAACCTCTTATCTCTTTTAGCCCTGTTGCAAACAAAGTAAAGGATTCTCGGGCGGTATGAGGGAAATTGCTTTATGTATGAATAAGAACTGTCTCCAACTCGACAGAGATCATAGTATTTGGCAAAGCCAACAAGTTGGTTGACAGACTGATGGCCTGAGAAACTTGGTCCTTCCTCTGCAAGTAAGCAGATGGTGAAAAATCTTGGAATGGAAAAGATCAGTCACTCTGCATGAAAGATCCATTCAATGCCACATGTTGCATCTATTTGTCAAATTGAGACTTCTAAGAAAACTTTACCTTAGCTTCCGGATGCCTCTGAAAAAGTTTGTGTTCAAGCTCCCATAACCCGTTGCCAGGACTATAGGAACGCTTTACTGCAGTAGTAAATGACTCCCTGTAAACTAAGTTGCAGATAGTGCAGAATACAGCTGCATGGCTGATTTGCAATCTCCCTGCCAGACTCGGTCCGTGCAGGTAACAGCAATGGGGCGGTGGGGCTGGGTAGGGGGGATGTCGAGGGACGATGCAGAAGGAAAATTAAATAAATTATTAATTTTCCCTTTCTATCGTCCCTCGAAATCCCCTCTTACCCTGCCCCACCGCCCCACTGCAGTAACATGCACGAACCGCGGCTGCTTCCTGCATTCTCATCCTATACCCCTAGACTAAGGAAATTACACTGGCTACCCGCGAGAAAGATAGTTGTCTTTAAACTCTGCTGTCTGACACATGAAGCTCTTTATGAGGCCTGTCCAGCCTATCTGTCGTCATGCCTTGACTACTATCTACCATCTTGGTGACTAAGATCCTCTAATCAAGCGTTTCTGTTGATCCTGCGATCTGCACTTTGAGATTCAGGGGTGCTAAAGGGCACCATATCACTGGAATAAACTCCTGCTTCATCTTTGTACCTGCCCAGATTTCAAAAACTTTAGGAAGAAGCTAAAAACCTGATTGTTTTAGATTGCGCTCTCCTTGTCATGACCAGCACAGCACTGAGATACTCCACATTTAATTTACAGGCCCTGGTTATATGGAATATGATAATACAAGGGACATTTGAATACATTTAAAATGCCAATCAGATATAAGCCAATTTTGCCATATTTAGGGGAGTGAGCACAAGCACTGTAGCATTGCTTATCACAGGTAAAGTGCATACAGTCCTAACGCCAACAAAAAATATTTTCAGCAAAGGTGGAGGACAAAAGGCAAAATGTTTTGGGGAAGACCATACTAATGCTGTCAGGTCTAACAGTCAACTACAGAAAAAAAAAACTCATGTAACTGGGAAAACTCAAAGTTTATAATAGCTAGACATAAACTTTTCACAGCAGAGAAGTCACCAATCTGTAGGTTATACAAAATGGACGATTCATCGTGTGAGACTGCACTCAGCAAGCATAATTTCTAGAATATGGCTTAATTCATTTTTTGGCAGATGTTCCATCCCTCGCCGGGACAATGGAGTAAGTAACTGCATTGCCCTGATAGAATTGTTGCATGCCAAATTTTGAAATGTCTGCCAGCCCAACAGACATTTCAATCGTCAACAGTAACTTTTGTCAAGGAGGTTTCCGCCAATGCATTGCAAATTTGACGGATGGCTCTGTCAAAAGTGATTGAGCATTATGGTGAAGTTTATTTATTTTATTAATTTATTTTAGAGGTTTTTTATAGCGCTGGCTTGACCCAGAGGTATCAGAGCGCTTTACATGATAGAGCTAGTTACGGTAAGAGACAAATTACAGCATAAAAGAATAGCAAAAACATCAGAGCGCTTTACAAGACTGAGATATATATGTTAAAACAAAATTACACATTAACATCATTGTAGGATAAACAGCAGGTAAGACAGAGAATAAAAAAGGGCTTTAGGTTATACATATCATGTAAACAGATACTCGGAGAAAAGAGTTGAAATACCTATAAGCTATGGAAGAGTGAGTTTAAGCCGCAGGCAGAGACCCCCAATATTTATTGTGGAGGTGAATTTCGAGATCTTTGTTAAAGCTAGTGTACGAAGGGTTGCATTGTAGGTCTTTGGGGAGGGCATTCCAGATGTAGGGGGCATTTCCGGAGAAGGAGCGGGATTGAGTGGATTTCTTTTTTAGCAGAGGTGGGACAAGGAGGAGAGCGTTAGTGCTTCTTAGGGGTTGTGTGCTGCCCGCTATGCAGAGTTTATTGGCAAGGTATGGTGGTGCATTTTGATGGAGGACTTTGTGGGTGATGCATGCATTTTTGTAGGCGGATCTGGCTTCGATGGGGAGCATTTTAGAGTTTTGAGAGCTGGGGATATGTGTTCGAACCGTTTACAGTAGGTGATGAGCCTGGCTGCAAGGTTGAGTACAGATTTTACTGAATTAGACAAGAAGAGAGAGCAGCTGAGGGCATTGAGGTCGGAGATCCAAGTTTGAATGGGGAGAGGGTTGTTTTTGGGGAGAAGAGGATCATTTCAGTTTTTTGGGGGTTAAGTTTGAGATGATTAAGTTGGAACCAGGATTGGATTTTAGTGAGGGTGTTATTAAGGTGTATGATTTCAGCATGGGTTTTGATCTTATAAAAGAGATGAGTGTCATCAGCATAAAGATAATAGTTGATACCAGCTTGATTTAGAATGAGGGTGAGGGGTTCCATAAAGAGGTTAACCCCTTCGAAGCTAATGACGAGCTGGGCTCGTCATGGCGCTTACCTGCCGTGCGCTGATGACAAGGCCAGCTCGTCATAAAACAATGAAAAACAACAATTTGCAGCACAGGACGGGAAAACGCCTAGCAGCCATGTGGTTAAAGAGTGAGGGTGAGAGAATAGATCCCTGGGGGACTCCTAGGGTAACTGGAGTGGGTTTAGATAGACAGTCTTGAATTTTTATTTATTGGGTTCGATGTTGAAGATAGGAGACAAACCATTTGTGGGTAGTACCATTGAGGCAGAAGCAACCTTTGAGCACATTAACTATAGCAGAGTGGTGAACAGTGTCAAAAGTTGCGGAGAGATCAAGGAGGATAAGAAGACATGTCTCACCATTTTCAAGGGAGTGGTTGATGTCAGCAACAATGTTCAGTATGGCAGTTTCAGTGCTGCTGCCTTTTCTGAAGCCTGATTGTAAGGGGTCCAGAAGGTTGAATTTTTCAATTTGTTTGTCTAATTGGAGCAAGACACATTTTTCAAGGGCTTTAGAGAGAAGGTGGAGTTTAGAGATGGGGCGCAGATTGTTTAAGTCATTAGGATCAGCATTAGCGTTTTTTATAATGTGGGAGATTTGACCAAGTTGGAGGGAGCTAGGGACACTTCCCGTAGCAAGGGAGGTGTTGATGATTGTGATCCATGATGGGACGATGTATTGGACAAGGTTAAAAGGGAGGGGGTCTTTGGTATGGGAGGATGGCTTTAGTTTAGTAATAATGCTGTGGAAATACGTGCTCAGTTACAGGGAGGAAATTATGCCAGGAAGCATTGTTTTTTGGTCGTGAATATGGGAGGTTGGGTACAAGAGGGGTAGGGGTGGGAAGGTTTAGGGGTAGCTCAGGGAGGGAATAGGAAAAGGAATGTGTGATCAGGGGTTAGGGTGAGGTGAGGTAGGGGGTGAGTATGAGGGAGGACCTAGGGGTGTCAGGCGTGTGGAGTGTGAATTAGCGGAGATGTCAGGAGAAAGTAAGGGGTTGGTTGGGATCTGCGTTGGGTGGAAGGATTGATCTATTTTGGCAATTTTTTTCTGAGAAGAAGTGGGCAATTTCTTCACATCTAGCGGTTGAGGCCGTCGGGTTAGGCAGAGCTGAGGAGGTTTGGTGTTGGATAATGTTGAACATTTCTCTAGGTCTGTTTTTGGCCCAATCGAGTTGTGTACAGAAGAAGGATGTCTTTTCATTAAAAATTTGTTTTTTGTATGTAGATCTAACTGATCTGAGGAGTGTCAGGTTTGAGTGGGAGGGATACTGTCTCCAGCTTCTTTCCATTAGTCTTAATGAGAGTCTTTCGTTGTTAAGTTTGAGGTTAAACCAGGATTTGGAAGAGATGTTTCTCAGAGGTTTAAGGTTAGGAGGAGCCAATTGGTCTAGGACATCCATGAAGGTTTTAGTAAAGTGATCAGTAAGCTCATTTGCATTTTGTGAGAGAGGAGTGAGGAGCAGTTGAGCTGGTAGTTTGGACTCAAGTTTGCCAGGAGAGATAGGTTTTAGATTTCTGGTCCATTTCATAGGTTTAAATTATGTCCAGGTGAGGGGAAGCGGCTTGATGAAAATGGTGACAGTATGAGGTGGTAGTCAGAACAGCCAATGGGGATGATGTTGGTCAGGAAAGCTAAGTCATTGTTGGTAATGATGACATCCAGGATGGCTCCTTTGGTGTGGATGGGGGACTGACAAACTTGTTTGAGGTCATTGATCTCAAGAAGGTTGGTGAAGAGGGTGGTAGTGAGATCATTAGTGTCATTCAAGTGGAGGTTGAGGTCTCCAAGGAAGAGATTTTTTGAGTTGGAAAATGGGGATTGTGTAATCAAGTTAGAAAGTTCATCAATAGAGGGTGTGGATCACCAGGAGGGTGGTAGATAGTGTGTAAACAAATAGAGTGGATGCCTAGCATCTTAAGTTTAGCTTCAAGGTATTCCAAGGTGGAGTGGCCAGAGTTGTTAATAAGGGAGAGCTGTAGTTCATTTTTGAAGATTATGGCCAGTCTACCTCCTATTCTGTCAGGTCTGTCTATTCTGAGGATAGAGTATCCGTTGGGGGTGAGTAGATCAAACATGCTCGTTGAGTGTTCATTGAGCCAAGTTTCCACGAGGAACGCAATGTCAGTAGATTCACTAAGCACTGAAGTTACAACCTTTCTTCAATTTCAAGAAGAAAACCCCAATGCAGAATTTCCTTTTTTGAACATGGGAAAAATGATGCCCATATTGTCATGGGAGGTTCCATCTATGACGAGGGAGGCATTGAGCAATTTTTAATACCACTTAAAGCCAGGTTTTTCTCCCTGGTGTTGGGTATTGAATCATGACTTTATGTCTGCCATCCAAATAAGGTGGGAAGACATATAGCAAAACGTCTGACGACCCTTACTACATTGGGCCATCAGATATGTTTGTCAGCCTACAGTCAAAGAACATTTATTTTGGATGTGCGCACAATAGTCTTGGTGGGGAGGGAACGATGATGGAGTTCCCTCTCTTCCAGGATATAAATCTGGCATCCATTGATGATAGGAGGTTATATACAAAAATTTAGTTTTAGCCTTTTAATCTGTGGATCACAAGATGTATTGATGAAGGGAGTTGCCATGATTATTTTCAACATAGATATCATAATAGTCACATTCAGAGCAAATCATCATGGCAGGTGTGTGTTTGTCAAGTTGACAACAGGGATTCAAATTTTCTTTATATGGTCACTTTATGGCCCAAAGTTGTCTAAGTTTGTTCCATGAATAACTCAAGGACTGTCTCTGCTTCCAGGTCAGTTTTTGCTTGAAGCCCTTTTACTTGTATGTAATGTTGGATATAGCACACCTATTGTACACAATGTGCATATGCTGAATGCCCAGGGAGCATACCATTTAGAGAGTGTTTGATGTTGTCAGTGACCGTAGAATTTGCAATACTCTATGTACTCTTTCGACATAGCAGAACATAGGCAATATTGAAGGATTCACCACTACTTAGTTGGAAAAAGACTCCTACTTCAAGTTGAACATAAGATAGGGTTTGTGGCAGTTTCCATGGTCATGAACTGAACAATATAGGCAGCCTTCATTTCCATGTACATTTCAGAAGCCCATTTTAGGTACGAGGACTATTTATGCCGTATGCCTATATAAATTTGCACCAGTTGTTGGTTTCAAGTGTTACATACTGTGCCTTCCAATGGCTGATCCGATCTTTAGCATTCTCTTTCATGCTCTGTCATGTCACTGTAAGACTGATGAGCTCAGTGACATTGTTTTTCAATGTACTGATTAAGGAAACACTGCACATGTTCTGGGTGTATCGTCACTGCACCCAAAACCAGCTTTTTTGTGTGGCATCTATATTGTTGCATCATCTTTCTAAACATTGTGTGAGATCGTTGCCCCGATCTCACACAATCTTTCGAAAGACCCTAAAGACCTGGTTGTTCCCTGAGAGGCTGGATTGAGTTTGATCTTGTCTGCCTGCATATTGTTCTGCAGTTAGCGCCTTGATGCCCATGGGCTAAGTCTGCACTTTAGAAGTCGTTATTCATTCATTCATTCATTCATTCATTCATTCATTCATTCATTCATTCATTCATTCATTCATTTTGCATGGGGTCCAGTAAAATGAAACAAAGCAAAGCTTCTGAGTAGTGTGTCATTATGTCATATTAACAGCCAGAATCGATGTGCCGTAAAACACCTGACACCAGCGTTAGAACATTGCTGCCATATTGTTTGCAGTTTTTCCTTCGATAAAGCACCAATAAGCTTATTCATGAGAGCCCCACACCACTTTTGTACCATGTAAAGTAGTACATAAGCCATACAAAGCCACCCTGTGTGGCTTTGTGTGGCCTCATAAATCATGAGTAAGGCAACGCTGCCAAAATCACTGCATCACCTTACTCTGTGCCCGGGAGGGATTCCATGGGCATTGCAGTGTGTTTCCCACACAACACCCATGGAATTTGATGTTGTCCCAGATTTTTATAAACATGTATATCTGGGGAAGTGCCAAATCCATATGCCTCCAGAGGTGAGGCGTAACGAGGAGAATTAATTTCCTTTTTCCTCTTATTTTTTTTCTTCCTAACATGTGTTCTGCAGCACACCTAGAAAGAGGAATTCACCAAAAATGATTGATTTGTGCAGGAAGGCACAAAAACAATCCTGCCTGCAATAGGCCTACCCTTGCCCCATAGTGCATGGGTGCCTACATTGGCGGCTAGGCTGCCAAAACGGCACCAGCGCATGCAGAAAGGACAGGAATGCACTTATTGCTTAAGTATGGTGCATTCTTCCATTTCACTTTGGAGTAAGGCATTCCAGCACAGTGTCTTGCCGGGCTGCCCTACGCTAAAATGCCATAAATGAGACTCAAAGGCCCCAGATTAATATTGTGAAATGACTTACAGTATACACACTTCAAAGAAAATAGCAGTGAGTTGTGTGCAAGTGTACTACTATACAAAATCAAGGGAAGACAGAATTTTGTCCAGTTAAATTTCGCCTATCCTTAGCCAACATGCAATGCTCACATCCACCACAAACCTTTATTCCTGTCTCAGGAATATTGGGACGAGTGATAAAGATTGTTTAATAATTATAGGTTTTATGGAAGACATCAATTGGGGATGAAATTATCAATTTGCATGTAAAGAGATTGAGAATTTTACCTTTCCAATGTGATTTTGGTGAAACATTTAGGCCAATATGTATAGATCAATCAGTTATTTGGTGTTACTACAAAAGAATCCAAGAACAGTTGTTTAGACCACGGAACCCAACATTTGCTGAGACGAGAGGCACAGTAAAAAGTATTGAGTGCTCTATAAAGTTTTTTTAAATCTGTAAATGAGGATAAACAGTTGCTGCTGTATCTATGGAGAGCAATGACAAGTGTGAACAATTCAAGGAAATTACAATTTTAAATTAAAAAATGTGGCTAGAAAAAAATCACAATACATGTTTTTATTTGTGTCTTACCAATGGCAAAGACTGTTTTAAGTGCAACAAAACTGGACACTTTACCAATGTATGTTTGATTGGTGGGATCGAAAGGATTAGTATGGTACAAAAAGTGCTGCGAAAAAGGGTGATATGGCTTTGGTATTATCAGAACTAACTACCGAACTATCTCCTGAAAGAAACAAGATCAATGTATTTATTACACTGGATGGTATTCAAATACATGAGGATGCTCTTTGGGTTGGCTCAGCCTCTTCTATCTTCCAAAAACATCCCACATCTTTTGGAAAGGGGCGACCAATCGGTCCCCCCGAACGTATGGTGGAGTACCCCGATCCCCCCGGGAAGCCATCTTGGGCGGGAGGCGAGCCTCGGCTGGTATGCCCGAAGCGGCGTAGCCGGGGCGCGCTTTTTCCCGCCCTAGAGGGGGTTGTCCTAGACACCGAAGCCGCCAGCCACGCCCCCGGAGGCGGGCGGAGGCGGGTTTACGCCCGCCCTGGAGAAGGATATAAGGAGCGACAAGCCAAGGTAGCATACTCTTGTTCCTGTGCTCTGAAGCTGCACCTCCCCGCTGCACGTGAGCTCGAGACGGAACGAAGAGCCAATTTTGAGCGTTGTAATTTTGTCTTTGTTCTTTCAGACATCATCGTTGGAGAATGCCGGGCAAGAAGGCCGGAAAGCGGGTCGGTACTGATCAGATGCTCTGCATGCTCGTAAAAGACATGGCCGTGATGAAGAAGCAGATGGCGGCAATGAACGGTGTAGGGGGCCCTAAGCGAGTCGTCGGACCAGCATTGCCGGGAGTAGTCCCCAACGGGAGAGGCAAAAGGTCCAAGAGGGGGGCAACTGGGGGAGAGGCCCCGGTTCCCGAGGCGCCGCCGGCGCTTCCCAATACACCGATTAAGGAGCCGATCCCGGTTCCAAAGGAGGGGCAACCAATTCCTGTCGTAGTCACCCCTGTGAACGGAGAGGATATGCCTCCCGAGTTGGCTGCACAGCTGGCAGCGTGGTTGGGGAAAGATAGTGAGGGCACCACGGCAGATGACGCCAGGGCAGTAATGAGGCAGTTGCGGCAATCAAGAGAGGCTGCAAGGGCACCATGTTCTTCTGTTCCCCCACAGGCTCCAGTGGGTGAAACCGCAACGGGCACGAGTTCGGCAGCGACTACGGCTACAGCTTCTAATTTAGGTAAGCGGCCACTGCCGATTGCGGGGGAGGGGTCTGTACCCTCACGAAGGGAGAAAGTGGCCCAGCATATTCCGATTGAGGTCAAGGAAAAGATTTGGGCTGATAAGTATGTAAACATGTTTTCTTTGCTAACTGATCATTACGAGATTGAGCATGTGAAGGGTCAAAAAGAGTTTCTGCATCCGAGTGTGTGGCGCGCCAAGATGGATGCCTTTAAGGTCGATGAGAACATAGGTAACTGGGGCAGAGCATTTGGTATATTCACTTCAATTATGGGGGAACGAAGGCCTGAATTGTTGGCCGAATTGCCCGTGTATCAGACACGTATTATGGAGTACTCTCAGTCATATGAGGGCAATCAGTGGTTTTGTTATGATAATGTTTTTCGGAAGGCCAAGGAGTACGACACAGCTCTGACGTGGGATTGTTACGACTCCATTTCCTGGCAAAAGATGGAGAAATCGGGCATGTTGAAGGCACCTTTGTCGGGGGGGAGCGGGGGTGATGTTTCCCGCCATTCATCTGGGGTGCCCTTTCGGGCGGGTGCAAGTAACGAGCATCACTCAAGGTCGAGTGGCAACACAGGCAAAAAAGGGATCTGCTGGAATTTTAACAGGGGGAAATGTACAAGGCCCCAGGGGTCATGCAAGTTTAGACACGACTGTGGGGGGTGTGGGCAGTCCTCTCATCCTGAGTCCATGTGCAGAGCCAAAACGGGTGATAACGGTGGTAGGGGAAGCGCCAAACAGGTCTGAAATAGTCCGAGGGGCGCCTTTACCTACCCCGGTTGATACCATGGCAATGATCCCTTGGCTCAATGAATACCCGGATCACGTCTCCGCTGGGGTATTGCGAGACGGGTTTTCGTATGGTTTCCGCATCCTGGTGGGGAATTTTCAGGGTAAGGCACATTGTAGGAACCAACTGTCGGTCCTGCAGAATACGGCGGTGGTACAGGCAAAAATTGGGAAAGAGGTGGCCCGGGGTCGGGTTGCCGGACCTTTTGACATGCCACCAGTTGCTAACTTTGTTTGTTCCCCCTTGGGAGTGGTCCCCAAGAAGGACCCGGGTGAGTTTAGATTAATACATAACTTGTCAGCCCCGAGAGGTCTTTCAGTAAACGATGCGATAGACCCGGAGGTGTGTTCGGTGCGGTACGCATCTTTTGATGAGGCCGTCGCCATGTTGAATCGCCTGGGGCCCGGAGCGCTGATGGCCAAATCAGACATCGAGTCAGCGTTCCGGTTGCTCCCCGTACACCTAGACGATCAGCGTCTCCTGGGTTTTATGTTTCAGGGTCGCTATTACATGGATAAATGTATGCCGATGGGATGCTCCATATCTTGTGCTTATTTTGAGAAATTCAGTTGTTTTCTGCAATGGGTTTTCACAAGAATGACGGGGTTTCAGCATGTTATGCATTATCTTGACGATTTTCTGTTCCTGGGGGCGGCCGGGGATCCGGAATGTGCACAGGCCTTAAAAGATTTTTGTAGTCTGATGAATCATTTCGGTGTGCCATTGGCGCCAGGTAAGACTGTGGGGCCATCTACTTTGCTCGAGTTTCTTGGAATAGAGCTCGATTCCGAAGAGGGTTGCTTCCGGTTGCCCAAAGAAAAGGTAATGAAATTCAGGGCCTCGCTGGAAACATGTATTCGGGAGACCAAGGTGAATTTGCATCAATTGCAGCAAACTGTGGGTCAGTTGAATTTTGCCCTTAGAGTTATGCCAATGGCCCGCCCTTTTTCCCGCTCGATTGCACAAGCCATGGTCGGTCTTAAAGAGGGACACCACCGCACGAGGCTCTCGGCAGAGATTCGCCAGGACATGCGCATTTGGTTGGCATTCCTGGCGGATTTCAATGGTCGGATTGTCTGGAACAAGCCGGCGGTGTTCTCCGAGGAGTTGGGGCTGTGGACGGATTCGGCGGGGAGTATAGGCTTTGGCACCATATTCGGTAACCACTGGTCGGCTCAAAAGTGGCCGTCATGGTGGCACGAGTGTGGGCTGACGAGTAACATTGCTTTTCTTGAACTATTCCCCATTCTGGTGGCCCTAAAAACATGGCCTGAAGGGTTCCGGGATCACTCTGTGGTTTTCTGGTCTGATAACATGACCGTGGTCGAGTGTATCAATAGTCAGGCAGCACGATGCAAATGGATTCTGAGATTGCTTAAGGAAATTGTGTTACTATGTATGCAATTGAACGTGCTCTTTAGGGCAAGGCATGTGCCCGGAGTACTTAATCAGGCCGCTGATGCGCTTTCTCGTTTCCGTATGCAGGCCTTCTGGGGTTTTCTGCCCACAGCGGACCCGGTGGCGGCACCATTTCCCGAAGCTCTCTGGTCTCTCGGTGCCCCGAATTACAAAACCTCGTGGGAGAGAGTTTAGCACTAAGGACAAGGAAGGCATATGAAGGGGCGTTTCGTTCCTATTTGTCCTTTTTGGGTTCGGCTAGGGGGGAGCTTTGGGGCCAGGAAGAGTCTGTCGTAAAATTTTTGCTGTCTTTACATCAGGCAGGCAAATCGGTAGCCACGGCCCAGAGGCATCGGGCCGCCATTTCCTTCATGGCGCGGGCTCATGGGATCCAGGACCCCACTGCATCTTTCGTAGTACAGAAAGCGCTGCGTGGGTGGCAACGCCTTGAGGGTCGCAAAGTAGATGAAAGGCACCCGATAGGTCTGGAGAGGTTGGCTCTATTATTTTCCGTTCTCCCTGCAACTTGTTCATCCCAGTCGGAAACAGTGTTATTCCGGGCCGCTTTTGCATTAGCATTCCATGGGGCTATGCGGGTAAGCGAACTGGTGGCGAGGAACAAGCAGGATACGGGGGGGGGACTGTGCCGAGAGCACGTTCTACTTAAGGGGGATACGATGATTGTTTCGTTTTCCAGGTCCAAGACCGATCAGGGTGCGATAGGGGACAGTGTAGTAGTCCTTCGGATCCCCGGATCTCCCATATGCCCCGTCGTATGCGTTGAGGAATATTTGGCGCAGAGGGCGGCATCATGGGGGGGGACGTTGTTGAGACACACTGATGCCACCCCACTGACGAGGTTTCAGTTCCAGCGGGTGCTTGCAATGGCAATTTCGGCCGCGGGCTTGAACCCGGGCGATTTTGGGACCCATTCCTTCCGGATAGGGGCTGCTACAGAGGCTACAGCCAGGGGTCTGAGTGTGGACAGAGTGAAACAACTGGGGCGTTGGTCCTCGAATTGTTACAAAAGGTATGTGCGGTTGCACATGTTGTGAAGCTGTAATCATGTACTCACGCTTCTTGTTTTTGTTTGGTTTACAGTTTCGCAAGCTTACGAGGCGGGGCGGACTGTGCAGTCGACCCGACACCTGGGAACTAGCGGTCAAAGATCACCGGCTGAGGAAAAAGTGGTGTGGGTCGTTGGCCACTCATACGTGAGGCGTGCCGCGGACATATTCAAAGCAGGTGACATGATTCACATGGCTGGGGAATACGGGTACAGGGTGACCTTCTACGGAAGGGGCGGGCTCTGTATTGACCAGTTTCAACCTTTTCTCGAGGGTTTGTTAGCGCGGACAAGGTCACCGCCGTCTATAATCATAGTGCATCTTGGGGGCAATGATTTGGTGACCACTGGTAGACGACTACTTCTCGAGGCAATACTATCCACAGTAAGTTGGTTGGCGAGGAGGGTTCCAGGGTGCACGATTGCATGGTCCCATATGATTCCACGGAAGGTGTGGCGGGGGGCGAATTCTGTGTCTGCTATAAATCATTCAGTAAAGAAGGTAAATAACAAATTGGGTAGACTGTTTCGTTCAAGTTCATTGCATTCGATTCCTCATGGTTGTATTAGGGGGGACAGTATGTATCTAGAGGATGGGGTACATTTGTCTCGGGTGGGGAATTCTTTACTCATAGGAGACCTCGTAGCGTGGCTAAAGAGTTTGCGGCATGACCTTTAGGTAGGAGTTTTGTGGGGGGTCCGGATAGCCGGTCAACTATCCGGCCTGTGGCGGTAAGGTCATGATCGGTGAGCAGTAATTGGAAGATCCCTATGGGGGGGGGCGTCACCCATTACGGATGGGAGCGCCCGGGGGCAGGTGGCCATTGGCCCCTCAACGGGGAGGCGGTCCCTTCTAAGGATGGGACGCCGAAAGGAAAGGGAAGGCGGTCAAGGCCCCTCCCTGGATAGGAGGGGCTACGGGCCCCTCCTGGGAATTTCCCGGGGCCAGGACATCTGCGACGGCAGATGTGGTAAGTTGTGTGGGGTGGGGAGGGGGGTCTACGCTACCTTCTAGACACCTCACACGAGTCCTCGGGCGACCATAAAATGGCGTCGAGTTAATTGGGGCCCCCGTCAAGACAAGGGAAATTGGTATGTGCACAGGAGGTACAGTCCTCTGTGCGGCCGCCCCTCACAACTGAGGGGGTAGTTCTGGTTTAGGGATCTGACACCGGTTACGACCTTGCCGTTGGCCCTTAACGTTAGGATGTACAATTTCAATTTAAGAATGTATTTGTAGGATGTTAGTATTGGCTAGGAGAACCTTTGTATTAGAAATATGTTAAGGTCAGCCAAAACATCGTACTGTGGAAATGAAATTGTACATGATATGAAACTGTTATTTTAATGTTTTAACTTTTGTTTCATATTTTAATAAATACGGCCGGGGGGGTAACTCCCTCCCGCCTTCCAAAAGTTCAGAAGACGTTTCCGTATTCCCATTCTTGGGGATTTGTGTTGAGAGGGGGTGGCGGGTATCTCAGCCATATGGAAAGGGGCGACCAATCGGTCCCCCCAAACGTATGGTGGAGTACCCCGATCCCCCCGGGAAGCCATCTTGGGCGGGAGGCAAGCCTCGGCTGGTATGCCCGAAGCGGCGTAGCCGGGGCGCGCTTTTTCCCGCCCTAGAGGGGGTTGTCCTAGACACCGAAGCCGCCAGCCACGCCCCCGGAGGCGGGCGGAGGCGGGTTTACGCCCGCCCTGGAGAAGGATATAAGGAGCGACAAGCCAAGGTAGCATCCTCTTGTTCCTGTGCTCTGAAGCTGCACCTCCCCGCTGCACGTGAGCTCGAGACGGAACGAAGAGCCAATTTTGACACACCCACCAGCCCCTGAAGACAGCAAGTGGTTTGAAATAAAGTTTTGATGGTAAACGCAATTTTCTTACAGGTTGTTGATTAAAGTCGTGATTCACTATGCAAAAAAGTGGATGATTCCTTACAGTATGTTTTATCGAATAAAGTTTTGCACCAGTGTTGATCAGTGACGTTTCGACAGTTCATACTTGAGCATCTATGTCTTTTAGTAATTAGTCTTTTAGTTTAATGTCGTATTTATTTTTCGGTCGGGCGGTAAGGTCATGATCGGTGAGCAGTAATTGGAAGATCCCTATGGGGGGGGCGTCACCCATTACGGATGGGAGCGCCCGGGGGGAGGTGGCCATTGGCCCCTCAACGGGGAGGCGGTCCCTTCTAAGGATGGGACGCCGAAAGGAAAGGGAAGGCGGTCAAGGCCCCTCCCTGGATAGGAGGGGCTACGGGCCCCTCCTGGTAATTTCCCGGGGCCAGGACATCTGCAACGGCAGATGTGGTAAGTTGTGTGGGGTGGGGAGGGGGGTCTACGCTACCTTCTAGACACCTCACACGAGTCCTCGGGCGACCATAAAATGGCGTCGAGTTAATTGGGGCCCCCGTCAAGACAAGGGAAATTGGTATGTGCACAGGAGGTACAGTCCTCTGTGCGGCCGCCCCTCACAACTGAGGGGGTAGTTCTGGTTTAGGGATCTGACACCGGTTACGACCTTGCCGTTGGCCCTTAACGTTAGGATGTACAATTTCAATTTAAGAATGTATTTGTAGGATGTTAGTATTGGCTAGGAGAACCTTTGTATTAGAAATATGTTAAGGTCAGCCAAAACATCGTACTGTGGAAATGAAATTGTACATGATATGAAACTGTTATTTTAATGTTTTAACTTTTGTTTCATATTTTAATAAATACGGCCGGCGGGGTTACTCCCTCCCGCCTTCCAAAAGTTCAGAAGACGTTTCCGTATTCCCATTCTTGGGGATTTGTGTTGAGAGGGGGTGGCGGGTATCTCAGCCATAGTTTGGGGAGAAAGAGTGTTGACTTTCAAGGATAATATTGTGGTCTATGGAAAATCTTTGTAGGAGCAAAATCATAGATTCGAAAAGGCGCTGAAGTCTTTAAAAGATAGGATTAAGTAGACAAATGTAGGTATCTCGTGCAAGAGTAAAACGGCTGAGGGAATTGAATGTCTGTTGTGTGGCATCAAACAAGTGAAGACTCATGGTGATAAAGATTAATCAGATTCATTTATGGGACTATGCAAATGATTTTCCATGTTTCTCAAAGGATTGTTTACAGTTTGCTCTCCCCTTGGAAAGTTGTTAATAATAACAATAGTTGTTGCTGACTGGAAGTTCAGGAACATGCTTTCCTGTCTCTTAAACTTGTCTTTGTGGATACCCTAATTTAAAACATGTTTTTGCAGAATGGTAATAATATTGTTAATCTTGATGCCAATGGGGAAGTTTTATGGTCAGTATTGTCAAAAAGGTTGGGATGTCAAACAAAATTTCCTTTTCGAGTGGAGACTTAACTGAGGCAAATAAGATGTATTACACTATTGAGTGAGAGGCTCTGGCTTGTGCGATGACTATTGCAAAACTTACTTTTAGGGAACAAGGTTTGAAAAAACAACCAAATGGGGAAAAGGGTGTGAAAAAAGCAACCAATCATAAATCATTGTTTTTTCTGTTGAATGGCAATGTTGCTGGGAAGGCTTCCCTGAGGTTAGTTTGTATTTTAACTAAATAGTGTACATTAACATTTTGAGATTTCTCAGATTCCTGGGTCACCTAATGTAAGAGCTGGTTGTTTATCAAGATTTCCATGTTTCGATAGTTATGGAGAGCTGCTCTTGGAAGAATGTGTGGTGGCTTCAGTGGAAGACGTTTTGGTCATTTCTGATGACTACGTTAGTAAAAAGAAAATGTTTGGAAGTTAAACATCAGTACAAAGTATTACAGAAGGGTATGAAATTGGTAGGTTGGCCAAAAAAGCATTTTATGATTCCATCGTCACATATTTTTAGGGAAATTATAGATGAATTATCACTGGGAAATGGTATGATGCAGGAGTATACTATTGTTCCTTAATTGGAGACTAGAAATAAAATTGTGTAATTTGCTCATAGGGACTTCTGGGAGAGCTGAGTACTAGGAAGGAAGTTGGAATAGAGTATTGGTTGCTTTATATGGCCAACAATGTGACAGAGATGGTAAACAATTGTAAATGATGTCAACTATCTGATAAGTGATAAAGACCAGGAAAACAGTTATGGAGCAGACGGTGTCTCCAAAAGAACCATGGCATAAATTTACTATGGATTTCTGGGTTCTTTTGTGTTTGCGGGTGTTGGAAAGTAATTTTTTCACCTGTGTGCAAGCTATACTGCTTTAACTTTTCCTGAACATTGTCATATTGTAAGAAATTGGATCATTAGTTGAGGCCGTGCAAACCCCACTCAGTCAACAATAATAAGCCTTTAAAAAAATTTGGAGGAACTCTACGTAAAGAACTTTTAATCTAAGTAAATAATTTACTCCAAGGAGGATCCCCCCGGACTCTTTTCGCTCAGCTGTAGTGGTTAGTATTCTAAAAAAAGGAAAGGACAGGGAGAATATAAATTCATACCGACCCATAAGTCTACTAAACACGGACTATAAAAGTTTTACAAAACTTTTAGCAAACCGACGGAATAAAATAGTGGGAGGCCTGGTAGTCAACGATCAATGCGGTTTTATTGCAGGCAGGCACCTCCATACAAATACAAAGTTCGTATTGGAGGCACCAGATTTTTTTTAAACTAATAAAGTGAAGGCCCAAATCTGGTTTTTAGACGCGGAGAAAGAATTCGATCTAGTGTCCTGGAACTGCCTGTTTGCTATTTTACATAGTTTTAGTTTCCCGAATATTTTTATCTCTCTTTTAAAACAACTATATATGAATTCTAGGGCACAGATTATCATCAACAATTCGAATATGGGGACATGCCAGGTTACTAGAGGTACCCGACAAGGCTGCCCCCTGTCGCCAATATTATTTGCATTGTTTATTGAACCTTTGGCGATTGCGATTAGGAATACACAAATCAATACAGCCCCGGTGGCTGGCATGACTAATATAAAATTGTACTCCGATCGATAAAACTGAAATTGGTATAAATGATTTATGGATTAAGAGTGCCCTACATGGAAATAATACCTATTGACAAACAAAACATGAAAAAAAAGCTAAAACTACAAATAAACCCTTTACGGAAATAACGATTTGTTCATGGAACGTAAATGGTATAACTATTAAATTAGATAAGATAACCGAGCTACTTAAGCTCTATCAAATAATTTTGCTACAAGAGACCTGGGCAATAACCCCGTTTATAATACATGGTTATAAAGGATACTACATACCTGCTATCAAGGAAAGTACTTATGGACGCCCCTCAGGTGGGCTAGCAATTTTCATTTCAATTGATCTCAACGTGGAACATGCTGAAATACTTACAAACAGTATGAAGTTTCAGTCTATATTGGTGAGGTATTGGATGTACGGACAAAAAAGATCATTGAAGCTGGTTAACATATATATACCTCCTACACTCATCTCCAGGAAAACCATGTGTGCAGCACTGTCCACGTACCTGCTTGAGCAAAGGATTGAGGATCCCTTTATGGATTTTATTATTTCAGGAGATTTCAATCTCAATCTTTTAATACCATTTACAAGGGACGAAGTAACGCAATCGCAAGACCAGCAATGGTCAATCCCGGTTCAGGTAACAGACCCTTTGAATAAACAAGGTCTTCAACAATTAGGTATAAATTTTATAAAGGATATGGAAGCCTTGGGGCTACGAACACTCAATGGAAGAAGTTCAACAGACTCACCACCAGCATGGTCCTACTACATCCACAGTACTAAATCCCGCATAGATTATACTATGGTATCACTAAATATCTTTGGCAACTGTACATCATACCATTTAAAGCAAGTCTTGGAGAGTGATCATTGTCAGCAAATCATTACCACAACATTCAAAAATAAAAATCACCAAATCTATCTAACAACTGAAGGTCAAATTGGAACCACTAGTTATAAAAAGTTATCTTGGGAAACAGAATCTCGAAACAACCAACTGACAAGCGATCTGGCACTAAAACGGCTACGGGAATGCAGCGAAGAGGCACCATTTGCATCAGCAATCGAACAATGGGCCAGTTTCACTGCCAGACTGCCTACTAGTAAAGGTAATTCCAATATCTTTAGAGATGGCCAAATGACTCAGGTAATAAAGAGGGTAACCAATATTAATCTCACGCGCGCAGTGCAGAAAATGAAACGAACCAGAAATAGATTAAGGAAAGAGCTGACTAAATTTCCAGATAAAGAAGAAACTAGAACTGCCCTGAAAGTGGCAAACAAAAATTTAAAGAAGATAATATGGAATGAAAAAACTGAAGCCAATAACGCTCTTTGGACTCGTATATTTTATGCTAGTAACCTAGGAAATTTGAGGGAGTTCTGGAAGATGGTTAATACCCTAAATAGGCCGGATAAAGCAATAGTCTCATCAGTATTGACTGAAACAGAAGGGGTACATTTTTTGAGCCATCACCTAAATCCCCATCCAGCAGTACAGGCAATTGAAGACCATAGCCCATGGAATGAAACTGCAATAACAAATCAAGAACCAGTCATGGAGATAACCCAGAAGCAGATTGTTAAACTAATAAAGAAGCAGAAAAATGGAGCGCCAGGACCGAACGGGATACCCTTTTCTATATACAAAGTTGATCCGGAAATATTGGCCGAAGTACTTGTAAAGGTCTTTAAAGAAATAGTTAGTAAAGGGGAGATACCTGAAAGCTCCTTAATATCCCCAATTTTTAAAAAAGGAGACTGGGCGCTTCCTGTAAAACTATCGTTTAATAACGCTACAGGACACTGATGCAAAACTTTTTGCAGCCTATCTGCTAACAATCTTATCTGACTTGGTGAAAAAGAATAACATCCTCCCGCCAAACCAAACTGGCTTCAATAAAGGACTTGGTACTACCTCCAATATCCTGGCACTATCTATTTTAATGGAAAAGGCAATCTTAAAGGGCGAATCAATGTTTCTATGTTTTGTTGATTTTAAATCAGCTTTTGACTGTGTCAAGCGAGATCTTTTATGGAAAAAGTTGCAGGCACAAGGGATTCCTCACCCTTTAATATACCTGATCAGTCTCCTGTATACAAAAACCTGGGCCAAAGTTCGTATTGGGAACGGCAGATCATTAACTGAGGAAATACCAACTCTTGGCGGTGTGAAGCAAGGCTGCGTATTGGCACCTTTATTATTTAATCTGTTTTTAACTGATCTAATTGAAACACTGAATAAGATAAATGCCCATCCACCGAAACTTGCAGATAAGCACATATCAAACTTGCTATATGCAGATGATGTTATTGTTTTAAGTAGAACAAAGGTAGGCTTGCAAAGGTTAATTACACGTATACAGGAGCACGCAATAAAAAATAAAATGGTAATAAATGAATCCAAATCTAAAGTTATGGTTGTCTCAAAAAATCTAAGAAGGAAATACAATATGAAATGGTTCTTAGGTAAGGAAAAATTGGAGCAAACAAAAACCTATAGATACCTAGGACTGGTTTTTGATGACAATGGAAGCTTTAAACCCCAGATATTGGACATCGCCCGGAAGGCGAACTCCCTAACAGGTGCATTTGGTATGATAAAAAAATCCACCAGTAACTTAACCTACCAGCCGCTACTCAAGGTCATATCTGCAAAATTGTTACCTTCCCTAACCTATGGCAGCGAAGCATTGAACAGAAAGGACGCAATAACAATAAACAAAGAAATCTCGAAAACTTTTTGATCTCTCTTCTGTTTACCAAAAAATGCCTCACAGTCCCAAATTAGACTAGAATTTGACTTGAATAACCAACTACATGCTCGGATGGGTAATACAATTAAACTATGATATAGGGTAAAACATGACAATGACAATTTAATCTCAGAGCTTTTATAGAAAGAAGTAGAGGGCAATAATAAACTATCTGTTTGGAAGTATCTCGAGAAGGCTTTGGATGAATTTGGGCTGAAGGAGATTTGGATGACCACTATTACTCAGGAATCTTTTAAAAAAATTGTAAATAAGACAATTGAAATCCTATCTATAATAAGTGACAAAGAGTCCCTGGTCAAAAGGAAACATGCTTGGTCTGTAATAAATAGTTATAACAAAATGAGTCCGCAACAATATTTGAATACAGCTTGGACCTGGAAATATAAAAATATATTCATGAAAGCCCGGTTCGGAATCCTGCCCGGAGAATCTCATGCACTGCCATGGAAAAAGCTTGAAAACAATATATCATGTCGGCTGTGTAATACAGGAGAAGAAAATATCATACATCTATTGTGCCTCTGCCCAGAACTAAAAAATTAAAGATTAACACTTTTAAAAAGGCACTTTAACAAAAGATCAATAAGGACATGTAGACAAGCACTAATCCAGTGTCTTGCTTGGAAGATATATATATTAACTCTGCCCTCTCAAAATTCTTAACAAGTGCATGGAGAAAATTGGAATTTTTAAAACCTTAACTATTATACTGTTTATATTTCTGAATTTTTAACATTATGAAATTATTGCTTATTTTAAAATTATCGCCCTTTTACTGTATTCTATAATTGAAATGTTATATTGTGCATTCTCTTTTGGTAAAGATTTTAAATAATCAATCAATAAAACATTTATCACCCTTATCACCCCTTACTCCGATGATATTGCCCTATTTCTAGATTCTAACCCCTTAAGTCAAGCGAAAATTTTAAAAATATTCTCTGACTTTCAAAAACTAGGGGGTTACAAAATTAATGTTAACAAGACGGAAATTATTTTAATAAACTGCACTGTAGACACTAATACCAGAATTTAGGCAAATTTACAACCCAACGCTGAAGAGATACCGGGGAATATTTTTATCGGACAATTTAGACAACCTGTTTTCACTTAATTATTCACTGCTGCTAAAAAAGGTTGAGTCCCTTCTAGAACGTTGGACTTTATCACCCCTGTCGACGAACAGCACTGATACGAATGTTGATTTTATCTCTTTTTAATTTTTTATTTAATGCAGCACCCTGTGTTATCTAGGTCTCCTTCTTTAAAAAAGTGGATGCCCTGATTTCCTCATTTCTCTGGGCCAGAAAGACTCCTAGGCTTGCACTTAGCACTTTACATCTTTCATCAACACAAGGAGGGCTGTCCCTCCCAAATATTAGAGAATATTATTTTGTGTCTTTTGCTCACCACAGCTTTAGGTTTTTCTTTCTAGACACCAACGAGGCAGACAATTATTTTATGAAGATGCTGCCATAGGTAAAAATAACTGATCCGATTAGAGTCACTAAAGATCCAAAGAAAATTCGCTATAGGTCCCTTCAGTGGATTTTCAGACAGAAAATCCAGTTTTTGAAATTCCACTCTATTCCTAGAATATCTAATTCAACGGATTTTAACAATTTTAATCTAGGGGAAGAGGGATGTATGGACAGTAAAATAATACATCTCTGGAAAGACAATGGCTTTGAAAAAATTGAAGACTTCCTGGTTGACAACAGGTGGAAGTCATGGGACCAAATAGCCAGACAGGTGCACCATTCTCATTCCATCCTGAATTGGTCTTTTCTTATGTTTAATCCAATACTCAGGGAGCTAGATATAGGAAATCTTCATTTTAACGAAACTATCTCTACAGCGTTGAATAATAAAACTCAAACAAAGATGAGTATTTGGATTCAAATACTAAAAGAGGACAAGGAGCAGGAATTTTCTAGTAAGATTATTGAGATGTGGAAAAAGAGGGAGGATATTGAAATCAATCAACAAGTATGGGATAAAATAAATAAATTAACAAAACAATCTTCCGCGGCGCGAACTTTAAACGCATGCAATTTTATAATAAATGGCTGATTTACAGAACTCCCTCTTATCTACATAATATCTTCCCCTTTGTTGCCGACAAATGTTTCCGTTGTGAGGAAAAAGGAAATTGGAAGCACTTTGTCTGGAAATGACCCAAAATCCAGCCACTCTGGAAGGAAATCGAAAAATACCTCTCCCTTGAGCTTAAAGCTTCTATAATATTTGATGATCTAGTCCCTGTTCTAGGCTGTTCAGCGACCAACACCCAATACAACAAATTTCTTTTTATAGCCTCTCTAATAGCTAAATCGCTTGTTCTACAGTCCTGGAAAACCAACCAAGTACCGACCTTCCAGGCTTGGAAGGCTAAACTATTACGAATGCAGGGCATGGGAAGAAAATACGTGCTTAGATCAGGGGTGCTCAAGAAATATGAACAGTTTTGGAGTGTGTTTGATTCGTAAAGCATATCTTCATAATCACCAGTCTGCTTCTATGCACCTTTAAGCACTTTGCCCTTTACAACTCTATGTTGCACTATATAATTATGATGTGGATACTTGAACGCTGATTACTTATTTATATTTATATGCCATGCACTGTACTAAATCTTTTACAAATGTATTCTGCAATGTTGATCTTGTTTTTATGAACTCTCAATAAAAATATTCAAAACAAACAAAAACAATAATAAGCCTTTTCAGGGTGAACCAGAGAAGTCACCAAATCATCCTACACTTAACCCTCTTGTAGGTTGGCAAAAAGCAATCAGGTTTAACTAAGAGGCAATGTGTAAAGTATTCATGGAGCACATACAAAGTAATGAGGTGAAATATAACACAAGAAAAATTGTAAAAAAATCTAGAAAAATAGAGTACATTTTAATAAATAAAGTGATATCAATATGACAAAAATCCAATCAGTAGAACCAGAGATATATGCAATTTCTAGATTTTTTGTGAAAATTATACCACAAAGTGCAAAGTGCAACTCTTGGTCTCCTGGTTATGATAGACCCGGAAAAAAGTCATAGCGTAAGTGGGATACAGGGACCAGGTTATTCCAACTGAAAAGTTAACTTCTACATCTGGCATGAAGAGTTCTATTAGTGGGGGAGTAGGCAGCAAGGAGCAGGTAAAGTGTCATGGGTGGTTGTTACTGTAGCACAAAGACCAAGCCAGGCATCGCAGGAAATCTTCACTGTTTCACAAAGAGTTAGTCATGCACCACAGACAGTTGATGCTGATGCTTTACTTTGGCTGTCTTTGCTGTAGCTCGTGTTGCCAGTTGTCACTGGCAGTCACTGCAGCACAGTTATTATTTGCAGACTGTAGCACTGTCTCGCCGGAGCTTCAAGTTGGTGTTTGTCGCGAGCAGCAGAGTCTTGGCCTGAATGGGTCTGTTTATAGTCGCGAGGAGCCAAACTTCAGGATTTCCACATTTTCTTTGGGGAAGAGTACACTCTGATGCCAGCCAAGGATCTAGGACCTGGTGAGGTACTCCATCAGGGTCAGCAGGGCTCTGTCAGGCCCAGCTGCAAATCCAAGCAGGTCAAATTGCAACAAGTTAGTTGGCCAGCTGCACAGATTCCTCTGGTGCTTTTTGTGTCCCTATACCTCCCACAGGAGTGGTGCCCAGGGCGGGGGGCCACCAGGAGTCATCCCAGGCGGTGGGTGATGATCCCAGGATGAGGACCTCCGTCTTGTCTGAGTTCAGTTTCAGGTGTCTGTTCTTCATCCAGTCGGCGACATCTTTCATACCTCCGTGTAGGCTGGTTCTGGCGGTGGCGGGGTCGTTGGTGAGGGAGAGGATCAGCTGGGTGTCGTCGGCGTAGGAGATGATGTTGAGGTTGTGTTGGCGTGCCATGGCTGCGAGGGGGCTCATGTAGATGTTGAAGAGAGTGGGGCTGAGTGATGATCCTTGTGGTACGCCGCAGATGACTTCGATGGCCTCTGATCTGAACGGGGGGAGGCGGACTCTCTGGGTTCTTCCGGCGAGAAACGAGATGATCCATTCCAGTGCCTTCTCTTGGATTCTGGTGTTGCTGAGGCGCTGCACTAGGGTGCGGTGGCAGACGGTGACGAATGCTGCGGAGAGGTCCAGGAGGATGAGGGGTGCCTTTTCCCCATTGTCGAGCAGGGATCTGATGTCGTCTGTGGCTGCGATGAGGGCGGTCTCGGTGCTGTGGTTGGCTCGGAAGCCGGACTGTGACTGGTCGAGGGATCCATTTGTCTCGAGGAAGGCAGCGAGCTGTCTGTTGACGATCTTCTCGATGACCTTGGCAGGAAACGGGAGGAGCGAGATGGGGCAGAAGTTCTTGAGGTCGGAGGGGTCAGCTGTTGGTTTTTTCAGGAGGGCACTGATCTCGGAGTGCTTCCAGCTCTCCGGGAAGGTGGCGGTGTTGAAGGAGGTGTTAATGATGTCCCGGAGTTTGGGTGCGTTGGTGGAGTCAGCCTTGTTGAAAACGTGGTGGGGGCAGGGGTCGGTAGGGGATCCGGAGTGGATGGTGTTCATCGTGCTGATGGTGTCTTCAGTGCTGACCGGGGTCCAGGCGTGGAGGGTGCTGGTGGAGGCCGTTGGTTGTGTATTTCGGCGATCTTGTGGTGGAAGAATGAGGCGAGCGAGTCGCAGAGCTTGTCTGTGCTTGCCCTGCCGGGTCTCTAGCTGCCAGAACCAGTTCCGTTGCAGTGGGACTGATTTTCAACTCAGCGAGCCCGTGGCTCTGCTGCTGATGGCTCTCCTTATCCGGCGCTGCCCGGCTCCAGAGTTTTCGGGACCCCCTCGTGCCTGTGGGTCACCCTCCATGCAGGAGACTTTTGTAGGGACTCTCCCGCTGCACAAAGGATACAGTGCCTCCTCCTGTCTGCGGCCAGCGATCTCCGGCAATGGGAGACTGAGGAAAGTTCACCAGCTGCATAGGGTCAGGGGATCCTTCTCCTCCGCACTGAAGGTCTGTCAGATCGCTGATGCCTTCGTGGGGACTGAGGATACTGGATCCATATTGCTGTTGACGCCATTTTGCGTGCAACCAACATTGATGCCCTATGACCTGTCCGGAGCCCCGGCGGCCCGGCAGCGGTCTCCGCCCTCACTTTAGGATTCTCCTCTGCGCTGTTTGATTGCTTATGAGGCATGATGCAGATGCTTTGCTAGGCATCTCAACCCTGGTGCTTGAGCTCAGTATCTCAGTCAGTTACAGCTCTCTCTCTGACTTTAAAATGGTGGCAATATGAGGACATCGTGACCACTATACTTTTATTTTCTATGTTGGCACTTCAATGGCATTGTGAGTAGTTTTTCCACACTCTTTCTCTATCGAGACTTGCAATCCTCAGAAAAATCTCGAGCAATCCTGAGCAAAAGTCTAAAATGGGTACCGGCTGTTTCTAACTCCAAGGTTAGACTCCCTTGCCTGACCCAAGATGGCTGCCACAGTTTTCCCTACCACCGGACTCCGACCAGGCCTTGAACACATCCCCCATGGGCCTAAATGGCAGCCCCAGCTCCTTCTCTGGTTTGTTTTTACCCCCCCACCTCTATATTTTACCTCTATCCTCTAGTGGGAACATGCTCTTCCACTATTTGACACTATTACTGTAGCCCATGTATCTATTCAAATGTTTTTTCCCAAATGTTGAGACCTGAGCAACATGGCTGATGCCCCGTGGAGTTGCTAGACAGCTAAGGAGGAGATTGGCCCTGGTTTCCCCCTCGACCGTCACCAACCCAGCCGGACATTGGACACAGTTCTTCCTCATCTCCCTGCTATGGCTCCTTCCTCCCCTCCTTTCCTACAAATTCTCTCAACCTCATTGTTTGTTTACAGTACCTTACTACGCTATTGTAACTGATGCAACTTGTGACGCAATGCTTCTCTTTGTACTGCGCTCTGATACCTCCGGGTCTAGCCAGTGCTATATTAACTTCTCAAATCAAACAAACTCAAAACTGGTTTTCCTGAAAGCTAAGACCTGAGCAACATGGCTGATGCCCGGCGGAGCTGCTGGAAAGATAATATGGAGATTGGCTCTGGTTTCCCCCTTGACCTTCACCTACCCGGACATGGGGCACAGTTCCTCCTCGTCTTCCCGCTATTTCTCCTTCCTTCCCTCTCTCCTGCAATCTTTTGTAACATTGTTTATGTGTATTGTACCTTACTATACTCTTGTAACTGATCTCACTTTTAACGCAACAATCCTAAATGTAAAGCGCTCTGATACCCTCTTGGGTCAAGTTCGTGCTATAAAAATATCTGGTGCCAGCCTTCATGTGACGGAATTCCCTGGCCGACACCCACATCTGGTTCTGGAAAGTTCTTTCTTCTTCCCTGTCAAGTCTCCAAGCTGTCGGGGTGACAAGAGGAAGGGCAGGGCTAGTGTAAGATTTCATTGTATATGCAGGAGGCAAAGCCTTTCAAATGTAAGCAGGGCTGGGTATATCCCCTCCCAGTCATCCTGCCAGGATGCCCCTTCCTACCACAACTAGGTCCTCCTTTGTGTTATTGTCTGAAAGCCACACAACAGCCCCGACACCTGAACCATTCGTAGTCATGTAACCCAGGGCACTGACAGGAGGCACACATGGTTAGGGCAAGAAAATGCCAACTTTTTCAAAGTGGCATTTTCGGAATTCTAAATTAATATCCAACTTTATCATTAAAGGGTGTTTTAAATTACAATGTATTTGGGTTAAAAAAGATACTCCTATCGGCTCCCACGCCAAAGTTATCACGTATTAAATGTAATAAGGTAGCTCAGTGTTAGTTTATGAGAGAGCTAGGTCTTATAACAGTGAAAAATGACTTTAAGACTTATTCACTGTCAGGACATGTAAAACTAAGTAAACATGTCCTACTTTTTTAAATATAATGACATATGAGCTTTTAAGGCCTAAATTATGGGTGAATTAGAAGCATTAAACAGGAAGGTTTATTCCTGGCAAAAGGTTGATTTTGCCTGGGTGAAATGTCAGTTTACAGTGGCACTACAGGATGAAGTGACAGGCCAGTAGTTTGTTTTAAAAGACTACTTTAGCGAGAGGCACAATGAGTGCTGCAGGCGCACTTGTTGCATTTCATTCATTCATCATAACTTTATTTCGGTCCATTTAGACCATAAAAGTGCACAAAAAATAGACCACATACATCAAGGTCAATCCAAATGCATTACTTTGTAAATAGTGGACAGGGGGCGTCACAGTACACAAATTCATCATCTATTTATAATGAAAAGTTAATTTCTAAAACAATAAATATAGTTTAAAAGTGGGAAACTGACTCTAAATGAGATAAAATATTCCATCATATGTCTCAATACTGGTTCTTAGCCATGTCGATAATATCTAATTACTCCAATAATTCTTAAGGGGTTGATAACCATACTTCATTGAGTTAAAAGGGTCTAATAATACCATCAATTATATACAACACATTGCAATGAAATTTTGATACACAGAAAACCACCATTTGCCTAGTGTCAGACCTTAAAATACGCTCAGCTTGCCGACAGTGTCTCAAGTTTAAATTGTTACATAATGGTTTAATCCATCTTTTCCTCGGATATTCATAAGCAGGGCAGAAAAATAAAATATGCATATCGTTTTCCTTGACTCGAGAAAGATCTTTACAAAAGGTACACTTATCAGAGTAGGTACAATGATTTGGCAATTTGTGGACTTGTCTCATCTAACAGTGGTTCGAACTGTAGGATGTCTTTAAACATAAGAAAAGCTACAATTAGTGATCCTAAACTGTAAACATGTCGTAGGTTAGTACTTATATAGTTCCAGAATGAAACTTTTACAACCTTACTACACGCCCTGGTGAGCTCCAAAGGGTTGTCCCAATAGTGAGACAAACCTATTTTTTTAAGCCAGCTTGAAATGTGTCTAAAACACGGAATGCCCTTTAAAAGACCAAAGGGCATAAACTCTTGTAGACCCTTTCTGTAGTGTACAAGTTTGACCGTTGATCAAATTTGTACACAATATAATAGGGGGCGTAATGCAGCAAGACTATCGGTGCGTTTTAAGTTAATATCAAAGAAAACCGGAAGCATCGGGGTTCTATTCGGTAAAGACAGTAGCTTGCGAATAAATGTATTTTCTCCAATTTCAAAGGTACGCTTACAAAAAGGACCCCAAAGTTCTGCCCTGTACAAGGCGGCTGACTGAGCCTTAAATTTAAAAACCTCAATGGCAGGGGAAACTGCCTTAGAGGTACTCCCTCCATGTTTCTTTGCAATCGGAGTACACTTTTGGAGCAAAATTAGTCTATTTTTTTCCAGTTGAGGTTTCCAAGTTAGTTTAGAGTCCAAAGTGATGCCTAAACAATTGAAGCTACTCACATATTCTAGTCTTTGACCATTTAGCTCTAGATTCTTTTTAAAAGCTTTTTTGGGATTAATAGACATATATTTAGTCTTGGTGGGGTTGATCACAAGCCCCTTCTTAGAACAATACAAATGGAAAGAATTTAGCAGGTTTTGGAGGCCGCTGGGTGTTTGAGAGATTAAGATAGTGTCATCTGCGAAGAGTAGAGCAGGTATCACTTCCCCACCCAACTTTGGAGAGTCATTTTTGCATCCTTCCAGGGAGCAGGGTATATCATTTACATATAGTGTAAACAAGGTAGGTGCCAACACACTGCCTTGTCTAACACCTCTATTCACAGGTATTTCTCTCGTAAGTTCTCCCCTCTGTCCCCATCTAACTTTTGCATAATTCCCTTCATGCAATCTGATTATCTGTACTAGCAATTCGATAGGAACCCCAATGTCCTTCAGTTAGCCCCAATGACTACACCTGGGGACCAAATCGAACGCAGCTCTCAAATCCAGGAAAGCGATATATAGAGTGCCTTGCCTAAACGTTATGTATTTCCAGCAAAGGCAAAATAATCTGAAAACTTGGTCGATGGTACTGGTCTTCTTTCTAAACCCAGCTTGGAATTTTGTCAATAAACCAACCTCTTCGATCCATCACAATAAACGAGCCATAAGTGCCTTGCAAAAACTTTCTGGGGAATATCGATCAAACTGATAGGGCGATAATTCGCCGGGTCGAGTCTGTTTCCCTTTTTAAAAATTGTGACTATTTCCGCCCCCTTCCACGTATTTGGAATTGGATCAAAGTTTGCAATCGCATTAAAAAGCTGGTTTATATAGGGACCCCAGATACTCAAATCATGTTTTAAAAGATCACCAGGAATTTTATGCGGCCTGGTACTTTAACCGATTTGACTGATTCTAAAATTAAGTTTGTTTCCTTTAGTGTAAAATTCAAATTAGCTGCCTTTGTTGTAATAATCATATCCTCTGTCCTCTGACCCCGTGTGGAGCTAGCGCACAGGACGCTGGGATGTGTAGTCCCCACACACCAGCAAACAATGGCAGCTCTCTGTGGCGCTCGCGGATCTTCTCGAGTGCGGCGGCCCCCTCAGTACTCTAAACTCTACTCCGGTGACTGTAGGTATGGATTTGGGCGCAAAAGGCAAAGTTATCGCAGGCTGTATGAAAGGCTCCCATGGTGCGGTAGCCCCCTCGTGGCTTTAAGCACCTCCTGGTGCACGTGACCCCGTGTGGAGCTAGCACGTGGGACGCTGAGATATGTAGTCCCCACACACCAGCAAACAATGGCAGCTCTCGGTGGCGCTCGCAGATCTTCTCGAGTGCGGCGGCCCCCTCAGTACTCTAAACTCTCCTCCGGTGACTGCAGGTATGGATTTGGGCGCAAAAGGCAAAGTTATCGCAGGCTGTATGAAAGGCTCCCTTTGTTGCATTTAATTTACAGGCACTGGGTACAAATAGTACAATTTACTGGGGATTATCAAGTATTTTAAATGTGCCACTTAGGTATAGTCCGATTTTCCATGTTTGAAAGATAGAGCACAACTAGTTTAGGACTGGTTAGCAGTGGTAAAGTGCACAGAGTCTTAAAGTCAATAAAAATACATTCGGCAAAACAGGAGGCATGAAGTCAAAATATTTGAGGGACTACCCCCAAGGATGTCAGGTCTAACACCTACATAAAAAAAATCAAACAACAGTGGACCACACATTACTCGAAATGTACTGTCACAGGTAAATGTAAAGTATCCATTTATCCTTCTCTTTTTTACCTGTACAAGGATGATAGCTTAGGTAACCTTTACAGATATTATTGAAGTTAGAACAGTTTAAGCCTAAGGATGCGGAAGACACTTTTTGAAGTTTACCTGTCTAGTAACAGTCATTCTGATTTGATTAATTTGCATTTTAGATTTTGAGTATGTTGAGAATCAAACAATGGTTGCAATATTAAAAAATGCATTTCATTTTTCATCTGTTAGACCTGCTTCCCCAAAACCTTTTGCCTTCTCCCTGCTTATTTTTGCTGATCTTGTTTTTTCTGGCATTAGGTCTCTATGCACTTTACCAAAGCCAACCAATGCTAAAGTGCTTGTGCTCTCTCCCTAAAACATTGTGGATTTGGCCTGTACCCAACTGGCATATTTAATTTACTTGTAAGTCCCTAGCAAACTGGCGATACATGTGCTCAGGGCCTGTAAATTAAATGCTACGAGTGGGCACGCAGCAATGATCGTGCCACCCACTCAAGTAGCCCTATAACCATGTCTCAGGTCTGCCATTGCACACTGCATGTGGAGTTGTAAACTGCTATTTCGACCTAGCCAAACAAACCATTTGCCAGGCCCAAACCAATTTTTTAATTCATGTGAGTCACCCCTAGGTTAGGCCATGGATAACCCAGAGGGCAGGGTGCAGTGCATTTAAAAAGTTGGACACGTGCTTTTATGTTTTACATGTTGTGATAGTGAAAAACTCTTAAAATTATTTTTCATTACTGCCAAGCATTCCTCTCCCATAGGATAACATTGGAGTTCCCTTAATACATTTATTAAGCTGTAACTTCTAAAGAGAAACAGGTGGTACCCAATTCATGTTTAGTGTTTTTGGAATTGTAATGAAACATCCTTTCTTATGGTAAAGTTGGATTTTAAATTTCTATTTGAAAATGCCACTTTTAGAAAGTTGGCATTTTCCTGCCCTAGCCATTTAGTATATGAAACCTGTATTTGTGTCACATGACAGTGTGTAGCTGACAGTGTGGATTTGTGTATTCCTCCTAGACAGCCACACACAATAGAGAGATGAGGTGTGCCTGAATGGGTCATCACTGGCATGGTGGGATGGTAGAGCTGGGCACTGCCCTACGTGCACTTGGATAGGCTGTGTCCTGCCTCTACATAAAGGGATGCATACCTCCTGTAGTTAGTCTGGATCCAGATCAGGGGAGGGAGGAGACATGCACTTCAAAGGAAAAACTCTAGAAGCTTTTCTCACTTCAAAGAAGGTACCCGGAATAAATAATGGACTTCAGGCACCAAATTGTCAGTAACTTTCAAACCTGTGGAGACTCTGCCAGGAAGAGGGACTGCTTTGCTGCTGAAAGGACTGCCATTCTGAGGCGCTGCTGCTCTGCTGAACTACTGCCTTGCTGGACTGCTGCTTTACTGGGCAGCTGTCTGAGTCAGAGATATTAGACTGCACCTGAACCCAGTGCTTCCAGAGTGATTCAAAGAGCTGGTTTGCTTACCTCCTGTTCCAACCACGAATGGGCTAGTTGGTGCTAAAACTTTGTCGCTCACGCTGCCCACCAACCCAAAGATCTATCATCCTAACCCTTAATGCTACAGCATCAACTGATTGCACGGAGGGACCACCATGAAGCTCTGGCATGACCGTTCGCAACAACAACAAGATCTTCATGCCACAGCAATGAGCATTCACACTGCCAGGCCTGATCTTTGCGCTTCAGCGACAACTTTCCATGACACTTCCCTGCCCTTCGCGGACCCCTCCACTGCAACTGAGGTGTGGCGCAGTAGCCAGCACTGGAAAATAGGGGCTCACAGTTCAATCCCTGGCACTGGTGGCAGGTCAGCCTAGCACCATGTGACTCTGGGAAAAAGCTCCCTTAATCTTCCCAATGCCCCCCAACGCCTTGACACATTCAGGTATTTGTTTGCTCTTTACAAATACTAGATTAATGGGACTTTATGCTCTGTTAGAACTTTTCAGTGGGACTACAATGGTATCTCTATCCAACCGGTGCCTGAACTTGTGACTTTCTCCCGGTCTTGCACAACAAGATAGCTGCAAGTGGCACTTTGGGGTTTTTGGCACTATTTTTACTTCTATCTTCAAAATTGCATATACTGGTCCTACAGATTGAATTTTTGTTGTTTTCGTCTTGATTTACTTATTGTTTTTTTCCATATTTTCTAAATTGGTGTTACGATCTATCTTGTGTTTTGTTTTCACTTTATTACTGTTTAACATTCTGCATAAATACTTTACAAATTGCCTCTAATCTAAGTCTTACTGCTCTGTGCCAAGCCAAGAGGGATGAGCACATGTTAATTGGGGGGAAAGGGTAATGGAAGTATGGGTGATGTGGTATTGATTGTGGTGATAGTTGTACTCGTTTCAATGCTATTATTGGTATTAGAGATACATTTTTGGTCTTAGTCTGGTACTAGTGATGGCATAGGTGGTGGTTTTGCAATTGTGGTGGTATTTATCATAGTGGTAGTAGTGGGCATATTGACTGTGGAATTACTGACGGTGGTGGTGATATTAGTTGCATTTGTGATTTTATTGTTTGTTTTATTCGTGAAGTGGTGTGATACTGTTGGTGGACTGTGTAAGGAAGTGGATAATCTGAGTCACCACAATGAATAAGACGACAACAACTGTGTCAGGGTAAAATAGTTTCAGCAAATTAAACATGGGCTTATCCCCCTGCTAACTTTGGCCAAGAGCAGACTAGCTAAACCTAGGAAACTATGTAAAGCACTTAGCATGAAAAACGTTGAAACACAAGACAAGAATATCCGACAACCAATTTACAAAAAAAGATACAAATATAATGGGTAAAACTATCCCACAGTGTGCTATGCAGAGCAAAATCGAATACGGAAGAGCCTATGTGCCCTTGGAGTTAGCTCGTGTGGCAGCCTGGGGAGTTTTTATGAGCCGTCCCTTCCTCCTCAGCTACATAAAACTAGTTCTTGGACCAGCTTCTCATCTCACTGGGCTTGTGACAAGCTGTCCACAGAGAGTCTAGTTGACAAAGGTCCTCTCTTCCCCATGTCTCTCTTTTCACTTATCTATGAAAGGGAAGTCCTCAACCTGGTACCTTTAAAGTTTATTTAGGGGCTCATCATGATGGCGGATGAACTTCCGAACATATATGCATGTTATTATTACTGATCACCGTATGATTGTTTCAATAACAGTCTCAACTAACATATACAGTGTGAAAGATCAATTATTAAACAAATGAAAATCAGTACATGAAAAACATAGTTAGGATCGTGCTACTGTGTGCAACAATCTAATACAAATATGGCGTAAATAACCAGCTCAGCCCAATGCATTTCGCGATCTATTTCATCCCTTCTTCAAGGTCCGTCCACTGTAAAAATAATAAACAGGTACTCACTCATGTTACAATGCTGTTGTTGCATAGACACAAATATATATTTACAAGGGGAGAAAACGTTCTGGAAAGGCTCAATGTGCCCTGAATAGCCTTTCTACACTAGCACATGGCAAGAAACTAGGATTAAAAACCAAAATTGTGAAGACGTAATCATACTTCTCGTGATAAAAGCCAAAGAAAAACCTTTGAGTGCTTGTGAATAAAGGAATGAACGAACAGAATGGTGATAGTGTGCTCAAATGATACCTTAAGCCAACCTCATATGTAAAAGTCAGATGTGACAAAATGCTGCACAACCTGAGAAAACCATTAAAAAAATCTTGATGGTGCACATACCCCATGTCCACAAACAACACTCACTGGTTACTGAAAACCTATACCCAAACTGTACAGCTGTGTGACTGCTGCTCAAGCTCTGGATCTGTTAGAAAATTGGCATGCTCAGTATCTATATACAATCAATATAGACTCTGCACTCTGTAATAGACAAATGAACAAAATCATCATTACCTCACAACTGAAGTAAATTCAGCCCAATGGTAAAGAATGTCACAGGAAACACCAGAGTGTCTACCTACAACAAATGATGCTGATGTTACAAGGCAATATCCACTATTGTGACCAACATCCCTTCAACCTGCACTTCTTCTTTTCGTTAAAGTAGGAACTCTTAGTTTACCTCGAATTCCTGAGATTGTGGTGAACATGCAGAAACTACTATCCGATATGTGCGAGTATTCTTCCTTCTTCCAGCCTGTAGTTTCTGAAGAATTTAATGAGAGCTCCGTGTTGCAAGTTGGATCCAAAACCAATGACGACCCTAGTAGAATCTGCGAATGATTTTGTGAAATCGTAAATACTGATACGCTATTTGCGATAATCGCAAAATGCATAATCGCAAATTACGAATTCATAAACACATGTATGAAAAATTCTCAAATTGAGAATTCACGAAATTCGCAATTTTGCACATACAGTTTACCACCAACTCAAAGCAGGTGGCAACCAGGTGCAACCCATATAAACAGGGCCACAATGTGACCTTAACTTCCACAATGGCAGCGCTGTATGTGATAGTCTGGAGGATGAACATTCAAGCTGCAGCACAGAGAAGGAGGTGACAGGAACGGATATTCAGAGCGCGCATCACTCTGTTCCAGCAGAGTGATGAAGAGATCCAGGAGCAGTATAGGCTGGACTCTGCCACCATTATGGACTAGACTGCTGAGCTCAAACCCATGCTTTCAACACCCAACATGCAGGACCCAAACCATCCCACCACATGTGCAGGTCCTGTGTTCACTGCACTTACTGGCATAAGGGAGTTTCCAGGGGGTGATAGCAGCAGCAGGAGGGGTCTCCCAGAGTTGCCTGTCGCACTTCGTCCATGCATTCTTGGCGGCAATGGTACAGAGGCTACATCATCACATCCAATTCGCCAAACACACAACAGGCATTACAGCAAAAATAACAGGACTTATATCAGATTGCCCAATTTCCCCATGTCATTGGCTGCATAGATGGGACCCATGTAGCCCTCTCACCCCCTCAAACAATGAGTATGTATTCTAGAACCACAAATCATATCATTCTATCAATAAACAGGTCATCTGCAATGCTAAACATATCATAACGGATATAGTTGCAAAATACACTGCCAGTACACATGACTCCTTTATATTCAGACATAGTTGAATATACACTCGTCCCACTGGTGGTGAAGTTGGAGAGGGCTACCTGCTAGGTAAATGCATGTCCAGCACTCTAACATACAGCTAAGGCCATAAGTGAGAGCCCAGTGATTAACTGAATATATTTCATCCTGTAGGTGACAGTGCATATGCTGTAAGAGGTTTCATCCTCACACTGTACCTCAATACAGAAAATCAAAGGGAGCGAAGATACAATTGCGCATACAAATCAACGCGCTGTGTAATTGAGCAGACATTTAGGATACTGAAGAGCAGGTTCCGCTGCCTCCATAAAAGCAGAGGAGCACTACAATACAGCCCAGAAACCTGCTGCAAGATTGTGGCTACTTGTGCCATGCTCCACAACATTGCAACTAGAAAAGGCATACCAGTTGAACTCACCAATACAGATTTAGATTCAGATGAGGGCCCAGGTCCATGTTGCAGACCAGCAGGTGGTGGAGAGGCAGCTGTGGGCCGACAGAGATGTGATGAGATTACACAAAACTATTTCTAGGTGGGTAATGATGACACACTGCAAATGTTGATTTGTGCATGACTGTGTTTTCTTTTTCTTTTAGCTGCAGGATAAAAATTAGTCACACAGCCCAAAAACACACGGTGGCACAGTGTCTTGCACATGTCATGTCCACAGTGCATGGTTGAAGGCTAAACAAAAAACCACATCCTATTTGTTATTTTACCCTTTGCCACTTGCTGTGGTAACAGTTTATTTTTTGCGTGCAGGTCCTGCTGTTGCACACTCAGAGTGCTGACTGCTTTCCCTTGAGGCATTCGATGGTGTTCCCTGCCTCACACTGCCTCGTCTATGTTTGGGAATTGGTGGGGGGATGCTGCTTCTGCTTGACATCTACTCATGATCCCCTGAGCCCAGGAGACCTGTGCCACCCATGGTAGCTGTCTGCAGCTGGTCTACTGCATTTGTCACCCTCACCAACCCTTTGGCCACATACTGGCTGCAGTGTTCCATTTTAACCTGTATGCTAACTGACTGGCATGATATCATGGAAGTGGCATTGGACAGGCAGTTGACTACCTTGCTATAAGTGTCCAGACGGGTGTAGAGACATTATTTACCCCTGCGTCTGGATGCCTGGTCTTTTTTCATGGTGGTAATACAGCGCGGGTTCACCTGCTCAGGATTTTACCATACTCACCTGGGCCCATAAACACTTACACACTTTGAACAGGTAAACCTACGCTTTAAACCAGTAGTATTTACTTTTAGGACCTATACAATTGCCTTACCAATCCTTGTCACCGGTACCTAGAATCCTAAGGGATCATGGGAGTTAGCAAAAAAATAGGTAGTCAATAACATTTGCATTCATAAATAACCACCGACTCGGGAAAGATTTAAAAGCTTTATCTAAATATTTTCTTAACAATTTGAGTTCATACTAAATTAGTCAGAGTTTGTTCAATTAAGAAGAGTATAATCAAAGCAATATGATCCGGAAATATCATGAAACTTTCTTTAAGAATTGAAACATAGGAGGGTAAGAAAAGGGAAATAGCACAACGACATACCCTTACAACTTGTATAATAACCTAAAAAGGTGCGAAGACCAACCCTGGCCACAAGCTGGGTTAAAGGACAGGACCCTCAATAGTGCGGGTGCCAAAAGGATAGAACAGGTGCAGACCAGAAATCAGGATAAGTACGGACCAAATTGGATCAGGACAGGACCACCGCAGGTCAGGACCGGCACCCACAGCTAAAGTGCAATGTCAGCGTCACACCCCTCTCTGCAGCTAACAGTCGGACCCCGATTGGGTTTCGAACTCCTTCCCAGAACCCCGATTGGGTTATAGAATCTTCTGACAGAGTGCTCCGACAACACCTCTGCTCTCGATCGCCTATTGAGTGCGTTGGATCAGTGACAGGTCAGCTATTCGGACAAGTCGGACAATCTAACTAGCTAAGCCTACCTTAGATATACCATTGTCCAGGGCAGTGTACCACCCCCCAATGCTGCAAATGTGTGAATTCCCTCAATTTGATTGGTCAAAAGACGAGGAGAGCTAATCACACCATTCCAGTTATGAGGTCATGCTCTTCAATGTTCAGATCAATGTTCCCGCCCAATATTTTATTTTCCCATGCCCTTTTATTCCATCCAACAATGTATATTTCAATAACAATACAATGTATAATTTAACATCCTCTTGAAAGTTCAGGAGGTCGAGTTCTCATGAACATCTTCTAGCAAGTCAGGAGTTGGCAGGAATTCAATGCCAAGGCTTGCACACTCGGGTGAATTCGGCGCATGCCCAGTTTCAGGACCCAAGATGGAGCAACATTGTTCTCGATTGGTCAGAACAAGAGCTAATAGCAAAGTCACAGAAAAATAGTTTTAGAACAAAGAATAAATAAATGCACGGTATACCACTTATCTCTTCTCTATTCCCATTACTTTATTTTAACTACAGCATCAGGGATTATGCAGAACAAACAACTTAGTAAAAGCTGCAATGCAAGCGTTAGCATATGAGAACATAGAGCAGCCATTTTTAGCTCTAGTGCGCAGAAGCAAAGTTTTACCACCAAGCAGTAAGTACGTCATGTCACCTGAGTGTGTGTTATGGCTGGATTTTCTGAGTAGGTGGGATCAGCCCCTAGGGGCCCCTCCGACCCAGCCAGAATGTAATCACATCCCTCCTCAGGACCAACTATCCAGGCACCTGGTACCTACCTGAGGATGGGGAACTCGCAATATACAAGCTCATATTATTAAAAACACCACTAAATCTATAGGGATACTAAGAATACTCACTGATTACTAGGGATATCCATACCCTACACCACACTTATATTCACATCAGTTGGTCTCGCGGCCACTCAGACCCAGACCGGTCTACCCTAGGGCAGATATGACACACAATCCGGTGCGTCTACACATGGGCCTGCAGAACCCAATGCTCTCTTTTCCAAACTGTTTGCAATCCTGCAAAACTACACGCTAGTTCGACCTCCTAGCGCTCTCATTTATTCAAGCCACAATCCTGTGGGTATACACACTGGTCTCCCACCCAGTGTTCTCACTAACGCCGCATATCAACGACGACCACATTCCTATGAACACCTATATATATATATATATATTGGGAAGTCTCTTCACTAAGGGTCTGCTACTACAATATTAGGAGTTAGCCAATTAATGTCATATGTCTCCTATTCCTGGCATCATAGGTCCACTCACTCCCTATTTATGTGATCACCACTTACCTGATTGGGATTACCCATCCATTCATGCAAACACTAAACACCTAGGAGCGTTGTTTACCTGGATTGAACAAGAATACAAGAGATACACGCCAGTTTGTTACAAACTGGGGGGTTATTTTATTACAACAATATAAACATTTACACAGATCTGTAACTGACAAAGACTATAGGTAGAACACACCGCTGAAAGAGAAAAGATTTAAACATACAATAGCCTAGGGAATAAGGACAAGATTAAGATGCAAGTGTAAAGTAAACTAATGTGATGAAAACAATATCACCTGATTAGTGTGAAGTCTTGTTCTAGCTGTCATCTGGGTTCCTCTCTCGTCTGTGCCTTGGCTCATCTCAGACTCCCTCTCTCTCCTGCACTCTTGGGTACACCTCTGCGCTGATCACTCTGCACTGGACTCCTCTCCCCCTCACGAACTGTCTCCACCTTCCAGCTTCAATCTTAACAGTTCCTGCCGCTCTGATCACCGTTCATTCCACTAGCTTATTCACTCTGTCTCTGCGCCAATGTCCAATTAACTCCATCTGCTCCCATAGGTTAGTCCACGATCTCTCCTCCGTCTCTTCTAAAAGGCATTACTTCAGACTCCAGCTATTCACACCTCCTCCTGATAAGCAACTGCTTCTGACTGCTTCCTTCAGTTCCAGCTCACTATTCAACTCAGCTCTTCTCCAGCTTGAACCCTCTCTCTCTGCCAACTCCACTCCACTGCTTTCCACTCCTCCACCTTAACACGACCCTCTGGCTTCGCCACCTTCACTCGACTGCAACTCTACTCGACTCCCTGCTTGACTCACTGACTCCGCCTCTGCACTTCACTGATATAGAATGCTGTTTCCTCATGGAAAGTTCCAGCCATCAGCCCGCCGCCCACCAGGTCTCTGCATCACCTCGCATCAAGGACACACACCCAGCCGGCCGGCCTTTTGTTGTGTCTTCTACACAGAGAATAATACAGCCTACCGATAAGGGCTGGCCCAGACCGGTTCTCTCCAAGTGAAAAACAGCCTTAACTATAAACTTTGCCTTTGCCCTGAAAAGCCTCTCAGCTTCATCAAGATGGAGTCCCTCTAGCTCTAGGCCTGTAGGCCTGAAAGGGGTGAAATGCTCCTTAGCTCTGTCAGAATACCTACATAAACCATACCAATGTGTCTAATATGTCAAAGCCAATAGGCAATAGACAGGTTAAAGTCAAGAATAAAGGCATATTAAGCAGCTATCCTCTTCTAGATCTGGGAAAAAGGGCTTAAAAGGGCCAACACAGGCTAAGAATACCTATACTAGATGCGAGCAAGATTAATGATCTATATCACTGCTAAATAAAGCCAAAAACTCTGCCATTACACTCCACCCTTAGATCCTTATCTTGCGAGCATCAGTAAACAACAACAACCATCTAAACAAACATCAACATAATCTATCCAACATAGGCTAAGAATACCTATCCTAGATGTGAGCAAGATTAATGATCTATATCACTGCTAAATAGAGCCCAAAAACTCTGCCATCCACCCTTAGATCCTTATCTTGCGAACATCTTATAAACAATAACATCCAGATAAACAAACATCAACACAATCTATCAACAAATCAAAAACTAAAAAACTCCCTAAAAAGAACGACAACTTAAGGAAATTCCACCTGAAACTCAATGGTAGGGAATACAAACCTAACAACCAACTGAAAACAAATCAAAGCACCCTTGACTTGAATGCTGAAACATATCTGAGATTGGATCTGATAACAACAGAAAGTAACCAAAGCATCCTCAAACTAAACGTGCCTCAATTTCTAATGATAACTAGTGAAATCTAATGATGTAGGGACTTATGTGTTGAATGAAAACAGCAAGGGGCCTAAATGGGGCCTACTTCGGACAACTTAAGCCTAAATGAGGCCTACCTACTATTGTCAACTTAAGAAGTAAATGTGTTTCAACTCCTAATGAGAAAACAAGAAAGGGCCTAAATGAGCCCTACCTACTATAGGCAACTTAAGCTAATGATGACTCATGAAACTATTGGTGTAGGGGCTTGTTTGTGGGATGAAAATAACAATGGGCCTAAATGAGGCCTACCTACTTTAGTTAACTTAAGCTAACAATTTGGTGAAATCTGAGAAGTAGACATGACAAACTGTGTCAAGGTTTGGGCAAACATCAATACATAATCATACTAAAAGACACACCTCCCAGAACAATCCAAAGTCTAAGGTAACCACCCTTTGATCAATCAAGGTGAAAATGTAAGAACAGTAAAAAAAAACAACCCCATTTCTACAAGATAGCTGGTGTAACACCAAGCTTAAAACATCCATTTTACATTATACTGTGGAACACATGTGTGCAGCACCATTCAAAAAAAAAAAGTCCTTCATTGGCAAAAACTGTTTTGAAGAAAACAGAAAAACTATAATAGGTGACATGTTTTTTGCTTTAAAAGTGGGGCCTGCTCGTAGTGATTGCAAAAAATGCAGGCCAAGGAATTATGCAACCAAATCCTTGTGTGATTCTGTCACAAATAAAACATGTTTGTGTATTTTTTTTTTTTTAAAGTGGGGCCTGCTCGTAGTGATATCAAGAAAAATACAGGCCAAGGAATTATGTAACCGAGTCCATTGGGAAGAAGGGAAAAAAAAAGTCAATTTTGATTCTTCAGTGTAGGCCACCACCCTGCATCTTCGGTATCCGGACACTTCCTCCGATGCGGCCATCCATCACCCTTCCGGTCTGGTCTGGTCTGGTCTGGTCTGATTCCATCATCCAAAAATAATAAACTAAAATAAAAACATGAAAGTAAAAAACTAAAACAACAAAGGAAGTGGAAGGGGGAGGGGCCACGCACAACCACAACCCAGCAATCCTAGAGACAAGAAAACAAGTATCATTATTCTTGAAAAATAAAATTTTTATTTAAAAAGCACCCCGGGTGCCTTTCATTATTGAAAAGAAAATATCCTAATTAATTAAAAACATTCAAAATGTAATTTTTAAGTTTATGCAGTGGGGCCTATCATACCCTAATCCTCTCTAAGCCAGCCTTCTCCCTTCAGACGCGGGTGCCAGGCTACAGTGTGAAGCTATTTGAATCACTGCCAAATGATGATCTCACAGCAGGAGCAGGGCACTGCAAGCCTCCCATTTCCCTGGTCAGAGAAGCCCGCCTAGGCCCACTGCGACTAACTAACTCCAAGGGAAAGAGTCTGCAAGAGTCCCTTATCAGCAGGCAATGAAGCCGCCTGCGTCAACAGCCAGGAAGAGCCAGGTCCCCCGCCCTTAAATAAACAAGCCGTCCGCGGAAGAAAATTGGATTATAGCCAATCATAATGAAACAGGGCCCTGTTCGGAACCTGCAGCGGAAGAAAAAAAAAACTCGTCTGCACAAACCAGCTGGTCTGCCAAGGTCGACAAACAAATTCCTTGCTTGTTCCCAGGCCTGATTGTACTAACGAAAGCCAGCATTTAAAAAAAAAAAACAATTCAGTTACAGTGTACTGCTAATTAAAAGCTCCAGTTTCTAAAAAGACTTTTGTCTAACTAATTCAGCTAAAGGCAAGACATTTAAAATATGGGCACTTATTTAGAAAGGGGCAACTAAGTTTTGCACACAAAATTATACATTCTGCATTTGAGAAAAAAAAACGAATTATCATGGACCATTGTCAGCTGTTGAAAGAGAAATAATTTTAAAACAACATAAAATGCAGATACATTTCAACATTGTGTTTAATTCATCAGGGGCATCATATAATTGTACATTACAATGTAATTTAACATGCAAGCCATTGAAGCCAACCTAATAAAAGGGCCACATTCATACACTATTAAACAGCCTATTATTTTCTAACTGAGTTGGTTAACTTACCAAGGCTTGTTTTGCTGACACATTTATAAAAGAAAGTTGTATTATACATATGGGAAAATAATAATGTTACATTTTATATTGTTTCAAAGGCACACGGTTGCCTTTCACTAATTAAAAGCACATGTTACCATGCACTGTCGGGCAAGATTGATTATTCTCAACCTGTGATCATTGCAACCAGCACATTCCTTTGTAGATGGAAAACCCTCAAAGAAATAATTAATGAAAACAGCTCCGTAGCATGCATTCTAACGGGCCACCTCCTTAACATTTCACTCATTTTCTCTCTCCGTGCAAACCCTTTATCAATCCGACTGGGTGATTTATAACTTACAGTTCCAAGGCAAACCCACACAAATTCGTAGACGCATTCCAAAAAGAATGTGAAATGAACAGAACCCTTCGCAAAGCACAAGATGTTACCTTTCCGTCAAGAAGTTGACAAAGCACATAGGCAGACCAAGGAACCAAAAAAAAAAAGTCAAAATCAAACCATCAAATAATCCTTAAAATAATCCACTGACTTTCATAGTCAGGTCAAATAACCATGCATGTTGACAGCATGTAAAAAATAAAGACTGCCATCTCAACTCAAGATTTTAACCCTTTGGCAGCTCAAGCACAATCATTCCCCAATGTCCATGGATACATGGGAAAGTCATGAGCACATCTCTTCACGTTTACAGATGACACGTACACATATTTTCAAAACGTTATCCCCAAGCACCCGAGAGAGATCCAGCTCTCTCCTGCCTAACGTAATGATAACATGCCCTGTCCAAGCCATGACCACATGGCGCTATTCACAAGCCATATTTACAAGACAAACTTTTCACAAACAATATTTCCAAGGCGCAATGCACAAGGAACACAGCAGATCAACATAAGAACATGCACCTCACAAGCCACAATAATATGGCGCTATTCACAAGTCATATTTACAAGGAGCTATATTCAAAGAACTCCACAGATCATATAACAATGAACACATTTCACATTGCACAGCATAAGCAGATGCAGCAAACATTTTAATGGGCAATTTAAAAGAATTTTTTACACACATTTATACAATTGGACCATCACAAAGATGTAACTGGCTCCCTCATGTAATGCCATCCTTCAACCCTGACATTTTAAACACCAAGATGAAAACCATTCCTTCCACCCTGAATAAACCAAATGCCATGATGTAATGCAATCTCCTCACGCTGCAACTGTTCAAGCCCATAGGTCTAACAGGCTACATAAACTGCAACATTACGCCAGATGGAACCGGCGTTCAGGGCACTCCCTCAGAACACATGGGAAACTCTCTAAGCACATGGCCAGGACACACAGGATAGGTAAGCAGTTCGTGACGCCAGATGTTATGGCGGGATTTTCTGAGTAGGTGGGATCAGCCCCTAGGGGCCCCTCCAACCCAGCCAGAACGTAATCACATCCCTCCTCAGGACCAACTATCCAGGCACCTGGTACCTACCTGAGGATGGGGAACTCACAATATACAAGCTCATATTATTAAAAACACCACTAAATCTATAGGGATACTAAGAATACTCACTGATTACTAGGGATATCCATACCCTACACCACACTTATATTCACATCAGTTGGTCTCGCGGCCACTCAGACCCAGACCGGTCTACCCTAGGGCAGATATGACACACAATCCGGTGCGTCTACACATGGGCCTGCAGAACCCAATGCTCTCTTTTCCAAACTGTTTGCAATCCTGCAAAACTACACGCTAGTTCGACCTCCTAGCGCTCTCATTTATTCAAGCCACAATCCTGTGGGTATACACACTGGTCTCCCACCCAGTGTTCTCACTAACGCCGCATATCAACGACGACCACATTCCTATGAACACCTATATATATATATATATATTGGGAAGTCTCTTCACTAAGGGTCTGCTACTACAATATTAGGAGTTAGCCAATTAATGTCATATGTCTCCTATTCCTGGCATCATAGGTCCACTCACTCCCTATTTATGTGATCACCACTTACCTGATTGGGATTACTCATCCATTCATGCAAACACTAAACACCTAGGAGCGTTGTTTACCTGGATTGAACAAGAATACAAGAGATACACGCCAGTTTGTTACAAACTGGGGGGTTATTTTATTACAACAATATAAACATTTACACAGATCTGTAACTGACAAAGACTATAGGTAGAACACACCGCTGAAAGAGAAAAGATTTAAACATACAATAGCCTAGGGAATAAGGACAAGATTAAGATGCAAGTGTAAAGTAAACTAATGTGATGAAAACAATATCACCTGATTAGTGTGAAGTCTTGTTCTAGCTGTCATCTGGGTTCCTCTCTCGTCTGTGCCTTGGCTCATCTCAGACTCCCTCTCTCTCCTGCACTCTTGGGTACACCTCTGCGCTGATCACTCTGCACTGGACTCCTCTCCCCCTCACAAACTGTCTCCACCTTCCAGCTTCAATCTTAACAGTTCCTGCCGCTCTGATCACCGTTCATTCCACTAGCTTGTTCACTCTGTCTCTGCGCCAATGTCCAATTAACTCCATCTGCTCCCATAGGTTAGTCCACGATCTCTCCTCCGTCTCTTCTAAAAGGCATTACTTCAGACTCCAGCTATTCACACCTCCTCCTGATAAGCAACTGCTTCTGACTGCTTCCTTCAGTTCCAGCTCACTATTCAACTCAGCTCTTCTCCAGCTTGAACCCTCTCTCTCTGCCAACTCCACTCCACTGCTTTCCACTCCTCCACCTTAACACGACCCTCTGGCTTCGCCACCTTCACTCGACTGCAACTCTACTCGACTCCCTGCTTGACTCACTGACTCCGCCTCTGCACTTCACTGATATAGAATGCTGTTTCCTCATGGAAAGTTCCAGCCATCAGCCTGCCGCCCACCAGGTCTCTGCATCACCTCGCATCAAGGACACACACCCAGCCGGCCGGCCTTTTGTTGTGTCTTCTACACAGAGAATAATACAGCCTACCGATAAGGGCTGGCCCAGACCGGTTCTCTCCAAGTGAAAAACAGCCTTAACTATAAACTTTGCCTTTGCCCTGAAAAGCCTCTCAGCTTCATCAAGATGGAGTCCCTCTAGCTCTAGGCCTGTAGGCCTGAAAGGGGTGAAATGCTCCTTAGCTCTGTCAGAATACCTACATAAACCATACCAATGTGTCTAATATGTCAAAGCCAATAGGCAATAGACAGGTTAAAGTCAAGAATAAAGGCATATTAAGCAGCTATCCTCTTCTAGATCTGGGAAAAAGGGCTTAAAAGGGCCAACACAGGCTAAGAATACCTATACTAGATGCGAGCAAGATTAATGATCTATATCACTGCTAAATAAAGCCAAAAACTCTGCCATTACAGTGTGACAGATGCATGCGCAGAAAAGTTCCCAGGTTGGGGTGGTCATTTTGAGTTAATCGAGTAACAGTTAGTAAAAAGCACATTGAAAAGCTTACCCTAGTTACTAGAAATGTTGTGTGGTACATTGTTAGTAAGACGAAACATGTTTACTAGTGCATTACAGTTTATTTCGAGAGGGCTGAGTCCAAGCAAGTCACTTTATGTGCAGATCCTTGCTCCATCAGTGACACATAGTTCTTTTATTGCACCCATCATTTCTCTGATTCTGTCCGCACAGGCCTTATGTCCCTCATCCATTTTGTTGTTCATCTCTCTGATCCCCTCCTTCATATCAGTCAGGTTGTGGTTCACATACACCAGCTGTCTGTGTATTAACCTCATTGATTTTGATTGCAAGTGCTATACCTTTACCATGGTGTCCTCCAGGCAGGAAAACACTGTGGGATCCTCTGAAGCAACTGCACTGGTGGTTGCCCTTAGCCTGCGTCTCCTGCATGTTACTTCTCTATGGTACACAGGGGGCTGATAGTGGTCCTGTTGTGTGCGCTGTTCCTGGTCTGGCTGCCCCTCATTCCCTATGAACTCTGGTTCGCTCTCTAATAGTGGAAGTGGAGGCACAATCTGGCGGTGTCTCTGTGGGTCAGGTGGTGGAAGTGACGACTGCTCTGTGTCCTCTTGCCCTGCCGTGTCCTCTGTGTGTGTTGCCTCCTTAGCTCCTGAATTGTCATCCTGTGATTTAGGTTGAACTGTAAGTGAGAAAGTACATTTAAATTGTGTGTTCTGCTTCACCTTCTTCACTACATAAAGATTTCTGAATTTACCATGGTGTCCTCCAGGCAGGAAAACACTGTGGGATCCTCTGAAGCAACTGCACTGGTGGTTGCCCTTAGCCTGCGTCTCCTGCATGTTACTTCCCTATGTTACACAGGGGGCTGATAGTGGTCCTGTTGTGTGTGCTGTTCCTGGTCTGGCTGCCCCTCATTCCCTATGAACTCTGGTTCACTCTCTAATAGTGGAAGTGGAGGCACAATCTGGCGGTGTCTCTGTGGGTCAGGTGGTGGAAGTGACGACTGCTCTGTGTCCTCTTGCCCTGCCGTGTCCTCTGTGTGTGTTGCCTCCTTAGCTCCTGAATTGTCATCCTGTGATTTAGGTTGAACTGTAAGTGAGAAAGTACATTTAAATTATGTGTTCTGCTTCACCTTCTTCACTACATAAAGATTTCTGAATTTAGCTTAGCTAAGTACTGTCTATCGTTTTTTTCCTTTACTAATTCACTTCTACTGATTCTACATTGCCGTGTATCATTGAGCCATTGAATTATGTGTGTGACTACATCTCCCATTATGCATTGCTGGGTGTGCTGAAAGAAGTGGAATGGAGTTGCATTGTTGCTTTGTAGTTGGTGCATTCCTGAGTGTGTGAGTAAGGTAGTAATGTCTCAGGGCGAATTTGGAATGCATCTTGCCTTGTCTGGTGTTTGGAGTGTTGGAGCTGTTGATGTCAGCTTCACCACAGAAACTCTCAGGCAGTAGGGTGGACTCCACCAACTCCTCCAGGGGTATGGATTCACTCTCAGAGGATGCTCCCCCACTAGTCTTCTTTGCCTCTGAAAGCCTGGTTGCCACCTGGTCCTTCAAACTAGAGCGCTTGCGTAGGTGTGCTGGGTAACACCGATGCATTGACCTTTGCCTGGATGTTCAGCCATATTTTTCTTTTTTGAGATTCTGGCTCATGAAGGGATTTTTTACCGAAAAGTAACTCATGGCTATGTACCGTTTTTTCTATTAGGACATCCTGCTCCCTCTCACTGAACTTATGCTTCCTTTTCCTCCCAGCCTCCGTCTTATCCTTATCCTTCTCCTGGGGATCCATTTGGTTTGGGTGGCGTTGCAGTCCAAAGTGGTTTGGTTCTCGTCCCAGCCTCTCACACAGCCTCAGGCAATCAGAAACAGCATGGGCAGACACACTTCCTGGGTGTGATGTCATCAAGCTGCACCTAAATTGGCGATTCACAAAATTTGCGATTCCTTATTTGCGTATTCGCAAATAGGGAATCGCTATTATTGATTTCGCAAACGTATTCTGCGAATTTCAAGGAATTGCTAATATTTCGCGATTTTTTTTACATCGCATTTTGCTATTCTCAAAATGCGATTTGCTACAAATCGCATTTAGAGAATCACATATTGCTTTTTTAATACATATGCTTCTAAGTGCGGTTTCCAGGGGAACCCCTTAAATAAGCCAAACATTCTGGGGTCGATTCTGATTCGGGAAACAAATCCGTACGACGATTCGTATTCGTAGCCGTTTCCGTACGAATCGTCCGAATCTGTCCGAATCGCGTAGTACGACATGTTCTGAAAAAATACGTCTGAATCATTGCAAACTGTACGAAAATGAAGTGTAAATCCGTACAACATCAACCCACACAGTGAACCGTAGGATTCGTAAAAATGCCGTACGACCCGCCAAGTGCGATCCGGACCGGGGATTGAATAAGAGATTTGTACGGTAAACGTTGCGTGTGAGCAATTCGTACAGAGGGCAACAATATCACATATGCACCGCACCCCTAAAATCAAGGGGTGTACGACTGGGGTGCACGCACCGTGCACCTACGACACTGGGGTGTACGATCCATACCCCTACGGTCCGTACATCTATGATCATGGGGTGTACGCACGGGAACATACGCACCATACCGCTGAAATCCAGGGTGTATGCACCATTCCCTGATGCACCGTACCCCTGCAGTCATGGGGAGTATGCACCGTACCCGGGGGGGTCCGTTACCTATGCATTGCGAGGTGAAATCTGCTTTTACGGACGTTTTAAGCTCCCAGAGAAAAAGAGTTGTACGGAGTGTTGTCGATACAATTCATACTTGCTGGGTCGGAAAATGCAGCTTCGATCCAAACGAACATCGCGTACTGCGTGTTCCAAATGAGATTCGTACGGATTAGTGAGTAGTACGGTCTTCGGTACGATTCGTATGGAGAACTGCTTTGGGTACACATCTTACTACATCGTACGTACGGGTACGGTTCTGCATACGATTCATACGAGAAATACGCTCTGTACGGCTATTCGGAGGGCATTTTACCAAATCGGAATTGCCCCTTCTGTGTTCCAAATGGTTATGCAATAATGGTATGTAAAATGTTCTTAGAAAAAGAGAAAAACACACCATGTACATATAAGACATCTGGGCAATGGCTCGTAGTTCCTCCGGGGAGAAGGGAACTTGTAGACACACTCTGCAGAGAAAAATTATAATCAGAAAGACTAGGAAAACATTGCTAAGTTTGTCAAAGGATCTGGCAATAAATTTGGGCCATGCTTACCACTCAAAAGTTCTACCTCTGCATACCAGTAAACTGCATCTTACTAGAGCGGTGGATGCTGCACGATTAAATCCAGAGCTGGGCGTCCGAAAGCTGCATTCTTGTGTTGTCAAAGCAGCTGGGCCGCACGTTGGAAAGCAAAATGACGGTCTCAAATGGAACCTCATGTAAGGTCCCATTAGCCTGTAGGTGGGAAAACAAGTTTGTGTTACATGAAGGGATCGTAGATGTGCCAAGGAATATCCTTAACTGGCAAGGTTGAAAAAATTATAAAAAGGGATTATGAAAAGAAAAAAAGACTGCACACAGTACAGTATCTCTATTGATATGTATATGGTGTCTACCACACCAGTCTCTCCAAACCCAATTTATAATGTACATGATTATAGGGGACAATGAGGATACCCTAATAGTGAGGTTAAGAGGTGATTATATTGTCAATGTGCCAGTTTGTATACCAGGTCCATTTACAGGGGCTCTATGACCTATGAGAAAAAGACCATTGGTTATATTTACTGATGTTTTAGTGTTCACCTGGTGAACTGCCCCCACAGAATATTATCGTTCAAGCCATCTGTATGCTTTTTGAGCCTAAAAATCCATGGTTGTTGTCTTTCAAACAGTCTTGAGTCAGAATCCATTACTTCATGTATGTGTTCCAGGATGACCCACTGGTAATCCTGTGTATGTTTTTCTCTATGTAGTGGGTTGACATCTTAGTGGACACATGACCACACCATAAACCGCTGCGATGTTTGCATATTCTTCTTTATCTTACTGGTTGTCATACCCACATAGTGAAGGCTACATGTGTAAGCTATCAAGTCTACCACCCTTTTTCAGTCGCAATGTAATTTGTTTATTGAAAAATATTGTTTTTGTCAAATTTGTCAAGTTGCAGGTGCTACAGCTGCCTCATGGGTAATGTCCCATGAAAGGTGTTATAGTACTTTATATAGCTGTACTACTTCCCTGTCTGGTCCTCTTACGTGTATGTACCCGCAGGTCTTTGAGGCCTTTTTCTTGTTTTTGGTAGAACATTGGTTGTGGTATTTCCAGGGACCCTCTATTCATGATATACCAATGTTTATCGATGATTTTCTTCACCGTGTTGGATCAATTAATCATTGCATTTCTAAAGGTCGCTACATACCCGTTAGGGTCTCAAGGCGCTGGGGGGGGGGGGGGCTGCTACTGATCGAAAAGCCAGGTCTTGAGAAGTTTCCTGAAGGCCAGCAGGTCCTGAGTCTGTCGTAGGCTGGTAGGGAGAGCGTTACAGGTCTTGGCGGCGAGGTAGGAGAAGGATCTTCCGCCGGCGGTAGCTTTCCGGATACAAGGAATTGTGGCGAGGGCGAGGTTGGCTGAGAGGAGGCTTCAGGTGGGGGTGTAGAAGCTGAGTCAGTTGTTGAGGTATGTGGGTCCGGTGTTGTGTAGTGCTTTGAGTGTGTGGATGAGGAGTTTGAAGGTGATCCTCTTGTTGATGGGAAGCCAGTGCAGGCCTCTTATGTGGGGTGTGATGTGGCTGTGTCGGGGGACGTCGAGTATCAGTCGTGCTGAGGCGTTCTGGATTTGTTGTAGTCGTCTCAGGAGCTTGGTTGTTGTTCCTGAGTAGAGGACGTTCCCGTAGTCGAGTCTGCTTCTGATGAGGGCCTGGGTGACGGTTTTTCTCGTGTTGGGGGGATCCATTTGAAAATCCTGCGGAGCATTCGGAGGGTGTTGAAGCAGGATGCGGAGACGGCGTTGACTTGCCTGGTCATGGAGAGGGTGGAGTCGAGGATCACCCCAAGGTTGTGTCCGTGGTCTGTGGGTTCCGGGGCTGTGCCTAGTGATGTGGGCCACCAGGAGTCGTCCCAGGGCGATGGGGTGGGTCCGAGGATGAGAACTTCCGTCTTGTCTGAATTCAGCTTCAGTCTGCTGTCCTTCACCCAGTCGGCTACGTCCTTCATTCCTCTGTGGAGGTTGGCTTTGGCGGTGTGGGGGTCTTCGGTGAGGGATATGATCAGCTGGGTGTCGTCGGCTTAGGAGATGATGTTGAGGTTATGTTGTCGGGTGACGTGGGCGAGCGGTGCCATGTAGATATTGAACAGCGTCGGGCTCAGGGAGGATCCCTGTGGGACACCGCAGATGATCTCGGTGGTTTTTCAGCAGAATGGTAGGAGGCGGACGCTCTGGGATCTGCCAGAGAGGAAGGATGTGGTCCAGGCCAGGGCCTTCTCTTGAATTCCGGCATCATCGAGGCGTGCTGATAGGATTCGGTGGCAGACTGTGTCAAAGGCTGCTGATAGGTCCAGGAGGATGAGGGTGGCGGTTTCTCCTTTGTCCATCAGGATCCTGATGTCGTCAGTGGCGGCGATGAGGGTGGTCTCGGTGCTGTGGTTGCTGCGGAATCCGGATTGGGAAGGGTCCAGGATGTTGTTGTCTTCGGGGTAGCGGGTTAGCTGTTTGTTGACAATCTTCTCTGTCACTTTTGCCGGGAATGGGAGCAGGGAGATGGGCCGGAAGTTCTTAAGGTCCTGGGGCTTTTTCAGAAGGGCGTTGATCTCGGCGTGCGTCCAGCTTTCCGGGAAGGTTGCTGTCCCGAAGGAACTGTTGATTGTTTTTCGGAGGTGGGGTGCGATGGTTGTGCTGGCTTCGTTGAAGACGTGGTGAGGGCAGGGGTTGCAGTGGGATCCAGAGTGAATGGAGTTCATGGTTTTAATGGTGTCTTCGTCACTGACGTGGGACCAGGAGGTCAGGCGGCTGGTGCGGGTGGTGATCGCAGGGGTGGTGGACTCGGTGGTGGGTGCGGGGGTGTCTGAGTTGAAGCTATCATGGATGTCGGCGATCTTGCGGTGAAAGAAGGTGGCCAGGGAGTCGCACAGGTCTTGCGATGGTAGGATGTCGTTGGTGTTGGAGCTGGGGTTGGAGAGTTCTTTCACAATGCTGAAGAGCTCTTGGTCTTTGAAGGGGAAAACAACACTTACAACGCAACTTTTACAACGCACTACCTTTACAACAAAACCTTTACAATGCAACATCCATTACAACGCATGCCATTACAACGCAACCATTACAACGAATGTCACTACCACGCATACCACTACAACGCATGTCATTACAACGCAGTCATTACAACGCATACCATTACAACGCATAACTACACTATCCAACACTTACCCTACTGTTGTGCCCCCTATAGTTAGAATAGTAATTTTTACCCCTACACTATCCAACACTTACCCTACTGTTGCACCCCCTGGAGTTAAAATAGTAATTTTTACCCCTACACTATCCAATACTTACCATACATGCAATGTAATGGTATGCGTTGTAAATGTAGTATGTGTTGTAGTGGAATGCGTTGTAAAGGTAGTTTCAAAGAATTCGTTGTAATGGCATGCATTGTAATGGAATGCGTTGTAATGGATGTTGCGGTGTAAAAAATGCATTGTAAAGGTATGCTTTGTAAAAGTATGCATTGTAACAACATAAATCCCTTTGAAGGCAGTCCTCTTGGCGGTCCTGATGAGTTGGTGATGTCTTCGGGTGGCGCTTTTGTGGGTTGTCTGGCTGTCTGGTGTTCGGTTGTGGAGCCATTTCTTCTCCAGCTTCCGACAGGTGCGCTTGGAGATCCGGAGGTCTTAGGTGAACCAGGTGGCTTTCTTGTTGGTGTGGTTGGTTGTGGAGGTCTTGAGAGGGGCAAGGGTGTTGGCGCAGTCGTTGATACACTGTTTGAGGTTGGTTGAGGCGGTGTCTGGGTCGGTGAGGTCAGCGGGTGGTCTCAGGGCGAGGGTGGTAGTCAGTTGGTCCATGGTGACCTTGCCCCAGCAGCGGCGTGGTAGCAGTTGGGTGCGGTGGTGTGTGGCGGGTTTCCTGAAGGTGAAGTGGACGCATCTATGGTCGGTCCAGTGGGGTTCGGTGGTGTGATTGAAGGAGACGTGGGGGCTTGTGGAGAAGATGGGGTCCAGTGTGTGTCCAGCAGCATGGGTGAGTGTCGTCACGAGCTGTTTGAGTCTGAGGTTGGCGAGGTTTTCGATCAGGGCGGTGGAGTTGTCGTCGTTGTTGTTCTCGAGGTGGAAGTTCAGGTCCCCGAGGAGGATGTAGTCTGTGGAGGTGAGGGCGTTGGTGCTGACGAGGTCGGCGATGGTGTCGCAGAACTGTGGTCGTGGTCCGGGTGGTCTGTAGACGAGTGTTCCTCTGAGGGTGGTGTTGGGGTCGGTGTGGATCTGGAAGTGCATGTGCTCGGCAGTGGTGAGGGTGTCGTCGGTGTTGGTCGAGACTCTGAGGGTGTCCTTGCGGATAATGGCGATTCCCCCTCCAACTCCGTTGGTGCGGTGTCTGCGGGAGATCTTGTAGCCCTGTGGGATGGCTGTGGCGATGTCTGATGCTGAGGTGGCGTTCAGCCAGGTCTCCGTCAGGAAGGCGACGTCGGGAGCGTTGGAGTCTAGGAGGTCCAAGAGTTTGATGGCGTGCTTGCGAGCGGAGCGGGTGTTGAAGAGGATGCAGCGGAGGTGGTTGGGTTGTCTGGCTGGTGGTGTGGAGGGCTGAATGCTGGTGAATCTGCAGTTCCGGCAGGCGAAGGGCCCTTGGGTGCGCTTCGGGGTGCCCCGGTAGCAGGGGTGATCTCGTCCGGTGTTGAGTGCGTGAAAGCTGCTGGAGTCGTAGTGCAGTCTGGTGTTGCGGGGGCGTGGGATCCAGGGTTTCTGGCGCTGGGCGCGGTCCAGGCACAGACAGGCGTAGACGGGTTTGCCTTTGGTACGCCTGCGGCGCGGCCGCTGCGCGGCCGCTGCGCGCCGCCGCTGCACGGCCTCCATAAGAGGGGCTGGGAGGGCGGAGCAGCTGGGAGGCGGGAGCGGGGTGGCGAATGGGACGGCGGGGGCGGGGCCACAGGGACGCAGCGGGGGCAAGATGACACGAAGGGAGAGGGGGGAGAAATGGGACACAGAAGGCAAAACGGGGGAAGGGGGGCACAGAGAGGAAAAACGGCAGAAAAACAAGGGGGTGAAACCAGGCAATACGTGGGAGAAGGGGCACAGGGAGCAAATGAGGGAAGGGGCACAAGGGTACAAGGATCAGCAGCGGAGAAAACAAGGAAGGAGCAGGTTACCAAAGGAGACCAGAAGGACTCCCTCTGCACGAGGCAGGCAGCGGGAGCAAGGCAACAGCGTCACGGCTATGGATGCTATGTTAAAGGTGCTGATGCATATTGGTCGTTTCTCCCTTCTCTTCTGTGGTCAGTTTCTAGAAGGGCATTCCTATTGCTGTTTTGAGCTAAATTTTTTCCCAGGATATCAGTTTTTGGGGGTATTTCCCGGCATGATTTTTGTAGTCTCTTAACATAGAGCAGTTTCTCCTTAGTCTCAAGAATTGCCCGAAAGGAAGGCTCTCCCTCAGATGTCTGGGATGAAAACAGACATATAACAGGAGACAGTTTTTTACATTGGGTTTTTAATGGGTAGTTATTTTGAGAGACCCTTGCTCCACTGTTATATTCTGGTCAAGAAACACCAGTTCTTGTATGCTCAAGGTGTGGGTGAATTTAAGAAATTAATTCTCTGTATTCAGCCATTCCAGGAAGCTATTTGCTGTCACTTCACTTCACTCTCAGATGACTAATACATCACCGATATTTCTTTTTCACAGTTTTATAAGTGTCAAGAAAAAATCCTGGGGTTTAAGGATTTTGTGTGTTTCCAAATTATGTACATAGAGGCCATCTGCACTTGGTGTGAAAGGGCTTCCCATGCTCGTCCTGTGTTGTTGTAAGTAGAGTGTATCCTTGCACTTGAAGAGGTTATGGGTGAGAATCCACTTACATCACTTCATCACCAAATTTTATGGGGTCTGAAAATCCCAATGTTGTTCAAAGAGGAATTCTTCAATTATGTTTGAGGTTTCTAAATGTGGGAGGATTGTGTACAATCTCTCTATATCCAGACCCATGAGCAAGTGAATGTTAGGGTTGTATTGTGTTGCCTTCATTACTCATAGTAATGCTTTTGTATCCTTCATTTATGTGCTGGCCTTCTGGAGTATAGGTCTCAAAAAAGCATCCAAAAATATGGACAGAGGTTCTAGGATAGATCCTATCCCTGATTCTATCGGTCTCCCAGGTAGGTTATCCAAATCCTTGTGGATATTAGGAATGGTGTAAAAGGAGGGAGGGGTTGGGTTTTTACTCTGTAGGAACTCTGCCTCTTTTCTTGTAATCCAGTCATGTGTTTGGACCTGTTCTGTCATGTTTGCTATCTGTACTCTTAGGAACTCAATGGGGTTCGTAGTTCAGTGTTTGTAATTCCTCATGTCCCCTAGAAGTCTGAGACATTCCCTAATGTATGAACTGGTAGACTGAATGACTATAGTACCACCTTTGTCCGCTGGTTTTATTACCATGTCACTGTCATTAGCCAATTGATGAACTGCTACCTTCTCTACTTTTGTGGTGCTGTGAAACACCTGCATGCCTCTTGGGTCTGGATTGCTAATTTCCTTTAGGGCTGCCTTCTCAAAAGTGAGGATTTCTACTGGGATATTGGAGGCAGGTGGGATAAAAGAGGTTTTCACTTGTAAATCTGTGTCCCCTTGTTCCTCATTTAGTGGGGGCTTACCTAAGAAAAAATCCTTCAGTCTGATCTTTCTGATGAATTCGTTCACCTCTCGGCTTAACATTAATTCATCCAGTTTGGCTATTGGGACAAAACCTAGACTTTTCTCTAGTATTCTCATTTGTGAAGTTGAGAGGGCTTTGTCAGGGCAATTCACCACTAGGCTAGTTTGTCATTGGTGACTGCCTGCATGCTCATCTCTGTGGGTGTGTACTTGGTCATAATTCTGGTAGTCACCCTGGCTTCTTCTTGTGTGGAGTCCACTGGACCTGATTCCCCCTCTTCATCCTGCCTCATGGGCATCCCTAACCTTGACCTAAAAAAGGTCTCTGTTGATTGTGACAGTAGTTTGGGTACGGACCCTTTGGTGGGCTCCGCTACTATAATGGTTATTGGTGTATCTGAGGGGGTGGGTGGCCATAAAGGTATGGTGTAGGGAAAACCAGGGGACCATTTTACGGGCCCTATCCCCTTACTTGTCCGTATCCCTGTACAGATGTCATTCTGTAGTTTCTCCTCCCTCTACGGTGAGCATTTCTACCTGTAATGGAGTAGGAGCTATTGGATCCCATATCGAGGCCATTAGTGTCGGTGTTGTAACAAGGATTCTGTCCTTATGTAGTGTAGTCAACCCTAGTATAAGGGTAAACTCGTTTGTGTTTGAAATTGTTCGAATATTTCTTAAATTTCTGGTATTTAGTCTATTTTATTGTTGCCTCAAAATTGTTAATGGTTTGGATAAGTTCATCCAGCCCTATCTTTAGGCTCGATACAGATTTGTATGATTTCAGGCAGATTTCTATTGTCTGTATCTCAGTCTTAAGTTCCTGTGATAGAGAGTTAGCAGTTTTTATAATAAGGACTAGCCAGATGCTTGTACAGTGCCAAGATATCAATGACCAATCTTTTTTTAAAACCTTATCATGCTGATAAATGAATGGTTCATTTCGTACTATAAGTCCGCGAGGGGCTGCATTGACTTGTACCATGGTTTTAATCTGATACCTCATCAACTCAGTCAGTTCATGGATTTAGCATCCACTATGCTCTGCTGGGGAAAATTACCTTAGTACTCATCGCAAACAATGTGATGCGGGGTGCAGCCGAGCAATTTGTTGGTGTCCATCCCACAGTCAAAGAGATGCATTAGTTTTCTCCACACAATGATGGCAATATGGTGGTTCTGAAGACAAAGTGCCAGTTTCGAGTTGCGCTGGTTCTGATGCCAATGCGCTGGGTTGCTCCATGCAGTCGAAGAGATGCGTTGATCATCCTTCTGCAGTGACGGCGATTCAGTGCTTCTGAATCAGTGGTTCCGATGGCGAAGCGCTGGTTCCAAGTTTTATGCACTGGTTCTGTTCCAACAACAGCAGCGATTCCTTGATTCTGCTCTCGCAGCATAGGATGCGTCTGTTTGGCTGGAGCAAGCACCTAGGTCCACTTCCAATGGACCAGGTACAGGAGCAAGATAGAATACTTTGATGTCCCTTAGTCTTCTAAGAACAAGAGGCTTGTCATCTGGCCTTTGGAGTCACTCTGGATCAAGGGATGACGATCCAGTCAGAGAGTGCAGCAGGCAGCAGGGCAGCACAGCAAGACAGCAGACTTCCAGAGCAGCAGTCCAGCAGAATGACAGCCTTAGAGCAACAATTCTTCTTCTTGGCAAGTTGGTTTCAGGACAAGAAGTGTCATGAATTGGTAGAGTCAGCGGTTCAGTACTTATACCAAGTTGTGCCTTTGAAGTGGGGCTGACTTCAAAGAAGGGTCTTTGAAGTCACACAGTGTGAGAAGTTGGCCTGGCATATGCTGTCCTCTATTCTAGTGGGCACTTTGCACTAGTCCAAATGACCCCTTCTTGATGGTAGGTTAAGACAACCTTTATAGAAAGCTATCCTAGTGGTAGCTGCGGAGAGCAGCCTTCAGGCTAAGTCATGGAGGAATGTAAAGCAGCTTGTTTTACCAGTCTATAATCTTGTGAATGGCCAAATGAAAGGAGAACCACACCAGGTATATATAAAATATATGTATTTTTTCTAAACACATCCCTCTAGTCTCTTTATGAGGCTAGAGGCAAAAGTACATAAGGAAATCTTAATTAAAATTTAAATTATTTGCAAGAGATTAGAGAGAATCTGGCGAAAAAACTACTAAGAAGCCGATAGAAAGAGACTCAAATTGGAGTTGTCGGTGTACAAAGAGATAATAGGGAAGGCTAAACGCACCTTCTTCACCAATTGCATTAAGGAGGCTAGCAATTCCCCAAAGGAACTCTTTCAAACAGTTTCATCGCTGGCAGCCCCAAAACCTGCGGCGGTGCCCGCCAGTCGGGAATTATATGAGGACCAGGCCAAATGTTTTCAGAATAAAGTGGAGGCGATCTTCAACTCACTGGATGACCAAGTAAAGATCAACTTCTTAGAGGCTAATCCAGTGAGCACAGAGACTAATAGACACGAAAATAGGCTAACAAGCTTCTCCCCGATAAGGGAGGAGAAGGTCAGGAAACGGTTGCTGAGGCTAAAATCAGGCTCTCCTCGCGACCCCTACCCAGCTATGGTAGCAAAGCTAGCTGCACTTCCGATAGCTACGGTGCTCATCCCATTATTTAATAACATGCTGGAAAGTGGGAAGTTCCCGTCCTGTTGGAAACAGGCATCCATCCTGCCCCTATTAAAAAAAACAAATTTGGACGGGGCCGACCTGAACAACTACCGGCCCATTGCCAGCAGCTGGATTCTTTAGAACAATACAAGGGAACCCAGGGCGCAATAAGCTAAGGACCTTGGGTAGATACTTATTTTCAAAAAACAGAGGTCCTTAGTAAAGAAGGGGAAAATTCAGATAATGAATATAGACTAAATAGGACTATATTTTTAAGAATGCCCAGCCGGACACTTTAATTTCTTAATAACAATGATACAAAAAAGGGGGAATAAAACACAAAGTGTGATGAACGTGGGACACCAGCCGATGTCCGGCTAACACACTGGGGGAACAAAAACAGGGGAAGGGAATATTCAGGCAAAATAGGGTTATCTAACAATCAGAATCATAAGAAGATAATCCACAGTATACACATATGCATGTTCAATTTGAGTGTTAACTATGCATTTAGTGCATTTGTTGTTGACGACGTTTCGAACCTTACAAATTATTGGTTCATCCTCAGGACAGAAATGATTGCCTAAAGAGTTAACAATTAAGCTTGAAACCACAGTCGGGATAAGCTGAAAATCACTTAGCCAAGGGTGGGCAATATTTCAAGTGAATTTCAAAGGGTGGGGTCAGCGTAAATAGAGAGGAATCCAAGGGAACGGTGCCTTGGTCCAGGGATCGGGAATCAAAGAGGTGCAGGTCCACAATGGGGGTCCTTGCACGGCGTGAGGCAGCCTTCAGCAGCTGGATGGCAGGGAACTGCCTAAAGCTGAATTCATCAAAGACTGAAGTTCTCCTGTTTGGGGCTAGAGAGAATTTCTGGTCCCCAAGATGGTGGCCGGAGGAAATGGGTGTCCCTCCCTCCCCAGTTGCTAAGGTCAAGAACCTTGGGATCCTGATGGAGGATACACTGTCCTTTAGGCCTCAAGTAAACGCGCTGTCGTCAGCCACCCACTATGTCCTGAAATCAGTACGCAAAGTTTTGCCCTTTCTCCCAGATGAGCACAGGAAGACAGTGGTGACGGGATTGATTATGTCCCGGCTGGATTACTGCAACAGCTTGCTTAATAAACTACAAATCCTGCAAAATGCAGCAGCCCGCCTGATCACGGGTACACCTAAATTTGCCTCTGTGGCCCAGGATTTGGTAAAACTACACTGGCTACGAGTACGCAAAAGAATAGCATTCAAGGGGGCTTCGAGTTGAGGGAACATGGTGGCCGCAGGTTAGAGCGGCTCGCACGCTCAGAAGCAGTCTCCCGAGACCTCTGCTGCTACTGCCGCAGATGATCGGTTTGGCCGACAATTGAACTTACCTGTTAGCTGAGCTTGCGGGGAGGCTTGGAGCATCGATTGAGAGGATTCCGCGGTGATTTTCTGTTTGCAGTTTGACCAACGGGCTTCTACGAATGCTCCCGCCGACGCCGTTTTCCTTGCCTGTCTCCGCCTCTCTCCTGTGCTGTGGGCGGGCAGCCGTGGAGATCGGGAACGGCCGAGCGGCCACTGCCCGGAGGACTCACACGGCGGTTGCATTCTGTGGAGGAAGAGGAGAGGAATTGCATAGTGTCGTGGCATCAATCAGCTCAGCCATAGAGGAGACAAACGGCACGATAACAACTGCCGCAAAGGCTACAAAGGCTACAAAGCCTGGTTTGGAGGATTTTGGTGATCGAGGTATCTTCTCTCAAAAATGAAGTAAGGTGTTTGAATTATTCAAGGAGGGGTCCAAGGCAGATTACGATTTAAACAAGGATTTGCAAGTAAGAGTAACAAGGAGCAAAACAAGAAATAGAGGTAAGGAGCTTGGGCTGGAGGAGAACGAACTACAGTTCCCACGGTGCACCTTGGGGGAGGTTCAAAGAATAGCTCAGGTGCAAAGAAAAAAGTCAGAATCAGCGAAAGATAGACACACTAACCAAAAACAGCCCAAAAATAAAAATAGGAGTAAAAAATTAAAAGCTCCAGGTGATATAACTCTGTCACTGCGCTCTTATTTTAGAGCTTTGCCCCAAGTTTTGCAGATTACACAAGATATGGCCGCAGCTTTGGAAAGTAAAAACTTACAGCAGAACAAGCAGGATAAACAAATAGGGCACAGCTTATTTATTCCTGCTTTGAGGTCAGACTTATCCTTGGTTTCATCCCTAGAGGGGGCAGTGTCTGAAGCCCCTGTAGACTCTACCCTGCCCACCCCGCCTGATTCAGAAACACACACAAAGAGTGTCACCGATAACGTAACATCTGCCCAACAAAAGGGAATCTTAGAAAAAGAGACTCCAGCAACTGTAATGGAGAAGAAGAAAAATGCAGCGGATCAGAATTTAGACCTAGGTTTCGGAAACGCACTGGAGGCGATAGTCTCCTCTATTGCGGCAATGAGAGAGGAGATAAGACAAGATTTTGCAGTCTCTAAAACTAACCAGAGTGAAATTAGAGCAACCTGTGAGGAACTAGGACAAAAGGTTGATGGCCTATGTGAGAGAACGGAAGTGCTAGAAAGCTCGGTAGGTTTTTTGACCACAAATTTGGAGTCTGCCAGATCAAAAATACATACTCTCCAAAGAGATGGTGATAACATGAGAGAGAGAATTGAAGTGCTAGAAAATTACTCTAGACGCAATAACATTCGACTCCTAAAAATTCCAGAAGGAAAGGAAGGTGGGGATCTTAAAAGTTTTATAATACAACTAATAAAAGGATCACTTAACCTGGAAGAAACAGCTGAAGAGCTAGATAAAGACATTCAGCGAATACACAGAGATCCGTTTCGCATGAATCCTGCAAGAACCAAACCTAGGAAAGTGCTAATCACCTTTTTGACTTATGCTCTTAAAGAGAAAATTTTAAATCTTGCTTTGAAAGCTGGCACAATAAAAGGTCCTGACTTCTCCTTTGAGATACGCTCTGATCTTTCGAAAACTACACTGGATAGGCAGTGGGATTTGGGGCAGCGCATGGACAAATTTAGATCATTTGGTGCCACTGTGCAGAGGAGATTTCCTGCATTCCTCCGAATCATGTATAACAATAAGATACACAACGTCCGTTCCATACATGATGCCGACGATCTATTAGAATCCATCAGAGATCACGCCCAAGATCAGGCTCAGAAAACAAATTAACTTAGGTATCACTGAAGGTACACAGATTTTTTAGAATCCTTATAGGTTTCTACATGTTTTTTCAGACTCCTCAATCTCAACTAGATCTCAAAGTCAAAGGGAAGGAGATCATTAAAAAAAAAAAAAAGAGGGGTTAAAAAAAAAAAGGAAAAAGTATTAAATAAATAATAAACAAAAATAAACATATATAAAAAACAAGCAACAAAATGGAATTTTGTATTCAATTAAAATACAAGAGTAACACATACACATATATAAAACAAAAAGGGTTTATACAAGGAAAAAAAATTTTAGATAATTCCAAATATCCCTTCCTAATACTCAATGGTGGTCTTTCGTTTATACTTGCTCAGTAACTGCTACTTCTTTTTACCCGAAGATAATGTAGCAGTAGGGGGTCAACGGAAAGGCTGCTGGTGGGCGTTCATCTGGCTAAACACCAAGCCAGAATAAATAAGGGGGAGGTTTCCTAGGGGGGGGGTGAGGGGGGAAGGGTGGTGGTAAAATAGCAAAAAGTCCTCATTTGTCAGTTCGATTTAGTGTTCCAGCCTTCTACTTTTCTCAAAATCAAACTTTCGACATGCCAAAATTAAAAAGTCATCAAATAAAAAGTAAAAGAGTGAAGGTGTTAGGGATTGAAGCCATAACATGACATTTACAAATTATATGTCCTGGAACGTGAATGGTCTGCGCATGAGAGGAAGACAAGATCGCATTTTACAATACCTGAGAGACTCACAGGCGCAGATCATCGCGCTGCAGGAAACTCACCTTCTTAAAATAGAGGCTATCACTATACTAAAAAAACAAAGGTGGATAGATAAATTCTGCTCCACAGACCATAATGCGAACATAAGAGGGGTAATATTTATCTTTAAAAAATCTGTAAAAGCGCAAATACTGGAATGTAAAGAGGACAATACAGGTGAGAGTCTCTCTCGACGGTCAGATCAGGACATTGGTAGGCTACTACGGTCCGAACTCAGATGACCCATCGAATCTGGACGCTGTAAGAAATCAACTAATAACAGTCCAGGAGCCAATAATCTGGATGGGAGACTTTAACATTGTTCTTGACCCCAGACTAGATAAATCAACAAAATCTAGAATCTGTAGCTCCGCGAAATCCAGAGAAACCCTTAAAACAATTATGACACATCTGGGTTTGGCGGAGCTCTGGAGAGAAAGAGTTGGCAATAAGCCAGGGGTGTCCTTTAGGAATAGTCGCTTTAAACATAAATCTAGAATTAACTACACTTTTTTCAGCTACTGTCTAAAGGATACTCTGGTTACAATAGAATATTTACCATCACACTTATCAGATCACTCTGCGTTAAAATTTACTCTGAAATCTGATAGCTTTGTTAAACATCCATCCTGGTCCTTTGACCGGACACTTCTGCTTAAAGAGGAAGAGGTCAAATTCCTGCTAGACGAGTCTTTAGCCTTTTTTGATATAAATAGAAACTCTGCAGGCCCAACAGTTGTTTGGGAGACATTTAAGGCCTTTTTAAGAGGGCAGATCACTAACAGAGCCTCTCATAGGTGGAAATTATATATCAAAAAAATAAACAGACTAGAACAAGAAATGAAACTTCTAGAATCAAAAATCGACCCGTCTTTAGTAACACCAGAAGAACAAGAAAAATTGGCCGAGTTAAAGTCCCAATTGGAAAACATTTTACAGGAGAGAATAAATAAAAAGTGGGAAGTGAGCAAATCTTCTCAATTCGAGTTCGGAGAAGCTGCAGGGAAAGTGCTTGCATGGAAAATAAAATCTGACAAAGCCATTAATTATATCAGGGAAATTAGGATAGAAGGAGAGTCAGAGATAAGATCTACCAACCAAGAAATAGGGAGAGCTTTCTTTGAATTGTTTGAGGAGATTTATAAAGAAGATCTCCCCAATGACCAGCAAGCAAGGGACAGATGGCTGGATGCCATTACACTTCCAACCCTCTCAATAACTCAGAGTAAATCCTTAGAGACTAGGATTACAGAGGACGAAGTGAAAAAAGCAATTCGCCAATCAAAAAAAGGAAAAGCGGCTGGTCCGGATGGTCTGCCGGGAGAAATTTATAGATCTCATGAGAATACCATCGTCCCTGTCCTCACAGCACTTTTTAACGGTATCTTAATAGATGGAGATCCGTCGCCTAAATCCTGGGGGGAGGCCACAATTGTACTTATCCCGAAACCAGGAAAATCCCCACTAGAGTGCGGGTCATATAGACCAATATCACTACTCAACAATGATTACAAAATATTTACAACAATCATTTCCACAAGATTGGCTAGTGTTATTGGTACTATAGTCCATTCAGACCAAAAAGGATTTATTACGGGTCGACAACTAGCGGAGTTAACACATGAACTAGTAGGGGCTATAGACATTGCCACTGCCTTCTCTTTACCCTTATCTACTTTGACTTTAGACGCAACTAAAGCGTTTTATAGAGTCAATTGGCTCTATCTAAACGACGTATTAAAAAAATTCAATTGTGGGGAAGGGTTTTGTAGAACTATAAAACAATTATACAGTGCACCCTCAGCCAGGTTGCTGGTTAATGGGGCCTTGACGGAAGCCTTTAATATATCCAGAGGTACAAGACAGGGCTGCCCGCTTTCCCCTCTCCGATTCAACTTATACATCGAACCGGTCGCTCAGGTTTTACGGGAGGAGGCTAATATTCCATCTTTTAGCTTTGGAGAGTGAGCAAGGCGGGTAGCACTATATGCAGATGATATCTTGGTCTTTACATCTGACCCAGTTAAGGCATTCCCAGTCGTTATTCAACGGGCTGAAGAATTTGGTCATATCTCGGGTTATGACATCAACTCTAGTAAAAGTGAGATAATGGCATGGAATTTACCAAATATACAGCTTGGGATAAATATATCAACATCAATGCGCTATCTAGGAATTAGAATAACCCAAGAAGTGGGCAGCATTGGACAAACTAATTTGGATAGAATATATACTGAGAGCAAAAGACTTCTAAAATCCTGGACACACCTGCCACTCTCTATAATGGGCAGGGTAAATCTAGTTAAAATGTGTAATCTTCCAAAATTTACCTTTATTTTTAATGCTATCCCAATTGCCTTCGAACCAAAATTGATCGAAAAATGTCAAAGAGAAATCAATTCCTTTTATATGGAACTACAAAACCACAAGAATAGCTTGGAAAAACTGAGAAGAAGAAGAGAAAAGGGGGGCCTTGCACTGCCAGACTTATTGTATCAATTCAATTCAATTCAAAAATACTTTATTCGGATTGCAAAAAATCCATGAAAGTCACACATTACATAAAAATACATTTTTTTAAAAATAATTACGCAATTTCCATAAAATAGTTAAAAACTGCAATTGTTTTTCAAGTATTAGTGAAAACAATCAAAGTCGGTTATTAAAATGCGTTCCAATTAACTAAAGTGCTATTGCAAGGGAGGCATTTAGGCACATGAGCATTTCAGGGAGATTCCATAGATTTCCGTGCATAGAAGATGACTTTCAAAAATGAGCTTGCACGAAAAATCAGTTCGTCATTTTCTAGTTTTAAAAGCATGAGATATGATTGAGTCAGGGAAACTGGTCTCTGTTTTTTAAAATATGGAACTAAAAACCACTTGATATATTTCATAAAAAATTTGCAATGAAAAAAGAAATGTAAGTCATTTTGTCTGCTGTGTCCATCGCAAGGGCAGGGGCGTAACTCATTTCCAGAATTCATCGTGCTGTGGCCCATTGGAAAACAGAGTGAATATTTTATGATTCCAGCTCTTAGGTGGTATAGTAACGACCTTTCCCAGTTGGTCATAGGGAGTCTTAAATATAGGGGTATTTCTTGTGGAGATAAATCGTTGTTTATGTTGTTCACATATGATTTAACAGTTTGTTTTTGTAATTCTGTCTCCAACCTCTTTTCCCTGAAGAGAGCATAGAGTTCAATTTGTATGTCCTTTTTGTCTGTGCTCTTAATCTGGGAAGGATCGTTAAAAAGATGAATTTTGCCAATACTGTCTAGGCTTTCCTTTGTTGCCCGAAGCCACGGGATGCTCATACCTTTGTCACAGGTTAGACATTCGGACACAATTTCCTGTGTTAAAGTAGCACGTTCATTGGCCCAAATGGACAGCCAAAATATTGCAGGTCGCGTGGCAATAAAGTCAGTTATGTAGGGCAAGTTGAGCTCAGCATGGCAAATGTACCCGGAAGAAGAGATTGGGGCTCCAAGCAGTTTTCTGCATAACCGGTTTTCTTCTGTCTGCAGACTAGATGGTCTCACTATCCCCCAAATCTCTGCGCCATAGGTTGCAACCGGGACACATTGCAGTCTATAGATTTTCACAATTGCCTTAGTTGTTTCTGACCTTTTTGGCCGGGGCAAGGCAAGGATTGAGTTTATGGCCTTTGAGAACTTGCCTGTGGCGTGGGCGAAATGCCCACTCCACAGGCCGTTCGCAGCAAAGACCATACCTAGATAGGGGAATGATTTGGTGGAGTGCAACTTCTCTTGACCAATCGAGATGGAATTGAGTTGTTTGGCCCCTGGCCCACAGGTCATGATAAATGATTTTTTAAAATTCACCTTCAAGTCCAGGTTCCCCATAAAATGTGCAAAGCTCTTGACCAGGGCACGAAGAGCATTCGGTGTTAGGCCCATGATCACCGCATCGTCGGCATACAGGAGTGCGGGTAGCAGGTTCCCTTGGATTTTCGGGACATCAGTTGTCGTCTTTTTCAGGGAGTCACTCAATCCATTTATGTAGATGATAAACAGCAGGGGTGCTAAAACGCACCCCTGTCGGACGCCTCTTTCTACCTTAATTGCCCCTGAGGTTTCGCCCTCCATTCCAATTCGCACCTGGGCTTTAGTGTCCACGTGTAGGTAGGCTAGAAAGTGTACCAAGGGTTCATCAAGGCCATAGGAGAGAAGTGTCGCCCACAGTTTCGACCTATTCACTAGGTCGAATGCGGACGACAAGTCCATAAAGGCTAAGTAGATAGGAGAAGCCTTGGCTATGGTATATTTGCCTATTATAAGATTGAGATTCAGGCATTGTTCTGTTGTCCCGACCTTACTCCTAAAGCCCATCTGACATCTGTCCAGCACCCCTGTTTCTTCGGCCCAGTCATTCACTCTATTGTACAACACCCGACCCAAAATTTTCAGGGTGTTGTCTAAGAGTGAGATGGGCCTATAATTTGCAGGGTCAGATCTTTCGCCTTTTTTGTAAATAGGCACTATTGTGCTTGTGGACCGGGTGACAGGGATGGCGCCCATCGGTAAACAGTTAAAAACATTAACAAGAATAGGCCCCCAAAATTCTGGTTTGTGTTTAAAAAATAAGTCAATTGGGAAGCCATCCGGCCCTGGCGCCTTGTTCCCAAGGCTTTGATTGATGGCCAGAACGACCTCCCCCAGTGTTATATCAAGTGGGCTCAGTTTGTCGTAATTGTGATCTTCTGTGGGAGCAGCAGGGTTAGCATATATTTTGGAGAAATGTTGCTCCCAATGCTGGCTTGAGATGGTGCAACTAATTGGTGACAACTGTTTCCCCATGTCCCGCATCTTCCTTACAGCGGGCCAGAAGGTTGTACTATTTCCCACAGCAGCGGAGACAGTTAGTTCATTCCAATGTTCCTCTACCATGGTGGCCTTCCTTATCCCTATAGCTGTTTTGTAGGCTTGCCTGGCGGACCGTACATCTGCTTGGCTCCTCGGTTTGGAGTTTAGCGCCTTGCGAAGAGCCTTATTTGCCGCTGAACAGCAACTGTCGAACCACCTAGGCTCGTCATTATTTTTCCTGTGGCGGACTGTCAGAAGAGTCTTAATAACATGGCACAGATTTGCAAAGTCTTTGATTATCCTATGGTGGTTCCCATCGGTAAGTGAGCAAGAGTCAACTATTGGTTGATGGTTGCTTATAATTATATCCATAATGTGTCCGCAGTCCACCCCTTTCCACTTTAGCCTTAGGTTATCTGTTGATGTCATAATATCTCTTGCTCCCAAGGTGCGGGGTGGTGCTTGAATCGGGCCCAGTCTTAAGCTGAGTTCTAGTGCGTTATGGTCTCCGAAGGCTGTTTCTACGACTCCTGCTTGGATAACTTTATCTAATAATTCCACAGACATGAAGATGTAATCTACTGTACTGGAAAAATCTCTCCCTCTGAAAGTTGGGATATAAGCAGTATCACTATTTTTAAATGTGTCCATTATATTCAATAGGGTGTGTGTATTTATAAAAATTTTCAGTTCGTTCCCGCGTTTGGTGGCCCTATCTGATTGATTTGTACCTGCTTTGGTTTTCAATAGTTTGGCATTAAAGTCTCCAGCTAGGATAATCCCATTGTTTGCACAGTTGTTGGCTGATTCAGTTATTCTTGTGATGTTCTCGAATAGCTCTATATAGTTCCTATTAGGGGTCGAGTGAAAATCGATATTATAAAAGTTGATCAAGTATAACGATGATCTACATGTGAACTCGATTATTTGAATATTTGGGCTTTTGGTTGGTATTGGTTTGATAGCCCCCCCTAGAGTTATTCTGAACCCAATCAGCAAGCCTCCCACAGGGCGTCCGAAGACTGGCTTTTGTGCACGAATGCTATAACATTCACTTATTGACTTATTGTATCACTCATGGGCCTTCCAGATGTCACACTCTAGAATGCTCCTAAAAATGCCATCTAATCTTACTACTGAATCTATGTACAGGGCTATGTTAATGGGGGCCAATCTAGCAGTAGATGGTTTCATGTTTAAATTTGGAAGTCAAACATTTTTCAAAAATATCAAACTTAAAATGGTACAATCCTGGGCCAAAAACTGGGCTAACATTAGAAAAAAACTTGGCTTGTCATACTACTCCAACTACTCCCCAATTTGGGACTCACCCGGTTTACCACCATGCTTGAGAGATAGCCTCTCTACCATAATAGAACAAGCAGGTATTACAAGATGGGGCCAATTACTTGAAGAGGGCCAACTAATAGCCTGGGACGAGTTATATGACCTTGTTGGCTCGGGGCTTTCCATATTCAAATACATTCAACTGGACAGCTGGGCGAGATCCCAGAGTCGCATAGATGACAATATTGGGAAGATTAGCATAATGGAACAAAAGCTGGGAGAACGACCAACAGGAGGGAATGAAATAGCTACATGGTACTGGCAGCTGTTGGAAGAAAATTATGGGGAGTTTCAACTTCCAGATCAGTTATGGGGAGCAGTGATTGGTCTTCCATGTGAGGAGAGGTGGCGAAATTCTTTTGGACTACTCTTGGCTAAGACAAAATCACCTCTTCTCTGTACATCGTGCATACAGAACACAGTTGAAACTCTCTAAATTTCTACCAAATAAAAAGTGTAACAAATGCAACTTGGTAGGCGCCTGTGATGTTCAAATGTTTTTAGAATGTCCTGACATTGCAAGTTTTTGGGAAGAAGTGAAGAATACTTTAAACGCATCCTTGTCAATAACCCTCCAAAATGTCATCTTTGGGCTGGAAGATAACATCACAGGCAAGGCGAAATCTTTTCTTTTCTACACAATCTTATTGGCGAGAAGACAAATTTGTATACACTGGGTAGAGAAGACACCCCCATTACACTCTCGGTGGCTTTCATCCGTATATGAAACATCCAAAGTTGACCTTAAAAGAACAGCTAGTAAGCGCAACTTGGCTTTCTGGGACTTCTTAATAAATTGGAGATGATTCCGGGTTTTTTTTTTCCCCGGGTTCTATGATTATGCCATGAACACTCCTCGGACCAGGGCCAGCTTAGTTACGTTAAAGGTCCTGCAGGTTGAAATAATCCTACATGGAGTTAAAAGAAAGCACCCTTGTTTCTTCTGGGACATCTCTACCACCAATATATCAAATCACGCCTTTAAGTCGTGCAAGGTGGTTGGTATCGCCCTTTTTTTTGAAGGGAAGGCAAATGAGGACAAAAAATAAATAAATGAATAAAAAAAAAAAAAAAGAATAGCATTCAAAGCTCTCTGTTTAGTCTTTAAGGCGCTCAAAGGAGTGGTCCCTCACTGCATGACCCAGCTCTTTCAGTGGTATAAACCAGTGAGATCACTTAGATCAGCCGATCAGGGGCTTATTGTGATTCCAAGAGTTAAAAAAGCCCGATGGGGGAAGAAGTTTTCCCTGGGAGCAGCTAAGGCCTGTGCCAGTGGTCCTTAGACAAGCACCGGATTTGATGTCCTTTCGGAGGGCCCTGAAAACGTGGCTTTTCAGACTATAAGTTTCAGGTCTTGCTTTGGGAGTGAACAACAACAATAGAAGGGGGCTCCCCGTAGGGTTACTCAATGATATACAGGCAGGCCAAGGGGGGACAAAACCACTGTGAAAAGAACAAGGAAAATACCCTGCCGCTTGATCAGAGGAGGTCCTAATAAAAGGATCCTATTTTGATAGAAAGAGGGGGTGGTTAACACAGTGATTGAAGCTGAACACGGCAAAATTATGTCATTCCAAGAAGGATCAACAACATATTATGAAAAAATATATTTTTTATTATTATTCTTACTTTTTTCCTTTAAATATATTCAAATCACATACATATAAGAATTTATACATTAGCTGGTTATAGAAAAGAGCACAAGAACAAAATTTCATTTCAAAATTAAGAACTGCCCATACTTCATACACACTACCACAGTCATTCACACAGGGGTTTTCCTAACTAAGGTAAAGACATTCAGCTCTCATTAATCCATTTATCTAGTCCTGATATAGACAACAATAGATCTTAATTTGGTTGTCTAACGCGGGAGATTGTTAAAATCCAGGTAGATGTTATTAATACGGGTCCCGATGTAATTGGAGGGGGTTGCCGTATTCCTGGGACAATGTGCCGACGCGCGTTTCGGTGTACAGCTAATGTGGCTACACCTTCATCAGGGCCAGGGTAGTTCGTTGGGCAGAAAATAGTGATAAAAATCTAAGGGTAAAAAAGTCATGCCTTAGTATTACATTCTTATTAGATTGACATCAACAACACATGTACCAACATTTCATTTATTTCAGTAGATATCACTGTATTGGACACTTTATAACAGAAGTTAATTCCGTATATTTCTGGATGACAATTCTGACTATGTTCAGCAACAAACCACTTAAAGACACTCCCCGGGTAGGAATTCCCTATTTCATGGAATCCAAAGAAGGCATACAGATAACCTTAACCAAATGACTAGTAGAATCCCATTCACCACATCATGTATCATCATATGTCGTTATTCACAGTATAACACACTCAGTTTCATTCACCCTTGACCTCTACTTATTGTAGAATATTTCCTATTTCTCCTTTTTCCTTGCTTTGGGAGTGGTCAATCAGCACCAGGACACCGACTGGTAACAGTGCGCTTTCAAAATGCAAATAAATAAATAAATAAATAATATCACACAGTAAATTAGTACAATATACGTTGAGCCCTAGTGGCGTACCAAATCATATATTAAGAAAGTGGAATAAGAACCACGACTTGCATAGACACACATTCTGAAGCCTGTAGAACTGCTGAGACCACCAAGAACCACCCAAGGTAGTGACACAGGGGACCCACGGGGGACTCGTGCAGTGTGTGAACACAGCCGCGAATCACCATTAACTTCTATGGGGAAAGTCGGGGTTGGAATTTTAGAGTTAAAGGACACTTAGAAGAGGACTTGGAGCAAACCCCTTTAGAACTAGGGAGTTCTAGAGCCAACACCTACGGGAGCACCGGAGTACTTGAGTTACCTCACCCAGGGAAGCCGGGTGCATAGGTGTCTTTTGGTGTCGGGGTTCGTCATCGTTTTCAATGGGGATCTGCTGCAAAGTGCTGCTGGCGTCCAAGTGGAAAGTGGCCGGTGTGATCCAAGCCTGGATCGAAGATGAGAAGAACCTGAAAGCAGAGGGCACAGAGTCCGGTCACTTGCCAGTGACCAGGGGCACGATAGTCGAATGCCCACCGATGTCGGGTGATTTCAGGTGAAGAAGGTGAAGCTTGACTCTTCAGCAACAAGGACCAGGAGGAATCGACGATGACCAGGATCTGGATTCGAGCTGTCCCATTAAGGATGTTGAGTGCTGCAGTGTCGGTTTCCGTATTGGACCCAACAAACCTTGGCAACTGTAACTTAGGCAGAAAGCAGAGATAGGCTTTGGTGCAGACCAGCAAGGTCTGAGGGATTCACCATACAGTGGAGAGTCAGGGCACATCTGGAGCTACCAGGGAAGCCCAAGAAAAAGTAGAGTTACCTTCGAGGGGACCCACCAGTCAATGGACCAGGGATCACAAAGGAGCCTTGAGCAGAAATGCCAGAAGCGGGCTCACGGAACACTCGTGGAGTGTAGGCCCACAATCTTCAGTGCAGGTGGTGCTCAGGGCTTGGGCTACAAGTAACCCACAACACAACTTCAAGAAAGCCTGGTAAGTTATTGCACAAGTAAATGTACACTTCGTCCAGGGGTTCCGGTTCCATGTCACTCGTGAGGGCTGCGGGTCTCACCTTTGCTGGGGACTCGGGTCGGCCTTCGAAAAGTCTGGAAATCTTCTTCCTGGGCTGCAAATACTTCAGAGTCCATCAGGAGCTTTGGAGATGTAGACTGCCAAATGCTTTGTTGGTGCCTGCTTGAGCAGGGGAGTCACCCCTTGAACCCAAGAGAGATTCTTCTGTCCTCTAGTTTTTAGTAGAGCATCGAAGTTCTAGGATTCAGTTTCAGAGTTTCGTCCAGGTGTAATCTAAAGTCCTGTTTCCAGGGTTCCCTTACTTATACTAAGAAAAGGGTTTGGAGGTACTCTGGGGACCCACCTATGGGAGGGTTTGAAAAGAGGGGTGGCTACACCCATTTCCTTTGTCCAGTTTTGTGCCAGAGCAGGGGTTGGCAGCCCCTGCAACCGGTTTGAACTGGGACCAAATGTGCCCCTAGTGCAGACATTCTGGCACTCTCTGAGTGCACCCACCCAGCCCCAATACACTAAAGCCTGTGACAGGAAACCTATTTCCCAGGCCTCCCCTACCAGAGTTTGGTCCAGCAGCAGGAGGTCAGATGCGTTTCTGTGGCTGCAGCATCCATTTTGTGATGCTGGGGCTCGTTTAAACTATTACTCGACAGACCAGTGTGTATATGTCTCTCCTTCTAGAAGTGTGGAATTCTACCCTCGCTGCCAGGACTGGCAGAGGGTAGGATTCCAAAGTGTTTGACACCAAACACAACATGTTTCCATGCTGCCATTCCAAAGTTACCATTTACTGCGATGTTATAATGCACCTAAGAGTTTATGGTCTGGCTGCATCCCAGAACAGCCTCAGAGAATAGACTCCGAACTCTGCAGAGGGGTCCTACTCATGCATGGGCACCCTCTCACACAACACCAAGCACTCTGCCTTCAGGACTGATAAGGCCTACCATAGGAGTGACTGATAGGTTGATATGTGTCATTGATTAAAGGTAGATATAGGCAACCTATATCTTAGTAAGGGGTGCATGCACCACCTTACCCAGGCTGCAGTAGCAGTCCTGTGGTGTCATTTTGGAAGGCTTCCCAGGGGTGGCATAATACATGCTGCAGCCCCTGGTAGACCTCTGGGGTACCCATGCCCCTAGTACCTAGTGTACCATATACTAGGGACTCACAAGGGTACCCTAGTAACCAAACTGGAGCGTACCTAAAATACATGCAGTCATTTTAGAGAGGAAGCAGCTAGGCTGGGATCCTGCATAGCAGGGCCCCAGCCAGACGAAAGTCGAAAAACAGTGAAACACCAGCAAAAAAGTGGGGGTAACCATAGTAAGCAGATCCCACTCTCCTACACACAGGTACATTCTTACTGCCCTGTCTCCAGACTCATGAAAATGCGGTATGCAGCTCTTTGTGTGTGGACAGGGCCCAGCCTATTCAGGTGTAAGTGTGAGGCTATGCCCAACTCCTCACTCTCCGACTCCCAGGAAGATGCATGAAGTCACACTCACCCTTCCTTCGTGTGTGGCTGTTTAGAGGGAATACACAAAGTGAATTGTCACCCATCCCAGCCAGTTATTAAAGAATGACAGCAGACACCAAATGGCTAAGTGCCAGAAAATGCCTAAAATTCAAAAATTCACATTTTCAGGATAGTAATGACAAATGTTAATTTTAATTTGTTCATTGATAACAATAAGATCGCATCTTTGTTAATAGAATCACACATTCTGAACTCCACATCAACCTCAACTCACAAATATGTAGTCAGCAGGCCCTGAGACCTAGGCCCAGGATTATTGATTAATAGTCCACAGGTGGGAGAGTGCATAGCTTGCAGGGAAACACCCGGGCAGGAAGCTCTTTATCCATCCCAAAGCATTGCAATGATCAGGGGGGATTGCCCCAATAAAGCACACATGGTCGGAGCGGGTACTCGCGCTCCTTAAAACGCCACAAAGTCAGATGACACATGAGTTAGGAATACGTAGCCAATCAGGACCTGGCACATTTAGTGATCATTCACACCCGATGCTGGACATCTGGTCACGGGAACCACTGGCCACACTGTGTCCAGGCAGGGTTGAGACCCACCTGTAGTAACCATCTGACCATTAATTTATGACTCCAAAGGCAGCAACCAACATTCTCCACCATAAATGGTACAAAAGAAACTTTTATGACCTGTTGTTTTTTGTATATGAGAAGGACATCTACCAATTGTAAATTGAGACAGTCCTCAGACCATGTGCCTGTGACTGTTTTCCCAGCTGCAATATTTAGTTAAAGAAAGTGTTCCTGTTTTGCTAAATGCAACATTTTGCTGAGCCACCCGGGGAGGATTAGGACCTGGTCACCAACTGCCTGCAGCCGAAGAAAGTTGATCCATCCCGGACGGATTTACATTTGCGCAATGAGAAAGGTGGGCAGACACCACAATTGATTGGAAATTCTGCTGAATCCTTGGGGTAGAGGTCCGTGAAGGAGCAGACATCATAGAGGGTAAGAGGCTACATCCAAACCTAAAACATTCTCTAAAGCATTTGGCATATGGTGAACTAGGGAGAAGCATAAAAAGATAACCTGAATGCCCTGCCACTGACAGGGTCTGGCATATTACCTATTTTATATGTCCTAACTGAATTAGTTGTAATGCGGCATCGGAGGCCTTCTGGTTGAAGTCACCTTTGTTCGATAACTGGTGCTAGCTAAGGTGAATATAGCCCATGGAGACTGTCAGGATGCTGATTTTTGTGACATAGCCATCATGTTTGGGTGGAGTTGACACCTAAGTTTTGGAAAGTGTGTCATTACTAGTGGCAAATGTCTTTCTGCCTCCCGGCAATAAGGCCACTAACACAATATAGGGCTCAGTACAGGTCTTAGAAAATGTTTCCATGCTCAACCCTTGGTTGCTTGGCTGCTAGCAGGCAGGCTTAACCTCAAACACTGGTATGCAAAGCATTTAAAAACACAAATTTAGTAAATAATGTATACACAACTCACAATAAAAATCCCAAACCAATTTATAAAAATGGAAAACATTTTATCTTTAAAATGACACCAAAATGAAAAAAATCCAATGTAGGGAACCAGAGATATGCATTGTTAAAGATTTAGCCTTAGGACCATATAGAGCCTACTGGGACAAAGTTTCAGGCCAACTGCAATGGTGCCCTGCGTGCCTACCCCTCACGCTAGGTCTCTTGTCAAAGGTTTTACCTTCTGACTTAGAAACTTTTCTGGAGCTTTTCTTCCCAGGGTCCCTCGAAGCTCTCAGCCAATCTGGGTTCGTTGAGGGTTTGCGGGCTTGTCTTGCAACAAACTTTTGGTCAAATTTGTGGAAGTCCGACCTCCGGAGCTTTCCTGTAGGACAAACCAGGGATCCAGTCTGACTTGTGGTTGAAGGTGGGTGGCTTGGATCTCATGAATGGTCCTGGTCACCTCTAATAAGTTCGGACTCAGCGAGCTTAATGGAGCTTTTTCTTGCTTGGTCTCTCAATGCTCTTCACCAGGCTGGGTTAAATGAGTGTTCTGCCAGCTGGGGTTTCACCTTCTGCTACAGAAGTTGGATCTCCAGAGCCTTTCAGCAGGATGCACCTGAACCTCAAGCCGGCTCTTGGTTGAGGGTTGCTGGCTTGGCTGGCCAGGTCGAGTCGGTCCACTTGTGGAGCTTTTTTTCAAAGTTGCTCCACACTTCTGGAACTTCAACCTGAAGTTACCCAAAGGGTCCAAAAGTTACCCCAATGGTTTGGATACTCCAAGACAGTCCTTGAATCTTTGGGACTTCAGTTCCCACGATCCACTTGGACAAACACCTTACAAATCCACTGGTTTCACTCCTGGCTACGAATTCTTAGTGGTGATGTTCCAGATGAGCTATGTTAACCTGCAGCTTGTAAGGATTCCACTCTTTAGTATTTTTGAAACAAGGTAGTCCACTGGGCTGTAGTTTGAGATTGTGCAAACGGCGCAGGCTTCAGAGTGCAGGGCCTGGTTGGTGCAAATTACACTTCTCAGCATAGACCCTTCTTCTTTCTTGACTTTCAAGCTGAAGATCTGAGAGGCTTTGCCCCTCTCAGATACTTATTCCAAGTTCTCTGGGTCAAGCTGGAGGGCACTCTTGCCAAATGAGGTGCATGGCAAAACTGCAGGTTATGCCCACATCCTCCAAAGTGTGGCATTATTTTCTACCAGAGAGCACCATTTTTCCAAAGTTCATAATGGATGATTTTCCAGCAGGGAGAAAAGAGCTAGCTAAAACACCCCCAGGATGGTTAATCTCCACAGTATCTCCCCCTGCATCTGCTAATTCCTTCCCTAATCCTACCATCTGGCTGATTTCCAAGAGGAGAGGTGTAAATGAAACCAACGTATTCTTCCTGTCTACTTCCATTGAAGAATCTTGTTTACGACCCCTCCCCCTGTTCTGGAATTCCTATGTAGCAGAACCCTTCCCTCCCAGAAGAACTGGATAACCCCGGGCCTATTTAACATCTCATCAAAGGAGCCTGGCCAATCCAATTAACTACATTTTTAAAGCAGTCTTGCAACCCAGGGCTGCTTTTAACCTCATGCGCGCTAGCGGAATTCCGCTCCTGCGCTGAGATTTTTCAAATCGCACTTTACGTGACGAGCTGGGCTCATCATCAGCGTGCGAGGAGGCTACGCCATGACGAGCCCAGCTCGTCATCAGCCTCGAAGGGGTTAACCTGTCCCCAGGTTTCATTAATGCACAAATGCAAGTGCAGGAAGGCATGCAGGCCTAAACTGCTAGGCCCTATTATATACTAGGGAACTAAAGGTAGTTTAAATCCCCCTGCCCTATCATGCACTAGGTCCTTATCAAGGAGGGCATGCCAATCATAGGGGTACTCTAACCCATAGTGTACCCTAGTGTATGTAGGTGTTTTCCCTGTATTCTAAGTGTCTCTTTCAGCATAGCACTGCCCTGAGCCTGGTTAGGCAGAGCTCAGGGTCAGTCAGAGTCAGTTACCAACAGTACCAGTCAGCAAAAAAGTCTGGGGGGTGCCCAGGGCACAGAGTGACATTGGAACACTCATGCTCAGATTTTTTTAGCTCCACATTTTCCCAGTGATAAAGAGGTTTGTTAACACCCATAGTATCTGGATGACATGTAAGAGCATCTGTCTTGATCCTTGGTGTTACATGGCGGAATTCAGGAATCACTGACAGAATATCGACTCACAGAATATCGACCTACTGAAACATCGACGCTGGAATATCGAAGGCAAGTATATTGACATCCTACCTACAACAAGGTAAGTACAAAAATAACGAAACCAAAATATCGATGCTAAAAATATCGTAATTAAAAATATCGTTTGTTTGTGTTAAAAATAAATGTGTAAAATAAAGTAAATAATACTAATAAATAAAATAAACATAGTTAAAAATATTTAATAAGGTTTAAAATTAATAAATAATACATATATAATAATAAAAAACAAAATAAACATATACATAAAATATATAATATATACTTACTTAATAATAACTTTGAATAACTATTTTAATTACTTATAAATTATTTATAAATACTATAAATTGCAAACACATCTACATACATAAAATAATAACATTAATTAAAAGTAAATAATTGTTTTATTAAATTAGAAAAATTAAATATATTTTCAAAATATTTAAAATTAATTAAATACTACAATACCTAAAATAATACAACAAATATTAAATAGATAAATTAACAAAACTACTATTTAAAGTCCAAAAAAAACTACAGTAATGAAAATATTGGATAGCGTAGAACGTAAAATTACTATTACCACTCCAGAAAATGCAACAGTAGCAAAAGCGTTGAATAGCATACGGGTAAAAATTACAATTACAACTCCAGAGAGTGAAACATAAGGGAAAGCTTTGGATAGCCTAGTGGTAAAAATTACTATTCCCACTCCAGAGAGTGCAACAGTAAGAAAAACGTTGATAGCGGGTGGGTAAAAATTACTTTTCCCACTCCAGTGAGTGCAACAGCAGGGAAATCATTGGATAGCATCGGGGTAAAAATTACTATTCCCACTCCAAAGAGTGCAAAAGTAGGGAAAGCATTTTATAGCGGGAAGGTAAAAATGACTATTCCCACTCCAGAGAGTGCAGCAGAAGGAAAAGCATTTGATAGCGTAGGGGTAAAAATTACTATTCCCTCTCCAGAGAGTGCAACAGTAGGGAAAGCATTGGGTAGCGTTGGGGTAAAAATTACTAATCCCGCTCCAGAGAGTGCAACAGTAGGGAAAGTGTTTGATAGCGTTGGGGTAAAAATGACTATTCCCTCCCCAGAGAGTGCAACAGTAGAAAAATCTTTGGATAGGGAGTGGGTAAAAATTACTATTCCCACTCCAGTGAGTGCAACAATAAAGAAAGCGTTGGAAAGCGTAGGGGTAAAAATTACTATTCCCACTCCAGTGAGTGCAACAGTAGGGAAAGTGTTGGATAGCGGGTGGGTAGAATTACTATTCCCACTCAAGAGAGTGCAACAGTAGGGAAAGCGTTGGATAGTGTTGGGGTAAAAATTACTATTCACACTCCAGTGAGTGCAACAGTAGGGAAAGCTTTGAATAGCGGGTGGGCAAAAACTTACTATTCCCACTCCAGAAAGTGCAACAGTAGGGAAAGCGTTGGATAGCAGGTGGGTAAAAATTACTATTCCCACTCCAGTGAGTGCAACAGTAGGGAAAGCATTGGATAACTTAGGGGTAAAAATTACTATTCACACTCCAGTGAGTGCAGCAGTAGGGAAAGCGTTGGAAAGCGGGTGGGTAAAAATTACTATTCCAACTCAACATAATTTACAAATACCCATTAATAATTATTATAAACATAATTACAATTGAATAAATAATTAACAATAAATTTACACTAAATACCAATAAATATTAATTAATTAATATTAGTTACCAAATAATAAATATTGAACAATAAAATATTTTTCAAAACAAAAAACATATTTATTATTAAAAATGTATTAGCAATTAAAAAACTTTAAACAATAAAATGATTTTCTATACCAAAAAATACTTTTTATAAAACATTATTTACCAATTATTAAAAAAAAATCCAATAAAAAAAATACTTACCAATTAAAAAAATTAATTACCAATTACAAACACGAATTACCAATTACAAACATTATTTACTCATTAAAAAAATGAATTACCAATTACAAACATTAATTGCCAATTTAAAAAATAAATAACGAAATTAAAATAATTAATTGCCAATTATTAATTAATTAAAAATGAATTAATTATCAATAGCAATAAATTAAAATAAATCATTAATTAATTACAATTCAAATACTTCCCACCCAATTACCCTATTAACCCACTAAACGCTCCAGTACTAAAACATAAAATTGACTTGAAAATAACATTATTAATATATAAAAATAGTACACATATAATTTAAAACAAGTAAAAAACTTAACAAAAAACATATAACACATACATATTAAATTCATAATAAAATACATAACAATAATACAAATGTCGATATTAGTAACAGCGAAATTAGTAACATCGATATATTTGGTATCGATATTACTGACTTCGATATTACTTACACCGTTATATAAAGAAATTTGATATTACTTACCTTAGGGTCGATATTCTGCCCAACGATATTCTTGACCTCAATATTCTTTACCTTCGATATTTCAGGCTCGATATTTCTTTAGGTCGATATTACAAACTCGATATTGAGACTGTGTAACGGAATTCAGATAGGGCAAAAATTAGACACGGAAACTGGGTGTGGCCAGGAGGGGCAGATGATTCCAGAGTTATTTTTAAATGGTTTCTCCGATTACCAACTTTCTCTAGGAGCAGATAGTGGCAGACTACTCAGATAATTTGGGAATGTATTCAATGCTAGCTTTCTCTTGAGAGAGGATAATATGTGATGACAACATATTATTTTTTTATACAAAGTAATTTTTTTCTGTCAATCATTGAACTGTACTATTGTATGTGATGAAAAAGATTGACACAACATGTGAAACAGCTATACGAAACAGTCCCCGCTAATGAACCCTCGTCAACGGACCATGCGGAGCCAACTGTGGACTTCGACCAGTCCTCCCTCCAGCCAGAAGGAGCCATCTCAAGCCCAGGCAACAACCCAAGGGGTAGTAGACACCTTGCCGATGTTGACGACACTACACCAACCTGGACAAACATCAGACAGGTCATCAACACCATCAAGCAAATGAAGAATGATGGTACGCCGGGGCCCAACGGGATACCAGCGCCGGTCTTTAAACAGGCATCAGAGTTCTGGGCGACACTCTTAACTCCGCTCTTCAACCACACTTATCTGACCGCTACAATCCCCGACTCTTGGAGGGGCTCTATACTGTTTCCCTTGCTATTTAATCTCTATACCGCTGATTTGGGTGAGGCCCTAAAAGGCGCCAGTCTAGTAGCCCCCAGACTAGGAAGACTGAGGCTACCAGTTTTACAGTATGCTGATGATACAGCCATAATGGACCACACTAAGATAGGCCTACAAAGAGCTTTAACGGCCTTAAATAGCTTCAACATTGCCAATAGCCTGACAGTAAGCATGGGCGGAAATCCGGTATGCTCGCGGATTTTGCGGATTTTCGGTAAATTCGCAATCCGCGAGATTCGCGAATTTCCCGCAAAATCCGCAAATCCGCGAGCAGCGGATTTTATGGCTTGCTCGCACTGTTCGCGTGAGTTCGCGGCTTCCCAGTTCAACTTCGCGCCCCGCGAATAAGCGCTAAATTGCAGAAATACGATCTTAGCAAAACTGAAACTACTTACCAGGTTCAAAAGTTCAAGCTCATCATTAGTAGCCATTTCCTGTAGTGCTTCCTGAGGGGCCCCTCCAGAGTTCAGTTGCCTACTTGCAACTATTATGTGACCCTGCTCTGACCCTCAGAATAGTTACACAAAGGTCCTGAATTACAGCTAAGGCAGACAAGCAGGAGCCAGGCTGGAAGTTCAAATCCAGTGACACATTAATCAGCCCCTAATTCATTATTGTCAGTTGGGGCAGGGCAGGTGTTGTAACTAATTTTGCAACAATGAAAGCACTTAGCAAGTGCAAAAGATCACTAATCAGGAAGCACTAAGGAAGCAGGTGCCAGCTAAAAAAATATTCTGTGACACATTAATCAGCCCCAAATTAATTCAGGTCACTTGAGGCAGGGAAGGTGTGCTTTGCTTTGCCACAATAATGTACACTGGACAACCAGAGGGTGCTGTGATGAAACAGAGGGTGGCATGGGTGGGCCAGAGGGTGGCATGAGTAGTCAGAGAGTGGCAGTGGTGACAGAGAGTGGCAGTGATGAAGAAGAGTGTCCCAAACAGGCTGGACACGTAGAAACAACAAGTTCGCAAAACTTGCGACCCGACAGGTAAGTTCGCGTTTGCGAAATTGTACAAAACCCTCGCGAACTGGCAGAAACCCGCGCGAACACACAAAAAAAAATCCGCAAATTCGCGAGAATTCGCGGATTTTGCGGATTGCGAGTTCGCAAATCCGCAAAATTCGCGAACGCGAGATTCGCAAAATTTACCCATGCTTACCTGACAGTCAACAAAGGGAAAATTAAGGTCATCATCTTCGGATCCTGCCATCAAAAACGGCAAGCACACCATGCGGAGCCAACTGAGGACTTCGACCAGTCCTCCCTCCAGCCAGAAGCAGCCATCTCAAGCCCAGGCAACAACCCAAGGGGTAGTAGACACCTGGCCGATGTTGACTGAAATGACTTGAAGTACAGTGGTTCAAAGAAGAAAGATAGTTTATTCAGTACAACAACCCCAGAGGCATCCAAGGACCAACTCCCTCAGTAACAGTGCATCTCTGGACTGCTCCCTGGATTCCACACTCTGGAATCCAGTGAGCACAGTGACACATAGAACATTACAGCATACCAAGATGCAACATATCTCCCTTTCTATGAAAATAACAAAACAAAAGCAACATTACAAGGAACTATAAAAACTAAAAGAAAATAAATATAGTGTGATACAAATTTACATTCCGCACTGTAAGCACATATGAGACACCCAAATCATGAACAGATGTAATCCTTCATCCATACTGGTTTGCACTTAGGCCTAGTAGATGAAGACACAGAAATAGGTACATCATCTCTTTTTACAACAGAAGTTTTTGAAAAATTGTTAACTTGATCAACAATCTGTTTGCATTCAAGGTCATTACATCTCGTTATGCTTCTTCTATTCCATTGTTTACCATCATCTAATTTCACAATATTACCAGTCACCTGAATAACTTGTTTTGGTTTAGACCACTTGGAAGAACCAGGTTTCCGATTCCCCATTAGTTGTGAGCGTACCCAATCACCAACCTTAAATGCTCTAACACTACAACTAACTTTGGCATTATGATCCATTACATATTTATTCTGATATTGTTGAACTTTAATCGATAGATTCTTACCATCAACTTGTTTTGTGCTATCTCTAGACATCCACATGGGTTTAACTTTAGACCCAGCCACACGCCCTTTTAACAAGGAAAAAGGAGACACTCCTGTCGCAGTATGGGGAGTATTTCTATAACACCATAACATTTCTTTAACAGCATCTTTGCAATCATCATCATTGTTGCTGGCCAGTTGAATGCATTCTTTCAACACACGGTTAAACCTTTCTATCAAACCATTTTCTCTTGGATTATATACAGAGGTGGTAATGTGTTTCACGCCTACCTTATTAAGATAGACAGAAAATTCTTCAGCTACAAACTGCGGACCATTGTCTGATAGGATCACACTAGGATAACCCTCTCTACGAAAAATTCCATCACAAAATTCAATTACATTGGAAGCCTTAATGTCCCTCACAAAAGCTACCTCAGGCCACTTAGAGTGAAAATCCATCAAGACAATAGCAAACTTATTTTCAATACCCTTAACATGAAATGGACCGCAAATATCAATAGCAATTTTATTCCAAGGTTTGTCAGGAAAAGGAGTTGCAGAAATAGTGGTTTCTTGAGATTTGTGAGATTTGTCACTACACATACATGCTAAACAATTCCGAACACATCTATCTATGTCTTTGTCCATTCCAACCCACCAAAAATCATTCCTAGCTCTCCTTTTCATGCTAGTCATTCCACTATGTCCTTTATGTAACAAACTTAACAATTTGTCCTGCAATGCTGAAGGTACAACCAATCTGTCACCTCTCCTAAGTATGCCATCATAAAAGGATAATTCCGGTCAAACCATCTTATAATCAGCCAAAATAGACTTGTCCAAAGATGATAAATCTATACCAATGTGCAGATTACTGATAATTTGTTGTAACACAGTGTCTTCAGCCACAGCCTGAACCCATTCTTGTTCACTAAACGCATTGTTACACGACTCTTCAATACTGGCTATTAACCACTCATCATTATCCTCAGCTACACAATCCTTGTCATAAGGTAAAGGAAGACGTGATAAACAGTCTGTATTTATATTTTTGTGACCAGGAACATAGTTTATCTGAAAGTTATATCCCTGTAGTCTATACAACCATTTTGCTATTCTAGGCGTGGCTCTTGAAGCACCCTTGGTAGTAAAAATGTCAATAAGAGGTCTGGGATCTGTTCTTAATTCGAATGCTGTTCCCCAAATGAAAGTTTTAAAATGGTCTACACCCCACCAACATGCTAAAGCTTCCTTTTCAATTACGGAATACGAAGGTTCAGCACCCCTAAGTGTGCGAGACGCAAAAGCTATAATTCGTTCAACTCCACTGTGTTTTTGCATAAGAACAGCACCTAAACCATATGCACTAGAGTCCACAACAATTATAGAAGCATGATTAGGATCATAAGGCTTAAGAGCAACTGCTTTTGTGATATCTCTTTTGATGTTTTCAAATGCTTGTTGACACAAGGTTGACCATATAAAAGAAGTACCCTTCTTCATCAACAATCTCAAATTATACACCTTATCAGCAAAGTTTGGGACAAATTTAGAGTAGTATTCTGCAAGTCCCAAAAATGATCGTAACTGATCTTTATTAATAGGATGTGGAGCTTTTTCAATAGCATCCAATAATTTCATCTTAGGTTTAACACCTTCATTGGAAATAGTATGTCCAAGATAGTCAATTTGTTTCACCCCAAATTTACATTTTTCACCACATACAGTCAAACCGGCATTTTGAAGTTTCTGCAAAACACTGTGTACAGCCTTGTCATGAGAGGATAAATCTTTGCCCCAAATAAGAACATCATCCTGAAATATTCTCACATTCAATTCATCCCTCAAAATACTACACATGACTCTCTGAAAGACAGAGGAAGCAGATGCCAATCCAAATGGCATTCTGAGATATTGAAAAGCACCTTCAGGCGTAATGAAAGATGTTAAATGCCTAGAATCCGCATGCAATCTGATTTGGTGGTATGCATTAGACAAATCAATAGAAGAAAAATACATTGCATCTTTAATACTTGATATCATCTCATTGATGTGTGGCAGAGGATATCGATCAACCCAAATATTTTTATTCAAATCTCTCAGGTCCACACACATCCTAATTTTTCCGTTGGGTTTGTGAGCCAAAACGATGGGACTAAGCCAATCTGAGGCTTCAATGGGTTATATTACTTTAGCATCGCACAATCTAATCAATTCATCTTTCAAAGGATTTCGTAAGGCAAATGGTACATTTCTTACTTTATGAACAGATGGTATGCTGTCCGTTTTTAAAATTATCTTATGTTCAAATTCGACTAAACATCCAAGATCTTTGCTAAATAATTTGGGAAAAACAGATTCCCATTTTGAAGAAGAATCCTCATTAGTTAATAATACATGGTCAGGATAATCATTAGTTAACACTACCTGATCAGGATGATTGGGATTCAATGCTAACCCCATCTTTTTAAGATCTTTCCAACTTAATAAGGCTCGTCCATGTTCAACAACATACACTTTACTTGAACAAGATCTACCTTTAAAAGTTAATTGGGCATCAAAATAACCTAATACAGGTAATTTTACACCACAATATCCTTTAGGTCGTGCATCAGAGAATATTAAGGTGTCTTTGTTTCCATTTTCCCACATGTTTTTATCAATAATAGTGTACGGCGAACACGAATCCGCCCAAAGCATCATGTACACTTGGTTTATTAGCACTTCACATTTAGGCGGACAATAATCTTCAGTAATATCATTCACAAAATCATCATGCAGCATCATTACTTCAATATCATTTTCATTGCTGTCATTTTCATCAACATCACTGTCTACTTGAGATTCCACAAGGTTGACAGAACGTTTCCAATTGCTATTATCACCAGTTCTGCACCATTTAGCAAAATGACCTATTTTTTTGCATTTGATGCATGTTACTTTACTAGCAGGACATTTGTTGAAATCTGCAGTGTGTTTTTGACTACCACATCTAAAGCATATTCGTTTGTTAAAACGATTGTTTTTAGAGCCATTAGATTTTATGTCCTTGGTGTCATTTTTGAACTCTGTTTTTTTATAAGCACTAGATAAAGCATTAACATTACCATTACCAGATTCATCTTTATCTTTTTGTTTACAAGAACTTAACTCTTTAACATAATGGGAAGTATTTTCCATTTTTCTAGCAGTATCAAGTGTTTTTTGTAAAGACGGATTCCTGAGCTCAAGTAAACGTTCTTGGATTTTGATGTTTTTAACCCTATTTATGAATTGATCTCTAATAATTTCTTCATGTAAATCTTTGAATTTACATGTAATGGCTAAGGTTCTTAAACAAGCTACATACTGTTGCACGTTTTCACCTGGCAATTGTGCTCTAGAGAAAAATGTGTGTCTTTCGACTACAATGCTAGTTTTCTTCCCATAATTTTCTTCTAAGGCTTTTAAAGCATCAGTATATACATCAATAGATGTATCATTTGAACTTGTTTCACTAGTTTCACTAGTTTCATCATTGTCAACAACTGTTGAAACAACACGATTTACAACAGGTAGAGTTTTTAAAACTTTTCTGCCTTCAACTCCTAAATTGTGTTTAAGTAATGCTAGTTTCCTAGATGGTAAAAATACATCACCGCCTATTAAATAGGTCTCAAAAGATTCTGACCAATCCTCCCAATTCATAGAAGGAGGACCTGGAGATTGTAAAAACTTGGGAGGAGCAACTACAGAAGATGAAACATCCATATTAATTAAATACAAATGTAAATATCAGAACACACTTTGAGAATAAGATGATAAAGTAATGAACTAAAATAAATAATATAGTCACTGTTGTCTAAGTAGAATATAAGTTTGCCTGTAAACTTGTTGCTTGAAGTTCATTTCATAATGTATACACTTGTTGCTTTAAGTTCATCTCGTAGTAATAAATGTGTTCAATAAGATGATTAATTGTTTTAGTTTGATAATGCGCGTTAAATTTTGCCTTGTGATAATTTCAGTAATTGAAAATTGTAAATGTTGCCGCGTTTATGAGAAAATCACAGCCGATCACAGCCGACGAGTGAAATAGCATTAGGTTGCTATGGAGATCCAAGATGGCCGCTACTGTGCGTGTTCAACGTAAGAGCGTCATTAAATCCAGCGTGATGATGCAGGCCTGATGATGCAGGCGTGACGTTGAGAAGCAACGCGGTTGAGAAGCAACGCGGTGACCAGAATCTGAAAGAAGCTGAAGTGCACGCGAAGACGCTGGAAAATCAACACAGCATTTTTCAAAATAGATAACGATGTAAGTCTGTTGTAATCCTTAGCGTGACACAAGGCAATTACGATTTTGCGCAAATTATTGGCATTAAAATCACGATGTTGCGCACAATGTTGACATGCCAAATTGATTTAAAAATTTGACAAGAACGAATTTCTTAAGAGAGTTCAAATTTAAGCGCAAAGACAAGAGTTTTTTAAAAAAAAAAAAATTAGAAGAGGAGTAAAAAATTTTATAAAGATGTGTATAAAGAAAAATTGTATAAATATTCATCAGGTACCTTGAAACTTCATAAAACGTTCAGCCTTGATCTGGGGTTGTGTAGAAAATCTTCAGTTGTAGAAAATCTTCACTTCATCAAGTCAATTTTCTTCATTAATTCTTCAAATCGATCCCATCCTCGTGGCCACTGAAATGACTTGAAGTACAGTGGTTCAAAGAAGAAAGATAGTTTATTCAGTACAACAACCCCAGAGGCATCCAAGGACCAACTCCCTCAGTAACAGTGCATCTCTGGACTGCTCCCTGGATTCCACACTCTGGAATCCAGTGAGCACAGTGACACATAGAACATTACAGCATACCAAGATGCAACATTGACGACACTACACCAACCTGGACAAACATCAGACAGGTCATCAACACCATCAAGCGAATGAGGAATGATGGTACGCCGGGGCCCAACGGGATACCAGCGCCGGTCTTTAAACAGGCATCAGAGTCCTGGGTGACACTCTTAACTCCGCTCTTCAACCACACTTATCTGACCGCTACAATCCCCGACTCTTGGAGGGGCTCTATACTGTTTCCAATCTTTAAAAAAGGTGACCGCACAGAACCTTCGAACTACAGACTCATCGCCCTGCTCGACTTGGAGGCCAAGGCATATGCACACCTATTACTCAGTGACCTAGAAAAATGGGCAGAAGAGGAAAATATAATACCAACATATCAGACTGGCTTCAGGTCCAAGGCATCCACAATGGACAACGTCCTGGCGTTAGCATATCTTTCAGCCAAGGCAACCTTGAAGAACCACCCCCCACTATTCTGCTGCTTTGTGGACTACAGTACAGCATTTGATAAAGTGGACAGAAAACGCCTATGGTGGAAATTAGAAAAGTGGGGGATACCACAGAAACTTTTGAAGGCAATTATGTCACTATATGAGGCCACCTGGGTGCGGGTTAAAACATGCACCCGTACTGTCACTCGCAAAATAGCCACAGCAAATGGGCTGAAGCAAGGGTGCGTGCTGGCTCCCTTGCTATTTAATCTCTATACCGCTGATTTGCGTGAGGCCCTAAAAGGCGCCAGTCTAGTAGCCCCCAGACTAGGAAGACTGAGGCTACCAGTTTTACAGTATGCTGATCATACAGCCATAATGGACCACACTAAGATAGGCCTACAAAGAGCTTTAACGGCCTTAAATAGCTTCAACATTGCCAATAGCCTGACAGTCAACACAGGGAAAACTAAGGTCATCATCTTCGGATCCTGCCATCAAAAACGGCAAGCACAGTGGCAGTTGGGAAATGCTCAAATACACTCTGTGGCCTCTTATAACTATCTGGGGGTCTGGTTCTCGGAACGGGCCAAAGCAAATGTCCACCTCAATCAGCTGGCTTCGAAGGCCAACAAGGTAACACATTTGCTAAGACAACTAAGCCAGAACCTTATCAGCCCCTCTGCAAGTCCATTACTGATAGCTTTAAGAGCAAAGCTTCTTCTTGCAATCTCCTATGGACATTTGGCTTTCCCTGGGAAGCTGGACGCCCTACTCAACTCTGCCCAAGCCAAGGCTTACAAGTCAGTGTTACAGATACCAAGGTCTGCAAGAAGAACCAGGCTGAGACTGGAGCTCGGCCTAGCATGGCCAGATGTGATCGGCCAGGGGGGGCTTATCAAGTTGTACCTAAAGGTATTAAGGGCCCTGGCTAACTCCTTAAAACAGCCCTTGAGATCCATTTTTGAAGATCCAGTATCGACATGGCACACTAGGCTGGGAAATGCAACAAAAGCTCTTCATTTAGTGGAAGAAAATCTAGCGCGGCAGGATATCCCGCTGAATATTTGGAAGAGAGGCATTAACAAACAAGTGCAATTTCCTTTGAACTTGATTACAAATCTCTTCGCCGAAGCTCCAATTTGGAACCCCTAAACAACTCATACACTGCAGGCAAAGCACAACCATATCTAAGCGAGGCCATCACAACACAGGCCCGAAGCAAAATTCTATCTATGAGGCTGATCACGCTCTGGATAGTAGATTTCAACACTGCTTCGGTCCAAAGAGGGAACTCCATATCCTGCAGGCTATGTACGTATAAAAGGGAATCCTGGCTGCACCTTCTCTGCTGCTGTCCTCATTTCAAGAATGAACGCCGGCGACTGCTGCGCCCGATCTGCCTTAATCGGAGAATAACAACATGCTCGGAAACATCAGCCCTTTGTTTTTCTACCACCACCACCACGACACTAGCGAAATGTGTTCACCAAATCAGACTAGCACTAAAAACCCATAACAAGAACATTTCATCACTCAGGAAGTTCACCCCAACAGACGTTTTAGAATTATTGTCCCCCGTATTTTCTATTTTTACTGTAAAGATGTTAATTAATTGTACAGTTAATAAAAACCTTGAAACCTTGTATGTGATGGTGTTCCATTGATTTTTTACTGAAAACTGTGCTGTGTAAAAAATTTAGATTGTCCATATGCTATTCTAACATATTGTATATTTCTCCTATGTTGAAATACTACATATGTATTCTATCCTGCTTTTATTGAAATGTTCATTCGAACTATTTGATGTAAAAATTGTAAGCACCGAGCTGCTAGTGCATGTTTTGCAAGGGCACACCCTATTGTTAGACAAACAACAATAGAAAAATGCCATTTGAGTTGTAATAATCCAAATTAACTAAAATTGCCAAGAATTCCCATCAAAACATGGAAACTAGGGCCCCCATTAGGATGACAGGCCATCCTACCGGTGAATGGGACCACCCGCCATAAGGGCGGGGGTCCCGTTGTACATATTAGGATGCGCCCGCCACAGTGGCGGGCGCTTCCCACATTTTAAGCATTGCGGCGGGCGGTGCTAAAAGCACCACCCTCCGCAATGCTAAAAATGCACGTTGTGCATTTCAATGCACAACATGACAGGCACCGCGAGGTGCCTGTCATGTTGTGCATTGAAATGCAGAGAGGTACCATAGGTACCCCCCATGTGCAACCCCCACCCCCCAGACTCCCTGGGGGCCCACAACGGGCACCCGCAGGGGGACTCCGCATGCCTTTTCGTGGCTGCATTGCCGCCATGGAAAGGCATTCACAAATGCCCATCATAATATGGCTGGTGGTGTCTAATAGGCACAGCCACCATAAAATACCCTTTTCCGCCCCGGCCGCAAGGTGACCGAGGCGGAAAAGCGGCGGAAGGTCTTTCCGTCCGCCGCGGTACCCCCCGCCATGCTAATATGACAAGGGGTCATTCAGGGTAGGATAGCGGGCGGATCGCCCCCGCCAGGCCGGCGGTGGCTACCTCCAGCTTGGCGGGGGCGATCCGTCTGCCATCTGAATGGGCCCCAAAGTTTCCCAAACAGATAAAGAGAAATATTATGTTTTGCCAAGATTGGCATTTAAACACCAAGGCCCACACATTTCCCTGGCCGAAGGAGGGAACATTTAACACAAATATAATTGAATGCCCTAAAACGCATATGAAGGCTAAATATGTGCGACAGAAGAGAGACAAAAGAGAATCAGTGTTAGAATTATGGGCCATCTTTGAAGATGCCTATAGTGAGCAAGGCACCTCCTCAACCGTATGCAGGGGTGAATGCACTCATTCTACAAATCAAAAGGTAGGGAGGAGGAATATGTGTCTAGTCTGTTCTCTGAGTAATCTGATTTTTATCATAGGTGGACATAGACACTTGTAACTGCGTTACGCACAGTAGTGTAGATAACCCTCATAAACGCTATGTATTTAGGTAATGTGGTTTATGTTGATTCTCCGCCCCACATAGACGTTATGGCATTTATCATTGGGTCATCATTTGTGCTGTATGCCTACCTCAAGCCTGAGGTCAACTCTGGAGTAACGCAGCAGTGTCCAGAGAAAAAGGTGAAGCCACAATGGAGGATTACAATGTTAAAAGACACACCTACGTCAAAAAATAAATTTATTGTAAAGCTGATGTGATGTGTCATTAAAATTCATACGAGTATACTCTTGGACCTAGTTACTGGGTCCTAGTATATCACTTCGAAAAGACAAACTTCCAACATGTTTCTGCTCCTTTTGGCCCAGCCGGGTCTATGGAGCATTCGTCAGGACAAACACAAAAATTATTAAAATTATACTCACACCCTTTTTGTGTGGTATTTTAGTGGATCAATTGCTCTCACTGTAGTATAGAAGGTTCTATTAAACCTTTTAAGATGTGTACTCGCGTTTCCACGGGGAAAGGACATCTGTGTCCCAGGTCGCATTCACTGGCGAAGTCCGCATCTGGTGCTGGCACTGCCCCCGGATATCACCCAGTGGGGCACAGGGGGATTCGCTGCTGAAGGTGCTTTGTCATTATAGAGACTTTTGGCTGATTCCTAAAATTCAAAATGGACTCTTGAGTACGGCCTAGTAGAAAGCATTCCTTGGATATGGCCAACTGAGAATGAAGAATAACCCTGACCATGTTATAGGGTAGTGGGTGGGACAGGGATTTGCCTGACACCTACTAGAGCCCTGCCCTCAAGGAGATTGTGTTATTGCTCATGGATGTCATTATTCCTTTGAATGTGTAGAGTCAGAAATAAAGTACATCTTTTTCTTATAAAAGTAAGTAAAGGACTGGACATTGATTTATTGTTCGTACTGTACATACTTTGAGTTGAGTCATGTTCACTGACCTATTGCTACACTTTCCCCCACAGGGAGCCTTTGATTACTCGTCCACAGCTACCAGTGAAAGTTCAGTGCAGAAGTGGTCCTTGGTCCAGTTGCTCAGGATCCATAGTAGGTAGGGCCTCAGGAAATCAGGAGTAAAAGACCTCGACCACCACGGTTGGAGCTACTAGCCCCTACGTGCCCCATGGACCTTTGAAAGGGGTTCTGACATACTAGATGCTATAATATTGCTTGTCAATATTACCTACCTCAATATCATACAATTATTGGTGGAGGTGGTATTCAATGTATGAGATAAATATTGTAAAGTGATAAAAAAAGGTTTCAGTTTACCTTTGAAATGTAAGATAGTCCTGCATGCATTTCAATTCAAACAGTCTTGAGGAGGCAGAATTGTAAGAAATTGGCTTATGGGGAAAATAATTATTCAATACACAAACAGCAATGCATTAAAAACACCACACAACACAACACAAAAAAAGTCAAAACAATTCCGAAAAATAGAGTACAGTTTAATAAATAAGTTGATACCAGAACAATAAAAATCAAATCAGCAGAACAGGAGATATACAGTTTTAAAGTTTTAAGTGGAAATAGCACCTCAAAACATAAAGCGCCTCTCACAGTCTTCTAGTCACACTTGCCAAAGAGAAAGTCACAAGTTCAGGCGGACCACAATGTAGCATGGATCAGCTACTGGGACAAGCTTGGTGCTGCTGAAAAGTTACCTTTAATGCCCTGCGTGAAGAGTTCCATTTGTGGTGGGGGAAGCCATGAGGAGAAAGCTGAGTGTTGCCAATGCTCATCACTAGAGCGCAAAGAGCAGGCTGGGCATTGCTACTGGTCGTTGCTGTAGTGCAAAGAGATGGTCCTGAATCACGGAAGGTTGGTGCTGTAGCTTTATGTTGGCGATCATCATGGGCTAGCATTGCTGTAGTGCGAAGTGCAGGTCTCATGTTGCCTGTCTTCTTTGACAGTTGCTGTTGACATGAAGAGCAGGTCTCTCCACAACTATGCGTTAGTGGTCATCGCTAATGCAAAAGTTTTTTCATAAACAAGTCTGTTCGCCGTCACAAGGAGAGCAAACTACAGGATGTTCAGCTTTTCTTAACGAGGAGTACACTCTGATGGAAGCCAAGGGTCCAGTGTTGTGGAGGGGCTCCTTCTGGGGATCAGGGACTACCTCCAGCAGAAGCCAGCAGGGCTCAGGCAGGTCCAGTTGCAACAGGTCGGCTGAGCAGCTGCAGGGAGGCCTCTGAGGCTTACTTTTCCCTGTAGCTGCGCCAATAGGAGGGCAGGTAACTGGCTCTTAGAGTAAGTCTGTGTACCCTGGGAAGAAGGCAAGAAGGTCCAATGTTCCTTCCAAGACAGTAAGGCAGTCCTTCAAGAATCAGGACAGTCCGTCTTTTGTGATTTCCACAGACCCAGGAATGATTTAGTGAGTGGCTCAGGAGGTGCAATATGTTTACCTGGTGCCAGCCTTTGTGTGGCTCGACTCCCTGACTCACCCCCACATCTGGTTCTGGAAATTTCTTCCCAATCCCCTGTCAAGGCTCCAAACTATGTGGGGTGATTAAAAGCAGGATGGGCCTGGTGTGAGGTCACTTTGTGTGTGCAAGAAGCAAAGAGTGAGTGGGGCTTGGTATAGCTCCTCCCAGTCAACCTGCCAGGATGGCCAATTCTGTCCACACCTAAGTCCCTTTTGTGTTACTGTCTAGAAGCAATACAAAATCCCCAACAGCTGGGACATTCATTATATTGTGACCCAGGACACTGTTAGAAAGCACAAATGGTTGGAGCGAGAAAATGATAACCTTCTAAAAGTTCGTAAGTAGACTGTGCACTTCTAAATTTTGAGAAAATGTACTCTGTTTTCAACCTAAGATTTTGATCTGTGGACTACACCTTTACCTGCATTTACCATACACAGCGTTACTTGTATATGGGGCCAGAAGCCAACTGGCTTCTTAGACAAAGATGTACACAACTTATACTTGATTTACAAACATCTCAAATCATATCAACCATGATTCTTCTTCACTCTCATTATTTTAATGCATACTTTAAAAGTCACATATGAAAATTCTTCTCAATGAATGTCAAATTATACCCTTGTTCAATACATAATCAGAACAACAAAATTATTGACACAACTCAATTATCTGTGCCTTTCAATTTGATCAACATAGGCCCAATGCATTTCGGGAACCTCGTCCCTTCGTCAGAGGAACATCTGCAAAGTATACAAAAACCATGGGGAATATTATCAAGACAGGCGATAAAATTATCACCGTTTTAGCGGCAGAAAACTGACGCTAAAACGGCAATAATGGGCTTGATAATATGCTCTATGGAATTCCAATTGAAGCTCATGTTAGATGTCCTTCACATTTAACATGGGCTTCAATTGGAATTCCACAGAGCATATTATCAAGCCCATTATCGCCATTTTAGCGGCAGTTTTCGACCGCTAAAACAGTGATAATTTTTAACGCCCTGCTTGATAATATGCCCCCATGTTTCATATACATTTGTGGATTGACATTCATAATGTTACATGATTTGTCATAAACACAAGCTTTAAGTCAATATAGTGAAGTTATCTGGTAATCTCCCGTGTGGTGTTAATTATCTGTTTCAACCTCCTCTTCCACTCCTGTGGCATGCAAGTTGGGAAGCCGTCCAAACGTCCCGTTCGCATTAAACATCCCAATAGTGGCAATATCATACTAAAAAACCTTGTCCTGACTACTGACACTTGGCAAAGAAATCTAAAAATATTGAATTCTCTTATACCATGACGGTCACTTATGTAACTATTATTGTAGATAGAAAAACAACAATTGAAACCTCTTAATAGACTTCACCATCAACCCGTGTCTAAACAGATATGCAAAGGTGTTGGTCACGTACCTGCAGATGGCTTTAGAATAGTATACCTTCCCTATAAACACAGTCAGAACCAAAGAAAGCACATTACCATGATACCAAGGAACTAAATATGTTTTATCACATGAAATGTGATGATAATTAGTTAAAAAACCGTGATTGCTTACTAGAACGAACCGCATGATGTCAATGAGCCTTCCCTAAAAAAACAATGTATATCAAGGACAAGTTATTGCCACGATATTAAAGCAAGCTTATGTTTTTACGCAGAGTAATGGTTGCCGAACAGTAAAACTAATCATTCTTACCAGTTCGTTCAAAGGGGAGTTCCTCAGGTAAAGACTCTCCCAGTAAACGCCCGGAGTAGCCATGTTTTGAACCTCATCTACCATGTCAAGTGATCTATTACGTGGTCATGGTAGGTAGATCTCTCAATAGTAGATATACGGTCGCAATCTTGCAGCGATTCCTGAAAATGACTGGCTAAATCCCCAATGTTGAGCGCCGATCTCAGAATTCTAGATGGAACTGCATTCCAAGATATCAAACCATCAAAAATATCAGCAAAAAAGTTAAAACACTCTCCCTTGATTGTGGCAGTAAACAACTCCACAACACGTATTCCCAGTGCAACCTATTCCTGTCAGCATCATCTTGGACTATCTCCAATATACCATTGCTACTGAATGTAAACCTGTAAATAGACAGTGAACACATATGCTCCCCGTGCGTTGATGTATTCAGTGATGAAATTATTCCACCAAACAACGTGACTGGTCATTCAACTCTACATCATCAATCATCCAATGTTACAACGTGTCTAGTTGGATCTATCATATAGTGGCCCAAATCATCAGTCGCGTCTGGTGAGAATTTTGATAGTGCTCATGCAATGAAATTCTTTAGATGACACATAGCCTACCCGGCAAGAGAATACAGATTCTTACAGATTAATAAAAATTCATCTGATCATCATCAAGATACATCTATATCTATTTGTGTGTTATTAACCATTGGTAGGATGTGTGTGCTCGGTTAAACACAAGTGGAAGGTAATGTCAAACAGTCCCTATTCTGAAGTGTGTCATAAAAAGCAGCTCATTTCAACTCTGTCGGTAAGTCCTTTTGGCTTCAGCATGTCAAGTCTTTTGATCCAGAATGTTTCCAGTTGAAGCAGTCATTTGCAATTGTCAATCCCTGGGCTGTTTTGCACTAATTCAATAGTTAGAAATTTGATTTGTGCAGTTCAATGTCTCATTTATCCTAATGTGTCACCAAACTTGAGGTAGTGATCTTATTACGAATCCTGCTCTTGTAGTCCGTGATTCTTACTTTGATTCTCATCTCTGTTTTTCCAATGTAAAGCATACCAGAAGGGCATTTGATAGCGTGAATGTTGTTACTAGAATTGCAATCTGCATTATAGAACAATTTTATTTTTTCCCCAGAACGGGGATGAGTTACTGTGTTTCCTGTAAATATGTTGTTGCAATGGATGCAATTTTTACATTTTTTCATTCCTGAACATTTTTTATTCTTGGAGTCAATCTTTTTTGATAATAATTCTTTGATGTTGTTTGATCTTGCATATGCAGTGAGAGGGATAACCAGGGTGTGTAAAACTGGGATTCACGCTCAGTTGTTATAGAGACCCAATATGTTGACGGTACACGCCGCACAAATGGCTACACCCAAGTTCCATTGGAAGAGAGGTAATTCAAGTAGTTGGTGGAGGTTCGTACTGGACTGGGACCGGACCGCAGAGTTCTCATAAACTGCAGAGACCACACTTTTGGATTATCATGTTAAATTTGCAGAGAGGTTTTTGGAAGATTTTTGCCTTAAAAAAGCCCTCGGCCAATCGGCCACTGGGCAAAACACGTGTCAGTTGTTGTTGTTCTTTGAAGCATTACCTTGTTTAATTAAGACATTAAAGAAGTAACAACTATTGTCTAATGCAACACATCTCTTAGATATTATTTCCAATAAACCATTTCATATTTAAGGGGTACGAACCTCCACCAACTATTTGAAATATGCAAACAGAGGTTTGTGGAGAAACAGATTGTTAAAATCCGTCTCTTGTTGTAGGAGTTCCCATCGTTTCATTATTATATTTTCTAATTTCTTTAGATTTTGCAGAGAATTTGGATAAAATACCATCCTATTTGGCAGTTCTTTAGATGAGAGTGAGTAGTCATGACGAGATTCTTTTAGTATGATATTGCCACTATTGGGATGTTTAATGTGAACTGGACGTTTGGACTGCTTCACAATTTATATGCCACAGGATTGGAAGAGGAGGTTGAAACAGATAATTGACACCACAGGGGAGATTACCAGATAACTTCACTCTATTGACATATAGCTTGGGTTGATGATGAATCATATAATAGTATGAATGTAGATCCACAAATGTACAAGAAACATGGTTTTTGTATTCTTTGCAGATGTGCCCCTGACGAAGGGAAGCGGGTCCCGACATGCATTGAGCTTATGTTTATCACATTGAACAGCACGGATAATTGAGTTCAATAATTTTGTTGTTCTGATTAGTTATTGAACAAGTATATAATTTGGCAACCATTGGGAATAATAATCATTTATGATCTTGAAAGTATGTATTAAAATACCAAACAGCCAAAGCGCTCAATTGGCTACCCTTCGAAGCAAGAATTCATTTAAAAATTGCCTGCATGACGCATAAAGGCATCCATAGCAACACACCCAGTTATCTGGCCTGGAAACTGGAACCCTCATGTGGAACAGATCATGCAGGATTGGACCATGTTTTAGGGAGAGAGCACTCGCACTTTAGCACAGGTTGGGAGGGAAGAGTGCACAGAGTCCTAATGCCAATAAAAAGGGGTTCACGGCAAAATAATCGGAGGTGACACTGCAAAAAGGCCGAGGTCCAACAGAAATAGTATACCAAATAGCCAAGAGCATGAACTATAATAGTACAGCCAGCGCCAACGTTCACTGTATATATATTTTAAAGAATTTGTAGCAAAAGGTATGCCACATAATTAACATTGTTTGTTTCAAGAGCTAAAAATAGCCAGCTTGCCTTCTGCTTAATGTTAGGTAAATGTTTAATGTATCAAACGTAGAAATTGTGACTGTTGACTGTAAAATTAAAAATGCTAACTACCCTGTAACATTCCTTCTAGACAGAGTGGCCGTCGTTGCTGTGGAAGACCAATACTAAGCAACCTCATAAGGCTCCATCGGATGGGGGTGTTCAATTGCCATTATCAATATCAAATATGGGCTAATTGGTCGGGAATATAATGGCAAAAATACATTTCACCTGGAGTGAAAGAATTCCTTACAGCTGCACTTAATTGATGAATGCATTTTTAAGATGTGTGGTTCTGCACACAAGTATTTATTTTCAAAAATACATTGTTTAATTTCAAGTGAAGCCTTCATGCAACAGAAACCGCAGTTCATCTATGGTCTGTTTACTTGCTCTGTTTAAGGGAGAAAAAGATAAAGAGTTTTAACTTGTAGCAGAGCTGCCTGAATTGATGGATACAGGATGTGAGGATGGGAACCCTGTGGTTTGTTTGGTGATACATCAACAAACACATTCACAGATAGACCTAATAAGCTCGCACATACAAATGAAAACCACCAGGAGCAACACAAAGAGCTGAAAAAGGCCAGCCAAAATCAGCGCACAATAGAAATTGCTTGCATCCTCTGTGGACACTGATCTGAGACCAATATATCACTACTACTACTATTTTATACACATAGGTAGTGCGCAGTCAGAATTCTAAGGACTGCCATATTTGAAAACTTCAGCTCAGAATCGTGGGTAAATACGGTAGTCTGACATGGCCTGAGCACGAGTTGGGTTGTTCCAAATCATAGTGTGCGTCTGGCATGCAGAAATGAAAATGAGCTAGTATTTGGAAGCAACATTCAAAGATCTAGCGTATGCTGAAAATAATTACAATAAACATTGTTTCTGGAACTGCCTATTTAAAAGTGACTGTATGTATTATAGTGCATTCAAACAGTGTCAAAAGACACAAGGATAGAAGTACCAAAAGGTGGGGGGAACAGGAGGCGTTTTCAAAACTTTGGGCCAGATGTACTAAGCATTTTAAAGGTACCAAATGCTGAGATTTGGCACTTGCAATCGTTAAAATGTTTTTCTATGTATTAATCCAATTTTAAGAGTCACATTTGTTTACTGATTTCAAATGTACATCTGAGGAATCACTGCTAACTTTTAAACCTACAAAAAGAGAACAACCTTTTTTAAACATTGTCCTGCTTCCTTTTAGGAAAAGAAAGAGCAAAAAAAATGATTTTAAGGAAATCACAGACTTGGTAGTCTGCCGACCTCAGCAGGCCAACATACCTACGATGGTCTTCAATCGCAGTGAGTTGAAATTTGTCACTTACCTCATTAATGCTCATGAAGTAGACCAGTTAGCGAGCTACTACAATTCAGAACTTTAAGACCCAACCTATTGGTTCATAGGTCGGTTCTTAAAATTCTTTACTGGTCGCTTCAATATTGATTGCAAAATGCAACCAGTTCTGCAGAACGAGTAAATAATATATCGGGCACCAACAGCCTTAGAACATGAAACCTTAGCCTGCTGTGGATGTTAATGTCTACGAACCTTCGGGCATATTATCAACAAATAGCGATAATTATTGCTAAATGAGCTTAGCGCATTTTTTTTTGTTGCCGCGCATCGCCGGATATTATTGCTGAGATAACGTGCTCTTAGCAACGTTTATCTCTAAAGCAATAAAATATCCGGTGATAGCTGCTCATTGCGTGAATATTACTGGAAATCCAGCGATATTCAGGCATTGTCGCTAATGGGGACTTAACCTGAATATCCACCTCCCATTGGATATGCATGTAAGGTCCTGGTCTGAGCAGGCGTTAGTTTCTAGCTATATTTGTGCTTAGCACTAATTTTTTAATTGCTTCGCCTGCCTAGCTAATAGGTGATAGCTGTGTTAGTGACTGCTTTCAGTCTCTAACAGGTTGGGTAAGCCAACTTTGCATATCATTAGCGATAAATATAACTGACATACAAAGCGGGCCCCAAACCTGTAGCCATCGCCTATAAGCTGTCGCTAACTGCTGTTAGCGACAGCTTGCTAATAGGGCGATAAAAATATCGCTGCTTTAGCGGGAAAAAGTCCGGCTAAAGCGGCGATATGGCCCTTGATAATATGCCCTTGTTGTTAGACACTGTTAGCAGAGACGCATATTATGATAACAATAGCTTGTGGTTTACTGCTCCTAATACCACTCATTTGCCAATTTCAAGTGTTCTAATCAAAAGGAGTTACTATCCACCAATTTAATGTTTCTCAATTTATTGACCTTGGAAAGATTGAAGGTTGAGACTTCCTTATTGATATTCAGTGTCATGGTATGCAATGCTGTACAGGGTGGGAGAAACCCTGGTCCTGTGTGAAAGTTGTGTGGGGTACAGTACTAGAAGGCAATTGTGTGCTGGTTCTGCCTGTGATTGTGTTTGATGTAGAGGTGATTTGGGTTCCCTAGAGTAGGGTGCTGTAGACAGGAGCTAGGAGTTTGAATCTTTTATGCACGTGTAGTGAGATTTTGTGATGTCTGATTTACTATTCAGTTTATTTCCTTGCATTGTATTTTTGTATTGTTTTTGGTGGGGGGGAAGATGTGTTGTGGGCTTGCATGCTTCCCATTGTTAACTGCTGCTCGGCCAGTATGTGAGGTCATTAGAATGTTTAGTGTTTAGAGTTCAAGGAGAGTCAGTTGAAGGAATGGGGTGAGCAGCAAGGGTGATGCTCCTGATAGGGCCTACCTGTAACCTGAACTAAACCTAATAAATATACTTCTTTTATGACTTGTGAGTATCCATTACTTGATTATAAGAAGAACACATCAGCATTAGCTATGAGCATTTATCTGAGCCATGTTGTCCACTTGAATACATGAGCATAATATTTTTCTGATGTTACAATTTCAGTGCAGTAAATAGAATGCGGGCCAGGGGGAATACTATAAGCTTGATTTCATGAATGGGGACCCAAAGTCTCTGGCAAGCAATCTAATCTCTAGTAGTAAATACGGTATTGTCCTTCTGAGGAGATGCTTTAACTTCTGCCTAACTAACAGACAGGCATCCCACTGGCAATGGTTTTGCATTAGTGACATAATTTGGAGTGGTGTTTGGGTACCTTTAAAGGACAGAGCATAGATGTGTATGACAGGAAAATATGTCTGATTTATAACACTGCTCTTCATCACAGAAGTAAGTGAAAGATTCACTCACAAAGTCCACTGTGGCAAAGCCATTTGGACTAGTTGGATTAGAAAGAAATTGACTGGAGCCATCTTTGTACAAAGGTCAGGCTGTAACACTGTGAGCTTGATGGAAGTGGAGCTCAGAAGAGCACAGTGGGAACTGTAAAAATATATAAGATGAAATCTTCATCATGCCCAACTCCATAATTGCACCTGTTGTTTGCATGGGAGCCTCGGGAGACCAGTTGTGGGTCCAAGTGCAGTATAGGTAAAGTAAAGTACAGGTGAAGTACAGTTTGTAATCTAGATACATAATCATTGTCAGATTAATAGTGCAGTCATGTGGTGAATGATTCAGAAACATATGAAGGCCAGAGATGCAGGTGCAGTTTAAAATACACGTTCATGCTGCAGGCTCAAAAAGCAGGCTAAAGATGCACCTGCTATAGGCCATGTTACCTTCAACAGGCTTAAATGCAGGTAAAACCTGATGACTCAAAATATGTCTATGCTTTTTATACTGGTGAACATTGTAGAATGGAAATACAACTCTCAAAATGTATATGCAGATAAAAATTGCAATCTGACCAGGTAAGTACAGTATCATCCCACTTAGAATACCATAGAACATTTGAACCTTTGGGAAGTCCTCAAATCCTGAACTTTCAAAACTGAATACGTTCCATGTCCAGATGATTCCTATTTTCATTTTACATGAGGGTGACATTATTATTTTCCACTCTTTACAGCCTGACCATTATCTCAGCGGGTAGCCGGGCAGAGATTCCATTGACATTGAATCAGCAGTTAATATATAATAACTTTATTGCATGATTTAAAAAACCATTGCAAGTACAGAATTTAGAAGATATCAAAAAGTTTCATTTAAAATACATTAAAAGTTCATTTAAATGAGGGGATAAGTAATGTGTAGGAATGACAGGTGAAGCCTGCCAAGACATTATGCTAACGAGTGACCACAGACTGTGGGCCCCTCACAAAGTTTTTTTGCTACGTGATCCATAAATCTTACATAACCTCATCTTGCTGGTTTTGAAGATCCTAATCACCAGAGGAGTTCCCCACGGTGCCAGTGTGCCCCAAATAACATTCAATCTCTACATGCAGGCCCTCGGGGCTCTTCTCATGGTTCGCATTAAAATTTACCACTAGACGGGAATACCCAACAATATATGGGTGTTTCCTCTGCTCCAGACATCCAAATGCCTCAAACACTTTCTGCTCCTCATCCATACCTGAAAGGCCAGAAATGTCCTGAAGCTAAACCCCCACAAAATAGAACTTCTGCTATTTGCCAAGAATGACAAGCAACAATTAGTCCAAGCCTGGCTCATCAGAAACACCTGCATGTATTTGAACCCAAACTTTCACTCAATTCTAAGTCACATGATTCACTTTGGATGCCCATTTAAATCCCAATGAAAGCATTGCCCACAAAACCAAGATAGTCTGGTCCTGACTGTCTATGCTAAGGCGAGTGAAACCATTCTTTCCAGAAAGCTACCTCAGAACTCCTGTTCAAGCGCTTGTATATGGATGGTGGCAATGCCCTTCTACACCAGCTCTCAGACTCCTTGTTGAACCCCATTAAGGGCATCTTTGTGCCACAGGCACGTCATTAAGAGCCTGAAGAAATATGACCACATCACACCCACCCTTTTTGAACTCCACTGGCTTCCTTTACAATCCTTTGAGTGTAAACGCATCCCTGCGGTTGGGCACACTTTGGTGGTTCGTTGCGAAAATACAACAGACTCCAATAAATTCAAATGAAGGAGATCTTTTTAATTTCAAAGATCCATTGTTTTGTTGCTTTCTTTACAAATTATAATTCAACGTTCATAGTATCCAAAAAGTATTTCTTTTAGTGCAAGGGATTAATCATAAAGGTGCTCCGATGCATTTCGGACCGCAAGGTCCTTTTTCTAGGAGCGCTGTAAGAAACAGAATCAAGCGCTTATCAGTATATATGTAATAAAACATAATCATGAAAACAATATTTGCAGACGTTCACAATGGTGTTAAATTCTAGTAAAAATGCGAAGTGACTGGTGATTTAATAACGAAGTGGTAGGAAAAGACATGCTGTACAGTGCACGTGGAGAGGATTCTTAAAGGGAGTAGCGGCACAATGGAGAAAGTGAATACATACAGCTCATCGTCAAAAAGATGTGAAAGAGAAGGGATCATGCGAGCGGGCTGTGTTGAATGGAATGCTCGTGAGAGGAAGTTAAAAACAAGTGGGTCGTGGGTGGTGACTAATGGGTGGAACAATTAGCGGTTCGCGTTTGGCGTTAAACGTGTGCGTTAATGGGTGCGACACTATAAAGAAAGTAAATACATGCAGCTCGTCAGAGACGAGACTTACGTAAATGGCATTAATCCCATTTCAGATGGTCTAAAGAAGAATAAAGTAAAGGAAAATATTAACGGAGATCATGCTATGATTGAAGCATTCTCGAGTATCATTAGGGTGGTGATTCGTACTTACTGGGAAGTGTGGACGCGTCGGAATGTGCGAAGGGTCCCTTGACATGGAGTATGCCCGGTGAAGTGTGCGAACTCCGCGAAGTTAAAGCGTAGTTCAAAAAGAGGGACACGTGATGGGATAATCGGAGATAGAAAGGGGACTAGGGGCAGCGGGTGTGGGAAACGGTCGGCCATCTTAACAGAGGGTTAGAGAAAGGGAAAAAGGAAGGGTGAAGTGTATTATAGTGGTGATGAGTGGTGTGAACCATCATACACTACAAGCAGGTGAGACAAAACGTCACATTGTGTATCATAGGTACCCGCAGGTACTACAGGTAACAACTTAGTTCTAAACGGTCATTCAGGCCGTGTGGCTTCATGGCTTGAAACCTATATGTCCAAGAAATCTCTCTCTGTAGGAGTGTCTTGTTAATGTCTCTTCCTTCCACCTTGGGTACAGTTTCAAGTACAAGGAATTTGAGCTGTGCGACGCTGTGGTTTGCTTCAGTGAAGTGAATAGCTACATTGGATTTAACATTCTTAGTTCTGATATTTGATTTGTGCTCATTCAAACGGGTCTTAATCTTCCTGATGGTTTTTCCAATATATATCATGCCACATGGGCATTTCAACAGGTAAATGAGGTTTGATGAATCACAGGTTGCATCAACGTTTAGTTTTTATCTCAAATCCTCTCATGGGATGATTGATAGTGTTCCCTTTAATAATGTTGTTGCAATTATTACAATGATGACATGGGCGTGTGCCAGTGTGTCTTTGGTGTTCAGTAGTAGGTCTTGATAAGACCTCTTTGAGATTCGCTGTGCGGGTATAAGCAAAGATGGGCGTTACCTTGAATAGGTCGCCAAAGTCTGGTTCCAAAGATAGAATACGCCAGTGTTTCATAATGATGTTCTTATATATTTAGCTGGATGTGGAATATCTGGAAAGTAGTACCATTCTTTTATTGTCTTTCTTAACTGAGCCCTTGAGGGCTTCTGATCGAGGAATGGTGGAAACTCTCTGGATGGCTTCATTAATGGTTTCCTGGGGGTACCCTCTATTCAAAAATCTTTTTGCCATGGTTTGCATTTGAAAGGCGCTGTTTTCTGAATCGGATACTATCCGTTTAATTCTCAGCATTTGGCTGAATGGTAAATGTCTTTTTAGTGAATTTTGATGAAAACTACTATGATGCAAGGTGTTGTTGCGGTCTGTAGTTTTTTGAAAGAGGTCTGTCTGTAATCCGTCTTTTGTCACTTTTATGAGAACATCTAGAAAGGTGATTTCCTGATTGTTGATGTTCCAAGTGAGTTCAATCCGGTTATCTTTGGAATTTAGATCCGTTAGAGCCATTTCTAAGTTTTCTTGAGAATCTTTCCGTACGAAAAAAAGATTGTCTATGTATCTGGTATAGAGCTTGAGGTTGTCAGTCCAGTTGCTGTTGGTGTATATGTGATTAGACTCAAATTCACCCATGTAAATATTTGCATAGGTCGCTGCTGCGCAATTGCCCATATCCATGCCTGACATCTGTAAGTACCATTGATGATCGTGAGTGAAATAACTATGATAAAGGGTGAAGATCATTAGTTCCAGGATAAATGTTTGGAGAGGATCCGCAATGTTGCTGTGTAATAAAGCTTTCTCTACTGCCTCAATCCCACTGCCATGGGGGATGGAGGTGTAAAGACTTTTGACATCTGCCGTGCATAGAATAATTTGTTCGTTGTCATTAATTGTAATTTGAGAAAGTTTGTTGATGAATTCTGTGGTGACCTTGATATAGCTTTTAAGGTTGGTGACCATTGGTTGTAAATATCGGTCGATGAATTTGCCGATGCGTTCGTGTAGTGACCCTCTAGTGGAAACAATGGGTCGGAAGGGTGGATTCCTTAGATTTTTATGTATCTTGGGTAACATGGTGATAGTGGGGCTTTTGGGATGTTCCACTGTGAGGTATCTTTTAGTTCTCTCATCAATGATTTCGTCATTGAAAGCTCTAGAAATCAGGTCAGACAATTCTGTTTTGTATTGACTGGTGGGGTTCCCACTTAGTGACATGTAAGTGTCTGAATCTAAAACATGTTCCATGACTTTTTCATTATACAAGCTGGTGTTGAGAATCACCAAGGCGCCTCCCTTGTTGGCTTTCAAGCATTTAATCAATGTGTTGTTTGCAATTTTCCGTAGGGTGTCCTTATCTTTGGTGGTCATATTTTGCTTGATTTTCTTGGTGAAGTTGATTTTGGAAATGTCTTGTTTTACTAGAGTCTCAAAAGTGTCTATACTCTTATGGCTACACGGGGGCATGTAAGAACTGGATGGTCTTAGACCTAATAGCAAATCAGGTTTGATTTCAGTGGTGGGTTCCAATACTTTCTCAAAGAAATGTCTCAAGCGTAATTTGCGAGTGAGCTTGAAAGTGCTTATTTCCAACTCCAGTAAGTTCGTTTTGCTTGTAGGGATAAATGACATTCCCTTTTGAAGTATTTTTGTTTCATGGTCAGTGAGTTGCGTATCCTAGATGTTGATTACTAACGATTCCCCCTCCATTTCGCTTTGGATTTTATCTGTTGTTGAGTGCCCTCTGCTTCTTTTTCCTGCTCTCTTTCCCCGCCTGGGTCGTCGGTTATGTCTCGGCCTGCCTCTAAAAAAGGCTCAGTTGTGGAGAGGCTTACGTGAGTTGAAGCTTGCGCTGGGTTTTGACCATGTGGATCACCAGATGTAGTGGGTTCCGTTGTGGTCCTTCTGGGTGGACGGTTTGTGCTGGCGCTCCCTGAGGAAGATGTATCAGTGTTTTGACTGTAAGGTTTATTACATCGGCGCTGGGCATACACATCTGCCCAGGTGTACACTTCACCTAATTTATAGTCCAGTGTGTCGCGGCGAAATTTGCGAATTTTTCGCTCATTAATTTCTTTTGTATGCTTATCCAGCTGTGTGTTGATATCCTCTAAGATTGATGTGAGTTCCTCAGGGTTGATTGCTGCTTTTAGTTCAAGTTCTATGTCCGTGATTTCTTTTGACAGGTCAGACAATCTCTCTGATAATTCTTCCATGATTAAAAGAATTAAATCCAGGCTACATTTATTCGGGATGGCGTTCCACCTCTCTTGGAATGCCTTGGAGATTTTACACAGTGAGGGTTTCAAGGCGATCCGTAGTCCTCGGGGTATGTGCAGCGCTTTGTGGTACTTAACTAGTGTATTCGCATGTAGCTTTTGGTTAATCCTCCATTTGGAAAGGTAGGGAAGTTGTTTTACACATTGCTCCTTTGTCCTGCTTGAGGTGGTTTCTGTGAGATCTTCATGAATAAGCGCATACATTCGTTCAGTTTCTTCTGTTCCGAAGGCTAATAAACTAGCTCGAGCTTCAGTCGACTTGGATATTTCCTCGTATTGCATTTTGGGGTTTGAAATGGGGACGTGCTGCCTGCCAATTGGGCAGTGAGTGTAGTTTAAATACTGTAAAGCTGGCACGGTGCACTGCTTGGATTCGTTATGGATTTTAATATGTAACTATGTTGTGAAGTTCATATAGTTTAAAGGTGCACCATCAGGTGACGTAACTGTCCAAGTACGTCGTGGAACTGTTGATTGGTTGAGTGCATTACTTTGAGTGTAAACGCATCCCTGCGGTTGAGCACACTTTGGTGTCCCTCTTTTTGAACTACGCTTTAACTTTGCGGAGTTCGCACACTTCACCGGGCATACTCCATGTCAAGGGACCCTTCGCACATTCAGATACGTCCACACTTCCCAGTAAGTACGAATCACCACCCTGATGATACTCGAGAACGCCTCAATCATAGCATGATCTCCGTTAACATTTTCCTTTCCTTTATTTTTCTTTAGACCATCTGAAACGGGATTAATGCCATTTACGTAAGTCTCATCTCTGACGAGCTGCATGTATTCACTTTCTTTATAGTGTCGCACCCTTTAACGCACACGTTTAACGCCAAACGCGAACCGCTAATTGTTCCACCCATTAGTCACCACCCACGACCCACTTGTTTTTAACTTCCTCTCACGAGCATTCCATTCAACACAGCCCGCTCGCATGATGCCTTCTCTTTCACATCTTTTTGACGATGAGCTGTATGTATTCACTTTCTCCATTGTGCCGTTACTCCCTTTAAGAATCCTCTCCACGCGCACAGTACAGCATTTCTTTTCCTACCACTTCGTTATTAAATCACCAGTCACTTCTCATTTTTACTAGAATTAAACACCATTGTGAACGTCTGCAATTATTGTTTTCATGATTATGTTTTATTACATATATACTGATAAGCGCTTGGTTCTGTTTCTTACAGCGCTCCTAGAAAAAGGACCTTGTGGTCCGAAATGCATCGGAGCACCTTTATGATTAATCCCTTGTACTAAAAGAAATACTTTTTGGATACTATGAACGTTGAATTACAATTTGTAAAGAAAGCAACTAAACAATGGATCTTTGAAATTAAAAAGATCACCTTCATTTGAATTTATCGGAGTCTGTTGTATTTTCGCAACAAACCACCAAAGTGTGCCCAACCACAGGGATGCGTTTACACTCAAAGTAACGCATTCAACCAATCAACAGTTCTACGACGTACTTGGACAGTTACGTCACCTGATGGTGCACCTTTATTCTATATGAACTTCACAACATAGTTACATATTAAAATCCATAACGAATCCAAGCAGTGCGCCGTGCCAGCTTTACCGTATTTATTCCTTTACAATCCCACACCAACTTTAAAAATCAGCTGCATCATCTGCAAAGTAATTATGACCTGCGCCCCAACCAACCTAATTAACAAATTCACGGTCTCCGATGGCTCTCTGCACACCTGCAGATGGGATCAGACTGAAAAGAATTGGAGAAAAAAGCCACAGGACTTCTCCATCTATGCACCTTAGCATCTGGAGCAATATCCCATTGCGCCCAGATTGAAAGACATAGCTGTGAGTTCTCTTGCAACACAGTTGATTCCCAAACATGATGACTTTCATAAAAAACTTCAGCAAGAATATGCCTTAGTCACATGGAAATGTCAAGAGCAGATCTTGTCAATCGTTTATTTGTCAGCCCTCTGATCTGTAACAGAAGCATGGCAGAAAGGAGAGAAGCCCATGTAGTACAACTGTTAAGCCTGTTTTCTAACAAAAATCATTTACCTTGTGATAGAAAGCTGAAAGTTAGCACAGACCTTCTTTGTAATAGTGATCTTATAAGAGCAAGACCCCAAGTGGATATTACCTATGACGTCATATAGTCTAATGAAAATCCAAGATAGCCAACAAATATCAAAAACTCACCTCAGTGCATGTCATGTGTAAAATCTAGACTGTGGCGTCGTAAGTATAAAATCACAATTGCCGCTAAAATCATGTAGAAAACTTAAAAATTTGAATCAACATTGTTTGATATGTATTCTATATTATTATGTACCGATCTCTTTTTTCAGCTTCAATCTGTCTTCTGTAATGCCTGAAAAAGAGTAGCATGTCGAAACAATTCCTAATTGCAACACCTACAATCAGTGGTCAATCTTTCTAGCATGATGATGTTGTTCGAGCAAATTGGTCCATCTGTGTTCTTTGTCAAGAAAGCACTTCAGGAAGACTTATTAGTACAGCAAATGCTACATGCAAAGCATTATGGGCCTGGATATAATATTTTAGGCATAACTTAAAAGAAATTTAAAGAATGCAATGAATACCTCTGAATATTGAACTAGAACACCTTAATGGTGTTTCCGATATTGAGCAGATATTAAGGACTTACAATCCAATGTAGCACAAATTGTGTTTAAAAAAGTGTGACAATCAAAAGCTGCAGTGGGCTCAGAAAAGAAAACATAGTGATGGTAGTCATATGTTAGCCCAGTTAAAACACGTGCGTCAAATAACATACCTGAATCAAAGTCATGTTTTTTTTGCAGCAATCAGATGCATCTGTAATGGATAAAGCGAAACCAGATGACGTGGATGCTTATGTTCATCAGTGTGCCAAGTTAACCCCTTCGATGCTTGTGACGGAACCATTCCGTCATCAGTCACGGCTGAACTGTGCTGATGACGGAATGGTTCCGTCACAACCACACCCTGTTCTGGAATGTCCAGCACAGGGGCAAAATTCAAGAAGCAGCCAAGGGGTTAATATCAAATTCAGTACTTATTGCAAAATTAGCTTTGGATGATATACACTCACTGGATGCTCAATACCATCATAAAAGTTTAGCTGGACTCTATAACACAGAATGCAGTGCATGAAAGATCTAAAACAAATCAACCAGTGAGACCTTAGTAGAAGGAATAGCTCTAGGCAACCTTTTATCTTATCTGAAAGATTCGCAAGTGGAAAATGTTAAAATCATTTTCAGACTTTATGACTTAGTGAACCTTTAACCAAACAGTTCGATTCCACTGTAGGTATGGGTAAATTGAAACGACCAAAAGAGAATTCTCAGCAATACAAGATGTATGAAGGCATACAATGGAGGAGAAGTTGTCCTGTTAGCTCTTGAAGATGATGTAGGATTCACATTAGTAGGTATCTGTGACAAGTCAGATTCTGATCGGTAAATATTGCTCATGCAGCAAACATTGTTAGAAGGGACAGGATGAAGAAATCTGAAAACTTCAATGGAAGGTTTGAAGATGATTGTAGAAATCGATCAGTTCCGTAATTGCTTGTTGCCCTTGTTTAAATTATACTTGATGAATCCAACATAAAAGATCAGAATTCCTGCAAAACAGCCACTACAACTAGAGAGTAGTGTATTTCCAAATCACTGATGTTTAACAATGTAAAGAATTCAGGAACATACTATTCTTCAGTTCCTATACATAACAGCAACAAAGAAACTCCTCTCTACATATTCATTTCTCTCATTTCCCACAGTCAAAAGAGAAATCAAGAACTTATAGCCAAGTTCTATAAACTGATTATTTGTATTTCATATTGTAGAGTGTGGAAATATCTGCTGACTTAGGAAATTGCTTTTCGCACTGTATGAGAATGAACAAGTTGTTTATCCACCAAAACCGAAGTTGCAAATGCTCACCAGTGGAACTATTGATAAAGTAGATCACATCCCAAGTTCCATGACATCTAAAGACTCCTTCCATGGAACAGCAATATCTCTGACTCTACACCCAGAGTGAGTACTAGAAAGAATTGATCATTTTATTGTGGTCATTAATCCTAATATGGCAGAGTCAAAACAGATTTTGGATCTTCCAGTACTGTATAAAAATCTTGAATCAGCTTCAATAAACAATGCAGATTATCACATTTCATTAATATCTATATTAGTTGATTGCAAAACTGATTTAATTAATGCTGCTATCACCTATGAATATAAATGGCTTGAAAGAGTGATGTGCAATGTTGAGAGTTGAAATATTTCTTCTGATGAAAGCATATCTTTGGCAACATATTATGCATCATGTCTACCACCTATAAATAAACCTCTGTCAACTACTGCATTGTTGCTGCTGTTCACAGAAAGTGCTCATTCTAAATCCATGGTCTTGGATTACATGAAAGCCATTAAATAGTCTGTTCATTATCTCAATCCAGGATAAACACACATTGATTCAATGGACCAACTTCTCTTCACCCTAGCAAAACAAATTCAGTGGGATGTACTACATCTATATGGTGAAGATAAATATGCAGTGATGATGGGGGAACTTTATATTAAAATGACTTTCTTTAAAGTACTTTGCGATCTGGCTTCTGAACACTGGATTTACCAGTATATGAATGCGACCTGACATCACTACCATAGGAAAAGCCCATGCTATATTGAAGGTTTCTCACTTAACCTGTACATTTGTCATGCTCATCAAATTACTTTTACAGCGCTGTAAATCATACAGAGGAAGGCTTATCATAGCTATCTTGAATCTAGACAGCCCCATGAAGAAAGAAGGGAGTTTTCTAACTGGATTAAGAGGAAATCGAACTATCACCCACACTTCCAATTTGGGTCAATTGTTATGAATCTTTCATAACAAATGTGTTCACTTACTTAGAGATGATCAGATGGTTCCATGGATGTTTGCTACAAATCATAGACATTTTCTCTTTAACCTTCTGCCACCATTTGCGACTGATAAAACTAGCAGAAAGCCACCCGTACATTCACCTAGAGGTTCGTAAAGGAAAGTTTGGTGCTAATAAAAGCAACCACTCATTCTCAAAAACTGCTCTAGATCATAATAATGAACAGGAAAATGCTATCATTAAGGAAGAAGAATGTGGTGTAGGTCTGACAGAAACTCCAGGAGCTTTCAGAAGATCGATGATATCTGGGTCACAGATTTCCGGAGCTGTAACTGAATTTGAACAAACATTCATGAATGCCAAAAAAGACAATCTTTGCCACCATGAACAAGTACCTAGTGTAGAAATGTATTTCACAAAGATGACAGATCTCTACTGTACATAATTGAGGAAGTTGATAATCCATTTATGGAGGAGAGCGAATATATATTTAATCGGGACAGCAACACAGGTATGCCTGCTCCAGTTCTTCAGTGAAAGCAGCACATGAAATAGGTAGATCACAATATACCTTCTATTCTCATGAGATGTTAAAAACATATTTCAAACCAATAACAAATACCATACCAAGGAGCAAACTTCAAACATTCAGTACTAGCTTGAGTAAAACATTTAGTCCGAATCTGTTAGCCAGAGTATGTCTCTATTGACTGGCAAGAAATGTAATTTGGAAGAATTTTGTAAGCTTGAAAATCAGTATTTTCTGCCATCTACATCAGCGAATCGAAAACTCAGACTAGGACAGAAGTCACAGCTAATGGGACTGCATTGACAGAAGTGGTTGTATGACGTTTCAACGCATGCTTTTACCACGCATGCCTTTACAACGCAGGTATTACAACGCAAGTCGTTACAATGACTTGCATTGGGGGGCGCTGGATAGTGAAATAGTTTAATTTTCTATTCCAACTCCAGTCCCCGTGGATAGTAGGGAAGGTGTTGGATAGAAAATTAAACTGTTCCCTATCCAACAGCGCCCTCCAGCGAAAGTCGTTGTAACGACTTTTGTTGTAATTCCTGCATTGTAATGGTAGTGCATGGTAAAAGTTTTGTTGTTAACGATGTTCCCCACAGAAGTAACACCATATACACCATTTCTCAAGAAGTGGATGTAAATATATCATATGGTGCAGCTATAGTAAATATGCTACCTCCCAAGTCTTGTAAAACAGTTGATGATTATGTTTTGACAGTTTTTATAGCAAAAATAAAAACGCAGGCAAGGAATGTGAAACAATTAGGTTTTGTGCGGGATGTATATTACTGGAAACATCAAGCAAAGTGTTAGAGTAAAAGAGGGGACAAACTGTGCAAGCATTTGATTCTAACACTCCTGTATCTAAAGATTGGCATAGATTCATAGACAAGACAAAAACAAGAAACAGTTGATTGGTTTACTGAGTAGGCATGTGCAAATTATTAACATCGAAGGGAAGCAAATAACTGTCACCTCTCAAGACCAAGTTGCAAGTTTCACACCAGTTATAAATTCTGAAATGATAAGGCCTTGCAATCATAAGGAAGCAGACACCAAAGCTATGCTTCATTCTTCCCAAGCAGCAACTTAAGCTCATTACCAAAAAATTATTCGTACTGTAGATACGGAGGCAGTCGTTCTTGCGGTTGTTAATTTAAAAACATTCAATGCCAAGTATTGTGGATAGCATACCAGCTCACATTATTGCAGCAAGCTTATGCATTGATATATGCAAATTTCTTCCCCTTTTGCATGCTGTTATAGGTTGCAACCCCATGTTGGCTTTTCATAGGAGGGAGAAGTAAGCAGCTTATGGCACCTGCATGGCACTATCTTCTACTACTCCTCTATTTAAATTTCGGTCAGGTTGACCAAGTTCTGTTGATCCTGTTCACTACGGAAATGTTGAAAGATTAATTTTACTAATGTATAGCCGCACTTGTTCATTGCATTAAATAAATTGGACTTGCCAATTCATCTTTGCAAGTGGCAAAAAAACTATTGAAAATATCCCAACTACACAAGACACTTTTCTTCAATATGTTAAGCAATCTGCGTAACGAGGGAGCCATGTTTGGAGTCATACTTTGTTGTCCATGCAAGAATTGCCAAATTTAAATGATTGCGGCTGGAAGCAGATTGGTGGAGTAATGGTACCACACTGGACAAACATTCCTGAGGCATCTAAGGCATGCAAAAAACTATTTTTTGTGGTTGCAAAATGTTGTACCAAAATCAATACAATTACTCAAAGGCAAGCCTCCAGTGCACCGACCTTTCCTTTTGCAATGGCAGCTTTTATCAATATTAAAACAGTATATAAACTCTAATCATCGTTGTTTCATATTATAGATGTGCTATCAGGGTTTAAAATAGCTTGTAATGTTTAATTACAATAGAAACATTATCCACATGTTCATAGATTTTGTTGTAAGGCTACAAATAATGCAAATGATAAAGGTACTTTCACTTTAGTGTCTGTTACTTGTTTCTGACATCCTTACTGATGGCCATTTTGGTTTAAAATGTATGTCATCACAGTCTAGAACCAACATGGGCATGCACATATTGTTGAGTACAGGCCTCAGCAAGGCCTGCAAGTACAAAGGGTTCGCTCTTCTGTGCACGAAGTCCTCAGAGTATACAAAGAATTTGGCACGGAAACTGAAAATACAAAAACAGTTTAATAAACCTTTAAAGGTGGTACTACAGCCCACACAACACTCTACAGTATTGTACAAGGTAGCACAAAGAACTCGAGCACACAGTCCCCTTCTATACACAAAGAAGGGGCTCATAAGTAGGCAAGTATAACTCAAGACATGATTTACAACCACATAGGGACATTTCTTGAACATGATCAATACATGGGTGGAGTTAACGGTTCTTGAGGCCCGCGGAAATGCACATTCCTATCTACCCTAATCAAAGACAGATGTGACTTCTACTGAGCATGCGCTAGACGCACAAAGGGCTATTTATAGCTTGTTGCTGGGCAAACTTCAAGGGTGACTAGCGGAGAGGTAGGACTCGCCACATGTCGGGCACATGGCAATATGTAGCAGACAAGATGGAGGAAAGAAAACAAAATGGAGTCTGGCCGTATCAAGAGTTTGAGCGGGAAAACGCACAAACAGATCACGATATCATGTCTTTAGCTAATACTTAACATTATCGCTGTTTTATTTACAACAGACGACCCTTCCAGCATTAGCTGAAGACATTCGGTTTTCTAGGATAATCTAGATACTCATCGCTAATATCGATGCTCATCATTTCAGCTACCTCTCTAGTTATACTTTTCTGGTGGACAGCCTCAGCAACAGCTCTTTTATTACGCACACAAAAGGAATCACACAGAGAACATATCATTGGACTGCATTGAATACATACACACCATGTAAAAATAATTGCAATACTTATACAGAGACCAGTGAGAACTTTCCAACCCCATGTGGAGACCAGAGTCCAGAACCAATTTGAAAATGTCCAAGTCCCATTTTCGACATGTATATCAGCTGCGTTCTTATGTAATTTATTGATGGCTTTGTACACAGGAATATGATCGGGGATAAACATGCAACATCTGCTCCCAATAATTCTACAAGCACCGCCTCTATCTGCTAACATCACGTCCAAAACCATTCGGTTTTGTAACGCAACAATTCTAGCAATTTGTAGCTCTTTGGTGAGATTGCCAAGAGCTGCAGCAGTTTGATTAGTTACGGCTTCTACTACTCTCGTTAATCACCGTATCTTTCTACTATTCAGAGCAGCTCAAACAAAGAAAAATAATCCTAAATTGAAATCTATATATTGTTGCAGACTAGTGTCTGTTTGGTCTACATCATCCACTACATCATCCATAGACAAAGTCCGTTTGTATCTGTTTACAGTCACATTATTCAATAATTTCAAATCTTTATGATACGATGCAGGTGCCAAGAATACAGGTGGTAGTAAAAATGCTACATAACATACTCCAGACCATCCAGCTGGTAATCGGTAATAACCTCTATTTCCACATACAAAGTAAGTGTTATAAGTGTTATGAGAGTCAAAAAATGTACTTTTATTTAAACCATCAATATTCAATACAATAATACAATCACTAACACCTACAGGGATATGGCCTACACTCTGTACACATAAATCTGCTTGTGCTTGGGCCACGGAAATCACAAATTTCTCGCTGCCAACAGTGTCTCTAGTGTTCGTAAAGATATAAGGCGTTGAATCATTGTCCGGTCGATATTCTTCCCACTCCCATATAGTTCCGTTGGCTTGTGGATAGCCTTCTTTATCCTGATGGCATTCTTTATTCAGTCTGAAAAGCAATCTGCCCACTGTAGGCTTTCTCGTGGCAAAAAGCAAAGTTTACCATGCTCGACAAGAGCCATTATGAGAGAAAGGGATAGGTATGAACGGTGTTCCCCCCTTCTTCTGATGTGCTGGCATCACTTCACATATCCAACAGTTTGTAGCATTAGTAGCTACGTGGGTATGGTGCAGCATCTGAATGAAAGTGTTATTCAAATTCGACTGTCGATGCTTCAACTCTTGATATGGGAGTGTATAAAAGAAATGCTCATCTGGGACTGGAGTGGAAACAACATACAGCTCACGGGCAGGAATTTCATCCTCGACAAACCACGTGATTGTAGCAACAACTGCTACAGCAGCAATGAACCCTACAGAACAAAAAATCTTCTTCTTATCCATTCGAACAAATGTACAAACAGTATCTTCCTGAAACTAAAGTGTTGTCAGAACTCTTCCCCCTAGGAGGCCGTTGATTTCTTCACCAACGGGCCAAGACGGGTGTCGCTTCACTAATGCAGGGCTGATCCCCCCCCTTGCCTCATCGGCTCTCCGTTTCACTGAACTAGGGACCGTTCTGACAACTTATCACACAATTGCAGGCTCTTTCCTTGGTCGCAGATTATATATTCTTGCTCCAGGGACTGTCGGGTCCGGGAAGAACTCCTCAGATTCGTCAGGTACCACAGCACGGCCTTTCTTAGCATTCAGAATTTCTCGATGGTCGGTCAATACAGCAGGCTCCACCAGTCCGGGTTGCACCTTCCGGCAATGCACAGAATGAATCCAATTCTTCTGGTTGGTGACTCGGACAGCTGTTCTTGTAGCAAGGAGAACCTGCTCAGGACCGCGCCACCTCGGCTCCAGACTGCTCGACCTTTCGAAGGACTTTATGAGGACGAAGTCGCCAGGCCGAAGATTATGGCCTGCCCCTGTGGACTGGTCCGGGAGTGCTTCTCGAACCTGTTGATGAATGGAAACCAAACTGTCAGTTAATTGTGCCAAAAAGTCATTCATTAAAACACAAGGTACATCATACACTGAGCTTGGCTTGGGCACTCCTCATATGTTCATGGGACGCCCGAATACCATCTCATAGGGTGTAAGGCCCGTCCGAGAGTGCGGTACTGATCTGATAGACAATAATGCCAAAGGCAAGGCATCTGGCCAAGTCAAAGAAGTAGAAGCCTGTATTTTTGCTATTTTAGGCTTTAGAGTACCATTGTACTTTTCCACCAATCCTGCTGATTGCGGGTGGAACACTGCATGAAATTTCTGTGTTATTCCCAAACCTTTCAGGACATACTTAACAACGTCCGCTATAAAATGGGGCCCGTTGTCACTCCACAACAATCTACAAACACCGTATCGAGGAAAGAACTCCTTCAATAACACCTTTGCCGTAGTCATTGCAGTATTGTCCTTCGTAGGATATGCTTCAATCCATTTACTGAATGCACAAACCACAACCAGGACATATTTCAGATTGTTACAGCGTTCCAGCTGAATATAATTCATTTGCAATACTTCAAAAGGTGCAGTAGGTGTTGCAAATCCTCCTGTTGGAGTTCGTGTCCCTTTTCCTGGATTGTATTTAGGACAAATCATGCAGGTCTGTACTACTCTCTTAGCCGTGCTAGCAATCTCTGGATGCTCCCAAACTTGCGTAAGCAATTTCACAATTGCCGAAGCTCCAACATGTGCTAGCCCATGTGCCATCTGAACCATAGGTTGTACAAAGGCTGTGGGTAACTTCCACTTATCCATCTGTTTACTTTTCCAGCAACCTTCATCATCCAACTCTCCATCCTTGGACCATTGCTCCCATTCTTTGTCAGAAGCGGCCCTCTGTATCTCTAGCACCTCCTTCCTAGCATCGTGCCACCGCTCAGCTTGTGACTTCACAACATACATTGGAGTGGAGTCAGGCTGAATCGCGGTTTCACATGCTACTTGGTCTACAAAAGCATTTCCTTGTCCCACTTTATCTGTCACCTTCTTGTGTGTGCTGCATTTCACTATAGCTATCTTCTTTGGATAGGTCAATGCATTCAAGAGGTTATGCACTATCTCTCCGTACATTATCTGGGCTCCATGTGTGGCTCAAATCTTAACCGGTCACTTCCAAAACAGCAGCACCACTTACGGAGTGCGCTAAAAACAGGCATGTCAAAAATAGTGCAAAATATGCAATATTATAATCAAAATGGCACTTAAAACGTTGCGCCGCTGAAATCCAAAGGTCAGGAGAAATATCTCCACATTGCCTGCCCATATGTGTTGCAACGCATATATACCAAATCCAAAACCAAATATGACTAGTCACTCCAAACAAATTAGTCACAGCAAGCGTATCCTAAAACTGCCTTGCCAACCCAGACTACCAATGGCTCACAGCAAGTACCGTACAACGGTTCTTACCAATCAAGAGCGTCCAGATTCCAACTGCCAAGTTCAAAATTCGCCCAAACGGCCACTGCACGGCAAACCGGCAGAAGAGGTCACAGTCGAGGACAGGCGCCACCCAGATGGTCAGATCGGAAAGGAAGGAAGAAAACCTGGGGATGCAAGGACTAAAGGCGCCGCTGGAAGTGATCACGTCCCCGGCAAGATTCCAATCCGTCGTCATGAAAAATCCTTCGAGCATCCGAGTCACCGATGAGCCCCACGTGTCGGGCGCTAATTGATGAATACAGGCCTCAGCAAGGCCTGCGAGTGCAATAGGTTCGCCCTTCTGTGCACGAAGTCCTCAGACTATACAAAGAATTTGGCACGGAAACTGAAAATACAAAAACATAGTTTAATAAACCTTTAAAGGTGGTACTACAGCCCACACAACACTCTACAGTATTGTACAAGGTAGCACAAAGAACTAGAGCACACAGTCCCCTTTTATATACAAAGAAGGGGCTCATAAGTAGGCAGGTATAACTCAAGACATGATTTACAACCATATATGGACATTTCTTGAACATGATCAATACAAGGGTGGAGTTAACGGTTCTTGAGTCCCGCGGAAATGCATATTCCTATCTACGCTAATCAACGACAGATGTGACTTCTACTGAGCATGCGCTAGACGCACAAAGGGCTATTTATAGCTTGTTGCTGGGCAATCTTCAAGGGTGACTAGCGGAGAGGTAGGACTCGCCACATGTCGGGCACATGGCAATATGTAGCAGACAAGATGGAGGATAGAAAACTAATGGAGTCTGGCCGTATCAAGAGTTTGAGCGGGAAACCGCACAAACAGATCACGATATCATGTCTTTAGCTAATGCTTAACATTATCGCTGTTTTATTTACAACAATATCATGTACTGATGTGTACATGTTTGTGCAAAATTTGACACAAATAGGAAGATTTAAAATTAGTTTTTAATATTTGTGTGCTATCTTTGATTTTGATTAGATTGTATGACATCATAGGCAAGACCCACTTTGTGAATGATTTTTGATAATGTTTTATTTGTTCCTAAATATTTAATTGATAAATATGTAAATTTTTAAATGTTAACATATTTGTTAAGTTATATGTTAGGGGTGTGTTAGTTAGTTTTTAGAGATATAGCAAGGAAAGTTATTTAAATAATAATACATTTGAAATTATTTATTCATTTATTGAAAATGGTGCTATTTATTTTGTAATATATTAATTGAGTCATGCTTTTTAATTTCAGTTACATTTTAATTTTTGCTGTTATAATTGTTAGAATATAGTGTGGTATTTTAATGAAATTAATTGTTTTTGCTTTAATTAATACTAATTATTTTTAAAAAAGAAATTAATTAATTTGTTTATTTTTTGTTAAACTATAAACATATAATTTTTCAATTTAAATATTTATATTTTGTGTGATGTAATAGAGTTGTTGAAATATGTTATTTGATTGAAGTGAACTACTCTCGCTATACTGTTGCACAGTAAGGAGTGGGAATAATACATTATACCCCTTCGGAGTCCAACGCTTTCCCTATTGGTGCACAGACTGGAGTGGGAATAGGTAATGTTACCCCTCCTGAGTCCAGTGCTTTCCCTACTGTTGCACAACTGGAATGGGAATTGTAAATGCACCCCCTGAGTTTAACGCTTTCACTTTTGTTGCACAGACTCTAGAGAGAATAGTAAAATGTACCCCTCCTGAGTTCAACACTAGCCCTACTGTTCCACCCACTGCAGTGGGAATAGTACATTAAATCCCACCTAAGTGTAACGCTTTCCCTATTGTTGCGCTGACTGGAGTGAGAATAGTACATTTGACCCCTTCTGAATCCATCGCTTTCCCTACTGTTGCACCAGCTGGAACGGGTATAGTAAACGTTACTTCCCCTGAGTCCAATGTTTTCCCTACTTTTGCATGGACTGGAGTGGAACTAGTAAATGTAACCCTCCTGAGTCCAACCCTTTCCTTAATGTTGCACAGATGGAATGGGAATAGTCAATTTTACCCCTCCTTAGTCGGACGCTTTCCTACTGTTGCACACTCTAGAGTGGGAATAGTAAATTTAACCCCTCCTGAGTCCAACACTTTCCCTTTGGACAGACTGGAGAGGGGGTACTATATTTTACCCCTCCTAAATTCAACTCTTTTTCTACTTCTGTTGGAGTTAGGTATTAGCATTTAAAAATGTCACTGACCATGTCATGAGTGATGTAATATTTGACGTCATCAGCAGTGCATTGCCGGCGCGCAAGTTATAGTGAGTTCAACTAACTATAACGTGGGAATTTCAATTGTTTTATGTCAGTGAAATTTCCAGCTAACTATAACTGGTGTGAAACCTATGGTTTTTTCAGTGAATTTAATAGGTTTTTTAAATGCTAATACCTAACTATAACTGGTGTGAAACCTATGGTTTTTTCAGTGAATTTCATAGGTTTTTTAAATGCTAATTCCTAACTATAACTGGTGTGAATACTTACGTTGCGCGATCGTATGCGCTCGAGTGCTTCCGGGTGCATTTACGCCGTGTGTATCACGCAGACGCTGCTACCCGATACGTCACGATGATGTTTTAGTTCGTGGCAAAAGCGCTAACAGGACCCTCACCGGTACGCGCCCTGGGGCACACCGCAAGACTGCGCTTACCGGTGCGCTCACCGGGACGCGCACCGGGAGTGCTCCAGGGCAAAAAAAAAAACATGAACAATATACATAAAAAAAATTGTATTACATAAATAATCAATATAGGATTCATTATAAAAAATATTACATTTCATAGCTATTGAAATTTGCTATTAAAAAACCTTTGAAATTCACTGAAAAAACCAAAGGTTTCACACCAGTTATAGTTAGGAATTAGCATTTAAAAAACCTATGAAATTCACTGAAAAAACCATAGGTTTCACACCAGTTATAGTTAGGAATTAGCATTTAAAAAACCTATTAAATTCACTGAAAAAACCATAGGTTTCACACCAGTTATAGTTAGCTGGAAATTTTACTGACATAAAACCATTGAAATTCCCAAGTTATAGTTAGTTGGACTCACTATAACTTGCGCGCCTGCAATGCACTGCTGATGACGTCACATATTACATCACTCATGACATGGTCAGTGACATCACTCATGACATCACTGATGACACCATCCTTGTGACAGACTGACAGACCTCCTTTCAGTGTAATGTAACCCTTGAAACACATATTCAAAAATAGAAACTAACATTTTCAAAAAAATGGAGATACCCATACCAGTTACAACAACCAATTCAGTAATTCCACCATCTATATACACATCCTCTCATTCAGCAACAGTTCTATATAGTTACTCATACACATACTCACTCATCATATGTAGTGATACACATATACATCCTGTTACACACCGACAGTCATCCAAAAGTTACTCACACACATACTCACACATGCAAATAAACTATTGAACATCCATTTATTTGCATATGCAGCTATACACACACTAGCACATTACTTCTAAGGAAACTTACACATACTTACTCTCTTAAACAATCACTTATAGAAACACATACTTATTTAAACAGGAACTCTTTCAATCTCACACTCTCACATATACTCACTTATATACATCAATACTCACATATACTAGATTAAAACATATGTAGTTACTCATAAAGACACTAGTGAGGCAGGCATTTACTCACTAACACACACATATACACACTCATCCAACCATACAGTCCTGCACATACGCTGTCTTAAAAACACATACAAACAGTGAGTCAGTCACTGACCCATGCAGCCACTTATACACAAAGTGAAACACTGATACATATATTTAAATATTTAAAAATTACTCGCTAATATATGTATTCACTAAGATACAATTTATAAGCCAGTTAACCAATCAATATTTTATTAAAAATAAACATCCATTTACACACTTATTTAAACATTTATTCGTCCATCGACCTTTACAAATACATATATAAAACATATTGATTTTTCAGAAAGACACACATTCACTGGATTGTGTCATCAGTGATGTCATGAGTGATGTCACTGACCATGTCATGAGTGATGTAATATGTGATGTCATCAGCAGTGCATTGCAGGCGCGCAAGTTATAGTGAGTCCAACTAACTATAACGTGGGAATTTCAATGGTTTTATGTCAGTAAAATTTCCAGCTAACTATAACTGGTGTGAAACCTATGGTTTTTTCAGTGAATTTAATAGGTTTTTAATAGCTAATTCCTAACTATAACTGGTGTGAAACCTATGGTTTTTTCAGTGAATTTCAAAGGTTTTTTAATAGCAAATTTCTATAGCTATGAAATGTAATATGTTTTATAATGAATCCTATATTGTATATTTATGTAATACTATTTTTTATGTATATTGTTCATGTTTTTATTTTGCCCTGGAGCGCTCCCGGTGCGCGTCCGGGTGAGCGCACCGGTAAGCGCAGTCTTGCGGCGCGCCCCAGCGCGCGTACCAGTGAGCGACCCGTTAGCGCTTTTGCCGCGAACGAAAACATCATAATGGCGTATTGCGTAGCCGCGTCTGCGTGATACGCACGGCGTAAACACACCTGGAATCACTCGAGCGCATACGATCACGCAACGTAAGCATCCGACGCGCTTACGCAACGCGCCCCTGGGTGCACCCCGGGGCGTGCCAGGGGGCGCGTAGCGTAAGCGCGTTGGGTCATGTGACCTAAAAATAACACTTTTTATTGGTTCAGGACAGTTTTGGTTTCCAAATGATGAAAGCCCTGGTCATGTGACCTGAAAATAACACTTTTCATTGGTTCAGGACAGTTTTTTTTTCCTAATGATGAAAGCCCTCACCTTTTTTCCTCATTCTCACTTTGTACTTTGAGTGAAGAAGACCTGTTGAAAGACCTCTCTGTACCTTTTTTGACTGAAAAATGGCTTCAGTAGCAGCAGCAGCAGGAGCATCTCAGCCACCACCACCACCACCACCACCAAGAGGACCACCACAACACCACAGTGGTGGAGATGAAGAAGAGTAGGAGGAGAAGGAGGAGGAGGAGGGGAGGAGGACATTCCGGCAAGAAGATAATACCCCATATAGGCCAAAGCAGCACATTATATGGGAGTTTTTTTCCATCCCAAAGGACCTCAAAAAATTTAATTTAATTTAATTTAATTTAATTTTAATTTAATTTAATTTAATTTAATTTAATTTAATTTTGATATTCCTAGAGCGCATACAAAGGCCCATAGGCGTCTCAGCACTGAGTATCTAACTTATTTACCCTAAGAAGAAGGATCAGGATCTACTGATTAAAAAGCCAGGTCTTTAGTTGTTTGCGAAAGAGCCATAAGGATGGACTGGCTTTAATCACATGTGGCAAAGTGTTCCACAACTTTGGGGCCGATACCAGGAATCTTCTGTCACCCCATGAAACCGTTTTTGTACGGGGTACCACAAGATCACCTGAACAAGATGAACGTAGTGTTCTAGATGGATGGTAAGGAATCAAGTTACGGATGAGATGTGCAGGTCCTAGATTATGCAATGCTTTATACATAATGCACAGAGTCTTAAACTTGATCCTGTTTTTAATGGATAGCCAATGCAGCTCCTTGATGGTATTAGAGGCAGAGTGATATTTGGGAATATTTCCCAAGAGCCTTGCAGCTGAATTCTGTATTATTTGCAGCTTGTTTAAGACTCCTTCCTGTGCGTTTAGGAACAAAGCATTGCAATAATCCAAAGTGGACAACACAAGGGAAGTGACCAAGGTTTTACCGGCTTTTTCAGGGAGAAAAGGGAGGATTTTTTTAATAAGCTTCAGTTTGAAAAAAAGCTGAGGAGGTGATCTGGTTGACATGTGAGTGAAACGTGAGTCGATCATCAAAGATGACACCCAAATTCCTCACTTTACTAACAGGCTCGGGAGGAGAGCCTAAAGAGGAAGGCCACCAATTGGATGACCATTCAGGTGTTAGTGGTCCGAAGATGACTACTTCCGTTTTATCGGAGTTTAGCTTTAAACAATTGGAGGCCATCCAACTCCCTATTGCTACCATGCCAGATTTGAGGTCATCCGCCACTCTATAGCCATTGTTCTTAATGGCTAGAACCAACTGGGTGTCGTCTGCGTATGAAGTAAGGCTCATCCCATAAGCCCGAATAACATTGGCTAAGTCCGACACATAGATGTTGAAAAGTGTCGGACTTAGGGATGAGCCTTGAGGTACTCCACATGGCAGAGACAAGGTGGACGATTGAAATGGTTCCATTGTGACTACCTGGGTTCTATCAGCCAAAAAGGAAGCCAGTAGTTTACTGGCAATCCCTTGAACACCCAGGGCTTCGACACGGTCAATCAAGGTGACATGATCGACCGTGTCGAAGGCTGCAGATAAATCGAGCAGTATCAGAACCGCTGTACCCCCATTGTCACGGATGAGTCTGATGTCGTCCGCTGCTTTAATCAAAGCTGTCTCTGTCCCATGAAATTGGCGAAAGCCAAACTGGGTTTCATCAAGTAAATGATGTTGCTCCAGAAAAGCGGACAGCTGTTTGTTCATAGCTTTTTCAGCTATTTTGGCCAGAACTGGTAAATTAGCGATGGGCCGGTAGCTCTTAGGTTCTTCCCTATCCAGAATGCGCCAAGGGTTACTTGCCTAATCTGTGGCACTGAACTTTCAAGGGGGAACCCTAACAAGAAATACTCATTTGGCAATGACACCATGATTCACCACATGCAGCGCCGGCATCCTAACAACTATGCTGTGGTAGAGGTCCGAGAACTGGCCAGAAACCCTCCCCAATCTTCACCCAGCACCTCCAAAAGAAAGCAACCCACTCCATCAGGACCAGAGGCAAAGGAGATGGTCCCAAACATACAACCCCAGTTTGGGGAATACAAAATCAGTTGTATTTTTTGTGGTGAAACCATCACCTATGGTGAGCAAAGCATAAAGTTCATCAACCGTGCTGGTGACAACCACAATTGCCCCAAAAAAACATAATTTTTTCCTGATTTTTTTTTGCTCCAGTTGAGCCGTTTACAATTCCCTGTTTTTTGTTTCTCCCCATAAAAATAACAAAAAAATATAAAATTGTTCATAAAAGCCAAAAAAAGTACAAAATGTTCAAAAAACATTAAAAAAGATATAAAACAACAAAAAGAAGAACAAAAACAGTTCTTTTTAGAACTACCTCCGATTTATAAAAAAAGGCTACATTTTTTTAAAACTCTGTCATTCTTTTTCCCCCATGGTACGCTCCCCGGTACGCTCCACGGTGCGCGTACCGGGCGCTCCCCCGCGCAAATCCCCCCCCAAAAATGTTTTTGCCCCGCTGGGCCCTTTTATGGCCCCCACATCAAACCTAGGGGGTCAGGGGGGGTCTACTCTGCCCCCTTTTGGTCATTTCCCCCTTTGTTTTTGCCACCTCTTGTGTCTCGATCCTACCGAGACACAAGATGGCGGCCGCTCCGGACTGTTTGGAATGTTGACAGACACCCGAGAGCCAATCAGCTTTCCGTGCGCGAACTCGCGTAGTGCGCTGGTTCGCGACCCCCCGGTGCGCGTACCGGGGCGCGCTTATAGATATATATATTTTATTGAACCTAAATTACTCAAAATCCACTGGAGCACATATCTTGAGACATAGCAAAAGCACATCGGGCTACCAGCCCCTACAATTTTGCCAAGTTTGGTGGAAATCCATTCAGCCGTTCGGGCTAAAAGTGAGTTTGACCACCCTATGGAAATTTACATGGTGAAAACAAGTTTTGGGACCCCCCTTTTATCTCGGCCCCCACTTGACGAACCCCCCCCCAAACTTTCAGGGAAGGAGTGGAGCACTGCGAGGCAAATTTGAGGACAATTTCAGGCAGATTCCTCAACCGGCGCCAAAGTTATTCCCAATAGAATGTTGCGAATTCCCTATACAAAATAATCCTAACTATAAATACCTACTGGCGACCGCCAGTAGGTAATATATATATATATCTATATATATCTATATATATATAAGTTTCAAAGTCCGCTCTTAAGACGCTGGCTGCGGCCCCAAGGGAGGTGGCAACAATGCCGGCCGAGCAAGCCGGTAATTTAAGTACACAAGTTCCAAGCTGAAAAGTGCTCTTGGTCCGCAAAAACACACACGACTCCGCTGCTGCTCCAAGGGTGTTTATTTAAACTAACAACATGTTTCGGCTGCGGACAGCCTTGATCATGTTATATATATATAAAACCTAGTAGGTAGTTATAGTTAGGACCATGTTTCCATAGAAAGATCATTTTATGTTTTGCTTATAACTTTGGCGTCGTTTGATGAATCTTCCTGACATTTTCCAAACTAATTATTTGTTCATATCAGTTCCTATGCCAGGTCTTTATGGCTTTACAAAATGCAAAATGATTCTGGATCCCTCTGATAGATCCTGGAAGGGAATTCCATAGTTTCGCCGCAAGACTACGAAAAGAGCGACCTCCCGCTCTAGCTCTTAAGTCTATAGGAATACAGACCAAGCCTTGATCGGCAGACATAAATTGTGCCGCAGTGCATAGAAAGCCAGCAAATTAGCCAGCCCCCAAGGTGCTTGTTGAGTCAGAATCCTGTGAGACATGCAAAGTATTTTAAACTGGATTTGTTTTTCAACTGGCAGTGTAATTTAGGTAGAACATGAGATATAGAACAGAAATTTGGGAGTAAAACGAGAATGCGTGCCGCTTCATTCTGTATTCTCTGCAGGCGCCTAATTCTGGACTTATTGGCACCAAGATAAAGAGAATTGCCATAGTCCAGTCTGGATAAATTTGTCGCCTGGGCAATGGTTTGACGCACTTTAGGAGGGAAGAAACCCAGGAGAGGTTTTAAACCTCGCAGGAGCCCGAAGCAGATCCCTGCCACAGCTTTCAATTGAGTGTCAAAGGTGAGACCACTGTCAATCCACACACCAAGGTTCTTTACTGCCTCTTTATGTGAAGGAGCTGGTTTGAGACGATCCGGCCTGCACTGCTCGGACCACATATCCCGGTCCTTCCCAAACAGCAACACCTCTGACTTACTAGCATTCAACTGCAAACAGCTTAAAGACATCCAATCCGCAACCTCTAGCAAGTCCTCCTTAAATTTTTCAAGGTTATGACTACATTTCTTGGAGAAGGCAATCACCAATTGGGTGTCGTCGGCATACAACACCAATGACAGCCCTCTTCTGTTAGCCACCAACGCAACGGGTTGAACATAAATGTTAAAAAGTAGGGGTTCAGTATTGAGCCCTGTGGCACCCCCTGTTGCAGGGCGAGCTCTCGCTAATAGAAAGGTGGCACCAAGACTTGGAAAGATTAGTGTGCTTCCACGCCAATGGTACAGACGCTGCAGTCAAGAAAAGGTTGACCAGAACCTTGCTCACCGGTGATATCAAGGCATGAAACCGGTCGAAGTGGGAAGGAGTCAACGGGTTGGCCGGCGAGCCTGATTTAATTTTCAAGCAGAGGGACTCAAAATCAGTGGAGGACAGTAAGGGAAAAGATGACAGCTGGTTGGCCACCAAGGGTCCAGTATCCCCTGACCCATCCACAAAGTCAGAGGAGGCTGTGGCCGGAGAGAGGCTTTTATATATTCTCAACCTTGTTCAAGAAATAACTGGGCAAGTCATTACACTGACGATTTGATGAAATTAGTGAGTCCATTATTGAACCCAAGCTCGTCATACCCTTGAGTAGGGAGAATAATGTCCTAGAGGGATTAGTGCCTACCAAAATTTTTTCGGCAATAAACTCCGCTTGTGCTCTCCGCATAAATTTATAATAGTGCTTAATAGACGCTCAATATTTGCTTTTTGCTCTCTGATCATACGAGCATCTCCCTGCGCGCTCAAGTTGTTTACAGTATTTTTGGGCTTTGGTTAATGAGTCATTGAAACAGGGGTTAGACTGCCCTCGATTATTACCACTCAGTTTAGCCGGAATACAGCTATCCAAGCCTAGTGTCAGCCAGTCATGGAAATGCATATTTGCAACCTCCATATCCAGTGGCAGCTCAGGTCTATGGCTGGACAAAAGATCTGAAAAATGAGTAATGTCTAGATTGTGCCAGGGACGCTGTAAAACTGGAGCGGAACGGTTCAGAACCTGCTTTCCCTGCCACCGGAAGGAGAAAGAGACCAAAAATTGATCTGTCCAGATCTGCGGGACAGGTGAAAGAACCTTTAGGTGGGTAGATTTGAGAATATAGGGTCCAGTAAGTGCCCTGCAACATGAGTACACTCAGGGACACACTTAGCCAGCTGGTAAGCCTCTAGATCTGCCAAACAAAAACTGGCAAGCTCAACTTTCCCACTGCTCTCAAGATGAAGATTTAAGTTGCCTAGGATAGTAAAGTTTGCTGCTCTACTTGCATATACCGTAACTTTGTTCAATAGATCTTACCTAAACACACTAGATGGTCCTGGGGGTTGATAAATAAGGAGGCCGGTAATGGTGAGGTTATGATTCAGCATGATTTTATAAAGGGCACTTTAGCAGTCAGCTATATTCTCCTTATAAAGCTGCAGGGGTAAACGTCCTTGATAATTACTACAGTACCACCAACTCTATTACCCACTCTGTTAACACTCTTCATCACAAAACCCTGTGGACGAGCCAGCCAGGACTCCGCCACAGAGTCTTCTGTGAGCCATGTCTCCGTTAAAAATAGTACAGCTGGGGACTCTTCAACTAATAGGTCATAAACCTCAGCATGATGTTTCACTAACGGCGGGCAATTCAGTCTTAGAAACTTAAAATTAGTATGGTCGATAGTGAGTGAGACAGACTCCTCCAATTGAAGTTGAAACGAACAAAGCTTACATTTAGAAGGGCTGTCCAGGGGAACCCAGGCTGAGATGGGGCATTTAATCTCCAGTGCCAGGAGCTCGTCGCACGAATACCTAAGTTGAACGACCAAGAGATGGGCAGGGGTTGTGGCGTCTGGCACGGTCCAGCTTGGACGGGCGCAGATTGGCATGCCTAAGGCAGCCTTCGGCACGCCAGTGGTGCGCCCGCTGCGCCAGGTCGCGCCAGTGCCTCCATTTGTAGTGTCAGGGGTGTAACAACTATCACGCTGACCTACGCTGCCCTCAAGATGGCGGTCTCGCTCCTGCAGTCCCGGAGCATACCGCTGCCTTTTCCCCCCACTGAGCTGCCTCCAGTCAAAGCAGTGCCCTTCCCCGCTTTGCGCAGGTAAGCAGCAGACAAGTGAACATTAAAATGCCTTAACATGGCAAAGTTAAATAAAACAGGCTAAAATACTCAACTGGTGCTTCTAAAATAATCCTAACCCAGTGTACCTAATGTAAGTCTAGTATGAGGGAAGAAGTATGTGCTGTCTTAGCTATAGTTTACTTTTGCCAAGAATTGCCACAGTTTTCTCTAGTTTCTAACCAGCTCCATACCTTAGAATGAGAGAGGTTGGTATCTCTTTCCCAGGACTCGATTTCCCAACACCCTGCAAGGGGAGTCAGAAACACTTGAGCTGGACTCTCAGCAGGAGGATGGCAGCATCTGGTCAGTGCATCAGCTGGGGAGTTGGCTTCCTTCGTACTTCCTGTGGCGAGCTGTGTCGTGCAAGTAGGTATTCGAACCACACCGTGCTTTGTCATAACAAGTGAAGGTATATTTCTACCTTGAAGGTGTTTAGGAATGCCAGTATTGACGTAGGAGTCGGGCATATGAACATCATGAATGAACCTCTAGGGAATAGATGTTCATGCATAATAATGAGTTTCTTGGAGAAATCAATATTCAAGCTAGGAGATGTCCCTACCCGCTTAAGAGTCTGGTTTTCGGAAAAATCGTTGTGACATAGATGAACGGATGGAAGTGGCCATGCCTGTATTTGGGTAGCATGGACTATGCCTAAATAAGGACCTGATTTCTATGTCTATATAAGGGCAATGTAGATTTTACCTATATAGGGGCATGAATCGGGAAATGCATACGGAATCTAAATCGATACACAACACCCACTCCACTTTCTTATGTACGACGTTACTAGATACTAAACATGATAACAGATCTAAAAATATATCTACTCACGAACTGCTAAAGCATGTTTCAAACACTAAGGGCCCGATTCCGATCCTGGGAAAAAAAAGGCTGTACAATTTTTATCCGGAGCCATCGCCGTACGATTCGAACCCGTCCGTCCGAGTCACGTAGTACGATTCGTATTCCGTCAATCTGTCTGAATCTTCATGATCCTTACGTATTGCAAGGCTGAAACAGTGAACCGTACGACTCCTACACATGCCGTACCACCCGATGTGTACGATCTGGACCGGGGTATGAGGGCGCGATTCGTATGGTCCATGTCAAGTAAGGGCGATTCTTACATAAAAGCACACAATCACTTACACACCGTACGGTGCGTACACCCTGTGATAGCAGGGGTACGGTGCATACCCCTGCGATCTTGGGGTGTATGCACCGTACCCCGCAATCGCAGGCTGTACGCACCGTACATCCAACGAACATGGGATACGGTGCGTACACCCCGTGATCGCAGGGGTATGCACCGTACCCCTGACATTATGGGGTGTACGCACCGTACCCTGGGGGGCCGTTCCATATCAGTTTTGGGGTGAGCTCTGCTTTTACGGCTGTTTTCAGCTCCTGTAGAAAAAGTATGGTGTGTACCCGACACGAATCGTACTTGCCGGGTCGGAAAAAGCACCCGCGAATCGTACAGATGTCACGTACAGCGGGTTCCGAGGGAGATTCGTACGGGGATTTGATTCGTACAGTCTCTGTACAATTCGTCCAGCTCCTGGTACGAATTGTACTTTGTCGTACGTACGGAGGACGTAGCAGGGAATGATTCGTATGGGAAACACGCTCCGAACGGCTATTTGGAGCGCTTTTTCCCGAATCGTAATCGACCCCATTGTAAATAGTGTATCCAAACTAGTTGTATGGTGCTGTACACATTAAAGCAAGTAATCGTTCATAGCATGTTTTCGATATTGTGTGCAATGCAAACATGAATGACTCATAAAAAATATACATTTATGAAATGGCTCGTTAATACAGAAAAAAGAGGGCTCAAACCATTTCATGTCAGATTGCATAAAAACTAGCAGATTACTTGTGCCCAAAAATGAAAAATACTAATTTGGAGAAAATAAATAATCATAGGAAAGAGTTCCAAAGTTAGTTCCTTGTTTTGAAAAATGAAGGTCAAATTCAAAGTCTCTCAGAACACTGTGTGCCAAAATCAAAAGTCAGTGTTAGGGCTTGGAGAAAACATGACATTTTCTATGTCTGTGGACAAAAATGTGTCTACCATTGTAGGTGAAAGTTGGATTACCTTGTTTAGAAAGATAGATGTGAAACATAGCCTTGCAGCATTGTTTGCATCAGCAATGTTCGAATCGGATGGTACCAGTGCGCCTGATGTTTCCTCTCGTACCTCAGCAGTTGCAATTTGCGTCTGTGAGATCTCAATAAATGCCGTAATCAAAATCGGTAGCCGCTGGGGACAACACAAAGCATGGGCCATTACGGGGTCCAGCAGAGTATCAACATCCGTTGGCATGACTAATAGGAGTGTTAGAAAGGTGTCTAGCATGCATTCTTCTCCGCATAGCAGGCAGCGTAGAACAGATAAGATGCAATCTTGCCAGATTGGTCTGAATGACAGAAACAATGTGGTATTTAATTATTGTAGACGAGGTAACCCCAAAATTTGAACGATGCGCTCACGACACTTCATCGCCAGTAGAGTTGGTGATTTGGCTTGCCATATCATAGCAGAAGGAGCAAAAATACTATCCCTGCAATGAGTCCCAAAATGAGGGGCAGTACACACAGTGTACACGAAGTTTGGCCATATTCCGAGGACAGTTTGAAAAGGTGCTAACAGTCTGCGGAAAATGGTCTTAAATAGATGTACAGTACCGCTGGTATCAAACATGTTTAAGAGAGCGACTTAACATTTCTGAGAAATGTGTAGGGCAGTTTGTATTCAAAAGGGCATGCATCTCGGCAGTAGTCCTTGTGATTTGTAGATTTAGGTTTCTTTGGCCGAGAACAGTGGCACAGTTTTTTGCAAAAGAATGCCTTTCATTCTGTTTAGAGTATCAATTCGTATAGAAGAGATGTTCAGTGAAGGCCATAGAGGCGACTACCTGACTATCTTGGTTTTTGGGAACAATACTTGCATACAGCAAGTGACCCTGGATGACACAGTTACTAAATAAGGTATACCTGGCAACATGCCACAGTAGCTGGGATCGTTCAACATGAGGTAACTCCCATATAAGAGTTGTCCAAAAATTGGATCAATCACAGCAGCAGGTGAACTTTGCAGGTGACAGGATTAGTTCTTAGAGGAACCATCGCATGCCCTGTGTAAATTAATACCCTGACAAAGGATAGAAGTGCCTAGTGTATTTTCACAGTTTGTACCGCTAAGAAACACTTCACGTCCCCCACTCCAACATCTTTGGGTGTATAGTAAATCCCAGGCTGCCTTGATGCATTCTTTACCCAACCTTTCATATGTGTCTGCTGGTATGTGTTTAAGGCAGCACTGAAAATGGAAAATTGTAACAGGCAGAGTGATTGTTCTATGTATTATCCATTCAGTAGTTGTTTTTTTCTGCCACAGTGAATGGTAATCTTTCCAGTTTTTCAATGCTTAGCACTGTATAGTCTGCTCCCCTTTATGCCAACTTGATTTGTTAATCAGTGAGATTGCATTCTGAAAACAGTGATGTAGTATTGAATAAACACCAAGGCACATAGCCTGAACGAAGGTTTTGTAACGTCCAGCCTAATAGCATGATGGAACGTAGTTGCGACTGACCATGTTGCAACATGACCAAGTCCTCCCGATCACGAGCTATATGCTAATTGGCTGTCAACACTCTAAACCAGGGAGTGTTGGCAGCCATCTAGTGCCTTGGTATAACCGGAGCAAAACAACAAAGGAGAGATGCCAATACTGATATGTTCTTTTAGCAAAAATCTTTTCTCCAAAATACAGGCAACAGTTCAATACCCGGAGGGGCAATTCAATAGCTGTTTATTCAAAATTATTCATATGGCTGAGATACCCGCCACCCCCTCTCAACACAATCCCCAAATGAGGGAAACCGGAAACAGTTCTTGAAGTTTTTGGAAGTGGGAGGGAGTGACCCTCCCGGCCGTATTTATTAAAAACAAAAAATTAAAACATTTAAACATTAATGTACAATTTCATACCACACTGCGATGTTTGGCTAACCTTAACAGATTCTCTAATACAGAGGTTCTCCTAGCCGATCTAACATCCTACAAAACATTTACTTGAAATATTGAAATTGTACATCCTAACGTTTAAGGGCCAACGGCAAGGTCGTAACCGGTGTCAAGATCCCTAACCAGACATACCCCCCCCACTTGGGAGGGGCGACAGCACTGAGGCGTACTCACGTGCAACTACTACAATTTCCCTTGTCTTGACGGGGGCACTTATCAACTCGACGCCAGTTAAAGGTCGTTCGAAGACTCGTGTGAGGTATCTAGAAGGTATCGTAGACCTCCCCCCAACCCCACACAACTTACCGCATCTGCCGTCGCAGATGTCACTGGCCCCGGGAAATTCCCCAGGAGGGGGCTGTAACCCCTCCTACACAGGAAGGGGCCTTGACCGCCTTTCCTCTTCTTCCGGCGACCCATCCTTAGAAGGGACCGCCTCCCCGTTGAGGGGCCAAAGGCCACCTCCCCCGAGCGCTCCCATCCGTGTTGGGTGACGCCCACTCATAGGGATCTTCCAATTAGTGCTCACCGATCATGACCTTACCGCCTACCGCCTGACCGAAATAAATACGACAAGTGCAACTAAACGAAACTACATTGGCCACTATGACCGAAAAACCTGTGTCTAAATGGACCTTAAATCCGACATTCTTTAATCACCAACTTGTAACATTATACCAATCTTTATTACACATTAAATATCAACATAACACCAAAACAACCTGAAAACGAAATAAAATAACTGATCAACTTTATTAAAACAACTAGCTGTCCTCAGGGGCTGGTGGGTGGGTCAAAATTGGCTCTTCGTTCCGTCTCGAGCTCACGTGCAGCGGGGAGGTGCAGCTTCAGAGCACAGGAACAAGAGGATGTCTTCTGGTCTTGCGTCTCTTTTTATCCATCTTCAGGGCGGGCGTAAACCCGCCCCTGCCTGCCCCGAGGGCGTGGCCGGCGGCGTCCGTGTCTAGGCCAGCCCACTCAAGGGCGGGAAAAAGCGCGCCCCGGCTACGCCGCTTCGGGCATACCAGCCGAGACGCGCCTCCCGCCCAAAAATGTCTTCCCGGGGGGATCGAGGCACTCTGCCATACGTTCGGGGGGACCGAGTGGTCGCCCCTTTCCATATGGCTGAGATACCCGCCACCCCCTCTCAACACAATCCCCAAATGAGGGAAACCGGAAACAGTTCTTGAAGTTTTTGGAAGTGGGAGGGAGTGACCCTCCCGGCCGTATTTATTAAAAACAAAAAATTAAAACATTTAAACATTAATGTACAATTTCATACCACACTGCGATGTTTGGCTAACCTTAACAGATTCTCTAATACAGAGGTTCTCCTAGCCGATCTAACATCCTACAAAACATTTACTTGAAATATTGAAATTGTACATCCTAACGTTTAAGGGCCAACGGCAAGGTCGTAACCGGTGTCAAGATCCCTAACCAGACATACCCCCCCCACTTGGGAGGGGCGACAGCACTGAGGCGTACTCACGTGCAACTACTACAATTTCCCTTGTCTTGACGGGGGCACTTATCAACTCGACGCCAGTTAAAGGTCGTTCGAAGACTCGTGTGAGGTATCTAGAAGGTATCGTAGACCTCCCCCCAACCCCACACAACTTACCGCATCTGCCGTCGCAGATGTCACTGGCCCCGGGAAATTCCCCAGGAGGGGGCTGTAACCCCTCCTACACAGGAAGGGGCCTTGACCGCCTTTCCTCTTCTTCCGGCGACCCATCCTTAGAAGGGACCGCCTCCCCGTTGAGGGGCCAAAGGCCACCTCCCCCGAGCGCTCCCATCCGTGTTGGGTGACGCCCACTCATAGGGATCTTCCAATTAGTGCTCACCGATCATGACCTTACCGCCACAGGCCGGATAGTTGACCGGCTATCCGGACCCCCCACAAAACTCCTACCTAAAGGTCATGTTTCAAAGATTTCAACCATGCTAAGAGGTCTCCTAAGAACAACTCATTCCCCACCCAAGACAAATGCACACCATCCCCCAAATACATCCTGTCATCATTAATACAGCTATGAGAAATAGAATGCAATGTCCTGGAACGGAACAACCTACTCACTTTATTGTTAAGCTTTCTAACCGAGTGATTCAAAGCAGGTATAGAGATAGCCCCCCGCCACACCTTTCGTGGAATCAAATGGGACCATGCAATCGTGCACCCCGGAACTCTCCTCGCCAACCAACTTACAGTGGAAAGCATTGCCTCCAGGAGTAGTCGTCTACCGATGGTGACCAAATCATTGCCTCCAACATGCACTATAACTATAGACGGCGGTGACCTTGTCCGCCCTAACAAACCCTCAAAAAATGTTTGAAACTGGTCAATACAGAGACCGCCCCTTCCGTAGAAGGACATCCTGTACCCGTATTCCCCAGCTACGTGAATCATGTCACCTGCTTTGAATACGTCTGCGGCACGCCTCACGTATGAGTGGCCCACGACCCACACCTCCTTTTTCACAGCCGGTGATGTCTGACCGCTGGCCCGGTGTAAGGTCGACTGCATAGTCCGCCCCGCCTCGTAGGCTTGCGTAACTGAAACCAAACAAAAACAAGAAGCGTGAGTACAGAGTACATAATTACAGCTTCACAACATGTGCAAACGCACATATCTTTTATAACAATTGGAGGACCAACGCCCCATTCGTTTCACTTGCTCAACATTAAGACCCCTGGCTGTAGCTTCAGTAGCAGCCCCTATCCGAAAGGAATGGGTCCCAAATTCGCCCGGGTTCAAGCCCGCAGCGGCAACTGACATCGCAAGCACCCGCTGAAACTGAAATTTCGTCAGTGGGGTGGCGTCCGCGTGTCTTAACAAAGTCCCCCCCCATGATGCCACCCTTCGTGCTAGGTAATCCTCTAAACACTTTACCGGACATATGGAGGACCCAGGAATCCTGCGTATGATGACGCAGTCACCCATCCCATCTTGGTCAGTCTTAGACCTTACAAAGGAGACAGTCATTGTTTCTCCCCTGATCTGAACGTGTTCCCGGCACAAACCCCCCGCCACATCCAGTTTGTTCCTTGCAACTAGTTCGCTTACCCGCATTGCTCCGTGAAATGCTAGCGTAAACGCGGCTCGGAACAGCACTGCCTCAAACTGAGATGAACATGTGGCAGGAAGTGTAGCCAACAACTGGGACAATCTATCCAAACCTATCGGGCGCCTTTCATCTACTCTGCGACCCTCAAGGCGTTGCCACCCACGCAGCGCTTTCTGTACAACGAAAGACGCTGTTGCGTCCTGGATAGCGTGTGCTCTGGCAACAAAGGAAATGGCAGCACGATGCCTCTGGGCCGTAGCCACCGATTTCCCAGCCCTACGTAAGGACATCAGGAAATTCACCACCCATTCCTCATGACCCCAAAGTCGCTCTCTATCACTCCCCAAAAAGGCTAAATAGGCCCGAAACGCCCCTTCATATGCCTTCCTCGTCCTTGGTGCTAGACTCTCTCCCACGAGGTGACGAAGTTCGGGGCACCGAGAGACCAGAGAGCTTCGGTAAAGGGTGCCGGCTCCGGGTCCGCTGAGGGAAGGAAACCCGAAAAAGCCTGCATTTGAAAACGAGACAGTGCGTCAGCTGCCTGATTCATCACCCCTGGCACGTGTTTTGCTCTGAATAGCACGTTCAATTGCATACATAGTAAAACAATTTCTTTAAGCAGTCTTAAGATCAGTTTACAACGTGCTGCCTGACTATTGATGCACTCGACCACAGTCATATTGTCCGACCAAAATATGACCGAGTGATTTTTGAACCCATCGGGCCATGTTCTCAAGGCCACCAAGATGGGAAACAGTTCGAGGAAAGCAATATTACTCGTCAGACCCTTCTCATGCCACCAAGTCGGCCATCTTTGTGCTGACCATTTTGTGCCGAAGATGGCGCCAAAACCTATGCTTCCCGCCGAATCTGTCCATAGCCCCAGCTCCTCAGAAGACACGGCTGGTTTATTCCAGACGATTCTACCATTGAAATCCGCCAAGAATGCTAACCAAATACGCATGTCCTGGCGGATCTCGGCCGATAGTCTCGTGCGATGATGGCTTTCTTTAAGGCCGACCATCGCTTGGGCAATTGAACGGGAAAAGGGGCGGGCCATTGGTATGACCCTCAGGGCAAAATTCAACTGTCCCACCACCTGCTGTAATTGTTGCAGCGTAACTTTTGATGCATTTATACACAGTTGCAGCGCAGCCCTGAACTTCAACACTTTCTCGGCTGGCAAACGGAAACACCCCTCAATGGAGTCCAACTCGATCCCCAGAAACTCGAGGCAAGTCGTAGGACCCACTGTTTTACCCGGCGCCAATGGCACGCCTAACTGTTTCATCAACACACAAAATTCGGCCAAGGCCCGGCCACATTCAAGACCCCCGGCTGCCCCAAGAAATAAGAAATCATCAAGGTAGTGCATTACATCATGGAAACCCGTATTCTTTGTGAAGACCCATTGTAGAAAACAACTGAATTTCTCGAAATAAGCACAGGATATAGAACACCCCATTGGCATACACCTATCCATGTAATAACAACCCTGAAACATGAAACCTAGGAGACGCTGGTCGTCTGGGTGTACCGGGAGCAATCGGAACGCTGACTCGATATCTGACTTCGCCATCAGCGCCCCGGGCCCCAGGCGATTCAAAATGGCTACGGCCTCATCGAAGGATGCGTACCGCACCGAACACACTTCTGGATCGATTGCCTCATTTACGGAAAGACCTCGTGGAGCTGATAAGTTATGAATTAGTCGGAACTCTCCAGGGTCTTTCTTGGGGACTACCCCTAAGGGAGAACAAACAAAATTCTGGACTGGGGGTACAGTAAACGGGCCAGCGACCCGACCTCGAGTCACCTCTTTTCGGATCTTATCCTGTACTACGGTTGTATGCTGCAGGACGGAAAGTTGGTTTTTACACTTATCCACACCCTGAAAGTCCCCTACCGGGATGCGGAAACCATACGAAAAACCGTTTCGCAGCACCCCAGCAGAAGTACGATCCGGGTAATCACTGAGCCAAGGGATCATTGCCAGGGTATCAATGGGAGTGGGTAAAGGCGCCCCTCGGACTATATTAGACCTGTTTGGCACCTCCTCTCCCCCCGTTATCACCCGTTCTGGCTCTGCACGAGGCCTCAGGATGGGACGACCCACAACCACTACATTCATGTTTGAATTTACACGATCCCTGCGGTCTCGTACATTTTCCTCTGTTGTAATTAAAACAGAAACCCTTTCTTCCGGTATTGCCGGTAGATTTCGAGTGATCGTCGGCCCCCGAACCTGATCGAAAGGGCCTCCCCGCATATTGTCGGGAGGATTCACCCACATTACTTCCCACCAACGGCATTTTTAACATCCCTGACTCCTTCATTTTATCCCAGGTCAAGGCATCATAACAATCCCAGGTTAAACTTTTATTATGCTCCTTTTCCTTTCTGAACATATTATCGTAACAAAACCAATGATTCCCCTGGTGCGATGTCGAGTACCCCATGATTCGTGATTGGTAGATTGGGAACTCGGAAAGCAACTCAAGCCTACGTTCCCCCAGGATTGATGTAAAGATTCCCCAGGCATTGCCCCAATTGGCGATATTCTCATTCACTTTAAAGGCGGCCATTTTTGCGCGCCAAACACTCGGATGCATTAGGTCCTTCTGACTCTTTACATGCTCCACCTCATAATGATCAACAAGTAACGAAAAAATGTTCACATACTCCCCCGCCCAAATCTTTTCCTTAATTGCCAAAGGAACATGTTGCCCCAACTTTTCTCTCCGAGAGGGTGTTGACTCATCCCTCGCGATCGGCAATGGCCGCTTACCTGCACCTGACGCTGCCTCTGTGGTCGCAACCGTCCCTGGTGTCTTGTCCCCCACTGCAGCCGGCACGGGCACCTTGGCTGCTTCCCGTTTCTCACGCAATTGCTTAATCAGCTCCTGCGCTTCGACAGCCGTGGCGCCCTCGTTACCTTTTCCCAACCACGCTGCCAATTGTGCTGCCAACTCGGGCGGCATATCATCCTCGGACACGGGGGTGATCGGATTCCCCTCCTCCGGCACGGGAGTTGGAGCCTCGAGCGGAGCACTGGGACCGGGGATCTCCTCTCCCGCTGCCCCCCTCCTGGGCCTCTTGTTTTTCCCTCCCGGGGCTGCTCCCGCCAAAGGACGTTTTGGACCCCTTTCCTCATTCTTGTCCACCCGATTCCTTAGCTCGGACATCTCCTTCATGAGAACACGCAGCATCTGGTCGGTATTCATGCGCTTTCCAACCTTCTTCAGCATTCTCCAACAAAGTAACTGAAAAACAAACAAGAACGATTAAAACGCTCAAAATTGGCTCTTCGTTCCGTCTCGAGCTCACGTGCAGCGGGGAGGTGCAGCTTCAGAGCACAGGAACAAGAGGATGTCTTCTGGTCTTGCGTCTCTTTTTATCCATCTTCAGGGCGGGCGTAAACCCGCCCCTGCCTGCCCCGAGGGCGTGGCCGGCGGCGTCCGTGTCTAGGCCAGCCCACTCAAGGGCGGGAAAAAGCGCGCCCCGGCTACGCCGCTTCGGGCATACCAGCCGAGACGCGCCTCCCGCCCAAAAATGTCTTCCCGGGGGGATCGAGGCACTCTGCCATACGTTCGGGGGGACCGAGTGGTCGCCCCTTTCCAAAATGAACACAATTTATACTTTAGTGCGCCATTTCGGGTTATATTCTTATCCAGCAATGAAAATTAGGACACAAAAGCAGTAAAAGAACTTCAACCATACCATCACTCATCAGACATATCACATTCAATCCACTTTCATTCAAACAACCATAAAATACACGCAAACTAGAAATGAGTGAGCCAGTTGGTGAAATGTCGGGTCAACTATAAGGTTATAAGGCAATTCCTAGAAGTTGCAAACAATACACTGCTATCACTTCACTTTTTGGTAATGAGTTGTCAAAAACGTTTAACACTAAATGAGTGTAAAGAAACAAAACCCAGTGCCAAACGACTAGGCACCTGGATGTCAAAAGTAGACCCAACACGGCCTACGCTTTTTGAATCCTTATTAATGGCAGGATTCTCTTCAGGACCATAGAACGGTCTGCAGAGGAGACAAAAAGGGAAAAGGAAACAAAGATCAAATCTCAGCTGGTAATTAAGATTTTCAGAAAAACCAATAAAACCTCATGAGTACTACTACACCAAAACCAAGTCTCCAGCTTACCCGTCAAATGAACAATTAAGAATTATTTGAGGGAGTGTGGTGGCTCCTACATGAGAAGAAAAAGAAGCATAGAAAGGAAAAACAAATCCAAAAGGCGGGGTATTTCCAAAAGGTGGGACACTTCAAAATAGCAAGTCAATGATGCACGTCCTTAGCATCGCATGGCCAAATGGGTTACCTCGGCGGAAGTTGCAAGTGTCCCTGAGTGGCTGTAGTCAAGTCTTCAATACAGGCACAGCAAAGAGTGGTGACAATAATTAACAATATGAGCAAGATTTAAAACATGCTCCCATTATAGGCTGACACAACCACCTACTAGCGCAGTGGCCGGGCGGTCACAATGTGCTCACCGGGCGGAGTTTGTAATGTGTGTCCGGGAGAGGTACCGGCAAACTCTGCGGGTGATCGCAGCGTCAGAGGTTAATTCAAAACATCGTCCTTCTGCCAAAACACAAAAGCGGTTGCCGCAATTAGGACTCAGTTGGCTGGGTTCCAAAGTCACATGTAAACTTAACTCGTTGGAGGGACAGTGTTCTTACCGAAGGAGAGCTAAGTCTAACGCCACGAACGAGCAAATCGTCTGGGACAGCATACAACGCATTGCGAATGCGTGGCAGATGGAAGGCTGGGTAATGTAGTCCCAGTGGCGCGAAAGCTAAGATCGTGGAGTCAAGCGGGCTAATGGGAGCCTGATCTTACTAAAATAAAATAAAAATAAGAAAGGGGGGAACACAAGGTCTCGGATGAAAGATGAAAATTCAAATGGTGATAATAACAATGAATTATTCACTACAAAAAACAGGGGTGTCCCGGGTCATAATGGAAATGCATTGTGGGACATGGAGTATCTCAGAGAATGTATACAGAGGGGAGCCATGGGCGTGACAAAGGCCGGCAATTGATAAAATTCAAGAAAGGGGGGGCTACCAAGTGAAAGCAGATTTAAAGCTTGTAAATTTCGGACAACTCGTTTAAACCCGACACAGCCGTGTCGAATTTGACAATAAGAAGGGCTTCCCTCCTAGATAGTTTCAAGTCCCAGTCACCGCCACAGAGATCTTTTTCAACTTTAGAGATGACTGTCCATCTCAGGTCGTTAATATGGTGTTGAGATCTGTTCCAATGATTGACAAGCGGTGCAGTTTCCACTTTCTGTTTTATTCTGGACTTGTGTTTCGAAATCCTTTGTCAGATTTCCTGATTGGTTTTACCAGTATACAGGAGTCCACATGGACATTTTATTCCGTAGACCACGTATTTGGATTTACAATTGCTGAATGTTTCGTGTTTCCACAAAATTCTATTGTGGTGGAAGAGTGAACCTTGTCTTAAACAACTGACACAAACTTAGCTGAAACGTCAAGTTTGTGTCACTACCTTTGGCCCCAATGCCAACAAACTTAAAAAAATCATTGGACAGAATTGGCATCTAGTGAAGAATTTGCATGAGAGTCTACAGGAGTCTCCTCTGTTTGCATTCAAAAAAGAAAATTGTATTGCCAACTATGTGGTAAGAGCAGCCCCTCCGAAGGAATTACAACCCACTTTAAGACAACTTATGGGTTTTACCCCAATTACAGGCCACCATAAATGTGGGACATGCCCCTGTTGTGACCTTACCGTGGAAGGTTCACTCTTCCAGCACAATGGAATTTCGTGGAAACACGAAACATTCAGCAATTGTAGATCCAAATACGTAGTCTACGAAATAAAATGTCTATGTGGACAGGGTCCTAGGGCTAGATTAACGACCCAACAGACACATGCACTATTAACACTATAAAGGTGAGAAAAATGTCTGGGGGTCAAAAAATGCTTCTATCTTACTGTGTAAACATCAGAAATGGTGCTGTGAGATGGACAAAGGTAAGACTAATATGTGAAAATATGTGTCATACTGCACTTAAATTCCTGAGTTTGGAAAAAAGTGCCCATCAGCTCCCGCCCGGTACCGCTCTATACATCATTTGGGCTCTCCTTACCCAGGAGAAAGTACAGTCTGTCTACGTGTGTGATGTTGACAGACGGACAACTTCAAGAAAATCAAGAGTTGTACTTTGGGTCGGACCATTCAATTTTGTGTGTCCGGGTAACTGGATTACAGTGCCAAAAAATAAATTTTGTGATGAAAAGGTGCAGATAATAAAATTAGGTAGTAGTTGAGTGGATAAGAAAAATATTTTATTAGGTTCCCTCAATACTCCCAATATTAAAATATAGGAAAACAAGCAGATTTAACATAATATCTGCAAGTCAGTAGGGTCGACATGTTTCAGCAAATGTGACTCTAAATATGTCACTGCTTTCTTCAGGACCCTGATGTTAATGACTACTGCACAAAAATAGAAAAATATCACCTGTATACTGTTGCTCAGTCCTCTCCTCCGTGACTAAAGGTGAAAGAAAAAGAAAACAATGCACAACAACAAACCAAAACACAGCAAGATTAGCACTAGGCATAAACATTTAGTATAGCCATATGATGTGAATACTTCACCGTATCTATAGAAATGGTAAAAAAATCACCATTATCTCAAATCTGGACTTTTAGCCATCTTACTTAATCGGTAGGAGGAAATGCATCACCCCACCTGGCTGCTGCTCAGGTATGAGGAGCACTGCTCTAGTGAAAACACAAAACTAGACAAACCACTTAAACTAACTCCAAACAGACACACATCCTCTACAATCTAGATTCAGTCTTAATATGTTTATGTACTTTTAGGTATAATTGAATGGACAGAACTTTAACCGCATGCGCGCTAGCGGGTTTTACCTCTGCGCGCTGAAAATTCGAAAATCGCGCGTTACTTGACAAAGCCAGCTCGTCATGCGCGCAGCGCAGGAACGCCCATGACGAGCTGGCTTTATCACCAGCATCGAAGGGGTTAATCAGCTCATGTTCATCGAATTGTAGTATGCTGCGCAGTGGATAATCATTGGTTTATGTTCGTCCTTCTTCATGATTAGAGGATGATCTAATCTCATTAATACGTACATAGTGCCAAGTTATCTCAAAGCGTTGCTCGACAATCTTGAGCTAACTTTATATGCTCAAATAGTTGTTACATTGAGCTTAATAATGCACAGACAGATAAATGCACAAACAGATAGATATCCTTAATGCGTACATCGTGCCAGGTATATCACAAAGCGTTGCTCGACAGACCTGTGCTTACTTCGTACAATGAAAAAAATAGTTTTCTTTTCCCATTGCGCGTATTGATGCACAAGCAAATCCTTCGCACGGGTTCATCAAGGTCCCCAACCGGAGACCAAGTCACTACATTACACGCCAGCCGGTTTTTTACATTGCGCGTACTGATGCACGAGCAAATCCTTCGCACGCGTTCATCAAGGTCCCCAACCAGAGACCGAGTGACTACATTACGCACCAGCCGGTTGGAATTGCTACAAAGTACTAACCTTCCAGTCGGTACACCGAGCGTCCCTCTTAGCAATCTGGGGGGGCGCCGGTGTGTAGTGCAAAGTAGTGTGGTCCCTCACTGAAAGCCATCTCCTTTGCAGGACTCAAGAAAGGAAATGGAGAAAAACCTATGACGAAGCCTCAAGACTACTTTAAATCCTGCAGAGGAAATTATACCTCTCTAACATCAAAGCGTCCAAAAAGGAATACTTTACTAAAGCCATAGATGAAGCCCAACAAAAACAACAAACCGTCTTCTCTATAGTTAAGTCCTTTATTCATCCTAAAGCTCTCCTACCCGAAATTCCCCCATCCCAAATCCTATGCAATCAAATTGCCGACTTCTTCATAGACAAAATTGCCAGCATCCAGAAGGATTTCCCTCAACCCTTAATCACCACCCATGAAGCCGTCATAAATCCTTCCATTCTTGGCAGTTTCTTACCAGTCTCCCTTCAACAAACTCATAAGGCAATCCTGGCCTGTAAATCGGGAGCCCCTACGGACTCATGCCCCCCTAGCATTCTTCACCTCCTCATTGAGGCTGTAAATCCCACAATTAATGCTATCATTAATGAATCTCTCTGCTCAGGTATTGTACCCGATGACTGGAAAAAGGCCATTGTGAAGCCTCTAAAGAAGAAGCAGAACAAATCCCCCACTGATCTCACTAATATGCGCCCAATTTCTTTACTACCCGCTCTAGGTAAAATCACAGAGCAATTAGTGTATGGGGAGATAAAATCCTTTGTAGGGAGCAACCACATTCTGCACCCCCAACAATCAGGGTTCCGCCCCGGCCACTCCACCGAAACAGCCTTGATAGAATTATCGGATTCTTGCAGGATGAGGGGAGACAGGTTGTACTCATCCTGCTCGACCTAACAACGGCCTTCGACACCATCTCGCACGTCATTCTTATTAATAGAATGCGCGAGATTGGTGTGACAAACACTGTGTTGTCATGGATAACATCGTTCCTGTCCAACAGATCCCAAACGGTATCATTAGGCCCTTACCTCTCCAGTGAAAGACCAATCACTTCAGGAGTTCCCCAGGGGTCCATACTTAGCCCACTCTTTTTCAACATCTACATGGCCCCCCTCCTTGCAGTGATAGAATCTCACGGAATCCTCGTTACATCGTACGCTGATGACACTCAGCTTGTCGTCACCATTGATAAAAAATGCACGGATGCAGACCTTAAATTCCAGAATTGTCTCTCTGAGGTTTTTCTGTGGCTGAACAAAAACCACCTCAGATGCAACAGTGCTAAGACTGAAATCATACCTCTAGGGAAAGATTTGTCCTTCTGCCCAAAAGACTGGTGGCCTAAAAATTCAGAAGCCCCACCGAGCGCTGTCTCCTCGGCACGTAACCTTGGCGTTCAATTCGACGCATCCCTTACCTTCGATGATCATGTCCGCATCACTGCCGGGTGCTGTTTTAGCCTTATCAGATCATTGAAAAAATTCTTTGACTTCCTCCCCATTGCAGCCAGAAAATCAGTCGCAGTTGCTTTAATCCTCTCCCGACTTGATTATTGCAATGGACTAATGGCAGGAGTGAAGAAGTCTACCCTCAGGAAACTACAAAGCGTTCAACACGCCGCGGCCAGACTCGTGCTTAAACTCCCTAGAAGGTCTTCAGCCTCAGCAGCCCTAAATGCTCTCCACTGGCTACCACTCCATAAAAGAATCTTGTTTAAACTTCTGCTCACTGCATTCAAAGCCACTAGAAAAACAGGCCCCCTTTACCTTACCAAGCGCTTTATGTATTACAATCCTACACGCTGCCTGAGATCCTCAGGAACCAATCTTATCATAATCCCAAGATTCAAGTTAAAAACCAGGGGGGGGGGGAACCTTCTCCTTCCTAGCAGCAAGAGCTTGGAACAGCCTCCCTGTTAATCTCAGGCTAGCCGAAACTGAGAGCCATTTCAGGAAACTCCTGAAAACCTGGGTGTTCCAACAATCTGACACCTCGGTTCTAGCAGCCATCTGATCCATTTATCACCACGTTTCTTTTTTCTGTACGCTCAGCGCCAAGATGCTCCTTCCGGAGCGATAGCCGCGCTTTACAAATTCCCATAAATATCAAATAAATATCAAATATCAAATGCCATTTTTGTTTACTACGTCTCATGTGACGTTTCTAGACACGTGACTTCAAAACTACAACTAGCCGTCGGCAACTTGGGAGCTGCAGTTTTCTAATGTTTTAGACTGCCAATTATTAATAACGTTGTTCTTGCACAAACCTCTTCATTATTGTTATTCGGCATAGTGTTGGAAGAACGAGAGCACTATAGAGGGTTCATACACAAAGAAAATTTGTCAATTAAAGTTATAAAAATTCGGGACTTAATTTGTCTGCTCAGTTGAAAGGTACTCTAATGTATTTACCGATCATTGTGTTACAACGGTTATATCTTTCAAGTGGACAGAAGAAACGACATTCAGTCTTAGTTATCACAACACTACAACAAACCTAGGGGGTTATGGGAAATGTAGTTCACCAAAAGGTCAGGTATGAGTAGAGCTATAGACTAAAAAAAAGTTGCTTGTATCTACATTGAATTAGTCTTTCATACACCTTTACTTGAACATGTGTCAAAGCTTATATCTACAAGAGAGATGTTTACAATGACACCCACGGAATGTCTTCGTTTAAACCCATCTTGTCACTGTTCAACCTGTAAACCCACTTTTGCTCCCTTTAGAAGAGGTAATTCGATGTATCAACAACATGTTCTGGTATCATTGGTTGTTCCAAAACAGTCCATTGAAAATCGTTGGGACCATGGCCTTTTTCTAAAAAATGTGCCGTTAGTCTTGTTGCCTGTCTCCGACAGCGTATAGTGCTTTTATGCTCTGATATTCTCACTTTTATACGCCTAGTCATCATGCCGACGTAGCGTAATTGGCACGGGCAGGTAATCAAATATATAAGGTTTTCACTATTACAATTGGTAAACCTGTGTTGCTCCCATGCTCTACTGATACCAATGTCAATAGATAGAGATTTAGAGGTCTGGGGACAAGCAGCACAAGTCCGGCAGGGATGGTGACCCACCACAGTGGGTAAATCCCAAAGTGTCCCAATCATTCGGGGGATCTTGCTTTTAGGTCTTGTGTGAACTAATTTATCTTTGAGATTTGAACCCCTTTTAAAGGCAAAGAGTGGTCGTGCTATTTGGTCTCCTCCTGTATTGAGAATGAACCAATGTTTGTATACAATTTTCTGTAGTTCGTTAGATCTTGTGTTAAATGTATTGATAAAAGTTAATCGGTCCATTTTCTCTTTTTCCATTGGTGGTTCCAACACTGTCTCACGATTGTTGTTAGAGGCACGTTTTTTCGATTGCCGAATGATTTTCTTGGGGTAGCCTCTATCAAGTAATTGTTCTTCTAGATTAGCGGCATGTTTTTCAAATGTTGATTTATCAGAGCAATTTCTTTGCACTCTTAGAAATTGTCCAAATGGTAAATTGTTTCTCAACGATCTTGGATGGCAACTATCGTAGCTATGAAGAGAATTTTGGGCCATCGTTTTTTTTGTACAATTCAGAATGTAGCCCATCTGTTTTCACGACGATCGAGAGGTCTAATAAAGGCAATTCAAATTTGCTTTGTTCAACAGTGAACCGTAAATAAGGATTTTGAACATTTAGCCACTGATGGAAAAGCAAGAGATCATCTGATGTTTCAAACCAAATTACTAAAATATCATCAATATAACGCTTCCATATGCAAAGCGATTGATGAAACGGATTGTTAGGTGTTAAAACAATATCCTGTTCAAAACTATGAACGTATAAATGTGCCAGACTTGGCGCGAAAACGCTGCCCATGCTGGTCCCAGCAATTTGGAGGTACACCGAATCCTCAAATTTGAAATAGTTCTCCTTCATGGCTATCTCTGCCAAAGACATTATGAAGGAAACAGGAGTAATGGTTGATGGTTCGTTTTCTTCAAGTAATTTCCTCACCACTTCCAGGGTCTCTGTTTGAGGGATCAAAGTGTATAGTGATTCCACATCGAAGGAAACTAAAATGTCTGTGGATTGATCAAATTCAATCTCAGGTAGGAGTTTCAGAACATCTTTTGTATCTTTCAGGTACCTTGGCATCTTCCTGACCATCGGATTGAGAAAATGGTCTAGGAAAGTTGATAAAAGTTCAAGAAGTGAACCGATGCCTGAAATTATCAGGCGTCCTGGTGGTGGGCGTTGTGGCTTATATACCTTTGGTAAGGTATAGAAGTAAGGTACCGTTGGATTAATGTTCCTCAAGTATGCAGCCTCATTGGAAGTGATCCAACCTTTGGTAACACCCTACTCTACCAGATGGCCTATGATGTTTTTTAGCTGCTCTGTCGGATCAGTAGACAATAGAAGGTAAGACTTAGTGTCTTGTAATTGTCGTAGGCACTCATCCCTGTAGGTGGTGCTATCCTGTAGAACAATGGCACCACCTTTATCGGCTGATTTTATCGTGATGTTCTCATTGGATGTCAGTGAGCGCAATGCATCTTGTTCTTTCTTTGGCAGGTTCACAAAAGAATTCTTCTTTGACTGGAAGAGTAGACTTAAATCATTTTCAATGGGTTTCTCAAAAGCAATAACCTTTGCCGGTATCCCAACAATAGGAGGAATGAACGCAGAAGGTTTTTTTAAACCGATAATTAGTATTGTTCAAAACGGGTGGTTTGTCATTCTTCTTGGTGAAAAAGAAATGTGACCTGATTTTCCTAAAGAATTTGGCCATTTCCAGTCTGGCAAGGAAAGGATCCCCTTGTTGGGTTGTGACAAATCCTAAGCCTCTATTTAAGAGAGCTTCTTTAGCCTCTGATAATATAGAGGAACTCAGGTTTATCATGAGACTGTCTTGTGGCTTGTCCCTGCACCCTCTTGCGTTATCTTCTTGCCATTCCTCAGATCCATTGTGGCTGGTTGTGAAGGAGCCGCCTGTTGGACACGGCGATTGGATCCAGGTCTCTTGCGTCCTATCGCTCCCCTCCGGCCACGCCCTAAAAGAGGTTGCATATTGTGATCATATTGGAATTGTGGAGGACCAAACTGTCCTATTGGTGATTGAAAGGGAGGACCTCCAAACATCCAGGGATTCGGCTGAAACCACGGTGGAACTTGGTTTTGATAGTTGTATCTCCAGTATCTTCTATTCCCTCTTCCGCTACTCCTATTAGCCTGTGCCCCTGCTCCTGAACTGTCTGAATCACTGGACAGATCCTCTGATCTAGATGTTGCGTAGGATGATCCACCTTTTCGTCCATTCCTATTAAATGGAGTGGGTACGTAGGAGTCGCTGGTATAGGGATAGATTTTCTCAGTAGAAAACCTGGCAAGATCTTTCTTACATTTTTCCAACTGGGCAAAGAGAATAGATTCTTAAAATTCTTTATTTTGTTTGTTACTGTCATCTTGATTGGTCTTAAAACTAGTGCCTTTGAGTGTGGTTCTGATTTGGCCCTCCAGAACCTGAATCTCGATAAGAATCTTGTCGGCTACCTTTTTTGCGGTTTTTATAATCAGGACTAGCCAGTCCCGCATACACCTCCAGGCTATCAAGGACCAATCCTTTAAGAGCTCTTTGTCCTCTAAGAAAAGCCTGGTTCTGGAGGGCCAAACCAGAACCACGCTCAAAGGCACTAGTTTTAAGACCAATCAAGATGACAGTAACAAACAAAATAAAGAATTTAAAGAATCTATTCTCTTTGCCAAGTTGGAAAAATGTAAGAAAGATCTTGCCAGGTTTTCTACTGAGAAAATCTATCCCTATACCAGCGACTCCTACGTACCCACTCCATTTAATAGGAATGGATGAAAAGGTGAATCAACCTACGCAACATCTAGTTCAGAGGATCTGTCTAGTGATTCAGACAGTTCAGGAGCAGGGGCACAGGCTAATAGGAGTAGAGGAAGAGGGAATAGAAGATACTGGAGAAACAACTATCAAAACCAAGTTCCACTGTGGTTTCAGACGAATCCCTGGATGCTTGGAGGTTCTCCCTTTCAACCACCAATGGGACAGTTTGGTCCTCCACAATTCCAATATGATCCCAATATGAAACCTTTTTAGGGCATGGCCGGAGGGGAGCGATAGGACGCAAGAGACCTGGATCCAATCGCCGTGTCCAATGGGCGGCTCCTCCACAACCAGCCACAATGGATCTGAGGAATGGCAAAAAGATACCGCAAGAGGGTGCACGGACAAGCCACGAGACAGTCTCCTGATAAACCTGAGTTCCTATATATTATCAGAGACTGAAGAAGCTCTCTTAAATAGAGTCTTAGGATTTGTCACAACCCAACAAGGTGATCCTTTCCTTGCCAGACTGGAAATGGCCAAATTCTTTAGGAAAATCAGGTTACATTTCTTTTTCGCCAAGAAGAATGACGAACCACTTGTTTTGAACAATACTAATACCGGTTTAAAAAAACCTTCTACGTTCATCCCTCCTATTGTTGGGATACCGGCAAAGGTTATTGCTTTTAAGAAAGCCATTGAAAACGATCTACCTCTACTCTTCCAGTCAAAGAAGAATTCTTTTGTGAACCTGCCAAAGAAAGAACAAGATGCATTGCGCTCACTGACATCCAATGAGAACATCACGATAAAATCAGCCGATAAAGGTGGTGCTATTGTTCTGCAGGATAGCACCACCTAAAGGGATGAGTGCCTACGACCATTACAAGACACTAAGTCTTACCTTCTATTGTCTACTGATCCGACAGAGCGGCTTAAAAACATCATAGGCCATCTGGTAGAGGAGGGTGTTACCGAAGGTTGGATCACTTCCAATGTGGCTGCATACTTGAGGAACACTAATCCAACGGTACCTTACTTCTATACCTTACCAAAGGTACATAAGCCATGACGCCCACCACCAGGACGCCCGATAATTTCAGGCATTGGTTCACTACTTGAACCTTTACCAACTTTCGTAGACCATTTTCTCAATCCGATGGTCAGGAAGATGCCAACGTACCTGAAAGATATGAAAGATGTTCTGAAACTCCTACCTGAGATTGAATTTGATCAATCCACAGACATTTTAGTTTCCTTCGATGCGGAATCACTATACACTTCGATTCCGCAAACAGAGACCCTGGAAGTGGTGAGGAAATTACTTGAAGAAAACGAACCATCAACAATTACTCCCATTTCCTTCATAATGTCTTTGGCAGAGATAGCCATGAAGGAGAACTATTTCAAATTTGAGGATTCGGTGTACCTCCAAATTGCTGGGACCAGCATGGGCAGCGTTTTCACGCCAAGTCTGGCAAATTTATACGTTCATAGTTTTGAACAGGATATTGTTTTAACACCTAACAATCCATTTCATCAATCGCTTTGCATATGGAAGCGTTATATTGATGATATTTTAGTAATTTGGCGTGGAACATCAGATGATCTCTTGCTTTTTAATTAGTGGCTAAATGTTCAAAATCCTTATTTACGGTTCACTGTTGAACAAAGCAAATTTGAATTGCCTTTCTTAGACCTCTTGATCGTCGTGAAAACAGATGGGCTACATTCTGAATTGTACAAAAAACCGATGGCCCGAAATTATCTTCTTAGCTACGATAGTTGCCATCCAAGTTCGTTGAGAAACAATTTACCGTTTGGACAATTTCTAGAAGTGCAAAGAAATTGCTCTTATAAATCAACATTTGAAAAACATGCCGCTAATCTAGAAGAACAATTACTTGATAGAGGTTACCCAAAGAAGATCACTCGGCAATCGAAAAAACATGCCTCTAACAACAATCGTGAGGCATTGTTGGAACTACCAATCGAAAAAGAGAAAATGGACCGATTGACTTTTGTCAATACATTTAACACAAGATCTAACGAACTACAGAAAATTGTATACAAACATTGGTCCATTCTCAATGCAGGAGGAGACCAAATAGCATGACCACTCTTTGCCTTCAAAAGAGGTTCAAATCTCAAAGATAAATTAGTTCACACAAGACCTAAAAGTAAGATCCCCCGAATGATTGGGACACTTTGGGATTTACCCGCTGTGGTGGGTCACCATCCCTGCGGGACTTGTGCTGCTTGTCCCCAGACCTCTAAATCTGTATCGATTGACATTGGTACCAGTAGAGCATGGGAGCAACGCAGGTTTACCAATTGTATTAGTGAAAACCTTATATATTTGATTACCTGCCTGTGCCAATTACGCTACGTGGGCATGACGACTAGGCGTATAAAAGTGAGAATATCAGTGCATAAAAGCACTATACGCTGTCAGAGACAGGCAACAAGACTAACAGCACAATTTTTAGAAAAAGGCCATGGTCCCAACGATTTTCAATGGACTGTTTTGGAACAACCAATGATACCAGAACATGTTGTTGATACATCGAATTACCTCTTCAAAAGGGAGCTAAAGTGGGTTTACAGGTTAAACAGTGACAAGATGGGTTTAAACGAAGACATTCCGTGGATGTCATTGTAAATATCTCTCTTGTAGATATAAGCCTTGACACAAATGTTCAAGTAAAGGTGTATGAAAGACCAATTCAATGTAGATACAAGCAAATTTCTTTTTAATCTATAGCTCTATTCATACCGACCTTTTGGTGAACTACATTTCCCTTAACCCCCAAGGTTCGTTGTAGTGTTGCGATAACTAAGACTGAATGTCGTTTCTTCTGTCCACTCGAAAGATATAACCGTTGTAACACAATGATCGGTAAATACATCAGAGTACCTTTCAAATGAGCAGACAGATTAAGTCCCAAATGTTTATAACTTTAATTGACACATTTTCATTGTGTATGAACCCTCTATAGTGCTCTCGTTCTTCCAACACTATGCCGAATAACAATAATGAAGAAGTTTGTGCAAGAACAACGTTATTAATATTTGGCAGTCTAAAACATTACAAAACTACAGCTCCCAATTTGCCGACAGCTAGTTGTAGTTTTGAAGTCACATGTCTAGGAACGTCACATGAGACGTAGTAAACAAAAATGGTGTTTGAACTTCACACCAGCGCCCCCTCAGATTGCTTAGAGGGACGCTTGGTGTACCGACTGGAAGGTTAGTACCTTGTAGCAATTCCAACCGGCAGGTGCGTAATGTAGTCACTCGGTCTCCGGTTGGGAACCTTGATGAACGCGTGCGAAGGATTTGCTCGTGCATCAATATACGCAATGCAAAAAAATGGCTGGGGCGTAATGTAGTGACTCGGTCTCCGGTTGGGAATCTTGATGAACGCGAAGGATTTGCTCCTGCATCAATACGCGCAATGGGAAAAGAAAACAACTTTTTTCATTGTACGAAGAAAGCACAGGTCTGTCGAGCAACGCTTTGTGATATACCTGGCACGATGTACGCATTAAGGATATCTATCTGTTTGTGCATTTATCTGTCTGTGCATTAATAAGCTCAATGTAACAACTATTTGAGCATATAAAGTAAGCGCAAGATTGTCGAGCAACGCTTTGAGATAACTTGGCACTATGTACGTATTCATGAGATTAGAGTATCCTCTAATTATGAAGAAGGACGTACATAAACCAATGATTAACCACTGCGCAGCATACTACAATTCGATGAACATGAGCTGATTAAAGTTCTGTCCATGAAATTATACCTAAAAGTACATAAACATATTAAGACTGAATCTAGATTGTAGAGGATGTGTGTCTGTTTGGAGTTAGTTTAAGTGGTTTGTCTTGTTTTGTGTTTTCACTAGAGCGGTGCTCCTCATACCTGAGCAGCAGCCAGGTGGGGTGATGCTTTTCCTCCTACCGATTAGGTAAGATGGCTAAAAGTCCAGATTTGAGATAATGGTGATTTTTTGACCATTTCTATAGATATGGTGAAGTATTCACATCATATGGCTATACTAAATGTTTATGCCTATGTGCTAATCTTGCTGTGTTTTAGTTTGTTGTAGTGCATTGTTTTCTTTTTCTTTCACCTTTACTCACGGAGGAGAGGACTGAGCAACACCGAGAAAAGTATACAGGTGATATTTTTCTATTTTTGTGCAGTAGTCATTAACAGCAAGGTCCTGAAGAAAGCAGTGACATATTTAGAGTCACATTTGCTGAAACATGTCGACCCTACTGACTTGCAGATATTATGTTAAATCTGTTTGTTTCCTATATGTTAATATTGGGAGTATTGAGGGAACCTAATAAAATAATTTTCTTATCCACTCAACTACTACTAATTTTATTATCTGCACCTTTTCATCACAAAATTTATTTTTTGGCACTGTAATCCAGTTACCCGGACACACAAAATTTTCCGGGCCGACCCAATGTACAACTCTTGATTTTCTTGAAGTTGTCTGTCTGTCAACATCACACACGTAGACAGACTGTTCTATCTTCTGGGTAAGTAGAGCCCAAATGATGTATAGGGCGGTAACGGGGAGGAGCTGATAGGACCTTTTTTCCAAACTCAGGAATTTAAGGGCAGTATGACACATATTTTCACATATTAGTATTACCTTTGTCCATCTCACAGCACCATTTCTGATGTTTACACAGTAAGATAGTAGCATTTTTTGACCCCAGACATTTTTCTCGTCTTTATATTGGTAAAACCAATCAGGAAATCCGACAAAGGATTTCGCAACACAAGTCCAGAATAAAACAGAAAGTGGAAACTGCACCGCTTGTCAATCATTAGAACAGATCTCAACACCATATTAACGACCTGAGATGGACAGTCATCTCTAAAGTTGAAAAAGATCTCCATGGAGGTGACTGGGACTTGAAACTATCTAGGAGGGAAGCCCTTCTTATTGTCAAATTCGACACAGCTGTGTCGGGTTTAAACGAGTTGTCCGAAATTTACAAGCTTTAAATCTGCTTTCACTTGGTAGCCCCCCCTTTCTTGAATTGTATCAATTGCCGGCCTTTGTCATGGCCATGGCTTCCCTTTGTATACATTCTCTGAGATACTCCATGTCCCACAATGTATTTCCATTATGACCCGGGACACCCCCGTTTTTTGTAGTGAATCATTCATTGTTATTATCACCATTTGAATTTTAATCTTTCATCCCCAAACCTTGTGTTCCCCCCTTTCTTATTTTTGCTTTATTTTAGTAAGATCAGGCTCCCATTAGCCCGTTTGACTCCACGATCTTAGCTTTCACGCCACTGGGACTACATTACCCAGACTTGGCTCTCCTACGGTAAGAACACTGTCCCTCCATCGAGTTAAGTTTACATGTGGCTTTGGACCCCAGTCCTAATTGCGGCGACCGCTTTTGTGTTTTGGCAGAAGAACGGCGTTTTGAATTAACCTCTGACGCTGCGATCACCCGCCGAGTTTGCCGGTACATCTCCCGGACACACATTACAAACTCCGCCCGGTAAGCACATTGTGACCGCCCACTGCGCCAGTAGGTGGTTGTGTCAGCCTATAATGGGAGCATGTTTTAAATCTTGCTCATATTTTTTATTAAGGTCACCTCTCTTTGCTGTGCCTGTATTGAAGACTTGACTACAGCCACTCAGCGACACCTGCAACTCCCCCCGAGGGAACCCATTTGGCCATGCGATGCTAAGGACGTGCATCATTGACTTGCTATTTAGAAGTGTCACTAATACCCCACCTTTTGAATTTGTTTTTCCTTTCTACGCTTCTTTTTCTTTTCATGTAGGAGCCACCACACTCCCTCAAATAATTCTTCATTGTTCATTTGACGGGTAAGCTGGAGACTTGGTTTTGGTGTAGTAGTGCTCATGAGGTTTTATTGGTTTTTCTGAAAATCTTAATTACCAGCTGAGATTTAGTATTTGTTTCCTTTTCCCTTTTTGTCTCCTCTGCAGAGCGTTCTATGGTCCTGAAGAGAATCCTGCCATTAATAAGAATTCGAAATGCGTAGGCCGTGTTGGGTCTACTTTTGTCATCCAGGTGCCTAGTCGTTTGGCACTGGGTTTTCTTTCTATACATATGTAAAGTAACAACCTAGGCAATCAACAGTCTTAAATATCTTCTTGGTAATGAATGGTATGAATGAAATGTTTTCTGTTTTAATTAATGAATAAAATATGATGTCTTTTAGCCAGTTGTAGTTATTTGTTTATTATCCTTTACCAAGAAGATATTTAAAACTGTTGATTGCCTAGGTTGTTACTTTACATATATATTGTTTTCCCTGACCTAGGAATCATATGATTCACACTCTCAGGGGGTCCTTGTTAAATATACACTTTTCTTTCTATACACTCATTTAGTGTTAAAAGTTTTTGACAACTCATTAACGAAAAGTGAAGTGATAGCAGTGTATTGTTTGCAACATCTAGGAATTGCCTTATAACCTTATAGTTGACCCGACATTTCACCAACTGGCTCACTCATTTCCAGTTTGTGTGTACTTTATGGTTGTTTGAATGAAAGTGGATTGAATGTGATATGTCTGATGAGTGATGGTATGGTTGAATTTCTTTTACTGCTTTTGTGTCCTAATTTTCATTGCTGGATAAGAATATAACCCAAAATGGCGCACTAAAGTATAAATTGTGTTCATTTTGAATAATTTTGAATAAATAGCTATTGAATAGCCCCTCCGGGTATTGAACTGTTGTCTGTATTTTGGAGAAAAGATTTTTGCTAAAAGAACATATCAGTATTGGCATCTCTCCTTTGTTGGTTTGCTTTCGAGGCTCAGCCTTACTGATTAGAGCCAGCCCTATTTGTAATTAGTTGGTATAACCGGGGCACAAGAAATCAGTCAAACAAGTGTGCAAAACGCAAAAAAGGGGCAGGGAAGAAACACCCTGACCCCATAGGCCTAAAAATCTGTGGAGGATCCGCGCATCCGGCCGAAATTTGAAAAAACTGAAGCGCAGGCTGCCGCGCTTTGTTACTATTCAGCCCCCGGGTGGGCCAAGTCCCAGGGGCAATATTGTTATTCTAATGGGGGGGCCAGAGGGGCACCTCAGCCCCGGGGACCACCACCACCGGGGCTTTTCTAAAATATGTGCAGGGTGGTTCACAGCCCCCCAACCCCAGGCCTTCAAAACTACATGTGTGGGGAGGCTCAAAGACCCCCAAGCCCCGGGGACCACCAACCCCTAGGGTTTTAAGAAAATATGTACGGGGGGCTCACAGCCCTCACCAGCCCTGGGGACAACCACACCCCGGGGCTTTGAAAATACGTGGGTGGGGCTTAAAGGCCCCCCAAGACCCGGGGACCGCGATCCCCAGGGCTTACAGAACATCTTTGCGGGGGCTCATGGCCCCCCCACAGGCCCGTGGACTGCCACCCCCGGGGCTTGTGTTTAAAAAATAAATAACCTGTGTTTGGAGACTCAAGTCCCCCCACACGCCCCCGGGACCGCCACCTCCCCGGAGCTCTAAATATTATAATTGGGTGGTCCGTGATGGACCCCCCAGCCCCAGGGACCACTACCTTCCTGGGCTTTTGTAATGCCAGGAGGGGAGCTGCTCGGCCCCCCTCCTGGAGCCCTGTCATGGCCCTGGGGATCACCACCCCTCAGGGCCGGCTCCAGCAGTGTCCCAGGGTGCCCACCCCGGGACACTGCAGTTTGCTATGGCCATGAGGCTCCCGCCCTGCCATGGAAAACACTGCTTCGGTATGTGGAATGCTCTCTTTTCTAAATACCAAAAGCAGATTGCTTTTCCACACGGGGAGCTACATCTTAGCATCTCCCCAAGTGGAAAAGCAATGCCGGTTCCCGCAGGACGCGGGTAGCCGGCGCAACCGGTACACAGTCAAAATATCGAGTTTTTAATTTCGACCTACCAAAATGTCGTGTTTGAAATTTCGAAGGTGCAGAATATCGATGTCAAGAATATCGTTGGACAGAATATCGACCCTAAGGTAAGTAATATCGTAATTCTTTATATCGATGTAAGTAATATCGAAGTTAGTAATATCGATAGCATATATATCGATTTAACTAATTTCGATGACACTAATATCTATATTTGTATTATTTTATTGTTTTTTATTAGGTATGTGTTATATGTTCTAGTTAAGTATTTAAAATAAATTATATTATATGTGTATTTATTTTATATATTAATACATTTTTTTATAAGTAAATTATATATTTTAGTACCGGAGCGGGTAGTGGGTTTATAGGGGAATAGGGTGGGAAGTAATTTAATTGTAATTAATAAAATAAATTTTATGTATAATTTATTTTGTAATTAATCATTAATTGGTAGTTAATTATTTTAATTGATAAATTAATTATATAATTGGTAATTAATATTAATTTTATTTAAATGTTATGTTATGACACGCTTATTCTCCTGGGGCGGAAGCCGGGAGACACACACTGCCCCAGCACTCTCTGAACTTCACTTCAGTTCGATTTTAAAAACATTGTTTAAAATTTGTGTTACTTATTTCTTTAGCCTTGGTGGCATTTTTAAATCACTATTGCTCACTCGATTGACTGTGCCAATTGAGGGCTCAGTCCAGCCTCGATCTTAGGAGGCAAAGTGCAAGGAACGCGGTGGCCATCTTAGGGAGGTATCTCCCAGGTTTGGTGCAGTCTAGCTGCTCAGGCGCAAGGCACTCGGCGCTGGTATTTAATCAGGAATTGTAATTTGCTCGTAAGACACGCTTATTCTCCTGAGGCGGAAGCCGGGAGACACACTGCCCCAGCACTCTCTGAACTTCACTTCAGTTCGATTTTAAAAAAATTGTTTAAAATTTGTGTTACTTATTTCTTTAGCCTTGGTGGCATTTTTAAATCACTATTGCTCACTCGATTGACTGTGCCAATTGAGGGCTCAGTCCAGCCTCGATCTGAGGAGGCAAAGTGCAAGGAACGTGGCGGCCATCTTAGGGAGGTATCTCCCAAGTTGGGTGCAGTCTAGCTGCTCAGGCGCAAGGCACTCAGCGCTAGTATTTAATCAGGAATTGTAATTTGCTCGGGAGACACGCTTATTCTCCTGAGGCGGAAGCCGGGAGAAACACACTGCCCCAGCACTCTCTGAACTTCACTTCAGTTCGATTTTAAAAACATTGTTTAACATTTGTGTTACTTATTTCTTTAGCCTTGGTGGCATTTTTAAATCACCTTTGCTCACTCGATTGACTGTGCCGATTGAGGGCTCAGTCCAGCCTCGATCTTAGGAGGCAAAGTGCAAGGAACGCGGCGGCCATCTTAGGGAGGTATCTCCCAGGTTGGGTGCAGTCTAGCTGCTCAGGCGCAAGGCACTCGGCGCTATTATTTAATCAGGAATTGTAATTTGCTCGCGAGACACGCTTATTCTCCTGAGGTGGAAGCCGGGAGACACACACTGCCCCAGCACTCTCTGAACTTCACTTCAGTTTGATTTTAAAAACATTGTTTAAAATTTGTGTTACTTATTTCTTTAGCCTTGGTGGCATTTTTAAATCACTATTGCTCACTCGATTGACTGTGCCAATTGAGGGCTCAGTCCAGCCTCGATCTGAGGAGGCAAAGTGCAAGGAACGTGGCGGCCATCTTAGGGAGGTATCTCCCAAGTTGGGTGCAGTCTAGCTGCTCAGGCGCAAGGCACTCAGCGCTAGTATTTAATCAGGAATTGTAATTTGCTCGCGAGACACGCTTATTCTCCTGAGGCGGAAGCCGGGAGAAACACACTGCCCCAGCACTCTCTGAACTTCACTTCAGTTCGATTTTAAAAACATTGTTTAACATTTGTGTTACTTATTTCTTTAGCCTTGGTGGCATTTTTAAATCACCTTTGCTCACTCGATTGACTGTGCCGATTGAGGGCTCAGTCCAGCCTCGATCTTAGGAGGCAAAGTGCAAGGAACGCGGCGGCCATCTTAGGGAGGTATCTCCCAGGTTGGGTGCAGTCTAGCTGCTCAGGCGCAAGGCACTCGGCGCTATTATTTAATCAGGAATTGTAATTTGCTCGCGAGACACGCTTATTCTCCTGAGGCGGAAGCCGGGAGACACACACTGCCCAGCACTCTCTGAACTTCACTTCAGTTCGATTTTAAAAACATTGTTTAAAATTTGTGTTACTTATTTCTTTAGCCTTGGTGGCATTTTTAAATCACTATTGCTCAATCGATTGACTGTGCCGATTGAGGACTCAGTCCAGCCTCGATCTTAGGAGGCAAAGTGCAAGGATCGCGGCGGCCATCTTAGGGAGGTATCTCCCAGGTTGGGTGCAGTCTAGCTGCTCAGGCGCAAGGCACTCGGCGCTAGTATTTAATCATACGTCCATCTCTCCGCGCAGAGGACGCGCTATGCGGACGCGCCAACATCGCGCCAAAGGAGCGCCTAAGGAAAGCCCGTCTGTGCCCGTCTGGGCCAGACCGGGGCCAGGGGCCACGAAGCTAACCTGTGTGTCACAGGTGAGACCCGTTCTCACGTATAGTCGTAATGAGTTGATGATTCTAATTAAAGGTGTTACTTCTAATTGTATCATTCTGGGCGCGCAAACCTGCGCCCCTAACTCCTGTATTGGATGCAGATATAATCTCTTCCCTGACAAACCATTCCGCATGGGGGTTGGTGTTGATAAATACTTACTGGCTTTACTTAATTGCCGCTCCTTACCAAAACATGCGACTGAGCTTGCTCTGCTTGTGGAGGAACGAGATTAGATGTACTTTTCCTCACGGAAACGTGGACAAATGATAGCGCCCAATCGGATATTGTACGGGCTCTACCCTCCAATTATGCCATACATAGACAAGACGGCCGGACGGTCGGGAGGGAGGATTGCAATTATATTTAGGAATACCCTTTTGACGCCGAATAGAAAACCTTTCAATCTCTGGAGCTGAAAGCTTTAAATTTGCCATCTCCTTCTCTCCTATTTGCGCCTTCTCTGGAGTCTTGCTTTATAGACCCCAGGTCCGTATGCCCAATTTTGTGAAGACCTCTCTTGTGTAGCCATAAACTACTCTAGCACCATCCCCAATTTTACCATCTTGGGAGATTTTAACATCCATGCAGAGGAATCTGACGCACCGGCCTGTATAAATTTGACTACCGGTCTGGAAGTTCTTCATTTGAAACAACTAGTTACAGATTCTACACATACTGCAGGACATATCCTGGATCATTGTTACACCAACGTAGACTCTCTTAGCTACGACAATGCTATTAGGGTTCCCTTGGTCTGATCACTCATTATTACTGTTCTCCATGCCCTCTCAGAAGCAAGCCGAACAGGCTACACTCGCGAAAAAGCTTTGCCGAGTCTGGTCTAAACTCCCAATAGAAACTTGGGACACTAACCTTAAGAACACCATACCCACAATTTCCACTGACCCTCTGCAAGCGGATATGTCTTTCACTCAGTGGGTGGAGGCCGCCTTGGACCTTACCCTTCCTGAGATTGAATTATCTCATAGAAGTGGGAAGAATAAGAAGGCCTGGTACACGCCTGAGCTGAAATTACTGAAGCTTACTTGCAAACAACAGGAAAGACAGTGGACAAAACATTACTCTGAAAGTGATAAGGCCAGTTATAAACTTGCCTTGAAAAAGTATAAAAAGGAGATTAAAATCACTCAATCCAATTACTTTCAGACAAAAATTAGTACAGCCGCCAACTCCCCAAGACAAATTTTTTACATTTTTAAATCCCTGGTCACCCCTCCAGCCCCCATTGAAGACCCAGGACTTGCACAGGTGCGATGTGAGGAACTGGCCAAATTCCTTTTTCACTAAAGTGGTCACTGTATATTCATCCTTTCACAACACTCCCATTGATTCTTCCCCTTTATCCCACATGGCTCTGCCCCAACTGAATGAATTTGATCCATTAGACCTTCCTACTATTCAGTGTCTGCTAGGTAATTTAAAATCAGGCTCCCCGAATGACCCTGCACCCCCTACCATAATAAACCTTGTATCAGACACTCTGGCCCCAGTCATTCAGGAGGTGATTAATGCCTCTTTGACCTCGGCCTGGTGCCACCGACATGGAAACAGGCTAAAGTCAAGGCCCTGTTGAAGAAACCCAACCTTAACCCGGAAGATTGGGCAAACTATCGCCCCATCTCTCTTTTGCCCACTATTAGTAAACTTACAGAGAAATATGTCAACTCGTTATTGGCCACCTTTCTGGAGGATAGCAACCTCTTTCATGTTACTCAGACAGGGTTTAGGAGAAATCAGGGCACTGAAACAGCTCTCATTGCAGTGGTTGAGGAAGCAAGGAAGATCGTAGACAGTGGGAACCATGCGGCCATACTATTATTAGATCTAAGCGCGGCCTTCGACACCATGAACCACTCCATTCTGCTTCGCAGGCTGGAAGAAGTTGGTGTCTCGGGACGGGCACTACAGTTGCTGCACTCCTTTCTGTCTGATAGGACTTTTGTGGTCTTTGAAAATGAGGCTTCCTCTCCCCAAATGTGTCTTAACTGCGGTGTACCCTTAGGGTTCGTCCCTTAGCCCCACCTTATTTAACATTTTTATGAGGCCTTTGGCCGAGGTGGTGCTTCCCTGGGGAGTACAACTTGTCACATACGCAGATGACACACAATTGATCATTTCACTAACCACGCATGATGCCCCCTTTGAAAGCCTTTCCATTTGCCTCAACAGAGTTCGGGAATGGATGGATGAATCCTTCCTAAAACTTAATGGGGCAAAAACTGAGGTGATGATGCTGGGATATAAGACACCTACTACAGTGGAGGAATGGTGGCCGGACAGCCTAGGCCAACCACCCAAGCCCGGGACCCAAATTAAGAGCCTTGGGGTTTGGATGGACCCAGCTCTTAATTTCTCAGTACAGGCCCGGAAGGTAGCTGCCACATGTTATGCAGTCATGAGGCTTCTAAGGAAAATTATCATCCTCCTTCCTTTCGAAGCCAGAAGGATCCTAGTTCAGGCGCTGATCTTATCACGCCTAGAATATTCTAATGCAATATATCTAGGTGCCCCCCAAGGGACAATTAAGATACTGCAAACTGCGCAGAATTGCGCAGCGCGTTTGTTGCTGAACATCCCACGGAGAACATCTGCTAAACCCGCACTCTGTCAGCTGCACTGGCTTCCAGTACAACAGAGGATCAAATTTAAAACTCTGGTCACGGTCCATAAAGTAATCTACAAAACAGCACCTGCATTGATGCAATCATTATTCTGTCCATACCTTCCTGGTCGGGAATTAAGATCCTCTAATAAAAATCTCTTGACAATCCCTAAAATAAGGAGAGTGCGTATGGGTGGCCTCTAGACTTTGGAACAATCTTCCACTCCATATCAGAATGGAAAGCAACCATCTTAGTTTCAGGAAGATGCTGAAAACTCTGCTGTTCGTCTAACTTTGGTGATTGAACGTTGTCTAGAGCGCTGGGATGCCTTCGGGTAGCTATGCGCGATATAAATACGTAATCATTCATTCATTCATGTTTTAGTACCGGAGCGGGTTGTGGGTTTATTAGGAAGTAATTTAATTGTAATTAATAAAATATTTATTGACGTATAATTACATTTGTAATTAATTATTAATTGGAAATTAATTATTTTAATTGATAATTTAATTATATAATTGGTAATTAATGTTAATTTTAATTAAATGTTATGTTTTAGTACTGGAGCGGGTTGTGGGTTTATAGGGGAATAGGCTGGGAAGTAATTTAATTGTAATTAATAAAATTTTTACTGATGCATAATTTATTTAGTAATTAATTATTAATTAGCAATTCATTATTTTAATTGATAAATTAATTATATAATTGGTAATTAATGTTCATTTGAATAAAATATTATGTTTTAGTACTGGAGCGGGTTGTGGGTTTATAGGGGAATAGGGTGGGAAGTAATTTCATTGTAATTAAAAATAAAAAAAATATGTATAACTTATTTTGTAATTAATTACTAATTGCCAATTTATTATTTTAATTGATAAATTAATTATATAATTGGTAATTAATGGTAATTTTAATTAAATGTTATGTTTTAGTACTGGAGCGGCTTGTGGGTTTATAGGGGAATAGGGTGCGAAGTATTTTAATTGTAATCATTAAAAAAAAATTATCTATAATTTATTTTGTAAATAAATATTAATTGGCAATTAATTATTTTAATTGAAAAATTAATTATTTAATTGGTAATTAATGTTAATTTTAATTAAGTATTATGTTTTAGTACCTGAGTTTGTTGTGGGTTTATAGCGGTATTGGGTGGAAAGTAATTTTATTGTAAATATTTAATTATTTATATATTTTTAGTTATGGATAATTAATGTATTAAAAAAATATTATTTGGTAATTATTTATTTTAATAGATAATTATTTTTTAAATTGTCAATTAATATTTGTAATTTGTAAATATTTTTTAATAACTAGAAAAAATAAATGAATCATTGTTAAACATTATTTTTCCTAAAAATATTAATTTGTAGAATGTTTTTTAATTTTTAATATTGATCTAAATTTAAATAATATTTTATTGCTATGATACATAAATTATTCTTTAATATGTAATATTTGGTGATTAATATTTAATAATTAATATTTATTGGTGTTTGTTGTTAATTTATAGTCAATAAATTATTCAAATGTAATTGGTTTTATTAAACATTAATTGTTTTTTATTGATGTTGATGTATTTGAAAAATTAATTATACATTATTTCAAATATAAACATTATTTAGAAGTATGTGACGATAAAAATCTATGTTATTAAACGCTTTCCCTACTGTTGCACTCTTTAAAGTTGGAATAGTAGTTTTTCCCCCTACGCTATCCAAAGCTTTCCCTACTGTTGCACTCACTGGAGTGGGAATAGTAATTTTTACCCACCCGCTATCCAACGCTTTCCCTACTGTTGCACTCTCTGGAGTGGGAATAGTAATTTTACTCCCTACAGTATCCAACGCTTTCCCTACTGTTGCACCCTTTGGAGTTGGAATAGTAATTTTAACTTTTACGCTATCCAACGCTTTCCCTACTGTTGCACTCACTGGAGTTCGAATAGTAATTTTTACCCGTACGCTATCCAACGCTTTCCCTACTGTTGTACTTACTGGAGTGGGAATAGTAATTTTTACCCACGTGCTATCCAACGCTTTCCCTACTGTTGCACCCTTTGGAGTTGGAATAGTAATTTTTACCCTTACGCTATCCAACATTTTCCCTACTGTTGCACTCACTGGAGTTGGAATAGTAAATTTTACCTGTACGCTATCCAACGCTTTCCCTACTGTTGTACTCAATAGAGTTAGAATAGTATTTTTTACCCACCTGCTATCCAACACTTTCCCTACTGTTGCACTCTCTGGAGTGGGAATAGTAATTTTACCCCCTACACTATACAACGCTTTCCCTACTGATTCACCCTTTGGAGTTGGAATAGTAATTTTTACTCTTACGTTATCCAACGCTTTTCGTACTGTTGCACTCACTGGAGTTGGAATAGTAATTTTTACCCATACGCTATCCAACGCTTTCCGTACTGTTGCACTCACTGGAGTGGGAATAGTAATTTTTACCCACCAGCTATCCAACGCTTTCCCTACTGTTGCACCCTTTGGAGTTGGAACAGTAATTTTTACCCTTACGCTATCCAACGCTTTCCCTACTGTTGCACTCACTGGAGTTGGAATAGTAATTTTTACCTGTACGCTATCCAACGCTTTCCCTACTGTTGCACTCACTGGAGTGGGAATAGTAATTTTTACCCACCCGCTATCCAGCGCTTTCCCTACTGTTGCACTCTCTGGAGTGGGAATAGTAATTTTACCCCCTACACTATCCAACGCTTTCCCTACTGTTGCACCCTTTGGAGTTGGAATAGTAATGTTTACCCTTACACTATCAAACGCTTTCCCTAACGTTGCACTCATTGGAGTGTGAATAGTAATTTTTAATTACCCGCTATCCAACACTTTCTCTACTGTTGCACCCACTGGAGTGGGAATAGTAATTTTTACCCGTACGCTATCCAATGCTTTCCCTACTGTTGCACTCACTGGAGTGGGAATAGTAATTTTTACCCACCCGCTATCCAACGCTTTCCCTACTGTTGCACTCTCTGGAGTGGGAATAGTAATTTTACCCCCTACACGATCCAACACTTTCCCTACTGTTGCACCCTTTGGAGTTGGAATAGTAATTTTTACTCTTACGCTATCCAACGCTTACCCTAATGTTGCACTGATAGGAGTGGGAATAGTAATTGTTACCTATTTGCTATTTAACACTTTCCCTACTTTTGCATCCTATGGAGTTTGAATAGTAATTTTTTGTCTTATGCTATCCAATATAATTTATAATTATTTATTTATTTTATAATATTTTTATTATGTTACATAATGATGTGTTTAAATAATTTTTTAAATAATGAAAGTATATTTCATTGTTTTTATGTATTAAATATAAATATTTATTATTATTTATGTAATTATTTTATGAGTGTTGATGTATTTGTATTTTATAGTATTTGTTAATATTTTTAAATTAATTTAAAAAATAATAAATATCATAATTAATTAAACATATATTATATATTGTACGTTTAATTTTAATTAAATGTTTAACATTAAATATGTATTATTTAATCATTTTAAACATTCTAAAATATTTTTACATAAATTTAAATTATATAAAAGTATTATTTACTTTATATTTCTTATTTTAATAATTAAAAAAAGACGATATATTCACTTACGATATTTTTACCATCGATATTTTATTTTCGATATTTTTGTACTTACCATGTTGTCGATAGGGTGTCGATATACTTGCCTTCGATATTCCAACGTCGATATTTTGAGTGTCGATCTGTCTCTCGATCTTCTGTCAGAGATTCGGCGGGACCGTGGAGGGATTGAGGACCCCCCACGGTCACCAACGGATAGGGCCAGCTCCGGGAGATGGGATCCCTTGGCCCACAAGTGGCCTCAGACAGGGGCCACGTGGACCCCTTCCCCAAACAGGAAAAAAAAGGAAAGGTGGCCCCAGGGGATGAGGGTCCCGGGGCCATAAATGGACTAAGGAGTGGGGCTATGCAGCTGGGAAGGGAGGACATAGGGTCTGATGTGACCTGTGCAAACCCGCCCTGTGAAGCATTTTAAGTTAGGGAAATAATTCTCTTTCAATCCTGAGGTCCCATGGGGGCCAACTAGTCCACCAAGTGCTTCCAGTAAGCTCCACTGTGAGAGGTGGTCCAGGCCATGCCCATTTTTACACCTCTCTGCAAAGCAGCTCTGTGGAGCTTACTGGAGGTACCTAGTGGCCTAGTTGGAGCCTAGGGACCCTCAGGATTCAATGGGACTTAATCTTCCAACAGTGCGCATTTACACAGTGATGAATGGAGGGGGCAAGGCATGAGGTGACGTGTGCAAGCACGCCCTGTGGTGCGTTTTAGGTTGGGGAAATGATTCCCTTTCAATCCTGAGGGCCCCTGGGGCCAACTAGCCCACCAGGTGCTTCCAGAAAGCACTACTGCGCTGCATTGCAGAGAGGTGGTCAAGGACGTGCCTCTTTTTACACCTCTCTGCAACAGCGCTTACTGGAGGTACCTAGTGGGCTAGTCTGACCCTAGGGACCCTCAGGATTCAAAGGGACTTAATCTCCCAACTTGAAACTGACCCAGGGTGTGTTTACACAGTTGGGAAGGGAAGAGACAGGGTCTGGTGGGACATGTGCAAACCTGCCCTGTGAAGCATTTTAAGTTGGGGAAATAATTCCCCTTCAATCCTGAGGTCCCATGGGGGCCAACTAGTCCACCAAGTGCTTCCAGTAAGCGCCACTGCGCTGCGTTGCAGAGAGGTGGTCCAGGCCGTGCCCATTTTTACACCTCTCTGCAACACAGCTCTGTGGCGCTAACTGATGATACCTGATGGGCTAGTTGCACCCAAGGGACAATCAGGATTCAAGGGGACTTTATCAATCAAATTAAAATGGCCACAGGGCGTGTTTGCACACGTCAGCTCAGCCCCCCCTTCCCTTCGCCAGTGTGCAAATGCACCCTGTGGCGCATTTTAAGAGGTAGTTAAAATCCCCTGCCCTATTATGTACTGAGTTCTTACAGAGGAGGCCATGGTAATCCTCAACCCCAACCCCAATGCCTAGTGTTCCCTAGTGTATGTAGGTGTTTTAACTGTATTCTAAGTGTCTTTTAGCATAGCACTGGCTCTAGGACTGCTTAGTAGAGTCAGTTACCACCAGTATCCAACTGAAAAGGTTGAGGGTACAGGATGATTTTGTAGCAAGGCCTCTTTCTGCTTCTCTGTTTGTTCTTTCTGCACGTCTTTCTTCTCCTGCACTTTTCTTTGTCTTTGAGTACTTCTGCTGCTTCTTTGTGCATTTCTTTTTCGTCTTTCTGTGTGTTTTTTCTTCTTTCTTCACATGTCCTACCTCTGTAGGCATAGTTAGAAACTAGCATTTAAAACACCTTAGAAAATAACTGAAAAAACTATAGGTTTAAGGCATGTTATAGTTACAAATTACCCATGGGCAGGCCCGTCCTGTGCCATTCATCGACAGGAAGAGGCAGGTCAGGGCCACCACCCATGGCTTCTGGTCCTTGCGCTCCTATTTCAGTTGGAACTGTCTAGGACTTTGAACACTGTTATACTCTAAAAAAAACTGTGAGTTAATAAGGCAGGGCACTCATGTGGCTGGAGTCCTTTCTTGGCGATAGATTCTTTAAGGTCTTTTCAGGAAATAGCTGCTCCCCATCAATGCCATTACAGTGTGGGGTGCCACAGGGCTCCTCCCTTAGCCCCACACTGTTTAATGTTTATATGGCGCCCCTGGCGGAAGTAGTAGCCCCCTTTGGGATCCAACTGGTAAGCTATGCTGACGACACCCAGCTAGTTGTCTCTCTCAATCAGGTGGAATCCCCCCCCTCCAGGCTTTGCCGTTGCCTGGAGGCAGTAGCAAACTGGATGGACCTGTCCCACCTGAAATTGAATGGAGGAAAAACGGAGTTGATGCTTCTAGGAAAACGAGCCACATTTAACAACTCGATACATTGGCCCTCCTGTATGGGTCCAGGACCCACTCCAAAGACCGAGATAAAGAGTTTCGGTTTCTGGTTGGATGCAGAGTTGTCATTTAAGACCCAGGCAAGGAAGACAGTGGCCACCTGCTTCGGACTGCTGAAAACAATCCGGAAAATCCTTCCTCAGTTACCCGAAGCAGCAAAGAAAACCATTGTCCAGTCCCTTGTCTTATCCAGGTTGGATTATGGAAATGCGCTCTATCTTGGAGCCCCCGTGTCGGTTATCCGGCAACTTCAGGTTGTCCAGAATTCCGCAGCACGTAGCCATCGTACATCAGCCAGGCCCGCACACTGCATCTTGCATTGGCTCCCCATAAAAGAGCGAATCCATTTTAAGACACTTTGCACGGTCCATAAAACACTCTATGGGAGTGGCCCCCCCATTCTAGATGACATGATCAGATCTTACAACCCTACCAGGAATCTTCGCTCGAACCAACAAAATCTGCTGACAGTTCCTAGGATCAGCAGAGCCCACACAGGAGGTCGCCTGTTCTCGCACAACGCGGCTGGGTTGTGGAATGCTCTTCCTCCACCTCTTCGCCAAGAGCCTAACCTCCTTGTCTTCCGGAAAAAGTTAAAAACTCTTCTGTTTCCAAAAAACTAGATAATACAATTCTCCATTTTTAATCCATCTCTGTTTGGTCAGTCTTAAGCGCTGGGATGCTCCCGAGTAGCCATGCGCTATAGAAGAGCCTTTTAATAATAATAATAATAATAATAACATAATATAGGATTTGTTGTGCTCTTTCTGTTCTCTTTTCTTATTGGTGCCTTTGAGGCTATAAAGATTATTAGTCTGGGTTTACTAGATTGTTTTCTGATTTGCACATCAAAGCCCCGCCACCTATTTATCTGCTATTATGGAAAAAAGGAAGTCTGTTGATAAAGAGAAGGTGGGAAGAGTGAAGGGCGGTACAGGAAAGTTAACAAAATGAAGGTGACCCAAAAACTCAGTGCTACCAGTTGTGTTCTTAACCGTATCTATGATCTTCTGGTAGAATGCCATGACATATTACACCTGGTTCTGATTCCAGCTGTCTCAGACACTCAGCATTCACCTAGCATATCCAACCCTCCCCTTCCACCCGGCCTTACTTCTAACCCGATTATAATAATCCTGTCTATTTTTTCTAAGTGCACTATGCGTAGCACAACATCTATGGCATCGTGCTACATATTTGCCCTCGTCTTGTTTCAGTAAAAGCCATTAGTGTTAAAGGATTAACTTTTTCACCCGCTGAGGTGACAGATAAAAGTTCAAGTGAAGACCTTATAGATGTAGCAGAGATGGCCAATAGGGGTTCAGGCAATACGATCTTCAATGTTTCTAATACAAATCAATATTCTCTGCTACATGGTTTACCTGAAAACCAAACAAGAGGTCAGGAAAAAGGTAGGATACCTTCACCTGTAACCCAAGCTACAGTACACCAGGTCCCTATGATAGAGACCCATGATAAGAGAGGGGAGGGATTTTTAACTGAGGATCCGTCAGTAGGGCTGGAAACACATAGGATCATTTCCTATCTTAGGGATGAAGTCCCCCTTCCTAATTCATTAATTGTAGCACTTACCAAACAAGTTAAGATACTGATCACCAATGAACAACTTAGAGAGGCCACTTACTCTGAGCCACCGAGCCCTCAACGCAGGCAGGATACTAAGCAAGGTACCAGTGTTGCACCTAAACCTTCTAATAACTCAGCACCTCTTGTCCCACTTATGGCCATACAAATGTGGCACTTAAGACAAGTAGAGGCAAACGTTCATAAGCCAGCATCATTAAATTATACTCAGTCAGCTGAGTTAGAGTATCCTCACAGCCCAAGGTACGATCAAGACCGACCTCTCCCTAAAAGTATTTTGTTGATCGCTTTATCAAAAGTTCTACAATCCCTAGCTAAATACGAAGACAAAAATTCCTTGGTTAACAAAGCAATTCATTGGACCTGGAAAACAATAGGGTGTAGGTCCGTAATTAGAGGAGACATCGCCTGGGCAAGACAGCTAAATCATAATACCTTGCTGACCGATTCAATTGAACAACACCTGAAAGACGAGACCCTGGTACATAATGTTATAGCGTTGGAGGCAAGATCATGCTCACGCACTTCCACTAACATACAGATGAAGTATAACCCCCTACCATGTTCCAGACTCAAGCATACAGAAGGCACGGATCCATGTTAAAATATTGATATCATAAATATAGATGAAAAAAATATTGGTGTAAAAATATCGATAACAAAAATATCGCCTCCCTATACTTAAAAAGGTAAGTACAGAAATAGCGACTAAAAAATATTGATGTAAAAATATAGATGTAAACAATATTGACTTTAAAAAATAACATAACCTAAATTAACTATTATTATTATTATTAACAAATTAAATTAATTTTAATATATATTTTAACTAATTATATCAAATAAACTAAATTTAATTAATATAAAGACAAAAAGTATACATATACATATATTTACCTAAATACATTTTATTAACTATTATCTTTATTTAATTTATAATCTTTATTAATTATATAAAAACAAAATAAAAACATATATAAATAATTAAAAACAAATATTTTTTTTAAATATATTCTATATTTATTTAACACATTAAACTATTAAAAAAAGACATAAAACATTAATAGTTAAAACATTAGATAGCGTAGGGGTAAAAATTACTATTCCCACTCCAGAGAGTGCAACAGTAGGGAAAGCGCTGGATAGCGTAGGGGTAAAAATTACTATTCCCACTCCAGTGAGTGCCACAGTAGGGAAAGCGCTGGATAGCGTAGGGGTAAAAATGATTATTCCCACTCCAGAGAGTGCAACAGGAGGGAAAGCGCTGGATAGCGTAGGGGTAAAAATTACTATTCCCAATCCAGTGAGTGCAACAGTAGGGAAAAGCGCTGGATAGCGTAGGGGTAAACATTACTATTCCCTCTTCAGTGAGTGCAACAGTAGGGAAAGCGCTGGATAGCGTAGAGGTAAAAATTACTATTTCCACTCCAGTGAGTGTACCAGTAGGGAAAGCGCTGAATAGCGTAGGGGTAAAATGTACTATTCCCACTCCAGACAGTGCAACAATAGGAAAAGCGCTGGATAGTGTAGGGGTAAAAATTTCTATTCCAACTCCAGTGAGTTCAACAGTAAGGAAAGCGCTGGATAGAGTAGGGGTAAAATTTACTATTCCCACTCCAGTAAGTGCAACAGTATGGAAAGCGCTGGATAGCGTAGGGGTACAAATTACAATTCCCACTCCAATGAGTGCAACAGTAGGGAAAGCACAGGATAGCAGAGGGGTAAAAATTAACATACTTAATTATTAATTAACTAATTGAATTTAATTAACAACTAAATATTAAACTATAATTATTTAATAAATTAACACATTAATTAATAAATTAATTTTACATAATAAAATTACTTCCCACCCTATTCCCCTATAAACCTACAACCCACTTCGGAACTTATAACGCAAAACTAAACTTAAAATAAATTAAAAAGTAGAAAAATTCTAAAACATTTAATAAAATGACAAACAGTTCTTATTAAAAACACTAGAATACATAACATTATTAAAAAATCGATATTTTAGTAAACTATATTTTTGTAAATGACATTTAATACAACAATATTTTTGTAATCGATATTACTTACCTGTCAGTCGATATTCTTGTCATCTAAATTTTTGTCATCTATATTTTTTCGAACTGTCTGTTCGAAAAAAATTGGGTGGATTGTTAACATTCAAAAATCCCTCACTGCGGTTGCTCTTTGGAACTGTGGGCTGAGTCTGATAATAGTTTGCTACCTAGTAGGGACTGCATCAAGACCTGTTACTGGAATTGGGTAGATCAGAGAAATATATCCCTAAGAGGTGGCCGACTTACTACAGAATTTCTTTGAATTCAAGCTATTCAGTATGTATGAGCAGTATATGGAGGTAATCACTATCCCAAGTGATAGAAAGCTATACATACAGTTCAGATTTGGTACTCTCCCACCGAATTCATTAACAGCTGACTGGCAGCGGGGATCTGATGACGCATTACTCTGCTGTCCCCACTGATCAGGGGCTCATAAGATGATCAACCAGATTTTCTTTGCAAGCTCACAATACAAATCCCGTCCGTAGGCTGATGGGTACCCGATGTCATCAAGAGGCTCTACGTATTCTAAAAACAGACTCTAGGCCACTATGAGCTTGTGCAGGGGCCACATTTCTGGGGAAAATGTGGCTTATTAGAAGACTTTAGGGCCCATTAGGATGGCAGGGGCAATCCGCCCGCCATCCTCACCTAAGTGACCCCTTATTAGGATGGCGTGGGGGACCGCGGTGGACGGAAAGACCGCCCACTGCTTTTCCGCCCCGGTCGCCTTGCGACTGGGGCAGAAAAGGTCCAATATGGTGGCGTTGTCTAATAGACACCGCCAGCCATAGTAGCATGGGCTTTTCAGATGCCTTTCTGTGGCAGTGATGCAGCCACGGAAAGGCATGCGGTCTTCACTTTGGGGGCCCACTGTGGGCCCCCAGAATGAAGCAGAGGTGGGTTGCACATGGGGGGTACCTGTGGTACCCCCCTGCATGCGGTGCCTGCTGCTTTGTTTATGCAAATGCATATGTGCACTTTTAGCATTGTGGCTGGCGGTGCTGAGAGCACCGCCGCCACAATGCTAAAAATGCAGCATCCTAATACCCCCCACAGGACCCCGCCCGTATGGCGGGCTGTCCCAATAACTGATAGGATGGCGGGCAGACTAAGTCCACCTGTCATCCCAAGGAGCCCCCTAGACTGAAGAATGCTTAAACTACCTACTGTAGCTTTCTAACTTTACCCGGCCCTTTTAGTTTACAGACATAGTTAGAGCACGTTATCCCACTAGCACTAGCATCTGTAGTTATGTCACCATGGCTTTGGTCTCGAAGTAAAAGTTCACAAATTGCACTACGGGTTTTAAAACCTATTGAAAGGAAGCTGATCTTTTTTATTATGTATATATGCCCTATTTATTTCCGCATTTGTTTCTCTTTTATTAGAGTAAAAACACTGTAAGCTGCATTTGGACTATCTAAATAACAAGTATGTACAGTGGTATTCCTGTATTACAAGCACTGTCCCTTTTCTTCTCCATCTTCCACTCTGATGTTTTATGTTTGAGAACACTGTTTGGAGTTCATCTTTGTGCTTTAACTTGATTAATATGAAGTTTCCTTTATTTATGATTCTTAACTAAAGGAGCTACTCAGTTGATCCAAGGACACTGCACATAATAGACATTAGTTGCATGTTTTTAATAATAGTTTACTGCTAATGCATTTTTTATCGATAGATTTTAAGTTCTCTTTTCTCTTTCTAATTCACAATGTTTTATCCATTTTACCTTTCTTATGAAGAGGTATTTATTGTCAGCTAATGTTATATATAGTAACTTCAGTAATCATTGTATGTTTTGGTGAATATACTATTCTGCACCCATTATAGTTTGATGGTAAAATCGATTTAATAAAGTTTATTGACTATATATTGAATTGAATTGAATTGAATTGAATACACATTTGTATTGCGCATGGCTACCCGGAGGCATCCCAGCGCATTCAGACCAACATTGCAGTTCATTGTTCAAGGGAAAAGAAAGGTCTTCAACAATTTCCTGAAGGTGCGATGATTCGATTCGAGCCGGATTGCATCGGGGAGCTGATTCCAAAATTTTGCAGCATGAAATGAAAAACGACGTCCACCCATACGTGTCCGTTTTACCCTAGGGACTGTCGACAGTTTTTTGTGGTTCGATCGTAAAGGTTGAGTGCTCTTGTACTGATGGAACATAGGACGTAGCAGAGCAGGGCCGTTATCAGTGGTAGATTTGTGGGCCATACACATGGCCTTGAACCAAATCCTTTCCTGCAGTGGAAGCCAGTGCAGCTGTCGCAGTGCCGTCTAGGGATGTCCATGAGAAGTCGGGCTGTGCAGTTCTGTACGATTTGTAGGACTTTGATCGTACTCTGTGGTGCACCCAAATAGACCGCATTCAAAAAGTCCAGATGCGCTAGAATAAGAGCATGGACTAGCAGGCGTCTAGCCTCAAAAGGAAGAAGAGCCAGGACCTTCCTCAGGAGTCTAAGCAGACAATAGCATGTTGCTGCAACCTCACGTTCTTGGACAAGAAAACCAAGATTAGGGTATAGCCATACGCCCAGACTCTTAATCTGTTTTTTTGGGGGAGGCGAAAGGCCCAGATACCCAGGCCACCAGGGATCTAGATTAATAAGGGCCTTATACCCTAACATCATGATTTCGTTTTTTGCGCCATTGAGTTTGAGGAAGGAGGAGTCCATCTATTCAAGAACCTTGCTGAGACAGGGGATGAGATTGTTATCCCCTGGGTTGGCTGTATCAGCCCGAGAAAGAGAGACCACCAACTGCGTATCATCGGCGTAGGTGACCAGTTGGACTCCCCAGGAAAGCACCACATCAGCCAAAGGCCTCATGTAGATATTGAACATGGTAGGACTCAGGGATTATCCCTGGGGATTGCCATACAGCAATGGGAGATGTTTAGATGTTACTTCATCTTCAAACAGTAAAGGTTCTATCGGCGAGAAAGGACTGCAGCCACTTGAGGGCAGTTCCTGTGACTCCTACCTCCCTCAGGCGATGAATCATGAGCAGGTGGTTCACCGTGTCGAAGTGATATATGGATAGATGCAGCCTGATTACTGTGTTAAGTTAGCATGAGCTTTTTGTGAGTTTAAACGCCATTTTTCCTTTCTGCTGCTTTTGCACACGACACGCATCTGCTGCTTTAGCTTTGAGCCTAGTAAAATGTTTTCGGTTCATACGAGAATAATATGTTGTTACACTGATATCAGCCTTGCTCGGCGAGCTGTGTCTGAACAGTGAGTGCTCGACACCACCGTTAACCGGAAACAGCAATGAAGGTGTTAAGGACTGAAACGGTGTACTACTCAAGTATCATGCTATAAGACCACCAACGATTGGGCGCCATGTCGCAGGGATTCTGTGCTCAGACAGAACTGTGCATAGAGGCTTGGAACCTCAGTGAATTAGGGTGTGCCAAAACTCACCTTAGAACCCAAAAATCCCCTACCAGACTAGCCTACAGTGTCTCCTTGGTCATCATAAACTCCCAATGCTTAGACAAACCAGAACATGAACTTAGTACACCTCAGGTAACGTGGAACACATGAACACTCTTTCTTTATACAATCATTCCAATCCAGAACAAGGAGTAAAAGAGGACACGTGCATATTTGAAATTTTTATTCAGTAATACAGTGCTCTCATGCTCAGTATCTTAGCTAATACAAGCAAACATATTATAAGAAACAAAGTAATCAGCATAGTCACTAGTCCATAGAACACAAACGGTGCAAGCATAGTATTATGCTAAAATGAATAGGGTGTAACAAAACCTAATTCTCACCCTCCCTAGCTAGTATATTATAATATCTAAGAAGGTCTCTTTTGGGTTTTAGCAGAGCGGCCCCATACCTCGAGATCCTAGTGGTGAGGGATCACATCATCAGCAACCAGCTCTCTGCATGCGAAGCACCATCAAGTCTGTGTGTATGCTCTTGTGCAAAGCAATATAAAAACACGCCTAAAGCCTTAACTTGGCTGCAGCTGCATGTATGTTATGTCTAGGGACGTGCGTATATCAGTGCTCATAACAACTTCTGTGTTGAGATATCCTTGAAGGTTTCAGCACTCACTGTTCAGACACAGCTCGCCAAGCAAGGCTGATATCAGTGTAACAAGATATTATTCTCATATGAACCGAAAACATTTTACTAGGCTCAAAGCTAAAGCAGCAGATGCGTGTCATGTGCAAAAGCAGCAGAAAGGAAAAATGGCGTTTAAACTTACAAAAAGCTCATGCTAACTTAACACAGTAATCAGACTACATCTATTCATATATCAAAAGGCTGCGCTGAGGTCCAGAAGGACAACAGCAGCGCAGCCTCCAGCATCAACAATTGTCCTTGCTTCCTCGACCACGGCAACCAGAAGGTCTCTGTTCCCTGCTTACTTCTAAAATCCGTCTGGGTGGGATGTAGGGCGTCAATGTTCTCTAAAAATGATGATAGTACGAGTTAGCATGCTTCTCTGCAAGTTTGCCTACCCCAGGCAGCAACGAGATGGGGCAATAGTTTGCACAATCCCCGGGGTCTAGGCTAGGTTTTTTGAGGAGTGCCTTCACTCTGGCCTGTTTCAACAGAGGCGGAACCAGCCCCACATTAAAAGACAAGTTAATGACGTCCCTGATAACTGGGGAAACGGTTGCCGAAACCAACTTTAGTACAGCGGACGGAGCGACGTCCGCAGGGGAGCCCGACTTGAGATTCCCCAGAAGTCTTTCTACGGTGGCTGAGTCGAGCGGAGGGAAATTCTCCAGCTCGACAGGCAAGATAGTGGCGAGGGGAGAGGGATGAAGCTCCAGTTGGCGGAACTTTGAGTAAATATTCACCACCTTCGTAGCGAAGAAGTTGGCCAACTCATCACAATGTTTCTGGGGGTGCAATGATTCATATGGAGGACTAGGAGGTGTGACCAACGATTTGAAAATTTAAAAAATTTCCCTAGGGGAATTAGAGGCAGAGGCAATTTTATCTTGATAATAGGAAGATTGTACCGTTTTTATTTAATTTTTATAGCACCTTATTGCTGCTCTGTATTCACTCTTACTATCCTCAGAGAGACCCTTCCTCCATTTTCTTTCAGCCTGCTTGCAGACTTGTTTGAGCACTTTTAGTTCTTGGAAGTACCAGGCTTTTTTGTTAGGGCTAATGCGATGGCAAAATTCTGTTTTAGGCAGAGTGAGATCCAACGAGGACTCTAGCAAACTATTAAATGAGGCATTCCCCGTTATGGAGTTAGCACTGAAGGCTGGGGGAGACCTATGCAGGTTAGCTACCCAGTTACCCAGGAAGAGTTTGGACCAGATCCGACTCCATTTTTTCTTAATTCTTACAGGATGCGCTTGATCGGACAGTGTCCAACTAAAGGATAAAAGAGCATGATCCGGCACGGGACAATAACAGACTCTTCCCAACGGATGTTATCATGATTGGTGAAGGAGTGGTCTAGCATATGGCCTGCTTTATGAGTGGGACCAACCACAATTTGGTTGAGATGGAGCATCTCAAGACTTCCCATGAGGTCTTGCGAAGGGGGAGCATCAGGTTCGTCAAGATGAATATTAAAATCACCCAAGATAGAAAAATTGGGAGCAGTAATAATGAAATTGGTAATGATATCTTGCAGATCTGTGCAAAAATTAGAGTGTGGTCCTGGGGGACGGTACAGAAGGATCCCCGAGAAGGTGCAAGTGGGGGAGATGGAGATAGTGAAGGCAACACTCTCACATTCAACCAGAGGACAGCTATAGCTGAACATGGCTTTGTGAATGATTGCAATCCCTCCCCCGGCCCACTCGCACGATCGTGCCTACTAATAGCGTAGTTTGGGGGTAGGGCCCAGACTACCTCGGGGCCCGAGGCCTCATTCATCCATGTTTCCGTCAAAAAAAGTATGTCAGGGTCTCTATCTTCCAAGAGCATACATATTTCGTTCGCATGTTTGGGAAGGGAGCGACAGTTAAGAAGCGCAAGGGAGTACGACTATGTTTCAACAGGTTCTGGAGAAAGCGTTTCTGCTGCCCCGATGTTAAAGTTACAATGCCGGAAGCCGATCTGTTGTACTCATGGAGCGAATGGTGTTCACATATAGACATTGTCTCTCCTCTCAGATTCCTCAGCTGCTCCCTACTGTATCTGATCTTACCAGACATACTGTTTCCCAAAGTACTGGTCTCTGGCCCTGTCCTGGCTTGGACGGGCGCAGACGGGCTTTCCTTTGGCGCTCCTTCAGCGCAATGGAGGCGCGGCCGCTGCTCGCGTCTGCTGCACGGAGACATGACCGTCTTGCTTTATACTCCCTCACAGCGCGTCCCAGAGACTAGTCCGCCCCCTGTGTGCCTCCCCAAGATGGCCGCTCGCTCTCACCGGCAGCCTCCGTGGGCATAAACACTCAGCGCCTACTCGGCTGAATGCAGGAAGTGATTGCAGCTAAATTAACACAGGTAGCGAGTTGCTGAACAATTTTACTGTTTTAAAAACGTGCAGAGAATAATTCAAAAAATGTGCAGAGAATTACGCAGCTCCCGGCTTCCGCCTCAGGAGTAATACTAGGTCTGAACACGAGCGCCAACGTAGCTTGCTTTATACTCCCTCAGAGCGCATCCCAGAGACTAGTCCGCCACCCTGTGTGCCTCCCCAAGATGGCCGCTCGCTTTCACCGGCAGCCTCCGTTGGCATAAACACTCAGCGCAAACTCGGCTGAGTGCAGGCAGTGGTTGCGGCTAAAATTACACAGGTAGCGAGTTGCTGAACAATTTTACTGTTTTAAAAACGTGAGGGGAATATTTTAAAAAGCGTGCAGGGAATTACACAGTACCCGGCTTCCGCCTCAGGAGTAATACTAGGTCTTACATAAACATACACATTGATATGTATGTGTTTGTTTAAATTAGAAAATATTCATATATATTTTAGGATATTATTTAAACATATTAAATAAGTATCATATTAATGTTATATGTCAAAATATTTAAGTTTTACTTATTTAAACTACATAGCAAAAAAATACATTTTTGTACTTAATTTTTGCTATTAGTGGGAAACGTTATTTTTAGGGGACATTTTTGTACTTATCATTAAGGGGCCGATTCGGTAAACTAATCCGTACGACCGAATAGAATCTGTAGCCCTTTCCGTACGACCCGTCCAATTACCGTCAGAATCCCGTAGTACGATTCGTAGGAAAAATATACGATCTAATCGTTATGAACCATATGAATAGCAAGGGGAAATCCGTACGACACGGACCCTCAAAGTGAACCGTACGAATCGTAAACATGCTGTACGACCCAACAAGTACGATCCAGACCGGGAAATCAGAATGCGATTCGTATGGAAAACTTCGCGTATGAGCGAGCCACTCAATCAAATACGAGACGAACCCACACTGAACGACAAGCACACAAACCCTGTAAAATAGCACAAGGAGGGTGAAAATGACTCGTATTGTGGAGAACGTTATTTATGACCAAGTCAGACACACAAATAAACAGAAGCAAATACAAGTAAACGAGCCGTACTGAACCACGTGAGCACTGTAAAACAGCACAAGGAGGGTGATAACGACTCGCACAAAACCACAAAACATGTCTCCAGTGCACAAACCATGGAAATGAATGTCCTGGGCAGATCCAAACAGGCAAACAGAGGTGCTAACTCAGAACCACCCCATATAAGACACCCACCAAAAATTCAAACTAAGCACCACCCACAAATGGACCAATAAAAAGGGCCCACACACACAATCCATGATCCTATGCAACAGACTCAATTTGCAACAGACAGAGTCAATGCACCACCAACTGCACACATCTACCTTCACACATACCCCCATTCACATTCAGACCCGCACACCCACATCCATACACACAATCACCCCACACCATGTCCACATAGAAGAATCCAAAGTTCACAAAGGAGGAGATGGAGACCCTTGTCAACGAAGTCATCAGTCAAGCCACAGCTATTTGGCACATTGGTCAGACGGACCAGCATAGCTGAGAAAACCCGCCTGTGGGAGAGGATAGTCAATAGGGTGAATGCTGTTGCAGCAATCAGATACACAAGGAAGGAGTGCCAGGCCAGGTGGTACGATCTGCGGAGGATGATCAAGTGCAAAATGGATGAAGACTACGCATAGAACCAGCACACTTGAGGTGGCGGTCCCCACAGACCAGTACAGTACCAGCCCTGGGAGGAGAAGGTGATGGCCCTGTTTCCACCGGTGGGAGTACATGAAATTGAAGGAGTAGAAGAGCCTGGTGAGTACACAAACAACTCATGTAACATGGGGTAATGGCATCCACACCCTAATTACAAAAAATGCCAGCACCAACCCCCAAGCGCCCACCGCCCAGAACTACAGCCAAAAACAACACTAATGCCACTAACATGTGTATGCTCCATTGTGAAAGCAAGGCCATGCTATTTCCCATGCTACAGGAAGAACAGACCCAAGAATGGACGTCCGGTATGCTGGGAGGGTGGGTGTCACAAAATGCATTGTGGGACTCCAAATCAGACCCAATTGCCCTCATCCCATATGGCCCACGTACACACCCATGCACCATGCTCAATACACAGGGAGTGGGAAAGTACTGACAAGATAGCAGACACTGGGCCCTGGTGTAGGCAGCACAAGGCCCTCCTGTGACCAGTGCAAACACAAACACCAGGAAAACAAGGTCTGATATCTTGGACAGGAACTTACACCCACTGTCATGGTAGCATGCTCCATGGGGGCACAGCTACATCACGAGGGATGCCCAGTGCGAACTCAGAGTCCAACTACCAGCACGGCCTATTACACACACACCCCTAACACAAATATACCCTCCTGGGACAGGCAATGGAGTGCCCTACTGTCACAATGGCCATGTAACACAACAAGACCAATACAGATCTGCTGAAGCATCCAAGCCAAAAATCCACAGCGCAGATTTACAAGCCCCTTGCGCCTCTTTTACGTTGCCGCTGCGTCACTTTTGTGATGCAGCGGTACCACAAAAGTGGTGCCATGGTGCAGGGTATTTACAAGGTGACGCATCTGGGAGATGCGTCACGTTGTAAAGCCCTGTGTCAGAAGTAGGTGTTCCCACGCAGGTGGGGGTGAGGGGGGGGGGGGGCGTTCTGGTGCAGGAATGCCTCCCAAAGGTGGCTGAGTGAAATCTACAAGATTTCACTCAGTCACTTTTAAGCCATGCTGCGTCAAAACCCTGCGCCTGCTTGAAGCAGGCGTAGGGATTGACGCAGCATTGTGCAAATAGGGCCCCCAGAGCATTGCTGAAGCTGTGTTGCACTTGCGATGCAACTCCAGCAATGTGCCACTTTTACGGTACAGATGCGTGACGCATCTGTGCTGTTTTTTCCCCATGGTGCGCCGCATTGTAAATGTGGAGTATCCATGCTAGCGGAGCTGTGGCACACAATAACTGGTGCATCCCTGCTGATATGCAGGGATGCGCCAGTTATTGTAAATATGCCCCCACATGTCAATGACTCAGGAGCATATATCAATCTGACCCCACAACATACCCATCCACAAGTGAACATTGAGTACAATGCAAAGCACAGACAACTACCTGGTGAAACAGTGCCAACTACAATGTGTATGAAACATGGATGTTGCATGAAATGGCATTAACATTATCTGTCTCTCACACCCACAGGGCAATGTGCAGAATCTATCCCCAACAATGGGGGAGATGATTCACAGTCCCAGGCTCCGCAGGACCCTGATCCCACTGTCAGCTACGCCTCTCACCACTCCACGGATGACCCGAACATTTGTGCAAACCACCACCACCATTCCTGCCACATCCCAGCAGACATCTAGGAGCCCTGCCCGCAGTGAACAACTCAGCCAGTCTGTCAATGAGGGACAAGGTCTGCCGGGCAACCAGGAGGTGGCAGACAACACTACCACTGCCATCCCTCAGGGGTCCCGTCGTCCTGATGTGCCCCCAATGGCAGGCCAAGCTTGTGTGGGCAGGGGTGGTGGGAGTGGTGGCGGGCGGATTCAAGAACCTGACCAGCCAGCTTCAGGGCCCGGTATGTCAGAACTACGCAACATCCTGGAGGCATACCGGCGGGACGTCAGGGAGACCAGCCATGTAGTAGTGAACCTCACAAACATCCAAAAGCTGCAGGACGAGCAACACGCCAGTCAACAACAACACCAAGGACTGATGGAGGCAAGACTGGTTTAGCTCCTGGCAGTGCAAAGGGACATGAGCAATTCCCTCCGTCCGATTGCAGACAACATGGAGCACCTTACCTGTGTCACCAGGCAACCCTCTTCTACGGGAAGACCACCACCAGGCACAGGGAGGGAGGAGGAGGAGGATTCGTCCGATGGAGCATCCCATGTATCGTCCAGACCTGCAAATCAGGGTCCACCAAGGAAGGCGGGTCGTCCACGGAAAAACCATGAGATGGAACCGGGCCATGCACATCTCCCATGATGGAGGTGCCCGGGGAGGGAGTCTCAGGTCTGTTTGGTGAGGTGGGAGAACTATCTCCCGCATGCAGTTGTTCTGTGGATGTGATCAAAGGTGGCCAGGGCAAGGTTGGCTGGATGGAGTTGGGGCAAACGGGGTGTTGGATGAGAGACGTCCACTGTTGTTTTTGAGTCTGGGGTTATGGACTGCCTCCTGAGTGTGGGTGAGTCTGAAGGTGATCCTGCAGTTGACAGTGAGCCATTGTAGGTATTTCAGGTGGACGGTGATGTGGCTGTGACGGGGGATGTTGAGGATGAGTTGTGCGGATGCACCCTGGATATGTACAAGTCCTCCTGGAGTTTGGCTGTTGTTCCTGCATAGAGGGCATTGCTGTAGTTGACCAGGTTGGTGTCGTGGACCTGGGTGACTGTCTGTCTTGCCTAGAAGTTGATCTATCTGAGGATCATTTGCAGCATACGGAGGGTGTTGCACATGATATAGAGATGGTGTTGAGTTGCATGGTTATTTTGATCGAGGAGTCTACAATGAACACCAGCTTGCATGTGTGGCCACTGTGTGTTGGTGCGGTGCCCAGGCCGGTGGGACACAAGGAGTTGTTCCAGTCGTAAGGGGACAATCCTCAGATGATGACCTCAGTCTTGTCCAAGTCCAGCCTCAGGTGGCTGATGTTCATCCATTCGTCAATGGACCTCATGCCTTCTTCAAGGTTGGGTCTGGCAGTGGCTGGATGTTTGGTGAGGGTGAGGAGCAGCTGGCTGTGAATGGCATAGGAGATGATGATGAGGTTGTGTGCGCATTGGAGGGTGGAGAGAGGGGTCATGGAGACATTGAAGATCATCACGCTGAGAGATGAGCCCTGGGGCATGGGTCAGATGACCCCAGTGTAGTTTGTGCGGAAGGGGGGAGGCGGACTCCCTGGCCCTTGCTGGTGAGGTACTTGGTGATTTAATCCTGGGCACTCTTCCGGATCCCAGTGTTGGAGATGTGTGATCTGACAGTGTGGTAGCACATGGTGTAGAATACTGTTAAGAGGGGGGTGAGGATGGTGGTCTCACCATTGTTGAGCAGGGTCCAAGATGTTGGTGGTGGTGGCCATGATGGTGTTTTCTGTGGTGTGATTACTGTAGAAGATGGACTGGGGTGGACTGCCTGGAGGTGTTTGGCTGTCTTCTTGATGACATTTGCCGGTAACGAAGCGGGGTGATGTTCCAGGAGATCCTGCGGTACTGCCTTCTGTTGTTTAAGAAGGGCCTCGTCTCTACATGCCTCCATCTCACATGGAATGTGGGGTACTCAAAGGAGACATTCATGACGTGCCGGAGGTGGGCTTCAAGGATGGGCAATGCTGTGATTGAGATGTTGTGTGGGAAGGGTCCTGATGGAGAGCCAGACTGGATGGTATACATGAGCCAGGTGGTGTCTTTGCTGCTGACGGGAGTCCAGAACCTGAGGGGGGTATTTCCCGTGGATAATACCGCTGTCTGCCTCTGTGTGCCGAGGCTGTTGTGTATGTCCACGATCTTGCAGTGGTATAATGTTGTGAGGGATTCGCTTGGCCTTGCAAGGGTGGGATGTCTTTTGGATGGAGAGCTGGGGTTAGATAGTTCACTCACGATGCCGATTAGCTCCTTGATGTCGTTTGTGTTGGTGCCTAGGCCCTATATGAAGGATGTCCTCTTGTCCATTCTGATGATATGGTGAAGTCTGTGTGTGATGGTTTCCAGGGCTGAAAGGTAACTGATGGTTGTTTGTGTCGCAAGGTTTGCACAAGAGTCCGGCTAGATCTGTATGAGTCCAGTAGGTCTGCTTTGTCCCAGGTGGCCTAACTGTTGTTGTGCTTCACAGGAAAGTCTGTCAATGTGGCAAGATTGTTGGATCAGTCGCTAATCCAGTGTGTGAGGTTGCAGGGTGTGGTGGTGGTGTTGGTTGGAGTGTCCTGGGCGAGGGTGCTACACAGTTTGTCTGTGGTGACTTAGATAAAGCATCTTTGGGGGATCCGTAGAGGGGTGTGGGACAGTGTGTTGCTTGTCGGAGAAGTGGATGCAAATGTTGCTGTACCAATGAAGGATGGTGGTGTGGTTGTCCTACAGCCAGATGTTGCTGTCCCCCAGCCACATGTAGTCTGTGGAGGTGAGGGCGTGCATGCTGATGTAGTTGTTGATGGCTTAGTGGAATTGTGGATGTAGGCGTGGAGATCTGTAGATGAGTGTTAGTCTGAGGGTGGTCAGGGGGTTGGTGTGAAACCTGAAGTGCAGGTGCTTGACAATGCTGAGTGTGTCCTTGGTGGTGTTTGTGACTCTGAGGTTGTACTTGTGAATGAATTGCAATTCATCCTCGTGGATTGTTGGTGTGGTCCCTGCGGGTGATCTTGTATCCGTCTGTGATGGCAATGTTGAAGTTGTGTGCTGAGGATGCGTTCAACCAGGTTACTGTAATGAAGGAGATGTGTTGGGCTGTTGTGTTGAGGAGGTAACAGAGTCCAAGTGCGTGCTGGTGGACTGAGCGGGTGTGAAGTAGGAGGCACATGACCTGATTGTTCTGACATGGTCTGGTAGGCGGGGCAGCGCGGTGTAGGAAGTTGGAGTTGCACAGCCAGCATGCAAAGCTGTCGTGTGTGCGCTCAGGGGTTGCCAGATAGCAGGTGGTTGATTGTCCGGTGTTCATTGCTTGGAGGGTGGCTGGAGCATGAGTCTATTGTGTTACGTGGGTCATGCAAGGACCAGAGGGTCTTGCACTGTGCATGTTGCAGGCACTGACGGTCCTGCCTTTGGCACAGCGTTGGCGCAACAGTGGCACAGACAAGCTGCTGCCTGCATTATGAATGGGTGGAGGGAGGGAGGAGCATCTGTGAGGCGTGTGGGTTGCAGAATCAGGGCACTCGGTGAGGCAGTGCCGCAGGGAAGGCAGCAGCAGGAATGCGTGAACACCTGACGGCGGCAGGTGTTCAGTAGGCAAAAACTAGCACACAAAGACAAGGAGGTTAGAAAGGTACAGTGTAACAGGTGTATGGAAAGAAAAGAGTGTTAGGTTAATCATGGGTCACTCAAAGAAAATGAATGAACAATCTCCAAAAATCATGGGCACAGGATCAGGCACCAAAAGGCCAAGCTGCGCCCAGGACGCACAGTATCAGCCCTGCCCTCTAAAAACGCTCAAGGCATGCAGAGAGGTGGTTCTCCCCCCTATGCTGGAGGTCATGAATAAAGCCATTACAGAAGGGATCTTTCCAGAGTCTTGAAAAACAGCAGTGGTGAAACCCCTTTTAAAAAAGGCTTCTCTGAATCCAGAAGTATTAAAAAATTTCCGACCCATTTTCCCTCTCCCAGCCCCTGCTAAAATGCTTGAGTCCCACTTGAACCGTCACTTAGCCGCGTACCTGGAGAGTGCGAATCTGCTGGACTGCTCCCAACATGGGTTTCGTGCTGCCCACAGCACCGAGTCTGCCCTCACTGTCGTGATCAATAATATCAGATCAGAGGACAGACCACGCTGCTGGTGCTGTTGATTTTAACGGCAGCTTTCGACACCCGGTCTCCCTCAATTCTGGTCGACCGGCTAAAGGGGATAGGTGTGGAGGGCAGTGCCCTGAATCTGCTTTCCTCCTTTTTACATCAGAGAAGGCAGAGAGTAAAGTTGGGCAAATTTCTTTCATCTTCCCAGGCGGTGCAATGTGGGGTCCCGCAGGTCTCTTCGTTGAGCCCTCTTCTGTTTAACATCTATGTGACCCCACTTGCCGAAATTGAACGATCTTTTGGGTTTCAGATTCTGTCGTATGCCAACGACACCCAGATTATAGTCTCTACCACCGGGTCAATAAAAGATTCGGCCCTTAAGTTTAGATCCTGCATGGAGGCAGTTGCGCACTGGATGATTCGCAACTACTTGAAGTTGAATGGAGAAAAGACGGAAGTCTTGGTCTTTGAAGGGGGTCATGATCTCTGGTCTGGGGACTGGTGGCCGGCTTCCTTGGGGGACTATCCCCAGCCGACCCGCTTGGCCATGAATCTGGGAGTTCTTATAGACCCTGACCTCTCCTTCGACCATCAAGTTAACAAAACAGTGTCCACATGTTGCGCCATCATCCGGACACTAAAAAAGATCGCCCCCTATCTATCATCCGGTGTCCGTAGACAATCAACGGTTGCCCTGGTGGGCTCCAGACTTGACTATTGTAATGCGTTATACGCGGGCATAAACAAGAAGTCACTTCAGCGTCTCCAGGTGGTCCAGAACGCCGCAGCCAGGATGGTCTTAAACCTACCTAGGCGTTCATCAGCAACAAAGGCCAGAAAATATCGTCACTGGCTGCTGATTCAGGCCAGGATCTCTTTTAAGCTCCTATGTCTGGCTCACAGGGCAGTATATGGCTTTGGCTCGGAAGGGATCAGGTCCCTATTTAATCAGCCTTTATACCCCTAACAGAACGCTCCGCTCAGCCTCCAGAAATCTACTCACGGACCCTAGATTCAGGAGAACCAAATGGGGAGGAAGAGCCTTCTCCACCTTGGCACCTAAGTTATGGAACTCGCTCCCCCTTGAACTCTCCAGCCAACTATCTCTGGCGATCTTCCGTAAACATCTGAAGACTTGGCTCTTCTCTCAGGCTTACTAAATTTTGTGGTATCAGCCGTTTGGTTTCCATATGTTTGTATGTTGCATGCGCCTTGATGCCCTTGTGGTTAAGTTTGCGCAATACAAGATACCCTTCATTCATTCTTCATTCATTCATTCAGGCTTTGCCTGCCCGTTGTGAGTAGCAACCTGCACAAATACATACACAACCAAGTACGTCATGCACAATAGAGATCATTAGCCATGAAGAACTGCATGCATGTTGCCAAAGTACACATACACTCATATGCACAATCTATCACAATTATGCCATAGATGAAGCATGCAAAGTGGCAAGAGATGTGCGGTGACAGAGATGAGGCACATTGTATTGTGGTGAACACATTTACTACACAAACGGATCAAGTATGTGTTGAGGCCATGCTGCATGAGCCAATGTTCATGGCCAGTGCCATTGCTCTGCAGGAAATAACAGTCATGTAATGAGTCTACCTGTACTGCTGGTGATCCAATGTGCGCATGACTGCCTGTGACTGTCAGGGCCTTAAATCCTCCGAAACATGCAATGCTCAAAGGGGTCCATCTCCCGATAGCCCCTTGGTCTGAGTAGAAATACCAGACTCAAAAGGGTGATCAGGCGAGGGAAGGAAAGGAAGGGAACAGCAGGGATCTGAAACAAAGGTAAACAAGCATAAGTATTTAATACTTCTTGTCACTGAATCACAGAATACCTCAGGACCTATACTGTAACATTAATACCTGTAAAGGAAAACAACAGCCACTGTATCCTAGTTCGGATCACAGTAATGAAAGTGCTACTGGATCTAAGGATAGAACAAGGACATTACTACACATTTAGAAAGAAGGCTGTTCTATACGTTCCCATGTATTTATCCAGCAGTTAGCAACATACCCAAAAAAGTTATAAGAGCCACATAACAGGGGAATTGGAGATTTCTTCAGGACAAGCTCTACAAGCTCCTGCTGTGCAAACAGAGAATAACAATCCACATGAATTCATAGCACATGGAAAGGTGATTAAACACCATAACACACCAAAGATAATGTAGTACAAGTTGCAAAAGAAATGGCCAATGTAATGATCCTGTTCCAAGGAATGTGCAACTAGCACAGGGATCACAGAAGAAACATAAAAGGTAGCAGAGTATTGCAGCGATATGAAGGGGGTATAACACTCTGCAGGCTGCTCCAACGCTTTTAAAGCCTTGCGGTAATCCAGAAATTCACAGTGTATAAATAAAGTCCAATAAACAATAATTCGAATGCACTGCTGCGCGTCTCACACAAAGCGGACAATCCTTAGTTCACCCAGGGAATCAGTGAGGGTCAAGAAGGGAAATTACCCAGTCCCCGCAAGAGCCTTAGGAAGCTCGTCCAACGAGGGAGGGAATTAAATAAACACAAGAAAGCCCCGCAAGAGCCAGTCATCGGCTTGTCCAACTGGGCTTCGAAATGCCCAAAAGAACAAGCTGCTGGGCCGGAATTCAACAGAGAGTAACGAGGAGCGATGGTGTAAAAGCACCCCTACCATGACCAGGATATGCAGAATACCACAAGAGAATCCTGGAATTAACGGCACCCGACTGGTGCCATGGAAGAGTTTACATTCGCTTCCGAGCAACGTTGTGACGTCATCAGCGTCACGTTCTTGGCTTCATGGGAAATGTAATATCTGTCCACTTACCGAGAAGGCTTGCACTGCAGTGTTCTCCACCGGCCCTGAAGAAGTGACGTGACAGTGACATGACATAGTGGAACAAAGGGAAATGCATTCATACGATTAGACTCACAAGACAGTTGACAGAACATGTGGGACATACGTTGGCCCCCACCTTCACAACATGGATGTTGTAAATCCAAAAGAACTGGCACACAAGATTAAGAGGATGAGCACAAACACATCCTGCTGCACATGGAGAGGCTGCAATTCCCCATAGAGCCTGTTGTTGTGATGTCCCCCACAATGTCAACCCATGGCATCCGCAATGTGTCAGGAGCAAGGTTTACACACATTGATGCCTTCACCAGACTCCACACTCCACTACAGATATCTGTCAAGAAGGGTGACAGTCATGTCATGGGAATGATGCTAAATGTTATCTGATCCATGGTGAGAAGACATGTATGCATGGTACCACAACATGCACAGTTCCCACACATTCCCAAACCGTACCAACACCTAAAAGCCTGTTTGGATTCCTTACCCGAACTGACATTTACACATGTCCATGCATGGAACGCTGATTCTGCCTACATTGCAATCATCATGAGGAATAGCAGGAGGACAAAGATGACACGAGCAGACAACAGGCACAGCAACCTGGAAATGACAGACACACAAGAGGTCACCGGAAAAATGTTTTGCAGCAGACATGGGCAGTTACGAAACATGAACAATGTAGGACACATGCAAATTTCAAAGAAAGTCATTGCGCATTACTGTGTGGTATGACATCATTACTGTGTGGTATGACATCAGCACTCGAGTGACACATCAGAACACACATCAAAGTCACTTTGCATTTAGTCAGCTGGACACACACATTGCAACACATGCCATCAATGCTACAAGCTTGCTTACTCGTACCCAGTAAATCACAATTATGAGAAGAAGTAGCGTATGAGCGGACTCCGGATATCATCCTCCTCCTCCTCATCACTTGCATTGTGACCAAGCCCTTGATCCTCAACAGGTGGATGTTCCTGCTCCTCAGGATCCAGGATGAGTGGCACTGCCTTCTCAACTGCCATGTTGTGCAGAATGCAGCACACAATGAAGATCTTACAGACCTTGTCTGGTGCATATGGGAGGGATCCGCCGGTCCTATCAAAGCACCGGAATCGTCCCTTCACGAGGCCAAACATCCTCTCAATCACTCACCTTGTCTGCCCTTTTGCAGTATTGTACCGGTGATCGGCAGCTGTTCTTTGGTTGCGGTGAGGTGTCTTTAGCCATGGCATGTTAGGATATCCCGAGTCGCCTACATGGAAACATCATGTAAATAAGTGGGTCAGGAGATGCCATAAGAGCAAAAGATACTGAAACACACAGGACAAACAGATTTTACCCTCCAACAAGACATGCCTGCTCGTTGCGCAGCCGCAGCATCATTTGTGGCATCCTGCTACGCCTCATGATGAATGCATCGTGTGCCAATTCTGGAAAACGTGCAGAAACGTTGGAAATCAGCATGTTAGCAAGACACACCACAAGGGTATTTATTGAATGGTAATGTTTACAGTTGCGGTAAGCCTGCTCCTGTGCCTGTGGTAGCACCAAAGCCACATGTGTCCCATCAATGGACTCAATGACATGTGGCATCCCTCCCAGGGCATAGAAATCACCCTTGACATCTGTCAACTCTTCAGGATTAGGAAATCTGATGAATTCATCAAGGTGCTCCAACATGGCTGCCAAAACATCATGCAGGACATGGCTGAACATCGTCGGTGACATCCCACGAACATCAGCTATGGTTAATTGAAACGTACCTGTAGCAAAAAAATGTAGGGCTGCCATCACCTTAATCTTGGGGGTCAGCGCAGTAGGATACCTGTGTTGTGGTTGGAGATTTTGGTGCCAGCTTGTTCGTCAAGTGCGCAATCAACTGTTGGGTGAATCTGTAACGTCGGATGCAGGCACATTCCCTCATGGTAGCCAAGTCCGGGAATGGCCTTGGTACAAGCGGTACCCTGCAGGACATTTTTGGGAATAATGAAGATTGACAGTCAGCCAACATCAATGGCAATGAACATAGCACATGCAAAACTGCTACTAGACATGAGGTCACTATGGAGTCTGGAGTGTGCAATACATCCAGGACACATATGCCAGCTTGCTGGCACTCCTACGAAAAGCCAGATACACCTGTTGATTGACAAATCAACATGACATGCCCTGAAATGAACTGGTGGGCCGGTCTGAGTGAACAGCCAGAGATATCACCCAAGTGACACACGTCACTATACCTGCAGTGGAAGGATGTCATCCCATCCAGACAGCTGACTGCAAGGCACACGGACAGGTCACATGGAATGCCAAATTTACATATCAAACACACTGCGATTAAGGGGTACATGTGACAACAAAACAACACAGCCATTGACATGACGCAGACATGTATGCTTGGGGAAATCCACATGTGGCATGGTGTGCGTAGATGTGAAACCATTCCCATGTCAACACAGACCCATGTTAGATGCACCAACAGCAGATGCAGTTTACGGAACACAAACAGCAAGTTCAATAGAACACATGACACACACAGCTGACATAGTCACATAGGGTCATGCTGAGAGTGACATGTCAGTTGACAAAGTCCCCCTGACCCTGGCATCAGGAGACAGGTGCCGGTAGTGATGACTGTGCTATCCGAGTGTTGCTGCAAAAATCCCAGTGTTGCTGTACATGACAAAATCAGACTACTGATACACATGTGACAAGTGTCAAGGTGATGTGTGCCACATAGTGCCCCATCACACGACATGTGTCCACAGGTCATCACACATCGATTGTGCAACAAGATTAGATGATATGTGCTATATCACAGTCTGCCACACCTAGGGTGTGCACATGAAAGTATGCAATGACAAGTACTTGATAGACATCTTTGTGCGACTCGTACACTTGCATTCATGGTGTGTGTGCACACATCGTATCACTATTCTAATGGTGCCATACGCGAGCGCGTGAAACACACCGTACCCCGCATTCATGGCGTGTGTGCGTGCATCGTATCACTATTGGAATGGTGCCATACGCGAGCGTGTGAAACGCACCGTACCCCGCATTCATGGCGGATGTGTGCGCATGGTATCACTATTGTAATGGTGCCATACATGAGCATGTGAAACGCACCATACACCGCATTCATGGCGTGTGTGCACGCATTGTATCACTATTGTAAGGGTGCCATAGGGGAGCGTGTGAAATGCACCGTACCCCGCATTCATGGTGTGTGTGTGCGCATCGTATCACTATTGTAATGGTGCCATATGCGAGTGTGGGAAACGCACCGTACCCTGCATTCATGGCATGTGTGAGCGCAACGTATCACTATTGTAATGGTGCCATATGCGAGCGTGTGAAACGCACCGAACCCCGCATTCATTGATTGTGTGGGCGCATCGTATCTCTATTGTAATGGTGCCATACGCGAGCGTGTGAAATGCACCGTGCACGTGTGTGGATCTCAAAATTACAAAGGGGACACATAGAGGACGAGTAGTAGGACCAGAATGCATCCTGGGTGTCATGGATACAGAGTTTTGTGTGGCTATGAGTCCAACAGGTGTCCTGCAGAAGGCAGTTGGCCCAAAAAATACAATGTTGCAAAGTGATTGTTGAGATGAAGCTCAAATTTTAAAGAATGCGAATGCGTGTCAGAGGCGTATGTTTAAGGGGATTGGAGGAAACATATGATGTGAACAAATCTGACCTATCACTCTGTACTCCTCGAACTGAATGCCCCCCAGCAGCACTGATTTAAGGCAGCATGAACCCCTAAGAGGGCACTTGCCTGCACAACATTGGAGTGAACCACACTGCTGCTGTCTCTGCATCCTCTGGCTACCATGGCACGTACCGTAGAGGGGGCCCAGCCATTCACAGAGGATGAGAACCAGGCCCTGCTGGACAGCCTCCTCCCTCAGTACCAAAGCTGTATGGGAGACCAGAGGAGCAGGTGAGTGCTGACTCCACTACCTTTGACTGTGCACCTGTTGTGTGAGTGTCACTACTGGCATTGTGTCCAGGTGGGACAGACATGCAGTGTGGTTTGGAGTGAGTCCTAGGGGGTGTACATGCTGATGTCTCTCATGCAGAGCATGATGTAGTTCATGTGTGTTCACTCCTCGCTAGCATTGTGCTTACTGTGACATTCACTGCATAGCCGGGCCAAACCTTTGTGGCTTTATTTCCTAATGTCCTGAGGTGGAACAGTGGTCCCCCCCGGAGTGACAGGTGACTGTGCTCACAGATGTTTATGACTTGAGGGGGCCTATGACGAGATTGTCCAAATGATGTGTCCAACCTCATGGACATTGATGTGTGTGAATGTGCCTTATCATGTGGGTGAGTGTCTATGTGATGTGTTGTACCACAGCTGCATGGCGTATGCAGCAGCTCTCCCCATCTGATGTGACGAGTAAGCAGTGCTGTGTTCCTGACTTGCAAAGCTAGCACGACGCCTGTGACACCCCAGAGGTAAGTGGCACATGTGCAGAGTGAGGGTTGTATCTGCTGTTGTCAGTGACAGGTAAGTGATCAGTGCCAGGGTGTGTCCGTCTGGTCTGCTGAGGGTTCGACAGTGGAGTGGGACATGTGACTGCTTGGCACGTGCTGTCCGACACCCTGCAGTTGCATGTGCTGCTCAGTGTGTGCCATGATCAGTGAGTGTGTTGCACCCCTAACGCCATCTGTTGGCTTCAATGCCATGTAAGGCAAAATCACATGGACAATGATGTATTTCCTATCAGCATCCTATGCTCTGTTCACATTATCAAAGATGTTCAAGTGTGTTTCTCTGGGGCATGGAGCAGGTGTAGTGATGTCTCACTGTGTCATCCTGACAGGTAACTGCCTATGAGAAGAGTGTTATCTGGTGTGACATCGTCAGGGCCATCAGGTTGGTGGGGGGCCCTCGCCGGGGGCTAAAGAGCATCCAAAAGAGGTGTATCGCCCTGGTCCAGCTGAAGCTATCACCTCTGTGCTGGCATGGTGGACGCCGTCGCCTGACCCCCCACATGCTCCGTGTCCTGGTAGTGGTTTTCCCAGATCTCGATGGGCTGTTGCAGGAGAGACAGCAGCAAGGAGGGGGTAGGTACATGGTTGTTTGTTGTGTTGTGTTTCACCTGCTTTTTGAAGTGCTCTGAAGCCTGGCTACACTCCCACAGTTGGGGTGTCTTCTCAGACAGGTTATATGTGCAGTGCCTTTTCGGTTCATCATAGTCACCTGGTGCTCATTTTCATCCCTTCCCCTCCTTGACATGTGTCCCCTGGTCTGTGTGTAATCACATTTGCATGTGTTCACCTAGGGTGCAAGAATATCAAACTGCACATTGATCATGTGGGAGGGTGGTCTGTGACATGTGTTGGGACCTTGTATGTGCCATGACCTGTGCACTGTGTTGGGGCTCCATATTTTTTGGCACTGCTGATTAGTCTCAACATAGGAGTGTGAGGTTTCAATTGCACACCTTTGCAGCATGCATGACCACTGTTGTGGTCTCAGACATGATGTGCATGAGTGGGAGATATGGTGCTCATTTTCATCCCTTCCCCTCCTTGACATGTGTCCCCTGGTCTGTGTGTAATCACATTTGCATGTGTTCACCTAGGGTGCAAGAATATCAAACTGCACATTGATCATGTGGGAGGGTGGTCTGTGACATGTGTTGGGACCTTGTCTGTGCCATGACCTGTGCACTGTGTTGGGGCTCCATATTTTTTGGCACTGCTGATTAGTCTCAACATAGGAGTGTGAGGTTTCAATTGCACACCTTTGCAGCATGCATGACCACTGTTGTGGTCTCAGACATGATGTGCATGAGTGGGAGATATGCATAGTGCCATGACGGTTGCTCATGGTACAGTCAGCTCATTCCAGTCCCATGGAGCAGTGTGCCCACTACAGTCCCCTGAGACACCCTAGCCTCCTAATCATGTGTGTCATCCAACACTGTGCCCATTCTATGTGGGTTCAGCATAGATCTGCCCCTTAGGCATTGTTCCCTGGCATAGTTTGTATTTTCCTGTGTCTGCTACATGTGTCCACTGGACAGGGATACAACATTTGGCTTGTGCGTACTCACACTGGGCAGTGCCTGTGTGCCTATTCACAACAATCTGTTGATGGTTGATTGTCACAAATATGTATTGCCAGCCCCACGAGGTGATGTTGGGTCACTTTTGGAATTGTTGCTGCACAGTTTTTGTAACCCCGAATCAGAGGTGTCACTTCTTGAGCTGTATCAATCACATTGACTGAGGTATGGGGGTGTTGTGCGGGAGAGGTCTACATGGGCACCCCTGATTTTGCCTTGCCAGGCCTGACCTGTGGGTGAGAATTGGCTGAACAATGATTCACCATGCACTGCCCCTGTGATGGTGGCTACAGCTTACTGTTTTGGCTTTGCAGCCTGTGTCATTTGGTTCCATACATGATTCAGGCTCATAAATTGTTGTCACCTGTGTGTATTTCAGATGCAACACAGTTTTGTATTTGTGTGCAGACATCTGTGTTGACATTCTGCCTGGGGATAAGGGTGTGTCCACAATGCAGCAAGGATTTTGTCCATCACAATTGCAGGCCCATTAGCTTAAGCATTGTCCATGTGTGCCACTCCACATGACAGCCAGTAGGTTTTATGTGCAGGCAACTGTGTCATCAGTGAAAGGATGCCCATGTGATGACTGACATAATTCAAGTTGTGACACACAAATGATTGTACCTTGACACTCACAACACTTGTTAAAAGTTCTTCATGTTTTGAATGGGGTAATTGGACGATTTGTGGAAATAACACTTATGTGCCTGCATGAAAGATGTCTCACAAGGGAGTGCACACAAAACGACATTTCCACTTTCAAAGAAGCCAGTGTTAGCGATAAATGGTGTTGCCAGATCTCCATATACATGTTCCCACAATGATCTTGAGGTCTTGAAACTCCTTTGTTATTGATGATACCAACTAAGGAGTGTCAATACATGAAGACCTCCGTTGGCCCATGTATATGGACATTCTGCAACACCATTTGTTTCTAACAATGTTTTATTTGAAACGGTGCCAGCTTCTTCAATGAAGGTGGAAATGTAGTTTTGTGTGCACTTCCTTGTGAGACATCTTTCCTGCAGGCACATAAGTGTTCTTTTCACAAAATGGTGAATTACCACATTCAATACATGTCAATTGTGTAAAGTATTGGGAGTCCCAAGGTACCAACATTTTTGTTTTTATTATTTTTGCCAAAAGTACTTACAGGGATCTGAGTGTGGTGACACATTGGGTAGTGAGGTGGGTTTATTTACCTTGAGGGGCACCACTACTGTTTCTTTCTTGGTGAACAAGAGGTGGCATTACTTCATTGTATTGATCTGATCTCCTGTTCACAAACACTAGCTTCTCTATGTATTTCTCATTCTAGTTTTGGCGTGCTGTTTTCTTTGGATCCTTGTGTCCAAGTAGCATTGTGTATCTACCAACTGGGCACTACAGGGCTCAAATATGTGCGTGGGTTATCTGGCTGTTACTCATGATGGATGGCATGATTTGCACTGTGACCTATTGATTTTGTGCTCATGTGTCAGATGTATAATACTTCTGTCTGATGCATATCAGTTTCTTCTCCTTGCCCACAGCATAATCAACCAAAACTGGAGGATACAGCTGCATGGACCAAGAGGAGGGACCCAGCCACAGTGCCACCAGCGTGGAGGAGTCCGAGGGAGCCAGTGGCACGGAGGATGAGGGCAGTGAGTCAGCAGACCTGTTGGGAGGCGATGCTTCTTCCTACACCAATGGGTCCAAATCTGACTCCCATGAGGAGGGGGAAGTTGCAGCACTACCTGGCAACAGCACCTAGTCTGTCCCCACCTCCTCCAGCACCATCTCCATCCTCCCAGCTGCTCCCATCCCTTCTGTCTGTGCAGCCCCCCATGTCTCCTTCAGCCCCGGCACTGCAGCCCCTGCTGCCCTCAGTGCAGAGTCTGTGGACCTGTTACAGGTTGGTCAGACATCAATGCTGAATGTCCTCCATGTCCACGCTCAACTCCTGACGCAGTTGGTGTCTTTCATGGAGGGCATGTCATCAACGATGTCTGACCAACGTCGGATTCTGCAGTCCATGGACTCATCACTGATGGCAGCAGTTTCCCTCCTGCATCAGTCTGTCCCCCCACCTCTTTTGGACCCATCCACACTCCCCTCTCCCATACCTGTCCCATGGATACGCAGGAAGACACGGTCATGCACCCCAACAGACACAGGCAGCACACCCCCACATAAGGTGAAGAGCACACCTCCTGGCACGCACACTCAGGGGGCTGCAGGCCCACCCACAAGGGCTGTGGTTAAACATCATACACGCAGCCAGAGTCACAGTCCGCACTCCTCACAACCCTCTCTCTCCACTACAATAGTGTCCTCAGGAGCAGGGATTGGGCTGGACGAACTGGCTGCAGTGTGCAGCGCCGAGTATATGGCCACCTGCAGCGCAGCCCCACCCATTGAGGTGGATACGTCCACCCCTGCATCCACCACACGTACCCTTCCCACTCCTGTCCCTGCGGTGCCCGGTCCTGCCCCCGATGGTGCCCCCCCAACGGTCGACGTCCCATGAGGAACTCTATGTGCAGGCAAGGTAGGGGTAGACGGACTACCCAACGTCCCCCTCCTGGACATCTGTGAAGGACTGGCCATTGGCATAATTTGAGATTGGACTCTTTTTCACCCACTTATAATTTCTGTGCTGAATAAAGCTTTTTTTTAACTTTAAACACTTTTGCATTGCAGGTACTTGATGTTGCAGATGAGGGTCCTGGAATTGGTGTCATGGTATTATATGTGGGTAATGAATGATGTTTGGTGTTGATGGTCCTAATGTGGGCCCTGGTATCTGTGTGACATAACAGTGTCTCTGCAATTCCTCATTTATTGTGTGTGTTCATTTTGGTTTGAGACATTGTCCCAAGGAGTGTTCCTTCGTCTGTGGCACCTGACATCTTCACTGCAGACAGTTGCACAATTGTTGTGCTGACATGTGTGCACATTTCCTTTGTTGGTGATGGTTTCTTCAACAATGGCCATGCCTGCTCACAGATGTCTACTGCTCACTCGCCTGTGCCATCCTTGCAACTTACTGTACTTGTGTTTTGAGTATGTACAAATGCCTTCAGGGACACATTCACCCTTTTCACCACTATGAATGTGTGTAATCACAGCCTACCCCTATGATGGGAATTGTTATGCAGGGTATTTGGGCACATGAGTCACAATTTTGAGAATTGTATCTAAGGGAATTCAACCCTATTCCTTCCATGAGGGACTACATCTTGGTGGTCTGACCACCACCTGGACATTCATATCAGTCCTGGGATGTGCATGACAGTTTGTGTTCCCTTTCGCTCTCTTTGTTTGGTAGGTAGTGACATCAGTATTCACTATTGTGTCATGATGGTAGGGTGTGCATTTAGCCTGCTGCCGCCATGGGTGGGTATGCATGTGGTATTTTACATCACACCCACATGTGGTGTGTCATTGAGTGGGTAAAAGCCATCCATCCTCCAGGGAGTGGGAGACTGCTGTAAGGGATGTTTTGCTATAGCACTATCATTATAGTCACAAGTTAGGGATGTGAACATACCCCCATGTAGTTGTCATATGCTGATGATGATGTCCCCCCCTATATCTGAGCACTGCTGGTAGTCATGTCCACCCAACCCTCATATGGCTGGCCACTGCTGGGAGTCATCAGCACCCACCCCCATATGGCTGGCCACTGCTGGGAGTCCTCTGCACCCACCCCCATATGACTGGCCACTGCTGGGAGTCCTCTGCGCCCATCCCCATATGACTGGCCACTGCTGGTAGTCCTCTGCACCTACCCCCATACTGTTGGCCACTGCTGGTAGTCATATTCACCCACCCCTCATATGGCTGGCCACTGCTGGTAGTCATATCCACCCACCCCTCATATGGCTGGCCACTGCTGGGAGTCTTCAGCACCCACCCCCATATAACTGGCCAGTGCTGGGAGTCCTCTGCACCCACCCCCATATGACTGCCCACTGCTGGAAGTCCTCTGCACCCACCCCCATATGACTGGCCACTGGCGGTAGTGATGTACACCCCCTGTCCCCCCTTGGAGCTGGACACTGCTGGCCAGGACCTGCACATACCAATGTGAAGGTAATATGCAGGGCCGGATCGATGCATACCCTTCCATTGGTGCGGTACCCAGTGGTTCCTGGACACGCCCCCCAGGTAACCTGACATTGGTGGTGATGTATGGCATACAGATTATGGGGTGGAACTTTGGTATGGGTGATGTTTCCTGCCCCTCACCCCCCGACCCCCAGCCCCTGGCTGTTGTTCTCACACCAGGTCCGAGGCATACAGGACTGGGATGACACGGACGATGGGGTTGAATGTGTGTGTGCGCCTTGTATCACTATTGTGATGGAGCCATACGCGAATGTGTGTAACACACCGTACCCTGGCATTCATGGCATGTGTGCACCTCGTATCACTATTGTAATGGTGCCATACGCGAGCGTGTGAAACGCACCGTACCCCGCATTCATGGCGTGTGTGCGGCTATTTGTAAAGGTATTTTACCAATTCGGAATCATCCCCTAAATGTATAGAAAAACTACATTTCTGTGATCAATGTTTTTGACACAATATTTTGGCATCTTGATATTTATGGTTTCAATATTGTGCCAGTGAACTACATTCATGTAGCCTTGATGGCTCTGCATAGCTAATATTTCAACTATTTGTGACACTGCCTCCTTTACCTGCAGGTGTTAGAAGTCCCCTCTTGTTAAGACATCTGAAGACCACCCATAGGGCCAATGGGTTACAAGTTATTAGATGCTGGATTTTTTAAATCTGTCTCATGCTTAGTTGTTCCCCGTCTCGTATTGCTTTTTAGTTTGCATTGAGAGTTGAGGAGTTTAGGAGGAGCCAAATAACGTATCAAACGTCGAGTTGGGTGGTAGCGAATCTGTTTGATTAAGGGGTGAGAATACTTTAGAGATTTCAACTTAGGTGCAAAATAACACAAAATACAGTTACCATTGCATTACAGATCTAATATAATGCCACAGTAATGAAACAAACTGTAGGTTTTTTTTCGTTCCTTCTCTGTTATCATTAGAACTAACATAAATATTGCATTTTAGTAATACACCATTACATATATTATATATTTTTTCCAAAAGCCATATTTAGAAATCTCGTCGTGCTTCAGGGACCCACAAATATACTATTATGTTTACAAAGAACCATGTCTTCTATACAAATCTAACTCTCCTTCCCGGACGTTATTCACCGAGGTCGAGCTTAGCCACTGACACCTGATGTGTTGCCATTCTTGACAAGCTAATGTTTTTAATAACTCAGGCCATTTTAAAGACATCAAGGAAATTACTCACAACAAAGGCATGTCGTCCTGTCATAGCATGCGACGTGTCCTTCAGGTAATTTGGTCATTCTTGAGAATGTTGAGAGTGTAGCCACGTTCACATGAAATTTACATTCACGCTGGTAGAGTATGCACTGAGAGGCACAAACACCTAAATCTAAATCTCTCTTAGAGAAAGGATTAGTCTGCTGTGATTATGTCTCTGCTGGATTCTACTCAAGAAATGCTCTTTGTAATAGTCTGAAAAGAAGAATTAGCATTTATATAACATTTCTTACCCAGCACGGACCCCAATGTGCTTTGTTGTAACAAAGAGGCACCTTGGAAAGATGCACATAGCAGTAAATTACATAGAGCTGCTTTCATTGAATCTCAGAAACTAGGAGCTAAAGTCAAAGCGCCCTGGGCAAGGTCACATCATGGCTCATGGCGCTTCCGTGGAAGGCATTATCCAGGCGTCCTTTGAGCCAGATGTTTCATTCTGTCTTGCACTCACTGGAGTGAAATGCTGACTGCTTTCAAACGTATTAGGAGTAAATTGACAGATCCTTTGAACATATGTGACTAAAAGGCTCGTTCACATTTACACCAGATGATGGCTGCCTGGTGAAGGGAATACCAATGTGTACATCTTAAAAGGGAGGCCCTGCCTCTGTTCTTGTCACAGCACTTGGCAAACACGTCTGCCCCTTAGCCTCTTATTGCGTCTCCGACCCCATGATGGGCGGTTTTATTTATTGTGTACCTATTCTGGTATACCCGTGAGTTGGATAGTTACTAAGGGGTTTTCTGGATTTGTAGCTGAAAACATGTTTTTTTTAATAACTGATGAACTGCTATGGAAGAGATGCCAGCTCATTCAAGTTTCACCGTGGAACCTAATTACGCCCATTGATTAAATATGGTATTTTAATTAACCAATTGTATATCCCTTCTATTTAATTGTGGCCTTATATATAGTATAATGTACAATAACCATGTGCTGCCTGCAACTGGTTCCAGAACAACCCATTGCAGCTTATTGACTGAAATACCCACCCTAGTTAATTTCGCTTTTCAGTTCGATTCTGCAAAACCTGTTGTGCCAGTTCTGCATATGAACGGCACAACATGCAGGAGGAGCCATAGGCAGATAAGTGTTAAGGCATGTACAACGTGGGATCTGGCCCAGGGTCCCAGCCTTTCATGGGGCCCCCAGATAGAGCCAGCTCTGTTATGCCGAGAGACTGGCCCTGACAACTTTAAATACTTCTTAAACAGATTGTTTTAAATACTGTTTAACTATCATTTACTTTTATTGTGGGTGATGTGTGAGAGCCTATCATAGACATTTTGCAGAGAAATGTTGTGTTTATGTTTCATGCAGCCTCCATATAAAAGTTTATTTTAGATCAAAATATGCATTCACGGACGAGAATGGGAGAGTGCCACAGAGATTACTTCCAGTAATACTAGCGAGCTGCTGCTGTGTTACAATATTGATAACACACATAACAATCCCTGAATATTAGATGTTAACACATTTAGAATTTGGAGGAGTGTGCCTGTGCACTTTCAGTGTCTTCACCAAAGAGGGCATGAAAGAGCTGAAACTCATTCATAAATTCAAAATTGACCTGAACCGGGGCCTCCAAAATCCTTTTGGTCCAGGGCATACGAAATCCTTAAAATGTTCCTGGCCAATGCTGTAGCAAGGAGGAGGAAGGAGTGGCAGCCTTCTCCCCCCACGCACCCCCCCCACCCCCACCCGCTCATACCTGCGGTAGTCGGGAGGCAAACGCAGGAAACACCAGCACCCTCCTCTTGCATTCGGTCGCAGGGAGTGGCAAAATCAGAGACCACCAAGGGCGGTGTTGGAACTGGCCCTACTTGCAGGGTCATCCTTAAACTTTTTGCTTCTTCCTCCCTTATTTTTCCTGACCCGTGGCTGTTGGCAGTAGGACACTGAGCACTTTACCACTGCTGATCAGTGCTAAAGTGCATATGCTCTCTGTGTACATTGTTATTGTGATTGGATATACATGATTGGCATATTTGTATCACCACGAAGTCCCTAGTAAAGTGCACTGGGTGTGCCAGGGCTGGTGATGACAAATGCTACTAGAGGGCCTGCAGCACTGATTGTGCCACTCACATGTGTAGCCCTAAAATGGTGTCTCAGGCCTGCCACCACAGTGCCTGTGTACAGTCTGTGAACTCCCATGTCCTCCTGGTCAGTGTCCCCACTGACCAGGCCTAAACCTTCCCTTTTTGCGCACATTGGTCACCCCTATGGAAGGCCCTAGGTACCCCCCCTGGGCAGGGTGCAGTGTATGTGAGAGGTAGAGCACGTACTGGTGCAGGTGACATGCTCTGGTAGTGAATGACAGCCATTTTCGTTTTTCACTATTGTAAGGCTATCTTGCTCGATAGGTTAACATGGGGGATGCTGGCTACAGTGGCTACCAGCCTTTCTTCCCATAGGAACAAGATAGGACATAAGAGTCTAGTATCCCTGAACTCAGAATTTAATAACACATCTTTTAGGAAAGGTTGCTTTTAAATCCTGTGTTTGAGAACAGCACTTTTAGAAAGTTGCTGTTCTCTTGTCTGACCCTTCTGTGTGCCTTGGCCTATTTGTGTATTGACTGTCTGGTTTGAGAGTGACAGGGGCTGGGGATTCCCCAGGAGGCTGGCTGAGTCAGGACTAGGCGAATGACTGCATTTGCAACTTGAGTGGTGGGAGGAGATAGCACCTGGGCCTGAATAGGGCTGTGCCTGCCTTTCACAATGCTGGCTCCACCTCCTGCTGGGCAGCTGACGACCCTTCCCCTCACTCTGAAAGGAAAGGAGAAGCCAGGAAAACAAAGTGCTCAAGAAACACCCAGAACTGGTTCAGACCGGGCTCAGGGCCCACTTGCACAAAGAGAACAAAGACTTTTAGGGGTATAAGTACAGGACCCCTGACAACAGAAAATTAGATCATCCTGGAATCAAGAAGGAACCTCTGCCAAGGAGAAAGATGAAACGGATGAAGGAAGATTGTCCAGCTGTTGCTCTGCTGGATTGCCCTGCTGTTGCTCTGCTGCCAAGGAGAGGGGAAGGACTTTGCTGTGCTGTGTCCCCTTGCTTGAAGGAATCTCCAAGGGCCTGTGAAGAGCTGGCTCCCTGTTCTGAAGTCCCAGGAACAAAAGGACTTCACCCCCAGCTTCTCCTGAGCTCTACTGAGAGAGTTCTGTCCTTCCTGGAGTGCGTGGCCCTTGTGTGGAAGTTGTACCTGTGCTGGGAAGCTGGAAACCCAGATTTGAGAGACTTTGCTACAGAAAAGTTATCGCATCGCTCGCTGCGAATCGCATCCCCGACAGTACGGGGAAATGTCCGCCGCTACGAAGGTGGAGATTGTCGCAGCACCTGTTGCCGCTGTCAGAGCCGTCACATCCTTCGTTTGCGGGATGCACCTGATCGGTGCGGGAAGCCTAACGTCACAGAGCCTGTCGTCGCTGGGTGAGATCACTGCACAGCTTGCTTGCGGATCGCATCACGTCGCTGCGAACATCGTCGCAGGGCCATCGCATCGAGGAGCTGCGAGAGAGAGATCGCTGCTAGATCGGGCATCGTCACCCCGGAGATCGTCGCAGCCCCTACGAGATCGACGCATCGTGCCTTTGCGAGAACAAACCTCCCACTGAACTTACGCACCGGAATCCATACAAGTGGCCTTCCTCCCCATACAGACCGGATTCGTCGCAACACGCCTGCTGCTGCAACGGGGCTGTCGCATCACCTCCCCAGGGTCTCAGGAGCAAACATCGCTTGTTTTCCACCGCACCATCTTCTGCTTTTGGAACTTTGTCGCATTTAAAGGTACTGTTGGTTAAACGTGACGCAACTGTGAACTTTTCACACATCTGTGGATTATTTTCTCGCAACCTAAAGAGCTTTTATCGCAACCTTAAGAACTCTTTTGAAACCATATTCTTGAACTGTGTATGTTGGATTTTTGTCATTTTGGTCTTGTGTAGTTTAGATTACCTTTATTTTCCTAAACTGTTGTGGAGTCAGTTTGTGGTGTTTTCACTGTGTTACTGTGAGTGTTGGTACAAATACTTTACACATTCCCTTCTGATTAGCCTTGACTTTTTAGACAGCTCTCCTGAGGCGGAAAGCAGGGAGTCACATTAGGATAATTTTTTTAAAAACTGCCTATTTGCACTATTGTTGATTTTAGAACTCTGTGTGCGTACCTGTTGTTATATTGACTGTTGCTCTCGACTTGGGGTTACCTGCACAGCGGTCCCAGCGCTGTTGCAGGGAGGTTCACCACTGCGACGCCATCGCCCTCGAGACGATAGGCCATGCCCCCCACACAAGCCACGCCCATTCCCGCCACTACAAAGCACCGTGCTGACTACGACCCGGCGTTTTAGACAGCTCTCCTGAGGCGGAAAGCCGGGAGTCACATTAGGATAATTTTTAAACAAACAGCCTATTTGCACTATTGTTGATTTTAGAACTCTGTGTGCGTACCTGTTGTTATATTGACTGTTGCTCTCGACTTGGGGTTACCTTCACAGCGCTGTTACAGGGAGGTTCACCACTGCGACGCCATCGCCCTCGAGACGATAGGCCACGCCCCCCACACAAGCCACGCCCATTCCCGCCACTACAAAGCGCCGTGCTGACTATGAGCCGGCGTTTTAGACAGCTCTCCTGAGGCGGAAAGCCGGGAGTCATATTAGGATAATTTTTAAACAAACTGCCTATTTGCACTATTGTTGATTTTAGAACTCTGTGTGCGTACCTGTTGTTATATTGACTGTTGCTCTCGACTTGGGGTTACCTGCACAGCGGTCCCAGCGCTGTTGCAGGGAGGTTCACTACTGCGACGCCATCGCCCTCGAGATGATAGGCCACGCCCCCACACAAGCCATGCCCATTCCCGCCACTACAAAGCGCCGTGCTGACTACGATCCGGTGTTTTAGACAGCTCTCCTGAGGCGGAAAGCCGGGAGTCACATTAGGATAATTTTTAAAAAAACTGCCTATTTGCATTATTGTTGATTTCAGAACTCTGTGTGCGTACCTGTTGTTATATTGACTGTTGCTCTCGACTTGGGGTTACCCGCATAGCGGTCCCAGCGCTGTTGCAGGGAGGTTCACCACTGCGACGCCATCGCCCTCGAGACGATAGGCCACGCCCCCACACAAGCCACGCCCATTCCCGCCACTACAAAGTGCCGTGCTGACTACGAGCTGGCGTTTTAGACAGCTCTCCTGAGGCGGAAAGCCGGGAGTCACATTAGGATAATTTTTAAACAAACTGCCTATTTGCACTATTGTTGATTTTAGAACTCTGTGTGCGTACCTGTTGTTATATTGACTGTTGCTCTTGACTTGGGGTTACCTGCACAGCGGTCCCAGCGCTGTTGCAGGGAGGTTCACCACTACGACGCCCTTGAGATGATAGGCCACGCCCCCCACACAAGCCACGCCCCTTCCTCTGCCTCTGCCATTAAGAATGCTCACTACTAGGAAGCGCAGCGGGCGCGCCGGCAGCGCGCCTAAGGTGCGCCTAAGGCAAGCCCATCTGCGACCAGGCCGCGGCGAGCGCATGCCACTCTGCCCAAATTATTGTTAACCACGGGGCCTCCCCTCCACTATATTCTCGGAAGACGCTGCTCAATCTGAGTGAGCATGCGTGTGAGGGACACTTTTCTTTTGTCGATACTGCCCTCCCTTTGAATGACTTTGCGATCAGTGGTCTGCTATCTGGCGGACTTCTTAATGTAAGATCACTGCCGAAGCATGCCGCTGAAATTCACCTATTGGCAGAAACCTGTCAGTTAGATGTTCTTTTCTGTACAGAGACTTGGACCCACTCTAACTGTGAAATTGAACTTGACTGGGCTTGCCCGCAGGATTACAAAATCCTGCACTTACCCAGACCCAAGGGTCGGGGTGGGGTTGGAATTATCTATAGAGACTCCTGGCATGTCAACATCCTAGATTTGGACCCGGTTGTTGGGACTGAGCTCCTTGGACTTTCAATTAACAGTCACACAGGAGTTACCTTTACGGCAATCATCTGTTATCGTCCACCGGGGTCTTTTAGCGCCCAGCATCAACAATCGCTACTTACTTCTCTGTCTAATATGGCGATCTCCCACAATAAGTTAATTATCTTAGGGGATTTTAATCTATGGCCTAACGGTCCTTTAGATACTGGACTGCACAACCTTTTGCTCTCCTGTGAGAGCATGGGGTTGAAACTGCTAGTCTGGGAACCCACTCATAGACCAGGGCATCGACTTGATCTTATTTTTTCCACCCCTCAGCTAGTTCATTTGAATGAGATCTTGCCCATGGCCTGGACGGACCATTCTCTCCTTAAATTTTACATTAACTGTAAAGGAGCTAAAACACTGGCACGCAGTAGCCCCTCTGAAATTACGTATAGAGATTGGAAAGCTCTGGAAAGGCAGAGAACTACTGGGGCTATGTTCCAAATGGAGGATGGTTTCTCTCCAAATCTTCGGGCCGAGGATAATTATGAGGCTTTTTGTCTCAGGATATCGACAACTATTGACTCCCTAGCCCCATTAAAAACATGTAAGCTCAAGGGTAGAGCATAGCTCCTTGGTTCAACGATTCTCTTAAGGTTCTTAATTTGGCCTGTAAGCAGGCTGAAAGAAAATGGAGACTGGGCTACCTTGATGCTAACAAGCAACTCTGGAAAAGTAAACTTTTGGAATATAAAAATGCGATTATGAAATCCAAATCTGCCTACTATTGTTCCACAATTTGTACAGCCGCCAACAGCTCCAAAAGTATCTTCCAGATTCTGAACAGCCTTACCCATCCTGACTGCGCAAAAAAAGCTATACCCCCACACAACACTTGTGCGACAATCTGGCGCTGTTTTTCAATGACAAAATTGAGACTATCATTCGAAACCTAAGCATCTCCCCCACTTTGGTCGACTCCATCGGCACTGAGATCGCCAGTACCGACCATGGAGCAGCGAGCCTGTGGGAATCTCCCCCCATTACTGAGGTGGAATTTAACAGACTGGCTCAAGGGATTTCATCGGGCTCTCCTCTCGATCCCATCCCCCCTAAAAACTGGAAGGTATCCGGAGAGGAACTCTTTCCCACTCTTTGCAGGATTTGCAATCAATCCCTGAGCAGTGGCCTAGTTCCTGCCCTCTGGAAGCAGGCTCTCATTAGGCCACTGTTGAAGAAACCCTCTCTGAATCCTGAGTGCCTACAGAACTATCGACCAATCTCCCTGCTACCATTCCCGGCAAAAATTGCAGAGCGCTGGGTGAGCTCGTGCCTCTCCAAACATCTGGAGCAGAATCATTTCCTGGACGAAATACAATTTGGCTTTTGTCCAGCCCATGGCACTGAAACAGCTCTACTTACTGCCATGGAGGACCTTGGTATGCGTGCAGACAGATCTTCCCACTCCTCCCCTTGCAGGCTCGGGCCTTAATAGTCAGGTGCACTATTCTTAGTCGCCTTGACTATTGTAATGCGCTGTTGCTTGAGGCCCCGTCCACGCTGTTAGACTCCAAAGAGTCCAAACAGCTGCTGCCAAATTGGCCCTGGGTTGGCCTAGGAGATCCTCGGCCACTGCGGCAATGGCTGAGCTTCACTGGCTTCCTATGAAACAGCGAGTTGCTTTTAAATCTCTCTGTCTTGTTTTTAAAGCTTTGCACGGAGTAGGGCCTGCTCCCCTGCAAGATATGTTTGACTGGTACATACCAACTAGAGCCCTCCGATCTACAACAGCCTGTCTTGTTAAAGTTCCAAGATTTTAAAAAGTTAGGACAGGAGGAAGATCTTTCAGGGTTACTGCATCAAAACTCTGGATCAAGCCTGCCTCTGGATGTCCGTCAAATAAGTGAACTTCATCCGTTTAGGAAACGGGTTAAAACGTGGCTGTTTCCAAAATGTTAACTGCAATTACTTAACTGTGTCTCTCATTGCATCCTTCTTAGGAGTTGTCTCAGCGCCAGGATACCTGCAAGGTGATAGTTGCGCTTTATAAATGTTTTAAATAAATAAATAAATAAATAAAAAAAAAAATAAATAAATAAATTGACTGCTCGTGCCAAGCTACCGGGAGGGTGAGCAGGGGTTATCTAAGAGGGTTTCCTCCTTGCCCTGACGAAGCAAGGGTCCCTATTTGGACAGTGTACCTAGCTCTGCCAACTAGAGACCCCCATTTCTAACATTGTTGGTCAGCTGTGGGGATTTGAACTTGTATTAGTACTAGACACACAGTGATTGGTGTACATCACTAGTGACTGCAGACCACTACGCCACCGTATACTACGGTTGAGTTTTTTTTTCTTCTATTTTTGATCGTAACCCTGAAAGAATCCAAGCATCATGTCTCAGAATGCTAAACCAGCAAGTGATGTTGCAGAACTGGAGTGTGATATTGAAATGTTAAGTGATTACAAAGTAGGTCAACTCAGACAGTTCTGCAGGAACTTTGGATGCCCCATAAAGCGCTGTTCCAAGAAGGAGGAGCTACCGGAGGCCTTAAGGGCCTGGTGGGAGACCAAAGAGGCTGGGGGGACAGATGATGCAGAAGTGGATGAGGATGCACAAAGGAATAGTTTCAGGTCATAGGATCTGTCTGTGTCCAGGGCCGCCTCAAGGGCTAGCAGCAACCATTCAGCTGACAGTTTGTCCCCAGAGGAGTTGGAGGAAAACCAAAGGGCTAGAGATCATAAGTTAGAAATGTTAAGGCTTGAATTGAAGATAAAGCAAATGGAGGAAGAGAGAAAAAAAGCGGCGGAGGAGAGCAAAAATGCCCGCGCCCTGGAGGAATTGAAATTGACCTTGGCCCATGAAGTAAGAATGAGGAAGCTTGAGTTGGAGTTCAAGAGGCGTGAGGCCATGAGGGTCTCAGCTAAAGAAGAAACATGGGCAGCTCAAGAGGTGAGCTTTGCTAAGTTGGAGGAGGAGTCCAGCTCAGATGGTGGCAGCATAATTATGATATCTAGTGATGAGAGAAAGGTACAAACACCCAGAGATGTGGTGCCTGACTTGAGGGAGGGGGTCGACATACACCAGGGGGTTCAGGTTTTTGATGTAGTTCTAGTGGAGTGCAGTGTCCTTTATTTTCCTAAACTGTTGTGGAGTCAGTTTGTGGTGTTTTCTCTGTGTTACTGTGAGTGTTGGTACAAATACTTTACACATTGCTTTCTGATTAGCCTTGACTGCTCGTGCCAAGCTACCTAGAGGGTGAGCAGGGGTTATCTCAGAGGGTTTTCTCCTTGCCCTGACTAGAAGCAAGGGTCCCTATTTGGACAGTGGTACCTACCTCTGCCAACTAGAGACCCCCATTTCTAACAGGCGGCACAAGGTCTAGCTACACCACTGTTCCTGGTTGTAGGAGGGGCCTCCTACCTGTGTACGTTCTTTAGACATCACTTCTCATCCACAAAACAACTGGTACCATTGTACAACTCCTACCCATGTACAAGGAGCTTATCAAGTATGCCATCCTTGAAGCTTTTCTCTCATTCGCAAAACAACTGGTGATGCAAATTGATTCTTCAGTGGGCTTTGCTGGAGCTTTAGAGAACTCCTTATTGCCATCTTGTCATTTTAAGACACATCCGTGCAGACTGGCCCACCTGTTTTTTTATGCATGCACTACAGGGATTGTGGGAACCAAACAGGGATATTATTTTCCACCAACAGGGCAGGTTGATGTGGTGAAACCACACATCAGTCACAAATGTCACCAAGCAAGTGAGTGAAGCGGCTAAGCCAACACTTTGTGGTATGGCATGGAGGTTAAAAGCCTGCAAAAAATGTAAACATAGGTGGCAAACAGGTACATTTATCAGCACCTTTGATAATTGAAACTCATTAAAATGCTAGGTGTTTAAATGTTAATTCTAAAGAGGCAACAAAAAAATTACATTTTGCACAGTCCCCCAACTACACCAAAATGTTTTTTTTGTGCAGCAATGAATAATATCCCAAGTGTATTTTATATTCACCAATTTTCACTGTATCATTCAAAATTAATTTTTGAATGCTAAAATGTATAGCACCTCGTCTCAGAAATCATACACATAGGTATTCCCACTAAATGCCATGGTTATTGCTATAAAGAAAAACCAAAGGGGGTGATGGACGGAGCGTTGACAATTCAAACACTCATCCCCAGTCAACTGATCTGGGTTTAATCCATCCCCGTTCTTTAGCTCACTCCGCCACCCCAGTTCAGACATGGCCATATGCAAATCAGTCTGACCCTGTGCCTCATGGGAACAGTCCAGCCCGAACTGCCAAGCCATGTCTTTGCTGGACCGGAATCAAGCTTCCCAGGACCGGTTTCTGGAATTCCAGCTGTCTTCAGCCGGGCTTGCTTGAATCCAGTGGCAAAGTGAGCAAGGGACTCACGTCTGAGCATACCCTGCCAATTTAGGGCGAACAAAGAAAAACCAAAGGGGGTGATGGACGGAGCGTTTACAATTCAAACACTCATCCCCAGTCAACTGATCTGGGTTTAATCCATCCCCGTTCTTTAGCTCACTCCGCCACCCCAGTTCAGACATGGCCATATGCAAATCAGTCTGACCCTGTGCCTCATGGGAACAGTCCAGCCCGAACTGCCAAGCCATGTCTTCGCTGGACCGGAATCAAGCTTCCCAGGACCGGTTTCTGGCATTCCAGCTGTCTTCAGCCGGGCTTGCTTGAATCCAGTGGCAAAGTAAGCAAGGGACTCACGTCTGAGCATACCCTGCCAATTTGGGCGAACAAAGAAAAACCAAAGGGGGTGATGGACGGAGCGTTGACAATACAAACACTCACCCCCGGTCAACTGACCTGGGTTTAAAACATCACCGTTCTTTAGCTCACTCCGCCACCCCAGTTTAGACATGGTCATATGCAAATCAGTCTGACCCTGTGCCTCATGGAAACAGTCCAGCCCGAACTGCCAAGTTATGTCTTCTCTGGACCGGAATCAAGCTTCCCAGGACCGGTTTCTGGCATTCTAGCCGTCTTCAGCCGGGCTTGCTTGAATCCAGTGGCAAAGTGAGAAGGGGACTCACGTCTGAGCATACCCTGCCAACTTAGAGCGAACAAAGAAAAACCAAAGGGGGTGATGGACGGAGCGTTGACAATACAAACACTCACCCCCAGTCAACTGATCTGGGTTTAATCCATCACCGTTCTTTAGCTCACTCCGCCACCCCAGTTCAGATATGGCTTTTTCTTTGTTCGCCATAAGTTGGCAGGGTATGCTCAGAAGTGAGTCCCTTGCTCACTTTGCCACTGGATTCAAGCAAGCCGGGCTGAAGAAGGCTGAAATGCCAGAAACTGGTCCTCAGTAGCTTGTTTCTGGTCCAGGGAAGGCATGGCTTGGCAGTTCCGGCTGGACTGTTCCCATGAGGCACAGGGTCAGACTGATTTGCATATGGCCATGTCTGAACTGGGGTGGCAGAGTGGGCTAAAGAACGGTGATGGATTAAACCCAGATCAGTTGACTGGGAGTGAGCGCTTGTATTGTCAATGCTCCGTCCATCATTTCCTTTAGTTTTTCTTTGTTCGCCATAAGTTGGCAGGGTATGCTCAGACGTGAGTCCTTTGCTCACTTTGCCACTGGATTCAAGCAAGCCGGGCTGAAGAAGGCTGAAATGCCAGAAACCGGTCCTTGGTAGCTTGTTTCGTGGTCCAGGGAAGGCATGGCTTGGCAGTTTGGGCTGGACTGTTCCCATGAGGCACAGGGTCAGACTGATTTGCATATGGCCATGTCTGAACTGGGGTGACAGAGTGGGCTAAAGAAAGGTGATGGATTATACCCAGATCAGTTGACTGGGGGTGAGTGCTTGTATTGTCAATGCTCCGTCCATCATTTCCTTTGGTTTTTCTTTGTTCGCCATTAGTTGGCAGGGGATGCTCAGACGTGAGTCCCTTGCTCACTTTGCCACTGGATTCAAGCAAGCCGGGCTGAAGAAGACTGAAATGCCAGAAACCGGTCCTCGGTAGCTTTTTTACGATCCAGGGAAGGCATGGCTTGGCAGATCCGGCTGGACTGTTCCCATGAGGCACAGGGACAGACTGATTTGCATATGGCCATGTCTGAACTGGGGTGGCAGAGTGGGCTAAAGAACGGTGATGGAATAAACCCAGATCAGTTGACTGGGGGTGAGTGCTTGTATTGTGAATGCTCCGTCTATCATTTCCTTTGGTTTTCCTTTGTTCGTCATAAGTTGGCAGGGTATGCTCAGACCTGAGTCCCTTGCTCACTTTGCCACTGGATTAAAGCAAGCCGGGCTGATGAAGGCTAAAATGCCAGAAACCGGTCCTCGGTAGCTTGTGTCCGGTCCAGGGAAGGCATGGCTTGGCAATTCGGGCTGGACTGTTCCTATGAGGCACAGGGTCAGACTGATTTGCATATGGCCATGTCTGAACTGGGGTGGCAGAGTGGGCTAAAGAACGGTGATGGATTAAACCCAGATCAGTTGACTGGGGTTGAGTGCTTGTATAGTCAAAGCTCTGTCCATCATTTCCTTTGGTTTTTCTTTGTTCGCCATAAGTTGGCAGGGTATGCTCAGACGTGAGTCCCTTGCTCACTTTGCCACTGGATTCAAGCAAGCCAGGCTGAAGAAGGCTGAAATGCCAGAAACCAGTCCTCCGTAGCTTGTTTCCAGTCCAGGGAAGGCATGGCTTGGCAGTTCAGTCTGGACTGTTCCCATGAGGCACAGGGTCAGACTGATTTGCATATGGCCATGTCTGAACTGGGGTGGCAGAGTGTGCTAAAGAATGGTGATGGATTAAACCCAGATCAGTTGACTGGGTGTGAGTGCGTGTATTGTCAACGCTCCGTCCACCATTTCCATTGGTTTTTCTTTGTTCGTCATAAGTTGGCAGGGTATCGTCAGACGTGAGTCCCTTGCTCACTTTGCCACTGAATTCAAGCAAGCCGGGCTGAAGAAGGCTGAAATGCCAGAAACCGGTCCTCGGTAGCTTGTTTATGGTACAAGGAAGGCATGGCTTGGCAGTTCGGGCTGGACTGTTCCCATGAGGCACAGGATCAGACTGATTTGCATATGGCCATGTCTGAACTGGGGTGGCAGAGTGGGCTAAAAAACTTTGATGGATTAAACCCAGATCAGTTGACTGGGGGTGAGTACTTGTATTGTCAACACTCCGTCCATCATTTCCTTTCGTTTTTTTTTGTTTGCCATAAGTTGGCAGGGTATGCTCAGACGTGAGTCCCTTGCTCACTTTGCCACTGGATTCAAGCAAGCCGAGCTGAAGAAGGCTGAAATGCCACAAACCGATCCTCGGTAGCTTGTTTCCGGTCCAGGAAGGCATGGCTTGGCGGTTCGGGCTGGACTGTTTCCATAAGGCACAGGGTCAGACTGATTTGCATATGGCCATGTCTGAACTAAGGTGGCAGAGTGGGCTAAAGAACGGTGATGGATTGAACCCAGATCAGATGACTGGGGGTGAGTGCTTGTATTGTCAACGCTCCGACCATCATTTCCTTTGGTTTTTCTTTGTTCACCATAAGTTGGCAGGGTATGCTCAGACGTGAGTCCCTTGCTCACTTTGCCACTGGATTCAAGCAAGCCGGGCTGAAGAAGGCTGAAATGCCAGAAACCGGTCCTCGGTAGCTTCTTTCCAGTCCAGGGAAGGCATGGCTTTGCAGTACGGGCTGGACTGTTCCCATGAGGCACAGGGTCAGACTGATTTGCATATGGCTATGTCTGAACTGGGGTGGCAGAGTGGGCTAAAGAATGGTGATGGATTAAACTCAGATCAGTTTACTGGGGGTGAGTGCTTGTATTGTCAACGCTCCGTCCACCATTTCCTTTGGTTTTTCTTTGTTCGCCATAAGTTGGCAGGGTATGCTCAGACGTGAGTCCCTTGCTCACTTTGCCACTGGATTCAAGCAAGTTGGGCTGAAGAATGCTGAAATGCCAGAAACCGGTCTTCGGTAGCTTGTTTCTGGTCCAGGGAAGGCATGGCTTGACAGTTCGGGCAGGACTGTTCCCATGAGGCACAGGGTCAGACTGATTTGCATATGGCCATATCTGAACTGGGGTGGCAGAGTGGGTTAAAGAACGGTGATGGATTGAACCCAGATAAGTTGACTGGGGGTGAGTGCTTGTATTGTCAACGCTCCGTCCATCATTTCCTTTGGTTTTCTTTGTTCTTCATAAGTTGTCAGGGTATGCTCAGACATGAGTCCCTTGCTCACTTTGCCACTGGATTCAAGCAAGCCGGGCTGAAGAAGGCTGAAATGCCAGAAACCGGTCCTCGGTAGCTTGTTTCCGGTCCAGGGAAGGCATGGCTTGGCAGTTCGGGCTGGACTGTTCCCAGGAGGCACAGGGTCAGACTGATTTGCATATGGCCATGCCTGAACTGGGGTGGCAGAGTGGGCTAAAGAACGCTGATGGATTAAACCCAGATCAGTTGACTGGGGGTGAGTGCTTGTATTGTCAACGCTCCGTCCATCATTTCCTTTGCTTTTTCCATGGTTAATGCTATGTCTTGCCACGAAGTCTCCTGTGCTTCTTTAGCAACGCGCACTATACATATATATGTGTTTTTTCGAGTTCTAGTCCATTTGTATTTATCGAGAACCATGCCAAACAAAAATTTGAACTGAAAAGAGACTTTCTTCGTTATACTCACAGACCTCATAGGGGTGTGGGCTTCTCCTACACAACAGGTACACGTACCAGGGCCAGTAGCAATTCCAGACTTGTTTACGCTCACAGGAGAGGTAGCCTTAGGGTACAGAACCTGTACAACAGAACAAACTTTCCACCCACACAAAACCTCACGGAACCTGCACGGGATAGGAAGTATGAGGGCTATTTGCACTTAAACATAGACCATGTGCATTTTAGGCAGAAGCAGCACAAGCTTCCTTCATATGCACTAGAATAGGAATGGAGCTGCCTAGCTTTAACGAGAGTTATACGTGCTAGAGCACATCAACCGATCCATGCCAATAAGAGAAAGCACAAATATTAGTCATATTTCAAACTTGGAAAAGTGGAGAGAATAGTTAGGAGAACCCACATCATGAAACAACTAGCGTGCGTATAAGTGTACACAATCCCTCTACGATGCAGTAAAGCAAGGGTGCCAAACTCTTTAAAGAAGCATGGATATTGGGCAGTAAAACAAGACAATGATTGTACCATGCAAGTGTTCCTGTACCACTGCGGTTGGGCCATGGGGCATCACAAGTAAATGCTCTCAAATCCCACAGGTAGGCCCAGTAGCCCCTGCACGGACCATGGCCCGCTGAAAGGGGTTCTGACAATCCCCTATTGGTGACACTCGCTGCAATCTTCCTTCTCTCTAATCTTGAAGTATAAGCCTCCTCAAGAAACCCCTCCTTTCAATTGGTGTAGTAGGGCTTCTAAGGGCTAAGCTCTGCACCTGATTTCACCCATGTGCAGTGTGCCTCCTGAACCAAATAAATACAATGACACCAACCTGCTGCATCACTTTGACACACAAGAGTTATTGTGTATGGCCTGGTACTTGCCTAAAGTCCCCCAATACAAGCACCACACTGCTTTGGATTAGGGATCGAAAACCCCGGCCGTATTTTATTACATAAAATAAGCAAACAAAAAACATGTATTATTATTCACATTATGCACGCAATACACAGAAAGTCCAATAGATTGATAGGTACCAGGTGTCAATTGGCTAACCTTAACACTCTTCTAATACATATCAGTTCGTATCAGAAGCTAAGCATTAAAGATATTCTCTTTCTGAGTATCCCTGTTAGAGCCTATGACAAGGTCAATGACTGGCGGCCCTAGTTCAAGATCAAGCTAGGTCCCATCCTCCAACCTGAGTGACCTTGCGCAGGAGGTCCAGCTTACTGAATGGATACCTCCACCGGGCCCCCCTACGCCCTTAAAGATTCATGTCCATAAATGGGGGCCACTGCAGTTAAGTGTCCTTCTTGCCTTGAGCGCATGCGCGTTCAGGGATTGGAAAATCAGCCTACTGGAAGCGTGACCTCCCTACCTCGCACCCTTCCAGCATACCGGCTGTAACTGCCCCCTGGAGTTCCATTAGAGACCCTCTGTTTCCCCGTCGGGTGTCCCCATTTTTACCATGGTTATGCCAGCTTAGGACCAACAACTATGCTCACCAATCATGAGCTTACCGCCAGAGGCCAGTATAGTTGACTGACTATCTGGCCTTCCCCTTCTGACTTCCAGAAAGGTCATGCTGCACTCCTTGCCCTATTGCACTGTGCCCATTGTTAGATGAGATCCAGCCACTCACCTGAATTCCAGCAACGTTTGCAGGCACAATGCTAGATCTCCAGTCCTCTTGGAACAACTCTCAGCGCTACTGAATTATAGCAGGTGCTCTGGCAGATGTTCCAGGAGGTAAGGGGATTTTGAAGACAAAGAGAGAGAGAAGAGAAGACACTGCAACCCTCAGCCAGAACCTGTGTTCTTAAGTGAAAGAGTTACGCCTTAACTTCTACCTGTAATTAAAGAATGGATTTTAGCAACTTGGACTTATTAACCTATGTATGAAGCATGTATCTTTTGTTTTTTCAAGATCTAGATTTACCTCTATAGGGATGCTGTTGATACACAGATGTATGTTTGAAACAACAAGGGAACCACAAGTATGTCAGCACAGGACCTCAGGGAGCAATTTTTTAGAAACAACAACGGTTCCATGCAACAAAGAATCAAGAAACAAGATAAATACAGACACAATGGATTCTGTATTGAGTGACTTGTCCAGCCGGACAGTAGTCTAAATATGTTTACTTTTAACAAAAATACAAGGAGAATGTCCTTATCATTCAATTAGCTGTGTGCAGCGCTCGTGACCCACGCGCCTGTTTAATTTCTTCAGCATTGTGCAGCGCTTGGAACTTTTAATTAGCTGTGTGCAGCGCTCGTGACCCACGCGCCTGTTTAATTTCTTCAGCATTGTGCAGCGCTTGGATCTTTTAATTAGCTGTGTGCAGCGCTCGTGACCCACGCGCCTGTTTAATTTCTTCAGCATTGTGCAGCGCTTAGATCTTCTAATCAGCTTTGTGCAGCGCTCGTGTTGTTGGACAACTGAGTCTGGAAATAAATAGTTCTGGGTGCAGCGCTCGATAACGCTACTTGCCACACATTAATCACCGCTAGCGACTTCTTTGTGGTGCACCTCGAGGTGTGTAGCGCTTTAGTATTTTACCTTCGTGCATTTGTTTACCCTGCAGCCATTTTGCATTGACCCCTTGGCCCGTCCCAGACCCTCCCTGCACCTAGATCCCGCCTCCCAGCTGACCCTCCCACGCTCCGCCCCCTCTACATTCCCATTTAAGACAGATGACCCAACGCGCAGCGTCCACGCGCTTCGGCCGCGCCGAAGGTGCGCCAAAGGTAAGCCCGTCTACGCCCGTCCGCGCCTGGACCGCGGCCAGCGCCAGACCCCCTGGCCCCCGTACCATCCTCCCTACCCGCATTACTTACGATGCCACCACCCTCCTAGCCCTTAACCCCGGCCGACTCCCCACCTGCGCCCAAGCCACTCCTGGACACACCCACGGACCCTTTTCCTGCAAATCCTGCAAGTTCGACGGCACCAAGAACAACTCTTCATCCACGAACACAAAACAGATATCTGACTCCAACCACCCAAAATGCATCCTGCTCAACACCCGCTCAGTCCACAGACACGCCACCGAACTGTGGAATCTACTAGACACCATCTCTCCCGACGTCGCCTTCCTAACAGAAACATGGATGAACGCCTCATCAGCCCCTGACATCACCATTGCCATCCCGAAAGGATACAAGATCATCCGTAAGGACCGCACCGACCAAACAGGAGGAGGCATCGCTATCGTCCATAAGAACTCCATCCGCATCTCAACCAGCTCAGACGTCAACATCGCTAGCGCCGAACACCTTCACTTCCAGATCCACACCGACCCCAAGACCACACTCAGAGGCACCCTCCTCTACAGGCCTCCAGGACCCCGTGCACAATTCAGCGACGTTATCACTGACTTCTTCACCCCACACGCCCTTCCCTCCGAGGAATACATTCTACTGGGAGACCTCAATTTTCACCTGGAAAAGAGCAATGACAGCAACGCCACCTTCGGGACAATCTCTCCAACCTCGGACTCAAACAACTTGTCACTACGCCCACCCACATCGCAGGTCACACACTCGACCCTATCTTCACCTCCAGCAAACATGTCTCCTTCAGTCACACCACTACTCTCCATTGGACGGACCACAGCTGCGTACACTTTTTCTACAATAAAACCACCGCTCACAATCAACCTACTCTGCGAAGAAACTGGAACAAAATCACCATCGACCAGATCTCCACATCGCTTCTTCAAAACCCCCCTGCCCACTCCTCAAACCCCAACCAAGCAGCCATTAACCTCACCCAATGGCTATCCAACAGCGCCGACATCCTAGCACCGCTGAAAAAAAGTCAAATCAAACTTGGCAGCAAAAACGCCTCCTGGTTCAACGATGATCTTAAGAAATCGAAGAAACTCTGTCGCTCCCTCGAGAAGGCCTGGAAAAAAGACCCAAACACCAGCACCAGGGACGCCTTCAAAAACGCCACCCGCATACACCACCAACTAATCCGGTCTGCCAAGAAAGCCGCTTTCAAAGACCGACTTGACAACAACGCCCACAACAGCAAGGAATTATTCAACATCGTCAAAGAATTCACCAACCCCTCAGCCAACTCCAACGACATCACCTCCTCTCAAGCCCTCTGCGACTCCCTGGCCTCGTTCTTCCACAACAAAATCGCAGACATCCACAACAGCTTCGACAACCAACCCGGAGACCATCCCACCCACCCTACTGCCGTAACTCTACCCCCTTTGAACATCCTTAATAACTGGAACCTAATCTCCACTGAGGAAACCATCCACCTGATGAACTCCATCCACTCAGGATCCCCCACAGACCCATGCCCTCACCACATCTTCAACAAAGCAGACTCCATCATAGCACCACACCTCCGAGACGCCATCAATTGCTCCCTCAATTCCGACACCTTCCCGGAATGCTGGAAACACGCCGAACTCAGCGCCCTTCTGAAAAAACCCACTGCGGACCCCACCGAACTCAAAAACTACCGCCCCATCTCGCTCCTTCCATTCCCGGCCAAAGTCATCGAGAAAGCCGTCAACAACCAGCTCACCGCCTTCCTCGAAAGCAACAAATCCTTCGACTCCTCACAGTCTGGCTTCCGAGCCAAACACAGCACGGAGACCGCCCTCATTGCAGCAACAGACGACATTTGAACTCTACCGGACAATGGAGACACAGTCGCCCTCATCCTCCTCGACCGCTCCGCAGCCTTCGACACAGTCTGCCATAGCACCCTTCTACAGCGCCTCAGAAACATCGGAATCCAAGGAAAAGCACTGGAATGGATCACCTCGTTCCTCACCGGAAGAACCCAGAGAGTCCGCCTCCCACCATTCAAGTCTGAGGCCACTGAAGTCATCTGCGGCGTACCCCAAGGTTCCTCACTCAGTCCCACCCTCTTCAACGTATACATGAGCCCCCTCGGGACCATCGCACGCCAACACAACCTCAACATCATCTCCTACGCGGATGACACCCAACTGATCCTATCACTCACCAAAGACCCTAACACCGCCAAAACCAACCTACATGAAGGAATGAAAGAAGTAGCCGAGTGGATGAAGCACAGCTGTCTGAAACTGAACTCAGACAAAACAGAAGTCCTTATCTTAGGTACCTCCCCCTCTGCTTGGGATGACTCTTGGTGGCCAGATGCCCTTGGAAAAGCACCCATCCCGACGGACCACGCACGGAACCTGGGCGTCATCCTGGACTCCTCACTCTCGATGAACAGACAAGTCAACGCCGTTTCATCTTCATGCTTCAACATTCTCCGCATGCTCAAAAAAACATTTCGCTGGATCCCCCCCGAAACCAGAAAAACAGTCACCCATGCACTGGTTACAAGTCGCCTGGACTACGGAAACACCCTATACGCCAGTATCACCGCAAAACTCCAGAAAAAACTCCAACGCATCCAGAACGCATCAGCCAGGCTCATACTAGACATTCCGCGTAAAGACCACATCTCTAGCCACCTGAAAAACCTCCACTGGCTCCCCATCAATAAGAGGATCACTTTCCGCCTCCTAACCCACGCTCACAAAGCACTCTACGAACTTGGACCCGAATGCCTCAACACACGACTTTCCTTCTACACCCCCTCTCGCCAGCTACGATCTTCCAACCAAGCCCTTGCTACCGTTCCTCGCATCAATAAAACCACCATGGGAGGTAGATCCTTCTCCTACCTCGCAGCTAAAACCTGGAACTCACTCCCCACTCACCTTCGTCTCACTCAGAACCACCTAGCATTCAGAAAGCAACTTAAAACTTGGATATTTGACAAGTAATTCCCCTCCCTTCTTCAAGCGCCTTGAGACCCTCCGGGTATGTAGCGCGCTATACAAATCTCCTGACTTGACTTGACTAGAATATCCTTCCACAGTCTCACGTTGTGGGGCACAAGCCTGTATCCCAATTGAACACAAACACTTTAGTACAATCAAAGTGAACAAGAAAGGGCTTTTAGGCAAAAAGCTTAAAGTGTTCTCAAAATCGTAATATAAACAGAAATTGTAAGATGCACCTTTACATAAACATAGTACATAATATAGACACTGTATAAGGCATATAAATTGGTCGACGGCCTTTCGATCCCACTTATAATTCAAAGGGATCATCATCAGGACATTTGGTAAATGCCTAATTAATTGCAAGCCTCTTAAAACCTAAAAAGGAATGGTGGAGAGAAAAGAAGAAATAGGGAGAGATATAAGCTCTACATCTGTAGAACAGAACTTACAGCGTGGTGATAGGTGCTAGAGTGGTGTTTATTAAAATCATCGGTAGGGCTGAAGATAATACCGCCGTGCACACGGGTATAGTGAGACTACGATCGTTTACTGAATCATATAGAATCTAGCAAGGGGTGCCAGAGGGGCAACGAAAAATCCGAGATGATACACAGATGTCACACTGTGGTTGATTGTCTATTTGTATGTACAACCTAATAAAGAAATGACTACCAAAGAAAAAGAAAACTGGACACGGATAGATTGACCAGAGTTGCCTCTTTTCTATAATATAACTAAGTTTCCTAATAAATAAAAGAGTATCTTGCTTTCATATTAGTTTGTCCTAAATGAATACTCTACGTCTCAGCTTGATATATGCAACAGAGTCTCACAATGTTAACAATCAAATGTCTCGAGGTGTTTTCAAAAATTAAGCCTTTTTAACAATCCAGATCAAATGTATCCTTGAATGGAATTCTTGACTCTAATAAAGCTCCTTAAAACAACAAAATGTGTTTAATGCACATACACGGAGCTTGTTTCTCAAGGCTTCCTTTATAAATGTAAGAGCTGCCTTCTATAAAACAAAAGGTCAAAGCACAAATGCAGTGCAGAGCAGAGGTGAGTCTCTAAATATTCAAAAGAATGTATGCCCAAGGAAAGTCTTAAAAGCACAAGTGGGGATTTCCAGCACACGCGCAGTTAAAGGAAAAGTTAAAAAGGAAAGTCTTCTTTAAAAGAACACGCGTTACTTCCAACTTGCACACAGTGAAAGGAAAGCTAATTCAGTACTTAACTTCGTGTCCTTGATGGGCGCTCTTCAAGGTGGCTCAGATGTCCGGATGGCCTTGTAGGAATCAGAAAAGAAGAGTGTCTGTGAGATCTCTAGGGAGCCTGTTCTTCTTAGCAGGGAAACGAAAAAGCCAAGCAATCGTGATGCCTTGGGTGCAGATATTATACCTGATATGTGATTGTTCTGGAACATTTTCCTCGGTATTTGCTAAATGCTATACAATCAAACCAACAAGCATTGGCAATGCATCAAACAAGCATTGGCAATGCACGAAAAATAGGAACAGGACTCAGACCTTGGTAAATACATTACACAACATAAAGAGATAAGCTCTATTCATGTCTACATGATTATTAAAGGACTGGAACATGATTAATATCCAAACCAAAAATGTGATGACAAATGAGACATGCATAATGATTCCTAACACCCATAGGTTTTCAGACATACTTCCTTACTCAGCCTAGAACGATTTATGCATTTGATCCCACTATTGGACAAAATGGCCTTCCTAGGCATCCCCCGCAGCACCTTAAACCTTATCCTCGCTTACAATGCCAGCCCAGTGAGCCTTAAACTATGCACCTTCTGTGCTGACCCACTTTATGCGGGAAATAGTCCTCCTCTTCACTGGCTGGAGAGCATGCCAAAATTTACTTGGTATAACCTAACCCAACTGCTGTTCTGGGTGCTGTACTGCATTTGTAACCCAAGACGTTTCTATAGACGGGTCGCCCTGTGCAAGACCACTACACGATAAGGTCCATAAATACTTGGAGGTACACTGGCGCTGATGTCGAGGGGAGAAAAGAGCCCGATATGTCTGAATTAGCAAAAATTGCTGGCCCGGAAGCCTTGCAGATTACGGCGGAGCCACAGTCCTTAGTTCCCCTACTGGCTGGTACCTCACATTGCCTGGCACATGCCACACCCTGTACGCAGAAAATAACAACGTTAAACCTGACGTGTGCCCTGCCCAAGGCAGCCCATCACCGAAAACATCCCCCAAATGGGGGTGACATCCTCCCGTACTCTTTTCGTGGTGGATGATGCTCACAAGTTTGTTCCAGGACCTGCTCAGGGTGCCTGTAACAAATACTAGTGGCATGCATACTGCTTGTTTCCTGGCAGGGCATTGTAGTAATCTCAGGAAACAGGGTTAAATATTAACTTGAGTTTATTGGAAGTAATCCTACACAGCTCATCATTTGCAGGTCACATCTATCCCCAGTCCAATGGCTCCCCGCATTGAATCATAACATTCCACAATGGACTAGAAGCAATGACATCATAAATACAGTGGCAACTGTGTGAAAGCTGTAAGCAGGTATCTAATTAAAGTTAGAATATAACATACCTCCCTTTCTTCAAAAAACAATAATTTGAAACCAAAAACATAACATGAAAAGAAAAACATAGCAAGAATGTTATATACAAAAACATGGAAGGAAATTCAACTGAAGAACACCCATTATGCCATTTTCCTTCCTTCAATAACAACAAAGAAAATGTTGTTTCTCTAGGGTAAAACATATTTACTTACAAAATCTTTGGGGAGTGATTGAAACTCTAGTGCTCTTGCTCCTTTGAGGAAAATGTGAAAGTGAAGAACCCATGTTAATACTCTGTCCACTTGTACTCTGATTACAAGAGAAAGAACACTGTTTTGTTTTAACTATTTTAGAAAGATTCCACCAGCAACCACCCTCCACTTGTACAGCGTTGTTACCAATTCTTGTGACCTTAATAGGTTCACTAAATTTACACTTTCCTTTCTTTGTATGTATAGGACTTCTTACTCTAACAAAATCACCAACACATAAGGAAACCATCTTAACACCCTTTTTCTTGTCAACCCATTTTTTCTCCTTCTCTTGTGTGACTTCTGAATTCACCTTAACTGTCTATAAAAGTGATTCAACGTTAACCAGAGCCTCAAACCACTTACACATCCATCCAGGTCGAAAACTTGTATTGGCTTTCCTTCCCCTCAAAACTTCAAAAGGTGAGACTTTAGTGGAAGAATGAGGGGGAGTTCTGTAGAACCACAACATACTCTCAAGAGATGCAAGAACATCATGCCTGCCTTTAATTGCCCACTTGGCACAATAACCTATGACTTTTCATTCTCTCAACTAAACCATTGGTCTGTGGATAATAAAGTGAGCTTTTAAGATGTTTAACACCACAGGATTTAACAAATGTTTGAAATTCCTCGCTCGGGAACTGAGTCCCATTGTCTGAAACAAGAAACTGTGGAAACCCTGTCCTCAAAAACACCTCCTTAAGAAACTTGATAACGCTAGAAGAACTAGCTTCCTTGACAACCTTTATCTCCGGCCACTTGGATGTATAATCCATCAAAACCAGAACAAACTTCATTCCAAGAGGTAAAACTTCATAGGGACCCATGATATCAACTCCTACCTTGACCCATGGTCTAGATGGACACTCAATAGGAGATAAAGGTGCACAGAAACTTTAAGAGTTTTCTCTGAAGAACAGCACACAGGACAATTTTCTACAATCGTCTTGATCTCACTGTTCATACTGGGCCACCAAAAATCTTGACGCACATGTCGTGTGGTAAGTGAAATGCCTAAAAGTCCGTCATGAGCCTACTTGACAATGGTAGGCCTAAGAGAATGAGGTGGAATAAACTTTTCGCATCTCATAATCAACCCATCTTCAATTGAAATATCTGATTCCACCTTCAAGTACGGTTGTAACTTAGAGGACAAAGATCTCTCTTTGGGCCAACCATTTTTGACAAACGAATAAACTTCCTGTAAAACTCTGTCTTTCTCAAGAGATGTTCTCCAATCCTCCTCAGAGCCAACTGCTAAGATAGGAATATCTATTGATGCCACAAAACAATCTTCCTCATCCTCATCATTCAGATCTTGAAAACTTGTCCCTTCACTTAGGTCACTACTTTGAGGATAGCGTGAAAAAAAATCAGCCCTGGTGTTCTTACTACCAGCAATGTGTGAGACTTCAAATTGATACTGGAGCAGCTTACTGACCATCCTGGTAATTCTAGGTGTACAACATTTACTTGGACCAGAAGGCAAAATTGAAACAAGCGGCTTATGATCAGTCACTAAATTAAAATGCCTTCCCCACACATAAGGACAATACTTATCGATGGCCCAGAGACAGGCTAACAATTCTTTTTTGATTATAAAATATTGAGTTTCTGCACTTCAGAGAACCCTAGATGCGAATGCAACTGTGTACTCTTGATTGCCGGCCCTTTGTGTAAGGATAGATCCTAAGCCAACTTTGCTAGCATCTACAGTTATAAAACAAGGTAACTCTCGATCAAATGGTGTAAGTGCATCACTTTTCTTAAGACCATCCTTAACTTCCAAAACAGCAAGATCACATTCTGTTGACCAAGAAAACTTAGTAGCAATCTTAAGTAAATTACTAATGGGTCTAACCATAGATGCATAGTTTGGTACAAACCTTGAATAGTATTCCAACAACCCCAAAAGTGATTTTACTCTGGTCTTGTCTTTAGGTACAGGTGCATTCAAAATTGCTTCAATCAGGCCCTGCCTTGGTTTGATGCCTTCTTGAGATAACAGGTGACCAAGATACTCTATCTCATTACATGCAAACTTGCACTTCCCAGTCTTAAGTACCACCCCATTTTTCTTGAACAATTCCAAAACATTCCTGATAATGCTTTCATGTGTAACCTCATCTTTAGCATAGATCAGCACGTCATCCTGAAAAACAAGTACACCTTCAACATTCTTCAACAAATTCTGCATAACCCTCTGAAAGACAGACGCCTCAGAGGCTAAGCTGAACGGTATCCTCTTGTAGCGGAAGGTTCCAACCGGAGATACAAAAGCCATTAAATAACGTGAATCCGAATGAAGTTCTATCTGGTGGTAGGCGCTAGCCAAGTCTAACTCCATGAACATTTTTGCACCCTTAATGCTTGTGAACAAATCTGCAATTTTTGGTAAGGGGTGGGAAACAATCCAGATTTCTTTATTCAAGGATCTTAGATCCACACACACACTTAGTTTTATGTCACGTTTACGTGCAACGACCAGAGGCGACAACCATAGACACGAGTCAGTTGGTTTTATGATTCTCTTCTCACATAGAGATGAAAGTTCTTTGTTGAGGTCCTCCCTAACGCTAAAGGAAACACTTCTGCTAACAGCTGTGTGACAGCTGTAAGCGGGTATCTAATTAAAGTTAAATATAACATACAAGCTACCTTAATAGACTTCTGTACTAGCTGTACAACTGTCCCCTCAAACTTGGGCTGAATGAAGAGGAGATCATCATACCATCTGGGAGCCAATAAATGGTCTCCATTGATAGAGAGATGATGCGCCAGACAGACACGTCGCACCAGATATGAGACACAATGCTAGTGTAACTGCACCCATTTCAACAGGGTTGGTGTCATACCGGAATAGTCAACTGATCCCGGAAACTGAAGCAATTGGAAGACAGCACAGGGAGTGTCCCACCGGCCCCAAGATCTCCCATAAATGTAGCCAAGGAATGTAAATGACATGCCTTGCCACTAGGTTCTGGGATAGGCTTCAAATGAACCTCTCCCCCTATGAACTACCTGCTTGCTTCCTTGCTTCCTGGCCCTTCAGCGAGAATAAACCCCATACTACGGAGCATCCCAATGCCGTGCAGTACCCGCTAAGATGGCACCCGCGTGCACAAGCGCCGTAAGATATTGCCCAATAGCAGAATAGTGATTCAAAAACATGGGGTGCTGAGGCGTTGCATCTGTCTGTTGCCCCAGAGTTAGGTCAAGCTGGCAAGATATACACTTGTAACGTAGCGGACTGTGAAATACCCCTACTGATTGAACATCCTGGTTGACTGTATCTATACCCAACCATGACAGTGTATGAGCCGCAGCATCTCACCCATGCATGCTGGCACCTCTGAGCACTTTTCTTGATCAGTCATCACCGGCCCCGGATCTTCCGGTCACACTTATTGCTGTCATTGCAGTATAGATTGCTTCACCCGTATCTTGCTGTTGTTTTGTTGTGGATCACCTTCCGGGTATCACAATTGCGGATCAGCCATACATAAAAGAACACAAAACACAGGATTAGTGCCCTTAGCTTTTGTATAAGGGATAAAGTTCACATGCCAGCCCCATTGACTACATGATGAGACTGTACCCTTCTCACACCCCACTGCAACTCAAGTCATATTCGCACAATGACAGCGAAACAGTGAAAATCAAGCAATATTTATATCCGTTGGTGTAACCCCAAGAGCTATCTACCATGTGATAAGCCCATGTACAGTTATAACGAAGGTAACTGGAGGATGGGACGTTACCTTGCAGTTCATGTGCAATGTTGCGCCCTCCATATAGCCGCCCTAGTTGTATGCCCTGATCCTGGTAGCGGGCTCTTTCCACCCAACTGCCCCCCATCTGAGCAATAGTGAGAATGGACAGGCCCTGGTATTTTTGTGGCCAACTATGACCCCAGCAGGCCATCAGGTGATACATAGTCCCTACACCTGGCGTAGCCTCCAGAGACATTGTGAGCACCTAGTCCGCACCCCCCATGTTAGGGACAGTGTAAGTTTTTGTGAACCCCTCTGCGCAAAGTCTTAGCAAAACTCTAGTGCAATCAAATGGTTATAAGCCGGCCCCTATTGCAGCCATGCTGATCCCTGGCGAACCCCCTGTAGTACTGCATAACCTGGCCATCTAGCTGTAAAGTTTTGCAGAAGTGAACTCAATTCATTTAACAGGCAGGCCGGCCGGCCACTAGTTAAGGAAAAAAGGGGAAGGACTAATTATAAGTGGTTCAGCACGTAGAGGTGGAGGGATGCGCTGGAACAAATAACAGAGCACATGCCCTAAATCATGCTGGGTAACAGCAGTGGGCCCTGCTGATTGATTGTTTAGCTTTTGAGAGGGCAAAACAGGCCATGTGATAGGCTCCGTTTATGTGTGACCTTAAACTTGTTGAATGTTGCCTTGTAATCAATTTTGAAAGGCCTGTGGTCATTAATTTGTAAAACGAGTCTTTGTGGAACCTTAACACCAGGCCCCCCCAGAGTTCCCAATGCTTGCCTTTACTTGCAAGATTTAGAGGCAAACCGTCAAAAAAGAGCGCCCCAATATTTGCACTAAAGACCTACGGCTGGGACACTTAAAATACCAGCGATAAAAACCACCAGGTCTGCATGACATTGAATACCTTGCACTTTGATTCACCAGACACGCTAATCATAATGCCAAGTGTAACTAATACCACTAGATAGAAATCTGAATCTGGGGGAGCTAGACCGGCTGTCTTAAAGTAACAGCGACCTTATATAACAACTTAGGCTCCAATATATGGGATGCTATTTCATGGTAACAAGTCGGAATGCGCCCTTATCAAGGATATGTTCACAGAACAAAGAATGACAGTAACAGGTAGCATACGGAATATACACTGTGCGTTTCTGCACAGATCATGTAATCCACCCAAGTTGACTTAAAGAATAAATGGACTTCAGCCTGTGATGACTGGCTGACCCGAAGCTGATGTTTCTAAATTAAACCATAAAATTAGACATTATGTTGGGAGCGCTTAGCATAGCACCAGTTGCATTTCATGAGGACACTTTCATATAGCAGAGACTATTAAAAAGAACTGTCCCCACCCATTGCGTCCCTTGGGCTTTATATGTAGCTGCGTTGCAGAGTGTTGTAAAAAGGTGCGTGGACTCTGAACACCTCTCTGCAACTCAGCTCCCTGGTGCATACTGAAAGTACCTGATGGGCTAGTTGGCCTGCGGGGACCCTCAGGATTGAGGAGGAATTAATTCTCCAACTTAAAACGCGCCACAGGGCGTGTTTGCACACATGTTACCTAAGGCCCCACCCCCTTCCTTCACTAGTGTGCAAACACGTCCCCTGGTGAGTCGTGAATTGGGGAATTTATTCCGCTTCAATCCTGAGGGTCCCTGGGGCCCAACTAGCCCACCAGGTACCTCCAGTATATGCGTTGCAACGCAGCTCAGTGGCGCTTAATTGAGGTACCTAGTGGGCTAGTTGGACCCCATGAACCCTCAGAATTCAAGGGGACTTAATCCCTCAATTTATAATGTGCCACATGGTGTGTTTACACTGTGGTGAAGGGAGGGGACGGAGCCTAAGGTGACGTGCGCAAACATGCCCTGTGGCGCGTTTTAAGTTGGGGAAATAATTTCCCTTTAATCCTGAGGGCCCCTGGGGCCAACTAGCCCACCATGTGCTTCCAGTAAGTGCCACTGCGCCACGTTGGAGAGAGGTGGTCTAGGCTGTTCCCCTTTTTACACCTCTCTGCAACGCAGCCCTGTGGCACTTACTGGAAGTACCTAGTGGGCTAGTTGGACCCTAGGGACCCTCAGGATTCAAGGGGACTTAACCCCTTCCCTGCTGCGCACATTCCCCTGCAGTGCTGGGGGGGGGGGGAGCGCACGGCGCCCCCAAGCTCATAACGAGCTCAGCTCGTCATGCAGTACAGTGCTCCTGTGCTCATGATGAGCTGAGCTCGTCATGGCCACACCTGTTCCCTGTGTTTTTGATTCCCTAGCTGTTAGGACCACAGCCCTAGAGTCAACAGTTTCAGAACTGAAAATTCAAACCCTAGAAAATGCAAAGGAAATTGATAATCTAAAAGAACGTGAACAGGGGCTCCAGGAGAAAATAGAATCCTTTGAAAACTCTCAGAGGAGAATCAATCTGTGTCTGCTGAAAGTTCTGGAAGGGGCGGAAGGGAGCAACATCAAAGAATTTGTGGTTAAACTGATTAAACAAGCGACTTTATTAGAGGCTTCGGAACAAGATCTTATCAAGGACATTCAGAGAGTCCACAGGGACCCTTTTAGATTAAATCCAAATAAAACTAGTCCAAGGAATATCCTGATACACTTCCTAACGTACAGACTAATGGATGATATACTTAACAGGGCATTAAAAAGTAGCACTTTAACCGTGGAGGGGATCACGTTTCAGATTCAATCGGATGTTTCTTCAATAACTGCATCCAGACAGTGGGAGTTAGGAAAACTGCTTGACCCCTTTAGACAGCTAGGTGCAACGGCGCAGCTCAAATTTCCCGCAACGTTAAAAGTAATGTACAATAATAAAATGAGGGTGTTTAAGAGAGTGGAGGAAGCAGAAGCCTTTTTACAATCGATCTCTGAAATGGGTAGGGAGGTAGCAGTGGGGTAATTTTCTTTTATATTAGCCCTGCTAGTTTACCTCTCATTCTTCTTTTACTCTTGTTTTGGTATGATATTTTTACCTAAAACACTCATAGATGTTGATTGAGTTTTTTTTTATTTTTACTCAGATCTCCTGTCACATAGCTAACACCGCCCCGATACCGGGGAAGGAAGCCTCAAAGCCAGAGTAGGGCCATAAGAAGAAGAATCAATCTTGAATACTAGAGACTTAACTGTTGAATTAGGCCTGGCAATGCACTTTAACTTTGTTAACTCTTGAATCAGTGGCAAGTCCATTTTATGTATGTGTTGTATACTGGTTTCAATGTGTTCATACTCTGCCTGTGAGTTCCTCCTAGAATGATGTAATGTGGAATGTTGGGGGTCAGAGATGACAGTTGGAGAACAGCTGAGCAGCATGCTGGCTGCTCCTGGTGGAGATAGTCCTGGACTGTACATCTGTACTTGTTACTACTATAATAAATACTCCTAAAATACTACAACCTGCCTGGAGTTAATCACTACAATTTTATGGCGACAAGTTGTCTCAAAGAACCTGTGTGTGTACCTTTCAAGACCCCCATTTTCAATAAAGAGTATCTGGGAACCTCGTGTCAAGGTGAAGCAACTGCTGTACATACAGCTGCGCACATTCATAATTTAACTGGCACCACAGCCCACCAGTGTATGCACTGTTTGTTTGCTTAGAACTTTTCATATGAAAATTCTTTGATTTTAAACATGTTTAAATATTCATGCATACTCAAACATTGTTTTTAATACATAATTTTCTCCAGAGTAATTGGAAGTCATAGTAAGACCACCTGTAGAGTTTTCCTTTCAGTTTGTGGGTTTCCATTTGAGAAGGTGCATTACTAGACCCTTCCGGGTTTGTCCAAAGGGGTTGTTTCACCTATTCACCTGTCTAGGGGTTCTGTTACTTTATGCACAGTATACTTGCCCACTGATCTGTGTTTTTTTGTTACGTTCAAGGGAATTATGCATCTAGGTTTCAGTGTTGTTTGCTTCCCCTTCACTACAGTACACAACTACAGATCTTCACACTAGGTCGTCGTGTCTCGCTCTGTTACCCTACACAGAGTGCATCTTACGGGCTCTTCGCTCATTCTTACAGTGCACAATGCGTTACCTCTTCACAAGGTGTGTCACACAGGTTTTTATCCTGTTGCTACAGTGCACTACCTGTGCACAATGTTTTACCTCCACTCGAGGTGTCTCGCATGGGTCCTATTCCCATTGCTCTGTGCACATTGTTTGTACTTCTCCACGAGGTGCGTCCTAACACATGGTGCACAACATGTGACCTCAATTCGAGGTGCATTCATTCACGTATTTACTCACATTCATTTATACCCTTTTCTCTCAGTGCACTATTTACCTTTCCTAAGGTACTGTGAGTTGTACTTTGTTTCTAATAATGCACAACATACTCTCAAGATTGCCTTTGCACATTCAAAGTGTTACCCTTTTTGAGCTAAGGATGATGTCATCAGTGATGTCATTTGAGCTGTCATTAGTGATGTCATGAGTGATGTCACTGACCATGTAATGGGTGATGTAATGAGTGACGTCATCAGCAGTGCATTGCGGATGCCAAGTTATAGTTAGCTGAACTAACTATAACGGAGGAATTTTTATGGTTTTGTACGAGTTAAATGTGCAGTTAACTATAACGTCCCTGAAACCTATGGTTTGTTCAATGAATTTCTAAGATTTTTTTAAGGCTAATTCCTAACTATAACGTGTCTGAAACCTATGGTTTTTTCAGTGAATTTGAAAGGTTTTTTAAATGCTAATTTCTAACTACGTCTCTGAAACCTATGGTTTTTTTTGAATGAATTTCAAACGTTTTTTAAATGCTAGTTTCTAACTATGCCTACAGAAGTAGGACGTGTAAAGAAAGAAGAAAAACACACAGTAAGAAGCAAAAGAAATGCAAAAAGCAACAGAATTCCACAAAGACGAAGAAAAGTGCAGGAAGAAGCAAGACATTTGCAGAAAGAACCAACAATGGAGCAGAAAGAGGCCTTGTAACAAAATCATCCTATGCCCACAACTTTTTCAGACGGGTACTGGTGTTAACTGACTCTGACTAACCAAGCCTAGAACCAGTGGTATACTAAAAGACACTTAGAATACAGTGAAAACATCTACATACACTAGGGAACACTATGGGTTTGGGGTACACCTATGATTAGCTTGACCTCCTCTGTAGGCCCCTAGTACATAATAGGGCGGGGAGATTAAAACTACCTCTTAAAACGTGCCACAGGTGCGTTTGCACACTGGTGAACGGAAGGGGAGCCTGAGGTGACATGTGTGCAAACACACCCTGTGGGGTTTTAATTTGGGGGATAAAGTCCCCTTGAATCCTGAGGGTCCCTGGGCGCCAACTAACCCACCAGGTATGTCCAAAAAGCACCACAGAGTTGCATTGCAGAGAGGTGTAAAATGGGGCTTGGCCTCAGGCCACCTCTCTGCAACGCAGCTCTGTGGGGCTTACTGGAGGTACATGGTGGGCTAGTTGGATCAAGGGACTCTCGGGATTAAAGGGGACTTAGTTCCCCAACTTAAAATGCGCCACAGGGCGTGTTTGCACACCTCACCTCAGGCTCTGTCCCCTCCCTTCACCATCGTGTAAACGCGCCATGTGGCTGTTTTAAATTGGGAGATTAAGTCCCCTTTGAATCCTGAGGGTCTCTAGGGTCCAACTAGCCCACTAGGTACCTCCAGTAAGCACCACAGAGCTGCGTTGCAGAGAGATGTAAAAAGGGGCAAGGCCTAGACCACCTCTCTGCAACGCAGCGCAGTGGCGCTTACTGGAAGCACCTTGTGGGCTAGTTGGCGCTGATGGGCCCTCAGGATTGAAGGGGAATTATTTTCCCAACTTAAAACGCGCCACAGGGCGTGTTTGCGCATGTCACCTTAGGCTCCGTCCCCTCCCTTCACCAATGTGTAAACACCCTCTGTGGCCGTTTTAAGTTGGAAGATTAAGTCCCCTTGAATCCTGAGGGTCCCTAGGGTCCAACTAGCCCAGTAGGTACCTCCAGTAAGCGCCACAGAGCTGCGTTGCAGAGAGGTGTAAAAAGGGGCACGGGCTGGACCACCTCCCTGCAAAGCAGTGCAGTGGTGCTTACTGGAGGTACACAGTGTTCTAGTTGGACCAAGGGAATCTCAGGATTAAAGGGGACTTAATTCCCCAACTTAAAATGCGCCACAGGGCGTGTTTGCAAACGTCACCTCAGGCCCCGTCCCCTCCCTTCATCACTGTGTAAACGTGCCCTATGGCCATTTTAAGTTGGAGATTAACCCCTTGCATGCTCATGACGAGCTCGGCTCGTCATGAGCTACAGTGCTTCTGTGCTCATGACGAGCTGAGCTCGTCATGGCCTTTAGAACGCTCGCACGCTGGGCTAATTCCCCTGCTGTGCTGAGCGTTCTAACTTGTCTCTCTTCAGTTGTGAGCGCTCGCTGATGGAAGGGAAAACTAACGGACCACCGTCTCCTCAAGAAGCTTATAAAGTGGATCCAACACAGGTAATTTACTAACAGTTAAAACTAGGGCTGGGCCGACAACTTATGCCGCTTGGTAGCAGAAACGTCGTCTTCCGTTGCTGTTTTGCTGTTGTTGTCGCTCCGTTCTAACACTGCGGCTGGGAAACAAAGAGACTTCCCGCCGAGTACATTATGCAGACATTTTAGATTCAGGCTGGAAAGCGATCAGTTCCATAATTAGTCCTTCGGTAAAAAACAATTTGCAAACGTCCGAACTGACCTCACCAAAGGCTGTAAAAGTGCGGCGCCGACTCTTGGCAGGGCTCAGATTGTCCTTAGATGTCCTTCGTGACTTCCATCCAAGGAGCCGCTCTGTCCGCCATTTTAGGTCCCCGGACTGGGAAACTGACCAAGGTCTGATGTCATGATTCTGCCGATATCAAAGCAATATAGAGGCAGTATTAGGTGCCAGGAGTGCTCTGCTCATGATTCCCATTATCACCAAGACTGGAGAATATCATAGTTATGGGAAGCTCCGCACCCGACAGAGGGACAGGATTAGGCACCCATCCGCTCTGCCGTCCAAGCCACGGCCCCAGGATTTATCACTTTAAAGGTCTATGCCAGGCATTGGCACAATTTTGAGACGTTGTGCAAATTCTCATTATTCTTGTGATCCTACAAAGCCATAGCTTTTTATCAGACTTTTTTGTTAAGTGTTGCTGTTTTCACATTTTGTAGCCAATGGGCATTATTTAGAGCTTTTAGGTGAAGCATGATCAACTATATGGGTGCATTGGTTTTGCATCTTCCTATAAGCATATTTATAATATAGACCTGCAATTCATTCTGCTGTCCCATCTTGGGGTCTGGTACTGGTTTTGCAATCTGTCCCTTTTGAACCACTACAAACAGTTGATTTGAAATTAATTTCTTCCAAGTTCGTTTTTTGGTAGTCATTTGCTCAGGCTGATTGGTGGGGGAGCTGCAAGCCTTATTGTTTGAAAAACATATATCTGTTTTTTTCTGACAAAGTAGTTTTAAGTTCTCCCCCTGTGCTAAATCTCCAAACCACATTGGTGTTTACCGTTCAAATGACTTGATATTGTCAGTATTTTGTCCTTCCCTAGGCACAGGATTGTGTCATAGTCTATGTAATCTAGAGGTACATTGTGCTCTGTCTATTAATAGGACTGCTATATTCTGTTATACAAATTCTTTGTTTACTACGTTTGTTCTGGCAGGTCAGGGAACGTATACTACTTTTTCTACCCGAGTCCCTGAAATCTCTTACAATGGAGGCTTATTTGCCATGTACAGTGCACGGATGTTCATCCAGAGGGATTTCAGCTTCTAGGGCTCTGTTTAAAGGATATCTGCAATGTTGCCACCTGCCATCTCCTTGCACTTTTAAGTTGCACTATCATTTGCAAGAAGGGGGTGATTTTACTTCTCATGTTTTGAGTGCTTTTAACGCTCAAAATATTTTCTGATTTACATTAAAATAGTTTTCTGTTTCTGACAAATGTTTGCTATAAGTATTTTTGTAGGGCTGGTTTACAAATGGTCACCTTGGGTAACACCTAAACTATGTAGGACTGGAACAAGGAAGACAAATGAGTGGTGTTAGATCTGGGAGTCTCTAGTTGGCAGGGGTAAGTACCTTGGTCCAAATAAGGACCATTGCTTCTAGTCAGGGTAAGGGGGATACACACTGTTGATAACCCCTGCTCACCCCCTTGGTAGCTTGGCACGAGCAGACAGGCTTATCCCCAAGGCAATGTTTAGAATATTTGCACTAACACCCACAGTAACACAGTAAAACACCAAAAATCATATTGATTATTTATAAAAATAAAGTTATCTTTATATAGATTTAGGCAGATCAGAATGACATAAAAATCACATACACAATCAATTTTTCTTCAGAATTGTTCTCTTATGAAAAGTGTTCACTTTGTAAAACGTACTTGTGATAATGAAAACACATGTGGGCTTAGTTTAGGTGTGAACCCTCTCCTTCTAGAGTGCGGGCATTCACATCACCAAAAAAGCATGGTATTCAATTCACCCCAAGAGCGCAGTAGTCAAATCGGCCAAACAGCGCTGTGTTCAAATCACCACAAAAGTGCAGTTGTCAAATCACCACAAGAGTGTGGACTTTCTGGCCTGGGACACAGCTTTGCTCTTTGTTGCGGAGCGGGGGGAAGCCCTCATCACTTGGAAACACCTCGCGCTTCCTCAAGACCCAGCCCGCTCTGTCAGGGTGAGCGTCCTCGTTGCTGGGCAACCCGCTATGCTGGGACCAATCCGAGCGGGGCTGGTCGGTGATGTAGGCGTGTGAAGGGGATCAAGGCTACAAGGCTTCCTGGCTGGCGGCAGGGATTTTCCTTTGCTCAGTACTTATCTCCTGCCTTAGATAAGGCCGGCGGCAGTGATCTTGGCCCCAGGTGACGGACTCGGGTAGTGCATGGGCACACACTCTCAGCTGTTTCATGAAGCACGGCAGACTTCACACAAAGCCCCGCTGTGTGCCAATAGCACACTGAGTCAATCACATGCAGGCATGGTTCACGAGGCCACAGGTAGTGCACAGCAAGACCCACTCAATGCCAACACAATGATTCCTTCTGCAAACTTTTGTGTCCTTGTGTTTGAGAACAGGAGGCCAGCTCTTCCCAGGCCCTTGGAGATTGATAGTCTTCAGAGGGGGCAAAGCACACAGCACAGCTCCTCTTCAAGTAAGGGAGACACAGCAGACTTCCTTGGTCCTCTTCCTCTGAAATTACAGCAACTGCATGTCAGCTCACAGACACTCAGCAATGGCAGCACTGTTCTCAGTCTTCCTGGCTTTTTTTCTTTGGCAATGATTCCTTCTCGATCACGAAGCCTGGCTCTGTCAGGGGGAGTGTCCTCATTGCTGGGCAACCCGCTATGCTGGGACCAATCCAAGCAAGGCTGGTCAGTGACGTAGGCATGTGAAGGGGATCAAGGCTACGAGGCTCTCTGGCTGGCGGCAGGGATTTTCCTTTGCTCAGTACTTATCTCCTGCCTTAGATCAGGCCGGCGGCAGTGATCTTGGCCCCAGGTGACGGACTCGGGTAGTGCATGGGCACACACTCTCAAGTGCCAGATCAGCTGTTTCATGAAGCATGGCAGACCTCACACAAAGCCCTGCTGTGTGCCGATAGCACACTGAGTCAATCACATGCAGGCAGGGTTCACAAGGCCACAGGTAGTGCGCAGCAAGACGCACTCAATGCCAACACAATGATTGCTTCTGCAAACCTTTGTGTCCCAGTGTTTGAGAACAGGAGACCAGCTCTTCCCAGCCCCTTGGAGATTGGTAGCGTTCAGAGGGGGCAAAGCACACAGCACAGCTCCTCTTCAAGTAAGTGGGACACAGCAGGCAGTTCCTTGGTCCTCTTCCTCTGAAATTACAGCAACTGCAGGTCAGCTCACAGACACCCAGAAATGGCAGCACTGTTCCTCAGTCTTCCTGGCTGTTCTTCTTTGGCAGGGATTCCTTCTTGATCACAAAGTTTCCTAATCTAATTTTAGAGTGGTCTCAGCTCTTCTTTTAGACCCCAAAAGTCTTTGTTCTTCTGTGTGAGGGGTCCTGGACCCCGTCCAAACCGGGTCTGGGTGCACTCTGCCAGGGCACATCTTCTTCCTTTGTGAGTGTGGGCCAGGGCCATCAGACGCATCGCAGGAGGTGGAGCCAGCATTGTGGCAGGCAGACACTACTCCTCCCCACCACTCTACATGCAGATCGGTCTATTCAGCCTAGTGCTGACTCACCCAGTCTCCTGGAGCCACCCCCAGCCCCTGTCACTCACAAACCAGACAGTCAATCCACAAACAGGCAGAGGCACACAGAAAGGCTAAACAAGAAAATAGCCTCTTTCTAAAAGTGCTATTTTCAAACCTAAAATTTAAAAACCAACTTTACTAAAAGATGTGTTATTAAATTCTGAGTTCAGGGATACCAGATTCCATATGTCTATCTTGTCGCTATGGGAAGATATGCAGGTAAATATGATACTCAGCATTCCCCATTCTAACCTATGGGCAAGATTGCTTTTCAATAGTGAAAAACGAAATTGACAGTATTTCACTATCAGGACATGTTACCCACACTAGTACATGTCTACCCTTCATATGCACTGCACCCTGCCCAGGGGGGTACCTGGGGCCTACCATAGGGGTGTCCAACATGTAAGAAAAGGGAAAGGTCAGGCCTGGCAAGTGTGTACACTGGCCAGGACAACATGGCAGTTCACAGACTGAGCACAGGCAGGCCCGAGACACCATTTTAGGGCTACTCATGTGGGTGGTACAATCAGTGCTGCAGGCCCACTAGTAGCATTTGAATCACCCACCCTGGCACACTCAGTGCATTTTACTAGGGACCTATTGGTAAAACAAATATGTCAATCAGGGATAACCAATCACAATAATAACTTAAACCGGGGAGCAGTTGCACTTTGGCACTGATCAGCAGTGGCAAAGTGCCCAAAGCACCTAAACCAGCAAAACGAAGTCCATCACAGTGTCAAAAATGTAGGAGGTAGAGGCAAAAAAGTCAGGGGAAACCACGCCAATGATGCTAGGTCTAACACATGGTAATGGGCCAGTAACTTAATGGTAATCTTCTTTACGTTGAGCCCTGATCTTCTTCATGACAGTCCTTATACCACCTTATCCTTGTTTTCAGAGGTCCTTATTTTACTTTGGTAAGAACATGAAACATGTACACCGCAACCCCTTCTTGAGATGCAGTGAAGGTGTAGAGCATTCTTAAAGTACCATTTATAATGATCAGTCTTTCCGTGATGTTAAAATCTTTTCAACCCGTATCAGTTAGATGAAACACGACTCAACTAGTTACGACTGTAATGATGAAAAACAGGACTCACATAAATTAAATATTAAGGGCCTGATCTCTTTGGATGAGTAACTCCATCACAATGGTGACAATATCCCATTTGCTGAAATATAAATCCCACTATATCGTATGGGATTTATATTTTGGCACAGGTGAAATCCATCACCATTGTGACCCAGTAACTCTTCTGCTGCAATCTAAATCAGTCCCTTGTGTGCGACGTGGGCCTCCTTTTGCTTTTTATTTTATTGAATGTAGATGATCACAAATATTACCAGTAATTGCTTTGTAGAAGTTATTGCGAACATAAGAATGAATGCAGGTTAAAGACTGTAATTTTCTACACAAGCATGGATGCATTGTATTAAACAGAACTCTCTGCCCCTACCCGGAGCCCAGAGTAGGACAGCTCAAGAACCATCCATCTATAAGAGCAGATCAGCCAGGTAGTGACTCTGGCAGCTGTGCACACTCCTTTCTTTTGCTAAAGTTTGCTTTATTTTATGTTTTATATTTGTGGGACTCACACACACATTTCCATGACCTGTTACCCACAGCCTCATTTTGGCATGATATGCCCACTTACCCATCTCAAGTTTAATTGACCTGAGTCGAGGAAGAAGTGTCATTAAGTCATACTTGAAAAGTTATAATATATATATAGGGGCGGGGACCTGAAACGGAGGCCTAGGCGTTTGGAGTCAAGATATAATATCGACCTCCAAACAAAGTCACCGGGAGGACTCAACGCAGGGGAAGAATTACTAACACATCTATAGTAACAGTATTTGAAAGCACAAGTATTGAGCTGTGTCACTGTCTGAGAATTCACTCATCTTTATAAATGCTTTAAGAAATTGAGTTGGTAGCAGGTTTTGACCCTTTATGATGAATTTAATGTGTAGTATTTATTTTGATAGTGTGGTGTAGGGGTATTGTTAAGTATGATTTACAGTTTCACTAGTAGGCCATTCAGGCCTCAATTATCAATCCATTCATCAGGGGTCTTGTTAGTCAGAGCTTTTCCTTATACCTTTTACCAATGAAATATATTGATTATTTGTGCAATGTGAATTATGTTGATTTAATGGTATTTGGTTTTTAACTTGAGAACCTTTATGAATTAGCCCATTCAGGGCTAAATGTCAGCACTAGACAATCTAGTTGAATGTTAGTCGAATAGATATGTATGATCTATTCAACATTACGAGCATTGCATTTAATTTGGCTTTTTTTCATTATTTGCGTTATTCACCATTTAAAGATGGCACTCATGAATTGTAAAAATTATCTGTTTTCACTTTCAATCGCCATGCCTTATTTTAACTTCCGCCTTGCCGTCGCCAGCTGACACTGATGAAGGCAAGTGCTGAAACGCGTCTGTTGATTTGAATTTGTGCTCAATAAACTGCATCAGGTTTAAACTACTGTGAGTGCTGATTTTGTTGGTTTTCGAACCTGCGGAGCTCGGATATATATATGGGAGTTGGAGTCCGACAAACTTTTGCGGAAGCCATCAGGCGAGCTGAACTTGCTTGGGGGGAGGAGCCTTCGGACCTATAATTGAAGGGGTGCAGCTGTGGGACTAATCAGAGAAGCTGACCACGCAACGCAGGGCGCTGAGGAAGGCTACTCGCCGAAATGCATACGCCTGAATGCTGCGTTGCTTTGTTTGCCAATTAAACCTGCTTTCTCCTTGGAAATCCCCTTTGGCCTCTGTCCGTTCTTTCGTGGAAGGGAGTTATTACATGTTTATGTTCCAGCCAGAGGAACATTCCAGATGGCCCTGCTGCAGAAGAGACCTGGACGTTAACTGGCACGCTGGGCTCAGCGAGGTTATGATTCGGGGGACCGGATAATCCAGTGTCCGCCTTCCAGTACAGTACAGCACGGGCGGAGTGAGGTATTTTACCTCCGACAGGACGCTATGCTCTATGGCTGTCCCTGCCCTGATGCCTACCTGATCTGTGAGGCCGCAGCGGACCGAGGGGACCCAAGGAGGGGTGGAGGGACGTTGACAGACCCCTGCGCACAGCCTCATCTCCCACCTGCACCACCCGGACTTTGCTCCAGCCTACTTTCCAGCTTCCCCTACACCGCCAGCCCAGAAGCACTCACTCGGTGCATTCTGGGAGTTGGAGTCCGACAAACTTTTGCGGAAGCCATCAGGCGAGCTGAACTTGCTTGGGGGGAGGAGCCTTCGGACCTATAATTGAAGGGGTGCAGCTGTGGGACTAATCAGAGAAGCTGACCACTCAACGCAGGGCCCTGAGGAAGGCTACTCGCCGAAATGCATACGCCTGAATGCTGCGTTGCTTTGTTTGCCAATTAAACCTGCTTTCTCCTTGGAAATCCCCTTTGGCCTCTGTCCGTTCTTTCGTGGAAGGGAGTTATTACATATATATATATATATATACATATATATATATATATATATATATATATATATATATATATATATATATATATATATATATAAATATATATATATATATATATATGGCTGCACATACCTCCGTGATCTTTTCGAAGGACAAAACGGACGGCATCTGATGATATCATCCAGTGACTGTATGTTGCAGTAAAGTAAAAATATGTCTTACATATTGAAGAATGAGTGGATGTTTAAGTGTCTGGATGAAGGATTTAGTAGGTGCATGACTGACTGTATGAGTGAGTGATTAAATGTGTCTCAACGAGTGCATGGGTTAGTGACTAAACTGTCTTAATTTGTGCATCATAATGTCTGTTGTTCTGTAACCTGCTGCATGTGTTGATCAGTAGCTATATGAGTAACTATATGGGTTATTGATTGGTTGCCCAAGTATTTGTATGGGAGACTGAGTGTGTGTGTGGGTGGCTGGGAGGTGTATGACTCTGTGCATAGATGTGTGAGCAGTTGATTCACTAGATGTGTGGGTTCAAAAGTGCATGTGGAATCAGCTGTATGGGCGGTTGAGTGTGTGCATGAGTGTATTGGTGAGTGAATGGATATCTCAGTGCTACATGTCAAAGTAAGTACATATGTAAAACACAGTACATGTGAGAGTTGACATATATAAATAACTGTGCATTAGAGCCAGTGAATGTGTGAGTGGCTGTATGGATCATTGTGAACTTTTATTAGGGATTATATAAGAGAGTAAATATGTGTTAGTATATGTTTGAATAAGTAAGGTGTGTATAACTGTATAGTTGAGGAAATGGAGGTGTGATTGATTCTTTGCATGACTGACTAGGTGTGTGAATAACTCCATGGATGAGTGACAGTCTGTGAGTGTCTGTTTACACTGAGTGTATCTAAGGTTATATTAGAGTCTGAAGAGGTTCATCGTATAATCACATGAATGATGTCATCAGTGATGTGATCAGTAATGTCAAATGAGATGTCATCAGTGATGTCATCAGTGATGTCATTTGAGATGTCATCAGTGATGTCATCAGTGATGTCACTGACCATGTCATGAATGATGTAATATGTGACATCATCAGCAGTGGATTGCGGGTGCGCGATATATAGTTAGGGCAACTAACTATATATGAAATTTCAATGGTTTTGTGTGAGTAAAATATGGTTTTGTAAATGCTAATTCCTAACTATATATGGTCTATAACCTATGGTTTTTTCAGTGAATTTTCAAGGTTTTGCAAATGCTAATTCCTAACTATATATGGTCTATAACCTATGGTTTTTTCAGTGAATATATATATATATGATAAAAACGTATTTATTATTATTTATTATTATTATTATGACTAACTCAGGAGCCACGCATGCGAAAGGACATCTGCTCGACCCTGTATTCTCGAACATCCCTTCCCTCCAGTTCACCAATTCCATCCCCCTCCCGTGGACGGACCACTTCCTGGTCTCGACCCATCTCCCAGGGGCCTTTAAGAAACCCCACAACCCCCCAACTTTCACCAAGGATAGATCCTGGGCCAGACTTTCGACGGACAACTGGGCCTTGGCGCTTGACGCTTCTATCCCCAGTCTTGCAGCCGAACCCACCATGGCAGACATCCAGTTCAGAGACTGGATTTCCTCCTCCCTCGACAGCCTCATCCCCATCAAAAATCGGGAGGTGAAAAATAAGACCAAGGGCCATGCCCCCTGGTATAATTCGGAACTTAGAGCGCTCCGTAAAGTGTGCAAAAAGGCTGAGAGAGCATGGAGGAAAGATTGGCTCCACAGCAACAAGGATATATATCACAACGCGGTAAGACAATACAAAACAGCCTTGAAATTAGCTAAATCAACGTTTTACGACAACAGAATAAAAACCGCGACCAACTCAGCCAAAGAATCCTATCAGATAGTCAAAGAATTACTAAACATCCCAACAGCACCCCCCCCTCACTCCCCCCCCCCCAGACAGAAGCAAGGATCTGGCCAATTATTTCGAGTCTAAAATCCTGCGGATACTGGACTCCCTTCCTACCGTCAGCCCCCCTCCCATCCTGGCCACAGCGGACGAAAACAACAGCCCACAGCTGGAGACTTTTAGAGCAGTTTCCCTCACCGAGGTGACGTCCACGCTAGAGAAATTGAAAAGCGGTTCCCCCCTTGACCCAGCCCCGGTCAGATTCCTAAAAAAGGTGTCCTCCACCATAGCCCCTATCATCAGGGACCTTATCAACTCTTCCCTCACTGGTGGAACGGTACCCCCCAACTGGAAGACCGCAGTCGTGAAGGCTTTGCTGAAAAAGCCCCAACTAAACCCGGACGACATGTCCAATTACAGACCGATCTCACTGCTCCCTTGTATCAGTAAGATGGCTGAAAAACTAGTCAACTCGCAACTATCCCAATTTCTCGAGACAAACAACATCCTGCGCCAATCCCAAACTGGGTTTCGACCCGGCCATGGCACAGATACCGCACTCCTCTCTGTCATCGAGGAGGCAAGGTGTATCCTAGACTCAGGGGGATCAGTGGCAGTGATCCTCCTGGATCTCAGCGCCGCCTTTGATACGGTGGATCACCGTGTCCTACTACACCGCCTGGCCAAGGCAGGAATTGTGGGTACGGCGCGAGCGTGGATCGAATCCTTTCTCTCCCATCGATCCTTTCAGGTGTGGGACGGCAACTCCCGGTCAGAACCTCTTCCGCTGAAGAATGGAGTTCCCCAGGGGTCGTCGCTCAGCCCCACCCTGTTTAATGTCTATATGGCTCCCCTGGAAGACGTAGTGGCCCCCTACGGTATAAAAATAATTAACTACGCTGACGACACCCAACTTGTCGTATCCCTGTCCCACCTGGATAACCATCCTGACAGCTTGCTGCACTGCCTCCAGGACATTCATACCTGGATGTGTGACTCGGCCTTGAAGCTGAATGGCGCAAAGACCGAGATCATGCTCCTGGGCAATAAATGGACGACCTTCCCACCTACATCTTGGCCAGACACCTTCGGCGAAATCCCCTCTCCTAAAAACGAAATCAAAACACTAGGAGTTTGGTTGGAACCTGACCTTACCATGAAAACGCAGGCAGCCAAGACAGCAGGCACCTGCTTCGGTCTCCTGCGGTCCGTACGCAAGATCCTGCCTCTTCTTCCCCTCTCATCCAGGAAATTACTTGTCCAGGGTCTTGTCTTGGCCCGGCTCGATTACAGCAATGCCATCTATCTGGGGGCCCCTGAATACACCCTGGCCAAACTCCAACGCACCCAGAATGCGGCGGCCAGGCTCATCATGAACCTTCCTCCTCGAGTGTCGGCTAAGCCCGCCCTCAAAGCCCTACACTGGCTCCCTGTTCGCCAGAGAGTAGAGTTCAAGGCCCTATGTACCACCCACAAGCTCATCAATGGAGCTGGCCCTGCCGCGCTTAAAAATATGGTTACCCCATATAAAGCCTCAAGACCCCTTCGCTCCGACGCCGAACATCTTGCTACGGTGCCCAAATTCAGGAAGGCTTGCACCGGCGGTCGCCGCTTTTTGGTCAAAGCCTCCACAGCGTGGAACTCACTCCCTCTCAGTCTACGCCTGGAACCCTCCCACATGGTGTTCCGCAGGAAACTTAAAACCCTCCTGTTCCCCAAATAAGGCACTCCCTCTTCCCCCCTCTGGATCTTTACAGGTTGAATAGCACGGGGATGCCTATGGGTCACCAGGCGCTTTAGAAATCGCAAAATAATAATAATAATAATAATAATAATAATAATAATAATAATAATAATAATAATAATAATAATAAAGAAAAGGAGACAGACTAGGGAGCTATCCTAAAGTAGTTTTCATTCGTTAGGAAAACATCTGGTCTGAGCTCATGGAGTTTGGAGAGGTGCATGGTCCACTGACTAAGGAAGAGAGAGAGGCGTTGAAAGCAGAATGTGTGTATTAATAGGACACTTCTTTAAGGAAAGCCCAGCAGATCCTAAACCAATCAAGTCAGGGGTAATGACACCAAATATGATGCAGGAGGTTCATTAAAAATACTTAGACCAGACATTTGGTGAGAAGCCTTTGTTAGGTGTAAATCAAATTCTGGTCTCTCATGTTCCAACTAACACATGGAACCAAGAACACCTTTATCTGCAACACTGAGTAACCATACAAGTGGAAAGGGGCGACCGCTCGGTCCCCCCGAACGTATGGTGGAGTACCCCGATCCCCCCGGGAAGCCATTTTGGGCGGGAGGTGAGGCGAGTCTCGGCTGGTATGCCCGAAGCGGCGTAGCCGGGGCGCGCCTTTTCCCGCCCAAGAGGGGGCTGTCCTAGACACCTGCGCCGATGGCCACGCCCCGGTGGCGGATTGGAGGAGGGTTCACGCCCGCCCGAAGAAGGATAAAAGGAGCAACAAGCCAAGGAAGCATCCTCTTGTTCCTGTGCTCTGAAGCTGCACCTCCCCGTTGCACGTGAGCTCGAGACGGAACGAAGAGCCAATTTTGAGAATTTAATCTTTGTGTTTCTTCTTTCAGCGAGTTCGAAGCTTACTGACCTAGGACCTTGAGGATTACCCTTGGACGATGCCTGGCAAGAAGGTCGGAAAGAGGGTCGGATCCGACCAGATGCTTCGTATGCTGGTGAAGGACATGGCGGACATGAAGAAGCAGATGGCGGCAATGAACGGTGCGGGTGGGCCGAAGAAAGTCATCGGACCAGCATTGCCGGGAGTGGTCCCTAACGGGAGAGGTAGAAGGGCCAAGAAAGGGGCATCGGGTAGGGAGGCTCCGATTCCCGAATCACCTCCAGTAGACCCAGTCACTCCGATCGAGGCCCCAGTGCCGGTCCCGAACGCAGGACAACCAATCCCTGTGGTGGTCACTCCGGTAAACGAGGAGGATATGCCTCCAGAGCTGGCTGCCCAGTTGGCGGCATGGTTGGGCAGAGGGAATGAGGGGGCCACGGCGGGAGAAGCCAGGTCGTTAATGAAGCAGTTACGGCAATCGAAAGATGCTGCGAAGGCACAGTGTCCTCTTGTTTCCCCGCAGGCTCCCGTGGAACAACCAGGATCGGGCGTTGGTTCAACAGCGACAACGGTCAGAGCTAACGGTTCAGGTAAGCAGCCATTGCCGATGGCGGGGGAGGGATCGGTACCCTCAAGAAGGGAAAAAGTCGTTCAACATATCCCGATCGATGTGAAAGAGGATTTGGGCGGATAAATATGTGAACATGTTTTCCTTGTTGACCGATCACAATGAGATTGAGCATGTTAAAAATCAGAAGGAGTTTTTGCACCCTAGTGTATGGCGCGCAAAGATGGCGGGTTTCAGAGTAGATGAAACGATCTCTAATTGGGCCAAAGCGTTTGGAATGTTCACTGCAATTATGGGGGAACGTAGGCCCGAATTAGTGGTGGAATTAGCAGTCTATCAGACACGTATCATGGACTTTTATGAATCATACGGGGGTAATCAATGGTGTTGTTACGATAGCATGTTTCGTAAGTCCAAAGAGTACGACTCATCCCTGACGAGGGATTGTTTCGACTCCATTTTCTGGCAAAAAATTGAGAAATCGAGCTCGGCGAAAGCGCCATTTTTAGGCGGGAACGGGGGGGGAGCCTTCCCGCCATTCTGTGGGGGCCCCCTTTCGGGCGGGTTCAAGCAGCGATCAGTACACGAAAAATAATGGCAACTCAGGTAAGAAAGGGGTCTGCTGGAGCTTCAACAGAGGCAAGTGTTCGAGGCCACAGGGATCGTGCAGGTTCAGGCATGAGTGTGCAGGGTGCGGGCAGTCCTCACACCCCGAGAGTATGTGCAGAGCCAAGAATGGTGATACGGGAGGTAGAGGGGGCGCCAAACAGGTCTAAAATAGACCGAGGGGCGCCATTACCTACCCCGGTTGACATCATGGCACTGATTCCTTGGCTGAACGACTACCCTGATCATATCTCCGCCGGGGTGTTGCGAGACGGCTTCTCATATGGTTTCCGCATCCCGGCGGGGGATTTTCGGGGGGAAGCACAATGTAAGAACCAACTATCGGTTCAACAGAATACGGCGGTGGTACAGGCAAAGATTGGTAAGGAAGTGGCCCGAGGTCGGGTTGCTGGGCCATATGACATACCACCAGTTGGCGATTTTGTTTGTTCACCTTTGGGAGTGGTTCCAAAAAAGGACCCAGGGGAGTTCAGGTTGATACATAATTTGTCAGCTCCTAGGGGCCTTTCGGTGAACAATGCGATTGACCCAGGAGTTTGTTCGGTGCGGTATGCATCCTTTGATGAGGCCGTCTCCATGTTGAATCGCCTGGGCCCCGGAGCACTGATGGCTAAATCAGATATCGAGTCAGCATTCCGGTTGCTCCCGGTACACCCCGATGATCAGCGTCTCCTTGGTTTTATGTTTCAGGGTCGCTATTACATGGATAAATGTATGCCAATGGGTTGCTCCATCTCTTGTGCGTATTTTGAGAAATTCAGTACTTTTTTGCAATGGGCGTTCACAAGAGTCACGGGATTTACACATGTTATGCATTATCTTGATGATTTTCTGTTTCTGGGGGCAGCCGGGGACATGGAATGCGCACTGGCTTTGGGGGAATTTTGTAATCTAATGAAAGAGTTTGGCGTGCCGCTGGCACCCGGTAAGAAGGTAGGGCCATCTACTACACTCGAGTTTCTCGGAATTGAGCTCGACTCTGTGGAGGGGTGCTTCCGCCTGCCTGAAGAGAAGGTTAGGAAATTCAAGGCCTCGCTAGAAGCATGTCTCGGCGAAGGAAAGGTAACTCTCCATCAGTTACAGCAGGCGGTGGGCCAGCTTAACTTTGCCTTGAGAGTAATACCAATGGCTCGTCCCTTTTCCCGTTCTATAGCACAGGCCATGGTGGGCCTCAGGGAAGGGCACCACAGCACAAGACTGTCAACAGAGGTTCGCCAGGATATGCGCATATGGTTGGCATTTCTGGCGGATTTCAACGGTCGTGTGGTATGGACCGACCCGCCAGTGTCCTCAGAGGAACTGGGGTTGTGGACCGACTCGGCGGGGAGTGTAGGTTTTGGCGCCATATTCGGCACGAACCTGGCCGGAATGGTGGCACGATAATGGACTCACTAGTAACATTGGGTTTCTGGAACTGTTCCCCATTCTGGTAGCCTTGGAAACCTGGCCAGAGGGGTTCCGTGATCGCTCTGTGGTGTTCTGGTCTGATAATATGACCGTGGTTGAGTGTATCAATAGTCAGGCAGCACGCTGCAAATGGATTCTGAGACTACTGAAGGAAATTGTCCTGCTATGTATGAGACTAAACGTCCACTTTAGGGCAAGACACGTGCCAGGGGTACTAAATCAGGCAGCTGATGCGCTCTCTCGTTCCCATATGCAGGCCTTCCGGGGTTTTCTGCCCTCAGCGGACTCGGTGGCGGCACCATTTCCCGAAGCTCTCTGGTCTCTCGGTGCCCCGGATTACAAAACCTCGTGGGAGAGAGTCTAGCACCCAGGACAAGGAAGGCATATGAAGGAGCGTTTCGTTCTTATTGGTCCTTTTTGGGTTCAGCTAGGGGGGAACACTGGGGGCAGGAGGAGTATGTCCTGAAATTTCTGGTATCTTTACATCAGGCAGGCAAATCAGTGGCCACGGCCAATAGGCACCGGGCCGCCATTTCTTTTATGGCACGGGCACATGGCATTCAGGACCCCACATCGTCCTTTGTGGTACAAAAGGCGCCTTGAGGGTGGCAACGCCTTGAGGGTCGCAGAGTTGATGAGAGGCACCCGATAGGTTTAGAAAGATTGTCCCTGTTACTGTCCGTACTTCCGGCGACATGTTCATCTCAAGCCGAGACGGTGCTTTTCCGGGCCGCTTTTGCATTAGCATTTCATGGAGCTATGCGTGTAAGCGAGCTGGTAGCGCGGAACAAGCAGGATACAGGGGGAGGTCTGTGTCGAGAACACATCCAAATTAAGGGGGATACAATGGTAATCTCAATTGCTAGTTCCAAGACCGATCAGGGAGCGGTCGGGGACTGTGTGGTAGTCCAGAGGATTGCAGGGTCTCCCATGTGCCCGGTGAAATGCGTGGAGGAGTATTTAGCGCAGAGGGCGGCATCTTGGGGGGGAACCTTGCTGAGGCACACCGACGCCACCCCACTGACAAGGTTTCAGTTCCAGCGGGTGTTAACGATGGAAATCGCAGCAGCGGGCTTGAACCTGAGCGATTTTGGGACGCACTCATTCCGGATAGGTGCTGCTACAGAGGCTACAGCCAGGGGTTTGAGTGTAGATAAAGTGAAACAGTTGGGGCGTTGGTCCTCGAATTGTTATAAGAGGTATGTGCGGTTGCACATGTTGTGAAGCTAATGTCATGCACTCACGCTTCTTGTTTTCTGTTTGGTTTTCAGTTTCGCGAGCAAGCTTTGCGGGGCGGACTGTGCAAGTGACCCGTCACCTGGGGACCAGCGGTCAAAGATCACCGGCTGAGGCAAGAGTGGTGTGGGTCGTCGGCCACTCATACGTGAGGCGCGCCGCAGACGTATTCAAAGCAGGTGACATGATTCACATGGCTGGGGAATACGGGTACAGGGTGACCTTCTACGGAAGGGGCGGGCTCTGTATTGACCAGTTTCAAACTTTTATGGAGGGTTTGTTAGGGCGGACAAGGTCACCGCCAACTGTAATCATAGTGCATCTTGGGGGCAATGACTTGGTGACCACGGGTCGATGAGTACTTCTCGAATTAATACTATCCACAGTAAGTTGGTTGGCAAGAAGGGTTCCGGGGTGCACGATTGCATGGTCCCACATGATTCCACGGAAGGTGTGTCGGGGGGCTATTTCTGTGTCAGCTTTGAATCACTCAGTGAAGAAGGTGAATAACAAACTTGGTAGATTGTTTCGTACATGTACATTGCATTCTATTCCTCATGGATGTATCAGGGAGGACCATATGTACCTGGAGGATGGGGTCCATTTGTCCCGGGAGGGGAATGCTTTACTCATAGGAGACTTCGTAGCCTGGTTAAAGAGTTTGCGCAGCCATGGCCTTTAGGTAGGAGTTTTTTGGGGGGGCCGGATAGCCGGTCAACTATCCGGCCTGTGGCGGTAAGGTCATGATCGGTGAGCAGTAATTGGAAGATCCCTAGAGGTGGGGCGTCACCCATTATGGATGGGAGCGCCCGGGGGGAGGCAGCCATTGGCCCCTCAAACGGGGAGGCGGTCCCCTTCTAAGGATGGGGACGCCGAAAGGGAAGGCGGTCAAGGCCCCTCCCTAGGGAGGAGGGGCTACGGGCCCCTCCTGGGAATTTCCCGGGGCCAGGACATCTGCGACGGCAGATGTGGTAAGCAGTGTGGGGTGGGAGGGGGGTCTACGCTACCTTCTAGACACCTCACACGAGTCCTCGGACGACCACTAAGATGGCGTCGAGTAAACAGGGGCCCCCGCTAAGACAAAGGAAATTGGAAGTTGGCACAGAGGTACAGTCCTCTGTGCGCCCGCCCCTCACAAGTGAGGGGGGAGTTCTGGTATTAGGGATCTGACACCGGTTACGACCTTGCCGTTGGCCCGTAATGTTAGGATGTACAATTTCAATCTTGAGAAATGCATTTACAGGATGTTTTAGTATCGGCTAGGAGAACCTTTGTATTAGAGATGTGTTAAGGTTAGCCAAGAACATCGTAATGTGTAAATGAAATTGTACATGATATGAAACTGTTATTTTAATGTTTTAATTTTGTTTCATATTTTAATAAATACGGCCGGGAGGGTAACTCCCTCCCGCCTTCCAAAAGTTCAGAACCGTTTCCGTCTTCCCATTCTTGGGGATTGTGTTGAGAGGGGGTGTCGGGTATCCCAACCATATGGAAAGGGGCGACCGCTCGGTCCCCCCGAACGTATGGTGGAGTACCCCGATCCCCCCGGGAAGCCATTTTGGGCAGGAGGCGAGGCGAGTCTCGGCTGGTATGCCCGAAGCGGCGTAGCCGGGGCGCGCCTTTTCCCGCCCAAGAGGGGGCTGTCCTAGACACCTGCGCCGATGGCCACGCCCCGGTGGCGGATTGGAGGAGGGTTCACGCCCGCCCGAAGAAGGATAAAAGGAGCAACAAGCCAAGGAAGCATCCTCTTGTTCCTGTGCTCTGAAGCTGCACCTCCCCGTTGCACGTGAGCTCGAGACGGAACGAAGAGCCAATTTTGACCCACCCACCAGCCCCTGATGACAGCGATTTGTTTTGAATAAAGTCGAGTGACATGATAGTGTTTCTTTTACAGGTTGTTGTGAATAAAGTTGATAATTTTGATATGTAATAAAGTGGTTGATCTTTCAGCATGTATTTCAACAAAGTAATTGGAGCAAATGTAGTGCTTAGTAGAAGTTATACTTTGAATTGCTCAGTATAATTGTCTGTTTTATTCTCTCTTAGTTTTAAAATTTCGTATTTATTTTTTGGTCGGGCGGTAAGGTCATGATCGGTGAGCAGTAATTAGAAGATCCCTAGAGGTGGGGCGTCACCCATTATGGATGGGAGCGCCCGGGGGGAGGCGGCCATTGGCCCCTCAAACGGGGAGGCGGTCCCCTTCTAAGGATGGGGACGCCGAAAGGGAAGGCGTCAAGGCCCCTCCCTGGGGAGGAGGGGCTACGGGCCCCTCCTGGGGAATTTCCCGGGGCCAGGACATCTGCGACGGCAGATGTGGTAAGCAGTGTGGGGTGGGAGGTGGGTCTACGCTACCTTCTAGACACCTCACACGAGTCCTCGGACGACCACTAAGATGGCGTCGAGTAAACAGGGGCCCCCGCTAAGACAAGGGAAATTGGAAGTTGGCACAGAGGTACAGTCCTCTGTGCGCCCGCCCCTCACAAGTGAGGGGGGAGTTCTGGTATTAGGGATCTGACACCGATTACGACCTTGCCGTTGGCCCGTAATGTTAGGATGTACAATTTCAATCTTGAGAAATGCATTTACAGGATGTTTTAGTACCGGCTAGGAGAACCTTTGTATTAGAGATGTGTTAAGGTTAGCCAAGAACATCGTAATGTGTAAATGAAATTGTACATGATATGAAACTGTTATTTTAATGTTTTAATTTTGTTTCATATTTTAATAAATACGGCCGGGAGGGTAACTCCCTCCCGCCTTCCAAAAGTTCAGAACCGTTTCCGTCTTCCCATTCTTGGGGATTGTGTTGAGAGGGGGTGTCGGGTATCCCAACCATATCCTCCTGAACTCAGGAGTGATTGAAAATTTCATAGACATTGCCTATACTAAGTCTTTAGACCAACTTCTTGGGAAAACAAAATCTATCCCAGTGAGAATTATTTATCAAATGGATCTACCATCGATTGTAATGATAGCATGTTTAAAAACGTATTTTTACTTTGGATGTATGATGTTACAACGCATGCTTTTACCACGCATGCCTTTACAACGCGGTTTTTACAATGCATGCCTTTACAACGCATAGTGCTTTGGGGCGCTGGATAGTGAATAATTAATTTACTATTCCAACTCCAGTCCCCGTGGATAGTAGGGAAGTTGTTGGATAGTACATTAAACCTATTCCCTATCCTAGAGTGCCCCCCAGCGCAATGCGTTGTAATTGTTTGTGTTGTAAAAGTTGCGTCGTAAAGGCACTGCGTGGTAAAAGTTGCGTCGTAAAGGATGTTCCCCTTTTACTTTCATTGACACTCTTTTATTTGGAGTCATACTTCATTAATTGTAACAAAAAATGTTAATTCCATCCATTTACTTTGTCTTGAGTGCATTGATCCCCACTATGTGCGTGATCTGTTTTTTCTAATTTGCCAGCAGCACAGTCAGCAGGTGTCACTTCACAATGTGTGAGCACATGTTCTCTGACAGTTCAATAGTCTTTGTGATTTTCTGTATTAAGAGGCTTGCTCGACAGATACTGGGTCACCCTACGGATTCTTCCTAAGGCCTTTCAGTATCCTTCTGTGCTGGGAGTTCTTCCGCTGAATGGTCCCAAAGCAATTTAAAATAGTTGCGTGAATTCCTGTCACCTTAGCAAGCACCAAACTCACTCGTAGGTTCATTTCACTTGTTGTTCTCGTTTGAGGTGCTCCCACAATTCAATGCTTCCAGTAATAAAAAACCTGTTTATTCGTGTCAAATGTGTCCGGCGAAATCACTACTGTTATGAGTAGTCTGGAGTGGAGCTCACTCAATGATGCAGTTATACAGATACCCTCATGGCTTCCTGACCAGACACAATTAAAAGTTAGGTCTATTTTTTAATAAACTATGTGCAGTTAAGAAAAACTGAGATTTGTCATTCAACTTTCCCAGTACTACGCAGTGTGTAGTTCAAAGTGACTGAGGGGGCTGACATTCCATCCAGCTGCATGTGTTCCTCACATGGAGGAACAGGGAGAGCTCTCCTTCATTTCATTCCATTCATGGGGTTCTACCAAGGGACGCTCCAACAGGAAATGACACATGGGGCAGGGGAAATCGCATTATTTGCATAATTTCGATCCCGAATGTGATGACCTCCAACCTGCTTCCAGGCGATGGATGAATCCGTAAAGCGCCCACACTAGTGATCTATTCAACTACACTAAAAATAATAAGCAAGTGTAACTGCTCTATTCAGACTCGCCGATTCATTATTACGACTTACCGGTTCCAAGAACTAATAACTCTTTCTATTCAAGTTTAGTCTGGAAACATCATGCTGTGAATTAATTCCTAGGTTAGAAAAAGCACAATTGATATTCCATTCCATAATTACCTTCCCTGTGTTTCGAAGGTTGATTTAATGGCCTGCCGATTTCGTTCATTTACTCCCAACTACCAAGTCATTAGCACAAATGTGAGGCATTATTAAATGTTAAACTGAAAAACTCAGGTTAGGTACATTCACTTCAAAACAGTAATTGGTTTAAAATGCTTTTTGTTTCACTCCCTGGAAGGGAAGAAATAGAGTTTGGCATGGGCATCGCTTGGTGGGAGGGGTACTTTTGGGTTGACACCCCCCTCCTCCAAACAAAAGCATTCATGGCTTGAGAGATGCTTCTGGGGCCCTGAGTCAGGTCTTATATGCCAATGTTGGTTTTTCTTTTCGTCCTCGTTTGACTAAAAGGTTTTAACCAGATTGTTTTTTAAAGGATATTAGACAGAGGCCCACCTAAAGCAAAAAAGCATTGAACCAAATCACCATGGGAACAGTGTTTCCCAAACCTAGGTTGTCCATCTAGTTTTAGTCATACTGTTATTTAGTCGGGAGATTTGCGATTCAACCCCCTTCCTCCATGGCTAACACCCCTACCTTCTCCCCAGAATCACACTAAACTATGCCCCTTGAGTTTGGAGCTGGGGACCTTTCATTCTGTTCTCTGATGCAGGAGAATGGTATATCCCAGGACTCTCCTTTGCCCCCGGTTTCTATTTCATACTTTTATAACACCTTATGTCACAACCTGTAGTTCTACATTATCCTGGTATTCCCTGAATATTTAGGCATAGTTCCATGTCAAAAATCTTTTGTTTCTACTAGCGTCGGATGGTTAGGTGGCAGAATGGATGAATGTTTGTGGCTTTACAGCAAATCGATTTAATGGAACAGGCAAAAGAGATGAACACTCCCCAAAATACACAAAATTATCTATATGGCTGAGATACCCGCCAGTCCCCTCTCGACGCAATCCCCAAGGATGGGAAACTGGAAACGGTTCTGAACTTTTGGAAGACGGGAGGGAGTGACCCTCCCGGCCGTATTTATTAAAATATGAAACAAAATCAAAACATTAAAATAACAGTTTCATATTATGTACAATTTCATTTCCACATTACGATGTTTGGCTAACCTTAACATATTTCTAATACAAAGGTTCTCCTAGCCGAACTAACATCCTACAAAACATTTAACTTGAAATTGTACATCCTAACGTTAAGGGCCAACGGCAAGGTCGTAACCGGTGTCAGATCCCTAAACCAGAATTACCCCCCCCACTTGGGAGGGGCGACCGCACAGAGGCTGTACCTCAAATGCATCTACAAATTTCCCTTGACTTGACGGGGGCCCCAATGAACTCGACGCCATTTAAAGGTCGTCCGAGGACTCGTGTGAGGTGTCTAGAAGGTAGCGTAAACCCCCTCCCCACCCCACACAACTTACCACATCTGCCGTCGCAGGTGTCCTGGCCCCGGGAAATTCCCCAGGAGGGGCCCGTAGCCCCTCCTATCCAGGAAGGGGCCTTGACCGCCTTTCCTTTACTTTCGGCGGCCCATCCTTAGAAGGGACCGCCTCCCCGTTGAGGGGCCAATGGCCACCTCCCCCGGGCGCTCCCATCCGTAATGGGTGACGCCCCCCCATAGGGATCTTCCAATTACTGCTCACCGATCATGACCTTACCGCCCGACCAAAATAAATACGACAATTAACTAAATTACTAAAAAGACAACCATAACTACTTCACGTATGATTACTGATCAACACTAGTGAAAAACTTTATTCAAAAAACATACTCTAGATAATCATTCTCTTTATTGCATACACAAAAAACACGTCCATCATCACCACCTGTAAGAAATAGAGTTACCACATCAAAACTTTATTTAAAAACCACTTGCTGTCTTCAGGGGCTGGTGGGTGGGTCAAAATTGGCTCTTCGTTCTGTCTCGAGCTCACGTGCAGCGGGGAGGTGCAGCTTCAGAGCACAGGAACAAGAGGATGCTTTCTTGGCTTGTTGCTCCTTTTATCCGTCTTCGGGCGGGCGTAAACCCGCCTCCGCCTGCCCCCCGGGGGCGTGGCCGGCGGCGTCAGCGTCTAGGACAACCCACTCCAGGGCGGGAAAAGGCGCGCCCCGGCTACGCCGCTTCGGGCATACCAGCCGAGACTCGCCCCCCGCCCAAGATGGCCTCCCGGGGGGATCGGGGTACTCCACCATACGTTCGGGGGGACCGAGTGGTCGCCCCTTTCCATATGGCTGAGATACCCGCCACCCCCTCTCGACGCAATCCCCAAGGATGGGAAACTGGAAACGGTTCTGAACTTTTGGAAGGCGGGAGGGAGTGACCCTCCCGGCCGTATTTATTAAAATATGAAACAAAATCAAAACATTAAAATAACAGTTTCATATTATGTACAATTTCATTTCCACATTACGATGTTTGGCTAACCTTAACATATTTCTAATACAAAGGTTCTCCTAGCCGAACTAACATCCTACAAAACATTTAACTTGAAATTGTACATCCTAACGTTAAGGGCCAACGGCAAGGTCGTAACCGGTGTCAGATCCCTAAACCAGAATTACCCCCCCCCACTTGGGAGGGGCGACCGCACAGAGGCTGTACCTCAAATGCATCTACAAATTTCCCTTGACTTGACGGGGGCCCCAATGAACTCGACGCCATTTAAAGGTCGTCTGAGGACTCGTGTGAGGTGTCTAGAAGGTAGCGTAAACCCCCTCCCCACCCCACACAACTTACCACATCTGCCGTTGCAGGTGTCCTGGCCCCGGGAAATTCCCCAGGAGGGGCCCGTAGCCCCTCCTATCAAGGAAGGGGCCTTGACCGCCTTTCCTTTACTTTCGGCGGCCCATCCTTAGAAGGAACCGCCTCCCCGTTGAGGGGCCAATGGCCACCTCCCCCGGGCGCTCCCATCCGTAATGGGTGACGCCCCCCCATAGGGATCTTCCAATTACTGCTCACCGATCATGACCTTACCGCCACAGGCCGGATAGTTGACCGGCTATCCGGACCCCCCACAACAACTCCTGCCTAAAGGTCATGTTTTAAACTCCTTAGCCAGGCTATGAGGTCTCCTATGAGTAACTCGTTCCCCACCCGGGACAAATGGACCCCGTCTCCCAAATACATACTGTCCCCCTTGATACAACCATGCGGGATAGAATGCAGTGTACTTGAACGAAACAATCTACCCAACTTGTTATTTATTTTCTTCACTGAGTGATTCAGAGCAGAAACCGAAATCGCCCCCCGCCACACTTTTCGTGGAATCATATGGGACCATGCAATTGTGCACCCTGGAACTCTTCTCGCCAACCAACTTACAGTGGAAAGCATTGCCTCGAGAAGCAGTCGTCTACCAGTGGTTACCAAATCATTACCCCCAAGATGGACTATGATTATAGACGGCGGTGACCTTGTCCGCCCTAACAAACCCTCCATAAAACTTTGAAACTGGTCAATACAGAGCCCGCCCCTTCCGTAGAAGGTCACCCTGTACCCGTATTCCCCAGCCACGTGAATCATGTCACCTGCTTTGAATACGTCCGCGGCGCGCCTCACGTATGAGTGGCCCACGACCCACACCACTTTTTCCGCAGCCGGCGATGTTTGACCGCTGGTTCCCAGGTGTCGGGTCGACTGCACAGTCCGCCCCGCCTCGTAAGCTTGCGAAACTGTAAACCAAACAAAAACAAGAAGCGTGAGTACATGATAGCAGCTTCACAACATGTGCAACCGCACATACCTTTTGTAACAATTCGAGGACCAACGCCCCAAACGTTTCACTTTTTCTACACTCAGACCCCTGGCTGTAGCCTCAGTAGCAGCCCCTATCCGAAAGGAATGGGTCCCAAACTCGCCGGGGTTCAAGCACGCGGCCGAAATTGCCATTGTAAGCACCCGCTGGAATTGAAACCTCGTCAGTGGGGTGGCATCAGCGTGCCTCAACAAGGTCCCCCCCCATGATGACGCCCTCTGCGCTAAATATTCCTCTACGCAAACAACAGGGCACATGGGAGATCCGGGAATCCGATGTATGACTACACAATCCCCAATCGCACCCTGATCGGCCTTGGACCTGACAAACGAGACAGTCATCATCTCCCTCTTTACCTGAATGTGCTCTCGGCACAGTCCCCCCACCGTATCCCGTTTGTTCTTCGCCACCAGTTCGCTTACCCGCATTGCCCCATGGAATGCTAACGCAAAGGCGGCCCGGAATAACACTGTTTCATACTGGGATGAACATGTCGAAGGGAGTACGGATAATAACAGGGCCAACCTATCCAGACCTATCGGGTGCCTCTCATCTACTCTGCGACCCTCAAGGCGTTGCCACCCCCGTAGCGCTTTCTGTACCACAAAGGACGCTGTTGGGTCCTGGATCCCATGAGCCTTTGCCATAAATGAAATGGCGGCCCGATGCCTCTGGGCCGTAGCTACTGACTTGCCTGCCCGATGTAAAGACAGCAAGAATTTTACAACAAGCTCTTCCTGACCCCAAAGCTCCCCCCTAGCAGAACCCAAAAAGGACCAATAGGAACGGAACGCCCCTTCATATGCCTTCCTTGTCCTGGGTGCTAAACTCTCTCCCACAAGGTTTTGTAGTTCGGGGCACCGAGAGACCAGAGATCTTCGGGAAAGGGTGCCGCCACCGGGTCCGCTGTGGGCAGAAAACCCCAGAAGGCCTGCATACGGAAACGAGAAAGCGCATCAGCCGCTTGGTTCAGGACCCCTGGGACATGTCGCGCCCTAAAGATCACATTCAACTGCATACACAACAATACAATTTCTTTGAGCAGTCTCAGAATCCATTTGCAACGTGCTGCCTGACTATTGATACACTCTACCACGGTCATGTTGTCAGACCAGAACACGACAGAATGATCTCGGAACCCCTCAGGCCACGTTTTCAGGGCCACCAAAATAGGGAAAAGTTCGAGAAAAGCAATGTTACTCGTCAGCCCGCTCTCGTGCCACCATGACGGCCATTTTTGAGCCGACCATTGATTACCGAATGTGGCGCCAAAACCTATACTCCCCGCCGAATCTGTCCATAGCCCCAGCTCCTCGGATGACACTGCCGGCTTGTTCCAGACAATTCGACCATTGAAATCCGCCAGAAATGCCAACCAAATGCGCATGTCCTGGCGAATCTCTGCCGAGAGCCTTGTGCGGTGATGTCCCTCTTTAAGGCCGACCATGGCTTGAGCAATCGAGCGGGAAAAGGGGCGGGCCATTGGGATCACTCTAAGGGCAAAATTCAACTGGCCCACCGTTTGTTGCAATTGATGCAGGTTCACCTTAGTCTCACGAATACATGTTTCAAGGGATGCCCTGAATTTCAACACCTTCTCTTTGGGCAACCGAAAACAACCTTCCTCCGAGTCGAGCTCGATCCCGAGGAACTCGAGTGAAGTCGAGGGACCCACAGTCTTACCTGGTGCCAATGGCACGCCGAAGTGATTCATTAAGACACAAAACTCTGATAAAGCCTGCCCACATTCTGGATCCCCGGCTGCCCCCAGAAACAGAAAGTCATCGAGATAATGCATCACATGCTGAAAACCCGTCTTTCTTGTGAATACCCATTGCAGAAAACAACTGAACTTCTCAAAATAAGCACAAGATATGGAGCAACCCATTGGCATACATTTATCCATGTAATAGCGACCCTGAAACGTGAAACCAAGGAGACGCTGATCGTCTGGGTGTACCGGGAGCAACCGGAACGCTGACTCGATGTCTGATTTGGCCATCAGCGCTCCGGGCCCCAGGCGATTCAACATGGCGACGGCTTCATCGAAAGATGCGTACCGCACCGAACACACTTCCGGGTCTATCGCATCATTCACGGAAAGACCTCGTGGAGCTGACAAATTATGTATTAGCCTAAACTCACCCGGGTCCTTCTTGGGGACCACCCCTAAGGGAGAACAAACAAAGTTAGCAACCGGTGGTAGATCGAATGGACCGGCAACCCGCCCTCGAGTCACCTCTTTCCCAATCTTTACCTGTACCACCGCCGTATGCTGCAGGACCGACAGTTGGTTCTTACAACTTGAGTTACCCCGAAAGTCCCCCACTGGAATGCGGAAACCATACAAAAACCCATCTCGCAACACCCTTGCTGCGACATGATCCGGATATTCATTGAGCCAAGGAATCATTGCCATGGTATCAACCGGGGTAGGTAAAGGCGCCCCTCGGACTATTTCAGACCTGTTTGGCGCTTCCCCTACCACCGTTATCACCCGTTTTGGCTCTGCACATGGTCTCAGGGTGAGAGGCCTGTCCACAACCCCCACACTCGTGTCTAAATTTGCATGACCCCTGAGGCCTTGTACATTTCCCCCTGTTAAAACTCCAACAAATCCCCTTTTTCCCTGCGCTGCCACTCGACTTCGAGTGGTGCTCGTTACCTGCACCCGTCCGAAAGGGTGTCCCAGAGGTTTGGCGGGAAGACTCCCCCCCGCTACCCCCCAACAATGGTACCTTTAACATGCCCGAGTTCTCCATTTTTTGCCAAGAGATGGAGTCATAACAATCCCAAGTCAGAGCAGGATCGTGCTCCTTGGCCTTCCTAAAAACATTGTCATAACAAAACCAATGATTGCCCTCATAAGCCTGAGAAAACTCCATAATACGTGTCTGATAAATAGGCAGTTCTGTCAACAACTCAGGCCTTCGCTCACCCATAATGGAGGTGAAAATGCCAAATGCTCTGCCCCAAGTACCTATGTTCTCATCGACTTTAAAGGCGGCCATTTTTGCGCGCCAAACACTCGGATGCATAAGCTCTTTTTGGGCCTTCACATGTTCGATCTCGTAATGGTCAGTAAGCAAAGAAAACATGTTCACATACTTATTAGCCCAAATCTTTTCCTTAACTTCAAGTGGAACATGCTGGGCTACTTTCTCCCTTCGCGAGGGTACAGACCCCTCCCCCGCAATCGGCAGTAGCCGCTTACCTGAACTAGGTGCCGTACTTGCTGCCGAACGTGCGTCTACCGCGATCTCAGCCACTGGAGCCTGCGGGGGAACAAAAGATGGTGCCTTCGCAGCCTGTCTAGATTCCTGCAATTGCCTCATCACGCCCTCGCTATCCTTTCCCAACCATGCTGCCAGTTGTGCAGCCAACTCTGGAGGCATATCTTCTCCGTTCACGGGGGTGATTCGGGCCTCCCTCCCCGTTCTTTTCCGCCATCTGCTTCTTCAAATCAGCAACCTCCTTTATGAGCATGCGGAGCATCTGATCGGTACCGACCCGCTTTCCGACCTTCTTGCCCGGCATTCTCCAACGCAGATATCTGTAAAACAAAGAACAAAATTACAACGCTCAAAATTGGCTCTTCGTTCCGTCTCGAGCTCACGTGCAGCGGGGAGGTGCAGCTTCAGAGCACAGGAACAAGAGGATGCTTTCTTGGCTTGTTGCTCCTTTTATCCGTCTTCGGGCGGGCGTAAACCCGCCTCCGCCTGCCCCCCGGGGGCGTGGCCGGCGGCGTCAGCGTCTAGGACAACCCACTCCAGGGCGGGAAAAGGCGCGCCCCGGCAACGCCGCTTCGGGCATACCAGCCGAGACTCGCCCCCCGCCCAAGATGGCCTCCCGGGGGGATCGGGGTACTCCACCATACGTTCGGGGGGACCGAGTGGTCGCCCCTTTCCAATTGCGCTAAACATTATCTAATTGGTATAATTGTTCTTAGGAGAGTCTTTAGGGCAATTCGATTTGTCCCAGGCATCTAAAGGAAAACTCGTTTTAATACTATTAGAGCCACTATTCAAGGGTGTGGAAGACTATACCAGACAGCCATCCAGGATTTATGAAAAAGGGCGTGGCTAAGGCACAGAGGAAGATGAACGTGGGTCTGGAGAGCTCCATTACAATGTGATGTAACGGGAGCCCCTCCGGGACTTTCAGCACTTTTTGGAACCTCACATCCGCATATTTGATTAGCGGACAACAAGCGGCATCGAGACACGTCATTTTTACGGTGTGCGGTGAGACGTGTCTTGATAATTCATCTTTCCCTGCGATAGCGGATCACGTCTAAGGCGCGTCCGCCATTTTACCGCTTCTACCGCTGCTCACAACGGGACCTGCCTCTCCATGTTTCAACACAGTGTCTCTCTTTTCGCATTTTTGAACTTTTTCTCCACTCACTGACGGAATCTTCATTATACAGGTGGAAAGACTCTCAACAGCTCAAGGTAACACTGTTTAGGAGAGTGTTTTGGGATGTAGCTGCCATTTTAAAACAAATTCTCCTCAGTTTTCAGTCATTGTGTTGCCTATTTTTCACTGGGAAATACGTGTTGAGCAACTGAACACTCCTTACCACCAATGTAGACACTTTTATTATTTGCCTATTCAGTTATATTGTCTGCCTTCAATGAGGTTTTGTCCCCAAAGAAATCTTGGTTATGGACTGTTTTTATCCATGTTTTCAACCCAAAGTTTTGTTTTTACCGCCATTTTGGGATGAGCCTTCTCTCCAAGCTTGCAGCTGGTCTCTCCCTATATGTTTGCACTGGAACCTATGTTTTTTCTCTGACAGGAGATTTATAATGTGAGACTACTCATATTTACCTTCAAGAATAAAATTTGTATTTTAGGAATTTTCATCTGCATATTCTGCATATTGATTCTTTTACCAGACTGTGCATTGAGAATCTTTACTACCATTATGGCAGCTGTGATTCACCCTCTCTCCCATAATGAATAAGTTGGATCACTTTTTGAAGATTATTTCTTCGTATTCATAAAAATGTTGTTCCTGCATTCAAGCTATTGGAACATTCAATTTCTGGAACTTGTCGCATTTTGTTTCTACTCTTTGATCTCTCAATGGCAATGTCGTGCCATAGCCGTAACTCTTCTCAGCAAGTTAATTCTTCTACACTATCTCTGAAGGATGCTAACCCCTTCAGTGTTTTGCAAGAGAATTTAGAGGATGCAGCCAATGACTCATCTTCCACTAAATGCTCCTCTCCTCATACTTCTCGCTCAAACAACAAAAATACTTCCAAATTACCTTTGTCGTCTGCCTCTACAGGGAAACGAGTAAAAACCAATCCTCCATTACCTCCCAGCGTGACTTCTTCTATCTCTGTGGAGCTTCTAGTAGAAGAAATTTGTTCACTCAAACCCTACATGGAGGAAATCCGCTCACTCAAACCCTACGTGGCAGACACCAACGCTCGCCTTCAAAGTCTCGAAGACATCTGTTCTCATACAGAGCAAAAAGTAGATCATCTCGAGAAAACCATCTCTCCAGTCCAAGTTTTTACTGATCAAGTTCCAAATATGCACAGAGAAATTCAAAGTCTCAAGAACCAAGTGGAAAATTTGGAAAATCGAAACAGACGCAACAATCTTCGTATTTACGAACATGTGGAGGGTCATAAAGGAACGAACCCCATATCCGTTTTTCAAACCTTCCTACCTCAGGTTCTTGGTTTCCCCAATTCTCCAGCTTTAAACATCCAACGAGCTCATCATCTGGGCCCTCCTTCTCGAGTCTCTAGTTCTTCGTCTTCTACAGTAAAGCCCAGAGGTGTTATTTTGTACTTTCTGGAGTATACTGAACTACTCAAGGTTCTTCAAGAAGCTAAACAGAAAGGGAAAATCACTTGGAATGGCTCCAATCTCTTCTTCGCACAGGATTATGCCAAAAGTACTGCAGATCGTCGTAAGAAGTTTTTGGATATGAGACCTGCCCATCGCTCTTTGAATGCTCGCTACGGCTTATTCCATCCATGCCTATTTAAAGTGATTTATAATAACAAGACGACAAATTATAAGGATCCGGTTCTACTCCAGCAATTTCTTGACTCTTCTACAAGTGAATCGATGGAAATCCCTCATCCATGATTACTGTGCATAGATTTTCTATGTATTGGAGTGATGTCCTGTCACAATGTCCTCTCTGTACTTCTCCCCTTTCGTATTTTGCATTTTTTTTTGTGCTCTGTATTTTTATATCCTGTATTGTATTTTGATTTGGTTGTGATCTTAATTTGTTAACATTATCTTTCTTTTGGCTTTTTCTAGATGCGGTTTTGTGGTCCCTTGACTTGTACTTTCTTCATGTTCACTTCTAAGTTGTTCCCTCTGCGCACGTCCCTTTGGTCTCTACGGTTCAGCGTGTTCATTTCCTCATGTGGCTCCACTACCACCAACCTCACTGTTTTCTTGTGGTATGTCTCTTCCTTGTCTTTCTTCGTTGCCATGTGTTAATATTGAATTACATCTCTGGTCTCTATTTCCTTCTCTCTTTGTGTTTCCTCTCCCTGTTTCTCCCCTTTCTCTTTTGCTCTCTCTCTATTTCTACATTACCAAATACTCTTTTAATCTGTATACCTCTTCTCATTCTCTTGCTTTCATACTTATCCCTGAATTTACTTTTCCTTTTTAACTTATTTCTTCTCTTTCCTCTAGGTAAGAACGTTTTGCAATATTATATTGATTGCTCATTCACTACTTACACTATATTTCATAGTTATTTTTTAATTGTTCTTACAGGAATTGTGCATGCTCTTGTTAATATTAGAATCCTGAATTCTTTTGCTATCTGTCTTCTATTCATTCCTGTTTATGCTCTTTTTGATAGATACCATTTTAGTGTTTTTCATAATGACTGTGCATGTTCACTTTAATTGTTCTCATTTAGAGTTTTAACTTGGAACGTTAAAGGAGTTAATAACCCTATAAAAAGACAACGTGTGTAACTCATCTAACTAGATTAAATATTGATATCGCTTTTATTCAAGAAACTCACTTATCAGAAGTTGAAGCTGCCAAATTGAAAAGAGGCTGGGTGGGTCATGTTTTCTCCTCCCCCGCCTAAGGAAAGAAAAGTGGTATATCTATACTATGTCATAAAAAAACATCAATTTTCAATGGTTCATCAGGAGAACGATCTTGAGGGTCATTGGGTAATTGTTAGTTACTTATTGATCAAATACCCTTAGTATTGTTCAATGTTTATGCCCCTGTTACTGTTGATAATATGTTCTGGGATCTGATTTCGGATAAGCTTGTCATGTTTGATTATGATTATATTATTTTTGGAGGCGACTGTAATCAGGGCCTCGACCCTATTCTAGATAGACATTCTTCTGTTAAATTCTCTAACACCAGGATGCACTCACAATTCATCTCTACAATACGTTGCAATGCTTTAACTGACATTTGGAGGCTTTGTAATCCAGACATACAGGAGTATACACTTTATTCCCCCCCTCATAACTCCCAATCCAGAATAGATTATTTTTTCCTTAGTAAACCTTTGTCCCAACTTGTCTCACTTTCCGAGATTGGATCCATCCTAATTTCAGACCATGCCCCAGTTTTTGTGGACTTCGATTTGCTACCTTTCTCCCTTCATGCTGGCAGATGGCGTTTCAATAATTCATTATTATCAGATCCCAACTTCACAGGTCAATTCACATCTTTTGCTTCCGAAATCTTCTCTATTAATTCTTCTCCAGACGTTTCTCCAGTTATGATTTGGGACTCCTTTAAAGCTACGGCTAGAGGTTTTATTATAAATTTTGTTTCTCGGAAAAAGAAATTATTTGAAAATAAAAATACCCAGGTATTAGCCCAAATAAAGCATCTTGAATATTCTTATTATCGCTCCAACTCTGAGGTTTCCTTAAAGAATCGCATTGAGGCAAAGATATCTTTCAATAAATCATCTACAGAAGTTGCCTCCTCTTATTTTTTAAGAAAGCAGTGCCCGTTATTATGGAGGCCAGAACAAAATGGGTAAATTACTTGCAAATTATTTGAAGATTCGTCGGGAGAGGACTAAAATTGAATCCATTCGTAATAATGCCGGCGATTCATTATTCAAAGATGATGTCATTCTCAATGAATTTGTTTCTTTTTATTAGACTTTATACACACCAGAGCAGTGACCTTCCTCTGCTGCACTCGATTCCTTCTTCCAATCGATACTCCCCCCTCTCGCACATAACATGCATTTTACCTCATTGGAATCGGACATCACCTTATCTGAAATTAAAAATGCTGTTTCAAAGCTATTTCTTTTTATGTATGTTATAATCTTTTCTTCAATAAACTTTAAACTTTAAAAAAAAGGATTTATGAAAAAAGTCCGAAGTACCTCACAGCAGCACAAACAGGAGGGTCATATTTAAACTTTAGACACCGCAAAGACTTCTCATCATCAGCATTTTAATTTACAAATACAATTATGCGTGCCGTTGTCAAAATGGAGGCAAGGAGCACTCTTCTATGCTACTCCCTGCCACTTTCCCTTTGCTGTGGATGAGAGGGTAGTGAGCCCCTCCCCATATTTAGAATAAGGAGCAATGACATGGGGGGCTGGTAAAAGCAAGTTTGCCTGCACACAAAAGTAACCTTACTGAATGTGTGCCAGTGTGGGGATAAAAAGGCTAAAGTCACAGGTTGAGACGTATTTCTTGATGTCCACATATTTAACTGCATAGCAAGTTCAGACAGCTTAATCCGGACAGGTCATTCACTGCAATTTCACAGACATATATGTACTCACTGTCCCAAAGATACAGAGGTGTCTAGTCCCTTACATATGCGTGCTGCGCTGCATAAACATATAAGGATTGTACTGTCCAGTTATCCTTGGCGATCACATCAAATGCATGCCAGGTCACCCTTCATAATCTTAACATACCGCTCCATAGCGACCCATTATGCCAGCAAGGACTAGTGGGATGCTTCTCAAAAATGTGTTCCGCTTTAAGGGCACTTTATTTTTGTCAGATAATATTTTCCATTTCATCTTCTTACAAAAAGCACTTTCCTGGGCGGAAAAGGTGATTATTAAGAATTTGCCTTCTATGCAGGTGATGTCTTTTTCATATCCAGGGAAGAAGAGAACGAGATCAGAGATTTCATAAGGAAGTTTCAGAAATGTTCGAGAGGTTGGGGTGGCTTTGGTGCACCAAGTGTTACCAAAATGCAGTGTTCTGTTGGCAGGGCTGAACTAGTGTCCAAGCTAGGTATGGCATTCACTGTCGCTGTAATCTGCTGCATGTTGTGAAGCTGGCACACTTACAGTGTGTGATGATTGTCTACAGGCATGGAATGGTGATAGCATGGGTTACACGTCATGTGTCCCCCTAAAAGCACCAAACACGAACTGTGGGGCTGGGGTACGGTTTTAAGAAATAGCAATGAAATTTCCACCTGGCACCGTCAGAGAGCTCTGTCAGTGAGAGGGAGCTTCAAGTGGCTTCAGCCAGCAGTAATGGTTTGGTTTATCACAGGAGCAGACATGCTGCGCCATAAAATGCGTATATTGGGGAAGGATGATGTGTTAGGAGCCATCATTAATTTCTGTAAATTCGTCCATGTCAGAGTGGTAGTGATGGTGTAGGGGGAACAGAAAATGAATCGGAATATTATGTAGTGGTTAAACATCTGGACCACAGTGCAGGCATTTAACAAGCACGTGGCCAACTTTCCTCACATGCTGAAACTTTAGAAAGTGTTTAACCTGAAGTTCCTTAAGTCCAGTCTACGATTACTGCAAAGAGAGTACATGGTACTAGAAATTAAATTCCCTGTGTCTTATATTTTAATGTGTATTTTTTTAGTGCGCTGGTAAAGTTTTTGGTGTGCCAGAAATTACTAAACTGCTGACTCGCAACTTTGTATATTATTAAACCCCTCAAGCTTTCCAAGTAAGCACACTATAATGCGAGACTTCAGAGAGCTATAAATCAATCACGTCCAGGAATCAGTTCTTTCATACTGAATACATTTAAAAAATGCAAGGATGACATCAAATCCCCCATTATGCTCACACTACACTTATGGACCATAACAATTAATGTGGAGACGCATACACTACCCATATTAGCGGAAATGTGGAGTTAAGCAAAGCAGGCGGTAACAAGCCTAGGGCCCTCTAAACACAAATACAAAAAAAACATTGGGGCATATTATCAAGGGGGTTTATCTCCGCTTTTTTGGCTTTAAAAGCCAAGAAAGCGGAGATAAAATTATCTCCCTATTACCAAGCTGTCGCTAACACCAGTTAGCGACAGCTAGTAGGAGATAGCGACCATCTTGGGCCCCACTTTGCATGTCAGTGATATTTATCACTAATGAGATGCAAAGTGGGCGTGCCAAGATGTTAGAGACTGAAAACAGTCGCTAACATCGCTATCTCCTATTACCAACTTTTGGAGATATTCGCGCTAAGCGGGAATATCTCCAAAAGCTAACACCTGCCCTGAGCAGTTCTTAGCCATGTTATCCAATGGGAGGTGGATAACATGGCTAAGAGCATTTGCTCGATAATGCATGAATATCGCTGACTTTTCAGCGATATTCATGCATTTCGGCCGTTTTTTATCGCATTTGCGATAAACCTTGTTAATAGCAAGGTTTATCTGCGATAAAAATCGCCGATGTGCGGCGATAATTTTTGTCTCTAAACAAGTTAGAGACAAAAATTATCGCTAGTTGTTGGTAATATGCCCCATTGTTGATTTGTTTCAGCAAAGACTAAACCAGGGCGGCTGCTACGTGAGGACCAGGGCGATAGTTTCTCTGAAGACCTGGGGGCATATTACCAAGCAATAGCGATAATTATCGCTATTGCTTGGTCAGAGACAAAAATTTACTGCTGAGCTGCGGCGATTTTTACCGCAAATAAACCTTGGTATTACCAAGGTTTATTGCAAATGCGTTACAAATCGCCGCAATGCATGAATATCGCGGAAAAGTCAGCGATATTCATGCATTACCGAGCTAATGCTCTTAGCCATGTTATCCACCTCCCATTGGATAACATGGCTAAGAAGTGCTCAGGGCAGGTGTTAGCTTTTGGAGATATTCGCGCTTAGCGCGAATATCTCCAAAAGTTGGTAATAGGAGATAGCGATGTTAGCGACTGTTTTCAGTCGCTAACATCTTGGCACGCCCACTTTGCATGTCATTAGTGATAAATATCACTGACATGCAAAGTGGGGCCCAAGATGGTCGCTATCTCCTACTAGCTGTCGTTAACTGGTGTTAGCGACAGCTAGGTAATAGGGAGATAATTTTATCTCCGCTTTCTTGGCTTTTAAAGCCAAAAAAGCGGAGATAAACCCCCTTGATAATATGCCCCTACTTACCATATACAACAGAAGGGTGGTAGTATTATTCACCAGCTGAATGTATTCACTGCCTTGATGACCTAGATGACTGAGGGCACTAAATGGTTTTCGAGCAAAGATATTCTCCAAAAGGTTTCCATGTCGAAACGCAGATACAGCCTCCTCTTGATTGCACAATGCCAGATTTCCCCTTGTTTCACGTTCCCTGGTTATGGCATCCAAAACAAAATAACCACCAGATAAGACTAACTATTCAGAACACACTCCTGGGTGGCTGTCAATTATGAACTGTACAATATTAAAACCAGAGATACTGTTCCCCCATCCAAGTAAAAGGAGACATTGGGCAAAGGAGTATTGACTATTGTTAAGGAAATATATATTCTACCAAGCAGGTTAGAGGGCCGACCCTTAACATGTTATGTGAACATTATACATTAAATACAACCAACAATATAACGTCTGCAATAAAATCCTGCTGGAGCCCAATACATATTTCCAGACACTCTAGCAGGATGCCTAGGGAATGTATAACCCAAACTGATGCTTTCTGACAACAAGGGGAAGAAGGCGAGGATAATCCAGAGCGGGATGTGTCTTAAATACACCCTCCTAGGAAGCCCAGCAAAAATCTAACTGTGTATAGTATTGTATGTCAAGAATCAAACGAGCCAATTATTGAAATTTCAGACGATGTCTTTTTCATCTCTTTGATGAATCTCTGACTTCACTTCACAAAGGAAAACTTCCCAGGCATCATGCCATTTTTCCTGCCTCAGTTTGCTCATAGCCCCATCACTGTTCCTGTATTACTTGGTAAAATCGTTGTCTTTCTTTGCCTGTTTCATGCCCTTTTGTATTATTTAAATGCTGTTGCCTCTGTTACCTCTGATGGAGGTTTTTTGTTCACAAATCCTACCTGTAAACTAAAATGTCCAAAGGTTGCTTTTGCCTCATTATTACATCTGGCCCCTCTCATGGTCCCGAGCCTCATAACATTACATCCCGCCCCAGAGCTAGCCTTCTACTGAAAACGTCACACCCAAAAATATTTTCATTCAATTTACAAACGTTGCTGACGCTTTAATACACCCTTCCTGGTTTCCTCACCCTCTCGTTATGCGATTTGTAGCTTAATTCAGGCCTTCTTTTGTTTGCTTGTCTTCGGACTGTCCCCAATCATTGTTTCTGCTTGTCGAACTGAACAATGTACCTCCTGTACACTACAGAACCAGACAAAAGAAACCTCTAATGAGGCCAAAAGAACTGAACACAGTGCTTCAATGTGCCATCCAGACCTGGACTCCGTGTTTGAGACTACGTCTACAGGTCTGGACACAAATGAGACCGCTAGATCTAGGCACAGTGCCCAAGATGTTATCATCAGAACTTGGCACAGTGATCCATGCGTGATCATCAGAACTGGGCACAAAACTCAACATGCAGCTTCCAGAACTAGGTATGGCACTCCTGAGGAAACCTCCAGCAAAGTAAGCAATACGTGATTTAAGGGCACCAGATCTGAACACAAAACTTGTAGGGCCTAAGTAACAAACTGCATTTTGTGGTATGTAAAGTAGTATTATAGTAGTATTACTTTCTTACTACAAAATACAATTTACAATCCTACGATTTTCATACTCCTCGTCCACCTCTCCTCTCTGTTCTGTGAGAAGATCCTCACACTTGTAAGTTTACTATAGTTCTCCCTAACTTCTATTCTTCTTAATCTGTTATCTACCTAGTGTCAAGTGCCCCTTGTGCGATAGTTTGCTTTACAATATTTTTTTTCATCATCACATCGGGCACATAGGTAGCGGAGCAAGTGATTATGAGGGTGTGACGTTGAGGGGTTTGTGGTCACGTAAGAATGAGTACATAGGCGAAACTTTTTGGGACAACTGGTGGTGAGACAAGTCATTTTAGCATGTGGGTAAAAAAAACATTCCTGGGAACTTAGTGGTACACCTGAAAAGCAGGAGGGTTGGGACACTGAGAGTGAGCATCTCTTAGGAACGGGGCCATCTTGACCTGAAGGGTGTGATTAGTAGTTTGGGCCACATGGAGCACAAAGGGAGGTAGCATTGTGAGGCACGGCCCAATTTGTGTTTGATGGCATGCAGGACACAGAAAAGAATGCAGCTGGGGGGATGTATGACGGTACGACGCGTACCGTCACAACGCGTGCTTTTACAACGCGTCTTTAACAACGCAAGTCGTTACAACGACTTGCGTTGGGGGGCGCTGATAGTGAATAGTATAATTTACTATTCTAACACCAGTCCCCGTGGATACTAGGGAAGGTGTTGAAATAGTAAATATACTATTCTTTATCCTCTAGCGCCCTCCAGCTCAAGTCTTGGTTACAACTGGGATTCGGAAGGAACAGGAGACTGTGTCATTTAGAGAGGACAATTAGGGTGGGCTAGGGTCAATATAGAAGGAACAGGGTGGGAGGGTATAAGTGGTGCCAATTAAACGATAAAAGGTGGAATAAACTTGTCCTGTCTCGGCCACAAGAAAAGTGTGATCCTGTATCAGTTTTGAAAAGGCATTTGAGAAGTTGATGTGAAGAACTAGCAAATGAGTCACAGGGTGGATGTCACTTGAGTGATCTTTTTGTGTATGTATGTATGTATGTATGTATGTATAGGCATTTATATAGCGCACTACTTACCCGGAGGGTCCCAAGGCGCTTCGACCGCTGCGAAACCCTTCCTGGCTTCCCTGAGAGATGGTCCCTTAATGGGTATCTCCAGGGTGAGACCAGGCATCCCCGGCGGTCTGGTGGGGCCGTTAGTGAAGATGAGGCAAGCTAATGCCCAGAGTTGCTGAGTGTGATCGCTGATCAGAGTGGGCACCGAGGCGAGAGAATTATCGAGTCCGCTGACCCTGGTCCAGAAACCTGCCGCGCCGGGAATCGAACCCTGGTCCCGGGCCGTCCTCTGCTCTCGGGTCTGCAGGTGTCAAGTCTGCAGGAAAATATGGTGCAATGGATTCAGAGGTTAATCCAAGAATAACCCTATCGGGACATGTCTAAATGTAAGTTAGCCCAAGTACCACAAGGAGGGATTCACGTGTGGGGGGAATGGGCATGGGGGGAAGGGAAAAAGAACAAAATACGCTTGCCATCTGACACCAGAGGAGGGGTCCCGCAGTTCTCTCACAGGCAGTGGTGGTGAAAGACAGCAGCTGAATCTGGGTGCAGTCCTAAAGTCAAAAAAAGCATAGCAATATTAGGGAATACATAAAGCAGTATTAATGAATTTGGCTACTATGCAAAGTAACCTTCGGATAAATTAGCAATGATGCGCCCCGTAAGCATATTGATACACTCTGGGACACTGAATGAACCGGCAATTAGGACGCCAACGGGCTATTCATCATTAGGTTGATGAGCTGTATGAAATTGCTGATGTCAGATGAAAAACAGAAAATAATCAGTTGCCGAAATGATCGTCTTTATTTGTAGCCCATTTAGGTGGCCCAGTGTGCTTGCTTTGCTGGCCTTTTGCTCTCTGCTAAATGACTTACTCCTGGGGTTCTTGTGTGCACCAGTCTTCCACAGTTTCCAGTCTCCCTTGTTAAAGCAAGAGTGTGTTACTATTTTTTCTTGTTCTCGTGCACCTTGATGAAATCCTTACAATGAGAAGTTAGTGGCACATAGAAAGTGTGGTTGGAGTGTAACAGCAAGAGGTGGGCATCTTGTGCACAATAGGAGTGAGAAGCACAGGAGGCATTTACGGGCCATAATTTTGGAATGACCAGCAAAAGGTGGCATATGCTCAAAAGATGGAGAGGGTAGAGGCGAAGAAATAATGTAGGCATCTGGGGAAAACCTAATGAGGGCAAAGGGAACAACCTACTGGCGTCATGTGGTAGTGCCAGGGACATTTAGAATGAACCCCTGTGGCTGGAAGGTAAATTATACGTCACCGCCAGGACATGGACTGGTAGCCTGGGCATACTAAGGGCTGCTACAAGGAAAGAGGAGTAGAGAGGTGGCATTGGTGGTATGGGGGGCTGTTTGAGACAGGTGAGAATGTACACACAGAAAGTACATTTAGAGTGCACAGAAAGCACCCATGGTGAGGGGCTACACAGAGAGGGCCATGTAACAAGCACTGAAAAAGGATTGCGGGTGTCACTCAGACAGGTCTATTTTGGTAGGACACAGAAGGCACTGACAGAGGTGGACTGCTGGCAGTTAGTAGTGAGGCATTGAGAGCAGGTATCTGTGGCACAAGATGAAGGGGCACATAGGAGCAGCTATGGCAACAGGTAGTAAAGGGCATTGGGATGGCGGCATTTCAGACACTTAAGCAACTTGGGTGGTGGGGGTGCAGAAGAGGCATTCCGGAACGTAGAGTGGTACACTTACACAGGAGCGGCCAGTGCAGGTAAGAGCAGCAGGGCGGGGGGGACTAGACCTCCCACTACAAGGGAAAATTAATTATTTATCAAATTTTTTCCTCATCTTCTTCTTTCAAGTTCACCCCCACCCCGTCTCACCGCTCTTACCTGCACGGTCAGCTCCTGCACTTACAAGTCAATTGGGGTGGGGCATGATGAGCAGGTATGTATGACATAGTGAGGGGATCCTGTAGGCACACTCAGCAGTTAATTGGGCAAGGACTGCAGATTAGCTGCATGTAGACAGGGGCGTAGCTTCAGAGGAACACCCCGTAAATTAAGGCATTCTTAGCTTGATAGTGAGGTTTGGAGGCCCTGAATCATGTCTGCTATACCTGTGTCATTTTTTCTTGTCATCCTGATTTCACTGAGAGGTTTTAACTTGCTAATTTTCTGGATCATAACTCAAATAGATTTAGGCCTGAATTTGCTAAGATTTTACACCATAGTTTCATCACATTTTGATGCAGCCGTGTGCAAAATAGTTTTGGGTATTTACAAAACCACACAAATGTCAATTTTCTTAGCTTTCTAAGGAAAAGCAACATAACACATTGTATTGCTTTATTGTTAATTTACATCAGGTAGGCTTTCCATGGGTGGTGCAAGGGCATTCTTGTGCATCCGCCAATGGATTTTGACGCTAACCCATATACACGAACATTTGGAGACATGGGTTTGTGTCAAAATAGTGTGCCTACCTGAGGCTGGCATAACGAGAATAACTATTTTTATTTCTCCACATTATGTCCTGTTTGCATGTGTCTGCAGCACACGTGATAGAGGAAACAGCCTCCACGGATAGCGTATGTGAAGGAAGGCATCTTTTCTCCACAAAAACTATCCTGACCCTTAAAAGACAACCTTGCATTATGGTGCAGGAGTGCCTTCATTGGAGCGCATTACCCTAAAGGTTTTAAGCACACGAAGAGAACAGAACTGCACCATTTCCTTGAAGATATGGCACAGTTCTGCTCTCTTCAGTTGATACAGTGCAGCACAGCAGCATTTTGAAAACATGCCACTTTGTGACAAGTTTGTCAAAAAAAGTACACCTTGAATAGATGCAAATTTACTACTTTTTAGAATTTACAAAATATTGACTGTAGCAGGCTTGGAATGCTAAGCCAATCTCTGGTTTCCAGGCATAGTATTGGCAATAAAACACCCAAAATGTAATGGAACAAATGCTGACAAATAGCCTAACCACTAGCAATTCCTCTAAGTATCATTCCAAACCATTGTTGGTTGCCCACTGTTGTGCAACTCTCTAGAAAGAGTGCCTGATTTAGGATTTGCAGATACAGTAAATGCAGAGGACTTTACTGCCTTTGATCTGCCAGCTTATTTTTGAGATATCCGCTGGACGTCGGTGGGTTCCTGTCAGTGTTGGAAAACGTAAACGTGTAGAACCCTTAAACATGATGGCTAGGCATCAAACCTTTACAAAGTTTTTTTTTTCTATAAGAAAACTCCTCAAGCTGAAAAATAAAACACTAATGACACCCCCACCAGTTTTCTCCCATGTTGTGGGGGCCAGTTTTCTTTTTTTTTACTGTCCCTCACTGCTAGGCTGTACCTGGCTGTGATGGACAGTAAATAAAGAAAAAGCCATATGGCTGTCCTCTGTAAATAGGGCGGATGGTCCAATGGCTTACTTCCAATGGTACCTGTTCTGTTATGCCATCTTAGGAAGATTTATACTGACAGAGTCAATTTGACTCCACCTGCATAAAACTTGTGGCCTGCCAGACTCAAAATCGGATGGGCAGACCGTGAGATTGTTGGACAGGGTGCTCCGTCGCCTTTGCAACAGAGTTGTCAAACACTAAATCATCCCCAGAGGACCACCTAATGCAAATCAGTATTGACCCTGCTCCTCATGAGAACTGTCCATCCCAAACATTGGTCAATCATACATCCATCCTGTGGTCCAATTCTTTTAGTTGGGAAATTTGAGATTCCCACCCCCTAAATTTCATTAACTAAGCTATGCCCCTGCATGTAGGGCACAGCATGAGGAATTTCATAGGAATAAAGCGTGGCGGGAACACCAGACCTTGGCCAGTTTAGGCTAGGTTTTTTCTTTTTTTTTTTTAATGAAACACTGGCCATTGAAGACTAGCGGATATAGGCACTGAGATACAGTGAATGTATTCTTATGTTGTACAGATTGAAATGGAATCATATAAACAAACTTTTTCTATTAGATTAATGTATTTCATAAACTATACATTATTTACATATTCAAAGGTACACTAAAAATATCTTCATTTATTAAAGTAATATGCAATGTAACTAATACGCAAAACATGAGTAACAGGATCTATGCTTTTATCAAGAAAGAGGCAATTTGCCCAGGGCAAAGGGAGCATTTAATTTTAATAGAATTTTAAGACTGAACTAACAGACCACATCCAGTGTCGGCTCTCATAGGGCTTGCTGTGAGGCGGTGAGGCGGGTCGGGGGAGGGGCAGGTTGAGGGAGTAGTAAACTCGGGCATACAACGGAACGGAGGAAAGTAATTATTAATTTTCTCCATTCCGTTGTTTGTCTGAGTTTACGAACTCCCCCACCCTGCCCCTCACCTCCCCGCAGCACACCCTAGCCAAGCCGCCACTGACCAAGCCCCCTCTGAACTAGAACACAATTACCCAAGACCTGTCTTGACCTTCTTGAACCTTGCCGAGGAGATTACGCTTGAGCCTTCCATCATAATGAACCACGGGATCCATACCTGGGTAAATACCCTTCGGCAAATTCAGAGAACTTTGTTCTTTTTCACGTAGCACACAATTTCCTAAATTGCTTGGGCTCTGCGCCATAATTAGAACTCCCCCTACACCCAGAGAACAAACTCAATGGCATTTTTAGGACTTTTATGGCCCAGGGCAGCAAAGCAACTCACTTTGCTGTGCTGCATTGTGTCACAGGTATAGGGCAGGTATGCACCTTATGTATTCAATATGGCACATTCCTTTTCTTTTCCATTGTCTAGTGCTGTTGTTTTGAGAGCCTAGCACCAACGCAGGCACCCTTGCACCATGGTGCAAGAGTGCCTGTGCTGTAGACAGGAATGTTTTTTTGCAGGAAGGTGCACCTTTCCGCACAAAAACAATCCAGAGAGGCTTTTTCCTCTTTCTCTGTGTGTTGCAGAATGCAGAAGACTTGAGAATGACTCCAGGCTGATCTTCCATTTTGACTTGGAGATGGGGCAGAACCTGGTGCCACGGAGTAGTCCTGTTTCCCCCTCTTGGCTTTGAACAACAGCATAGTCATTGAAAAAAAAACAACGAAGATCTGCATTTACAGAAACCTTGATGAGTATTTTTTGTAAACACGTTTAAAAATGTCAAGGCTCTAGTATCATAAGAGGCAACAGCTAACTGATGTAGGAGCAATCCACATAAAACTGAGACATAGAAAGCAATTTCTGATGTATTTACATGCCAATAATTGTCAAACCATTTGCCCAAGCTAGCACATGAACCTTGATTTGATGTAATTTGTGAAAAATAAGGTGTTTTGTATAGCCAGTACCTAAGTTACTGAAACTGAGACTGCAATTCAATATTTGTTTTTACATTGTGCTTATTCTGTTAAAAGAATACACTGACAATCACATAAATACATATTATTCTCTGTATATAGAGGTTAAGCAAAGGACATCTGTGGGACTGCCCTATGAGATATATTGGATTCCTTCAGCCAAGACACTAACATGCACTGATACAACTGCAGTTTGGGCAGGAAATCTTTAGTTTCAGTTGGATTTTCTGTTATGAAGAAAAAGATGTCAAAAAATTCAACATAACATCTGTGGATGGCCACGTATCTTCGGGCGGTTGATGTGAATCACCTGAGTCCGAGGAAGTTTCCATAAAGGATGGAAAGTAATAATGAAATCCCAGGATGAATAATAAACTATTTATATATGGGATTTGCTTAGAATGATTGAAAAACGTTGCAATAGTAACTAACTGAAGGAATAAGGATTTCGTGCTTATCACTTTTACAGAATAGGGGTAATTGCTGTGCTAATACCTTTTGGTCCCAAGCTCATTTAACAATTACTGTAGACCTCGAGACACATGTCGCTTGCCCCTTAGCATGGTATTATTGAACGCTGCTTTACTAAGAAATAATAGAGTTTCTGATATCTAAAAAAAATTCTTAATAGAACCAGCAAGAATAAAACAGCGTGGGATCTTTAATTTAATTAGCAGGATACAAGAAATCAATGAGGAACACATATGGCTTGTGATATAATGAACTGAGTTCATTCTGTGTGGTCAATTTCCTTTTTTACACGTTCAATTAATTATAGCAGGCCAGTCCTTTGCTGCTAGTATGAATTCATTTTACACAAAACCCTATAAATTTAAAGTTTTATTTTACGTAACATTTCTACAAATGATTAATATATGAATATCAAACAAGGACATATTGAGTGGAGTTGAGTTCAGTGGTGTATAGTGGAGTGATGTAGATTGAAGGGGCAAAGAGTGCTGTGGAATAGAGGGGAGTAGTGCAGAGTGGAGTGGAGTAGAATATAGTGGTGTTGACTACAGTGGTGCAGGTTAGAGTAGAGTGACATAGAGTGCAGCAGCACATTTTCGAGTGGCATAGAGTGAAATCACATAGAGCGGAGTACATTGCAGTAACATAGAGTGTAGTGCGTAGAGTGCAGAAGTGTAGTGTAGTGTAGAGTCCAGTGCAGTGCAGTGGTGCAGAGTAGAGTAGAGTGGAGTAGCGTAGAGTGGAGTGGGCTAGAGTAAAGTGGTGCAGAGTAGGGTAGAGTGGGGTGTAATGCAGTGGCATAGAGTGGAGTGAAGTAGCGCAGAGTAGAGTGGCGTAGAGTGCAGTGGCATAGAGTGTTGGAGAGTAGAGTGCATAGACTGGGGTGTAATGGCATAGAGTGTAGTAGTGTAGAGTGCAGTAGAGTAGAGTAGAGTGGAGTGGCACAGAGTAGAGTGGTGCACAGTAGAGTATAGTGGGGTAGAGTGTAGTGGCATAAAGTGCAGTGGTGTAGAGTGAAGTGGTGAAGAGTTCAGTAGAGTAGCATAGAGTGCAGTGGAGGAGAGTGGAGTGGGGCAGAGTAGAGTAGAGTGAGGAAGAGTGCAGTGGCATAGAGTAGAGTGTTGCAGAGTGGAGTAGAGAGACATAGAGTGCAGTGGTGCACAGTAGAGTGCAGTGGCGTAGAGTGGATTTGTGTAGTGTGGAGTGGCTTAGAGTAGAGTAGAGTGGCTTAGAGCCCAGTGGCATAGAGCGGAGTTGTGCAAAGTAGTATAGAGTGGCATAGAGTGCTGTGGCATACATTACAGTGTAGTAGCATAGAGTGGTGCAGAGTAGAGTAGAGCGGAATAGAGTGAAGTAGCATAAAGTGGAATGACGTAGAGCACATTAGCAAAGAGTGCAGAGGTGCAGAGTAGAGTAGTGTGGCATAAAGTGCACTGGCATAGAGTTAGTGGTGTAGAGTGCAGTGGCATAGTGTTGAGTGGCATATTGTTTGTATTTATGAAAGGGAGCTATAAAGCGCTCCTCACCCCCAAAGGGATATCGCGTCACTAGACCTCATATCTGCTCAGTACCAACCAAGACCTTACAGCGGAAATAATCAATATCTGAAAGAGTAACAAATCTTGAGCTACACATAGCTTCCAGGGAAGATTATTTGAGTGGGCAGCAGCCAAAAAACTAAAAAAGCAGTCGGTCAGCCTGAATTTCTTGGTTTGTCTACAGCATATCAGAGCCTGATCAGCTGAGTGAAGCTCTTGCCTTGGATTACAAAATGTGACTCTAATCAGTAGGATTGCTGGACCCTTAAAAGTGCTTGGTGTGCATGGTACATTAGCTTAAAGATGGCTCTCTTGCGGACTGGAAGCCATTGAAGATCATTAAAATAGGAGGAGGCAAAACTGTTTGTTACAGATTAATCTTGCCTCTACATTTTGAATAGTCTACATGTGTACAAATAATCTGACATGTCCAAATATAATACATTTCCATAATCTAACCTATTCAGGATCAAAGCTTGCACAATATTATTTTGCCACATCACTGTGATCCACCAAAATAATCTGCAGAGAGTGTGTAGAAGACCAAAACAGGTGTTGTGCATATTATTGACTTGTTCTTGCAATGAAAGAGAATCATCAAAAATAGTCATTTGCATGTCATCAGCATACACAATGATCACAAAACCCTATGCCCTGACGATCCTCGCCAAAGGTGTCCGAGAGATATTGAACAAGGTGCGACTCAGAGAAGAACCTTGTGGAACTCCACAATGCAATTCCAAATGACTAGATCTGAAACGGGTAAACTGTACCAAATGGAATCTTGTTACTTAGAAATTAGCTGGACTGCTGCAAAGTAGAACAATGCAAATCAATTTCATGCAGTCTGTGGAGCATAGACTGGAGTGGTGTAGAGTGAAGTGGGATGGAGTGGTGCAGGGGAGAGTTGAGTGCAGTGGCATAGACTGTAGTGGTGTAGAGTTCAGTAGAGTAGAGTGGAGTGAAGTGGTTTACAATAGAGTGGAGCAGAGTTGAGCAGAGTGAGGTAGAGTGGAGTGGTGCAGAGTTGAGTGGCGTAGAGTGCAATAGCATAGTGTAGACTTTTGTAGAATAGAGTGGCACAGAGTGCAGTGAAATAGAGTGGTGCAGCATGGAGTAGAGTGGCATATAGTGGAGTGGCATAATTGAAGTGATATAGAGTGCAGTGATGTAGAGTACAGTAGAGTGGCTTTGAGGACAGTGGTATAGAATTGTGGAGAGTAGAGTGTAGTGATGTTGAGTAGAGTGGTGCAGAATAGAGTGGAGTGGTGGAGAGTGCAGTGTCGTATAGTGGACTGGTGCAGGGTGATTTGGCATACAGGGTATTGGCGTAGAGTGGAGTGGTGCAGAGCAGAGTGGCATAGAGTTCAGTGGTGTAGAGTATAGTGTTCAGAGTGGAGTAGTGCATAGAAGAGTAGAGTTAAAGATGCAAACAAAAAGGGGGAGAGAGAGAGTCAGTGGATTCAGTCTCCCTGGTAATGCGAATAAACAAAGTGGAATCCACTCAGAGTGGTAGTGGTCCCTAAAGTGATGGGGAACATACAGTGTTGTTTAAATGCCCCTCACACACCAACAGGCCCCTTGGTGTCATGCTTCATCATCGGGGCCTTCGCACCCCTCTACAGGATGCGGCGTGCTACGACTCACGACTACGCAGGAGCACTAAGTAGTGAACTATGTGAGGGGGTGTGTTGCTAAAGAAGAAGTGAGTGAGGTGAGGTGAAAGTGAGTGATTAAAAAATACCTGGCACATAGGTGAAAAATAATTTTATTAAATCCTCGGCTGGTATTATTAAAAAGGAGTGCAGAATGGGGTTGTAAAAATACGTGTTAGGGTATTACAACCACCTCAAAGTGTCAACATGTTTCGGAGCGCGAGGGCTCCTTCTTCAGGACGAGGATAAGCACATATCCTCACCTTACTCACATGTAGATGTAAAAGTGTTTTAAAAAGAATTACAGCAATGTGTAATGTACCTAACAATGTTTATGTATAGGTGTGTTCCATTGCGCCCAATTGGCGTTTGATGAAAACCTGTAGAAAAAAAGCACAATAAACACAATGGTCTATAGTTCACAAACTAAGGGAAAAGACCTGATTCTCTTAGTGCAAAGTGGTGAACCCAAAATGAGGGTCAAAGAACCCTGAAAAAATAAAAATAAAAATAAAAATGGACTAACACAGTAACATAAAAACATACAATCACAATGTGGAAATTCTCTCTACTCAGGTAGAAAGAGAGAGAAAAACAGGTTGAAAGGCTTACTTATAGTTCTCAAACTCATAACCTCATGAGCCTATGCGTGTTATTGGGGGATCCTTCCATACTGCTCAGTAAAGCAACCTAAAAAAATTAATTTGTGGGATTTAGTTTGTTGTAGACACAAACTATCTAAAGCACCAAAGTAGTACTTGTTGTCATGGCCCAACTCACGGTTACTGCAAAAGCTAGTCGCCTGCCTTCCCCTCAACGCTGCTCCGATGAAGTGAGCGTTGGTTGCACCGGTATCCTTTTTATACTTTCCTAATTAGTAATTAGTCAGGGGAAATTGAATAATGAGACTAGGGAAATGCCCAAATACAGATTTTTTTAGCATAGAGATCCGGTATTGCGCGCTCGGCTTGGATCAAGACGAGCCGCGCATGCGTGCGTCGAACTGAGCCACTGTAAAAGATGCGCATGCGCGAACGCGAGTGAAGGCGCGCATGCGCGAAACACTGGCACTGATGGGGAGCGCGATGTAAACGCGCATGTGCACAGCTAAGGCACTGATCGGGAGTGCTGTTAAAGGATCATTCCCAAGTTGGTGTTTAAATTGGTGTCTAAGATAGACGGACAGTGTAACATGCTGGGAATGCATGTTAGTTTTTATAGATGGCAGGAATATCCGGACCCTAGAGGTTAGGAATTCAATTAAATAGGTGGCAGAAGTATCTGGACCCTAGGGGTTAGAAATTGAACAGTAAGCCTATTAATAGTGTGATCATTTTTGAGAGAAATGCGATGTTAATAGAGACACATCATAGAGGTTAACTTGACCTTCAAGGGACATCAGTGATTGCCCAATTGACTGGGACTGTCCCATGTATAGCAGAGATACATTGTCCATAGGAGGTGGCCTGATGCAATTCATCTTAGCAGATTCCAAGGAATGGAGTCATTGAGGCCGGCAGTAACGGTCCCTAGACGGAACACTCACCGTTGTTCTTTTTCCAGAAGACCTGCCTCAGAAGGCAACTGTTCGATCACTGTCCACTGTAATTCATTGACGCAGTGTTGATGTTCAATAAAGTGGGCTGACATTTTTGTTGTTAGTTTCTTGCACCTAATGTTGCTTTTGTGCTCATTAAGTCTTACTTTCACTGGTCTTGTTGTCATTCCCACATATTCTTTTCCGCATGGACATGTGATCAAATATACAACATTCTTGCTGTTGCAGTTGGTAAATGTACGTTGTTCCCAGTTACTTCCATTGGAAAAAGTAAGAGTTTGGCTTTTTTTGGTGAGATGGCAATTATTGCAGTTGCCACACGGATGGTGGCCCTGTAACCCCTGCAATCTTGGTTGTTTTTCTTTGATAGGAAGGGGTCTTGTATGGACAAGCATGTCTTTCAAGTTCCTTCCCCTTCTGTGTGCAAACAGTGGTTTCTCCAGTGATAGAGTGCCACTTGTTAATATACGCCAATGTTTGTTGACCAGTTTTGTGACCTGGTTAGTTACTAGGCTGTATGTGGTAACACAGACTGTCCTATCCGCTTGGTTGTCTCTCTGTGGGTTATCCTCCAAGAGGGCCTCTCGGTTGTTGTTTCTAGCTCTTTTCATAGCTTTCTGGATCACCTGGTCGGGATACTTTCTATGTCTCAGTTTCATGCTGAGATCCTTTGCCTGAGTTTTGTATTTTGCGATGTCGCTACAGTTCCGACGTAGGCGGAGGAACTGTCCATACGGTAAGTTCTCCCTCAGATGACGTGGATGAAAACTGTCAAATCTGAGGAGACAGTTCTTAGCCGTCGGTTTGAAATGGGTCTCAGTCTTCAAGACGCCTGCCTCATGATAAATGTTCAAGTCCAAGAAAACCATGGTACTGTTTGACATTTGGTGGGTGAATTTAAGGAATGCATTCTGGTTGTTGAGCCAATGCATGAACTCAGAAATCGAGTTCTCATCTCCTTCCCAGATAACCAAAATATCGTCAATATATCTTCGCCAAGTAAGGATCCTCCCCTATAGGGGTTGTTGGAGTGTAGGATCTTGGAAGATTCCAGGTGATGGACATAGAGTCCCGCCAGACTCGGGGCAAAACTACTGCCCATACTGGTCCCGTGGCTTTGCCAAAACAGAGTGCTCTCATACTCAAAAAAGTTTTTTGTGAGCGCCAATGAGATACACTCCATCACTACACTGCGAGGAGTATGATATTTCCAGTTGGTAGAATGGAGTACTTCTTCGATAATTTGTAAAGTCTCATCATGTGGGAGGCTCGTGTAGAGACTCTCCACATCAAGGCTTAGGAGCATCTGAGAGGTTGGATCGAAAGTCTGATTCTGTAACAGTTGTAGTACCGCTTTTGTATCTCTCAGATATGTGTCAGTGGCCTGTACGAGAGATCTCAGGAAGACATCGGCGAACTTGGACAGAGGTTCCAAGATAGATGAAATACCGGACACAATCGGACGTCCTGGTGGATTCTCGAGGTTCTTATGCACTTTCGGTATAGTGTAGAAATATGGAATGCGGGGATTTTTTTGAACCAAGAATTCTGATTCTTTTTTAGTTACCAAGTCATGTGCAAGTGCCTCCTCAATCATACCACCAATTCGTACTCGTAAGGACTCAGTGGGGTTTCAGCTAGGACCTGATAATTCCTACTGTCAGAGAGAAGTCTCCTGCACTCTTTGTCGTACAGGCCACTGACACATATCTGAGAGATACAAAAGCGGTACTACAACTGTTACAGAATCAGACTTTCGATCCAACCTCTCAGATGCTCCTAAGCCTTGATGTGGAGAGTCTCTACACGAGCCTCCCACATGATGAGACTTTACAAATTATCGAAGAAGTACTCCATTCTACCAACTGGAAATATCATACTCCTCGCAGTGTAGTGATGGAGTGTATCTCATTGGCGCTCACAAAAAACTTTTTTGAGTATGAGGGCACTCTGTTTTGGCAAAGCCACGGGACCAGTATGGGCAGTACTTTTGCTCCGAGTCTGGCAGGACTCTATGTCCATCACCTGGAATCTTCCAAGATCCTACACTCCAACAACCCCTATAGGGGGAGGATCCTTACTTGGCGAAGATATATTGACGATATTTTGGTTATCTGGGAAGGAGATGAGAACTCGATTTCTGAGTTCATGCATTGGCTCAACAACCAGAATGCATTCCTTAAATTCACCCACCAAATGTCAAACAGTACCATGGTTTTCTTGGACTTGAACATTTATCATGAGGCAGGCGTCTTGAAGACGGAGACCCATTTCAAACCGACGGCTAAGAACTGTCTCCTCAGATTTGACAGTTTTCATCCACGTCATCTGAGGGAGAACTTACCGTATGGACAGTTCCTCCACCTACGTCGGAACTGTAGCGACATCGCAAAATACAAAACTCAGGCAAAGGATCTCAGCATGAAACTGAGACATAGAAAGTATCCCGACCAGGTGATCCAGAAAGCTATGAAAAGAGCTAGAAACAACAACCGAGAGGCCCTCTTGGAGGATAACCCACAGAGAGACAACCAAGCGGATAGGACAGTCTGTGTTACCACATAAAGCCCAGTAACTAACTAGGTCACAAAACTGGTCAACAAACATTGGCGTATATTAACAAGTGGCACTCTATCACTGGAGAAACCACTGTTTGCACACAGAAGGGGAAGGAACTTGAAAGACATGCTTGTCCATACAAGACCCCCTCCTATCAAAGAAAAACAACCAAGATTGCAGGGGTTACAGGGCCACCATCCGTGTGGCAACTGCAATAATTGCCATCTCACCAAAAAAAGCCAAACTCTTACTTTTTCCAATGGAAGTAACTGGGAACAACGTACATTTACCAACTGCAACAGCAAGAATGTTGTATATTTGATTACATGTCCATGCGGAAAAGAATATGTGGGAATGACAACAAGACCAGTGAAAGTAAGACTTAATGAGCACAAAAGCAACATTAGGTGCAAGAAACTAACAACAAAAATGTCAGCCCACTTTATTGAACATCAACACTGCGTCAATGAATTACAGTGGACAGTAATCGAACAGTTGCCTTCTGAGGCAGGTCTTCTGGAAAAAGAACAACGGTGGGTGTTCCGTCTAGGGACCGATACTGCCGGCCTCAATGACTCCATTCCTTGGAATCTGCTAAGATGAATTGCATCAGGCCACCTCCTATGGACAATGTATCTCTGCTATACATGGGACAGTCCCAGTCAATTGGGCAATCACTGATGTCCCTTGAAGGTCAAGTTAACCTCTATGATGTGTCTCTATTAACATCGCATTTCTCTCAAAATGATCACACTATTAATAGGCTTACTGTTCAATTTCTAACCTCTAGGGTCCAGATACTTCTGCCACCTATTTAATTGAATTCCTAACCTCTAGGGTCCGGATATTCCTGCCATCTATTAAAACTAACATGCATTCCCAGCATGTTACACTGTCCGTCTATCTTAGACACCAATTTAAACACCAACTTGGGAATGATCCTTTAACAGCGCTCCCGATCAGTGCCTTAGCTGTGCACATGCGCGTTTACATCGCGCTCCCCATTAGTGCCAGTGTTTCGCGCATGCGCGCCTTCACTCGCGTTTGCGCATGTGCATCTTTTACAGTGGCTCAGTTCGACGCACGCATGCGCAGCTCTTCTTGATCCAAGCCGAGCGCGCAATACCGGATCTCTATGCTAAAAAACTCCGTATTTGGGCATTTCCCTAGTCTCATTATTCAATTTCCCCTGACTAATTACTAATTAGGAAAGTATAAAAAGGATACCGGCGCAACCAACGCTCACTTCATCGGAGCAGCGTTGAGGGGAAGGCAGGCGACTAGCTTTTGCAGTAACCGTGAGTTGGGCCATGACAACAAGTACTACTTTGGTGCATTAGATAGTTTGTGTCTACAACAAACTAAATCCCACAAATACATTTTTTTAGGTTGCTTTACTGAGCAGTATGGAAGGATCCCCCAATAACACGCATAGGCTCATGAGGTTATGCGTTTGAGAACTATAAGTAAGCCTTTCAACCTGTTTTTCTCTCTCTTTCTACCTGAGTAGAGAAAATTTCCACATTGTGATTGTATGTCTTTATGTTACTGTGTTAGTCCATTTTTATTTTTTCAGGGTTCTTTGACCCTCATTTTGGGTTCACCCCTTTGCACTAAGAGAATCAGTTCTTTTCCCTTAGTTTGTGAACTATAGACCATTGTGTTTATTGTGCTTTCTTTCTACAGGTTTTCATCAAACGCCAATTGGGCGCAACGGAACACACCTATACATAAACATTGTTAGGTACATTACACATTGCTGTAATTCTTTTTAAAACACTTTTACAGCTACATGTGAGTAAGGTGGGGATATGTGCTTATCCTTGTCCTGAAGAAGGAGCCCTCGCGCTCCGAAACATGTTGACACTTTGAGGTGGTTGTAATACCCTAACACGTATTTTTACAACCCCATTCTGCACTCCTTTTTAATAATACCAGCCGAGGATTTAATAAAATTATTTTTCACCTACGTGCCAGGTATTTTTTAATCACTCACTTTCACCTCACCTCACTCACTTCTTCTTTAGCAATACACCCCCTCACATAGTTCACTACTTAGTGCTCCTGCGTAGTCGTGAGTCGTAGCACGCCGCATCCCGTAGAGGGGTGCGAAGGCCCCGATGATGAAGCATGACACCAAGGGGCCTGTTGGTGTGTGAGGGGAATTTAAACAACACTGTATGTTCCCCATCACCTTAGGGACCACTACCACTCTGAGTAGAAGAGTAGAGTGCCATAGAGTGCAAAGGCATAGAATGGAGTTTAGTGGTATAGACTGCAATGGTGTAGAATGGAGTGTAGAGTAGAGTAGAGTTGCAAAGAGAGCAGTGGCGTAGAGTGCAGTCGTCTACTGGAATGCAGTCGAAGGCCTACCCTAGAGCCTCAAGTCATGCTGTGGAGCTCCTTAGTTGCTGTACAAAAGCCACTCTCATGGGTTTGTCAATGTTTTACAGAGGCACTGCACCTGTGAGCAATGTATTCTGGAGAAAGTAGAAGGCGCAAAAACAATGTTTTACTCAGTAAATGATATGTAGGGGACAAGAAATAATATTGCAGTGTTCTTTATTTGGAAAGCATGCAGAATCACGGTCACCTATTCACTGTCATAAGTGAGCTGATTTGCTTACAATGTTGGGCAGGGGAGTGAGAAGTGAAAAGGAGCAGCATTGAAAGGGGTATGGAGGGAATAGAATCTGGAAGCACGGTAATATGGGAGACGGAATGAAAACATAAGCACTTATATGGAGTGCTTAAACTCAAACAAATGTGTGCTCTAAAAAAAAGGAGCAATGGAAGGACACAAGTCCATCCTCCAGGGAAGGGACATACACTAGAAAAGGACTTGACCCATGCATGCAATGACAAACAACAGCAAAGCAAATGAGAGCCACGCTGAATCTAACCAATGGTAAGCAGTGGCTGGGCTGTAAGCCCACTGTTTGTAAACAAAATGTCTCACAGAGACAGTGTATGTACTGTGCAGGCAAATCCTAAAAATGATAAGCGTTCAACACCAATCTTGAGCCTTTCTCTTTTAAAATTCTAAGACTGATTATTTCTTCTGCTTTAAAACATAGTCCAACTTTCTCCTTTAGCTGCGTGTTCCAATCTCCACATTACTTAATTTCTGAAATGCAAACCAAATAATCATTTAGGTGGGTTGATCATTTGAATAAAAATGAATCCTAACATTACCATAGAATCCTTGCATACTGCCTCACAAGATATCTTAGGGTTAAAACTGAAATTTCCAAACATGACACAGACATATCTCTTTAACATATATATTTAAGACTGAGGAAGCGCTCAAAAGAAGCACCAGGTATCCAGCAGTTTGAGGAAGTCCTTGAATCCATTGAAAAAAATTGAGTGGATCTTGCGGGGGATGATTTTAATTGTCGCTATGAACCAATGACAGGAATACATACAATCTTCCCGGAGGAAGACCTGGCCAAGGGGATTCCCCTCCTTGCCACAAATAAAAAGGTGGTGTGTTCCACCTCATCAATGCAAATACTCCACCTTATTATAGAAAGAGGCCTAAAGACCGGTAATGGACGGTGCCCTTCAGATATTGAATGCTCGAATACATTTTCCAGAGGAAAGGCTACATCCTGTTTTGATTATGTGATGATAAGCATAGCACATTGGGCTCACATTCAGGACTTTAAGGTAGACAAAAGAGGTGAGAGTGATCACTTCCCACTATGCTTTAGATTTGTCAGAGAGTTGGATGGGAGGACACTGCTTTAGCCATTGCTAGTATTGAGTCAGCGAAAGGCGCCCGGCCCAGATAAGATTCCAGGGGACCTTCTGAAACATGCCCCAGATATATGGGTACCATATGTGAATTCTCTGTGTAATGAAGTAGCCAGGGGGGAGCCCATTCCAGAATTCTGGAAGAGGGCGGAGATAGTCCCTATTAACAAAAAGGGCAGCAGGAATGATCCCGCAAATGGCAGGCCCATAAGCCTGATATACATTCTGCAAAAATTGTTTGCTAAACAAATTTTGGCCAAGCTAAATGATTGTATGAGGGAGAATGATATACCCTCATCTTGCCAGGCTGGTTTTAGATTAAGAACAAGTACAATCTATCACGTTTTTAGACTCTTAAGTCTAGCCTGGAAGTATACAAAGCTAAAACTTGGACATTTATATGTTGCTTTCATTGATTTGAAAGCAGCATTTGATTCTATTTCAAGAGATCTTTTATGGAAAACCTTACACCAACAGGAAGTGCCAGAGGAGATTTTAAATCAAATTGTAAGGCTTCATGAGGGTAACTTTGCCAAGGTCCGCTGGGGCACAGGAGGGGAGCTTACAGATGAGATTCCAATCAGGAGGGGCGTGTGCCAGGGTTGTTTCCTGACAACTCTATTCCTGCTACAAGTGAATAATATGATCCTGTATATGCAATCATCCTCCCTTGATTCACCTAAGCTCGGAGGTACTCATATCTGTGCCTTAACATTTGCGGATGACACAATCCTATAGTCCCAAACACCAACAGGGTTACAAAACATACTCAATAGCCTTAATATTTATTGTAAACTAAAGGGACTCAGGATAAACCATAACAAAACAAAATGCATGGCTATTAGACCACAAAAAAGCTTCAAAAATAGAATAGCTTTGAATGGGGTGCCCTTGGAATGTGCTTTCAACTTTGTATATTTAGGCTTTATGCTCGACTCAAAGCTTTCATGGAAGCCACAAATAAACAAATCAAAGACCATTTAAATGCAAAGTTCCATCACCATTGCAAAGAAACAATATTCAACGGTGTCAAAGGCCATTACCCCCAATCTTGAAGTATATAAATCTAGAGCCCAAGTCGCCACCTTCAATGGATCAGACTTATGTGTAGGTGAAAACCTACAGCCTTTAATTGTTGGGGAAAATAAAATCTTGAGAATGTTTACGTCCCTCCCCCAAAATACCCCAATGATCCCGTTAACATACGATATTGGTAGAAAAAGGATGGAACACTTAGCTGTATGAAGGTAATTGTCCTATTGGGTCAGAATCTGGACTACTGTGGAATTAGAAACTTACAAGCAGACCTTGAGTGAGCTATTGGAATTGGATGTTCATGTCACTTTTTCTTGGTTGGCCCATATTCGAAATTGGCTCCTTGATTTAGGTCTGAGCAGGCATTGGGTATACCCGAGCCTACTGATGCCCCGATTCAAATAGAGAGAGATCAAGCACATTTATTGGAATTTTATCTTGCACAAAGTCACTTTAAACTGCGAGTCAGGGAGACTTACTACACAATTTTTGTCTTTTAAAACAAACCCTAGCTTTGAGATATTTTTAGATGAAATTGAACCTCAACTAGCAAAGACACTCTATCTGAAATTTAGGTATGAGATCCTTCAGCTAAATGTCTTTACAGTTAAATGGGCGATGTCTCAAATGAAGGGAAGGGAACCTAAATGTACATTATGTCCATTAGGCATAAACGAAGGCATCACACGCGTTTTATTTTTCTGCACAGCATACGTAACTCCTATAAGAAAATGGATTAAGCCTCTATGTAAAAGTTTGAACATCAAGAGTTACTTAGAGATGTTGAGAATACTAAAATTAAATGGCTCCCAACTTATTGTATTTGGCGTTAGTAGATTCTTACTGGCTGCCAGCTATATAAGGAAAAAGAAAGGGCAAACATAATGTATATATATTATACTCATGTTGTACTGCTTGTCTTTTAATATATACTGTGAATTAATGGTCCAGCTTATGTCCAGATAAAGGAAAAACAGTAAGAACGCGTTTCATTGCTATTTAGTGAAGATTTTAATTATTTTAATTTAAATTAACTTCAGTGTTGGCACGGACTAACTGAGTAAGTATTTGCACCTTACACTTATAAAATTTCAAGCCGAACTCCGCTCCTCAGTACCGTGGCAAAATGGGAATCCTAAATTGAATACATTTTTTGTACCTTATTCCTTAGTAAAAATGGCTCCTACTTGTACCTGATGGGATTTGTATTGCAATTTTTTTTAAAGATTTGTCCAAAATGCTTTAATGATTCTTTGAATAGAATAAAGAGATTTTGAATTGAAATAATCATTTCCTACACCAGAACTCTTTACTTAATCCATTTACTGTAAAGCAGTTCTCAATTTCAATGAAGTTATTTAAATTAGAGAATTCGCTGCATTCTAGATTTAAAATCTTACTTCACTAAGGGCTAGATGTAGGTAACTCTAATTTACCGACTCGTAAATACCGAATTTTACTGATTCTGTATTTATGAATCGGTAAATTAGAAGGAGGCATATGTAGGTAAATCAAAAATCTGATTTACTGAATCTGTAACATTCGGTATTTACAGATTCGGTAAATACCGAATCGGTATTGCCCATTGATTCCTATGGGCCTTGAAGCCCATAGGAATCAATGGGCATTACGGATTCGGTACCGAATCCTGCAAGGGTGCAGGGGGTGTCACTTTGACACCCTCTAGCACCCCAAGTGCAGGCTTGTGTGCCATGTGGATCACATACATGCCCTAAGGGCATGTCTGTGTGTCACATTGCACAGGTGTGCATGCACAGATGGGCATGCACACCTGAATTCGGTATTTTACCACCCAATAGGATTGGGTGGTAAAATACCGACTCTTAAGGGCCTGTGGCACGCTTAGGAGTGTCACCTACATATGGATTTACCAAATCGGTAAATATACCGATTCGGTATTTTACCAATTCTGTAAATTTACCGATTCAGTAAATTTACAGAATCTGTAAAATATAGGCCCTCTACATATGAAAACCCTAATACCGGTCGGTAACGGCCGAATTCGGCCGTCACCAACCGGTATTAGGGCTCCCTCATCTGGCCCTAAAACTCCACCAATGTTCTTTCAAAATTAACCTTCATATCCATTTTTTAGTTAATGAAAACTCCAGTTAGGATAATGCTACCCTCTGTGTGTTAAATAAAATGAAGCTCCTCCTGTCATAACATTGGAAAATCACCATTATAAGTCAAGACCTAAAGCAAATGGCATTATGCATGGTCAAAGCAATTTCAAAACAACCTTTAAAACATATTTCACTGGCTTTAAATAAAATATTGTGAAGTTGGCAGCATTTAGCCAGTTGTCAGCTTTCAATTTTTGTCCACCCTTCCTCCTGCCATAGCAAATCTATGTGCCATTGCCATGGAGCAAATTAACTGAAAATGCAAACATGTCTAAACCTGCTTCCCCCTTCATATAGTTTGCCAAAGTTGATGTGGGGGCAGCTGCATAAAGGACTTATATTAGAAGTCAACAAATGCTCTACTCCAGGCAGATGCACCTTATGCCTTCTGCTCTCATACTCCTCCAACATTACCCATATCCCATATCCCATATTGATAAATAGTGTGGTCTTACTTTTCTCTTATTTCTAATTCCCCTTAATACATCTGTAAACTAATAGAGTTCTGCCCACAACTCTACCTTCCTGCAATTTATGTTTTACCAAAACTTTAGACAAACGTTAATTTATAAACCTTTAACACCTTCGCTGCGGGGGTCATTCCCACGCTGTGCTGGGGGGGGGGGGGGGGAGTCGCGCACAGCGCCCGCATGCTCATGACGAGCTGAGCTCGTCATGAGCTACAGTGCTCCTGTGCTCATGACGAGCTCAGCTCGTCACAGGTGCATTGGCTCCATGGAACGTTCAGCACAGCGGGGTAATTATCCCTCGTGTGAGCGTTCCACAGGCCATGACGAGCTGAGCTTGTCCTGAGCACCGAAGCACTGTGGCTCATGACAAGCTCAGCTCGTCATGAGCATGGAAGAGGTTAACTCATATCCTTATCAAAAAACTACTAGACAAATCTACTGGGGTTGGAATGCAGGACACAATAACACATGATCGAAATTGCGTGATATCTGGGAGGCACAGGGTCTCTTACCCTTCAATGAGTTACAGAACCAGTCCAAACACGCAGCAAATCAACACATCCAATATATCCAGATCCACCATGAACTTAGGGGATACCAAGACCTATTGCGCAGAGTTGCTGACTTAGGGGTCGATTATGATGGTGGACGGACCTGCGTCCGTCCAGGCACCCCGAGGTGGAAGGACCGTCCGCAGGGGCAGCGGCGTTCCCTCCAATGCAATTAGGATGTGACCGCCACCCTAGCGGTTTCATTTCTGTATATTTAACATTGCGGTGGGTGCTGCTTTAAGCAGCACCCGCCGCAGTGCCTACCGCATTGTGCATGCAACTGCAGGGGGGTACCATAGGTACCCCCTATGTGCACCCCCAGCCCCCAACACCCTGGGTGCCCGCAAGGGGCCCCCAGAAGCAAAGGTCCACATGCTTTTCCACTGAGGAAAAGCTGCAGCGGAAAAGCAGGTTTCCGCAACCATCCTAATGTGGCTGACGGTGTCTTGCAGACACCGCCAACATATTGCAGTCCACACCCCACGGATCAGCGGCGGACGGACCGCTGATCCCACCGCCATCATCATTGACTTTTCCACATAAGGTCTTAGCCAGAATCCAAGGGAAAATTGGCAGGTTTATTTGGGCAAACAAAAACTCAAGGATGTCTTGGAAAAAGCTGAAAAGAAGATTGCTAAAGGGAGGTCTTGCGCTCCCTGACATTCTCTGGTATGCTTTTTCTTTCAAACTGAAAAACATTAGATGCCTCCTTACCAGCCCTGATGATTCCAACTGGGGCGGATTCTGAGCACAATGGTGGCCCAAGAGGGGGGCGGACCTGACTTCCTTTATAAATTTGGCACACCAAAATTTTACAAAAAGGTACGTCTCAAGATACTGGAACATGCACTTTTAGTATGGACCAGAGTCAAAGGGAGATGGGGCATAAAGTATTACTCATATCTTGCCCCAATTTGGGACTCCCTGGGCCTGCTGACATGCTTTAAGGACAGTCTTTGTCTTTCCATCAGGAGAGCAGGTATACCAGTATGGGCAGATATAGTAACATCAGAGGGAGTTCTCCCATGGGATGTCTTGAGAACGAAGATAGGGGATTCTTTCTCTAGATTCAAGTATATTCTGTTCTTGATTTGCCGCTGAGAGAGAGAACATCGGTGGGAACTGGGATATCGAGTCTGCACTTCAATCCCCTAGCCCAATGAAGAATGAAGTGGGAATGTGGTATGGGAAAATGTTGCAGGAGGAGGAAACAGCGCCCCCCCCCCCCAATGTATCAAATCTGGAATGCCTCGGGGCTGGAGGAGACATTGGTTGCTCTTTACGACAGATCTCTCAATACCTTGTATAAATATGTCAGATCAGCCTCCCTGAAGAAGAATCACTATTTTACCATCAACAGGCTCTACTACACGCCAAAAAAAATTGCAAAGTTTGTGACTCACCCTCCATCGTGTTCAAGATGTGGGTTAGTGGAAGCAGATGACATACATTTCTTTTATGACTGTCCTTCTCTGGGTTCCTTCTGGTCTATGGTTGAGAAGGCCTTAGATGGCATTTTTAAAACACAAGGGTCCTTGACGTTAAATTTAGTTAGAGTCATTTTTGGGATGGATATTCAGCTTCTTAGTTTACTAAGGGGGGCACAAGTGGCTTTATTTTTTAATCTTATAATAATAGCGCATAGGGAGATCTGTAAACTCTGGAAAGACACTAGCCCTCCCACATATGAAAACTGGTTACGGGCGGCTTTGAGCTCTGCACAGTTAGAATTTAGTTTGGCACAAAAAGTAAATAGCATGATGTGGGATCGTTTATTAGACTGAGGAAGACAAATGAGGCTGGTCTAAGTCCTGGCATGCCCAGGCCATTGCAAGAACGCCAACTCCGGGTGCCCACAACGACAGAATGGGTTGAGAAAGTTTATTTGCACAACCTTTGGTGGAATGAGGACAAAAAAAAACTGGCGGTAGGTGTTTTCTATGCCGCGGCGGTGAATCCGCATCCTCCGGGCCGGCAGTGGCTTCCACCGGCCCAGAGGATGCTGATTCACCACCATCTTAATCGACCCCAAAATATGGCAGGGGCCTATAATTTATTTTGGAATCCAGGTTCCTGCCAGAATGTGTGCAATCTTTGAAGACCTTGTCTTGGCAAGCTATTAAAATCGATCAACAATGTAGAGTATCTAATATCGGAGGTGGGAGGTATCCCATTTACCATCAATCTCTTAAAATTGCACAATTTCATTGCACTGCAAACTGTTTGAGGGAACATACACGATAACCACTTGCTTTCGAATCAACTTTGCTGTCTCTATTTCTTTACTGCTCTCTTAATCTCCTCAGACAGGTCTGAGTTTTGAACTAATCAATGTACCTTTGCTTCAGTATGCTAATGAAAACTGGCAGATCAAAACTTTAGATGACCTAAGCTGTTGGTTTATGTTTCATGGATCTTCATTGTAAATGCACCATGCCCTCATCTTTCCATGTTTTGACCCAATTACTTCCTCCAGTACTGAGTGAAAGCATGCAAACAAGATTAAATATTCTAGCGTGACTATTTAGGAATTTTCTACCGCCTCACATTTTACCAAATCCCACATTTAAACTGTATAAACTACTAGTAATATTTCCGCAGTGTTCATAGTGTACTGTGTTATTGTGTTTATATTACTTTCTGGATGGCCTCAGTCAAATACCAGGAATTGTTTTGTTTCTCAATTGAACCGTGCTTGTTGTTTTTCAAAGACAGAAAGTTCTCATAATTTGTTTTCTGCTCATCATAAAAGTAATTGTGGTATAAAGGAGTAGATCATGCCAGTTGCATGCTGAGAGCAGAACTCAAATTAGTAACTATCAAAGAAGCCATTTGTTGAAAAAACAATCTAAGCAGAAATACTTTAGTCTGTTCAAAAATGTTCTAAAGAACAGAGAATAATAAAGATCAATAATATTTTATATGTCATTTTGCAATCAGACCTTTTGCCTAAAAGACTTCTTATGGTAGGGCTTTTCATGGCTGTGGGATTCTATCTTCAGATATGGTGTAGTTTGGGCAGTTGTACCTGCATTTTGGGTGGAGGTGCCAATAAGTGGAAGTAACCAGTGTCTAGGTTATGCTGGTAATCCTGTGAATGGTCAGGTATCCTCAAGACAAGGGCTGCTTCTAAGCCAAGCAGACAAGCAGTTCTATGTATTTATGGTTCGATGTAAACGCTTAGAGTGAGATTCTGATGCAGACAATCATATCGTTATTGAAGCACCTCTATTGCATACACCTCACAGTGGCTGGTATTAGGGTGGAATCGACTCAGAATCGAGAGCCGGGTGGGCGGCCATCTTGGGGGGAAGTCGGTCAGCGGACTAGGCTTTCCCTGATTGAGACATAAATTGACAGGCTGGCGTGGGTACGCAGCAGGAGTGCCTACGGCAAACCCTTCTGTGCTCGTCCACGCTGTGGGTAAGCAGAGCAAACTTTAAATAAAAGCTTTTCCTGGTGCCAGCTTGACCACTGATGTTTAAAAGTATTATCTTAAATGATGAACATTAGCATTCTTTCTTCTCATTGAGGAATCTGTGCAGTATTTTATCTTTTATCTATATATAAAATTCTTTCTGTTCATAGTTCAGTTGTCCATCTAACTGGTGAAATCAACAGTTGCATGTTCCATTGAAGTTTTCACCTCATTCATGGCTATTGCGACTTCATTTTCAATAATGGGTTGCTCAATAAAATCTTGACTCAGTGGTGCAGAGCTTTGACTGCTTTGGGAACTTTCTGTCTCTACTTCAGCAGAAATCATTTCTTCCAGCTCAGTCTCAACATTTAACATTTGCAAATGGTTTGGAAAGACTGAACACTGAATGTTGTCTTTCATACTGTTAAAAAATCTCATAGCAATCATAGTCTCCCAGTAATTCTGATTCAGTACACCAAGGCTTTAAGAGTTGTAGAAATGCCAAATAGAAAAACTGTTTTCTGTCTGAACTGTGACAATTACGTTTTTTTGTGGTTACTTAGACTTCCGTTTACGTGTCTGAAAAAACAACAATCACATCCAACAACTCAATGGTTCCTTTCTTCTATGTTTTCAGTTACATTGCTTTTGCAACCGATCCTCTCACTCACCAAAAACCCTGCCACCGCCAAAACTAACCTCCACGAAGTTGGATGCAGACCAGCTGCCTGAAATTTAACTCAGACAAGACAGAGGTCCTCAACCTCGGTTCCACTCCCTACGCCTAGAATGATTCTTGGTGGCCAGCTGCGCTGGGAGCTGCACTCACACCAACCAACCACGCACGCAACCTGGGGTTCATCCTGGACTCATCGCTCTCAATGACCCAGCAAGTCAACTCCGTCTCCTCCTCCTGCTTCAACACCCTCTGCATGCTCCGTAAGATCTACAGATGGATCCACACTGGAACCAGAAGGACGGTCCCACAGACCCTCGTCAGCAGTAGACTGGACCATGGCAATGCCCTCTGCGCAGCGACCACCATCGAACTCCGGAAGAGGCTCCAATGCATTCAGATCGCCTCCCCATGCCTCATCCTTGACATTTCTCGCCAAACCCACATCACTGCCCACCTGCAAGACCTGCACTGGCTCCCAGTCAACAAGAGGATCACCTTCAAGCTCCTCACCCATGCCCACAAAGCACTACACAACGCCGGACCAGCAAACCTCAACAAGCGTCTAACCTTCTACACCCCGAATTGCCAGCTTCGCTCTGACGACCTACCCCTGGCCACCATCCCGCGCATCCACAGGACCTCCACCGGTGGTAGATCCTTCTCCTACCTTGCAGCCAAAACATTGAACACCCTCACCACACAGCTGTGACAGACCCATGACCTGCTGACTTTCAGGAGACTTCTCAAGACCTGGCTGTTCGAGCAGTATCTGCACCCTCACCCCCGCTCAATGCTTTGAGACCCTTACAGGTAATTAGTGTTCTCTACAAATAAGTGATTGATTGATTGATTTTTTAAATGTGAACTGCTTCTTGGATAATACTTATCCAATATATTGAATTTCACAATGTACTTTCTGTGTTGAACTCTGCTTAGTACTGAATTTCTATGAAAGATTTTAACACTCTATTTCACTTACTTGCTACGCCTAGACTTACCTAAACAATTCCCAATGACTTTGAGAACAAACTGGCTGATCTCAACAGGTTGCAGCACTCACAGGACCTCATCTCTCTATAGGAAAACCTTTTTAAGCTGAAGCTGTTAGACTTGATTAGAGTCTTTTTTGTTGAACGCTCCTCCACATCTCCTTTATCGCTGCCTTCTCTGATTTTGTACTATATTAAGTGGCATACCAAGGAACAGAAATGGAGTTATCTGCATTCCACATTGTGAGAATCACAGGGCTATAGTCATTAATATTCTCGGTGGCTTCTGTTCTTCTCAGGTTGTAAATGTTTTTCAGTGATTTCTGTGTCTGTGTATGTCAGACAAAAAGCTGTTCACTCTTCCTTGGGAAATGACAGGTCATGGAAATCCAAATCGACATCTTGTGTAAAAATCTCCTTTCCATCTATATTTTAGACTGCAGTACTTCTCACATCTATGTGTTTGAAACTGCAGAACTGTTTGTCTCATGCCTTGTTCACTACTGTCTTCCGGGCTGATGCATGGAGCATACTGTTGTATGAAAGAGAATACAGACTCATTGTTGTCTGTTCCAAATTTTGGTACAACTGTTATCCATAACAGCATGTAAATATGAGGAGCACATCTCGCTTGGTAATCTTTATGGTGAAAGAAATGAGTTACACAAGGAAAAATTATTTTCTTGCAGATGAAAGACAGCATGGCTTGAAACCTGTCATTAAAATATCTACAAATATTAGCAGAATCCAAAGAGCAAAGTTCTCCTACTGTGTTCCCATTGATTTCCTTTTTCCTGTTTGAGTTTGCTTCTTTCAAAAATTCAAGCAGGTCATCCCATGCGTACTCTGCACACAACTCAGTGTCATAATCCAAGTAGGTGCACCTAGGTTTCCAATATACATTTTAATTCTCCATGCCGACGATGCCAGTACTCATTATTCCTGCATTCCATGACATCAAAATATTAAAGTTGTATTCCAAGTTTCCAACCTTGTCATGAACTTTGTCAACAAATTCCTTTACAGAGAGATTTTGAAGATTAACTTCTGTTTTAAGGATGTGGTTTACAGCATATGAATTTTTATACAAGTCACACTCAAACAGAAGATGAAAAGTATATGGAATGCACTGGTGAAAACTTGGATCCTCTGAATATAATATGGCTGACCGATATTCAGCTGCTGGTACCTGTACATGGTGGTCTTTATAGCGGCCCCCTGCTCCAGTTTGAAACAGTTGTGGAAAACAGCAAACTTCTAATCTTTGCTCCCACATACCAATGGGAGCTCCTTTTGCTTGTTTTAATTGAAAGAGATCAAGAACATCCCCAATGACTTCTTTAGAATGCATGGGATTGATAATCTAGTATTAATAAATTCTTCTGATCTGGATCGATCCTCTTTTCCAATCTGTCCACTGAATGGTAATGTTTCATATATGTCGTATCATGCAGAACATCAACATTTTTATAATAATAATTGTTTTGTACCAGGATAATGTTGCTTTTTGTACTTTATTAACATCCACTCACTCTTGCGAAACATTTTTGTTCTTGGTTGGTACACCATTTACTAGAATTATAACTGCTTCATCAATGTCTCTCTCTACAACTACAGTTACAATATTTTGTTTAAAATATAAAAGTAAATATACAACTCTTTCTTTGAGGCATTTCTGTAGCTCAATCGGTGGCAGCTGCCCTGTCATTGGCTCCATACGAATTATAGCCTGCAATGTGTCTACAGATTGTATAAGAAAAGATTCCTAAACATTTAAATTTCACAGTTCTTGTGGAATGCATACTCATTCTAACTTGTTTAGCTGTTATTTTGTTATTCTATAACTTATCATATGAGTACGTACATATACTTTGCTATGTAGACAACTCAAAGCTTTATTCTGCAAATAAATGAACAGCAAATCATTTTACTTATCTCTGTTCTCTTGTTCAGTTGTTGAGAATACAACTACATTGAAGGTTTTACAGTGAGCGCATCAACAACAAATACAAACACGGTTTGCTTTCTCAGAAGAAACTCTGTTAAACTTCCTAATATCTTCTGTAAAGTTATCAACACTAATACATGTATCGTGTTCCTCTTATACCCGCACATACCAACTCCTCATCTGCCCTAGACTCCTCTTTAGGACCAAATAACCAAAACTGAGCATCTTCACAAATGTTTTCTACTTCTGCTACTGTGTCATGCAAATGAGCTCTATTAATTTCTCCTAAATATAGGGCAAAGTCTTTCACATAGCAAATGCCACCTAACTAAATGACACATTTTGAGTGGTGAACGGCTAACATTCTAAAGTGATCAAAGGTACTTTCTTAATATGCAGTAATCCAATTATTGCAAAATCCCAATTTCCTGTTTCAGACTTCCGATTGGAAACATACGTAGGAAAGATCCCAATATATCAATTGATCCCTGCTGGACACTGCAAATACTACTACAGTTTGAGGGGCCTGTCTTTGCCTTCCTTGTACCCCTTCCGCTATCACTCCTTCAACATTCCTAGGAACCATCTCCTCTTTTAGAATGGGAGTACCATCCTTCACCTAATAACATTGACCAGTTGTTTAACCTGTATGCACTAGTGTGTTTTCTTGAAAGTAGCTTTCTTCATTAAAGAAAGGCTCAGTATTGGAACTATGCTTCCATCCACCACAGAAGATTTTACAAAAATGACTTCTGCTATCCACATTTTTATTTTACTATGGCTTCTTACAGCACAGTGTTTTATCCGGAGTTCTCATTCTCTGTACTATTAAGATAAATGCTCTTCTACTACACTTTCTATATGTTCTTTTTACTTTTAAGTTGTTGTTCTTTTCTTATAGTGCTTCATATTTCTTTACAAATTTCATATTATCCAACTCCTAAACAGTCTTCTTCTTAAGTCTCTGTACTGTTTCTGCCTTACTGTTAGATGTTTTTTTTAGATTTCTTTCCACTTTAAATATGGGTTATGGCTTTTGATTTCTGAGTTCTTAGTAAGCTTCCTTTATGTTCACATAATTTACCACATTTTACATTGCTTACCAGCAGATCTTTCTTTTCCTGACTACATTTTCTCCATCATCTTCTTCTTTGTTCTAAGTTGTTTGTAGGTGGTACTGTTTCTTGTGTTTTTTTTCCTCCTATGTTCCTTTGTGGCCATTGTAAAATGTTTTCTTTGAACATGAGTAGATATATGGAAACAAAATACAGTGTACATTTTATAAGATGTACCTGAAGCAACTAAATGCCTATATCATTCATTATATTAGTATGTTATTCAATTCCACAGATATTAAATATAACAACTCCAATTACTCTAAATCTACATGTTTTATCATCTAAGCACATATCATCCTGTCCTATAACCTATCTATGGCCTACCCTAGAGGTGACTGACATGTAGTAAAAGAGGGGTTTAAGGCTTGGGGAAATGGTTTGAAATGCCAAGTTGACTTGGCATTAAACTGCACACACATGCTCTACCGTAGCAGGCCCAAACATGTTTTAAGGGTTTCTTCTCTGGATGGATGACTTGATTGCATCATTACTTGAACATCATGTGAGTGACTGTATCAGTCTTTCTGTGGTATATGGCTGGATCTCTAAGAAACTAGGTCAGTATATGACTGTCTCTCTTAGTAATTCCATTCATCTGTAAAACTGTATACAAGTGGCTATCTGGATAGGGGTATGTAAGTGTGTGTAGAACTGGATCTGTTACTGTTGGATACATTCATGGTGTGTAAATGTGTGAGTGATTGTCTAAGTACCTCCATCCCTCTCTGGGTGTGTGAGTGCCTCTATTATTTTGTAAATAGATTTATGGGTTGTAGTATTGGGTGGGAGACTGGATGTGTAACTGAGCATATAGGTCTATAAGTGCTCATGCAGCTCACTGAAACATCAAAGTGTAAATGTAAATGTAAATGTGGCGTATTTGTATAGCGAGAACAGTGACCCGGAGGCATCCCGGCGCTTGTACTCCTACCACAAGGGAACCCCTCCTGGCTTTTCCTTGTGGGGTGTCCACTCCTGGGCATCCCATGGTGAAACCAGGCATCCCTTGTGTATCAGGGGGCCTTTGTGGAGACTAAGCAAGCTATTGCCCAGAGTTGCAGCGTGGGACCCATGCTTAGAATCGGCACTGAGGCAAGAATATCCGGTCAGAGGAATTTAAGCCCGAAACCCGCCGAGGCGGAAATCGAACCCTGGTCCCTGGCCAGCGTTCTGCATCAAGTTCTGCCGCTCTAAGCATTGAGCCACACTTCTCCACTGTTGTATCTTTTAATCACATACTACCCTCCCTTTCTCCTACTTACAGCCTACAATACAGGTGACCAATCTGTAGTAGAAGGGGAGTTTAAGGTTTGGCAATGCGGTTTTGAATTCCAAGTCAACTTGGCAGCAGAACTGCACATACAGGCTCTGCATTAGGGGGCCTGCCATATCTAAATGGCTACTTCTCTAGATGGTTAACTTGATTGTGTCAGTACTTGAGTACATACATGAGCGAGTGCATCAGTCTTTCTGTGGGTGTGTGACTGTATGTCTAAGTAACTATGGGCCAGATGTAGTAAGCCAAATACCGGTCGGAAACGAATTTCGGCCGTTACTACCGGTATTTGGATATTGAGATGTAGGGGCCCAAAAAAGACCGATTCAGTAAATATGAATCGGTAATTTACCAAATCGGAATTTATCAAATCGGAATTTACCTAATCGGAATTTCCGAATCGGTAAATAAGAAATGGAAATAAATGAGTTTTCAGATGTAGCAAACTTGTAAAATACCGCATTTCATAAAATTTGGTATTTAAGAGTCGGTATTTACCATGGATCGAAAGCAGGTGGTAACCAGATGCAGGCTATAAAAAGGACCCAAAATGCAACATTGTGACCAGAATGGCAGCATTCTATGTGATAGCAAGGTGGCTAAGGCTACGGGCAGCAGGAGAGAGGGTCTGGATAGGGAGGAGCAAGTCTACAGGTAGAGGATTACGCTGTTCCAACTAACTGAGCCAGAGATACTACAAAGATACAGATTACACCCCCAAACCATCCTGGACTTGATCAGGGACCTGCACCCACTATTGGAGCACCCATCCCCAAGGGCGCATGCTATCCCACCCCATGTGCAGGTGCTCTGTAGCCTATACCTGCTTGCATCTGGGAGTTACCAGGGGGTCATTGCTGTGGCAGGTGGGGTGTCTCAGAGTTGCCTGTCCCGTTTCTTCAGGAAGTTCATAGAGGCCATGATGCAGAGGATGCATCATTACATCTGCTTCCTTGACACACATGCGGAACTGCTGAAGACCAAGACTGATTTTTATCAAATTGCACATTTCCCACACGTCATCGGCTGTATTGATGGCACCCACATCCCTGTATGCCCACCTGCTGCCACAGAGTACATATACAGAAACAGGAAGTCAACCCACTCCATCAATGTACAAGTAATCTGTGATGCCAACAACATAATCACATACATTGTGGCCAAGTTCCCAGGAAGTACCCGCAACTCTTACATCTTTCAGAACAGTGGAATCTGCACACGCCTGACAGCAGGAGAATTTGGCGAAGGATACCTGCTAGGTAAAACACTGTAACACACCCTGATAGATATAGTACATGTATGTGTATGTGTGCATGTGAGTAATGGTTTTCTTATTTACACATAGGGGACAGTGCGCATGCCGTCCGCTCATTCATCCTGACACCCCACCTCAACCCTTCAACCCTCAGCCAGAGACAATACAACGTGGCACACAAATCCACCAGGAATGTTGTGGAGTGCACCTTTGGCCTGTTAAAAAGTAGGTTCCGCTGCCTGCACAAAAGTGGAGGGGCACGGCAGTACTCACCAATAATCTGCTTTAAGATGATTGCAACTTGTGCAATGTTACACAACTTTGCTACAAAGAGGGGCACAGAGGTGGATTTGAGCGACTTTGAGGACCACGATGATGACCATGCACTGCCTGAGCCAAACACAGCAGGAGTTGTGCCACCAACCGATGGCAGACAGAGACGGGCAGATATCACACAGAACTTTTTTGAGTAAGTAAATACACCCTCACAGGTGGAGTATGCACCCAACGTAGTTTAATATTTGGCACTATGCAGGTACTCAAAAGCACAAATGTGCAACACAAACGTCATCCATGCGATAATGTTAGTCCTGTCTCACTTCCCCATTTAAGTTCATGGAGAGTCATTTCCGGGCACGCCTACCAGTGCCAGATGAAAGTGGCTGGCTGTCCTCACTGGGTGTTTGGGGTGTTGGCTCACCATGGCGCCTGATGCTCCTCCGTGTCTCAACTACAGGGGGGCTTGTCATGCTGCTCCTACTGGTGCTTTCCTCACTTTCTGGTACATCCAGAGCAGCAGTTTGTGCTGTCTGTGCATTATGCAGCACCTCTACAGCACTGGTCACCCTTGCAAGGCCCCTAGATACCTCATTGCTGCTGTGTGTTAGTCCCTCTTGCATATTGATGCATCATCTGCATAGAAGAAGTGGCTGTGGCCAGGCGGTTCATAGCCTTAGTTTGTTGCTGCACATGCTGTCTGTCCTTGCGCCTTGCTAACCTGTCCTGGTCCAGTTTGCTGCACAGGAGCTGCACTAAATGTGTCATGTCCCACAAACCTGTGGCCATCTCCCACATCCTGGAAGCCATCTCCCTCATACCTGATGCCATGTCTTTATTCTCCTCTACCAGTGCACTGATGCCCTTCCCTATGTTTTCCATATGTGTATTCAGGGTCCTCACCTGGCGTTGCACAGACTGGATGGCCTTCCCCTGCATTCTTTGGATCTTAACCATGCTACCCTTCAGCCCACGGAAGACACTGGGACCCTCCACATGTTGTGCAGCACTGCTATCTCTGGGCCTGCGGTGTCTGATACCTATACGGCCAACCTCTGCACTGGACTGCTGTGTGGCAGTGCTTCCTTCCCCAGTGTCTTCACCCTCCATTTCACCTGCTGAAGTCTCCATTTCTACCAGTGGAGCTGCTGCATGCCTCCTGCTCTTTTGAGGTGCAGGTGTTGTTTGCTGCAGTGACGCAGACAGTTCAAGTGAGGACAGTAGCAGAGGGGATCCTGAACGTTCTGGGGACGCCTGCAGATGTGGAGTCATTTCAAGGTCTTGGGATGGTGGCAGTGGTGTTTGTGCACCAGTCTCCTCTGTAACATTCTCTGCACTTGTGCCTGCCTCCTGGCTGTCATCCCTCCGTGGTGCTGTGCCTTCCTTCTCCCTGGTACGCCTGCGAGATGTCTCGCCTGTGGACATAAAAACGTACATTAGCTCTGTGCTCCTGTCTCACTGCTTCTACAATTATTATTTTTTTAAATCAAACACTGTACATATTGCCTTAGCCTCATTATGACTGATATGTGTAGACTAACTTCCGCATTGCTGTGCTGCATGACATGGTAGGTCTTTCAAATACTACATGTCCCATGATGCATTGCTCCTGTCTAATACTACCTCTACTGCAGTGGGGTAAACTTTGCCACATAGGGAAAAGGGAAGGTGATGGGGTGGGGGTGATTGTTGTGTATGTGTTTTACCTTTTCTGGCGGCAGCTCTGGCTGAGCTGTCTGCATCTCCCAGTCCACAGACGCTCTCTGGTTCAATGGTGGACCCCACCAACTCCTCCAGCTCAGTCAAGGGAGGTGCACGGTTCTTCCCTCCTCTAGTTTTGTTTGCCTCTTTGTGGAGCTCTGCTATTTTCTTCTTGGTTATGCTCCTGAGGTCATACCCCCTCTTTTTCAGGTCGTCTATGTCCCTTGGAGTCACTCCAACAGCATTCACCTTTGTCTGTATTTCCAGCCAAATCTTTCTTTTTGCAGATTCAGCCACACTCAGGGACTGCTTTCCAAACAATTTCTGGTGTTCTTTCACCACCTCCTCCACAAGGACTTGCAGCCCCATGGTGCTAAATTAGATTTTTCTCTTCTTCTGTGGATGTTCCTTTTCACTGCTGCTTGTCATTTTCAAAGTTTAAAAGCACAAACAAACTTTTCCTGTGGCTGAGTGACTCCGCTCTGCTTGCTCTCCCTCTCCACTAACTTCTAATTACTTCCAGCTGCCTGGATTTAGCCACTTCCTGGTTAGGAGGGGATGGGTGGTAGCACCTGATTGGCTGACTCATATGTTTCACTTTCTTCCCTTTCCGATTCGGTATTTACCCATTCGGTATTTACCGATTCAGTATTTCCCACCGAACCGGTAAATACCGAATCGGTAAATACCGATTCGGTAAATTCCGAATGACAGATACCGAATTTTATCGAATCGGTAAAAATTACTGAATTTTTACCTACATCCGAAATACTGATTCTAAAATACTGAATCGGTAAAATTCTGTATTTTAGAATCGGTATTTTTGGATTACCTACATCTAGCCCTAAATCATTAATTCTCTTGCTTTCTTAGTATCAATATCAGTTTGCAAAACCGTATGCACGTAGCTGTATCGATAGATACATGGCTCATGAGTGTAGGGGTATGTAACTGTGAGTCCAACTGGCTTTGTTACTGTTGGATATATAAGTGCTATGTCAGTGGGTGAGTGAATGTCTAAGTCCCTCTGTCTCTGTCTGACTAGGTGTTTGAGTGTGTCTATGTTTTTATAAATAGATTTATGACTTGCAGTAATGGGTGGGAGACTGGATGTATAACTTGGCATGTGGGTCGGTAAGTGTGCATGCAACTCACTGAAACTTTAAAGTGCATGTCTTACCTTTTAAGCACATATTACATTCCCTATTACGTAATTAAGGCCTACTTTAGAGGTGACTTATATCTAATAGAAGGGAAGTTTAAGGGTTACGAAGTGGTTTTAAATGCCATGTCGACTTGTCAATAAAACTGCACACACTGGCTCTGCAGTAGCAGGCCTTAAAAATGTTTAAAGGGCTCCTTCTCTGGATGGGCAACTTGATTATATCAGTACTTGAGAACATATCTAATTAAGTGTTTCAGTCCATAATTGTGTTGTGAATATATGTGTAAGTAAATATATTGGTGTATGAGTGGCTCTCTCAGTAACTCTATGGGTCTGTAAGTCTGTATGCAAGTGGCTGTATGTGTATCTCAGGCTGTGCAACTGGCCTTTGATGTACATACCTGTGTGTGGAACTAGCCCTGTTAGATCTGGATGCATATATGGTGTGCAGGTATAAGAGTGAATTTCTAAGTGCCTCTGTCAGACTAGGTGTGAGAGTGGCACTAATATTGTGTAACTAGGTTTATGAGTTGCAGTACTGGGTGGGAGTCTGGATGTATAACTGGGCATATGTGTCTCCTAGTGCACATGTAACTCATTGAAACTTCAAAATGCATGTCTTAACTTTTTAAACTATTAGCACCCTGGTCAGTGAGCGACCATTGACCTATCTCATGGATGGCTTATATCTAGAAAAAGAGGAGTTAAAAGCTAGGCAAGGGGTTTTAACTGCCAATTACTCTAGTAATAGAACTGTACAGGCACCCTCTACAGTGGCAGGCCCAAAACATGTTCAAAGGCCTACTTGTCTTAATAGGTGACTAGGAGTGTCAGAATTTGAGTAAATATGTCAGTTAGAGTATCAGTATCTGGGTGGGTGTGTCACTGGATGTGTAAGTAACATTGTCAGTATATGACTGGCTTTCTTACTAACGCTATGCTTCTGTAAATGTGTATGTAAGTAGCTGTATGGATTCCATAGCGTGGGGCTTATTTATGAGCCCCAGCGTCACTTTTCCACCGCCGTCACGTCACTTTTTGTGACGCACCAGTGATGTAGAATATGCGTCACATTGCGCCCTATTTACAAAGCAACGCATCTAAGCAGATACTTCACTTTGTAAAGCCCTGCTCCATATTATACCTGCGTCAGGTATAATGTATGCAGGGTGGGCTTTTATCTGAAAAAAGCGTCGTAGAAGTGGTGCATTGAAATCTATGAGATTTCAGTGCCCCACTTCTAGGATGTCATTGCATCAGTATTTTACGCCTGCCTCATAGCAGGCTTAAGACTGACTCACGCCCTTTCAAATGAGGCTTGCCCGATATGAAACGACACATTGCTGGAATTGCGTCTGTTTTCAGACAAACCCCAGCAATGCATCACTTTTGCGCTGACAGATACGTCAGTAATACTGACGTATCTGTCATTCCTTGCGACATGATGCACCATACAGTAAATATGACACATCCATCAGGTCGCATGGAGGGAGCAGTGAAAAATGTTGCATCGATGTTTTCATGCAGCGATGCAACAGTTTTCATAAATGAGGCCCAGAGTGTATTAGGGAATGTTGATGTATGTAACTGTGTGTACAACTGACTCTGTTACTCTGTTACTCCTCGATACATAACTTCTATATAGGTGTATCATTAAATGTGTAGCTACCTCTCTCACTGTCTGACTGGGTGTATGAGTGGCTGTATGATTTTCTAAATAGGTATCTCAGTGAGCGCATAGATAGGTGAGTGGATTTATAACTGGATACACTGCTCTCTATCTCTGTATTTCGAACTCACTGAAACGTCAAACTACATGTTTTACCTTTTAAACATATCCCTCCCTCCCCTATTGGCTATTTACAGTTTACCATGGGGATTATTCAAATGTAATAAAAGAACAATTTAGGACATGCCAACATGTTATAAATGTTAATTTAATGTAGCAGCCTAAACTTAAGACACAGGTTCTGGACTACACTCCTCACACATATTTGGAGGTTTACTTTTCTGAACTGCACAATCAGACATAGAATGCATCTACTACTATTTAATTTGCAAGCTCTGAGCACAGCTACAGAACCAATTTAAAGGTTTACCAATACATTAAACACACCAATTGTGGAGAAGCTAACAAGCCTATATCTAGGAGGCAAAGACATTCAATTGACCACTATCGACCACTAATAAAGTATATACTCGCCTAATTTTAACTACAGGACTCAGTATGTAACTATATTTATTAGTGACTGTTTCATTGTCCAAATGGCTACATAACAGACTGTTTACATGGATATATACTGCTTCTGTGAGCACTTTACTTCATATATAATCGGGTATTTCAGTCCTTACTTGGGTATTTTACAGGATCTGTAACTATTATCCATTCATTATTTCATTTAATATGCACTCATAACTCAGTATTTGTATATACATTTTCAATTTCTAGAATTATTAACATACCTGTGTAATCTCCTTATAGTTCTCAAATTGTTAATGCACTTTTCTTTGAAATTTGATAAACACTGCTCTCAGTTGAAAATAACCAGTAATGGCAATCTTTCCATCTTTGAGAGTGATGAACTTAGCAAATCATAACATTCCCTTAATTTTTCTCTTTTGTTATTCCACTTCTGAATGGTCAGTTGTTTTAACCCTTTCTTAGCCTCCTGGTAAGAAGCTCAATCTGGTAGTGTATGTGGGAGTATTTGTGAATCCGTTACGATGCTCAGTGCGGCCCCATGTAACTTCAAGACAGATTCATGAATCCAAGCTTCTGTCCTCTAATGAATTTACCATTATCACCATCTCCATTTGAAATTCTATGAAAGTGTTAATTTTTGTTCGCCCTAAGTTGGCAGGGTATGGCCAGACGTGGGTCCCCTGCTCACTTTGCCACTGGATTCAAGCTAGCCTGGCTGATGAAGGGTGTTACTCAGAAACCGGTTCCAAGATGCTTGTTTCCTGGTCAGGAAAGACCTGGCTTAGCAGTTCCGACTGGACTGTTCCAATGTGGCACTGGGTCAAGACTGATTTGTATATAGCTGGGTCTGAATTGAGGTGGCGAAGTGAGCTAAAGAATGATGATGGATTCAACCCAGATCTGTGACTGGGGGTGAGGGAAGGAAAAGTTTCAGTACTCCATCCATCATCTCCTTGTGTTTGCTTTGTTCGCCCTAAGTTGGCAAAGTATGCCCGGACGTGGGTCCCTTGCTCACTTTACCACAGGATTCAAGCTAGCCTGGCTAATGAAGAATCTTCCCCATAAACCAGTCCCAGAATGCTTGTTTTTGTTTCAGGAAAAACCTGGCTTGGCAGTTCGGTCTGGACTGTTCCCATGAGGCACAAGGTCAAGACTGATTTGCATATAGCTGGGTCAGAACTGAGGTGGCAAAGTGAGCTAAAGAATGAGAGGAATGGGAAGAGAAGTTGGCCAAACGGCTAGAGGGGTTGACCTCGAATCTGGTGAACTGGATTTGAGTCTCGGCAATGACAATGAACATCCTGTGATTCTGGGCAAATCACTTAATCTCCCTGTGGCAAACAAAAAAAGGACTGTGTCCTCATGTAACGTAACTGGTGCTATGTAACGCGCTCTGAAACCTGATTCGGGTCAAGTTTGCACTATGTAAAACTCCGTAAAAAAAAAAATTATGGTGGATTCAACCCAGTTCTGTGACTGGGAGTGAGTGTCTGAAAGGTTTCAACGCTCCATCCATCATCTCTTTGTATTTGCTTCATCCCTCCTTAATACTATGCAGCTCTTGACCAAGGCAATGCAGTACCACTCAGATAAAATGGACATTCAATTATCCCTCCTCAATTTTCTGGTGGTCCACGTCTCAAATATTAACAATAGAATGACAGAGAGGAGCAACCTCATCAAGAGAGCACGAGTCGACACCCAAATAATCCAACCGAGCTGGACTTGCTTTACTATCATAGAGAAACTCTCAACCTACCAATACAGATGGGGGAGCTCCTCACCGATTTAAGAAAGACAAGAAATGTTGCAGGAACTGTAAATACCACCATCCAAGACAATAACACTGGAAAATCAAGCCGTAGTGGCCCAGTAGCAAGGAAACAGAGGCACCGGGAGCAAGAACCCCGCGTCACGCCCCATGAGAGCAAAGGGTCCCAGGTTCAATCTAACTCTGATGAGATCACGGGCAGCACTCACAGAGAAGCGGGACCCATGGGTGCAGAACTTCTTCAAGTAACAGGGGATCAAATTACCCGCAAGGTGCGTCCAGGTTTGGGGGCGGTTTATAGTGAATTTATCAATAACTCTCAACAACAAGAACTAGACCAAATGGCCAGTGTCGGCCATGACTCAATAGGGCAGCCTCAAGGAAACGAGGCATCAGGAAATAAAAGACCTGGAGTGAAAATTCACCGGAAACAGGGGAGGAACAAGAATACTACCAACAAGAATTCAACCATAAAGCCATACTTCGCGGCTGAGGCCAAGTCCCAGAAAGGAGATCTAACAGCAGAGAGGGCAAGCAGGGCATTGATATCCAAGCAATCCCCGCAGATCATGATAATTCCTAACAATCATGTAAGAGGCACGAATCACCAGTACACAGGGAGACCAAACAAGGATGGAACCCAGTCCTCTCAGAACACAAAGACTCCTGTAATCCAAATGAGTCCCACAAGTAATGTTCACTCAGGGAGTCCATATTTGAATATCTGCAGGGGTAACCAGCCCATTGTTACCAGAGAAAGCTCTAAGAAGAGATACACAGCAGATGCTCCAAACATGGTAGGGTCTGACGAATACCCAACAAAGGTGCCAACAAACTCCTGGACCAATGATGAACTGCAAGCCACAAGGGCTAATCACAGCAGTTATTGACAGAAGGAATCGAAGATAATTCTGTTCATCCCAGAGTTCAAATCAAAAGGCATAGATGACATCCAGAACAGAAGCAACATCCTGCAATTATTAACTTCCATCAGCAACCTGACAGAAATGGACTCACGTGATTTGGAGTCCTTAGAATTCGAAATCCAACAGAATCCTGTCACAGCAAGAGATATCAAAAACATCCTGGGCCACACAGGAAATAACTGAGAAAATAATGAAGAAGGAAGGACAACTAAATGCCTGGGGATCAGACTAAAACTCGAGCAAAAAATAGGTTATCCGGAGCCTCTGCTACAAGAGCCGCAACAACAAGATGGGCGCAGGCCAAGACGAATGAGCAAGGCAGGGAACACCCAAACGGTACTTAAAAAAGGCATGCAGTGCAGAATCCAACAGCTGGAGCCCTAGTCAAGCAGGCAACAGCAACATGTTAAATAAATGGTCCTGGATATCAAGAACCATTAACACCTTGGCCAGGAATACATGACTGGGTACAAAACAACCCAAAAAAGGCTTCCAGTTAAAACTCTGTTCATGGAACATAAATGGATTAGGATCCAAAGCCATGGACAAAGAGCTCCTGCTCTACTTCTAAAAATTTGATCTCATTATATTGCAAGAAACCTGGTCAGTTGACCCTCTTCAATTGCAAGGATACAAGTCTGATCATCTTCCGGCAAGTAGAAGCGCCAAATTTGGGCAACCAAAGGGATCAATCTATACCTCTATCAAGGGCATAAACACAGCCAAGGAACTAGCAACCAAAGCAACAACAACAAATGGCATTAAAGCAATTAAGCTGGATATAGTAGGTATCAACAACAATCGAAAATTAATACTCGTAAATACTTATCTTCATCCACGTGACAAAAAAGCTGGTGCTAAACTGCTGGTCACCGAACTGTTGGGGACACTTACAGTAGAGGCATCCCGGAACCTCATAGTCTCGGGCGACTTCAACATGCACCTATCAGGGCCTTATGAAAGAGACAAAACTGTGGAAGAACAATTTCTGGCCAGGGGGATCCCACCCCACGAACCCAGCAATTGGGGAAAGCAAATCAGCCCAGCAAAAGAGCTTCTCAAGGATTTGGAAAACATGAGCCTGGTCGGGTTTAACAGTCGTTTCCCCGGAGATTTCCCACCAGCAGCAACGATCCACAACGTCTTAACAAACACAACAATAGACAACACCTTTACATCAATAACACTGTTCAACAAAATAGCCGAATTTGGTATAGGCAGCTCAGACTACAGAGAACACTTACCATAAGAGCTCATATTGGACTCACAGAGGACGGCACAGCCAGCAAGTAGGTGGTCCAGGCATGGTGTATACGGCCATCTGCAGAAGATTCAAATGTAAAACGCAATTTGGAAAAATTCTTGGCAGACGCAAAAACCCTGTGGGAAGAAAATAATCTGACGAGCAAAGGCATCTCTAAAAGCTGGGCTAAATTCACTGAAAGCTTTCATTCAAATGAAGAAGGGACAGTCGCACCCACAGGATTAACAGCCCAACAGAGGTTTCAAACCACACTGTCCAGCACGCAAAGAAACCATTTCTCAAGATCCCAAATTATGCATCTAAAGCAAATAAATAAATAAATAGGGCAGTACCAAACCTTCATCAGACAGGGTCAAATGTTAACCTTCAAGAAGAATAAAGATTGCTAAAAATTAGTAAGAAGAAACTTATTTGGTCAGCAAGCCATGAAAATGCAGAAACTGCATGGGCTAAACTCCTACATGATGCAAAAGCCAATAACAGCGCCGGGTTTTGGCGCACAGTGAATAGCTTACAGAACCCAAGGGCCCTCTGAATAAATTCCCACATCACCAAAAATGACAGGGCTAAGTACCTATGGCACTACAACAGCAGGCAAAAAAACAACATACATGAAGCTCAGGAGATCAGCAATGAAGGATACCTTTAGTTAGTGTTTTTGATATTTTTATTCAGAGTTGCGAATCCATCATGGATTGGCAAGCCAAAAGCACACATTCAATGCACAACAGCAAATTTAGTATTCATAAAACTGTGCTAGACACTGTGCATGTGGCACTGGCTTTGTACGCAGCTGTTTGAGTCTCTAAGTGGAACTGTAAGAGGGTGTGTGAGTTTCTGAATAGATCTGCGAGTGGATGCATGAGTGTCTGTGTGAATCTTTCAGTGTGTGCATAAGTCTCCGAGTAGGTGCATTAGTGTTTATGTGGATGTGTGAATTAGGCCCATGACTGTCTGAGTGCATCTATCAGTGGCTCTGTGAGTGTCTGAGTGGGTATGTGAGTAGGTGCATCAGTGTCTGAGTGGGTCTGCGAGTGGGTTTGTCAATGTCTTAGTAGGTCTGTGATTGGATGTAAGAGTATCTGAGTGGGTATGTGAGTGGGTGAATCAGTGTCTGAGGGGGTCTCTGATTGGTTGTGTGAGTGTGTACCTGGGTATGTAAGTGTATAAGTGAATCTGTGAGTGGGTCTGTGAATGAAGGCATGAATGTGTGAGTGGGTCTTTGAATGGGTGCATAAGTGTCTGAGTGGCTCTGTGTGTGCATAAGTATTTGACAGGGTCTGTGAGTGGGTGTGTGAATGTCTGAGTGGGTTTATGAGTGGGTGCATGAGTATCTGAGTGGGTCTGTGGGCAGATGTGTCAGTGTCTGAGTTGGTCTATGATTGGGTGTAAGAGTGTCTGAGTGTGTCTGTGAATGAGTGTATTAGTGTCTGAGGGGATATCTGATTGGTTGTGTGAGTGTCTGAGTGGGTATTTCAGTGGGTGTGCTAGTGTCTGAGTGGCTATATGTCTGAGTAGGTCTGTGAGGGATTGCATCTCTGTTGAAGTGGATTGGTGAACTGGGTCTGTGACTTTCGGACTGCATCTGCCAATTGGTGTGCGAGTGCCGAGTGAGTCTGTGAGTGAGTGCACTAGTGTCTCACTGGATCTGTGAGTGGGTGCATGAGTTTATGAGTAGGTCTGTAACTGGGTACATGAGTGTCTTAGTGGGTCTGTGAATGGATGTATGAGTCTGTGAGTGGATCTTTGAGAGAGTGCATGATTCTCTAAGTGGGTATGTGAGTGGGTGGGTCAGTGTCAGAGTAGGTCTGTGATTGGTTGTCTGAGTGGGTCTGTGAGTGGGTGAATCACCGTTTCATTGAGTCTGTCAGTGGTTACATTATTTTCTCATTTGGTCTTTGAGTGGGTCCATGAGTCTGTAACAGGCCTGTCTAAGTGGCTCTGTGAGTGGGTGCATGACTGTCTGAGTAGGTCTCCGATTAGATGCTTCAGTGTCTTAATCGGTCTGTGACTGGGTGTGTGACTGTCTGAGTGGGCCTGTGAGACACTAAAGCAGTGTCTGAGTGAGTCTGTGACTGGCTGCATGAATGTATCAGAGGGTCTGTATGAGGGGGCATGAGTCCCTAAGTGGGTGTGTTAGTGAATATGTCAGTGTTTAAGTGGGTCTGTGACTGGCTCCATGAGAGTATCTGAGAGTCTGTCGTGGGCTTGTCATTGTCTTAGTTGGTCTGTGAGTGGGTGTGTGGGTGTCAGAGAGGGTCTGTGAGAGGGTGTGTCAGTGTCTAGAGAGGTCTCTGACTGGGTGCATTACTGTCTGAATGGGTCTGTCAGTGGGTGCATGAGTCTCTGAATGGATCTGTGAATGGGTACATGAATCTCTCACTGGGTGCATGAGTGTCTGAGTAGATCTGTGAGTGGGCGCATTAGTGTCTCAGTTTGTTAGTGTCTGACTGCGATTATGACTGGGTGCATTAGTGTTTGAGTGGGTCTGTAAGTGAGTGTGTTGGTCTCTGAGTGGGTCTCTGACTGAGTGTATGAGTATCTGGGTGGGTCTATGAGTGAGTGTGTTGGTGTCTGAGTGGGTTTCTGATTGGTTGCAAGAGTATCTGTGTGGGTTTGTGAGTGTGTGCATGAGTCTATGAGTGGATGTGTGAGTGTCTCATTGGGTGGTGTGTGAGTGTATGAGTGTCCGAGTATGTGTTTTACTTAGTGGGTGCGTAAGTGTTTGAGTGGGTGCATAGGTGTATGAGTGGGTAGATGAGGTCTCAGTTGGTCTATGAGTATGTGTATTAGTGTGCGAATGTGTAAATGTATATTTTTTTTACTTTTACAGCAAGGTTCACAAATCTGCCGCAACGGAACATGTGGGCCTCACTGAGCATCACAACAGGTCTGCAACTCCCTGTACGTGGAAAAATAAAAAACAGTTTGGGGCATTGTTATACTCATAAGGAGTCCAGCAGAGACCCCTAAAATGCATCAATGGGGTCAGGGTACCTCTATACTGACCCCTTCTACAATTTCCAAGCTGTATTTTCATCCACCGTGACTATATCCCACATTGTTTCAGTATTGGGATTGATGCACAGCTGTATTTCTGATTAATTTTCGTTGTATTTCATAGGTTAAGGTGCTGCTGTTGGGTGACACTCTCCGTGCCGTGGCGTCTTTTAACAACAAACTGAATATGTAGCCAATCGGTCATTGGTTACATCCCCTCCAGGCACACTAGTATTGGTTCCTCTTAAATGAAGACTCCAACCGGTTCTTAATTCTGTGTTTTTATTGATTATGCATTTGTTTTTTTGCGATTATTCTCATCATAATCCTTCTTTCATTGTATTCACATATTTTTCAAACATTCGTTTAAACATAATTCATTCCTGGATACATTTTGCTTTTTGAGCTCCAATGCATTTCGGTCAATGTTTGCCCTTCCTCAGGGAGAAAAATCTGTTGAAAACGTAAAGTATAACTATAATCACAATCTGCAGTCATAATATGCATTTATCACGAAATGACATCAAATGGTGAGGTTCAAACCATGCAAAATCTCACTACTGTGCTCGTGTTGATCGGTGTGAAGTGTATACTGACCCGTGACCATAATCGTGCCGGTGAAATGATAGTACTAAGGTAACGCACTTACGTATAAGCCGCTGAATATGAAGGCTCCAAATGCTGTTAAAAATGGGATGAAATGTTCGTTAGTCTGACTGTTCGTACTACCGCTAGCGAGACGCTATGTCCCAGTGATGGGTAGATGTCACTAACCTGAGTTTTGGTATTCCCGGTTCATTCGCGCCGTGTGTTCGTCAGTTTGAGTGGAGGATCAAGCCGCCTACGGCGTATATATCCTGATGTTGCCGGCAACAACAAATTACCTCTGTGTCACGTGGACACTGGAAGATGGAAACTAAGAAAATCCCTCTACGTTCGGGGGTGAAAAAGAAAGACTAGTGTGTTCGAGGGTGCTATATCGCAATTGTATGTACAATGCAGTTTTTCTCATTGAAACAATTTTGAGAAAAACCGGATTGTACATACAATTGCGATATAGCACCCTCGAACACAAATAAATAAACTGCGCCGAACGCGCTAGTCTTTCTAGTCGTCCACGGGTGTGCGTAGTGTTGCCTACTATGTCTACTTTGCGAATCGCAAACGAGGCAACACTACATGCACTCCGTGGGCGGAGCGAAGCACTCTGCCCAGGGTTAGAATCAACCTGTCACCAATGGGGTGAATCCTCACATAAGGAACTTTATTGGGACTTAAGTGATAAGTGTACTTTAAAGGGAAACTCTTCGGGTAATTGCTACCCTTCTCCATAGCAGCAATAGCTGCCAAGATGTCATTATCAATCTTATTCATGGATCTTGTAACCGCTGCAACTGTAAATGTAGCTACTGCGGATTTAGCTGCTTCATCAGCTATTCTATTTCCAACTGCGTGTACTCCTAAACGTTGGTGGCCAAGAGTATGAATTACATTTGTAAGAGGCAGACGTTCTTTAAGATCTGCGACTCGAACCCACAGCATTTTATGCTTGATGATGCTGCCTTTAGAATCACAATAGTCATTTTGAGACCAAAAGTGTAATTTGTCATTGAAAGACTCGACACAGTATTAAGAATCGCTCACAATGAGTGTAGTCTGCAAACTCAAGTGCAAGTACCAGAGCGCGCAGCTCAGCTACTTGGATGGTACAGTCACCTAGTGCCTGTGTGTGTACAACACTCGACTCAAACTCTCCGTTCACTATTGCACCAGCCACAATTGTGCATGCTGTCAAATAAGAATGCTTTGACCCCTGTCGCCGGTTGCGCCAAACCGTCAGTGTAAATTATACTCCTCCAATGGACGCATAGACACAGAAGCAGGATGAACAAATTCATACTATAAAAATTCCTGTGTTTGCAGGGAGGAGTTGAAGATGAAGGTGATATCCGAAGATGTCAATGAAGTCGCCTTTTGTATCAAACATGGATGCAATGCCTTTGAGTTAGGTACACTTGATTTTGTCACTGCTTCTAGAGCAGGATATGGTGTGACAACCAAAATGCGCTTCCCTTGTGCCAAGGCGCGTTCCTTCAGGATTGCCATCTGGACAGCCGTCAAGATTTTTTCAACAGTGAAAAACTGCAGCTCAGTCAAAGTGTACAAATGTGACTTGTAAGCTGTAGGCACTGTGTCTCCTTCATTAAATGTCAAGTATGTGAAACCCACCACGCCTGGCACAATACGTATCACCAGGTTAGTGTGGTTATCAAGTGTCAACAAGTATTTAGATTCAAGAAGATCACACTGCAAAGATTGCAGGATAGCAGAATGTTCCGGAAGCCAGCAGGATTTTGAAAAGGTAGGTTGTGTCAAAGCATACAATGGTTTGATACACTGAGCATACTCAGGAATATAAGTCCGACCGAAGTTTAAAAATCCTAGCAAAGACTGTTGTTTTTTCAGGGTTGTAGGAGATCTCAAACGTGCTAATTTCTCCAGGAAATGAGGCGCCAAGCTTCTACCTTCATTATTGAGCTTGTGGCCCAAAAACGACACTGTGTACTCTGCAATGTGTGATTTAGCAAAGTTAAACTAACAGCCGTAGTCCGCAAACAAAATTATGATGCGGTCCACTCGACACAGATGTGGCCATAAGTTTTCGTCCATGAAATAAATATCATCAACGTATGAGTACACATCAGGGTCTATGCTGTCCAATAAAGAGATGACAAGGGAGGCGAATACACCTGGGCTGTTTTTGTAACCCATGGCCAAATGGCAAAATTGTTTTTGCTTTCCGTTGGTGGTAAAGGCAATTCATTGACCACTTTTGGGAAACAAATTGTGACTGAAAAAACGTTGGAAATATCAAGGATAGTTTTATATTTTTTATGAACTATACTGTCCACCAGGGCAGAACTATAGGCATTCTGAAACTGCTCAAGTACGACAATGAGAATTTAAATGCAAATAATCCAAAACTAGGTGGTACAACCCATCAGTTTTGGTTACGATAAACAAAGGGTTATTCATCTGTGACACACATGTCTCAATTACTCCTGATGTTCTAATTGAGCCAGAATTTCTGTACCTGGAGCTTATGCCTCCCGACGGATGGAAAACTGAGGTTGTGACTGTGGCATAGACGCAATAGTATCTCCTGGGGGGGAGAATCTTTATCCCAACCCACCTGAGTACGGTACAATGCAGGTGCAAGCACCAAAGATTATTCTTTGGCAAAAGCCTCCGCATGCTCCTTAGAGACTTTACGTGAAAAACTCAGGAGTATTACTTCCTCTCCTCTCGGAGCTGCAAGAACAAAAGGTGTAGGCCAAAATGTCTCAGCCAACAAAGTGTCATAAGAAGTAGTCAGATTTTCCTAAAAGATCCCTTTAATTATACGCTGTATGTCACCTTCAATCATAAGGACTAGGTCATATAATCTGTCAGGGGGAGCCACTTGGATGTCGGCCGTTTCAACTGTGATGAACGTTTCAGTTGCTCTCGCTTCCAGAAATGGACGCAGTGCTTGCCGCACTATGGTAACCTCTGCTGCGCTGTCTAGCAGCGTTGCTGCCCATGTTAGTTTCTAGAGCCGTTTCCTCACTGTCTGTGGCATATCTTGATGTTAAAGCAGCAACTTTCTTTTTCTTAATCTGGGCGCTGATAAGGAAAATCGTCCGGTTTCCCTTTTCCGTTAGTTGGACGAGGTTGCTCACGTCCTTGTGGGGCACCTCGACCTCTTCTGCGCTCCTGGCGTTCCCTGCATCCAGCCTGTGAGTCTGATGTGTCCTTTAAAGAATGAGGAGAATGCTGATCAGCAACCTGAAATCTGTCAGAAGACCTCATTCTCGTGCAATCGCGCTAATAATAGGTGCTCTCAAAAGACTTGGTTCGGGTGTGGCACGCGACCCCTGTTTCTGCTGTGGCTGTCCCTGTTTTTTATTTTTCCAATTTTTCATTGGAAAAGATGTACGGTCATCCTTAACGGACTGTGCCGTCTCTCATTGCTGTTGCGCTGGTATTTTAGCAAACGGCTTAACACCCAAACTATTGCAGCCAATCGTCTTATAGGCATTTGCAATGATTTTTGGTAAAGCGAGGGGTTTCTCACCTTCCGGGAAAAGCCTTAAGGCATTAGACGCTTGAAAGTTGACTGCATCTCCTTTGACATTTGCAAGGATCAGATCAGCAACTACGTTGAACACTCCAAAAAACCTCATCCCCAATTCAGTGCTCATCCTGAACACGCTTAATCACGGAGGGAAGCAATGTCATAAATATTGTGTCAAAACACTTCACATAAACTGCCGCGAACACTTTGCCCCAATTTTCACAATCGGTTACGTCGGGTATTAAGTCTTTCTGCATACTAATAGTTAAAATCCTGTGCTTTTCCACAGGAATGGTATTCAGAAATACATTTTCCAGACAACAAGGTAAATCATCCTTATTTTGGGGAAGCTTGCTCATAACCGAATTAACCATGACAGGACTAATAGACATCCCAGGCAGTCCAGCTGGTTGCGCAGCAACCCCAGGGTCTCCCACCTGGAGCTTGTGTGAATCGTATTGCACAAGTGCTCGGTGTACCTCAATCAAGGAGCCGTGCAATACACAAAGTTCTTCTACTTTTACAGCCAAATTACGTGGATGTGGTGTGTACCCGGCCAAAACTGGCCAAGTGGCCCCAGGAATTGATAAAGGGTTTAAACAGACCAGAGTCACTGTATGAGCAAGGCCACCATTAAACCAAATACGGTGTTGCCATGCCAAAATCCGAACCTCAAGAGTCGTATAAGGCCGATAAACATTAGGTGTTGCAATGGCAGTGTATACATGGAACAATTTATCATCTCCATTCACTGCTGGGAAAGTCACCCAAGAATAAAATACCTCAAAGTGATAAGCTTGTTCAGCTCCCGCTACAAAAATAAGATCGATACTCGCATCTGGTAGGCCATATGCTTGCAAATTACGATGAAGCGCTGCGTGGCAATGGGCCGCTATATCGACGTCAGTCGTAAGGACCATAAAAGAAGAACAACCAAATGCGTGGCAGCGCAATATAGGGTAGTAATTCAAATAAAAATCCTTTTAATTATATCAAGCTTGAAAACACCTATAAAAACATCAATATAGGTAGGTTTTGCCGTCACAACAGTCTACCGGAAAACAGAAGTGAGGGTACTGTGGGCAAGCATCAGTACTACTCAAGTGCTTCTATATTAAGAACCAGACCAAACCTTAGGTGTGCCATATTGCAGGGATTCTGCACATACACAGAACTATGCGCGGGAAACCGGGACCTCGGTGTGTATCGGTGTACCAGAAAACCCACCTCTGTACCCAGAACTCCATTCCGACTAGCTATAGAGGCTCATTCGTTCTTCATACTACAGCAAAGCTACCAATGATTAGACATCCGAGAACATGTCACTCTGTCCCTCTCACGATTCGCGGGAAGAGGAACACTCTTTCGTTCAAACACTCATACTTGTCCACAACGTGAGTAAACAGAGACACAATATAGTTTAAAATGTTTATTTTAACTAACGTGTTCTGCAATGCAGTATACTAGCCACACAAGCAGCGAAATGCATGAGAACAATATAATCAGCATGGTTACAATTCCATAAGCACAAACAGTGCAATCATCTTGTAATGATAGTGGAAACAGGGCTGCAGCACCTTACCCCCCTCCCCGTTCTACAAGCTTGTTTATCATAATGATGATAGAAGACCTCTAGGCTTTGTCAGGGGGACCCCATACCTTTAAGTTTAGATAAAAGTAATCACATCTCAGGAGAAGCACGGTTCTTCTTTGTTGGAATGAATCTCTCCATTGTGTGTGAGAAAAAAAAGTAATCCAATGTCACATGCTTCTGATGGGGTGCAGAGTAATATGTGTACCCTTGATCTTGCGGTCTTAGTTCCCCCCACACATCATACAGCCCGTGCTCCTGACACATATTACACAAAGCCTGATAAACTTTAGGTTTTTGGCTGATATATGGTTCCCCCAGCTTCCAAGCACTATGAATATTGATAATATAATCTACACACATCACAATTGGCAATTCTCAATGCACCAATTCATTTGATACCCACTCCAATAGAGCCGGATCATCAATGTTACTTCCATAAAGAAAGCATACTGTCAATTTAAAAGAGCCAGGGGTCCTACAGCAAGGAATGACCCACCGCCCTGTTATATCTACCTTTACAGAGGAAAAATGAATAGCCTTATTGCGAGCCAGAATCGCCACCCCTTGAATACACACACCCTGCGGTGCTGCTCATGTCTCGCTATACCCCAGATGTTTCAACAGTTCTTTCTGATTTCCTTCTACATGGGTCTCTTGGAGACAAACAATGTTAGCCTGTAATAATCTCAACCCTTGGAAAGTCATATGTCTTATCTTAATGTTGTTCAGGCCACAAATATTTATCGATCCAATCCTTAATTATACTCATCTATAGACTGTCAAAAAAACCACAATAAGGACTTACTTGAGCAATGTGCCCATTCCCCATCCATCTTGTCTCCTCCACTTGTCTCCCCCAACCCTCCCCATCTCCCCCATTCTCCCCTCTCCCAGGAATCACCTCTCCCCCCTCCCTTCCCCCACACCAAGGCAATCAGGCAGCGCCTAAATGATGTGCGGCTGATGAACTTCCCGCTACCCCCTGCACTAAGCAAAAAAGAAAGCGTAGAAGCAACATTTCATTTCTTCTTTCCATCATAACCTCAAAGGACTAATGGCCTCCTGACTTCGGGCTCTCCACCCCTTTTCCCAACTTTATTATCTCAGTTAGGTACCCCTGCGCCAGAATTTCTGATATGAACGCACGAGTAGTGCCCTCATACTTCACTTTCAGTCTGGCTGGGTTCTGTAAAAACACCTCTGCCCCTGCTTTCTGAAAAGGTGTCATATATTGTATAAATCTCCAGCGTCATTCCACCGTCACATGGGCAAGGTCTGGTTTGACTAAAAAGTAGACCCCCTCAAACGACTAAGGTGAACTGGGTCAGGCTTGATCAAACACAAGCTGATGCAGTTGGAAATTCCCAAAAAAACAATAAAAGGGCCCTTGGTTAATCTTGTGGCTGTTTCATCATCCAAGCGGTACCCGGTGGGCTCTTTTTATCTTTGTTATTCCAGTCCAATTTCACTTGCTTGGGAAAAGCATTTTTCAGCAAGTTCACAAAGTACAGCCTCTGGTAACTTCCTCCCACCCTGTCTGGTACCCACAGAAAGTGCAAGTTGTTTCTCCGCTGTCTATTTTCCTGCTTTTCCAGCTTGAGCATGACGTCTGGCAGAGTTCCGCTCTGTCTGGCGCTCTGCTCCTTCAGTGCCTCAACTTCCACTTCAAGGGCCTCTGTCTGCATTTCCACCATCGTCAGCCTTTCTGCAAAGTCCTTGCATTTTTTATTGATTTACCTGATCCCAGCTTGAACTTTCTTATTAGCAATTCTGGCTCTACATCCATCCGCCCTTACTTCCTCCTGCATCTGCTGAATGGAACATAGTATCATTGAAAGTGACGGTTCTCTTGCTTGGGCTCCCCGTTCTACCATTTCATTTGCACCCTCCATTGCCTCTTCATCCAGGACAGACCGCGTATCGGAGTAATTCTATTTCAATTGTCCCCCCACTGGCCATCTCTGGCTCTCTTTTTTTAACGGCCCCCTGTGCTCTTCTTCCTCTGGGTTGCTTCCAGCAGATCACCGGACGAAGAGTTATCTGTTTCCAGGCCCCCTTCACTACTACTTGAGGAGATGTCGTCTTTTCCAAAGGGATCAGATTTGTCAGTTAGTGAGAAAGATGTCTCCCCTATCCAGTCAGGCGAAAGCTCCCATCTGGTCTGCTTCCCCACTCTCATCATATCTTTTTTTGCCAGACTTTACTTTATCTCTAGTTTATTTGCAGGCATTAGAAGCAATATTTCACTTGTTGAAGCAATAGTCTTGCCTTTCTTTTTATCCATTGGTTTTAAGCCAGCACACTCGTCTAAGCCAGGAAGCACATTTACTATGGTGGCATCAAATATTACATTCATTAATCCTGTTTCCTTAGTACCAACCTCCCCAAAATACACAGTCTCCTCTGTCTCTAGTGCTATTTTCTGACTAAAAGTTTTCCCCTTATTTGTGGCTTTTGATGAGGAAAGGTTGCTGAACATAGTGGTAAGGGTAGGCTGCGGCAGGTCATCCTCCGTCTACCGGCCTGGTTTCCCCAGCACCTTCTTAGATCTAGGGTCCTTTTTTAATCCTCTGCCCATAGCGACCTTTTGTTTCGCCTCTCCAATGCTCCTGCTTGCCTCATTTACATTGGCCGGTACCGCAGGTGTGGGCCGCCTCCAGTAGAGCTCCCCGGGCCGATGCCGGCGCTAGCCTTAATTGCTTTGACTCACCTTGCTGACATAATGATGTATGAATGTAGTGAAAGGGTGGGACACTTCCTTGTGGTAAGAACTTGACTGATTCAAGACAAGCATCAAAACAACAATAAATCATACAGTTGCGACAGCATATTCATAAAAATATTTCTTAAGTAAAGGAAAGTCTAGAAGTTTCCATGACTTTCCCAGCACAGTCACCAAGAATCTTTACTACTGAGCTGGATCTTCATATATAGATGTTCTGTTTTTATAAGTTACCCTGAAGAGATATAGATACAGAAGACCAGATCTTATGTTTACCACTTTTACTTACCGCACTCCTCTAAAAAAATTATTTTGTCTCCTTGCAGAGGCTTTTTATTTCTGCTAATTCTAGAGACCCTTTAGATATTTGCATTGGTTCTTTCTGGCATGTTAAAAACCTAAGGAACAAGAGACTAAAAAAATGAGATGGGATAATTCCCTTTAATTCCTTCTGGTCATCCAAAAATCCTCAAGTTATTCCTCCGAATTTTCAAGATCTTCTGTATGTACTTTAAGAAAAGATACCTACTTTTGTAGTGAGTCCATTTTAACTCTGATTCTTGTAAGTCACTGACACATTGTCTTATCTCAGTAACTCTTTTATCGATGTAAGAAAATGTGTTGTCTAGATTTTTGAGTGTTTTATTTGTTTTATCCCTATAAGATTCAAGTGCCATTAGTTTAACTAGAAATGATTGCATGGAAAAAGAGGTAAATATGTTGGGTGGATGTGTAAGGTCCTTTTTTGGTAAATCATTACCTGAAAACTTGGAGCCTCATTTACAAGCCCATTGAGCTGCTGGTGCGTCACTTTTTTGAGTCACCAGCCGCGCAATGAGCTTGCCCATATTTACAAGGACCCGTAAAGTCACTCTGCATGACTTTTCATGGCCTTATAAATATGTGCTCCTTTTACTCATTACTCTGTGTGAAAGAACACATATCCGTCGTATTGTTGTCAATATGACACATCCCTGTGCTCATAAAATGACGCAGCTCTGTACAGCAAAATGGTTTGCGGAGCTGCGCTGGGTCATTTTGTAGTAAATGAGACCCTTAGTGGTAATATGTTTTATAACTTGCTTTCTTCGAAGTAGAGGTTTTCAATAGTACTGAGGGAGAAACATCTTGTTCATCCTCTATGTTATTTGATTCCATTGCAGAGTATGTTGGCAACTTAGTTTTCAACTATGCAACACAATATGCGTTCTATAAAATGTGTGCTACTTAGTTTGTCTTCTTGTTTTCCCATACTTAGAGGAGTGAGCGATTTTATTGAAAGAGGACTTGAAGTACAGCAAATGTAAATGCTGTTTTATAGGCCACTACAAAAAAAACCTTCTTAGGTCTTACAAAATCCTTGACTATCAATTGTATTCGAGAGAAGTGCTAACTGTGTATACTCCTGGGTAATACATATATTTTGAAGCAACCAAATGCTATCACATACTGTAAATGTATGTATAGGCATTTATATAGCACACTACTTACCCGGAGGGTCCCAAGGCGCTTCGACCTCTGCGAAACCCTTCCTGACTTCCCTGAGAGATGGTCCCTTAATGGGTATCTCCAGGGTGAGACCAGGCATCCCCGGCAGTCTGGTGGGGCCATTAGTGAAGATGAGGCAAGCTAGTGCCCAGAGTTGCCGAGTGTGATCGCTGATCAGAGTGGGCACCGAGGCGAGAGAATTATCGAGTCCGCTGACCCTGGTACAGAAACCTGCCGCGCCGGGAATCGAACCCTGGTCCCGGGCCGTCCTCTGCTCTCGGGTCTGCCGCCTCTAACCAGTGAGCCACACTACTTCACTGTGAGGAATTTTATGAAACAATATGTTATGTGTTATACAGGCTAGAGCTGGTATGACTGTATCATCAGAGGATCAAAAATGCTGAAAGAGCTAAGGAAAGATCCATATGAGAAGAAAGCATGCCCTGTAGATGAATGAATGAAGTAATTACATTTTTGTAAAGTGCGCAAAGGCGTATTGGTACAAACACTGTCTTGGATGCACAGTAACTCCTAAGCAATTCATTTAATTGAATTTATATTACATTGTTTCAATAAAAAATACTGCTGACTAACCTCCACTGACTGTGATAGGACTTCTGCAGTTAATGCCACTCACTTGTGTCAGGCTTCCTGGACTGTAACTGAGCTTCAGATGATGGCAGCCATCTTCTTTTGGTGCCAAACCATGCCCCCTTTGTAATACTTTTTGACCCTTAAAATTGTCAGAGGTTTACTCCTGTCTTTTTACCAAGATGGGAAAAGAATCCCTCCCCCCACCATTGATGCTAAAATGGTGGCAGTGTAGGGTTAGGGCTTTCTCTATTAGGAAGCATAAATTTGCCGTGATGTAAGAAAAAAGAATAACGTTAGGAAGTGCTTTGAAACATGCTCTTTTTCTTCGCATGTGAAACTAGACGTGTACATTTCTGTATGGAAGAAATAAAGCCACAATTATTTTCCTAGATTACACGTTAAAGCTAAAACTGATGCAGGGTTCAAGGCAAAACCTGAAAATATTTTGTCAGTTTCAAATACTTGGAAATCCTGCACCCATGAGAGTTAGAAATATGCTTTTTATATGCTTGTTAGACTTGTCCTTTTTATGTAAATTGAGGTAGATCATATTATATGAAAATGGACAGCGTCGTATATCATAAAAATCTCAGGTGAATTTTTAACTGCTCTTTATGCTTAGAGGATCGAGGGGCATATTACCAAGCAATAGCGATAATTATCGCTATTGCTTTGTTAGAGAGTAAAATTTACCGCTGAGCTGCGGCGATTTGTATCGCAGATAAACCTTGGTATTACCAAGGTTTCTCACAAATGTGATAGAAATCGGCCGCAATGCATGAATATCGCTGAAAAGTCAGCGATATTCATGCATTACCGAGCTAATGCTCTTAGCCATGTTATCCACCTCCCATTGGATAACATGGCTAAGAACTGCTCAGGGCAGGTGTTAGCTTTTGGAGATATTTGCGCTTATCGCGAATATCTCCAAAAGTTGGTAATAGGAGATAGCGATGCTAGCGACTGTTTCCAGTCGCTAACATCTTTGCATGTCATTAGTGATAAATATCACTGAAATGCAAAGTGAGGACCAAGATGGTCGCTATCTCCTACTAGCTGTCGCTAACTGATGTTAGCGACAGCTAGGTAATAGGGAGATAATTTTATCTCCGCTTTCTTGGCTTTTAAAGCCAAAAAAGCGGAGATAAACCCCCTTGATAATATGCCCCCTTGTCCTGTTAGTTACTATTTATGCTGCTTATCCAGACTTTAAGTGGATGTCTGATGGCACAGTAGCATTGGTTTATGCATTAGGGGATTGATGGTTTTATTTTAATCAAACACACTGGTGACTCTACGTGTTACAGTGTATAAACATAAGCCAGCAGAGCTAATATGGGGCTGATTTCGATGTTGGTCGGAAAGCCTCCGACCACTGGTTGAAGGCTTTCCAGATCGACATCGGAGTTTTGAACTCCGATTGACTTCTAAACCGTCCAGGTAAACCGGCTCGGTTCGAACGCGGGCCTCATAATCCCTAAAAACGGCATCTCCGCCGTTGGGATTATGATGGCACTTTCCAACAGCAGTTCCATGTCGGCCTTTTGGAGATGGAACTGGTGTCGAAAAATGTCTGTGGGGGCCCTTAGCAGGATCCCCATCCTTCACCTGCCACCAGGTGTGGGCCTGGTGGGCACCTGTGGTGCCCCCTGAAAATCCCTGTACCGTGTGGCTCACACGGTGCAGGGACTTGCACAAACTCCCATTTCTCAATGGGAGCTTGTGCTGCTGGTGCTTTACGCCCACCACACAAGCTTGCATGGAGAAATGGGAGTTTCCAACCACACCAGGTGGGGTCGCATCCAAATGAGGTGTGCAGAACTGCCGACCTATGGTCAGTCGGCTCTCAGACAGAAACCGTGTCCATCTTTGAAATCAGCCCCTAAATATAAAACTTCCTAAGGCATCGCCTCTCAGTCATAAAAAAGATCTGAATATTGGATAACTACCAACTTTTTTTTCCTTTCAAGATAAACTACATTTTTTATTTTATGTTGACAGGGCTTCTTTAGTAAAATTCAGAATTACTCCTGCCTAAATACACAAGAATAGCAGACAAATTAAACCAATTTGATAGAGAAATGGACACTTGTTACATGAAAGGATGGCCTTGGAAAGCAAGTAAAACCTCAACCCCAGTTCTCGAGGAATTGGCGTGCTTTCCACACCCTATTTTCACAATCCCTTCTCCCTCATTATCTCCATTAATGTGTATTCCCCAAGACCAGGGGTGTAGCTTCAGGGGCCTGTCTGAGGTGTTATACCCCCTCTAATAAATGTATTTTATCATAAATAGTTGGGTATAGGTGCTTTCATTCGGGTATATTGAGCCAGATTTCAACAGGAAGTTTTAACTAAGTGCAGATGCGCACACACTTTTCCCTGTCTGTTTTGAAAGTTTTGTAAACTGTTGGTTATTTTACAAAATAATGTGTTTTCTATCACTTTGTGCTCCTACCAATCGGTATTTCTCTCCCTTTCCATTGCCTTTTAGTGCCTTTTATGCATCTTCCTTGCCCTATAACGTATTTTATCATTATTTGCAGCGCTATTGTTGGGAAATTTGAAACTGACACTTCCCTCCCAATCTTACTGATCAAGCTACGCCCAGCACTTTTTCGGGGGCGACTGCGAGAGAAAGGTAAGGTTTTCCTTTTGCTTTATTTTATTTCCCCTCACTGTCGTCTGTCGACTCTCCCCCGCTCTTACCTGCACTGGCTATCAAAGGGTGGCAAACTCAGGGACCGCAGGCTCTAGCTGCGCCATTGGCTATGGCCCTGGATGCTGGTCATTAGAAATACTGCTGTACAACAAACTATGAAGCTGAGACACTTCTAGACCATTGTAAAATAGTTGAATGCGAGTGTTCATTTAAGAACGCCCACATGGAGGTTGTGAAGATGCAGGGGCTGTATCATGATTAGCTCTGCTCACTCAGCGCACAGCAGAACATGTTAATTAAGTCAATTAATTTAATTCAATGTTTTTCTGAGTTAGAGATTAATTTTCAGACAGTAGAGCTCAGAAACAGTGAGCTAGATTTGCCTCTTTCTGCATCAGAGCTGGGCTGGCTAAAATAATGCTCTCGTTCCGGGAAATATTAGGTTAAAGGAATCTATTTTAGGCACTGTAGGGGCATTGAATCAGGCACTCAGCTCTCAACGGAGCCAGATGAGCCCATCATGATGCAGCCCTCTTTGATGCACTCTGAAAATCCACATCTAAAACGCATAGAAATGAGAGGCTCAAAAATCATTAAATGAACTCTCAGCTGCAGTAAACGACATTTTTCACACAAAAAAATATACTTGAAAGGCCAATTAGCATGAAACAAAACAGGGCCTTATCATGATCGACCCGGCTCAGTGCACAGCGCGTTAATGGAGATAGGAACAAGAGAGGCAATCTGCGCACTGTTTTCAACGTGTTCTTTCTAAAGTTTATGTATTAACTAGAAAGAATTTTGAATTATATGCCTGAACTTTACAAACCTCAGATCCAAAAAACACAGCCACTTGGCTCTTTGCTTAGCCAGTGCACCTGTTCATGATACGGCCCAGGCAGAACAAATCAATTTCGGACACCGTCTCACCATGTTAACAGGGTTAAAACTCAATTTGCTGACCAGTGCAATACTGCTTCCATCTGTTCCGCCATCTTGTCCTAGGCTTTACAACGAACAGTTGCTTCTCCCCAGAGCAATAAGAAGGCGATTATGATGGCGCTGATTGAAAAAAAGTCTTACTCAGCAAAAACTGTACATACAGATTTGTTGAAGGAGGCAATCACAACACGAGCAGTAATTTCTTATGAAATGTTAGCATCTCAACGACCAAAGATGGAAGGCATTGCTGATTACACAGTTGTCATCAGCCCGAATGAGAGCCTTCAGCATATTTGTATCAACGTCGTGCACCAGTCGCTGCCGGTGCAGGTAACGGCGGCGGGGCGGGGGAAGCCGATAGACGACAAAATATGGAAAATAAAATACATTTGTTTATAAAACCGCTTACATTGCGCTCACCACATCGCCAAGTGGACGATGCTGCGAGCACAAGTTAAGTGGTTTTCCTTTTTCAATAATCCTACTTTCCCTATTCCATTCCATCATCTGCATTGCCTCGTCCCACTGCCTCGCCGCTCTTACCGGCACCAGCCACGTTTGGTTCTGGTTGACCAAGGGTTGATTTAATTCATTCCATTCCAGTCAAGATTCAGTGGATATTTGTTCTTAAATACTATCTCACGGAATCCTTCTAGAGACACAGGAGCCACAGGAGACACAACTGACGTGTTTTTGCAGACAATCTGCAAGGAAATATTAATAATTTCACATGCACTCAAAATAATAGACACTCTCTCCTACAAACACCGCAACAAATGAAACAAATACAGTGGGTCATCTCTGAATTCCGGAATGGCCCCCTTGCCTTATGGATCCATGAACTGCACACACCTCATCATCAAAATGCCACACACAAACTGCTATAGGCCACATTTATCAAGCCTGTTGCATTGTCTCCACAAGTTACACAACCCGACACAAGGGCTTGAATTGGGAATTACTTTCCAGTGCAAATCCTGAATCATTCTGGAAAATGGTCCGAAAGTATGCCAGGTAGCATCCCATTGTGTCACATGTATATTCTGATCCAACACTAATGTTTTTAATGCAAAGCCCTATCAACTAAGAGAGTCAAATGTACAACCTCTTCAATGAGCCATAATATTGGAGAAATATTTTCTTTTCTCCAAAGTTTTCCAATTTTGGGTATGTGCTGTAATATATAGGACCACATACAAGCTTAGAAACGTTTTAGCAATGTCTAAGCATAGAATATAATATTTGACGGGTATCATTCCAGTACAAATCAATGTCAGGCATCACTCACCCATCGTGTACTGTGGTGCAAGGGGGTATGAGTGGTTTAAAGAAGCCTGAAGAGTTCCAGCAAAGGCAGAGCGAGATACAGCACCCTATTTTATTAGCTAGTTGTGCTGCTCTTTCCCTTTGATGTGAAGCAGCATAACAGCTTTGGTTGCTGCACTTTGCTGTGATACATTAAATGTTAATAAATCTGACCCTTTGTCTGGAATAAAGAATAAACCAGCACTAGCGTACAGTTGGTAGGTGATGCCCAACTGAACTACTAATCTTGGCCATATACTCCAGATGCTTCCTGGCATGACACCACCATCCTATACATCAGAAGAACCTTTGAGCAAAAGCAAAGATTTTGATACAGGAACTGTGTCCTACTGAGTGACGTGCATACTGACACACACACACACACGCACACACACACAAATGACACAGCACCTCTACTTCAAATGAAACTAGCCGCCACCCATCACTTCCTGGCACAAGTCACAAAGACTACCCTTTGAACATATGACTGATGGAATATTCTCTTTACATATAAGCTTGTTGTTTTATCAATTAAAACCATAAGAATAGATTGACAACATATCACAATTATGTATAAAAAATCATAATTATGGCTTTAATATGAGTCTGGCAGTCTGCGGACTGCCAGACTAGCGGGGGTGCCACATTACAGACTCGCAGAAGACCACACAATTTCAACCACGGCAGTCGGGCTGCCCTGCAACCACAGCACCCGCCAGTAATCAGAGATCCTTGGTGGTGGCACACTTGTCTTGATGCCGCTGTGGCCCTGCCAAGCATATTACAATTTCCTCATCGCCACACTTTTCATGGAGGTCCGACCGCCATGAAAAGTGTGGCGCAGAGGAATCTGGTGCCTCACACCATGTGGATGCACAACGTGCACAGCAATGTGTGCATGCACACCAATATCTTCACTACATGGACTCCAGCAACCCATGCCATGCAGGTACTGCCTTTGATGTTCCCATTGCAGTGCTTATTTCATAGGCACCGCCCTGGGAATGCCAAAGAACCACTCGCCAGACAGGAGAAAACTCATAATCCGTCGGGCGGTTCAAACTTGGGTTTGGCGGTGTGGGAGCAGGGAGGTCCCTCTCCTGCACCACTAAACACATAATAAGGCCCATAGACTTTAAAAACATACTTTGGTTACACTAAAAAGTATGAATCCTGTTAAGAGTACACGTTTCCTACCTGCTTAGTTGTAATATCTATGTATATGTCTGTTAGACCTGTCAGCTTTAGAGTGGTCTTTCCCAAAACCCTTTGCCTTCAACCCTGATATTTTAGTTGAATTGGCCGTTATTGGGTGTCGGAGACTATGCACCTTAGTGTTGCTAGCTGGTGCTAAGGTGCTTGTGCACACTCCTTTAAACATAGTACAATTGGATTACGCATGATTGGCATATTTAATTTACTTAGAAGTCCATTGTCCGGGCCTGTAAATTAAATTATACTGGCGGGCCTGCAGCACCTAGTGTGCCACACTTTTAAGTAGCCCTTTAAAATATGTCCTGAGTCTGCCATTGTAGCCTGATTGTAATTTTCAAATGCCTGTTCAACCTGGGAATATAACCCCATTGCAAGTTTTAGACTCCCCTTTTATTGCATTTAAGTCACCCCTAAGGTAGACCCTAGGTAGCTCATAGGGCAGGGTTTGCTGTAATTATAACTGTAGCCATGTACTTTTAAGTTCTAATGTCCTGGAAGTGAAAAGCTCCTAAATTCATTTTTCACTACTGTGATACCTGCCCATTTGACACGATAACACTGTGAAGACCGGACTCGCTGCCTGTTGGTCCTGGTGGGGACTTCACGCCTCAGAATCCATAGCTGTCCTGAGGGAGGGGCCACTGGCGCGCTCTTAAGCACCAGCACTCTCCCGCTGTGCAGGAGTCCGGACTTGCTGCCTGTTGGTCCCGGTGGGGACTTCACGCCACAGTATTCATCGCTGCCCTGAGGCAGGGGCTGCCAATATACTCCTAAGCGCCAGCACTCTCTTGCTGCACAGGAGACCGGACTTGCTGCTTGTTGGTCCTAGCGGGGACTTCACGACCCAGAATGTATCGCTGTCCTGCGGGAGGGGCCACAGACACGCTCTTAAGCGCCAGCACTCTCCTGATGTGTGGGAGCCAGGACTCGCTCCCTTTTGGTCCTGGTGGGAACTTCACGCTCCAGAATCCATCACTGCCCTGAGGGAGGGGCCGCCGACGTGCTCTTAAGAGCCAGCATTTTCCCGCTGCACCGGACTTAGGCGGGCCAAGGGAGGGCCCCCCATTGACAGGAAGAGGCAGAGCAAGGGCTGCCCCTCCTGGTTTTTAAATCTGTAAGACCTGGGTTAGACTGATGCTAAGCCAAGAAACTGTGAGTCATCGAAAGTACCCTTTTGTATCCTCTGTGACAGGACCGTATTCCCTATTTTGATTTTGTCTTGTGTATTTGGCCATCAAGTGTCAAACTTGAATCCCAAAGACTTTCAGTCACCTGCTGCTGCTTTAAGTCACTTTTCTGTACATCTGCATTTTCAAAAGTTTGCTGCCAGTTCAAGAGCCGGTGCTCCTGGCCATTGGTTGTGGGGGTCTGGTGGGGTTTTGGCGTAATAGTGACTGTTAGGCCTGCAGTGTGGTTTTGAGCAATTGTAGTAACCCCGCTTCCAACTATCCCACCTCCCAACTATCCAATTATTCTACCTGCAAATCTGCCCCCAAGCACAAACATGGGGAAAAAAAAGTCAATTGACTGTGGGTGCGGAGAGGCTTGGCCAAAAAGAAACAAAGCCAAACAGGTCTGCAAGTCTGCAGGAAGCAACTGTGTTCTAGACAGCATCGACGGTCTTCTAGTCGAATACAAGGAAATTCTTATTCCTTTGGTCCCACCTGTTCCTGTTGAACCTACTGCCCGCAAAAAACTGATTGACCTCCCAGCTGACTCAAATCCAAAGCCACAAAACTGCATTCCCAAATGTTTAGCAAACCTACCACATGCAGGACGAAATAATCCTCCATTAGCTACATCCCACTGCCCTCAAACGCAGATGAGGCTGAACTAAGGATCCCTCCACCTTTTACTATTGACGCAGCCTTAGGCCCTGCTGATACTGATCTTACTCTGACCAACAGATTTTCACCACTTCTGAATCTGACTTGTACGGAAATTGGAGGAAATGGGTGGGGGGTGATGGCACTATGGGAGATGGGGCAGAAGAGGAGATAAGGGAAGGTGGTAGTGTTGAAATTGTGGAGGAGGTCTCCTCAGATGGGCTAGCTAGGAACAACTATGTCGCTTGCAAGATCATAGCAGATTTGAAGATAGACGTCAACTTGCTGATATCTGATGTCCAAGATCTTACCAAACAGGTCAAAGTTCTACTAGCAAAGAGCAGATTCTGCAGTCCAACCTCCCAAACAGATCTCTACCCAGCAAATAAACTCAACCCAGCTTATCATTAATCCTCATTTTCCCACAACAGAACCCTATCAGCACTCCACAAGTGCCATCACTAAGTGTACCCCTGTGCTACCAGTCCCATACATAGCTCTTAGGGAAACGTAAAATGTATGGCCACAAGTCAATAAAGGCAGACTTGCACAGCAGGACTGTTTCTACCTTTGACCATCTTTCTTGATTCCCTAGTGCTGACAACCCCCAAGCAACCCTATTGATTGGTGCGAACAAGTCCAATTGTCTCCCAAGTGTATCTACATGACTAACGTGCCCAAAATCCCTTCCCAAGTTAAACATGAAGCTGAAGACTCCCTAACCAACAAAACCATTCACTGGACCTGCCATGTGAGGGGTTGTCGCTCGGCTATACAGGAAGACATATTGCATGTCAAAAGGCTAATCCACTCTAACACCCAGTTAGACTGAATAGAATGATCGTGGCAGACGGGAAGGTGGCCTACAATCTGATAGCTTTAGAAGTTAGATCAAACCCTCCTAATCCTACTGGCATCCATCTTAAGTATAGACTCCATCAACTCATACATATTGCACATCATTCAGATGCTCATCTGGGTCCCAGACTCCAACCTAGCAACAAACTATTGACTTGAATATCAAGCTAACCCTGCATGCACCAAAAAACATTCAGCGAGCTTTTATAGCACCCAATCAGTTGCGACCAATAATAGCCATCACAGAGATATTCTCTCACAAGTCTTCCAACCTACTGTCGCCGGAAACCAAAAGGAGCTGTTGTGCCCCAAAGAAAGGCCTACCGGATGGATTTTTCTTCCACCACCAACCCAGGCTGAAGCACAGACAGAGCTCACCAACAATGACATGCAACTCACCCCTACTAACGACCAAGTAAACCCCAGTAGGTTTAGTCTGGTGTCGTGGAATGTGGCAGGAGTGAGGTCAAAAATGTTCCCTATGCATTGGATTCCATTTATTAAATTCTTCGATATCTGCATACTTCAGGAAACCTGGACTATTTCTCCTGTTCATATACCAGATTACCTCACGTTCCATCGCCCAGCAAGCACCAACAAATCAGGCTGGCTATCAGGGAGGTTGCTGATTTGGATGAAAATTGCACTCCAATGCATGACCCGGGAGCTCCCGTCCAATAGTCCTGACATCCTAGCTGTCCAAATCAGGGGTGCGAATGACACTGCGATTGACATCTACCATGTCTATACGTGAGGAAACAGAGCAGGCAGGAAGTTGACCACTCAGCAAGAGTTGGAAGAACTATTGGACGATAGGGCCAAACGCCCTTATTGGTTGTAGCTGGCAACTTTAACATCACCTGGAGAAGAAGGACATCTGTGGGAGTAGGGAGGAGGAAGATTTGTGGCTTATTGCCCACCTTGACCTAACCTCTGTTAAGAACAAGTTACAAGCAGCTCTCCAGCTCAATGCCCTCACTCTTGAGTTCAGCCTAAGGGCAGCAAATGGCCGCGCAAAGTCAGATAAAATGGGGGCCAACACGTACAATAGAACTACCAACATAAGCCGCATAGACTATTTTTTGCTGGATCTGAAACTCTTTTTTTCATAAGACAAGGGAAACCCAATACGTACGTATATAATTTCTATGGACAGGGGTCCCTAGAAAACTTCAAGATACTGTGGGTAATAAATGTAGATTAAGAAAGGTCTATATTCTTTGTCCAGCTGGACAGATTTGAATATTAAGTAAGTACATAGAGAAACATTCATACAACAATTCAAGTGAACTTACTTAATATTAAATTCTGTCCGGCTGGACAAAGAATATAGAACTCACTTAGTCTATATTTATTAACCACAGTATCTTGAAGCTGTCTAGGAACCCCTGTCTTTAGACATTTTTGGATCTGAAACTGTGGCCCAGAGTGGACAATATGACAGTGGGTTCGAATATAGACAGCAACCACAACAATCTCGTACTGCACTTGTGACATTCCCTTGCGTTCCACCAATATCACCCTCATGACAAGTGAGGTATGCCCAACAAATGACAATAGGCACCTAAAATGGTCCTAAGCAGCTTTGGATGAAGGCAAACTTGAATCAATCAAGTCCAATCTCCTGGAAGGCACTGCGGAGTTAAACAGATTGGCACAAGATCAGGGAGGGTTGGATGAGATCCCAGTCTGCCACAGGCACTTATTTGAACAGTTGGCTACTTATTTTAGTGAACCAAGATGCTCTCTGGCCACAGGTAAGAAAACTAGATCTCAATTTGCCTGGATCAACCATTAGTGTAGGAGCCTCAGACAGCAATAAGCCCATGCCATTAGGGCAAACAATGTGGCTGAGAGAAGTGAGGAGGTCTTATAAGTCGGCTAATCAGACAGCCCTGTGCCAGAAAAGCTTCTCAGCACTTTTGTTTTTTAATAACCAATGGGGATGCAAATAGGCTCCCACCACCAACAAATAATATCTCCATAGCAGCCTGGTTTGAACACTTCTAATCACTTTAATCAGGGCCTTGCGTCCCAGACAACGAAGACCTCACCCCCAAATATGCTCATTTTATTGCAATTGACTTATTCGCTAGAGAGAAATCAGGTCTAGTGTCAGCTTCATTGTAAGGGCTAAAGCACCTGGTCCGGATGGCATCCCGGGAGATGTCTTTTTGAACGATGTTGAGCATTGGATAACCTACATCTTGGCCCTCGCTAATGGGATCACAAATACCATCCTCCTGGAAGGTAGCAGAGGTGATCTCAGTTTACGAGAAGAGCAATAGATCTACATCTTCCAATCCCATGCCTATCAACCTTATTGACTGTGTCCAAAAGGTGTTCACTCATGCACTCCTTAAAGGTACAGGCCTGGATTACCAACCTCAATATTTTGTCCCGATATCAAGCTAGGTTCAGACAAAAAGTAAGCACCGTCTATCAGGTGTTTGATTCCTCTAACTGACCTGGAAGGCGGTGGTTATTGAACAGGGAAGCCTCTACGTAGGTTTCATTGACCTAAGGTCCGCTTTTAATATAGTCCCAAGAAATAAGCTTTGGAGTGTTCTGAAAGAGATGGGCCTCCCATCTGAGGTTTTAGCACTTGTTATTCACCTCCATGAGGCTAACCATACAAGGGTTGTTTGGTGCAACCAAGGACAGCTCACTGATTTGATCAACAAGGGGGTCTGATATGGCACTGTATTGGCAACTACACTCTTCTTGTTATTTGTAAATGAACTATTTCAGTACCTTTCAGACAGCCAGCAGATGCCCCCGCCCTAGAGGGTGACAAAGTGGTAACACTGTTGTTCACTGACCGCACGTTGTTAGTCTCTAAAACTCCCAGAGGGCTACAATTGCTTTTTTACAACTTCAAGGCTTTCTGTTACTCCCAAGGCCTATAGGTTAATACCTTGAAGACAAAGCTTCTAATGCTGAACCCCCATAAAACGTATAAAGGAAAATTAACATTGGGTGGGGTCCATTGGAGAGAGTGAGCACCTTCAACGTTCTGGGGATCACTCTCTCTGAAAATATGATCAGGAAGCCCAAAGTATTTAAGCTCACCCTCCATTATAGACAGGTAACTGGGGCCTTGATCAAAGAGAACAGGATCTCCCATTGCAAACCCACTCCACATATATGACTGCAAGGCAGTAGGTTCAGCACTGAATGGTGCAAAACTGTGCAGATTTGAAAAGATGGAAGGTTTCTGACCACGGAGAACAAATGCCCGAGGCCCTGGTCTCACTTCCACAGAGTACCCCTCCTCACCCGCTAGGGATGGCTATGGGAATTGCCATTATCACAGCGAGGGCCAAGTTATGCTCCCTTTTGTTTTGGTTGCATTTAAAATCCACCCCAACCTGTTTCCATATGCTGCCGCACTCTCTGAAGTGAGTGTACAAGATCGTTCTAAGAAAATTGGCTGGATTTTCCAAGTGAAATCTTGGTGCTTGCTGCAATAGGGCCAGAGGGATTGTGGGATATCAAGGACCCAGCACGTTTGCCTAGCAAGGACCTGCTCAAGAAACAATATTGAAATTGGGTGGCTCAGTCTTCTATATCTTACCCCCCTGGGACCCTGAAGAATGGAGTTTATGGAATTTAAATTATCTTTCTCATATGAAAAATATCTTGAGGCTATCTTGATTCCTCAGGATATGAAGCTTTACATGCAATTTAGGTTCGGCTCTCTCCCTGTGAACTCTTTCACAGCTTCCTGGTGGTACTCTTCTACTCCGTCACAGTCATGCGCAGGTTGTCCCCTTGCTGCTGAGTCAATTGGTCACATATTTCTTTCCCTGCCCAAAGTATCAGCACCAGAGAGGTAAATGTCTTGCTCCCATCTGCAAACGTTTCTGCATCCATTGCCATAGCGAAGCACTGCACATGTTAAAATCCGATGCTAGCCTCTTGATAGTCTGCGCAGTTCACAAGTTTCTCTGCAATAGGGGGCAATTAGAAGGTTTGTGTTTAAAGTGTAACATCAACACACTTGTTAAGGTTTAGCCCTCTTAAGTATCTGTTATGTTGTTTGAATTGTTAATTTAACCTTTGTGTAATTGTGTAACTGGTGATTTTGAAATTGGTCCCGACCATAGCGCTATCTTTACCACTAAGCCAGGATGTTGCACCGTGCCATTTACAGCTATTTAGGTTTAGGCTCTTGCTGACTTAGACTATAGGTGATTTTATGGTAATTTTATTCCTTTAACAATTTTTTGAATAAGTAATGGAGCAATTATTTTTTAACTAACAACCAATGTATTTTGTATTTACCCAACATCTTTGTATTAATTGCACGCATTTGCACTTTTATGGTCTGAGGACTGAAACAAAGTTTATGATGATGATAACACTGGGTTGTCTTATTACAGCAGCTCAGCTCAGCTCAGCACCATGTGACTCTGGGCAATAACTCACTTAGGGGCATATTACCAACAACTAGCAATAATTATCGCTATGTTGGTTTAGCGGCGATATTTTTATCGCCGAGCTGCGGCGATTTTTATCGCTTAGGAACCTTGCTATTATCAAAGTTTATCTCCTAAGCGATAAAAATCGTCCGAAATGCATGAATATCGCTTAAAAGTCCTCGATATTCATGTATTACTGAGCTAATGCTCTTAGCCATGTTATCCACCTACCATTGGATAACATGGCTAAGAACTGCTCAGGGGCAGGTGTTAGCTTTTGGAGATATTCGCGCTTAGCGCAAATATCTCCAAAAGTTGGTAATAGGAGATAGCGATGTTAGCAACTGTTCCCAGTCGCTAACATCTTGGCGCGCCCACTTTGCATGCCATTAGTGATAAATATCACTGACATGCAAAGCGGGGCCCTAGATGGTTGCTATCTCCTACTATCTGTCGCTAATGGGTGTTAGCAACAGCTAGGTAATAGGGAGATAATTTTATCTCCGCTTTCTTGGCTTTTAAAGACAAAAAAGCGGAGATAAACCCCCTTGATAATATGCCCCTTAATTTCCACGACGGGCCCCAGTCCCTTGAGACCCGTATGGATGAGTTGTTTTCACTTTACAAATGTGTATTTCTTTTTTTTCTGTCTGCTCGCGTGCCCTGGCCCCTGTCTTCTCGGCTGCAGTTGGCCTCTATGTGGCACTACCTCCTTGCTGGCCATATTTCACATCTCCCAAGAGATAAGAATGAATGTGTGCGATGTGCGGCACTCCCTTTTTAAAAAACTGTTAGTAGAATGTGGTTCAATCTATTTGTACTGTAAAAATTTCTTCTGGGTGCCACTGGGTAGACCCCTCCTGACCTTGGGGGGAATCAATTTGAACAAAACAAAAATGCGGCGTTGAACAAATGAAACTGTGCCCTAGTGGCACTCCTTGGGAGATCTTATCTCTTCTCACATTGGCTTGTGTTCCATTTCAATGTACGACGCAAAAATGGTGAATGCTTGAGTTCATTACGTAATGTATCCTTTATTATTCATTCAAAAGATTAATTTCATGCAAGAATGATCCATATTATCATGTCACTTTTTCGTTTAACAGTGTATCCAATTACGAAAGATACGTCCCTATGCATTTTGGGACTCATGCCCTTCGTCAGGTCGTCCACTTCTGATTCACTGCCAGAGATGTCGGCAGGTATCCGGCGCTTGGTAGCAATGTTGTGTAGGATAGCACACACAGCCACAATGCGGCAGCACACTTCAGGACTGTAGTACATGGCCTCACCTGTCTTGTGAAGTATGCGGAATCTGCTCTTCAGTAGGCCAAAAGTTCTCTCTATGCAATTCCTTGTGCGTATGTGTGATACGTTGTAACGCCGTTGCTGTGGTGTAGCAGGGTTGAGGTATGGGGTGAGGAGGTATTCACGCAGGGCGTATCCACTGTCACCTGAATGAGAGGAGCAGAGGGTGAGTGCCTGTGCAGCGCAGCTAGTCATTCGCAATGTGTCATTGAGGGCAAAGTGTACTTACCAAGTAGGTGTCCTTCCCCGAAGTCTCCCCTGACCAGTCGTGTGTGGAGGCCGCTGTGCCGGAATATGAATGAGTCATGTGTACTCCCCTGGTACTGTGCCACTATGTCCGTGATGTATGTCTTTGCATTGCAGACCATCTGGATGTTGAGGGAGTGGGAGGACTTGCGATTGCGGTACATGTACTCCGTTGCTGCAGGTGGGCAAATGTGGACGTGGGTACAGTCAATGCATCCTATCACGTGTGGGAAACGGACAACATTGTAGAATTGTAGCTTGGTCTCATCCAATTCCTGTTGGCTGGTGGGAAATTTGATGTGGTGGTGTAGCTGGGTCAACATTGCGTCAAGGAAACTACGTAGGCAGTGGGACATGGTGGGCTGGGATATCCCCCCCAGCTACCACAACTATCCCCTGGAAGCTCCCAGAGGCCAGGAGGTGCAGGCTACACAATACCTGGACATGTGTTGGGACGGCATTGGTCCGCCTTGTTGGGTGCTGCATCAGGGGGTCAAGGTCCTGTATTAGCTTGATGATCATAGCCCCATTGAGCCGGTACTTAGCGTATATTTGCTCTCTGGTCTGGCCCAGCAGGGTGACCCGCTGGCAGAATATCCTCTCCTGGATTCTGCGTCTCCTCCTTGCTGCTCGCTGTAGCCTTCGCCGCCTGACCACCATGTACATTCCTGGCATGGTGAGACTCCTTCTGCTGATGCTGCTTCCCCTTAAGTGTGTTTGGTCAGGCCTGCACCAGTTACTGATTGGCCAACGGTTTAAAAAAAAAAAAATTCCTATGGGTTTGATGGTTACCACCTGCTTTGGGTTGTCCTTAAATTGCGCCTCGCAAAATGCGATTTTTGGCTTTTTCGCTATTAGCGATTTTTCATGAATACCGATTGCGAGTAATGTGCGATTTCGCAATTATTTTCGCAGAATCCGTGCTTTCTCGCTATTTCCGATTCGCAATTGGTATCCTGCCGGCATTCTGCGAATATTTTTGCGATTTCGCAAATTTAATGGTGAATTCCGATTATGGGAATTGCGCCCGCGATAGCATTTTCGCAGCTATTGCGGGCGCAATTTTGCTTCATGAATCAGGCTGTTAGCAACAGGGTGACTCAACATCCCACCTGTTTACTGGCTTTGCTGCGCATGGAGATGTGCTCCTTGACATGGTTGTGCGTTTTCTTTCTACACAGCACTGAAAGTGATTCAGCATCAAATTACAGTCGCCCTGGCCAGGACTAATCCCTGCTGGATATTTTTATTCACCTTAGTTTATCTTGATAGTCTGATAATTTGTCACAGATCCTACTGGACCTAAATTAAACTCCTCAGCTTCAGTGTTGTTTTTCTCTCCATCCTACTTTTAAAAATGCATGGCCTGGCATCATGGTCCCTACCTTCCTTTTGCTGCTGCGGCCCTCTGTCTTATAGCTCAACAAGCATTTGAATGCAAAAGGTCTTGCATTTTCAAAAGTTTGAGCTATTGGCATTGTAAATGACAATCCCTTTTATTTATGTGTTTTGAGTACCTGCAGGTGGTGCGTAAACATGAATTTTATACTTATAGTCCTTGCTTATGACTAGCAAAGCTGGCAGTAACTGCATCTTATACTGACAACCTTGTTTCTCGTAATTAAGGACTATAAGTACAAAGTGCGTGTTTACGCACGGCTTGCAAGTTTTCAAAACACATAAATAAAAGGCATTGTAATAGCTAACACTCTCACAAATGCGAGACCTATTGCATTGCAAATGCTTGTCCTTATTTTGACCATTCTGTGCCTCTGCCTGTCTCTACATGCCTGGGGTGGGTGATAGCCTAGCTTTGTGCATTCCCTCTAGACCATCAGGCAAACGGAGCCAGGGTGTATCATTTGCATGCTGATGGCCCATCACCAGGCTGATGGGCCTTCCTGAGGTAGGATGGGAGGGAGGAGCTGACACTTGCACCTGAATAGGGCTGTGCCTATCCCCACACAAAGAGCTGCATACTACCCTGTAATGAGTCTGGATCCAGGGCAGGAAAGGCAGGGACCGTGTGATCTTCAAAGACCCAGTCCTGAGGCGGAAGCCGGGAGCTGGAGGTACGATTCTGACCTCGCAACCATCGTGTTTTTTAAAATTGTGTGGTGTCACTGATTGATTTACTTTGTGATCATTACTGTTCCTGCCACTAACAGTAAAAGCCTCTTGTAACTTACAGCGGTGCAAACGCTGTCGCGCTATTGTTTTGATAAAGCGGCCGCCATTAGACCAGGCGCGCTCGCCGACCACGCCCACTAGAGGCCACGCCCCTTTTAAAACCTACTTAAACGCTGATCGAAAGCGCAACGTTTCTATTCCTGACCCAGTCCTGAGGCGGAAGCCGGGAGCTGGAGGTACGATTCTGACCTCGCAACCATCGTGTTTTTAAAATTGTGTGGTGTCACTGATTGATTTACTTTGTGATCATTACTGTTCCTGCCACTAACAGTAAAAGCCTCTTGTAACTTACAGCGGTGCAAACGCTGTCGCGCTATTGTTTTGATAAAGCGGCCGCCATTAGACCAGGCGCGCTCGCCGACCACGCCCACTAGAGGCCACGCCCCTTTTTAAACCTACTTAAACGCTGATCGAAAGCGCAACGTTTCTATCCCTGACCCAGTCCTGAGGCGGAAGCCGGGAGCTGGAGGTACGATTCTGACCTCGCAACCATCGTGTTTTTAAAATTGTGTGGTGTCACTGATTGATTTACTTTGTGATCATTACTGTTCCTGCCACTAACAGTAAAAGCCTCTTGTAACTTACAGCGGTGCAAACGCTGTTGCGCTATTGTTTTGATAAAGCGGCCGCCATTAGACCAGGCGCGCTCGCCGACCACGCCCACTAGAGGCCACGCCCCTTTTTAAACCTACTTAAACGCTGATCGAAAGCGCAACGTTTCTATCCCTGACCCAGTCCTGAGGCGGAAGCCGGGAGCTGGAGGTACGATTCTGACCTCGCAACCATCGTGTTTTTAAAATTGTGTGGTGTCACTGATTGATTTACTTTGTGATCATTACTGTTCCTGCCACTAACAGTAAAAGCCTCTTGTAACTTACAGCGGTGCAAACGCTGTCGCGCTATTGTTTTGATAAAGCGGCCGCCTTTAGACCAGGCGCGCTCGCCGACCACGCCCACTAGAGGCCACGCCCCTTTTTAAACCTACTTAAACGCTGATCGAAAGTGCAACGTTTCTATCCCTGACCCAGTCCTGAGGCGGAAGCCGGGAGCTGGAGGTACGATTCTGACCTCACAACCATCGTGTTTTTAAAATTGTGTGGTGTCACTGATTGATTTACTTTGTGATCATTACTGTTCCTGCCACTAACAGTAAAAGCCTCTTGTAACTTACAGCGGTGCAAACGCTGTCGCGCTATTGTTTTGATAAAGCGGCCGCCATTAGACCAGGCGCGCTTGCCGACCACGCCCACTAGAGGCCACGCCCACCCTCCCTAGAAATGTGCATGCATAGGAAGCGCAGTGGACGAGCGCAGCGGGAGTGCCGTTTGCGCGCCGTTTGCGCGCCGAAGGTGCGCCTAAGGCAAGGCCGTCTGCGCCCGTCCGCGCCAAGACCGCGCCAGGAGCAGGAACCCCTGCCCTAATTCCTCCCATAATCAGGTATGCTCCTAATGACCTCCACCAACTCCAAGGCGGACTCGGTTGTCCCTGTAAACTTGACCTATCAAAAGTACTAGGTCCCAACAGCTGTTACAAATGTCGCTGGACACTCAACCTCGATGCCAAGCGTCACACCCCCCCTAAAATCCTGCGACCTTTCTTTACAGGTGGCCTGATAAATGCCAGGTCGATGTGTAAACATAGTCAGGATATTCACGATCTCATCATTGACCATGACCTGGATTGTCTCATGATCACTGAGACCTGGCTCACCGAAGACAGTAACCCAGACATTGCCGTTGCTCTCCCCCCGGGTTATTCCTTCCACAGACAGGATAGACTGAAAGGTAGAGGAGGAGGTGTTGCATTTATCCTAAAGAACTCCTTTAGTTACCACACCTTCTGCCTTGACCCTCTTATTGATGCAGAGGGACTAGGCTTCTGCATCAAACTCAGTCATGCTCTCTCCTTTTCCGGTGGCCTGATCTACCGCCCACCTGGCAATGCTGCTAAATTCCTTGACTCCCTAAACGATGCTCTTGGACACTTCCTACTCCGTTACCCACATTTTACCCTCCTGGGAGATTTCAACCTACACCTCGAGATCTTAGCTGACTCTCACACCAGAAACTTCCTGCAGTCATTGGATATCTTCAATCTACAACAAAGCGTCAAGCTGCCTACCCACTCACTTGGCCATACCTTGGACGGTGTCTGCTCCAATTTCCCGTCCATCTCCACCCTGTCCCCCATTCCCCAGATCTGGACTGATCATTGTCTGATCCCCTTCAATATCTCTAGTTGTCACCCCCCTACCTGCAAGAAACGCATGCGTCAACTCGTTCATTCCATTAATTGGAAAACGGTCCAGAAAAATCTAATTCTTCATCCCTTTTCCCCTACCAATGCCCCCTCTTCCTCTGGTAACCTCGATAGAGATGCATCTTGTCTCAATAACTGGCTCTCTCAAGAAATGACTAAACGATGCCCACCCAATCAACAGGGCATTACTTTGAAAACTAAAATCAAAGCCCCCTGGTACACGCCTGACCTAACTGCCGCACACCTCCTCTGTAGGAAAGCGGAACGAAAATGGCGCAGAACCTATGAAAATGGCGATCGTAGCAATTACATTCTACAGAGGAAAAACTATCTTTCAACCATCAAATCAGCTAAAAAACCTACTATGTTAACGCTATTAAGGATGCCAGCCAAAAGCAAAAAACCCTCTTTTCAATAGTAAAATCCTTGACCAAACCCAAAGCCCTCCAACCGGAAATCCCCCCATCTCAAGAACTATGTGACAAGATTTCTGACTATTTTGATGATCAAATTACCTCAATCCATAAAAACTTTCCCCCCCCCCTCCTGTTCACTCAATCCCGGAACTGGATCAACCGTGCCTGACTGCCAACAGACTCAAAAGCTTTACCCCAGTGACTCTGTCTCAGACCAGAGAAGCGATCCTCTCCTGCAAATCTGGCTCCCCCTCAGACCCTTGTCCACCTAAGATTCTTCACCTCATCATTGATGAAATCAACCCCGTCATCAATGAAATAATCAATTTATCCCTTAATTCTGGCTCTGTCCCCCTTTCTTGGAAAAAAGGTGTGGTTAAGCCACTCATGAAAAAGGCGAACAAACCACCTTCGGATTTGACCAACCTCCGCCCCATCACCCTGCTACCCGCGTTGGGTAAAATAACTGAACAGTTAGTCCACAAGGAGCTCAAGACCTTTCTGGATTCCCACAACCTACTTCACCCCCAGCAATCCGGGTTCCGGTCTAAACATTCTACAGAAACTGCCTTGATTGAACTGACTGACACCATCAAAATCCTTCAAGATCAAAGGGAGAAGGCCATTTTGATCCTTCTTGACCTCACGGCAGCTTTCGACACTATTTCCCCCTCCATTCTGATTAATAGACTCAGGGACATCGGCGTTACCAACTCTGCCCTATCTTGGATTAGTTCTTTTCTCAGCGACAGGTACCAAACTGTCACCCTTGGCCCCTTCCAATCTAATGAGAAAAAGGTGTCCTGTGGAGTTCCCCAGGGTTCCATCCTAAGTCCCCTCCTCTTCAATATCTATCTTATCCCTCTTCTTACCCTTATAGAATCGTTCGGCATAACCGTCACCTCTTATGCCGACGATACTCAGCTTATCATCCCCCTAGATGACAATTCCAATACGGCAGAGCTCAATCTGAAACGCTGTCTGACAGCAGTTTTCCAATGGATGGACGCTAACCACCTCTGCTGCAACTCGAATAAAACCGAGATCCTTCCCATCGGAAAGAATGCTTCTTTCTGCCCTGCCCTGTGGTGGCCTGACAATTCTGCTGCCCCACCTCAGACAGTTTCATCGGCCAGAAACCTCGGGTCCTCTTCGACTCTGAGCTCTCTTTCGATCTCCACGTTTCGACCGTAGCAGGAAAATGCTTCGGCATAATTAAGTCCCTGAGAAAGTTTTTTGATTTCCTCCCGCTCGACTCCAGAAAGACTGTGGCGGTAGCCCTTATACTCTCTCGAGTAGACTACTGCAATGGTCTTCTGGCAGGGACCAAAAAGTCCACTCTTTCGAAACTTCAAAGTGTCCTGCACACTGCCGCTCGCCTTGTCCTAAAACTTCCACGCAAATCCTCTATTTCTACAGCCCTTAAAACCCTACATTGGCTCCCCTTGCACAAGAGAATACTCTTCAAAATTCTCATTGTTGCCTTCAGAGCCTTCAACAAATCCGGTCCGTCCTACTTGTCTAGACGCTTCCCTCACTATACTCCGTGCCGCTCCCTCAGATCCTCTCAAGAAAACTTTATGACCCCCACTAAATTCAATCTGAAGTCCAAAGGCAGAAAAACTCTCAGCACCCTGGCTATTAGAGCCTGGAACAGCATGCCAAGGCATCTCAGACTTCAGACACTCGAGAAGCCTTTTAGGAAGCTCCTCAAAACGTGGATTTTAAATCTTTCCGACGATTGGACTAAAGCTGCCATCTAGCCCCCCCTTCCTTTCACTCTGTGAACTGGTTACAGGTTTTACAGCGCCATGATGCTCCTTCCGGAGCGAACGTCTGCGCTCTAGAAATACCCCTCCAAATATCCAAATATCCAAATAAAGTATACCCCCCTTCAAAGGCACATTTGGGTATAGGTACTAGACTCCTGACTCCACCAATTCAGAAATTTGCTGGAACCAAGGACAGTCTGCCTCGAAGAAGAGCTTCTGTGCTGTAGGAGGAACTGCCACTTTGCTACCTGCTCTGCTGCGTTGGTCTGCTGCTTGCTGCTTCTTACTTGGGAGTGAGAAGGACTGGACCAGTTATCTATATCCTTGAACCTAAGTTTCTCCAGGGGCCTGCTGTCTTGCCTCCTGTTCTCTGAAGTCTCAGGGCACAAAAGACATTTTGCAACTCTGCTGGACAGCCATCTATAAGTCCTACCTTTGCCTGCGGTATATCTTACTGCACAAAAACAATCCTGAGGCTTTTTCCTCTTTCTAGAATGCAGCACACATAGATAGAAAGAAAAAAAGGAAAATAAGGATATTTCTCCTTGTTACGGCTCTTCAGGATAGGTTTTTGGTGCATCTTCATGTTTACAGATTCTTTTAAATCTGGGTATGCATCAAATCCATTGATGTCGTGTGTGAACGCCGCCCTGGCGCAGAGTAATCAAATGCAGCAATTTGTGCTGCATTACATTGCTCGAGATTTATGAAGCCATGGAGGTCACGCAAGTTAGCCTGGCGTGTTTTCATAAATCTCATTTTATGTTTGCATCGTGTTGCAACGTGTGGTGCACGAGTGATGCAAAGTGGCTCATAAATATACCCCCTGGTTCCTACTTAACCAGAGCACAGTAATCAATAATCTCTGTTTAGCTTTTGGAGTTAGGGGGCATCTTTCTGAAAGGCTTCCATCACGCTTGCACCACACAAAGTGGTGCATGCATGACACAAGTCTCTAAGTCAGATTTATGAAGCCACACAAAGCTATTATGGATTGCTTGAGTGGCTTCAAAATCTGGAGTAAGGCAACGCATCACAAATGGCTGCAATGCTTTACTTTGTGCAAGGGAGAAGTTCCTTGGGTGTTTCCACACCATGGTTTTTGACACATTCCCATATTTACAAGGACTTATAAACCTGGGAATGCACCAAACTATTACACCTCCCTAGGTGAGGTGTAACAAGGAGTAATATCTGTATTTCTCCTCGTTTTTCCTCTTTCTACATGTGCTGCATTCTTCAGCACACAAACAATCCTGCATGCAACAGAGGCACCCTTGCACCATGGGGCAAGGGTGCCTGTGTCAGCACTAGGCTGCCAAAATGGCATCAGTGCAAGGGGAAAAGAATGTTCAATGTTGGATAAAAACGGTGGGGATATTTATAAAAAGTGATGCAGCACAGCACTGCAAGCCATTTGGCTGCTCCACACTGCTTTACATTCAAAGCGCGCACAATTGGCTGCCATGCGCCAATAAGGGCACCCTTGTCCCATGGGGTGCAAGGGTGTCTGCGTTTTAGGGGAGATTGTGCAGGAGGGGACATCTTCCTGCACAAAAACAATCATGCGAGGTATTTTCCTCTCTATATGTGTGCTGCAGATTTCAACAAGCATAGAAGGAGGAATAAAAGATGAGAAATATAAGTCTTTCTCCTCGTTGCACCTCCTTACGCTTCCTCTGGGGAGGCATAGGATTCTGATGCATTCTCAGGTTTATGAAATTTGGGAATACCACAGAATCCAGGGGTGTTGCGTGGGAACACCCACAGCAAAACCCATGGCACGCCCCTTTCACGCAAAGTGCTGCATGAATATGGGCCATATTTACAAGGCCACGAATAGGCAGCACAGGGCGGATTCACGTGGCCACATAAATATGGAGCACCACACTGCGCCGCCCATGAGTCAAAAAAAGTGACACAGCGGCGGCGCAAGGGGCTTGTAAATATGCCCTGATGCATTTGCGCTCTTTCCCGGTAATGCAGGGCAGCGCAGTAAGGTGACATGCTGAGCTGCCATACACCATTAAGTTCTAAAATATGTGCCGACGTCTTCAGTGTGCTGCCACCACAGAGAGGTATAATCCTGACGTCATTGATCAAAGCGACCTCCTCCACAGCAGTCAGATAATATTAGTTAAAAAATGTTCATATAGTTGAAATGCAAAAACAGACAAGTCGTCTGGTCTGTATTTTGTTGCACCGAGGATGAGGAAAATGTGTTTTGCAGTTCGACAGTAAACTCTACCGCGGCCGCTTACAGAATTGAATATCCTATAGATGAACATTGTGGATGATGGATTATTACCTCCGAGAATACTGTTTTTTGACAAATGGGATTCAACTGAAACAAACAAAAAAAACTAAAATCGACTGCGATGATCATAAAATTAAATAGTTGATTTCGTGATGAGTAGAACCAAGGTTTTTTTTTCAGCAGAGTGATGTACGCAGTCAAAGAAGACTAGAACACATAATTTCGTTTTTTGTTTAATTCTTAGAGATGCTGCTGCAGAGAGACTCTCAAATACAGTGCTTCTGACATGAGTGATGAACATACTGCACCAACCAGCCGGTCCATTTCCCTTGGAAACACCATCTTTGCACCAACGCGATGCCTCTTACCGTGCTCGCATCATGACCACCTGAAAAACGAGCTCGGAGTAGATTTATATTTCATTATCAGGAATGCGTGGCGAAATAAAAGGCCATACACCTTTTTATTTACGATGTTTACGAACACTAGAAGCAAAATAGAATACATTACTTTAAAGCGATACATGTTTTCTATAAAATACCACATGCCTTCATGCACATGAGATTGAAAATGTAAAAATATAACATATTCAGAAACCATACAACAAGTATTTGTCTTCGCTTTGTTCCATTATAGCTTGCAGCTTGAACTGATGTGTATTCTGTAATGCTCGTGCTCAAACATTGGAGAGCTCATGTGTAAGTCGCAATCAATTTCTTTTGTTGTCGGGAGGAAAAAGAAAATATGGAGTGGCCTCACATGATATTAACTACCTTTATCGCAGATGTAGTATCAAATAAAGGTCTTCTCATAACAAGCTCAAAGTTCAAAGTTCAAAAGTTTGCTTTATTCGGTTAATACTTTAAAACCATCAAAGCACATCATAGTATTACCTCATACAATTATACATGATTACATACTAACATATAACACCGCTAAATACATTTTGATGCAATTATTATACAATAAAAATGGCTGTGTGGTTACTATTTATATTTTATGGACTAGACTTGGGTTTTAGGAATAAACAGTTTAAACAGGAAGAAAAAAAAGGTTTAGGGAAAGAATACTGGTACTGGGAACCTGGCTAGCAGTCAAAGTTGCATCAAAAGCCTGGAAAATAGTTGGGGGATACTGCAACAGCAACCCAGTTTCCTACAAATGATGTTAAAAAACACTTTTACTTTCAATTAAGGACATATGTGATATTTGTTTTTTTAACGTTATTTGTAAACAAAGAATATCTACAGTATAAAAAAGCATAAATAATAAAAACACTCACACACCCATTCATACCCCTATATAACCTTTCATGTACCCACTCACACAACCATTCACACACCTACTCACAGACCTATACAAGTACTCCTACAACCACTCATTCGCCCATAGAGACACTCAGATGCCCCATTCACTCACTCACACAGCCATGCACTCACCATATAGCAACTCACACACTTATTCACCCATACAGCCACTCACATACCCACTCACACACCCATACCATCTCTCACTCATTCATCCTCACAAGTACTCACAAGCACTCACACACACACCCACACAGCCACTTATAAACCAATTTACACATCAATACCAGCACATACATATCCGTTCACTTCCCCATACATTAATTCACACAGACACTCACTCTCCAATACAACCATTGACATACCAACTCTCTTAACCAAGCACTCAGTCAAACAGCCACTCACTCACCCATACAGCCACCTACAAATCCAGTCACTCGCCCACACAGCTACACACATACCTAAGTATACACCCATCCAGCCACTCAGATACATAGAATCACTCTGATACCTACTGACACATGCATACAACCACTGACACAACCACTCACTCACCTGCAGGCCTAGTCAGATATCTACTCATTAACCCATACAGTCAATCATTCATGCACTCACACGCCCATACAGCCAATGACACACCCACTCCCACACAGATATAGACAGGCACACACCCACTCAGAACACACATGTTAGAGATAGTATCACTCATTAGTAGTACAACTAATATATTCATATAACTTTTATAGTATGTTAGTATGTATGTTTAACACTCATAAACTCTTAAAAATACTTAAACTCACTGGAGGATGTCATCTGTGATGTCATTTGAGATGTCATCAGTGATGTCACTGACCATGTCACTGACCATGTCATGAGTGATGTAATATGTGAAGTCATAAGCAGTGCACTGTGGGGGCATAAGTTATATTTAGCTCAGGTAACTGTGTGCTTCAGATTTTCTAGCACATAATGTTCAAACCCTTTATACAATAAGCAGGGTGCTCTAAGAGTTCTAAGAGAGAAAAAACAATATTTAGCAAAATAACCAATACTTTTGAGGAGTTTCAAAACAGAGACAGAGAGGGTGTGCATGTGCTTTTGTGTTTGCTTATTTGTAAAATGTCTTACTAACATCTGACTGCATATAAACAATCACTAATTGCAATTTGTTATGCAGCACACAGAAAAAGCAAAAACGAGGAGAAATAAAAGTATTTCTCCTCATTGCGCCAATCTAATGACTGCTATTTGGTGGCATTATGTGGTCAGGCAGGATAGACCCCCAGGGAAAAGAGGAGGCGGTATCGCTATTGTATATAGAAAAATCTGGTCACAAGGATAGAACCAACTAACCTTGATTCAGCTGAAGCACTAACTTTCTGCATTAGGCTCTCCTCCATGCAATCCTTCAAGGGCACTCCTATTTACCGTCCACCCTCCCCTCGAACCCCCTTTCTAGCATTCCTTAACACCCTATTAGAGCCCATAGCAGCCAATCCGGATTACACAATATTAGGAGATTTCAATTTTCATCTAGAAAATCTCAATGACCGAGATTCATTAACACTAGTCTCTGACCTTTCCTCAGCTGGTCTCAAATTACTGATTACCGCTCCTACCCATCAGGCTGGGCATACATTGGACAGCCTTTTTTTCCAATAATCCTTACATCACCTCACCTTCAGTAAAACCACTAACATGGACCGATAACGCTGCATTAATGTTCACCATTATAACCAGGAATGTCAAAAACGCATACACGACAAACCGCTCTATACAGTTCAGAGATTGGAAGAACTTGGATGACCTAACTTTACAGTCTACCCTGCTCGCTACTCACCCAGGGGACACAACAGATCCCCACATTGCCTCAGATAATTACACGGCCTGGCTCAATAATGCCTTCAATTCACTAGCCCCTGTAAAATCAATATGGCCTAATCGCAACACACCCTCCGCTCATTGGTTTTCTGAAACCCTCAGATTGGAAAGGCAACGTTGTCGAAACTTAGAAAGACGTTGGCGTAAACTCTATGATAACAACGATAGAGATGCTTACAAAAAAGCTTTGGCCATTTACAGAATGTTGTTAACCACAGAAAAACAAAAATACTATCTGGAGCAAATAGAGTCAGCCAAAAATTCCACTAAACATCTCTACCAAGTGGTCTTGAATCTGTCCACCCCACCTATGTGCACTACCATAGAACCATCTCAAAATCTGTGTAATGAACTGGCAGATTTTTTCAAACTTAAGGTTAATGACATCTTCTCTAACTTTTCTACAAAGACAACCTCAGAACCCACCAGTCCCAATACAAATTACCCCCCAACTTCTACAGTTTTGTGCGAATTTACTCAAATCACCCCTATACAGATAAAGGAAATTATAACAACCATGAAATCAGGATCACCACTGGATCCATGTCCACCTTTGATCATCAAGCCAGTGACCAACTTGATAGCTCCCATTCTGACAAACATCTGCAACCATATGTTTCGTTCAGGTTCATATCCTTCAGTTTGGAAGAAAGCAATCATCAAACCCTTACTGAAAAAACCAAGTCTGGACCCCTCAGAATCCAAAAGTTATCGACGTATCGCATCCCTCCCCTTCCCGTCAAAAATATTCGAAAAACTTATGAATCATCAGTTGGCCAATTACATCGATCAGAATAATCTTCCTGATGATACCCAATTCGGATTCAGGAAGGGTCATGAGACTGAAACTGCCCTGATAAAGGCGGCAGATGAGGTCAGAGTGATTATGGATCAAGGAGGCGCAGCAGTCCTGATATTATTGGACCTGTCTGCGGCCTTCGACGCGGTCGATCATAATATTTTGATCGACAGGAAAGATCGGCATTCAGGACAAAGCCAAATCACTGCTGACTTCTTTTCTGTCTGGCCATGAGCAGTCAGTTAAACTGGGTGACTTCTTCTCCCCTGTTTTCACCTTACCGTGTTGTGTCCCTCAGGGATCCTCGTTAAGTCCGACGCTATTTAACATCTATGTGTCGGACTTGGCGAGGGTCATTAAATCATATGGTATTGGGTTAACATCCTTCGCTGATGATACCCAGTTGGTACTGGCTGTTCATAACAACGGAGGAGCAGTTGCGGCCAACTTTCAGGATGGTATGATGGCTATCAGTTCCTGGATGGATCACAATTGTTTAAAATTAAACTCAGACAAGACGGAGGTCATGATATTTGGTAGCTTGACCCCGTCTTGGTCTCCAGCATGGAGGCCTTCTGATCTAGGCCCTCCCCCGACACCGGTTAATAAAGTCAGGAATCTAGGGGTTCTATTCGACAATAAACTGTCATTTGTAAGCCATGCCAATGCGGTAGTCTCAGCATCTTTCTATACTTTGCGGATGATCAAGAAACTACTGCCGTTTCTGCCAGCCAGCGCGGGCAAAACCTTGATGTCTACTTTAGTTCTATCTAAGGTTGACTACTGTAATGGATTATTACTAAATGCCCAAGAGCAAGTTCTGAATAAGTTACAACTTGTAGAAAAATGCTGCTGCCAGAATCCTGACCCATACTCCAAAATTCTCGTCCATCACCCCGATTATCCGACAACTGCACTGGCTCCCGGTTAGGAGCCGTACCAAATTCAAGGCGCTATGTATCACCTACAAGGCTAGGAATAGCATAGGGCCAGAATTTTTAAAGAAAGCCTTGTCCGCTGATACGCCCAAAAGAGCCCTGCACTCTTCTACAGCTAATCTGCTTCCAATTCCTCGCACTAAAAAAGTGAACTGGGGGGACAGCCGCTTCACAGTCGCTGTCTCCAGGCTGTGGAACACTCTCCCCCTCCATATTAAATCCAGCCCTTCTCTGATGACGTTCCGGAGACATTTAAAAACATGGCTTTTTAATCAGTAAGAACTTGATCTCTCCATGCACTTGATCTGGAGAGCACCGAGACACCTTAGGGTGTTTGCGCGCTATACAAATTGTATAAATAAATAAATAATGCTGCCTCAGTTTTACACCTGCTTGTAAATCTGGGGCAGCGTCAAAAGCAATGGGTGTTTCTGTGGCTTGCTCACAGCAAAACCCTTTCCATGCCCTTTTCACGCTAAGTGACGCATGCAAAGGGGCTTTATTTGCAATGCAGTGTTAAGCCTAAGAAAGAGGCTTAACTCGGCTTTGTAAATGTGCATATCACCACAAGAAGGTCGCTAAAATTGAAGTGCTGGTGGAGATATCCCCTTGCAAATATGCTCTCATGTTTCTTCCTTTCAAGTATATAAAAAAAGTGGGGGCATATCATCAACGATCAGCGATAAATATCGCAGAGCGCGCTTAGCGTGATTTTGTTTAACGCCGGCTATTGCCCGATTTCATCGCTGAGATATTGTGTTATTTACAACTATATCTCCACGGTGATTAAAAATCTGGCGATAGCGGCAAAATGCAGGTTTATTTCTGTGAATCCAGTGATAAACCTGCATTGATAGGGGAATCCTTAGTGATAGGGATGAGAGAGCGCAATTTGAATAAAACGTATATCCGAGCCATATTTACAAGCATATCGTATAACGTAGGAATGAAATGTATACTGTAACATGAAGTTAACTCCTATAGCATATAATTAACCGATGTAATCAAAGTAATATAGGAAATGTAACTGTATTTACTCTTGAACATGCATTAGATTTAGAAGGCCCGTATACATAATGGGCTAATGTAGAAATGTGTAGAAATGCTTATGAACTGAAGAACGTGCAAGGTAGAATTCATGTACGTGTGTAATTTTAAATGGAGAAACGGCGAGAAATGTAACATGGAGAAATGTGTAGAGAGCATACTTAACGGAGTAACGAATGAAAGTATAAAGTTGTATTCTATGTAGAATATATTCACTTATAAGCAAACGATTTACTAAATTCGAATATATATATAAATGTGTGTTAAAGGTTATACTGTGTAGAAGGCTTTTGTAGGAATGTTAGAAAGGTTTAGGTCATATGTGATTTTAACCTAACTGACCAAGAGTTCGCAGGAGTGTAGTCCGCTGTATGTAATTTAGTGGGCTCACAGGAGTCGTGAATAGCTTGGTCTGAATGTGCGAGACAAGAGCAAAAGGTCTTGCTAGATTTAAGGTGACAATGCTGGACGAAGTTTATGGCCTAAACGTGATAAGAGACGCTTGGAATTTGAGCTTTGTTTAGAAACGACCGTTCACAGGACCAACTAAGGTTACGAATACAGCTGTAAAGAACTAAAGGTCTGTTGAGGTGATAGACTTTGCTCCGAAAGTGTCAATTGTAATGTCAAATGAAGTCACCAGCAAAGAAGACGAAGATGGCGCCTAAGGAGAAGGGTCAACTTAACGGACGACGAGAAGAGATGAAGCTATGGAACGAGCGAAGAATGACATCATTAAGAAAGTACGTGGTGGGCGTCGAAGGGGCGTTCCACCCATACTGTGATTGTGTATTTTAGGGACAGCACCCTGGGGAGGAGAAGTTAGGAGCGAGCGCAGATGACTTGAGCAGATGTCCTGAGAAGTCAGAGAGAAAGAGCAGAGCGCAAGAGAGCAGTAGGCCGAGGACCTTTAGAGAGCGGATGGGTAGGCAGAGAGGGTACTGCTTCTCGATAGGAATTACCATTAGGGGTTAAGAGAGTTTGAACTTCTTTGGAAGTCAAACTGCTGACACCTTTTTAGGTAGGGAACTTGCGAAGTAGGGATGTCACTTAGTACAGAGTAGGGACAGAATTAACTTGTCTATTCTTTTGTAGATGACGCAACAGGACCACATTGTATCTATGCTTTAATCTGGAGATCTAGAATTGATTTTTGATTGTATTCTTTTGTTACTTCTTGAAACTCATCCTGAGAGGATTGTATATGCACTTAATTCTGATTTTATATAAAACTCTTAAAACTTCATCAGTCGTAAGTGGTCCTTCAGAGTTGCGTCAAGTTTATGGGGTTTATCTAACCTATGCGGGGTTTGTCTTTTACTCAATGACAGAAAACAACCGATCCAAATTGATGAGTGAGATTAATATCTGAGTGATCAAAAAGGGTATCAAAATCTCATTCCCCGCAGTTGGTAGCAGAGAAAGATGGTTTTCTTCTTGAGGAAGACAACCTAGGTCAGGTCTAGATTACCCCAAGGTCCCTAGTCATCGACGACCAGAAGAAGAATCCCTGCCGAAGAAGGTGCTGACGGTGCGTCGAGAGAAAAGCAGCAGAGTCGGTCGAGAGTGAGTATAAGGGTCATGCGTTGTAAGATTGCGGTATTTTATGTTGTACCTGTGTTGTAATGTCAAGCGGAGTTGAATGCCTGTAGTGTGATTGAGGGAAGGTTGTGAGTGCGCGCAACCGGATAAAATCTTAGGTTCAAGGAGAGCTTAAGTGGTTCGGGTGTATCGAACACCCAGAGTAATTTGTTCACCATTGAAAGGGGGTCATGAGGTACCATTGATCGCCCGACGGACCGATGATAGGGGGAGCGTAAGAGTGAGTGTATGAGTAACGGACGCTGGTCGTACGTTTACTGTGTGTAAGTAACCTATCAGTTAAGGCGATCGTCTGACCGTGAGAGGAAAGACGTCTCGTCAGTTGAGGTGACAATTACAGTTAGACTGTGGCCGTACAGAGAAAAGTGATCGCTTGGACGGAAGTAGTCATTTTTCAGCGTATGAATGAAAACGCATGCAAGATCGTGAGACGAGTTGGGAAAGAAGGAGAACTGCTGCAGAGGGAACGAGTGACGTCAGTATAGAGCCGCGCTGAGATTGGTTAGTTGTCATACGTCAGCGTAGAGCCGCGCTGAGATTGGTCGGTCAGCGTAGAGTCGCGCTGGGATAGGCCAATTAGCGAGAGCAGCGTAGGGATTGGTTGGTTTGTCATCGGGACGTAAACAAGGAAGAGTAAGAGGAAAATTGTAGATTATCGAAAATGAAGTGTTTTAAGAATTTAAGGGCGATCTTTAAGAGAGATAGAAGAAACTTGTATGCCGGAGAAGAAGCTCCACCAGAAGGCACACCAGCTTATCATATGGCAGTGAATGTAGGCAGTGAATGTAGGCTTACACTCGATACTATGGATCTCCGAGTGGAATAAGCTAACGGAAGGGAATAAGGAACTGACGTTTCCGAGATACGGAACGTTTAAGTTAGAAGTATTGAACCAACTGAAAGCGGTAATGCTTGCAACAAGACCTCTACCGAGGCCAACACAGTTCGAAGCACTTAGTGCATGGTTTAGAGCAGCACACGAAAAGAGCTTAAAGAGGCGCCAAGAGAGAGTGAGACGATCGGTAAAAGCAGTGCAGGATGCCAAATGGGACAATGAAGCTAAAAAGTGGAGAGTGCAAAAGATAGAAGCAGACAAACTGTTCACAATGCTAGAAGCTACGGGAGAAAAGAAACCTCTAGAAGAAGATGAGGATAGCGAGCCAGATGAGGATCTAATAGAGAGACTATTAACAGATAGACCACCTCCGTACAACACAGAAGCCGAAAGTCCCGTATTGCAGCAAGGGGACGGAGCTAGATGGGGGGAATATAAATTGATCCCAGTAACTGAGTGGGATGTCAAGAAAGGTGAGGAAATACCTCAATCTAGTTCAGAACAGAGAGTAGTAGGAAGATTTGTGGTCCAGAAGGTGCCAGAAATACAGCATGCGAGGTCGTATCAAATGCCAGATGCTCTACAAGTACCTGTTACCATAGGGCCTATAGTGTCAATCTACAACCCAGAAGGGGTCCAGCAGGAGGAACAGGCACGATGGGACAGAGAAAGGGCAGAGATAGAGGGAAGGAATAACACGACCAATTCTCAAAGGCAGTTGATAGGACCAATGAGTCGGAGTACCCCACTAGATTCCGCAACGGGTCCCCGGATAGAACAAGGGGGTCAAAGAGGACAGATGGATCTGAGGGGACCGAAACCGAAATCCTATAAGGAATTAAGGGAATATCTGAGAGAATGGGATGCTGCCGAAGAAACGGAGAATAAGAAATTAGAAACAGGAGCAGAATGGAGAGACCAGGATAACAGGATCCTCTCCCATTGCGGTTCTGGCGAAAGCAGCCCTGAGTGGGAGGGAGGGAGTCAAGGAAGTAGAGGAGATACTTGCCATATTACCAGCGGCAATAGGCAAATGTGCAACGACAGAAGTGCAGGGTGTGGGGAGGTGCCTCGCGTCACCTTTAGTGAGGGAGAACGAAGGACGCAGGAGTATCGAAATAGTTTCAGATGCACTCACCATGCCCCAGATGAAAATGCGCGACATTGGAATCACGGAAACATGGAGAGTCGTGAAACGTCTCGCCATGCATCCGGTGATCACGAACGAGATCGCGGGATCATGGAGGGCCATGAAGGACCTTATCGGTTGCTGAGCGACACCAGACAGCAAGCGAGTTACAATGGTTTAGAACAGCACGAAGGATCCTATATCGTTTCGGAGGAAACCGAGCCGAAAGGACGGAATGCAGTGATGGGGAATGGAGCAATGTTCCACCACACCCCAAGGGAAGATGGTAAAGCTTGGGATTTAGAGAGGTGGGAACAAAGAGATGGAAGAAAAACTCCTCATAACTCACCTGTGCTTAGGCGTAGGGCGCATAGTGGAGGTTAGAGGGATGTAAGAGAACAACCTAGGACTGACGTACTGAGAGCTGAAATCAAAGCAAGACGGATTGATGTAATGAGTTTAAAATCAGACTTGGATGAGATAATTGACGGCACAGTGGCAATAGAAAGGTTAGAGCTGTACGAACCGGATGAAATATTATTTTTATCTAAAGATGTTACTCGGAAAGCAAGGGCAGCTCATGAAAAATTATCTGAATTGGCAGACAGGTATATGATAGACATGTCACGAACTAAAGCCTTACAGGCCAACCATAGGCTGAATTGCACAGATCGAGATCTAGATGAGCGTAGAACGATTGGGCTAAGAGTACACATAAGGGAGCTGATCATGTGTATCAGGATATGGAGAGATCTGGATAGATGGGAGGAAAAATGGTCCAAGAGGGGATCTGTCAGAAGGAGTGCACTTGTGAAGTCCCAGGATGGAGACCTAATGCGAATGGAAGCTTTCCCTTTGCGAGAAATCGCGAACGGAAACTACGTTCATGTGCCCTGGAGTAGGGGGGATTTAGCGGCATTTACTAATTCTTTCCCCAAGCTTAGAGAGAACCCTGTGGAGTGGTACAAGCAGGTAGAGAGGTTCGTGAAGATCTCTAAGGTACTGTGGATCGATTTGAACACCTTGTTCGATATCGTAGTACCCGGAGATTTGTGGACAGCATGCAAGCTTAGTATTGAATGGCCCGCTTGTGAGCCTCCGAGAGATACTCAGACAAACGGTCCATCAGAGAGAGTAATGGAAAAGTACGAGAGAGTAATTGAATGGTTAAAAGAGAAAGTACCAGTGCAAGACATAGACTGGGTTAAGATAGATCGAACAACTCAGGAGCCTAAAGAGACCGTTCACGAGTTCTACGAGAGATTGCTGAAAGCATTCAAACAGTATAGCGGGTTGGATGTCATGGATCCTAAAGACATAGGACAGTTTGTGTCGAAGTTCGTTCTAGGATTGAGACCAGACATAAGCCTAATGATTCAACAGCATTTGATTTGTTGGCAGAACAAACCGTTAGATGAGATTCTGAGGTATGCAAGGTACTGTAGCGACGAAATAGACTCAAAGGCAAAGAAACTTAAAGAAAAGCTGATGTTGGTGCAGATGCAGTCAGCGGGAAAGGGTGGACAGAGGCAACAGGGAACAGGAGCCACAGTAAAGAAACAGAATAATCAAAGCAGAGATGAGGAAGAAAGACCGAGACCGAGAATAGATATTGCAACACTGAAAAAGACAACGAGGTGCCATCAGTGTAACGAGGTGGGACATTGGAGACGCGAGTGTCCCTATAATGTCGAGACGGGGGAATTAGAACAGGAGGAGGATGAGGTTCAACCCAGCATGGTAAAGGGAACAGCAGTCCCGAAGGGAAAGTTTATCAAAGGGGGGAATCAGACTCCTCGAGCGCCATTCCCTCAACCGCCTCGCATTACAAATGGAGGGAAAACCTATAGACAAATGCCATTGTTCGTAGGAGGAGAAGAATGCTACTACGTTGATCCTCTTACAGGGCAACGAGTGAATAGAGAAGAAGACTGTACTCTAGGTGCAGCCCTGGAAGTTGATCAGAGAGGACCCTACGTAGAGGCTGAAGTAGCTGGATGTCCTACGACCTTCTTGGTAGACACGGGGGCCACTCGATCCACGTTGAGATCAGCGGTAGTCCCAGGTTTGCCAATGTCGGGAGAGACGATTCAGGTGGTAGGAGTCGCAAACAGGAGAATGACGAATCCTCTAACAGAACCAGTGTCAGTGAAGATAGGGAATTACAGTGACGAACATCAGTTTGTAATCTGTGATTCTAGCCCTGTGTGTCTGTTAGGAAGAGATCTGTTGTGCAAACTGAATTGCACAATACATTGCACACCTGAAGGAGTGGAAGTGCAGACCAACGATGAGGATGCCGATTTTAAAGTTGTAAATTCGCAGGAATGCGTGGAACTATATCCTACCTTGACAGTGGAGGAGCTTCCACAGGATTTGAAAGAGAAAGTGTCAGCTGAGGTGTGGGATTTTACTGGAGAAGAAATAGGATTGATTAAAGGGGTTGAACCAGTAAAGATCATGGTAAGACCAAATGCTGAGTATCCAAGAATACCACAATATAAGTTGACACCGGAGACGATTGCAGGAATAAAGCCTGTGATCGAATCCATGATTAAACAGGGAATACTGAAGGAGATCGTGGGAAGTCCATGTAACTCCCCGATTATGGGTTTACAGAAGCCTAGTGGAAAATACAGGATTGTGCAGGATCTACGAAAGATTAATAATATCGTTGTTTCATGTTGTCCAGTAGTACCGAATCCATCAGTGATACTGTTTCAGATACCGTTCCAAGCTGAATGGTTCACCGTGATAGACTTATGCCAGGCTTTCTTTTCGATTCCTTTAGATGAAGAGAGCCAGTATCTTTTCGCTTTTAAGCTGGAAAATCGCGTTTTAACATGGTGTCGTATCCCTCAGGGGTATACAGAAAGCCCATCGATTTTTAACCAGCTGCTGAAGAAGAATCTTGAAAGTCTAGTACTGCCCAAGAACTCGGTTCTAGTCCAGTACATACACGACCTCCTAGTTGCGTCAGAAACTGAGGAAGCTTGCAGAGTAGACACCATTACCTTACTAAATCACTTGGCCGAGAACGGACACAAGGTGTCTCCAAGTAAATTGCAGTATTGTCTGACCGAAGTGCAATACTTGGGCCACAGGATTGAAAAGGGAAAGCGGAAGGTGTCTCCAGATAGAATAGAGGCGATCATGAAAATGAACGCGCCTACAACACAAAGAGAAGTCAGGATGTTTCTAGGCATGGTCGGTTATTGTCGGCAGTGGATAGCCAACTTCTCACTGAAGGCAAAACCGTTACTACAACTGACGCACAAAGGAGTAAGTGATCCGGTACCATGGGACAAAGATTGTTTGATGGCGTTCTTGCAGCTGAGGGAGGACTTATGTCGTGCCCCGGCTTTAGGAATGCCTGATTACACAAAACCATTCTTGCTTTACTGCTGCGAGAGAGAGGGATGCGCTTTAGCAGTTTTTGCCCAGTTACATGGAGATGCGCGTAGACCAGTGGCGTATTTTTCGGCTACATTAGATCCAGTAGCCGCAGCGTTGCCCGGATGTCTCAAATCCGTAGCTGCAACGGGTGTCAGCATTGAACGATGTGAAAGTGTGGTAATGGGACATCAGTTAGTGGTGTACGTACCGCACTCTGTAGAATTATTAATGACCAGGACTAAGACTCAGCATCTGACGAATAGCAGGCTCACACGCTACGAGCAAGTCATATTGGCTGCCGAGAATGTGACCCTAAAAAGATGCTCCGTCTTGAATCCTGCAACTTTGATGCCACTTCCAAATGAGATTGATGATGAAATTTGTACAGATCATGACTGCCTAGATGTGACTGAACTATGCACCAAACCGAGACCAGATATCGTAGATGAGCCATTGACTGACCCCGATGAAATATTCTTCGTTGATGGTTCATGCGTAAGAGACGATATCGGTCAGCTGAGAGCAGCATATGCAGTTTGTACTATTACCAGAGTTGTGGAAGCCGCCTGCCTGGAAGGAGTACATTCCGCTCAGGTAGCTGAAATTATTGCTTTGACGCGTGCCTGTTTAGCGGGTAACAAAATTCGAGTCACCATATACACCGATAGCCAGTATGGTTTCGGGGTAGTTCACGATTACGGGCAGTTATGGTCTCAAAGAGGTTACATGACCTCCTCGGGTTCTCCAATTAGGAATGGAGAATTCGTGAGATTATTGTTAGAAGCATTGCAAGGTCCGTCAGCCATAGCGGTCGTCAAATGTGCCGCGCACACGAAGAATGTAGACTTTGTGTCGCAAGGCAACCGTTATGCTGATGAGGTAGCGCGTTATTGCGCAGAACAAGGTTATTCTCACACCAATGTAGAAGTGGGAGGAATACAGGAAAGAACTGAATTAACAATGTTGTTAGACACCGTAGATACATGGGATGAGTTAAAGTGTGTTCAGGAGAATGCACCAGATGATGAGAAAAAGGGCTGGGAGACAGCTGGATGTACAAAAAGTGAAATGAATTTTTGGATCTCCCCAGATGGGAGAGCAGTTTTACCAAACGAACTTGTTAGTCCAATGGCAAGGAAATTGCATGGATCAGCACACATAGGTAGAGATGCAATGGTGAGAGTATTCAGACAAACATGGTTTAATCCGAAATTTAGAGTAGCGGCAGAAGCAGTATGTCAGCGTTGTGCGATCTGTCAGCAACTAAACGTAGGAAAGAGAACACCAGTCACACTGAGTCACATAGGGAGGTCTGGGGGGCCTTTCAATAGAATGCAGCTTGATTTCATTGAAATGCCTCAATGCAATCGACTCAGATATGTGTTAGTGATTGTTTGTATATTTTCTAGGTGGGTTGAAGCTTACCCTACACGTAGGTGCGATACACTCACAGTAGCGAAATTGTTGCTTAGAGAGTTGATACCGAGGTTTGGGGTGCCATCCTCTTTGGAATCGGACAGAGGAACTCATTTCAATAGCGAAGTAGTGAAGATGCTATGTTCAGCTTTGAGTATTGATCAGAAGTTACACTGCAGCTATCGACCAGAAGCTTCAGGGATCGTAGAACAAATCAACAGTACAATCAAGTCTAGACTTGCCAAAGTCTGTTCATCGACATCTCTGAATTGGCCTGATGCACTTCCATTGGTCCTTATGAGCATACGTAGCACACCAGATAGGAAAACAGGTCTGTCTCCACACGAGGTGCTAATGGGAAGAGCTATGAGATTGCCATCGGTTCCGACTGCAGCGTTGTTGGACATCACAGACGATCTGATCTTGGACTACTGTAAGGGACTATCTGATGCCATTAATTCTGTGTCCCTCCAGGTCCAGGCTGCAGAGGTTCCATCAGCACAAGACTTGTGCCATGACCTGTGTCCGGGGGACTGGGTCCTGGTGAAGAAGCATGTCAGGAAGAACTGTCTAGACGTGCGCTGGAGAGGACCGTTTCAAGTCATACTAGTTACGAACACTGCAGTAAAGTGTGGAGGTTTGCCCAACTGGATACACGCTTCACACACCCGAAGAGTGCCAACACCTCTGGAAGAAACAGCTCCTCTCTCGGATGAGAATCCAGCGGAAAGCGGAGAAGCCACAGAGGGGGAAAGCCAAGCTGTAGAGGTGACCGAAGAGGCTGAGACGGTGTCGGAGCAGGCCGACGATGGTCAGGACACCAGTGGGACCGAAGTCGTCTCAGAAGAAGAGAGTACATGGGAGTTCGAATCAGATAACGAACAAGCTGTGAGCGATCAAGAGACAAGTCCAAGAACAAGGAGCAGGAGGACAAGGAGTGACGAAGCCAGTTGGCCGGAGAGAAGAAGAAGGCCAAGCTTAAAGGCAGATCAAGAAAGAACCCTTGTCCCGGTCTCTGAAGAGACGGATCAAGAAGAAGAAACTACAGATTCAGGTTCTGAGAGTCCGAGAAGATCAAGAAGGGTACGTGTGCCCTGCAGAAGGTACGCCACCCCAGAGTGGACTTATCTAGCAGATGTCTTGGGGACAGAAATCTGGGAGAGTGAAAGAAGTGAAGGTAATCGATCTCGATCCATTTGTGGCAGTGGAGATATGGATGTTGACGCCTGGACTCGAGACTGAGGGGTTACTGACTTTCACACTTCCCATACCCCCATACCTAAGTCGGATCAAAGAACTAGTGCTAAATCGATTACAGTTCCGACTTTTGGTCATCAAATTTCAGAAGAAGAAGAAAAAGTTGTTCGTTTTGAACTATTGGAACTTGTTGTTAAAGCTGCAGGTACGAGAATAATTGTTGATGCATAAAGACTTTTGTATATAAGCTATAAAGAAGAAGGTAACCTAGAGCCGAGTGGAAAGAAGAATAAATTTAGGGATTACATTTAGAGGACGGAGAAGGGTTAGGGTTGTCTGTGGCTAAAGAGAAAAGACATTGTTGTGAAAAGAGACTTTTGTTGATAAAGAGCACTTTACAGACTGAGAAAGCAAATAAAGCAAACCAAAGACTTGAAAAGAGAAACTTTCCTCGCAACGGAAGGAGTTACGCTGTTTTGATAACATGGAGAACGGCAACCCAAACCGAAAAGCCAAATGCATAATAGGTACATTAATAGCAGTAGTCATTTTTCTCATTATTACAGTAGTGACCATATCATACACAGTAGGACATGAAAGTGATAAAGAAACAGAAGATGTAAAGCCTGTAACAACTTTGAAACCTGCTCTTGTTGGGAAGAAGGAGGAGAGCAATGTTATCCGTGAAAAGGCGTTACTGGCAAATGAAGCTCGTAGGTTGCATGTAGACGAGTCACAGGGAAATTTTAGGTCAAATGCATATGCCAAACTGTTATACGAGTATATCGATGCCATGGAGGCCAAAGAATGCTATGTATGTATGCAATTACCGGCTTCCGTAGACGAAGGAATCCGATATCATCATCTCCCACTGACTTATGGGATAACATGTAGTTTACTGCTCAGTATATTTTATGGTAGAGAAGGATTTGAGTACTACTTTTCAAATTATGATTCGGTACTGCCTGAAGTCCCGAATTATAAACAAATGAATAAGTGGGACTATTATAAAAAGGAAGATCGATTAGCCAAGTTCTTTCTTCCTTGGGATACACTAGATACATCATACGCACGCAGGAATAATCTGACTTGCAAAGTGTCAGAGGTAGAGAAAAAGTTCATAGGACAAGTAGATGACCGATACAGAAGGCAGAAGATTCTGAAAATGTCAGGACAGTGGAAAACAGATTGGACCGAAGAAGAGAAAGCACACAAGAAGAAAGGTAGCAATGGTCCAATAGCATTGGATAGAACGCAGAAAGGAAAGTTATGTCTAACTCGAAGCAAGACGTATTATGAGAGTGTATTTGTAGGTGAAGTGAATTGCGAACATGCTTTTAGGTTAGAGTATTATACGAAAGATTTTATGAAAGGGATGCAAGCGATTCCTAATGTATATTTTGTATGTGGAAGAAATGCCTATGTAAAACTGCCTGACAATTGGTATGGTTCGTGTTACTTGGCAATTGTCTTCCCCAAAATATATCATGCAAAGGATTTAGCGATCATAGAAGGAAAGGCTTCGACAAGAACGAAAAGGGAAGTAGGAGATGCAGAAGTAGTTGGAGACATATTTGGAGCGATGTTTCCTATGTTAGGTTTGATACTTAACCATGTCAAGATCAGGAGACTAGCTACAGTTGTAGATAGATTATCTGCAAGTACTGCAAGGTCATTAATGCTAGTAGAAGGAGAGATGCAGTCGATTAGAGCAATGGTTCTTCAGAACCGACTTGCTTTAGATGTACTGCTAGCAAAAGAGGGCGGAGTTTGCAAGGCTTTGAAGGTCCAAGAATGTTGTACTTACATTCCAGACAATTCAAAACCACTCGAGAAAGTCATACGGAACATTACACGGATACATAAAGAAATCGAAGATTTATCAAAAACAAATGTTTGGGAAAAAGTAGGACATGGAGTAGGAAAGGTTGGAAGTTGGTTTGCCAACCTTGGTAAAAGCATTGTGTGGTATATATTAAAACCTGTATTGATAGTATTGATTTGCATAATCACATTATTAGGGTTAGTTAAATTGTATAAATGGTATAGGTCGAACCGGTTACAAAGATCCATGAGAGAGCAAGAGAGGAGATTAGCTGCTTTACAAGATCAACAATACAAGAGTTTAAGAGCTCTCGAAACGATAAAAAGAGGGAATATTGTAACTAGTTCTGTATAAGGGTGCTATTCAAATTGCATTTAGTGATGACTCCTAGAAGTCATCAAAGGAGGGAACTGAGAGAGCGCAATTTGAATAAAACGTATATCTGAGCCATATTTACAAGCATATCGTATAACGTAGGAATGAAATGTATACTGTAACATGAAGTTAACTCCTATAGCATATAATTAACCGATGTAATCAAAGTAATATAGGAAATGTAACTGTATTTACTCTTGAACATGCATTAGATTTAGAAGGCCCGTATACATAATGGGCTAATGTAGAAATGTGTAGAAATGCTTATGAACTGAAGAACGTGCAAGGTAGAATTCATGTACGTGTGTAATTTTAAATGGAGAAACGGCGAGAAATGTAACATGGAGAAATGTGTAGAGAGCATACTTAACGGAGTAACGAATGAAAGTATAAAGTTGTATTCTATGTAGAATGTATTCACTTATAAGCAAACGATTTACTAAATTCGAATATATATATAAATGTGTGTTAAAGGTTATACTGTGTAGAAGGCTTTTGTAGGAATGTTAGAAAGGTTTAGGTCATATGTGATTTTAACCTAACTGACCAAGAGTTCGCAGGAGTGTAGTCCGCTGTATGTAATTTAGTGGGCTCACAGGAGTCGTGAATAGCTTGGTCTGAATGTGCGAGACAAGAGCAAAAGGTCTTGCTAGATTTAAGGTGACAATGCTGGACGAAGTTTATGGCCTAAACGTGATAAGAGACGCTTTGAATTTGAGCTTTGTTTAGAAACGACCGTTCACAGGACCAACTAAGGTTACGAATACAGCTGTAAAGAACTAAAGGTCTGTTGAGGTGATAGACTTTGCTCCGAAAGTGTCAATTGTAATGTCAAATGAAGTCACCAGCAAAGAAGACGAAGATGGCGCTTAAGGAGAAGGGTCAACTTAACGGACGACGAGAAGAGATGAAGCTATGGAACGAGCGAAGAATGACATCATTAAGAAAGTACGTGGTGGGCGTCGAAGGGGCGTTCCACCCATACTGTGATTGTGTATTTTAGGGACAGCACCCTGGGGAGGAGAAGTTAGGAGCGAGCGCAGATGACTTGAGCAGATGTCCTGAGAAGTCAGAGAGAAAGAGCAGAGCGCAAGAGAGCAGTAGGCCGAGGACCTTTAGAGAGCGGATGGGTAGGCAGAGAGGGTACTGCTTCTCGATAGGAATTACCATTAGGGGTTAAGAGAGTTTGAACTTCTTTGGAAGTCAAACTGCTGACACCTTTTTAGGTAAGGAACTTGCGAAGTAGGGATGTCACTTAGTACAGAGTAGGGACAGAATTAACTTGTCTATTCTTTTGTAGATGACGCAACAGGACCACATTGTATCTATGCTTTAATCTGGAGATCTAGAATTGATTTTTGATTGTATTCTTTTGTATACTTCTTGAAACTCATCCTGAGAGGATTGTATATGCACTTAATTCTGATTTTATATAAAACTCTTAAAACTTCATCAGTCGTAAGTGGTCCTTCAGAGTTGCGTCAAGTTTATGGGGTTTATCTAACCTATGCGGGGTTTGTCTTTTACTCAATGACAGAAAACAACCGATCCAAATTGATGAGTGAGATTAATATCTGAGTGATCAAAAAGGGTATCAAAATCTCATTCCCCGCAGGGAGATGTGGATTTAGCTGTACAATGCACCTCCCATGTAAAAGATAGTCAAGTCAGGATTTTCACAGACTTAAAATACCGAGGTTAGCGTGGCTTTTAATATCGTTATATGAATTCTGGGGAGGCTTGTAAATACTGCAAAAGACAGATAGCGATATTTTTAATGTTGTTTTGCTAGGGAACGCCTGCTTTGCATCTCATTAGAGATGCAATGCAAGGTGTAAGGAAAACTGGTGCTAAAACAAGGAAACACGCGCCAGCGTGTCCTTGCTAATACTGCGATGCCATTATCGCCGCTTTTCGGCCGAAAGCGGCCGCTAAAGCAGTGATAATAGGCTTGATAATATGCCCCATGCTTCTTTGTGTGGGGAGTTGTGGTTTTGTTCCTCAGCATCAAGAACACTATAACAGATTTTGTGAAATAATCACCCGGGGGTGTTTTGGTATGCTGTATATCAATTTGGCAAAACATGGATGGTTGTGAGGTATGTACTGTAAAAAGTTGGTTACATTTATTGTCATTTATATATTTCTCGATAAAATTAGGAGTTGTGCACCCATTGCGACCTGTCCCCGTGAGTACGCGACCCAGGCGTGGTTTCGATAGTAGTAAAACATATATATGGACACATTAAATGTTTAGTTTAAGGTAAGAGGTTTATTAATATAGTAAGGAAATAACAGATGAAAGCACTGTAATGGTCGATTTAATACTTTTTAGGGAGTTGTAACACTGTTGCGCACAGAGCCGACGCACATTTCCGTAGTCGCGCTGGGTACACGACTCCATCGTTATTTTGACAGTAATAAAAGACGCTTTTAAGGTTTACATTAAGGAAAGAGATTTGCTAATAGACTGAGAAACATAGTATAATTAGAGAGGAAATACATTTAAATATGTTGATATGTTGTTTAAATGCATTTTATGAAGTCGCACCGCTACCACGATGTGACACAGAAAAAAATGGATTTGATAGGTTAAACACCTTTCTCTTGTGAATGCAGGAATGTCCCACCTCTTTCCTCCATGCTTTAGGAGTGGCTGAGAGTGTTCACACTTTCCTATAGGCAGTCACCATTTTGCCTTTTCACTTGGTGTTTTACTTTGTTTTGTTCCATTAATTGAAGACCGCATCTGCTGGAGAAGATGATGCGCAGCAAGAAGACAATGCTTGCCTGGAAGAAGAAGATGTTTCAAAGAAAACACAGAAAGCATTGCGTGCCATTTTTTTCCATTCCGGAGGGAGAAAATAATGTGAATGCGTGTAAAGTAACATGCATTCTGTGTCACTGTCGACTATTCATGGAACCCATCTGGCAAGATTCGAAATGGAAAGATTGAAGAGCCAGGAATAATGTTCTGCCGGTGCATGAGAAGAAGCAAGCACATTACCTGCTTCTGGAGCATTATCAGCCATTCCGAATACCATAACGGAGTTTGCTAAAGTTGGCATTTTTCATCCAAAGGGCAGAGCAATCCTTAGTGTAGGCAAACAAACTGTGCCTTCTTATGTGCAGATTATTAATGCACACGATTGTTAATTTTTTTTAATAGTAGAGCACTTTCTTTTTTGTGTGCTTGTTGCTCAATAGGACATTTCTTTTTTTTTGCAGAAACAAAAAAAAACACCTAAATTATTTTATGTTAAAATATATATATATATTTTTTAATGTTTCTTGTGAGAACTATGGTGAAAACAAAGGAATGCAGTTCCTATGGAAGACAATGTATAGAGGGAAAGGTAGGCTAGTGACCCAGGTGCCAGGAGGTTGAGAAGATGACAGGAGGGATAGCTCCTTTTAGGAGCAGGCCCTCACGCACCCGAAAGGTGTCATGCTTCTCGGGCAGCTCCTCATTGGGCTGGCGCTGCATTGCCCAATGGGTCCCGCGAGCGGGCTCTTTGCAGGAGGTCTTTTCTTTTTGCCGATGTGAAGTATGAGGGGTGAGGGGGCAATGAAATTATGTGATTAGAAATGGGAGGGTGCAGGTGAGAGCTAAAATAGCTATTTGGATCCGACAGAATATCTTTTTTGACTGGGTCCTATGCTATAGTAAAAACAAGGAATAAAGAGTTGTAGCTAGAGAGGGGGAATTACAACATTTCAAGCTCTAATTGATGTGTGTGCAGTGAAAGGGGTCAACATGTTTCATGACATTTACACCCAAAAGGATCTCAGCATTTCATCAGGACCAAGGGATCTACTCAGATAGGGATTGGTTTAGTGTGTGTATGTGAAGATCCGTGCCCTGAAGTTTGGACTTGTGGTGTAGTCCAGCATAAATAGATATATAAGGTACTTTCTGGATGCACGTAGAAGGGGGAGAGAAATAACCCCATCGTGACCTAACGTGAAAACCGGATGTGGGGTAGGTCACACACCTAGAGGAGCGCTAGTTGCAGCTACTTCAATCACCACTGTGCGAACGTCCAGAACGTCACGATATACATGTTAAATGTATTTTTGTAACAGTGTGAATGTGTCTTTTTATGTCTCTTAGTATGTTACTGAGTGCTTAAATTAGTATATGGTTGTGTAAGTGATTCAATATGTGAGTACATCTGAAAATGGTGGTATAAGTGAATGAGTGGATTGTTGCAGGAATTCTGCCCAAAAACAGAACTATGCGTAGGATTATGGCACATTAGTGTGTAGGGACTGAATCATCCTATCACCTTAGTGCCCATGATCCCAGGACCGATGAGCTATAGTGCCTCACTTGCTCTCCTACTCACTCACAGAGAAACAAGTTATTAGACACCCCAGAACACAACACTCCCAGATCCTTCAGGATTCGCGGTAGCAAGACACACCCTTTCGCTCGCAATCTTGAACTTGTCCACAATAAGAGCTGATAGAGACAAAAACAAGTTTAAAATATTTATTTTAACCTCTTCAATGCTAATGACAAGGGTAACTCGTCATGATGCACTGGCTGAGCTGTGCTGATGACAAGGATAACTCGTCATGTATAATAGGGTATTCAATAAATCAGCACCGGACGGGAAAACCCTCTAGCAGCCAAGGTGTTAACTAACATGCTCTAAGAGGCAGATACATGCCACACCAAGCAGAAAAATGCATTTTACAAGTACGGTTAACATAGCAGTTAGTCCATAAATCATGAAAGGAGATGTCATTGTGAAAAGACAGCAGCGACGGCTCGTGGAGAGAGTTACGGTGGGGCAGGAGGGTGGGGAGGGGGAGGGGCAGGGTGGAGGTTGCTAAAAACCGGCATATGGATAATTGCAGGTAAGTAAACAATTTAATTAATAAAACGAATTTCGTAGTGCGCCTTGCATCGCAAAATGCAATGCAGTGCGAGCTACGAAATTCGTTTTATTAATTGAATTGTTTACTTACCTGCAATTATCCATATGCCGGTTTTTAGCAACCTCCACCCTGCCCCTCCCCCTCCCCACCCTCCTGCCCCACCGTAACTCCCTCCACGAGCCGTCGCTGAAAGACAGTATAGCCTAACCTCCCTCCCCTTGCATAGGAATGGTATTATTATAGATAAGAAGATCTCCATACCTTAGCCTACAGAGGAAAGATCTACATCATAGGTGCTGTCTCACTCTTTCCCCTGAACAGGTCCCTCTCCAAGTGTGTGCTACCTATTTGTGTATTCCAATAAGACCAAAGAACGTTGTCCCAAACAACAGATGCATAGGTATTGTTATATTTATCTATGTCTCCTTTCCCTGTGCCTCACATGGTGTCACTGCCAGAATCCTCAGTGACATCATGGAATGTTGGGGGCTCAGCCTGTGTGTCAACTGGCAGTTGGCGCAGGCAGGCTGAGTGGCCAGGAGGTCACTCCTGGTGGGGTTTTACCTTTCCATCTTAATAACTTAATCAGCAACTCAACTTGAATAAAGATAACCTAATTATATTCCCGGCTCATGGACTTCTGTTTATAACATTTTGGCGACGTTAGGAGAACTTACAACTACAAGGAAGAGCCAACATACAAGAGAACCGACAGCGTGCAGAAAAGAGAACTAGTAAGGAAACAATAAACTGGAAAATGGACTAGAAACTGGAACTACTGAAACATACACCTTTGAGGAGAAACTTTAATGAAAGGAGCCTTTTGAAACTAAGCATCACTGGAGGAGACGCCTTGCACAAACGCCACCAGTGTCCGTTGTTATCTGGACGCCCTGCTGCTGCCCAAGGCGTTTGACTCCTTAAATCAGGTGTCCATGTAACTCTTGTGATGTCTGCGCAGTTAAATTGAATTGGCACCTGATTGATGTAGTGCTCGTGTGTTTGTGACTTAACCTTGAGGAATCTACATCGGCGTGCATTTGACATCAGCTGAGGGCAAGTGGAGGCGCAGCTTTCATCTGCCGGTGATGTGATCGGTGCTTACAAACTGTTTGGCATCACTGTGAGAAAGAGAGAGAGTGTGCGCAACCCATAGTGCCTCGAGTCAACTATGTGTCTCTTCGTGACTAAGCGCTGCGGAAAGAGAGCAGCGCAGGGGTGACACTTATCCCGGTGAAGCATGGATGGTGTATGGAGAACAAACCGGGGAGCACAGTTAGTGTAACAGAATGTTTTTACGGTCATTTTATTGGGGCTGAGTCGAGTTTATAAACTTTAAAGTGTGTGGTGAACGGCAAAACCTAAACGGCTGCGTGGATTTTCAAGATTCAAAGTGAACACGCGCTGCTCACCGTTTCACGAGCTTCAGCCGGACAGCAGGTCAGCCTTCTGTGACGTTTCGTCCTCTTTGTGAATGGCTGCATATACACGTTTGCCGGCACTGGCGTGCCCAGAGCCACCCGGTGCAGCGTGCCTTGCGTGCCGCCATTTTGTCTGCTTCCGTGGAGTGCGCTTTGACTGCCACACGCAATGACTGCCACACGCAATGACTGCCAGATGTATAAGGTTATTTACCGAGCGTCGGAATACTCCTGTGAACTTTACACCGTACAGATTTCAAGACTGTATCGAACATACACCCCAGCAGTAAATTCATCGGCAGTGAACTTGTCAGAGCACTCGGTGCGGTGAGGACTTCGGGTGAAAAATCGTTCACCGGAGCTTCTGTTTTTGTTTTTTTTGTACAATTTTACTGTGACTAAGTTGTTATGTGAGGGTGATGATGGAAGTTGCGACTTGCTTTTGGGAGAGATTTGTATTTTATGTCGTCAATTTGCCCTAGTTCTGTTTCTAAGGCTTGCGAGCCTTGCCAGTGTTCCTTAGAATTGTGAGGCTTTTAGTGCATATTTAGTTTCTGTGTGGTAGTGCATGCCTCAGTTTTGGTCTACCTTTATGGCTGTAAGGTTGTGGGAGCTCTGTGTCCCAAATATCTTTCACAGGGCATTAAGTTATGGAAGCTATGTGTGCCAGCACTAGGGTGGTGAGTGCCCTTTTGTAGTTGGTGTGGAAGCTAAATGCTCCGATTTCAGTTCACGGGGTGTTGTGTTTATTTTCAAAAGTATGGTGTACCCTATTAAATGTTTGGTTATGGGTCATGGTGGTCCCAGTGACAGTTCACGGGGTCATGTGTACCCTGTTACGGAGAGAAGAGTGCTCCAATTTTTGGTTCACAGGGTGATGTGTACCCTGTTACACGTTTGGTTGTGGGCGATGGTTGTTCGGGGTGTGGTTCACGGGTCATGTGTACCCTGTTACGGAGTGAAGAGTGCTCCAATTTTTTTGGGTGTTGTACTGTTACGCCATGAGTTTGGACCTTTTTGCCACTTACTGACCTGGCCAGTCGGTTTGTTTGGTTTCTGGGTTGAGTGTGTGATGCGTGGGCCTGATAGTGTGTGGGTTATTTTGTTGTGTGGGTGATGTCTGTGTTAAGTGCGTATCCTGTTATGTTTTTGTTGGCGGAGCAGAATGTACTCCGGTTTTAGTTCACAGGGTGGTTCATACCCTGTTACAGGTGTGGTGAAGGAGAAGAAACCGAATTAGTCTTCATGGTGGTTGTGTTGTGTTGTGTTTCCCAAGGGAAGGGGATGGGACTAATTATCTGTGAATCTTATGTTAATATCTCCTTTTCAATATAAATGCTTTATTTTCAAAAGTATGGTGTGCACTGATGTTGATGTGTACACTGATGTTGATGTTGCTTATTCTAATTGCTCTTTTATAATTTCCCTAAAGAAAGGAGATGTGTTATATTTATCTATGTCTCCTTTCCCTGTGCCTCACATGGTGTCACTGCCAGAATCCTCAGTGACATCATGGAATGTTGGGGGCTCAGCCTGTGTGTCAACTGGCAGTTGGCGCAGGCAGGCTGAGTGGCCAGGAGGTCACTCCTGGTGGGGTTTTACCTTTCCATCTTAATAACTTAATCAGCAACTCAACTTGAATAAAGATAACCTAATTATATTCCCGGCTCATGGACTTCTGTTTATAACAGGTATGTATTAGCAAGGTGCTAAGGCTTGGCCAGAACAAAATACCCAGCGGCATTGTTGGTTAACCTTGACCACAGTGTTCAGACAACATTCTAGGAACCTTCAGAGCGTAAACACACAGTAATGAGTTCTCCTGTGAAAGCGGCAATAGAGACTGTTGCAAAAATAAAGTTTGATAGTCACATGTGCAAAGCAGTCGGCAATCTGCAGTGTGCTCCTGCTAACTTAGAAAAGACAACAATGTCCCCATGGGCCATGTGACAGGATACGTGAATAAGTATATGAATGAGTGACTGTGACTGTGTGTGAGAGTGACTGTATTGGTGAATAAGTGGGTGTGTGAGTCTCTGAGTGGGTCTCTGAATGGATACTTGAGTCTCTGAGTGGGTCTGTGAGTACATGTGCAAGTGTCTGAGTGGGTCTTTGAGTGGGTGTGCATCTCTGAATGGGTCTGTGATTGTGTGTGTGGGTGTCTGAGTGGGTTTGTGAATGGGTACATGGGTGTCTGACTGGGTTTGTGAGTGGGTGCATGCATAAGTGTGTGAGTGGGTATGTGAATGGATGCATGAGTGGATGCATGAGTGTGTGTAAGTCTGAGAATCAGCACATTAGTGTCTGAGTAGATATGTGAGTGGGTGTATGAGTGTATGAGTGGGTCTATGAGTGTGTGTGTGTGAGTGTGTCCATGAGTGGGTGTATAAGAGTCTGAGTAGGTGTGTGAGTGATTACATGGGTGTGTGAGTAGATTTATAAGTGCCTCAGTGTGTCTGTGAGTATGTGTGTGAATGGGTGAGTGAGTGGTTGTTGAGTTACTGCATGGGTGAGTAAGTGAGTATGTTAGTAGTTGCATGAGTGAAGGCAGCTTGAGTGGATGTGAGGATGAAGACAGGGTGTGTGAGTTGCTACATACGTGAGAGAGGTTGTGTGATTGGCTATATAGATGAGTGAGAGGGTAGGTTTGTGGCTGTATGGGTAAATAAGTGAGTGAGTAAGTCAATCAAAGAGTTAATGGTTGTATGAGTCAGTGTGTGGGTGACTACTGTGTGTGAGTGAAAGGCTGAATGAGTACCTAAAAGGTATGAAATTGAGGTTGCATGAGTGATAGTATGGGTGAATGAGTGGGTGTGTGAGTGGTTGTATGGGTAGGTGAGAGTGTGTTACAATGCCTGTATGGTTGTTTGAGTAACTGTATAAGTGGCTGCAGGAAAATACCTCTTTTGACATGGTTAGCCCCACTTTTCGTTTGATGCCAGATGTGTTTTCGAACTGTAAGTATACTGGGTTCCTGCTCACCAAGTTCCCAGTACCACATTTCTCTCCCAAAACTGTACTACACCTGGCATACCTTGTAAGTCCCTAGCAAATGGTACCCCTGGTACCTAGGTCATGGGTAATGAAGAGGGTCTACTGGAGCTACATCATGCATTGTGCCACCCCAGAGACCCCTCACCAAGACCATGAAAACCGCCATTGCAGGCTGTGTGTCTTGGTGCAGAAAGAAATGAAGAATCAACATGGCACATAGCCCTGTGATCCATGCGCTCATGCACTGCATGACATATAGGTAAGTCACCCCTACTGCAGGCCTTACAGACCTAAGGCTGGGTGTTCTAAGTCCCATGTATGGACACATCTGCCTGAGCAGATATGACTCTGCTATGTACACATGGAAACCATAAATAGTAAATGGGCTGGATACTTGTCATTATGAGTTTCCTAGCTCCATGGTGGCTTCATGGTACCCTGAGATGTTTGGTACCAAACATCTTGTCCTAATAAATCCTCACTGATGCCAGTGAGAGATATATTAATATATGGACACAGGAGACCCTTTGAAGGGTCCCCTGAAAACCTAACCAGCACTGGTGGGGTCTCTGATTAGTCATAGCCATTCTGCCATTACAAGACATGTTTCTGACCTCACCGGGTGAGAGCCTTCACTCTCCAAAACCAGAAAAAACCCTGCTCTGGGCAGAGGTGCATCACACCTCCTCCATCCTGGAATGGCCTTCCAGAGTGGGAAGCTTCATGGGCATTGCCACCTTTGAAGTTCAGCCCAGGCTTCCCCAGATAGTGGGGGATGACAACCCTCTGCCCTGCTCCAAATTTGGCAGTAGGACAGCTGGGAAAGTTCGATGAGGGGGAGGGGCCACACTCATCCAGCATCAACCCTAGGGTAGGGAGGTAATGTTAACCCCTCTCCCAAAAATCCACCATCTTGGGATGGTGAAGAAACATCATTTTAGGACTATGGTAGTACCTCTTCCCAAAGAAGTGGTCTTTTAGTAAGTGTAGGCACGTTAAAGGTCGGTAGCTTATTGGCTACTACCTGTCTCCCCCTGTAATTCCCCTAGATGCATAGGTAGCCTCCCTAGACCTGGAACTCAGATTTGATGGACAAGAAGAAGGACAAATAAGGCACGCTGCACAAGAACTTAAGCCCTGTTGCAGATGAAAACCAGTGCCAAACTCTTCCTGCTGCCTCTAGGACTTCAGTCAGCGCCTTGTGCTCTGTCGTACTAAACCTGTGTCGACTCCAATTACACCAGAGTTACTCCTTACTTTGAAAAGTGCCAAGATCCTCCCTTGGAGTGAAGGTATCACTCCCCTGCACACCGCAGGCACCAAGCCTGATAAGTCTGAATTGTTAACTTTCTGCTCTCTGGAAATCCCAAAGAAGCATCTAACCCAAAAGTAGTACCCTAACTCTGGAGGATTTTGAACTGTCTCTCCACCAAGTTTGGTGGCACCAGGACCTACCGGAGCATCTCCGTACCAATACTCGGGTACTGATCCCCCAAATGCTAAACTTGAGAAGATGAGTCCACTCCAGACTCCCATGATACTAGAATCAAACACCCATCGAGGAACACTGAGACCCAAGAGACCCACTTCCAGAGGGACCGAGCAGTCCCAGAATCGCCTCTCCAAGTTGCCTGCTCTTGCCTTCGAGCAACTCTTGCCGCATGATACCCAGCTGTCTTATCTACTCTACACCTGTCCCCACTAGCCCCGGTAAAGATGAACCAGCTGTGCTCCCATTGGCCTAAGAGCCTTTCAACTTCTCCCCTTGAAGGAAACCTCTTGGACATACCTCAAAATCCCCCAGTACAGTGTGTTTTCAAGTGGCCCCATTCGTCTTAGCGCACTACCTGCCATCACCTTCAGCACTCTGCTCCTGGCACAATCTGGGACACTCACAGATTTCTACTGCTGGTACAATGTACTTGGTCCCGTTATCGACCTACAACAAGAAGGCAAACTTCGTGAAAACACTGCCTGATTATCTATGCATTTAAAAAAATCCCATTGACTCAATGGTGCATAATTGCACACAAAAGTGACATATTTTGTGAGTTTTGACAAATCGTCACTCAGAAAGTACTTGCTGTACATCAAAGATTTTGGTCTTAAAAATTACATAAAAATCAACGCTATTTTTGTAAACTGGTCTCGGATTTCTTCTTCAGTGTGTCTCACTTATTGCCTCTGGGAGTACAACAAATGCTTAACATGAGTGCCGCTCGTAGTCAAGACTGTTGGGAGATTTTACCCATTGCCCATTACTCCTAGACCTGCCACTGCTCGATGGAACTCTGCTGCTGACTTTGGGGCCGATACTTGGAGACACCGCTTGGAGCGGGACTGCGAGGACCAGCAGTCCGTGCGGCTCTCTGCCTCCCGCACCTCGGTCCTCTTCCCGCCCCACCTCCTCCTACTAAGCTACACCCATACCAGCGTCTTACGGGATGTGCACGGGCGCTGCCGTGCAAAGCCCAGACCAAGGGCGGGCCCGATGTAGCCCATTAAAGATCGATCAAACCGGACCGGGGCCCCCCTCTAACTTCTTCCACTTATTGACTGTAATATTTCAATATTTAAAAACTTGGACTTTGCTAAAACAACGCAAGTGCTAATTGTATTGTTTGGCAAAAGAATTAAAATATAGGGGATAGTTTTGTCTACACGTGAAAGTAGAAGCAGGGCTCCTGCAGGGTCACTATTGTTGGGAACATTGGATAACTTTATTATAAGAACAAATTCTGTGATTGATGAAGGGATATCTTTAATGGAGCGGAGGGTCTCACAAGATTTGGCCATGGCTAAACGCTCGTCCCTGGGACACCTTGTGAATGCCCGTACGCCCAAACCTATTAGTCGATAAAGAATGATGGATACTGAGGTGCTTATACATAGTCCACCCAACTCCCATGACTCATTTTGCTCCTTGCCTGTGCCATCTGTAAACCCACTAGTAGCTGTAGATTTAGAGGCTTCACAAGCAACAGTAGTTGATAGTTCTCCTATAAGAACTGGTACCAGACGGCTATGCGGGAGGCGGGAAGGCGCTATCCCCAAGAGAAAGCAACCAAGGTCTGCCGCAGAAGGAAGGAAAAAAACAAACCCCCTGAAGGGCACGTCACACCATGACATGTTAGATACACAGAGGGGTGCCGATCTGCAGAAGTCTCTTAGTGAATGTGCCCCACCATCCCCGGAGGCTGCAAATCAAGTGCAGGCGCACGTAGATGGTGTTGGCACTAACACCAGTAATGCCCTGTGCAGAGTGGAGATAGACGAGTCAGAAGATAACCAGTTAATTAATAAGCTGAAGACATTATTATTGTCGAGCCTCGCTCCCTTGGAATTAAGACTCTCTGGGATAGAAAAACAGCTTTCCAAGTTGGAACTGGCTATGAGAAGTACTAAGACCACTAGGAATCGCAAAATTAGTCCTATCAGCACACCCCAGTTAAAGTCGGTTGCAGAGGTGAAAGCAGCTCATCAGCCTGTACCGAATGCCAAGCGAGCTTGCCTTAAAGGCACGAAGGCTCAGGCAGCCGTGTGCACACCAGAGCTGCCCATCACGGCGGGAAAAGGCTCATCATAACCTGCTATGACACAGAAAGAGGGTGTAGAAGGGGTATCTGTGGAGGGATCTGGGAGGGCTCGTAGTATAAATTTACCACCACAAGCAAATCCCTATGTGATAGTATTAACGGGCGTCCCAGAGTTAAAGGATACTAGTCAGGAGCCATTCACATGTTTGAAAAATAAAGTGGCACACTGGCTTAATAGGAACAGACCTCTACCCCTTCATATCAGGACAGAAATTATAATGGTACGTCGATTACCCTGGCTGGGAACTAGGCAAAAAACCATTGTAGGGGACTGTGTAGTGGTTAATTTCAAAGATCCCCGTACAGTGGATTATATCTGTTCCTGGAATAACAACTACAGAGATTCTGGTTCCTTAATAGAGCCACATCCATTCTCTTATTTTTATCCTCCTTCGAACCAGTTAGACGAAGGAGAGCCTTGGACTCATGTCACTTATAATCGCTATGGTAGGGATGGTAATCAATACTATGGGCCATCTCATATTCAATGCCAACTGCCACTTCAAAATAGATTTAGCTCACTAGACATGGTGGACTGACTGAACCCAAGCATTCATCGAATTCAGAGCAGTGGGACTGGGTGCTCCGACAAAGGGGAGATGAGTGGTTTGGCGACCCAGCACATAAATAATAACCAGGGATCTACAAACATAGCTATCCAAACAGGCAGCAATATGTCAGTTGCAGAAAGGGGATTGGGGGATATGGATACTATGGATCTTAATTTATCAACCCCTTGTGACACTCAACATAGAGCGAGTGTTGGCGTAGATATACAGATATTCTCTACTCCAGGTCAGGAGGCAGGGGACAAGGGTGAGCCCATATCTTTCCTATCCTGGAACTTGGCCGGACTATCTAACAAGCTAAATGATCCGGCTTTTTTACCCTTTGTAAACAAATTTTCTATTATTTGTTTCCAAGAGACATGGGAGAGGGAAGAATTCCATATTAATGGGTACCGAACATTCCACACAGCTGCTGAGCCATCGCAAAGGGGCAGAAACAAGGGGGGCCTTTGTGTTTACATTTCGAACACTTCGAAAATCAGGGTTGGCAAATTCAGTCTGGTTTCAAAATATTATCAGAAGGTGGAGCTTATATTCGATGGTATGGAGACCATTAACCTGTTGAATTTTTATAATAATATTCCCAAGGATAAAATGATTAATGTATTTGAAAGCCTCTCGCAGTTGATGCTTAAATCCGATGTGGATTGTTTTTCGGGGAATCATGTTTTATGGGTGGGTGATTTTAATTGTTTCTTGTGTCCAAACGGTCATACTGATATATGTGGGTTGACCAATAAGGAAGGTGATCCCTGTACCCATTTCGCTCACACTTTGCTTGGGAACCTTGTGAATAATTTGATGTTTGTGATGGATTTAGGTTTTGGCAATGAATTATGTACCCCACAGGTTTATTTTACACCTACATATAATGGAAGGGGATGCAAATCGTTAATAGATTTTGTCTTGGCATCAAATGGCATTTCTTATAATTTTGTAATTTTGAAACGGGTGAAATTCAAATCAGTGACCATTATCCTATTAGTTTTTCCCTAGACATCAAAGTAAAAAATTCAGGAAATAACGGAACAGTTAATAATCTTTACCGTCACAGGATAAATGTAGCGAAAAGAATGGTTACACATTAAAATGGAATAAAATCGAGCCAGCCGGATTTTTAAAAAACTGAATAAGAAATAAGTCGAACGGGGTCTCAGTTACCTTGTCTTTTTGTAATATCAAGGAGGAGATCAGGAAATCACTGGAGGGACCACGAGAAAACAAAAGAGGGATAACACCGAGGGTTGGTTCAATCCTTAATGCAGTAAAGCCCATACAGCCTTAAAAGCTGCACTTAAAGGTAACCCTAAATGTATGGCGGAGATTAAAAAAGCTAGAATTGCCTAATACACTGCAATAAGGGCAAGGAAACCGGAAATAAGAAGGTAGGCATAGAATGTGTTACATCACGCTTGCCTCCAGAGGGACAACATAGACACCACCCACAGACAGGGAGGTCAAAGTTATGGGGGAGATGGACAACTACTCTACGGGACTATTCCCATTGGATATTAACTTTGAATTATCCGAGGTGGAAGTAGCCATCTTGTAGAGCTCAGGGGGTAAGGCCCCAGGGCCAGATTGGGTTCCTGTTGATATTTACAAATCTAACACTAAACTATGGGCCCCTCTATTGACCAATGTTTTAAACTGTGCTAATAAAACAGGGTTCTTTTTAACATGGCAGGAGGCTATTGTGGTCCCCATTTTTAAGAAGGGTGACCGCAATGACCCAAAGTGCTATAAGTCAATCTCGCTGTTAGATTCCCTAATGAAGGTGGCGGGCAGGGTCATTTTAAATAGACTACAGGAATGGGCAGAGGACACCGGAGTCCTATTGAAATTTTAATACGGCTTCAAAGCAGGCCTAGGTACAGTGGAACAGGGACTGAACCTAGCCATAATTATCGGAAAGCATGTGGTTGCAAAGGGGGATAAGTTGTTTTTAACATTCGTGGACTTAAGTTCGGCATTTGACTGCCTGAGCCACACATTTTTATGGGAAACGCTTACGCGGCTGGGAGTTGACACAAGTTTAATTAATTTTATTAAAGAGCTATACAGGGGAGCTGGTGCTAAGGTTCGCTTCGGCCGTGAGGGGGAGTGTACCTCTAAATTTCCAATAAAAGTAGGTGTCCGTCAAGGATGCATCCCACTTAGCACAGTATAAACAGGATTACCACAAATTGGAGGACACCCCGCCCCAATTCTACTGTCTTCTGATGATGCTGTGATTATGGCTAGGACTCATGTGGCCCTCCAGAGATCCCTCACGGTGTTCTCTGAACATGAGAGGCCTGAAAATCAATAGCAGCAAAACCTTTAGTATGTGTTGCTCAAAAAAGAGGAATGTCCATTGCAATATTTTCCTCTCAAATACAAGCATTGAAAGTACAAAGACTTTCTCCTATTTGGGCATAAACTTTGAGTGGAGTGGCACGTGGACTGCAGCTGTTAACACTAGGAAATTAGCTTTTTCACGTGCCATTGGAGCAGTAAACATCTTGTTGGACATTTATAGATCTAAGTGTGTGTCCATTGTGACCTATGGTGCAGGGATCTGGGGGATCGCAGACACAAGCTAGATTCAGTTGTGTGAAAATGCTTTTGTCCGCTACCTATTAGCTACCCCTAAGTCTACCTCCACTTATGTCTGTCATCAAGAGCTGGGATTAGTTTATGTAACCAATCTTATTAAAATAAACCCAATATTGCTGTGGCACAAGATATGGGTCTCTCAAGAGACAGAACTGAATAGGGACATCATTAATGACTGTTTGAAATTCCATGGGAGCCGAAAAATCGAATGGTTTATTTATGTGAAGCACTTTTTAACAGACATCGGGCACACTGAATTTTTCGATAACCCACCGACCATGGCAGCAATTTCTAGAAGAAAGCTGAAGGAAATCTGCCTTATCTTCTTAGAAAATAAAAGGTGGCAATTGGAGGGTAAGAAAAGTTAGGTGATTTAGAATCAATTAATGCTACAGAATCAGGGTATACAACAATATCTAGTGTGCACGAAAAGCAGTTACACACGGATGTTACTAACACGTTTCAGGGGAGGGAATCTCTTCAGATTATTGACCTTCCCTGTTGTTAACACTTGGTCGAAATCATTAATTCAGTGCCCGTGTGATGGTGTCTCCAACCAATCCATGATACATTGCATCCTGTTTTGTAAATATTACACCTCAATTAGGAAAAAGTATTTATTGTATTGCTTAAGAAGTGGGGACTAAGGCAATGTAGAACAGTATTCCTGGGACTACAAATGTTCGAGGACGAGCTGACATTGCATGTTGTATCAATGTTCCTAAAAAGTATGATGAGATTTAGATTATCAATGAACTGATTTTAGCATTCTGTATCAATTCTGCTTAGTCTCGTGTTTCCGATTTTAAGGGGACATGTTAAATTTTATACTGTATGTACTTTGGTTTAAAAATTTTAATTGTGCTTTTATGGATTCTTAAATTTGAACCCGAATAAAGCTATTTTTGATTGATTGATTGTATAGCACGAAACTCTGATAAGCCTAACTACTCACCTAGATGGATGCCTGTATGGGTGGGTGACTGGCTGTTGAGTGCCTATATGGGTAAGTAGGTGCAAGAGTGGTTTATGAGTGAATGACAGGGTGCATGAGTGATTGTATGGAGGAGTGAATAGGTACATGACTGGCTACATGAGTGAGTGAGTGAGATATGAGTAACTCTATGGGTGAGTGAGTAGCTGTGAAAGTAGCTGTATGGGTGAGTGATTGGCTGTGTAACTGTTATATGGATCAGTGAAAAGGGTGCATTATTGCCTGTATGGTTAAGTGAGTGAATGGGTATTGAGTGGCTGTATGGGTGAGTAAGTGGGTTTGTTAGTGCTGTATGAGTCAGTGGTAGGTTGCATTTGTGGATCTATGGATCTAGAATCGGTGCATGAGTGCCTATATGAGCATGAGTGGTTATATGTGTGAGTGAGAGGCTGTATGAATAGCTGTATAGATGTGTGAGGGTAGGTGACCACCGGTATTAGTGAGAGAGTGTGTGAGTAACTGAATGGGTGAATGAGTGGCTGTGTGACTGGCTGTTTGAGTGAGTGAGTGGGTATACAACTGAATGTATGAGTGAGTGAGAGGCTATATGGGTAAATGAGAGGCTGACTGAGTTGCTGAATATATGAGTAAATGGGTATGTTAGTGGTTGCATGAGTGAGTGACAGGTTAGATTAGTGCTTAATTTACTGAGTAAGAGAGTGGTTGAATGGCTGCATAAAGTACTACAAGCACGCTGTTGAGCGTTGAGAATAAATATTAGTGATTCACGAAATATCTGAAAGGTCTCCAATGCCTGAAGCAGAATATGTTACAGATCTGTTACTGAGGAAACATTACAGCAAGTGATACAGTGCAGAACACAATCGCGTATCTGTTTTTTCTTCAATTTGATGTGCAAGATGTGGTACATTGAGAACAACATTTTCATGGTAATTGACACCTGAACTGTTTTCCAAAGTGCATCCTACGATATCTTGCTCATTTCCAGTTTTTTATCTTGACACCTTCTAGCTTGTCCTGGTTTCCTTACTTTTCTTGAATATCAGTTGACTCTTTGGTAAGTTTCCATTTTGGACACCAGGTGTCTCCAACAAGTAGCTTGTGATCTACCAGTAGCTCTCCCTCCACCTGTGAGTAGCTCTCCTGTTTGCAGCATAGCCTACTAATACAGAAGCTTTTGCTTGATTGAATTATTATATGTATACTCAAATTCAAAGGTTTGTACTCAAGATGAATGTGTCTATTTTCAGACCGCTGAGCCTCCCCTTAGGCGAGGTCGCCCCACGCTACACTGCCTCCTGCCTCCCGACCTGCTTCCTGGATTGCGCCTGATTGCCGCAGCTCCTCGTGGGAGACCCAGCCTCCGCTGAGCCACCCACCTCCGCTTCTCCTGCCGATTCCGGCCGATTTTTTTTCCCGCCGCTGCCCCCTGCGGCCCCGCCCCCCCTCCTGCCCATTTGCCGCCCCGCTGACCCTCCCTCCCGGCTCCCTACTTAAGGGGTCCACGCCAGAAGCAGGTAGCGACCGCTGAGCTTCCCCTTAGGCGAGGTTGCCCCACGCTACCCTGCCTCCTGCCTCCTGCCTCCCGACCTGCTTCCTGGATTGCGCCTGATTGCCGCAGCTCCTCGTGGGAGACCCAGCCTCCGCTGAGCCACCCACCTCCGCTTTTCCCGCCGATTCTGGCCGATTTTTTTTTCTGCCGCTGCCCCCTGCAGCCCCGCCCCCCCCCTCCTGCCCATTCGCCGCCCCGCTGACCCTCCCTCCCGGCTCCCTACTTAAGGGGTCCACACCAGAAGCAGGTAGCGACCGCTGAGCCTCCCCTTAGGCGAGGTTGCCACACGCTACACTGCCTCCTGCCTCCTGCCTCCCGACCTGCTTCCTGGATTGCACCTGATTGCCGCAGCTCCTCGTGGGAGACCCAGCCTCCGCTGAGCCACCCACCTCTGCTTTTCCCGCCGATTCCGGACACATTTTTTTTCCGCTGATGCCCCCTGCGGCCCGCCCCCCCTCCTGCCCATTCGCCGCCCCGCTGACCCTCCCTCCCGGATCCCTACTTAAGGGGTCCACACCAGAAGCAGGTAGCGACCGCTGAGCCTCCCCTTAGGCGAGGTCACCCCACGCTACACTGCCTCCTGCCTCCTGCCTCCCGACCTGCTTCCTGGATTGCACCTGATTGCCGCAGCTCCTCGTGGGAGACCCAGCCTCCGCTGAGCCACCCACCTCCGCTTTCCTGCCGATTCCGGCCGATTTCTTTTTCCGCCGCTGCCCCCTGCGGCCCCTCCCCCCCTCCTGCCCATTCGCCGCCCCGCTGACCCTCCCTCCCAGCTCCCTACTTATGACACCCCCTGAGCGAGCGCGCAGTGGACGCGCGCAGCGGGAGCACCGTATGAGCACCGAAGGTGCGCCAAAGGTAAGCCCGTCTGTGCCCGTCCGTGCCTGGACCGCGCCCAGTGCCATGACCCCTGGCCCCCACCGATGCAAGACGACCCAACAGACCTACGATGCCGCTGCCCTCAACGCACTCAATGCCGGCCGCAACCCCACCTGCTGCCAGGCCACCCCGAAACACATTCACTGACCCTTCACCTGCAGAACCTGCAAGTTCACCTGCCTCCGAACCTGCACTGCGCCCGCCAAGCCAAGCACCAGCAGCAACCTCAAGTGCATCCTGCTCAACACCCACTCCGTCCACAGACACGCCGTGGAACTCTGGAACCTCCTCGACACAACATCACCAGACATCGCCTTCCTCACGGAAACCTGGATGAACGTCTCCTCAGCCCCCGACATAGCCATCGCCATCCCGGACGGGTACAAGATCATCAGGAAGGACCGCGTCAACCAGACCGGAGGAGGCATCTCCATCGTCCACAAGAACACCATCCGCATCACGACCGACTCCAATGACACCTTCGCCGCCGCCGAGCACCTCCACTTCCAGATTCACACCAACCCAAAGACGACCCTCAGAGGCACCCTCATCTACAGACCCCCGGGACCACACACACAAACCAGCAAAGACATCTCGGACTTCATCAGCCCACATGCCCTCCCGTCCGCCGACTACATCCTCCTAGGGGACCTCAACTCAAGCAACTGGTCAACACCCCCACCCACTACACCGGCCACACACTTGATCCCTTCTTCTCATCCAGCAAGCACATCACCTTCAGCCACTCCACCGGACTCCACTGGACCGACCACAGCTGCGTCCACTTCAGCTTCAGAAAAACCACAACCCACCACCACCCACAACAGGTTCCTCACAGGAGCTGGAGCAAGATCACCGCCGGCCAGCTCACCACCTCCCTCAGCCAGAACCCACCTGCCAGCACAACGGACCCCAATGAAGCAGCCCGCAACTTCACGCAGTGGCTGACCACCTGTGCCGACGACCTCGCACCACTGAAGAACCCTCCCAGCAGACCCAGAAGCAAGAAGGCCCCCTGGTTCACTGACGAACTCCAGGACTCCAAGAAGACCTGCTGCACCCTCGAGAAAGCCTGGCTCCTCAACCAGACCACCGACAACATGACCGCCCTCAAACACGCCACCCGCAAGCACCACCACTCATTCGCACCACCAAGAAGAAATCACTGAAAGAGCGACTGGACAACAACCCCCACGACAACAAGGAACTCTTCAGCATCGTCAAGGAGTTCTCCAACCCCAGCGCCGGCAACAACGACATCACTCCTTCACAAGATCTCTGCGACTCTCTCGCCTCGTTCTTCCACCCCAAGATTGCTGACATCCACAACAGTTTCGGCGCTCCATCCACGCACCCAACATCGAACCAACGCACCCCACCGCCACCCTCCGCACCTGGACCACGGTGACCACCGAAGACACAGCCCGCACGATGAACTCCATCCACTCCGGATCTCCAACCGACCTCTTTCCCCACCACGTCTTCAACAAGGCCGACTCCACCATCGCACCCCAACTCCGGGACGTCATCAACACCTCCTTCAACACCGCCACCTTCCCGGAGAGCTGGAAGCATGCCGAGCTCAGCGCCCTACTGAAGAAACCAACAGCAGACCCCACCGACCTCAAAAGCTTCCTCCCCATCTCGCTCCTCCCTTTTCCTGCCAAAGTCATAGAGAAGATCGTCAACAGACAGCTTGCTGTCTTCCTCGAGACGAACGGATCCCTCAACCCCTCGCAGTCCAGTTTCAGAGCCAACCACAGCACCGAGGCCGCCATCATCGCAGCCACCGACGACATCCGAGCGCTGCTCGACAACAGGGAAACAGCAACACTCATCCTCCTGGACCTCTCTGCAGCGTTCGACACTGTCTGCCACCACACCCTAGTCCAACGCCTCAGTAACATCGGCATCCAAGAGAAGGCACTGGAGTGGATCATCTCGTTCCTCGCTGGAAGAACACAGAGAGTCCGCCTCCCCCCGTTTCGATCCGAGGCCACCGAAGTCATCTGCGGCGTCCCGCAAGGATCCTCACTCAGCCCCACCCTCTTCAACATCTACATGAGACCTCTTGCTGCCATCGCACGCCAACACAACCTCAACATCATCTCCTACGCTGGCGACACCCAGCTGATCCTCACCAGAGACCCCGACACCGCCAGAACCAGCCTACACGAAGGGATGAAAGACGTCGCCGAATGGATTAAGAACAGCCGCCTGAAACTTAACTCAGACAAGACGGAAGTCCTCATCCTGGGACCATCGCCCTCCGCCTGGGACGACTCCTGGTGGCTCCCAGCCCTGGGCACCGCTCCCAAGCCAACAGACCACGCACGCAACCTGGGCTTCATCCTGGACTCCTCCCTCTCGATGACCAGACAAGTCAACGCCGTCTCCTCATCATGCTTCAACACCCTACGCATGCTTCGCAAGATCTTCAGATGGATCCCGACCAAAACCAGGAAGACCGTCACCCAGGCCCTCGTCACCAGCCGACTGGACTACGGAAACACCCTCAACGCCGGAACCACAGCCAAGCTACAGAATAGACTCCAACGCACCCAGAACGCCTCCGCCCGACTCATCCTGGACATCCCCGACGCAGCCACATCTCCGGCCACCTGAAGGACCTGCACTGGCTCCCCGTCAACAAGAGGATCACGTTCAGGCTCCTCACTCACGCACACAAGTCTGGGCCCCAAGTACCTCAACGACCGCCTGACCTTCTACACGCCCACCCGCCAGCTACGGTCTACTAGCCTCGCCCTCGCCGCCGTACCACGCATCCGAAGAGCCACCGCCGGAGGCAAATCCTTCTCCTACCTGGCGGCCAAGACATGGAACTCCCTCCCCATCCACCTTCGGCTGACCCAGGACCACCTCGCCTTCAGGAGACAATCAAGACCTGGCAGTTCGAGCAGTAGCGGACCCCTTCCCCCAATCACCTTGAGACCCTTTTGGGTGAGTAGTGCTCTATACAAGTGTTATGATTGATTTACCTCATAAGCTGATGTTTGGCAAACAATAGTTGTGTTTTTAAAATGTTTTTAAAGCTATCATTGAGTTGGGAAGGTGTATTACTAATATTATCACCTTTGTGCCAGGGGAACGTCAGCTAAGGCTTTTATTTATTACCCATGTACAGTAATTTAAAATTGAGAAAAGATTTTTTCTTTACATTAGTGCTGGAAACCCTGCCTCATGCACTGATGTGATCACTGCTGACAATCTTGGATAGGGTAGTAACTATTTCATCACTAATATAAGTAACTGGGGATAATTTCTATTGAATATAAATAGCTTTTATTCATGAAAAGGTTGGAGACCCCTGGTCTGCACATAAAACTTCAAGATTTGTGGATTGTTACAGCATATGCTAGAGACACTTGAAACTGTTTGTGCCACACTTATAAGTCCTTCATAAGCATAAAACATACAATACATCAGCCAATCAGCTTTACTCCATCGATCTGATCAAATATTATGGCTAAGCACTCAAAATTCATTAAATCAATACCTTTGCCTTTAGTACCATTTAATAACCCTTCCTCCACATTTACATTATGCCACAAATTACCAAACAGTGTTTGTAAATACATTAACACTTAAAAGTTCTCCAAAGAATCCAAATTTGCTTGTAGTTTCTTAGTAGTATTGCTGCTCCCTGGTGTTCCATTTTATAGATAGCTTTAATTTCCAAAATAGCTTATTTCCCCAGCTTCAGTAATTGTGCCTTGAAGTTAGAACACTCTTGAAGTGTAGCCATTAAACAGATTATGCTTTTGTCTTTTTCAATGAAATTAAATATTAGTTGTGCTGCTGTGTTGTCAGATGGAAATAGTTTCTTGATAAGTCGATTTTCCAAAGTATGTTCACCCTCCTTTGTATGAACTCTTACTCTAACGTCCTTTATAATATATTCACAGCAGATGCTTGACACATATTAATGTACTAGTTCCATGTAATCAAGTTTAGCCAAATATTTACATTGCCAATACTTCTCAAAATAATTACTTCTTCCACCATGCAGAAGGAAAACAGGCTGCCCTTTCACAGGGATGAGTTAAAATAGGTCACCAAAGATAGTTAAATGCTTTCCCCCAAAGAGCACGCCATTCTCTGTTTTAAAAATCTGCTGCGTTCCAAAGTGTATGAAGGCAAGTTTTAAGTTTGAAACCATCCTCACCTCATCGATGATCAAAAGCTGTAGCTTCATCAATACTCATTAGGCCTCATGACAAACTCCACCTGATAACTTCTAGTATTCCAGCTTATTGTCATGGTCAAGAGGTAGAATAGGTAGATGGTGTAAAATAATTCCTTTAATGTTGTGTGCAACTAATTGAGTTGGTGCTGTTACTACACATGATACATTATATTCTGTAGTCCTCTGTAAATAAGTAGTGAGTAATTTAATCAAAAAGCTTTTCCCAGTGCCAGCTTGACCACTGATATATAGTAGTATTGACTTGAATGAAGAGCATTCACATTTTTTTCCTGTGCAGAAATCCATGCTCTATTTTATCTTTTACTTCAATAAAAATGTATTTCTGTTCATTGTTCAGTTGTGCTACTAAGGGGCCGATTCCGATCTGGGTCGGAAATCACTCGGACCGAAGCGGATCCGGGGTGTTTTCCGACCGATCCGGACTCCTGCAGTCCAACCGAGCGAGTACGATGCGGCCGTATGCTGTTGTACTCGTTTCGGTCGGACTCCCATTGAAGTCAATGAGTGCCATCCGACTATACATGCCTTTGTTGGGGAGACCCATGGGTCTCCCCCTGTGTCTGAGCCATAAGGCAGAGGGTAACAGGGGGTCTGATGCGGACCCCAAATTCCAGCTCTGGGAGCTCTTGTGAGCCGGAAGCTCCGACTCGATCGGGCTGTCCGAATCACGCATTGTACTGGCTCGGTCGGAATTTGCCTCCATTGCGCGCCACGGTTAGCTTACGGCCGAGACGTACAGAGCGGTTCGGATCCGGAAACGATTCGGCCGGAGATTTTGCACTTGTTCACATCGTACTTCGTCGTCCGGACCCGTATACGAACTAAACAGAAAGTCAGTCTCCAAATAAGACCTGCTAATCCCGAACCCGATTCTGAGCCCTTCCGACTGATATCGGAATCGGCCCCTAAGTGTTTAAAAGCCACAGTTACCTCTCTTGCTTTTTGCATTGCAGTCTCCCCCTTAGTCTCAATCAAGGCTATGGCTGCTTTATTTGGAATAATTGGTTATCCAAGTGGTTCTTGACTCAGTGATTCAGAACTTAGACTGTTTTCTGACCTCTCCTTAGCTACTTTGGCAGCAATGGTTTATTTATATTCAACTTCCAACATTTGCAAGAAGTCTGAATGCACTGAATTCTGTCTTTTACAGCATTGAAAATGTCTTCGTAACCGTTGTAGTCTCCAAGCAGTTCTGATTCACCACACCAAGGCTTTAACGGCTGCAGAAGTGCCAATAGAACCTAGATTTTGTAACATATATTTCAGCTCTCCAGGACAGCAATACCAATACTCGTTGCTGCCACATAGGCACACCATCAATTAATCAAGTTGTAGTCCAAGTTTCCATCCTTCTCGTGAAGTTCGGCAATTAATTACTTTGCAGACAGATTTTGAAGATTAACTCCTGTTTTCAGTATATGGTTAACAGCATATGAAAGTCCAAACAAGTCACTATAAATCAGAAGATGGCATATGTAGGGAATACACTGTTGAAATCTTGGATCTTTTGAGTATAATCTGGTTGACCGGTATTGAGCTGCTGGTATCTGTACAGGGCGGTCATCAAAGCAGCCACCTTCTTCAATGGGAAATAGCTGTGGACAACAACAAGCTACTAAACATTTCTTTCACACACGCCAAGGAGCTCTTTTTGCTTGCTTCATTTGAAAGTGCTCAATAGCATCACTAATGAATTCTTTTAAATGCAGAGGATTGATGCTGTAGTGTTCGTAAATCACTTCTGATCTGAATCAATCTACTTTTTCAATCTGTCAACTTGATGGTGATGTTTTATCCTCTGAAGTATCAATGTGGACTAGCCCAATATGTGTTTAGAATAAGTTTTACTATTCTAGGTCACTTGTGACTGCAGTCTTGTAGCTGGACCCAATAGGTCTTGTTAATAAACCCCTCACACACCAACCTGGTTGGTGTCATGCTTCATCATCGGGGTCCAACCAGGCATCCGAGTGCCACCTGGTTGTGCTTCCACGCCTGACTACAGCGGAGCGGGTGTCATGCAACAGTGTGATGTGGATGAAGGTTAATATTTTAAAATACACCTATTTTATTCTTGGCGGCCCAGGGTGTTAGTTAAAAAATGTGGTGCAACTACAAATAGAGAGATTAATACTATGAGTTGACTATGTGTTGGCGGTCTACATGTTTCAGTTCCTTAAAAAATGGGTAGGACTTTCGACAGGACCAAGAGAAAGTGAAGTGAGTGGCAAAGTGGTGCCACAGGTGATAATCTCCAACCTACGCGCTAAGGTGTGTGGAAAATGTGAAGGTTAACAGCTGTGTCTTAATTACTTACAGACACTTGCTGCTTGCGAGAAAAATCCTGTGGAAAAAAGATAAAACAATACATAACATACATAGTATGAGCGTCAAGCGCTAGCAGGTATTTAAGTGTCATGCCACATGCATGATGCTGCCTGATGGCCAGGGACAAGTGACGTTGGCTCGAGAGAGCGGTGCATGCATTCAAAGATTTGTGACATGCTAAATGCTTGGAGCTTTTGTAGCGCTATCCTATCAAGGGGTTAGCTAAACCCTGTAAATAGTACCACGTGGTAGCGTGCTCGAGGAGCAATGTGCTTCATAGCGATCTATTAGGGGCCAGCCTAAGCAAAACCTTCCCCTCAGTCAAACACCTGCACTTCCAGATCCAGATTACCCCCAAATCCACACTCTGAGTAACCCTCATCTACACACCCCCGGCTCCCAAGCCACAACCATCACCGACTTCATCACACCCCAAGCCATGGCCTCAACAAACTACATACTCATTGGAGACCTGAACTTCCACCTCGACAACATCAGCGACCCCAACTCCACTATCCTTCATGACAACCTTGCCAGCATCGGACTTAAACAATTCGTTAACATACTGACCCACAGAGCAGGACACACCCTTGACCCTATCTTCGCGGCATGAAACAGCATCCAATTCAGCAACACAACTCAGCTGCCATGGACCGACCAACACTGGATATACTTCGCCATCAACAAACCCAAGGCAACCAAACCATCCCCATGCCCACCACAAAGGAACTGGAGCAAGGTTACAGATGAGCAACTTAACTCCACCCTCACCCGAGACAACCACACCTGGCCACCTGACACAAATGATGCAGCCAGAGAACTCCACACCTGGATCTCCTACTGCACAGACGAGCTCGCCCGCTACCCAACCTGACAGACAACACCCCAGGAAAGGCACCTGGTTCACCACCCCTCTCCAAGAAGCCAGACGCACATGCAGACACCTGGAGAAGAACTGGATAAACACCAAGACAACCAAAAACTACACCACCTACAAGGACACCATGACGGACTACCACAACCAGATCAGAGCCACCAGGAGGAAATTCATCCAAAACAAAAGCCTGGCCAACTCCACAAACTCCAAGGAACTTTTCAGTGTTATTCAAGAATTCACCATCCCACACCGCGAAGCCACAGACATCACCCCATCCCAAGACGTCTGCGACAAGCTTGGAACCTATTTCCATCTCAAGTTCAAAAACCTCTACAACAACTTCATCGACCATCCACCAAGCACCACAGATGGCCCCTCTCCACCCAGAAACACCAGCCAGCCAACCATCGCCAACTGCACACCAATCACGGCTGAAGACACCACCTCATTCATGAAAAGCATCCACTCGAGGGCCCCCACAACCTCTGCCCCCCTCACATCTACCACAGAGCTGTGGCCGCCATCGCACCTGAACTACAAAGCACCATCAACACCACCTTCAAAACAAGCACCTTCCCAGGTGACTGGAAGCGTGCAGAACTCAGTCCTCTGCTCAGGAAGCCCACAGCTGACCCCACCGACCAAAAGAACTATGAGCCCATCTTGCTCCTCCCCTTCATAGCCAAAGTTGCAGAGAAAACAGTCAACAGGAAACTGGCATGATTCATTGAAGAGAACGCCGTCCTCAACCAGTCCCAATCCGGATTCCGATGCAACCACAACACATAGACCGACCTTCTCGATGCCACAGACGACATCCACACCTTTCTGGACCAAGGCCACTCTGCAGCCCTCTTCCTACTTGACCTATCAGCGACCTTCAACACCATCTCCCACAGCACACGAGTCGCCAGACCACAAGAAGCAGGCATACAAGGAACAGCTCTGGACTGTATCCAATCATTCCTAACTGGAAGAAGCCAAAGGATCAGACTCCCACCGTTCCTCTCTGACCCTACGAAAATCACCTGCAGAGTCCCACAGGGTTTATCCCTGAGCCCCATCCTCTTCTACATCTACATGGCCCCCTCTCAGCCATCGTCCTGCATCACAGCATCAACATTGAATCCTACACTGATGATACCCGGCTCTTCCTCTCCCTCACCAAAGACCCCACCACTGCCAAACTGAACTTCCTGAAAGGAATGCAAGACGTTGCAGTCTGGATGACCAACAGCTGCCTGAAGCTCAACGCCGAGAAGACAGAAGTCCTCGTCCTCTGTACCACCCCTGCATGGGACAGCACCTGGTGGCCGACTGCACTCGTAAGCCAACCTAACCCCTCAGACCACACCAAGAACCTCGGCATCATATTCGACTCGCCACTCCCCATGAAACGACAGGTCAACGCTGTCACCTGCAGCTGCTTCAACACCCTCTGCATCCTCCGCAAGAACTTCAAGTGGATCCCCTCTGAGTCAAGAAAGACAGTCACCCATTCAACCATCACCAGCAGACTAGACTATGGAAACGCACTCTACGCCGGCATCAACAAGTCCCTACTCTGCAAACTCCAGACAACACAGAACACCGCTGCCAGACTCGTCCCCGGCATCCCCGACATGAACACATCAGTCAACACCTACGAAGTCTCCACTGGCTCCCCGTGGAGAAAAGAGTCACTTTCAAAAACCTCACTCACGCCTACAAATGGCTACACAACAACAGACCAAATACCTCAACGACAGAATCAACTTCCAAGTACCCAAATGAAACCTCCGATCTTCCAACCTCGCACTAGCCGAAATCCCGCGCATACACAGAGCCAGAGCAGGCAGAAGATCCTTTTATCAAATTGCAGCCAAAACCTGGAATGAGCTACCAGCAGACATAAGACACATCCCCCACCCTGAACACCTTCAGGAAGACCTCAAGAGTTCGGCTAAACAGATCAGCGTACCTCCCCTCAGTGCCTTGAGACCCTCAAGGGTGAGTAGCATGCTTACAATTCTCTGATTGATTGAGAGCTTCTGAGTGGGTCTGAGAGTATGTGCATGAGTCTCTGAGTAGGTCTATGAGTGGGTACCTAAGTGTTTGAGTGGGTCTGTGAGTCTCTGATTGGGTCTATCACTGTGTGTCAGACTGAGAGTCTGTGTGGTTCTGTGAGTGGGTGCATGAGTCTCTGAGTAGGCCTATGAGTGTCTGAGTAGGTCTGTGAGTGGGTTTGTTAGTCTCTGTGTAGGTTTGTGAGTGGCTGCATGAGTCTCCAAGTGGTAAGTGAATAGTTTCATGAGTGTCTATATAGGCCTGTGGGTAAGTGGGTGCATGAGTGTCTGAGTGGGTCTTTAAATGCCTACATGAGTCTCTGAGTGGGTCTGTAAGTGGCTACGTAAGCTTTTGAGTAGGTGACTGAGTGTTTGCATGAGGGTCCGAGTAGATCTGGGAGTGGGTGCATGAGTGTGCGAATGGGGCTGCGAGTGGGTGCATGAGTGTCTGAGTGGATTTGTGAGTAGGTGCTTGAGTCTCTGTGTAGGTCTGTCACTGTGTGTCTGTGTGTCTGTTAGGATCTGTGAGTGGGTGTTTGAGTGTCTGAGTGGTTCTGTGAGTGGGTGCATGAGTCTCCAAGTAGGTCTATGAGTGTCTGAGTGGGTCTGTGAGTGGGTGTGTTAGTCTCTGAGTAGGTTTATGAGTTGCTGCATGAGTCTCCAAGTGGTCTGTGAGTAGTTTCATGAGTGTCTAAATAGGCCTGTGAGTCAGTGCATGGGTGTCTCAGTGGGTCTTTGAGGGGCTGCATGAGTCTCTGAGTGGGTCTATAAGTGGGTACATAAGCTTTTGAGTAGGTGACTGAGTGGTTGTATGAGGGTCCAAGTGGATCTGTGAGTGGGCCCATGAGTGTTTGAATGGGGTTATGAGTAGGTGCATGAGTATCTGAGTGGATCTGTGAGTGGGTGCTTGAATCTCTGAGTAGGTCTGTGACTAAGTGCATGAGTGTCTGAGTGGGTCACTGGGTGGCTGCATGAGTCTCTGAGTGGGTCCTTGAGTAGGTCAATGAGTAGCTGAGTCAGTCTATGAGTTGGTGCATGAGAGTGTCTGAGTGGGTCTGTAAGTGGGTACAGAAGCTTTTGAGTAGTTGACTGAGCGGTTTTATGAGTGTCTGAGCAGATCTGTGAGTAGACACATGAATTTCTGAGTAGGTGAGTGAGTGGATGCATGAGTGTCTGAGTGAGTTTGTGAGTGCATGCATTAGTATCTGACTAGGTCTGTAAGTAGGTGTAAGAGTATCTAAATCAGTATGTGAGTGGATGCACAAGTAACTGAGTGAGTCTGTGAGTTGGTAAATGAGTCCCTTAGTTGATCTGTGACTGGCTTCATCAATGTCTGAGTGGGTCTGTAGGTGGCTGCTTGAATGTCTGAGTCTGTGAGTGGGTGTATGACTGAGTGGGTCTGTGAGTGGGTACATGAGTCTCTCAGTGGATCTGGGAGTGGGTGCATGAGTGTTTGAGTAGATATGTGAGTGGGTGCATGAGTCCCTGAGTGGATATGTGTGTTGGCATGCTAGTATCTGAGTTGGCCTGTGAGTGGGTGCATGAGTGTCTGATTGGGTTTATGACCCAGTGTTTGTGCATATGAATTTATTCATGAGTGGATGCATGAGTCTATGAATGGGGCTGTGAGTGGGTACATGAGTGACTGAGTAGGTCTGGTATTAGGTGCAGGAGTCTGACTGGGTCTGTAACTGTGTGCATGAGGATCTAGGTCAGAGATCTTCAAACTGTGGAGCGCGACCCCCAGGGGGGCCATGGAGCGATGCAAAGGGGGTTGCGCCTTCACAGTGCCTCCAGGGCTTCGGCCTCCCTCCTCCCCATCCTGTGTCTCAGCACGGGCTGCTTCAGTGCAGCTCGCGCTCCTGGGACCTCGGCTGGGCAGTGTCTGGAGTCTTATCTCTGCCCGAGTTTTTCACATCTTTAAAGACCATTAGCATATTTACATGCCTTTGTTAACTGATTACCAAAGCTTATTTTTTTATGGTTCCAGTACCTCCCCCCTTACCCCCCCCGGGGCCCCCACTCTGCCTATTACTTACATTTGTCTTTTTACACTTACTGCTGTAGTGTGAGAATGCATTTCATGAAAAGAAATATAAAGTTGGGTTGCCAAAAGAAACATGCCTGCTATGTGTTGTTTAAAGATCCTGCAGAGACCGGCTCTTGACACTAAATTGAGTTATAAATAAAAAGTATGTATTAATTAGTTATGCGACTTTTCTGTCTATATTCTCTTTAATTTTTAGTCATGGATCATTGAGGTATCCCTAGAACACAATTAAAAGTGCTTTCTATTTATATTGGCTGTTCTAAGTATTCACAGATAAGTGCAAAAAATACAGCTGTAGGTGACTGCTTATTTCTGGGCCATCAAAATAATGAGCTGGTAACCCTAATCATTAGACTGGAAGTTTGTTGCAGGATCAGCACATTATTTATTTCCTCCACCCTCGAACCCTGATTAATACCATTATAGCAATAGTTTAACTTATATCTGAAACCCTACGCTTCAAGTTTCTGGGAATGCACCCTGCTTTCAGAATACTCACTTCTCATTTTCACCTTCACTTTCACGTTCACCCTGCACTCCCAGCGATCACAATGCACTCACACTGATCACCATGCACTCATAGCGATCACAATGTACTCACCCTGATCACAATGCGCTCACACTGATCACCATGCACTTACAGCAATCACAATGCACTCACACTGATCACAATGCACTCACACTATTCGCCCACTCACCCTGAACTCACACTGATCACCATGCACTCACACTGATCACCATGCACTCACACTGATCACCATGCACTCACACCAATCACCATGCACTCACACCAATCACAATGCACTCACACCAGTCACCATGCACTCATACCATTCACCCGCTCACCCTGCACTCACAGTGATCACAATGCACTCACACTGATCACAGTGCATTCACACTGATTGCCAAGCACTCACAACATTCACCCAGTCACCCTGCACTCACAGTGATCACAATGTACTCACACTGATCAAAATGCACTCACATCATTCACCCGCTCACCCTGCACTCACACCAATCATCATGCACTCACACCATTCACCCGCTCACCCTGCACTCACAGTGATCACAATGCACTCACACTGATCACAGTGCACTCACACTGATCACTATGCACTCACATCATTCACCCGCTCACCCTGCACTCACACTGATCACCATGCACTCACACCATTCACCCGCTCACCTCGCACTCACAGTGATCATATTGCACTCACACTGATAACAATGCACTCACACTGATCACAATGCACTCACAACATTCACCCACTCACCCTGCAGTCACAGTGATCATAATGTACTCACAGTGATCACAATGCACTCACACTGATCACCATGCACTCACACATTCACCCGCTCCCCTTGCTCTCACAGTGATCACTCTGCACTAAAAATGTGCTTGCATTGTTCACTCTGTACCTCACCCTGCAGTCACACGAGCACACTTCTCACCCTGCACTCATGTGACACTCCACTCACCTGCCCCCCTTACTGCTCAATCTGTAGCTCACTCAAACAAAGCCTTCACTAACCATGAACTAATTCGTCCCACTCTGCACTTACAGCCGAACCCAAATTCATGTGGTCACCTCACTTACCCTGCAGTCACTCCTTTTACTCTACTCTCACACTGTTGCATTGGTCACCGTGCAGTCATATGGGCACACTTGTCACCCACACAGTGCAGAAGTTTAAAGTGCCTGGTACAAAGAAGATGTACCATGCACATCACAGAACTGAGTGTGAGTAAACTATGAATAGCGCTATAAAAAAATGAAATGTTTGTCAGACAGGTGCTATAGAGAGACGAGGTGTATTGTTGGTGAGTGGTAGTGAGTGAATTCATGGAGAAGGTGGAAAGACTGTTGCACCGTGTGCGACCAGTTCTTTGACAAGCCCTGGCTGGGAGTGTTAACCCCCCCCCCTGAAGTTCGGGTCTAGTGGATCCCCTGCTGCTGCCTATTATTTACATTTGTAATGTGCTACTGTTACCAAAAGGTGTCCTGGGGCTAATATCCATCTGCCTGCAATGTGAGAGAGGGATCCGGGGTTGGGAGGGGAGTGAAGAGAGGGATGGAAGGGGTGAGAGTAAAGGGGCATGGGTAAATTGCTTAACTCTGCACAAGAGCACCACGGTTTGAATGCACCCTTGCTGCTCCCGGCCATGGCCAGGTGAGCTTCTAATGTGGCAGCGCGTATTCCTGCGGATTGGGAGGCCCTTCACAGAGGTTGACTAGACATCTTTCTGATGCTAATTGCAGTATTTTGGTTATAAACTGGTACTGATGGGGTGAAATCTTTCCTCAGTATTACTATGTTTAAAAAAATTCTAAATAATAAAGGAATGTTACCCCAAAATAGGCTGCATTACAGTACATTTTTTACATTTTCTACTCACACAATTTAGTCAAGCCTGTCGCATAATTTGGTCCTCACCTTCTTCATAACCTAGAGGTTTAGAAATGTTTGTCAGGAGGGGGTCCTTATGTTTGAAAATGTTGATAGGGGGGTCTCGGCATCCAAAAGTTTAAAGACCTCTGGTCTAGGTGGATCTGTGCATGGAGGCATGAGTCTGTGAGTGGGTCTATAAACGAGTGCCTGAATGTTTCTGTAAGTGGGTGCATGAGTTTGTCAGTGGGTCTATGAGTCAGTGCACGAGTGTCTGAGTGGGTCTTAGTGGGTGCATGAGACTCTCAATGGGTCTGTGAGTGGGTGTATGGCTCTGAGCGGGTCTGAGAGACTGTGCATGAGTGTCTGAGTTGGTTTATTAGTAGGTGTGTGCATCTGAATGGGTCTGTGAGTGAGTGCATGAGTCTATGAATGGGGCTGTGAGTGGGTACATGAGTGCCTGAGTGGGTCTGTGAGTGGGTATGTGAACTCTGGCTGAGTCTGTGACTGTGTGTGTGAGTGAGTAGATCTGTACATGGAGGCATGAGTCTCTGAGTGGATCTGTGAGTGGGTGCATGACTCTGAGTGGGTCTGTGAGTGTTTCTAGGAGTTGGTGCATGAGTATTTCAGTGGGTCTGTGAGTGAGTATGCGATTGTCTGAGTGGGTCTTATGGGTGCATGAGCCTCTCAATGGGTCTGTGAGTAGGTGCATGACTCTGACTGGGTCTCTGAGTGGGTGCATGGCTCTGAGTGGGTCTATGAGTGAGTGTGTGCCTGAATGTGTCTATGAATAAGTACATCAACCTCTCAGTGAGTATGTGAGTGGGTGCATAAGTATCGGAGTGGGTATGTTACTGGGTGTGTGATTGTGTGGGGGTCTGTGAGTGTGAGTATTTATGTGTGAGTTACTGAGAGAATGAATGCTTTTTTAAACTTATCCCGGGTTGCGACTCCACTGCAATGCTCCAAAGGGGGCCTTGCTGAGTGTCGCGATGGGTCTACTCCAACCACGTCGAAGCAATGGTTTTGCCATTTTTACACTCATAAAGGGTCCGTTATACACCCCTACAAGGTACCCTAACCCTTCTATAGTTTACTACTATATTTATTGTTATTCCTTTGGGCACAGTCCAAGTTTACAAAAGGGCAGCCACAACTTTCACACCAGTTCAGTCCATCCAATCACAGCACATTTCCTGGTGCGATGGTTCACACAACTCCGCATAGGCATTGCACAGGATCTGAATCCCTAGACATATAAATTAGGATTTCCTTTAATATCTGAAAAACTACTGGACAGATTTACACCAACTCACAAAAATTCGCATTCTAGACCAACAGCTAACTTTTTGCCAAATTTGGTGTAATTCCATTCAATGGTTTGGGCCTATGGGAATCAACATCAGAAATGCATCATTTTTTTACCCATCTTTTTTCTCGGCCCCCACTTCACAGACCATTAAACCATTGACATTCCCACATTATAGTTAGTTGGACTCACTATAACTTGCGCGTCTGCAATTCACTGCTGATGACGTCACATATTACATCACTCATGACATGGTCAGTGACATCACTCATGACATCACTCATGACACCATCCAGTGAATGTGTGTCTTTCTGAAAAATAAATATGTTTTATATACGTATATGTAAAGGTCGATGGAAGAATAAATGTTTAAATAAGTGTCTAAATGGATGTTTTTTTTAAAAAAATGATTGGTTAACTGGCTTATTAAGTGTATCTTAGTGAATACATATATTAGCGAGTAATGTTTAAATATTTAAATATATGTATCAATGTTTCACTTTGTGTATAAGTGGCTGCATGGGTTGGTGAGTACCTACATGTGTTTGTATATGGGTTATTAGGTTTTCTTTTAGTATCAGAATGAGTGTCTGTATGGTTTGGTGGGGGTATTACTTAGCACATAGCTGCATCAATGACTGACTCACTGTTTGTATGTGTTTTGAAGACAGCATATGTGTAGGATTGTAAGAGTGCATGAGTGTGTATATGTGTGTGTTAGTGAGTGAATGACTGTCTCACTAGTGTCTTTATCAGTAACAACATATGTTTAATCTAGTATATGTGAGTATTGATGTATATAAGTGACTATATGTGAGAGGGAGAGATTGTAAGAGTTCCTTTTTAAATAAGTATGTGTTTCTATAAGTGTTTGTTTAAGAAAGTAAGTATGTGTAAGTTTCCTTAGAAGTAAGGTGGTAGTGTGTGTATAGTTGTATATGCAAATAAATGGATGTTCAATAGTTTATTTTCATGTGTGAGTATGTGTGTGAGTAACTTTTGGATGACTGTCGGTGTCTAATAGGATGTATAGGTGTATCACTACATATGATGAGTGAGTATATGTATGAGTGACTATATAGAACTGTTGGTGAATGAGTGGAAGTGTATATAGATGGTGGAATTACTGAATTGGTTGTTCTAACTGGTATGGGTATCTCCATTTTTTTGAAAATGTTAGTTTCTATTTTTGAATATGTGTTTCAAGGGTTACATTACACTGAAAGGAGGTCTTTCACTCTGTCACAAGGATGGTGTCATCAGAGATGTTATGAGTGATGTCACTGACCATGTCATGAGGGATGTAATATGTGACGTCATCAGCAGTGCATTGCAGGTGCGCAAGTTATAGTGAGTCCAACTAACTATAACGTGGGAATTTCAATGGTTTTAAGGCAGTAACATTTCCAGCTAAATATAACTGGTGTGAAACCTATGGTTTTTTCAGTGAATGTAATAGGTTTTTTAAATGCTAATTCCTAACTATAATTGGTGTGAAACCTATGGTTTTTTCAGTGAATTTCAAAGGTTTATTAAATGCTAATTCCTATTTATAAGTGGTGTGAAACCTATGCTTTTTTCAGTGAATTTAATAGGTTTTTTAAATGCTAATTCCTATCTATAACTGGTGTGAAACGTATGTTTTTTTCAGTGAATTTCAAAGGTTTTTTAAATGCTTATTCCTAACTATAACTGGTGTGAAACCTACGGTTTTTTCAGTGAATTTCATAGGTTTTTTAAATGCTAATTCCTAACTATATACAGGGCCTCAAACCTATGTTTTTTTTAGTGAATTTCAAATGTTTTTTAATAGCAAATTACAATAATTATGAAATGTAATATTTTTTATAATGAATCCTATATTGTATATTTATGTAATACTATTTTCTTTATGTATATTGTTCATGTTTTATTTTTATTTTTTTTGCCCTGGAGCGCTCCCAGTGCGCGTACCAGTGAGCGCACCGGAAAGCGCAGTCTTGCGGCGCGCCCGAGCGCGCACCGGTGAGTGTCCCGTTAGCGCTAATGCCGGGAACAAAAACATCATCGTGACGTATCACGTAGCCGCGTCCGTGTGATACGCACAGCGTAAGCGCACCCGGAAGCACTCGAGCGCATACGATCTAACTACGTAAGCGCCCTGAGGAGCGCCCTGGGGCGCGTAGCGTAAGCGCATCGGGGCGCACCCTGGGGCACGTAGCGCAAGCTTGTCGGGTCATGTGACCTAAAAATAACACTTTTCATTGGTTCAAGACAGTTTTGGTTTCCAAATGATGAAAGCCCGGGTCATGTGACCTGAAAATAACACTTTTCATTGGTTCAGGACAGTTTTGTTTTCCAAATGATGAAAGCCCCCACCTTTTTTCCTTATTCTCACTTTGTCCTTTGACTGAGGAAGACCTGTTTGGAAATCAATTAGTACCAATTTGTACTTGTTGGACCTGGGATATCCAGATCACATAGAGTAGCCTGGCCCAGTGTAAGACAGCCAATTCCTAGAGGCAAAAGTGTAAAGCTTGCGCCCCACCCTGTAGTAGCTCAGTGTTCATAGATACAAAAATGACACTACACCAGTTTAGAAAAATATGTTCTGCTTTATAAAAACTCTTTGTTAGGTTTACGGTTTCTAGCAGATTTCAGTACATAAAATATCTTTACATGCAATTATTAGTTTATGCCAAGATCTGTATATCATTAACAATACTTTCTTCTCTTTTCCTGAATGAAAGGAACTGGGTGATAGATTCTGCAATTTAAACAAACATTTCATAGAGTCTACAATCCTAGATCAGGAATCAGCATTTGTCAAGCTTCTTTGCAATAAGGCAAGGCTATACATTACCCCTGAAGTCTTAAGGACATTTCACACAAATTGCACAGGCTTTCAGCACGGTTCCAAAAATGGCACCCTATGTCTTGGTGCAAGCAGCTGGGGGCCTGAGTGAAGAGAGACAGGATGTTATTTTATTTGATAGAGCTATCTTAACTTGCTCCAAACCCACATTAGGCTAGAAGGATCACCCTGATTCCTAACGGGCACTGAGCGGTCTGTGTCTGATGTAGCCCCACACACTTTCTTACCCCCAGTTCAGCCCTGGTGCCGTGGTTTCCGGAAAAGGGAAATTAAGCTGTCTTACGCTTTTAACCTTGTTTAAACAGGTAGGCCCCGAAGACAGGAGGACCTGATCTTATGGGTAATGTAAATGCCACCGCCCAACAATCGGAGACTGTTCTGTAGCCTGGGTGGTAGTTCACAGCCACAATCGTTGTCCCGCTACAGACCCAGTCTTGCTCCTCACCTCCCTCCAGTCATGAGCCCCCGGCTTACTTGTGGAGAGTTTGAAGTCCGGGCAAACTCAGGTATGTCACCAGCGCCCGGGGACACAACAGCACCTCCTGACACTCCTCTTCCCTGTGCGCCTCCGTCACTTGGTCGAGCCGACTCACCCCCAGAGCCTGCGCCGAAACCAGACACTGCTGTTCGGTACACTCCTCGGAGAACCGCGCCTCTGGGCCTGCGCAGTAACAGATGTCACTGCACTACTCACGGCGTTTCTTTACAGGCTGCTCGCTCCTCACCGTCTCTACACGCAGGCAGTTCCCCACCCACGTCCGGCCTTCTCCGACGCTGGTCCGCCTCTTCCGACGCTGGTCCACCTCTTCCGTCAACACACAGTAGGAATCCGCGCCGGATAGGGCACCTCTGCCCCACAGGGATGACAGCTGGCCTCGCAAGATCCACGCGCGGTGAGTCCTTGATGAATGGTCCAGATAACTCCTCGCAGGCAATACGAGGGGCGAGTTAAGTTTTGCAGTTTCTAGGGATGACCCCTTGGAGTTAGATTTCTTCAGCTCCTCAATAGCGACTCAGTACGGGGTCCCCAGTGCATTTGCAATATCACGGGGGTCTTTTGAGAAATTTAGGTGTGGACTACCATGCCAGGGTTTGGTCAACACAAGTGGGGTCAGGTCAGTACAGGAGATGAGCCGGCCCACAGGTCGATCCCACTCCTTGTAAAGCGCTGTCCTCCTTCTCAGATTCGCCTCTCTCCTCACCAGTTCCACTCTGTGCTCTCACTGGTCACTTCTAAAATGGCTGCCTCACATTCTGCCTTCTATAGGCTCCCCTCCAAAGGTCCAGCAGGGTCCTGAAGGTTCTGGAAGGTCCCTATTCTAACCTATGGGCCTTTCTCCTGAGGTGACCGTTATGGCACTTACTGTCCACCATTTTAGGCATCTAGGCTTTACCTCAGAAAAGGAGGGATTTCTGGGTCTGAGAGGAACCATGGGGTCAAGGAGCACCTAACCCCCCTGGTCAACATCTGAAAAATTCCCAGTGGACATAAAAAAATGAAGGTTATGAGGGGCAAAAAGGGGACAAAATAAATAATGACAGGAGGGACTACCCAGAGGGCTGACAGGTCTAACAGGCGTCCCCCCTAGCTGAAAGTGGGGAGAGCTACCTAACCCCTTGGGAGTCCTCATCACTAAGGCGAAAATACCTAGAGAGACCGTCTGCATTGGCGTGGTCCACTCCAGGCCGATGTTCCACCCGGAAGTCCATTCCCTGTAGGGAGATGGACCATCTCAACAGCTTGGGATTCTCCTGCTTCATTTGCATCAGCCAACGAAGGGGTCGGTGGTCGATCTGAACCAGGAAATGCGAGCCAAACAGGTATGGCCGCAACTTCTTCAGAGCCCATACCACTGCAAAAGCTTCCCGCTCAATTGCACTCCACCTCTGTTCCCGGGGAAGCAGTCTCCTAGACAGGAAGACAACAGGCTGATCCAGACCCTCTTCATTGAGTTGCGATAACACTGCCCCAATGCCATGCTCTGATGCGTCTGTCTGGACAATGAACTCCTTGGAGAAATCTGGGGCCCTCAGGACTGGTGCTGCGCACATTGCTTGTTTCAGCTTCTCAAAGGCTTGCTGACAAGCCTCCGTCCAGACTACCTGTCGAGGTTGTTTCTTGGATGTGAGCTCTGTGAGGTGCGCTACAATAGTGCAATACCCCTTCACAAAGCGACGGTAGTAACCTGTGAGGCCCAGGAAAGTCGGACCTCAGTTTGGGTCTTGGGGGGCTCCCAGGCCATGATTGCCTCAATCTTTGCCTGGAGGGGCTGCACTGTTCCCCTACCCAGCAAGTGGCCCAGGTACACAACCGACCCCTGCCCGATCTGACATTTACTGGCCTTTATTGTCAAGCCAGCCTCTTTCAGGGCCTGGAGAACAGCTTGCAAGTGACACAAATGGTCCTCCCAACTGCTGCTGAAGACGGCAATGTCATCCAGGTAAGCAGCGGAGAAAGCCTCCATTCCGGAGAGGACCTGGTTCACCAGCCGCTGAAAAGTGGCAGGGGCGTTTTGAGCCCAAAGGGCATCACACAGACGAAGTAGTGGCCCTCAGGCGTGGAGAAGGCTGACCTTTCCTTTGCTCCATCTGTAAGGGAGATCTGCCAGTACCCGGAAGTAAGGTCAAAGGAACTCAGATATTGGGCAGCTCCCAGCCGGTCAATAACTTCATCCGCCCTAGGGATCGGATGGGCATCAGTCTTAGTCACTGAGTTCAGTCCCCGGTAATCCACACAGAACCTTAGTTCTGGAGTGGTGCCCGGTGGGGCAGCTTTTGGTACTAGAACCACCGGACTGGACCAGGGGCTACTAGAAGGTTCAATGACTCCCAGCTCCAGCATCTTGGTAACCTCACCGTGGATGCTGGCCTTCACCTTGTCTGGCAGCCGGTAGGTCTTAGACTTCACTGATGGGCTGTCTTCTGTGTCCACATCATGGGTACACAGGTGGGTCCTTCCCGGGACAAGGGAGAACAACAAAGAGTACTGCTCCAAGACCTGGCGGCAGTCCTCTCGCTGTTCAGGAGTTAGAGATGGGAAGAGAATCACTCCCTCCACCAACCCATCCTTTTCCTGAGACGAAAAAATATCAGGGAGAGGCTCACTTTCCGCTTCCTCTGCACCATCCGTCACCATCATCAAGATGACCTCGGGCCTCTCATGGTGGGGTTTGAGGCGATTGGCATGCAGCACCCGTAGGGGCTGTCGAGGGGTCTTCAGATACACCAGGTAGGTGGCCTTACCCTTCTTCTCCAACACCTCAAAGGGGCCTGTCCAGCGATCTTGGAGGGCATTTAGCTCTCCAGGTTCCATCACCCACACTTTCTGGCCAGGCTCCAACTCCACAGGGTGAGCGTTGTGGTCATACCACTCCTTCATCACTGCTTGGCTGGTTTCCAAGTTGTCAGAAGCTTGCTTCCACAACTTTGCCATTTCTCTCCGGAAAGCCAGCATGTAGCTCACCACATCCGGGGGAGGCTTTCTGGGAGACTTTTCCCATCCATCCTTCACCAGGCTGAGAGGTCCACGCACAGGGTGCCCATATAGAAGCTCGAAGGGGCTGAAGCCCACTCCTTTCTGTGGCACTTCCCTGTAGGAAAATAGCAGACAGGGTAGGAGGACGCCCCATTTCCTCCGCAGGCTCTCAGGCAGACTTCTTATCATGCCTTTCAAGGTTTTGTTGAACCTTTCCACTAGACCATTGGTCTGTGGGTGATAATGAGTGGTAAACCGGTAGGTAACTCCACACTCCTTCCACATAGCCCGCATGTACGCTGACATGAAGTTGGTCCCCCTGTCGGACACAACCTCCTTGAGGAAACCCACTCGGGTAAAGATCCCCATCAGGGCCCTAGCCACCACAGGTGCAATGACAGTCCTCAGAGGAATTGCCTCTGGGTACCGCGTAGCGTGATCCACCAGAACCAGGATAAACCTGTGACCAGCTGTAGTTGGTGGATCCAATGGCCCCACAATGTCGATGCCCACCCTTTCAAAGGGGGTGCTAACAACAGGAAGTGGTTCCAGGGGAGCTTTCAGCTTCACCCCTGTCTTCCAACTGGCTTGACAGGATACACACGTCCAACAGTATGTGTCAAGTCAAGTCAAGTCAAGTAATTTATATAGCGCACTACATACCCAGAGGGTCTCAAGGCGCTTGAGGGAGGGTGGAGAATTACTTGTCGAATATCCAGATTTTAAGCTGCTTTCTGAAGGCTAGGTGGTTTTGAGTAAGGCGGAGGTGAATGGGAAGGGAGTTCCAGGTTTTAGCCGCTAAGTAGGAGAAGGATCTTCCCCCCATGGTGGTTTTGTTGATGCGTGGAACAGCAGCGAGGGCTTGGTTGGAAGAACGTAGCTGGCGGCAGGGGGTGTAGAAGGATAGTCGCGTGTTGAGGCATTCGGGTCCAAGTTCGTAGAGTGCTTTGTGTGCGTGGGTGAGGAGGCGGAACATTATCCTCTTATTGACGGGGAGCCAGTGGAGGTCTTTCAGGTGACCGGAAATGTGGTCTTTGCGCGGGATGTCTAGTATGAGTCTGGCTGATGCGTTTTGGATGCGTTGGAGTTTTTTCTGAAGTTTTGCGGTGGTACCGGCGTACAGGGTGTTTCCGTAGTCCAGGCGGCTTGTAACCAGTGCGTGGGTGACCGTTTTTCTAGTTTCGGTGGGGATCTAGCGAAATGTTTTTTTGAGCATGCGAAGAATGTTGAAGCATGATGATGAAACGGCGTTGACTTGTCTGGTCATCGAGAGTGAGGAGTCCAGGATGACGCCCAGGTTCCGTGCGTGGTCCGTTGGGATGGGTGCTTTTTTTAGGGCCGCTGGCCACCAGGAGTCGTCCCAGGCGGAAGGGGAGGTACCTAAGATGAGGAGTTCTGTCTTGTCCGAGTTCAGTTTGAGACGGCTGTGCTTCATCCATTCGGCTACTTCTTGCATCCCTTCATGTAGGTTAGTTTTGGCGGTGTTTGGGTCTTTGGTGAGAGAGAGGATCAGTTGAGTGTCATCAGCGTAGGAGATGATGTTGAGGTTGTGTTGGCGTGCGATGGTCGTGAGGGGGCTCATGTAAACGTTGAAGAGGGTAGGACTGAGTGAAGATCCTTGTGGCATGCCGCAGATGATTTAGGTGGCCTCTGACGTAAACGGTTTGAGGCAGACTCTCTGAGTTCTTCCGGCAAGGAACAAGATGATCCAGTCCAAAGCTTTTCCTTGAATTCCGATGTTGTTGAGGCGATGTATAAGGGTGCTATGACAGACTGTGTCGAAGGCTGCAGAGAGGTCAAGGAGGATGAGGGCGACTGTGTCTCCATTGTCCAGTAGTGTTCGAATGTCGTCTGTTGCTGCGATGAGGGCGGTTTCAGTGCTGTTTGGCTCGGAAGCCGGACTGTGAGGAGTCGAGGGATTTGTTGGTTTCGAGGAAGGCGGCGAGCTGGTTGTTGACGGTTTTCTCAATGACTTTGGCTGGGAATGGTAGGAGCGAGATGGGGCGGTAGTTTTTGAGTTCGGTGGGGTCTGCTGTGGGTTTTTTCAGAAGGGCGCTGAGTTCGGCGTGTTTCCAGCTTTCCGGGAAGGTGGCGGAGTTGAGGGAGCAGTTGATGACGTCTCGGAGGTAGGGTGCGATGATGAAGTCTGCTTTGTTGAAGCTTTCATCTGAGGCCAACAAAAGTGGGGGACAAGCCGGGCAAAGGTCTTGTCCTGTCCTAAGTGTCCTGCCAAGGGAATTTCATGAGCCAATTCTAGAAGAAAGGCTCAGTATCGTTGAGGGACTACCAAGGCCCGTGATGAACCGGGCAAAGGTACCTTGGGTTCACTGTAGAGGAGTCCGTCCTCCCAGTAAATATGGTAGTGTCCTGCAACGTTCCCTGCTGCCTGGGCTTCGGCCTGTCGCCTTAGTCCCTCAAGGGTAGGGCACTCCCTCTGGCCCTTACACAACTCCTCCCTTGTAGGCCCTCCTTCCACATGCCACTCAGCAGGGATAGGTAAGTCCTCCAGGGAGACTACTTCCCGTCTCCACGGACTCCTGGCCCACCACCGCAGGTAGCCGATCTGTCTCATGGGGCGTGGAAGCCGAAGCAGGCTCCTCCTGTCTCCGGGTCTTTCCCTTTTTGGCAGCGGGCTGGGCCATTGTTCCAGGCTCCAGCCCAGGCGAACTCCCTCTCCGGGTAGTCGCAGACCTTGTGCTTGCACAGGCCCAGTCAGGTGTACCCAGCATCTCCGAATGAGTCCGGTATTCCACCTCCTTCCAAGCATTGTGCTCCATGTCATTTCCCAACAGACAATCGACTGGCACGGCAGGGATTACGGCAACTCGAAGTGAACCTGCAACCCCTTCCCACTCATAGGGAACCTCGGCCACAGGGTAGTGGCCCAATCTGCCGTCAGCCATCGCGGCGGGGTGGAGTACATGTGGAATCACCTGCTCTGGAGACACCAGTTGACTCCTTACCATTGTCATACTGGCTCCTGTGTCTCTCAGAGCCTCCCCACTTTGGCCATTGATGGTAACCCATTGCCCATACTTGGTAGTATTTGAGGGGACCTGGATCTTAGGAACCATCTCCCGATCTCCCAGGGACACTAAGGTGACACCCGCCCACTCACCCCCCTTATCTAAGGGCAACTCCTCCCCGAGCACTACACTAGCTACTCCTGGGGCTTTTCCTCCAGTGGGAGGGGTGGTCTCTTTGGGCACTTGACATCTCCCTTATAATGTCCAACACCACCACACTCATAGCAGTGGACAACCCATGGCTGCTGACTTTGGCCAGGATGAGGGTTTCTGGGTGGGTTAGCCTTAGGGGTGAGTCCTGTTCCCTTTCCCTGGAAACTGGTTTGGGGGCCTTTGGAGAACTCCCGCTTTTTATCTCCCCCCTCTTTCTTCTGGGAGGCGCCCTGTCCGGCCCTTTGGGAATCCCCTCCAGTCCCCTTTGAGAACACCCGGGTACTTGCCCTGATGTCCGCCTCCTCAGCAAGCTTCCGGGGGTTGGTCAGCTTGCTGTCCACCAGGTGTTGACGCAGCTCGGGAAAGCATTTCTCGAGTAGGTGCTCCTTGAGAATAAGGTCATACAACCCCTCATAGTCCCTCACCTCGCTGCCTTGTATCCAACCCTCTAGTGCCTTCCTTGCGTAGTCCAAGAAATCCACCCAATTCTGTGTGCCTAATTTGTGACTACCCCTGAACTTTTGCCAGTACTTCTCTGGGGTCAGTCCAAACTTCTTGATCAGCGCCACTTTCATGGTGGGGTAGTGGGTTTGCTCTTCTGGTTCTAGGGCCAATAGTGTGTCCCGTCCTGTAGGAGGCATGTATTTGTACAAGCCACCCCCCAGTGTTTTTCCAGGATCCCATGGACTCTTAAGGAGACCTCATATGCAGCCAGCCACTTGGCAATGTCATTACCTGGGTTGTAGCTGGCAGCTACATCCTTAGGTAGGTAGGGTCTGGGTTCCCTGGTCAGTTCCTTTGTTTCGCTGCCACCATTTGGAGAATTGGAGGGTCCGATCTGCAGGGCCTTGAAATCTAGCTCCCTAAGTTTCAACTCGTGAGCCATCTTCTGTTCCTCCCTCTCCTTTTCCAGCCTGGCTAACTCCCACTTTAGCTGTCTTTTTTCCCTCCTGTCCACTAGTTTAGCTACGGTTAAGCTTCTTCCAGAGACACTGCTGCCCTCCCTTGAAAAGGTCCTAGGTCCTGGTAGTAGGTTCCCCACCTCAGGTTGGAACAATCTATCTACCCCTATGACCGTGTCCCGGTCCGTCCCCTCTTCCTCCTTCTTCCCCTCTCCATGTGCTGTCACCCACGCCCTCAAACTGGTCTGGAGTTCCCCCTTCTTAGCACCACGCTTAAAAAATACTCCCATCTTCTGGCAAAAGTCTCTAAGCTGGGCTGTAGTATAGGTCTCCAATTCTTCCAGAGCAAATTCCATTTTGCCAATGAGAGATATAGGGACAGCCACTCCGAAAGAATTGGTTTAAAAGGGGTAATTCGAAGCTACCTCCACCCACCACCAGGAGCAAATTTGGAAAAACCAAAAGAACGAATTAGGAAGTCCGGCAGGAGAAAACTCCAGGTGTAGGCCTATGGAGTACACTTTGTTACTATAGAGTGGATGCAAGCAAAGTTCTAATCCCACCGCTGGACACCAATTATGTTGGACCTGAGATTTCCAGATCACATAGAGTAGCCTGGCCAAGTGTAAGACAGTCAATTCCTAGAGGCAAAAGTGTAAAGCTTGCGCCCCACCCTGTAGTAACTCAGTGTTCATCCATACAAAAATGACACTACACCAGTTTAGAAAAATACGGTCTGCTTTATAAAAACTCTTTGTTAGGTTTACAGTTTCAAGCAGATTTCAGTACATAAAATATCTTTACATGCAATTATTAGTTTATGCCAAGATCTGTATATCATTAACAATACTTTCTTCTCTTTTCCTGAATGAAAGGAACTGGGTGATAGATTCTGCAATTTAAACAAACATTTCATAGAGTCTACAATCCTAGATCAGGAATCAGCATATCTCAAGCTTCTTTGCAATAAGGCAAGGCTATACATTACCCCTGAAGTCTCAAGGACATTTCACACAAATTGCACAGGCTTTCAGCACGGTTCCAATAATGGCACCCTATGTCTTGGTGCAAGCAGCTGGGGGCCTGAGTGAAGACAGACAGGATGTTATTTTATTTGATAGAGCTATCATAACTTGCTCCAAACCCACATTAGGCTAGAAGGATCACCCTGATTCCTAACAGGCACTGAACGCTCTGTGTCTGATGTAGCCCCACACACTTTCTTACCCCCAGTTCAGCCCTGGTGCCGTGGTTTCTGGAAAAGGGCAATTAAGCTGTCTTACGCTTTTAACCTTGCTTAAACAGGTAGGCCCTGAAGACAGGAGGACCCGATCCTATGGGGTAATGTAAATGCCACCGCCCAACAATCGGAGACTGTTCTGTAGCCTGGGTGGTAGTTCACAGCCACAATCGGTGTCCCGCTACAGTCCCAGTCTTGCTCCTCACCTCCCTCCAGTCATGAGCCCCCGGCTTATTTGTGGAGAGTTCGAAGTCCGGGCAAACTTAAGCTGTCACCAGCGCCCAGGGACACAACAGCGCCTCCTGACACTCCTCTTCCCTGTGCACCTCCGTCACTTGGTCGAGCCGACTGACCCCCAGAGCCTGCGCGGAAACCAGACACTGCCGCTCGGTACACTCCTCGGAGAACCGCGCCTCTGGGCCTGCGCAGTAACAGACGCCACTGCACTACTCACGGCGTTTCTTCACAGGCTGCTCGCTCCTCGCCATCTCTACACGCAGGCAGTTCCCCACCCACGTCCGGCCTCCTCCGACGCTGGTCCGCCTCTTCCGACGCTGGTCCGCCTCTTCCGACGCTGGTCTGCCTCTTCCGTCAACACACAGTAGGAATCCGCACCGGATAGGGCACCTCTGCCCCACAGGGATGACAGCTGGCCTCGCAAGATCCACGTGCGGTGAGTACTTGATGAATGGGCCGGATAACTCCCCGCAGGCAATACGAGGGCGAGTTAAGTTCCGCAGTTTCTAGGGATGACCCCTTGGAGTTAGATTTCTTCAGCTCCTCAATAGCGACTCAGTACGGGGTCCCCACGGCATTTGCATTATCACGGGGGTCTTTTGAGAAATTTAGGTGTGGACTACCATGGCAGGGTTTGGTCATCACAAGTGGGGTCAGGAGATCAGCCGGCCCACAGGTCGATCCCACTCCTTGTAAGGCGCTGTCCTCCTTCTCAGAGTCGCCTCTCTCCTCACCAGTTCCACTCTGTGCTCTCACTGGTCACTTCTAAAATGGCTGCCTCACATTCCGTCTTATATAGGCTCCCCTCCAAAGGTCCAGCAGGGTCCAGAAGGTTCTGGAAGGTCTCTATTCTAACCTATGGGTCTTTCTCCTGAGGTGACCGTTATGGCAGTTGCTGTCCACCATTTTAGGCATCTAGGCTTTACCTCAGAAAAGGAGGGATTTCTGGGTCTGAGAGGAACCATGGGGTCAAGGAGCACCTAACCCCCCTGGTCAACATCTGAAAAATTCTTTCAGTGTCTATTCTAGTACTACTTGATAAACTACAATTGTCACAGTCATGCTGCCATTGATAAGAAAGGCTAAAAAGATTTTCTACATCTACTCCTTCATCTTCCAATACACCAAACATATACATAAAAAATTCCTGACAATCCTGCTGAATATTCTGTGAATTTTTTTTTTGACTAGAACACATATCTAAAAGATTTCGAATTTCTGAAACACTTTCTATTTTTGCTCTATCACTGCTACATTTCTCCAACACAGAATTCAATAAACCGCAGAATCTTTGATCCTGATTTTCAACAATCTGTTCTTGTGAAGTTTGAAGAAAAAAAACAACATTAACTACTACGTTAGCATAGCAGTTGACAGAGAACTGTTTTCAAACTGAAATCCAACAACATCTTCAACAGAATCCTTTTTCTTTCTGCTTACAATTATAGTTTCATCTACTTTTTGTCTTTTTGCTACTACCTCACTGCAATTATTCTCATTTCTTCTTTTTCGGCCTACCATACGTTTTTCAAACAGAGGATATTGAGGCAAATGTGGAGGATACTCTTTTCTTAACCTATTGTATTCTTTAACACAATCTAGATCTGCACACATCTTTGTCTCATCACACTTAATCAAGTACAATCCTGATAAAGTTCTGACTCGTGATAATGCCACATATGCCATACCCTCTTTAAACACAGAACTTCCAATGCTTACCAAAGCACTATCTACACTTAAACCTTGAGATTTATGAATTGTCACTGCATATGCCAAACAAACAGGAAACTGTTTTCAGCGAACATATAAGTATTTTACAAGCAAAAATCTAGCAGAACAACAACTGATTTGTTGTACTTGCTCAATGCCATCAAATTAAATTTTTAAAAATTCAATTCCATCTGTATTTCTATAATTCATAAAATCAACAATATGACCCATTGCTCCATTTACCAGACCTCTTTCAACATTTAAATTCCTTCTCAAAATGATACGACAATTTAAACACACATTCAGAGTCTTTTCAAAACCAGCAGTTTTAGATATACTCTTCTCTAATGAATCCAATTTTGATTTCAAATTTTCGGACAAAATAATTGTTGCTCCCATATGCTCTATTTTATCTATAGCTTTCAGTTTCACAATCTCTTCATTTTCTAATTTTAACATGTTGTTGTTGAAAATGTCTTGACATGTGTACATAATCACTAGTGACGAACGCCGAGGTAGCGAGGGAAGTTTATCATGATCGCGCACCAGTTTTGAAAACTTACGTGAAGCACTGAAGAGAAATAATCCCCTGATGAAGAGCGTAATGCTTGAAATGCATTGGGACTAATTATGATTATGTAAAAAATATTATGAATGATATATGAAGCATATGAATTGAAAAAACTCGCTACAAAAAGTGATTTGAAAATAAAAAAATAAATTTTCAAAGAAAAAGCATTTGAATTCATGGATGAAGAATTGAATGAAAGAGAAAGGAGTGCAAGGAAGGAGTGGGTCCTGTGTCCACAGAGCACACATGTCAAGACTTTTCATGCATACACTAAGAGCTCAGTAGGGTACCAACCTATGCACCAACGACCTTTATGATCACATTTGAAACGTACAAACTAGGTGAACTACGAGTGCACTACCACAAATCAAAAATTCATACGTTGTTGAAAATGTAACATTCTTGCAGAGTTGGCATCAAACATATCCCAGATTTGTTCTCAGTAATTTTCTTAAAAATAGTCTCTGAAAGAATGTTTTCACTTGGATACAAATTTGAAATTAATCGTGCATGTAAAGCTTCTTTCCCATGCTCACATAGTTTTCCGATTCTTACATCTTGTAGAATATTTTTATAATCTTCATCCTTTGCCTGTCACATATTTTGAAGCAGTTCTGCATATTTGAAATATAACCATATATTAAAGTTTCCAATGCTTCCTAGAGACTACCTGGTATCTTCATGCGTGAGCATTTTAAACACTGGTTGTCCTTTCACTGGAGTCAACTGCAGTAGATCTCCAAAAACAATAATGTGTTTCCCTCCAAATAACACATCATACTCTGTTCTAAGAATTTCTTGCATTCTTAAATGCACAAAAGCAAGCATTAGATTTGAGACCATGCTTACTTCATCAATGATAAGAAGTTTCATTTTCTTCAGAACACGCATCTCCAGATAGCTTGTTGTATTGCAATTTATTATCATGCTCAACTGGTAGCATCAGTAAACGATGTAGAGTAATCCCTTTAATATTATGTGCTGCCAGCCCAGTTGGAGTGGTTACAACACAAGACAGCGGTGATTCAGTCCTGTTCTGCAGATAAGTTGCAATTGCTTTAATCAGAATTTTTTTTCCAGTTCCCGCTTCTCCACTCATGTACAGTCGGACAGGCTTAAATGATGTACATGAGCACTCTTTTTTCTCATGACTGAATCCATGTTCAATCTGTTCTGTGACTTCGTCATATATCTGTTTCTGCTTAACGTTTAGTTGTTTCACCAAATCTTCTAAGTTAACTACATCCTCTTGAGCTTGTTCCATAACTCTTTCTACCTCATCCAGGGCAGTGGCAGCTTCATTTTGGATAATTGATCTTCCTAGTGGATCCTGACTCAATGAAGTAGAACTCTGACTGTCTTGAGAACTGTCTCTAGCAATCTCTGCAGCAATTGTGGCTTCTTGCTCTATTTCTTTGTTCAACATTTGCAGATAATTTGGAAAAACAGGACATTCTATGGTATCCTTGGTTGCATTAAAAGAATCTTCGTAACAGAGAAAATCTCCAAGTAGTTCCTCTTCTGTACGCCATGGCTTAAAGAGTTGCAAAAGAGCTAAATAGTAAAATTCCCTTTTGTCTGGAGATTCGCAACTCAATTTTCGATGATTCATCAAATGGCCTTTTCTCTGCTTCACTAGACATCTTTCACACCCAATGACAGCATATTTTCCATTATTTATATCTTCTGTGATGTTCCTCTTATAACTATAGTTTTGCAGAACATCATACAATCAAGTGTTCTCAAGATGACTACTTCTATTTGGATAGTATCTATTCAACATGTTTGTCTTCAAAATATCTGTACTGTTTGGTTCTTTCTCCGTCAAATACTTAATTTCTTGTACAGTTTTCAAAACTCGGTTTCGTGTTGCAGCAAGACCTAGACTCACCCATATGATTGTTTTAGATTTGGCATAGAGACTTGCTGATGATAACTGATCAGAACATTCATATGCTACAATTTCTCGATGCGACAACATCTTCAGACTGAAACTGTATAATTTTTTACTTATACTCTTTTCATGTGAAATGTCCTCCCACATTTCCTTCAGTTCTGTCTTTTCTTTTTTTGTGATGAAAACGTCACATATCGAGCCACAGCCATAGAGTTGTCAGCAACGAACTGAACATCCATGTTAGCATTCCACATGGACAAAATCACTGGGTTGTATTTGTTGATGTACTTGGACTCTTCGTTTCTTTTTAAATTGTATGTATTTTTTGGTCATTTCCTCATCACAGTATGTCGCAGAGAAGACATCAAATTATTTACTCTTCCTTTAGAAATCACTGGTCGTGGAAACCCGAAACGACATTTTGTGTAGAACTTGTCCTTGTTTCTGAATTTTCGACGACAGTACTTTCCACAACGATGGGATTGAAAGCGTAAAACTTGTTGCCTTAAACTGTTTTCTTCGGTAGTTTTCGGAACAGCACATGTTGAATATTCTTCAATGAAACTCATCACTGTGTCATCCGAATCAGTTCCAAATGTGGGTGCATCTTTAATCCATATCAACATATGTATGTGAGGAGCACCTCTCGCTTGATACTCCTTTCTCCAAAAGAAATCCAAAACCTCTCCAAGGGGAGGATTTTTTTTATTGGTAATAAAAGACATCATAGTTTCAAATCTATGATTAAAATATCTGCATACATTCACTGGATCCAAAAAACACAGTTCTCCAGGTGTTTTGAATTCTATATTTTGTATGTTTCCGTTTGCCTCTCGTAGAAATTGAAGTTGTCCCATGCATACTCAGCACAGCTAAGAGTGAGGAACCATGTAGGAGTTCCTAAGTTTCTTAGCATACATTTCAATTCCCCATGACGATGGAACCAATACTCGTTTGTACAATGCTGACATGCCATGAGATTGATTAGCTGAGATTCCAAAATACTGTCTTGATGATTGACTTTCTCCATAAAGTCCCTCGCCGAAACATTTTGCAGATGTGCTCCACTTTTCAGTATATGGTTCACTGCATAAGAAAGCCCAGACAAGTCACTTTCATACAGTAGATGAAACAAATGCGGAATGCATTGACGAAACCTTGGATCATCAGCATATAATCTTAAAGTCCGGTATTCAGCTGCAGGAATTTGAACTGGTCGATCGTCATATTGTCCACCTCGACCTGTTGCAAATAACTGTGGAAAACAACCAGCTTGCAAACTTTCTTCCCATACACTAATAGGACTTCCTTTTGCTGCTTTCATTTGAAACAAGTCAATTGCATTCCCCATTACTTTTTGTGGAATGCAAAGGATGAACAGTATAATGTTCATGTATTTCTTCACTTCTAGACACATCAACTTTTTCAATTTGGCCGGCTGAACAATCACTGTCTTCTTCTGTAGCTGTTTCCTCTGCTCCAACACATGCATGTTTGTAGTACTCATTGTTTTTGACCAAATACAACGTTGCCTTTTTGACTTTCCTAACATCCACTAAATCTTGCCAGATTTTCTTACTCTTTGTCGGAGCCCCATTAACTAGAATAACCAGAGGTTCCTCTTCCACTTTGTCTACACCAATTGTATCAATATTGTTCTTGAAATCTAGAGGCAAATAAACAACTCTTCCCTTTAATCCTCTCTGTAAATCTGAAGGAGGCAATATCCCTATCTTAGGCTTCATGCGAACAATAGCCTGAAAAGGATGGACACATTGAATCAAAATAGATTCATAGGTATTTAAATCTATCAATTCAGAAGGAATGTCTACCAACTCAAGATCATTATGAACAGCTCTAGCAGGCATTCTGTTTTCATTTAATTTTTTAAAACAATAATTACAAATACGCTGATCAGAACTCAAATCAAAAGAATTCTCCAACAACAAATAAGTTGCAGAATCCTTCCATTCACTATTATTTTCCATTTCACTTTTTGCATATAAATCAACTAACCTAGTCTGAATCTTATAATGAGTCCGTCGACAACACACACAAGTAAAATTAGGCCTTTCACTTGATTTCACCTTAAACTTGGTAATTTCCTGGTCAAACTTTTCTGTACTTGAAATCTGTACATTGTCTTCCACATTACCTTCTATTACGGTATCAATTTCTACACTGTCCTCTTTTTCACTAAAATAACAAAACTCAATTTCTTCACAAATGTTCTTCACATCTAATTCAGTTCCATGCAAAAGAGCACTGTTTAACTGTTTAAGCTTAAGTGCTGGACTTTTTGCATAATACAACCTTCTCACTAATTGCCTCATTTTATTATGATGCACTGCTAACATCCTAAAATGATGAAAAACACTCTGGCATACTTTTCTAGAAAGACAAACCAGTGAATGCCCATGCAAACCTGTGTTTTCTCTTACTCTGCAAGGATCTAAGTCTTGCAACATCTTCATTTTTTGTTTTAGACTTTTCTTACTATATGTACGTAAGAAATTACAAAGCAAATCGATTGAATCCTGTCGCACACTACAAATACTACTACACTTCCAAGTGTAGACTGGACCCTTAGGACGTCTCCCTAAAACTTAATCAGCTAACACCTCTTCTGCATCTCTAGACACAAGTTTCTCTTTCTCCATCGGACAACCGTCTTTCACCTCATATGCTCGACCACTGGTGTCAACTGCATGCACCAAAACATTCTCCTGGGAGTAACTCTCCTCATTAAAAAATGGCTAAGAACTTGAACTATGCATCCATTCTCCAGAAAAAACTTCACAAAAATTAGTCCGATTAATTATTCTTTTCCATCTACTGTTCGATTTGAAAACATCAATTGCCTTGTTAAGTATCCTAATTCTATTGATTACTAAAATAAATAATTTTTCTTAACTTCAAAAGCCTGATCAACAATCTTCTTCACACTTTTCTTTTTCTTGTAAAAAGCAGCTCTCTTTTTACCTTTCCTAACATTTTTTAACAAATTTAAAACTACCCTATTGAGAAACATTTGTCTATGAATGTCCCTAAATTGGTTTTGCCTTCTATTCCTATACATACTGTTCTCTACTGCTCCAGTAGTAACATTTTTTGGGGGGGCCTCTCCTTCCTTTTCAAATTTTCTCTCTCCTTCTGTATATTCACATTCCCATTAAAAAACATTTTTGATCTACATATGTTCCGAAAAAAAGACTTAGTTGTCTTACCAGGAGCTTTTTTGTGTTTTTTGAAGTATTTGTTATAGGAGAGTGCTTTAATTCTGTTGCTGTTTTTGATTTTTTCCGCTTGGCATCTTTCCTTCTCCTCTGCCTTGAGGGCATATTTCCTTACTATTAAAATCTTGATTTCAATCTGTGGTAAAGAAAAAAATAACACATTATAGACCACTATTACCAAACAACAAAGCAATGACAATAAGCAAACGATATAAACACTAGGTTACAACATATCTAAGTTTATACCACAGCAACTATGTAACTAGGAGTAAGACAGAGAAAAAGAGCTAGAGGGAGTAACATAAAGAGATAGAGAGAGTCAGACAAAGAAACAGGTAGAGGGAGTAAAACATAGAGAAGGAGTAATACAGAGAGAGTGTATAATATGTTGTAAGACAGAGAAAGGATGTAATAGGGAGAGGGAGTAAGTCAAAGAAAGGGAGAAAGGGAGTAAGTCAGAAAAGGGTGTAACAGGGTGTAAGACAGAGAGAGGGTGTAAGAGGATGTAAGACAGAGAGAGGGTGTTAGAAGGGGAGAAGATGTAAAAGAGACTAAAACAGAGAGAGCCTGTAAAAGGGAGAGAGAGAGAGTAAGTTTGAGAGAGGGTGTAAGAGGAACTAAATCAGAGAGAGGATGTAACAAGGAGTAAGTCAGACAGAGGGTGTAACAGGAAGAGAAGAAGAGAATAAAAAAGTCAGAAAGAGGGAGAGAGGGTGTAAAACAGACAAAAGGTGTAATAGGGAGTAAGTCAGGGAGAGAATGTTATAAAGAGAAAGGTTGTAAGACGGAGTAAATCAGGAAGAGGATGTAAGAGAGAGTATGTCTTAGAAATTGGTGTAAAAAAGAGAGAGAGGGAATAAATCAGAGACAGGGTGTAAGAGAACGTAAGTCAAAGAGAGAGTGTAAGAGAGTGTAACACAGAGTCAGGATGTAAAAAGGAATAAGTTAGAGAGAGGGTGTTAGAAGGGGACAGGTGGAAAAACAGAGTAAGTCAGGAAGAGAATATAAGAGAGACTAATACATTCTTGATAATGCTTGGTAAAGAAATGTTGGTGCAAAAAGGAATTGTATTTTGTAAATGAGTGAGGTTTCAGTAGTGTAATGAAATGCTTGTACATATGACCTGTGCTCTGTTTTTTAAATGGTATTTAAAAAAAGATTTCGGGCACATGAATTGATTTTAAATTATGGACAAGGAATAGATAGTATCTGAATGATTTAAAAAATATATTAGCACATTTCACAATCATGTAACCTGTGTTTTCTCAGATTAGTAAGTAGATTGTGCAGATGAGGTGAGGCCTGTCCAGGGGTGCAGAGGAGGTGAGGCCTGTGTCCAATAGTGCAATGGACAGGACTCACCTCCTCTGACCCCTAGACAAACCTCACCTCCTCCGTGCCCCCTGGACAAGCCTCAATGTATTAGATATAATAGATCATAACAGGATGCAGATGAGGTGAGACTTGACCAGAGGTGCAGATGAGGTGAGGCTTGTCCTGGGAAGCAGAGGTGGTGAGGCCTGTGTCTAAGAGTGCAGTGGACTGGACTTCATGAAGCCTCTCCCCCACTGCACTCTTATACACAGGCCTCACCTCCTTTGCACCCCTGGACAGGCCTCTCTCCCACTACACTCTTGAACACAGGCCTCACCTCCTCTGCACCCCTGTACAAGCCTCACCTCCTCTGCAACCCTGAACAGGCCTCACCTCATCTGCACCCCTGGACAGGCCTCACCTCATCTACACCCCTGGACAGGCCTCACCTCATCTACACAATCTACTTCCTAATCTGACGAAACACAGGTGACATGATTGTGAAAGGTTCAAATATATTTATTTAATCTTACAGACACTATTTATTCCTTCTCAAAAATGTAAAAGCCATTCATTTGCCCCAAAATCTTTTTTTAAATAACATTTAAGAAACAATGCGCAGGTCTTATGTACAAGCATTTAATTTCACTACTGAAACCTCACTATTTCACAAAATACAATTCCGCTCTCTTGCAAACATTGATACCAAGCATTATCAAAAAACATGACATAAACCAACAAGAAAGAAGCTCAATCTGCTTCCTTAATCTGAGGTAACGTAGGTGACATCATTGTGAAAGGTTAAAATATATGTACTTAATCATGCAGACACTATTTATTCCTTCTCAAAAATTTAAAAGCCAATATTTTCCCCAAAATCATTTTTTAAATAACATTTTAGAAACAGAGCGCAGGTCCTATGTGCAAGCATTCAATTTCACTACTGAAACCTCACTATTTCACAAAATACAATTCCGCTATCCTGCATATGTTGATATCAAGCATTATCAAAAAACATGACACAAACCAACAAGAAAGAAGCTCAATCTGCTTCCTAATCTGAGGTAACGCAGGTGACATCATTGTGAAAGGTTCAAATATATTTATTTATTCATGCAGACACTATTTATTCCTTCTCAAAAATGTTAAAGCCATTAATTTACCCCAAAATCGTTTTTTAAATAACATTTTTGAAACAGAGTGCAGGTCCTATGTACACGCATTCAATTTCACTACTGAAACCTCACTATTTCACAAAATACAATTCCTCTATCTTGCATATGTTGATATCAAGCATTATCAAAAAACATGACACAAACCGACACGAAAGAAGCTCAATCTGCTTCCTAATCTGAGGTAACGTAGGTGACATCATTGTGAAAGGTTCAAATATATTTATTTAATCATACAGACACTATTTATTCCTTCTCAAAAATATAAAAGCCATTCATTTACCCCAAAATCGTTTTTTAAATAACATTTTAGAAACAGAGCGCAGGTCCTATGTACAAGCATTCAATTTCACTACTGAAACCTCACTATTTCACAAAATACAATTCCTCTATCTTGCATATGTTGATATCAAGCATTATCAAAAAACATGACACAAACCAACAAGAAAGAAGCTCAATCTGCTTCCTAATCTGAGCTAACACAGGTGACATCATTTTGAAAGGTTCAAATATATTTATTTAATCATGCAGACACTATTTATTCCTTCTCAAAAATGTAAAAGCAATTCATTTACCCCCAAATCGTTTTTTAAATAACATTTTAGAAACACAGAGCAGGTCCTATGTACACACATTCAATTTCACTACTAAAACCTCACTATTCCACAAAATACAATTCCTCTATCTTGCATATGTTGATATCAAGCATTATCAAAAAACATGACACAAACCAACAAGAAAGAAGCTCAATCTGCTTCCTAATCTGAGGTAACGCAGGTGACATCATTGTGAAATGTTCAAATATATTTATTTAATCATGCAGACACTATTTATTCCTTCTCAAAAATATAAAAGCCATTTATTTACCCCAAAATCGTTTTTTAAATAACATTTTAGAAACAGAGCGCAGGTCCTATGTACAAGCATTTAATTTCACTACTGAAACCTCACTATTTCACAAAATACAATTCCTCTATCTTGCATATGTTGATATCAAGCATTATCAAAAAACATGACACAAACCAACAAGAAAGAAGCTCAATCTGATTCCTAATCTGAGGTAACGCAGGTGACATCATTGTGAAATGTTCAAATATATTTATTTAATCATGCAGACACTATTTATTCCTTCTCAAAAATATAAAAGCCATTCATTTACCCCAAAATCGTTTTTTAAATAACATTTTAGAAAGAGAGCGCAGGTCCTATGTACAAGCATTCCATGTCACTACTGAAACTTCTCAATTTTACAAAATACAATTCCTCTATGCAGCAAAATCCAGATCTCTGTACTGGGGTGAATGTATGACATTGTTCTGCATTCTGTCCATCAAGTTTTGTTTTGCATTTGTCACCCCGAGTGGGATGGGTATGCTCAGACGTGAGTCCCATGCTGATAGCCAGAAACCAGTCCTAGGATGCTTGATTCCGGTCCAGGAAAGACATGGCTTGGCAGTTCGGGCTGGACTGTTCCCATGAGGCACAGGGTCAAGGCTGATTTGCATATGGCCATGTCTGAACTGGGGTGGTGTGGAGTGCAAAAAAACGATGGATTTAGGCCCAGATCTCTGTACTGGGGTCAATGTATGACATTGTTCTGCATTCTGTCCATCAATTGTTGTTTTTGCATTTGTCACCCCGAGTGGGATGGGAATGCCCAGACGTGAGTCCCATGCTCTCCACACCACTGGAGTCAAGCTACCCTGGCTGAAGACGGCTGATAGCCAGAAACCGGTGCTAGGATGCTTGATTCCGGTCCAGGAAAGACATGGCTTGGCAGTTCGGGTTGGACTGTTCCCATGAGGCACAGGGTCAAAGCTGATTTGCATATGCCCATGTCTGAACTGGGGTGGTGTGGAGTGCAAAAAAACGATGGATTTAGGCCCAGATCTCTGTACTGGGGTGAATTTATGACATTGTTCTGTATTTTGTCCATCAATTGTTGTTTTTGCATTTGTCACCCCGAGTGGGATGGGTATGTCCAGACGTGAGTCCCATGCTCTCCACACCACTGGAGTCAAGCTATCCTGGCTGAAGACGGCTGATAGCCAGAAACCGGTCCTAGGATGCTTGATTCTGGTCCAGGAAAGAAATGGCTTGGCAGTTCGGGTTGGACTGTTCCCATGAGGCACAGGTTCAAGGCTGATTTGCATATGACCATGTCTAAACTGGGGTGGTGTGGAGTGCAAAAAAACGATGGATTTAGGCCCAGATCTCTGTACTGGGGTGAATGTATGACATTGTTCTGCATTCTGTCCATCAATTGTTGTTTTTGCATTTGTCACGCCGAGTGGGATGGGTATGCTCAGACGTGAGTCCGATGCTCTCCACTTCACTGGAGTCAAGCTATCCTGGCTGAAGACGGCTGATAGCCAGAAACCGGTCCTAGGATGCTTGATTCTGTTCCAGGAAAGACATGGCTTGCAGTTCAGGCTGGACTGTTCCCATGAGGCACAGGGTCAGGGCTGATTTGCATATGCCCATGTCTGAACTGGGGCAGTGTGGAGTGCAAAACAACAATGGATTTAGGCCCAGATCTCTGTACTGGGGTGAATGTATGGCATTGTTCTGCATTCTTTCCATCAACTGTTTTTTTTGCATTTGTCACCCCGAGTGGGATGGGTATGCTCAGACGTGAGTCCGATGCTCTCCACACCACTGGAGTCCAGCTATCCTGGCTGAAGACGGCTGATAGCCAGAAACCAGTCCTAGGCAATGTTCCCTCTACTTTTTTTCCTCTGTGTGCGGCAGTGGAGGGTCTCTGTGCGCTGCAACCATGGCTATGTGCGCCAGGAACCGAACCTCGCGTATCTGCCGCGCCAAATGCCACTCGTTTTTGGTGCCTTCCGGCCCTCTGCCCCACTCGTTTTTGGTGCCCTCCTACCCTCTGTTCCACTCGCTTTTGGTGCCCTCCTGCCCTCTGCCCCACTCTCTTTTGGTGCCCTTCTGCCCTCTGCCCCACTCGTTTTTGGTGCCCTCCTACCCTCTGTTCCACTCGCTTTTGGTGCCCTCCTGCCCTCTGCCCCACTCTCTTTTGGTGCCCTTCTGCCCTCTGCCCCACTTGCTTTTGGTGCCCTTCTGCCCTCTGCCCCACTCGTTTTTGGTGCCCTCCTGCCCCCTGTCCCACTCGCTTTTGGTGCTCTTCTGCCCTCTGCCCCACTCGCTTTTGGTGCCCTCCTGCCCTCTTTCCCACTCGCTTTTGGTGCCCTTATACCCTCTGCCCCACTCGTTTTTGGTGCCCTCCTGCCCTCTGTCCCACTCGCTTTTGGTGCCCTCCTGCACTCTGCCCCACTCGCTTTTGGAGCCCTTCTGCCCTCTGCCCTACTCGTTTTTGGTGCCCTCCTGCCCTCTGTCCCACTCGCTTTTAGTGCCCTCCTGCCCTCTGCCCGACTCGCTTTTGGTGCCCTCCTGCCCTTTGCCCCACTCTCTTTTGGTGTCCTCCTGCCCTCTGCCCCACTCGCTCTTGGTTAGCGCATTTCAACCGGGTAACTCCGGTGACAGACCGGCAGAACATTTAATATTATCACTCAATGGACTCGTGTTTAGTTAGTTGACTTGAACAAACTCTGAAAGATGTCGGGCAGAGTTGGGAGCCCGCGATTCGACCCCCTCCCGAGCTCCCTCCCGCAAAATTGGAAAAAGACAAACAGCGAGATAAACTTCCAGAAAACACTGAGAATCAGCGATCCCACCTTGCCCTAGAGCATTTCTAACGGCTATTAGAAACTGGCCCCTCTATCCGCCTTACCCACCACCGCCCACCTACCTCCCACCCACTTACCCCACCCAGCTTCTCACGCTGAGAAGGGGTTCTGATAACTGCTCCACAGAGGCTTTTCTCCTTCTGTGCATCAGTGGAAAGAAACTACACACTCCCAAATAAAGATTAAGAGGCCAGTGGCAGCAACACACATAAACACGAGGAAAAGTGGCACTGCCTATGCACACGCAGGAACAGACTCACCAGGCAGGCAGGCTCAGCCTTCCATCTTTACTAGGTCGGCAAACTTGGAGTGATTTATATTTCTGTAATAATATAAGTGCTTGGAAGAATGCATTTAATATAGCGCCTTAAGATGCAGAGATGTTATACAAAAAGGTATGTTTAAATACGTTATATTATTATTAATAATAGTAATAATAAATATAATGATAAAAAATGACACCGTTCCCAAACAGACAATATGGGCTGCAATCAATTATCGAGGGATTGAATGCTTCAGATAAAGTGTCACTCATAGTTGTTGAAATGTCACTCGGAATTACAATGAAATTATGAAAATGGCACACATAGCAATTTGTGGCGCTTGAGGCTATGAGGGAGGGCGGGGTAGACTCTAGCCATTTGTTTAAGTATTGCTGTTAATCAGAGCCCCTTCACGGGCTCGGATTAACAGTAATACTTAAACAAAAGGCCAGAGTCTTCCCCGCGCTTTCCTAACAAAAGCGTAGGCAGTTTCCAAACACAGCGTGTGTTTGGAAACTGTATACTCTTTTGTTAGGAAAGCGTGGGGAAGACTCTAGCCTTTTGTTTAAGTATTACTGTTAATCGGAGCCCGAGAAGGGGCTCTGATTAACAGCAATACTTAAACAAAAGGCCAGAGTCTACTCCGCCCTCCCTCATAGCCTCAAGCGCCACAAGCCCTTCCCCCACCTCCTTACCTGCACGCCTCACGACCGCTCCGCCGCATTCGCGCCACTCGCTTCTTTCAAAGCGGCTGGTGGCGCGAATTCCTGACCGTGTGCGCCCTCCAGGCTAGGTGGTGCGCAATGAGGTCAGGAGTGGTGCGCGCGCACCTTAGAGGGAACGTAGGTCCTAGGATACTTGTTCCCGGTACAGGAAAGACATGGCTTGGCAGTTCGGGCTCGACTGTTCCCATGAGGCACAGGTTCAAGGCTGATTTGCATATGGCCATGTCTGAACTGGGGTGGTTTGGAGTACAAAAAAACTATGGATTTAGGCCCAGATCTCTGTACTGGGGTGAATGTATGACATTGTTCTGCATTCTGTCCATCAATTGTTGTTTTTGCATTTGTCACCCCGAGTGGGATGGGCATGCTCAGACGTGAGTCCCATGCTCTCCACACCACTCGAGTCAAGCTATCCTGGCTGAAGACGGCTGATAGCCAGAAACTGGTCCTAGGATGCTTGATTCCGTTCCAGGAAAGATATGGCTTGGCAGTTCGGGCTGGACTGTTCCCATGAGGCACAGGGTCAAGGCTGATTTGCATATGGCCATGTCTGAACTGGGGTGGTGTGGAGTGCAAAAAAATGATGGATTTAGGCCCAGATTCGGTACTGGGGTGAATGTATGACATTGTTCTGCATTCTGTCCATCAATTGTTGTTTTTGCATTCATCACCCCGAGTGGGATGGGCATGCTCAGACGTGAGTCCCATGCTCTCCACACCACTCGAGTCAAGCTATCCTGGCTGAAGACGGCTGATAGCCAGAAACCGGTCCTAGGATGCTTGATTTCGGTCCAGGAAAGACATGGCTTGGCAGTTCGGGCGGGAGTGTTCCCATGAGGCACAGGGTCAAAGCTGATTGGCATATGGCCATGTCTGAACTGGGGTGGTGTGGAGTGCAAAAAAACTATGGATTTAGGCCCAGATCTCTGTACTGGGGTGAATGTTTGACATTGTTCTGCATTCTGTCCATCAATTGTTGTTTTTGCATTTGTCACCCCGAGTGGGATGGGTATGTTCACACGTGAGTCCCATGCTCTCCACACCACTGGAGTCAAGCTATCCTGGCTGAACACGGCTCGTAGCCAGAAACCGGTCCTAGGATGCTTGATTCTGGTCCAGGAAAGAAATGGCTTGGCAGTTCGGGCTGGACTGTTCCCATGAGGCACAGGTTCAAGGCTGATTTGCATATGACCATGTCTGAACTGGGGTGGTGTGGAGTACAAAAAAAACAATGAATTTAGGCCCAGATCTCTGTACTGGGATGAATGTATGACATTGTTCTGCATTCTGTCCATCAATTGTTGTTTTTGCATGTGTCACCCCGAGTGGGATGGGTATGCTCAGACGTGAGTCCCATGCTCTCCACACCACTGGAGTCAAGCTATCCTGGCTGAAGACGGCTGATAGCCAGAAACCGGTCCTAGGATGCTTGATTCCGGTCCAGGAAAGACATGGCTTGGCAGTTCGGGCTGGACTGTTTTCATGAGGCACAGGGTCAAAGCTGATTTGCATATGGCCATGTCTGAACTGGGGTGGTGTGGAGTGCAAGAAAACGATGGATTTAGGCCCAGATCTCTGTACTGGGATGAATGTATGACATTGTTTTTCATTCTGTCCTTCAATTGTTGTTTTTGTATAGCTTTGTCCAGACACAAGGGAGCACCCAGTATAATTTAAAAAATACCCTTTCAGGCATCGAGTGACAAATACATTATGCAAAAATGAAGCAGAGAACTCTGGGCAGTTCTCAAGTTTGGGTGGAAAGCAGCTCCTGTATAGGGCACTCTCAACACCAGTGACACTCTGGTGTTTAGAGTGCTCCATACAGGAGCTGCTTTACACCTAAACTTGAAAACTACCCAGAGTTCTCTGCTTCTTTTTTGCATATTACCTACTGGCGGTCGCCAGTAGGTAGTTATAGTTACAACCTAGTTTCCATAGGAAAAGCATTTTTTGATTGGCTAATAACTTTGGCGTCCTTTGACGAATCTTTGCGTAATTCTCCTAAACAAAAGTATATCCAGGTGACCTCCTATCCTGAAAGTTTATGGATGATTTGTCAAACTGGGGCTGAGAATAAAGGGGGGTCCCAAAACAAGTTTTCCTAATGTTAATTTCCATAGGAAATTTTACGACGAGCTGCAGCCCGAACTGCTGAATGGAATTACTCCAAATTTGACAGAAAGGTAGAGCTTGGTTCAGAAAGTGACCTTTTTTAAATGGTGTAAATCACATCAGTAGTTTTTAAGAAATTCAAAAAATAAGAGTGAAAAAATTAATTTCCCAAAGGAACCTTTGTGCAAGGCTACAGCCGAAACTACTCAACAGAATTACCCCAAATTTCACAAAAAAGGTAGTGCTTGGATCAGATAGCAACCTTTTTTTTAAATGGTGTCAATCCGTTCAGTAGTTGCTGAGAAATTAGAAAAATAACAGTTTTGATATCTGGGCTGAGCCTAAGTCCAGTGTACGAGCTTCACTGTGATTGGCTGCGAGCACACCAAACCAGAAAGTGTTGGCAGCCATCTTGTGGCTTGGTAGAAGCGAGTCAAGAAGGGGGCAGGGTAGAAACACCCTAACCCCCTAGGCCTGCTCATGTGGTCCCAGAAAGACCCCCAGAGCTGAAAAAAGCATTTTAAAAAAAAGCGCTGCAATTCCAGCTGGGGTTGCGGGTTCCCGCGTTTTATTTTAATGAGGCCCTTGGGTGGGCTATATTCTAGGTGCATTTCTTAAAAAATAACAACGAGGGTTCGTAGGGGTTGCTGGGCCCCCCTCCTGGAGCCCTTTATGTGCTTATAACTTTGGCATTTTTTTTAATTACATTATTTTATACAGGTTACAAATCCATAGAATTGTCAAATAGTGTACATAGTATAGACAGGTTAAAAAACAAAGAACACTAAATTACATTGTCAATAGATGATGTATAAAAAAACCAAAAAAACTGCAACGTTACACATTAAAGATAAATACCAAATAAAGTGTTGGTACTAGGGGGCATATTATCAAGGGGTTTTATCTCCGCTTTTTTGGCTTTAAAAGCCAAGAAAGCGGAGATAAAATTATCTCCCTATTACCAAGCTGTCGCTAACACCAGTTAGCGACAGCTAGTAGGAGATAGCGACCATCTTGGGCCCCACTTTGCATGTCAGTGATATTTATCACTAATGAGATGCAAAGTGGGCGTGCCAAGATGTTAGAGACTGAAAACAGTCGCTAACATCGCTATCTCCTATTACCAACCTTTGGAGATATTCGCGCTAAGCGGGAATATCTCCAAAAGCTAACACCTGCCCTGAGCAGTTCTTAGCCATGTTATCCAATGGGAGGTGGATAACATGGCTAAGAGCATTTGCTCGATAATGCATGAATATCGCTGACTTTTCAGCGATATTCATGCATTTCGGCCGTTTTTTATCGCATTTGCGATAAACCTTGTTAATAGCAAGGTTTATCTGCGATAAAAATCGCTGATGTGCGGCGATAATTTTTGTCTCTAAACAAGTTAGAGACAAAAATTATCGCTAGTTGTTGGTAATATGCCCCTAGATCTTTTAAATTAAACATTTCTCATCCAACTTTTTCAATATTGTAAAGTTATCAGATAAAGTGCATAGTGCTCACAACTCCCTATGCAGAGAATAGATATCATTTAAAGTGCAGGTGCTAAACATTTAAGTGTGATTCTAACCTAACAGGTTTAACCATTTCTCCCCTAACACTTGGATATAACCCTAATAGACTCCAGCGTTTCTCAAACTTTTTGGTTGAGCCGCATCTTAGTGCATATTATTTTTCCAATTCTTTGATTTTATTTAATTTCGCTCTCCATACCTGAAAAGAGGGAAATATATCAGATTACCAGCATTGTAAAATTAAGGATCTAGCCACCAATGATGAGATGTATAGGCTTTCGTCTTTTAAAATACTATAGGGGGAACAGCCCAGAACTGCAATCCTTACATCGATGGATATGGAAGGTCTAAGGTGGATCTGAAATAGAGTTCAATTCCCTCCCATACACCATTGATTTTTGGACATTCCCAACCAATATGTGACCATGTGCCCCCTCCCTTTTATGCGCAGCGAAAACACCTATCCTCTATTTGGGGATATAGCTTGTGGAGGCAAGAAGGGGTCCTATAAATCAGCCATTTTGAATAGAATTCCAAATGCTTAAAATTTGCGCCTCTAAGGGGCCGATTCCGATCCGGGAAAAAGCACTTCAAATTACCGCACGAGCGTTTATCCCCATATGAATCGTACTCGTACACGTCTCCGTACGATTCTGCAAGTACGATCCCAATCCAAAGCGTCACTCCGTACGACTCGTAACAAACTCCGTACAAATCGAAAGCCCATACAAATGGCATTCGTCTGACGCTTCACGCTACGTCCGAACGTGAATAGACCGCGTCTTCCGTACCAGGAAGTACAATTCGTGTTGAAGACACTCCGTACGGCTCTTTTGGTACGAGAGTCAAAAACTGCCGTAAAAGCAGAGTCCGGCCCGGCCCGCACCCCGGTACGCAACAAACAAGACATGAACCCCATCGTCCGTGTCATCCCAGTCCTGTACGCCCACCACCTCGTACATAGAAACTGACGAGGACGCAGACGGTGAGTACAACGACGTCCGACATACCTGTACATGGTGCCACACGCGCACATCTCCATTGCACGCCTGTAATGTCGGGGTACGTTGCACCACACGCTACCGCATATCACCTGTGTAATAGTGAGATGTCCCGCACATATGGCACCGACCTTGGGGTACGGTACGCTACGGTATCTCACCAGTGTAATAGTGAGATGTGTCGCACCTACATCATCGACCTCGGGGTACAGTACACTACCGCATATCACCAGTGTAATAGTGAGACGTGCCAGACCTACGTCATCGACCTCGGGGTATGGTATGCTACCGCATATTTCCAGTGTAATAGTGAGACGTGCTGCACCTACGTCATCGACCTCGGAGTACGGTACGCTACCGCATATCACCAGTGTAATAGTGAGATGTGCCGCACCTACGTCATCGACCTCGGGGTACGGTACGCTACCGCATATCAACAGTGTAATAGTGAGACGTGCCGCACCTACGTCATCGACCTCGGGGTGCGGTACACTACCGCATATCACCAGTGTAATAGTGAGATGTGCCGCACCTACGTCATTGACGTCGGGGCACGGTACGCTACCGCATATCACCAGTGTAATAGTGAGACGTGCCGAACCTACGTCATCGACATCGGGGGGGGTACGAGACCGCATTTCACCAGTGTAATAGTGAGACATGCCGCACATATGTCATCCACCTCGGGGTACAGTACGGGACCGCATATCACCACTCTAATAGTGAGACATGCCGCACCTACGTCATCGATCTAGGGGTGCGGTACACTACCGCATTTCACCTGTGTACCAGTGAGACGTGCCGCACATATGTCATCCACCTCGGGGTACGGTACGCTACCGCATATCACCACTCTAATAGTGAGAAGTGCCGCACCTACGCCATTGACCTAGGGGTACGGTACGGTACCACATAACACCAGTGTAATAGTGAGACGTGTGGGACATATGTCTGCAATGTCAGTGTAAGTCTAAGTGATGTGTAGAAAACACACCCAGCAGTGCCCAGCAGTGCCCAACAGCATAGGGTGTGTGTGGCTAAGACCTCAAGCAGTGCCCAGCATTAGAGTGTGTGTGTGGCTAAGACCCCCACCAGTGCCCAGCAGTGCCCAGCATTAGAGTGTGTGTGTGTGGCTAAGACCCCCAGCAGTGCCCAGCATTAGAGTGTGTGTGTGGCTGAGACCCCCACCAGTGCCCAGCAGTGCCCAGAATTAGAGTGTGTGTGTGGCTAAGACCCCCACCAGTGCCCAGCATTGCCCAGCAGCATAGGGTGTGTGTGGCCAAGACCCCCAGCAGTGCCCAACAGCATAGGGTGTGTGTGGCTAAGACCCCCCACCAGTGCCCAGCAGTGCCCAGCAGCATAGGGTGTGTGTGGCCAAGACCCCCAGCAGTGCCCAGCATTAGAGTGTGTGTGGCTAAGACCCCCACCAGTGCCCAGCAGCATAGGGTGTGTGTGGCTAAGACCTCCACCAGTGCCCAGCAGGGCCCTGCAGCATAGAGTGTGTGTGGCTAAGACCCCCACCAGTGCCCAGCAGTGCCCAGCATTAGAGTGTGTGTGTGGCTAAGACCCCCAGCAGTGCCCATCATAAGAGTGTGTGTGGCTAAGACCCCCACCAATGCCCAGCAGTGCCCATCAGCATAGGCTGTGTGTGGCCAAGACCCCCACCAGTGCCCAGCAGTGCCCAGAATTAGAGTGTGTGTGTGGCTAAGACCCCCACCAGTGCCCAGCATTGCCCAGCAGCATAGGGTGTGTGTGGCCAAGACCCCCAGCAGTGCCCAGCATTAGAGTGTGTGTGGCTAAGACCCCCACCAGTGCCCAGCAGCATAGGGTGTGTGTGGCTAAGACCTCCACCAGTGCCCAGCAGGGCCCTGCAGCATAGAGTGTGTGTGGCTAAGACCCCCACCAGTGCCCAGCAGTGCCCAGCATTAGAGTGTGTGTGTGGCTAAGACCCCCAGCAGTGCCCATCATAAGAGTGTGTGTGGCTAAGACCCCCACCAATGCCCAGCAGTGCCCATCAGCATAGGCTGTGTGTGGCCAAGACCTCCAGCAGTGCCCAGCAGTGCCCAGCATTAGAGTGTGTGCGTGGCTTGAAGGACTGGGTTTTTTCTAAGACCCAGTGGTGCCAGGGGACAACACCTGAAACCTTCGTGGGTAACCTGTTCTGGCGTACAAATGACAAAGACACGGGACACTTCCTTCGGCGTCAAAGATTCGAGGTTTATTACTGCAGGGAACACAGAAGTCACAAGAAGTACAACACGTGTAAATTCTGGGAGACTGCTTCAAATTGCTACTGTGGGTCGTTCCTTTTATACACATTTCTCTCATAGGTTAACATGATACACAAAGGTTTATAACTTGGTTCCCATCATAAACCACAAGGAGGTTGCTTTCATGCCTTCAAGGCCCGGAACATAAGTACGAAAACATTTGGTGGTTCCCAACTGTAAAAACCCATCTTCCCACCATTAGTACATTCCGATTGGCAGTAAACAGATCGAAGGAAGGAACAGAAACAGGTGCAGAGGAAGGCAGAAACAGTGGGGAGATCGGAAAGGGTGTAAAAGGGGTGGTATCGGGAAACACGAGTTGCAAGCATCAAAGGGACGCGCCTAATGAGATGCACGGCTAAGACAATAGACCGGCACGGCAAGATGAGCCTCGAGCGGGGCCATCTGCCTTACAGTATCATCCCCCTCATCATAAAGACACTTTCAAAGGAAACGTGTCTTCCGCAAGAGTCTTGGGAATCCCAGGGTCGCGAAGCGGACAGCGTCCGTTCGCTGGCTACTTGAGGGCAAGAGACAAAATGGATGCCGTATCTAAGATGGAACCCGTGGGTACAGATATAGAAACCCACGAAACAGACGAACGGTTTAGGTTAGCACAGCGAAACTGCGTACACCCACTAAACTCGTCATTTGCGGTTCATAGATACCAGACTCGACAATATTCGTGCGAGTCAAAAACACCACTTACGATCGTCACGGAACCTCAGACGCTCCTTTTGCCCTCATGTAGGCAAGCACTAGTCAGAATCATATTCTATATTCATCAGACCATCTAGATGTTGCTGTAGCATAATTCTATCCATCTGAGCTCCTTTGGTAACAGGCGGCTGTCTTATACACGTCGTAGCACAGAGGCCACATAAGGCAGGACCACACTGCACACAAAGGCAACACGTGAACAGAAACGCCGCAACAACTCCGATGATCATCAGAATCTTCCAACCCCAGGTCGACATTAGGCCCCAAAACCACCCAAGTAGCGTCCAATCCCCTACGTCCACGTGTATGGACTTAGAGATCTTATGCAACTTTGAGATGGCTTGATAGACAGTCGGAGCGTTATCTGGAATGAAAATACAGCAGCTCGAATGGATCACCTTACATACTCCACCTCGATCTGCTAAAACAACGTCTAAAACCATACGGTTTTGTAACGTCATGAGCCTATCCGCCTGAAGTTCTGCGGTGATATTACCAAGGGCACTGGCAGTGATATTAGCTGTCGATTCCACTACTCGAGTCAACTGTCTCAGGTTCCTACTATTGACCATAGGCCCCCAAAACGGAAAGAAACCCTTGAAAAAGTCTCCTGCCTCTTGACCGGCAGTGTCCTCTTCGCTAATCACGCCCCTCACAATTCTAGTCTTGTGATAGTCTGCATCTACGGTGAACGTCGGAGGCAACAAATTTGCGATATAACATGAGCCCACAAAGTCAGAGGGCAACCACGTATACGCACGATCATGACAGACGAAGTATGTACCCTTGGCAGCCAGAAACACAGTGGAAGAGAGCATCGGTAGGATATAAGTCTCGGAGCAAGCGCTCTCTCCAAGACGAGCTCTCGATCTTCGGCCACGACCTAGTAGACAGAAATTACCAAGGTGGGGTACTATCCATATCGGAGACGAGCTTCTGAGCTGTCTTTCACCCACGAGCGCACTGTACTCAGCCTCACTCAGGTCCCTATAGGCTCGCACCTCTTCCTCTGGGATGAGCGAAGGCTCATAGATATCCCTATCTAAATCAGCGATCGCTATAGCCAAAGGTTTGTGATACGGACCAGGACCAAAGTGGGAAGGACGTGGCTCTCGATTGGGGTAGGAATCTAGTGCGCTTCGAAACATTGTTTGAAATGCTCGAGCTGAACCCTGGGAACTATAAGGAAGGACCAGATATGGAATTCCCTTATCCGTGGTATGCGGCATTAACCCACACACCCAACAATTAGTAGTATTAACCAATAACTGATGCTGATGAAGGAGCTGAATAAAGGAATTATTTCTGAATTCTGCACGTCTAGCCTGCTCGTGTTGAGGTAAGATGTGAAAAGAATGAGGAGAATCAGTGGAGGTAGTTTTAGGTTCAGAAGTAGGAGTGGGTATGGCAGAAGGTAGGAAGTACTGCATCATATAATACACCCCACCCGCCAATAACGAGGAAACAATTAAAAACAGAAGGAACACCTGAAACATAAAGCATTTGGTACGGGTAATTCGTTGCAGTCTGAATCTTTGCGCCTGAGCTTTTTCCAAGTCCACAAGCTTCGAAAATGCCATCCTCTAAAACCGTCCGCAACGTTTCTTGACGCACTTCGTTCTGTGTAGCAGTAGTCAATCCCTAGGAGTTCCCAGGAACCGACGGCCTTTGACCTAGTGTCAAGACCTACTAACCAGAAGGAAGTACACGCGCGGCCCTACGGTACACCTGGATGGAAGGTATCTTAATTTCACAAATATGCACAAAGTCTTTCAGCTGTGGAAGCAAAAATACAGATATGGAAAAAACTCAATATTTTACAAAAATCACAGTTATACGAGTGTTTTAGACTGATCGTGTCAATGGGGTAACGTAAACGTCGAGGAATAAGAGCAAATTTTATTAGTCCTTGGTGGTAGATCGCAAAAAGTATCGGCTCTTTCCAGGACGTGTTTGTTTGTCAAACAATGGATCCGATGAGGGAACAGAGTTCTGCTGATCAGTCAAGTTTTCAGATCTTGAGCTTTGAGGTGACAAATGTTCAACAATGTCGTTCTGCTGCACTGAGGATTCTCCGACAGGTTTGGCGTCGCTAAAAGGTACGAAGGTCTGCAATTTCTCCGTTTCAGATGAAGCAATGCCTTTCCTCACCCACGAGTCCGCCGGTAAAGGTATAGGTACCTTTTTGGTGTGGGTGGCATGCACCCAGTTCTTCCGGCCTTCCAAACGGACAGCAGTTCTCGTGGCAAGGAGGACTTGGTAGGGTCCAGTAAAACGGGGCTCAAGATTTCTTTTGCGTCCGAAGTTCCGCGTCACCACCCAGTCTCCAGGCTGGAGCTGGTGGCCTGGACCCTCCGTCTGCGTCGGCAGTGCTTCAAAGACCTGTTGGTGAATTAACCTCAGTTTAGCAGTCAGATCATGAAGATAATCGATCAACATTGGATACTCAAGATCAGAAAACACACTCGGTCTAGGGACCCCCCAAACATTCGCAGGACGGCCGAACACTATTTCATAGGGACTGAGCCCTACTCGGGAGTGTACAGTCGCCCTTGTTGACAACAGAGCTAGAGGCAAAGCGTCAGGCCACGAAAGACCAGTCGTAGCCTGAATCTTCGCTAGTTTGAGTTTAAGGGTGCCATTATACCCTTCAACCAAACCTGCTGACTGGGGATGATTGGCGCTATGGAATTTTTGAGTAATTCCAAGGCCCTTACACACACTCTTCATCACACTCCCTACAAACTCACTTCCGTTATCAGACCATACAATTCGTGGCATTCCATACCGAGGAAAGTATTCCTTCAGTAGGATCTTTGCAGTGGACAAAGCTGTGTTGTCTTTAAGAGGGTATGCCTCGATCCATCGGGAGAATGCGCAAACCACAACTAAAACGTATTTCAGGTTATTGCATTACTTCATATGGATGAAATCTAACTGAATCACTTCAAAGGGATATGAAGGGGGAGCAAAATGGCCAGGTGGTGTAGGTGTTCCCTTACCAGGATTGTACATCATACATATCATGCAATTCTTCACCAATCTCTCAGCACATTTAGTGATGCCATCATTCTTCCACACAGGGGACAACAATTTACAAATACCTTTTGCACTGATATGTGCTAACCCATGTGCCATCGTCACAACAGCTAGCACATACGCATCTGGCAACATCCATCTCTTGTGTTCCGACAAATCAATCCAACAACCATTCGCATCCAACTTTCCCGTACTCTCTTTCCACTTCGTCTTTTCAGTCTCGGTGGCCTCGTTCTGTATCGTTCTCACACTCTCGATGGTGTCCTCGCACATACTAGTCTCTGTAGGCCACCTAACCGAACTCGTCACATACATTCTAGTGCTAAGGTTCCGGGCAGTCTCCTTAGCAGTCTCATCCGCAAACGCATTACCACGTCCAACATCATCCGTCACCTTACGATGCGCGCTACATTTAACAATCGCCACCTGCTTAGGTAACGTAAGTGCATCCAAAAGATCATTCACAAGTTGTCCATGCTGAATCTTAGTGCCATGCGATGCCATAAAACCTCTCTCTCTCCACAATCGTCCAAAGCTATGAGCGACGCCAAAAGCGTATTGGCTGTCGGTAAACACATTCACCCATTTCCCTTTCGACAACACACACGCTCTAGTTAAAGCGATCAGTTCTGCAGCTTGGGCAGAGTTCTGATTCAATCTTGCAGCTTCCACAACAGTATTCAAAGTTACCACAGCATACGCAGTCGTCACATCACCATTCGGTAATTTAAAACACGAACTATCCACATACAAGGTCCCATCGGGATCTTCCAAAGGAGTGTTTTTAAGGTCCACACGACCTTTTGTTTCCTCCTCAGTCCGCAAGTAGCAGTCATGAGGGGTTACTTCATCTGACTCCATGCTAATGGGCAACAAAGTCGCCGGGTTCAGGACATTACAACGTTTTATCTGAATATGACTCGCCAAGAGCGTCAACTCGTACCCAGACAACCTTGCACTCGTCAAGTGCTGAGTTTTCATACGATTTAAAAGAGTGTCAACTGCATGCGGAACCATTACTGTAAGCATATTATCCATGACCAATCCTGCTGATTGTCGGATGGACACCGCAGCTGCCGCTGTTGCTCTCAAGCAACTCGGCAATGCTCTAGCTACCGGGTCCAAGGTCGAGGAAAAATATGCGCATGGACGCTGCTTACCACCAAAAGGTTGCTTCAAAACACTCAACGCACAACCTTCTCTCTCATGCACGTATAGTGTAAATGGCTTACTGTAGTCAGGGGTACCTAACACAGGAGCCGAACACAACGCGTCACGCAATTCAGAAAAACTTTTCTGACATTCTTCCGTCCATGGTAAAGGAGTTGGAACATCCTTGCACGTAAGAGCCACCAATGGTTTCGCGAGCAATGAAAAATTTGGGATCCACTGCCTGCAGTATGACGTGATACCTAAAAAGGCACGCACATCTCTCTGAGTCGTTGGCACAGTCATTCAGGCAATCGCTGCAATTCTCTCTGGGGTCAACCTTCTTCCCTCCTTTGACAATAAGTGACCTAGATAGGTTACTTCTTGACAACAATATTGAAGTTTAGAAGGATACACCTTATGATGTAAGTCACAGAGATGTTGCAACAACGATACCGTAGCAAGTTTGCAAATGTCCTGAGTATCTGCAGCCACCAATAAGTCATCAACGTATTGGATCAAGGCTGCACCAACCGGCAACACAAACGCATCCAGCTGGCCCTTCAAGGCTTGACTGTATATCGATGGACTTTCACAGTAGCCCTGAGGAGCACGTTTAAACCGGAAGCTGCGACCACCAAGAGAGAAACCGAAAAGGTCTCTGCTTTCCTCAGCAATCGGGATGCTGAAGAACGCATTCTTCAGATCGATCACTGAGAACCACGATGCCGAGGCTGGAATCAGAGTCAATAGCGCCGTGATGTCAGGCACAACAGGGAACTGAGGAATCACAATTTTATTTACCTCCCGTAAATCGATAACAAAACGATAAACAGGCGGTTTCGAAGGATCAGTACGTTTTAAAATGGGCAACACAGGACTGTTGCACACGTTTCCCCATGTCTCCTCGATAACATCTTTCTCAATCAGGTCATAGATAATAGCTAGCAATGCTCGTTCACCATCGAGGGAGATACGATACTGGAGAATACGTGGCAATCGCACATCAGATTTCAAATGAACAACATAAGGGGAGATGTCAAGCAGGCCCACGTCATTGGGACCTGTTGCCCACAAAGATGCAGGAAGAGAACTCAATTCCGGTGGAAGCTTATCGAGGGACAAATACATAGGCGAGACAACTCTCTCGCCCAAAGTAAGCTTCACTCCCGCAGGAGAACAATACAAAGTCGCATACAGACGTTTTAGCAAATCCAGGCCCAAGAGATTTTCACCACAACCAGTGGTCAAAATCAGCGGAGCTTTCAGCTCACGAGGCCCAATTGTAAGAGGCAAAGGGCACGAAACCGGATTGCTAACAGGGGCGCCAGAGAATCCAACTGAAACATTTGTTAAGCCAGACAAAGGTGCGCCAGGGAGTTTCGAATGCATTATGGAACTTTTCGCTGCACCAGTGTCCAACAGAAAAGGCTCAACGACGCCTGAGGTGGCAACTGCGACGTAAGGCCCTCTCTGATCAACCGTAACTGATACTACTCCCTCTCCTTGTCTATGGCTGTCCTAAATTACCGTCGTCAGCATCCTGATCGACGTAATAATCATCTACATTGTACTGAGCAGATCGCCCTTGTGACGATCCACGCTGATCAAAACAATTATTGGAGTCAGAAGTGTTAGTGGAACGATCGTTCTGAGCACCGCGACTTCTACCACGTGATGTCTGTTGAGAACCACCACGACCTCCTCTAGACGAATTACCACTATTACGCTCATTGAGGACTGGACAATCGAATTTCAAATGACCCTCTTGCCTACAATAGGCACACTGATTGTACCCTAACAATGATCTCTGTGAAGAGGAATCATTTCGTGATTGTGACCTATTTGACTGAGGCTGCGATCGATTACGTTGTTGCGAGTCATTCTGATTCGAACGCGGAGGATACGCCTGTTGCAACAACACTTTAGTTTTGAGCTCTTTCGTCTTCTTGTCAGCACGATCGTTCTCCTCTTTCTCCCTATTCTCATAATATTGGGCCGTAGCCAATATTTGAGCAGAAGTAGAAACAGCCCACGCACTTTCAGAATTTCGTAATTTGTTGCTCAAGTCAGGCAGTAAATTCGAAACAAATTTGTCCACAAACAACCTCTGACCACCTTCGGTACCCATGTCTTGACCACTATGGTCGATGAAGGCCTCCTCAAATCTCGTGAAGAAATCAGAGACGCTCTCATCCTTCTTTTGTTTGCAAGCGGACAACTTGTCCCAATTTACTTTCATGGCTGGCATAAGCGTTTTCATTAGAGTGATAATTCTCTGAGGCAAAGCCGTAATGAGCTGTTCAGGTTTAGCCCCACCAATTTGTCGTGTGTCTGCCGCAATAAGAGCAGCCCAATCACCACCCAATTCTGCCACGTGATTTTCTTGACGAATCTTTGCCCATACCGGTTGCGGTACGACATTGCCAAACAGCATATCAATATCGGCAAGATTCATTATCGTAGCGTCTACGAGCTGCGATAATTCTTTATAATACCCTGCAGGATTTTTGCGAGGGTCAGGCAAAGATTGCTTCACCTGCAGAACTTCCGATCGTTTCCACGGGAGATGAATCCATACTCTCTGGAAATGCGGCAAGATGATAGGAACAGCATTAGCGTCACCTGGCATCCACACTGGTGGAACTTCGCGCATGGGATATTGACCAGGCGCTGCTGGTGGTCCTTCGATGTCTTCAACAAACAATGCCCGAGGCATTATAGAAGGACGAAAAGATAATAACTGCTCAACAGCGCGTCGAACATTGGAATCGACTATCATTCTGCTTGAAAACTGGAGCTGCAGATTAGTTAAAGCAGTTAACACATCATCCGATGCATCTGCCGATATTTGGTCACGTAAAACTGTACACATTTCTTCGAAAACGTATCTTTGTGTTGGTATATTGAATTGACAGAACGTCTCAAGCACCGCACGTGGAGGATTTCTAAGGGGGTGTTTCATCCAACCCATCGCCATGTTATACAACGCGGCACGTTCCTGATTACCGGGAAGCTGACTACGTCTTTGGGGACCGTCCGAACCAGCGGACTCAAGAATAGGTCCAAGAGAATTGAAAAAGTTAGCAGCAACAGAAGGGGTACGACATCGAGTAGATGGAGAAGTATAACATAGAGGATTAACAAGAGAAGAGTTAGAAGCAGATGAAACAACAGGAGTAAGTAGAACAGGAGCAGCAGCGGGAGCAGGAGTATGAGGAAGTACAAGCGGTGGAGCAGTAGGAACAGCAGTGGGCAAAGGAGCAGGAACAATCGGAGAAACGGGTACAGGTTGAGGAACAGGCACAGGAGCAGGTACAGGGGGAACCACAGGAGCTGCGGTACCCTGTGCGTACGGAGGTGGTGATTTCAAAAGATAAGACAGTAAAGGATCCTCAACCGAGTCCTCCTTCTTATCCGACTCCGTTGGCAAAGCGGGATAACATTTATCTATAGACATACGCTGAAGTCTATCAAAAACTTCCTTTTCCTTTTCCTCCTTATCTCGCTGAAACTATTCTGCTTTCTTTATTATGGTAGCCACTCCATCTCTCTGATTACGCTTTGTCTGTCTGATTTCTTTCTGTTTGGCTTCTTTGCGCCACAACCGAAAGGCATCAAACATGGCCGCCCTTGATTTTTTCTTAAACAACTTAGCCTCGAGGTTATCTAAAATCGGGGTATCAAAACTACCATGAGGTGGCCAACTAAGGACACCGTCCTTTCTAGTGTAGCGAATCCAATATTCATTAAAGGTAATCGGACCTAACCCATGCTTGCTATATAATTCATAAGTTGGAGTTCCAATCGGAGGTATTGGACACGAGTCCTCCAGTCGGGAATCCGCACTACAACGACCAAAACAACTGAACAAAGTACTACGGCCAGGCATCTTGCACACTAGCTGAGTTTCACAAACTTCAAGGGTTACGGGAGTTTCCAAGTCCCAGCAAAGAGCAAAAACCCTCGGTTTTTGGCGACTGCAGACGTCAAATATTACAACAAAGAACCAAGTACTAAGAACCACAAATGCAATGGAACCATGCAACAACTAAGCACCCACAACTAAGGACTCTGGGAGCAACCCACAAATACTTAACTCAAAGATCGATGGCGTCACCAGGAAGGCCCGTCAATCGTCTCGCTGTACCAGGGTCTACGCCAGGCGCCAAAACAGGTCTACAGTCAGGGCAGCAGTCCGTTGCAGCCGTCAGGAGGCGGGAATCTTCGTGGGAAAAGTCGTCGGGCCACTTGTTTCGACAACAGGATCGATGAAGCGGGGTGCACCTTCCCTTGGAGATTTCACACGAAGTTCCTCATGATCGTCGGGCTTGGACCGGTACCACTGATGCAGCCCCACGTTGGGCGCCAACTGAAGGACTGGGTTTTTTCTAAGACCCAGCGGTGCCAGGGGACAACACCTGAAACCTTCGTGGGTAACCTGTTCCGGCGTACAAACGACAGAGACACGGGACACTTCCTTCGGCGTCAAAGATTCGAGGTTTATTACTGCAGGGAACACAGAAGTCACAAGAAGTACAACACGTGTAAATTCTGGGAGACTGCTTCAAATTGCTACTGTGGGTCGTTCCTTTTATACACATTTCTCTCATAGGTTAACATGATACACAAAGGTTTATAACTTGGTTCCCATCATAAACCACAAGGAGGTTGCTTTCATGCCTTCAAGGCCCGGAACATAAGTACGAAAACATTTGGTGGTTCCCAACTGTAAAAACCCATCTTCCCACCATTAGTACATTCCGATTGGCAGTAAACAGATCGAAGGAAGGAACAGAAACAGGTGCAGAGGAAGGCAGAAACAGTGGGGAGATAGGAAAGGGTGTAAAAGGGGTGGTATCGGGAAACACGAGTTGCAAGCATCAAAGGGACGCGCCTAATGAGATGCACGGCTAAGACAATAGACCGGTACGGCAAGATGAGCCTCGAGCGGGGCCATCTGCCTTACAGTATCATCCCCCTCATCATAAAGACACTTTCAAAGGAAACGTGTCTTCCGCAAGAGTCTTGGGAATCCCAGGGTCGCGAAGCGGACAGCGTCCGTTCGCTGGCTACTTGAGGGCAAGAGACAAAATGGATGCCGTATCTAAGATGGAACCCGTGGGTACAGATATAGAAACCCACGAAACAGACGAACAGTTTAGGTTAGCACAGCGAAACTGCGTACACCCACTAAACTCGTCATTTGCGGTTCATAGATACCAGACTCGACAATATTCGTGCGAGTCAAAAACACCACTTACGATCGTCACGGAACCTCAGGCTAAGACCCCCAGCAGTGCCCAGCAGTGCCCAGCAGCATAGGGTGTGTGTGGATAAGACCCCCACCAATGCCCAGCAGTGCCCAGCATTAGAGTGTGTGTGTGGCTATGACCCCCAGCAGTGCCCAGCATTAGAGTGTGTGTGTGTGGCTAAGACCTCCACCAGTGCCCACCAGTGCCCAGCATTAGAGTGTGTGTGTGGCTAAGACCCCCACCAGCGCCCAGCAGTGCCCAGCAGCATAGGGTGTGTGTGGCCAAGACCCCCAGCAGTGCCCAACAGCATAGGGTGTGTGTGGCTAAGACCCCCCACCAGTGCCCAGCAGTGCCCAGCAGCATAGGGTGTGTGTGGCTAAGACCCCCACCAGTGTCCAGCAGTGGCCAGCAGTAAAAGCAAAAACATACCATTGTTAACCTCATTACCATCAGGAAATAGACACACGTTACTATACCCAAATTTTAACATCACACCAGCTCCCAGGCACACAGCAGTAAATGTAAATGTAAATAAATTTGAGCTTATATAGCGCACAGCTACCCACAGTGGGTTTCCCGGCGCTTGCTTAGGGAACCCGTCCTGGTATTCCCCTGTGAGATAGCAGGGTATCCACAAGGTGAAAGTAAGGCATCCCGCCACGAGGGGCCGTTGTGGAGATTAAGCAAGCTATTGCCCAGAGTCGCAGAGTGTGAACCCGTGAGTCGAGAAGGCACCGGAGCGAGAATTATCGAGTCCGTGGAATTTTTAGCCCAAGACCCGCCGAGGCGGGGAATTGAACCCTGGTCCAGGACCGATCTCAGCTTCCGGGTCTGCCGCCTCTGACCCCTGAGCCACACTTCTCCACAAAGCCATTATCAGATAAACTAAAGTACAGAGAAAAAAAATTATTCAGCTGGATCCAAATTTAAAACGCAAATAAGAGTCCTTGCTCACAGAAGGCCAATGGCCAGTCCAAACAAGAGAGAAAAACAGTTTGTACCTTCATGGATGTTGACACACCCAAACTTGCCTACACATGGAGTTCAATCCACAGTGGAAACAGTGGGGGCATCATCTGTGGAATCCTCTGGCACCGCAGGGACAGAAGAGGGAAGGACAGGTGTAGTGGGTGCAGGTGGTGTGGATTCATCCACACTGGCCGGTGCATTGCAGAAAGTTGCAAGATAAACTTGGCTGCACACTTCAGCCAGTTCTGAAAAACTACCACCTGAACCCGTAGACACATTGGGGGTGGAGGTAGAGGGTTGTGAGTCTGTTGTCACGGGTCTGTGGATGCGTGTGTGATGTCTGTCCCCTCTCCCTGTGGGTGTACCTACATCCCCTTGAGATTGGGTGCGTGGTGATTTGCGCTTTGCCTGGTGTGTGGGTGTGCTGGGTGTGTCAGTTGTGGTGTCTGACCTGTGGCATCTGCGTGTACGTTGGGAAGGTATGAGAGAGGCTGAGGTGGACGGGTCTGAAGGATGGGGGGCCAGATGCTGCTGGGTGGACAGAGCTGCCTTCAGTGTTGACTCTATGGCAGCCACACTCCGACGTAGATCAGACATGCCAGATGACATGCCCTCCATGAACGACAACAACTGTGTAATGAGTTGTGTATGTCCATGGAGGACAGTCAACATGGATGTCTGACCTACTACAATCTGTCTGCCGGAGTAGGTCCACAGACTCAGCACTGAGGGCAGCAAGGGACACAAGGGGCAGGTGCTGCGGTGCCTGGAACAAAGGAGACACGGGGACTACCACGGACCCTAGGGACCCTAACAACTGGGAGGGTGGAGATGGTACTGGAGGAGGGGAGGGCAGGCAAAGATGAAGAAGAGGCCATTTCTGCATATTCCCCCTCCTCCTGTGAGTCTGAATCCGAGCCGTCCGCATGGTAGGAGGTGTTGTGCACATGGGGTCCGATCCGCAGACTCTCCTCACCCTCCGTGCCACTGCCTCCCTCTGACTCCTCAAAGCAGGTGGCACTGTTGCTGGGTCAATCTGTGTGGTCCGGGCCTGTGTCTCCTCCAGATTGTGGTGATGATGCTGTTGGGAAGGAGAATAAGAAAAACATATCAGTCACCTGTACACATCTGACGTATCAGCTAGAAATCATTTGGCCACATTTCTAAACATGGCATGCATCATGAGTCACAAGCCACTGAACTATGCACAATGCTAAGCCTAGTCTTGGGCAATCTGAAGAGAAACTACGTTCAATGTATAGTAGGATAGAAGTAACAGGCAAGGCAACAACTTGTATGAGAGACACATTGATGAGCCACTGCCTGACAACCGGATAGCTGATGATGATTCACTGTTCATTTGCCACACAAAACCCGACCTGGTCATGTTTGAAGTGCTGTGACCCTGCGCCACATGGGAAAAGTCCTTCATGAACTGCCATGTGATGCCATCCTGGGATCTGGACCAAGTGTACCGTCACCTCACACTGGCATTACAGCTGTCTACACCCAAAGTCACATTGTGTGGCTGACCATCAATAGGATTTTCAAAAAATATGCAACATATTTTGAGTATATGCACACACACACTGCACAGTGTGAGTATGCACAAGCCAAAATTAGTTTACATGTACAGTGTGCTCCTGTAGCTAACACATGACAATTAGAAAGTAAGCCATGGACAAAGGCCACTGAGGCTGGCTCGTGCAGAAAACACATGTTGAGACTCCTGATCAGTGCAAAAATATGAAGAAGGGCAGACACAGTGCACATGTGGTGCTACATGTAAGGTACGAACAGGTGTCACAGACCTCCCTCCAACATGATGATGTGCTAAGGAATATGCATACTAAGACATTGCACCTTAGGAGTACCTGTTAAAGAAAATGTGTTGGCAAAGCACTGGGCAAATGTTGAGTAGGGCAAGGCATGTAAACAAGCATCTGCTGAAACTTGGCCATTCTCATGCAAATGCATTAAGTGCCTGTCTGACAACACAACTCCAACTGTGGGAGTGTTAGCATGCCTCAGACCACTGCAGGTAGCACGTGACACACATGACAACAAACAGACATGTACCTACCCCCTTCTTGCTGCTGTCTCCCCTGCAACTGCCTATGGAGGTCTGGGAACACCACTTCCAGGACCCGGAGCATGTGGGGGGTTAGGTGGCGGGTGCCGCCATGCCGGCGTGGAGCTTCCAGCTTTAGCTGTACCCTGGCGATACGGCGGGTCCAGCACCGGATGTCCTGCCACCTCTTCTTGATGTTTCTGAGCCTCCTGCGAGGCCCCCCCTCACTCCTGACTGCACTGGCGATGTCCAGCCAGATGTCACCCTTCTCCTAGGCAGATACCTGTCACAAATTGTAGTTGTAATACTTTATTCGATAACAAGGTATCATAAAAGTAAATACAATTTCATCAAGAAATGTAAAATTAGATAAAAACACATTTCGAAGTACTAAGTGAAAAAACAAGTTAAAAAATGAGTTAAAATACACATCAGTGATAAAAACGGCTCCAGTTTGGTTTGTTCCAGGGCTAGAAAGTGTTAAATAATAAAGTGCTAGTTGATATAATAACACAATGATACCGCTCGGTGTCCTACCCCACTCGCAGTTGAGTAAGCTTTGTTCGTATTTGCCATGCTTTTCCCAGGAATTTTGCAACTCCGCAGATTACCATCATGGATGTGGTATCTGCTGTTAGAATGCGGAGAGGCACTGAATATTGCCTTGTTCCAAGTTCTCTACAAACTGGTCTTAACCATCTTCTCCTGGGTCCCCTGTATGCTCTGCAGGCAAACAAAAAATGAGCTAGGGACTCAATAGGATGAGCACACCCCAGGCAGGTAGCTTGATGGTGAAAAAAGTCTCTCCAGCTTCTAGTAAAGACATTCAGGGGTAGGGTTCTTTACCTCAATTTCAAAAACAATGTTCTGTCTCTCGGGTTTCCAATGAAATCAAGAAAGGGTTCTAGCTTCCTCTCTGGCTTGTGGTCCAAGAACTGGTCGGTTAAAAGACCCCCCTTCACTCCTGACAGCCCTGGCGATGTCCAGCCAGATGTCACCCTTCTCCTAGGCAGATACCTGTCACAAATTGTTGCTGTAATACTTTATTCGATAACAAGGTATCATAAAAGTAAATACAATTTCATCAAGAAAGGTAAAATTAGATAAAAACACATTTCGAAGTACAAAGTGAAGAAACACGTTAAAAAATGAGTTAAAATACACATCAGTTATAAAAACGGCTCCAGCTTGGTTTGTTCCAGGGCTAGAAAGTGTTAAATAATAAAGTGCAAGTTGATATAATAACACAATGATACCGCTCGGTGTCCTACCCCACTCGCAGTTGAGTAAGCTTTGTTCGTATTTGCCCTGCTTTCCCCAAGAATTTTGCAACTCCGCAGATTACCATCATGGATGTGGTATCTGTTAGAATGCGGAGAGCCACTGAATATTGCCTTGTTCCAAGTTCTCTACAAACTGGTCTTAACCATCTTCTCCTGGGTCCCCTGTACGCTCTGCAGGCAAACAAAAAATGAGCTAGGGACTCAATAAGATGAGCACACCCCAGGCAGGTAGCTTGATGGTGAGAAAAGTCTCTCCAGCTTCTAGTAAAGGCATTCAGGGGTAGGGTTCAATACCTCAATTTCAAAAACAATGTTCTGTCTCTCGGGTTTCCAATGAAATCAAGAAAGGGTTCTAGCTTCCTCTCTGGCTTGTGGTCCAAGAACTGGTCGGTTAAAAGGCCCTACTTTGGATTTTTCAAGTCTCTTGCTTGGATCCACTCCCAGTAAAGTTTCTTAATGGTTTCTTTTGGGGGTGGTGACTGTGAGATCCACTCTTCACTTAGATCCAAATTGATCACCAGGTCCCTCAATTTTTTCAGCCAGCCAATCTTCATTGGAGAGTTCAGGGTGATGAGATCATCAAGGACAGCAGCATAGTTGGCAAGCTCCGGCGTCCTTCTAAGGCGTACCCAGTAAAGTAGAGGCCGAAGGCCAACTATGTCTTTAAAAGAGCGGTGGCCCATATCGTGGAGTAATGGTTTTAAGGGAGTGGAAATAGGGAGACCCACTAGCTCTCTCAGAAACTTATTTTCTGCTCGAACTAGATCTGGGATTCTGTCGAAACCCCACAGTCCTGACCCATAGGTTGCAACAGCCAAAGCTTTACCATCGTAGACTGCTAGAGCGGATGTATGACGTTACAACGCATACTTTTACCACGCATACCATTACAATGCGGTTTTTACAACGCATACCATTACAAAGCATAGCGCTTTGGGGTGCTGGATAGTAAATAGTATAATTTACTATTCCAACTCCAGTCCCCGTGGACACTAGGGAAGGTGTTGGATAGTAAATTAAACTTATTCCCTATCCTAGAGCGCCCCCAGCGCAGAGTGTTGTAATGGTTTGTGTTGTAATGACTGCGTTGTAATGGTAGTGCGTGGTAAAAGATTCATTGTAAAGGTTGTATATCGCTAGAGCAGGGCTAATGGGTCTACTAGAGGATGCTCGATGATCTCTGGAAATAGCTCCCGCAACTCTTTTGAGGCTTAAAAGCATTTTGGCTACGTGGGAGTCCAACTTCATTTTACGATTTATCCTGACTCTCAAGTAGTCAAAGGCATCCACTTCCTCTAGTAAAATGTCATTGAGGGAAACATTAATCCTCCTGACTTTCCTGCGGGTAGACAGCACCATCAGTTTAGTTTTGGTGGTGTTAATTGTGAGCCCACATTCCTCACAGAAGGCACTGAACCTATTTAAAAGTTTCTGGAGACAAGAGGGGGTTTGGGACATTAAGAGGGTGTCATCTGCAAAGAGGAGGGTCAGTATCTTTTCACCTGCCAGGGTGGGGGCATCCACTGGGTTTTCCCTCAATAGGTCTGCCACCCCATTTATAAAGAGGGAGAATAGAGTGGGAGCCATCACACATCCTTGGCGGACCCCCCTCTGTACTGGTATTCTCTCAGTCAATTGTCTTGCCCTCCCCCATCTGCCATTGTGAATCCTTTTGATTAACTCAAGGAGATATCGCGGTAGGCCCATCTCCTTCAACACCTGCCACAAGGTCGAAAGCAGTTTTGAGGTCAATAAAGGCCAGATACAACGACCCCTTACCAATGGACATAGTTTTCCAATATGTATCTGTAAATCTGAATACTTGATCCATTGTGCCTATTTTCTGCCTAAATCCTGCTTGTAGGTGTGTTAATATGTCTCCCTCCTCTAACCAAGCCACTATTCTGGAGATCAGAACCCTGCCAACCATCTTTTGGATCACATCAATTAAACTTATTGGTCTGTAGTTGGCCGTTTTAGGAAGAAAAAGATTTAGCACCAGGTTCTGTGCATATTTATAAGCATCATAAGCATCATATAAGACGTTGTACAAACTGACTAAATAATACTATAAGTTATCATGATGTATATTTTTATTTTATTATTATTGTATTCTTATTTTTGAATTTTTTTTCCCTCTGACTTTTTTCCTTTTTTTTTTTTCAGTAACAAATTGACAATAAATAGTTTTTCATAGAATCATTATTCTATACATAAATAAATCCTCAGTGTATACAAAAACCAAAAAGTGTATAATGCAGTTCATAAATCACTATTCATATACAGAACCAAAATTCAATTCATTCAACGCGTTTCGGTGTGTGCCTTCTTTAGGAATTCTGTATTTTTGTCACATAAGTGGTTACTTTAAGAAAGAAATTTTAAATTCAGTCAGTTAATCATGATTTTCTAAGATTCAGAAGACAACGTCTAACAGATTACAATATTTGTAATTATAACCGCTTGATATTTATACTGTTTCTCATGGGAACTTCTCTAGCACCGTCAGATTCAAATTTAGCTCCACCACAATTTATGACCACTACAATTCAATAACATTTCTATACATATTAACAGTGCACATATTTATCTCACTCTCTATACATTATATACATTATTTACATATTATTATATTATATACATGTCTTCACCTTCTCATGGGGTTCTAGTGCCGTGATTCTACCTGCCGATTGGTCAATGAAAGTTAAAAAGTGTGACAACCAATTGTCTTCACAATCTATAGATGATTCTGTATAGTTATATGGTGAAAAATGGGAATAAACTCATAGAATTGAGTCTGTGGATTGAAAAACTCATATTGGTATAGTAATGGACAATAGGCCAACTGGATGAATTCATTGGGTAGAGCAAGGTGGTCACCCATTTATAGTTCTAAAAATAGCAGCAAAATTAGGTAGTTGCTTATAATTTAGGAACAGGAAGATTTATATAAAGTAGTTATCTATCCCTCAAGTCTATACATTATGTCAAATTATGAGTACCTGTAGATGACCGATGAAAGTTCCTTTGGCGACGGATAATGGAGGTATAAGAAACAAACCTGTTTACTCATGAATATGTCTCCACTCTAGGGACTACTGGATAAGTTAATTTCCTAAATAAAAGAACAGTTGGTGCAAGGTGTGCTCACTAAATATATCTAATACTCAATTCTAAACTACCCAATACAAAAGTTCATATACCTTCCAGATAGGTTTCTACTGTTGATATTCCATTTGAGAAATAAGGAAGCTGATGGACCCTTGCCGCAAATATTCTGTGTTCAGTAAAGCGATAAATCACTGTGTGGATGGAGATAAAAGGCATAAATTCTGTCAAATACATGTATCTTATATATGTTAGTGAGACCAAGATGAAGTAATCAATGTCCCAACATACCTAAACGTAAACCTTGTCACCAATATATATGACATATATATTGGTTCAATTCGGCATGGGTATGGGTCACCATCAGGAAAGTGGTAATTCCTGAAAAAAGTAAAGACATTTTTTGTACCAAAAAATATGGTGACTGATTATATATTAAACGGTACAGGGCCTCTCCTATTACTAATCCTTACATTAACCCCACTAACGTGTGAATGTTAATACCAAATTTATTATATTCACACTAAGGTACCCTATAACAACCATGGGCTGGATGGACCCAATACTAATACTCAGATCTAAAGCCTTAACTTATTTTAACCCTGTGGGCCTCATGATGCATTTAAATAGAACCCCAACGAACGCCGTTAACACATACAGGATTATGTGACATCGGCAAGTTTCGTATGAATAAACAAACCTTCCTCTCATGCCAGAGTTCGTTGTAATCTAAGCATACTGCATGCAGCCGGTAGGGATCTTATAGCTAACTACGGTTGCCGCTACCATGCGTCCCACAGCCGAAACTGAGTATCGCGGAGCCTTACCTGTAAAAAGATGTATATCACAGGAACGATGTGTCTTCCCTCTGGTCGCTCTCGATAAGAGCTGTGCAAAAGCTTCCGATTTAAATCAAAGCCCGATCTCGCGCCCTATTGGAAACAGATATCGTGATAAAATAAGGGAGGAGAAGTATGAGGTACCGCTTTGTACTGCCTCTTGATAAATGAGCTGCCATCTTATAGTGGAGTAAACCTGCGTTTTCCAACGTTTTCCAAATAAGAATTAAGGCTGAAAAAACACATCATCTAAACTAATGTAGATGTGGCGATAATACTGCCGAGACTTTATAAACCATGCGCCCTATTCCGAATCAAAGTGTTTTATATTGAGTCTAAGATCTTTTAGTTCTAATACTGAATGATTGCCCGCAACTAATTGAAATTCAAGGTAGTGATGAGCATATATGTAAACATATTTCAAAACCACTGTGTATATAAGAATTTAAGGTTGCAGCAACTGTCTGTGATAAAGCGGTACATCAAGGACTTTTAGGCTAATGAACCCACCATCTTGAGAGGGGATAAAATCTAATTATTAAGATTATGAAAGATGACTAAATCCTTCAAGAACATAATGATGCAAAGAGGAACCATGGCGGGGGAAGACTGTGTGTATACATAATGGATGAACCTGTGTTATGATATAAAATGATCAGGCTGAATTCTAGTTAAACCTCTTAATGTGGAATAAAGAGGAATGACTATACTGAATCATCTATAAAACTTGACCAGTCGGGGTAGAGAGTCTGCACTGTTCGATTAATTATCTCAGACAAGCAAATCATACCAGTACAATACATTGTCTTTACATTACATTATTGCCTGCTCCCATGATATTTCAGCATTTAATCCATGAACAGCTGTCCCCAAAATAAAAATCCAGTACACCTCCCGCAAACTTAGTTTCCTTGCTAGGGTTTGTCCTTTTCGGCAGGGGCCCCCCTTCTTCCACAGATCCTCCTGACATGCCACCTTGTGCCATTTTAACCTACGATTGCAGTTAGATGGAACTACTGCTTTTGAGGAGAGGTAAGGGTTTGTAAGCTTCCCTTTATCTTCCCATCTGATGCCAGCACAAAGTGGGTTGTGGTCACTATTGGGCATCTGTTTGACTTCCATATCTACCACGTTCCCCCATAATCTTAAATCTAAGATGGTATAATCAATGTGTGAGGGGCCGTTCAGCCTGTTAAATGTCATAGCCCAATTGGGGTCCGAAGTTGTTCTTCCGTTAAGTGCCCGCAGGTTATATTCCCGTGTCAGGGCTTTAATCTGTAAGGCCATGACCGTCCATCTCTTAATGGGACTCAGGTTTAATACAGGGATGGAGAATTTCATGTCTTGCTCACTAGTCCCCAGTAGGTCTTCCTTACTTAGGGGTTCGTACGTGCAATTTAAATCACCTCCTAAGATGATATTGGATCGTGGGGGGATACCTGCTAAGGCCGTTTCCAAGGATAAAACTGTGGCAGAGTTTTGATTGCTTGGGCTTCCTCTGGCATGTACATTAAAAAGGTCAACTCTATTGCCATTCAGGGGTCCTTTAAAGGATGGGTGTAAGATATCCTCTGAATTTGCATTATAGACAAAAATATCCAAATTCATTGTTACCTTAACCTTTTATGTGTAGGCCCCCCGACGGGCGACCCAAGCCTTGAGTTACAGCAGGGAGAAAGAAGGTGGAATAACCAGACTTATACAAGGGTACCAAGCTCCACGTCTCCTGGAACATGCAAATCTCATATTTATCAATGAATTCATGCCAGTCTGGAATATCCAGTTTCTTTTTAAGGCCTGCAATGTTCCAGGAGAGGATACAAATTATGTCTGATTTACCCTCCCCAACCCCATTTAGTTCAATATCAATTGGGGAGTGTTGAACAATAGTTTACTCTTCTGGAATGCCCTTCAGCTCAGTAAGGGTCCTGCTTATTAGGTGTAAACTAGATGATAGTGAGCTCATAGGAACATTCAGTATATTCGCTACTCTTATTCCACTTAGGGCCATAGGTGGAGCATTGGTGAGTCAATCAACCTCATCCAACCCTGCAAAGGGGGTAAATCTATTTGAAGTTTGGATATTAATAACTGTCCCTTCCTAGGTGTTGTGATAATGTGGCTTGCTTATCCTTGGGTGCCGGGGTATTAGTGACCTAGGATAAAAGTAGCTCAAGTCGTGTATCCTTATACCCTCTCCACCGGTCTGAGACTCCTGGTACCAATCATTTAGGTACAAAATAACCCTTCGGTCCCTGAAGTTAATGAATATTGCATCTCCCTGAATGTCTTTGGGCCTCTGACCTACCCACCCAAGCCTTCTCACGTATATGATTTCCCCATTGATGTTGGGAGGTAGTGGTCTGTTGTTCGCTAACCAATAAATCACTTTGAAGCATATTACCAACAACTAGCGATAATTATCGCTATGTTGGCTTAGCGGCAATATTTTTATCGCCGAGCTGCGGCGATTTTTATCGCTTAGGAACCTTGCTATTATCAAGGTTTATCTCCTAAGCGATAAAAATCGCCCGAAATGCATGAATATTGCTGAAAAGTCAGCAATATTCATGCATTACCGAGCTAATGCTCTTAGCCATGTTATCCACCTACCATTGGATAACATGGCTAAGAACTGCTTAGGGGCAGGTGTTAGCTTTTGGAGATAACTGGTGTTAGCGACAGCTAGGTAATAGGGAGATAATTTTATCTCCGCTTTCTTGGCTTCTAAAGCCAAAAAAGCGGAGATAAACTCCCTTGATAATATGCCCCACTGTTTTTTAGGTCAGTGTACCCTTCCTTTATCCCTGGTTTCAATTCTGGGACCCTTGTCAATATTGCCACGTAAGGGACGGCTTCTGGGGGCAAGTCAATATGTATATTCGAGCCTTTGGAATTCCTAGGATCTAACATCCCTCCACTACCTTCTCCACCCATGTCTGCCGTTTTACTTGGGGGTGCTTCGGATTCCTTCGCCCTAATTGTTTTGGCCTGTGTTTTTTCCGATACCTGTAGTGTTAGTTTTACAATTTTATTCCCTTTACTTAAAGGTGTCGGTTTAGGGATATTATCCCCTAAACTTGGGTTGTCTATTCCAGATTTCTTTCTATTATCTGCTAGCAAACCTTTTAATAGAGATGTATTTGAGGTGATAGCTACTTCTAAGGACTCCAGCTGAGTTGCTAGCCTTTTAGTTCTTTCTACAAGGGGTAACAATTAGGATCTTACCAGATGCTCTATGTTCCCTACTAGATCTTGATGTAGGGAGGGATGAGCCGGTGTCTGAGCTGGAATTGTTTTCTCAGTTCCTGTCTTCCTCATCATTGGGGGATTCCGGGTGGTATTAGGTAGTTTTGCCCACCTCCCCTTGTGGGTATTTCCCCCCCTTTTTCTCTTCATGTGGGCTTATTGGTTGATGGTGGGGGTGTGGGTTGCAGATTATTCTTTGGATTAGACATTAATGGATGAAGTATCAAGGATTCCTCAGGGATAATTTCTAGTGAGGGGTCTATACTAGAATTCCTATTGCTATGAGGTGTACTAGTCTCCGATAATGTGGTAGCATCGCAAAAAATAGAGGGGATACTGATGTCACTATTAGCAGTTTTTTTCTTCCTACTATTCGAGTTAGGGGTTGTGGCTAATTGGATTGGCCCTAGCGAAGAGCGTCTATTCAGAAGCTATGTAGATAGACGGCGCTCAGCCATTTCAATCCCCTGCCCAAGCGCCGAAGCAGCTTTTGTGAGATACTGCTCAATCGTACCCCCTTAGCGACCCTCCCTCTAGGGATATCCTGGCCTTATCTGCCTTATCGCCCTTTGGAGACATTGTTCATAGACGCTGATGTACTAATGTGCTAGGTTGCCTATGCTACAATACTGCACAGTGATATGGTAATTGAGGCAAACATGGAAATATATGATGTTACAACATACGGATAGTTGCAGCCCAGTTCGAAGTTGTAGTTTGAAGGGGCGCAGGTTTTCCTGGGACGTAAATGTCAATAGTATGGCCCGACCCGGCCTCCTCGGGCCTCTGAGGGCCACAGAGGGCCCGCCCTTTGCCGGGGCTTAGCCCGGCTCAGTCCACGCACGGTCCCGCGATGCGGGTGCTGAGCCCGTTTTGAAGCGCCTCCAGGCGCGCTGCTGACATGGGGGCTCTTCCGCTGGGAATGCTGGGGGTTGTAGTTCTCCGCTCGGCTGCCACGGAGTGCGGCGGCAGGAGAACTGCTGCAGGGTCAGGGGAGCTGCCGGTAGTGCTTTCGCTAATCGGGAGAAGCCAGGAATCCTCCTCAAATGCCCCAGGTATATCACTTACACCCCGCTCCACCGGTGCTGAGCCCATTTTGAAGTGCCTCCAGGTGCGTTGCTGACGTGGGGGCTCTTCTGCTGGGAATGCTGGGGGTTGTAGTTCTCCGCTCGGCGGCCGCGGAGTGCAGCAGCGGGAGAACTGCGGAGTGGTCAGGGGAGCTGCCGGTAGGGCTTTCGCTGATCGAGAGAAGCCAGGAATCCTCCTCCAATGCCCCTAGGTATATCACCTGTCACAAATGTAAAGTTAAAGAACATCAGTACAACTGGTCCATGTCCCAAAGACACACATTTGCACTAAATACTCTAGGACAACAGGGCATAGGGTGCTGAACACACTTGCATCATTGTCCAGGAGTATGTGGCCTGTGAGCAAACTGAAATGCACTACATGCCATTGAAAGGCTACAGATGACATAAGGGGTGCAAACCACTCTTTGAGTATGGCACTCACTGAGCAATATATGCTACATCAGGGTGCACTGCAGCACGTTACATGCTGTCACACACCCCACTACAACAAATAACCCTCTTCAGACAATACTGTACACACCGGCACTCACTCCCAACAACATAGCATCTCTCAACCATACATACACAATGGCTGTAGTGTCACACACACAACAGGTGCATACTCCAAGGTAGTGCACACATCACTCACCTGCTCCTCTGGTCTCCCATACAGCTTGATGTAGTTAGGCAGGAAGGCATTCAGCAGGGCCTTGTTCTCACCATCACTGAATGCAGGTGCCCTCTCCATGCTCAGCTAATCAGGGTCCAGAGGATACAGAGACAACCGCTGTGTTTTCCACTCCAAAGTTGTGCAAGCAAGTGCCCTCCCACAGCCACATGCTGCCTTATATCTGTGCTGCAGAGGGTCTGTGAGTCCAAGGAGTAGTGTGTGATAGGCCACAATAGTTTGCATCCTATGTTTCATCCAATCCCATGACACATAAGGCCATGACACACATATGCATGGTTTGAAAACTGAGCCAGAGCTGAACAACAACTTTTTCAACATTGTATACTTTTCCCCAACTGAATTTTCCAGAACACCTGTAGGACACTCTAAAATCTCTGTATCCATTACAACCTGGCTGCATTCTAATCATTCCACTGTTCCCCTAGATGTTCCCTATGTATTTTTTTGAATCCCCACACAAGTACGGTGCGATTGCCGTCACGAATGCAACTCATTCAATGGTGAAACGACCCGTACACACGCACGTACCATTGGGGTGCGCTCTGCTCGCATATGTCTACAATGGAATAGTGAAACGACCCGTACACACGCACGTTCCTTTGGGGTACGCACTGCTCGCGTATGTCTACAATGCAATAGTGAAACGGCCCGTTCACACGCACGTACCATTGGGGTACGCTCTGCTCACGTATGGCTACAATGCAATAGGGAAACGAGGCGTATACACGCACGTACCATTGGAGTTCGCTCTGCTCACGTATGGCTACAATACAATAGGGAAACGAGGCATACACACGCACGTACCATTGGGGTACGCTCTGCTCGCGTATGTCTACAATGCAATAGGGAAATGACCCGTACACACGCACGTACCATTGGGGTACGCTCTGCTCGCGTATGTCTACAATACAATAGGGAAACGACCCGTACACACACACATACCATTGGGGTACGCTCTGCTCGCGTATGTCTACAATGCAATAGGGAAATGACCCATACACACGCACGTACCATTGGGGTACGCTCTGCTTGCGCATGTCTACAATGCAAGAGGGAAACAAGGTGTATATACGCACGTACCATTGGGGTACGCACTGCTCGCGTATGGATACAATGCAATAGGGAAACGAGGCATACAAACGCACGTACCATTGGGGTATGCTCTGCTCGCGTATGTCTACAATGCAATAGGGAAACGAGGTGTGCACACGCACGTTCACTTGGGGTAAGGTGCGTTAGACATGCTCAAGTGAATGCTTGTGTAGGCTGCGTTCATGACCTCATTCATGTCACCATTGGGAGAGTGACCCCAGGAAATCACATGGCAGGGATGTAGTCTACACTCATGTTGACGATGTGGATGTATACATTAGCATGGCATCCTTCCACCAGCAGGCCCTAGGTGTGGCATACAGTGAAGAAGCACAGGAAATGTGATCTTGTGGTTCAGTTGATGTGTGAAGAGCTGTTGAGACATGTCATTAATCATGGTGCACATGTGTTTCACATACATTCAACACTTCTCACCTGAGTAACGTCTTCAACATATTGTGATGCACATCAACACTGGAATGGCACACCATTCAGTACAGGGAACTGTCACATGATGACAGCAACATGCCCACTGTCACAGATGTCTAATTGACGCACAGCATGACTCTGTGTGCCACGTCATGTGTGTGCCATGTGCGACATTGTGCATGCGGTTTGTATATGAAAGAAACAGGTCAGTATTATATTCCTCACCTTAGAATATCCCCAAGCGTCAGACTGGATCTGCCAATTTGTGCTTTGCAGTACCCTTGTGCGTTGGTAGGCGTCGTCTGCAGCTCCGCATGTGTCCTCGGCGTCGTGTGCACCGTGATGACGTTGTCTGAGTACTTAGACGTTGCCTCCGCGTGCTGACTTCAGGTCCTCTTTTTTCACGCCAGCAGCGCAGTTCCCGTATAAGTGTTACCTTAGTCATTTTATTTGAAAACTTTGTACAATCCCTTTTGCTCATTTTACTTGAGTCTACGACTCTGGACGGTGCCAATAGGGATGTTCGGTTTCAACCCTGTGAGGATTGCGCCCGACTGATGTCGGTGACTGACCCTCACCGTCAGTGTCTCCACTGTCTCGACGTCAACCACGACAACAAGAGCTGCTCTGACTGCCGGGCCCTGACTTTGGAAGCTAGGCCGGAGCGGACCCGCAAGCGGCTCGGACTTCAGCAGTTGGCCCTGCACCACAAGAGGTCATGGTCTGGATGGAGGTCGAGGGACTGGGCGCGGGGTTTGAGCCATCAGAGCTCCAGGAATCGATATCACTCCTCCGGGGCAAAGTCGTCAGGTAACCACAAGAAGTCAAAGAGACGTCATCGCTCTTCCAACTCCCCACGATGCACGTGCGATGCGGCAGGAGATTTGGGTGACACCGCCCATGCGGCTCCGTCAGAGGTGCGGGCGTCGTAGCCTGACCCACAACCTCCGGTCCCTGGGCAGCATGCAACGCTGGAGGAGTTAGAGCGCTTTCTCATGGCCATGATGTCCCTCACTCCTCCGATGGGCTATGCCGCGGCTTTGGGCCCAGCGGACCCGTCTGGGGGCCCTAGCGGGTCTGGTGCTTCAGCCCCGACACCGTCTGATGCTTTGGCTCAGACGCCGCTGGCGCCTTTGGCCCGGTGCCGCTGGGCCACACTGGATCCAATTCTTGATCCTGGTCCTCACTGGTTGACCTCACGACCTCACCGGCAACAGTCCCCCAGGTGTCACCCTCGGCGCCGTCCTCGGGTGCTGCCGTCCCCAATACCACACTCTATACGGCGCAGGCATGGGAACGGTGCTGCTGAATGCCGCTTGGGGAGTTTAACTTCAACGAGCCAGGCACATCTTTTGACAACCCAGATTATCAGGGAATGGGTGATAAGGAGTATTGGGAGGGGTCTGAAGACCCACTGGCACGTGAGTGTCAGTCCCAAGACGACTGGACAGGTGGACTGGGGGGTGCGAGTGGTCTGGACACCTCGCCAGACAATGGTTTGGTCTCAAATCCGACCGTGGCTTTGGAGGAGGGGGCAACCTATAGTGTGGTGTTGACGCGGTCGGGCAAAGCCTTTCCCCTTCATCTCCCCGTCGCGGCCATGAGGACCAACCTCCTCACTGAGGTCCTTAAACTGCAGTCAAGCTCGGCTGAGCCTCTGCAGCCATTTTATGAGGCATTGACTGACGCTATTTTGGCCACTAGGTCCAGGCCCGCTGCAGGTTTGGCTGTAGATAGGCACGTGGCCAGACGCCAACACCCGTCCATGGACGACCCATGTTTCCTGTCCTCCCACCCCACCCCAGAGAGCCTGGGCATCCAGGCCTCCAATTCACAGACCGCATTCCCGTTGGCTCTGCCGGACAGGGTATCCAAGAGGTATGAGCAGTACAGCAAGATGGTATCAACCTCCCTGAGTCTGGGACTGCGGTCTTCCAACATCACATGCCTCTTTGTCCGCTACACCCACTCTCTGTGGGACATGGTTGCGGAACTGCTGCCAGAGTGCCCGTTGTAGGTACAGGCAAAACTTGGCCAAGCCCTTGTGGAAGGACGAGCTGCGGCACGGTATTCGAGCCGGTGTGGGCTGGATAGCACCGAGTCACTGGGCAGAGCGATGGCGACCACGGAGGCGATTTGTTGCAAAGCCTGGTTGAAGTCTGCCCAATTGTTTCCCGATGTCCAGAATACACTCATGGACATGCCGTTTGATGTCCGTTGCCTTTTTGGCAACAAGGCAGACCATGCGCTTGAGCACATTAAGGACTCCAGGGCTATGGCCAGGTCCATGGGTCTGTCGGCACCGCACCAGCAAACTGGTACCTTTTGCTCATTTCGTGGATAAGGAAGTGGCACACACACATGTGCTGCAGCCACACAACGCTGACTAACATCCAACGCGGTGGCGGCGGTGGTAACCGCCGTGGCGGCAGTCGGGGACAACAGCGAGGTCAGTCCACACCTACCCCCGCAACATCTGCCTACAAACCCTCCTACTCTGTACTTTCTGGACCATGTGACGCCCGTGGGGGGACAGGGTTCGCCATCACCTCCCCCACTGGCGCACTGTCACATTGGACAGGTGGGTGCTGTAAATCGACCCAAGCAGCTATTCCCTCACCCTTGAGGCGACCATTCAAGCCATGCCACCGCAATACCAACGCGTATTGGGGGATCATTTGCAACTTCTGCATGCAGAAGTTACAGCCGTCTTGGCCAAGGGGGCCATCGTGCCCATTCCTGGGCCAGAAACAGGGTGTGGTTGCTACTCCCACTACTTACTGCTTCCCAAGAAGGCAAATGGGGGCCTACGCCCTATCTCGGGCACAAGGAACGTCAATGGCTTCCTACGGAAGGAGAAGCTCAAAATGCTGACAGTGGCTCAGGTCCTACCTGCCCTGGACCAAGGAGACTGGATGGTAGCGTTGGACTTGCAGGATGCTTATTTCCCACCGGCGCTACCTGCGGTTCACGTTAGGCCACAAGCACTTTCAGTTTACCCTGCTACCCTTCAGCCTTACCAGTGCACCACGGATGTTCACGTAAGAACTGGCATCCTGGTTTCTCATTATGTCAGTTGATCCCCCGGTTCGTCTGCCTCTGCTGGAGGACCTTATGTCGCAGCAGCAGAGGATGGTCCTCCACCAGTACCTGTACAGTCTCCACCTCCATGCTTGGAGATTGAGTGGTGACAGTAGAGGCCATTTACCTTTCATCCTGAAGTCTGTCATATCATCCATGCTGCCAGGCGCCCCTCCACAAAGTCGGTATACGCCTGCAGGTGGACCAGATTTGTGGCATGGTGCACACCAAAGGCTGTGGACCCTCTTTCTGCACCTCTTCATGAATGTCACCTCTTCCTTCTTTCTTATGCCCAGCAGGGCTCTGCTCTGGGCACTATCAAGGGCTATGTTCCTGCCCTTTCAGCCTTACTAAGGCTGCCTGATCAACCTTCTTTGTTCTAGTCACACATACTAAAGAGCAGCGTTCCCGCGATTGCAGTTGGCAAGCATATCTATGGTGCTAGGGGTAGAAAACAACTACGAGCATTAGTAGCGTGGCAGTCAAAACGCCCGGTAAAACAATTGCAATTCATGTGGGTAGAAAACTACGAGCATTTAGCGTTAAAAACGTGGCAGTCAAATCGACCTGTAAAGGAATTATAAATAGTAAATAAAGTGGGAGCCTAAATGGGACCTAGTGTAAATACATATCCACGGAAGAAAATCCATGCTTACCTTCGTCAGGCGGCCCCTGCTGAGAGACTGAGCAATCGCCTGTCTTCTCACGCTAGATGTAGTAAAAATCACAACGGGCTTGTACCGCGAGGTGCAGCCGCAGGATGAGTACTGAGGGGCTCGCCCGTCCTACATCCAATGGGTGGAAAGACGGGCGTGTCCAGAGTCATGCTCGAAGACATCAGTCAAAATGTTTTCCGGATCGAGTGCGGTGAAGCCCTGCACGTAGTTGTGAGGTGGCAGAGTTGGGAGAGGCATGACTAAAGTATTACTGAAGGTTGGTTAGGAACATTATGAGTAGAGATTAAAAATATGAGTAGAGATTCTGTCCTCGTTTATGTATATTACATCAGATACTGTGTGGGCACATGTAAAGATAACATAGATGTCCTCCAAAGTGTAAGAATCAAATATTGTACAAACACCAAATGGATAGCAGCTGTAGCCTAAACATTGTCGGGTCAATCTCATGGATTTGAATCCTGGTAGAACCAGATCATCATTGTGTCATTCTCACATGTAACATAAGGAGAGTGCATAACCATTAGTAAGTCATAAATGACAATCAAGAAACATAACAGATGTGATTAGAACATTTCATAAACAGTGTGCCAATGCTGTCTCATGCAATGGGAGGAACGATATTAGATGTGGCATATCAACTTGGTGGACTATAACATTGGTTAACAATAAAAAAGCAGCATTTTTATGGCTAATAGAGCAGTGTATGTCTATTCCGTGTGTAGGCTGGCCATTTGGGCATAAGTAGCATCTTGTTCATTCAGGCCATTCATCACACTTTTGAAACGATACATCCAATTGCACTCTCTGATATTGAGGATTTGGCAGAGGTCACCTCCCCGTTGGCCAAGAGACACCTTCTCTGGTATCACCCATTTTAAAGATTCTGGGGTGTGGGAGGCATTTGCGAAATGTTCAACTAGTGGGGCACCAGGTGTTTTGCAGCGAATCCCGCTGCAGTGCTGTAAGATCCTTGTCTTCGCCTTTTGTCAGGTCTGGCCCACATATATTTTGTCGCATCGGCATACGATGGTATATATAACATTCTCTGTATTACAATTTGTATGGTCCTGAAGGCTGATGGTCTGGTCTCCATGCGTAAAGGTCTTAGTTTCCATGCACATGGGACAGGCCTTACATTTGGTGCACTTGTAATGTCCTACCACTTGGGGTAGGTTCCACATTATCTGAATAGTCTGTTTGGGTGAGACATCCAAATGCGAGTGTACAACTTGGTCTTTGATGTTTTTAGCTTTTTTGAAGGCGTGCATGGGGGGTTCTTGTACTTCTATGGTATCGGAATTAATCCCCAGTGTCCATTAATTATCAGTTTGATCTCATTACTCCTGATGCAGTAGGTAGTGACACATATCATTCTCTCCAGAGTGGTTGCACGTTGTTTGGGGTGAGTAAAGTTTGTCTATCGTTGTACCATGCTCTCTTTCTTGATCTCTTGACCAGTCTCTTGAGGTACCCCCTCTCCATTAAGCGATTCATCAGGTTTTCCGATTCCCTAAAGAAATCTTCTATTAGCGAACAGTTTCTAATGATTCTAAGAAACTGGCCAAAGGGGAGATTATCTCTGAGTCCTCTAGTGTGGTGGCTTGTATAACAAAGTAAGGTATTCCGTTCTGCCGGTTTCCTATAGAGGGTAGTATAGAGGTGGTTGTCTTTGACTTTGATGCTAATGTCTAAAAAGTCAATAGTCTGCTTGTCATATTGCATTGTAAATTTGATGTCTTCCGATCGTGTGTTCAACCGGGTGAAAAAATTAGTTAATTCACTTTCATCTCCTGTCCAGGTCAGGTGGACATCATCTATATATCTTCGCCATTCAATGATATTATTCCCGAATGGGTTGTCAGATGATAGAATGTTGGTAGTTTCAAAATCGTCCATATAGAGAATTGCCAAGTCTAGCGCAAAGGCAGCCCCCATCGCTACACCCTTACTCTGTATGAAAAAGTCATTTTGGAAAACAAAGACATTTTTTGTCATTGCAACCTCCAGAAGGTTGATTATAAATTCGGTGGGGACATAGGTAGGTTTAGGTCTTCTCTCCAGGACATTCATCATAGATTCCTAAGCAAGTGCCTGGGGAATACTAGTGCAGAGGGAGACAATGTCATTTGTCACCAGTAGTTGTTTATTCTCTTCAAAGTCCATGTTGTCCACTAGATTGACCACTTGCATGGTATCACGTAGGTATGTATCTGTTGATTCCGCCAAAGGTTACAGAAAAAAGTCCACATTCTTGCAGATTGGTTCTAATAGTGACCCACACCCTGATATAATTGGTCGTCCTGATGGTTTAAGTGGATTCTTGTGCACCTTGGGTAGGGTATAGATGGTGGGTGTGCGGGGTTGATTAACATTCAGAAAATCAGATTCCTCCTGTGAGAGAAAACCCAGTTCTTTGCCTTTTTCTGTGATGTTTTTGATTGTTCTCTGAATTTCTTTGGTGACGTCCATCTTTGCAGGTGTATAGCTGACTCCGTCTCTCAACTGGGAGTAGATCTCTGCTTTATAGTCCTCAGCGTCTTGCATCACAAGGCTCCCCCTTGTCAGCCGGCTTAATAACAATTGCTCTGTTATTCTTCAAATTGTTGAGTGCTTGTTGTTCCCCTTGGGTGCTCGTGTGCTCATGAAGAGCTGAGCTCGTCATGACCGTTAGAATGCTTGCACGCTGGGGAAATTCCCCTGTTGTGCGAACGTTCTACACAAACGGGTGTGGTCATGACGAGCTGAGCTCGTCATGAGCACATGAGCACCGTGGCTCATGATGAGCTGAGCTTATCATGAGCACCGGGGCGCTGTGTGCGCCCCCCGCCCCCAGCACAGAGGGGGAATCCGCTCCACATACAAGGGGTTAAGCAACACATGTTATTAGCAGCCGATGTATAAAGTGCAAAGAAGTATGTATATACCTGAGAGAAAACATATAGGGCCTCATTTATGAGGATGTGTGTCACTTTTACGCCGCAAGTGCGTCACTTATTGTGACGCACCAGTGACGTAAAAAATCCGCCTTGTTGCGCCATACTTACAAAGTGACGCATCTAGGTAGATGCATCACTTTGTAATCCCCTGCGCCACATTATACCTGTGCCAGGTATAATGTATGCAAGGGGGGCGTTTTGATGAATGAAAGGGTCATGGAAGTGACGCAGTGAAATCTATATTATTTCACTGCGCCATTTATTTGCAGCTAATGCATATAAATCTTACGCCTGCTTCATGGCTGGTGTAAGACTGACGCAGGCACTAACAACATGGGACTTGCCCATTTGAAAGTACACATTGCTGGAGTTGCATCACTTTTGTGACACACTCCAGCAATGCGTCACTTTTGTGCCTACAGATACGTCAGAAGTACTGACGTATCTGTAACTCCCTGCGACATGATGCGTCATGAGTGATGTCACTGACCATGTCATGTGTGATGTAATATGTGACATCATCAGCAGTGCATTGCGGGCGCGCAAGTTATAGTTAGCTGAACTAACTATAACGGGGAATTTCAAAGGTTTTGTATGAGTAAAATGACCAGCTAACTATAACTGGTGTCAAACCTATGGTTTTTTCAGTGAATTTCAAAGGTTTTTTAAATGCTAATTCCTAACTATAACGTGTGTTAAACCTATGGTTTTTTCAGTGAATTTGCAAGGTTTTTTAAATGCTAATTCCTAACTATAACGTGGCTGAAACCTATGTTTTCTTCAGTGAATTTCAAAGGTTTTTTAAATGGTAATTCCTAACTATAACGTGGCTGAAACCTATGGTTTTTTCAATGAATTTCAATGGTTTTGTAAATGATAATTTTTAAATGTAATAATTGTTATATTTTTTATACTGATTTACTAAATTATTATAAATTATTTATTTTTAGATATATTATTTTTTAAATGACATTACATATTTTTAATATAAATTGAAAAAAACATTTTTGTACACCTCTCTGCAACGCAGCCCCCTGGCGTGTTTGCAGAGGGGGAACTAATTCCCTTTGCATACTGGGGGTCCCTGGGGGCAAACTAGCCCACCTGGAACCTCCAGTATGCGCCAGGGGGCTGCATTACAGAGAGGTGTAATGAGGCCACACCCTTTTTTACACTTCTCTGCAACGCAGCCCCCGGGCGCGTTTGCAGAGGGGGAATTAATTCCCCTTGCATACTGGGGGTCCCTGGGGTCCAACTAGCCCACCTGGAACCTCCAGTATGTGCCAGGGGGCTGCATTGCAGAGAGGTGTAATGAGCCCACACCCTTTTTTACACCTCTCTGCAACGCAGCCCCCGGGCGCGTTTGCAGAGGAGGAACTAATTCCTCTTGCATACCAAGCGTCCCTGGGGGCCAACTAGCCCACCTTGAACCTCCAGTATGCGCCAGGGGGCTGCATTGCAAAGAGGTGTAATGAGGCTATGCCTCCTTTTAACACCTCTCTGCAACGCAGCCCCCTGGCACGTTTGCAGAGGGGGAACCAATTCCCTTGCATACTGAGGGTCCCTGGGGCCACCTAGCCCACCAGGAGCCTCCAGTATGCGCCAGGGGGCTGCGTTGCTTTGCCTGGGGGTTGGCAGTCTACGGGGCAGTGTGGGGGGATTGGGCACCCCCCACACTTCTTTATCACTATGCCCCCGCGATTTGGTCCTCCCGGGGGTAATTTGAAAAAAAACATACCGGGTTTAAAAAAAAAATTGGGCCTTGGGGTGTCCTTGTGGGACCAACTGGGCAGGCCTAGGGGGTCAGGGTGTTTCTACCCTGCCCCCTTTTTGTGTTCTTCATGTTTGTTTTTCTGCTTCTTGTGCCTCGGTCTACTGCGCACAAGATGGCTGCCAACACTTCCTGGTTTGGAGTGTTAACAGCAAATGACGATGCAGCTTACTCGAAAAGGTACGCGCACGGTACACGCACGGTATGCGTACCGTGCGCGTACTATGCAGACCCGTGCGCACACGGTATGCGCACCCCACGATTTTTCGTTAAAGAAAAACATTTTTTGGGGGCCTTGGGGGTCCTTGTGGGACCCCCTGAGCAGGCCTTGGGGATCAGGGTGCTTCTACCCTGCGCCCCTTTTAAGTTCTACACGTTTGTTTTTCTGCTTTCTTGTGCCTCAGTCTACCGAGGCACAAAATTGCTGCCAGCAATTTCTGTTTTGGAGTATTGACAGACATTGGCAGCCAATCAGCATGCAGCTCGCGCATGTACGGTGCGCGCTTATAGATATATCATTTTTTTTTCTTTTGATTTTCTCAGGAACTACTGGAGGGATTTACACCTTTTAAGCGAAAGGGAGATCTGCGCACCAAACTCTACCTCTCTGCCAAATTGGCTATAATTCCGTTCAGCCGTTCGGGCTGTAGCCGTGTCTATTCGCCCTGTGGAAAATAAAATGGGGAAAACACGTTTTGGGACCCCCTTTTTTCTCAGCCCCCACTTGAAAAATCCCCCCAAAACTTTGAGGAAAGGAGCGGAGCGTAGCAGGCCATCTTCTTTGAGACATTCGCGAAGATTCATCAACCGGCGCCAAAGTTATTCCCAATAGAATGTTTCGGAATTTCCTATGGAAACTAGGTCCTAAATATAACGACCTACTGGCGACCGCCAGTAGGTAATATATATATATATCTATATATATAGATATATATATATATATATATATCACCTACTGGCGGTCGCCAGTAGGTATATATAGTTAGGACCTAGTTACCATAGGAAATACCCAACATTCTATTGGGAATTACTTTGGCGCCGATTGAGGAATCTGCATGTAATTTTCCTTAAAATTGCTTCGCTCCGCCCCGCTCCTTCCCGGAAAGTTTCAAGGGGATTCGTCAAGTGGGGGCAGAGAAAAAAGGGGGGCCCAAAAACGTGTTTTCCCCATGTTAATTTCTATAGGGACCTTTAGACACGGCTACAGCCCGAACGGCTGAATGGAATTACACCAAACTGGGCAAAATGGTAGGGCCTGGTATGCAGATGTGCCTTTGCTATGTTTGGTGAAAATCCCTTGAGTAGTTCTTGAGAAAATTGAATTTGCAATTGTTCAAATGGCATTTTCTATGGGACCTTTAGATACGGCTACAGCCCGAACGGCTGAAAGGAATTACACCAAACTTGGCAACATGGTAGGGACAGGTATGCAGTAGTGCCTTTTCTATATTTGGTGAAAATCCCTCCAGTAGTTGTTGAGAAAATTGAATTTGAGCAAATTATATATCTATATGCGCTCACCGTACGCGTACGGTACCCGTAGCGTATGCGTACGTGCGCATACCCTTACGTGCGTGAGAGAGTTTCTGATTGGCTGGCAGTCGACTGTCAACATTTCAAACTGTCCAAACCAGGAAGTGTTGGCCACCATCTTGTTTTTCAGGAGAAATTAGGCACAAGAGAGCCCAAAACAAGAGTGGAAAACACGAAAAGGGGGCAGGGTAGAGACCCCCCAACCCTCTAGCCCTTCTCAGGGGGTCCCAAAAGGACCCCCAAGGGCAAAAAAATATAAATCACGGAGTACGCGTACCGTGCGCGTACCCCGTGATTAAAAGAAAATAAAATGTTTTTTTGCACTTGGTGGTGTTTCTGGGACCCCCTGAGAAGGGCTAGGGGGTCAGGGGGTCTCAACCCTGCCCCCTTTTTGCATTTTCCACTCTTGTGCCTCACTTCTCCTGAGAAACAAGATGGCTGCTCAGGTGGTCCCAGAAGAATAATAAAATATATAAACGTTATCGGCTAATAGAATTAGCATTTACAAAACCTTTAAAATTTATTGAAAAAAAATATAGGTTTCACGCCTGATATAGTTAGGAATTAGCATTTAAAAAACCTTGCAAATTCACTGAAAAAACCATAGGTTTCAAGCCTTATATAGTTAGGAATTAGCATTTAAAAAACCTTGCAAATTCACTTAAAAAACTATAGGTTTCAGGCCTTATATAGTTAGGAATTAGCATTTAAAAAAACCTTGAAAATTCATTTAAAAAAACATAGGTTTCAGGCCTTATATAGTTAGGAATTAGCATTTTAAAAACCTTGCAAATTCACTTAAAAACCATAGGTTTCAGGCGTTATATAGTTTGGAATTAGCATTTAAAAAACCATTGAAATTGCTCCTATATAGTTAGTTGTACTAACTATATTTCGCGCACCCGCAATCCACTGCTGATGATGTCATATATTACATCAATCATGACATGGTCAGTGACATCACTGATGACATCACTGATGACATCTCAAATGACATCACTGATGACATCACTGATGACATCTCATTTGACATCACTGATTGTCCACATGTAAATTACGTCGTAAAATTATCCGACAATTTATACATGTTTATAGATTCTTTTCCAAACCAGCAGTTTTAGATATTAATTTCTCTAAAGAATCCAATTTTGACTTCAACTTTTTCTGACAAAATAATAGTAGCTCCTTCATGCTCTATTTTATCAATAGCTTCCAGTTTTATAGTTTCTTGATTTTCTAACTTTAACATTTTTTTCATTGAATATTGAACATGCTTGCAGAGTTGGCAAGCATATCACTGATTTCTTTTCTGCAATGTTTCTATATATATTCTCTGGAACAATATGTTCTTTTGGAAGCAAATTTGAAAGTAATTGTGCCTGTAAAGCTTCTTTGCCATGTTCACTCCCTTTTCCAAATCTTATATCTTCAAGAATACTTTTATAATCAGCATTTTTTGCCTGTCGCATATTTGTAATGAGTTCTGTATATTCGAAATAGGACCAAATATTAACATTTTCAATGCTTCCCAGGCACTTTCTGGTGTCTTCATGTGTAACTGTATTAAATACTGGTTGTCCTTTCACAGGAGTTAGTTGTAGTAGATCTCCAAAAACTATGGCGTGTTTGCCTCCAAATAACACATCATACTCCGTTTTAAGGATTTGTTGAATTCTTAACTGCACAAAGGCAAGCATTACATTTGATACCATGCTTACCTCATCAATAATGAGAAGTTTCATTTTTTTCAAGACTCTAGAAACTTCACAACAAGCTTCTCCAGATAGCTTGTGGTATTCTAATTTATTTTCATGATCTACTGGCAGCATCAATAAATGATGTAAAGTAATCCCTTCAATGTTATGTGCTGCCAACCCAGTTGGAGCAATAACAACACAAGAGAGTGACTACTAAGTTCTTTTCTGTAGATAAGTTGCAATTCCTTTAATTAGAAAACTTTTTACTGTTCCTGCTTCTCCACTCACGTACAGTCGGACAGGTTTAAATGACGTGCATGAGCACTCTTTTTTCTCATGATATAAACCATGCTCAATCTGCTCTGTCACTTGATCATATAATTGTTTCTGCTCAACATTTAGTTGTTTTTCCAAAGTTTATTACATTCTCTTCAGCTTGTTGCATTGCTCTTTCCACCTCATCCATGGCAGTTGCTGCTTCATTTTGGATAATTGGTTCTCCTAGTAGATCCTGACTCAACGAAGCAGAACTTTGACTGTTTTGAGAACTGTTTCTAGCAATCTCTGCTGCAATTGTATTTCGTCGTCCAACATTTTAAGATAATTCGTAAAAAACTGGACATTCTATAGTATTTTTAGTTGCCTTGAATGAATCTCCATAACTGTGAAAATCTCCAAGTAGTTCCAGTTCTGTACGCCATGGCTTAAAGAGTTGCAAAAGAGCTAATTAGTAAAATTCTCTTTTGTCAGGAGTTTCGCAACTCAGTTTTCGGTGATTAATCAAATGTCCTTTTCTTTGTTTCACTAAACACCCTTCAGATCCAATCACAGCATATAATCCTTTATTGATATCTTCTGAAATATTTCTCTTAAAAGTATAGCTTTGCAGTACTTCATAGAGACAAACGTTCTCAAGATGATGACTTCTATTTGGATAGTATGTATCCAACATATTTGTTTTCAAAATATCTGTACTGCCTGGTTCTCTCTCTGCTAAATACTCAATTTCTTGTACAGATTTCAAAACTCGGTTTGCAAGACCTAAACTCACCCAAATGATTGTACTAGATTTGGAGTACAGACTTCCAGATGATAAGCGATCTGAACATTCATATGCTCCGATTTCGCGACGAGACAATATCTTCAAACTGTAGCTGTACAATTTCTTACTTAGGCTCTTTTCATGAGAAATTTTTTCCCACATTTCCTTTAGTTCCGTCTTTTCAGATTTAGTAATGTAAGACATTACATATCGAGCCACAGCAATGGAGTTGTCTGCAACATATTAAATATCCATGTTAGCATTCCACATGGACAAAATGACTGGGTTATAGTCATTTATGTATTTTGACTGTTCATTTCTTCTTAAGTTGTAGGTATTTTTCGGTGATCTTCTTGTGACAGTATGTCGCAAAGATGACATAAAATTGTTCACTCTTCTTTTCGATCTTACTGGACATGGAAATCCGAAACGACATTTTGTGTGGAACTTATCCTTAGATTTGTACTTTCGATGACAGTATTTTCCACAACGATGGGTTTGAAACCGTAAGACTTGATGTCTTAAATTCTTTTGTTCTGTACTTTTTGGTACAGCACATGTAGAATATTGCTCAATAAAGCTCATCACTGTATCATTTGAATCAGTTTCAAATGTGGGTGCATGTTTGTTCCATAGCAGCATATGTATGTGAGGAGCACCTCTTGCTTGATACTCTTTTCTCCAAAAGAAATCCAGATTCTCTCCAAGAGGAGGATTTTTTTTGTTTGTGATAAAAGACATCATAGCTTCAAATCTATGATTGAAATACCTGCAAACATTAACTGGATCCAAAGAGCACAGGTGTCTTGTATTCTATATTTTCTATGTTTGCATTTGCCTCTTGAAGAAATTGAAGTAAATCTTCCCAAGCATACTCAGCACAGCTTAGAGTAAGGAACCATGTAGGAGTTCCTAAGCATACATTTCAATTCCCCATGATGACGGTACAAAAGCTGTGCGCGTTACAAAAATACACTACAAATACTCATTAGTACCACGCTGACATGCCATGAGAATAATTAGCTGATATTCCAAAACAGTATCTTTCTGTTGGACTTTATCCATAAAGTCCTTTGCCGAAACATTTTGCAGATGTACTCCACTTTTTAGTATATAGTTCCCTGCATAAGAAAGTCCAGACAAGTCACTCTCAAACAGAAGATGAAACAAATATGCAATACATTGGCAAAACTTTGGATCTTCTGCATATAATCTTGATGTCCGGTATTCAGATGCAGGAATCTGCACAGGTCAGTCATCATATCGTCCACCTTTGCCTGTTGGAAATAACGGAGGGAAACAACGAGCTTCCAAGCATTCTTCCCATACACTAATGGGACTTCCTTTCGCTTCTTTCATTTGGAATAACTCAATTGTATTCCCCATCACTTCTTTAGAGTGAAGCGGATGCACACTATAATGTTCATAAATTTCTTCAGTTCTGGACACATCCACTTTGTTAATTTGTCCAGTTGACAAATCACTGTCCTCTTCTACAGTTGTTTCCTCTTCTCCTACATATACATTTTTATAGTATTGATTATTTTTTACCAAATACAACGTTGCCTTTTTCACTTTCCTAACATCCACTAATTCTTGCCAGATTTTCTTACTCTTCGTAGGAACACCATTAACTAGAATAACTAGAGGTTCCTTTTCCACATTTTCTACACCAATTGTTTCAATATATTTCTTTAAATCTAGAGGCAAATATACAACTCTTCCCTTTAATCCTCTCTATAAATCTGAAGGAGGCAATTTCCCTGTCTTAAGCTCCATACGAACAATAGCCTTAAATGGATGCACACATTGAATAAGAATAGACTCATAAGTATTTAAATCCATCAGTTCAGAAGGAATATTTACCAACTCAAGAATATTATATACAGCTCTAGCAGGCATTTTGTTTTCATCTAATTTATTATAACAATATTTACAAATACGTTGATCAGAACCCAATCAAAACAATTCTCTACCAACAAATAAGTTGCAAATTCCTTCCACTGATTATTATTATCCTTTTCACTTTCTAAATATAGATCAACTAACCTGCTCTGATTTTTATAATGAATTTGTCTACAACAAATACAAGAAAAGTTTGGCCTTTCACCTGAAATGACCTTAAACCTTGTAATTTCTTGCTCAAAATTTTCTGTACTTAAATTCTGTACATTTTCTTCCACATTTGCATCTAATAATGTATCAGTTTCTGCACTGTCTTTTTCAGGGCCAAAGTAAATAACCTCAATTTATTTTTTCACAAATGTTGATTACATCTAATACAGAGCCATGCAAAAGAGCACTGTTTAACTGTTTTAGCTTAAGTGCTGGACTTTTTGCATAATACAACCTACTCACTAATTTCCTCACTTGAGTATGATGCACTGCTAACATCCTAAAATGGTGAAAAACACTCTGACAGACTTTTTAGAAAGACAAGCCAGAGAATGACCTTGCAAACCCGTTTTTTCTCTCACTCTGCAAGGGTCTAATTCTTGCAACATCTTAATCTTTTGTTTAACACTTTTCTTAGTATACTTACGTAAGAAATTGCGAAAACAATATATTGAATCCTGTCGTACACTACAAATACTACTACAATTCCAACTGTACACTGGACCCTTAGGACGTCTCCCTAAAACTTTATCAGCTAACACCTCTTCTGCATTTCTAGGGACAATTTTCTCTTTTTCAATCGGACAACCATTCTTAACCTCATAAGCTCAACCACTGGTGTCAACTGCATGCAACAAATCATTACTCTGAAGGTAAATCTCTTCATTAAAAACACGGCTCACAACTTGAACTATGTTTCCATTCTCCAGAAAAAACATTAAAAAATGAGTTCTATTAATTAGTCTTTTCCACTTTCTTCTGGCCTTCATAACATTCATTGGCTTATCTAGTGTTCGAATTCTATTGATTACTAACATAAACAACTTCTTTTTTAATTCAAAAGCCTTCTTAACAATTGTTTCAATACGTTTCTTTTTCTTATAAAAAGCTGTTTTTCTTTTACAATTTTTAATATTTTTTAATAAATTTAAAACAACTCTGTTATAAAACATTCGCTTGCGAATTTTAACAAACTGATTTTTTCGTCTTTTACTATACACAATTTCTTTACCACATAGTTTTCAATCATTTTTCTTTTTTGTCTGGTTTTTCTTTGTAGTTACAGTTAAAAAAATTCCAGATTCTCCAGATTTTTAGTTTGTGTTATTTTCCTTATAAAATCCTTTGTTGTCTTACCAGGAGCTTTATTTTTTTTCTCCACACATTGTTATTTAGATAAATCTTGTACTTATTTTTCTTTGAAAAGTAAGCCTGTTTATATGTTTTTCTTTTCTCACTCATTGAAGGCATGATGGTTTTCCTTTCTGTAGATAATTAAAATCGGTTGTGAAGAAAAAAAACATGTTACCATTTTTTTTACAATTGTAGACCACTACTAGCATACTACATAGCAATTAAAAGCACTATATGTTGTAAAGTCTGGTTCACTCCATAAGTAAGTTTAAGGTACAGCAGCAGTGTTCGGGGAGTGTAGGAGATCATGCAGGGAGTGCTGTTTCAGGGTTTAGGGCAATGCAGTGATGTTTCAACATTATAGGGGTATTCGACGAGAATGGTGTTTCAGGGTTTAGAGCGGTGCAGTAGTGTTGAAAGAGTTTAGCAGGTTTTGCTAGGGATGGTGTTTCAGGGTTTAGGACAGTGCAGTGGTGTTAGGGCAGTGTAAGGAGTCATGGTGGGACTGTTATTTCTAAGTTTAGAGCAGTGTAGTTATGTTTGGGCGGTGTATGGAATCATGCAGGGGCTAGGAATATAAAGCACAGCATTTCATAAAGCCTAACTCACTCCAGGAGTACATGTATTCCCATATCTGCAAACACATGCACCGAGCAAGTGATTCTGTCACAATATTCCCAAAAACACACTGACTCACATTCTGATTCTACACTAATAAAAATATCCCTTGCAATTCACTGAAATTATTACTACATGCTACAGAGAGATTTGCTATGGCATTTCTACAGCACACCCAGGATCTTTACTACACAGCATGGAGACTATTTGGGAATTAAGAGGCCTGACACACATACTGCATAGGACTTTCTAGCACTACATGTCCTAAAGCCTGACTCACTTCATGAGTACATGTATTCCAATATTTTTAAACACATCAACTAAGCAAATTATTCTGCCACAATTTTCTGAAATCAATACTGACTCACAGTGTGATCTTAGAAAAATGACAGTATCCCTTGCAATTCAGTAAAATGATTACTACAGTGAAATAGGGTCTTGCTGGGCGTGCTGTTTCAGGGTTTAGAAAACTACAGTAGTATTCACCCAGTGTAGGGGTATAGCAGGGGGTGTTTCTTCATACTTTAAGGCACAGCAGCAGTGTTCGGGCAGAGTAGGAGATCATGCAGGGAGTGCTGTTTCAGGGTTTAGGGCAATGCAGTGGTGTTTAAACATTATAGGGGCATTCGCTGAGAATGGTGTTTCAGGGTTTAGAGCGGTGCAGTAGTTTTGAAAGAGTTTAGCTGGTTTTGCTAGGGATGGTGTTTCAGGGTTTAGGACAGTGCAGCAGTGTTAGGGCAGTGTAGGGGGTCATGGTGGGACTGCTATTTCTGAGTTTAGAGCAGTGTAGATATGTTTGGGCAGTGTATGGTATCATGCAGGGGCTAGGAATATAAAGCACAGCATGCCCTAAAGCCTAACTCACTCCATGAGTACATGTATTCCCATGTCTGCAAACATATGCACCGAGCAAGTGATTCTGTCACAATATTCCCAAAAACGCACTGACTCACATTCTGATTTTACACAAATAAAAATATACCTTGCAATTCTCTGACATGATTACTACATGCTACAGAGAGATTTGCTATGGCATTTCTACAGCACACCCAGGATCTTTACTACACAGCATGGAGACTAAATGGGAATTAAGAGGCCTGACACACAAAATGCATAGGACTTTCTAGCACTACATGTCCTAAAGCCTGACTCACTTCATGAGTACATGTATTCCCATATTTTTAAACACATCAACTAAGCAAATTATTCTGCCACAATTTTCTGAAATCAATACTGACTCACAGTGTGATCTTAGAAAAATGACAGTATCCCTTGCAATTCAGTAAAATTATTACTACAGTGAAATAGGGTCTTCCTGGGAGTGCTGTTTCAGGGTTTAGAAAACTACAGTAGTATTCACCCAGTGTAGGGGGTATAGCAGGGGGTGTTTCTTCAGAGTTTAAGGCACAGCAGCAGTGTTCGGGCAGTGTAGGAGATCTTGCAGGGAGTGCTGTTTCAGGGTTTAGGGCAATGCAGTGGTGTTTCAACATTATAGGGGCATTCGCTGTGAATGGTGTTTCAGGGTTTAGAGCGGTGTAGTAGTGTTGAAAGAGTTCAGCAGGTTTTGTTAGGGATGGTGTTTCAGGGTTTAGGACAGTGCAGTGGTGTTAGGGCATTGTAGGGGGTCATGGTGGGACTGGTTTTTCTGAGTTTAGAGCAGTGTAGTTATGTTTGGGCAGTGTATGGTATCATGCAGGGGCTAGGAATATAAATCACAGCATGTCCTAAAGCCTATCTCACTCCATGAGTACATGTATTCTCATGTCTGCAAACACATGATTCTGTCACAATATTCCCAAAAACACACTGACTCACATTCTGATTCTACACAAATAAAAATATCCCTTGCAATTCACTGAAATGATTACTACATGCTACAGAGAATGCTATGGCATTTCTACAGCACAAAAAAAAATTGTCAAAAAATATTTGTGGTGGTAACGCACTCTTAGTTTTATTTATTGTTTAGAATTTGTTTTTTGTCACAAATGTCGTTGGTGCATAGGTAGGTATCCTGCTGAGCTGTCAGGGTAGATTTATGAAATACTGTGACATGTGTTTCCTGTGACACAGGGACCACTCCTTCCTTGCACTCCTTTAATCTTTCATTCAATTATTACTCAGTGTTTTCAATGCTGTTTGCAAATTTTATTTTCTTTTCCAAACATTTCATTATAGCGAGTTTTTCATTCTTTGTGTTTCTTTTATCATTGTTTTGTATTTCATTTCACAAAAGTATTTAGTCCCAATGCATTTTAAGCATAAGGCTCTTCCTCAGGGGATTTCCTTTATCTAGAAACATTATATGTCAAATTAAGCATTTGGTAGAAATAAAAATAACAATATGTACATATTTCAATAATAACCATTAGTCAAAAAACAACATTTGATCATAGTCATGCCTGTTTCTGTAATGCATAGTCATGTCTAAATTATCTGCCTCTTATAACCCATGTTGTCGCTCTAAGCATACAGTGTCTCTCGTGTGAATTTCGCTACTGTTATACCTTATAACCCATTTCTAAGCTTGTCGTACTAACCTTGAAAGATTAGTTTTAACTGTCGTACTGAAATGAAATAAAATAAACATTACGGTAAGGCACGAAGTTTCTCTCAGTCTCATGGTCACTTGGTATAAAATGTTGCGGGCCGTTTCCTTACCCGGTGTCAGCTTCCATCTCTTCTCCTCACTAACTCGGCGTGTGTTACTCTATCCTACGCGCTGTGTTACAGCTCTATGATCTATTCCCGCTCACGTGACCGCGTCGGTTGCGTGCTCGATTACTGTTTCTTAAAGTGAACTACACTTAGGTACTTGGATAGTGCAGTGTGTATCGAGATGTTATGGTGCTGTGCATTCTTACTCGTGGGTATAATTTGAGGGATAATACCTGTGCAAGACTTATCGACCTTGTTGTAAAATCAATGGTGAGATAACTATGTGAACATGGTCAACATTGTTATGAAAATAGTGCGCATATCAATCTCTATATATATGTTGTGTTCACAAAATATCAAATGTGTGTCAAATCACATCAACAACATATCATTATCGAATTGCAAGACAATTTTCATCTGAATGTAAAATTATAGAAAACAATTTAGATCCATCAGTTCATTCAGTCCCCTCCGTTGTATGGTACATAAAAAGTTGATCCAGAAGACTTCTCTCCTTAACAGATAATTGTTGTTGTCTCTCCCAGGAAGTGTTGCCACCGTTTCCAAAATACTAAATTTTAACTGGCTTGCATTGTGGTTGGCTTGATTAAAATGAACTGCCACCGTTGATTTTTGATTGTTCAGTCTGATGTTGCTCAAGAGGCTGCTGACACTGTGGGAGCTCAGAACAGGAGGCGCGGGTAGGTGAGAGAGCCGGCGGGGCTGCGAGCACGCAGGCAGGAACTCCAGTGTCCAGGAGCCCCTGCGCGCCCATTCGACACACCTGGGCTGCTCTCCCCGCTGGCCACGCCCCCCGCCTGTTTGCCTGAAAAGCCGGTTGCCTGCACAGACCTACGGAATCCTTCTCTACTGTTGGCTTGCCTGAAAAGCCGTCCACTGGATAGAAAATCGGCCCCCCCAGAGGAATCCGTGCTCCAAAGACCGCTGCAGCCGCAGCTGACAGCTTCACTAACCTCGCCGGACCCGCTTTGCGGGTCCCGCAGCGCCTTGTGGTCAAGAGGCTGCTGACACTGTGGGAGCTCAGAACAGGAGGCGCGGGTAGGTGAGAGAGCCGGCGGGGCTGCGAGCACGCAGGCAGGGACTCCAGTGTCCAGGAGCCCCTGCGCGCCCATTCGACACACCTGGGCTGATCTCCCCGCTGGCCACACCCCCCTGTCCACCAACCAATTAGCAAGTACCAACAGAGTTCAAAACTGACCACTATCCGCGCTCAGCGGGAGCGTGCCGGGAGAAGCCCGGGACAAGGGCGGGACCGTCTGTGGCCGTCAGGGGCCGAAGGAGGCCGGGCTGGGCCATCCCATTGACATTTGCAGAACTGGTACTGTAAGCAAGTTATTTTTGTAGTGTTAGTGATCTAACCTGTTCTAATATATTGAGGTGGCAAAGGGTTACCTATATGGCCTGTCCTACAAACACTTCCACCTTGCTGCCTTCCATGGGAGAGGTGGAAGCTGCTGTTATGGGCCCCCTAGATACCTATTTTAAACGACTGCATCAGGATATTGATAGGGAAATCGCCTTGGCAGAAAGACGTGCGGGGCGCAGGTTGTCCATTGAACTTTTGAAAACCCCTCTTGAAAAACGTAAAAGTCAAAGTTTCCCCTCATTGGTCACCACTTTATCATCTATCTCGCTGCCTGCTGTACACGACATTCCACATCTTCCACCCACAGTAAATGAGTCATTGGTTACTTTTCCTTTAGAAATAGTAACCGCTACTCTGCCTGCAAAGTCCCCCAGTCTTCTTACTAATCCACCCACTGGGCAACATTCTACATCTCAACCCAGTGTTCTAGCACATGCTATAAAACCCAAACCCTGTCCAAAAAGGAAAAGGGGTGTTACTGTAAAGAAAGGCTAGGTCCTAAAACCCCCCAAAAAATATAGGAAATTGGGTACAAACACACGACCTCGTCATACTACTGGGGATAACCCTACTGGGTTACCGGTGGGCGAGGGAGAAGTTGTTTCATTAGGCTTGGATCCCGTAATAATAGTATCCCCTAGGTCACAATTACCATCAGGCTCAGATCCCATTGTCATAGCATCCCCTGGGACACCAACATCTAAGCCACAATTCCTTCTATAATTGGAAAAATTAATACGGTCCCTCTTGAATCCCTTTGAGGATAGACTTAAAAAGCTAGCTGAATAATTGGACCACCTAGAGCAGGCTAGCCTAGATAATTTTTTCTCTACAAAATCTTTAATTAAGTCTTGCCTCAAAACGGGAGAAAATAGGAACAACCAACAAACAGTTGAGCGAGATGTAGGTGCCCCGTCGGTTAATTTACAACCTTCTACTGCGAGTATTGCAACTAGCCATCGGGGAAAAGGACAAAGTAGCAAGACTACCAATGACCAACCAACTACTCTAACTAATAGCAATTATGGGAAGACCAAGCCCCAGAGTACTGTAGTCAAAGGTAGAAAGGATTGCACAAAGAATGCCACCCCTGTCAGCAATAATATTCTACCCCTGCCAAGCACTTCGACAACCAGTCATGGTCCTTTGGCATGCAATGATAGAAATCCCTGTAAAAATAGTGTTGGAACATATAACCCCCATGCCCCAAAAGTGCTAAATAGGGGTGGTCCTGTAAGTGATGGAAACAATATATTTGAGGGAAATAAGGCTCCCATGGTACCAAAGAATGTTGCCCCACCATGCCCTGTTGTTCCGGAACAAAGCCAACCAATACCCTATGTGAAAAAACCTCCGACTAGGATACCCCCGATACAACTTACCCCTGATTCCTATCCCTATGTGTCTATCCTTACCAATGTTCCACCCCTATTGGTAGGGCAAAGAGAAACCTATGAAATGTTAACAAATAAGGTTATGCATTGGTTAAGGGTTAATAGACCTCTACCCGGGGAAGTGGATGGTTTGATTATCGGGGTTAGAAGGGTTAACTGGATAGGCAGCACCCTGAAAAAATTGGGGGGTGAATGTATTATAATTAACTTCGAAGATTCAAGGGTGGTAGGATTGATTACGAGACCTGGTTGGAGTACTAGCAGTGGTGGGATTGGTATTGTGGATCTCACTTTTTTCTATCCAAGACCTGTGGACGCTCATTTTGGTGGAAACAATGAGCCAGGGAGATTCAGTTTCTTTCCTCCGGCAGAGATCAACCCTTTTTATGTTCCTATCCCACGACTAAATGACTGCTATGAACAAGCATGCAATCCTCATGATGGGCTGGGAAATTTGAGGTGGGGATGTTGACGGAAACCGGCTGACCTCATTGATACTGGGGGTAATATGGTTAGGGAGAATATATCAGAGAAATCACTGGCAATAACTAGGGATGTAACACCAAGTCCAAATGGAGTGATCATCAATAGGGAAAATGGAAATGTGAGGGGGGACAGTATGGTATGTATGGAAAATATGGGGGGTGAATCAAGACCTTCATCAAATACGGGTGTTACTGAGGGCAAGGATGGTAACTGTGTGGACACTGTTATAGAAGAGGAAGGTAACTGTGAGAGCTTGATTAACCTCCCGTCTATGCCAGTCATCGATGTGGGGATTTGTAATGGCAATACCACGGGGAGGTTCTTTTCGTGGAATATAGCGGGGCTGTGTACTAGATTGCTGTCACAAAATTGGATAGATTTTGTCAACGGGTTTGAAATGTGTTTATTCCAGGAGACATGGGCTTGCGACCCAATCTTCCTCCCAGGTTATTTAAATTTTTGTATCCCAGCAAGTAGAGGCCCAAGGGGCAGACCTATGGGAGGTTTAACAGTTTGGATCAAGCAAAGTTTACAAGTTAAAATAAAAGTGCTTGACCTGGGTTGCAAGGATATACAATTGTTAAGAATATCACCAGACAAGGGGGGTGTGATAGACATATACAATATCTATGCCAGGGGTACGAATGCTGGGAATTCCCCTACCCTAGAGGCTCTATCCACCTTCCTAGAAACGCAGTCTCTGGGAAATAGAGTGGCTGTGGCTGGTGACCTCAATAGGACCTTTGAGCCGTTGGAAAATACGGAACATCCAATAGGGCAGGAGGAAGATGTCCAATGGGGTGTCCCAAACCTAAATCTTGTACCAGTTAAGCGATGGACAAAAGATATATTGCTACTGAACGCGCTACGTTTGGAATATGGCTTGAGGGCCCTTAATGGAAGGACAAAGAGCGACCAGGGAGGCAACTGTTCATTTGACAATGGTCACAGTAAAAGTAGAATAGACTATGTCATTTGTAGCCTTAATTTATGGTGTGGGGTAGGCGATATGGAAATCAAGGGTAGATTAGAAAGTGACCATAATCCCCTTTGTGTCACCCATTCCTGGTGGAGGGTCACGCCTGACAATCCAGAGTCGCATAGCAAAGTTGTACCGGTTATGGTCAATGATACACGAAGAGTTAAATGGCCAAATGTGTTGGCAAATGTGGCTTCCATGGACTACATAAACTCGGAGGTGGATAAAGCAATTGTAGCCATGGAGATAGTAAATCCCGTAACACCTGGTTCCTCTTCAACAACAGCCACACACGATACGTTCTTTTCCCTTATAAAACCACATTTTACTAGATTAAATAAGGTAAATAGAAAAGCCCCAGTTAAAATGGCGAGGTGGTTTAATAAACAGTGCAGGTTAACCAGATTGGAATTGGATAGGGCAATTAAAAGTAGAGACAAGGGTTTGATTAGTATAGCTAGGAAACACTATAATGTTAGTATCCGTAAGGCCAAGAAAAAGTGGGATGAGGAATATTGGGAAGAGTTACTTGAAGCTTCTGGGTCAAGGGATTCCTGACTTTTTTGGAAAATCGTGAAGTGGGGCCGAGGTGGTACCCCTAACAATCCAGATAACAATTTCAATGAGGCATCATGGGTTGAGTATTTTAAACCCCTGTATGCAGAGAACAGGGATATTGTGGCCATGGAACCTATTGCAGTGGTATTTTGCAAGGGAAACCTGTTCTCAAATAAAGAAGCAGAATTGGTAATTTCAACCCTACAAGGGGGAAAAGCACCGGGCTTAGATGGGATTCCCTCAGACATATTTAAGCACGACAAGGTACGGTGAGCTAGGTATGTGACCTCACTGGGAAATGCTCTAGCTAAAGGGGCTAAAATCCCAGAAATATGGAAGGGGGCAATAATTATACCGATCTACAAGAAAGGTGATCGGTCACTCCCGGCCAACTACAGGCTGATAAGTTTGATTGCCACTATCCAAAAAGTGGTGGGGAAGATGGTGGTTAATAAACTTATGGACTGGGTAGACGAGAATAATGCACTCTCCCCCTATCAGGCAGGCTTTAGGCGGGCAACCAGCACGGTAGATCAAATATTTCGATTTACCATGTTGCGGTGGGGCACTGTACTCCTTGGCCAGGGCAGCCTTTATGTCGCATTTGTAGACTTGAGGGCTGCCTTCGACCTGGTGCCAAGGAGCAAGCTTTGGGCAGTTCTGAAAAAGATAGGGGTCCCACTCGAGTTGCTCACTCTAATAATGCATCTTCACGAAAGCAACTTTGCCAAAGTCCAGTGGGGGAGTAACGGGGAATCTACCGTTAATTTTCCTGTTGAGCGGGGTGTACGGCAGGGATGTGCAATGGCACCCCTGCTCTTCTCCCTGTTCATCAATGGTATTGTGGATAGGATGTTGGATGCAAGTGTGGATGCACCTTCGCTAGCGGGTATCAGGGTCCCGATCCTGATGTTCGCTGACGACACCCTAATTGTGTCCAAAACCCCAGCAGGACTCCAGCGCGCCCTGAATATATTTGACATGTTTTGCAGGGAACATGGTCTCGAAGTTAATGCTAGCAAAACAATCGATCCCAACCAAGGGTATCTCTGAATAACATCGAGCTTGAGGTAGTAAATGTTTTTACTTACTTAGGGGTAGAGATATCAAGCAAACCAGGTTGGTCACGACACATTGAGAAGGCGGTACTGAGACACCAGCAGATTTATGGGGCGCTCCGGGTAGAACAAGTAAAATCAAAAACTAGGCCTATAAAACCGGTCCACATGGTTTACGATGCTAAAGCCCTGGGTGCAGCCCTGTATGGGGCAGAAGTATGGGGTTTTGAGAGGCTCCCTACCCTACAAATATCAGAGAATAGGTTTCTGAGGGGAATAACGAGTCTCCCCCAGAGTACGCCATTAATACCACTTGGCCTGGATTTAGGGAGGAGATTGGTTAGTGACCGTGCCCGATTAAGGCCTATCCTTTATTGGAGACGGCTTTGGACGACCCCAGAGATCCGACACTATGCTGATGGGTTCCTAGCCCTAGTTAAATCAGACATATTTCACAAAATATCATGGTTGAAGACGCTCAGGGTTGTTCTTGCTGAGCTCGGTCTCTCTAACCTTTGGGAAAATCCGTCTGGGGAAGTATTCCCAAGTAAAAACATCATCAAGGCCATATATTGGGATTATATAGAACATAAGCTCTGGAGGAGTACACATGCAGAAACAATGGGGGGTAGATTTATGGAAATTAAAACGAGACCTGCACTGGAACAGTATTGGGACAGCATAACTGTCCCGACAGATAGGAAGTTATTTTTCCAGTTAAGGTCAGGTTCTCTCCCCTTGAGGTCATTGACGGGTAGGTGGAGGAGTACTAATAGCTCGTGTTGCCCGGTATGTGGTGCCCCCAATGAAAGCATTACTCACTTCTTATTTCTGTGTGAGGCCTATGCAAACCCAAGGAGAGTATGGTTAGAACCAGTTTGTAGAAACCTTGGGGTATTAAGCGGTGTTGAGGGGTTGAGAATCATTTGTACCTCCACCGAAATGCCTATTGTGCTGGGAACAGCAAAATACTTGGGGTGGGCATGGTCTATTAGGCGGAGGGCTCTATCTTCCAATATGTACTAAATTTTACATTAATTTAAAAAAAAATTTGGTAAAGTTTGCACAACTGTTTAAAATGTATTTTATGTGTATGAAATATGAATTTTAATTGTAATGTACTTTAAAATGTATGAATTTTAAAATGTATGTTTGTGCTTTTATGAGTGTATAACTCGAATAAAGCTTTTTCAATCAACCAATCAATCTTCCAGTGCCAATAATGGCCAATGCTTTCTGATTGCTAGGGATGGTGTTTAAGGGTTTATGACAGTGCAGTGGTGTTAGGGCAGCGTAAGGGGTCAAGGTGGGACTGTATTTCTGAGTTTAGAGCAGTGTAGTTATGTTTGGGCAGTGTATGGTATCATGCAGGGGCTAGGAATATAAAGCACAGTATGTCCTAAAGCCTAACTCACTCCATGAGTTCATATATTCCCATGTCATTAAACACATGCACTGAGCAAGTGATTCTGTCAAAATATTCCCCAAAACACACTGACTCACATTCTGATTCTACACAAATAAAAATATCCTTTGCAATTCACTGAAATGATTACTACATGCTACAGAGAGAGTTGCTATGGCATTTCTACAGCACACCCAGGATCTTTACTACACAGCATGGAGACTATTCGGGAATTAAGAGGCCTGACACACATACTGCATAGGACTTTCTAGCACTACATATCCTAAAGCCTGACTCACTTCATGAGTACATTTATTCCCATATTTTTAAACACATCAACTAAGCAAATTATTCTGCCACAATTTTCTGAAATGAATACTGACTCACAGTGTGATCTTAGACAAATGACAGTATCCTTTGCAATTCACTGAAATGATTACTATCCTACTGAAAGATTTTCTATGGCATTTGTGCAGCACACCCATAATGTTTACTAGACTGCAAGGAGACTATCTGAGAATTCTAACCCTGATATACAAGTGTGTAAGTGGTTAGACCACTTCATGTACACACTCTACATTGTTAACAACAGCACTGTGCTGCAAAAAATTTCTCCTCAAACACATTAACATACCAAATGCTCCTATCACAATGTTTTTTCCAAAGCAGACAAATTCAGAATCAGCATAGATTCCCTTACAAATTTACAACTCACCTTTAAAAATGCTTTTGTAGATTTAGAACAGTGTCTATCACACACCAGATTTTCTTAAGCAGAATCTCTGAATTGTGCACCAGTCACTGGAACCATAGAATGGCATTGCTTCCCTCTCATTTTCCACACATATTCATGTAGATAACGAATGAAATTTCTTCCCACACAAATTCAAAACCAAACTAACATTTAATTGGTTATACATTTCTACACTTTCAAACTCACATAATGTTCAACCTTCCCCCGCTGCTCTCTCTGCCTGTTACCATGGTAACACTCCATAGATCACCTAACAGAATGCACAGGTGAAAAGTTCATCACAAAATATCGCAAACCAAACCAGCAAGGGTGTTTGACTTCTCAATATACCAGCTTATCCTGTGCAATGTTCCTTTCAATGACATTTTCTCAACCATTAGCATTTCTCCTTTTAAAAAACAGTAGCACCCTAGTTTTCAATGTTGAATTTTCTGAAACCACCGATTATTTCTTTTTTTTCAAGTGCACTGAATCTCATCTAAAAAAAATTCTAAACTCCTACTTTACAAACTGCCATTTCAGAGCCCATCTGAGTTCCACCAGATCTCCCTTCAAAATGCTTAGAGTGTGTATTGTAGGACGCAGCTATATTTTCTGGACTGACAGTTATGCAGCAAATATATTCTTTCTCAACCTTGATTTACCAAATGTGGATATTATGTGGATTGGCCAGAGAGGATTGAGATGTCACCAATTGATGCCATTGGTAAAATCCTTATGCATTTCCCACACCCTGACCTGAGTAGGTTTTTTGTGGAAAAGCCTACTCGCCTTTCATCGGGTCATCGCCTCGTTCCACCACGGCTGGTGCCGCTTGAGTGGAGGGCGTTCCTGACCTTGAGACCGGCCCCCAAGGGCGTCATTATTCCGCCATAGGCGGGACCGGTGATTATTTAGGCTGCATCTCGAACACACGCGCAGCGGACGCGCGCGGCGGGTAGCCGGCGGGTCGCCGAAGGCTCGCCAAAGGCGAGCCCGTCTGCGCCCGTCCGCGCTAGTCCGTCGCCAGTCGTCCTGACCCCTGGCCGTCTAGCCAGCCAATGGCCCCCTATGCCCGGGAGGAGCTGATTACTATCGGAAGACAGGCAGGATGTACACCTCATTTGTGGTCCCCTGGCTCTCTCTGCGCTCAATGCGACCAGTGTGGCTTCAAGGCCTCAGGGACTAGCCAACTAGTAGCGCCTGCAACCTTAGCAGCTAAGTCCCCTACAAAGTTAAGCTTAGTGAGTCTCAACTGCAGGTCATTAGTGAAACATCATGAGGACATCCATGAGTTCCTCGTAGACCACTCCCCTGACTTCCTATTTCTGACGGAGACATGGTTAACCGATGACACCATGGCCATTTCCACCTTGGCGCTACCCCTGGGGTACCTCATATGCCTCCAGAATAGACCAAAAGGTAGAGGTGGTGGTATAGCAGTGATATTCAAAGATATCTACTCCTGCACCCTCAACCCCACAACCATAACAAACTGTGAAAGTGCGGTATTTAAGGCGCGGGTTTCTGACACCTTCACCCTTACGGGGCTCCTAATCTATCGCCCCCCCGGCTTAGCCACTGCCTTTCAAGAATCGCTGGTGGCAACCATCACTGCACTGGCCTTACAGCCAGCTAATTTCAGTGTACTGGGGGACCTTAACCTTCATCTTGAATGTCGAGACTCGCCCACTATATTGAAGTTTCTGGGCGATATGGAAGCCTGCCAGCTTATCCAGTTGGTCGAAGGGCCTTCGCATCAGGCAGGCCATTTATTAGATCCGGTGTTCACGAACATCCAGGAAGCGTCTGTCTCCATTCTCGGTCCTCTCACCTGGACAGATCATTTCCCGGTTTTTACTACTATCCAGATTCCAGCTAGATTTAGGGAAAAGCTACCACCTCCGTTGCAGAGACGCCCCTGGAACAAGCTTGACAATGCAGCGTTCGAAGCTAGACTCCATTCCTCCTGCCCCACTTGGCCGAGCAACCTGGACGAGGCCGATACAGCCTATAGGGAGTGGATAAAAGAATCACTCGACCATTTCATTCCTATGAAATGCTCTAGGCCCAAGCGGGGCCAAACTCATCCGTGGTACTCTGAGGCCCTTACATTACAGAAAAAACAATGTAAGCAGTTGGAGCGCCTCTGGAGGAGGTCGTATGATCATTTGGCTAAAATTAACTTTAGAGTAGCTACTAAAGCCTACCACAAACTTATAAAACTATCTAAAGCCAAATACTACACAGAGCTGATCAACTCCAGCACCAATCGCTCCAAAACCATTTTTACCCTAGTAAAAGATCTGACCAAGATACCAGAAGGTCCAGGTAATTTAATTGCGTCCGATGCCCAATGTGAAGAGCTGGCCTGTTTCTTCGTAGACAAAGTCAAAGGGATTTATAACTCTTTAACCCCAGATAGACCCAGTGCTAATTCCAACCTTACGGGGTCCATCGACTCGCCATTCCTACTACAATGCCTACCATCTATTGAGCAAACTGAGATGGACTCTCTGATCAAAAGAGTCAAATCAGGTTCCCCGGAAGACCCTGTTAAGCCAGAACTATTCAGACTATTCCAGGATTCCATCTTACGAGAAGGGCGGATGCTAATTAACAACTCACTTCAGTCTGCGACCATTCCCCCATCCTGGAAACATGCTAAAGTTGTCCCCCTTCTAAAAAAGCCATCACTAGATCCCACTAGACCTGACAGCTTTAGACCCATCTCCTTGCTCCCCTACCTTGCCAAGGTGATGGAGGCCCATGTTAACTCCATTCTAACCACCTTTTTGGAGTCGAATGGAATATTGGACGAATCTCAGCATGGCTTCCGTGCTAAACATAGCACGGAATCTGCTCTGCTAGCCGTTACGGAACATCTGAGGGAGGGGCTGGACCAGGGTGAGACATCTGCCCTGGTTCTGCTGGATTTGAGCGCGGCCTTCGACACGGTCTCCCACAGGATCCTGCTTGCGAGACTGTGGGAGATCGGAGTCAGGGAGAGTGCCTTGGGATGGTTCGCGTCGTTCTTATCCGACCGCTCTTTCCAAGTGCACGCCCCGCCGTACTCATCCAGCATATATCCCCTGGACTGTGGAGTCCCGCAGGGCTCTGCGCTCAGCCCCACATTGTTCAATGTGTACGTCCGCCCCCTGGCCATGCTGGCCAGGGATCGTAACATCAAACTAACATCATACGCGGACGATACACAACTCATCTTCTCCTTTTCTAAGAACAGTGGGGCTGACCAAATTAAGTTCCAGGAAGATATCCTGGCTATATCGAATTGGCTGTCACAAAACTATCTCCAGCTAAATTCTTCCAAGACGGAGATACTCATTGTAGGTAAGGATACCGAGAAATGGGATGCACACTGGTGGCCTCCCACTCTGGGACCCTCTCCTGTCCCCAAAGAGGCTGTTAAAAACCTGGGTGTGATGTTGGACAACTCACTCTCCATGGAAACTCATGCCAAGAGAGTGGCAGGCACCTGCTATGGTCGCCTGCGTTCCCTTAAACCTATCCTCGGATTCTTTGAGCCATGCATCCGCCAGACTATAATTCAGGCCCTAGTCTTATCCCATCTAGACTACTGCAATGCCCTGATGCTAGGTTCTAACTTGACGGTGATAAACAGACTTCAGAGAGCTCAGAATGCCGCGGCGCGCACTCTATTCGCTCTGCCAAAAAAATGCCACACCTCCCCTATCCTCCATCGGTTACATTGGCTTCCCGTTAAACAACGTATCCAGTTCAAAAGCCTTTGTCTAATTCATAAAATCCTGTACAATACCGCCCCTCAAACCTTGCTGGGACTCTGCTCCTTCTATGTCCCCTCGCGCGCCCTTCGTTCAGCCGACCTGTCACTGGCACGCACGACTAAGATCCGCAGGTGCCGAGCTGGTGGTCGCTCTTTTAGGCATCTGGCGCCGAAGCTGTGGAATTCGATTCCCCTTGGGGCTCGGGCCACTTCCAACCACCTGCTGTTCCGCAAACAGATTAAAACTTGGCTGTTCTCTTCCATCTAGCTCCACTTTCTCTGTTGTGTTGCACTGCTTCTAGGTATGTCCGCAGCGCTGGGACGCCCCATTGCTGGGGTAGCCATGCGCTATATAAGCAGAATTAACATAACATAACATAACCTCATAATTGGGCACTGTGGTGGCAATGACCTAGGCTCTTTGACTGGGGTAGGTCTGGAAATGCTTTTGAAGGACACCTTTGGGCAATTGATGTCACTTTCTCCACAAACTGCCTTTGTATATTCTAATATATGCCAAAGGCAAAAATGGAACTGGTCCAACCAATATTGTCCACAGATTGATAAATCAAGGAAACATGTGAATAAGTCTGTTTCTGCTTTCCTCAGAGACTGTGGTATGGGTTCTATATACCACAACAACTTGCGTTACAACATGCAAGGCATTTATAGAGGAGACAGTGTACATTTCACAGATGAGGGGAACAGAGACTTCCTCTTGAACTTTAGACTCTGCATCGGTACTTACTTGTAGGTACAAAAAACACTCAATGAACACAACAGCTCCTTTTAGAGCCAACCAATATCTAAACACTCAAACTTGTATTTACCTGTAATTTTTTTTGCCGACGTACGCGCACCGTGCGCGTACGAGTGCATGCACCGTGCATTTTCCCCCCGTGATTAAAAAAAATGCTTTTTTTGGCCTTCGGGGTCCTTCAAGGACCCCCTAAGAAGGCCAAAGGGGTCAGGGAGTCTACACACTGCCCCCTTTTCACGTTCTCCACTTTTGTTTTTGGCTCTCTTCTGCCTCGGAGACACAAATGGCGGCCAATACGTCCTGGTTTCGACAGATTGGAATGCTGACAGACGTCTAACAGCAAATCAGAATACCGCTCGCGCACACCCAATACGCGCATGGTGCTCGCAGAGTGCGCGCACGGTCCGCGCTCCTAGAAATATATATAATTTTTTTCTTTTGATTTTCTCAGGAACTACTGGAGGGATTTACACCATTTAAGCAAAAGCGTGATCTGCGAATCAGACTCTACCATTTTGTCAAATTTCTTGTAATTCCGTTCAGCAATTCGGGCTGTAGCCGTGTCTAATCGTCCTATGGAAAATAACATGGGGAATACATGTTTTGGCACCCCCCTTTTTTCTCAGCCCCCACAGGACAAATCCACCCAAAACTTTCAGGAAAGGTGCGGAGCAGAGCGGGCCATCTTCTTTGAGAAATTCGCGAAGATTCATCAACCGGCCCCAAAGTTATTCCCAAAAGAATGTTGTTGATTTCCTATGGAAACTAGGTCCTAACTATAACTACCTACTGGCGACCGCCAGTAGGTAATATATATATATATATATATATATATATATATATATATATATATATATATATATAGTACCCTGCGTACTACGTCTTCAGTAGCAGAGAGAAGAGGTGCGGAGGTAAGGGATGGAGTGATGAGGAGAGGAAGCCTAGAAGTCGGGGGAAATACATTTGAATAAAGCCTGTACCTAAAATGCATTTTAAACAGAGCAAGACTGGGTTATGGAAAGAGCTCTCAGAGCCATTGGGTCAAACAGCTGCAACACCATACCTTTGGCATTGTTTGACAAATCTTTACGAAATTATCTAAAACATTTCTCTTTTTTTGATTAGCTCCTATATTGCAAGTTTGGGAGTGAATGGTGTAGGAGGGGCTGAGAAAAAAGGGTGTCCCAAAACGTGTTTTCTCCATGCAATTTTCCATATGATACTTTACAGAAGACTACAGATTAAACTGCTGAATGGAATTACGCCAAATTTGGCAGGGAGAAAGGTGAGAAAGGTGATGGTCCAGAAAGCACGCTTTTGTAAATGGTGTAAATCTGTTCAGTAGTTTTTGAGAAATATCAAATTTTACAGATATCGATATTTGAGAATTATGACATTTGATTGGCAAAGGGGTTACAAGCACAAGCTTGCGGCTCATTGGCTGTGCACGGTTGAAACCATGAAGTGTTAGCAGCCATTTTGTGATTCAGTCCGTCAGCTCGCATCTCTCCATGTAGAAGCCATTGGGTCCGTAGTTTTACCTCTGCGAGGTAACACTGGCGTCTGTGTGAGAAATTCCTTTCACGCTGCCTCTCCCCATATCACCAGGTCGCAGCTATGCCTTTCGAAGCTCGTACGTCAGCTCGGATTTCTGTGAGTCAGTCTGTTGGTACGATCCCCTACACTACCCAAAGACTACCAAAACACCACTGCACTGCCGTAAACTCTAAAACACTACCCCAACACGACCCCCTACACTACACAAACACCACTTTAGTACTGCAAACATTATACACTATTCCCAGCACGACCCCCTACACTACACAAACATTACTGCACTACCGTAAACCCCAAAACACTACTCCCAGCATGACCACTTACACTATGCAAACACTACTGCATTGTCTTAAACTCTAAAACACTACCCCCAGCATGATCCCCTACACTACCCAAACACCACTGCATTGTCGTTATCCCTAAAACTCTACCCCTAGCAGGACCCCCCCACACTACGCAAACACCACTGCAGTACCCCAAACCTTATAACACTATCCTCAGCACAGCCCCTACAGTACCCAAACACCACAGTAGTACCCTGAACCATAAAACACTATTCCCAGCACAACCCCCTACAGTACCAAAACACCACTGCACTACCCTAAACCCTAAAGCCCTACTCTCAGCACGACCCCCTACACTACCCAAACACCACTGTTCTACCCTAAACCCTAAAACGCTAGTCCCAGCACGACCTCCTACACTACCCAAACACCACTGCGCTACCCTAAACCCTAAAACAGTACTCCCAGCACGACCCCCTACACTACACAAACACCACTTTAGTACCGTAAACACTAAACAATACTCCCAGCACGACCTCCTACACTACCCAAACAATACTGCACTACCCTAAACCCCAAAACACTACTCCCAGCATGACCACTTACACTATGCAAACACTACTGCATTGTCGTAAACTCTAAAATACTACCCCAGCAGGACCCCTACACTACAAAAACACCACTGCACCACCTTAAATCCTAAAACACTACCCCCACCATGACCCCCTAAAGTACACAAACACCACTGTGCTACCTTAAATCCTAAAGGACTACCCCCAGCACGACCCCCTACAGTACCCAAACACCACTGTACTACCCTAAAACCTAAATCACTACTCCCAGCATGGTCTCCTACACTACACAAACTCCACTGCTTTACTGTAAACCCTAAAACACTATTCCCAGCATGAACCTCCAAACACTACACAAACACACTGCACTACTCTAAATCCTAACACAGTACCTGCAGCACAGCCCCCTACAGTACACAAACATCACTGCACTACCCTAAAGCATAAAACAGCACCAGTCCGTCGGCTCGCAGGTCTGCGTCTGCGAGCCGTTGTGTCCCTAGCTGTACATGTGCGAGCCAGTCCGTTAGGTCATCCGTGTGTGTCTGCTAGCAGGGCCATTGGCCCATTGGTGTCCCTTTGCGAGTTAGACCTGAGCTCTCCCTCTGTGAGCCAGCACGCTGCTGTGCGTTTGCGAGCCGACGGCCCGTAGCTCTCCCTGTGCGAGCCGAGCCGACGTGCTGCAGCTGTCACTCTGCGAACCAATATTGGGAATATAAGGCGGCTCTAAAAAGAACCCTTGTGTTTATTAGTTGAAGCTACATATAAGTGTGAATGCACATCTTCAGGTTATTCAGAGAAACTCAATTTCCCTGATCTGTGAAGTGTACTCCATCACTTCTGTACATATCAGCCATTCAGCCATATGAAAACGTATATTGTTGTTGTAGATCGACCCCATTCTATGGTCCCTGAGGTATGCAGACACAGCTTTGTTGACATTCTTCCTAGATTTTTCAATCTGAGGACAAAATTGGTTTGACCATTTCCTCTTCTGTCTTTGGCATATATTGGAATATACAAAGACAGTTTGAGGCAAAAGCAACATCAATTGTCGAAAGGTGTCCTTCATTAGCATTTCTAAACCTACCCCTGTCAATGTGCCTAGGTCGTTTCCACCACAGTGCAAAATCATGAGGTCAGAGTGTTGGAGATGCAAACATGTTTTAACCAAAGGCAACAATTGGTGCCACTTCAATCCTCTTTGTGCAAACTATTTAATGTCGCAATTTTGTAAACCTAGGTCTAAGTCAATACGTCTCTGTTCTGCATACTTCTTGCACCAGAAAACATAGCTATGTCCTATGATCCACACTAGCATTTTGAAGGTATGGCTGGGAGGTCTGGATAGATGTCTGTAGCTCCTGCAGTCCCTTTGTAGAATAAGAGATATGTTTAAAGATGGGGAACTACTTTTTTCTCAATCAAAATGATAACTTATTGGGAGATGAAAAGAATAGTTTTCTAAAAAGTAGGGTGCACATTAGTTTGTGGGAAAGCATCTTTGTCATTGGTTAATAAAAAGCAGTTTGAACATGGAGTTCATATGATAGGATAACATTTGCTGCGTTCAAGCACACCTGCTACTTGCATATGGAAAGCACTGTTTGAATTTGAAGCAATGGTGAACTTTTAACCTGCACATGCCGTTAAATGTTTGAGAAAATGTTAATAAACAATATTGTTAGGTTTAAAAAATGATGAACTTTTAACCTGCATGTGCCCTTAAATGTTCGAATAAATGTTGCATTAAATATTGTTACGTTTAAAAAAAAATGATGAACTTTTAACCTGCACATGTTGTAGAATGTTGTAGAAAGTGTGTTGATAGAATATGTTGAACGTATCACCTGTATGTGCCCTTAGATTTAAAGAAAAATTATTATATGGAAAGATCAAAAATAACCAATAGAGAGAAGTTTTGCAATTTGAAAAAATAAAGGACCTATTCTGAGTTGTTCTTTACATGTATTTATGTGCGGAGCAACAGGAAAATTGTGCCATTACTTTTGCATTCTCGACGAGAGCGGTGCATTATATGTACTGTGTGGCAAAGAAAGAATTGCATGCGTCTGTGACATTTGGAATCTGCATACCAACTACGAACGTAAAGTAGTAATTAAGAAGGTGTGTTAATTGTTGCGTAGTAGTGGTTAAGTATTTGAGCCATTATTTTTAACTTTGAAAGTATTTTTTCTTTGTAAGTAACAGTGTTAGGGAAGTGTGGTGTTTCACATTGGTTCTAAAACAGGGATAAAGTTTGACTAATTCTTAAAGAAGGATTTTTCTATATGTTTAGGGGTTTTTCAGATAGAAAAGATGTAACTTGTCATCTGTAAAAGACTGTATGGTTTTGAAAATTATATGTAGCGTTTATTTGGATTTGTATCTGTATTGCGATGAGATAAACAGAATGCCACGCGTTTCCAAATTATTCGTGGTATGGAAATAGTGGGAAAGGGTTAAGAGTAGAAAATGTATATGTTATTAACTTAACAGAGATGGAACAAAACCTGAAATGTTATGTGGATAATTTGTGGTGTCATTTTTTACATAAAGACGTGGATTTCCACACCTGTCAAGACTGGTGTGTTACTGGGAATCTTTGGATTTTGGTGTTGTTCTGAAATGTATGTTGTTGGGGAGCGTTTCTTCAGAAGACATTTTTTATAACTATGTGAGAGATAAAAATACATGTAAATGTTTTATGTATATTTTCTGCATGATTTTGTGCACAGTGCTAAAGTAAATGTGATTATTAGTGAAGGTAATTGTCAGGGTGTGTTTGTCTGCTGAATATACGCAGGCCTTCAAGTGGTACGGGTCTTGTCGGTAGTGAGCTCTGTCACCTGTTTAAGACAATTAACACATTTTTGTGTTATAGTAAAGAGGCGATAAATAAAAGGTTTGGGAATTACACCTTTATTTACTCTGTCCAGCTCTAACCACCATTTTGTGCCCCCAGCGGTACTGTTTATAAATATAATCTAATATAGCTGTTTGTATTATAAAAATAGGAATTGTAAGTTTATTGCTATATTGGTAGGGTTTGTACTATATAGAGTATGTTGCAATCATTTTCAATGGTATAAAACTGCACTGTATTATGTTGGAAATATTACATATGAATAGGTTGTGATGTTATATTTTCAATTGTGAGGTACATTCGTATATAAGTGAAAACAGATGTTATCATGCAAACCCCTTCATAATGTGCACAGATTACATAGAGAGTAAATGGACAAACTGAATGTACATGTTGCTTTCTGTATGTATGCATGGTTAGAATCATTTGATGATAGTGTTTGTGCTTTACACTACTGTGTTAGTAGTTAGTGACTAGATGCTGGTAAAGCGATTATTTATTGCTCGTTCTTACAAAATAAAGGTGGAGAGGGCCGCTTCTTTACAAGAGATAATTTATAAATGTGTGAGAAATAAAAAAGAAAAAAATGTTTTAGTTCATTTTCTGTACAATTTTTTCACACTAGTAAAGTAACTGTGATTATAAGTGTTGAACATTGTTAGGTTGTGTCTCTGTGCTGAACATACGCAGGCCTTTAAGTGGGCTGGGTCTTACCAGTGCTGTACACTGCTGCCCCTTTCAGATATCTACAATTTTTAAAGGAATCATATAATAAAAGTTTAGGAATTAAACCTCTCTTTACTCTCCTCATCTCACATTCTCCATTTTGTAAACCCAACAGCAGAGTTTATAAAAATTAAGTACTAGAGCTGTATCTAGTATGAAAATAGCACTTCTACTTTTCTTGGCATGTTCATGGGATCTGTAGTCTAAAGAGAAGGTCGTAATGAGTTGGAATAGTAAAAAAGGGACGTGGCATATTATTAAAAAATTACATGGTTTTAGGAATAAGCTCTTCTTCTGCGAGTCCTCGGGGCCCGCAGATGTAGCTCTGCAAGCCAACACTGGAAATATACCTCAGCTCTCTCTCTCTGCGAGATACCCCCTTCAAGTTCCCCCTCCCCACATCACTGTGCCACACCTATCCCTTTATAAGTGGACAGCCCGTACATCTCCCTATACTAGTCGGCCCTCGGCTGTTCCTTTGCGAGCCGGCCCGCAGCTCTCTCTTTGCAAGCCGAGGGACCACAATTCTCTCTGTACGAGCCAGCCAGTCGGCTTAAAGGTCTTCTTCTACTCGCCAGCTCGCCAGCCTGTTGCTCTCTCTCTGTGAATTACCGGTCGGCTCGCTGCTCTTCTTCTGCGAACCATCGGGCCAGCAGTTGTACCTATGCAAGCTAATACTGGAAATATACCAGAGCTCTCTCTCTGCGGGATACCCCCTTCCCACTCCCTCTCCCCACATCACCATCATGTAAATATCCCTTGACAAGTGGACGGTCCGCACCTCTCCCTATACTAGTCAGCCCGCAGCTGTTCCTCTGTGATCCGGCCCGCAGCTCTCCCTCTACAAGCCAGCCACTTGGTTTGCAGTTCTTCCTCTACAAGCCAGCCACCGGCCCACTACTGTTCGTCTGTGAGCCGACCTGCAGCTCTCTGTCTAATAGCCAGCCAGTTGACTCACAGGCCTTCCTCTACAAGCCAGCCCACCGGCTTACAACTGTTCCTCTGTGATCCGGCCTGCAGCTCTCTCTCTATGAGTCAGCTAGCTGGCTCGCAGTTGTTCCTCTATGAGCCAGCCTTCCGGCCCGCAACTGTTGTTCTTTGAGCCGATCCGCTGCTCTTCCTCGACGAGGTAGCCAATCGGCTCGCAGTTGTTCCTCTACAAGGCAGCCCGCCGGCCTGTTACTGTTCCTCTGTGAGCCGGCCCGCAGCTCTCCCTCTAGGAGCCAGCCAGTTGGCTCGCAGTTCTTCCTGTACGTGCCACCGCACCGGCTCGCAAATGTTTCTCTGTGAGCCGGCCCGCAGCTCTCTCTCTACGACCCAGGTAGTTGGCTCGCAGTTGTTCCTCTACGAGCCATCCTGCTGGCCCGCAACTGTTGCTCCGTGAGCCGATCTGCAGCTCTCCCTTTATGAGCTAGCCAGTCGGCTTGCAGTTGTTCCTCTTTGAGGCAGCCTGCCGGCACACTACTGTTCCTCAATGAGCCAGCCCGCAGCTCTCCCTCTTCGAGCCAGCCAGTCGGCTCGCAGTTGTTCCTCTACAAGCCAGCCCGCCGGCCCGCAACTGTTGCTCTGAGAGCCGGCCCACAGCTCTTCCTTTGCGAGCCATTGGGCCACAGCTGTTCCTGTTTGAGCCAGTCAGTTTGCAGGTCTTCCTCTACGAGCCAGCCCGCCGACTCACAAATTTTCCTCTGTGAACCGGCCCGCAGCTCTCTGTCTACGAGCCAGCCAGTCAGCTTGCAGGTCTTACTCTACGAACCAGCCTGCCGGATTGCAACTGTTCCTCTGTTAGCCGGCCCGCAGCTGTCTCTCTACGAGTCAGCTAGGCGGCTCGCAGGTGTTCCTCTACAAGCCAGCTCGCCGGCCTGCAACTGTTGCTCTGTGAGCTGATCCGCAGCTCTCCCTCTACGAGCTAGCCAGTCGGAACGCGGTTCTTCCTCTACAAACCAGCCTGCCGGCCCGCTACTGTTCTTCTGTGAGCCAGCCTGTAGCTCTCCCTCTATGAGCCAGCCAGTTGGCTCGCAGGTCTTCCTCTACGAATCAGCCCGCTGGCCCGCTACTGTTCCTCTGTAAGCCTGTCCTAGCCAGCCAGTCAGCTGGCAGTTCTTTCTCTGTGAGCCAGCCTGCCAGCTCACAACTGTTCCTCTGTTAGCCGGCCGGCAGCTCTCCCTCTATGAGCCAGCCAGTCCGCTCACAGTTCTTTCTTTACGAGCCAGCCTGCTGGCCCACAACTGTTCCTCTGTGAGCCGCCCGCATCTCTCTCTCTACGAGCAAGCCAGTTGGCTTGCAGGTCTTCCTCTACACTCACAGCTGTCCCTCTGCAAACCACTGTGGGCTCGCAGCTCTTTCTCTGAGAGCCAGCTTGCAGTTGTATTTCTGCAAGCGAACCCTGGGAACATACCGCAGCTGTTTCTCTGCAAGACACCCCCTTTAGGCTCCCTCTGTTCATCTCAGCGTCCCACACCTATGCCTTTGCAAGCTGACGGTGCGTACCTTTCCCTATAGTAGTCGACCTGCAACTGTTCCTGTCCGAGCCAGCCCACAGCTCTCCCTATGCGAGCCAATGGGCTGCAGCTGTTCGTCTGTGAGCCGGCCTGAAGCTCTCTGATTACGAATCAGCCAGTTGGTTCACAGTTATTTCTCTAAGAGCCTGCCCGCAGGCCCACAATTGTTTCTCTGTGAGCTGGCCCGCGGTTCTCTGTCTACGAGCCAGTCAGTCGGATCGCAGTTCTTTGTCTAAGAGCCAGCCCGCCTGCCTGCAACTGTTCCACTGTGAGCTGGCCTGCTGCTCTCTCTTTACGAGCCAGCTAGTCAACTTGCAGGTCTTCCTCTACGAGACAGCCCGCTGGCTTGCAGCTCTCCCTGCAAACTACTAGTGGGCTTGTAGCTCTTTCTCGGTGAGCCAGTCCACAGTTGTAACTTTGGAAGCCAACACTGGATATATATCGCAGCTGTCTGCCTACGAGATACCTCCTTCACGCTCTCTCTCACCACATCACTGTCCCAAAGCTATGCCTTTGCAAGCAGACAGCCCGCATCTATCCCTATAGTAGTCGGCCCGCAACTGTTTCTGCGCAAGCCGGCCCACAGCTCTGTCTTTGTGAGCCAATATGCCGCAGCTGTTCCTCTACGAGCCAGCCAGTTGGCTCACATGTCTTCCTCTATGAGCCAGCCCACCGTCTCGCAACTGTTCATGTTTGAGCCAGCCCGCAGGTCTCTCTCTACGAGCCAGCCAGTCGGCTCGCTGTTATTCTTCTATGAGCCAGTCTGCCGGGCAATAACTGTTCCTCTGTGAGCCGGCCCGCAGCTCTCCCTGTACGAGCCAGCAAGTCGACTCACAGTTCTTCCTCTACGAGTCAGCCCGCCGGCCCGCAACTGTTCCTCTGTGAGGCGGCTCATAGCTCTCCCTCTACGAGCCAGTCAGTCGGCTTGCAGGTCTTCCTGTACGAGGTAGCCCGCCAGCTCGCAGCTCTGCCTGTGCAAACCATCATTCAGCTCGCAGCTGTAGGTCTGCGAGCCATCAGGCCCGCTGTTGTACCTCTGCAAGCCAACACTATAAATATACCTTAGTTCCTTTTGTGAGATATCGCGTTTATGCTCTCTCTTCCGACATCCCCACTCGCATTTATCCATTTACAAGGTGACAGCCCATACTTTTCACTATAGTATTTGGCCCGCAGCTGTTCCTGTGCCAGTCGGCCCACAGCTCTCCCTATGCATGCCATGCAGTCTAGCAATCCTGCTGTGAGATCCATGCAGTTCTCTAATCATTCATCCAGCAGTATCTACTTATTCTATCGCTACACCAATATAAGTACTGATAAATTCACCATGCCCTCTGTTTGGGGCACTGTAATCATTTTAGTTATTAGTCATGTACTTATAGAATGGCGTAGTTACTAACACTAGTATAGCTACAATATTCTGTGCAGTATGTATGCAGACCTCTAACCAGCTACAGACTATTGATACACTCTTCTAAATACGTAGTTAGTACCTATGCAGTGTAGGAATTCTCTTGTCAGTTACATCCACTTTTCCAATCAACCATCCAGCACTATGCACTTATCCTACCAGTCTGCCAATATGTGAGCAGTTATAAATTCATCATGCACTCTGTTTGCAGCAGTGTACTCACTCCAGTTACTTGTCATGTACTTATGTAATGGCCTAGCCACTAAGACAAGTACAGCTATAATATTCTGTGCACTAGTGGAGAAGTGTGACTCACCAGTTAGAGGCGACAGACCCAGAAGCAGAGGTCGGCCGGGACCACGGTTCAATTCCCGACGCGGCAGGGTACGGAACCAATGTCAGCGGGCTCGATAAATCTCGCCTCGGTGCCTCTCTAACCATCGGTCCCATGCTGCAACTCTGGTCAATAGCTTGCTTAATCTCCACAATAACCCCCTCGCTGCCGGGGATGCCTGGCTTCACCTTGGGGATGCCCAATAGGGACCATCTCACAGGGAAAGCCAGGACGTGTTCCCCAGCAGCACACAGCACCAAGAAACCCTGGGGTGAACGTGCGCTCTACAAATTCATACTAACATAACGTAACATAACACTATCTAAGCACACCTCTGACCAGGTACATACTATTGGTACAGTCGTATAAATACCCAGTTAGTACCCATGCAGTCTAGGAATGGTGCTGTCACTTTTCTAAATACCGATGTAGCACTATGTACTTATGCTATCAGTGCATCAAAACCTAAATACTTATAAATTGACCACACACTCTGTTCGTAGCAGTATAATCATTCTAGTTAGTAGTCATGTACTTGTGAAAATTGGCCTAGGCACTAACACTAGTATAGATACAATATTCTGTGCACTATGCATGCAGAGCTGTAACGAGTTACATACTATTGATACACTCTTCTAAATACCCAGTTAGTATCTATACAGTGTAGGAATCCTCCTGTCAATCCCATGCACTTCTCCAACAACCCATCCAGCACTATCTACTTATCCTATCACTCACCCAATACCTAAGCAGTTATAAATTCACTATGCACTCTGTTTGCACCACTGTAATCATTCCAGTTACTAATCATGTACTTTTGGAATGACCTACACACTAATAGAAGTACAGGTACAATATTCTGTGCACTATCCATGCAGACCTCTAACCAGCTATTTACTATTGGTACAGTTTTGTAAATATCTAGATACTACCTATGCAGTGTAGGAATCCTCTTGTCAGTCCCATGCACTTCTCCAATCACCGATCCAGCACTATCTACTTCTCCTATTACTCCGCCAATACCTAAGCACTTATAAATTCACCATAAAGTCTGTTTGCAGCACTGTAATCATTCTAGTTAGTAGTTATGTACTTAAGGAATACTCTAGCCACTAAGACAGGTACAGCTACAATATTATGTGCAATATCTATGCACACCTCTAACCAGCTACATACTATTGGTACACTGCGATAAATACTTAGTTAGTACCCATGCAGTGTAGGAATGGTGCTGTCAGTCTCATGCACTTTTCTAAATACTGATCTAGCACTATGTACTTATGCTATCAGTGCATCAAAACCAAAATACTCATGTCTCTCCCATGAAATTTTCTAATCACCCACCCAGCACTATATACTTATCCTATCACTCCATTAAAACCTAAGAGCTTATAAAAGCACTCAGGTAGTGTCCTTGTAGTATTGTAATCTTTTAGTCACTAGCCATGTATTCATGGAATAATACAGGGTCTAACCATGCAGTTGCACAATCAGATGTGTACAACTAATGCCGTGCTCTAGTATCTTTCACACTTCTCATACACCACTACAATTATGCAGATAGCACTGTACCATTGCTGAATTTATTGATGTAGTTTCTTTGTATGCATTTTTATAGTTATACCTGTGAATATGTATATATCATTATTTTATTTATATTCAATTGTTTTCAAAACTTTTCTTTTTTACAGATATTTTGCATAATTATTAAGAAAGAGTTACAATGACGAGAAAACAGAAAAGAAAAAGAGAAGAAAGAAAAAAGATTTATTTAAAAAAAGGAAAAGAGCAATTACATCAAGTACAACATGGATCTTTAAAGAAAAAGTCTTCTGAAAAGAAAAGTAAAACATTTTGAAAAAATTAGAAAACACCATTTCCAATTTTAAAAATGAAAAAGAGACAGAACAAGAACAGTGAAACAAAAGAAAAAGACAAATGTACATATATGGCTGAGATACCCGCCACCCCCTCTCAACACAAATCCCCAAGAATGGGAAACCGGAAACAATTCTGAAGTTTTTGGAAGTCGGGAGGGAGTGACCCTCCCGGCCGTATTTATTAAAATATGAAACAAAATTAAAACAAAATTAACAGTTTCATATTATGTACAATTTCATAACCACATTGCGATGTTTGGCTAACCTTAACATATTCTCTAATACAAAGGTCTTCCTAGCCGAACTAACATCCTACAAAACATTTACTTGAAATTTTGAAATTGTACATCCTAACGTTTAAGGGCCAACGGCAAGGTCGTAACCGGTGTCAAGATCCCTAACCCAGAAATATCCCCCTCACTTGTGAGGGGCGGCACAGAGGCGTACCTCAAGTGCAACTTACCAATTTCCCTTGACTTGACGGGGGCCCCCAATAAAACTCGACGCCACTTAAAGGTCGTACGAGGACTCGTGTGAGGTATCTAGAAGGTAGCGTAGACCCCCCCCAAACCCCACACAACTTACCACATCTGCCGTCGCAGACGTCCTGGCCCCGGGAAATTCCCCAGGAGGGGGCTGTAACCCCTCCTACCCAGGAAGGGGTCTTGACCGCCTTTCCTTTCCTTTCGGCGACCCATCCTTAGAAGGGACCGCCTCCCCATTGAGGGGCCAATGGCCACCTCCCCTGCGCGCTCCCATCCGTAATGGGTGACGCCCACTCATAGGGATCTACCAATTAGTGCTCACCGATCATGACCTTACCGCCCGACCAAAATAAATACGACAATGCTAACTAAATTACAAATGACTAATTCTAAAAGACAATAGCAACAACAACTTTATTAAATGCATGCTTACTCACGGACACCAAAGCAGAATTACTTTATTTGCAAAACATAATACCAATCGACCGTTCTTTATTGCATACTCAAAGTCATTACGATAATACGACAACCTGTAAACGAAAAAATTCGAATTAACATCAACTTTATCCAAAACCAATCGCTGTCTTCAGGGGCTGGTGGGTGGGTCAAAATTGGCTCTTCGTTCCGTCTCGAGCTCACGTGCAGCGAGGAGGTGCAGCTTCAGAGCACAGGAACAAGAGGATGTCTTCTGGTCTTGCTTCTCCTTTTATCCGTCTTCAGGGCGGGCGTAAACCCGCCCCTGCCTGCCCAAGGGCGTGGCCAGCCGCATCCGTGTCTAGGCCAACCCACTCTAGGGCGGGAAAAGGCGCGCCCCGGCTACGCCGCTTCGGGCATACCAGCCGAGACTCGCCTCCCGCCCAAGATGGCTTCCCGGGGGGATCGTGGTACTCTGCCATACGTTCGGGGGGACCGAATGGTCGCCCCTTTCCATATGGCTGAGATACCCGCCACCCCCTCTCAACACAAATCCCCAAGGATGGGAAACCGGAAACAATTCTGAAGTTTTTGGAAGTCGGGAGGGAGTGACCCTCCCGGCCGTATTTATTAAAATATGAAACAAAATTAAAACAAAATTAACAGTTTCATATTATGTACAATTTCATAACCACATTGCGATGTTTGGCTAACCTTAACATATTCTCTAATACAAAGGTCTTCCTAGCCGAACTTACATCCTACAAAACATTTACTTGAAATTTTGAAATTGTACATCCTAACGTTTAAGGGCCAACGGCAAGGTCGTAACCGGTGTCAAGATCCCTAACCCAGAAATATCCCCCTCACTTGTGAGGGGCGGCACAGAGGCGTACCTCAAGTGCAACTTACCAATTTCCCTTGACTTGACGGGGGCCCCCAATAAAACTCGACGCCACTTAAAGGTCGTACGAGGACTCGTGTGAGGTATCTAGAAGGTAGCGTAGACCCCCCCCAAACCCCACACAACTTACCACATCTGCCGTCGCAGACGTCCTGGCCCCGGGAAATTCCCCAGGAGGGGGCTGTAACCCCTCCTACCCAGGAAGGGGTCTTGACCGCCTTTCCTTTCCTTTCGGCGACCCATCCTTAGAAGGGACCGCCTCCCCATTGAGGGGCCAATGGCCACCTCCCCTGCGCGCTCCCATCCGTAATGGGTGACGCCCACTCATAGGGATCTACCAATTAGTGCTCACCGATCTTGACCTTACCGCCACAGGACCGGATAGTTGACCGGCTATCCGGACCCCCCACAACACTCCTACCTAAAGGTCATGTTTTAACGTTTTTAGCCAAGCTATGAAGTCTCCTATGAGTAACTCATTCCCCACCCGAGACAGATGCACACCATCACTCAAATACATACTGTCCCCATTAATACAACCATGCGAAATAGAATGCAGTGTACTGGAACGGAACAACCTACTCACTTTGTTATTAATTTTTCTTACCGAATGATTCAAAGCTGAAACAGAAAACGCCCCCCGCCACACTTTCCGTGGGATCATATGGGACCACGCAATCGTGCACCCTGGAACTCTCCTTGCTACCCAACTTACGGTGGAAAGCATTGCCTCCAGGAGAAGTCGTCTACCAGTGGTGACCAAATCATTGCCCCCAAGATGCACTATGATTACAGACGGCGGTGACCTCATCCGCCCTAGCAAACCCTCGAAAAACGATTGAAACTGGTCAATACAGAGACCGCCCCTTCCGTAGAAGGACACACTGTACCCGTATTCCCCAGCCACGTGAATCATGTCACCTGTCTTGAATACGTCCGCGGCACGCCTCACGTATGAGTGGCCCACGACCCACACCTCCCTTTTCACAGCCGGTGATGTCTGACCGCTGGCCCGGTGTTGGGTCGACTGCAAAGTCCGCCCCGCCTCGTAGGCTTGCGTAACTGAAAACCAAACAAACAAGAAGCATGAGTACATCATTACAGCTTCACAACATGTGCAAACGCACATACCTCTTATAACAATTGGAGGACCAATGCCCCACCCGTTTCACTTGTTCCACATTCAGACCCCTGGCTGTAGCCTCTGTAGCAGCCCCTATCCGAAAGGAATGGGTCCCAAACTCGCCCGGGTTCAAGCCCGCAGCTGTAATCGACATCGCAAGCACCCGCTGAAACTGAAACCTTGTCAGTGGGGTGGCGTCAGCGTGTCTCAACAAGGTCCCCCCCCATGATGCCACCCTTCGTGTTAAATAATCCTCTAAACACATCACCGGGCACATGGAGGACCCGGGAATCCTGCGTATGATTATGCAGTCACCCATCCCACTCTGATCGGTCTTGGACCTCACAAACGAGACAGTCATTGTCTCCCCTCTGATCTGTACGTGTTCTGCGCACAGCCCTCCCGTCACATCCTGCTTGTTCCTCGCCACTAATTCGCTTACCCGCATAGCCCCATGAAATGCCAGCGTAAAAGCGGCCCGGAATAACACTGTCTCAAACTGAGATGAACAAGTTGCAGGGAGTCTGGATAATAACTGGGCCAACCTATCCAAACCTATCGGGCGCCTTTCGTCTACTCTGCGACCCTCAAGGCGTTGCCACCCACGTAGCGCTTTTTGTACAACGAAAGACGCTGTCGGGTCCTGGATCCCATGAGCCCTAGCAACAAAGGAAATGGCAGCCCGATGCCTCTGGGCCGTGGCCACCGATTTCCCAGCCAGATGTAAAGACATCAGAAAGTTCACTACCCATTCCTCCTGACCCCAAAGCTCCTCTCTAGCAGTCCCCAAGAAGGCAAAATAGGACCGGAACGCCCCTTCATATGCCTTCCTCGTCCTGGGTGCTAAACTCTCTCCCACGAGGTTACGAAGTTCGGGGCACCGAGAGACCAGAGAGCTTCGGGAAAGGGTGCCGGCTCCGGGTCCGCTGTGGGAAAAAACCCCCAGAAGGCCTGCATACGAAAACGAGAAAGGGCATCAGCCGCCTGGTTCATTACCCCAGGGACATGTCTTGCTTTGAATAGCACATTCAATTGCATACACAGTAATACGATTTCCTTGATCAGCCTCAAAATCCATTTGCATCGTGCTGCCTGGCTATTGATACACTCAACCACGGTCATATTGTCAGACCAGAATACCACAGAGTGATCTCTGAACCCTTCAGGCCATGTTCTCAGGGCCACCAAAATGGGGAAAAGTTCCAGGAAAGCAATGATACTTGTCAATCCACTGTCATGCCACCATGCCGGCCACTTTTGTGCAGACCAACGAGTGCCAAAAATGGCACCAAAACCTATGCTCCCAGCCGAATCTGTCCACAGCCCCAGCTCTTCAGAGGACACGGCCGGTTTGCTCCAGACGACTCGACCATTGAAATCCGCCAGAAATGCCAACCAAATGCGCATGTCCTGGCGGACCTCTGCCGAGAGCCTTGTGCGATGATGGCCCTCCTTCAGGCCGACCATGGCTTGAGCGATCGAGCGGGAAAAGGGGCGGGCCATTGGTATAATTCTCAGGGCAAAATTCAACTGTCCCACTAACTGCTGTAATTGATGCAGCTTAACCTTCGATTCACTTATACACATTTGCAGGGATGACCTGAACCTTAACACTTTGTCCCCTGGTAAACGGAAACAACCTTCTCCGGAGTCCAACTCGATCCCCAGAAACTCGAGGCAAGTCGAAGGACCAACAGTCTTACCTGGTGCCAATGGCACGCCAAACTGATTCATTAAGACACAAAATGCAGACAAAGCCTGCCCACATTCCGGATCCCCGGCTGCCCCCAGGAACAAAAAATCATCGAGATAATGCATCACATGTTGTAAACCCGTCTTCTTTGTGAAGACCCATTGTAGGAAACTACTGAATTTCTCGAAATAGGCACAAGATATAGAGCACCCCATCGGCATACACCTATCCATGTAATAATGACCCTGAAACATGAAACCTAGGAGACGCTGATCGTCTGGGTGTACCGGGAGCAACCGGAACGCTGACTCGATATCAGATTTTGCCATCAGCGCACCGGGCCCCAGGCGATTCAAAATGGCCACGGCCTCATCGAAGGATGCGTACCGCACCGAACACACTTCCGGGTCTATCGCTTCGTTTACGGAAGCACCACGTGGGGCTGATAAATTATGTATCAGCCGAAACTCCCCCGGGTCTTTCTTGGGGACCACCCCTAAAGGAGAACAAACAAAGTTAGCCACCGGGGGTACACTAAACGGACCGGCGACTCGACCTCGAGTAACCTCCTTCCGGATCTTTGCCTGTACCACGGTCGTATGCTGCAAGACCGATATCTGATTTTTACATTTCTCTATTCCTTGAAAGTCCCCCACTGGGATGCGGAAACCATATGAAAAACCGTTTCGTAACACCCCAGCGGAAGTACGATCCGGGTATTCGCTGAGCCAGGGAATCATTGCCAAGGTATCAATCGGGGTAGGTAAAGGCGCCCCTCGGACTATGTTAGACCTGTTTGGCGCTTCCTCTACCCCCGTTATCACCCGTTTTGGCTCTGCACGTGGACTCAGGATGGGATGATTGCCCACACCCACTACATTCGTGTCTAAATTTGCACGACCCCTGGGGCCTAGTACATTTACCTCTGTTAAAGTTCCAACAGACCCCCCTTTTACCTCTATTGCCGGTAGGCCTCGAGTGACTGTCGGTACCCGTACCTGATCGAAAGGGCGTCCCCACATATTGGCGGGAGGGTTCGCCAATGCTACTCCCTACCAATGGCAATTTCAACATACCAGTATCCTCCATTTTGGACCAGGACACAGAATCATAACAATCCCAAGTTAAATTCTTATCGTGTTCTTTTGCCTTTCTGAACAGATTATCATAGCAGAACCAATGATTACCCTCGTGTGATACAGAGTACCCCATGATCCGTGACTGATAAATCGGCAATTCGGGTAGCAATTCGGGCCTTCGTTCCCCCAAGATCGATGTAAAAATCCCCCACGCTTTGCCCCAATTGCCAATGTTTTCATTTACCTTAAAGGCGGCCATCTTTGCGCGCCAAACACTCGGATGCATGAGGTCTTTCTGGCCCTTAACATGCTCCATCTCATAATGATCAGTAAGCAACGAGAAGATGTTTACATACTCCCCTGCCCATATCTTTTCCTTAATAGCTACAGGGACATGCTGACCCAACTTTTCCCTTCGAGAGGGTGCTGACTCATCCCTCGCAATCGGCAATGGCCGCTTACCTGAACCGGACGCTGTCTCTGCGACTGAACCAGTCCCCGACTTCTCTACTGCCGCAGCCGGCGTGGATACCTTCGCTGCTTCCCGAGTTTCACGCAGTTGCTTCATCAGGACTTGCGCGTCGGCAGACATGGCGCCCTCGCTACCTTTACCCAACCACGCTGCTAATTGTGCTGCCAATTCGGGCGGCATATCTTCCCCGGACACGGGAGTGACCACTACGGGAATCGGGTTCCCTTCTTCCGGCACGGGAGTGGGTGCTTCGAGCGGGGTACTGGGACCCGGGATGTCTCCCCCAGTTGCTCCCCTCCTGGGCCTCTTGCCTTTTCCTCCCGGGGCTGCTCCCGCCAAAGGACGTTTCGGCCCCTCTTCCTCGTTTTTATCCATTCGCCTCTTTAGGTCGGTCATCTCTTTCATGAGAATGCGCAGCATCTGGTCGGTAGTCATTCGCTTTCCCACCTTATTCGGCATTCTCCGACAGAGTATCTGAAAAACAAACAAGAACGATTACAACGCTCAAAATTGGCTCTTCGTTCCGTCTCGAGCTCACGTGCAGCGAGGAGGTGCAGCTTCAGAGCACAGGAACAAGAGGATGTCTTCTGGTCTTGCTTCTCCTTTTATCCGTCTTCAGGGCGGGCGTAAACCCGCCCCTGCCTGCCCAAGGGCGTGGCCAGCCGCATCCGTGTCTAGGCCAACCCACTCTAGGGCGGGAAAAGGCGCGCCCCGGCTACGCCGCTTCGGGCATACCAGCCGAGACTCGCCTCCCGCCCAAGATGGCTTCCCGGGGGGATCGTGGTACTCTGCCATACGTTCGGGGGGACCGAATGGTCGCCCCTTTCCAAAAGTGGAAAAGAGGGTTATCGGAAAAAGGATTATGTGGGAAGAAAGAAGAAGAATTTTCAGAAAATCTAAAAAGATTGTATAAAAGTAGAGTACTGCAAAATGTACTGAAAAAATGTACAATATATAAAAGGAAATCAGCATTTTACAGACAAAAAACTGAGATTTTAAGTGTGATTGAAGAAGCCTTTGAATTCAAAAGAAAATATGGCTGAGATACCCGCCACCCCCTCTCAACACACTCCCCAAGAATGGGAAACCGGAAACGGTTCTGAACTTTTGGAAGACGGGAGGGAGTGACCCTCCCGGCCGTATTTATTAAAATATGAAACAAAATTAAAACATTAAAATAACAGTTTCATATTAATGTACAATTTCATTTCCACATTTAGATGTTTGGCTAACCTTAACATATTCTCTAATACAAAGGTTCTCCTAGCCGAACTAACATCCTACAAAACGTTTAACTTGAAATTGTACATCCTAACGTTTAAGGGCCAACGGCAAGGTCGTAACCGGTGTCAAGATCCCTAAACCAGACATATCACCCTCACTTGTGAGGGTCGACCGCACAGAGGCGTACCTCAAGTGCATTTACCAATTTCCCTTGACTTGACGGGGGCCCCAATAAACTCGACGCCATTTAAAGGTCGTCCGAGGACTCGTGTGAGGTATCTAGAAGGTAGCGTAGACCCCCTCCCAAACCCCACACAACTTACCACATCTGCCGTCGCAGATGTCCCGGCCCCGGGAAATTCCCCAGGAGGGGGCTGTAACTCCTCCTACCCAGGAAGGGGCCTTGACCGCCTTTCCTTTCCTTTCGGCGGCCCATCCTTAGAAGGGACCGCCTCCCCGTTGAGGGGCCAATGGCCACCTCCCTCGAGCGCTCCCATCCGTAATGGGTGACGCCCACCCCTAGGGATCTTCCAATTACTGCTCACCGATCATGACCTTACCGCCCGACCAAAATAAATACGACAATTCTAACTAATTACTAAACGACTAAATTACTAAGAGACAGTAACAATTACCATTTATTAAGAGGCATGATTACTGATCAACACTACTACTTTATTTGCACAACATATTACAATTTGACCATTCTTTATTGCATATTCAAAATTATCACGATAGTTATCAACCTGCAAAAAATTAGTGTTAACACATCAAACTTTATTCCAAAACCACATGCTGTCCTCAGGGGCTGGTGGGTGGGTCAAAATTGGCTCTTCGTTCCGTCTCGAGCTCACGTGCAGCGAGGAGGTGCAGCTTCAGAGCACAGGAACAAGAGGATGCTTTCTTGGCTTGTTGCTCCTTTTATCCGTCTTCAGGGCGGGCGTAAACCCGCCCCTGCCTGCCCCAAAGGGCGTGGCCGGCCGCGTCAGTGTCTAGGCCAGCCCACTCCAGGGCGGGAAAAAGCGCGCCCCGGCTACGCCGCTTCGGGCATACCAGCCGAGACTCGCCTCCCGCCCAAGATGGCTTCCGGGGGGATCGTGGTACTCTGCCATACGTTTGGGGGGACCGAATGGTCGCCCCTTTCCATATGGCTGAGATACCCGCCACCCCCTCTCAACACACTCCCCAAGAATGGGAAACCGGAAACGGTTCTGAACTTTTGGAAGACGGGAGGGAGTGACCCTCCCGGCCGTATTTATTAAAATATGAAACAAAATTAAAACATTAAAATAACAGTTTCATATTAATGTACAATTTCATTTCCACATTTAGATGTTTGGCTAACCTTAACATATTCTCTAATACAAAGGTTCTCCTAGCCGAACTAACATCCTACAAAACGTTTAACTTGAAATTGTACATCCTAACGTTTAAGGGCCAACGGCAAGGTCGTAACCGGTGTCAAGATCCCTAAACCAGACATATCACCCTCACTTGTGAGGGTCGACCGCACAGAGGCGTACCTCAAGTGCATTTACCAATTTCCCTTGACTTGACGGGGGCCCCAATAAACTCGACGCCATTTAAAGGTCGTCCGAGGACTCGTGTGAGGTATCTAGAAGGTAGCGTAGACCCCCCTCCCAAACCCCACACAACTTACCACATCTGCCGTCGCAGATGTCCCGGCCCCGGGAAATTCCCCAGGAGGGGGCTGTAACCCCTCCTACCCAGGAAGGGGCCTTGACCGCCTTTCCTTTCCTTTCGGCGGCCCATCCTTAGAAGGGACCGCCTCCCCGTTGAGGGGCCAATGGCCACCTCCCTCGAGCGCTCCCATCCGTAATGGGTGACGCCCACCCCTAGGGATCTTCCAATTACTGCTCACCGATCATGACCTTACCGCCACAGGCCGGATAGTTGACCGGCTATCCGGACCCCCCACAACACTCCTGCCTAAAGGTCATGTCATACAGTCCTTGGCCAAGCTATCAGGTCTCGTATGAGTAACTCGTTCCCCACCCGGGACTAATGGACACCATCCCCTAAATACATACTGTCCCCTTTAATACAACCATGCGAAATAGAATGCAGTGTATTTGAACGGAACAATCTACTCATTTTATTATTAATTTTCCTTACTGAATGATTCAGAGCTGAAACCGAGAGAGCCCCCCGCCACACTTTTCGTGGGATCATATGGGACCATGCAATTGTGCACCCTGGAACTCTTCTCGCTAACCAACTTACAGTGGACAGCATCGCCTCAAGAAGAAGTCGTCTACCAGTGGTCACCAAATCGTTGCCCCCAAGGTGTACTATGACTATAGACGGCGGTGACCTCGTCCGCCCTAACAAACCCTCAAAAAATGATTGAAACTGGTCAATACAGAGCCCGCCCCTTCCGTAGAAGGACACACTGTACCCGTATTCCCGAGCCACGTGAATCATGTCACCTGCTTTGAATACGTCCGCGGCACGCCTCACGTATGAGTGGCCCACAACCCACACCTCCTTTTTCACAGCCGGTGATGTCTGACCGCTGGCCCGGTGTTGGGTCGACTGCACAGTCCGCCCCGCCTCGTAAGCTTGCGCAACTGAAACCAAACAAAAACAAGAAGCGTGAGTACATCATTACAGCTTCACAACATGTGCAACCGCACATACCTTTTATAACAATTCGAGGACCAACGCCCCACACGTTTTACTTGATCGACATTCAGACCCCTGGCTGTAGCCTCGGTAGCAGCCCCTATCCGAAAGGAATGGGTCCCAAACTCGCCGGGGTTCATGCCCGCGGCAGAAATCGACATCGCAAGCACCCGCTGAAACTGAAACCTCGTCAGTGGGGTGGCATCAGCGTGTCTCAACAAGGTCCCCCCCATGATGCCACCCTTTGCGCTAAATATTCCTCAACGCAACCCACCGGGCACATGGACGACCCGGGAATCCTTTGTATCATTATGCAGTCCCCCATCGAACCCTAATCGGTCTTGGACTTGACAAATGAGACAGTCATTGTCTCCCCCCTGACCTGAACGTGCTCTCGGCACAGTCCCCCCATGGTATCCTGCTTGTTCCTTGCCACTAGTTCGCTTACCCGCATAGCCCCATGGAATGCTAGCACAAAAGCGGCTCGGAATAACACTGCTTCATACTGTGATGAACACGTTGCAGGAAGTACAGATACCAACAAAGCCAACCTATCCAGACCTATCGGGCGCCTTTCATCTACTCTGCGACCCTCAAGGCGTTGCCACCCACGTAGCGATTTTTGCACAACGAAAGACGCAGTCGGGTCCCGGATCCCATGAGCCCTCGCCATAAAGGAAATGGCGGCCCGATGCCTCTGGGCCGTAGCCACTGATTTGCCTGCCTGATGTAAGGACAGCAGAAAATCCACTACCAGTTCTTCCTGGCCCCAAAGCTCCCTCCTAGCATCCCCCACAAAGGCCCAGTAGGATCGGAACGCCCCTTGGTATGCCTTCCTCGTCCTGGGTGCTAAACTCTCTCCCACGAGGTTCTGTAATTCGGGGCACCGAGAGACCAGAGAGCTTCGGGGAAGGGTGCCGCCACCGGGTCCGCTGTGGGCAGAAAACCCCAGAAGGCCTGCATACGAAAACGAGAAAGCGCATCAGCCGCTTTATTCATTACCCCTGGCACATGTCTTGCTTTGAATAGTACGTTCAACTGCATGCACAATAACACAATTTCTTTGAGCAATCTCAGAATCCATTTGCATCGTGCTGCCTGGCTGTTGATACACTCAACCACGGTCATGTTATCAGACCAAAACACCACAGAGGGATCTCTGAACCCTTCGGGCCAAGTTTTCAGGGCCACAAGAATGGGAAAAAGTTCCAAAAAGGCAATGTTACTCGTCAGTCCACACTCATGCCACCATAACGGCCATTTTTGAGCCGACCATCGTGTGCCGAATATGGCACCAAAACCAGTGCTCCCTGCCGAATCTGTCCACAGCCCCAGCTCCTCGGAGGACACCGCCGGTTTGTTCCAGACCATTCGACCATTGAAATCCGCCAGAAATGCCAACCAAATGCGCATGTCCTGACGAACCTCTGCCGATAACCGTGTGCGATGATGACCCTCCTTCAGGCCGACCATGGCTTGAGCGATCGAGCGGGAAAAGGGGCGGGCCATCGGCATGACTCTCAGGGCAAAATTCAGCTGTCCCACCAATTGTTGCAACTGATGCAGCCTGACCTTGGACTCGCTAATGCAAGCTTCCAGGGTAGCCCTGAATCTTATCACCTTCTCTTTAGGTAATCTAAAACAACCTTCCACAGAGTCGAGTTCGATCCCCAGGAACTCGAGGCAAGTCGAGGGACCCACAGTCTTACCTGGTGCCAATGGCACACCAAAATGCTTCATTAAAGTACAAAATTCATTCAAAGCCTGTCCACATTCCGGACCCCCGGCCGCCCCCAGAAACAAAAAATCATCGAGATAATGCATGACATGCTGTAAACCCGTCTTCTTTGTGAAGACCCATTGCAGAAAACAACTGAACTGTTCAAAATATGCACAAGAAATAGAGCAACCCATTGGCATACATCTATCCATGTAATACTGACCCTGAAACATGAAACCAAGGAGACGCTGATCGTCTGGGTGTACCGGGAGCAACCGGAACGCTGACTCAATATCTGACTTTGCCATCAGCGCCCCGGGCCCTAGGCGATTCAACATGGCCACGGCCTCATCGAAAGATGCGTACCGTACCGAACACACATCCGGGTCTATTGCATCATTTACGGACAGACCACGTGGGGCTGATAAATTATGTATCAGTCGGAACTCACCCGGGTCCTTCTTAGGGACCACCCCCAAAGGAGAACAAACAAAGTTAGCACACGGTGGCTCATCAAATGGACCGGCGACTCGACCTCGAGTAACCTCTTTCCCAATCTTTTCCTGTACCACGGTCGTATGTTGCAAGACCGATATTTGATTTTTACATTTTCTTACACCCCGAAACTCCCCCACTGGGATGCGGAAACCATATGAAAACCCGTTCCTCAACACCCCAGCGGAAGCGTGATCCGGGTATTCGCTGAGCCAAGGAATCATTGCCATGGTATCAACCGGAGTAGGTAAAGGCGCCCCTCGGACTATTTTAGACCTGTTTGGCGCCTCCTCTCCCCCCGTTATCACCCGTTTTGGCTCTGCACATGGACTCCGGATGGGATGGCTGCCCACACCCTCCACATTCGTGACGGAATTTACATGACCCCTGGGGCCTCGTACATTTACCTCTGTTGAAGTTCCAACAAATCCCCCTTTTACCTGTGTTGCCGTTCGGCCTCGAGTTGTATTCGTTACCTGTACCTGATCGAAAGGGGGTCCCGGCATATTGGCGGGAGGATTCACCCCCGCTACTCCCTACTAATGGTACTTTTAACATACCAGTACTCTCCATTTTTGACCACGAAACAGAATCGTAACAATCCCAAGTTAAGTTTTTATCGTGTTCCTTTGCTTTTCTAAAAATATTATCGTAACAGAACCACTGATTGCCCCCATATGATACGGAATATTCCATGATCCGTGTCTGGTATATCGGCAATTCGGACAGCAACTCGGGTCTACGTTCGCCCATGATGGAGGTAAAAATTCCCCACGCCTTCCCCCAAGTGCCAATGTTTTCATCAACTTTAAAGGCGGCCATCTTTGTGCGCCAAACACTCGGATGCATGAGCTCCTTTTGGCTCTTAACATGCTCCATCTCATAATGATCGGTAAGCAACGAGAAGATGTTTATATACTCATTTGCCCATATCTTCTCCTTAATAGCCAGAGGGACATGTTGACCCAACTTTTCCCTTCGTGAAGGTGCAGACTCATCCCTCGCAATCGGCAATGGCCGCTTACCTGAACCGGAAGCTGTATCTGCGGCTGGACCTGTTCCTGGTGGTTTTTCTACTGCCGCAGCCGGCGTGATAACTGGCGATGATGCCTTCGCCGCCTCCCTCGTTTCACGTAGTTGCTTCATCAACACCCGTGCGTCGTCAGCCGTGGCGCCCTCACTTTCTTTCCCCAACCACGCTGCTAATTGTGCTGCCAGCTCGGGCGGCATATCTCCCCCGGACACGGGGGTGATCACCACGGGAATCGGATTCCCCTCTGCCGGCACCGGAGTTGGCTCTTCGAGTGGGGCACAGGGAACCGGGATGTCCCCCCCCAGCTGCTCCCCTTCTGGGCCTCTTGCCTTTTCCTCCCGGAGCTGCTCCTGCCAAAGGTCGTTTCGGTCCCCCTTCCCCGTCTCTATCCGCCATCCGTTTCTTCAGATCGGTCACTTCTTTCATGAGTATACGCAGCATCTGGTCGGTAGTCATTCGCTTTCCGACTTTCTTAGGCATTCTCCGACAGAAAGAAAAAAGACAAAAGAAAGATTACCACGCTCAAAATTGGCTCTTCGTTCCGTCTCGAGCTCACGTGCAGCGAGGAGGTGCAGCTTCAGAGCACAGGAACAAGAGGATGCTTTCTTGGCTTGTTGCTCCTTTTATCCGTCTTCAGGGCGGGCGTAAACCCGCCCCTGCCTGCCCCAAAGGGCGTGGCCGGCCGCGTCAGTGTCTAGGCCAGCCCACTCCAGGGCGGGAAAAAGCGCGCCCCGGCTACGCCGCTTCGGGCCTACCAGCCGAGACTCGCCTCCCGCCCAAGATGGCTTCCCGGGGGGATCGTGGTACTCTGCCATACGTTCGGGGGGACCGAATGGTCGCCCCTTTCCATTCTTCATTTTAATTTTAAAGAGATTGAAGACTTTAAATACAATAATGCAACGTATGAAGGACAAATGCAGAAAACATAGAATTGTAAATAGAACACATTGCGAAGTAAGAAAAAATACAGGGTTGCAAGGTCATTCTGTAGCTTGTCTTTGTAGGCAAGTGTGTCAAAGTTGTTTTCATCTTTTAAGAATGTTAGCAGTACATTATTCCGAAATGTGGAAGTTAGTTAGAAGATTATACTACGTGAAAAGTCCTGCTTTATGTCTAAATTAAATTAATAAAGTTATTTGCATGGTTCAGTGTTGGATGTAAAAAAAAAATTGTAATGATATAGAGTTACAATTCTTTGTTGGTGAAGAAGAGTGTAGAGAAAGTGAGAGTTTGATAAGTGTAGGTGTTGAAGATGAGATTCAAGATACTACTGATGTGAAGTTTGAAAAAGAAATAACAAAGTTTAAAGTAGTTTCTGGTGAAAATACCAACTATGTTTGTATTTGTTGCCGACGTACTCATTATAAAATTTAAACTAGGAATGTGTTTCTGAAAAGTAAAAAAGAAAACAATGTCAAATGGAGAGAATTTGCTGCTTATCTGTTTGTGGAAGGTCGTTTTGAGTTAAGTGCTGTACAATGTATTTGTAAATATTATTACGATACATTAGAAGAAAACAAAATGTCAGCTAGAGCTGTCCATAAAGACCTTCTGAACTTAAAGATTTAAATACATATGAGGCATCCTCATACAATCTGTACACCCTTTTCAGGCTATAATTCGAATGGAGCCTAAAACAGGTACGCTGCTTCCAACAGATCGACAAAGAGGTATTCAATTTTAAGAACAATGTTGGGACTGTTGGTGTAGAAAGAGAGGATACTGAACCTGTAGTCATTCTTGTTAATGGTGTACCCACAAAGAGTTGGAAAATATGGCAAGAGTTAGTAGATGTCATGAAAGTCCAAAAGGGAACATTATATGTGGTGCTAAACAATATTTACTATAAAAATGTAAATGTAGAAGAAGACAAAATTACTTTAGAAAATGAAACACAGATTTCAAGTGGACAAATAGAAAAAGTGGAGAACTGAAGAAAAGAAGAAATTTAGGAACATTATACTATACACCCTCTACATTCACAAGAACTGATAGGAGATAGTATTGAATTGTTCTAGACGAAGAAAGCAAAAGGAACTCCCATGAGTGTGTGGGAAAAAAGTATGGAAGTTTGTTGTTTACCACAGCTGTTCCCTACTGGAAAAGGTGGACCATGTGATGAACGACCAGTTCAGATTCCACCTTCAGAATATCGTACTTTACGACTCTGCTCAGAAGATCCTAGATTTTGTCAGTCTATTTCATATTTGTTTCATCATCTTTTATTTGAGAGTGATCTGTCTGCGCTTTCATATGCAATCAACCATATATTAATAAAAAACGGGAATGCATCTTTTACATGTTTCTGCAAAGAAATTTATGGACAAAGTTGAAGAAAGAGACGAACATTTAGAATCACCGTTAATTCATTTGAAGCCGTCAACATGGCACTAATAAATATTGGTATTGATGTCATGGCGAATCAAAATATATGTTAACAAACTTAGGAACCTCTACATGGTTCATTACACTTACTTGTGCTGAGAACGCATGAGATGATTTACTGGATTTTCTACGAGAAGCAAATTCAAATATAGAAAATATTGAATTGAATATAGCTGGAGAACTGTGTTCCCTGGATCCTATAAATGCTTGAAGATATTTTAATCATCGGTTTGAAGCTATGATGTCTTTCATTCTGTAATAAAAAAAATCCACCTATTGGCGAAGGTATTGATTTTTGGGGGAGAAATAAATACCAAGCTAGAAGTGCTACTCATATACATATGCTTTTATTGATCAAGGATGCACCAAAATTTGGAACTGATTAGGATGAGACTGTTTATCTTTTATTGAAAACTATGTTACCTATGCGATTTCAAAAAGAGGACGCAAAAGTATTTTAAGACAGCAAGTTTTACGGTTTCAGAGTCGTCGATGTGGAAAATATTGCAGATGGAAATATAAGTCAAAGGATACATTTTACACAAAATGTCGATTTAGCTTTCAACGTCCAGTAATTTCCAAAGGAAGAGTGAACAGTTTTACGTCAGCAGTGAGGCATACTATCACTCGAAAATCATCCAAATATATTTATAATATAAAAAGAACAGAAGAATCGAAGTACATTAAGGATTATAATCCAGTGATTTTGAACATTTGGAATACAAATATGGACATACAATATGTTGCAGATAACTGAATAGTTGTTGCTCACTATGTCACGTCATATATTACTGAGTCTGGGAAGACAGAATTGAAAGAAATGTCGGAGGAAATATCACCGGAGAAGATGCTTAGCAAAGAAGTGTACAGCTTCAGCTTGAAGATGCTTTCACATTGAAGAATTGGATCCTACGAATGTTCCGATCGATTGACATCTGGAAGTTTATATTCAAAGTGAAGAGGAATCATCTGGATAAGTATAGGTCTTTCTGGAGCACGAAATAGAGTTTTGTGAAATCTGTACAACAAATTGAATACTTGGCACTGAATCAACCGGAAAGTACAGGTATTCTGAAAACAAATATGTTGGGCCCGTACTATGCAAATAGAAGTCTGTACCTGGAAAACATATGTTTATATGAAATACTGCCACATTAAAGTTTTAATGGAATGTTACAGAAAATATAAATGAAGGAAAATACTCTTTGGATCGGAAGGATGTTTGGTAAAGCATGACAGAGGAAATGTGATCAATCAGAGGAAATTAAGTTCTGATACCCCAGATAAAAGAGAGTTTTTCTATTTAGCTCTTCTGCAACTCTTCAAACTTTGGTGGACTGAAATGGAATTACTTGTACATTGTGAGTGCTATGAAGATTTTCAATGCATGTAAAGATAGCATTCAATGTACAATTGTTCCAAATTATCTGCAAATGCTGAATGCAGAGATTAATCATGAAAGAACGAATGCAGCTGAAATAGCTAGAGATAGTTCTCAAGATAGTCAGAGTTCTGCTCCACAAAGTCAAGATCCACTATGAGAAGCCATACTTGAAAATTAAGCAGCAATAGCAATGAATGAAGTATAAACAGTGATACAGCAAGTACAATAGGACAATATTTATTTGGAAAATTTAGAGGAGCGTCTGAATACTAAACAGAAAGAAATATATCACCAAGTTACACAACAGATACAACCTGGATTACTGCATGAAAATAAAGTTTGCCAATGTATATCATTTAGACCTATTCTTATGTACATCAGTGGACAAGCGGGAGCGGGGAAAAGTTTCTTGATTCAATGTCTGTCAAATTATGTACAGAAAACAAAGATTTCACATTTGTCTTGTGTTGTAACTGCTCCAACTGGGTTAGCATCACACAACATTAAAGGGATTATATTATATCGTCTACTCATGTTACTAGTAGAACATGAAAATAAGTTGGAATACCACAAACTATAGGTTATGTGGTTTGTATATTGAATCTTTAACGGATATTGTAACGATGTGCCCTCAGTTGTTAGAAGAGTGGAAAACTCTGTTGAAAGCCATCTTCAATGAATTTGGGGTGAGAACATGTCCACGAGCCATTATACCCTGTTTCAGTGGGAATATGCCCCGCCTGCCTCAGAATTTGTAAAGTTAATTTTAATTGTAGAAAAGAATCAAAGTGCAATCACCAACACCAATCACCTGCCTAGACTGATAATGATTGTCATTGCAGGAACATGTCGCCTAAGCCATTAATGCTAAAATGATAATTTGTTTTTAAAGTTCTGTGTACAACTCTGAATCTGAAGTTCTAAAATGTTTATATTGTGTATAGTGATTGGAAAAACAAATTCGAGATTTAAAAACGGAAAAGAAAATGTTTTCAAAAAATTATTTTTTTGTTTTTTTTGTTTACAACAACTGGTCATATTTCAAACTTGCACAATTATCTGTATTTTTTGGGACTGTTGTGTCGAGAAGAAAACTATCTATTTTTAATAACAGTTTTTGAAAATGTCCTTCAGTTGTTAGACTGCACAACTGCACTTTAATTATCGCTGCTAAATATAAGTCTTTGCAGAATTGTATTTCATTTATTGATTGGCACAGGCACTTTTAACTATTGCTGCTAACTTTTTAATATAAAGTTGTATATGTGTTCGATCAAAAAAAAATAATGCCCTTAACTGATTGTGTTTTATTTTTGATTTTTATGATTTTAATTAATCAACAAATAAAGTATTACTTGCTTACACAAGCTAGGTGGAGAAGCTTGTTTCGAGGTTTCAAGAGTACTAAAGAAAATTAAACTTCTGGTAATTGATGAAGTAAGCATGGTCTCAAAGTTAATGCTCGTATTTATACATTTGAGGATGCAGCAGATTTTAAATAGAAATTATGTTGTTTTATTAGGAGCAAAATATGTAATTGTATTTGGTGATGTAGTACAACTCACACCTGTGAAAGGCCAACCAGTTTTTAAAACCCTTCTTCATGTAGACACTAAAAAATCTTTAGGAAGTATTGGAGATATGAATATTTGGAGTTATTTTGAATGTAAGGAACTTATCAAGAGCAAGGGACAAGCCAATGATGAAGATTATGGAAATATTCTTCAAAATATTAGAATTGGCGTTTTAACTAAGGATGGAAAAATGTTTTAGAAAGTAGCTACTTAAAAACTTGTTTCTTAAAGAAAATATTGCAGCTAAAACAATCTACCAAAGAATTGCAGAAAAGGAATCTATAATTTGCCTTATGCCAACAGTGAAAGAATGCTCTACATTCAATGAAGAACTGTTGAAACTGTAGAATGAACCGATAATGAAAATGGTAGCTATTGATGAAATAGAACATGAAGGAGTAACTTTTGTTTTGCCTGAGAAATTGCAATTAAAAGTAGACTCATTGGAAAAATCAATATCCAAGACTGCTGGTTTGGGAAAGACCTTATCTGTATCTGTAAACTGCTGGGTACTATGACGGCATAATTTAAATGTTGAAAAAGCTTTAGTAAATTAAGTAATGGGGAAAGTTGTTGAGTTTGTTAGTTATACACAGAGAGAGGGAATTGAATTTTTAAAGATTAAATGTGATCAGATTAAAGAGATGAAAGACATTGGACGCTGTTCTTTTTGTTTCTTGCTTTGTGTGTTTGTAGAAAACAGTTCCCTCGTTGTTTAGCATATGCAATGACTGTTCAAATATCTCAAGGTTCAAGTTTAGACAATGCTTTGGTAAATAATTGAAGTTCTGTGTTTAAACAGGGTATGGCATATGCTGCATTGTCTCGAGTAAGAACATTGTCTGGATTGTATTTGATGGATTTTGATACAGTTAGAAATTAGCATTTAAAAATCATTGAAATTCAGTGAAAAAACATAGGTTTCAGGCACGTTATAGTTAGAAATTAGCATTTATAAAACCTTTGAAATTCACTGAAAAAAAACCATAGGTTTCAGGGACGTTATAGTTAGAAATTAGCATTTAAAAAACCTTTGAAATTCACTGAAAAAAGCATAGGTTTCAGGGACGTTATAGTTAGTTGGACATTTCACTCATACAAATAATAGAAATTCCACTGTTATAGTTAGTTCAGATAACTGTAACTTGCGCCCCCACAATGCACTGCTAATGATGTCACATATTACATCATTCATGACATGGTCAGTGACATCACTGATGATATCTCACATGACATCACTGATGACATCATCCATGTGACAATCTGATGCATCTCCTCACATACTAATATAACGTTTGATACACACACTCTAAAATACAGACTATCATTTTTTAAACCATTGACACACCAATACCAGTTACTACACTATTCCTAGGTCTACACACATCTACTCATTCACCCATACAATCACCCATACATGTAGTCCCTGCTCAATAGAACACTATCAAATGCACTCACACACCTATATAGACATTGCCACACCAGCACTCATCCTAGTCAGTCATGCATTCATCCTACTCACTCATGCAAAGAATCAAGCACAGTTCCATTTACCCATTTACTTACCTATACAGTTATACACACACCACCTCATGTATTCATACAGATACTAACGCATACTTAGTCTCTTATATAATCAATTAAACAAGTATACACTCATCCATACAGCCACTCTCACAATCACTGACTCTCACGTTTAGTCATTTTTCTATACCAACTCTCACATACATTGCCTTTTACATATGTACTTAGCTGGACATGTACACTGGGACATCCATTCACTTACCAAGATGCCCATACACACTCTCATCCACCCATACAGCTGTTTCCATGTGCACTCTTGAACTCATACACCCAGTCAATCAACCACTCACGCATATATGCATAGAGTCACACACTTCCCACCCAGTCTCCCTTACAAATACTCAGGCAACTAATCAATAACCCATATAGACACTCATGTAGCTACTGACCAACCGATGCAGCAGCTTGCACAACAACAGACAGACTGATACAGACATTCACACAGTTTAGTCACTAACCCATGCATTCAGTAAGAAACATTAATCATTCACATAACGAGTCAGTCACACACCTAATAAATCCTCCATCCAGACACTTATACATCCACTCACTCTTCAATACAGCTTGGTATATATATATATATATATATATATATATATATATATATATATATATATATATATATATATATATATATATATATATATATATATATATATATATATATATATATATATATATATATATATATATATATTTCAACAAGGTTTCCCGGGTTTAACCGGGAGCGTGGAGTCGCAGAAAGGAACGGACTGACAGTCGCTTAGTTCTTTTTGAAGATGTTTATTTTTGCTTATAAATCCATGGGGGGGTTCAAACAAAAAACAGCCGACGCGTTTCGGCAGCGTCCGCTGCCTTGGTCACGGTCAGTTTAGTGCTGGACACTCACAGTTTTAAAAGGGAACAACGTATTCACCAAAACACACCTTCTTTTTGGTTAAGCCCACCCCCTTGTGCTAAGCATTTTGGGACTTGTAGTTTAGGGCCATTCCAATGGCTTCTTACTTTAGAGCCAAGGTTTCTTTTCAAAAAAACAGAATTAAGGGGAGTTTGACGTTGTGCCCATGTATAATACAATTCATTTGTCAAAAATTAAGTTGCGAAACATGGCAATCTATTCACATTCATCATTCCTGATAACATATAGTGCAATGCAATACAATGTAATTAGTGTTCAAAATCGGGATACTGCCCTCCAGTGGGCTATTCATGAATTGCTCATTGAGTCTCTATGTCCAAATACAGCCCTCCAGTGGGCAAACTTTTGGGAATCATGACAAATTAATCTATTAGGACTGTGAGTTATTTACAAGGGTGAAAAAATGTGTGAGGTAGTGGTAAGTGTGGGGACAAAAAAATGTGTTCAAGTGAATCATGGCGGCGGGATGTCATTGTATGAAAGGTTCAAGGTTCATAGTTATTGGATTTCTTTCGTAGGTATTTACAAATGTATGTACAGTTCCTCTGACTGGTTTAGCCCAAAAGGTATCATTGTCCTGAAGCTCAAAATGTGTTGGGATTCTTTCTGTCGAAGGGATTTCTCATGGTGGCCACCCCTTACTGACAAATTCATGGTTTCAATGCCCCAAAAGCGAAGCTGTTTCCAATCGCCATTGTGACTCAGTTCCATGTGCTTTGCAATTGCGTTGGTTCTGTCCTTGTGGACAGTAGCCCGAACGTGTTCCAATATCCGTTTTTTGAGCTCACAGATTGTACTTCCTATGTACCTTAATTTGCAAGGACACTCAATCATATACACAGTGTATTTACTATTGCAAGTGATGCATTCTTGGATTTTCCAGCTTTTGTTGTTTGGCATTGTTATTGTTGTGGTTGGTTTTGCAATTTCGCAGACCTTGCAATTATAACATTTTATAAAACCTTTGGTTTGTAGCCACGGTTTCCCTTTCCTGTTCGGCTGAAAGTGACTGTGAATCAGCTGGTCCTGAAGATTTCTGGCGCGTCTGTATGTTAGGATGGGATGATTTCCCATTCTTTGGCCTACCACTGGGTCCAATTGTAGAAGTTTCCAATTTCTTTTGAGTATTTGATTTACCTGCTTTGCTTCACTGCTGTAATCTGTAATGAATCGAATTGGTTCTTCCTCAGTTGTTGGTTGGGGTTCTTTTGGTGTTAGGCAATCATCTCTTTTGGTTTGGTTCGCCCTTTCCCAGCACTTCCATGTGGTTTGTGAGTTGTACTGTCTTTTGTGGAAACGTTGCATGGCATTTTTGCTCTGCTTTTGCCACTCTTGTTCCTCACTGCATATTCTTCGCAGGCGTAAGAATTCCCCATATGGGATACTGGATATGAGTGATTTTTGATGAAAGCTAGTTGCCTCCAAAGTTGCATTTGTTGCAGTATTTTTACGATGAAGGGTGGTTTCTATCCGGTTGTTTTTGACATATATCTCAGTGTCCAGAAAGATGGCTTTGTCCTTATTGATGTTATGGGTGAATTTTATGCCCGGTGTTTTGGTATTTATGATCTCGAAGTATTCCAGGAATTTCTCCTCTCCTCCATTCCATACAATAAACAGATCGTCTATGAATCTCTTCCAGACCTTTATATGCTGTGTGAATGGTTGGAGACTCATATCCCAAGCAATTTTTTCCTCCCACCATCCCATGGCGGTGCAGGCGTAATTAGGGCTGAATGAAAAGCCCATGGCGGCTCCATTTTTTTGTTTATATATTGTCTCGCCAAACATGAAGATATTGTTGCATAGCAGGTATTCGATCATTTCCAAAAGCATGTTGCTGTGATGTTGATAATGGATGTTTCTGTCCATGAAAATGTGTTTGCAGGCCCCGATACCCATGACATTGTCAATGTTGGTGTACAATGAGACTACATCCATTGTGATCATGATGTAGTCTGGTTGCCATTCAATTAGTTTTAGGTGACATAGGAAGTCAGTGGTGTCTTTTATATATGATTTTAGGCGTTTCACATAGGGATTCAAGTAGAAGTCGATGAAATTGGATAAAGGTTCCAACAAGGATCCGTTTGCCGAAACAATCGGCCTCCCTGGTGGTTTAGTGGCATTTTTGTGGATCTTGGGCAGGAAGTATACCGTGGCTGTTTTGGGAAAATCCACTGTTAGATACTTTTTCTCGTCGGTGGGATTGGTGTTCATCGACAATATCAAAAGAGAATTGGACAGGAAAATAAACCAGTGGGAAAGGGATGAACTTCTAGACCTGGACGAGAAAAAGTATCTAACAGTGGATTTTCCCAAAACAGCCACGGTATACTTCCTGCCCAAGATCCACAAAAGACACCACTGACTTCCTATGTCACCTAAAACTAATTGAATGGCAACCAGACTACATCATGATCACAATGGATGTAGTCTCATTGTACACCAACATTGACAATGTCATGGGTATCGGGGCCTGCAAACACATTTTCATGGACAGAAACATCCATTATCAACATCACAGCAACATGCTTTTGGAAATGATCGAATACCTGCTACGCAACAATATCTTCATGTTTGGCGAGACAATATATAAACAAAAAAATGGAGCCGCCATGGGCTTTTCATTCAGCCCTAATTACGCCTGCACCGCCATGGGATGGTGGGAGGAAAAAATTGCTTGGGATATGAGTCTCCAACCATTCACACAGCATATAAAGGTCTGGAAGAGATTCATAGACGATCTGTTTATTGTATGGAATGGAGGAGAGGAGAAATTCCTGGAATACTTCGAGATCATAAATACCAAAACACCGGGCATAAAATTCACCCATAACATCAATAAGGACAAAGCCATCTTTCTGGACACTGAGATATATGTCAAAAACAACCGGATAGAAACCACCCTTCATCGTAAAAATACTGCAACAAATGCAACTTTGGAGGCAACTAGCTTTCATCAAAAATCACTCATATCCAGTATCCCATATGGGGAATTCTTACGCCTGAGAAGAATATGCAGTGAGGAACAAGAGTGGCAAAAGCAGAGCAAAAATGCCATGCAACGTTTCCACAAAAGACAGTACAACTCACAAACCACATGGAAGTGCTGGGAAAGGGCGAACCAAACCAAAAGAGATGATTGCCTAACACCAAAAGAACCCCAACCAACAACTGAGGAAGAACCAATTCGATTCATTACAGATTACAGCAGTGAAGCAAAGCAGGTAAATCAAATACTCAAAAGAAATTGGAAACTTCTACAATTGGACCCAGTGGTAGGCCAAAGAATGGGAAATCATCCCATCCTAACATACAGACGCGCCAGAAATCTTCAGGACCAGCTGATTCACAGTCACTTTCAACCGAACAGGAAAGGGAAACCGTGGCTACAAACCAAAGGTTTTATAAAATGTTATAATTGCAAGGTCTGCGAAATTGCAAAACCAACCACAACAATAACAATGCCAAACAACAAAAGCTGGAAAATCCAAGAATGCATCACTTGCAATAGTAAATACACTGTGTATATGATTGAGTGTCCTTGCAAATTAAGGTACATAGGAAGTACAATCTGTGAGCTCAAAAAACGGATATTGGAACACGTTCGGGCTACTGTCCACAAGGACAGAACCAACGCAATTGCAAAGCACATGGAACTGAGTCACAATGGCGATTGGAAACAGCTTCGCTTTTGGGGCATTGAAACCATGAATTTGTCAGTAAGGGGTGGCCACCATGAGAAATCCCTTCGACAGAAAGAATCCAAACACATTTTGAGCTTCAGGACAATGATACCTTTTGGGCTAAACCAGTCAGAGGAACTGTACATACATTTGTAAATACCTACGAAAGAAATCCAATAACTATGAACCTTGAACCTTTCATACAATGACATCCCGCCGCCATGATTCACTTGAACACATTTTTTTGTCCCCACACTTACCACTACCTCACACATTTTTTCACCCTTGTAAATAACTCACAGTCCTAATAGATTAATTTGTCATGATTCCCAAAAGTTTGCCCACTGGAGGGCTGTATTTGGACATAGAGACTCAATGAGCAATTCATGAATAGCCCACTGGAGGGCAGTATCCCGATTTTGAACACTAATTACATTGTATTGCATTGCACTATATGTTATCAGGAATGATGAATGTGAATAGATTGCCATGTTTCGCAACTTAATTTTTGACAAATGAATTGTATTATACATGAGCACAACGTCAAACTCCCCTTAATTCTGTTTTTTTTAAAAGAAACCTTGGCTCTAAAGTAAGAAGCCATTGGAATGGCCCTAAACTACAAGTCCCAAAATGCTTAGCACAAGGGGGTGGGCTTAACCAAAAAGAAGGTGTGTTTTGGTAAATACGTTGTTCCCTTTTAAAACTGTGAGTGTCCAGCACTAAACTGACCGTGACCAAGACAGCGGACGCTGCCGAAACGCGTCGGCTGTTTTTTGTTTGAACCCCCCCATGGATTTATAAGCAAAAATAAACATCTTCAAAAAGAACTAAGCGACTGTCAGTCCGTTCCTTTCTGCGACTCCACGCTCCCGGTTAAACCCGGGAAACCTTGTTGAAATTGACAGCGGCTGGCTCTGCCGCAGGAGAAACGCGATCAGGAAAAGCAGCGCCTTACGAGGTAAAAGCGAGCCAAGCGGAGGACATATATATATATATATATATATATATATATATATATATATATATATATATATATATATATATATATATATATATATATATATAATACATATTTACATTTTAAAAGAAAACCACATTCACTAGAGGATGCCATCAGTGATGTCACTGACCATGTCATGAATGATGTCATATTTCACGTCATTAGCAGCGCATTGCGGAAACGCAAGTTATAGTTAGCTGAACTAAATTTAACAGTGGAATTTCTGTGGTTTTGTAAAATGTCCAACTAACTATAACCTCCCTGAAACCTATGGTTTTTCCACTGAATTGCAAAGGTTTTTTTGAATGCTAATTTCTAACTATAACGTCCCTGAAACCTATGTTTTTTTCAGTGAATATATATATAGGATTACTGACATTATGTTTGGATGCGCAGTGGCGCAAAGGATCAAACTTTGACTGCTTGGGCGCTGAAGAAGGCATTCACATGCCGAAATGCATTCGCCACAACTCATGAAATAAAGCAGCTTCCTTGATGTTCCCCGTGTGGCCTCTGCTTTCTTTCAAGTGAAGAAGGGTGTGTTGGATATATATATATATATATATATATATATATATATATATAGCGCTCAGAAAATCCCTCTCAAATATGGAAGGAAACAGCACTCCGGCAGGTACAGTATCAAAGCCATTTATTGTGACAGCAAACAAACGTTTCGGCGATAGCCTTCGTCAGTGTTGTTACCAAAACCAAAAGATTCCAATTTTAAATACACACCATGTAGATTAAGGTAAACACCAACAAGGCACTAGCCCTACAGATGCCAACATGGGCGCCATCTTTAAACATGGTTCCATTAATTGAAGATAATATAGAATGTCAGCGTAAATCCTGATATTTACAAGACAAAAAAAGTGGGGCTTTGAACAATAGCGCAGTGGATCGGCTAATATCCCTATACAGATGTATACCAAACAATCATTGTCTACAAGTGGTGTGTTAATCGGAACTACAAAAGAGAAGAGGAATGTTCAAGTTATTACATGTCAAGCAAATCGTTGTAAATAGCGTTATAGCCATTAAGTGGCAGAAACTACCAAGTCTCCTGTAATGGGTGGTGAGGTTCAACCTACCTGAGGGGCAGTTCATGATTACACACATATATATTGAAGTTCATAAAGATGTCATCATACTTATTTAGCAAATAGATCCTGAAAAGCAGTAACGTATATTCAATATTCAATCCATCGGAACATCAGAAAAACCAAAGTGATACTTGTAAAGAACTTTCGAGGAATTAAAGCTATTTGTCACAGATCTCATATACATATCATAATATAAGGAAAAAGCATGTATTCAAATTCATAACGGTAGTCAGATAATTGCACATGGCAGATAGTGTTAGGAAGAGGCAGGAAGAGGCAATGCTGTTATTCACTTCTACTATACAAGTTATGACCTCATCCCTGTTAATCACCCCTCTATTTTCCAAGGTGTACTGTCATTTCCTCCCCACCATTCATGCCTTAGGGGTGTTTATTGGACGGATCAATTATGTATCTTGATTCGAGGCGTCGTAGCCTCCTAAGTCTGTCTCCTCCTCATGGATTTTGCGGAACGTGATCTAATCCAAAGAATCTCAGTTTACTTCTATCTTTGTTGTGGTATTCCGCAAAATGCCGGGCCACTGAGTAGGAGGGATCTACTCTACTAATTGCCCTTAAGTGCTCCAGCACTCTCAGCTTCAACTGGTTAATAGTGCTGCCGATGTAGCGTAGACCGCACGGACATATTAGACAGTACACTGCATAAACAGTACTACACGTAATGAACTTATGAATTTTATTGGTTCTGCCAGCACCCGGGATGTCATAATGTAGCACCCGGCGGCTATTGGCACATGCCTTGCATTTTCCACAAGGAAAGAACCCGCTCATTTCCCTAAGGGAGTTGGGTTTCATAATAGGAGCTTCTAAGTGGCTGTGTACCAACTTGTCTCCCAGGTCACTAAAGGGTATGGTGGTAGATATTCTTTTAACACCTCATCTGTGAGCAAAATATGCCAGTTCTTGTGCATTATTGATTTAAGTTTGTTAGCGCCTGAGGAGTAAGGAGTTATCATCCTAAAAGTGTCCTTTGTGGTAGTATTCAACCCTTTCTGTTTCTTTTTGAGCATATCCTCCCTTGAGATCTTTTTGACTTTATTTAGTGCACTTTTTAGGAGTGATTCCTCATACCCTCTCATTCGGAAGCGATCTAGGCAGTCCAAGGCAGCCGCCTCGAATTCCCGGTCTTGAGTACTATTCCTCTTTATTCTCAAGAGTTCCCCATAGGGTATGCTCTTGATAAGTTTCGGTGGATGTTCACTATTAGCAAAGAGGATAGAATTACCCGCTGTTTCCTTGCGATACAGTGCGGTATGGACATGACCATTTTCAACGTACACCCGAAGGTCCAAATAGTTGGCTGTGACCCCGCTAATTGTCCCCGATAGGTCCACGTTGTAGATGTTATCATTCAGAGAATCGATGTATTTCTCCATGTCCCTGGTACCCTGCCACACGATGAACAAGTCATCAATGTAGCGGTACCAGTGTACCACCTTACTGCTCTCCTGGCCTTCCTTCCAGCTCCTGGGCACCCGCTCCTCCCACCAGGCAACAGATAAATTTGCATAGCTGGGGGCGAAGCAGGTGCCCATCACTGTCCCAGAGATTTGCCTATAGAATCTATCCTCGAACAAAAAAATTGTGTGAGTTAGGCAAAAATGCACAAATTTAATTAGCATGATGTTGTGTTGGACAAAGCGAATTTGGCGTTTGCCCAGATAGTATTCAATGGCAGCCAGTCCATGATTGTGATCAATGATAGTGTAGAGGCTGGTGATGTCCATCACCAGAAATAGATAGTCTGATTTCCACTCCATCGTAGACACTTTACTCAAAAAGTCTTTGGTGTCTTGAAAGTATGACTTCAAGTCTAAGACGAGAGGAAAGATGTAGTAATCCACAAATTTTGACATATTTTCTGTCAGCCCATCAATGGAAGCCACAAAGGGACGGCCTGGTGGAGTGGCACTGTTTTTATGCAGCTTGGGCAGATGGTAAAAAGTCGGTATTATGGGGTTATTGCTACGCAGAAAAATGTGTTCATCTTTTCCCAGCATTCAGCAGTTTTACCATTTCAGAACCAAGTCATCATACTCCCTGATGCTAGAATCATAAGCATTCCTGGTGGTGATCATGTAATACTTTGCATCAGAAAGTTGCCTCATAGCTTCACCATGATAGTACTCTCTTGTCATTAGAACGAAATTCTCCCCTTGTCCGAGGGTTTAATGATGATTTTCTTGTCGTTAACAAGCTCTTGTAAGGCTTTTTTCTGGGGTTCTGCGATGTTACATTGTTTTGTGTTGGTACTTTTCCTCTGATTCACTAATTCCATAGTTATAGCCTCCGAGAGGGCATCAATGGCATCCCACGGTGACTGGGGAATGAAGGTAGACAGGGGTTTAAAATGGCTTTCATCCCTCTCTTGTTCAATCCCCTGTAATGAAGCCCTCTGCACCATATCTATTCCTGTGACATCCTCAGGTTCCAAATCGCCATCTTAGGACATCCAAGGCTTCAAAGCAAGACATGTCATTGCCTACCAAGGCATCTGTGGCTGTCAATCTTGTCCCATGTTTTGGTGGTCCCTTAATGTGCTGTCTTAACTTGAAATGTTTATGCAATTTCAGTTTTCTGGTGAACCGAAAAAGATCGATTTTAGTCTGCGTGAATTCCAGATTGGTGGTTGGGCAAAAGGTGAGTCCTAAAGCCAGGAGTTCATGTTGTTCATCAGTGAGGAGTCGATTAGTAAGGTTGACTACAGTAAATTGGTCGCCGTAGTCTGTGTTATGTCCCTTACTTCTTTTTGTTGCGGTAGGATCGGTTCTGGGGATTGGCTCTGCCCTTTCCTCTTCCTTTTGCCGCCGCCTCCCGATCTCCTAGTTCTTCTTCTTGTTGTTTTTGGGGCTTGTTCTTCCCCCCTCTCAACCAGTTCTGTCGAATTAGTTGAAAAGGGACAGCCACCCTTCCGCCTTCCGTGGCACGATCTCGCTGTTCCTCACCTGATTCATCTGCTGTTATTTCAGATTCTGAGGTTGCTATACTGGAACTCGGAGTGACCAAGGTTCCCTGGTTCATGGCTTTTCTCGGGGCATCATATTTTTTGGCGAAAGTTAAGACACGCCCCTGGCAATAATCGTTTTCGTCGCGTTCAAATTTTTCTTGTTTACGCGACATTATTTTTTGTTGGTACCTGATCAAACGTACTTTGGCGATGTCTTCCTCTTTATCAATATCCTCTTCCATGGTTTTGATTTCAGCCAATGCCTTATCACGGTCACTCCATGCGTATTTAACCAGTAACTTGAGTATCCCCTCACAGTATGCCTCCGTCTGTTCATGCCAGTCTGTTAGTAATTGAGGGTCTGGGTGCTCCTATGAGGGTACAGTGTACACCCTCAATCCCCTTGGTACCCGTTTTACATCAATATAACTACTCAGACTAGTGGCCTCCCACTACTTCCGGATCTCGCGTTCGTGCAGCCTTTCAAGTTTAAATATTGCCTCATTTAGTTTATTGCCCACTGCTCCCATGCCAGAAGACGAGGCTGTCGCTGCCGGTGGCTTATCCCGCTTTTTGAACATGTCCTGTGCAAGAGCACGGCGCTCTTCTTCACCGAACAAATCCATACTTGTTCAAGGCGTTGGTAACTTGTCGCCAATTGCTGTGCTCGTAACCCCACTTGGTTGAGCTTTGCTGCGGCTGCCTACTGCCTGGACACTCTGCCGCTTATCTACTATGATCCTCTCACTCATGCGATAAGGAAAAGGACTCACCAGCGAAACTCGCAACGCAGGTCTCAGCAGGCGTGCAGAGTGGTTTTCACCGTATTGCTCCGTTCGGTCCTCTCATGTCCCTTTGTGTAGTTGTGGCGGTGCTCGAGAAACGTGGTTTTTCAAAAACGCTCAGTTTCCACAGAAAAAGCCTCGGGCACTCTGGAGCGGGTGCTGTTGGCGGGGCGTGGACCCCTGCAATATCTAGCGTTCAGAAAATCCCTCTCAAATATGGAAGGAAAGGGGCACTCCGGCAGGTACAGTATCACAGCGATTTATTGTGACAGCAAACAAACGTTTTGGCGATAGCCTTCGTCACTGTTGTTACCAAAACCAAAAGATTCCGATTTTAAATACACACCAGGTAGATTAGGGTAAACACCAACAAGGGACTAGCCCCACAGACGCCAACATGGGCACCATCTTTAAACATGTTTCCATTAATTGAGGATAACATAGAATGCCAGCGTAAATCCTGATATTTACAAGACAAAAAAGGTGGGGCTTTGACCAATATATATATATACGTATCCTGAAATACTCACACCTGGTGCTGAAGAAGGCAGGAGTACACCGAAATGCATTCGCCATAGAGGGTGATATAGAACTTCCACAACCTGTGTTGCAGAATAAAGGAGCTTCCAAAATATTCCCCTGTTGTGGCCTTTCTCTTTTCCGAAGGAGGTTTTGGACATTATTACAGCGCGAGTAACAGTATCGCGCTTTAAAGGCCCCCGCTTCGTCAAGAGGCCCTGGTATTCGCTGGTCTCCGCTTTTGTGGATTTCTTTTCTCTGGGTTACCAGAACGACACGGACCTACCACCTAGCCGGGGAGGATACATGGCTGTGTTGTTGTCATTGCACATCAAGTTGGGCAGGTAGGATTTCCAAGCCGTGCCCCCGCCAAATGGATTCCTATGGTTGGGAGGTTGAAGCGGTTGGGGACTGGAGAAAGCACTGCTGTTCCAGTGGCACAATGACAGTGGGGTTCTGCAAAACATCGTAGAGCTAATCCCCACCTTCCCGCAATACCAACCAGAAAACGACACTGCATGCTGGGACTTGTATGCGCTGTTTACCGGGCAAATTACAAGAGGTATAGGCGACTGGAAAAGACTAGTGGGGGAGGAGCTGCGCTCTTCGAATCAGGAAAGGGCAGGACATTTAAGCCCAGACACATGACTGTATCCTGAAATACTCACACCTGGTGCTGAAGAAGGCAGGAGTACACCGAAATGCATTCGCCATAGAGGGTGATATAGCACTTCCACGACATGTGTTGCAGAATAAAGGAGCTTCCAAAATATTCCCCTATTGTGGCCTTTCTCTTTTCCGAAGGAGGTTTTGGACATATATATATATATATATATATATATATATATATCCACACTGGTTTCAAAAACAATGTAACGGGCTCAGTCCAGCCGCAGCACCGCCAAGAAACAGGAGACTCAGATTTCCGTGAGCAATTATTTTATTTCTGCGACGGACAGCATAACGTTTCGGCCTCCCAGAGGCCTTGGTCACATGGCGCCATAGAGGACGGCGGCAGAAATTTAAAGTGCAAGTGCAAGTGAAATAAACAATTTCATTGGGTGTCAGTTTCAAGCACAAGGAACATAGTAAAAATACTACACATTTTCCCTTGATTTTCAATGTGCTTCTTAAACAAAAAACAGTATTGGGATCAATCCCTATAAGCTTACTATTGCATATAAATCGACATAATGGATCGGGTCGCATGACACTAGTAATCTGGCGCACGCTAACCTCGTGGTTAGACACAGTATTGGGATAAATCCCTAACCATAACATTTCCTATATCCAAACAATATAAATCAATAAACATCATATTTTTAAAACCTGACTCAGGATCAAAATTGTTTGTTTTGATAAATATTCTGTGCATTATTGTACACGATATTGTAGAATAAATAGGTATTTTACTATAAATAATTATATATGTATATATAAAAAATACATAAAAATGCTTGGCATGTGATAAAAGTTAACCTAAAATCCAATTCTCTATATACAAAAAGAATGAATAAACATCAATACTGTGATATCAGTTGATTCACCAATGCATATACATTATGTCTATGTGCAAATTTGCAAATTTGTATCCTGTATCATGACACCCACATGAAAGAATGAGTGAAGAAAATTATAAAGTGCTTGTAATGTGTGCAATAGATGGTAAGGATATGTGATCAATGAAAATCATCACTTTTAAAAGAAACACACCCACCAGTACCTCATTGCATTTTTTTGAATAAGTTGTTTTCTATAAAAAAGACATTTTGACATCTATTTGTGTTACGTGAATGAGATATTTTCCAGACTGTCCCCAGTCTGTCATCCTAACACACCAAATGGCAAATTACACAAAACACACGGATGGCTTGAACACAAGTATAAGTAAAAGTAAAATCTTACACCAACCAGTTGGTATTACAGTGGGTTGTATCTGTTTTACGTGTAAGATGGCTTTTACAGAATAGTGTTGTAAACACAGGCTGCCTAACAATCGGATACCCATATGGCATGGTTTGGAGATAGTGTTTGCTTCAGAGACAGGTGTAAAAGTCTTCCGAAGCATTAAGCCCCTGTGGTGCCTTACTGTCCAACATCAGAATATACCTAGTTTCTAATTTTCTGAGTGCAGCATCCCTATCACCTCCTCTTCTAAGAGGTGTTACTGAGTCAATGGCATAATACTTCAACAGAGTACTGTTGCTGTTATGATACTCCTTGTAGTGTCTAGCCACTGGATAGGCAGAATCGTTGTAATTAATAGCCCTCAGGTGTTGGAGGACCCGTTTGTGGACTTGCAGCTTAGAGCTGCCCACATATCTCAAGCCACACGGGCACTCCAACACGTATACTGCAAATTCACTCTTGCAGGTTAGTTTTTTGTTTATCTTGCATGGGACCGCTAAGAAAGGGGTAAGATATTCTGTTCTGTTTACCCCATGGGAACATGCCTTGCATGTAGAGCATTTTCTAAAACCTCTACTGCCAGCCAGCCAATCTTTAGATGTTTCCAATTCTGGGCTAGATTTCACCAAAGCATCCTGTAAGGAGTAGGCCCTTCTGTAAGTGATTGATGGTTTTCTTGGCATGAATTCACCGATGACTGGATCACATTTCACTAGATCCCAGTGTTTGTTAATTATCATTCTGAGTGCCCCATGCTGGCTATTGAACGACCATATTAATCTGATAAGTTGCTGTATAGGCATGACAGTTGGAACTTGGGATTTCTTGTGAAGTAAAGCTATTTCATGGGGAAGAGCATTGGCTTTGCGTATTGCAGCCACCACTATGTTCTCACTATATCCTCGGGCCAGAAACCTAAGTTTGCTGGCCTGCTGTGCTGCACTGCATTGAGATTCAGTACTGCAAACCCTTCTAATCCTGAGCATCTCCCCATAAGGGATGCTCCTTATTAAATGCGGAGGGCGATGACTCTGGGCGTGCAGTACTGTATTCCCCGCCGTAGGCTTCCTGAACAACGCTGTTTCCAGATGGCCATTGGTGATCTCAATTGAAACATCCAGAAAGGTTGCGTGATGTGCACTAATGTTAAAAGTGAATGCCAAGTTGTAGTTATTTATGTTTAACTGAGTAATGAAGTCCTCTGCCTGTGTGGGTGTACCATGCAAGATCATAAAGACATCGTCGATGTATCTATACCACCGAACGATGTGGTCCCTGCAAATAGCCGAGTGTTCACCAAAGAGGACCTGTCTCTCCCAGTATCCCATATGAATACAGGCATAACTAGGAGAGAAACAGGCCCCTATGGCTACTCCCCTGACCTGTTGGTAATGTTGTTTGTTAAACATGAAGAAGTTATTATTCAGGCAGAAGCTCATCATAGACAGTAACATCTTGTTGTGTTCTACATATTCAATCGATCGTTGGCCCAAGTAGTATGCAGCAGCCCTCAACCCATCCACATGTACAATACTCGTATATAACGCTGTAACGTCAAGAGTAATTAACAAAAATTCTGGATTCCATTGTAGCTCATTGATTTTCCTCAAAAAATCACTGGAATCCTGGGTGTGAGAGGGCAATCCACACACAAATTGCTGTAGGAACGAATCCACATAAACAGTCGTTTTTTCCAAAAGTCCCCCGCATGCAGAGATGATGGGCCTGCCAGGGGGTTTATTTGGGTTTTTGTGGACCTTGGGAATCAGATATAAGACAGGCATGATGGGGTGATAATTTTTGAGATATTTCAGTTCGTCCATGCTGATGAGGCCCGATGATCTCCACCCATCAACAATGAATAGAAAGTTAGTTGAGACTTCTTAACTGCTGCCACATCACAATGTCTGTAGCAATATATATTAAATCACACAAGTTTTCCCTTGAAGAAAAGCCACTTACAGGTAGGTTGATTTTCGTTTTTTAATATAGAAGCCCAGTGCAAGAAAGACTTTTGCAACACCCACTGTGGTTTAATTTGAACTTTATTTTGGTGAAGTGCAGCAACTCACTCGAGTGTTATTTGTGCAAAACAAGATCCAGCAGGCTGAGCACGAGCCAACGCCCACTGGGGCAGGTGGTTTGGAAGATTTTAGTACTGCACCGTTCGTCACTTCACTTAATGAACTTGCCTCTGAAGAAATGCTTTTTGAGCATGAAACGCGTCAGGCTGATGAAATCCTTTGTGAATGTGCTTTCCCCTTGGCTGCAGCTTCTATATTAAAAAACGAAAATCAACCTACCTGTAAGTGGCTTTTCTTCAAGGGAAAACTTGTGTGATTTAATGTTGAAACGGCTGGTCCCGGTCGTGGGAGAAGCTCTGCCACATGAAAGTGGACCTAGTTGGAAGTATTTGCTACCAGCGCTTTAAGGACAGGAGGTCGTTTTTTGGACGGTCATATGTGCAGCCCAGTGCAAGAAAGACTTTTGCAACACCCACTGTGGCTTAATTTGAACTTTATTTTGGTGAAGTGCAGCAACTCACTCGAGTGTTATTTGTGCACTACAAGAACCAGCAGGCTCAGCACGAGCCAACGCCCACTGGGGCAGGTGGTTTGGAAGATTTAAGTACTGCACCGTGTGTCACTTGACCTAATGAACTTGCCTATGAAGAAATGCTTTTTGAGCATGAAACGCGTCAGGCTGATGAAATCCTTTGTGAATGTGCTTTCCCCTTGGCTGCAGCTTCTATATTAAAAAACGAAAATCAACCTACCTGTAAGTGGCTTTTCTTCAAGGGAAAACTTGTGTGATTTCATATATATACACATGGGCGTTATTTTACAGGACTTCCAGTCCCATGATGCAGTGTGTATATACTCACCTGAGTTGGATTGCACTAATTGATTAAAGGGGATATACTGTGAAAGACTGTGTGTTGGTACTTCCTGTGTAGCAGCAAAACCTTTGAGGAAGGGCGGAGCCCGAAACGCGTCAGGTCGCTGCAGATGCTGGCTGTGCCTGCGACCTCCCTGACCCTACAAACGCCGACAGTGAGTGCACCTCGTAATGGCAAACTTGTGGACTTTGATGTAGAACGGCCGGCCCGGTCGTGAGGAGCACCGCCGCTAATGCAAGCGGCTCCGCAGCCGTCCCCTTGGATAGAGCAGCGGGACAAACAGGCGAGCGGCTGAATGGGGGAAAGTCAGCGGCACAACCACGATGGATGAATTTTAATATTGTACACAGTATTGCCAGCAGCCCACATGGGCGTTATTTTACAGGACTTCCAGTCCCATGATGCAGTGTGTATATACTCACCTGAGTTGGATTGCACTAATTGATTAAAGGGGATATACTGTGAAAGACTGTGTGTTGGTACTTCCTGTGTAGCAGCAAAACCTTTGAGGAAGGGCGGAGCCCGAAACGCGTCAGGTCGCTGCAGATGCTGGCTGTGCCTGCGACCTCCCTGACCCTACAAACGCCGACAGTGAGTGCACCTCGTAATGGCAAACTTGTGGACTTTGATGTAGAACGGCCGGCCCGGTCGTGAGGAGCACCGCCGCTAATGCAAGCGGCTCCGCAGCCGTCCCCTTGGATAGAGCAGCGGGACAAACAGGCGAGCGGCTGAATGGGGGAAAGTCAGCGGCACAACCACGATGGATGAATTTTAATATTGTACACAGTATTGCCAGCAGCCCACATGGGCGTTATTTTACAGGACTTCCAGTCCCATGATGCAGTGTGTATATACTCACCTGAGTTGGATTGCACTAATTGATTAAAGGGGATATACTGTGAAAGACTGTGTGTTGGTACTTCCTGTGTAGCAGCAAAACCTTTGAGGAAGGGCGGAGCCCGAAACGCGTCAGGTCGCTGCAGATGCTGGCTGTGCCTGCGACCTCCCTGACCCTACAAACGCCGACAGTGAGTGCACCTCGTAATGGCAAACTTGTGGACTTTGATGTAGAACGGCCGGCCCGGTCGTGAGGAGCACCGCCGCTAATGCAAGCGGCTCCGCAGCCG